>NW_025421292.1:2462250-4924501 GCF_011764305.1 Mustela putorius furo
CTCCCAGGGGGACGGAGAGGGCACAGGCCCAGATCTTGGTCCCAGGGAAGAGAAATCCCAGAGCCCCCATCACCCTGCATGAACCAGGTTCCCCCACAGCCTCACCCTTGGCAGTCAGATCCCTGGAAGTGTGTAGCTAAGGCTAGGTGGGGTGGGACCTTGAAGTTCTCTCCTGGTTACCAAGATGGGGCGGGGCAGAGGGGCACTAACCTGGCACCTCAAGAGAGAATCCCCACTCACCTGTGGCCTCAGGGCTCTCCCAGGAACCCCAGAAAATGGGCTTAGGGACGGACGTGGCCAGGGTCCCGGTTATGGGGGCTGGCCTTCTCCGGGAAGGAGGAGGGGCTGGGTGGGGCCCTGAGGGAGAGGGGAGGACCCGGACACTCACCAGGAGTCTCAAGGTTCTCGCAGAGCTCAGACTTGGCTTCACCATTGGGCCGGAAGCTGCCCTTCTGCGTGAACTTGTTGGACATGGTGGCGGCGGTGACGACGGCTTTGAGGCTGCGCTTGCGCTTGGGCACATTCTGCTCCGGGTGGAAGAGGATGATGTAGACCTTGGGCATGTAGAGCATCCCCAGGGACACCGAGGCGCTCAGACTCACCGAGACCGTCAGCGTTGTCGTCTGGATGTACAGCTGGAGGTGGGCCAGGGGCGGCGTCAGAAAGAGCTCTGCCCCAGCCTCAGAGTCCCGACCCCAGGAACAGACACAAGGGGGACAGACCCTGGGAGTCCTGCCCCATGTCCCACTGACTGGGCAGAAGGGAGTTGTGGTGTTGAGCTGGGACTTTAGATCAGACTCTCTGGATTCAAATCCTGACTCCACCATTTCTAGCTCTGTGACCTTGGACAAGTCCCACCCTGTGCCTCAGTTTCCCCACGTGAGCATGCTGCTATAATACTCACCTCATAGGGCCGCCATGAGAATGAAACGCCTTGGTAAATGGTGATCCTATATACAACAATGTCCAGCCCATGGTACATACGTACATGGAAGTGTTTCCCACTGCTTCATGCCATGTGGGGGTAGCACCCCTAAAGAAGGGCCCTCAGGGAACCACAGCTGACCCTCCCAGCAGCATCCCGCTACACAGGGCTGGGAGTGAGATGAACATCTGTTGGTGCCTTGGGGTAACTCCCAGGGGCCATGCCACAGCCCCTCGACCAGGTCCCCATTCAGTGACTGCAACCTGTACTGTTGCCCTGTGCAGAGCAGGCCACTGACACGGGAGCCACAGCGCCCAGTGAGATATGGCGATGGCGGCACAGTCAAAGCTCATTTCACGCTCGCTCGCCAGCACTAACGGTGACAGATGTTTAGCAAAATGAAAGTCCATTAATCTGGGTGTCGGATAATCCATTCTTCAATAGCGGGGCCTTCCAGGCAGGGCCTGACAATTCCCACTGCCCCCTGGGGTCCCCTCCCTGCCTCCTCCATCACGCTTCCCAGTCTTCCAGGCCTCTGCTGTCCCGCCAGCCCCCCTCAACCTCCGTGCAGCCAGAGGAGACCTGGGCTGTAGCCCCCAGGTCTGGGCATGGGGAAGGCAAGAAATGTTCTACCCCCTAAATCTTCCATTTCTTGATCTGGGCCCCCTCCCTTGGGGCCTGGCTGATGTGTCGTCTCCTCTAGGAAGCTCTCCCTGAACCCCAGCTCTATCTGACCCCCTATGACACCCATTCTCATACTCTGTCCCATCTGCGCTTCTCTAAAAATGATTCATGACCTGGATCTGAAGGCTGTCTTTCCAGCTGTCCTTTGAGAGAGAGGCTGGAGAAGCCCTGGGGTCTGAAAGGAAAGAGGGATGTGACCCTGAGTCTCAAGCCCTCTCTAGCCCTCAGTTTACTCATCAGTGCAATGGGATGAGAGCTGCTACCTCTCCCAACCCACGAGGTGAGCCAAACCCAGACTGTGAAGCTCTGTGAAGGAGGCTGGGAGTGTGGAGAAGTGGTTTTATTTGTCACTGTTCAGAAACTGTCACAAGCCCAGGGAAATGAGAGCCTGGTCCCCAGTCAACACACACCCATCTGACACAGTCATCTCCTGTCCTCCCGTGCAAGCCATATTCTCACTCTTGTACTACAGCACTCCCTCCCAGCATGACTGGCCCGTAGGAGGGTATAGGCTACCTCTCCTGCCCCCTGAGATGGGGCTGATGGCAGTGGGGGAGGGGTGGACAGGTTCCACACCATGGGGAAAGTGATGAAGGTCTGGGCTAATCAAGATGACGCTTGTTTTCAGGACCTTCACCATTGAACTGGGAGCTCCCTGGGTGAGGGTTCGTCTCCCTCATTAGACCGGGGCCTCCCTGAGGGCAGTCTCCCCTCTCACAGTAGGGGTTCTTGGATGTCAGGGTTGTGTTTCCAAGTCAGATATCCATCTTGGGCCCTCTGCCCACACTTTGTTGATTGGGGGGTGGGGCGTGCATTCGGGCCCATTCGGAGTTGGTGGAACCAGGGAGAGAGGCCCCCTCTCTGGACAGAGTGAGCCCTGTGTTGGGGGCGAGATTCCACTCTGCCCTGAGCCACTGTGGGATGCTAGACCCCCCCCCCCACTAACACAGGCAGAAGAAGAGCCCAGGGGACATACATGTGGTTCCATGCCCTGCTGTCACCATCTTAAATCCTGAATCATTTTTGAACAAGAAAGGGGCTTTTACTTTCTTTCTGCAAAAGGCCCTGAAAACCAGAGGGCCAGCCCTGAACGCGGAAAACAGTACAATCCTTGGTGTTCTCTTTTGCTTTTCAGAATGGAACCTTTTTGCAAAGATATAAGATGGGGCATAAACCAATCCAACCTAAGCGAGCTGCCCCCACCTGCTGGGGCCCTGCCCTTCCAGCAGGGGCCTCGGGGGCTCGTCTAGCCATCCCAGGCTGAGGGGCAGCCGGCCCTGTGCAAGCACAAGTAAGGCTGCACACCCCAGTCCCTCTCCATGCTCTGGGGTCTGGAACTCCCACCCTCCCACCAGCTCACACGTTGTCCCAGAGCCCCCTGTGTGAAGGCGCACGTTGTGACCAAGAGGTAGTAGCATGCTGATTCTATCAAAGAAGGAGCAGCCCCCTAAAACCTCTAGAACCCAGCAGACACCCCCAACTCCCAGGGATAAGGCCCAGGTACGGATGCAGCCCTCCAAGGCCGGTGGCCTGAGAGGTGACCTCCAGGATCTGATTTCATCTTGTTTCCCAGCCAACCTGTCTTCCAGATGGGGGTGCCTGGATTCCTGCCCCCCTTTCTGGTCAGGCCCTGGCTACACTCTGTCCTCTGCAAGAAATCCTGCCTTTGCCTCACAAGTGGCTGCTCCCCAGAGCAAAGAGCTAGGTCTGATGGGCGTGGACAAGGTAACCGCAGGTGGGGCAAAGGGCGCAGAAAGGAGCTGCTGTAGAGGGAGATGAGGAGTCTCCCATTTCCCTGTGAGGCCTGCTGGGCGGAGGGTCCAAGGGGCCCGCCTGGGGGTGCCGAGGAAATCTACCTGCTCCGCGATTTGGCCCAGGCTGATCCTAGTGGCCACAGAGATCCTCGGAATCTGTACAAACCAGAGAAATGAACCTCCCCACCCCCTGGTCAGCCTCTGTGGCTAGGTCCCACCCAAGGGCAGCTAAGTGGGAACCCCATGCCGTGGAGAAAGCATGCTGTGCCCGGCTCTGGGTAGTGCTGCACGGCGGCCATAATAACCCCTGGCAACTGGGGCTAGCATGGGGAAAGCCATCCACCTGCTCAGCCCAGCAGCACAGACTGCTTCGCTCCACGCCACCACCTGCCTGCCGGGGAAATGGGCGCCACGAGCCCCTGCACACACATGTGCACACAAGCCTGGGCACGCCCACATACCCACAGACACGCATGCCCATAGACACATGCATCTCTGCATTCACACACACACACATCCCTGAACTCACAGCTGTGCGCTCATATGTGACTCAGACTCATGCCAGGGGGCACGTGTATGCACACACATGCACTCCCTTCATGCACCTAGGTACACTCGCATGCAGGCACCCAGACGCATTCATCCATATCTGTACACATACCTGAATACGCACCTACAAGTGCACACACACACATCTGCACATACATGGCCAGGCACATGCAACTCGTCTGCACACCCACATGCATCCCAGCCGTGAAGCTCTCAATGTACACACCTGCCCATCCCCACCCAGTGTACACAAACGCAGCCACCTGCATACAGATACACACACCACCCAGCCACCACCAACCATGCACAAGAAGGCACACACACCTCTGTAACCATACAACTCCCCGCCGCGGCCCCACCTCTCTCTCTCTCTACCTGTTTGCAGGGCTGGCAGAGCCCAGTGGAGATTCAGATTCAGCTCCTGGTGGCCTGTGCCTCTAGGAAGTTGGGTCCCAGCATGGGGTGGGAGAAGAGCTCATATCCCGGCCCCTCCTTATGCAGAAGCCCAGAGGGGAAGGTCATGTCCCATGTCCCCCATGATCAGGACCAGAGCAGGGTCACCTGTGGCTGAGAGGCTAGCCTGCTGTGTGACCCCAGGCAAGTAAGGGCCTCTGCGCCTCTCTGGGCCTCAGGAGAGATCATTTCAGAGGTTCCTTTTCAACATCTATACTCAAGGAGCCTCCTAAAAAGGAAGAAATTAGAGGCAGTCCGGGTAGCCTGGAGAGATGTGGGGGCTGAGCAGGAGGCGGGGCCTCAGCAGCTGGAGGAGGGAGGGTCTGACAGCCCCCTGGAAGGGCAGGAACCCCACCGAGGAAACTATAGGAAGGCAGAATCAGGGGCTCAGCCAGCATGTTGTCTGCCTTCTAGCTGTTCACCTTTACTCCCTGAGGAGGCAGGGGAAGGAGACTCCTGGTGTTGCCAAAATTTCTCAAGCTGTCAGCTTCCTACAATGTGGGGTGGCTTCCCCTGCTGGCTCTGTGGGCCCCCTGGGCACTGCGGGCCACCGGGCTCCGACTGTACCTGTCCTCAGCAGGGAGGGCTTCCCGTAGGCCTGTGGGGGCAAGAAACCTGGCTCACAGGGCAAGCTAGGCCTGGTGGCTGCTTTGGCTCAGGTTTGTGGGGTGACATGGAGCCAAACCTGATTTCTGATCTCAGGGCCCTCACTGCCAACCCCAATGTCTGCTTCTCAGAGCCCCTCAGCCCACTGGCCACCTTTAGAAGGAAGGCTACAGGCCTTTACAGGGCCAGGTCAAGGGTTTCAGCATGGAGGGCAGAGGTCTTGCCCTCAAGGAACTCTTGGAGCAGAGGTGGCCCTTACCAAGGAGGCTTGCAGGGCAGGAAGGTATTCCAGGGCTGCAGGGGGGCAGTGTGGACTGGGTTTGTGGAGGGGATTCCTGAGTTAGGCACAGCAGGGTAAGTTCAACCATGCTACCTATGGGCTGTGTGATCTCAAATGAGTCACTTGGCCTCTCTGTGCCTCTGTGTCTCATCTATAGACAGGGATAGTGCTATCCACCTTACCCTGCTACTGTGGATGGGGACCATCAGGTAGAGTGTCAGGTCCATGACAAGCACCCCATCCGTCACGGCCTTGGCAGCAGCCTCACTGAAAGCCAAGGATCCTGAGTAGCTCACAGCTGGGCTCCAGCTTCAAATGCCAGCCATGGGCTGGTGACAACACCAGCTCCAGCTCCAGCCCGGCCCTCAGTCCTGAACCCCGGCCCTGTGTATTCAGCAACAGTATGTGGACCTCTTAACAGGCACCCCAAACTTAGCACATCCAGAGGACCGCCAGATCTCGGCCCCCAAACAGACTCCTCTGTGCTCTTCCCCACCTGAGAGTGCAGACGTTCCTTCCTCCTGATCCTCACGCCAAAACCCAGAGTCATCCTTGATTCTCCTCTGCACTTCTTGCCCCACATGCAATCCGTCCCAAATCCAGCCGCCTCACCTGCAGACACATCCAAGAACCCCTGCTTCCCATCACCCCCGGCCCCAGCAGCCCCCTGCTGGGCTCGCTACAGTCCCCTCCGAATTGGCCATCCAGGTCTCAGCCCACCTTCCTCAGGGCTCCACCCAGCAGCCAGAGGGATCCTTCTAAACCCGCACTATGTCATGTCCCTCACTGCTCAGAACCCCAGCATGGCTCCCTTCTCACTGATGGTAGAAGCCCACATCCTTCCCACAGCCTCTGAGTCCTCCACCATCTGTCCCGTCATCTCTCTGATCTAGTCCCCATCACCCTCCCCTGGGTTCCTCAGTACCAGCCACCCCACAGAGGGGTAAACGGCTTTCAAACCCATCAGGCCATGTGATTGTGACAACCCTTAATGACTGAAAGAGAAGGATCATGGCCCCAACATACTGATGGAGAAACTGAGGCGGAGAAGCCAGCTGCCATGCCCAAGATCCCAACATAGAACTCGGACCAGGAGCTGGGGTCCTTGGTCCCAATAACCCCTTGCCCATCTCTAACCTCCAGCTTCAGTGACCCTCAGTCCTTCAAGATAAACCCCTGCAGGCGCCAGGCAGCGCTGGGGCGGGGATGTGGTCAGAGTGCACGGGGCCCTGGGGTCTGTCCACGCCCACAGGATGGCCTGACAGAGCCAGCAGGAGGCACCCTGTCTGCAGCTCTGGCTGGTGGAGGGAAGGACCCTCAGCTGACACCCCAGGCTCCCAGGCTTCAGAGGCTTGGTGACCAGGAGAAGAGGAGTGAGTGTTGATCCAACCCCCACCCAGGGACCCAGGGGGATCCTGCAAGGGCAGAAAGAGGGGCAGGCAGAGGACAAGGAAGAGAGGAGTGGATGCAGGGAAGATGGGGCTGAGCAGGGCGAGAGTCTCTTCTCCAGGAAAGAGTCTAGAAGAGATTGAAAGCTGACAGAGAGGAGAGAGGGAGGCAACGAGAGGTAGAGGCAGGGAGGGAAGGGAAGAAGAAGGAGAGAGTTGAGATGGGTGGGAAGGGGAAGCCAGAAAAGAGAAAGGGTAGGAGAGAAGAGGGACAATCCAGAAGCCAGAGAACAGAGGCAGAGGAAGCAATGAGGCATGGAAGAAGTCCTCTCCAGAGCAGAAGGAAAGGCCAGCGAGCCCCCACGGCTGCCCGCAGCTCGGGGCCCTCACTCTCCCCCACCCCCAGCCCCACCATTCACCTTGTCTGCTGACTGCGAGGTGCCAAAGAAGATAGGGATGAAAGCGAGCCAGACGATACAGGTGGTGTACATGGTGAAGCCGATGGGCTTGGCCTCGTTGAAGGTCTCAGGCACGCCGCGCGTCTTGATGGCGTACACGGTGCACGTGACCATGAGCAGCATGCTGTACCCCAGCAGGCAGATGAGCGACAGGTCCGAGATGTCGCACTTGAGCACGCCCCTGGCAAAGCGGGGGTCGAGCGTCCGCTGGTCCTGGAAGTCCACCACCGAGTGGGACGGGTCCACCACAAACCACACGCAGATGCCGAGGAGCTGCAGGGAGATGAGGCTGAAGGTGATGGCCAGCTGCGAGGCAGGGCTGATGAAGCGCGGCGCGCTCACTGACCGCTTGCCCTGCTCGAAGATGCGGTAGATGCGGTTGGTCTTGGTGAGCAGGGCCGCGTAGCTGATGCTCATGCCCAGCCCCAGGAAGATGCGGCGCAGAGAGCACGTCCCCAGGTCGGGCTCAGCGATCATGAGGAAGGTGGTGGCGTAGCACAGGAAGATGCCAGCCAACAGCACGTAGCTCAGCTCGCGGCCCGAGGCCTTGACGATGGGCGTGTCATTGTAGCGCACGAAGGTGACCACTACGAAGAGCGTGGCAGCGATGCCCACCACGGCCAGGAAGAGGGGCAGCACGGCCCAGGGCGAGTCCCACTCCAGCTTGATGATGGGGATGGGCCGGCAGCCCGTGCGGTTCTCGGTGGGCCGCATGTCGTACGGGCAGGTCTTACAGGTATAGCGGTCCACCTGGTACTGGTACCCTGTGCACGGCTCACAGTGCCAACAGCACGGCATCCCCTTCACGGTCTTCTTCCGCTCACCCGGCTGGCACGGCAGGCTGCAGATGGAGCGGGGTGGTTGCAGCCCACTCCCCGGCCAGTGCATCCGCTCTATCTGGCAACAACATCGCAGGGGAGCCGGCCTCAGGCTATGCCAACCACTGCCTGGGGCCACCCCACCAGCTGGCATCCTGGCCACGGCAACGACCCGCTGGACCCAGCAGCTGGACTTAAATAAGCCCACCTGCATGTTGCAGCCCTGGCTAATCTAAGAGACATCCTGAGCAAATCCCAAACCCTCCAGGACCGTACAGAGACCCTGAGCACAGAGAGCGGCAGGGAGAACCAGGAGTCCCACAGGGAAGCAGAGGGAACTAGGGAGCCCAGATTACAGACCCACCCCAGCATCACCCAGGAGCTTGCTGGAAGTGCTACCTTTGGGCCTGCCCCAAACCTACTGTGTCAGGATCTGAGTCTTAACCAGACCCTGCAGGTGACTTGTGTGCTTGCTGGGAGATGTGCCGTCCCCATGGCTCAGCCCACAGTGTCTCCTCTGGGTGGGACAGGAAGCTGTGCTCAGCAGAGAGCAATGATAGATTTGCTCAGAGGACAAATCTGAATCTGTGCCCGGGGGTTAGAATTTCTTTATATCTTGCTCTAAATTAGCACTAGTCATGGTTATATGTCTCCGAAGACACAGTCACTGCGAACAAAGGAGCCACAGGGTATGTTGGCACCCCTACCAAATTCAGTGTTACAAAAAAGTCTGGAAAGTCAGCGAGAGGCGCAGAAGAGCTCCAGGCCCTGAGCAAAGGGAGCTGGACTACACTTGGGAGCCATGTTCAAGGCATCTGTTCCAAATAGAGCGGCTGCTAGGAGTTCACACTTGGCGAGCAGGGGGCCTGGCCAGACAGGTGCTCCTCTGTGCTGGGTCCTCGCTCCCAGAGAAGGAATAAGCAGCTGCTTGGGCAAGGGGATGGTTTCAGAGCTGAGGAAAAGGGGAGGGGCAGCCAAAGATGGGCTCCCAGGAGTGGGGAGGAAAAGCTCAGGGCAGCAGCTTGTCCTGTGGCTCTGGGCATGACAGGGCCATGTGGTCCCCTAGAGCCAAAGAGCACAGGAACAACCTGGGCCACAATCCCTATAGGAACAATGAAGCAGGACAACCCTGGCCACTGGAGCTATGAGACTGTAGGGAAACAAATGGCAACGGTGACTGTTCTAGAAAACTCTGGCTCCCATAGAAAGAGCCATAAATGTAGGTAAATCCTGGGATCACAGGTGTGTTGCCAGCTGGCTGTGAGCCCTGCAGCAAACACCTCAACCTCTCTGAGTCTTTGTTTCCCCACCTGATCCAAGGACACCAGAAAGAGGCTACTCTGCCCTTTGCTACTTATTGCACCTTCTATTTGGAAGTCATCACAGAAATTCTATTTCCCCAGAAGCTCAGGCCCACGAGGCGCGGGGCTCTGTGCCTGTCCCCTGCCTCGTGTCTAGCCCCCAGCACAGGGCTGGCATGCTGGGGACCCTTGGACTCTCTGTGGAGTCTATGACAGAGGAAGTGAGGCCCAGGCACCAGCCGTGAGAGGCCATCTCAGTTTCAGACCCGGAGGAAGACAGGGCGGGCAGGGTGAAGTCTCTTCCTCAGGCCCCCACCCCAGCCTGGCCTGCTCTGTGACCCCTGCAGCACAGCCCAAACTGAGCCCTCAGGAGAAAACGGGGAGGATGTGACAGTTGAAGTCCCGTCCCCCCGACCTTACCCCCGCCCCGACTCCACACTGGCTGAGGGGCCTTGTATCATCAGGGAGGTTTCCGCTGCCCTCCCCACACCGAGGCCCTGCCTTCACTTACCACAGCTGTAGAATGGATAAGAACAGTGCCTGCCTCACGGGGCTGCTGTCCACATAGTAAGGTCCCACACTTACCACAGGTGCTGTATACAGCAGGCACTCAGTAAGGCTGAGCTGCCGATGTTGCTGGTGAACTGAATCACAGGTCCCCACTGCTCCCCTCACTGGACCCCACAGAGACACTCCTACATATGGGATATCATCCCCTTGGCCAAGTGCTCCCACCGGCCCTGTTTTGTCTGTCTATCTCTCTTCAGCAACCCAAGGAACATCACCGTGGGAATGGGCTCTACTCCCGCCCTGCCATGTGGCTTTTGGAACATCCCTCAGGCTGGGCTCGCAGAAATACTGCCTCTAACTCAGAAGATTGTCAGAGCCAAATGGGCTCACGGGCAGAAAGTGTTTCGAGGAGCTTGGGGGCTCGTCGCTGGAAGAGATTCCTATAAGAGGAGACAGCAGGGACGTGAGGCAACTCTCCCAGGATCGGCAACAGGGAGTCTGAGGCCAGACATGGGCCTGGGCCTTCTGGCCCCTCTGGTCCATCCATCTGGCTGTCACATTGTGCCTGCCCCAAGCACGGCTCACCCCTTCACCTTGCAAGGTCGGGGCCAAGTGCACTGGCATTTTCTTAGGAAATGAACCACAGGCCCTTTCTCTCCAAACACATGCTCTAGTCACAGCTAGGTACACTGAGGCCAGAGAGGGAGAACTGCAATGTCCCGGGGACAATCAGGGGCCGGGAAAATGCAGCTAGGAGGATTCAGGAGAAGACACCCCCCCCAGCTGCCCATAATACCCAGAAAAATGATGACCTTCTAGATGCAGTTTGACGGCTTTAGGAAATGCTCTCAAACAGCCCTCTACCCCCAACCAGAAACCCCACAGGATGGTGCCCTTTGCCTTAAGACATTGTCCTCCTTTGTCCCAATGCAGCCCTCCCCCGCCACCCCCAAACTCCCATCCCCCCACAACTCCCTGCTTCCCTGTACCTGCTGAGCCCTTCAGTCCGGGGTAAATTGTCCAAATTATCCAGCATTTTCCTCCACCAGCAGGCAGCAGGCAGGAAGGCCCCAGGCCAAGGAAAAGGGCATATAGCAGAAAACCCACAGCCCTATCCCTCCATTTCTGGGAGGGACGGCACTCAGGGCCCTTGGAGGCCTGGACTGGGGCCTGGAAGGAAGCCTGGGCTTGGTAGCAGCAAACTGGGAGTCAGGGCTGGTCCTCGCCATCAGCGGCCACCTCCCCTTGGTCTTACTTCCCAGGGGTTGGGTGGCACACGTGACTCTGTCCATCCCTCCTGGGGCCCCTCCCTGCCCTCCCACCATGTACGTACTCTGAGGTGCAGGTGGTCCGTCCAGGAGCCGATAACCTTGTACTCAGCCGAGCCATTGCGCATCTGGTACTGGTAGATGTCATAGCGGCCAGGGGCATCTCCATTCTCATTGAAGGTCACGGGATTCCCCGCAATGCCTGTAGGGGCCAGTGACTGTTACACACTCTGTATCTTTGCTGAGCTCTCACCAAGAAGCAGGGAGGATCAGGAGCCCAGAGCAGAGACACCTCTGGGGAGGCCCCTGCGTGGAACATTTTAGGAGGTTCCCTCGCCCTCCAGAGGCCCCAGCCCCTCCCCCTATGGCACCCTGGGACCCCTTCTGGTGCACAGCCCAGGACAGCCACCTGAGAAGTTGACGTTGCGGATGTACTTGAGAAGCTGGGTGCCGTCCACGGGGTCCATGCGTGGGCAGAGCCCCACACGGCCAGGACACAGGTCGCGGTGCATGGCGTGTAGTGCGTGGCCCATAGCATACACGGCGTCAATCACAAACTGTACCTTCCCCTCCTGCTCATACGCCGAGTCCTGCCCAATGCGTTCTCGGTCTGCAACGAAACGCCCAGCACGGGGGCCATACATGAGGCCCACCATCCTCACTGACCCCGTGCTGGACGCTAGAGCCAAGAGAGGTGACACAGCCCATCTCTGCACACGTAGGCCTTCTGGCTTCTGGCCCAGTGCCAGCTCTATCTCCCACGGGATGGTCTTATGGGGGATGATCCCACAAGGGGACAGGGAGGGTCCACTGCCCTCGCCACTGTGCAGCCATCTCTGTGCCCTGAGACCCCAGAATAGCCAGGGCAGGCCCCCATGTCACGATCACCCTCAGAAGGCTGTGGGTCAGGGGGTCTCCCTACGGCTGTGGAACCTCCCCGCCCTCCCCCTGCCTGACCTAGACCAATCGCGGGAGCCACTGGGAAATCGCTAGGACAAGAGCTGTGTGGCTCAGCGGTACACTCTGGCAGCCCACAGATGGGCAGCCATGCCAGCCAGGGCACACTGCCCCCGCCACAGGGTATGGAAGGGGAAACTGAGCCCCAGGAGGGTGAGAGCCTGGCTGCAGATCCCTCAGAGTTTAGGACCCAAGCCACCTGGTGCCTTCGATGGCTTCCAATCGCCCCAAACACTAGAAGTTACTATCATCCCCACCCACTCCTTCCCCATTAGGCAGGTGAGTGAGTTCTGCCAGGTGGGGAACCCCCCTCCCTCACCTCACTGCAAACAGCAGTGGCTCCCTAGGACGCCATGGCCTTGGGGCTCTGTCTTCCCATCCTTACCCCCAGGCCCTGGGCCCAAGCTTCACAGCTGCCTATGGCTTCAGTGTCCTCTCAATAGAAAGGGATCATAATCCTGCCCCCAGAGGTTTAACTGAGAATGCTTGGCACTGAGTAGGTGACTGATCCACATTGTTATTGTGCTAAGTGGTCAAAGGTGGCGGGGGGGTGGGGTGGTGGTGGTGGTCTCTGGGCCATAGCAGGCCAGGAAGGCTTTCTGGAGGAGGAGGCATTACCCAAGCCTGGGCCCAGGATAACAATCATCATGAAGAATAGGGGCTGCTAATGTCTAGTGAACACCTGCTCCATGCTAAGCATCTTTTTAAGCCCTTTATGCATATAAACGCATTGAATTCTCACCAGGGTGCCATGAGGTGAGTAATTATCCACGTATCAGAGATGAAACTGAGGCACAGAAAAGCCCAGTGATGTCCCAGAACCACCAAGTGCTGAGCCTGAATCGCAGTACTCTGGCTCCCAGCCTATGTGCCACTCTACACTTAAGGGATTCTAAGAGGGGGGTTGGGATGGGGACAGGAATGCAGGGAGGGGAGAGGAGGAGGGGACAGGAGGATGCAAAGTGGAGGCAGGGAAAGGATGGGAAGAATTCTAGGGAAGCCAGGCTTCCCCTTCTGGGGCTTCCCCTTCTGAGGCGGTAGGCCCTGCCCCCATCACAGCCTGTAACTCCCTGGAGACCAGGACAAAGACATTAACCCCACCACCCACCCTGCCATGTACACCCACTGCCTCCCTGTTAGGGGGCCAGTGCCATACCTTGCAAAAGTGATTCCGCAGTGGGCTGCAGGATGAGGGGCTGCACCCCAGCCTAGCCCCCTGGCCCACAGCCATGTCTACTGTGTGGGGGCTGGGCTGGGCGAGCGCCAGGCCCTGGGAACTCCAGAGGTCACTGCGTCCATCTCTGCCCTTGGATACCTCAGAGGCAGACACCTGCCTGGGGCTCCCACAGAGCCGGGGGCACATTTCATATGCCTGCCTGCCTCGGCCACCAAGCCCCTGGGACCAAGGGCAGAACCTGACCCCAGTTATCCCAACCTCGGGGTCAGAGATCAAGACTCACCAGCACTCAGATGGGACAGTTGGGGACACATACCCTGTTGGTCCTTGTGGTACCATTCAGTCAAGATGACCCACAGCTCTTACAGTGCGGCCTCAGGGCTGGAGGCCAGGCAGGCTTGGGAGCCGTCTCCCTGGCTTTCTCCTGGTCACCAAAGGCCCTCACTACCCATTGTCCCTGCCCTACACTTGCGGGGGCCTAGACTTGAACCTGGGAGCTGGAACCCCAGCTCCACCAACCACTCTGGCTGTGGGACCTTGGACCTCGGACTCCAGCTCCCTCCACTACAAAATGAGGATGATGATGGCACTTGCCTCACAGGGTCAGGTTAGGGTCCCTAAGGAGGATTAGTGGGTTAATATTCACAAGACCCAAAGAGAGGCGTGATGCTTGCCAAGTGCTACAGAGGTTGGCCAGACACCTGCGGGCACAGATGGGTGTAAGTCCAACCCTGCCTCAGAGCTCCTGGGCCAGCAGAGCCTAGTGAATCAGTCAACACAATTTCTAGGACAAGGCACAGACGGGAATAAACATGAAAGGCAAATCCTCCAGCTTAACTAGCCCGCCTTCTTGTCTGAGCTCCTGATGACAAGGTTCTGAGAAGGAGGAGAGAAGCCCAGTGACAACCCTGTCCCCAGAGGGAGGGGAACAGAGGGGGCTGGAACAGGTTGAAGGCTGTAGCCCCACCCTGGACCGCACCTAGCCCCCAGGTCCCGCTCCCCTCAGCCTGAAAAATGGAAAACATAAAACGCTACTCAACAACCCCGCACTCCCATCACATCCTCATTTCCTATGGGTCAGAGACTGAATTATTAACCAGGACGGAGGGGAGGCTGTGGCCACTGCAGAAAGCAGAGAGTTCCCTCCCAAAGCCAAGGATACCCTGGCTGATGGGATCTGATTACACCTCCCCACCTGAGCTGCTCTCAGCCTCTCCTCTCTCCTTCTTCATGGGTCCTCCCTCAGTGGGTCCCACTGAAGTAGCCATTCTGGGCCACTCTGGTCCAGGACCAAGGGAGGGGTTCGCAAGCCGTCTGCCCTGAGGCCAGAGTGAGGATGAGCCTTACCCTGGAGAATCCACCTCTGCAGGGGGACGCTCTCACGAGAGGGGCTCTGGGGTCCTGTCATCCCATCAGGGCTGCCCCTCCAGAATCCCTACCCCAGAGCTGTCACAATGCCAGCCATGGACTTTTAGAGACTTCTCGACACACTTTCACATCCTTGACTTTTGTCTTGAGTCCAGCCCCAATTATGGATGAGAAAATGCACCGTGAGGTGACCTGCAAAGCACCTTTATTTAACAAGGGGACACCAGGCCTCGAGCATGCCCTCCACAAACACCCCTCAACCCCCAAGGGCCCTTCCCTTTGGAGAGCAGGAATCATAAATACAAGTTAAACAAAGACGAGATGCTCCATCCCAAATGTTCGAAGCTGTGCCCATAACCTCCACACACTCTGGACTCCTCAGCAAATGACCCCACACCAAGAGCTTCACATGCCTGGAATTTCTCTTCCCCGGAGCTTGGGGAGGTCAGCTGAACTGGTCCCCTCACAGAGGAGGTAACTGAGGTTTGCGAGTGGTCAAGTGATGTACCCAGGATCCCACAGGAACCCTGTCACCCAGCATGTGCTCGTGCACACGGGGGATGGGCCTGACTGGGAAGTGGCAGAGCTGGGATTTGAACCTGGATCTCTCTGGCTCTTTAACCATTTCTACCACCCCACACCATCCCACCCCGGGTCGTCCCTCCCCTTCTTCTTCCTCTAACCAGTCCCTGGTCTGCCTCCTCCCTCTTCTCTGGGGCCCAGGCCTAATCAGAAGTTCAGGATCCCTGTCTGCAGAGTCAGAGCAGGCAGTGGTCATGGAAAGAAAGGGGTGGGGGGTCAGAAAATCCCCTCCTGGGTGGGCAGGAGCTCCAGGCCCAAGCAGTTCTGGGAGGAAGCAGGACGCACATTTCTGAGCGCTACTGGAGGAGATAAATCCCAGACACATGGTGGCAATGACAGCAGCAACAGTTTGAAGATGTCCTAATTGTGTCCCGGGGTACCGTGAGCTGGAGATGCGTTTGGCTCTGCCGCGGGTGACAGCCAGCCGGAGAAACCAACGGGAGAGGATTTTCTCCATCCAAACCCCCGCAGCTACGGTTACTACGGTGACTGCAGCCTTTGTCTGCAGGTTGTAAATTGTAATTGAAATGAGTTTTCAAGGTTGAAATAATCAGAGTTCCTCTTGTCTCCCCCATCACCTCGCCACAACTCACCCCGCCCAACCGCAACCCTCCTGAGCCGTTGTGGTCACAGGCACGCACCAGCGCACGCACGCACGCACGCACAGTTCTTGAAGAGGCTTCCTCGCATAAAAGAAGACAAAATCAATTACGCACACGTGCACGTACTTCCAAAGCTACACGTCCAAGGTGGCTACCCACAACCCAGCAGGCACTGAAACACACGGCCATACTCACACTCATGTCTCAACGCATATAAACTCAAGTAACACAGACACGGCTGCTCGCCCAGTTCGGCATGCATCCAAGCATCCTGTCCTCCAGATTCACCCATGGTCGGGCTGACAGGCCCACGGGTATTTCCTCTGGGAGATGATAACGGATGCATCAGTGGGGCTCGATCCCACTAGAGCCCTCCAGGAGACGATGTGGAGGATGCCTCATGGTTGCCCATCAAAGAGAACAGACACTAGGGCCCCCCCTCAATGTTAAGCCAAGTTCTGCTCCCAGGGGCACTGACTCTATTAACAAAGATGGGGCTGGCGAGCACTGAGGGGACCAGGGGGTGCCGGCGGTCTCTGTTCACAGGTAGAGGCCCACAGGTGCAATCCAGCCCAGGTGCGCGAACACACCACACGCAGCTGCACGCAGAAGCCTGCGTTCATGTACAAATATGCAAACGTGCACACCAGTTTTCAGCCCTCGGGCAAACTTCCAGGGAGTAGGATAAAAGATCCCCTCCTCCCCTCCAGGAGCTGAAGTCCAGCCAACACAGCTGGGCCTGGCTCCCGGCTCCGCCGTGGATGGCTAGATGACCCAGGTCAAATACAATGTCGGTTCCTCCGATATAAATTCAGGGTAATGACACTGACCTTGCAGGGGCCTCTGGGAGGATTAAGGAGGAAGAGGCAGAACACATATACCATCACGCCTTAAGTATGTTAATCCGTTTCCTCTCCTCACAGGTACCCCTTCACTGGGAAAGATCCCCCATCCCAGGCCTCCCCCTCCAACCTGCATACAGCCTGGTTCATGCGGGCTCCCTCCACTTCAAGATGAGATGAGCACAGGGTACCCACCCCACTCAGACAGGGGCCCAGGTCAGCCTGCCCGCTGATATACAGATGGGGGGGCAGCTTTGTGCTTCCAGGCCCTTCTCCCTCTTTCCTGACTCACCCATGGTTGAGCCATTCTCCCAGTCACCTCCCTGAAACCCAGAGGTTTCTCTGAGGGTCCTGGGAGTTCCGCTCCTGGGGTTAGGCTCCACACTCCCCTGTTCTGCCCATCATGTCCCCAGATCACACGGTTGGCTCTCCCTTTCCTAGGTTCACATTCTTTCGTTGTTTCTGCGGGGCCCTCCCTTCCATCAAGACACCTGCTTTCCAGTCTGAGGCAGCTCTAACTCCTGGTCCCCTCTATGTTTCCCCAAACTCCCAAGCCCCCAAACCCAGCCTCAGCTCTCCACCCACTCGTGTCTCAGAGCCAGCTCAGGTGTCTCCGGGGATGACTGGTTGGGGCAGACGGGGAGGGACCAGGGGAGGGGTGGGACCCCCCAGGGGACCACCGCCTGAGCTGGGAGGAGGGGGAGGTGAGGCTCAGCAGGGGGAGGGGCTCCTGACTCTCAGGGATTCCCTCTGGCACAGCCCACGACTCAACCTTGAACCACCTGCAGGCCCCTAGAGACCCTCAAGAACATGACCCCAGGGTGAAAATACAGACATGGGAAGCTGAAGTCCCTCTATGACTGTGAATTCTGATTGCAAATGCTCATAGCAGCAGAGAAGTTTGTGTCTCTGAAATTAGCAAACATCACTTCTGGATGGCCACTGACCAGCCCCGCCAGTCACCTAGCCATGCTCCTCCCCCTTTCAGCATCTTTTCCCTCAACATGGAAATATGTCTTCATTTCCCCCACTTACATAAACAAAAACCCTCTCTTGACGCCCTCTGCCCCCAACTAGCATCCCGCTTTTTCTTTCTCTGTGTACAATGCAACTTCTCGACATCACTGTCCCTACTCATCCACCATCAATTTCTCCCTTGTTTCCCTGACCAACTCCAGAGTTTTGTGCCCATCTCTCCAAGGAGTCTCCAGGCTGCCAAATCCCCTCACCCATTCTTCCTCCCATCTCACTTGCTCCCCCTGCCCCTACCCTCCAGCCTGACAGCAGGTGATGGGCCTGAGCGCTGGTTTCCCTCCTGCCTCCTCAATCTTTTTGACCTCCCAGTGCCAGTCCTGAGACCCCAAATCAATTCCCTCCCTTGGGGTTCCCAACCAGCCCCACCCATATGCTGGCAACTCCCCAAATCCCAAAGCCAGCCAGGCCCCCCAGCTAACACCAGCTCCCCCTCCCATACCAGAAAGACATCTCGTGCCTGAACCAAGCCCCTGACTCTCCTCCCCGGCCCAGACTTCTCCCACATGTCTCATGCATAGTCAAGAACCATGCAGCCATCCCTGACTTACCGTCCGTCCCCTTTCTCTTCACTCAGATCCTTCAGCCAACTCCATGGCCACTTGGCAAAACTGGCAAAGAACCTGACCCCTTCTCACCTCCAAGGCCACCACCTGCTCCAGACCCCATCACTTCCCACCGGGACCAGAGCACCGGCCTCTGAACCCGGTCTCCCATTCTGCCCTCAGCCCTACCTCCTCTCCAGGCAGCGGACAGAGTGAACCTCTTAGAACATAAATCGGATCACATCAATCCTCTTTCAAACCCTGCAACAGCTCTGTCTCATTTGTCGAAAAAGGACTAAATCCCTACAAATTGCCTACAAGGCCCCCCCAGCATTGGCTCGCCTGACCTGCCTCTCTGACCTCATCTCCTTCCTGTTGCCCACTCTGCTTCAACCACACAGGCCTCCTCACTGCTCCCCCGACCTGCCAGGTATGAGCCTACCTCCACACCTTTGCATAGGCTGAGCCCTCTGCCTGGCATGCTCATCCCTAGGCCTCCACATGCCTGGCTGTCTTACTAGCTTCGGGTCTTTGCTCCAGCATCACCTTCTCGGTGAGAACTTCTGACCTCCCGATTCAAAAGTGCAACTTCCTTAGTCTCCCAGAACTCTCCATTTCCTTCCAAGGGGCTCGTACTCTCTCTGGTTTCATGGTTGGGTCTTCCCTGGAAACCCGAGGCACTGACCTCCAGAGCTAGCCCACCACTCACCTCCTTATCTAGAGAGATGAACTGTCTCCCAGCGGCAGCAGGAGCTGCCCAGGCAGGTCGGTCGCCCTCACAGAGCCCAGCACAGAGCCCATAATCAGCCTCTTAGTGAAAGCTGCTAGAACAAGGGAGAAGCAGCACGGAGATGGCGGACCCGGGATCCCTCCAGCCACCCTGTGGCTCATGGTTTGAATAAAAGTGAGTTCCTCTAATGGGTGGCACCCACCGGAGATAAGGGGCAGTTCCAAATGTTGGTCCCCCTGGCCTTCCCCAGGGAAGTATGCTTTCTCGGGTCCCTTTGGGAATGTGTAGATCAGCAGAACCTTCAAAGTCAGGTTGGAATAGCCAGGAGGGCCCCGGGGCTAGGACATCAGCTGCTCTGAGGCAGGACATTTCTGGAGCTAAATGGCCCAGTTTCAAATCCCAACTCTCTTACTTATGATCTTGTGACCTTGGGCAAGCCTTTAGCCCCTCTGGACCTCAATTTCCCCATCTGCAAAATAGGTTGCTGTGAAGGTTAAATGCCAAGCACTAGAACAGGGCTTGACAAGTGACAAATTCTGTGTAACTATTAGCTGTGATTATTTCTGGTGGTGGTGTTGTGGCTACTGGAGCAGACCGGGAGACAGGGGTCTCCCCACAGGTCCCCAGCTGCCATGCAGTCACCCTCCCTGCTGGAGCTCCCAACCCCTGAGAACAGCAGGCAGTAAATTTCTCCTGTTTCCTCATAAACCGGGCCTTCCTCCGCTCAGCCATCACCTGGCTGGCAGTGTTGTCAAAAAGATAGATGCCGTATCTGCCTTGTTTACGGCTTTCATTCACAAATCCTCTCCTCGTGTTCCCAGGGGGGGGGACCCGGGGGACTGAGAGGGAGGTGCAGCCCTCCCCTGGGCTTGACAACTGCAAAGATCCACCCTCCCAACTCGGTGGACCCTCCCTGGCTCAGGTGTGTGACAGTCCCAGGGCAATCTGCAGGTGCTTCCCACAGATCATGTCCGATTCCTTCTTTGGGAAAAGGTGAGCATGGCAGCTCTGCTGGGGATGGGGCTCTGGGAGGATGGGCCTGGGTAACAGGACTCCCATTTCACAGATGAGAAAACTGAGGCCTAGAGAGGTAACATGCCCTGCTGAGGTCACACAGGTCTGCAGGACTCTCCTAGCTGTACGTTTGAGAAAGAACGTGTGATACCCTCTCTCTCTTACCACTTTGGGACACACCAGCCCCATCTCCAACTGCCAGCCTCTGCCACTCTTCTGAGACTCTCTGCAGTCATGGCAGCTCTCTGCCCAGCCAAGCGCCCTCCAGGAGCAGCTGAGGGATGGAAACAGGCAGAGGCCAACCACGGCATCCACTGGCATCAAGGGTACCACAGGGGGCCAAGGTAAGGCCACCAGGGTCAGGCAACAGGCAGGCATCCGGGAAGAAGTGAATGGGAAGGCAGCCTCTGGAGACAGAGTAGGAATAGGAGGAGACCACAGAGCATGCCTGGGCTGGCTGGGGGCAAGAGTGAGGAGGTCTGGAGGAGGCAGAGGGCAGGAAATGGGGGAGACTGGGCAAGGTACTGGCGCTAGGGCAAGGCTGCTGGGGTATAAAGCCAGTTCTGCCAATTCTTTAGGGCTGTGATGTTCTCAAACAGCCTCAGGAGCCTCTTCCGTGGACTGGGTGCTGTCCCTGTGACAAGCTATACGAGCAGTCCTCTCTCACCGGGGATCCTACAGCTGACAGAGGGCCCTGGTACCAACAGACCTGGGAATGCCATTGCTCCCACTCCCTCTCCGTATCAACCACAGTTTTACCAGCACCGATCGTGCATGTGGTCTTTTAGCCAGCCTCCTCATGCCTTTGCTTCGTCTCCAACCCTCGCGGCAACCCACTGAGATGGACAGCAACCTCCCTGTCTTCTTGGAGACTCAGAGAGAGGTTAAATGACTCAGCCAAGGTCACACAGCAGGGAGGATAGAGTTGGATCCAGTTCCGGGGGTAAGTCCTTCCTCTGCCGCCCACCAGGCACCCAGTGCAGAGCCAGCCCTCCATGGGGGTCACCCCAGCCCTCCCGGCCTAAGACATTCTCCCAAGGGAGCAGCTACGTTCAAACCCAGGCAGGGCCATGGGAAGCCAGAGCTGCCTCGCCCTCACCTAGGGTGGTTCCCAGGTCCCAGGTTCCAGTTACCCTGAGACGGATGGGCTCGCCGCTCCTGACTTGGGGGCCACTCCAGGACTCTAACCAGCCTCGGCTGGTGCTTCAGATGCACGAAGAAGCATCAAGGTCAGCTGTAAGGCGCTGTCCTTCCACCCCTCCATGTGATGCATACCCACCCCCTCCTCAGTCCAGCTTCCTCTGATTTGCTCATGCCTTCCCCCCTGCCTGGGGTGCATGCCATCTTCCCTCCCATCACTGCCACTCCCTTTGACCCAGGGACTCCCACACTTTGTTGCACATGAGGATGGCCTGGGGCACTTCGGAAAAAATCCCAATGCCCAGCTTGCACCTAGGACCCACTCACTGAGGACGTCTGGGGTCAGGCATCAGTAGCTCTAAAAAAATTTCCTGGGAGATTCACTGCGAACCAGGCTTGGGGACTTCCCAGCCCTAAATCACCTAGGGAGCTTTCACGAAACCCACAGCCCAGACCCCACTCCTGAGGTTCTGACTGAATGGATCTGGAGGTAGAGGGCTACTATATTTTCAAAGCTTCCAGGTGATTCTAATGCATGGCCAGGCCTGAGAGCCACCATTTTCCAGTTTACAAAGTGCCTCCATACCTTCTCATTTCCAACCCAAGACACCCTCTGGGCTGGCTCACCCAATCCCATTTCTCAGACAAGAACACAGAGGCCAGAGAGGGCATAGAGCTGGCCATAGACTGCCAGTGAAGCTCTACACTCTTCTGAATTGTACTCTCACTCTCCTTCCTCCGCGGGCTTGGACAGCCCAAACGTCCTCCCTTAGGGCTGCAGACAGGCGCCCCTCTCCCCGCCTCACCAACCAGGTGGGAGATCTTTGCCGATCCCGACCCGAGGACTAGGAGTCTGGGTAGAGCCTACAGGGGCTGACAAAGGCCCTCCTTCCTCCTCCCCCTCCCAGGTCAAGAGGTCACTCCAGAAATCCCCTCGCCCTTGGCAGGCTGGACACAGGAGGCCCCGGCTACACATCCTGACCCCAGTTCCAGGCTCCCCTATCCCCATCTTTAAGTCAGCTCTCGTGACCTATAATCAGGGTGAACATACAATTTTCCATCCCACCTAAGTGGGATCCTTTTAAGAATAAAAGGGATGTTTTTAGGGACACCTGGGTGGTGCATTTGGTTAAGGGTCCGATTCTTGGTTTTGGCATAGGTCATGATCTCAGGGTTGTGAGACTGAATCTAGCATCAGGCTCCATGCTCAATGCGGAATCCCCTTGAGATCCTCTCTCCCTCTCCCTCTGTTCCTCCCACTCATGTTCTTTCTCTCTAAAATAAATAAATCTGAAAAAAAAATAAAATAAAGTAAATAAATATGGGACACTGGGTGGCTTAAACCTTAAAAAGTAATAATAAAAGAGATATTTTCTAAAATTATGCCAGGAGAAAAGGAGTCATCAAGACACATGGTCACCCTACCCACAAAGGCTGTCATGTTTGCACTTCTTAAAACCCTGCTGTGATTACTGCCTGATGAAGGCATTTGCTGTGCAGCCTTTGGCAAGTACCTTGGTCTCTCTGACTCTCCATATCCTGCTCTAAAACATGGGGATCACAAAAACCCCTACGGCTTTTGTAAGAGGGAAATGAGATAACGTCTTTAAAGTGTCTGAATCACAGCAGATGTACAACAAATAGTGGTATTTACGGTTATTATCTTGCCCAGAAACACACATCAGACAAACACACACATACCCCTTCTCCCTTAGACGTATTGACTCATGTACACACAGTCACATACACCCGTGTCTGCACACATACACTACCACGTACAGTACACCCACACATGAGCATGCCTGCTGGGCCCTGGGGAGGGGAGGAGGGATACCCATGGTCCTAAATGGCCAATATTCCTGAGTCCCATAGGGCCCTGGCCACCAGAGGGCAGCATCCTCCCCACCTGCCCACCAACTGTCATCCACCTTCCTCCTCCTGGGCCCTGGGGATCACCCTGTTCCCTAAGATTCCATGCACCGAGTCCCTGCACCCTTGCAGTGGTCACTTGCTCATCTGGCCCTCCGCCCAAGCTACACCGATCAGTCCAGGAGGATACAGGAGGGAGTTCACCAGGTACCACTCATGTTGAAAGTACCCAGAGCTCCCTCAAAGTCAGAAGTAAGGTCCTGTGGCAGAGCTGCTCAGACTAAGAGTACAGAGGGACCCACATCTGAATGTGTCTAAATGTGGACACACTGTGATGGCTGCCCCAGGAGACTGAGGGCCTGGAGCTCAGACCTAGGTTCAAATCAGGCTCTACCACCTTCCCTCTACGGGAACCCAGGTGCCTTTACCTACCTGAGCCTGTTTTCCAATCTGTAGAATGGACCCATTGTCCCATCCTCCTGTGACCCATTCCCTATCCTTTTAAGGACTTGGCTCAAATGTTACCTTTACGCGAAAGCCATCTGTTTGCTTTAGTTGTTTCTACTGAGCATTTGCTTTCTGACATACTCTATAGCTTACTTATTTATCTTGTTTAAACATTTTCCTATTAGGATGAAAATTCCAAGAGATTTTTGACTCTCTCATTCAGTGCCATATCCACAGTGCTTAGTACAGAGCAGGGCACACCCTGGGAGTCAGACTGGTGTTTGCTGAATGACTGAGGAAACCGGGAGGGGTTAGAGATGATTTCTCCAAAATGCTCAGACCAGCGAGTATCGGGGCTCCCCCCGGGGTCATTTCTGTGGACTCTTACTAGGGACATTTCAGATAAACCCCAAGGTTTATCCCCACAGGCCGGACAGAACCCCTTTCCCCCTAGCAGCACTCACGGACTGCTGAGAGCACCACGGTTTCTAAGATTCTAAGCCCTCCCACCCCCGCCCTGCAGACCGAAAGGCCCCGCCCCTGCCCCTCAGACCCCACCCCTTGGGCCCCCAGCACCGCGCCCGGGCGCCAGCCCACCTCCCCGCCCCGCTCAGGCGGTAGGCCCACGCCCCTAGCCCAGGGCCCATCCTGGCCCCGCCCCGCGCGTGCTCACTGGTGCACTTCTTGACGTGACTGCCCTTCTTGAGCGCGTGGCGGCTCAGCTTGCAATGGAAGTTGTCCTCCCAGAACTCGGCAAACCAGATGTTGCGCCGGTTGTTGTCCAGCGTGCGGCTGGCGAAGTAGCGGTCGAAGCCTGACAGGGAACCAGGATGTCAGTCAGGGCCTTGCGCATCCATTCCCCTCCTGTCCCCAGCCCTTCCCGCTTACCCCCTCCACCCCCCCAACTCCCCCCCAGCTTTAGAGATGGCCCAGGCAGAGGGTGGGAGGAATGGAAGAGCAGAGCCTCTGATCCAAGGTCCAGCCGGAAAAAAACAAAACGTGGT
This sequence comes from Mustela putorius furo, assembly GCF_011764305.1. NCBI lineage: Eukaryota > Metazoa > Chordata > Mammalia > Carnivora > Mustelidae > Mustela > Mustela putorius. The sequence continues at coordinate 2,486,554 of NW_025421292.1, forward strand.
GCATTTCATTTCATTCAAAATGAAAGGAGCTGTACTAAGTCCCAGGGGGAGCACGTGTAATCTTACAACCGCTGTCTATGGAAAAGAAGAGTGCGGTTGAGGGTGCTTCTCGCTTCACCTTCTAACCACCCAAATGCTAACAGGGGACCTTTTTGAGAAGCAACCATCTGGGGGTGCTGAGATTAGAGCAGAGAGGCAGGTGGGAGGGCTGACCAAAGCTGGGAGCACCCGTGATCTCTGGTTCGAAAGAGGAGACAGGACAGGAGAGGGGAGGGGATGACCCAAGTCATACAGCAAGACCAGGGCCTGGATCTTCTGTGTTCGAGTCCAGAACACCCCCATCACTGGCAGACACGACTTCCTCCTCCAGATGTTCCAAAGGGAACTCACCGCCTCTGCTCTAAGCCCAGGAAAAAACCCACCCCACAGCGGGTGGGCTGGTGAGTGAAGAGCGCCTGCTCTCTCCCCTCAGTGCCCCTCCTGCATGGATGATGTTCCCAGTACCGTTGCATCGTTGACCGAGTTGCCAGGGGTGGGCCAGGAGGCCTGAAAGTTCAGTAGGGTCCACACTAGGGCAGGGTTCAAGTCAAGCGACTGTCGGAGCTGTAGGAGAATGCTGACATTGGTGAGGGACTGGGCGAGGGTGGGCTTTCCCAGCCTTGGCACTACTGACACTTAGGGCCAGATCATTACGAATTGTAGGGAGCAGGACGTAGAGTAGCCTCACTCCCTAGGTGGGACAACCAAAAATGTCTCCAGACTTTGCCAGATGTCCTTTGCGGGTCACATCGCCCCCTGGACGAGAACCATGGTTCAAAGTCTTCGCTAATATCTCAGAGAGAAAAGGGACTTGTCAGACAGGTTCTGGGTTTCAGTCCCAGCTCTGCCGCTTAATTGCCACTATATGTCGCTTTGATTCTCTGAGCCTTAATGCATTCATTTACTAAATGTGGAAAAAAGTGTCTTGTGGGGTCACAGGAAAGACTAAATGAGATGTCTCCCAGTAGCCACAGTCACTACTGTTTAGTGCCTACTGTGGCTGGAGGCTGAGAAGGGTAATGTGGGAACTTCAGCGCCCTCTGCCTCAGGGTAGAGAGAATACAGTGCCTTGTGACCTTCAGCGGGTGCCCCCCATGCTCAGGCCTTGGTCTCTTGGAAAGTTCTATAGCGACAGATGTCTGCAGGTCTTCCCAGCAACATCCATGCTGGCTTCTATTTAACGAAGCAGGAGCAGGGGAGAAGGTCCTGGGAGCCTGCCTCCCCCTTGGTGAGGACAGTGAGGTCCCTGCCAAACTGGGCCACTAATGGGAACTTCACGCCTCACTCACAGTGAGGTTCCAGCCAGAGCAGACCATTCCTGTCCCGGGTGACTGTGGGTTCTGTCCCAAGAGGAAGGGATGCTGGACAAGACAGACCCAACGCTGACACCACCACCACCGAGGGCCGGCCAGACCCGGGCAAGGCCTGCAGGGAGAACGTGCCCCCTACAGCACAGCACCTTCTTGTCTCCAGCTGGTGGCTCCCAGGCCCTTCTGACAGAGGACATGGTCCAGGCAGAGTGAAGGCCTTGGCTCTCTGTTGCAGATGGGAGAAGGGATGGTGGGGTGTGGGGATGAAGGAAGGACCTTGATAAAGAAGCTTCCCGTATGGGCCACCCCTCTCCTGCACCCAAAAATATCTGAGAAGGGAGAAGAAAGCTCCTGAATCTGGGTTTGAATCCTGCTGGGTCGAATGCAGCTAGAAAGTCCATACAGCCTTGAGCATGAGCACAAAGAGGGTGTGGGCCAAGGAAGAAGAAAGACAGAATGTTGGAAGATGAGGAGTGGGTAAGGAATGGAGTGGGGGGACAGTAATAAGGAAAAGCTGGCGAGCACACCAACAGTGGGGGCAGGCGAGAGTGAGGGGGGGGCGCAGTCCGGGGTTGCGGGGCCTACCTCGCACTGACATCCTCTTGGGGAGGATAGTGACAGCGCCCTCGGCCACCTCCTCCAGGCGCAGCACGGGGGCGCTCTTGGAGCCCCAGCTGTCGGAGCCCATCCAGAAGAAGTGGCCTGTCTGGTTGGCCTTCCGTGCTGCCTCCAGCACACGCCTGTGGGAACACACACCAGCCCAGCCCAGCCGTGTCTGCCCCTGCAACTGTCCCCCCAGGGACCCCAGCTCGCAGGGGCCCTTGACTGACCCACCCCCCGGCACACACATGTCCCCTGAATAGCCCATGGTCCCCCTTCCCCTGGCCCATGCTTGCCTCTAGGTCCAAGGTGCTCCCACCCCCACTCGATCCTACCCCCAGGGCCACAGCTGTCCTTGCAAAGACCGTCCCTGTTTCCCTAGGTGCATGCATACCCCTGAGCTGACTCAGGCCCCAGGACTACACCTGCCCTCTCTGTGTCCTCAGGTTCATGCCCCTGGTCCTGATTCCACAGACACATCTCGTCTCCTTCTCACATTTATATGTGTGCACGAGCACACACACCTACCCACATGGTTACCCCTCTGCACTCGCCACTCCCTGCCGGCACAGCCTTCTCTGCCTCACCTCTTTCTATGCCAAAAGTCTAGGGCTTCTGAAGAACTGCTTCCCACACCCTCCTGGATGGATGAAAGGGCACAAGGCAGGTGATCACCCCCTCCACTGTCCTACTGTGACAGTGGCTGTCATCAGGTCAGGGACCCTAAAGCCCAGCACAGGGCAATGGCCAAAGGAGACACTCAGGGAGAAGAAAACCAGGACTGTGCAAAATTCCCCCAACCCAGCCTCTCCCATAGTGGGGTGGGGAGAGTGGAACACAGAGGAGGCGAGCACCTTGCTCAGGATCACAGAGCAAGCAAGAGGCTGTGATACTAGAAACTGGGACATGGCCACCAGAGCTTAGGAGCGGCTGCTGAGCCCGGGACAGCTTGGGGATGCCAGGGAGAAATAGGTTTCCAGGCCCCAGAGCCCACGCCTTCCTTCCTCCAACAGCTCCTGACTCTCCACGGTCCTGGACCCCCAAACCTATTGCAGCTGCCCCTCACCCACCAGAATCTGGGGTGGGGCTGTTCCCAGAAGCCACGCCCACAGCGCTATCAATACCCACTTGCATCTGGCCAGCCAGACAGGACCAGAGCTCCCAGGCCTCCCTCCCTGCAAAGTCACCTGGGTTTATTTTTACTTCTGTTTGCTTCTGAAAATGCATGTGGATTTCCAGAAATGCCTCTGCTCCCCCCTCAACTTCCTGCTGCCAGTTCCCTCTGGAGTCAGTCCCTTCCCTAGGTGCCTCTTGTCTAGGACACAGAGCCCAGTGCCTTCATCCTCCCCTCCCAGCATTTGAGTCCATCTGAGCTAAGCAGGAGGCCTGGAACAGGGCGCACCTCTGGGCAGGGACCTGGCAATGTCTCTCAGGGGAAATCTGTTTTGCTGCAGTTCGGGTCCAGGATGGGTCTTTACCAAGTGGGGAAAGTGCTGGAAAGAATGGGACCCGGATGGACACTGGTTAGCTACAGGGAGGGAGGCACATGGGGGCAGGGGCAGACAGGCAGCTTTGGCTGGGCTGGAGGGCAGGAGGCCTGTGGGCACAGCAGGCTAGGACACCTCAGGCCAGCCAGCTGAGGGAGGAGGTCTGGGGAGGACTCTACTGTCTTACTCTGCAAGTTCAGGGGCTGTGTCTCCTCTGCTCAGACTGGAGTGCCCTGAGGGCAGGGCTGTGTCTCCTGTCTCCCCCACTCAGATTGGGGTTCCCTGAGGGCAGGGCTGTGTCTCCTGTCTCCTCCCTCGGACTGGGGTTCCCTGAGGGCAGGGCTGTGTCTCCCTCCAGACTGAGGCTCCCGGAGCTCAGAGCTGGTGTTTCTCTCCCCCTTGAACAGGGCAATCACAGAGGCCTGCCCCCATCTTGGCCCTGACATCAGCCTGAGAGGTAGCAGCAGGAGAAAAGGAGGAGGAAGAGAAGTTGGTTAAGATGGGGCTTTTCAGTGCACCCAAACTTCTGCCTGGGGGACAGAAGCAGACGTGCGGAGTGGGCAGGATTGGCACTGCACGGTCCTGGCACCCAGAAGTCCATCCATTTCCTGTGCAGAGGCAGAGACTGAAGCCCAGGGAGGGGACGATGCCACCCCCTGTGAGCATGTACCCAGGCCAGGACTAGACCCACAGCCCAGGCCTCTTTCCACTACTCTAAGCTTTGCCAAAGACTGGAGGCAGGGGCTGACAGGGGATCCGCAGGCCCCAGGCCCCTGCTGTGTGCCAGACTCTGCTTCCTGTGTTCAGATCTTAAATAACATTATCAGGCTGGCATCTCTAGCTCCCTCCGCCCTTTTTTTTAAAGCAGAAAAGAAGCACAGAGAGGTTGAGACACTTGCCTCAGGTCACACAGCAAGGAGGAAGGAGAGCAGGATTAGAACCTAGGTGCTTTGGCTAAAAACCCAGGGCCTTAGCAGTTGGCAGAATAGATGCAGGGAAGAGGGAGGCAGGGGAAAGGGGGCCCATCAGCAGCTGCCTGTGCCCCAGCCTGAGGAATGTTGCACCCCACCTCTCTAGAGCCTGCAGTGGGCCAGGCTCACTAGGCAGGTCTCCAGCAGGACCACTGACTCTCCCCATGACCGACTCCCAACACCCACCCGGCTGCAATCCACTCTCACCTGATGTCATCCTCATTGGCAAAGATGATGACCGCCCTGGCGTTCGAGGTCTCCAGGAGGCGCCGGATGATCTTATCGAACTCCCCAGGCTTGGGCTCCCGGGGTATCTTCACTGACTGTGCGATGCACACGCCCCCTGTGGGAAGGATGTCACTCAGCCCCAGAGTGGCCAGAGTATCTCCCCACTTCACTCCACGCCCTCCCACACGCGGTCCCCTCCAGGAGACGAAAGCCAAGGGCTGCCCACAGCCCTGCAGCCGGACTCCTAGATCCCAGGTCCAGATCTCCAGGCACAGGCTATGCGGTCAGACAACTTTGGATTCCACCTCTCACCAGCTGGATGACCCTGGGCATGTCACTTCAGTTCTCTGTGCCTCAGTCCTCCCATATATAAAACAGAGGCTCTAATAAGAGGCAATATAGCATCATGTTTAGGAGCTAGATAGCCTGGGTTTGAATCTCAGTTCTGCTACTTACTGCTGTGTGACCTCAGGGCAGTTACTGAACCTCTCTGTGCCTCATGTACATCATCTATAAAGTGAAGATGATCCTACTTACTTCACAGGATCATTACAAATCTAAGTCAGTTACTGCTTACAAATACAAGAATATCAGACACACAGGGATTACTTAATAAATGATGGTTATTTTCATTGAAACTAAGATTTTTTTCAAAGAGTAAATCTGAGAAGAGAGCAAGTTGCCCACCCTGGGCTATTGGTACACCATGCACCCACAACCACAAGTACCTCCCAGGGCTTTTGTCCCCAGGTCATGCGCTCATCAATAGGCCCCTGGACAAGAGCTCTGCGCACTGCCACTGACTCACACCTGTCCATCTCAGGCCCGTCCCTCTGGGGCGTCCCAGGCTCTCCTTTCTCAGCTCTTCAGTTCATAGGCTCCCCAGCTCCCACAGGGTGCCCTGATGCCTATCCTCGCAGTCCCAGTTCAAGAGCTCCCAGGAAAGCCATTCTAACAAGCTGCTTCAAGCAAAGTGACCCAAGGGGTCGGGGGGTCTTGGAGAACCTTCCTGTCTCTCCTCCTCTGGCCCACTGCCACCTGGCTGGCTCCTGGAGGCGGGGCCAGGGGCCTATCCCTTGAGCTCATTCCCCCATGAGAAGCCCAGCCCCCATGCCTGCGGAAGCATCCAGAACACAGAGTCAGTACCTTGAGGGCCCGATTCACACCCAGACTGTGCGGCTCACAGAAACCCTGGGAGTACCTCAGACTTCACCCAGCCAGTTCCCGGCTTTAGGCATGTGTCCACTGCTGGCGGGAGACAGGTGTCATCCGTGCGCTGAAATGCCACCTGACTTCCTGGTATGAAAGCACTTGGGGACCACTGTTGCTGTTATCAGCAGCCGTGGATAGATGAGGACTCTAGAGAGGAGAAGGAGCTTGCCCAAAACCACACAGTGTCCTGCCCCTACTGTGACACAGAGCAGGGAGCCTCCCAGGATTAAGAACCCCAGTGCCCCAGGTGGCAGAGTCAGGACTCAGCTGATAGAAAAGCAGGAGGGATTACTCTTAATGAAGCCAATCCTTTATCTAAGACTGTCCATCTCCTCTGGGCCTTCACAAGGGTCTTTGCCCAGCTCCACCCCAAATAGGAACCAAGCAATGCCTAAAACCATCTACCTCGGTTGGGTACCTGGCTGCTGCCCCTGGGCCTCCGGATGGCCTCTGCCCATGCTGGGTCACCTGATGCCCCTATACAGACTCCATGTGCGTCAGTGGGGGGTCCACACCTTCCCCCGGCCCCACCAGGAGAAATGTCAACACCCAGCCTCACTCAAGAAGGAGCCTCTACCCTTGGACAGGGAGGGGGCAACCAGGGAAGGCTGCCCACAGGCGGTGACCCTGAGCTGACTCTAAGGGCAGAGGCATATGCAGCCAGATGGAGGTCATTCTGGGGAGAAACAAGATACACCTCCCTAGAAGGGAGGTTGTTCTGTGCCAGGACCTGCGACGCCTAGGGCGACACGACACACACACACACTCATAGCCCTGTCCCCAGGAAGCAGACCCCTTGGTTCTCCATAGCTGGCTAAGTAGCCGTGGCCCTCTGGCCCGGCGCCTGACCAGAACCCACCTCCCTTACTTTCTGCCTGTTGCAGGTTGACCAAGCTCCTTGGCTCTCTCCTAAGGTGCCAAAGAAGTCCCAAGCCCTAGAGAAGACCAAGGGAGGAGAGAGAAGGAGGGAGGATCCTTCGCAGGGCTGGCCTCTCCAGACTGGGGTCCCACAAAGAGAGCCAAGGGGAGACAATCCGCTTCCCACAGCGCTGGCCTTGCTCTAATGGCGGCTGGGCAGACATTCAGCTCCTGGCTAAACCCTCCATATGGTTCCTTTCCAGTTAGAAAGTGGGCCAATTGTGACATTTCCCCCCATCTGGAGAGACAGATGGACAAGGGGAGGCGGCTGGACAGGGGGTGAGGGCAAGCCACCTGGCTCCAGGACAGGAGGGAAGCAGGGGTAGGAGGAGAGAAGCAGGGAATGGGAGTCAAGTGTCCTCAACAGGGCAGAAACTTGCAGATTAAGTGTTCTTTCTGGGCCATGCCCCCCCAGGAGGATCTGTGCGATGGTCCCACCTGACAGCCCAGAGCAGATCTTTTTTTTTTAAGATTTTAATTATTTATTTGACAGAGAGAGAGAGAAAGACACACCGGGAGAGGGAACACAAGCAGGGGGAGTGGGAGAGGGGGAAACAGGCTTCCAGCTGAGTAGGGAGCCCGATGCAGGGCTTGATCCCACGACCCTGGGATCATGACCCGAGCCAAAGGCAGATGCATAATGACTAAGCCACCCCAGCGCCCCCAGACCAGGGCAGATCTTGCCTGCTTCGTTTCTCTGGAGGAAGAAGAACTAAGCGACCACAGCGCCATCATCTAGAATGTGAGTGAGCCTCGAGGTACTTCAGACAGGAGTATGGTCTGAGCAGGACACTCTTACAACCACAAGAGAGGGCGGCAACGGGAGAGGAGTTTGGGGATTTCTGCAGAGATCGAAAATACCAGTTAATATTCAGGAAGCGTCTAATGTGTGTTGAAACTTATTCTGCAAATTTTACATGGCTTCGTTCTACTGGGGTGTCATCAGCACATTTCTAATTTCTAGATGAAGAAACTGAGGCACAGAGAGGTTAAGGGGTTTCCCAAGGTCACACAGATAGCCAAGGGGTAGGGTGGAGGTTTAAACACAGGCCACCTGGCTCCCTCAACCACCCCCACAGCCAGTCTATTGTGTGACGGCTCAGGCTATACGGGGAAAGGGTTGGGGGCCAAGGTCAGAGGAACACCTGCAGCCTGTAGACAGGGACACGTCTGGGCCTGCTCTGGAGGAAGTGCCCACTGGTGTCACCACCCTGAGGTGAGAAACCAAGGTTCTATAGGGTCCCTGTGCGGCCCAGGTGTCAGACTGGCTGCTCCAGGGACCCCAGAACTGGAAGTAAGCAGCTGGCTCACCAGGGGCTCTGCCAGCATGACACGAGCTCCCAGCCCTGAGTGGTACAACATCTCCTTCATCTGCCCTCCTGGCCCCTCGCTGGAGTGGGAGAAGACCGGAGGAGCCCCAGAGGGACCCCGGGGCAGCTGCTAATAGCCCCATCTTACAGATGAGCGCTGAGGCTCACAGAAGTCACACAGCCTGTAAGCGGGACTACAATCTGTGTCCAGACCCTCTCTCAGGCAGAGAAAGAAAGGGCCTGGGTTACAGGGTCCCTGCAGACCCCGACTTCCTGCAGCCCTTCCCCCCCAAAAGACCCCAAGCACATGTCAAGCCCCCAGCCCTCTTGTCTGCCTATGCCCCCTACCCCTGCTCCCGCTAACGCTCCCCTGGGATTCCTTCTTCAAATCTCTGTACCATGGCGAGCGCCCTTCTCCACACCATTATTCCTTCCGCCTGCCCCCTGGCCTCTCTCTTTGGATAAAATATGAACCCATGAGTCCATACAGACAATAAACAGAATTAAATTAAACCCAAGCAACAAGAAATGAGCCCACTCCCTATCTCTGCTCAGAAGCTCGAACCTTCTACCTCTCCCAGACTCCAGGCACAGGATCTTAAGAAGGCCAGGGACATGGAAGAGACCAGGGTTCCCCCAAAACCCCCCTTAGCAAGCTCCTCACTGCACACTCCAGCCTCCCAGCCCTCCCCAGTGAGCACCCAGCTGCCAGCTACGTACGACAGCTCTGCGGTCCACCAGTCACTGTGTCTACTCACAGGGCCATGGGCACGAAGCCACAACCACTTGCCAAGCCCATCTGAACACATGGAGGCGTAGGGACCTCAGAGACCTCCGGGCCTAAGCTGGGCAGAGAGTGAGGAGAAGGAGGCCAGAGAGGAGCAGCACTCTGTCCAGGGGCACTCGGCCGCTGGGTGCCCACCTCCTGCTGAGGTTTCAAATCCTGGCCAGCCCTCTGTGGCTTCCTGCCTGCTTTTGTCACTGCATCAGCAGAGCCACCCCGACTAAACCAGCATGGAATGCTGGGGCAGCCCTTTCACCTCCCTGGGCCCCACCTCCCTTCCCCCTCCATCCCCCAGCCCTGCAGTGGGTGTCCAGGCCACCCCCAGCGGTGGAGACCCAGAGCCCTGCCCTCTCTCCACACCTTCCCCTCCCATTGGTCAAAACAGACCCTTCTCAGTCAGTCCCTTAAGGCCCTGCAACTGCTCCCAGAAAGCTGGACAAGTCAGGGGGGAGCAGCCACTGAACACTTTGGAGATCACATGGTAACATCTAACAAAGTGGGGTGTGCCAGCACATCCCGTTCAGCATTCCTCCCACAGGAACGCACACTGGGACCCAGGAGCCCCATACAGACAGGCCCTGCAGCGCTGTCTGAAACAGCAAACATGCGGAAAGTATCTAAATATTGTACAGCAGAAGAACGGATATACTGTGGTGTTTGTACAATGGAAAGAAAACAGCTCTCATGTATTGGCACAATAACATCTGGAGGACTGGAAGTTGATTGAAAAGGCAAATCGCCATGTGATCTGTCCCGTTTATAAGGAAATCAAAGAACACATGTGATAAGACTCAGCATACACGAAGACACACATCTTTAGGAGCAAAAGCTAAGTGAAAGCAGGAGCTTCTGTCTGTCGCACTCACTGCAACTTCCCCAGTGCCTGGAACAGTGCCTGGCATACAGTCAGTGCTCAATAAATGCGCACTGAATGACTAAGCAAGTCCAAGAAAGGAATCCTCTGAACCACCTTCAGTTGCGGTTGCCTCAAGGAAAGGAAGCAAAAGAACCAGACCGAGAAGGGCTCCATGGAGGAGCTCCATGCCCTCCATGAAGGGCAGCATGGAGGTTGGCTTCCAGACAATCCACATTATATTTCTCCAAATAATAATCAGAAGCAAATACAGCAAAATGTGAATGCTTAGTAAACATGGACCCCAGAACCCAAACCAGACAAAACTTTCAGACAGAAGCAGCAGTGATGGGATGGTGTTCTAGTCTTCATGTGTGCTGCCTGATGGAGAACACACATGGACACACCCCAGTCTCCTTTTCCGTCTGTGAAATGGAGCCCTTCAGCCACTCTCAGCCCAGTGGCCTCCACTAAGTACTCCACAGCGCGCTGGAGTGGAAGGGAGTGGGGTGCCCGCCATCCTTCTGGCTCCTGAAATCCTATCTTCTCCTCAGGCCCCTGCCTTGACTTGAATGTGACATATAGACTCCACTAGCAAAACTTGATCCTGGTTTCCTGTTGTATTTTGTGGTATCTGAGCCCTTTCCATTTGCGGTCTGATGACCTTTCCCAGTGTTCTCCAAGTCTAGCCGGTGCTCCTGTGTCTGCCTCCAACTGCACTCCCCAAGGGCAAGGCCAGGTCTGTACGTTTGCACATTCATTCACTCGGGCATGCGTTCATTTGAGATGTGCCCTGCTCAGTTCCTGGCACAATCAGATGCTGAGAAATGGTAACAAGGAAGATCCCTGCCTTGGAGCTTATGCGCTGTTGGGAAAGGCAAAGCCAGAAAAGAGAGCAATCCGCCAGAGGAGGAAGGCAAGGGGCCAGCCTCCTGGACAGCAGACGCATACAGTAGCAGGGGACGGCACCTCAGGTGCCGGGCCCACTGCCTGCTTCTCCGTGCTTCCCCACACACCCACCAACACACCCTGCCTACGTGCAATTTCCCTTCATGGAGTCAACAGAGGTTTACTGAGCTCATTAGGTGCCTGGAAAGTTCCAGATGCTAAGATCAAACTGTGAGGAGGCCAGACCCCCACCCCCAGACAACCTACTGGAGGCAGGGCAGAGGAGGAAAGCAGCAAGGTGACGTGAGGGCGGGAGAAGGGGGCTGTAGCCGCTCATTCCACCCCTTGTGTCCTAGAGGACACACAGGCTCAGGCCAGGCCTGCAGCTTGAGAGGCAGAGGCAGCTTTGGACTCAGGGCTCTGACTTTTTCCCAGGAGCTGCCGCCTTGCCCAAGAGCCAGGAATTGAAAACACTTTGGACCTGTAAGTCCCACCCTCAAGTGCACGCCCGCTGCTGAAATGACCTCGTTTTTCTGTCCTCTGCTGGCCCGGAGGGTGTGTGCCTGGCTCCCTCCATGAGCCCGAATGATCCGGGGTGGGGGGGGAGCCTGCCTGAGGATGGGAATGCGGGAACCAACAGGCGTGAAGGGACCCCCAGAGGGAGTCGGTCCGCCAACCCCCTCCCCTTGAAGGGTCTCCCTAAGCCCCTGGGGACAAGGGTTTGCACACATGCACCTGCACTCAGCCTCTTCCTCCTCCCCACACCTCCCTGTCCCCCACCAGATGGCTCTCCCCACTCCACCTGTCTAAATAAGCCTTCCCCACCATCCTGCCACCCCCTCCAAGCAAGCCCCAGATCCCCGGCCTTCGCAGCACCTCCGCTGTGCCCACCCTGGCAGCCAGGACAGGCAGGGAGAGAAGGCCTCCCACCAGAGCAGCTGGCTTTCAGCCATGCCCACTGTCACGTAGGGGACAGTCAAAGGACCTGGGCTCTCTGGTTCCTCCCCAGGGATCTCACCCTCCAGTCTTGGGCATCTGTCTCCCAGTCCTATCCTCATTCTCTCACGCACCAGGAAATGTACCCTCGCCGGGCCCTGAGGAAGGAGCTAAGCAGTCAGCACACAGGCGGGGCGGGGTGGGGGGGCAGAGCGGCCAGGATAGAGCGCTGTGTTCATGGCTCCCCAGGAGGTCCCTACATCCACCAGTTTTCTTTCCAGCACTCAGGGCCCTAGGATCGCACTCTGCAACCCGGGTGCTGGGCTCCAGACCAGGAAGGAGGAATTTCCCTGTGGCAGAAGTGCGCAGGTCGCTCAGGAAGGCCTGTCCCCGTCACAGCACAGGCCAGCAGCCACGGGGGCCAAGCACATACATATAGGCTCCTAGCACATACGGGCTCCTCTCCTCTTTCTTTTTCTCTTTGCCTTCCTTTTTTCTTTCTTTCTTTTTTTTTTTTTTTTTTTTTTTTTTTGTCCTTTTAAATTTAAAAAGGGGGGAAACAAAAGATAAATCCTGGGAAATCAAGTGGAAAAATCTACATTATGGCAAAATGTGAAGACAGCAAATTGCAACACAGAGAGAAAGCTGGGGAGAGTTAGATGAGCCAAGGGGGGCCCCCAGGCTCCCACAGGTTCCCAGCAGAGAGGGAGGTGAGGGGAAGGCTGGGAGTTCCCCTGGACCATATGGGGACACGCGCACACACACACACACACACACACACACGCGCGCGCGCGCGCACGCGCAAGCTCCCTCCTGATCCAAAAGCCAGGCCCTCTTCCCAAATCTGCTCTCAGGAAAGGGACCTACTCAGAGGGGCAGTAACTAACCCAATGCCACTTTTGTTTTCAGGCAGCAGAGCTATGGCTGGAGGGGGCTTTGGGGTGGGGAGACGAGGCCAGGCTCTGAGAGAATGCCCCTGACCCGTGGCTTTTGTGGGGTAAGAAAGGCTGGGGGGCGACAGAGTGAGAGCGGGCCCAGACTCCAACCAGCTCTGGTTCCAGCTGGGTCTGGGGCTCCACAGGAAGCTCCAGGCCTGGGGAGGAGGGAGAGTGGGGGGAAGGCAGCAGCTCAGGCCTGGTTCACGGCCACGTCCCTTTCTGTTCCTGCTCCCGGACCTACTCCCCACTATCCAGTCTCCACTCCAACCTCCATCTGACACACAGCTCCCTGCCTGCAACCTTCCATGGTTCAGTGTGTGTGTGTTGTGTGTGTGTGTGTGAGAGAGAGAGAGAGAGAGAGAAAGGGACAGGGTCAGGGACTCCTCCCACGTTTGCAACATCCAGTCTTCCCCAGGTCCCTATGAGAACGTGCCATCTGACCATGTCTGCCCCCTCCACGGGCCTTTGCAGAGGCTGCTCCCCCAGCCAGGAGGGACCTGCCTGATGCTGCCCTCCCTCCCTGGGCCTTGGTTATCTCCTTAGTGTCTGCATCTCTGCTCAGACCCTCAGGGGGCCCAGCACTCGTGCTGCACCTGCTCGAACAACGAGCCCTGATTCATCCTTGCTGCATGAACGAGCCACTGAGTACCCACCTGGTGGGGATGGAAGGGGTTAGAGGCAGAGGCTCAGTGGGAGTCCAAGGGGAGTACTTGCAAAGGCTCAAACCCTTCTACCTCCTCCAGGAACTCCCTGAGCCCTGCAACCTCTGTGACTTCCCCTCAAAGCCATCCCCTGGTCATGCTGAGGGCTCAGACCTCTGTACACACATGCACTGGGCACCCACTTTGCACCTGGCACCAACTCCATGCCAGGCTCTGGGCTACAAAGCTAATCCACTCACCACACCTGCCCTTACAGGACAAACTTGTGAGCTCTGCACACGCGTGGGGTGGACACCACACACACCCGGACATCTCTCGGTCCCACCCTGCCTTGAGATTCTACTTCTCCACCTAGATGCAAACTCCTTGCTCTGAGTGCTTTGGAAATACATGTGCAAAAGAACAAGGGAAGGGGCGCCCGGTGCAGACTTGGTTGGTAAAGCACGCAACTCTTGATCTTGGGGTCGTGAGTTCAAGTCCCTCGTTGGGGACAGAGTTTATGTTTAGAAAAACCAAGAAGAAGAAGAAGTGAAGACAAATATAAAACAGCCAGGCAGGGGTGCCTGGGTGGCTCAGAGGGTTGAGCCTCTGCCTTCAGCTGTGTTCATGATCTCAGGGTCCTGGGATTGAGCCCCGCATTGGGCTCTCTGCTCAGCGGAGAGCCTACTTCCCCCTCTCTCTCTGCCTGCCTGCTTGTGATCTCTCTCTCTCTCTCTCTCTCTCTGTCAAATAAATAAATAAATAAACAAACAAACAAACAGCCATGCAAACTGACAGGTCCTCAGAGTCTAAAGTTGCCAGGGCCAAAAGAGAAGAACTGAAACTAGAATATTCACCCTCCCCGCTGACTCCAGCCCCACGGAGGTAGTAAGCCCACTGTGGGAGAGGTGGCTGGAAGACCCAGGAAGACCAGGAAGGCCCAGGTACCAAGGGACAATGAGGAGAAGACAGTCCCCTGGTTTCCCACCTGCAGATGCTTCCCTATCAAATTCCACAGAAGGTGTGTGCAAAACATGAATACTGCACCTGCGTTCAGCTCCCTCCACCCCTCCACCTTGACCCAGAGCATGCTGGCTCCACGGCTCACTCACTGTGTGACTTTGGACAAGTCACTTAACCTCTCTGAGCATCAGACTTTCCAACCACAAAATGGAAAAGGACTTAAAGAAGCCGCGTGTGGTGGAGTTGGAGGGAGGATCAAGAAAGGTGGAGTCTGTGAAGGCCGGGTCTGCCTTCTGGAGCCACGGCCTCTGCGGAACAGGTGAGGCCAGTGGGGGCAAGAGCTGCTCACGCAGGAGGGCAGGAGTAGGGAAGATAGAGACCTCTTCGCTCGGCCCAGGCCAGGACCCAGTGCCCTGGTGAGGTACGTTCTAGGGACCAAGGGCACTGTGCTGACCCAGGAACTGTCCCCAGAGACAGGGTGCTGGGCGGAAGCCAGGGTCAAAGCAGGGAGGCCCAGGGACTCTCCTGGGCAGAAGGGCAGAACATGCAATTTCCCTTCCTGAACAGTCTCAGCACCTCCCACCACTCCCAGCCACGCCCTCCCAACACACACACACACACACACACACACGCGCGCGCGCGCACATGTGCACGTGTGTGCACGCGGCAACACAAACACTCTCACATCCCGTATCACAATCTCACACAACCTGATGACAGCTACGTGCAGCCTCATGGCCACCAGGACCCACACCTGGCCACATACAGTCCCACTCGCACAATCCCACACAGCCACACAAGCTCCCACAGCAACTGCACAGCCTCACATGACCACTCGCGGCACCCGGCCCCCCACAGTCACACAGCCACAGAGCTGGGCACACCGGCATGTGAGCTGTTGTGTCTGCACCTCCTCGAAGCTGCCAGGCTGGCCGGACCACACCTGAGCAAGAATCATGCCTCCCCTTTGCTATGGTTCAGAGTGAGGCCTGGCTAGGGAGTGCCATGGGGGGTGGGTTAGTGACTGACAACAGGGTCCAGCACCCCCATCATCCAACAACCATTTACCAAGCTGCTTCAGTGACCCTTCGGCCGAGGGAAATCCTGTCTTCCTGCTGAAACCCTCTCCCTCTGCCTCCACTCCCAGCCAGCCGTGCCCCTGTGGAGAACAGGGCCGGCTCTGGGGGTGCAGGGGACACAAGCATCAGAGAGCTGGGGCACAGCGGGGCCCATGTCCCACTTCAACCACTTACTTGCTTCGTGATAAAAGCTCCTTTGCCCAACCTCTCCAAATGTCCATTTCTGCCATTTCTGCGTCTGTAACACGGGATGGCGTTACCCCCACCCCCTGATGCACAGGGCTGTTGTGAGGATGGAAGGTCCACCCCCAGGGGATATCTGGGGGAGGGGGAGGGCGCAGGTTTGGGGGGACTCAGCAGTGCCTCTGAACTGAGCGCTGCTGTCCCAGGCCATTGGGCAGTGGCAGCCTTCTTCGGAGCTGCATTATTCATGGCGCTCAGCTCTGAGCAGAGGGAAACTTGCTGAGTGATCGACCTAATATCTTAACACAAACCCATTTAGGCAAAACACCTTTGAAGCGAGAACGGCAGAAAAAAAAAATAGAAAAGGAAGCAAAGAGGTTTGGAGGCAGGTGGTGGCAAGAGGCTGTTTCCTACCTGCCCCCACCCAATGCACTCCCCGCCCCCCAGGAGAACCCCCGCCCTGACCCAGCACCCCCACCCCTCCCACCCCAGCCCGCACCTTTCTCCAGACTCTCAGTGGCCAGAACTTGCATCCTTTGATTGAAGGAATTCTACTTACCTCTCAGATTTGACTCACATAGAAGGCTCACATAGAAAGGCAGGGGGCAGCCGGACCCAGGACGACGGGGTGTTAGCTCTGAGTCCTCTGCCGAGCAGCCCGTCACAGAACAAGACCACCAGCTCCAGGGATGCCCTGCTTCCTCGGCCTCAAACTCCGCACTCTACCGCATCAGGACCTCTTTCTCCAAGTCAGCTAGGCTGTTCCCACACTCAGTCCCTCTGCCAGAAATACCCTTCCCTCGTCCTCTTGCCCCTGGAAACATGCCAGATCTCTGCCCCAGCCAGAACTCATCACACCCACTTAGGCTCCTCTGCCTAGGCTGGGCCCCTTCTGTAACTGCCCTGCTTCAGGGCAGAAGGCCTCCCACCTCCGCCATGTCTTAGCTGGGTGACCTTGGACCAGTTACTCACCTCTCTGGGTCTCATCTCCCTATACTACAGTTGAAGAATATGTGGGTGCAGGTTAAGGTTCTCTGAACACTGCCAGGTGCATATGCACTCAGTAAGTGTTTGCTACTATATATTATTGTCAGTTTCCCCATCAGTCCCTAAGCCCCTTTAAGGGGAGACTACGTCTCTCCTGTCTAACTTCCCAATTTCCAGCAGAGTGCCAAGCACACAGTAGGCACTAATCTGCATTGGTTGAACAGAGCCTCATTTCCCACAATGTTGTGTGCCTGGCCTCCTCACACCAGACGCCTTGAGAAGAGGAGCCAGTGAGGGGCTGGTGGCAGGGACCCCTGCGTGGGGCAAGGGTGTGAAGAAGATGACCTCTGGCCAGCTCCACCCCCAGTACAGGGACGGAGTCTCAGCTGTGCAGGGAGGGGCCGGAGCCAGGGGCCTGCTGCCGGGCCTGCGGTTTGGCGGGGGAGGAACGGACGGCTGCAGGCCGGGATAAAATATTTAGGAGCCCACATCCCCAGGAAGTGGAAACTGACAAGCAAAATGAAATGTTGAGATGTAATTACCCAGGCAGGCCAAGCATGTCTCCCCGCCGGCGGCGGGCTCGGCACCGCCCCCCCCTCACCTGCCACAAGCAGGCACTGGGTAATGAAGTCCTCCCGGACCCTCTCCCACACCAGGCCTCGCCCCCTCCACTTCAGGCCAGGCCAGCAGGAGGCGTGGCAGAACAGGAGGTCGTGCAGCGAACGTGGGGGGGCCTGGGTCCAGCTCTGGCATTGACCTATCCCAGCAATCCCATCGCCCCACTGGGCCTCAGCTTCTTCAGCCAGAAAATGGGGCCGCTGAGCCACGCCTGGGAGGGAGAACCCAGACAGCAGATGTGCACGTGCTTCATTAACTGGCTTTGGTAAAGGACGGCGGAAGGACAGCAGTAAGGACACCAGCGGACACCAGCCTGACCCAGCATGCCATGAGAGGCTTTCTTGAGGTGCCTCAGGACTCAGGTTAGTAGAGGCTGATGGATAAAGGTCTGGGGCTGAGACCCCGATGTGGGCCCTGAGCTGCAGTGTCCACCTCACCCCAAAAAACTGTCCCGGGCTCTCCCAACACTGTAAGACCACAGCTTGGAGCAGAAAGACAGGGACCCGGACAGGGACTCCAGGCCTAGATCCAGGGAACAGCCTTGAGTGGGTCTCAGGAGGGCATCCAGGAGCAAGGGGGCTGGGGGACAGATGCTCAGCCAACCCTCACCCCACAGAGCAGAGTTGAGGGAGGGAGTGCTCCTTTTTTATTGAAACCAGCACCCAGAGAGGGACCATGATCAGCCTAAGGCAGTCCACACACCCACACTGCCTGGGCCCCTCTCCAGGCTGGCTTGGCACTCCTGGGCAGGTCCAGCCTCATCCCTCAGCCACAACCCACTGCACACCCCCATTCCTGTCAACACCATCTTACCAGACCAGAGCCCCACACCTCTGCACAAAACTCAGCCTGCCCAGCGTGGCCCCTGGCCTTTCCACCAAAACTCCAGTCCCGTTCCACTACTTCCCTGCCTCAGTGGCTCTCACCTCCCTCAAGGCAAAGTCCAAATTCCTCACCCCAGTCCCACCTGAGGCCCTGCAGCCTCGTCACGCATCTCTCCACACCTCCAACAGCTCCTACAGTTTCAGATACACAGATAGGTACCCCTATCTTCCTGCCTTTGCTCAGACTCTCCTCTCCGCCTTTGTGCCCAATTCCCCTTCCCAGACCCCTCCTTCCTCAAGTCAGCACCTGTCCATTCTTGAGGATTCAGTACATGGCCCACTCTTCCAGGAAGCCTTCGTGGGTCTCCCCAGGCTCCTTCTCCCTTGGGCACCTATAGCAATCCCAACATCTCAATCACTGAACCTAACACAGTGAATAAAAATTAGGGGGGATGGCCGCTGCGGGGCTCAGAGCATTCACTGAATGAGCAACGTAAGTCATAAGCACCAGGCACTGTCCTAGACACTATGGGTACAGTTAGTAATAGAATAATTCAGAATCCTGCCCTCATGGACCTGGTAGTCATTTGCAAAGCAGACAACAAATGCTGAGGAATGTACTAATTAATTTATTAAGAGTTGGTCTACAGGTGCCTGGGTGGCTCAGTAGGTGAAGCACCTGCCTTCGACTCAGGTCATGATCCCAGGGTCGTGGGATGGAGCCCCACATCAGCCTCTCTGCTCAGTGGAAAGCCTGCTTCTCCCTCTCCCTCTGCCTGCTTCTCCCCCTGCTGTTCTCTCTCTTTCTGTCGAATAAATAAATAAAATCTATTTTTTTTAAAAAAGTTGTTCTACTGTCCAGAAAGTTGCTTGGCTTCATCTCCAGCTCCTGTCCCTCTGTTTTCCTCTTCTGTCCTCCCCCACCCCATCCTGTCTTTTCTCTCATTCTCTCTCTCTCTCTCTCTCTCTCTCTCTCTCACACACACACACACAGACATACACACAGTCCCCCATTAGTCCACAGCCTCTCGTGTTCATGCAGAGCTCACACTTTCTCTCATTAATTCCTCCCAATCAGCCCACAACT
This sequence comes from Mustela putorius furo, assembly GCF_011764305.1. Classification (NCBI taxonomy): domain Eukaryota; kingdom Metazoa; phylum Chordata; class Mammalia; order Carnivora; family Mustelidae; genus Mustela; species Mustela putorius. The sequence goes on from NW_025421292.1 coordinate 2,505,410, forward strand.
TAGGTGACCATTTTACAGATAAAGAAACCAAGGCCCAGAAACGCCAGAGCCTCATCCTGGCTGCCTCCACCTTCCCTGTCTCCAGCCCATCTTCCCCCTCTCCTCCACCTTTCCATCTTTCTCCCACTTTCTGGGGTGACTGACAAGTTGCCCCCTCGGCAGCCCAAACTGTGTCCCTCTCCATCTTCATGCTCCTCCCTCCCTCCCCTCTCCTCTTGCTTGTCACTTTGTCTTGCTTCCTCCCCAATCCCAAGGCCTCCCTTGGGTCCCAAGATATCTGTAAAATGGTCGTTAGCTTTCCTTCTGGCTCATTAAAAATGAGAATTTGCATAGAATATCCATATGATCATTCTGTCTACAGCAAAACGGGACATGGATAGAAGGCACCATGCAAGCCGGGGAGAAAGGGGAGGACACTCACAGTAGGAGGGGGGAGAACCCCAATCAGGAAGAGGTCAAGTGCTCACCACTGGGGTCTCAGGCTTCAAAGCCAGCCCCCCTCAGGCCCTTTCTTGGCCTTTCTGATGGCTAATTACTTGATTTTGTCATTCTTACAATAACCAGCAAAGTAGGGACTGTAATTATCCCCATTTTACAGATGGATAAACTGAGAGCCAAAGAGGAACAGTGGCCTGTCCAAAGACACACAGTAAGTCTATGGCAGTCCTGGGGGGCAGCACTCTCTACCACGGAGCCAGGCTCCCCCAACCCACATAGGCCTGCTGCACTCCCAGGAAGCCTGCCCGTCCTCACTCTCAGGAGGAAAATGTCATCAAAAGACACACCACTCATGCAGTTCTCCCACCCAGAACACCCTCCAGCTCCTCTGAGACAGGCCCACCTTTTCCATCGCTCCTTCCATCACCCCCTCCTCAAGGAAGCGCTCCCTCCCCAAAACCACTGTTTAGCAGATGCAGAGATTTGGGGAGACAAAGGTGTCCAAACCTCTCCTTCCAGCCATACACAGTTGGCCCTCTGAACAAGTGCAGGTCCACTAGCCTGTGGATTTTTCTTGATATGACAGAGTACTGTATTTACATTTTCTTCTTCTTATGACTTTTCTGAATAACATTTTCTCCTTTCCAGCTTGCTTTATTGGAATAGCACGGTATATACACATAACAGACAAAATACGTGTTAATCCACTGTTTGTTACCAGTAACACTTCCGGTCACCAGGAGGCTACTGATAGTTAAGTTTTCAAGGAGTCAAAACTCAGATGCAGCTTTTCAACCATGCAGGGTTGGCACCCCTAGCCCCTGTGCTGTGCAAAGATCAACTGTAATTGCATTCAAACCTGCCTCATCCCAAAGAGAATTCCCAGCAGCGCCCAGAAATATACTTGGCAAAAAGAATTTGATAACAGAATCGAGGGAAAGGAACCTGCATTTTACAGATGAGGCTTTGCTCAGCAGCCACAGACTGGCCAAGAAACGGCAGTTTGTTGGGACCAGAGTCCACCTGGGCTCTTTCTGCTGTCCATGGTGCTGAAACCCCAGAGTGCATGGGCCACCTTCATTCCACACACAATCTAAGAGCGAGTCCTTCAGGCTTGAGCTTCAAAATACACCCAAAATCTGTCCCTTCTCATCACCCCCACCCCTCGTCTAATCCATCAGCACTTCTCACCAGTGGAGGAGGACTGGCCTCCTCACTGGCATTCCTGCCTCAGCTGCCCCACCCCTCCCCCAGTGTATTCCCTACACAACAGCCAGAGAGATTATAATAAACCCAAGTCTGTTAACATTCCTCCCAGCTCACAACCCTCCAATAGTTCCCGTATCATTCAGAACAAAAGCTAAGATCCTCCCAGTGGTCCACAAGGCCCCACACGATCTGCCTCTCTTCTTCTACTTCCCTCTACCTCACTCACTCTGCCCCTGCCTCTTGGTTCTTCCCCAAATGCCAGCAGTCTCCCTATCTCAGGGCCTTTGCACTTGCTGGTTCCTCTGCCTGAGGCACTCTTCCTGGAGATCACAAAGCTCACTCTCTTACTGCATTTGGGGCTCTGCCCAAATGTCATCTCTGCAGAAAGGCCTTCCCTGACCTTATATGAGATTATCTCCCCTACCTCATCCTCTCTGCCCATCTATGGTGTTTTATTCTTCTCCATAGCATGCCATCAGCTTCTATCTGAAACTGTATTATATAATGATGCATTTACTTGTTTGCTGTAAGTTCCTCTGGCCCTCTCCCCAAATGGGAGCTTACAAGGCCAGGGATGATCTTCTGTTTGGTTCACTGCCATAAGCCCAGCGTCCTGGCACACACACAATAGGTGCTCAATAAATATTTATCCAGCAAATGAATGAATTATCATTCAGAAGTGAGGGATGAAGGAACTGAAGAGGGGAAGAAATGCCCTACTCTCCTCCTCACCAGCGACATCCCACAGAGTTGGCTCTATGTAATTTAGAGGCCTGGAATCCAACTTTCTGAGTCCTTGAAAATCCCAGGAACATGAGGGGAACCAGCCCGGAATAAGTGACCACCAAGGGATGTGTCCCTCCCTATCTCTGGGGCCTGTTAGACAGGACCTCTCATAGGCTCATACACAGCCACCATGACTTGGTGACTCCTGACCCATCCCCCCATCCCCCCAAACACACACTCCCCATCAAAGGAGCTCCTCCACCCCCTCCTTCTCTGAGCAGACCCCTGGCTTTTGTTGGGGGAAGTCCTCCTAGGTCTCTCCCCACAGCTGACCCACCAGTGTTTCCCTGGAGAAAGCCAGGGAAAAAGGAAACAAATATTTCATTGAAAGAAGGCTCCACCTTTCCTCTCTCGAGCTCCAGAGTCACACAAACCTAAGCACCAATCCCAGCTCTGCCACTGACAAGCAGTGGGGGCCCAAGTGAGCCTATGGACAGTCTGAGCCACACTCATCTCTATTTAAAGGGGGAGAGGGGGACATTTCTCAGAGTGGCTGTGTAGGGGCTGACACTGGGGCTAGGGCCTGGCAGCTTCTGTGAGGACAGTTAATGAGATGTCCCCAAGAAATATGTATATTAAAACACAAGAAGAGGGACACCTGGGTGGTTCAGTCTGCTAAGCATCTGCCTTTGGTCCAGGTCATGATCCTGGGGCCCTGGGATCAAGTCCCGCATTGGGTTCCTTGCTCAATAGGGAGCCTGCTTCTCCCTCTGCCTGCTGCTCCCCCTGCTTGTGCTCTCTCGCTCTCTGACAAATAAATAAAATATTAAAAAAAAAAAAAAAAGGTGATTTAGGGGTCTTCACCCAGGCCAGTCCTGCTGAGGGGCCAGTGCTGGAGTCAGAGCTTGTCGGGGCTCAAAGACTCTAGGAAGAGGGCTGGAGGACTCAGAATAACAAGCAAAAATGGCTACGAGTGTCCCTCAGTGTGTTCACGTGCACAAGCCCATTGAAGAAGGCACCCAGCCCCTTCCCAGTCTGATGAAGATCTGGAGGCTCAGGAAAGGATAGGGGCTTGCCTGAGGTCACACAGGAGTAGAGGGTGAGTCTGAGACCTCACCCAGGATACTCAGCAGCCCCAAATGGGCCTGAAGCAAGAAGTCTCAGGGCGGTGAGGAAAGCAAGCAGTGAGTTCCCAGGGTCCTTCCCCAGCTGCTGGGAAAGAACAGCACAGGGCATGCTTCAGCTACATCTCCAAGGAGCTCAGAGTGGGGATCCAGGGAACCCCACCTCAGATAGGAAAGCAGGCTGAAGTCGAACAGTCAGCCAACAGGGGAAGAGGGTCCCTGGAGGTGAACTCCCAAATCCGAGCAGGGGAAGGTCGCTGGCCTTCACTGCTTCACTCTTTAACAAAGGGAAAGAGCTCAGAATGGATCAGGTTAGTGTGCACAGGGCTCCTCTGTGGGCCCAGGTCAGGGCCCAGAAACAAGAAGACACACAGGAAGCTGGACTTCCACGTGGCGAGGACAGATACAAAAGCCAAGGGAGGTGCACCCTGGTGCCGCAGTCAGTTGGGCATCTGCCTTCAGCTCAGATCGTGATCCCCCAGTTCCTGGGATCGAGCCCCATGTTGGGCTCCATGCTTCTCTGCCCCTCCCCTGGCTCATGCTCTCTCTCTCTCTCTCAAATAAATAAACAAAATCTCCAAAAAAAAAAAAAAAAAAAGCCACGAGAGGTGAGTGAAGAAGCATGCAGCGATGCACACTGAAGGACCTCAGAGGTCCCCAACCCATCACCTTCATGTGGGTCATCAAGCTGACACTCCACAAGGGAAAGTGAACAGCCCAGGGTTACACAACCACCCAGAGACAGAGGCAGCACTAGACTGGCCCCCCACCCCCCCATTATGATTAGTCAGGGCAACAACTGACACCTTTGGCAGCCTGGTGTATTGTGTAGGGCCCAGACTATGCAGAAGGCCTTACACTGATTCACTTACTTCACGTTCCCGGCAACCAAAAAGGCAGGTACTATCGATATCCCCCTTTCACCAGGGGGAAACTGAAGCCCAGAGACCCTTAAGGGACCGCTCACCACAGTACAACTCCTGGTGGGCAGAGCCAGGCTCTGGGCTCTCAACCACTCCGCCCTACCGTGGCGTCCAGAGGACAGGATCCGGAAGGTCAAAGCCACAATGGGGCTGCCACCAACAAAGGGAAGGGTTGGTTTTTGGTTTTTTTTTAAACCTCAAAGAAATCTTCAAACATGTTCCACAAAGGAAGCTGGCGAGAGAAAATGCTGCTTCCTGTCCAAGAGGGCAGGCATGCAAATTCAGGGCAACAAGGGCTGGGTGGCTAATGTCTTCTTTCTCGTCACTCCCGTCTAGCTTGGAGGCAAACCCAGAACGGAGCGCAGCCCCGCCGTGATAGGCCAGGGTGGGCACATCAAAGGCATACCGGAGAGAGCAGGAAAAGTGACCCACTGACACCCAACCCAGGGGATACGCAGAATCAAGAGGTGTCAGCACCCTGCCAAAGGCCAGAGTGGCAGAGAAATCAGAGTGGACAGGCCAAGTCCCCAAGGCGGGCCGGGCAAGCTCAGGGTTCATCTTCACGTCAGTATGAAGATTGACCTGGCAGTCACCAAGCAGTCACATTGATGCCAGCATCTTGCCAATCTCCAAGCGCCGGCCAGGAGACCCAGCCGGCACAAGGTAGGCCTCGTGGCTCGGCAGGGGGTGCCCACACCAGGTCCACTTAATTTCTACCTACGGTAGAGTGAAGGGCGGCAGACCAATGCGGTGGAAGACAGGACGTGTCTCCAGTTCAGGGAGGCCTGGTTGCTAAGCTACAATGATGGCGACCGGCTGCAAGACAGGGTCCACTTCCCCTCTGCATCCTTGGAGGATGCGTGGCCAGTGGGTAGGGCATCCTGGGCCCTGGCTGCCGGTCCCAGTGCTGTGACTCCAGGAAGCAGTGAGGAGAGAGTCCACAGGTCTCCCCATGAGAAGATGCTACAAGCTCATACATACCAAGCTAAAGCCAGTGGCAGGACCCCTCCCTGCTTCCGGGTCCCTGGTCTCTTGGGGCCAACCCCATTCCATCTGATTGGGAGCGAGAAGATTGCATGCTCCAGCCTCTGTCCCTGTGCAATTGGTCCCAATCATCCCTGAACTCAAAGACCAAACTTGGAAGCATCCCCGTTTGACACCCATTCTTTTAGGTCCTGAGGGTTGTCTTCTTTTCCAGCACTTCTCAGAAAGCCTTTCCTTACAGAGAAAAATGCCTGGAGCCCAGGGCCACAGACTGTGGGGACGCCGCCTGTAGGGAGCAGAGCTAGACGCTGGCGCTGAGCTGACTCTCCTGCACCTGTTAAAAGAGGTAAGAAGGAGGCCCCAGAAGGGCAGTGACGGACCCAAGGACACAGGGCTGGTCATCCGTTGGCTCACGTGTTCATTGTACAAACATCTATTAAGGCCCCGCTGTGTGCAAAGGGGGGTGAAGAGCACAGAGAAAAAGTGAGCCCTGTCCTTCCCCAGCCTCGGGGGGGGGGGGGGAGGTGCCCAGAGCCTTATGGAAGAAGCCCAGGGAAAGTTCAGTAGGCACCGGGGTGGGGGAACTTGAGGCTTCCCATGTGGTGAGCCCTGGGGACCGTCAGCCTCCCTCCAGGTGAGCATCTCTGCCCAGGAGAGAGCAGATGAGGGAAGACTGTAGGGAGGCAGGGCCTTGGCCTGAGCCTAAAGGGCAAAAGGACCCCCCCACACACACAGGGCCCTGAGCAAGTGGGACACAGCAGGTGGAGACAGTGTGTGCTAAAACACTCCCTCGGATCAGCAGACATGACCCCAGCTGCCAAAAAAAATTTTAAATACAAGATTGGCTTGAAAAAAACTCTGCTCAGCTCCATCTCGCATTGGTTCCTGTCCTGTGACCACTAGGACCAGGCCAGGCCCCTCAGCAGTGGCCGATCTGCCTGACTCACTCCTATCTCCAGCCTCTTGTTCCTGCTGTTCCCCCAGCTGGCATGCCCTTCCCCTCCTCTTCACTTGTCTAAGCCTGTCTCACTGTGCCAGGCCCTGTGCAGCTCTACAGCCTAGCTCTTACTTTAACAGATGCATCATTACATCCCTCCATTCACTTACTCAGGCAAACTCCACGAGCCCTCGCTGCATGCAGGGCAGGGCGTGGGTTCTGGTGGTTTTTACCGCTCCCCCACCCCCACCCACCGAGAGCCGGCGGTGCCCCCTGATGTCTCTCCTCTCCTCACACGGGGCTGCCTACACAGAGGCTGTATAGCCCGGGCCGGCCAGGACACTCAAGCAAGTCTGGAAGGCTGAGCCGCTTCCCCTTCCTGGCCTCTGGGGCCAGCAGCCCCTCAGGGTAAAGAACCCCAAGACAGGCACTGGGCACTGCAGCAAGAAATGAGAGGAAGTGGAGCCCTGCATCTTAGCCTGACGCAGCTGCAGAGTGGCCTTGAGCTCTCACATCCCTGCTTCTGCCTCCAGGAAAGAATTCTGTCCTCAGAGAGTCAGGAGCAGGCCAGGGCCAGCCAGGGAGCTCAGTGCAGGAGGGAGCCAGGGTCCCAGGTCCACCCGACCTAACCCCAGGTGCCTCTGCTCTGTCAGCCTCAGTCTGCCCTTCTGCAGGCAGGGAGAACAACCTCAGGCCCCCTGGGAGAAGGGCGAAAGAAGTAAGTAGCCGGGAGCTGGGTTTTGTTATCGGTCAGCCATTCCCCAGACATTTACTAGGCAGCTACTATGAGCCAGGGACAGTGTTGGTGACGCAGCTGAGAGCAAAATGAGCAAAAAACCCTCTGCCCTCATGCACCATCAACAAATCTGAATTTACTTGTCAAGTGCTACAAGAAAGACAGAGCCAGCAACAGGGAAAGGAGAGTAACAGGCCAGAGGAGGGGCTGTCTTCAATACTGTGGTCCCGGAAAGGCCTCTGAAGACAGCAGGGACAGCGGGGAAGACACCTGAATGTACTGAGCATGCAGGCTACATAGATATTCAGGGAAAGACAATTCCAGGCCGAGGCACCAGCCAGTGCAAAGGCTCAGAGGTAGGCTGATGCCCAGAGTGTTAGAGGAGCAGTGAGGAGGCAGGTAGAGAAATGGAGGGGAGAAGGAGGAGAAAAGGCCAAGGGCAGCGGGAAGGGAAGCAGGCATTCTGTCCACCTGTAAGGGGTCTCTGGATCCTGCGGGCACGCTGGGGCAAACCTGTCCTTTCTGGCTTCCCAGCTACACGAGCAGTGTGAACACTTCCAGCCCCGGGGCCACAAATCTTTCCAGCTGGCCAAGCTCTTCTCCCATCCCCTTGGAGCCTCCAGGAAGTGAGTGTCCCCTTTACACCCGGAGAAGATGAGTCCAAAGATGTCACAGCAGTGGGATGAGGAAGCACCCCAGCCTTGAGACAGCCCTGCCAGTCGCAGCCCTTGCTGACAAGAGCCATCTAAATGCAGGTCTGAAGCTCCACCCCGGGAGCTGGAGCTGGAGGTCAGACCAGCAACAGCTTGACTCACCAGTGTCTCTGGAATATCAATAGGGGACACGGGGACACAGTGGGGAGATAAGGCTCTAGAACTTCTCACTGTGCAAGGGACAGGACGTCCTCCAAGGAACAGACCTGACCCATCCACCCCCGCCCCTTCCTGCCCTGTCACCACGCAGGGCAGGCCATCTTGCTCCCACCCTAGCAGCACAGGCCCAGATATGCCCAGGGTGCTGGAATCACTCACCAAAGAGGACCAGAACCAAAGCCCCCAAGTGACCCCCTGGAGAGGCGCCTGCCAGGAGCTGGCCTGTGTCCTTCCTGTCACATGCACCAGAGGTAAAGGAACCATCTACTGGATTCAAATTCTACTCTTGCTCTTTTCCAGCTGTGTGACCTCAGGGGAGTTGCCTCACCTCTCTGATCCTCAGTATTGCCATCCGTAGAATGGGGCTGTCTTGAAGGCTAAATGAGTTAACATGTATGAGGTACATAAAACAAGAGCTGGAAGGACTCCGTCAGTATTACCTACTAATATCGTCCATTCTTCCCTCACCCACACAGGAGGCCCGGGCTGCTACTCAGCACTTTTGTTTGACCTTCAGCAGATCCCTTAACTTCCCTGAGGCTTTGTTTTCCTTAACCATAAAATGGAGCACTATGGGAAGTAAACTGAGGCTCACGTGGGGCCCCAGGGGCAGAGAGAGGCTGTGGGGGTGTAGAAGTTTATATACCCCAGACCCCAACCCTGAGGGGCCCAAGATGGTGGAGGGAGGCACTGAGGACAGGGCCACATGGGTACTACCCCCTCAGGCCTGTTCCTCCCTCCTGGGGTGACTCACTCACATTATCTCCAGAGCCCAGGCAGGGCCTGCTCTGCATGCCTAATCCCAGCTGCCTGGCAAGGAGGAGGGAGTCCTGGCGCTCAAAGACGGGGAAAGGCACCAGACGCCTCACGCGAGCACGCATGCGCACACAGGCCTGTCCACAGACGCTACTACCCAGGCAAGCCCGCCGGTCATGTGTCCAGAAAATCACATACGTGCACCCCTCTCCCCCTCACGGGTCCCGCACTCACTGCCTTTGGAGCTCACCTCACCGCCCTGATGCCGCAGGACCAAGTGTTCTGTGAGAAGCAGGCTGGCCCTGGACTCCTGAGGCTTTGTCCCTAGCCTAGTCCCTGACGTGACTTACAGCTTCCATTAGCACCCAGCCTGATCTTCAGCTCTCCCCAGGGTCTTCCTAGGAGTGGCCAGGCAATGGGGACGGGGAGAGCTGGAACCCGTGCACCCCGATCCCTGATAAGAACCCTCTGGTGTGTGTTCCTGAGCTCCCACAGCCGTGGGCCAGAAGCACGTTCTGTTCTGGCAGCAACCAGGTTTATCCTCATTTCACCGGTGAGCAAACCAAACCTGAGCAGCGGAGTGACTGTCCCAGGCTCTCACACCCAAGAGGCCGCCGAGCCAGAGCCCAGATCTGTCTTCCAGAAGCGGCTGTTAACCACACGCTGCCACCTCTGTGATTTGGGCAGTGTGGAGACAGAGCCTGGCTCCAAGTTCTGCCGCAACACCTCGCTGTGTGAACCTGGGCAAGCCACCTCATCCCCTGAAGCCTCAGTGTTCCCCTCTGTGAAATGGGAACAGACACACCGGACTTATAGCGTTGTCTCTAGGATTCACAATAGTGCAGGGAGGGTGCCTGACACAGGGAGGGCTCAGTCAAGGACCACAGGACGGCCTGGGGAATGAGCCACATGACTGAATGATTAGGGTGGGAGAGCATGGCACTGATGGGGAGTGGGAAATGCAGGCCCGGGGCTTCCTTTAAGCCCTGTGCCAATGGCCCAACCCATACTGGGTGCTAGGCAAGAGCTCCCCACCCAGAGGACAGAGATCCGCCATATCCTGCTTATATGCCCTTGGGGAAATCACCTGCTGTCTCTGGCCTCAGTTTCTTCATCCATAAAATGGACACAATGGTGCTCCCCTGCAGGACCTCAAGCCTACCGAGCAGGCAGGCACCCAGGACTTGCTGGCCAAGCTCTCCCCTCAGCTCTGATGTACATCCGCAGTCTGGCAAGCACGCCTTCCCCTCCACTCCACTGCCTGGCACTCCTCTGGGCAACTCACAGATGATTTATACTTCAGAGGACGAATCAATACCATATACAGCCAAAGACATCTTTAATCTTTCACAGGGATTAGGCTACAAGGTACAGCAGCCTCTTTCTACAGGCCGCTCAATTCTGATTTCAATTTGGCCAGCTGGAGCACTGCTTTCTCTCTCCTTTTCTTTTCACCCACGTAAAGACGTTCCTCCAAATCAAATTTCATTTAGCAGGTGGGGTAGGGACTAGTGACCCTTACACGAGGGCAGGCCCAGCCAGGGTCTTAGGGCTGCGAGGGGAGCCAGGAGGAGGTTCTAAAGACGTGGGAGGTTAGGCCCTGGGCAATGGGATGGGGCGCAGCGGGCAGGGGGCACTGGGAAGGACACCGGTGCCAGGCCAAGGGTGTCCCTGAGCCACGGACCCTGGCAGCAAAGCTAGTTTTCTTTTTCTAGAATTCCTTTTTAAAAGTCTTTAGTAGACGATATATTTTCTGACCACCAAATACCTTCTAGATGCTTGTAGAAAATTCAAACAATAGTCTGGGTTTTGGCCAAAATGCAGTACCTAGGGATGCCCGGGTGGCTAAGCATCTGCCTTCAGCTCAGGTCATGATCCTAGGGTCCTGGGATCAAGCCCCGTGTCAGGCAACCTGCTCTGTGGGGAGCCTGCTTCTCCCTCTTCCTCTGCCTCTGCTCCTCCCCCAACTTATGCCCCGCCCTCTCTATAACAAATTAAAATTTTTTAAAATGCAATACCTAGACCTCACCCTAATCCCATACCTCTCCTGCTCTTAACACATCAGCAGGTGTCCCTCCAGGCTATGTGTGTGTGTGTGTCTGTCTGTCTGTCATGCCCCCATCTGTGGGAAATGGGGGCAGAAGATGGACTGATGACTATAAAAGCTGTTAAGACCTCTAGTCCTCAAGCCAGACAGCCTGGGTTCAAATCCCTTCTCTACCTCTTTACTTATATGACCTGGGGCTGGTTATTATTGTCCTCTCAGTGCCTCAGCTTCTTCCCCTGTAAAACGGGGAAGTCTACCTCACTGGGTAGGGAGGGTTACCCAGGACAACAAGTGTCAAACGTGCGCTCAGTCGGTATGAGGCACCTAGGGAGAGCTACATAAGCACTGGGAGGGGCTTCTAGGTCCCTTGTGGCTGGGACTGAATACCACTGAACACTACAATTCTAGACTTTCTGTCCCTCCCTTTAGCACCTTTGTCCACAAATCCCGTAAAGATTGCACCTGAAACCGAAAGGCAGTGGACTTGTTTGGGAATGGATGCCAGCCATGGAGGATGGGTACCAGCAGGGCAGGGTGGGTGGGGCCAGCCCAGAAAGAGGTCCCCATGCCCTGTCAGAGCAGTAAAGGACACGTGGGCAGCCAGCGGGAGGTGGCTGCGTCCCTGGGGGTCTGACACCGCCAGGGGACCCCAGGAAGCTGCAGCACGGCCCACGCTCCCCTCTGCCTGGCCAGCTGCCGACATGGGGAGTGGCCTGGAGCCCAGCCACTGGTCAGCACCACCCCACTTCCGTCCTCTCCACCAAGGTGCTGGCCCCTGAGCTGCTCTAGCTCTACAATTAAAGGGGCTTATCTGAGATTTATAGCAGGATTATGCCCACAGGGTGTTACCAACGCCAGGCTCTGGATGCTCTGTGGCCCTTAGGAAAAGCAATTAGAGTCCCGAGGTTCTGCGGGTACAAATATACAGATGCCGTCCTCCAAGGTCGAGGGCGCCACAGTGAGCTCTTTAGAGACTGAGCCTTGGGAGAGGCCTGGGCCCCTCTGCCAGGAGTTGGGCCTGTCAGGAGGGGAAGAGGCTATCTGCTTCCCCCAACTCAACACTCCACCCTCAAGGAGCTGGCCTGCTTGGCAAGGTGCAACCGGACCCAGGTAGAGCCCCATAACCAGGGCTGCACTGGACGCCCACGGCCAGGGTCCCCTGCAGGCCGCCCTCCGCAGCATAGACAGGCCACAGAACTGACCCTCTCAGGGGGCCAGGCTTCAGGATGCCCAAAGGTTTAACCCATGTTTTGCCAGCCTCTTGCTTGCTGTTATCTAAAAGCTTTATCCCTGGAGATTTTGAGGACAATTAAGGGAATGCAGGGAGCTTAAGGGGGAAAGGTAGTCTGTGGCAAGAGCCTGTGTCCCAGCTTCTCGCATCCCATGTACTGACACCGATTCCCCGATGCCACAAGGAAACAGCACAGCCCAGCCCGCCCCAGTCTCTCACTCCCATACACAGCTCCACCCCTCATACAACCCTGGCTCCAAGAACCTGCTAGCTGAGCCCCCATCTCCTGGGTCCCTGAGACCCTCCCTAAACAAGGCCACCTCCGCCCATCCCATCCTCCCTCTGCCTAAGAACAGCAGCCTTTCCGCTGGATCCCACGCCAGGAAAATCAATAATCCCTCATCCAATACCCTAGCCCTAGGGGTTCCCTAGCCGGCTGGCAAGACCACAGACGGCTCCCCAGGGCCCAGGAGACAGGCGGAGGTCCATGAGGGGAATGGCCCAGGGCAGACAAAGCCCATGGCAGGACGCAGAGGACCTCTCAGGCAGCACTGGGCCACTGTGCCCTGCCATCCCCCATTCCCAAGCATGACTCACCATCCTCCCGGGACTTCTGGATGAAGGCCTCCACGCCGCTCTCGCCATAGCTGCCCTCCGAGGCCAGCGTGGACACGTAGTTCCACTTGAGGGCGCGGACGATGTCCACCATGGCCTGGGCCTGGTACGTGTCCGAGGGCACCACGCGGGAGAAGAAGTCGTAGCGGCTGTTGTCACTCAGGTCGGGGGCTGTGGAGGCGTAGCTGATCTGGGGGATCTGGGGGCGAGAGGGGCCGCTGATGGGGGCGGCTGGTACCCCCACCGTGCTCAGCCAACACCACACCACTGCGCACCAATCTCCTTCCCATCCCCACAGCCTCAGGACTGCCCCAGCCCTTCTTATCCTAGGGGAGACCCTGGGGTGTGGGCTGGGTGGGTCCTAGCCCACCTGACAGGGGAAGAAACTGAGGCCCAGAGAGTGTAAGCACCTGGCTAGGTGGCCCTCCCCTGGCTGCAGCTCAGAGTCCCAAGGCCTCCCACCTCCTCTCAGCTCCCCCCACCGCCCAGCCTCCCCATGTCCTCCCCATCCCCACCCAGAATAAGACTGGCATCAGGATGAGAAGTGACTGACGCATCAGCCTTCAAGCCCTCCTCTTTCAGAAAAATATCCCAACCAGCTTCACCTGGATCCTGTGGCTGGTGGTCCCCAAAACACACACACACACACACACACACACACCAGAGCCTCTGGGTACCTCCATTCACACAAAGAGCTAGAAGATCCCAGCAAGGGAAAATCCCTAGGTGGACAACATAATTTATCCCAGGGCTGGGGTGGGGATGAGGGTGTCAAGAGGGGCACTGAGAGGTCATTCGGCCCATCACCCTCTCCCAGGGAGCCCCTCATGTCACCACCTAGCAGACCCTGTCCCCACAGCTCCATCGTCCTGCCCAGCTCAGGAGACCAGGTCCCCGCCATTATCCCATGGCCCTGGCCACCCAGAGGATGGAATCACAGGAGGACAGAGCAGGCAGGGCCCCTGGGAAGTCCCTCTCTCCTGAGCCTGGGACCCAGGGCCCAGACAGGCCTCCATGGAAGACTCCAGGCCCTCTGTCCCTCAGGCCTGGCTCTCCCAGCCACGGAGCACCTTTGTGCCCCCACAGACGTCCCCTGGGCCCTCTCCATGCAAAAGTGAGATGCAGAGCCCTTAAGCTGTCCTTCTTCCTGTGGCCAACATCCAAATGAAGGACAAAAACCTCCTGGCCAGTCTGTGACCACTGAGGGTGGGAAATGTTTGGGGGGGAACAGGATTTGGGGTGCACCCTGAACAAGTGGTTGCCCACCTGGCCCCATTCCCAGGGACAGCAAGGGTCCACCTTCCACCAAAGATGCCCATGAGCTTGGTCCCCCCATGATGCCTCCTAAGGTGGGCCCCAGTAGGCCCCTCACTGCTTCCCCTCACTGAACTTACTCAGGAGAAAGGGAAGGATGGGGGAAAACAGATGATGGCTTGTCCGGATTGGCTGAGCAACTGCAGGGAACCCCCAAACCCTCTCATCGTAACTCTCGTGGTCCTTCTAAGTTGGCATATAATCACCGTGGCACTGTCTGTAAGAGCAAACTTTTGGAAATAATCCAGTAAAAGAAACCACAGCCCCTCAAGGAATACTATTCAGCCGTGAAAAAGATCCTGGAGGTTTCCATGCCTGGCTCTAGACAGTTCTCCAAGACCCACAGCAGGAACAAAGTCTATTGTGGGAGAAGACGGGACGGGTTTCCCCCACCCTCTGAAACGGAACAGCCTCTGGAAAGGGAACCAGGTGGCTAGGAGGCAGGAACAGGGAGACGCGTCCCCTGACACTCTTCGTGTGTTCTTGCATGCAGAGTCAGGCAAACATACCACCTGCTCAGGAAACAAATCACACTATAGTCTTCCCGAGCACCTGCTTCCGTCCCCCCTCCTACCTGCGTCAATGGCCCCCCAAAACCAGCCAGCCCTCTGCCATGGAGAGCACTGAGCATGAACACAGCGCCCTCTAGAACAGCTTTGGGTTAATTTCAGGAGAATCGCTATTTCCAGGGTCTGCCAAGGGGTATTAGGGTTGTAGGGGTTGGTTGGTGTTTATGGGTCTGTCATTCAGAGCAACATCTCTCTGCCTGGGCACTATTAACGCTTTGGGGGTCTGATTCTGTTCTGGGCACTGAAGGACGCTTAGCAGCACCCCATTCCCCTACCCACTAGATGCCAAGAGCACACTCCTCCCCCAGTCACGACAACCAAAAATGTCTCCAGACATTGCCAAGGACCCCGCAGGGTGCAGAACCATCCCCAGTGGAGACCTGCTGCTTTGGATCGGTACTGAAACACGGAGTGGGGTGGTGCTATGATGAGGTTTGGGTTCGCTTCAAACGCATCACAGCAGGAGGGCACAGAGGAAATGATGATGGCCAGGAGCGGGGACAGCTCTGAGTCCCGTGTACTTGGGGGCTCACCACTCCCTTTGTTTCGCAAACGCCTAAAAGGTCCCGATTTAACACATTTTAAACAATAAAACTAAACAAAATTGACAGCACCCCCGGGTCATGCCTCTGAACAGAAGAGCCCCGGATTTGGAGCTGGAGAGAGAGCAGGTGGTGCAGAGGGTGGGGCCAGGACCGGCCCTTCCAGCCTGCCTTCCCAGCAGGTCTGGATTGTCGGCTGCCCTCTGTGTCTGGTCTTCAGCAAGGAGCATTCATCTCATGCCTGGGGACCCGCACTTTTCCTAATTAGAAAAAGCTTGTCTCCTACTTCTGATGTTTTCTCCCAATACAGTGCTGGAGTCAAAAGGGACTGCATCCAACAGAAGGGACAGGAAGCCCAGGGAAGTCTCAGGGCCCCTCGTGCAGGAGACTTCTCACTCATCACCCCTCATTCTTCCCTCCAAGCCACCGCCCACCTCTCCTCCAGTTCAGGCACTCAACATGGACTGGGACGGCACACGGACACACAGATGTCCAGATATTAGGACCCAGGCCCCCGCCCCACTGCCTGCCCCCATTCCCACAAAGGGTGGGAGGGCCAAGCATGGGGTTCCTGCTGGGTAAGCAGGTCAGTCTGCAGGGGTGCCCCGGCCTTGGCTTTCAGGAGCCCAGGAGGGCCCCTTGCTCTACCCCCAATAATTCCGAGACCCTGATGCAGGGACCCAGCCCTGAGGCGGCAGAGAAGGAGGAGACAACCTCCTAAAGCCGGCATCCCCTCCCAGCACCACCTCCCTGGGCCCCTCGCAGGCTCCTTCTCAGCTTTGCAGGCTCCTTCTCAGCTTCGGGCCCTCCAAGCTTCCCAGAATGGTTGTTTCTGGTGCAGTGATTTGGGAGCTCAACTGCTCAGGTTCAAACCCCGGCTCAGCCACCCATCAGCTGGGAAGTCTCCAGCAAGTTACTTCTCTTCTCTAGACCTCAGTTTTCTCAGCTGCAAAATGGGAATAATCACAATCCCTGTCTCATACAGTTGTGAGGGTCATGTGAGGGAATTTTCATGAACTGCTGGCAGTGAGTAAGCCCTTGAAAGGTTAGCTCAGAGGTGAGTTATAATCCCTCCTGCCACACCTCCCTTAGCCCTCTGTCCCCAACCTCCCAGCCCCTCCCCCAGCATGCTCCCAGGGATGGGGAGCCTCCTTCTGGAATGCTGGCCCAGCAGGCCCTTCAAGGCCCTCCTCCCTCCTGGCCCCACCCAGGCCTGCAGGGGGAGGGGGAGGGGAGGCAGGGCCCACCCTCGGATGCCCTGGACAGGGTGACTGGGACAAGTGACCCCACGGGCCTCTGAGGTCTCCTCAGCAATCTCTTTGCAGCCCAGCTGGAGCAGGAGGGGTGCTTGATTAACATTCTCCTCAGAGAAGTTCTCTCCTCTGACGACAGCCGCGTGACAGAGGAGGGAACAGCCACACCCATGCCAATGCCCACACAGCATCAGCCAGAACCCAGATTCCAGCAGCACCTGACCAACCACAGCTGGCCTACTCTCCTCAGTCCAGCTGCCTGGCTTCCTCTGCCCACAGAGTCCATGTCACCTCCTCCAGGCAGCCCTCCCTGAGCTCCAGAGAGTGTGCTCAGACCTTCCACAGCACCGAGTGGGGCTGGGCTGCTCCAGGGGCACAAGGCATGTCATCCTGGTATGAGGAAGTCTGGCCTCTCTGCCAAGTCAGCAGGCATTCTGAGGTGCCCCAATTGTACTGGGCAATGTCACTTGTGGGGACGCAAAGAAACACCCACTGCATCCCCAGAAGGGGCATCCCAGAGTGAGACACAGTGTCTGGAGCTGGCACCCAGCAGAACTTCACCCAAGTGACAGAGGTAGGGGAGAGGGAGGAAGTGAGGAAATCTCTCCCCACCCCCCCCCCCCCCCCCCCCCCCCCCCCCCCCACCCCCCCCCCCCGTGCGCACTCTCCCTCCCCACCATGTGCTCTCATGCTCTCCCTCTCTCTCCCTTTATCTTCCCTTCTCTCCCTTTCAGGCTTCTGGAGTGACAAGGAGGTCCATGCCACGTGGGAAAAGACAAAAGCTGCTTCCGGGCTTGAGCAGCAATGAAAATGAATGCCAAGTGCATCTGTGTGTGTGCGCGGCGCGTGTGTGCGGCACGTGTGGGAGCACACGCTCTCAGCGCGTGAGCGCCTGGCCCATTCATTCATTTACTCCTCCTACCGGTAAGTCACCGAGTACCGACAGCCTGCCAGGCATAGTTCTGAGTGCTGGCGATGGACAGGGGGACACTCTGTCCTCGTGGGGCTCCCAATCTCCACAGAGGCAGGCCGTGGAAAGGTGATCCCGAGCTGTTAGATGGGAAGAAGGGTCCAGGAGAAAAAGGAAGAACAGAGCAGGAGACCATTAGAGGGGTCCAGGGGATGTCTCTCTGACCAGGCTACATCTGAGTCAAGACCTCAAACCGATGAAGGAGGGAGCCATGTGGGTATTTGAGGGAGGACATTTCAGCCTCCCTGAGGCTGAAACAGCCCATGCAAAGACCCACGCATATACGTGTGCATGTGTAAATGTTACATGCCTGTGTGTCCAGGTGCACACATCTGTGTTTAGAACCTGAATGTGTTCTCAGGCTGTCCCAGGCCTGGCCAGCAGCCCCACATCTCCCACTAGGTATAGCATCACTGGTGGGCCCCAGGATGTCCCCAGCTCAGGCTCTGGCTCACTGGCTCCCAGACTAGCAGAATCAAGCCCCACCCCCCCAAGAGGGGCTGCTCCATGTCCCGCACCACCCAGCAGAGGAGAAGCAAGCTGGCAGTGAGGCACCTTGCCCAGCACCCCCACACACGGCCCAGTTCCCCAAAAGCCAGTATTTCATTCAAGGCTGTTTAGAACAGCCAGGGATCAAATCTCTACCTTGACCTCCACAAGATCCACAGCAACCCAAGACACAAAGCTGGGTGTCCGTGACCATCACCATGGGCACCCCAAGGCCACCCCCACAGTAACACCAACCCTCTTGCTATGAGCTCTAGTGTTGAAAAGCACCTTCCCTTCTGTTCCCTTCTCTAATGCTTTGCACAGCACAGAAGCTCCCAGGGCACCCTGCAGCCAGCCTGCCTGGGGCTCTGCAGTGACCCAGCCTTGTCACCTTAGGCAAGCAAGCAGCCACTCTGGGCCTCAATTTCTTGCCACATAAATAAAAGAAGACTGCACTAGCATGTACATGCAGTGTCTGAAACACGTGGGCCCTCAGCAAACACTAGCTATTGACAGGAGAGAGGGAGGCAAGGCTAGGACCATTGTGCCCATTTTGCAGATGAGAAAACAGAGGCTCAGAGATGAAAAGTGCCCCCTGAGTATCACAGCCAGGAGATACCAGAAACAAGGCAGAGACTGAACTATTCTGCCTCTCTGTTCACCATCCCTGAATGGGGCCTGGGACCCTGCCCACCCTCCCAGCTGACTCTGATCCTTCTGCTCCACCTGCCAGCCAGGCCAGGAGGCTGCAGATTGAAGCCGGACCCTGCCACCACCTCCGGCCACCAGCCCCAGCCAAGGCCCACGCAGACTTTGGGACCCCCACCTGGCTAGCTGTGGCCCCACTCACCAGAGAAGCGGGGAGACCCTGCACCCGGCCAGGCAGACCCTGAGCTGGCTTCCTGCTCCTCGCCCTTCTGATCCCAGCTGCTCGAGGCTTCGACTGCCCAGCTCTCAGCATCCACTCTCTTCCTCCCAGATGAAAGGCAGCCAGGCTTTTAGGTACATGAAAGCTGCACGAGCAGGAACTGGAGTTCAGAGAGCCAGCGAGAGGAGGGAACGCCAGCTTGCAAAGGCCTGGCCTGCATGGTCAGGGCTGAGGGACACAGTCCCCCAGCCCCAGCCCCCCTCACCCACCGGAGCCAAGCACCATCTCCCATGGGGCTTCTGTGGCAGACACACAGTGCCCAGAGGAGCGGGAGACGCCGCCAGCCACCCCTTTCTCCCTCTACGGGGCCTTGGGAGGGGCAGGGGAAGAGTGTGTCTCTCTCAGAGCTGGGCCCACAGTCTTACAGGGTCACCAACGAGAACTAGCGTGGTTGGGGCTAGAAAAGGGGGTCCTCAGACATGCCTCCAGGCTGACATGCCAGATCTGGGACAACAAGAGATTCACTGGGGGCTTTCCAGGGGAGCTGTAGGGACAGAAAAGGCTGGCAGTGTGGGACGAGGGGTGCAAAGAGGGGGACAATGGTCAAGGGGGGAGCATGAAAGCAGCTAGGCAGGGCCTTCACAGTGAGAGACTAGGGATATGCCTGGGGGGGATGGGGAAACTTAAATGGAGGTGTGGACCAGCACATGGAGGGGTGTGGAGAGCCCCCTCATCCTCAGCCCTGACCAAGCCCACCTCGGACAAGGACCCTAGGGTTTAAAAGTAGAAGAGTGACCCTACTGCTTAGAACAGCCACAAAGCCTCACACACACATACCCCACGGAGATGCCCCCCCAAAGAACAGAGAAGCAGACTTCCAAGGCCTGGGAAGTCAGGGCAGTGGGGAGGGGCACCCTGGGCATGGTGCTGAGCTGGCCTCTGGGTGGTCTTTGGGAGGACTAGGATAGACCTGGATAGGACTGGCCCAGGGCTTCCTCTCAGCCCACAAGCCGGGGGCCATTCCCCACACGCATACTAAGGGCCTCCACACTGGGGCCACTGGCCACTTCCCCACAGATCCTCTGGGAATTCGTGTCACCCTCATTAATCAGATCTCATTACCCTGCTCTGCAGACACAGACCTGCCACCGACTCCCAGCCCCAGGTGTCCAGTCAGTCACTCAGCCCCTGCTGGGGGCCATGCCCATGGTCTCCAGTCTCTGTCTCCATCTCGGCACCTGGGGCACTCAGCTTCCCTTAGCTTTGCCACCCCCAGGCCTGAAGACCTCCTTCCTCTCACACTGTGACCTGCCACATTTCCTCACTGCGACTGAGAAGGGGACATCAGACTTTCCCAGGAGCCAAAGGCTATCTTAAAAGACAACAAAATTTGTCCACAAGGCCCCTGCAGTCCCTGCACCCCGGCTGCCCCTGGGGCCACCAGCCTTCCCCTCCCACACTCTCCCGGCCCACCCGCACTCCTCAGAAACTCCAGGGATCCATTCATTTATTCATTTGCCCACTCGATAACGGTTTACACAGCACTCGTACACTCTGCGGCCCCAGGGGAGAACACGCAGAGACAAATCCCTGCCTTCATGGAACAGACATTCTAGTGGGAGGGATAAATAAATACACACACATTAACGTTGTCCTTAGAACTGCTGGCACCGCGGTGAACTTCAACTCCCGGACCCTTGTGGTTGGCTGTGGCCATGTGACACGTTCTGGCTAACAAGGCCGGAACAGAAAATGCCATTCCTAAGGAGCCTTAGCATTTCCCTGCAGTCGTAAGACCCTACAGGGTACACATTCCCTCAGCTACCAAGACCTGCAACGATCCAGACCAGCCCGGGTCCCTGCAGAGGGAGAGAGCAGAGCCCTCGGCCGAGCCACACAGAGATGTGAGGCGATGAGTATCTACTGTATGTATTTGAAGCCCAGAGACATGAAGGAGGTTTGTTCCCAGCACAGCCTCACCGATGCTAACAGAGCAACAGAAGTCTCATGCTCCAGCTACAGGACGCCCGGAAACAAGTCTTCTTTATCTCTACCTCACTAGCCTGGAGATGCTGGGTTCACATTCAGCACACACTGATTTGGGCTGAAATTAATTACATTCACTCACACTCACACACATACAAGCATATAGTCATCATCACCATGAAAACTAGCAAAATAGCACCTGAGCACCTGGGTGGCTCAGTTGGTTAAGCATCTGCCTTCAGCTCAGGTCATGATCCTGGGGTCCTGGGATCGAGCCCCACATTGGATTCCCTGCTCAGCAGAGAGTCTGCTTCTCCCTGTGGCTCTGCCCCTCGCCCCACTCATGCTCTCTCTCTCTCTCCCTCTCTCTCTCTCTCTCTCTCAAATAAATAAGATCTTTAAAAAAAATAAAGAAAGAAAGAAAAGAAAACTAGCATTTTATTGGGTGCTTACTACATACGAGCAACTGTCCTAAGTGGTTACAAATGCCTTCGCCCCTTTGATCTCACAATAACTATATAAACCAGACCCTCTTATTCTTCCCATTTTCCCAAAATTGAGGTGCAGAAAGGTTAGGAAACTTGTCCAAGGTTACACGGCTAGCAAGTGGCCGAGGCAGGATCTGAACCCAGGGGTCATCCTCCAGAGCGCAGGTTACTGTCGTATAGAACCCCAGCCTCCACCTTGCAAAAGTAGGCCCACACATAAATGTGCATGCACACACGCACACTCACACACACACACGTGCCCAGCCATGCGCACACACAGAATCCGAGGGCAAGCCCTACTTCCTCTGAGCACTCAGCTCCCCAATCACTCCTGGCTGCCACAGGCTGGGCTGAAGTGGCCCATCTGTCTCCAACACAAAGGATCAGGCAGGGGTGGGGGCCAGGGGCCCCAGAGGGTTGTGTAAATGGCTCTGCTTTGAGCAACAACTAATTTCTAAACATAATTATTAATTTCATGGTTATCATATGCAAACCTCTGTCTCCCAGACGAGATGAAATTGATTTAATTAGAAATTCCATCATCAAGCCTTTCGGATCCAAGCTTTTAATTAGGATCACCAACCCCACCCAAGGCTGCCAGAAAGTGGGCTCCTGACCCCGGCTTCCTTTCCTGAGGGCCCAGGCAGAGCCGGGATGTGTGGGCAGCTCCACGGTCACTGGGGATCCCCCTGGCCAGGACTGGGCCCTTCGCCAGGACCATTATCCATCTCCCACCCCACATGGGGTGACACGGCCCCACAGTCACAAGTGGCCTCTTCCCTCCTGGAATCATAATGGGGGAAACAGCCTGGTGAGAACGCATACCACCTTGCAGCAAGAAGGACTGGGGTGTTGAAGGTGAGCAGGAGACAGGAGAAATAACAGAGCTCCCCTCTTCATGCAAAATTCACATAGCAGCCTCCCTAGTGGAGCCCCGGCCAGGTGCTAATAAAACGGCCCTTATAGCTCAGCTCAGGGCAGTCTGTCAAAATTATGAATAGCACTTGGCCTTTTAACAAAGCATTTCCAACACATTACCTCTGACCTCATCTCCAGCCACTCCCATTCTGGCCTTGCTCACGTTGAGGGGGCCCCCAGTTATAGCCATCTCCTTGCTGAGCCCTGCCTCGGGGCATCTGTGCTGGCTGTTCCCTCGGCCCTAATGATCTTCCAGCAGACGCAATGAGGCTCGCTCCCTCACATCCTTCCCTTCCAGAGAAGACTGCTCAATGTTACCTTTGCCGGCGTAAGTGCCCCCCCCCCACCAAGATGGTGTCTGGCACACACAGATGGTTCTCAGAGGTCTCCTTCCTCCCTCCTGGATTCAGCCAGGGCGTCCCTCACCTCCTGGGGCCTGCTGAGCCCTGTCCCCACCCCTCTGGACTTCCCCGATTTCCCAGCAGCAACCTAGAAGGCAATCACGTGGGGCTGGCCCACACCCACCCCTGTCTCCCCATCCTGGGGCCCACCTGGCCTCTTATCGGGAGAGCACGCAGACACTTGGATTAATTTCCAGGACTGTTCTGAATTATGTTTTCCAGGAGAGAACCAGAGAGAGGCAGGCAACAGGCCTTTGAACAAACATTTCCCCAGAAAGTGCTTTATTCAGTCCCTTGTCTCACCCTTTTAAACATCATATGCTTTCTCAGGAGCCCAGGAAAAAATGGGGTCCCGATAAGGCACTGAGGCTGGTGAAGAACAGAGGGCCCTGAGTGGAGGGCCTGGGCGGGCTGACAAAGGAGCCGTTCAGAGGCAGGCTTGGAGGAATTACCGCAGATAAGAGCACAGGCTGGAGGAGGTGGGGGTGGGGGGCAAGGAGCGGACGGCACAAGGGCCAGAGCAAATACGATCCTCAAATCAGCACTTGTCCTATTTTGTAAGCAAAATGTAGATCAATAAATTACATTCACTTTTGCAGGTTTTACATGCTAATTCCTTCACCTTGTCAAGAGTAATACACATTGGGGGAAGCCAGGGAATGGAGGAGCCCAGAGGCCTAGAGAGGAAAGGCCAGGAGTCTGGTGGAGCCCCTGGGGCCTCAGCGCCTGCACCCATTTTCCCAAGAAGGGCTCAAAGCCCAAGTTATCAGAGGCGAGGAAACAGGCTGCCACACCATCCGCCCACCCCCAGTCGCCTCCCCTGTGGGCCTCCATCTTCTCATCTGTCAAACGGCCACAGCAATGAGAGTCTGGGCTCTGTTAAGCCTCACTTTGAGGCTCATATGGGAGGACCACATGTTAAATCTTAGAAAGGGAGCAGCTGTCCAAGACGCTAGGAGTCATGATGACACGTCTCGCAAGTACATTGGGTGCAGTTAGCTGATACGGACTCTCCCTTTGTTGATTCTCACCACAGCCCCAAGACAGGAAGCCTCAGCCCCATTTACAGGAGGCTCAGGGGGCTGGGAGCAGACCCAGAGTCACCCAGGCCCATCTGATGCCAAAGCTGGGCTTTCTCTGTGCCATAACACTGCCCACGAGCCAGGGAGCTAGCCACACATGAGTTCCTGAGGGGTGAGGGCTCAGGACCAGCCCAGAGTGGTCACAGCACCTCAGGGGGCCAAGGCGCATTGCTGAGCAGGCACTGGACATGGAGGGAGGGGCAGCAGGTAAGAGGATGCTCAGGTGTTAGTGGTAGTTGTGCCTTAATGAGCACCTAGTCCGTGCGGAGCACTTCACAGGGATTATCTCATTTAATTCTCACACGATAACCCCATGAAGCGAACGCTACTGATTACCTTCGTTTTTCAGAAAGGAAAATGGAGGCCCAGACAAACACTCCTTGGCTGGTCCGGAGTGCTGGATATAAAATTAGAGCAAGTGGCAAAGCAGGACCTGAACCCACGGCTATCTTGACTCCAGCCCCTGGTGCTCGCACACAGCCCTTCACCACACCTTCCATGCCCTCTGCTTTCATTGCTGGCTGCTGCCCTTTGTCCACACCATCCTCACGCTGTGGGGGAGGGGGTAGCCAGGATGGGGAGTCAAAAGAATCCGTGCCCCAGGTCTCTCCCCAGCACATCCCCTTGCACATTGCTTCGCCTTTGCCTCTCTGAGCCTCAGTTTCCACATCTGTTCAAGAGAGGGCGTGGTTAATGACCCCTGCAGGCTGGACTTACAAGGTCAGGACAGAGGAAGGAGCCTCCACAACCTGGGAGTGACATCTGCTCACAACTGTAAGCCACTGGAAGTGCAGGCAAGGCTGGGACAAGCTCAGCAAATGGGGAGCCCCTGAGAGGTCTGGAACTATGCCTGTGCCCTGCGCCCCTGCTGCTGCCGCGCTCTTGCACGCTGAGCAACAGAGGAGGGGGCGCGGCAGGGCGGAGGGGAAATTAACCAGAGCGGCTGCCCCAGAGCTCCCGCCAGTTAATGTGCAGCGCCGTGTGTAATATACAGCTCTGTATTAATATAATATGATATAATGGGATGTATTAACATTATTGAACACATGAGCCGATAAAAGTCACATCACCGTCACTCCGTGTAATTTATATCACAGCCTGGGCCCGAGCCAGGCTGGCGGGGGAGGGGAGGCCTCACTGGAGCTCTGGGGCTCCCTCAGGGAAGGGGAGGACGGGGAGGGCGCCTGAGCCCTGGGTGGGGGAGGGGAGCCAAGACCAGAGCAAAAGGGACCCGCCACAAAGCAGGCAAGGCCAGGTGATACCCCAGCCAGGGTGTCAAGCAGTGGTTTGGGGGCTCTTGGTCTGATCCATCCAACCAGTCCTCATGGCACTTGACCCCCCAGCAACATCTGACCTGCAGTCCCTCCACTTGCCTGCCCATCCCCCGCCACCTGTTTGCTGCCCTGGTGCCCTCTTTCCTCTAAGACAGCACCTCCTCAGCCTCCTTGGCTGGTCCGGAGTGCTGGCAACCCCAGGACTCAGTCATTTCCAGACTCACTCATTCCCAGGCCACCTATAGCCTGACGACCTACCCCCAAACTGCCTGCTCCCACCCACTGCCTGCTCCCCTTGGCCATCTACTGGGACCCCCAGACCCTCCCAAAGTCCTTCCTAGCCAGGTAACTGCTGCTCACTCTACGGGATCAGACATGTCCTTGATTCCTCTTTCTCTCACGACCCTGACTTATCAGTAAATACTGGTAGCTCTACATTGAAACTAAAACCAGAATCCAAGCATGGCTCAGCCACGCTGCCACTATCACCCTGGGGCACAGCTCCAACATTTCTGGCCTGGACTATCCCACCATCCTCTCACCGGTCCCCCATCTCCCATACCACCCATCCCATCCCACTGCCCCTTCCCCAGCTGGCACCCATGTAAAACCCAATTTAGGTCATGTCCCTCCTCTCTTCAAGAGGCTCCCATCTCAGCCAGAGTTCACCAGGCCCTATGCGAGCCACCCCTTAGCCTCCTGCCCTTACCACCCACCCCTCTTTCCCTCACTTGCTCTGTTCCAGCCACTGAGGGGCCTCATGATGTCCTTTCGAACACACCAGGCGGGAACCTGCCTCAGGACCTTGGCACTGGCTGTGCCCTCGTCACTACCTGTTGATACTATACATTCCATTCATGTGTCCTCTTGATCATCTACCTCCCCACTAAAATGTCAATCCCACAGGGACGGGAGTTATTATCTGCCTTGCTCACTGCAATAGCCCCAGGACTAAGGATAGTGCCTAGCACCCAAGCCCTTATTTTGCAGATTCTGCAAGTAAATACAAATGTTCGACGAATGAGCAGATGACTAACGCAGCAGTCCACTTTTACCTGATTCTCATAAATGAGTTTCTCGACCTGATTCTGTTGGTGACATGTATCTGCTTCTAGAGAAAGAATTTGCAAAACACTGGCCTGGTCCAAATGATGAAACCCAGGAGTGGAGAGTCCAAGTGGCAACAATTTAGCTAAGATCACAGGGTGGGCTGCCAGTGGCTGGCCAGCCTAGCTCAGCTCTCTGCTGCCTCCCCTCTGACCCAGCACTGCCTCCAGTGAGGTCCCAGGGTGAGAAGGCTGCTGAGGCCCCAGACTGTAGGGGGCGTCACCAACCCTCCCAGGGCTTCTCTGCTCCCAAGCTGCCCCCACCACTGTCCAGGCACCAGCAACCCCTCTCCCTGAACCACCAACTTTCTTCAGCACCATCAGGAGTATGTGGCATACTCCTGGTGGTGTCCCACCCGAGGGGTCCCTCCTCAGGGAGGAAAGTCCCATATCAGCCTGCAAAACAAGGGCTTCTGACCCCTGGCAAAGGTAGAAGGGATATGGACTTCCCACCCCATCATGCTTATTGAGTACTCACTATGTGTCCGGCACCATGATAAGCACCAGGCACGCCAGGGTGGGCAAAAGCAAATATCTGTCCTCATGGAGCTGAGTCCAGTGGGAGAAAAGATCTCTAACCAGATACGCACACCAACACAGACATAATCACAGCCTCTGAGATATGCTGGGAAGAAGAGACAAGGGGCCTGTGAGAACCTGGAGTAAGAGCCTGATCTGGTCAGGGCACCCAAGGAGGCTTCCTGAGGATAGACAGTAAACTGACACCTGAAGGATAGATAGGCAATACCCAGGTGAAGAGGGACGGGAGGAGCATCCTGGACAGAAAAGATAGCGAGTGCAAAGGCCCTGTGGCCAAGAGCCCTTGGCAGTTTCAAGGAAAAGCAAGAACACAAAGAGGATGGAAGAAGAGAGCATGACATGCATCTGTACAGAAAACAGATGTGGGAACAAGATGGGGACAGAGGAGAACAGCAGGAGTGCTCCTGCACTAGTCCAGGTAAGAAAGGAGGGCAGAGGGCCAGGGAGTATCTGTGGAGATGGATAGAAGTGTGCCCTCCCAAAAGCCCTCCGCCTTCGAAGCGTCTCTTTGTGACACTCCCATTTTGTGAGCCCTTCGCTAAACTCCAAGATCACCAAAACTAAAAGAAAGGCCTGGAGTCAGAAGACAGGCAAACATGTTCTCCAGATGCTGGCTTCTCCTCTGAGCCAAGCCTGTTCCTTCAAGATAAATAGGCGCCTAGAGGTTCTCCAGCTGCCCCAGAGACAGGCAGGGTGAGGAGGCAGTCAGAGAGTAGGCCCAGAGCAGGAAAAGACCAGCCCTGCCTCTCACCTCCACTGCCATCACCCTCTACAGCTCTGCGAGCTTGCCACGATGGAAAGAACCTGAATTCCAGGCTGTCACCGACTCACCGCGTGGCCTGGAACTAGACCCTCCCCCATCCAGGGCTCCAGCATTCTCATCTAAGGGTCGTAACAACTACACCGGTGCTTCCCGTGTGCCAGACTCAGCTCGCAGCATTAATTTATTTACTCCTCCCCAGAATCCCGCCCCAGGCAGAGTACCGGCATTCGCCCATTTCATGGGTGAGGGAACCGAGGCCCAGGAAAGCCAAACTACTTGCCCAAAGATATAGGCATCTGGCATCTGGCCACGCAGGGACTTGACCCCTTGCAGCTGGGCTGTACCGCACCCCCATCACCACCACGGAAATAAGGATTAGATTGAATCCCCCTCTGGAACCCTCCTAACGGCTGTGGCTTCCTCCTCCGACTCAGCCCAGAGATCCAGCCTCCAGCCTGGAAGGCCCCAGCATCTCCAGAAGGATGCCAGGTATGCATGGTGGTGGATCTCTCCCCAGACCCTTCTACTTCTCTCTACTTTCTCCAGAAACCTCCAGATATTCCATCCAGTTCAGCGACCACATTCCACCTGCCCACAATGGACCAGATATTCGGACATGGTGGGGCAGGGCACCGTCCCTGCCCAGTACCAAGGACCTGCTCTACACCTGATCCCAGCAGTCCCCAGTGGCATGGGCCCTGCCCCCCCCCCCCCCGCTGAGCAAACCCACTCTTTAAGACACCTGTACCGGCCCCTTCCCCTCTCCTCTGTCTCTGGTACATCCTGAGGTCACCTCCAGGGGTCTGGCCCCAGACAGTGTTTTCTACCATTACCTCATTTAATTTACTCATAACAAAACCCTTCCATGGAGATGTTACTATCTGCATTTTGTAGACAAAACTTGGGGACAGGGAGAGAAGTCATCCTCCCTCAATCGCTCAGCTACTGATTAAAACCCAGGCCCATCAGACAGAGCCCATGGCAGGAACCACCAGCGCATCTGGGTCCTGTCCAGACAATGAGGGGACAGGTTGGAGATGCCCACAGGCTCTGCCTGTCCCAGCCCAATGTGTCCAGTTTCCAGCAACTGGTAATCTGAGCTGACACCACTCTCTGGAGGGAACCCCTGACTGGATCTTGGCCCCTTCCACCCTGTCTCATCCACTCAGGCCCCTACCCCAGGATCTCCGGGGTAGACAAAGTTCTGCACATTAACCCAGGCCTCCACAGGTCCCACTGAGGGCAGCCTCGGGTAGCAGAGCCTGGAGAAGGGTCTGGGCACCCTCATAGCTGGGAACACTGGCCCTCCCTTCATGCCAGCAGACAGCAGGCCTCTACAGGGTAAATTCAGAAGAGCATAAAGCTCGGTTCAAGTCCCCCAAGCATTTCCCAACACCTCCTACAGGGGCCAGAATCCCCATCACTGGGATCAAAGTAAATTCTTTTGAACCCACCCATGTTACCTGGAAGAGAGAGCCTTTACCAGACTCTTAGATGAGGACAGTGGGACTGCCCTGCTACACTGCCCTTGACAAGGACCTGGGCTTACTCACCTCCTAGGACAGGCAGCTCACCACTTCACAAGGAAGCCCACCCCAGCTCCAATACCTGCCAGGCTTTTTGGGACTCTGAATTGAAATCTGCCTCTCTGTCACTTTCATGTGTTTTATGGGGCTCTCTGGAGCCACGGAGACCCAGCCTGTGCCCCCAGCTGGAAGGCCCCCCCAGGGCTCTTCGATTCTACTGTATTTACACCGCCATCTGCAGCCCTGCTTGGGCATCTGGCCTGTCCTCCTCCATTTGTGGGTCTAGGTTCACACGTGGGCCCACATGGACATGCAGGGGACACAGAGGGGACACCCCCAGGCAGGACCACCTCTTAAAACATGAGTCAGGCCACATCCCTCTCTGCCCCAACACTCTCCCCAGCCCAACACCCACCCCCTCAAACCCCCCGCGCTTAGAAGGAAATCCCAAGCTCTCTGTGGGTCCTGCTGTCTTGCTGACCTCAAGCTCTGACCAACCTCTCCCTTCCCTCCTGAAATGGTCCCTGAGCATCCATGCGTCTCTGGCCTCAGGGCCTTTGCACTTGCAGAGCCCTCTGCCTAGCTGGCTCTTCCCCCACATAGATGCAAAGCATTCTCTTCCACTCCATCCTCACCTCGGATCAAGGGGCACCTGCCAAAGACACTGTCACTGAATAGCTCATCTCAAGCAGCCCCACCCAATGCCTTGTCCCCTTACCAATGGCCCACCTCACCCTAACTTTATATATCATGTGTCTCTTTGAGTAAGTGTCTAGCTCAGTCCTTTGACTCTGCTTCACAGGATTGGCAGCCCCGACAGCCCGAGAGCATAGGGGCCAAAGCCCCCAGGCACTGGAGATCAAGATGGCATTCCACCCCTCCCTGGCCCTGGCTGCAAGGGCCATCTGTCCTTCACCGGACCTGTTCCTCAGGCGCCCACCTGGAGATAGGGAAGACAGTGGGAAGGCCCTCCAGGAAGGGCTGGAGATGTGGAGCCCACAGGAAATGGCCCCTCTCCAAGGGGACCCTGTGCCCCATGGGCTGCAAAGACCCAAGGAGAAATGGGCTTCTCCCTGGTCCCCCTGGGGGACTGCCACAGCCAGGCGGACAGCTCCAGAGCATCAGCTGATGGTGACAGGGGACAGCAAGAAGGAAACACACACAGACAGACAGACAGACATGCTAGAACACAGCCCTGCCAGGCTCCACAGACTCAGAGTCAGTACACCCGAATCAAAGGACTGGCACACATGCACGTATCACACAGATATTCTCAGAAAGGCTCACTCATATGTGTGCATGCAAACACACACCCCCCCCCAACTCTGGAACAGTCAAAACGGGTAACATCATCATTCACAGTATATCTGGGGAACAGAATAGAGCATTCATAACCCCCCAAAACTCACTGCCTGGCCCAGATGCCCATCAAGCAGCTGTAACTACTAACTGCCCAAGAGTGAGAAGCAAAAGTGCCTACATGCTATCCCCCATTCACACCCGGCAGGTAGCAGGATGGGCCAGTGGGAGATCTAGCCCCGCAGAAGCAGAGTTCAAGCTGGGCAAGAGCTGATGGGCCCGGAAAGGGCCAGACCAGGCAGTGGCCATGGGCTCTCAGGGCGGAGGAGGACAGAGGGACTGGGGCACCACCTTGGGGCAGCCCAGAGACTGTGTCCTCACCTGCTCTACTTTCCCTCTGGGCCTGCTCCTGTGGATACCGGGGGGTGGAGGCTGGGGTTGGCAGGCCTGCCCCCTGCCCCAAACACCAGCTGCCCAGTTCACCGGGAGGAAGATGTGCTGGCAAGCCTCCCCCACCCCATGCTCCTTTTCCTGGCTGTCCAGATCTTCCAGGAGGCTGTAGGGACGTGGTAACCCCATCAAGAAATAGGAGGGTTCTGCCCAGAGCCCCTGCAGGTGGGAGGCTTCCTTCCTCGCCCCAAGTCACACCCAAATAGCCATAGTGGAAAGCGGGGGGGGGGGGGGGGGGGGGCGGTGCAGGAACACTCCCTGCGAGCCAAGCCCCGCTCCAGCCTAGGGAGGAGAGAGCAGTGTCTGTAATTTGTTTTAATAATCCTGCTGAACTGGGAGAAAATTAACAAACGAGAAACCAGCTCGAAATTAATCAAACTTCTCCCTGTCCATCCCCCCCCTCCATCTTAATGAAGGTTATTTATCCAACGAGCAATAAAACATGGAATTAAATTAAACAGGCCTTTTCTTTTGGTCCTCTCTCCCGCCCCAGGGAGGCGGTGTCTCCTGCTTACAGCTCTATAAGCCAGGCCGCCACCGCCTGGAAGACCACAGCTGAGGCGTGATTCCCGAATGCCAATCACAGGGGTTTCCCTAGAAGGAGCCCCTCAATTAGCACACTCCCAGTTTAGGTCTCACTGCCAGCTCTCTGCCAAAAATATGAATGGCAGTTAACTCAACTACCCTCCGGAGATGGGACAAAGGGAGTTTCCTATGGTCGGGTGCAGGACTCACCCAGGTTTCCTGCAGGGAAGAGAAGGGCCTGGATGTGGATGGCATTGAGCATAAGCACACACACCCCACACACACACGCAATGAGAACACTCTGATGCCTACAGTTCCAGCTGTTAACCCCCTTCTGGTCCCAACCTCTTGGTAGGAAGGTGGTGAAGGGGTGCAGAGCACATAGGATGAGGAAGGACTTTCCGCGAGGACAGGACTCAGTCTCCCCAGCTCAGGGAACCAAGTGCACAGGTCATAGCACGTTACCTCAGGCCAAGAACGAGGCCCCATACCCCCCGACTTCCTCTGGCGGCTTGTGGTGCAACTGCCTCCCAGAATTTCTCTTCCTCGCATACTTTAAATCCACTTCTGCTTCTGCTGGACCACCTCTTAGAGTCACAGGTCCCTAAATAATTATTCTCAGGGTCCCCACCACCACCACAACTCTCTCCGGTTTTCCCTCTGGCTTTGAAAATTGTAAGAGTAATTGCCTGCCATTTAGAGCTTTCACATACTTTCTCCCATTTAAACCTCACATCAACCAGGGGAGGGAGGTATTTGTCACTGATGCTCACTTTGGGGGGAGTGGGGGACACTGGGGCTCAGAGAGGTTGGTGGGCAAGGTCTGGATGGGGGGGGCGGGGGACAGGGACCAGGGGGGCTGGGCGGGGCACAGGGCGGGGCTCTTCAGAATCCCCAGGCCCCTGGGAAGCCTCTCGGGAGCGGGGCTTTCTGTGGAGGACTGGAGGTTGACTGCCCCCCTGGGAGGAGGAGAGGAGAGGAAAGAGGGGAGGCAAAAATGGAAGAGAGAGGGATGGAGAAGGTTGAAGAGTCATTACCAAGAAACTCCTCCCTGTCAGCTGCCCTGACAATGCAGCAAATCCAGTCTACACAGGACAGCCAGTGAGCACCGTTTAAAGCATTTATCTGATCCCATCACTCTCTGCTTCAAATCCTCCAAAGGCCGCCCACAACAATGGGAGGGGATAGCCTAACTCTGTCCTGGGACCCAGAAGTTCTTGGGGATCCACGCCTGTCAACCCCTTCCCCTCCTGTCTGGACAGCGTGCTTGTTGTTCCTCAGATAAATAAGTGTTCCTGCCTCCGAGCCCTTGCTCTGGCTGTGCCCTCCACCCAGACACCATCCAGCCACCTCCCCCTTCCTTACTTGCCCAGGTCTATATTCAAACACCCTGCCCTGAGCACCCTGTTTAAAAGAGCCCTTCCAGGGTGTCTGGATGTCTCAGTCATTAAGCGTGCCTTCAGCTTAGGTCATGATCCCAGGGTCCTGGGATCGAGCCCCACGTCAGGCTCCATACTCAGCGGGACGCCTGCTTCTCCCCCCTGTTTGTGTTCCCTCTCTCACTGACTCACTCTCTGCCAAATAAATAAATCTTCAAAAATATAAAATAAAATAAAGTAAAAGACCCTTTCCCCTCCTCATCTCTCTCAAAACCCCTGACCCTATGCAATGTTCCCCCACAGTGCTTGTCAGCACCTGAATTATTGCTTATCTTGTTTACTATTTTTCTTCCCCTCTAGAAGGTAAGCTCCATGTGGGCAAGGACTGTATGTATGTGTTTTCCTTCACCGAGGTATTCCTAACTGAACCCCCAGCATCAGACTCGTTATTTGACTGGTGAATGAATGAAAGAATGAAGGCCCAAGGCCCCCATTCAGGCCTCCATCACCTCTAGTCGGAAACTCTTCCACTGGCCTCCCAAGCCCTCTCTCAGACTCGGGCCTCAGCCTCCAACCAACCCTCCACTCCACATCCAAAGGAATATTTCTAACCCCCAAATCTGACCAGGGTACTGTTCTATAGGCCTAAGTTCCCAATCTACCCCAGCCCCCCTCTCCACTTACCCACTACCCAACTCCCACACCCCAATGCCAGAAACCTTACTGCATCCAACCAGACATACCTGAAGTTCCAGCTACCCCCTGCCCTTCAGAGCACTGTTATGACTCCCTTTCTACCTGCAGGACACTAACCACCTCCTCCAGGCAGTCCCCCCACCCCATGCACACCCTGTCAGAAGTCACTTCCACCTCCTCTGCGGCCTCATAGGATCTCACCTGCCCCTCCACCACAGCCCTCCCACACCCCAACTTGAGCTATGACAAATCACATGGATGTCACCCCTCCCCATCCAGGAAGGACCCAGATTTATTCACTCTGGCAATCTCTCCCATCCCTACCACCTGCTCCGGTATCTTGCACAAACTTGGAACTCCATAAATATTTGCTGAATCAAATGGAACCCGTTCAAAGGCAGTCCAGGGAGAGTGCCCATTAAGAGGGGCCTTTCCTCCAGTTTGCTGGCATTTCAGGCTGGTCTGAGGACAAACGGACCTTTAAGTGCCACTTAATTGCAGCACATGGGAGCATCTGGCCCCACATTCCACTAACCTCTCCTTGGGGGATGCCTGGGAGAAAACCGATTCACCAAGGCTGAGAGGTGGCCAGGGCCCCGTGAAAATGGCAATGCACTGCCTCTGGCGCAGCCCATAATAGCAGCTCCTGGCTCACCCGGCAGCCTGCGTGTACGAGCACAAATGTGGCCACCCCCATGGGTGAGGACAGCAGGCACAACACAGCCACTGCTGAATTATTTATCTCATACATTGTTAGCGCAGTAGAGAGAGCAACCGTTGTCTCCAGGCTTCAATTAAAATATCAAGGCACCCGCACCGTCTGCCCGGCCACATGCCCAGCTCCCACCAAAACTGGCAGGATAGCAACCCCTGGGAAGCTGTAAGCACCCCCAAGACCAACAGGGCTGCCCTACCTTGCCTCCCCACAGCCAAGTCCTGTTTCAGAACCGCAGACAGTGCCCCCTCAGCAGGGGCACCGAACTTAACCCACGGGCTGTCCCTGAGACACGTGGCAAAACCTTCAGCGCTCAGAAAAACCATTTAGTAAATCAGTGACCTAAAAGAGCCTCCCCAGCTTCCCAAAGCAGCCCTGGGATAAGTCGGGCTGGGTTTGAGCCTTACTCTGCTCTTCTATCAATCCCAGCACTCTCTGAAACCCTCTGTAGCCCATGGCTAGAAGGCAGGAGTTCAAGGCGCACTCCCACCTCTTCTCCACCCCCCACGAAGAACTCTGGGCACATCACACCACCTCCCTGGGCTCTGCCTTCCTCATTCGGAAAATGCAAATGACGATGCCCAGGCTGTGATGCCTAGGGAGTGTGACAATCAATGGAGAGGGACTTGGAAAAGCTAAAGTGAGGTACAAATGTGGGCCATGCTAGCTGAGGGCTTTCATTTCCTAAGAGTGGGTTTCCGTAGCCTTACCACCCATACCCCAACCTGAAAATCCCCGATTCTGGAGCACAGACACCCGACGAAGAAGAAGCTGGCAGCTCCTTCAGGAGCTGGCTGGGTCACAAGCTAACTAGGTCACCCACGAGATTTAATTCAACAGCCCCCGGACTGGAATATGAGGCCGAGTGAAATCAAAGTGGGCGAGCTGAAAAAGAGCAAGAAATTGCAAACACATGCCGCCAAGAACAGTGGAATGAGCGCAGGCTTCGGGGACAGGCGCTGCTGCAGGCCTCTGCCGTTTCCTGGACAAGCCCATGTCCTCACCTGTAGGAGCTCCCAGCTGGTCACTTACATTCGGTAACCTTTGTGAAGCTCTGACTCAGGGCCAGGTACATAAATTCAACCGCTGGTGTTAGTAAGCACCTACTACATTCCCGACCAGGAGGGAGAGTGCTGAGGAAGACAGAGACAGCCCTGACTTGTAGAGCTGACATCCAAATGACTAGTTTTGCCATCCATCAAGGTGATGGGAGATCAAGGTTACAGCGTTTCAGATGGGCCTTGAAGTACAGCTGGAATTTCCAAAGCAAAAAAAAAAAAGTGGCAAGAAGGTATAATCCTTTCAGGGAAATGTATGGCGGTGCCTTCTTTTTTTTTTTTTTTTAAGATTTTATTTATTTGAGAAAGAGTGAGAGAGAGAGAGAGCATGAGCAGGGAAAGGGAGAGGAAGAAGCAGGCACCCCACTAAGCAGGAAGCCCGATGCAGGACTCAATCCCAGGACCCTGGGATCATAACCTGAGTTGAGGGCAGATGCTTAACTGATTGAGCCACCCAGGGGCCTCTGGGCAGTGCCTTCTTAAGCTCATAATTCATGTAGCAATTCTGTGTGTGTGCACATTCATACATGTGTGGGAAATGAGTGCTCATGTCCACTAAAACACATGCATACAAATAGCAGAGTAGCTTTATTCATAATAGCCAATCACTGGATTCAGCCCAGACGTCCAGCAGAAGCAGAATGGGTAAAAAAATTAAAAATGAGGCAAACATTCACACCATGGGATAGTACGGAGCAAAGAAGAACAACACCAACCACAAGAAGAATCTCCCAGACAATGTGAGTAAAGACTTACTGTGTGATTCTGTTTCTACGAAGCTCAAAGCCAGATGCAAATAATTTATGCTGTTAGAAGTCGGGCTAGTGATTAGCCTTGGGGAAGGAAGGCTATTGACTAGGAGAGGCTCGAGGGAACGTTCTAGAAACATCTGAAGATGTTCTCTGTCTTGATGTTCATGCAGGTATATGCATTTATAAAAGCCCATCAGGTGGTACTTTCTTACATATAAGTTAGACTTCATTTTTTTTTAATTTAGAAGAAAGACAAAGTGGCCAGAGCATTCTTAGGGACCAAGGGAACAGCAGAAGCAGAAGCCAGCAGATCGGACCTTGGTAGGTTTAGGGAGCAATTCGGGGGATCCAGAGCAGAATTCCCAGGGGCCTGAGGAAGGACTGGGGTGGAGGGTGGCCGGACGGGCCGAGGAGGCAAAGCCAACCTGGGCCCCCAGAGGCCTCTACCTCCTTCTTCAGGCATTGCCTGTCACGCGTCCCACCTGTCCACGCAAACCGTGAGGTCATTTCCCCTCCCTGCCAGCCTGGCCCCCTGCCCACCTGCTCCCTCAACCACCACTCTGGATTGGAAGCACTAAGCTTCATTTCTGGGACTTTGGGGAACTTTCATCCTGAGCAGAAATAAAGTGGGAGCCACAACCTCTCAGCCCCATCCCTGTAGTTGAGCTGAGCATGTTTCTCTGGGC
Source organism: Mustela putorius furo (assembly GCF_011764305.1). Lineage (NCBI taxonomy): Eukaryota > Metazoa > Chordata > Mammalia > Carnivora > Mustelidae > Mustela > Mustela putorius. Next base: position 2,541,657 of record NW_025421292.1, read on the forward strand.
CTCCCTGTCCCACGCCCACGGCAACACTGAGGACACCTGGCTCTCCTCCCACGCTCCACCTGCCGTGTCCGCCTTCCCATCCGCCCTCTCAGGGAGCTCACCTTGAGCACCTGTCTCTCCCAGGATAACTGGTCCAATTAGGTAGGACCCTCCCACCTCCTGCTTCCCACCACCCAGCACCCAAGCCTTCACCGTCCCATCGCCTCATGCAGAGAGAGCCCACTGGAAAAGCACAGACACGGCCCGGGGAGCAGCCCGGAACCCACGCCTCGCCAGCCACCAATGAGACGTGGCACATAAAACATGATAGGATCCCCCGATGGGGCATTACGTAGCCATTACACACCATGTTTCAAAGACTACTTAAGGATAGTGGGAAATGTTCCCAACTGTAGTCGGGTGGACAAGAGCCGACAACAGAACCACAGAGATGTTATGGTCGTGACTTCATAAATTATACACAAGAAAGGCTAGAAGGAAACACACAAACGTTTCAAGTTTGTCACTCTGGATGGGGGGATGAGTGGGCAATTTTCATTTGCTCCTTTATGCTCTGCTGTTTTCTTCTAAATCTGCAATGGACGTGCTGGCTTTTAGAACAGCACCAACAGGAAGGACTCAGGGGCCACTGGGTCACAATCACACATAGGGACCTGGGGCTGGCTGTCCTGTGCTCCATGGGGACGAGGGAAGACTGACACCACAATGTCAACCCACAAACCCCTTTCAGCACCAGCTGCCTCCATGCAGCTCCTGCACTAAGAGCGGGTGGCCTCAGAGGATCTGCCCATGACATTCAGGAGTGTGCAGGGGGCAAGCGTGGGGCTGGGAATGCAGGACCACGGTCCTAAGCCCAGCTCCGATTCTGACTAGCTAGCCACCCCCCCAACACATTAACTTCTAGGGGCTTCAGTTTCTTTGTGTTAGGTAGGACATCTGTCCTGACCACTTCGTAGGCCCGTCGATCATGTGGAATGACCCAGAAGTAAGTGTGAAAGATCGTACACTGTCAGTGGTCGCAAGTGACTCCTGTCTCCCCGGTTCCCATTTTCCTCTGGGCCCCAAGGCCCTACACACAGTTTCTGAGAAATGCTTGGAAGTTGCCAACAGTAGGTGCCTGAAAGTTCCCAAAATCGTGGGTCATAGTCGTGTGCTAAATCTCAAGTTGTCCAGAAGACGTATGTATTTTTAATTAAACTGGAAACCCAACAAAAGCTAAGGAAGAAGCCACTTCATCCTTCAACATTGCCAAAGACCACTGTACAAACTGAAGCAAAACCCGCTTGTCTGATCACTCAAGAAATAGGGAAAATTTCATTGTCAAAGCAAGGACCTGTCTCAGCTCCGGCCAGCTCTGCGTCTGATTTCTTTTAGGAACAGAAATTTTCTTTTTTCACATTGACATCATTCTGTTAAAAATATTTTTCAACTCGAGGGGCACCTGGATCGCTCAGTGAGTTAAGCCCCTTCCTTCAGCTCAGGTCATGATCTCAGGGTCCTGGGATGGAGCCCCACATCAGGCTCTCTGCTGAGCGGGGAGCCTGCCTCTCCCTCCCACTCTGCCTGCCTCTCTGCCTGCTTATGCTCTCTTTCTATCAAATTAATAAATAAAATCTTTAAAAAATAAAAATTTTTCAACTCAGGACACCTGGGTGGCTTGGTCTGTTAAGCAATTGCCTTGGGCTCAGGTCATACATAATCCCAGAGTCCTGGAATGGAGTCCCATATCGGGCTTTCTGCTCCACGGGGAGTCTGCTTCTCCCTCTGCCTGTCGCTCCCCCCGCTTGTGCACTCATTCTCTCTCTGTGTCAAATACATAAGATATAATACATAAGATAAAATCTTTAAAAAATAGAATTTTCGACTCATCCCTCTAGCTTCTGTGAGGACCCACAAAAGGATCTGGTGACACAGCCCCTAACCTCAGGGTGTCTCTCAGCAGGAAGCCTACAGGGAAGGAAACCCCAGGGGCCAGCATGGACTAAGGGGAGTTGGAATCCATCCAGGTGAGGACTGGTGTGGGCGGGAAGGGTCCCAGGGGAGGAGGAGGTTTGAAGCTAGATGAAGAATGGGGAAGAATAAAGAGGGTTTTCAGTAAGGGAAGCCACATCTCTTTCAAAGAGAGTTTGGTGAATTATGCAAAATTAATATAATAAATATGTACGATGTACTCAGGGACAAGGCTTTCCTTGCATCTCACTGTGTACCTTGGGGTGGGAGAAAGAAGACAGCAGATTCCTTGATGCTTCAGAGAAAGTATCACCTGGAAAATTTACATAGAAATCAAGAACTGTTTCAAGCCCCCTGGAAAGGAGAGTTTTGAGGCCCTCCGGGAAGAAGGGGGTATAGCTCCTGCCTCACCACCCTCAGGAAGTTCTTCAGTGAAACTGGGTCTGGATGCATTGTGCAGATGGGAGCCCGGAGAGTCTGAGTGATTTTGTCAAGGGCCCAAGGCTGGTTAGAACAGAAGGCAGGCCCTCCCAGTAGAGAGAAGCATCTAAACCAAGGTGCAGATGGAGAGATGGGAAGAACAGCGGGCCTGGGCTAGGAGCTCTCCTTGAGGAACCAGCGAAGCAAAGGACCAGCCAAGCCGATCTCCAGCCCTGAGCCACTGCGGGACCCAAGGAGTCACCACCCCTCCAAGCTGCACCTGTTACAGGGATACACACAGCAGCCATGGAGTCCAAATGCAGCAGAGTATGGGCACGAAAGCGGTTTTGCTAGGAGTCATCACACCTGAATGATGGGGGGTAGGGCGATGGGTGGGCAGACAGTGGAGCCAGGCCAGAGATGGTCACCCCCACCCCCAACCAGTTCTCAGCACCTTCCCAGAGCATGTGTGGGATGGAGGCCCAGGGGCCCAGGGCCTCCTGCTCCTGCCAGACCTACACAGAGGCCTGGAGCAGCCCCTCTCCCCACCCCCTAAGCACACACACACTCACTGTTACGGGGGACCCACTCACTCCTCTGGACAGCTCCTGAGCTAAGGACTGGGATCCCTGCTCCCCATGATCTATTACACAAGGCCTTACAGAGGCCAAGTTCAGCATCAGCCTCAGGGCCTCTTCCTGGTGATGGAGACCCAGCCCAGACAAGGGAGTCCAGGCCTCTTCCCTGGCTGACGGGAGGCCAAGAGATTACAACTATACTGGCCCTTGGACCCGGCGCTCTGTAGGAATTCTCCCTACACAGACGTGCAAAGGGGTCAATGCACCCAAAGGCAGCGGTGTCCGCTCTGTTCCCAGACAAGCAAGGCTGGGAACTACCTCGTGTCCCTCACGAGAGCGGAAGTAGGGAGGACTGTGTGGCCATGCAGAGGACAAGCTCCTTACTCGCCACTAAACAATCCCCAAGTTCACCAAGCAGGTGCTGCGGTCGTGTGAAAACGGGGGAAAATGTAGGTGCACACGCATTCCCCTGATATGCTTGTAAATGGTGTCCCCTGACTGTGCAACACAACAGCCCTGAGTCCAGACCCAAGCCCTCTTTGGAAGGAAGCAGTGGCTGCCTCCGTGGTGGGGCCGGGGTTCGTCCTTTGGTACCTTTAAATGCCCATGGGAATGTATTATGCGCTTCAAAAACAATACTCTAGGGGCGCTGGGTGGCCAGCGTCTGCCTCCAGCTCAGGTCATGATCCCAGGGCCCTGGGCTCGAACCCCGCATCTGGCTCCCTGCTTGGCGGGAAGCCTGCTTCTCCCTCATCCTCTGCTGCTCACCTGCTTGTGTTCCCTCTCTCACTGTGTCTCTGTCAAATAAATAAATAAAATCTTTAAAAATAATAATAATAATAATATTACTCTAATATTATAGGCTCCACAGCCCCTGGATAAAAGGCACATTCAGGAGAAAGAGAAGCATCTTTAAAGGAGACCCCCTCCACATACAAACCCTCTGTCTGCTTCCCACCCCTTCCCTTCCACACACCCCTTCCTCCCCCTCCTGCCCCTCCCCACTTCTCAAAATGCTTGAGAAGCCAGGACTCAAGGCAAGGAGGGCCCAGCACAGAGGCTGGGGGGCTCCCTGGCCTGATGCTGGAAGTGAGAGGAGGGGTCCTGGTCCAGGCTGACTGGCCAGGCCTAGGTGGCATGAGGGAGGGCAGGCAGGGGAGGGGGCTAGTCTCCCTTTACTGAGGCTTGTTGTACTTTCCTAATTGATTTTGTGTCTGTGTCCCCAGGATACTTAGGACCATCTTAGAAACCACTTAAGCAATTTAAAATAATCAAAGTACTTAGAAGGCACTTAACATTTCCTCACACTTCAGGCTTCCCATAAACCCCCTTCCAGCTGCAGCCTGAGGCCTCAGTCAGGAGCGACCATGGCCAGGAGGTCAGCACCTGTGTCAGGCCCAGGGCCCTACAGTGTCACCCCAAGACTTGGTGGTGCCCGAAGCGAGGCAGCCAACCCCCACACAAGCACCAGGCTCTCCCTCTCACCACCAGGCCTTCGGGCTCCTGGGTCCCTCTGCCTGGAAGGCCCTCCCCTGCTGGCCAGCACACACCCCCCCCCCACCCAGCTCACTGTATCCTGGCCATCCTGTCCTCTTCCAGGAAGCCTTCCCTGACATGTCCTACCAGGCTGGTGAGGGCACCTCATTTACCTCCATGAAAGCCCTCATCTCACTGTCATGAAATCACTGATCACCTGACTCCCAAAGTCAGAGGCGTTGACCCATATGCCAGGTTTTCAAAGCCTGCTCTGCATGTTTGTTGAGTGAAACAGTGAATCCAAGCCTGACTTCACAGATGGAATCAAGAAGGTATCACCCTTCCCTGGAGGACACGAGAGCCTAGTCAGGCTGTGGCAACACTGGGCACATCACAGTCCTCAAAAGCATCACGCTGACCCCAGCAGAGACAAGGTCAAACACTGACTGAGTCCCCACCATTTATCATTACCCCATTCTATAAAGGAGAACACCCAGGCTCAAAGAGTTCCAGCAACTCACCCAACATTGCACAGCGAGTGAGTGGGAGACCCAAGCGAGACACCTCCAAATGCAGGTCCACCAAACCCCCAGGAGCTTGCTGAAATAGGTCTTCTCACCCTGAGAGTCCCCTTAGCAAGGCAATGTAGACCCAGGCATCTAGTGAAAACTTGTGTTTTAACAAGCCCCAGGAGGTTCCAATGGGGAGGCAGGTTTGGAAACCAGCACCCTTGCATACGATGTAGACAGCGCACACCCGCCCCCCCGCAGCCTCTGGGAAAGTTCAGGAGGCGCATTCCCCCGAGAGTCTGCAATTCCGCTCCTGGGTGCACCCACAAGAAACTCTCCCAAGAGCACAAAGTCACGCTGGCAAGGACGGTGGTGCGGCACCATGGCTAAAACCAGGAAGATCATCAGGGAACTTACCACGTGACCACAGCAGATGAACAAGTAAATGCACGGGGCACTGTTGCAGCATGGAACTACATGGCCAAGAGAAGGAACCAGGCCACTAAGGAGCAACATGATACCGCGCAAACACAGCAAGCCACAGGACATACAAGCCGATCCCATTTTTAGAGGGCGTAAAATATGTAAAACAAAACTACTTTAAGTGCACGGTCATTAAAAGACTTAGAAAAAATCCACACAGGGGACACATGGGGTATTCAGTAGGTTAAGCGTCTGCCCACATTGGGGTCAGATCATGATCCCAGGGTCCTGGGACAGAGCCCCAGCATCAGGCTCCTTGTTCAGAGGGGAGCCTGCTTCTCCCTCTGCAGGCCGCTCCTCCTCCTTGCGCTCTCTGACAAATAAATAAAATCTTAAAAAATAATAAATAAATAAATAAATAAATAAGAAATAATCCATGCAGGACAGGGCAGTGTTGATGCTATTAGGGCAAAACTTCATTTGCCCAAGCCAGGTGGTAGACACAGAGAAATTTATTAGGCTCTATAATTCTCCATATGCTTGAAATTTGGGGGTAATACAATTCATGAAGCCTCGTGAGAGAAGCAACCTCTTTCCTATCAGGCCCACGTGGGAGATGCCACTCATGGGAGATAAAAGGCTCCTTTGTGAAACCTGTGCTGCACTTGACTTCCCCCACCTCCTCTCAGAACAGGCCTGATCCTGGAAGCCACGCCCCTCACACCCACCGGGGGGCGGGGCCCAGTCCTCACCCTCAAATGTCTCCCCTAAGTGGGGGGAGGAGTGCCTTCCACCCAAAGGGTGGAAGGTCCAGCCTTGGGTCCTAAGGGTCCAGCCTTGCGCTCTCAGTGCTGCTCTGGCGCGGAGGGAGGAGTGGGGCCGCGGTGTTGCCCCAAGCTGATCTCCTGACAGTTCTCAGGACCTGAATTCAGAGGGTAGGAGACAGCTACATTGAACACAAACACCCACCATTCTGACCCTGACCGAGGTTAATGCTGCAGGGCCTCTCGGAGAAACCACAGCCCCCTGGGCGGAGGGGGGGAAATATTGGAGAATGAGGTAAGTGCTGTTTCTCTACCCCGCAGCCCTGGCCAGAGACACCAGAGGACCATGAGGGCCCCTCGATGCTCCTGCCCAGCGTGGGGGTGGGGCTCAGCGGGCTCCTCCAGCATATTTCAGTCATAAGGAGTTTTAAATTCTCCTAGGCCCCTAGGGATGGCTGGAGAGCAGGCAGAGGGCCGGGTCCCACCTTCACTGCACCTTCACATCCTGCCTCTTGCGTCATCCAGGGACACCTCTCAGTGGACCCCAGGAAAAACTAAAGCCTGGGGAGGACACAGTAGGGGGGGGGGGCAGCAGTGGCAGGAATGAAAGATGAGGGACAGGGAGAAGAATTCAGCCTCCCTCTCACGCGTGAGCACACTTCCCCACAGTCACTGTTTCCCGAGCGCCTGCTGCACACTAGACACTGTGCTAGTCACTTTGCCTTATCTCATTTCAAGCTCACAACTGTCCTCCCCATTTTAAAGATCTGGAAATGGGCTCAGAGAGGTTACAGGACCTGCCTAAGGTCACAAGCCAGGAGTGGCAAAGCCAAGATTTGCCTCTTTTGTTTTTTGGTTTTTCTTTTTTTTAAGATTTTATTTATTTGAGAGAGAGAGAGAGAGAATGAACAGGGGTGAGGGGCAAAGAGAGAGAGGGAGAGGGAGAAGCAGACTCCCCACAGAGCAGGGAGCCTGATGCAGGGTTCGATCCCAGGACCGGAGCTGAAGGCAGACACTTAACCAACTGAGCCACCCAGTGTCCCACAATTTGCCCTTTTTGAAATAGCATCACATCCCTGCAACTACTCGACCTTCCCACCACCCCAGGCCATGTACAGAGCCAGCCCACAGTCACCTTACAGACAAGGAGAGCAGAGCCCAGAGCAGCAGCTGCCCACAGCCAGGCCACATTTTCAATCAAGGGCAAATTTCTGGAGCTATGTTGAGGTGGGGGGACAATCTGAGTCGGGAAGGGGGGCCTGGAGGGGTCGGGTGCCCACCAGGGTGCGCTCAGTCCTGAGACCCTGATGGCCATAATCAAGGGGTGAGGCAGGCAGGCGGCCAGAATGGCCGTGAGTCTGGGGCACACTGTCCAGGGCCAGGTGAGCTTGGGGGCCACTCCTACCTCTTGGCCTTAACCATGGATGAGGCCCCCACATGATACAGAGAGAGGCCCAGGCAGAGCCAGAGAAGGCATAGGGGCCAGGAAGGAGAGCGATGTGGGGAGAGTAGGAGAGGGAAGCAGAGAAAGCCACAGAATCCCACAGAATGAGGCAGGGGCTGGGGACCTGGGAAGGTCCTGCTTCCCTGCTCCCAGCACAGCTCCAGGGGCCACTGTCCCCCGCAGCCCCAGAGCCCAGAGGCTGGAGCCTGCATCTCATCACCTCACCGCAGCCAGGGGCCCCTGAGCCAAGTGGCAAGCGTAAAGGTCAATTGGAATATGAAGCAGAATTTGCCTTCTTCTCATTTCCAGCATGTCTGGGTCATAAAAATGCTAGTTTAATAAATTGGGAGGAAACCGAACAAGCACACAGCTCATTCAGGGTTCGGCAGGGGGAGGTACGAAGAGTGTAACCCCTCAGACAGCATGGGCCCCACCCCTGCTGCAGGTGCAGCTCTCTCACTGGTTCCACGCCTGGTCCCAAGGCTGACACACAGGGCCTCGCACAAGGGGAAGACCATGAAGGGTCCATCCCGGTCCTGCCCTTAACAAGCCCACAGACTTCAGGGAGACCCACAAGAGCCACACAAAGGACCCCACGTGCCCCAGGATCACCTTTGCCCTTGAAGGCTCAGGAAAGTCTTGGATTTGAGTCAGAGTTTGAAGGAGTCTGGCCTGCCCATCAAACATGGAAAGGGGATTCCAGGAGGAGCTCACACCCAGGAAAATCCCCAAGGCAGGTTTTGGGAAGCACAGCACAGGCTCAGAGAATATGCAGGGTCAAAGGAGTACCCTGGAGAGACAACCAGAAAGGCCATGGGGGCCGTGACAATCTGGTGGTGACCCAACCACAGGGGAGTAAGCTCAGCGCTCCTTCTGCAGGAGAGGAGTGGAGTCAGCCCGCCTGATTCAATGCCCTCATTCCACCCAAGGTCACACAGTGAGTTGGCAGCAGAACCAGACCCAGAACGCATGTCCCTGACCAATGGGAGGCCTCAGTGGTAAGAGGACCCATAGCCCTCCCCGGAGTGGGAAGTCAGAGATCACCCCAGCACCCCCCTACCTCACAGTGAGGGTCAGGAGAGCCCCAGGACCATCTCACTGGGGACACTCAGGTACACTCACCAGTTTGCCCTTTTTGAAACAGCAACCCCTTTTTGAAACCCCTGCCAGAAGCCAGCAATCCACCCCTTGGCATAGCCCAGCTCCCCAGCCTACATGGCTCAGACCATGCCCTGCCCCCAACCCCCTCTTGGAAGCTCTGTCAGCAAATGAGGAGGAACACTCCTGAGCCCTACTGAGCCCCCACCACAGCACTAGCTCCTCACTGCATTACCCCACATCCTGGCCCTGAAGTTACATGCAATTCTGCCCATTTCACAGATGAGATGAGCCAGGTGCAGAGAGGTGGAGTGACCTGGGGCCAAGATCTGACCTACCTATGGTGTGGCTGCCTCCAAGGCCAGGGAGCACTCCAGGCTGCCAGCCACAACCAGGCATGCAGCTGCCACCTACAGCCTACCTGTTCCGTGCCACCCCAAGCACTTGCCATGCATTCATTCATGCCATCTTCCCAGTGCCCCGTGATGTGGGTTTCTGGCACTTCGCAGACAAGGAACCTGAGGCACAGAGTGGTGCCCCCAGGTGATAAATGGCAGAGCAGGGGTTTGAAACCAGACCATCTGGCCCCGGAGCCCATGCCTTCACCACTGCACCCTACTGCCTCCTGGGGCTCCCTGTCTGGCTGGCCCTGCCTTGCTCCTATCTCCAGCTCTCCTTCCTCAGGCCTGGGTAGGGGGTGGGCTGGAAAAGGAACAGTGGGGACGTGGGTGGGAGGAAGCCAGCAGGCTCCACCCTGATAGGTCCTCCCCCATCGATTCTGTGGCTCTACAGTACCATGCAGCGACCACTTGCCTATTTTACAGGTAGGGAAACTGAGGTCCTAAGAGACCCAGTGATTGCCCAAGGTCATCAGATTCCTGCTGACCCCCCTCCCACAACACGTTTTGCAGTAATAAGGATCAGGATGTGGGTTTTGGGATCCCCTTGGTCCCTCTCTCCCTGTACCCAGGGCTGTCTTGGTCCTCTCTCTTGAGTTTCTAGAACAATAACCAGGGAAAGTCCTGCCCCAGGGCCTTTGTACTTGCTGTTCCTTCTACCTAGAACACTCTTCCTCCAGATATCCACAGAGCAATTCCCCCTTACTCTATTCGAGCTTATGCACAAATGTCCCCTCTTCAGGAAAGCCACCCTCAACCATCCCATCTAAATTAGCCCCCCTCTCCCTCACCTCTCTAGTGACTTCCCTGCTTCGTTCTGCAAGGAACTGCCTCTCCTCAGGAGATATTTATATGTTTTACCTGTTCACTGCCTGCCTTCCCCCTCAAACACAGAAGCCCACTATGTTGTGTCCAGCTTTATAAAGATGCTTGGAGTGCTTTATAAAGATGCTTTATAAAGATGCTGCGTGGGTATCACGGGGGGGGGGGACCCCAAGCCCCATCTCAGACCAATTGTCTGAATTCCAGGGGTGGGGTGCAGATCCTAGGACTTTTTTAAAACTCCCCATGTGATTCCAGTGTCTGGCCAGATGGAGAAAACTGAGAGTTTTCTCAGTTTTCTTGAATGAGAGTGAGTGAATTAATTTTTACAGATGGAAAAGCCAAGGTCCAGGCAGGAGAAAGAGCCAGATGCTAGCAGTCGTGAACTTGAGTCTCCCCAGGTTCAGTCCCACCTCAGCCCCTCTGCAAAGCCCCACACCTCACCCAAGGGCCCCGTCAGCTCCTATCTTGACTCCAGGAGCCCACCAGCCTCCCTCCCTCAAGCATTTCTAGGAAGTCACCCCAGAGGCCCCACTCCCTCCTTTTAGTTTCACAGTAAGGTGCCTCTTTGCCAGTCTAGTCGCCAGAGCCGAATCTTCCACCCCCAAACCTCCTGTATTCAGAGCAAGTCTGCAAGCCCCGGAGTGGGGGGTGGGGGGTACCTGGGAGGCAGCAGGCTGGAGAGGACTGCAGGGTGAGTGGGGTGCCCCCTGGGGAAGCCAGATGAGTTGGGGAATACTCGGCCAGCTCAGAACACCTGATCTGATGGCCAGCCGAGTCCCGGGCAGGTGCACATACACAGGACAGGCCTTCAGGTCTCATCAACCCCCTGGGGGCTGAGGAATCAAATTTGCTCATAAACTCCCAGGTAACTGTGATGAAGAGTGGGGATTGAGAACCACTAAAGCCACACAGTCTCTCCCCCAGCAGCCCTACCCACCAGCCTTCGGCCACCTCTGTCTCTCCGGTATCTGACTGTATGCCAGGGCTACCCCTCTACCACCACAACGTCCAGGTGGCTTGGACAGAGCTCTGAGGGCACAGAGAGAACAGGCAGAGGAGTAGTTGGGGTTTGGGGCATGTGAGGGGGCCTGCAGCTTCTTCCCGGTGCCACGTGTCCCCCCCCCTGCACCAGCCTCCGCTCTCTGTGCAGACTCCAGCCTGACCCTTACGTCTTGAGATCTCCCTTCCAGGCCTCTCCCCACAGAGGGTCACCCAGTGCTTGGGGGCAAGAGGGAGGTGGTAAAAGCAAGGGCTATGTGCTCCCCACCTGAGGACAACAGGCCCTGACTGTCACGCTCAACAAGACCCCTGCCCACACCTCTCCACTCCTTCCCCAGCCCTCCAGGGGCCCAGCACCCCACAGGCACCAAACATCCATCAGAACACCAGCATCCCCTAAGCCCCTACTCCTGTCTTTGTACACATCAGCACCTCTGCCAAGTGAATCCCAGCGTGGTGTGAGTAAATGGAGGCTCAGAAAGGCCACACAGTGAGTATCAGGCCAGGTCTCAAACCCAAGTCTATCAGAACGCCAAGAGATAGGAGTGCAAGCTGGCAACATGGCTCAATTCAGGGCCAAACAGCTTGGATTCGTATTCCAGCTGTGTGACCTGGGGCAAGTTGCTTAGCTTCTCTGTGCCTCAGTTCTCCATCTGAACAACAGGGATAACAGCTGTACCTCGGGGTTACTGTGAGGATCAAGATGAGCCCTGGCACAGGATATGGGTTATGGAAAAGTTGTGATGACTCCAACTCACACCCCTCCTTGGAAGGGTCCCTCCTTCACCCCCAAATACTTATTGAGGAAGCTCTGTTGGGACAAATCTCTAACAGCCTCAAGTGGCACAGGGTTACATACCCTCCAGCAGGGAACAAAGCTTTAGGAATTCTGTAGGCGGGGGAGGAGCTGGAGCTGTTAGGGGGGTGGAAATACACCCAAGGGGCCCTGGGGTCACCAAAGTTGGGGGCGCGGGTGGGCACTGGTGGGCACTGGCTTGACCCAATGGTAAGACCGGCCAGGCTGCACACATACCCACAACCAAGGACTTACACAGGACTCTGCGGACCATGGCGACCCTGCCGATGTCCCAGAGTTTGGGGGGAACATGGGGACAGAAGATGCCTCACTCTCCATGACTTTATTTGGCTGAGATTCCCGAGAGCCCGCTATGGGCTTGGCACCAACCAAGGGCTCTGTGGGTGCTGCTGAAAGTCTAGCGGTGTCGGCTGCTGTCCTCAGCCTCACGGATTCAGTTCCCAGGTGTCAGCTCCACAGCCCGACACCAGGCTGGCTCCGTTGGTAGAACTCATGACTCTCAATCTTGGGGCTATGAGTTCCAGCCCCACGTTAAGGTTACTTAAAAGTAGAGTTCACTTAAAAAGTAAAATCTCTGGGGCGCCTGGGTGGCTCAGTCAGTTGGGCACCTGCCTTCAGCTCAGGTCATGATCCCGGGTTCCTGGGGTCGATCCCCGCATCAGGCTCCCTTCTCAGCGAGGAGCCTGCTTCTCCCTCTCCCACTCCCCCTGCTTGTGCACTCACTCTCACTGTGTTTCTCTCTGTCAAATAAATAAATAAAATCTTTAAAAAATAAAATAAATAGGGACACCTGGATGGCTCCGTGCGTTAAAGCCTCTGCCTTTGGCTCAGGTCATGATCCCAGGGTCCTGGGATCAAGCCCCACAACAGGCTCTCTGCTCATCGGGAAGCCTGCTTCCCCTTCTCTCTCTGCCTACTTCTCTGTCTACTTGTGATCTCTGTCTGTCAAATAGATAAATAAAATATTGTAAAAAATAAATAAAATAAAATATTTCCAAAAAAAAAAAAAAAGAGTAGCCCTAGATAATACCTAAACGTGGGCCTGGTGTATACCTACAAAACTTTATTTATGGGTATTGAAATTTGAATCCCACGTGATATTCCTGTGTCATGACATATGATTCTTTTGATTTTTTCTCTTCAACTACTTCAAATACCAAGGCTATTCTTAGCTTATGGGTCACACAAAAACGGGTGGTGGGCCAGATTTGGCTCTTGAGCTGTAGTTTGCTAACTCCTAGTCTAGAGGGGGGAAGCCAACAGCAAAGAGGAAAACGAGGAAATACAGACAGAAGTACAAACTGTGATGAGTGCCATAAAGGGGAAAATGGGCAAACAAGATAGAATAATTGGGAGAGGTGGGGGCTTCTCTGAAGGGAGTCCATTTAAGCTTAAGGTTGGATGAAAAGGATCTAGCCTCGTAAAGTCAAGGGAGATTCCATATAGACGGAACAGCAGGTGCAAACGCCCTGTGGTGGGGAAAACAGTGTCATCAAGGAGAATAAGGAAAACCGTATGAGTGTGTAGAGTACATCCAGGAGAGACAAAAGATGTGGTTGGGGTGTCAGGTAGCACAGAGCCTCTGAGACGGGCAGGGGTGTGGAAGTTTGCATTTTAAGCTAAAAGCAATGAAAGGTTTAAATAAGGGTGAGTAGAATTAATCCAGCTTTTAGAAAGATCGCTGTGACCTCTAGGCAAAGGTTTGGCTGTGGAAAGTCCTGTTTGGAAGCAGGAAGAAGAGAAGTTTCCTGAAATGGTCTGGGGGAGAGGCCCCAGGGGTGGAAAGGGTGAGGGGTGCCACATCCAGGACACATTCTGGAAAAAAAGCCTGTAAGGTTTGCTGACAGTAGAAAAAGGGTGGTCAAAACTTGCCAAGTTTTTTGGCCTGGGCACTGGAAGGAGGAAGGGGTCTTCAAGGGAGAGGGGCTAGCTGTGGGAGGGACTCTTTCGAAAGTTCCTCCTGGTTGTGCAGTGAAAACACTTCGAAGACCCAAAGCCACATCCTCAACAGAATATCTCGTGTTATCTAAGCCACAAAGTTTCCCCCGGAGTCCTGGGCCAGGCACTGAGGAGCAGAACGAGCCAAGCACCAGAAAGACTGCTTTTTCCAAAAGCAAGCCACAAACCTTTATAGCTCTCACAGCTCCACATGGGTCAAGAGCATCACCAGGCTGGTGGGGGCGGGGTGCACGGAAGGGGTAACATGGCTCACCAGCACCCCTGGCCCGGCCTCTCCTCTAGGAAACTGGGGCACCTGCTCATCTCCACCCTCCCCCTTCCCCCGCTCACTGGTGTCCCCTCCGCCCCCTTCTCCTGCCTGCCTGCTCCTGCCCTCCCTCCACTGCGCTTCCTCCCATGCCCCACTGTGTGACAGCAAGACATAGCTCCGTATCTAAAAGTTAGGTTGGCTGCTCGGTCTGCAGGAGGACACGAGAGGCCCAGCAGATGGTGGGGCCGCTCCAGGATCAGTCTCAAAGGTCACCGTCTGTCACTGCCCACCCGCTTCAGCCTCTTCCACATCAGTGGAGTGTCTCATGCTGATCTCAGGCCCAGCGACAAGCTGTGCAGTAACATTTCCTGCGGGCTGACTGTGTGCCAGGCACCGTGCTAGTTCCCGCTGTGGACATTAACTCTTAATTCTCTCCCCTGGCCTACGAGACCATTCCCATCCCCATTTTACACATGAGGCAACAGAGGCACAATCAGGAGAAACCATAAGCCGAAGTGGCAAAGACTATCTGGTCCCAGCATCCAGATTCTTAACCACCATGCTGGATAGACACCCCCCTTTCTTCAAGTCTCAGCTTTTCTGTCTGTTGCAAGAGAATGAGGGACTCAGTGCAGTGATTTCTGGATTGTTCTAGCTCTTACAAGTCTGGAATTTGAAAACTGCTTCCTTCCAAGGCACTTGATATCTTCTTTCTCCCCCCAACAAAGGCTGCTCTCAGGAAAAGATCTTATTGGTTCATTCACACTATGGTGTAAATGACCTATAGGGCGAACGGAAGTGAGGGAACTGTGGTGGAGAGAAGATTTAAACCCAGACCGAACCTGGGCTGTCCCAACATAGCATTGCACCCATCACAGCCTTGGCCTTTAGGATCTCTTCTAAAAGGTATTCTTTCCACCCATGAATAGTCCCCATCCTGGGAAGAGAGAGCCAAAATGAGGATGAAGGAAGAGAACAGGAACAGGAAGTAAGGGATAGAAGCTGTCAAGCCAGACTCACAACTTCCCAGAGTCAGGGCTTCTGGTCCCCAGGAAGGCCTGGGTCTCACTTCCAACCCAGTTTATTGGACAGGCCTTCCAGAAGGAGTCAGACCTGGGAGCTGGGGACCAGAATTCCAGCCCTGCCCTGTCACTTAATCAGGGCTCAGATCCCACATTGGCATGGTGGGGAGCTGGCCCCTCCCAGTGCTGCTAGTTTTGTGTCTTGCTCATACCCTGACCCCAATAGCACCCTGTTAGCTTTCGCCCTGGAGGAAATCTCGTCTAGTGGCCCCAAGCCCAGAGCTTCTCTCAGAACTGCGCCCAGGAAGCTGACCTCTTGGAGGAAGGGGAGCCATTATCAGAGCCTCTGGTGGAAGTTGTCAGCAGGCCCCACTCACTGGCCATGGCAGAGCCGGGCTGGAGCTGCAGCGGTCCCCTTTGAAAGAGACACCTGACCTAGCAGCTACCCCAGTTGGGGCACCCCTCGCTCACACTCTCCAGCCAGGGGCCCCAGCTCCCAACCCCTCCCACCAAAGTTCAACATTTTTGCCTCTATAAATGGCTTCCAAGTTTCTCACCCAGCCTCTCATTTCTATCAGTTTAATGATTGAGAAGCCGTCTTGTCGCCAGCCTGGAACATAAATGCTGTTAAAAGGAACCCAGGGAATACAGACCACAGATGACTGCCTCCCTCTGGCTCTCTCTCCCCAACTCCCCTGCCCGGCCCCTCCCTCTCCAGCATGTCCCCCTGCCCCCCATCCCTTCTCTCCTCCCCAGGCCTCAGCATCCCAGGCCCATCTGGCTTTCCGTGCAGAGACTCTTGACCCTCGGCCCCAACCCACTCAATTCTCTGCAGTCCAAATAGGCACAGATGAAACCAAGGCCTCGGCCATGTTCCTAGGTGACCAGATGCGCAGAGAAAAAGGAACGTCTGGGGACCCCTAGGCTGGTGAGTCACCCTCACCCCCCAGAGACCTTTCCCCAGCCAAAGAGGTACTAGCACAGAGGTCACACTGTGACTTCTCACAGGTGACAGGACAACTCTAGTCCCATGTGGTGTCACTGGATGCCTCATCCCAAAATATCCATGTTTCCAAGAACATGCTTCATGCCTTAACACTCACAGATACCCTGCTAGGAGCCTCTACCCCGTGTCACAACACCTCTCCACTCCTCTGAGGCTCCCCACCTCCCTATGAAGTGGGCACTGCCTCTCACCTGGGAGATGATGGCAGGGCAGCACTCACTGAGGCCGCAGCCATGAGGGCACCATCAGGCTGTCTTCTGAAACACCCAGAGTCACCAAAAGGGTTTCATAAAAAGCTCCACTAAGGAAACTGCAGCAGCCCTACCTGGAGTCTTGGCCTTCTCCAAGGCTGGGGTCTAGGCCCCACCCAAACAAGCAGACAAGGAGTCTGGGACTCATTGCCTCTGCTGATGGCCCCAGGTGGCCTCTCCTCTCAGGCCTGGGACAGGCGGGCTGGAGCAATGAATGACTCAGCTAGCCCAAGCCACCGCCAAGCCCTGGCCAGGGCAGCTGAGCCCTGCTTCCTCCTCCCTTCTGGGTCTCTACTCCTCGGTCCAGATCAGGGCAGGTGGGAGAACGGGACCAGGCTACCTATTCCCAAACAAGCTAGGAGGAATGACCTCTGGCAGCCCAGCCCCCCTAGGGGTTGTTCCAATGGTCTATGGCAAGGGCAAGGTTTCCTTCAAGCTTTCTGTTTTGTCTTAATTTGGCATTCTTCATAATGCATCCATTTGCCTGAAAATTAAAATAGTGTTTCCATCTGGATCATCGCATAAAACCTACACTCCAGGAAGAAGGCACATAAGTGAGGACCACAGGGCACATGACTGCCCCCCCCCCCCCCCGCAAAGTCTCAACCCCCACCCCACACGGTGACAGGACAACTCTAGCCCCCTTTCTTTCCCATCCACCTCCACCCCCCTGCACAACATGGCGGCCTTCTACACCATTCATCCCCGCTTCTACCAAGGCCCCTAGAAATGCCCGCCAAATACTGCATATCATGGGACTGGACAAACAGGCTCCAGAAAGGCTGCAGGTGGGAGAGTTCCAGCCGTAATACTTCCACTCAGCATGGCCCCAGACAGCCCACTAAGCCTAACTCGGAAGACTCTGAGGATGGAAGGGGTCATCTCCAGAGGTTGAGAACCAGACACCAGGGTGAAGGAGGGACGCAGCAGCTCCCTCAGTGTATTCCTTCCTCCTCCTCCAGCATATTCTCCTCTCTCTCTCTCTCTCTCTCTCTCTCCCCCCCATCCCCCCCACCCCTTAAACACACACACGCACACGAGCACATGCACACACAAACACACAGAGCAAACAAGGCAGGCTCCAAGAGAAGAGCGGCTCATAATTATTGGTAAAATGCTTGTAATGTTTTTCTCTCTACCCGGTAGCTTTCGGTTGTTTTAGCAGCTTAGCGAAGCACTTGGCTCCAATTGAATTGCAAATCAGCAGCTCTTGCCCCAGGAAGAGAGGAAGGGAGGTAGCAGGAAGGGGGCAGGGAAGGATTCCAGAAGGAAAGGGAGAAAGGT
The DNA here is from genome assembly GCF_011764305.1 of Mustela putorius furo. Lineage (NCBI taxonomy): Eukaryota > Metazoa > Chordata > Mammalia > Carnivora > Mustelidae > Mustela > Mustela putorius. Next base: position 2,559,130 of record NW_025421292.1, read on the forward strand.
GTGCAAGAAAGAAGGGCAGAAGGAAGGAAATGAGCAAGGGAAGCTTGGCTCCGTGCGGGGAGCAAGAAGAGAACCAGAGACTGCCTGTCCCTGCCCGGCCCTTTCCCTGTCCTCATCCATCCTCTGCAGGTGCCATAGCCCAATGCTCCCTCCAAAAAATCAAGACACATTTTATAACCATAATCTTGGGATGGAGTGGGAGGGCCACACTGGGCTTTCTCGACTACCAGAAGAAAAACATATCTTTCTTGGGAATCGCAATTATTTGAAAACAGCATCAAAACAAAAGTCTTGCTTTATGTCTCTGGCAATCTCCAACATTTGTATTTCCATTCGGCCTGTCTATCTCTCTGACCCTGTTTCCCTTTCTGTCTACCCGTCTTTCTACATATCCATCTGTCTGTCTCTTTTTATATGTCTGTCCACCTATCTCCTCCTCCCTTCTGTTGTTCACCAGCACTTCCTTTTCCTCTCTTGGTTCAGAATTCCCCACAGAGGAGCGGAGTTGATCAAGGAGGTCCAGGCAGCGTTTCAGCACCACGGTCAGCACCATAGAACGGGTCCCTCCCTAAGCTCTGACCACAGATTCTCAGATACTGCTCCCAAGGGAGGGAAAAAATCAGTAACTCTTTTCCTCAGAGTCCAGGAGGAAAAAGGAGAAAGAAATTAGCCAGGCCCCGCACCCTGCGTGTGGAGGACTTGGGCTGCCGGTGGAAGACCAGCTCTGGGGCCAACCAGCCAGGCACTAACCTTGAAGAGGCGAAGGATGTTGGCCACCATGATGGAGACCGAGCTCCCGGAAGCACCAATGACGCCCACCACACGTTCAGGTTTGGTGATGATGGGTGGGCCGCCACTGCCACAGCGGACCTCCGTGCCATCCTTCTCGATGAGCGCCTGCACAAAGGTCAGTGACTGCTCGAGGGCATGGGTGTCCCTCGAGCAGGTGTCCAGAATGCGGGCGCCCAGCGTGATGTTGGGCAGCAGGTCCGGGTCATTGTTGATGCGATCCAGGGCAAAGAGCATGGCCTCCAGTCGGTGGATGCCTTTCTCCTTCTTAAGTTCCCCGCAGGCCTTGCCCTCCGAGCCCCGGCCATGTACCGGGAACAGGCCTCCCAGTGTGATGTCCCCATCTATGCGGATGGAATTCATGTGGGGGTGGCCCTTGGGCTTCCCCAGGGAGGAAGGCACCCAGGGGCCATAAAGGCTAAGGAGCAGGCAAAGAGGCAGCCGGGCCCACCACCAGCCCCAGCCTGTCTTCCCAGGCATCTCGGAAATCCCTAGAGACCCATGAATGGCAGGTCCCACTCCTAGCCTTGGCAGGCCCCTGGGCCCACAGCCTGGAGCAGCATGGGTGGGGCAGCCCCCACAAGTCTCTCCGGGGCAGCTTCAGCAGCGGGGGTGCTGAGGGCGGCCAACCAGGTAACCCATGCTGGTGCTCCTTGCCACTCAGGCAGTGCTCAGTTGCCGACACGGGCCATGCCCCCAGGCAGCCAGGAGTGGCCAGGGAGAAGCAAAGCTCTAGTCTTGGTCCCCACGTCCTGCAGGCCTGTTCTTGACGGATGAGTGTGAAAAGAGAATGCTCCTAGTTTGACATATCTTGGCATCAAGGAGAAAACAGCTCCAATGCTCTCCTCCTACCAACCCTAGAAGGGAAAGAGAGAGAGAGAAAAAGAGAGAGAGAGAATCAAACAGAAGCCCAAAGAAGACATTAGCTATTCTGATCTCTCATCAGGAGCCTGAGAGAAGGAGATGCCGGGGGTTATGGCTACAGGCTCCACAAATCTGAACTTGGTTTTCTCCCAGCTGTTGCTCAACTTTGGTTCAAGTGGGAGAGCCTGAGGCAGAAATTAGGTCATGTTTGAAGATTTCACAAGGTCTGTACCCACTGCCATCAGAAACCTGGGCATCAGATAGCACACGCCCCAGGATCAGCCTGGAACTGACTTGGGAGGAAGAGGGGTCTTCCTCATCTTCCTCAACACTTCTCACCACATGACGGAGTAGCAAGAAACCAGTTCCACTGTATCCGACCCCATTTTAGAGATGAGGAAACTGAGGCCCAGAGCAGGGGAGCATTTTGCCCAAGTCACACAGGTAGTGAGAAGCAAAACATCATGCAGAACCCAGTTCCCCAGCTGCCAGCTCTGGGACCAGAGATTCTTAGGTTCCTTGGAGACCCAGGGATAAAGAAAGCCTGCACATAAGAAACCAGGCTGGCATCTGCTCACTCTGAAGACCAGGTACCAGCTGGGGTTGTCCGGGTTCAGAATCCTCCTCCTTAATCGGGAAATGCAAATTTCACATTTCCACCCCAGCTGCCAGCCACCCCAGGGTGAGGAGGGTAACCCCAGGGGGCTCCAAGCCCAAGAAGATAAGCCTCCTTTCCATTTGCTTAGCCTGCCTCCCCACCATCTTTCTCAAAGTATTTATCTCTCAATTTCTCCACTGTTCCTCCTCTCTCCCCGACTTCCTCCCTCTGAGAGTGGGGCTCAGGTTACAGCCCAAGCTACTGTACATTATTAGGATCATTGTCATTATTATTGTTGTTATGATTAAATATTTATCTGCAAGGGTAGAGGAGAGAACACCAGCTCTTCCTCATTCTCACTGCTAATTTGGGCTAATTTCCCCTGGGGTTCCTTCCCTTGCCCCAGCCTCCCGCTCAAAGCCAGCAACCTCCCTCCCCTCAACTTAGGAGGCCACAAGGAGAAAAGCTAGAAGCTGAGTCAGGGACTGGTTGGGGCGCTGACTCCCAGGCTCCCCTCCCGATGAGCTTGTCAAAGGAAGACCAGCAAGTCATGTGCACATGCTATGCCTCAGTTTCCCAAGCTATTTAGAAGAAAGGTTTGCGTTTGGATTGGGGGGTGGGGTTCCTGAGATGTGGTCCCTGCATCCAGCCAAGCAGGGGTCTCGGAGCTGCTGGTCCCCAACTTGTAATCCACCCCCCAGAGGCCCTGACTACTGCAGTTCTGGGGAAAGGAGAGGGAAGAGGTAGAACTCAACTCCCGAACTTCTCTGGCAAACACCTTCTCAAACCTCACCTCACATCTGACCCCTCATCAAAATGCTCCCTCACCTGTTAGCTCCTCAGAGGCCAAGAACACAGCTACTAATTTCCCTGCAGCCCATTTTGCAGGGGAACCAGAAGTCCGGAGGCCTCCCATATCCCTCCCAAAGGCACAGAGCAAGTCAAGATGGGGCAAGACTCGGAGAGAGACCTGGGGCAGCCTGCAGGAAAGCTTCCTAATACCACATTAGCTCATGAAGCCAGGAACCAGTGACCCAGCACTGGCGGAAGGGCTAAGGAGAAGGCTGAGAGTAAGAGCCTTTAAGATGCTGGGAGGGAGGGAGACCCCTGGATGGATCATCTCCAACCCCACCTCCCTGTGCATGAGCTTATCAGATCGCTTCCCCCAGGGGCTGTAGGGAGTGAGGGGCTCTGGGGGACTCGCCAATGATGCCAGGGCCCCGTAATTCAGACAGGAGGAGCCTCAGACAGGAGGAGCCTCGGACAACTCCCCCAGTCCTGCGCCTGCCCTGCCGTCCCCTGGAGAGGCTTTGGGTCCCAAATCTCTGAGACGGAAGGGCTGGAGGAGGAGGCAGCCTGGGGGGCATACTGCCCCTGCAGGGACACATTCTCAGCTATCACAGGGGAGGGAAGGAGTACCATGGGTGAGTCAGCCTGCACAATGCAGTGCTGTCCTGTCCAAAGGCTGGAGGGCCCGTGGAGCAATGACAAGGCCGTGTGCTGTGCTGGGCCCCAGACTAAGTGCTTGGTTTACATTGTCAGGAGCTGGCTGGCGTCATTCCTCCCACACAGATGAGCCCACACTCACACAGTGACCTCCACCCCAGGCACACGGCTCCACACAGACCCCTCGCAGCCCCCCGCCCCACCGTGCCAGCCCAGAGGCCTCCTCGAGTCCCCTGCAGGTCCAGGCTTGGGTGGCCTGGATTAAAACTGGTGGGATGGTCGGCATCACTGTCGTGATGTGGCCGTGTGCTGAGGCCACAGCAGGGCAGAGGCTGGCTGGGAGACTGACAGATAGCCGCTTCTGACTGTCTGTCCTCCCGGGCTTCCAGGCTCTTCGTGAGGGCTCGAAACCGGCTTCTCCTAGAAACTTGAGCCCCTCCCCAGGCCAAGCATCCTGCGCATGGAGGCACGGGTACACACACCACACACACACACGCACACATACACACACACACACCACACACCATTCAGAAACATATACACACCACACACACCATATGCACACACATATCCCACACCTCTTATACAAGACACATGTACCATACACACACACACACAATGGAGAGAGGCAGAGGCTACACAGAGTAAGGAGGCCTCAGTAAGAAGAAAAGCAAACACTTGCAGAATTAGAATCAAGACCCCAAGGCCCCAGGCCCAGCGCCAGGCTGCAGAGCCGGCTCACAGCCGCCCCCCCCCCCAGCAGCCCTGGGCCCCACTCCATCCCTCAGTCCTGCCAGGCCTGCCTTTTCTGACCATCTCCAAAGAGCTTGGGCAAACCACCACCTCTTTTAGCCTCCCCTCCTTCCTTTGATCCTGTAGCAGGAACAAGGGAAAAGTAAAAATACTCGGACTGAAAGGAGCCACCAAGAGCAGAGGCTGGGGGTGGGGCAGGGACAGCCGAGGCCATGCTTCCAGATGCCATAGGGCTATCTCGATCTTAAGGCAGGGGGACGGAGTTCTCAGACAGCCCTCCAACCTCAGACACCTCAGACGTTCGAGGGGGTTGGTGGAGAGGGACATATCCCTCCCCAGATGAAGTCACCGGGAAGGCAGGGGGTCTAAACAGGTGCCTGCCACCCACCTCCAGGGGGTCTCTCATTCTGTCCTTTCTCTCTCCATCCCCACCTCTCTCCTCAACCCCTATATTCCTCTCCCCTCTACCCAGGGCCAGATCTTTGGCTCCAGACAAGCAGGGCAGGACGAGGAGAAGAGGGAGGAGCATGTGGTCATCTCCACATACAACAGCATTTCTCAGAACATCCTCTTCAGTGAAAGGGGGTGTGAGAAGGCGATGGCTGTCATCTACCCTCCCCCCACAGCCCAGGCACCACACTATCTGAGGGCGTCTCTGATATCTGCAGGCCCGAAGGGAGGAACTCCCCCAACCTGTTTCGGTGACCCCTTCCACGCCCTAAGGAGCTGGATCCTGTGCTTCCTCACATCTAACCTAAACCCTTCCCTCCACAACCAGGGCCCGGGCCCGGGCCAGGAGGAACCACAAACCATAAAACAACAACCCGATCCACAGAGAGCCACTGTGATTTCCTAAGGTCTGACTTATTTTCCACTAAGCTGCTTTTGATTCTCCCAAAGCTAAGGAAAGAGAATTCTCCCCAAGCCCAAAGTCAAGGCCAGAGTCAGAGGAAATGACCCTGCTCTCCACTCCCTGGGATGGGGGCTGGGGCTGGGGGCTGCTGGCAGAGCTGCTGGCTCCTGCTCTCAGCCTCTCAAGTTCTGGGCTCTTCCACCCGCCCCACCTCCCAGAACTCCCCCCACCCCAGCCACTGCCTCTCTTGAGTCAGGCCTCCTCCCTCCCCTCAACTTTTCCACTTGAATCCTCCCTCTTCACCTTTGCCTCTCTTGTGGCCCAGCCCTGGTGCTCAGAAAAGCTAGGCATCACGGATGGATGCGTGGAGTCTGTTTGGAATCTCCTGAGCTGTTTAGATGCCTCATCGCCCACATCTCACACTTCCCCAAGCGGGGCTGGCAGCTTTGCTCCCCAATGGGAATATTGAGAGAGAACTGGAGGTCTCCTGTGCCCACAGGAGCCCATGGGGACCTGAGACACGGGCCTGCATGCCACCTCTGCGGCCCCTGCTCTCCTAACCCCCTGTGGGACCCCACACTGGTGTGTTCTGCTGGACAGTCTCGTCCCAGATGGACAGGGGTAGACCCAGGGAGCAGCACCCTACCTTGCTCCACCAGCAACAAGGCCCATAGTTTGATCTCCACCAGTGTGACTCCAAGTCTGGGGGTGTGGCCAATTAGTTCCCTCAAACCCCAGCAGCCCAAGTTGGAGGATCATGTCGTACTCCACTTGCTGTCTGCTTCCCAGCCTGGCACAGTGCCAGGAACTGTGGACGTGAATGAATGATGTGATGTTATGAAGGATTCTAAGTTCTTCCCACCCTCTCTCTCAGGGCATTAATGTAACAGGAACAGCAGCCCAGTTCCAGGCCTGAGGCACTCCCCAGGCTAGCCAGGCTAGGTCTGAAAAGCAAGAAGAAGCCACAGTGGGGGTCTGGGCTCCATACCCCCTTCTCTTCCCAGCTCCAAACAGCTCCAGCTCTCCAGCCTGCATCAGGAACCCTCCCAAGGGCAGAAATCCCAGATCTCGCTTCTCAAGTCATCACTTCCCCATTCCCCGGAACAGCAAGGGCCCGATTCTGAAGTGACTGATTCTGTGCTGGGCATGAGGTAGACACTGCCATGTACGTGGACGGAAGGAAATGGCCAGAGGAGCGGAGAGATGAGGATATCATTCCTCAGCTTAATGCCCATAGAAACTAAAAAGAAAACTTCAGATCCATGGCTGTGCTTTCCCCACTCCATGATTCCCTATAGCCTCCTCCCTGTGACTCTCACCCTTCAGGTAGCCACTGGACTCTTCCTCCTCTAAGAAGCCTGCCTGGATTATCCCAGTTCCTGATTCCTCCTCACACATGCATGTCTCTCTCTCTGTTGCTATTTGACAAGGATGAGCCTGGAAGATTTTAAGGGCCTGCATGAACCACTCTCATCTCTGTATCCCCTGTGCCTAGCCCAAGGCTCAGAACACAGAAAATTCTCAATAAACAACAAGACATGGGCAGGTCCATGCCCAGAGTCAGCCGGCAGCCAAGGGGGATCCCAGAGCAGAATCTGCAGCAGCATTCCCCATCCGCAGAGTAGGTCTTGGACCCGGCACCAAATTCTTACAACCCCCCTGTGTGGTCAGGCATAGAATACAATCTCATCTGCCACGGCAATCTGACAATCTGGTTATTGACCTGTGTCATTGGAATGTGTGGTGAGCACCTGCTGTGTGCCGGCTCTGCTCTGGGCACTGGGAAACTAGAAGTTAGGAGCAATGGACACCAGCTCCTGCCCTGTGGGGTCAATCTGGGAGGTGGCACAGGACAGGCGATAAACAGACCACACAAAGATGTGCGGCACTTTGGGGAATCAAGGGGTTAGGAAGAAACCTAAGGCGGGGAAGGAGAGAGGTCAAGACCCTAGTGCTTTTTCAGAAAAAGATAGGGATGGCTTCTCTGAGGAGGTGGCATAGAAGGAACAACAAAACACAGAAAAGGTGTGAGCCTTTCCTGGGGAGAAGTGTCCCAGGGAGAGGGAAACAAGTGCAAAGTCCCTGAGCTGTGCTAAGCATTCATTGTTCTAGGACCAGCAAGGAAGCCAGTGCACCTGAAGGGCTGTGGGAAGGGTGAGAAATAGGAGAGGTCAGAGAGGGCATCGAGTACAAGATCTAACAAGACCTCTGTGGCTGGAGAAATGGGGGCCCACTGGAGGGCTTGGAGCACAGTGACAGGCAAGGATTCACGACAAACTCCCAAGAGCTGCCACCTGCTAAGGCCACAGCAGCTCACAGACACTGGAGGGCAAAGCAAGCCCATCTCATCAGCTCTGGGCACTTCCCACCCCTGCCAATTCAGCCCACGAAAGGCCCAACACTGATCCTCCCCCTCCCCAAGAGCCAGAGCCCAAATCTCCTCCACCTACCAGCCCCCACTCCCATGCAGACCCCAGGGCCTCTCCTTCCTGCCCCAACTCGCCCCACCCCCACCTACCGCCACCCTCCCGTGTTCTGGCACAATCCAAGTGGCCAAGTATCTTTGTTTGCAGCTGGTGCTATTGTGGGCTTCCGGGCTAATGTGGTTTCTTCCTCTCTCCTCCTTCTTCCTGTCCCCCCTTCCTTAAATCAGAGCTTCCCCAAATCCGGCACTGCCTTGGAAGGCTAGGGCCCAGACTTGCGCAGCATGTCAAAGCCCAGACTCCACTGTCTGGCACAGCCACAAACATGACTGTGGCTGTGGGTGACACTCCCATTCCTAGGCCACACTGAAGCCAGGCAGGGAGAAGGCACCGTGACACCTGAGAAGTAATCACTCACTGAAAACCTAAGAATCCAGGTCAAGTCCCCAGTCTTGTTTCCAAAGATCTAAAATACCTGGGGCGCCTGGTTGGCTTTGTCAGTTAACCGTCTGCCTTAGGCTCAGGTCATGATCCCAGAGTCCTGGGATCAAGTCCCAGGTCAGGCTCCCAACCCAGCAGAGTCTGCTTCTCCCTCTCCCTCTAACCCTGCTCTCTCTCACACACTGTCTCTCTCTCTCTGTCTCTCTGTCTCTCTCTCTCTCTCTGTAGTAAATAAATAAATAAAGTCTTTTTTAAAAAGGAATTTTAAAATCCCTGGTAAGGATGTGAGCCACAGGGGCACCTGGGTGGCTCAGTGGGTTAAGCCTCTGCCTTTGGCTCAGGTCATGGTCTCAGGGTCCTGGGATCAAGCCCCACATCGGGCTTTCTGCTCAACAGGGAATCTGCTTCCCCCTTTCTCACTGCTTGCCTCTCTGCCTGCTTGTAATCTCTCTCTCTCTCTGTCAAATAAATAAATAAATAAATAAAATCTTAAATTTAAAAAAAAAAAAAGATGTGAGCCACAGCAATGACAGTGTTTTTACTAGAAGCCACAGCCCCCATCAGAAAACAGGTGTGAGGGCTAGTTCCTGTCCCCCTGTGGGGTGGGGGCGGGGGGGGGGAGGACTAAGGGTAGGGGACAGGGCAGGACCCAGCTTGGGACCCGCAGCTGGCCCGGCTCTCCTGGGACTCCCCGCATCACAGCCAATGGACAACCAGAGCTTTGTCCAAAACAAGCAGGCTTCATGAAATGCCACACCAGCTAGTCCGCATGGCTCAGCCCAAAACGGCATGGGCTGGCATTGTGGGCCGGCACTTACCCATTAAAGCAGATAATATCTACCTTAATTGAATGGGGTCCAGATAATGTCATTACACGCTGCATTCCCCAATTTATTTAATATACGTGTGTACACATATATTTACGCCTCGCTGCTGCCACGAGATCGCCAAACGGTGAGGTTAATAATAAAACATTTCGACGGGAGTCATCAGCTTTAATTTAAGGGGTGATTTTTACTACCCTTGCGGTGCTCATCTTTCCAAGGAGCCAAGAGAAACAACGGAGAGGCTGAAGAGGCTCTCTTGGGCCCTTGGGCTAGGAGGCAGGGCAGGCAGGGCTGAACCCAGCAAGTTCTGCTGATCTGTCTCCTTCTCATGTGCGGGGGCCAGGGAAAGGGGTGGGGGTGGGGGGTGTCTTAAGGAAGCTTGTCTGGCTTGCAAAGCTATGAGCCTGGAGTTGGGCCGGGAGGCAGCAGGGGCACCCTGGTAGAGAGGCAGAGTGAGAGGCCAGAGAGAGGCCAGAGATGGTAGACAGCCAGGAAAGAAGGAGTTCCCAGGAGCTGAGAAAAGGCAACCTGCACTCTACAAGGGCCAAAGGCAGTGAAATCTCTAAATTAATTTTTGATAGTCCCCTGCTAACTAGGGCAGAGTTGACATGAAAACAAGCCCTCTTTGGTCTTTCCAGGAGCCGGCAGCAGGCTGGGTGGGAGCCACAGAAGGTTAGTGTCCTTGACTCCAGGCCGAGCTGCCCCTCAAGGGAAGCAAGCCCCTGGGTCTCCTGTCTCAGGTCAGCCTAGCCAGCTGCCAGCTCACCTGGCAGCCCCATTGAGCAAGGGCCCGAGTCCCCATGCCAGCTCCCCCCACGCCTTCTCCAGGGCGGCAAAGGCAGCTTCCACTCTGCAGAAGACAGATAACCTTCCAGCCAGCAGCCAGCGGGGCCCAGCTGCCCAGGCTGCTAGTGGGGCCTGCCCACTGCAAAGTTAGGTTCTCGGCCAAGCAGAGGAGGACAGCAGGGTGGACAGATGTCTTGGGGTGGGTGGTAATTAGGGGCTGCCAGCTCCGAGCGCTTTTCTAGGGGAGAAGATGTGTCTACTGGCTGTAATTATAAAGCGCAGAAACCCATGGGTCCTGGTCCCGTCTTTTCCTGCCAGCTGACACCCAGCAGCAGGGTGGGTTCCGGTGTGGCTGAGCATCGAGGAAGCTGGGCTAGGGACCCCCTCAGAGCTTTCTCGCCTGGGCCACCCCCCCCTTCCCCCCAGCAAGATGCTCACTCCCTTGTTCTCTGGCTCACTTGCTCTCGCTGGTGCTCTCACCTACCTCAGGCTGCCTGTCTGCTGCTGTGCTCTTCGAGGCGCTCCTCCTGGGGACGTCACGCCTCCAACAGAATGAAGCCGCCCCGAGGCAGGGTGGGGGAGGAGGGATGAGGGAAGACAGGAGCGGCCTATGCTAGGCCACTGAGGCCGAGGAAGCTGCTCAACTCCTGACATGCTCCCGCCTCCCCACCTCCCCTTCTCCCCCTCCGCCTGCTCAGGACCCTTCTCTGTGCCAGCTGCCTGTCCCCCTCTGTCCCCCATCCCATACATCTCTCTCCTGAGACCCACAACCAGTAGGTCAGCGTTGCCATCTCCCTCTCTGGGCCTCTCTTAAATGTAGGTGTCCCGGGGAGAGGTAGCCCTTGCAGTAACTAGAACCTCAAGGGGGTATAACTTTCTGGTATTTTTGTCTCTGAGAGGTTGAAAGTGGTGACAGGTGGGGGAAAGTTTATGGCTTACAGACAGAAGTTGGAGGAAGATGAAGACAGCGGGGGAGAAGAAGTGGCCAGGCACGCCCATCCAAGGCTAAGCAGAGGTTCAGGGGTACCAACCCCAAAGTCCCCACCACCCACACCAAGGACAGCACTCTGACTAAAGCCTAAAGAGGTCCTCCAAGTGGTCCTCTGCGGGGCCCTGGGGAAGGCACAAGGGCTCTGACCCCCAGTCTCCACTGTAGACATGTCCACCTCAGGGGCCCTCACCCCTGTCCCCCAAAGCCTGCCCAGGGGAGGCGATCACATCTGGAGCCCCCAGACACCTCTGCGGGAATCCTCCCTGCCACCTCAGGAAAGGTCACCAGGAAAGGCTCCCCGCGGGTCCTCACCTTTTAGTGGAAGTTCTCCCAGCCACCCAGGCACTGGCCTCGGAAGAGCTCAGCACTCAGACCCCAGGCCAGAGACCCCACATCCCCTGTGGATCTCAGGGGGTAAAGTGGGGCAGAGCCAGCACGCACCCTGGGGGAGTGAAGCCCAGCAGGCTGTGGGAAGGGGATGCCCAGTAGAAGACTGAGACCACTAGTCGCCCTGCCTGCCCTGGGCCCCCACTCTCACCCCAGAATGGAGACTACGAGGGGAACACACACACACACACACACACACACAGTACTCCCTCTCCCATCACCAAGAGCTTTCAACAGACGACAGAGGGTCAGTCAGACTAACCACCGCTCCAACAAACACGTGGATTCGGGCACCCCACTCGCCAAGCCCAGCTCAGTCCCAAAAAGCAGCTCTCCCCGCACCCAGGGGCAGGCATGGTGACGAGAGGGGTACGGAAACCGGGAGCCTCCTCTAAAAAGGACCTTAAATCTGAAGGAGGGGGTGTCACTCGTGGCCTGGGGGCAGGGGGCGCTCGTACGTTGGGCCTCAGGACTCCCTGCCGCCGCTGCTGCCGCCCCATTTCAGCACAAACAGCCTCAGACAGCCCCGGTGCGGGGGCGCCGCTCTCAGGCCGGGCCTCCACCTCGCAGCCCCGCCCCCGCGCGGGGAGGGGGCGCAGCCAGTTCCTGGGCGCCGGGGAAGCCCGACCCCGGAGGGGACCCCCCAATAGACACATACACACACAAACACATACACACAAACGCGCGCGCGCGCACACACACACACGCACACACGGCCTGGCTACCCGCCCGGCGTCTTCGTAGAGACTCGGGTTTACCAGGGTCCCAGAGAGGGTCGGTGCCGAGTATCCCAGGAGCACCTGACCCTGAAGTCCCGGAGCCGCGGGGAGACCCCAGACCGTAGAACGCAGTCCCAATCCGCCGCGGCCGCGAGCGAGCGGCTGCCGGGCCGGCCGGTGGCGAAGGTGGCGCTGGGGCGGCCGGAGGAGCGGGACGCGGTGCAAGGGAAAAAAGCCGAGGCGCGCGAGGCTGGCGCTGCCAGCCCTCCCGCCGGGAGACGGCGGGGAAGGGGTGCAAATAACGCCGCGTGCCCCCGCCTGCCCTACCCCTGCGCAAAGGAGGCGCGCGAATGCCGCCGTCCACACCTGAGAGCTGGCGCGACCCCCCCCCCCAAATCCGGCAGAACCAGACATAACCCTCCTAAACAGAGACACTTTTCCCCAGGCCCGAAAAAAAGGGGGGGGGGAAAGCCGCTGCCCCATTCCTTCTCTCGGGGGCATTCGGAGACACTGCCCCAGCCCCGAAGGGAGACCTTCCAGCCTCGGTTCCGCGCCCTCCAGCCCCGAGGGCTCGGATCCGCCAGCCCTCCTCCCGGCAACCCTGAGCGCGGGAGCCAGTCAGAGGCCACCTCCCCGAGCCCTGATGTCCCCGCCGCAGCCCGCGCCCCAGAGGCCGGAGGGCACAGTCCCCTCCGCCGGTTCCCGGCGGGCTACAACTCACCGCGCGCCGGCGAGGTCTGTGCCACGGCCAGGGGTCGGTTGCGCTCCCGCCTGCCCCGGGGGCGCAGAGAGGCGGCGGCGGCGGAGGCTGGCTGCCAGCGCTGCCCGGAGCCCGGGCCGCGTCGGACGGCGGTGACGCTGCGGACCGAGCCGGGCGCGGAGCCGCCCGGAGTCCGGGACGCAGCGGGGATGAGCTGGCTGCTGCCCGGCCGGAGCCGCCTCCAAGCGTGCGGCGTTCTGCCGCTGCTCCGGCAACAGCGAGCCAGCTAGTCAGCCCTGCTCCGGCCCCGCCGAGCCCGGCGTCCGAGCCGAAGGGAGCGGGCGACGCGGCTCCGGGCAGCGGGGTCCAGCCGGGGGCTCGGGGCGGGGAAGGGAGAGGAGCGGGAGCCGAGCGGCGAGCGCAGCCGGCCGAGATGCGGGCGCCCGGCGGCGCCGCGGCAGCAGCAGCAGCAGCAGGAAAAAATGAGAGCGAGCGAGAGAGCGCGCTGGAGAGCGAGCGAGAGACAGGGGGAGCGAGGAAGACGCGGAGAGGGGAGGCTGCGGGAGGGGGCGGGAGCGCCCGGGAGCACGAGGGGGCGAGGGGACCGCAGCCGCTCAGCCCCGGCGCCCACTGCCGCTGCCGCACTCGGGAAGGCGTGAACCCAGCCCGGCAAGTTTGCGCGGCGAGTGCGGGCCAAGCGCGCGGCGCTTCCGCTGGCCTTTTAAAGAGAGAGCACCTAGGAGCCCCCCTCCCGACCCTGCACCTCCACCGCCGGAAGGCCGGAGCTCCCAAAGCGCCCCTCCACCCCGCCACACCCCGCCCGCAGTCTTTCCCCCTCCCACCACGCCCCACCGGCGCCCTCTCCTGGAAGCCCCCTTCCTTGCCCCTCCCCCTCAGGCGGGAATCAACTTGGCGACCCGAGGAATTGTAGGGAGCCCTCCCAACTCCAAAGGTCGAGGGTCAGGGAACACACACCCTGGGAAGTACAGCAAAGCACTGCGATGCAAAGGGGTTGCGCTCCTCCCCACCCCTGTGCGTCACTAGAACCCCCACCCGCAGGGCCTCTCCTCACACATCCGCATGCACGTTGCGTGTGCCTCCCTGTGGCGTGTTCATTTGCACGCCCCACCGCTCCTGGTTCGAGCCTATCACGCACCTATCACGTGGGGGGAAACTGAGGCCCAGTGAGGCAAATCCACTTACCCCTAGTCTCCCAGCCTGTCAGGAGGGCTTCTTTCCGCTGAGGCCCCCTCCTCCCCAGAACCCCACTAAGCTAGGGGATCCCCCAGCCCATGGTCCGCAACCCGCTGGTCTCCCTCCAGCACTGGTTTGCAAAGTGTAACAGGTGGCCTGGCGGCAGGCTAACACAAGCCAAGGAAAGAATCCCTCAGTCAGGGAGAAGCCAGAGCTCCAGCAATCCGAGGCGGGCGGGGGGGGGGGGGGGGGGGGGGGGTTTGCTGTGAAAAATCCCAGGAGAGGGCCTGCCTCAGAGGCAGGCAGGGGAAGAAGAGGAGGGAGCCATGCAGCCCTCTTAGGATTGCAAGAGCATCTCGTCCCAGACTGCAGAAGCGGCTTCAATTAGAGCTGTGACGTGTGACTGTCCTTGTCCCAGGGAGGGAGCTCAGCACAGTGCCAGGGAGCTGGGGGAGAGTGGCCAGCAGTGACCTCCTCCCCATCAGCACCTCAGTCCTCCTGGCTGATCTGCAGGGGGCACCCCGCTCTCAAATGTGCCTCCACCTGGGGGGACTCAGCCCCTCTTACAGCCCAACCCCTAATTTCCACAGACAACATCCTTATAGGTCAAGGGAAAGTCTGGGGAGACTGAGGATAGCAGGAATGACCCTCCCCCTACCAGGCTGCCCTCTCTGGTTCCATGCCCCTCATCCCACACCCCTGCCCCTTCCTGAAGAACCTCTCAGACACCCCCCTCCTCCAGAATTCCAGAGTCTGCCAGGCTAGAACCGCAACTTGTTCACCACGGTTCTTCCAGTGCCCGGCACCCTGCCTGGCCCATGGTATGAGCTCAGTGAATGTTTGGTGAAAGAATAAATGTTGACAAAGCCTGAGTTCTCTTTGCCGACACACATAATGGTCCCAAATGCACGTCTCATTTACCCAGTCAGTCTGAAGTCTCTGATAGAAGGATCTAGAGCATGCATTCATTCATGCCTTTTCTTAATGCAACCAGCACTGGCTGGGATCCTGCTCCATTCCCAGCCCTGGAAATCCACAAATGACTGGACACCGTCCTACCCTTGAGCCATGCACCCCACGGCCACGCACGCCTCAACCTGGCGCATTTTATAGAGACTGAAGTTAAGGCCACAAAAGCTCTGCCATCCAGGGGTCTGCCAAGCCAGAAGCACACCTGCTCTGGGCTTTTGGGACACTGGAGTCATTCCCAGAGAGGCCTGGTCCCTGGGCACAGGCTGCCCAGGTCCTCCGGCCCAGGGTTCCTCTGTTTCCCACCCGGGGGACAAGGACCACGATGCTGACTTCCGAGGGCAGGGCTGGGATGCAAGATGCCTCCCATCTAGAGAATGACAGGAGGCTTTAACTCATTCTGCCTGGGGGCTGGCGAGCGGCTCGTCTTACCTTGAGGCTGTGTCTGGCCAAAACGGGGTCCTTCATCTAATTCATGGAAAGTTACCATAAGGGCGAGCACCTGGGTATGAATGAAATAATGTGTGTGGACAGCCCAGTCCTGTATCTAGGTGCCAATAAGTGGGAGCCCCATTTTTAACACAGGATATACTCCTCAATATCCTTGTATCGAGTTAATTAAAAAATTAGTTAATTAATCAATTAATCTGTAAATAAATGGGCCATGGTTTATGGAGAAGCCCAGCTAATGCAGCCATTCTTCCCACCCCCTGCCCCTCGGTGTTGCTTTCACTCTGGCCATAATTATCCGGCCCCCCGCCCCCCACCAGCTGTGTCGCAGAAGGCTGGGCAGGCTATATTTTTCAGGGGTTAAAAAAAGAAACACTGTTGGCTGGCAGATGGCTGGGTTTGTGGACTCGTCCAGTTTGAAGGTGCCCAGCCTGAAGCCTCATTCTTCCGGGCAGCCATCCTGGGCCACTCCAGGTGTCCCCCCACCCCCTCTCCACCGGAGTGCTCAGCTGCCCACTCTCTCCGGTGAGCTCTAGTTTGGTCTGGCTGGGACACCCTCCTTCTCCCTCCTGCTGACTTGGGCTGACTTGTCATGCAGACAGACACAGAAACACACAGACACACAGACATACACGGATAGGCACATGCACACAAAGACCCTCAGAACCAGACACACATACACCTCAAGGAACTTCAGTTGGTGTGTCCCGACCTGGGGGAGCTGGGGAGCTGGAAATAAGGGAGCTACAGAGAGCTACAGAACCACCTCTGCAGGGGAAGAGGGATCGGAAGGGACCTCAAGGGGCCAGGGAACAAGGATCCTGGCCCGGGGCCAGGTGGCTCAAGGGCCTGAATTCCCAGATGCCCCATTGAGCAAGCTGTACCCCGATGGGGGTTGGGGGGGCGCTGAGGTGGGCAGAGAGAGCCCAGGGCTAGAAGCAAGAGGCTAGGTCCTTGGTACTAAGCCTGTGTGACCTGGGGTAAGTTGCCCAGCCTCTCTGAGCCTTGGTTTCCTTATCAGTGAGATGAGACGCTAGGCTGAGTTTTCCCTAAGAATATGGGGTTCAGGGTTGGGTCTCATTCTGAAACCTTTAAAAAGGCTGGCCTGATTCACACCAGGAGAATAAGCACGGTGTCATTCTAATCCCCCAATCCCATGTGTACAGGTTACCCAGAGAAAAGGAGACACCATCTCAGGTTAGGGGTTTGGCGGGAAGGAGAGAAAGAGGCAGATAGTCCTAAAGAAAATAATAATACAAATAATAATAGACCTGTGTGGAGCACCTGGGTGGCTCAGTGGATTAAACCTCTGTCTTCTGCTCAGGTCATGATCTCAGGGTCCTGGGATTGAGCCCCACATTGGGCTCTCTGCTGGGCAGGGAGCCTGCTTCCCCGTCTCTCTCTCTCTCTCTGTCTGCCTCTCTTCCTACTTGTGATCTCTCTGTGTCAAATAAATAAATAAAATCTTTTTTTTTTTTTTAAAATAATACACATGTGCTTCCTATCTTTGTGACTGGAAGTTCTTCCTGAAGTCTGACCCAACTCCCTCATGCTGCAGTAGAGTCTTCCTTTTGGCTCTTATTCTGACCTCCCCTGTGCCAGAAACAGCTTCTCTGCCCCTTCCCACCCACTGGGCTGACACCTGAAACCCATCAAGTTGCTCCTCTGACTTTTCCATTTCGAAAGAAGCCTAGTAGAAGAGGGCAATTGCCTTTGAAAATCCTCAAGTTTAGAATCTGTTGAAATAAACCAAAATGGGGCGCCTGGGTGGCTCAGTGGGTTAAAGCCTCTGCCTTCCCCTCAGGTCATGATCTCAGGGTCCTGGGTCTCAGCAGGGAGCCTGCTTCCCTTCCTCTCTCTCTCTCTGCCTGCCTCTCTGCCTACTTGTGATCTCTGTCTGTCAAATAAATAAATAAAATCTTAAAAAAAAGAAAGAAAGAAAGAAACCAAAGTGAGCATTAAGGTGCAGAGGCCAGGGGAGAGCCTGGCAGGTCCAGGATACCTAATAGATGGTCCCCGTGTCCAGTTGACTCAACCTCCTTGTCCGAAGGGCTTCAGTTTTGGTTTCCTCTAAACCAGGCCATTACACAAAAATGCCTCTGAAGGGGGGGGAGGTTGTTTTAACAATAACTGTCCCTAGGCAGGACATTCCCAGGATGAAGAGCCGACTGCAAGGGACAACAGTGACTGCAGGCTCTCTAGAGGGGCATAAGTCACTCTGCAAACAGGGAAGAGTGGAGAAGAGCTGGGGTCAGAGGCAGGGACCCTGGAGTTAAGCATCCTGGGCTCAGTCATTTCTTCCCTGCCTCCCAGGATCACACCAGCCCCTCTGCTTTGACCCACGGAGATACTGAGTCTCAAGAGCATGGGTCCTCTGAAATTCCCCCAGCCCAGGTTGTGAGGCAGGCCAGGACAAGGTGTGAATGACTCCCCTCCTGATACCCCTGAGGGTAAGCGGAAGAGGGACCCAAGGGTTCTCTCTTCCCTTAGGCCAGTGTGGGTCCAACCTCCAGGAGCACTTCGATGAGCTCCAGAGTCTTGAGCTGGCTAAACCTGCAATCCCCTTCCCACAATTCCAAACTCCAGAAGGCTCTGAAAACCACAAGTCTGTCCCTAAGTCTCCCATAAACTCATTTGGCTGCAAAACCAGATGTGGGAGCAAGTCATTGCCACTGTCTGGCTCCCTCGGCGGGAGATATTCTGTTTCCCTGCAGGAAGAGGAGCCAGCATATTTGTTTTGGGGATACTGCTCCACGGCCTCCTGGGGTGTTATATGATATCTAATATTTGTGCCATGTTTTCTTTCTAAATTCCAAAAAGATCTAGACCCAACGGTGTCTGATTAGGGTCTGTGTCCCTGGAATCATCCCATTGGGGAACTTTCCAGGTTACACAGCACAGTTGCAGCTACACACTCCCACCTGCCCCTGCAAAGGCAAAGGGACTGGACAGAGCAAAAAAAGAGCAGATTCTGAACACAGCTCTGCTAAAACCAAGTGCATGGGGCCAGAGACAGAAGCCAGATGAGGTATGTGGGGATTTAAAGGACTTTCAGCACCAGCTTGCTAGAGAGAGCTTAACTCAGGCTGCAGGAGTACCCCACGAGAATGGGGGTACAGAACAGAAGGTTAAACGCTGAGCTGGGGGTCTCTGTCCCTTCCAGCTGAAGGCAGCTGGGAAGGAAGGGAAGTTCCCCAAATGGGTGGGCAGGGGGAAGAGCTGTGGGTGGGGCAGAGGAAGGGAGAGAAATGGTCCAAGGTCAATTTTAGCTACTTCCATCTGCCTGGCCTCAAAGATGAAGCTTCCCCTTCCCTTCCTCCACTTCGCTCTCCCCCACCTTTTGGGCTGAAGAGGGAGGGGAGAGAAGAAAGGAAAAGCAGGAGAAGCATCTGCACTGCCTAAAGCTCAAGGGTGGCGGGGAAGAGAGGTCACAGAAGAATATCCATGACAGAGAAGAAGAAATTAACAAGAGCTGAGAACCAGAAAGGGGCAGTGGGGCGCACAGCCCAACTTTTGATCCTCCACTCTGAGATGGTATAGGGTATGCAGTAGGTGCCCAATACATGTTCACTTGTTGAATAAATGAATGGCTGAACCCTCCCCATAAAGAGAATGAGGCTTCCTCTTTTTCCTCTCTGAATTCCATTTTCACCTCCTCCTCCTCCTCCCCTCTCCCATTCCTCTCCCTCTCTCTTTTTTCCTTAAGACAGGATTCTCCAGCCTCTTTGCCACACTGCAATTTAAAACTACTTATCATCTCTCTCTCTCCACATGTCCGGGGGCTGTCAGCTGCGAGCCAAATGTCATTAGGATGGATGTCACAAGTCAGGATGTCAAAATACAATTAACATTTAAAAACCCCTCCCGCCCTCCCAGGCCCTCGTGTCCAGCCTGCTGCATAGGCTGAGTGGCAGGGCTCCGGGCCCCAGGGGTAGCAGCCAGGTGACAGGCACAGAAGGGGATGCGGTTCACTGGCCATGTGGAGGGGGACAGGCCCCAGCTGGAAAGGGAATGTTTTTGCTTGCCCGTGCCCCACCTGCGGTGCTTGGAACCAGGGTGTCACCCCCCGCTCAATTCTCCCCGATTGCAATCATGCAATCATGGACTGCCCAGCTGCACACAGGCCCCACACCACCGTTCTAATGACGTCCCATGCCACTCCCCGTCTTGGGGTCTCAGTGTTCTGCCTGTCAAATGTGGATCCTGCCGCCACTGGGGCTCCGGCCAATTTGGGGATGGAAGGAAAGAAGAGAAGAAAGGCTTTTTAAGTGCAAGGGGCTCTGTGATTAGAGCCTTAGATTGTCCTCCAAATGGGCCCCAGGCCCTTGGGAGTAGGCAAAGGCCACCCAGCCTGGCTGACCAACTGACAGCTGGGCTGGAAATTGCCACCGAGCCTTTTTGTCAATCCCCGCCATGCAACACACACACACACACACACACACACACACACACCGCTCCCCTCTAGCCCCCCCAACACAGTCCAGCCTTAGGAACCTCCTAGAAGTGCTGGAAGGAAGCCCCAGCATTGGCTCCCTCTGAAGGGGGATCCAGACAGCTGATGGGAGAGAAGCCGGAAATGACCCCCAGGACCTCTCAGAGCCACCTTCGTGCTCTCTCCAAGGCTCTTGTCCTCAATGCCAAGGTCTTCTTCAGCACAGCCCATAAGAGCCAGGGAGGCAGAGCCAGCCTGGAACGCATCCAGGCGGCAGTCGTGATCAGGTCATGGGTCTGGGGTTCCTGCTGCAGGGCCCCTCCTCACCCACAGCCTCAGTTATCCTGGAAACCTGAGCCACACTAGGGATCTGATTGCCTGCCAAGGCTTCCGCATTCCTGCAAATACCCTTTGCCCTCCTCATCCAATCCAGTTTTCTCTCGCCTCTTGTACCCCCTCACAAAGACCAACCCATCGTGCAGACCCCCGCCCCAAAGAGGACAAAGCAGTGCTGGGAAAAGCAAAGCCCACAACCACCAGCTCCTCCCCTCGTGGGCTGCATTTTAATGGCGTTTGATTGGATCAGATGCGCTTTTAATTCCCTCCTGGGACATCAGAGGGAGGGTGGAAAGAATCTTTAATTCATCAAACTGAAATATTAATAGAACTCCAACCAGCTGGAGTGGGGTACGGGACCCTCCACCACTGAAGACTTGGGGATGAAGGAGCAAGGTGGGAGAGCAGCGAGGTTGGGAGTGAGCTGGGACACGGGGCTCCCCAGCCCTCCCTGCCCATGCACGATGCCCCACCCTGACATCCCCACACCTGGGCCTCCCCAGCCCTCACCACCTCAGGGGCCTGTACCGCCCCTTTGGGATACAGATGAGCAACAGAGGCCCAGGAAGGGGGAGCCACCTGGCCAGCGAGACACACCAGCTTCACTGCGTCCCAGTTCAGTCTGACCCAACTCTGCAGAGCCCCAGGTCTGCGCTTCTCTCCTCTGGACCCAAGGCGTCTCTGGCCTCCAGCCCCTGGGGGTCACAGGAGGAGTGGGCACCCTGAGTCCCTGGCTTGGCCCCACCAAGTGTTTCTCTGCTGGCAGAGCCCAACTCACCCCCACCCCCCAACCCCCCCAACTCCCAAGAGCAGAGTATGAGTGGGGAAAAGAAGGGGCAGGGGGAACTCAGAGGCACAAAAGTAGAAGCCAGGGCCAGGAAAGACCCCCTTTGTTTTTGGCAGGCCAGCATCCGGGGGTGCAGGACTGTGAGCTGAGGCAGGCTGACCCCAGCCTGGTGTGGCCGGTTCATGAGCTCTGTGGTTCAAGGCCAGGTTCTTTCTCCATCTGAGCCTCATACACCTGTATCAGCCCCTGGCCATGACACTCACTGTGTCACTGTGGGGCCAGAGCCGGTCCCTTGACCACTCCAGCCTCAGTTTCCTCAGTGATAAGGAGGGGCTGATCTGATGACTGGCCTGAGACAGCGGAGCTCCCGGCACATGTCCTCCCCCTTTCCTCCCTCCCCTGCACCTTCCAGCCCAAGTGAGACGATGGCCCTCCTCTGTCTCACCTGCATGGATAGATCACTTTCTCTTCTGCGTCCAGAGACCCCCTCCCTGACCTTCAAGGCCCAGCTTAAATACCACCCCTTGTAGAGAATTCTCGAGCTTGCCATCCAGTGGTCTGCTCCCCGCAAAGAGAAGGATCATCTGTCCCCCCCCCCACCCCAGGTCCTGTGCCCAGCGATTTACAGCCTGGGAGTAACCCCAGGTACCTGAGTAGAACCTGAGTAGACGGGTGCGCGGGACACACAGATTATAGATGGTCCTGACATCCCCCCATCCCAAAGTTCAGAATCAGGAAGCAGGTGGGAAACAGGGGACAAAAGAAGAACCAGGAGAACAGGGATGGTGGCCCCGTTTCTCTCTGTGTGTCTGCTCCTGCAGGAGACTAAACGCCCCGACCTGTGCTCCAGCCAGCTCGGGAAGGGCCCATTCAGCCCCCTCACCCCCCACCCCGCCCCAGCATTTCAGGGAGACCACATCTCAGGGCACTCCAGATCGGCGTGAAGAGCCCCACCAGCCGGCCAGTGCGCCAGCAGCCGCGAGCGCGCCCTAGCGCGGACCAGCAGCGCCGCCCGGTGGCCAAGTGTCCTCACTGCAGCGCTGGCCCGGCCCGGGGAGGGTCTGCGCGGATCGGGAGCTGGACCCAGGCCCGGACCCACGCGGCGGGGAGGGCTCGGCGCCTCCTCCCTCCGACGCCCGGGGAAACGCCCGGATTGAGAGGCCTGTTTTCACCTGAGCAGATTCCAGGACGAGGCAGCGGGGGCGGCGAAGGGTCTATTTCAAGGCTGCTTCCCAGCTGGGCCACCGCCCCCTCGGATTCGTGTGCTGCCCAGCTCACCTGTTCTGACGGCAGGGAGGGAGGGGGCCTTTTCTGATGCCCCACCAAGTCCAGAGGGCTGACCCGGGGCTGACCCGGGGCGGAAGGCAGCAGGTGAGGGATGTCCAGGGTTCCTAGGTGGGCAGAAGGCAGAGTAAGGGGGTGGGGGGAGGAATGCAATGAGGAGACAGGTAAGGGGAGTAAGGGGGGGGGGGCGCCAGCCACGGGAAGTTGCACACCCCAGCCTTCCAAACCAGCGTTGCCTCTCTCTCCCTCCAAAGTCAGCATTGACTGCGCTCCCATTATGCACCAAGCCTGTGGCTGGCAAGCTTACTGCCCACTAGAGTCACCTGGGGAGCTTTTAAACTCTCCCTGTCCAGGAGCCTCCCAAACCAATCAAATCAGCCCCTGCGGGAGGGCCGAGGCTTCCAGACCTGCCCCAGACTTCAGCGTTAGGCAGCGCAGTCACAGCATTGACAAGTCCTGTCATGGAGTAGCCCCTGTCATCTTTGCTATGGTCCCAAGAGGCATATGGGGGTGGTCCCCATCCTGAAGAGCTTAACAGAGACCTGGGATGGAGCCCCACTCCCCTCTCTGCACCCCCTTGCCTGTGCAGACTCCCACTCCACACAACTGAAAGAAGTTGTCGCCAACACGCAGTTATTCATATAATATTTGTACTAAAAATGCAGCCATGTCCTCCCAGGACCCCAGGACTGCATTCTGAGGGGACAAGATGGAGAGCAGGGGCAGGTGGGCACTCCAGGAAAAGAGTTGTTTCCAAATTTGGAAGCGCAAATGACAAGGGACTTATGGGTATGTGAGATGAGAGGTATGTGTGTGTGCGTGTGTGTGTGTGTGTGTGTGTGTGTGTGTGTGTTTCAGGCTGGGGATGGGGGTGGGGGAGTTCAAGGACTCAAGGTCACAGCTATGCTCATTGGACAAAGGGAGTGGTTCCCAGGGCACTGAATAAATCCCCAAAATAGATCCCAAATCTACTCAGTGGCGTGGGTGAAACCCACTGTCACAATATTGAGCAAAAAGAAGCCAGACCCAAGTACACATACTGTGTCATTCTGGTGATTTCATTCATACTAAGTATAAAAACAGGACAAATAGCCTATAGCGAGAGAAGTCAGAGGGAGGTAGTGACAAAAGGGACATGAGGGGGCTTCCGGATGACTCGTATGTTCTATCCTTCATCTGGATGCTAACAGCACGGGTGTGTTCATCCTGCGACAATGTGTTTTACTTCAGTAAATGTTTTGATAAATACACAGAATTGTGGAGCCGCCCGGTTCCCAGAAATGCACCCTGGACCTCAGGATGGCTTAAAATCAGGACTCCAAAACTCCTCCACCTCTCTCTCCAGCTCTCATCTATTTCTCCCTACCACCCAGGTCCATCTAGGGTGGCCAGAAACAACGTTACAGCTAGGATTCTTTAGTTGCAAACAACAAGATAACTCTGCCAAATTAAACAAAAGTAAACTAACAGGAACTGGCCTGATAACTCATCTGTAACTTACCAGTGGTCAAGGCCAGTTCACTAAGAGGACCTGAGCTGGGTGTCAGGTTCCCTTTAGGATAATGACCGTAGCCAATACCCAAATCCTCCCAAAACCACGCAGAAGGAAAGAAAGTCATAAAGGCACCCTTGCCCCCCTGCCTTCAGCATAACCAGGAACGGAGTGCCAGGAACTTCAGTCTACAGCTAAGTAGAGAAACAAACCTCTGAAAGCAGCAGAACAAGGTCTGGACCCCACAGAGTAGAGAAGGTCAGGTGGAGAGTCTGTGCAAAAGAAGTGAGGGCAGCAAGAGCCTGGATGGGGGCACAAATGAAATGATCCTGAGAGCGAGCAAGCCCTGCCCCGGTGCGGAAATGCTGCGAAGAGGTCTGACGCCCAGTGGATCACAGCACGGGCTTCTGGCAGAATTGAAAGGAAGGTGTTTGGCGGGTGCCTGGCTGGCTCAGTTGGAGGAGCGTGTGACTCTTGATCTCAGGGTTGTGAGTTCAAGCCCCACATTGGATGTGGAGATTACTTAAAAATAAAATCTTTTTTTAAAAAGAGAGAGAGAGAGAAAGAAAGAAAAGAAGGAAGGTGTTTTTGAATGTGCAGGAGTGGCTCTGTTGAAAAGGCACCAGTTCTGGGTGACAGAAGCGACTGGGGAAGGGAAGGTGGCCCTGGGAGGCTTGCTGGTGGACAGAGGGAAGGGAGTGAGCTGTGGGCACCAAGTAAGGGAGTAAGTTTATGGAAACACATCAATCCTCCCTCTCCAAAAGGTGTCGTCTTTGTTCAAAATGCCACCTCACTCTTCCAACAGAAGAGAGTGTTCTTTTTTTTTTTTTTTTAAGATTTTATTTATTTATTTCAGAGAAAGAGCAAACAGGGAGAGGGGCAGAGGAGAAGCAAACTCCTCTCTGAGCAGAGAGCCCGCCTCTGGCTCCATCCCAGGACCCTGAGATCATGACTAAGCCAAATGCAGACACTTAACTGACTGAGCCACCAATGAAGTAAGTCACCCAAACCTCTCACCCGGTCTGCTCATGCCAATAATTGTTGGTCAAAGAAAATAGAAGATACCTCAGCGTGAACAGAAAAAAAGCAGACACATCGCTACCAGTCCAACTCAAAGAGAAAAACAGGAAATGAGAATCAAAACATCTCAGATGAAACTTCTGGTTAAAAAACGGATCAGTCACAGAGATGAAAAGTACAGCATTGGGAATTTAGCCCGTGATGTTGTAGTAACGTTGGGTGGTGACAGATGGCGGCTACACTTACCACCGTGAGCGCTGAGGAATGTGGAGAATTGTCAGATCACTCT
The DNA here is from genome assembly GCF_011764305.1 of Mustela putorius furo. NCBI lineage: Eukaryota > Metazoa > Chordata > Mammalia > Carnivora > Mustelidae > Mustela > Mustela putorius. The sequence continues at coordinate 2,583,960 of NW_025421292.1, forward strand.
TGTGCACCTGACGCTGATGGAACATTGTCAACTACAATTCAATAATTTTTTTTAAGTTTCTTTCTTTATTTATTTTAGTAATCTCTACACCCAACATGGGGCTCGAACTCACGAGCCCAAGATCAAGAGTCACACACTCCACCAAGCCAGCCAGGTGCCCCTTCCTATGGTTGTGGTTTTTGGTTTTTGTTTTGTTTTGTTTTGTTTTGTTTTTAAAGACAAATCTTTCAGCTGATGAAAAGTTCTCCAGAAAAACACCACCAGGCAGAGGACAACTCTGACGCAATATTCCAACCTGGACTACATTCTTAAACAACATTTGTAGAGATGAAAACACTTTAAATCAGAAATTTGGGAGCATCCAGCAGAAAGGAGCCAAAAAATTAGAAGCCAAAATAAGAGTTAACAAAAATCAGGAAAGAAATTGAAAAAGACAGAAATGAAAAAGTTAAAGTCTTCTCAGAAGTAGCGATTAAATTGAAAGGTACTCAAGAGAAATTAAATTCAACCGAGAATATAATAAGAAGCATTCATATCAAAGAAGGAATGAAAAGATCCAAGAAAACAAAAATAAAATCAATTACAAATTAGGGGCACCTGGGTGGCTCAGTCAGTTAAACATCTGACTTCTGATTTCGGCTCAGATCATGATCTCAGGGTCCTGGGGTCGAGTCCGACATGGGGCTCCCATGCTCAGCACAGAGTCCGCTTGGGATCCTCCCTCTCCCTCTACCTGTTCCCCCTCTGAAATAAACAGATGAGCCTTAAAAAAAAAAAAAAATCAGTAACAAAGTTAAAAAAAAAAAAAGGTAGGGTGTCAGAAAGACATGGCAGAAAATACACAAGGAAAATACAAGCACAGGAGTGCCCAAAGAAAATGAAACAACTGAAAAGAACTCATATCAAACAAAAACAGAACTCCTCCACCCCCAAAACAAGGAAATTTCTAGAAGTACACAACATAACCTGCATATTAAAGGGACATATCACAGACTTAGAAATGTTGACCTGGAATGGCCATCAGTGGGGTAAATCTTAATAACACCCAGAAAAAGAGGAAAAGGTACCTTTACTGGGAGAAAAGAGGTGGGCCCGACCTTAACCCGGTGACACAGCTCAGCCTCCCCAGGGAAGGTACAAACTGACATCATATGGCCAAGTACACTGCGGGGAGCCCACGACACCATTGAGGTAGTAGTCTTGCCAGGAATACTTTAGCTAAATCTGTGCATGAGGAGACTGCCAGGTAAATAGGGACTAGAAAATACAGAGACCACCAGATGGTTCAAAATTGGCAGTGCTGTGAAAGACAAAAGACATGGGGACGAACTTAAATAGAGACTGTGTTTTGGGTGATATTATGGTGTCGACATGAAATTGGCAAGGTTGTATGGTAGTTTGAAAACATAGCCCCCAATTTTTTTACATTCCTCCAATCAGTGGATGGGGATCTGTCCTAAATCTGGGCCCCGTGACTGCCTGCCCAGGAGAATATGGTAGAAGTGATGCCATGCCAGGACCAGGCCTGAAGAGAACCCAGCAGCTTCTGCTTCCTGTCTCTGGGGCCTCGGCTACCACGCTGGGAGGAGCCCAGACCACATGGGGAGCTACCCGTAGGAGCTCTGGCCAACAACCCCAGCGGAGGTCCCAGACAGCAGGTAGGCTCGTCCACCAGCCACGAGAGTGAGGAAAACACAGCTGGCTCCAGCCCCAGGCAGCTGTCTGACTCCAATGACCCACAGAACCAAGATAGATAATAAAACAGCTGTTGCTTTAAGCCACTAAGATTTAGGTGATTTGCTGTGCAACAGAGAATAACGTGCCCAACTTTGCACAACTGTATAATGGGGTAACAGTCTTACGGTTACAAAGGAGGGTGTCCTTATTCTCAGGAGAATTTGCTGAAAAACTTAGAGATGAAGTGTTACTTAACAACTGACTCCAAAGGAGAAAGAAGCTTCCAGTGATTATGGGAACAAATGTAGTAAAATGTTACCAAGTGGTGAACCGAAGCCTAAGAATTCCACTGTACTCTTCTTCCGTTGTGTGGTGGGCGAGGCTTTGGAGAAGAGAAAAAGGTAGCATTTATTGGAAACTTCTGGCTTAGAGGATTGGGGGGGAAACACAGTTGACTAACCAGGTCCAGAGAAGACAGAACGGGGGCCTCCAATCTTTGGGGCCCTGCTGGGGAATGGCTGAACCCCAACCTTTTGGTCTCCCAATGCATTTCTCTACAAGCTCCAGAATCCCTGGAGGGAATCTGATTCCCTCTGATTCCCAGTTCCAGCCCAGCTGATGGACCCAGCCCCTGGGATCTGATCAGACCACAGAGAGGGGAGGAGGGCACTTCCCAAAAGACCAGGAGGCTCTCACCTCAAAATGAGGGAAGAAACCACAGATGTTCTACCCACCCAGACTCCAACGCTTCTAAGTGTGGATTCTTACTGCTGCCCACATGAAAAGGGGATTGACCACTGCTCCTTGGGTTCCAGCTTAAAAAAGCCCCCAGGCAAGGGATTTATTCTCTTCTCCTGGATCCAGTTAGCTTTGGCCCTGGGTAAGGGACCATGTCTGGACCAATCCAGATATCCTTCCTCCTCCAGAACCAGCCAGCTGCGGCCAGGGGTTTGCGTCGTGTAAGAGCATGGTGGCTCTGTACATTATGGCAGGAGCTTCTAGAGCAGGGAGACTCTGAGCAGACTCGGTTCACTGTGCAGGGGTGAGCCCAGGATACCTCAGGCCCCAGAGGAGAGGCACCAGGCCTGTAATGGTGGAAATTCCAGACCCACGTGGAGCCTCCTCTCTCACCTCCTGGGGCCCCTCCTCCACTTTGGCCGCTTCCGACTCGTCCTCCGAGCACTGGTGACCAGCAGGGGGCGCTCCCACACCTTTTGGCCATTTCCAGCCTGTCCTTTCTCCTTTCGATCTATTCCTTCCTTGGACAGGCACTAGGACCCTGGCAGGTGGGAAGGGAGGAAGTAGAAGAATAACCTACCATTTACTGGGCACCTACTGTGTCCCAGGCTCTATGTACTATTTCATTATCCCTCGCACTTCATTGCCCCCATTTACGAGGGAGGAATCGTGCTCAGGAAGGGATGTCTTCACGAAGGTGGTCCGACGCGTGTACTCAGCTCCTGAAAAATGTCCACCTTCATTCACTCCGCAGAGCGGGGGCTTAAGTCAAAAGGCCCTTCAAAAGCACTAAGGGAGGGCTCCTGGGTGACTCAGTGGGTTAAGCCTCTGCCTTTGGCTCAGGTCATGATCTCAGGGTCCTGGGATTGAGTCCCACATCAGGCTCCCTGCCAAGCAAAGAGCCTGCTTCCTCCTCTCTCTCTCTGCCTGCCTCTCTGCCTACTTGTGATGTCTGTCAAATAAATAAATAAAATCTTAAAAAAAAAAAGAAAAAGAAAAAGCACTAAGGGAACCTCTCCCTCATCACCCCCCCCCCCACCCCCCCCCCCCCCCCCCATGTGCCCACAGTCAGGCCTGAGCTTTGAAACACCAGAGGAACTGATGCCTGGTGTCTCTGCCCTGGCCAGGGCCTCCCTCCTCCCACCAAGTCCAGGGGCTTTGCTCCTTTAGGCCCCAAGGACCTTGGCTATGGGCTCCCTCTCACTAGGGCCTGACCCTGAGAGGGAGAACGGGAAAGCAGGAGGGAGAGCGGCCCCAAATTCAGGATACAACTTCCGGGGTGGGAGGTGGTTGCCAGCCTAGGAGAGCTCCCTTGATGACATTAGCAGTTGCTACCCAGTGTCAGGCGAGGGCAGGGGCTCAGCCTCACTCTGGGGGCCACTCATTCCCCCCCATTCTGTGCCACTCCTCCCTGAGGGCCCCCTGCTGAGCCGGGGGGGGGCAGGAGCACAGAACGGGGGCCCTCAGGGAGGCTACTCTGGTCACTGGGTTCCCATGGCACTCAGCTCAGCAGAACTCTATCACAATTTCCCCCAAAATTCAGCCTTCAGCCTCCCTTTCCCACCCCTTGCCATCATCTGGGCACGTCCTGTGGCTTTCTGGTGATTTTCAGATACAGAAAAGTCTAGTCCCATTTAGTGCCGATATACACTCCACCTCTCAGCGAATCAGACGCTCCCTCCTCCCTCATGGTGGGGGGAGGCTGCATGAAAAAGAGGGAGGGAAGATGAGGAAGGGCTCTGTGTTTCACTTCCCCCTGGTGTAATGGCCTCCTTGGGGTGTCAGAGTCTCCCTTCCATGAGGCTGGTGTCCAGAACTGGGCCTCTTGTAGGATGCACGGTGGGCTGGCAAAGGTCTGGCTGGGTGCCCCTGCCCCATTCAGGACCCCATGCACGTCTCCACCACCTGGGGCCCATCCTACCCACTGTGGGTGCGGGAGGTCCTCTGCCCAGTGGCCAGCCCTCCTGGAGGGATCACGTTCCCACAGGGTCCATTGGCGGTACAGGGGAGACTCGTCCTTGCCCTGCTTGCCGCTGTCCCCACCCCAGCCCCTCTGTCTACTCCTCTTTCCCCTGCTCAGGTGGGCATGAGGAGGCTCAGATGAACCACTGAGGAAGCAGATGTCCAGCCAGGAAGGAGATGCCAGGCTCCCGCCCCTCAGAGAGAGGACTTCCCGGCTGGCCCTCTGCCCTGTGTCCCTGACTCAAATCATGGCTCTGGGTTTCCTAGGGTCCTGCTCATACAGACCCATGTGGGACTTGGGGAGGCAAGTAAGGGTTGGGATGGTAATAAGAATAATAATAGATATATACCGCTTCCTAGGTCCTGGTCACTGTTCTCTTTTACACATATGGCTCCTTAAGCCTCACAGCAACCCTGGGAGATGGGCACCATTTTGCAGCAAGGGCCCCTGAGGCTCACGGTAGTTCACTGGCTCTCCCGTCACCTGGTTCTGTAACTGCACCCTCCCTGCTGGGACGTGGAGAGAAGCAGAACAGGTTCAGCCGCTTTCCAGCAGCCCCTAGAGAGGAAGGTCTGCTGCCCTGGAGTGTCTTCTTCCTCTAGAATGTGAATCCAAATGCTTCTTTGTCCTGACTTTGATTTCGAAGTGACAGCAGGGACAGTAAGGAAGGTAGCAGCCTTTTTCACAGCTGGTCAGCACCTGCCATTTAATCTTTCCTCCTCCCCCATCGAGACAACTCACTGCAGGGACGCCTGGGTGGCTCAATCGGTGAAGCGTCTGCCTTTGGCTCAGTTCATGATCTCAGGGTCCAGGGATTGAGTCCTGCATCGGGCTTCTTGCTCAGTGGGGAGCCTCCTTCTCCCCTCGCTCTCTCTCTTCCTCGCTCTGAAAAATCAATAAAATCTTAAAAAAAAAAAAAAAAAGACAATTCATCACACATTGATTCTGTACTCTGCCTAGTCTTTGCAACCCTGCAGAAGACCAAGCATGGAGCCCATTTTACAGGAGAGGAAACTGAGACTTGCCTGAGACCACACAGCTTGCTGGTATCAGAACCAGTCAAAGAAGGACATGGGATGCCTGACTGAGAATCTGAGGCTGGCTTAAGTCACTTATCAAACCATTTCTTGCCAGTTTAGTGATGGGTGCTGAGGACACCAGCTGATGGAGGCAGCCCCTGAAATGTCACCATGCAGTGAGGCAGAGGCAGTGTGGGGAGCCTCAAAGCCACTGCTGTATCCATCAGGACCAGCACAGACACTTGGCACAACCAAGGCCAGGCTGCTTTTTTTGAGGAAGGATGTGTCTCATACCATTACCAGAATGGACACGTGACTCCTCAAGCACTCACCGAGTCCCTGCTTTAGCCAAATCCGACGTGAAGATTTCATTTCCCAAAAACGAATGGGGGCCAGGGGAGGTGCCTGGGTGGCTCCATTGATTAAGCATCTGCCTTAGGGTCGTGATCCCGGGCTCCTGGGATCGAGTCCTGTGTCAGGGTCCCCTGCTCGGTGGGGAGCCTGCTTCTCCCTCTCCCTCTGCTCCTCCCCCTGATTGTGCTCTCTCTCTCTCAAATAAATAAATAAAATCTTAAAAAAAAAAAATTAGGGTGAGGCTATTCGCTTCACCAAAAAAAAGTGAATGCAGGATTTTTTAACATTGCATTTGTTCTATTGTCAAAAAATACCTAGATAGTAAAACATTTTGAAAATACAGGAAGGCAGAAAACAAAATAATAACCATCTATCATCTCGCTGTGTGAGAGGCTAGACAGTAAAAGGCAGAAAACCTGAGCAGCACGTGAGGATGAGCTGGCGCACGTGATCAGACCACAGATAGTTGGGGACTAATGCAATCCCCACCCTCTCTTGCATCTTCTTTCATCTCTCAGCACCTTGGCTCCGCATGTGCGTGGGAAGTATGACTGCAACTTGGCTGAGCTCACACCCTTAGGATGCCCCATTCAAATTCGGAAATCCCCAGTAAAGGACTCTGATTGGCCATCTTGGGTTATGTGACCCACCCTGTAAGTCTGAGGGACAGAGTTCTATAATTACAAGTCATGTGATGGGGCCAGGAGAGAAACCTGTAGTTCTCCAGAAGAAGGGACTGCTCTTCTTGCAGACAAAAGCATGGATGACCGCTTTATACCACCAGGGGGGAAATCACTCTTAATATCTGGTGGTTAGTATAGGCAACAGAACCCATGCAGGATGGTTTACATAGAGAGGAAATGATTCGAGAATAGGAGGAGTCTTCTGTTTGAAATTGCATTTATTTGAAATACAGCTGATCTAACAAGAGGTAGGGGTGTCCCTAAGCACCAACCTCCCCTCCTGGACAAGGGATCAGAGCCTGGCCAGGGCTGGGGCAGCAGCCAGCCAGGTAAATGTCCTGTCACTGTGAAACTGAGCCTTGAGCCAAGCCCAAAATGGGGAAGTGAAGGGTTGGAGTCCCTCAGTCCAGGCAAAATGAAGTAACCCCAGATCGAGGCACTGCCTGGTGCTTGCAGAGGTAGAAAAACAGATGCCGGCTGCAGGATTGCTTCCCAGTCCTCAGCTGAGACCCACAGGAATCCAACCCATTTTAAACCAACAAAGAACTCACAAAGATCACAGGCACATAAGGAGGCAAGTTACTCTGTCTGTGAGTCAGCAGAAACAATGAACAGGCAAATTTAGATCCCTAAGAACTGAAGATTGAAGGATTTTCAGATACAAAATATGGAACTGACATTTATAAAAGACTTAGAGAGATAAAAGATGCAGGATGCCTGGCTGGCTCAGTCAGTGGAGGGTGCAACTTTTGATCTCAGGGTTGTGGGTTCGAGCCCTACACTGGGGTGTAAAGACCACTTAAAAATAAAATCTTCTGGGGCATCTTGGTGTCTCAGTTGGTTAAGCATCTGACGGGCTTAGGTCATGATCTCAGGGTCCCACATTGGGCTCTGCCTCAGTGGAGAGTCTGCTTGTCCCTCTGATCCTCCCCTGGCTCACACACACACTCTCTCTCTCTCTCTCTCAAATGAACAAATAAAATCTTTAAAAATACATAATAAAGTAAAATCTTTTTAAAATGTTATAAATAAATAAAAGATGCAGTCACAAAGAAATCGTTCAACAGGAAACAATTAGGAACAAACAGATGGATTTTAAGATGGAACTTCAAAAATGAAAAATATAATGGTTGAAATTAAAAACCTTATTGAAGGGGTGCCTGGGTGGCTCAGTCGGTTAAGTGTCCGCCTGTGGCTCAGGTCATGATCGCAGGGTCCTGGGATCGAGTCCCAAATCAGGCTCCCTGGCCGGTGGGGAATCTGCTTCTCTAGCTCCCTCTGCCCCTCCCCCCACTCGTGCATATGCGTGTGTGCTTGCTGTCCCTCCCTCTTTCTCTCAAATGAATAAATAAAATCTTTTAAAATAGATAAATAACACTAGGGCACCTGGATGGCTCAGGGGGTTAAGTGTCTGCCTTCGACTTGGGTCACGATCTCGGTCCTGGGATTGAGCCCTGCACTGGGCTCTCTGCTCAACGGGGAGCCTGCTTCCTGTTTTCTCTCTCTGCCTACTTGTGATCTCTCTCTCTATCAAATAAATAAATAACATCTTAAAAAAATAAAATAGATAAATAACAAAGTTAAAAAAAAAAAACCTTTACTGAAAAGATATAAGACACTGTTGAAGAAAGAATTAGAGAGCTAAAACTACATCCCAAGAAAACACCTGGCAAACAGCACAGAGAGGCAAGAAAATGAAGAGTTTAAAAGAGATTTTAGGGGTTCCTGGGTGGCTCAGTCAGTTGAGCATCTGGCTCTTGATTTCGGCTCAGGTCATGGTCATGACCATGGTCATGGTCTCAAGGTCGTGAGGTAGAGCTCCACTTTTGGGCCCCTTCCTCTCCCTCCCACTTTGCCCCTCCCCCAGCATGCATGCCCCCTCCCCCCTTAAAATAAATAAACTAATCTTTAAAACAAAAATAAAAAGTTCTGAACCTCTTGATTTTATTTTATTTATTTATTTGAGAGAGAGAAAAAGTGAAAGACAGCATGAGTGGGGGGGGGCAGGAGGAAAAGTAGGCTCCCCGCTGAGCAGGGAGCCAGATGTGGGGCTCAATCCCAGGACCCTGGAATCATGACCTGAGCCAAAGGCAGATGCTTAACCAACTGAGCCAACCAGGCACCCCAAGAAGATCTGAACTCCTAAAAAGAGAGAGAGAGAGAGATTTTAAAGAGCACATGGGTGGCTCAGTTGCTTGGGCATCTGACTCTTGTTTTTGCTTGGGTCTTTGCCTCAGAGTGGTGGGATCGGGCCCAAATCAGTCTCCGCACTTAGCATGGTGTCTGCTTGGTGCCTCTGCCCCTCTCCCTGCTTGGGTGCATTCTCTCTCTCTTTCAAAATAAATAAATAAAATGTTTTTTAAAAGAGATTTTAAAAGACGTGGACAGAGTAAAAAAGGGTAAGAAAATGTAACATAGGGGAGCCTGGGTGCCTCAGTTGTTAAGCATCTGCCTTCGACTTGGGTCATGGTCCCAGAGTCCTGGGATCGAGCCCCGCATCAGCTCCACAGCTGGAGGCCTGCTTCTCCCTCTCCCACTCCTCCTGCTTGTGTTCCCTCTCTCACTGTGTCTCTCTCTGTGTCAAATAAAAAATTAAACTCTTCAAAAAAAAAAAAAAAAGAAGAAGGAAGGAAAATCTAACATATATTTATCAGAATCTCAGAATGGGAGAATAGAGAAAAGGAGAAAATGAAATATTTAAGGAAATAATGACTGCACAGCCTTCAGAAGAGATGAACAACATAAAACGACTAAGAAAGGGCACATCCCACGCAGCTAAATAGGGAGGGACCCACAGCCAAGATACCTGATTGTGAAACCACACAACACAAAAGACAAAGAGGTCTTAAAGGAGCCAGAAAAAAAGGACAGATCCACCTAGACTCAGAAGTCACGATGGGTGTCAGAGACCGTGAAATATCCGCCAAATGCTGAGGACAAATAAAGTTCAGATGAGAATTCTGCTCCTGGGGAAAACCATCTTTCAAGAACCAGGATAAGGGGCACCTGATGGGCTCAGTCAGTAGAATGTGTGGCTCCTGATCCCGGGGTCATGAGTTCAAGCCCTACGTTGGGCGTCGAGATAACTTAAATAAATAAATAAAAACTTGAAGAAGAAGAACCAGGATGAAATGAAATGATTTACACACATAAATAAAAACAGGGAGAGGGCGCCTGGGTGGCTCAGTGGTTAAGCCGCTGCCTTCGGCTCAGGTCATGATCTCAGGGTCCTGGGATCGAGTCCCGCATCGGGCTCTCTGCTCAGCAGGGAGCCTGCTTCCTCCTCTCTATCTCTCTCTGCCTGCCTCTCTGCCTACTTGTGATTTCTCTCTGTCAAATAAATAAATAAAATCTTAAAAAAAAATAAAAAATAAATAATAAAAAAAAAAAAACAGGGAGAGTTTTACAACCCGACAAGCCCAAATGTTGTCAAGGATGTGGTGGGAATGGAAGTGGGTGCTGGAGTGTAAAGGAGGGTAACCTGGGACATTATCTAGCGAAATTGAAACTATACCTAACTTATAGGCCAGTAATTCCACTCTTAGGTAAATAAACTGGACTTGAGAAGTTCATGCACGTGTACCTGCATTTGTGTACACACAGGGTCATGTTCTGAAAGCACTCACAGCGGCCTCACATGCAATAACAATCCACACACCCACCAGCAGGAGACTAAATAAATAAGTTATGACCTATCAATACGGTAAAATGCAATACAGCAATAAAAATGAGTGAATTGTACCAAATGCAACAACCTAGAGGAAATTTACAAGCATAATGCTGAGAGAAAGAAACATACAAGAACACATGCCGTATGGCTCCACCTGCATAAAGTCCAAAATTGGCAAAACTAACATCAGTCATATTAGATCATATATAAAAAGACAGTTACTGAGGCATGATTAAAAAGGAACATATTGGCACGCCTGGGTGGCTCAGTGGGTTAAGCAGCTGCCTTCGGCTGGGGTCATGATCCCGTTGTCCTGGGATCAAGTCCCACATCAGGCTCCTTGCTCGGCAGGGAGCCTGCTTCTTCCTCTGCCTCTGCCTGCTGCTCTGCCTGCCTGTGCTTGTGCACTCTCACTCTCTCTCTCTCTCTCATAAATAAATAAAATCTTAAAAAAAAAAAAAAGGAACATGTTGGGGATCTAGTGTTCATTTTGTAATTATTCAGTCCATTTGTGTCTTGGGCACCTTTGTATACATGTGTTCTTTTTTTTTTTTTTTTAAAGATTTTATTTATTTATTTGTAAGAGAGAGAGAGAGTGAGAGCGAGCACAGGCAGACAGAGTGGAAGGCAGAGTCAGAGGGAGAAGCAGGCTCCCTGCGGAACAAGGAGCCCGATGTGGGACTCGATCCCAGGACGCTGGGATCATGACCTGAGCCGAAGGCAGCTGCTTAACCAACTGAGCCACCCAGGCGTCCCAACATGTGTTCTATTTTATGTAATTGTTCAAAAGCTCCAAACAAAACACAGTTGGGAGTGCATACCACTATCAGACCTACACTAAAGGACATACTTCAGGAGAAAGTAATATGAACTCAAAAAGGAGCCTAAAAAGCATGAGAAAACAGTGAGCAAATGCAATGACGGCCATGTGAAAAAAAACGAAACAACCCTAGCATATAAGATGACAAAAAGGTAGAATTTGAGGGTGCAAACCAAAAAGGACAGAACTAAAATACAGAACAAAAATAAGTCAGGCAGGAGAGGATAACCAGCACCCAAGGATTCTGAGGTCTTTCTTGCATTATTCAAGAAGGATGATCATATACTGCCCAACTATACATTCTGTTAAGCTACATATGGATTTTTTAAATTTGGCTACATGTTGTTTATGAGAGACCCATCTAAGGCATAAGACAAAGAAAGTTTGAAAGCAAAAGGATGGAAAAGATATAGCACGCAAATGTTAACATCCTTCCGCCACAAAAAACTTAGCATACATTTAATAATATCAGACAAGACCAGTTTTAAAATAAAAAAAAACATTATTGGGGATACAGAAAATCATTACATAATGTTTAAAATCAAATTGGTTGGGTGTCTGTGTGGCTCATTTGGTTAAGCCACTGCCTTCAGCTCAGGTCATGATCCTGGAGCCCCAGGATCCTGCTCAGCCCCTGTTCAGCAGGGAGTCTGCTCCTCCCTCTGACCCTCCCCCTCTCATGCTCTCTCTCTCATTCTCTCTCTTTCAAATAAATAAATAAAATCTTTTTTTAAAAAGTCAAATTGGGGGGCGCCTGGGTGGCTCAGTGGGTTAAAGCCTCTGCCTTCAGCTCGGGTCATGATCTCGGGGTCCTGGGATTGAGCCCTGCATTGGGCTCTCTGCTTGGCAGGGAGCCTGCTTCCCCCTCTCTCTCTGCCTGCCTCTCTGCCTACTTGTAATCTCTCTCTCTGTGTCAAATAAATAAAATCTTAAAAAATAAATAATAAATAAAAAGTCAAATTGGTTCAAAGACATAACAATGCTAAACACCTAATTAGACAGCTTTCAAATACATGAAGGAGAAATTAGAACCATGAGCCAAAATAAAGAATCCGACATCTTTCTTTTTAAAGATGTTATTATTTATTTGTCAGAGAGAGCACAAGCAGGGGGAGCAGCAGGCAGAGGGAGAAGCAGGCTCCCCACTGGGCAGGGAGCCCAACACAAGACTCAATCCCTGGACCCTGGGATCACAACCTGAGCCAAAGGCAGATGCTTAACTGTCTGAGCCACCCAGGTGTCCCAAGAATCCACCATCTTAACAGAACATTTCAATAGATCTTTTCCAACTATTAACAAATCAAGAAGACAAAAAAAAAAAAAATCCAGCAAAGATATAGAAGATTTGAATGACAGAATAAACAAACTCAATCCAACGGACACATTAACAAGCCTATACAACAAAATAGGTACTATTCTCGAATATACGCAGACTATTCCCACAAGATGATCCCATGTTAGATCAAGTCTCAAGAAATATTAATAATTTAGTATCATGAAGACTGTACCCTCTGACCACAATGTAATTATGTCATCATGCATTAACAAAAAAGATAAATAAAAATTCTCCATACATTTAAAACACACTCTCAAAATAAACTAGGTTTGACTTGGGAAAGCACATGGGAATACAGATGAAAATAGACTGGCCATATGTTCACAATTGGACCTGGCCGTAGATACCTAGGGGTTCGTTATATATTCTCTTCTCTTTTACATATATTTTTCCATGATAAAAAGTTTTATAAAAAATACTCAAGAATAATCTGTGTCAACGAATTAAAAGTAATTTAAAAATATTTTACAATAAACATTCATGAAAATACATGAAAACTTGGGGGATACAGTGAAAACAATGAGTAGAGTGAAACATATCGCCTTGAAAGCTTTAAAAAGAAGAAAGGCTGAAAATAACACATTAACTGTTCAAGTTAGAGAAAGAACAGCCACAGAAATTCAAAAACAGCAGCAGCCAGAAAATGACAAAGATAAGAGCAGAAATTAATAGACAATGCAAGAGAGAGAAAATCAGTGAGATCAAAAGTTAGTTCTGTGAAAAGACCAATTAAATTGGCAAAACTCTGGTGAGACTGACCAAGAGAAAAAGAGAGAAGTCACAAATAAACCATGAGGAATGTGCCAGATAGGAAGCCCCCTGCCTAGCAGCGGAGAGGAAAGGATGAAGGGCATGCAGACACCTGTGGAAGCCAGGGTGGGGGAGGCGGAGTCCAAGACAGCCCAGATGAGCTACCCAAGGTCACTCTGCTGAGCTCAGCTGCTTATGACCCCATCCCTGAGAGCCCGAGCCCAGCTCCCCACTGTCCTCACCAAGAAAAGGACTGCCAGTGCCCACATCCCTCTTGCCCGCCCACCACCCTTCTGCCATTCACAGCCCCTCACAAGTGTCTGAGAGGCAGAGCCTGGCCATAGCCTGTGCTCTAACTGGGAGAAAGACGCATGGTTCCACCTTCTTCCTTGAATAGGTAGGCTTCTTTCTCCAAATTTAGGGAGTGTGGTCAAAAGATGCCGGAAAGGGGATACCTGGGTGTTATAGTCAGTTGAGGATCTACTCTTGGTTTTGACTCAGGTCATGATCTCAGGCCCTGAGATCGAGCCCCACATCAGGCTCCATGCACAGTGCAGTGTCAGCTTGTCCCTCTCCCTCCACCTCTGCTCCTCCCCATACTCAAGCTCTGTCTCTCCCAAATAAATAAATAAAATCTTAAAAAAGAAAAGACTCTCCCTCTTCCCATCCCCCGCGCTATGCTCACACATGTGTACACGCTCTCTCTCTCTCAACTAAATAAATAAGCAAGCTAGAAAGGTTAAGATGGTAATTTTTATGTTACGTGGATTTTTTTTACCACAATTAAGAAATGTTTTAATGCTGGAGCAGCCAAAAGACATGTCAAGGGGCCACTACAGATAGTATTAACCAGGACCCTGGGAAAGGCTGCAAAAAGTCTGAGGTTTCGCCTTACTAGCAGGCTAACAAGTTAGTCTGTCACAGTTTCATGGATACCAGCGGAAGACAGGAGATCCATGGGTGAGAGACAAAGGACTTCACTACCTTTTTTTTTTTTTTTTAAGGACTTTATTACTTAAACCACAACAGGCATGGTGAGTTCCATGTTTGCACTGTTCCTCTTGCGCCACAAGTCCCAGGGGGCAGCGTGAAGCAGCCCAGGTGGGTAAATCAGAACAGAGGAGCTCCCAGGCTAGCAAACTCAAGTTTTTTTTATAATGAATTACAAGCAAATCTGCCTAGGCTTTGCCCTGAAAGGAGACATTATTATACAGCACAGTAAACGTTAACACCTGCCTTCTGCTCTGGAGACAGGTATTATCTCCATCTTCCAAGACTGTTCCATATACAAACATCCTTTGTCCGGAACAAAGGTGTGTGTGTCACGGAACTCAAGAGCAGGACAGGCCTAACATGGCCAAGAACCAGGCCCCACAGCAGTCGGGTCAAGGACAAGGACCAGCCTCTGCCCATGTTTTCCTGGGACTGAAGGAATCCCAGATTTTCCCATGAGCCAATGTAATGGGGCTAGAGTTGCAACACTCGCTGCTGCTGGGTGCCTTGCCAGCCAGGCAGGGAGTGGCTCCAAGCCAATTTTAAGTTTATTTTGAAAAATACAGAAATGTGACACTGCTCTGGCCCAGGTGTTTTGGAAACAGCTCTCACCGCTAATAGCCTATTCCCATCTCCCTCCAAGGCTACACAATGGCCCACCCAGCATCTACTCTCTGCTCCAGCCCCCTTCCAAGTCCCTGACCTCTTTCTATCCCAAGACGGTAGAGCATCGGCAGAGTGAGTGGGATATTACTTATTTTTACCCCATCTCATCCCGAAAGGATTCTAAGTAACAAAAAAAGCATACAAATCAAGATTTGTTAAATCAAATAAGAGGCAAAAACTGGGGAAAAGTAGCCTTAATCTTGTATCCTATTACTCCACGGGTCTCTGGATTGGGCTCTGAGTTACCTGGTGGCCAGGGCAAAAGGGGAAGTAAGGTCAGATCCAAAACACACGGTTATTCAGAAGAAAGGCAGCCATTCCTGTACTAACCTGAGAGAGATTTCTTCCCTAGTCCTCTCTGCAAGTACACCATGAGATGTAACAAAAGCATTCTCAACACTACCCCTGCCGCAAATCCGTTAATAGGTCTGCTGTGACTCTTCTGCACAGTATCCCTTACTGAAGGATACATCAATCCGACACTTCAATTCAATGAGCAAAGTTTTTTTTTTTTTAAGATTTTATTTATTTATTTGACAGAGAGAGATCACAAGTAGGCAGAAAGGCAGGCAGAGAGAGAGAGAGAAGGAAGCAGGCTCCCTGCTGAGCTGAGAGCCTGATTCAGGACTCAATCCCAGGACCCTGAGATCATGACCCAAGCCGAAGGCAGCGGCTTAACCCACTGAGCCACCCAGGTGCCCCCAGTGAGCAAAGTTTTAAGGGGCTCAAGACATTCCAGCCACGGGCTTCTTAGAGGTCTCTTGGAAAGATTGAGAGGTTCAACCTGGTGACCATGGCCTCCCCAGCCGGCCTGACTTGCTAGACCTTTCCTGGTCTCATTACTGAGCTTTGTGCCTGTGATGGAGTTTCCTCGATGGCCTTTCTCTAATAACTGGGTCTCCCCACTATAGCCTTAACCCAAAGCCCCTCCAGCTTCCTTTCCTACACCTGTGCCAGACATCATTAATCCATCCCAGCGCCAGTCCTCAGTCCCTGCTCTGGAGCAGATGAAGAGAATTGTAAAAAGCTTTGCAATCAGTGTACCCAACAAAAGATACTCAGAACACCGACATAACAGTAAGAGAAAGATTGACAGCCTAAAAGGAAAATAGGCAAAAGATCTAAACGGGCCTTTCACAGAAAGGAACCACCAATGGCCAATCCACGTGAAAAGTTGTTTAGTCTAACTGGCAATTAGGGAAATGCAAATTAAAACAAGAATAAAATACCATTTCATACACAACAGATTGGCAAGGACTAACAGGTCTCATGGAGCACGAGAAGAAACAAACTGTAGCTGGTTGTGGGAGCGTAGATCGGGGCTATCGCTTTGGAGAACAGTTTGATAATTCTTAGTAAAGCTGAAGATGCATAAACATTATGATCCGAAATTTCTACTTCCAGATGACAACTGCAGAGAAACTCTTCTTTGTGTGTCCACAGAGACACGTTCAAGAAGGTTCTCTGCAGTGTTGACTGTAATCATGAAATATTACCAGTAACTATTCTTAGCAGGAAGTAGACACATTGTGGTGGTCCTTAGATAAAAGACACAGAGATTACAATGAGTGGATTTGAGTTAAGTCCATCAGTCCTCATAGATCTCAGAAGCATAATGTTGGGATAAAGCAGTCTGCAGAATGATACCTAATGTTATGATACCATTTGTGCAGAATTTTATTTTATTTTAAGATTTTATTTATTTATTTGACAGAGAGAGATACAGCCAGAGAGAGAACACAAGCAGGGGGAATGCAAGAGGGAGAAGCAGGCTTCCCGCTGAGCAGGGAGCCCGACTCGGGGCTCCATCCCAGGACCCTGGGATCATGACCTGAGCCAAAGGCAGACACTTAATGACTGAGCCACCCAGGTGCCCCTCATGCAGAATTTTAGAACACAAAACAATACTGTTTATGGATATACACTTATTTGCTAAGTTGTCAAGCATGTTTGGGAATGAAAGAATACCTGAGGGACGGGAGAAAGAGGGAGGTCAAGGGTGGGCAGTAGTCTGTTCTATGACATTTTTTTCTTCTCAAAAAAAAAATATATTATATATATATAGGGGCACCTGGGTGGCTTAGTGGGTTAAAGTCTCTGTCTTCGGCTCAGGTCATGGTCCCAGGGTCCTGGGATCAAGCCCCGCATCGGGCTCTCTGCTCAGCAGGGAGCCTGCTTCCCCCTCTCTCCCTGACTGCCTGCCTCTCTGCCTACTTGTGATCTCACTCTGTCAAATAAATAAATAACATTTTTTAAAATATATCTATATACATTGGGACACCTGGGTGGCTCAGTCAGTTAAGCATCTGCCTTCAGCCCGGGTCATAATCTCAGGGCTATGGGATCGAGCTCAGCATCAGGCTCTCTGCTCACAGGGAGCCTGCTTCTCCCTCTCCCTCTGCCACTCCCCACACCACTCATGGGGGTGCACATGCTCTGTGGCACTCTCTCTCCCTCTCAAATAAATAAATAAAATCTTAAAAAACACATATATTTACATATATATGATATGAAAAAAATAAGCCAAATTATTTCGAACAAATAACCTCATTAGAGGGTGATAGATATGTTACATCATTTTCTGTATTTTTCCATGTTTCAAATATTTCAAAGTTTGTCATTAAAAGCAAAATAAAAGGAAGGGTGTTATAATCCCACAGCGACAGTAGGCAGAGCGAGGGGAATGACAGCAAGAGGTCACCATTTCTATCCCTGCCTGGAACCCCAGTTTCTCTACCACACCCACACACAGTGTCCCAGCACTCAACCATGCCCACCTGACCATAGGCCTTGCTGGCACCTCCAAGATCCCTGGAGGTCACAAGCTCCTGGTTTCCTGCTGGAACCCCACCCCCAAGGCCACCCATCACTCATCACACAAGGTGGAGTAGAGACTCTAAGATTTAAAGCCAGAAGATCTGGGTTCAAACAGTAGGTCTGCCACGTCTAGACTGTGTGACCCTGGACAAGTCACTGCACTTCATGGTAGGGATGATAAAAGAACAGGAGAGAAGGAAACTGGGTCCCTCGCATTTGTGCCCCTGACCCACTGGCCCTAAAAAGCTCCCCTCAGTCTTACTGACATTTGAGAGAAAGCAATTCTATCTTGTTTAAGCCACTATTATTCTAGGGACTGAGGTCATTCCACTCTCTCCAGAAGCCCCTAACTGTACCCTGTATGTGATCTAAGTTTTGCTTCTCAGAGTGTGGTCCCTGGACCAGCAGCCTTGGCCTCTGCTGGGAGCTTGTCAGAGACACAGAATCTCAGGCAAGACTCCAGAAACTCCCCTGCTCTAGGCCTGGGATATGGAGAGGGACTTTCTGTTGCCCGGAATGCTACAGTTGCAAAACTGGGAAAACCAGGAGCTGCCTTACTCCCTTGTTCTAAACTTGCTCGTGGGGCAAACAGGCCTGCTGCGACCATTGGCACCTGCTCCCCAGGAGCCCTGGTGAGAGGACCACGGGCAGAGCCCACCAGCAAAGGGAGAGTGTCGTGGCTTCTCCCTTTCCACGGCCCCTCCCGCCACCACTGCCCCTACCCCAGGCCAGTCAAGAAAAGGACTCCAAGATGATCTGGGAAGGCTGCCTGTGAGAAGGGGAACCTAGCAAGTGTCTCATTCCCTGGAGGGGTGGCTCAGTGGTCAGCAAGTGACCATCCCGCAAACCACTTGGGCAGGACACTGGGGAAGGAGGAATGTGTGGGAAGGGATGATCATTTCTCCCCAAGGGATGCAATCACAGTGCACCAAGAATGTGATGTCCCAGGGGGCGTCACTCTGTCCTGGGGCAGGCCATCTTCCTTCAGGGAACAGAAGGGATGGCTCCTCCCAGGTGTCTGTGCTGCCGGACTCCCCTTACCCAAGGAGGTCTCCATAGATGAGAGCACTCATGGCAAGCAGGCGGCCCCTCCTCTCTCTGCCTGCCGTCTCTCTCCAATTCTTATCTCCTGCTCACGTGGAGGACCCGCTCAGGAAAGCCCACGCCCGAACTGCAGGAAGTGCAGAGGAGAGAGCAGAGAAAACAAAAAACAGAAGGATGGAATGTATTCGACCATAATAGCCAAAAAGTGGAAACAATGCCAATGTCCATCAGCTGATGAATGGGTAAATGAAACACGGTGTCTCCATTTAATGAGATCCCCTTCAGCCATAAAAAGAAATGAAATATCAGCACGCTACAAGAGGATGACCCTGGAAACCATGCCAAGGGAAAGAAGCCAGACACAAAGGCCATGTATTATATGGCCCCAGTTACGTGAAACATCCAGGATAAGCAAATCTATGGAAACAGAAAGTAGAAGAGTGGTTGCCCAGGGCTCAGGGGGTGGGGTGACCACTAAGAGGGGTGGGGTTTCTTTACAGAGTAATGAAAATATTCTAAAATCTGTTGGGGTGGCCAGGGCACGACTCTGTGACTATGCTAAAAGCCGTTCAGTTGTACACTTTAAATGGGTGAATTGTGTGGGATGTGGGCTATATATCAATAAAGCTGTTTGCAAAATTAAGAGGAAAAAAAAAGGCAAGCACTCAAGAACATTTCTCTGGGGGCGCCTGGCTGGCTCAGTTGGTGGAGCACGTAACTCTTGATCTTGGAGATGGGAGGTCAAGGCCCCATGTTGGGCATAGAGATGACTTAAAAATAAAATCTTAGGGAAAAAAAAAAAAAAAAAAAGAACATTTCTCTGAAGTGAAGGATTTGGGTATCCAGACGAAAAGGGCCTGTCAGGTGCCAATACAATGGACAAAAATAGACCCTCACCAGAGCCCATCATCATGAAATTTCAGACTAGATACTTTATAAGCTTTCGAAGAGGAAAAATAGGTCACTTTCCCAAAAAGGGGCAGGACTGAGAAATGGCTCCTGACTGCTCAGCCTTAGAAACAAGAAGCCAATGCATCATCCCTTCAACCTTCCAAAGAAAAGTGATTTCCCACCCAGAGTTCTCCAGCCAACCAAAGTCGCAGTCAAATGTGAAAGTAAACCAAGGACGTCCTGGGACCTGCCCTATCGTGAAAGGGTTCCCTCCCACAGCCCTTCTCAGAAAGCTAGAGGACATGTTCCACCCATAGGAAGGGATAAACCCAGACCAGGTCGGGTACAGGGAAGGAGGGGAAGGTCCAGCACCTGGTCCTGGTCCTGGAAAGGGACACCAGGAAAGGTGGAGCAGGGAGAGCCCGGGGTCCCAGCTGAGCGTCAGGCCGTAATGGCAGCCAGACAATACTGTCTTTTAAAGTAAATAAAATAGGCACCTAGGTGGCTCAGTTGTTAAGCCTCTGCCTTCAGCTCAGGTCCTGGGCCCGAGCCCCACATCAGCTCCCTGCTCAGCGGGAAACCTGCTTCTCCCTCTCCCATTCCCCCTGCTTGTGTTCCCTCTCTTGCTGTCTGTCTGTCAAATAAATAAAATCTTTTTTTTAATAAGTAATTAATTAAAAAATAAAATTAAATAGAAATATATTCAGTAGTCCTCTAGATAAAATCATGAGTGCTGATTATAGAAAATATGGTGTACAGAAAAGGGCAGCTTGGCCCAACTCCTACCTGTTCTTGATCATTTGCTGATGAGGCACCTCTCGCATCCCCAGGCCAGGCCGCCTCTGTCAGCTGGGGACCTGCTTTGACACCTGGCAACGGAGAAGCAGAAACCCAGGGTGTCCAGTCCTGCAGGACACCCAGGCACAGGCCTTCACCACAGATCTGCATGGAGCCCAGATTTTCAGGACTCACTCATAACCTTACCGACTTCTCCAGAAGGGGCTCCAGGCCCCTCTCAGGAAAGCGGCAGGCAGCCAGTGACCAGAGGCTCTGTCCAGTCAACCCTCCCCGGCAGCCATCCCCTGACAGTACTAGACAGCCCTTCTAGGGCTTCGACCCAGTTTGTAGGTTGGCTACCTTTTTCATTCATTTATAAGCAAGTCCTGCCTGATCAAATTTTCCAAGGTTTCCTTTCCATGGAAGAAGAAATGAAGAGGTGAGAGAAGAGTGTACCCAGAAGTCTTAAAGCCAGTGGGCAGAGGAATCCAAAGAGGGTGCCTTAAATGGCAAGTTTGAGGCAGGTGATGGCAAGAAGACAAGCCAACCAGGTGAGTTGGAGGACTGACCTCTGGGGACTATGGGGGCCTCCAGGCCTGTCTGGGAGGTGAACCTGCAGGCCTGTAGATGCTCCCACCTTCTCCCGGGGGTCATTCCCGGACTGCCCTGGGCACTGATGGTGAGAGTCCCAGGACATCCCGGGACATCCTGAGACATCCTTCAGGGGTCCAGGGGCCCCCACATCGCAGCTCTGCTGCCCTCGACTGCCTGGCCTGGAGGCAGCTGAGGGCAATGGACAGACACACTCCCATGCCTAAGCCTGAGGTGCCTCAGCACTGGAGAGCAGGGCTGGCCCAGGGGGCTTGCCTCTGTTCTGTGGCCACACCATGGGTTCGGTCCCCAGCAAGAGATCCGAGACCTCCCTCGGAGATCAGGAGAGAGGGGACAATGCCATCCCCATCCCAGGTCGTCTCACCTGGGCCACAGAAGAACATCTGGAAATGGTGGGATT
The DNA here is from genome assembly GCF_011764305.1 of Mustela putorius furo. Taxonomy (NCBI): domain Eukaryota; kingdom Metazoa; phylum Chordata; class Mammalia; order Carnivora; family Mustelidae; genus Mustela; species Mustela putorius. The sequence goes on from NW_025421292.1 coordinate 2,605,170, forward strand.
AGACTTATGGTCAAGAGAGCCACATTGAGGTACTGGGGTGTCTTTCTCCTCCTGGGCCCCGGGGAGGGTGTAACAACTCCCACCCCGTCCCTGCCTCCTTAGACTGGAGCCTCCACTTCTACTCGCCTCAGGCCTCAGGGACCCTCGGAGCCTTGGTTTTTCCTCAAAGGACAGGAAGAGAGGCTGTAGGTTCCTCGCAAGGTCACAGCCCTAGAACCCTAATTAGCCCATCAAGGCGCCCGGCACCCGCAGCCCCTTCGAAGTAGGCGCGGCAACGCCGGCCACAGCCACGAGGTGGCGCCAGGAAACCGCCTGAGAGGCCCAAACCCAGCCCCATCCAAGCTACACTGCTCTTCCTCTCTTCCCGCGGGCCTGGTCCCCTATGTTACCGCGGGCCAGGTCCCCTCTGTCTCCGCTCGCACCAGGGCCCTAGTTCACGGTGGAGCCCGGGCCCTGGGCCGCGGGCTGGGGAGGAGAAGGGGGAAGCCGAACGGCCGTGGAGACATGCTCGTGGAAGGAGCCTAAGGACCGCTTCGGTCCAGAGCCACCTGGAGATTGGACGGCACCAGCCAAATCCCAGGTTCTGGAGGTGCCCGTTAGGTGTGCAGCCCACCCTCCCCGCAGGACCCGTTGAGGTCCTCCTGGACCCATCAAGGACCCTTGATCCTCCTGGATGGTGAAAGGGAGAGCAAAGGAATAGAAGGTGGAAGAGAAATAGAGCACCTTGTCATTGGCAGAGAGCCTCCTGTGCCCCGCTCTGCCGGTGTCTAGCTCTGGGCCAGCCTGAGTATTTCTAATCTCTACAGGGATGTTCCGATCACAAGACATTCTCCGCGACCTTAAGGGATCCCATTCCTTATCCAGGCTGCACAGCTCTCAGTGGTGGGAGCTCGCTGGCATTGGAGCTCCCATCTGTATCTGCCGCCTAGCCCCAAACCCCAGTCCGGGCCACCCTATCCACACCTCCGCACGTCAACCCCATGCAAGGGCAGAGGTGCTGACCCACTGTGCTGGGCCAGGAGTCATCCCGGGCACACAGCACACGCCTGACCTTGAACCCCAGGCTCCTACAGCCTGGGGAAGCTGGGTCCCAGGGCCAGGCTCTCCACCCCCACCCAGTCCCACCCCTGAACTGCAGTCGCTTCCCTCACAGCCCGCAGACCCTGTTGCGGAAGTAAGCTTCAGACCTGGAAAGAATGGGGTCGTTAGAGCCCATGGAGACCTGGAGTAAAGTTCCTTCTGCATTTCCTGGCTGTGTGATCTTGGGCAAGTCATCTAACCTTTCTGGGTCTCACTGTCCTCATCTTACCCTGGGGAGCTGTAACAGTTAGAGAACATACCCATGAATATTTAAAAAATAACAAATACATAAATTAAATAAAATAATTTTTTAAAAGATTTTATTTATTTGACAGAGAGAGACAGTGAGAGAGGGAATACAAGCATGGGGAGTGGGAGAGGGAGAAGCAAGCTCCCACCCAGCAGGGAGCCCAATGCACAGTTTGATCCCAAGACCCTGGGATCATGACCTGAGGTGAAAGCAGACACTTAAAAACTAAGCCACCCAGGTGCCACAATAAAATAATTTTTTTATAAACTTTTAATGTTCTTTTAAAAAAAAAAAAGATTTTATTTATTTATTTGACAGACAGAGATCACAAGTAGGCAGAGAAGCAGGCAGAGAGAGGAGGAAGCAGGGGCTCAATCCCAGGGCTCTGGGATCATGACCTGAGCCAAAGGCAAAGGCTTTAACCCACTGAGCCACCCCGAGGCCCCAATAAAATAATTTAAAAAAAAAGAAACCATACCCATGAAAGAATATCCCTGGTGTGTTGTGGGTGTTCAGTAAACTGTCTATCCGAGGGCACCAGCGGACTCAGAGGAACTCGCAACTCTTGATCTCAGAGTTGTGAATTGGAACCCCACGCTGGGTGTAGAGGTTCCTTAAAATAAATAAATGAATACATAAACAAACAAAGTCCACTTATTGGGTATTCGTCAACTCCTATTTTGTGCCAGGCCCTCTGCTGGGCTTCAAGGGAACCCAGAGATGAAGGAGAGGTGACTGCTGTCCTCCAGGAATGAACTGTGGGCCGGATAAAACTCAGGCTTCAAAATTCAGGCGGCATTTTCCTGATGTTAAATGTGGTGGCGTGCAAACATTTAGAATATTTCGGGCTCAAAACTTGCTGCAGAGAAGAGTGAGTGGAGGTAGCCTTTGCTGAGTCTATGCCCTGTGCCAGGTTCTTCACCTACCTTTGTTTCACAAGGGGTACTGAGGCCCACGTAGGTGCCGAGTACTCTGCAGGGACCTAGGGCACTCAAGCAGGAAGGTGACCCCCTGCAGGGAGCCCACAGGCCAGTGTGGAACAGATGACAAAGAAGTCAAGACAGAGATGCACTTGTCATTGAAGTGAGTGCCTCTGAGGGAAATGGAAGGAGTGGGTCCCAAGGAGGGCGTCCCGAGGGAGGGGGATGGGAGCGGCTGCCCAGCTACAGGCAGTGAGAGGGGGTGTCGTCAGTAAAAAATTTTAAAACAGTAAGAACCCACTAAAAATCGGTCTGCTTTTTATTATCGCTACATACTAGCAATTCTAAACAGCGATCTCCCCCCAGAATTCTTTTGTTGGTTTAAGACCTCAACAGTGGTTTCTGTTACTGTTAATTTTTAGTAATATATATGTAAGTTTTAAATTAGTACACTTGTATTACTGAGCCTTTAAAAACCATTGTATTCTGCTTGGAAGTTAATTTGGGAGAATTTCCAGCCATTGAGCCACTCCCGGGACCAGCTCCCCACCGTCATGTGGATGCAAGATTGCTCACTCTCACTTGAGAGGAATGCTGTGTCTCCAACCCCTGTTGGACTGTCCTTCATTGAAACAGTCGGTATGAAATAAACAGGGGTAGTGTAGTCGGGCGCGCACATTTGGAGCTCTTAGTTGTTTAAAAATTGTCACCTGGGAAGATAGCTGGAAGCTGCTAGAATCCATCCTGAGGAATTACATGCGGACAGGACTGCAGTTTCTGGAATATATAGTGAAATGGACTTTTTCTGAATTTCTGCCAAACTTATCCTTCTGTTTAAGGCTTTCCCTAATTATTTGTGTACCTATCGCTTCGTGTGAGAAAGAACATTTCTAAATAAAAACTAATAAAAAATATTCTTCAGTTAATTATGACCAAAGATAAACTGAGAAATCTGCCTTAGCTACTTCTTGAACATAAAAATATGGAAAGATGGTTTTTGTTTTTGTTTTTAAGATTTTATTTATTTATTTCACAGAGATCACAAGTAGGCAGAGAAGCAGACAGAGAGAGAGGAGGAAGCAGGTTCCCTGCTGAGTGGAGAGCCCAATGTGGGGCTCGATCCCAGGATCCCAAGATCCTGACCTGAGCCAAAGGCAGACGCTTTAACCCACTGAGCCACCCAGGCACCCTGCAAAGATGGGTTTTGACAAAGTCACTGACAAATTTGCAGAAGGCTGGAAAACAGAAAGTGCATTGCTAACATTCATTCCCACAATTGATATGGATATACATTTTCCCCTTTTCTCGAAAACATATTCATGTAGGGGCGCCTGGGTGGCTTAGTTGGTTGAGCATCTGCCTTCAGCTCAGGTCATGATCTAGGGTCCTGGGATGGAGCCCCGCATCGGGCTCTCTGCTCCGCGGGGAGCCTGCTTCCTCCTCTCTCTCTGCCTGCCTCTCTGCCTACTTGTGATCTCTGTCTGTCAAATAAATAAATAAAATCTTTTAATAAATAAATAAATAAAATATTTTTAAATGTGCTTGTGTAATTAAGCAGTATACATTACTTAAAATTTTTTATTGTACTATATCTGTTTTTCTTTATTTTTTACTATGATGATTACACATATAAAATTCAATAAAAGAAAATTTGTGCTACATTTTTTATTGGCCACTGTTCACTATTCATGTCATGACTATGATTGAAAATTATGTATAGAATAGGGATGTTTAAAAAAAAATCTATTCTGGATATCAAGTACTCTGGGTGTGCCCCCTGAAGTCAGGGAAGGGTTCCCTTGAGTAAGTGAAATCCCAGCTGAGCTTTGAAGGGTGAGTTGGAGATGGCCAGGAGAAGAGGGTACTCCAGGCAGAGAGAAGAGCATATACAAAGGTCCTGCATCAAGGCAGAGGAAACAACTCAACACAGCACTGAGCAGAGTCAGCAAAGGGGAAGGGTCACAAGCTGAGACCCCAGAGGGCAACAGGAGCCATGTGATTGGAATGGGATTTGGTTGGACTGTGGGAAAACCCAAAATATGTGACTTAAATTAGATTACATTTTACTTCTCTCTCCCATAAGAAAAACCCCAAGGTAGGCCTGTGTGTGCGTGGCAGTGTCAGGGATCAGGCCCTTTTGTCCTGTTGCTCCACTGGCCCCAGTATTGGCTTCCTCCTCATGGTCCAAGATGGTTGCTTGAGTGTCAACCATCATGTATGCATTCTAGTCAGCAGGACAGGAGAAGGGACAAAGGAAGCCCCACCCTGGCACACACATAAGAACCCAACATCTGCCTCCATCCAGTCAGTCGGGATGTGATCATTTGGCACAAACTAGCTATAAGGGAGGCTGGGGAATGAAGCCTTTATTTAAATGGCTTTGTGCCACTCACAGTGGGTTATCTTCTAATGAAGATAATGGGGAGGGGTACATGTCTGCCACACCATGAAAAGGAGCTTAGCCTTTTTCCTAAAAGCAATAGTGAGCCACTGAAGGTTTAAAGAACAAGAGTAGTGTGATCGTACCTTCATCTGAAGATGGTAAGGAATGGCTGGCAGGCTGGGGTGGCTGCAGGGAGCTAGAAGGAAACTCCCACAATGGCCCAGGCACAGGGGTATGGAGGGAGAGTGGACGTGAGAAGATGGAGGAAGATATCAGAGATGCCAAAACTGCTAGCTGAGGGGTGGGACAGTAGCCAAGACTGGCCAGAGTGGAAGAGAAGCAAGTTCATGGGGCTATCATGAGTTCAGTTTGGACTTGTGATGTCCGAGGTACCTGTAAGACATCCAAATGCGGCCATTGGCAGGCAGGTGGATTTACAAGTCCAGGGCACAAAGAGCGGTCCGAAGGGCAGATAGGTTGAGGGGGTCATGGTGAAGAGACGCTATTTAATGCCACAGGTCAGAAAAGCACACAGAAGTGCAAGGGGAAGGCTGAGCCAGGGAACTTCCCCCGTGACAGGCTGGGAAGAAGTGGTGCAGGAGACAGAAAGGCCAAAGACCAAATGAACAGAAGAGACAGGACTTCTACAAGCCAAGGGAATTCAGTGTTTAAAAGAGGAAGAGAAGGCTTTCCCTGCCATGGCCTTCCCTCACCTGTACTGAGGCAGAGGCAGAAAATGAAGAGAAGAACCCAAGTCAGAGTTAGCAGACCTGACCCTAACACTTCCCTTACTGGAACTCAATTCCTCATCTGTAAAGTGGGGCCAAGGCGCCAATCCTACTGTGTAGGCCCTCTTGTTGCTTCTCCAATACCATTCCTCCTGATTCCCTAACAGAACCACAGTTTCACTTTAGTAACTATGGCAGGGACTGCCAAGGTCCCCCATATCCCTTCTCCCTTCTTTCATAGATATGGAAATTTAAGCTGGCTAAAGACTACATTTCCCAGCCTCCTTTGCAGTAAGGGGTGGTCATGTGACTGCAATGAGTTGTGTTACAGGAGGGGAATCCTGAGCTTAGGGAACCTGAATCTTAACAAACTTGCCCTTCAACCTGGAGGAAAATACTATCTTCTAAGGCTGTTTGCTATATGAACCTCTTCCAGAGATGTGCAGAAACAGGAGGGACCCACGGACAATGAGTTCTTTTCTAGCATTGCAATAATATTGGATTTTGAATGAGCAGTGGTATAATTATGACCACTGAGATATGGAGATGAATTGTTGAAGCTGTTAGCAGCTTCCAGGAAAGCTCTCCTTTCTCACCGTCTGTTGTTACATCAAGACGTGACACTTGCTGACAGGCAGCCATCTTGTGACCGCAAAGAAAAACATGGCTGACCCCTGGCAATGGCGGAGACAGAGGTTGAAAACTGCCTCAGTGCTTGATGGTGCTGCAGAGCCACTCAGCCAGCCCTGGAACCACTTCACCTCTTGCCGTCTTGTTATAAGAAAGCAGAAGTGTCCTCATTGTCGGAGCCCTTTGAGTCAAGTGTCAGCTTGAGGCATCCTGAATCTTGCTCCTTTGTGGTATACCTTCCTCCTAGAAGTGTGGGGAGACCAGCCCATACAAAAGCCCAGCTGGGAAGTGCTTCCCCATGAGAGAGGGCCCTGGACTCATCCAGGGGGATGAGGTAAGACAACTCAGTGAGGGGTTTTCCTCATCCCAATCGGCCGATGATAGTACCTGGCCTGCCTAACAGCTGAAAGCTAAACCAGTTGGCTTCTTGGGGTCCCTTCTAGCTCTGAGGTCTACAGTTGGGTGACACCCCCTCACTCCATCCCAGCACAGGGCTCCTACATCCTAGGAAGCTCCAGGGAGGGACCCCTGCCTTTCTACTGGCCAAGTACATGGGGGAGTGGAATGGGAGCTAGGCCATTTCCCCTGCAGACTCCAAGGGGAGCAGATTCTGCCTCGCATTTGTTCCCACTGGAAGCCCCAGCAGTGCACTGCGGATGGCCCTCAGTGGGGAGCCTGCATAAACTTAGGGGTAAGGTTACTCAGAGGGGAGTTTGAAGCACCGTGGGGTTACGTGGGGGATGGTGAAGGGGACCCTGAGGAGAAGCAGAGCCAGGTGACACACACAGCAATTTCAATGTGGCTTGGGGCTGTGGGGGACAGATGGCTTGTCAGATCAGTTCGTCAGGACTAATGGGCTGCTCTGTTACCGCCCACGGAACACGCTGGGAGCAGATCTGAACATTTGAAAGGGGGCTTTCTGGAGACACAGGCTTTTAAACCAAACATCAATCTAATGCGGAGGGGGGGTGGATTTCAAGCACCTTGAACAAGCTGGTGGGGCATAGTTAGGGAAAAGGCAGGGATTTCATCACTCCTCAAATCCTCAAAGGACCCTCCTCTCAATTAAATTCAAAAGCAGGGGCACCTGGGTGACTCAGTCCTTGGGCAGCTGCCTTTGGCTCAGGTCATGATCCTGGGGTCCTGGGATCGAGCCCCAAGTGCAGCTCCCGGCTCAGCAGGGAGTCTGCTTCTCCGTCTTCCCCCTCCCTTGCTTGTATTCTCTTTCTCAAATAAATAGAATCTTTAAAAAAATAAATTCAAAAGCAATTATTGAGCACCTAGAGTGTGCAGATAAAAGACACCAGTGCTAACTAGTGCTGGCCCAACACCTGGAGGTGGCAGCATCATCATTTACCACCCCCACCCCAGCTCAGGTTTGCTTCCTCTGGGCAGTTTTTCCAGAGATGCACCACTCACCCCCAGCTGCGCTGCTCAGCATCTCAGCTGGGTTACCCTCCTGCTCCCCCTGGATGCCCTCCAACTCCGCTGAGTTAGCCAGCCCCTTCCCCCAAAACCGGGTCAATGTGGGTGTTTCCCTCAGCCCCCCAGGCCATGCCCCCCACAATGCCAGGCCTAAAGAGTGGGCAGGGGGGGCATAGCCTGAGAGCTGCAAAGGAAGGTGAGTGCCATCTGGGAGATCTCACCAGGAAAGGCTCCAGGAAGGGTTGAACGGAAAGCAAGGGCTGGGCATGGGAGTGGCCTGTGAGGGAGAGGGAAAAGGGGTGCAGGAAGACAGGGACCAGGCCCTGAGCAAAGTCAGTAAAATCAGCTGGCAAGATTAGGCGGAAGAGGCTTTGGCTGTCCTTGGTGCGACAGCATGGGGGAGCCCCTGGAGAATTAAGCAGGGATATAAGCCTCACAGGGGCACGCCTCAGAGACACTGTGGGTTCGCTTCCAGACCACTGCTGTAAAGCGAGGCGAGTGAATTGTGGTTTCCCGGTTATATAAAAGTGATGTTTACACGATCCTGCGGTCTGTTACGTGTACAATAGCATCAGGTCTGAGACAACAATGTACATACCTTGAATTAAAACTACCTCATTGCAGGGTGCCTGCCTGGCTCAGTCAGTACAGCGTGCGGCTCTTGATCTCAGAGTCACGAGTTCAAACCTCATGCTGGGTGTAGAGATTACTTAAAAAAAAAAAAAAAAAAACCACAACTTTATTGCTAAAAAATGCTAACCATCATCTGAGCTTTCAGTGAGTTGAAATCACTGATCGCAGATATAATAATAATGAATAACAAACATAGTATTAATGAAAAAAAGTTTAAATATGGTAAGAATTACCAAAACGTGACACAGGAACACCAAGTGAGAGCAAAGGCTGTTGGGAAAATGATGCCAACAGGCATGCTCAATGTAGCGTTGCCACAAACTCAGTTTGTAAAAACTGCAGTATCTCTGAAGAACAATAAAGCAAGGCCCGAGAAGACAAGATATGCCTGTGGAGCTTTATTTGGACAATTGTGATATGCCAGGCACCAGCTTGGATGTTCTATATGTATTTCCTTTTTTTTTCAAAATGATCTCTGTTTCCAGCGTGTGGCTCAAACTTACAATCCCGAGATCAAGAGTCACATGCTCCACCGACTGAGCCACATGTTTCCTTTTATTAATCCTCATGCCAGCGCTCGAAGATGGATATTAGTATCCCATGTGGCTAAGGGATGGAAGCACCACAATCACCAAGTAGCAAAGCTGGGATTTGAACTTCAGTCTCTCTGACCCTATCCCCAGCAGGAGCTAACGTTTGGGCCATGTGCCTTATGGACAGCACTCCCCTTAACCATCCTAGCCACCCTTGGTGGGCCCATCAGGGGTCACCATCATGCTACACTGGCTCTCCCCTCCACTCCTGGAAGCGACATCAATCTTTACTCCAGTAAGTCTTTCGACAGAGCTCAGGGCGCGGCAGCTGAATGAAGGAGTCATCCTGGAAATTGCTCCCCCTTCAGGCCTTTAGATGACTGCAGCCCTGGCCAACACTTGAACTATGATCTCATGACAGACTCCAAACTAGAAGCTAGAAGCTCAGCAACTCCCAGACTCCTGACTCCCATTCATTCATTACATATCAGAGTGATTTCTTACCCATCAATAGATAATAAGAGCACACCTCTTTTGGGGTCCAACCCCTCCTGGCGGTGTGACCCTGGACAACTTTACCTCTCTGAGCATATGGTTTCTCCAGTTGAGACCTTCCACTGAACTCCTGACCAATGCAATCAGCAACCACCACTAAGGTCCTTCCAGTATGGGCACTCAGCATGTCTCAAATATCTCATAAATCCATTTCCCACCATGGCTCATCAACTCTCCCTTCAATTACCCAAAAATGAAAAATCCATTTTTCAGTAAAAGATGGACAGAAGACATAGACCTTTTTCCAAAGAAGACCTCCAGATGGCCAACAGACACATGAAAAGATGCTCATTATCACTCATCTTCAGGGAAATACAAATCAAAACTACAATGAGAAATTACCCCACACCTGTCGGAATGGCTAAAATCAACGACATGGGAAATAACAGGTGTTGGCGAGGATGCAAAGAAAGGGGAACCGTCTTACACTGTTGGTGGGAATGCAAGCTGGTGCAGCCACTCTGGAAAACAGTATGGAGGTTCCTCAGAGAGTTAAAAATAGAACTATCCTCTGATCTAACAATCCCGCTATTAGATATTTACCCGAAGAATACAAAAATACTAATTCATGCACCCCTATGTTTACAGCAGAATTATCTACAATAGCCAAATTAATGAAACAGCCCAAGTATCCATAGATTGATGAATAAATAAAGAAGATACACACACACACACACACAATGGAACACTACTCAGCCAAAAAAAAAAAAAAATTAAATCTTGCCATTTGCAAAAACATGGATGGAGTTAGAAAGTATGATGCTAGGTAACATAAGTCTGTCAGAAGAAGACAAATACCATATGATCTCACTCACATGTGGAATTTAAGATCTAAAATGAGAAAGGTGAAAGAGAGAGAGAGACACCAAGAAACAGACTCTAAATTGTACAGAACAAACTGATGGTCACCAGGGGAGAGGGAGGTGGGGGATGAGGGAAACAGGTCATGGGGATTAAGGTGTTTGCTGGTGATGAGCTCTGGGTGACATATGGAAGTATTGAATCAGTATATTGTGCAACTAAAACTATATTACACTGTATGGCCACTGGAATTTAAACTTAAAAAAAAAATCCCCAAAATGCCAGTGGATTACACTAGACAGAAGTATATTTCATGTTCAAGAAGTCCAAAGGCGGGGCGCCTGGGTGGCTCAGTGGGTTAAAGCCTCTGCCTTCGGCTCAGGTCATGGTCCCAGGGTCCTGGGATCGAGCCCCACATCAGGCTCTCTGCTCAGTGGGGAGCCTGTTTCCTCCTCTCTCTCTCTGCCTACTTGTGATCTCTATCTGTCAAACAAATAAATTAAAAAAAAGAAGAAGAAGAAGAAGTCCAAAGGCAGGGACTCCTCGGTTAGCATGGTGTACTACAGAGCCAGGAACCCAGGCTGTTTCTATCCCGTGCCTCAGCAATGTGTGGCTTTCATTACTGTTTCCTCATGCTCTAAAGAGCTGCTAGTGTTCCAGCCATCATGTCCACATTCTAGCCATTAGAAAGATGTAACTGGAAAAAAATAAAACATCCTTCCCTTTAAAAACACCTTACTTATTTTCCCCTGACCACCTCTAGCAAGGGAGGCAAGGAAACAGTCTATTTTGAGAGTCATCGTGCACTCAGCTAAAAATACAGAAATTTTGTACTCAAGAAGAAGGGGAGTTCAGGCATGTAGGCTGATCAGCAGCCTTTGCAGCATCCTCCACACTGCTGCCCAGTAAAGGGTTTTATTATTACTTCGGGTTTTGTTCTTCATTATAAAAATAATATAATATAGAAAGCTGAGACCCAGAGTGGGGTCACAGAGAGTTGGTGGCTGTGCCAGAAGTAGACTCCACAGCCATGATCCCTCTCCACTCTGTCCTCCGTTTTCCCAGCAGGGATTATTTTATAATTGGGGCAATGAAACACATAAACACACAACAAAAGAACATTCCAGTTTCGACCTAAGTTACAAAGGAAATTGAAAGAAAATATTTATAGTTATATCTTTTAAAATAACAAAGAAGGGTGCCCCCATATTTGAAGGAGGCAAATTCTTTCCTGGCTCAGTTCTTGGAATCAGGAGAAATGATCACACCTTTGCATCTCAGGCTCTGTGCCTCGAACCTGTAGAACAGAGCCTGATTTCTTCCTTATAAATATAAATCTGTTACTTTTAGGTGATAGTAATGGGAAGCAAAAACGGAATATGTTTGAGCTGCTTCATTTTTCAAAGCTGACATGATATGAAAGAAATGAACCTGAATTTAAGATTTATCCTTTAAGGTACACGCAGAGTATTAAGAGGGTTGGGACTGAGTACAAGGGACTTTCTCTGTGGGGTTACCTATCTTTGTACCATTTGAACCTTACAAGAAGCATGGATTGCACATATAAATGAAAAAATAGACACTTAAAATCAAATACAGCCAATACCCTCTCTAAACAAAATGACAGGTGCTCATTATAGAAAATGCAGAAATATATAAGACAATTTTATTTTTTTAAAGTTCTCCTTTTTTTTTTTTAGGAGTTTATTTACTTATTTGACACACAGAGAGAGAACACAAGCAAGGGGAGTAGTAGAGGGAGAAGCAGGCTTCCCGCTGAGCAGGGAGACCAACGCAAGCCTCAATCCCAGGACCCTGGGATCATGACCTGAGCTGAAGGCAGATACTTAATGACTGAGCCACCCAGGTGCCCCAAGAAAACAATTTTAACTACCCCAATTTCACCCTTCAGAGAGAGCTCCACTGTTAATATTTTGATATGATGCCTTCAGTCTCCTAACTTAGGATCATTCTGGATGTAGCTCTTTCCAAGATTTATTACAAGAATTTTCAAACAGAGAGCAAAGCTAAAATAATTGTTCAGTGACCACTTATTCCCACCCCCTAGAGACTCCCATTAACATTGTACTTTAGCTGCTTTATTGCATAATTATCCAACTGGATACAGTTGGCTTTTTAAATTATCATACAGTCATAGTAACCTCTTTTTGTGTGCAGTTCTATGAATTTTACATGTATATACATACATAACCACCACAACCAGGTTTCAGAACAGTTCCATCATCCCCAAGTAGCTCCTTTTATAAAAAAATTTTTGAGAGGGAGAGAGAGAGAGAATGGGCAGAGGGAGAGGGAGAAAGAGGATCTTCATCAGGCTCCCCCCACCCCAGCACAGAGCCTGCCACGGGGCTCGATCTCATGACCCTGAGAACATGACCTGAGCTGAAACCAAGAGGCAGACACTTAACCAACTGAGCCAGCCAGGTGCCCCACAAATGATTCCCTCTTGCTATCCCTTTCTAAGAATGCCTTCCCTCACCCTGAAGCCCTGAGAACCACTGGTCTGTTCTCAGCACCACTGTTTTGTGTTTTCTAAAATGTCACATAAATTGAACCATACAGCATGTATCCTTGAGACTGGCTTCTGGCAGTCACGCTCTGTGTAGCAAGAGTTTGTTCTTTGGAAGGCACTTAAATATATAAAGCAAATCTTTACAGACATAAGGGGAGAAATTGACAGTAATATACTAATAGCAGGGGACTTTAACACCCCACTTACATCAATGGATAGATCATCTAGACAGAAAATCAATAAGGAAATATTGGCCTTAAATGACACATTAGACCAGATGGACTTGATAAATTTATATAGAACTTCCATCAGAAACAAAACATATTCTTCTCAAGTGTACATGGAACATTCTCCAGGACACATTAAACTACAAACAATCCCAGTAAATTCAAGAATACTGAAATTATATCAAGCCTCTTTTCCAACCCCAAGGCTATGAAACTAGACATCAATTACAAGAAGAAAACACACACACATGCAAAGACTATACAACATGCTACCAAACAACCAATGGGTCAACAAAGAAATAAAATAATAAATTTTAAAATACCTGAAGACAGGTGAACATGGAAGCACAGCTTTCCAAAATCTATGGAACGCAGCAAAAGCAGTTTTAAGAGGGAATTTCATAGCAATTCTGGCCTACCTCAGCAACAAAATACTCAAACAAACAATCTTATACCTAAAAAAGAACAAACAAGACCAAAGTTAGCAGAAGGAAGGAAATAATAAAGACCAGAGGAGAAATATATGAAATAGAGACAAAAACAAAAACAAAACAAAAAAAAGACATATACACATGATAGAAGAGATCAGTGAGGGGCACCTGGGTGGCTCAATCAGTTAAATGTCTGACTTCTTGGTTTCAGCTCAGGTCATGATCTCAGGGTCATGAGACTGAGGCCTGTGTTAGACTCCCTGCTCAGCATGGAATCTGCTTGAGATTCTCTTTCCCCTCTACCCCTCCTCCTGTCTTCTCTCTCTCAAAATAAATAAATAAATAAAATCTTTAAAAAAAGAAAAAAGGAAAGATCAATGAAACTAAAAACTGATTTCTAGGGGTGCCTGGATGGCTCAGTCAATTAAGCGTCTGCTTTTGGCTCAGGTTATGATCCCAGGGTTCTGGGATCGAGCCCTGCTTTGGGCTCTCCACTCAGCCAAGAGTCTGCCTCTCCCTTTTACTCTCCCTCTGTGATCTCTTGCTTTCTCTCTCTCTCAAATAAATAAATAAAATCTTAAAAAAAAAAAAAAGCTGTTTTTTGGAAAAGACAAAATTGATAAAACACTAATTAGACTCATTACAAAAAAAATAAAAAAAAGAGGGGATGGGCCCCCACTGGCTAAGTCAGTAGAGTATGTGACTCTTGATTTTGGGTTTATAAATTCAAGCCCCACATTGGGTATAGATTAGTCAAAAATAAAATCATAGGCGATCCCAGGTGACTCAGTTGTTTAAGTGTCCGACTTTTGGTTTGGGCTCTGGTCATGATCTCAAGGTCATGAGATTGAGCCTGATGCTGGGTTCTGTGTTGGGCGTGGAGCATGCTTAAAATTTTCTCTCTCTCTCTGCTGCTCCCACCTCCTGTGCTCACAATCTCACTCTTTCAAAATAAAATAAAATAAAATAAACTCAAAGGGATTAAAGACTTGAATGTAAGACGCAAAACCATAACAATCCTAGATGAGAACATAGGCAGTAAGCAATTTGACATTGGTTTTAGCAATATGTTTTTAGGACAAGTCTCCTCAGGCAAGGACAACTAAAGCAAAAATAAACAAATGGGGCTACATCAAACTGAGAAGCTTTTTCACAGTAAAGGAAATCATCAACAAAATAAAAAGGCACCCTGCTGAATGGGAGAAGATATTTGCAAATCATATATCCAATAAGGGGTTAATATCCAAAATATATTAAGAACTCATACAACATAACATTAAAAAGAAAAAAAAAAAACCACCCTCATTTAAAAATGGACACGAGAGGGGCTCCTGGATGGCTCAGTCTGTTCAGCGTTTGCCTTCAGCTCAGGTGATTGGGATCAAGTCCCACATTGTGCTCCCTGCTCAGTGGGGAGCCTGCTTCTCCCTCTCCCTTGGCTGCTCCCCTTGCTTGTGCTCTCTCTCTGTCAAATAAATAAATACAATCTTTAAAAAAAAAAAATAGAAAATGGGCAGAAGACATTTTTCTAAAGAAGGTACACAGAGGGGGCACCTGGGTGGCTCAGAGGGTTAAGGCCTCTGCCTTCAGCTCCAGTCGTGATCTTGGGGTCCTGGGATCGAGTCTCGCATCGGGCTCTCTGCTCAGTGGGGAGCCTGCTTCCCCCTCTCTATCTGCCTGCCTCTCTGCCTACTTATGATCTCTGTCTGTCAAATAAATAAATAAAATTTAAAAAAAAAAAAGAAGAAGAAGGCACACAGATGGCCAGCAAATACCAGAAAAAGTGCTCGACATCACTCACCATCAGGGAAATGCAAATCAAAACCAAACTGAGACATCACTTCACACCCGTCAGCTCAGCTGTTATCAGAAAGACAAAACATAACAAGTGTTGGCAAGGATGCAGGGAAAGGGGAACGCTCGTGTGCTGTGGGTGGGAATGTAAATTGATGCAGGCACCTGGAAAACAGTGTGGAGGTTCCTCAAAAAATTATACCAAAAATGAAATCACCAATTCGAAGAGATATTTGCACCCCTATAATCACTGAAACATTATTTATAATCACCAAGATATGGAAGCAACCTAAGTGTCCATCAATAAATGAATGGGTAAAGAAGATGTGATACAAACACACACACTCGCGCACGCACACACACACACACAATGGGATATTACTCAACCCTAAAAAATGAAATCTTGCCATTTGCTACAACATGGTTGGACCTAGAGGGTATCATCCTAAGTGAAATAAGTCAGACAGAGAAAGGCAAATATTATATGATTAAATTCATATGTGGAATCTAAAAAACCAAATAAACAAACAAAACCAAAACAGACTCTTAGATACAAGAAACACGTTGTTGGTTACCAGAATGCGGAGGGGTGGGGGGATGCACAAATTAGGCAGAGGGGTTTAAGAGGTACAAACTTCCAGTTATAAAATAAATGTCATGTACAGCATAGGGAAGGTAATCCAAGAATAACTTCCTATGTGGACAGGCAGTAACTGGACTTATCCAGGGTGGGGGGAGTCATTTCATAATGTATAAAAATATAGAATCACTTAATGTACACCGAAACTAAAATAATATTCTATGTCAATTATGAAAGGAAGGGAGGGAGGGAAGGCAGGAAGAAATTGTTTTGTTCATTTTTACTGCTGAATAGTACTCCATAAGCGAACGAGTTCATTTACCCACTCGCCCCTTTGGGTTGGTTCCAGCTTTGGTGATTCTGAATAAAGCTGCTACCAACATTTTGCATGGCTGTGTTTTCCAGAATGTAAGAGTTCATTTCTCTGAGGTAACTACCTGGAAGTGGGCTTGCTGCAAGGGTCATGGCAGTTTTTGTTTTTTAAAGATTGTATTTGAAACAGAGAGAGAGATCACAAATAGGGAGGCAGGCAGAGAGAGGGGGGGAAGCAGGCTCCCTGCTGAGCAGAGGGCTCAATCCCAGGACTCCATCCCAGGACTCTGGAATCACGGACCTGAGCAGAAGGCAGAGGCTTAACCAACCAACCGATCCACCCAGGTGTCATAGCGTTTGAATTTGCGCTTACCCAGTGGCTAACGATGTGGAGCTTCTCAGTGTGTGCTTATTTGCCATCTGCTCATCCTTGTGGATGAAGTGTCTGTTTAACCCTTTTGCCCATTTAAAATTGGCTGGTCGTTTTCTTACCGCTGAGTTTTAAGAATATTTTGTGTATTCCGGATAAAGGTCTTTGGTCAAATCTATGATTTGTAAATATTCCCTCTCAGCATCTGACTTGTCTTTACCTTCCCTTAACATACACTGTCAATAAATTGATGAAGTCCAGCTTGTCAGTTTTGGGGTGGTTTTTTTTTTTTTCTTTCCTTTCTGGGATCCTAGTTTTAGTGTCATGTGTAAGAACTCGACGAACCCCAGGCCAGGAAGGTTTTCTTCTGTGCTTTCTTCCAGACATTTTATAGTTTTAGGTTTCAGATCTATGATTCATCTTGAGTTAATTTTAGTTTAACGTGTGAGGTTTAGGACAAGGCGTCTTTTGTGTTTGGTGGGGGTTGTTTTGTTCTGTTTTTGCATATTGGTGCCCCGGTGTTCAACACCGTTTGTTGGCAAGTTGTTAAACCTCGTCAAAGCCAACCGACCAAATTTGTGCGGGTCTGCTTCTGGACTCTATTTTGTTTCACTGACCCATTCACTGTGTCCACTCCTCAAAACACGCCACGCTCTTTTTTCCCTTTATAATATGTGTTATTTTTTTATGTAAGAGTTTATTTATTTGCGAGGGAGAGCGACCGCGCATGCGTGCAAGAGTGGGTGGGGCGGAGCTGAGGGAGAGGGAGAAGCCGACTCCCCACCGAGCCCAGAGCGGATCCTGAGGCCATGACCTGAGTTTCTCCACTGAGCCACCTGAGTGCCCCAGAACGGACTACACTCTTGATTCCTGTTTCAAGTTGTGTTGTAGTAAATGCTAAAAACAGACAACATAATGCCTCCGATTTTATTCTTCCTTTTTGAAATTGTTTGGGCTATTCTAATTTCTCTAATTTCCATTTAATTTTACAATCAGCTTGTCTCTACAAAAATTCCTATTGGGGTTGTATTGGGGTTATGTTAAACCTACAGATTACTTTTATGGGTTGAACGTTGTCCCGCCCACCCCAACAAAGAGAACGTTGAAACCCCAACCTGGGCCACATTTACCTCAGAATGTGATTTTATTTATTTATTTTAAATATTTTTTTATTTATTTGAGAGATAAAGAGGGTGCTCAGGAGGAGGGGCAGAGGGAGCTAGAGAATCTCAAGCAGACTCCACGCCCAGTGCATGAGACCAACTTGGGGCTCGATCTCACAACCCTGAGATCATGACCAGAGTTGAAATCAAGAGTCCCATGCTTAACTGCCTGAGCCCTCCAGGAGCCCCCCACCATGTGATTTTATTTGGAAATAGGACCATTGTAGATGTAGTTAAGATGCAGTCATGGGGTGGAACAGGGTGTGTCCTTAATCCAGTATGACCAAGGTCCCTATAGGAGAAGGGACATACACAGAGAATGCCAGGTGACGAGAGGTAAATGTGGAAGTGCTGCTACTTCAAGCCAAGGACACCAAGGATTGACGGCAAGCCACCAGAAGCTGGAAGAGGCAAGGAAGGGTCCTTCCTCCCCAGAGACTTCAGAGAGTAATCAAATCCTGTGGATTTCCGACCTCTAGCTTCTTGACCTGTGAGACATGAGTTTCTTTTCTTTTTTAATAGATCTTATTTATTTATTTATTTATTTATTTATTTGAGAGTGTGGCAATGGGGCAGGAGGGTGCTACAGGGAGAAGCAGACTTCCTGCTAAGCAGGGAGCTGGATGTGGGGCTCCATCCCGGGACCCCAGGATCATGACCTGAGCTGAAAGCAGATGCTTAATGACTGAGCCACCCAGGTTCCCCATATAATAGTATTGTCTTTTTAATTCGCTTTCAAGTTCTCATTGTGAGCATAATGAGAGCGCCGAATCCTAACCACTAGACCACCAGGGATCATTGTGAGCATAATGAAATAGGATTGATTTGTGTATAAACCCTGTAACTTGCAGCCATGATGAAGTCAGTTATTGCTTGTAAGAGTTCTAGAAATTTTTTAAAAGATTTTATTTTAGTTCTTTTTTTAAAAAAGATTTTATTTATTTGTTTGACAGAGAGAGATCATACGTAGGCAAAGAGGCAGGCAGAGAAGGGGGTAGGAGGCTCCCTGCTGAGCAAAGAGCCCTGGGAGTTGGGGGGACACAGGATGACTCCATCCCAGGACCCTGGGATCATGACCTGAATTGAAGCAGGTCCCAACTGGGCCATGCAGGTGCTCTTAAATGCTTTGTGCTCAACAGGGAGTCTACTTCTCCCTCTGTCCCTCTCCCTTGCTCATGCTCTCTCTCTCTCTCTCAAATAAATAAATAAATAAATTTTTAAAAACCTGCAAATGGGGGCATCTGGGTGGCTCAGTGGGTTAAGCCTCTGCCTTCGGCTCCGGTCGTGATCTTGGGGTCCTGGGATCAAGCCCCGCGTGGGGCTCTCTGCGCGGTGGGGAGCCTGCTTCCACCACCCCCCATCTGCCTCTGTCTACTTGTGATCTCTCTCTGTTGAATAAATACATAAAAATCTTTATAAAAAATAAATTAAAGGGGCGCTTGGGTAGCTCAGTGGGTTAAGCCTCTGCCTTTGGCTCAGGTCATGGTCTCAGGGTCCTGGGATCGAGCCCTGTTTCGGGAATCTCTGCTCAGCAGGGAGCCTGCTTCCTCCTCTCTCTCTGCCTGCTTCTCTGCCTACTTGTGATCTCTGTCTGTCAAATAAATAAAATCTTTTAAAAAAATTAAAAATAAAAATAAAAACCTGCAAATAAAAGATTTTAACTAATCTCTACACCCAACATGGGGCTCCAGCACACAAACCCAAGATCAAGAGTCACATGCTCTACCAACTGAGCCAGCCAGGCGCCCTGAGTTCTAGAAATCTTTAGTACTTCTCTCTCTCTCTCTCTCTCTTTTTTTCTCTTTAGCACTTCTGACGGCATTTACTCTCTTTGAAAAAAAAATGTATTAATTGCTAAAAACATTCCAAGATACTTCACTCTTTAGGTTAGCAATTCCCTCCTGTTAGATGCTCACATTGTTTTCTTTTATTATTATTATTACTATTATTACTAACGATGGAATAAATTTGATTCTGGGACATAAGTCCCTGACCTCTTTTCTAATTGTGTGAGAGGAAGGATTCCTAGAAATGGGGATTAGCTGGTTGAAGGGCTGTGCCGTCCTCAAGTACTACTCATGGCTCAGCAGCTTTCCAGAAAGGTCAAACTAACTCATTCCCATCAGCTACATGTGAGAGCACTCAGCATGCTGAAACATTGCCAGCATTGGGAATTATCATTTTAAAGCTCTTTGCCATTTGATAGGAGAAAGACAGTATTTCCCTTGCACTTAAAAGTAATCCTTTCTAAAATGCAACCTGTACCATCCCTGCTAAAAACCTTCCATGGCTCCCTATTACCTTTGGAATAAAGCCTTAGCTGACAGGTGAGCACCCCAGTATCAGCTCCCATTTACTCCACTTTCAAATTCTGTGGCTTCCTTTCCCTCCCCTGTACTCAGTACTACAGCGTGGCTGGCTGTTACCGAAACCCACTGGAAAAACTCCTTCCCTCCAGGGCTCTGCCCACACCACTCATCTCACTCCACCGTGTTGCTTCTTAAATGCATGAGCCTCATGTTTCTCACTGCAATGAAGCTAACCACCCTGCACACCTGTTCAGACTCACTGTGATGATGTAAAGTTCTAGGGCTGCCTGGGCGGCTCAGTGGCTTGAACCTCTGCCTTCAGCTCAGGACATGATCTCAGGGTCCTGGGATCGAGCCCAGCACCTGGCTCTCTGCGCAACAGGAAGCCTGCTTCCCCTTCTCTCTCTGCCTTCTTCTCTGCCTACTTGTGATTTCTTTCTGTCAAATAAATAAATAAAATCTAAAAAAGAAAGATAGATAGATAGATAGATCTAATAGGTATCCAAGTGCTTTTTAATGTTCTGCATCACTCTGCCAAGGACGGCCATCTCTGCCCACCCCTCCTCTTGGAAGGAAGGAGCAGGATGGTGAGAGCTACAATTCCCTGGGTGCCCAGCCCCGTGCACTAAGGGCACACCCGGAAGCCTGGCAGTCAGGGCCCTGGCAGGACTCGCAACCCAACCCAGGGACTCGCAGAGGCTTTAAGGGAGGGCCGCTAGTGAAGTAAAGAGGATCCATGGGGGGGGGGGGTGCAGCTCCGGAACCAGCAAGGGCAGGTTGTCATTGTGGCTCCCAGGGCTGAAAGGATAAAGGTCAGATGTACGGGGAGCTTGAAGATATAGGGGGAGTCATGGAGGGATACAGCCGCAGCCAGACCAGAGGCAAAAGTCAGGCAGGAGCCAGGGCAAGAGCATCCTGACTTCTCCTTCCCTCCGATCCCTTAGAGTGGGTGCTGCCCAACAGAAAGCCATTTGGCAAGGGGACCCAGGCACAGAACCTGGTGAGAGCAGGGAGAGATGGGGAGGGTAAGGGGGTGGAGGAAGGAGGAATAACGGGGGCCAGGATTACTGTCCACCACCACCTCCCATTTTGCAGATGAAGATCTTGAGGCCCAGAGACAGGAAGACACTTGCCCCCCTGCTGCGGAGCTGGTAAGGTGGAGCTGGGAGAGGACAGCAGGCTCAGAGGCATGGTCGCTGGACCCAACCTCCCAGAACAGGAGGCTCCTGCTGTTAGCAGCATGCACTGTGGGCAGCGCCAGGCACCCCTGCCTCTCTGCTCTCCTCCCTCCCTCTCACTGGTCACTAGTCCCTTCCTCTCGCTTGTCTCCTTCCTGGGTCTCTGTGTCCTTCTCCACTTTCTCTCCTCCCAATTTCTGAGCCTTCTCGTCTCTGGCTTTCTGTCTCTACATTTCTCTGCCTTTCTTTTCTGCATGGCTGACTTGCCATCCACCCCGCCCCACCCCTCCAGAGCTCAGTGTCTCTGCGACTCTCCTCTGGACTGTCCTCAGTGCTCCTCCGTCTCCCATCTCTGCTGCGAGCACCCCGTCCATACACGCCCCGCCCCCTGTCGCCGGCCCGTCCCTCCGCCCTGCGGCTCGGTGGCAGGGCCCGGGGGCGGGGACAGCAGGGCTGGCGAGGCGCCCGGCCTGAGTCACACGCATGAGGCAGCGTGAGTCAGGCGCGGAGGGAAGTCCCTACGGAAGGGGCTTTCGGAGCCGCAATCGAATCACAGGGAAAGAGAAAGTGTTCGGACGTTCCTTTGACACAGTGACCTTGTGTGAGCCCTAGCTGGGCACACCCCCGACATCCTATCCACAGACAACAACACGCGCCCCCACCCCCAGCCCACCACTCCCGGGGTGCACGGCAAGGCCCCCCCCAACCTCCACTGGGGCCCCGGTGGCAGACACTGTCTGTTCCCTGTGCCTCCACCAGGCAGTCCTTCTCCCAGCTTCCAAAAGGCCTGGCCAATGCCCCAGCCAGCACCCTTCGGTGGCGGCCAGACCTCACACGCCTTCCCCCCATCGGTCCAGGCGCTGTGTCAGGAAGGACCCCTTGCAGATGGATCAGGTCACCTTGTGCAGCCCGGCCTTATGGCAGGAGATAGGCAACTTGGGGTCCTTTCGGGGGTTAAAGATCCCCTCCCTCAGGCTCTCCTCCTCACCCTCTGAGCCTGGCCTGGGATCAGATCAGCTGGATTCAATTAAACAAATCTTTATTGAACACCTATAATAATATCCAGTGCCAGACTCTAAAACTCTAAAACTGGGGACAGGACGAAATATGTTGCCTCCCGCCCTCGGAGAGCAGATATTGGGGCGGGGGGTAGGTGGACAATAAACACTAAGTGAAGAATCAAGAATCTAGACCAGCACTGTCCATGGATACAGAAGCTGAGGCACATCCGTGAGCTCTCTGGTGGCCATATTAAAATGGTAAAAAAGAAATACATGAAATGAACTTGAATAATATATTGCGTTTAAGGCAATATGCCCAAATATAATCATTTCAGCATATACTCAACATACACGAAAATTAGTATTTCTATGTGTGTGTGTGTTTAATCCTAAATCTTGAAATCCAGAGTACTTCAGACTTCCTGCACATCTCAATTCACACTCCGCACATGTGTCTGGGGATAACAGTGATGGGCAGTGCTGTCTAGATGCCCAATAAGGAGTATGGAATAAAAAAGTAGAGTAAAGCTGGTGGGGAGCGCAGGGTGGAGGAAGGGAGGGATTCAGAGCCCTGAGAGGTGGAGGTATTCTGAATCCAAGTCACCTGACCTTGCTGAACCCCAATTTCCTCCTCTACAAAATAGAGACAGGAACCCTCCCCTGTGCATCAGACTAACGAGCACTCATTAAATGTTATTTTGGTCCTTGCCCCTCCAGCTGTCTGTCCTAGTGGCCAACCAGCTTGCACAGGCTGCCAATCTCAGAGTCACAACCCTCCAGGCTGGACATTTAATGGCCACCAAGGGCGGACTCGCTTCCCACCCCACCCACCATCCCTCTACCTTGTATCTATTTCTACCCCTTGCTATAGCAAGATGACTTAGCCTCTGGACTTGGCTGTCACGATGGGAGGGATACTTAGAGCTCCTAAGAGCAAAGTATGGTAGACTTCCCGGGACCAAACCACGGTTTAAGCTGAACCCAGGCCGATGGCAAGGCATGTGGGGGGCACCAGGTGCCAACTTCATCATACTGGGAAGGTGAATTTCCTCTTTGAGAACTAGTAGAAGAATTTCTGCCCGTGAGACATGCTGCTCCCTAAACCTCCTACCAAAGGCAAAAAAGTGCCAGAAAAAGACCCATGGCAGCTGTGGGCAGAGCCCAGGAGCGGGAGTGGGGGGGGTAGGGGGGTGGGGGGATGGGATATGTGGAGAAAGGGCCCCAAGCCCCAGGTGTTGCTGTGGGAGGGGTTCTGAATCACCTTTACACACCCCACCTTCAGGGCAGGTAGATCAGCAGGCCCACAAGCCCAAGCCCAAGCGAAGCTCCAGGATCAACCCTTAGCCCCTTCCAGGGGGACTCCGTGGTGGGGAGGAGGCCCCAGCAAGGCTGGAAGTGGGGGATGGGAGCAGGCCCAGAAATTACCCAAACAAAGGAGATGGCAGGGTCTGGGCTTGGGACGCAGACCGCCTTCGCCCCTCACCCCACCCCATCCACATGGCCTGGGAATTGGCAGGGCACCCTGGATGGTGACCCAGAAACCTGGCTGTCAGCAGCTCCTGCCTGGCACTGCCCACACTGAGCTCCCCTGCTTCCCGCAGGAGTCCCTGGCAGCCGGCGGAGGGCAAGCCCTTGGATTTTCTCTGCCCACCGGCTCCCTCCACCGCCCCTAGAGACCCACCCCAGACTCTCCCAGGTGGCCCGGATCCTAGTCTCTGTATTTCCAGACCTGAGTGGGGACGGAGGAAGGGGTGTCCAAGCCTAGGTTCACCCTCACTCAGACTGACACTGCCCACCAGGGCCATTCAGGTGTTTTAGTCCCCTCTAGGACCACCAGACCCCCTAGAGGCTGGGTTCCTGGAAAATAAGAAAGAAAGACAAAGAAGGGCACCACTCAATTCGCAGTCCATTGGGCCCTAGGAGAACCTACGACCCCCGCCAGGCTTCATGGGGTGGGAGAGAGGCCTGGAGGCTGAGTGAGCAGGGAGTAAGGAAGTTTAAGCCGGTGCGGTGGGGAGGGGTGCCTACGAGGCCTGTTGTCCCCGCCGCCATCTCCTAACCAGATTCCAGACCAGCAGGCTCACCCTGCTCCGCCCGCCTCCCTCCTCCTCCGCCCTCCCGCCAGTGGCGACCTCCCCTCCCCCACCCCGCTTTTCTCCCCTCCCCCAGCTACCCACTTCCTCCGCCCCTCCCCCAGCCCCTTTGGCTCTCATTCATCCATCCATTCACCAAACTTGTGCTGAGCGCCAAGGCCCCTTTAGGCCCTGGTGCGAGGCTCGAGGGTGGGGAGAACAAAACAAAGCCCTTGGAGGATTCCGACAAATCCCTGGCCGGGTGTTGGCTCCTCCCCTCACCCCCAGCCCACCTCCTCCGCAACCCAGGCCCCCGCCCTTCGACCTCCACCCTGCTTGCCATTTCTCTCCTCAGACTCCGCGGGCTTGTGGGCCCTTCAAGTCTGGCCCGGGCCTCCCACGTGCTGCTGGGTTCAGGAGGGCCCACGTCCTCCTGCCCATCCCCACTACGGGGACCCCAGAGCCATGTTCTCAGCCCTAAGAAAGGTTCAGGTGGCCTAGAGGAGACGGAGCACTGGGGAACCCAGGGCACATGCCAGGGGCAGAAGGACCCGGCTGGGACCCCCGCAAGCCCAGCGCCCCATAAGGAGGGAGCCTCCGCGTAACAAGCGGTGGAGAATAGTCGCTCTTGAAGGCTTCAGGGGTCACATTCCCCTTCCGCAGTCCCAGCACTTAGTCAAGGAATAGGGACAAGAGAAACAAGTTAGAGACCACGGGGAAACTCTCCTCAACCCTCCGGGCATGTTCCCAGAAGAGTGTGCCCAAGGTGGCAGCAGGTGGCTAAAGCTACAGCCCTTGAGTCCCCAAGTACTAGAGCGGGTTAATGAACTGACAGGGACATCCAACCCCAGAGGGCATGTGGCCTGGAGAGAAAGCCAGCCCGGGGCCTCTGCCCTAACCCACCTTCCACTGGCTCACGGGGGCTCACAGACTACAGAGGTTTAAAGTGTGTGTTTCTTTTCCGGAGCAGGGTACCTGGAGAGCATGTTGTACTGGATGTGGTCAGGTCCCTTAGACCAAAGGGACACCTGTCTTCCATGCACAGCTTAAATCTTTAAAAAAAAAAAAAAAAAAGCACACTCTGGAGAGCCACCATCACTGAGCTACCCAGTCGGTCTGCCCCAACCTGAAGGGCCAAGATGGTTGCCAGGTCCTGATTACAAAACCTGAGACCAAGGGAATAAAAAACCCATTTCCCCTGACTGCTGGCAAACCGGAAGTTCTAGAGGTAGTGGGCTCTAGAGATGAGTCTGCAGATCACATGACAACGAAGGTACCGTGCTTTTAACAAAAAGCAGGTGTCTCCGGAAGGTCTAGGAGCCCTGTCTCGGGGTTGAGGCACCTTGTCACTCCTGAGATGTTGGGTTCCTTGCCCTTTTCTCTACCTTGAGGTTTGGGGACTCATGTCCTATCCCCAGCCCAATGCCCTGTGGCTTGGCCTTTGTGAGAACGTAAGTCACTTCAGCTAATCATTCTTCATTCCACCTTTTTTTTGAGATTTGGACACTGTGTGAGACCCTGGGGCTACCCCTGTGAATCCTGGACATCCACTCCTCTGGCCTTCCAATGGAGAGCACTGGACAGGAAACAAATAGACCACTCTTACTGATGATCGTTAAGTAGAAAAGTTAGTGATATAGTGTGTTAGAAATTATAAATGTTGTGGGGTCGGGGGGGGTGGTAAAGTAGATGAATGATTGCAGGAGCAAGTGTGCAACTTTCCATAGTGTGGACAGTGCTACTGAACAGAGACCTGAAGGCAGTGAGAGGGTGAGCCCTGAGAATATCTATGGTAAGAGCAGGCCGAGCAGAGGGAATGGCAGGTGCAAAGGCCCTGAGGTGAGCTCTTGCCCGGGCAAGTGCACGAAGGTGGGGGAGAACATGGGGAGGCTGATGTGGCTGAAGGAGAGCAGCAGGGAGATGATGAGGTTGGGGGTGGGGCAGATTTCAGGGCCTCTTGGGCCTTTGCGAACACTTCCTTTTAACTCTGTGAGATGGGAACTCCTGGAGGGTTTTGGGTTTGTGTTTGTTTGTTTGTTTGTTTTTAAAGAATTTATTTATTCATTTGACAGACAGAGATCACAAGAAGGTAGAGAGGCAGGCAGAGAGAGGAAGGGAAGCAGGATCCCTGTTGAGCAGAGAGCCCTATGCTGGGCTCAATCATGACCTGAGCCCAAGGCAGAGGCTTTAACCCACTGAGCCACCCAGGCGCCCCTCCTGGAGGGGTTAAGCAGAGGTGGAACAAACCTTATGTTTTAGATGGAAAGAGATTTAATACCAGGAATTAGGTGCTTATCAAACTGTTGGAAGAACTGGAGGAGCCATCTCTAGATGGCCTCCTGGTACCACAGAACTGAACTGCCCCCTCTGCTCTGATTGGGGTGGAGAGGGGAGAATCTGGAGGCCCCATCCAGGTAACTGAGCGGTGACCCAGGGGCAGGAGGCCCCTCTGCCCCATACCTGCCTCTTGAGCCCCGTAAAGTGGGTAACTGGACATTGTAGGTGCTACAGAAAAGCGCGAGTCTCCACAGCCCATTCCCCCAAATTTCACTCTTTCCTTGGTGGGACCTAATTCACATTCAAAACTGCATGGGCAATGGAAATGGGGTGAGGGGGATCTCAGCAGGTACTGCACTATTGAAAGCACATTGCCCCTGCCCAAAGTACACCACTTAAAGATGGGGAATGTAGCTACCTAGTTCAAGGTCACATCCCCAGTGCCTCTGTTGGTGCCCGGAGGGAGCCATCTGGCCAGATTGAGAGAAGGCAGCAAGCCCATCCAGCCTAGGAATAGAAAGCAGAATGCCAACCTGCTTCATCTCCCTGAGCCTCAGTTTTAACATCTGTATAATGGGAGCAACAGCATTACTGACCCGGGAGGGCTGTTGAGGGATCTGAGAACACATATGCATTTAGTAGGTGCTCATAAATTCCTTTTCCTCGGGGTTTTCTGAGGCTGAAGAAGAGTCGGGCTTTAGCTTTGAAGAAGAAAGCTGACAAAGTCCATGGTGTGCTGCAGCCATGCAGCATGGGTAGCTGGCTCCAGGCATGGGGTGCCTGCCTCCTGGGCCTTCCAATTCGCTGGAGAGGTTTTCCCTCGAAAGTTGGAAGAAGAGGCTCTCCTCCCATTCTAGGCCTGCCAGGCCTCCTGGCAGCAGAACTTGTGGTCATCAGGGCCTGGAGACCTGATCCTGCCAGATGACCAGATGTACTAGTAGCTGGGTGACTTTCCAGCAGAGTGGTCAAACACCACACACAAGGGCAACCCTATATTTCACTTGTGTGGGCCAATACTGGTTGATACAGCCCTGGATCCCTCCCGGTTAGGATGGGCCAGGCTGGGTTTATGCCCACTGTCTGGTCACAACTACCCCTTTTTATTCATAAGTGTTCTGCTCCCCAGTAATAGCTGGGCGTACCTATCCTGTGATCCAAGCATTCTTTCCGTAGGCATGCACTTAGCAGAAATTTGCATATCTAATCACCAAGACATATTCTGGAACATTCACAGCGGTACTATTTGTAATAACCTCAAACCAAAGTCCATCCAAATGCCCTTCAACAGAACAGATCCATAAACTGTGGCCGATTCACACAACCAGCTGTGCAGCAAGAAGGAACATTCTGCCACCACATGCCACCGCAGGGATGAAACTTACATGTAATGTTGAGCAAAGGAAATGAACCCAGGAGGACGTCAAGTATTATTGCATCCATGCAATACACATAAAAATGGGAAGGTATAGGAGGCTCTTAGAAGTGGGGATGGTGGTACCCAAGGGGGACTGGAGATGGTTTCTTGATCTGGGTGCTGGTGATGTAAGGGTGTTCCCTCTATGAAGATGCATTGAGGGGGCACTTGGGTGGCTCAGTCGATTAAGTGTCCGCCTTTGGCTTAGGTCATGATCTCAGAGCCCTGGGATTGAACCCCGCATTGGGCTCTCTGCTCAGCTGGGGCTCTGCTTCTCCCTCTCTGTGATTTCTCTTGCTCTCACTCTCTCTCAAATAAAGTCTTTACTATTCTTATTCCTCTTCTTCCTGCCTCCTCCCATCTGCCTGTCATGTTGGGCTGGATGTAGAACATTACCAAACCTCATCCCTGGGACTTCCAGAAAACCTTGACTAAGTCAAACACTACATGGAACCATTCACAGTGGTCTTTCCCACGACTCTTCTAAGAGCTGTAACTGACTCAGAAGACAGAAATATGCGAACCAGAGACATACTGAGAATGAATCCCTAGGAAAGGCTAAGGGACACCCCAACCTCCTACATCCTCTGCATCTCCAAGCTTGGACTGGGAGATGGTTGGGCTCCCACTGCACCACTTAGCAAGGCTGGGGAAGAACGAGCAAATGTCAGGAAGAATTTGCCAACAGCTCTGGTGAAGATGAGCTTAACCTTCAGCTGTCCTGAAATACAGTTGATCAGAACTCCCCATTCCCTAGACATTCCTGTTGGGTTCCTCAAGTTCACCAGGTTGTCCTTGCAGAAACGGCATAACCCAACTCCGATACTAAAAAATTGTTTCCTGTGGGAAAGACCAGTTCTGACATGATCAATTCCCCTGGGACCCCTCAGGCCTTGACCAACCAGATTGATGCCCCAGGCCTCAAATAGCTCTTTCTTCCTGTATGTTCCCCATAGCTCCCCACTTATCCAAATGCCATCAAGGCTGGCTCAAGCCCATCTCCTCCAGCAGACGGACTTCCTTGACTACGCTGAGCTCCCATCCCCTCTCCCTCTGTACCATCTATTGAGCCTCTGTTTAAGTACCTGACAACACCCCCCCAAACCCCCACCAGTCTTAAGTTTCAAGAGCACAGGGAACTTTACTTTCCTCACTGCTTATACCCCAAGAGTTTGGACCAGTTCTGGGTACACAGTAGGCCCTCAATAAATATTCAATGAATGAATGAATGAATGAATGAATGATGCCGCCTCATGGCATCTCCTGGCTCGCTCCTCAGCTTTCTCTGGTGTGTTCCTGGCTCTGATTCCTCTGAATATTAAATCTACTGGAGTGGGGGCTATATTTTATTTATCTTCTTTCTACCACTCCCCCTGCTGCTTAATACTTAATGAAGAAGGACAGAAAGTTAAGGGAATTCAGGGCATCTCTAATCCAGAAAGCATGGAGGTCAGTGGGCAGTTAGCTGAATTACAAGGGTGTAGGTAATCCTGAAGAGAAGCAGGTTACCATATTTGCCCACAAATGTATTTGTATACCTGCCTCCTTCCAGAGAGGGTTTTAGGTGGCTTACAAAAACACCCATAGTACAAGGTAAAAAAAAACAAGTCGTTGAGAAAATCAGGACGAGGGGAAAAATAAGAGTATGAGAAATAAGATCAAGTCGGCTTGTTAGAAGTGGGCCAAAAAGTTGGCCAAGTTTTCCCACAGCCCCTGGAGGCAGAGGTCCCTCTCCCTTCCCGACCTTCCTCAGGGAAGGCCCCAGGACACAAGCCACACAGGAAGGCAGAGCGGCACCCCAGGTAAGCCTCGTCCTGGGAAGGGGCCCACCAGGACCCTTCCCACGCCTCTCAGGTCATCGGCCCCAGAGGGCGAGCCTGGCAGCCCAGGAGGCCTTGGGAAGACTGTGTCTAGGGGCGTGCGGCTCTGGGAGGGCGATCCCGGGGCTTGATGTGGGGGCCTGGCTTGCTGGCGGGGAACCGTGACCGGAGGGGAGTAGGGCGAGAACTGAAGGCTTGTTCAGAAACCCAACCCTGCAAAGGTTCTCGAGCTAACTCAACGCCTCCAGTCAACTCAACTCGCGGCCTACTAAGCGCGCGCCCGGCACTCAGGGGACAAAGATGGAGGGAGCAGCGCGCCTTCCACCCCGCCCCACCCCCACCCACCGGCTCTAGACAAAGGGGCAGGCCGCCCCTCCCCCAACCTCGCCCTAGCGTTCCCCTCCACCCTCCTCTCCCCTCCAGCCGTCCTTCGGTGACTTCCTTTCCCCTCCAGGGGCTGCCAGGGCACTTCGCAGGAACTGCGTTGCACCTGGGCGCGGGGCGGGAAATCAGCGCGCAGAGGGCGGCCTCCCGGCCCACCCCGAGCTCCGGCCCCCGGGGGCCGGCCCCAGGCCCGCACCCTCCTCTTAGAACCCGCTCCCCAGCGCCTTCCAGCCCAGGCGCCCCCGCCCCCACCCGGCCGAGCACGTGCTGCCCCCGGCCCGGAGCGCCAGCCCGCCGCCCCGGGTGGGGGCTGGGCCCACTCCCGGCTCTGCTCCCCACCCCCACCGGAAACATTCCTGAAACATTCCTGAAAGTAGGAGGCCCGGCCCCTCCGGTTCCCCACCCCGCCTCCACGCCCGGCTCAGGGTTTTCCTGGCGTCCCCCTCCATCGCCGGCTCGCCCCCTGAGGAGGGGGCTGGGCCGGGGCCTCGGCCGACGGGGGAGGAAGAAGGGGAGCAAAGAAAAACATGAGTCACAGCCGTGTGTCACTGGGCCGCATTGCATTT
This sequence comes from Mustela putorius furo, assembly GCF_011764305.1. Classification (NCBI taxonomy): domain Eukaryota; kingdom Metazoa; phylum Chordata; class Mammalia; order Carnivora; family Mustelidae; genus Mustela; species Mustela putorius. Next base: position 2,635,539 of record NW_025421292.1, read on the forward strand.
CCCTGCATCACGGGAGGTGTGGAAGGCCGCTTCGGGGACCAGGGGCGGGGAGGTGCGCCCGAGAGGGCCCCGGGCCGGGCCTGCAGGGCGCGCCGCTCTAGACGGCGCCCTTTCTTCTCCCACCGCCCTCCCCGCCATCTTTCCACTTTAGACTTCCTTCTCATGCGTGCAACAAGTCTTTGTTGCGCCAGGCGCCGGGCGGGCCAGGCGTGGCGGGTGCGGCTTGCGTAGACCCAGTCCCTGCCCTCAAAGTGCTTCCAGGCGACCACTAGCTCACGCTTTCGTGTTTTCCTTTAAAAGTCACGGCGGAGAGAGTCAGGGAACAAAGTGGGAAGGCATGATCTCAAACCACCAGCCGGGTGCCCTACAGGAACGCAACCAGCCTCAGGTTTACCTGCAAGCGAGCCAATCGTTTGTTTCGCTTGGAGGCTGCACCTTGACTACGGCTCACTCGCAGCCATTAATAAGCGAAAACTCTGGATTTCACAAGTTTCACGTTTGAATTTCACAAGACTTGTATTTCACCAGGCAGCCACACGCAGGTTGGCACTGAAATGCACATGCTGACACCTGTCCGCCCAGGGGAAATCTACGAGCCGCGTATCTGGGCGCAGGGGGCGGCGGGTAGGCCGCGGAATTCTCCCACAGGCGCGTTTCTCTCCACCCACTCGCGCCCGCGCGGACCCCGCAGGCACGAACGCCCGCCCACATCCAACGCGCCCGGCGGGCGTCAGGCCCACACGCCCGGAAGGCCCCTAGAGGTGACTCTCCCGGGGACCCCCTCCGTTCCAGACTGTAAGGACGCCCTCCCCTCCCAGCCCCCGCGAAAAGCTCCGTGGTGATCCCCCTCTGTGCACCTTCCCATGTCTCCCGGTCCCGGACAGCGGGGAGTGGGCCGTCGCCACGGGTTCCCAGCCCAGGCCTCCCGCGGGCCCGCCCCCAGGCACCCGGCACCGCACGCCCCTCCCCGTAGTCAGCACCCACCCGCGCGGCGGCGGCGGCTGGCGGGCGGCCGCCCTTTTAAATCCCCGGGCTCATTTGCATGGCCCCGCCCCCACAGTGACACGGCTGGCGCGGGCGGGCCCGTCCCCCCTGCCCCTGGGTCGCTCTTTTTAAGCTCCCCTGAGCCGGGGCTGCGCTCCTCTAATTGGGACTCCGAGCCCGGGCTATTTCTGGCGCTGGCGCGGCTCCAAGAAGGCGTGAGTTCGCGGCCCCTCCGGTGGCTTTTTTTTTTTTTAATATCTATCATTTAATTAAATTATTTATTTATTGAGGCCGCGCACGGGCCGTGCCTAGCTTCCTGCCCCTAGCCATCCTTCGGGGGAGGGCGAATATTTTTGTCCCCCCGCCTGGATGTGACAGATAAATACCCCGCGGGGGCCTGGGCGGCGAGCACGCGGCGGCGGCGGTCTCTGAGCGCCCCTGCTCTCTCTCCCGGTTTCAGATCCGCATTTGCTACCAGCGGCGGCAGCGGCGGAGCCAGGCCGGTCCTCAGCGCCCAGCACCGTCGCTCCCGGCAGCCCGGAGCGCGCACCGCAGGCCGCCGGCCGAGCTCGCGGTGAGTCGTCCCCGGGGCCCGCGGCGGCGGCGGCGGCGGAGTGGGGCGCCCGCGCCCCCGCCTGCACGCCGCCCCTCCTGCAACCCGCCCGGGGCTGCAGCGCGCGCCTCCGGCTTTATTCCCAGGCCGGGGCTGCGCGAGCCGCCGGCGGGGGAGGGCCGCGCGGCGCGGGGGCGGGCGGTTGGGCCCGGCTGCGCGGGGAGGGCGCCTGCACCCCTTCCCCCGCGCCGCGGGCGCCCTGCGGGGGGCGGGGACCCGGGAAAGGCGCGCGGTGGGGGAGGGGGCGCGCGGCTGCGGCGAGCGCGAGTTGTGCACCCGGCATAGCCCGGTGCACCTCGCGCGGCCGCCGCTCCCGCCGGAGCCCGAGCCTGAGCCCGAGCCCGAGCCGGGGCCCGGGCTGTGGGGGGGCGGGGAGAGGAACAGGCAGCGGCGCAGCAGGCGAGTGGGGGACCGGGTGCCCCCCGCAGCCTGGGGAAGTTCTAGAAGTGAGGGGGATGGGCAGGAACCCCACAATTCGGCCCTATTCCCGCTCGGCCTTCCTCCCGGTGCCCCCCTACGCAGATTGAGGCCGAATCGCGGGCCTGGGTTTGGGGCTTCACCCCGACCCCACCTCTGGCCCGGCCCGCGCCTCTCGGGCCCCCAGGGCCGGGCCTGCCGTCCGCCCCCACAAACAGGTTTCTCTGCTTTGCAGGGCTCTGTTGGAACTAGTCCCTTTAACTCCCTGTTTCTTTCTTTTTTTTTCTGGGGCTTTATTTTGCGGGGAGGGCGCGGAGGGTGGTGGCTTTCTTCCTCTACCCCGCGCCCGCGCGCGCCAGGTTTCCTGCCCCAAGGCGGGCTTGGGTGCCCCCTCTGGCAGGAAGTGGGGCCGGGTGCACCCGCGTGGCGGTGCATGCGGTCGGGGTGCACCAGTTTCCCGCGCCTGCGAGAGCTGCTCTTGCCCCTCCCCCCGCGCGCTCTTGCCCCTAGTCCCGCCGACCTGCAGCGGCGCGGCGCGGCGCGGGCACTTGCAGAGTCACCCTGGGGCCGACTCGAGCAGGGGGCGACACGCCGAGACCAGTCTCTTGGCGGTTAAGGAAAGTGGCGGGCTGGAGAGGTCGCCCGTAATCTACTCTGTCCTGCTCGCCAGCTTGCTGTGTGACCTTGGGCAACTCCTCAGGCCTCTCTGGGCTACTTTTTTCCGGAAAACAAGGGAGCCCATGCTGATTTCCTAGGGTGGTTCGCGTAGACTCCCTAAGCCTTTGTGGAATACACATTGGATGCACGGTGTACGGGGCCGGTGGGGGGCACGCTTGAGGCCCAGAAGGGCTTATTACAAACTGGAGGGTTCGGGTCGGGCCCTATTAAACATGGCTTCCCCTAAACCAGGTCTCTGATCTTCAGAAACAGGTGGAAGAGACAAGCATTTCCCTTGGCCAGAGAGGGCCACAGGCCTTCATTCAGTTCCTGGAGGCCTGGACTTGGGGGAGGTGGGGTGTCGGAGAGTGGATTAGAGGGTTCCTAGTAGTAAGAGGTGGGGGGAAGCTCTAGATGATGCAAAAACTTTCCCGGAGACCCACCAGGATTCCCAGGCATGTTGGGCCCAGGCTTTCTGGGATTAGGGGCTAGCTTGGAGCAACTGGACCCCCCTCTGTGAGGGGGCCTTCACAGACCTCATGTGAGGTCAGCACTCATTTAGGCTGATTAATTTTGATGTTTAGTTTGAAGGGGAACCTGTGGTGTAATATAAGATTCTAATCACTGCCTGTAATTACAGAGCAGGCCAAGCCACTAATGACGGAGCAGGATAAATCACCAACCACCTTGTTTAAAAGGGTCTTCAAGTCTGAAATATTATAAAATAGAATAATTACCAGACAAAGTCTCGCCGTCTGGAGAATCTTGAGGCTTGGGGCCTCAAGCCCTCCAAAAGTCACAAGTTCGCAAAAAAAAAAAAAAAACCCACAAAAAACTTTATTTTTCCTCTCGTTGAGTTAAAATTGGAAATTGTCTGAAAATCTGAAAAGGGGAAAGAAAAGTCATTTTTGAATGTTCTAGTTCTCGTTTTGATTGGAGTGAGGACTTCCTGTTGTAGGCCTATTTTCACTATGATCTGGTTTGATTCTTGGCCTCAGTGTGGAAAGGTAGTTGAGGTAAATGTCTTTGCATTCCCCCCATTTTATAGGTTGAAGGTCAGTTAGAAGCGAAGGCGCTTGGGCCTACCCTTTGCCCAGGGCAACCAGGGGTTGGTTACCAGGGAGGTAGAGAGCCATGGGTCTGCACCTGGGAAGACAGAGGGGGATCGGAATAGATGTGGGGAGGACCCTCACTGTCTTTTTTAAGCTTCTGGAAGAGGCTACCAAATAATGGGGTGCTGGGTGCTCCTTGCAGTGGGAGGTTTTAAGTAAACTCACAATTAGTGGGGCTGATTAAATCCAAATGGGTCTCTAAGAAGAGGGGAAGATGCTAGGGGAAAAAACAAGCTTTGAGGACCAGCCCTGCAAGGTGGGGAAGGGCAGCTAGGATCCGTTCGAAGGAGTTCAGGGGAGACCCAGGACTGAAGGGGAAGATCTCATTTGACTCCAGGTGTTGTGTGGGGTGGGGGGAAAGGAGAGAGCCACCTTTCTTTCACCTTTGGCTTTCTTTTTCTCCCTCCACTACAGTTTCAACCATCTTCCCCAAATTATTCCCAGCCTTGATTCCCCAAGGCTCTACCCCGGGGAGAGAGCAGGGAGGAGAGCTAAGTGGTGGGGTAGGCACAACCCTAGCCCGGTGATTGGTATGGAGCATCGAGGATGGGCCTGAGGCTTGGGCCTTTGTGGGTAGGCCATGCTGCTGGCCCAGTGGCCTGGGGCTTAACTCCCTCTGCCAACCTTCCCACCCTTGTAGCCTTTGAGTCACTCAGGCTGGGTTTTCTCTTAGGGGAAAGGGGAGCTGGCTAGAGAGAGGGACCCCCTGGGGAGCATGAGGACTCCCCCATCTACACCTTTGTTCAGGTGGCCTCACCCACAGAACCACATCTGAGCTGGCTGTGCCTCTTGGGCCTGGGCCCTGTGTGGGTGGCAGGACAAAGCATGCTTCTGCTCGAGATAAGGAGCTGATTAGGGCCAACGGCCCAAGCCCCACCCTGTAGCCCATGCTGGGGCTGGGCAGACCCCGATTCTCAGCAAGCAAGGGTATCCCTTGGGAGCAGGCAGGGTCCCCCACTGCCCTTTGAGGGCACTGGTGGTGGAGGGGTTGGGAGGGGACCAAAGCAAGGGGTTGTGTTTTAAACAACTTTGCCTGCTTCACAGCATCCTAGCCATTGCTCCTCCACCTGCTCCAGAGAGAAGGGAGCGAGAAGATGAGCGAGTCGAGCTCGAAGTCCAGCCAGCCCTTGGCCTCCAAGCAGGAAAAGGACGGCACTGAGAAGCGGGGGCGGGGCAGGCCGCGCAAGCAGCCTCCGGTGAGTCCCGGGACAGCGCTGGTAGGGAGTCAGGTGGGTGTCCAAACCTTTCCCTCGGTTTACCTCTCTGGGTTAGGGAGGTGCCAGGTGTTTCTGCAAGTGAAAACTGGAACAGAGGGCTGCAGAATCATTGCTCTGTGTGTGTGTGTCCTCCAAAAACGCACCTGGCACGCGCTGACCCTGGTCAGATCCTGAGACCCACGGAGGGGAGTGGGGGCTGAGAAACCTTGAGCCGTGAGCCTGTGCCAGATCATCCAAGCCGGAAGTGACCCCGTGGTCGCCTGGGCCAGTGCCCCCACCCTGCTAAACTACCCACACTTTACTCCCAGGGTGTTGGGGACCAGGGCCTTTATAAAAACATAGTTAAGATGAGTCGCATATACGTACAAGTTCCGGGTTTCTAATCCTGAGAGTCATTCCACGTACTGCTCTGTCCAGTCACCATAAACATTTCTAAAAACTTAACTGTCGGTTTCTGGACTTCCTCTCCCAGGCCCTAACAGAAAGGTCCTGGGCCAGCACCTGTTGGGGGCCTCTCCTCGTGTGGCCCTGGGCCAGGCTCTGCTCCGGCCCTGTAAAAAACAAAACGAAACAAAATGGAAGCCTAAAGACTTAAAAATGTGGGGAAGTTGGCGAGAGAGTGACCCTGGGAACCGTGGTGCTGTCCCGCACTGAGGTCGCATGGGGTTAGAAGGCCAGCCCAGGGGGTGCATGGGTGGCTCAGTGGGTTAAATTCTGCCTTCAGCTCAGGTCATGATCCTAGGGTCCTGGGATCAAGCCCCACATTGGGCTCTCTGCTCAGCAGGGGGCCTGCTTCCTCCTCTCTCTCTCTGCCTACCCGTGATCTCTGTCAAATAAATAAAATCTTAAAAAAAAAAAAAAAAAGACCAACCTGGCACTTTGGGACACGCTGGGGAGCCTGGCCTCTGGCCTGTCAGGCTTGGGGGGGCCACCTGGCATGCAGTGGGGATCTTGGATTCTCTTGGGCAGCGGCTAGTGAGGCCCAGCTTACGTCCCTTTCCCAGGGAAGAGGACAGGAGTCGAGGTCGGCCCTTGCTTTCTCAGTGTGGTGGACCTTGGGCTTCTGCATCTGTAGGATGGACAGTGTGGTCTGTACGGGCTTTGGGGGGACGTAGGCCATGAGGAGGCCGAGAGGTGGGCTTCCAGAGCCCCTCAGTGTGGGGAGGGAAGTCATTCTCTGTCTGGTTCCCATAGCCTCCACCCTGTGCCTGTTAGCTGGGGCCCGTGGAGGGGTGCCTGAGCGGGGGTGCCGGGTTACAGGACCATGGTGGCACTAAACAGCCTGTGGACACCTGCCCTGAAACCGTAGCTGATGTGCCTTCACTGCCTGACTTCTACGCCTCATGCAGCAGCTTCTTATTCTGTTGGGCTTATTAAAATTTCAGCGGCAACCACGGTAGGGAGCTATGGGTTTCTGACATGTGGGCATACTTCCTTCTCCCGAGAGGTGGCCTGGAGGGAGTCAGTTTGCAGGGAGAGGCTGGAGGCCCTCTTTAGCGGGGCGAAGGGGGCATCCTTTACCCTCTTCGGCATCCCTCACAGTGGGGAGGCAACTGTCTTGGCCCAGTGCTGGCCACTTCCACACTCTTCATTTAGTCCCTGGATACCCTGCGAGGTGTCTCATCATCATTTACGGTTGAGGAAACCGAGGCCCGGGCATCCCGCTTCTTGCCCAAGAGCTTCGAGCCCCGTGGTGGCAGAGCTGCCTGATGGTGTCTTTGTGCCCCTGTGCCGCCTTTCCCTCTTCTGCATTCTTGCCCTCCTGTTGGTGCAGGGAGGCTTGGGAGGGGCTTTGCAGAAGAAGATGGTCAGTGTGAGAACTTGAATCACAAGGGCTTGTCTGCTCTGGTGCCTGTGGATTTCTGGGTCGGGGCACTGTCTTGCTGACTCAGTCTTGCTGGGGTCAGGGGAGACCGTCATGTGTTTTGAAAGGGGGAAGACAGGTGACTTGTGTTCCTGATGACCCCATCTGTCTTTGCAGAAGGAGCCCAGCGAAGTGCCGACACCTAAGAGACCTCGGGGCCGACCAAAGGGGAGCAAAAACAAGGGTGCCGCCAAGACCCGGGTAAGGATGGAGGAGGGTGGCCCCCCTCTGCCCATGGCCACAGCTGGGGGAGGTCTCAGAAGGCACTGGCTTGTCCTTATTCTGTCCCCTGCCCGCTCTTTCCTGGCATGGGTGGCAGGGGGTCTTGGCTAATTGGGGAAGGCAGGATGATGACCGAAGCCTCACTTCGGGGGAAATAAAGTCAGAAGTCCCATAGCTTTCGTCATCTGGAAATAGGCGAATCGGGAAGAGGGAAGGGGTGGTTCCACCAGTCCCTATGTGGAGAATGTTCTATTTGGGGGTCCCCCTGGATCCCAAGGGAGTGGGGATAAGCAGGGAAGGGCAGATTCACAGTGGCAGCAGTCTCTCAGAGAAGTTGTTTTGTTTTTTATTTTTTTTCTGAGACACGACTCATATCCTCTGAGTCATGGGTGAAGGAGGGAGTGGGGGGCGTGTGTGTATGTTGGGGGGGTGCAGTGTGGCTGGCCAGTCATCACCAGCTGGACTCGGGTGGGCCTGCTGGGGTGAGAGTCCCAGGCTGCCCTAAGCAGAGGTGGGGAGTTCTGCCCCTCCCCACCAGGGCACTGGTGGTTGCATGAAGACTGAGGGATGTTTTTGACTTAGTGGTCTTTTCTCTGACCATCTAGAAAACTACCACAACCCCAGGGAGGAAACCAAGGGGCAGACCCAAAAAACTGGTAGGTGAAGGGATGGCGGGGGTGTGGTTTGCTGGGGAGGATGTTTAAGGATGGGGGATACTGAGTCCTGTGTGCTCCGCGTGGAAGGACTGCTCTGCCTGTCCTGCCTGAGCTGGGAGTAGTGGGACATTGTCCCCTTCCCCGGGCCTAGAGGGAAAGGGATTTGCGTGTGGCCCAGGGTCCTGGTACCCAGCCCAGGGCTTTTAAAGGGCTGTATCCTTGAGAAGCAAGGGGTCCCAGGTACGAACCTCCCCTAGCCAGGGGTGGGCTCCTTCTTTTTCCTCTGCTCCTAGAACAGACTCAACTTCTAGGGGGAACTTGGAGGCCATCTAGTTCCTTTCTCCCACCCCAGCCCCATAATAGAAGTGAGAAAAGAAGGCCACGGGAGCAGAGTGCGGGGTCTGTCCTCACCACTGTCTTAGGCGGTCTTGGGTAGGGAGGAGGAGGCAGCCAAGGAGCTCAGCCCTAAGCCGCGCTGGCGGTGCTGTGTGTGAGCTGAGGGGTGATCCCACGCGGAGGCACCTCCTCACTGGGACCCACCATCCATTTCTGAGCCCCCAAATAGCTGCTAACGCAAGAAGGTAGGTTGAGTCAGGAGGCTGCCTTTGGGACCTCCACTGAAGTCAATGACCACCCCAGCCTTGTTCTTCCTGGACCTTTTCTGTCCCCCCCAACCTGTTCCCTGAACTCCCTGAGGCCTTCATTCCTAGAGCTGAGCCACCACCAGGGTGAGGAGGGGGGTCGGGGGGTGCTGGCTGGGCCCCAGGAGTGAGTAACAGGAAACAAGTTGTTTGGGAGTTTGTGCCTGGCACGGGGGGCCGCAGGCCCATGTGGTGTCCCAACATTCCCGCCCAGTGAGTGAGCCCCGGCGGCACACATACTTCCCTTCCTCCCCGCCCTGGCCTGGGGTCAGTCCTCAGCCTGGCTCCATAGCCCCTCAGTTGCCCCTACAGCCCAAGGACACCTGGTTCACCGGGGAGGCACCCAGCAGCCACCCCTTCCCGTTTCCTCTTCCTGGCCACCTCTCCCTTTTCCTCCTACAGAAAGCCAGTTACCTCCTCACTTCCCTGAGCTGGGCGTTGAGGAGGGGGGACAGGCCCTGGGGCCAAGGGGGCCTGGCTCCTTGCTGGAGCAGCCTGTGTGTGGGGTGTTTTCCCTCCCTTTAAATTCTTCCCTTTTTATGAATGAAACTGGGCTGTGGAGGTTGCTGAGTCACTCACACACTCAGCCCTGACTCATCCCCCTTCTGGAGAGCCAGGGAACCCAGGGAGGGGTGGGGGCCCTCCTGGCCTGTGCCCCCACCCCCCAGCACCACCAGTCGGGGGCGGGGGGCAGGCCTGGCACTGCTGACCGCCCTGCCTGCCTCCTGCCTTGCAGGAGAAGGAGGAAGAAGAGGGCATCTCGCAGGAGTCCTCCGAGGAGGAGCAGTGACCGCGACGTGCCGCCTGCTCCTTGGCCAAGGAGCGATTTTCCTTCTGGGACTGGACAGCTCCGCTCCGCTCCCACCGCCCCCGCCCCCTCCCCCAGGCCCCCCCTACCCTGCACCACCACCACCCACCTGCGCCCTCGCTGCCACACTACACAGCACACCAGCCGCTGCGGGGCCCCAAGGCCCGCGTGGGGAGCAGTTCCCTTTGGTCTAGGTTTCCAGTGACCCCTCACCCACACGCACACACAGCTCCAGACAAAGCCAACCCCCAACCTTGCCGCACCCTGCCCCCTGCTGTGTCCCCACACCCTGTGGTGGGGACGTTGCTGACTGGGCTCTGGGTTTGGGGGGGGGTGGTCCCTTCCCCATTCTTCCCTCTGACTTCCCACTGAGGGGCCTGGGAGGGCTTCCCTGGCCTTAAAAGGGGCCCCAAGCCTCATCTCCTGATCTGCCCCCCTCCACAGCACAAGCAGTGGCAGGTATGGCCAGTGGGGAGGGGCGCTGGGCCCTGAGATGCCCCCCACCCCACCCAGCCTGTGTCTCACTAGGTGTGGCTCACACCCACTTTTCTTTCTTCCTCCCTTGCCTGGTCCTTGCTCTAGGTCAGACAGCCCCCTTTGGGCAGAGGAAGGAAGGCAGGAGGGGTCTGAGCCTCCTACCCTTTCTAAATGGGCTCCAGCCCACCCCACCCCCTCACCCTGGAATCTATTGCAGTGAGGGAAATGCAGTCCCCCCTTTTTCCAGGTGAGGTCCCCAAGGCCTAGGCTCCCTGCCACAGCCTCCCCAGGTGGGCTGGAGCCGCTGCCCAATCCCCTCTGCTTCCACCCTAGGCCTCAATTTCCCCCTTCCTCACACGGGGCACTAATAACAAGGAGCTAGCCTTGCCCACTCCCACCCTTCTGCTCCTCCCCACCCCCCAAGGTTCTGGTTCCATCTTTTCCTCTGTTCACAAACTACCTCTGGACAGTTGTGTTGTTTTCGTTCAATGTTTCCATTCTTAGACATCCGTCATTGCTGCTGCAACCAGCGCCAAATGTTCATCCTCATTGCCTCCTGTCCTGCCCACGGTCCCCTCCTCCGAGGCACTCTTAGGGGCAGGGGCCAGGGGCAGCACAGGCTGGGTTACCGACCACCCCAGTCCCAGGGAAGGTGGGGCCCTGCCCCTAGGATGCTGCAGCAGAGTTGGGGGGGGCTGTATTGACTGTCGGGTGTAGAGGCTACCTTCTGTCCCCTGTTCTGCCGGGGAGGAGGTGGCCATTATTTGTCCCAGCCTGGGGCCCCCCCATCTTGGTTTCCTATTTGCAGTTACTTGAATAAAAAAATATCCTTTTCTGGACCGGAATCCTTCTGTGGTGGGCACCTGGGGTAGGTAAGAGTGGAAGCCAAGGACAGAGTTGGTGGGGGTGGATCTCCAGGGAGGGGGCGGGGAAAGCCTTAGTTCCAGGGAAGGTAACAAGCCTCTCTTTAAAAAAAAAAAAAAAAAAGGCACCACACCCCTAGCCACAAAACAGTTTATTTACAAAATATATATACTGAATACTATATATTGGGCCCTGTCACCATGGAAACAAATCCAAAGCCAGGTTGGGGAGGGCTCAAGAGAAAGGTGGGGCCTAGGAAAAAAGTCTCCCGACCACCCTTCCAACCAGGCAGGAAAAACTTGGATGAGCCTGGGGTGGGGGGGGGGTGGGTGGAAAGCTCAGCCCACCAAGGATTGAAGGTCTGGGTCAGGGGGGTGGAGGTGCAGCCTGGATGAGGAGAGGAGACCCAGTTCCCAGCAGGGGGAACTGGGTGAGTGCAAGTGGGGAAGGACACAGCAGGCCCCCCAGCACTCCCAAGTGCCATGGTTCTGGAGAGCGGTGGGGGTGAGGTCAGGTCTTGACGTCCAGCAGGGGCATCCGCTTGTGCTGGTAGCCACTCTGCCAGCCGTGTACCACCTGTGGGGGCAGAGACCGGGCCACAGGGCTGGGGTCCAGGGCAGAAGCTGTGGCACCCCTGGCAGGAGGGCAGCCCACTAGCCCAGGCCCACATAGGGAGGTCTGAGGACAGAACCTGGCTCTGGGGAAGACAACCGCCAACTGTTCTGCACCCACCCACCCCCCAGCACTTACCTTGGGGTCCCCCACATCCGAGAGCAGCTCCTGCTCAGCCTCATGCAGCTCCTCTGCGGGGTCGTAGCTGTACATGGGGAGCAGGTGATGGCGAAGCCGGTCCACTCTAGGGAGCAGGGGAGGGCACTCAGCCCAGGGGAATCCCACTCCCAACACCTAAGGCCCTGGGGGCCTCTGGGGGCACACTACGGTTCTGAGAATACATGCCCAGTTCTAGAAGGGGCCCCTCTTCAGTGGGTTCCAAGCCCAGTTTGGGCAGGAAACCCTCACAGCGGGGTGTAGGGAATTTTGGGCTGGTATAAGGAAAGCCCAAGGGCATCTTAACCTCTGCTGTAGAGAACCAAGCCTATGAGAAGAAACTTGTGAGCCAAATGCAGGGGAAGTAACACTGGGGACAGGGACACTCACCGCTTTTTCTTCTGGACATACATTACCTGTAACAGAGACACAGCGCTGTGCAGGCTGCTGAGCCCAGGACGGCCCATGAGAGACCCACCTCTACCCCTTCACCCATCACAGCAGGACAGCGGAGATGAGCGGTGCAGGTTCACCAGCCCCACCACCCCCACTCCCAGCCGAAGTGTGGGTGTGTATGTGTGTCCGTGGGGGCTCCTTACCACAACCACCACCACCCCGACTAGGGTGATGAGGAAGAAAGGCCCCAACACGTAGCCCACCATGGAGTCGCTGTTGGCCTGGGGGGCATTGGGCACTGTAGTGTTACTCATGACATCTGCAGCTGAAGGGCTGGATCGTCAGCATGGGCAGTAGGGCCTCGGGAGGGCGCCTCCACAGGGCTCCCTGCAGAGGAGAAAGGGAGGTGATTCGTTTGACCCAGGGTGCCACCCAAGCTCTGGATCCCTTTCCCAAAGCTGGTAACGTATCAAAACTTAGGTCAGGCCCTGGGACGAGGGATCCTCCAGGTCAGTGTGCTGGGCTTAACCCTCCAGTGACTCCAGGGAAATCCTGGGTGTGGAGGGCACCAAGGGGAGGCCGAGTGCTGCCCGGTTCCTGTCCCCAAGCCAGGGTGGGGCCCAGCTCAGGTGCTGGCCAAACACTGGCACCATCTCCTGGGAAAAGCTTAGATCTACGTTTGGAGCACACTTCTATTCTGACCTCTGGGGACACTGGGCAGCCAGCACCTGTCCAGTGGGGGCAAAAGGGGAAGATTTGACAGATATATGAGGGTCCTGCGCTGTAGGGCCTCTGTGTGAGGCAGGAGCATCAGAAGGGGCCTGCCCCAATCCTGGTCCAATACCCCCACTTAGGCTACAGGCCTTCTCTGTGCCCTCCTTGTCCCTGGTGTGAGTGCGGACACACAGCCAGGACAGCCTCTCCTCCACTGTGATCGTGCCAGGGCGGACACGAGTGGGCAGGTATCTGCGAGGTGATGTCACCTCCCTCTGGTCCCCAGCCGGGGCTCCGCCCAGGTCCCTCCCCTCTTTAGCGTGGGCTGACAGGCGGAGGTGAGAGGGTCAGCTCCCATCGACAGATGCAAGGTGACTGCCGAGGGGCTCCTGTACGCAGACCCCAAGGTCCCCGACCCTGCTTCGCTTGGGTCTCCACTGGGGGAAAAGGTAAGAACTACCTGTCCCGGTGTCCGTGGGGGCACCGAGCTTGCACGGTCGCATGCACGCCGTCCCACGGTCGAAGGGACCTGCCGAAGTGGGGCGGATGTCGGGCCGCTCCCAGGATGCGGACCAGCATCGGCGAGTGGGAGGTATAGTTCCCACGACGCTGGGCGCCTCAGGCCGGGGAAGGGAGTTTGGGGGGCTGCAGGTAGAGCCCGGACATCCCGGAATCGCGGCACCCCGAGACGTGGACCCGCGCCGGCGCTCTGCAGCCCATCCAACCCGAGCATGCCTTACCTCCCGCCGCTGCAGCCCGGACAGGAACGCCCTCGGTTGGCTCCCAGGCCCCGGAAGAGCCGGCAGGCGCGTGATCAAAGGACCCGGGGAAATGGGCGGGGCCTCAGCCCCGGGGTGCAGCCAATCCAGTGGCGGAAGGCTACTGGCCCGGAGACTTCTGGAGCGGCCAATCCGGAGCTGGGGGGTGCGCGGGGCGAAGGCGGGGAGGGCCGGGGTTGCAGGGCCCACCACGCGGCAGTAGGGGGCAGGCGAGCGCCGCGCAGCGGGGGGAGAAGAGCGCGGAGAGGGGCGGGGCAGCTTCCCGGCGTTCCCCGGGGCGGACACCGGCCGGGCGCCCGCGCTGGGGAGCTCTGGTTGCAGACTGCAGTCCGGCGTTGCTTCCTCGTCCTCCCGGGTGGAACCAGGTGTAGGGCCAGGCCACACCCTGAAGCTTAGTCCCGGCGTGCGGCGACTAGCCGCTCCCTCCGCCGCTGGGACCCTGCTCGGGGCCTCCACGGACTCCATTAGTGTTTGCGGAGCCTTCCAAGCCTCCTAGTGCCCCCAGGGGCCCACGGGGCTTTGCTCAGAGGGTAGATAGAGTAGGCAAGCCTGAGTTAGCTCCTACCAGACCCACTCACCCTCCACCCTTCTCCGCACCTCAGTCTTAACGTCTATGAAACAGGCTCTGGTGAGGATTAAGCGATCACGTGGATGAGGAGTCCAGAACATACTAGGCCCTGTTAAAATCCCTCGCTAACCTCTGTCCTGTTTGCAGGGGCACTGATGGAGTAGCGGGGTGCAGTACCCCCGGGCCACAAGCAACTTAAGTAGGTAAATTTGGAACCTTTAGTGGTCTAGCATTACAGTGGCACACACCATAGATGGACTGATGGATTGTACCAATGTTCGCATCCTGGTTGATACCCTGCTATGTCAGCATTGGGGGAAGCTAGGCAAAGCGCAAAGGGGGTGTCTTATTTCTTACAACTGCATGTGAATCTACAATTACTTCAAGTACGTGTGTGTAGCTTTGTACCCAGACCTTCCCACCTTTCCCCCCAAATCACACACCGTTATCAAAGCTCCAGACTGGCAGGTGATGGAAGCCACCCAGAAACATAAAAGATGTGGGACCTGAACTAGGCTGAGGCGTTCCAGGGTCCTTGGGTGCTACTGGAGATAGAGGGATAACCTAGATCACCTCATTCTTGCCAGAAATAACCAATGGCTTGGACATGGTTGAGCCACTTGATCTGGTCTGGTCTGTTTCCTTGGGCCCTTCCAAAAGGAGGTTGGATGCAGAGATGACCCAGCCTAGAACCAGAGGGCTGTTGGGAACTCTGGCCTCTTGCCTTCAGACACCATCATCTGACAGGTAGGAAATCAGAGATAAGGGGAAAGGAATGACAGAAATGCCAGGATCTGGAGGCTACGGGTGGATTCCCTGCTGTTCTCAGACTTTTGAGCCTGAAGATTAAGGAGACCACTCATCCCAGGCTTCCATCAGAACTGAGGCAGAGGGAAGGGGCCACCTTCCCTGGTGGAGCCTACTCTGCAAGGATGTTAGAATCAAATGATAGGTCCTCTGTCCTCTTCTTTACAATCTCTGACCACATAACTTGAGGGCCTTCTAGGAGGGGTCTTAGCAGTCAGTTGGCTAAGGCAGTGTGTAGAAAGGACTGGGGTGTCAGTTTCAGAAACTCAGCACGTTTTTACTTCTCTGACTCCTAGGACAATTTCAGTATATGTGCTGCAGAAATAAGCACACCTTACTCCCGGGACAGAACACCCTTCTGAGCTAGGCAGAGCAGGTGGGGTCACCCCGATTTACAAATGAGTAAGCTGAGTTCCTGAGCAGTGTGATGACATCCCAAGGCCCTTAATGTGATTGGCAAGGGTGAAGCAGAGTGGAATGATGGGTGGGACCCTCTTCCTGGACAGCTCTGTGCCAGCAGCTGCTCCGTGTCTATATTTGAAGCCTAGTTTGTTCCTGTGATAAGGTTTCAGATCCCATGAAGGTACCCCCAAGCCTACCCAGGGAATACTCCAGCCCTCCCTGCTCTCTTCATGCTGCTGCTACTACCTCAGGAAGGGGAGATAGAGGACAGGGGCGAGGCTGCACTTCACCACCCTGATCGAGTTTTAACTGTCCCCTTAGCCGTGTTGCTATGGTTTAGTACCTGGGCTTATGTATCCACTTTCACTAATGCCTTGCTTGTCTTTATGTCCTCCTGCTCTGACTTAGCTAACAAATCATAAAAGCAACACTCAGGAAGATCAAGTTGTTGACTGAGTAATGTATGAGTAATGAGTAATGTAAACTCATTACACAACAGAGCTCAAGATTTATAGGAATGCAGCTATCTAGCCCTCAGTAAGATCACATTCATAATGTATGGCACCCATTTAAAAAATGGATCCATAAATACTTAGACATGTAAAGAGGCAGGAAAACAGTCTATAATCAAATGAAACTGACCTAGAACTGAAAGAAGTTGGGCCTAAGGAGGACATTAAAACAGTTATAACTGTATTTCTTATGTTCAAAAAGTTGAGAGAAGGAAGATATAAAAAAAAGCCTCAAATTGGGATACCTGGGTAGCTCAGTCGGTTATGTGGCTGCCTTCTACTCAGGTCATGATCTTTGAGTCCTGGGATCAAGTCCTGTGTTGGGCTGCTTGCTAAACAGGGGAGCCTGCTTCTCAGTCTGTCTGCCACCCCATTTGTGTTCTCTCTCTGACAAACAGACGGATAAAATCTTAAAAAAAAAAAAAAAAGTAGCCTCAAATTGAAATTTCTGATGTGAAATCTGCAATGTCCAAGGATGAAAAATACATGGGATGAGATTTATGGCAGATTAGATATTGCAGAAGAAAAGATATGTGAACATAAAGGCATTAGAATAAAAATTATCCAAAATGAAAGAGACAAAAAAGAATCTAAAACAATTACAAGAACATCAGTCAATTATGGGACAATTTCAAATGGTCTAATATATGAGTAATTAGAGACCCAGAAGAAGAGAAAAAAAGGGGACAAAAATGTTTGAAGAAATAATTACTGAAAGGTTTCCAAATTTAATGAAGACCATACACCCACCGATCCAGGAAACATAATAAACCCCAAGCACAAGAAACATGAAAAAAAGTTATATGAAGTCACATTATAATCAAATTGCTTAAAATGAGTAAAAAGAGAAAATCTTAAGAGATGGAATGTACAGAGAAACAAAGTTAAGAGTGACATCAGATTTTCACCCAAAACAATCTGTGTAAGAAGATAGTGAAACAATATCTTTAAAGATATTGAAAGAAAACCTCCCAATGCAGAACATTAGGCAAAAATATCTTTCAAAAACATACAATAGCCAAATTATAGAAGCAGCCCAAGGGCCCACTGATAGATGAATGGATAAAGATGTGGTATAGGGGCACCTGGGTGGCTCAGTGGGTTAAGACCTCTGCCATCGGCTTGGGTCATGATCCCGGGGTCCTGGGATAGAGCCCCGAGTCAGGCCCTCTGCTCATCAGGGAGCCTGCTTCCCTTTCTCTCTCTCTCTGCCTGCCTCTCTACCTACTTGTGATCTCTGTCTATCAAATAAATAAATAAAATCTTTAAAAAAAAAAAAAAAGAAGAAGATGTGGTATAACATATGATGGAATATTTTTCAGCCATAAAAAAAAGATGAAATCTTGCCATTTGCAACAACATGGTTGGAGCTAGAGAGTGTAATTCTAAGCAAAGTAACAAAGAGAAAGACAAATATTTCACTCATGTGGAATTTGAGAAACAATTTGAGAAACAAACAAAAAGGGGGCAAAGGAAAAGAGAAAGGCACACACAAACCAAGAAACAGAATCTTAATGACAGGGGCTGCCTGGATGGCTCAGTTGCTTAAGCAACTGCCTTTGGCTCAGATTATGATCCTGGAAGCTGGGGCTCCCAGCTCCATGGGGAGTCTGCTTCCCCCTCTGACCTTCTCGTCTTTCATACTCTCTCTCTCTCTAAATAAATAAATCTTAAAAAACAAACAAAAAAAAGAATCTTAATGACAGAGAACAAACTGATGGTGACC
Organism: Mustela putorius furo; assembly: GCF_011764305.1. Taxonomy (NCBI): domain Eukaryota; kingdom Metazoa; phylum Chordata; class Mammalia; order Carnivora; family Mustelidae; genus Mustela; species Mustela putorius. The sequence continues at coordinate 2,652,743 of NW_025421292.1, forward strand.
AGAGGGGAGGTGGGTGTAGGGTGGGCGGGGATGGATAAAACAGGTGATAGGGATTAAGGAGAGCACATGTTGTGATGAGCACAGGGTGGTGTATGAAGTGTTGAATCACTATATTGCACACCTGAAACTAACGTAACACTGTGTGTTAGCTGTACTGAAATTCAAATTAAAACTTCATAAAAAATATCTTCCAGAAACAAAGACATCTTTTTTTTTTTTAAGATTGTATTTATTTATGTGTGAGAGAGAGAATGAGAGACAGAGAGAGAGCATGAGATGGGAGAAGGCCAGAGGGAGAAGCAGAGTTCCTGCTGAGCAGGGAGTCTGATGTGGGACTCGATCTGGGGACTCCAGGATCAAGACCTGACCCGAAGGGAGTTGCTTAACCAACTGAGCCACCCAGGTGCCCCCAAAGACATCTTCAGATACATATAAATTGAAAGAATTCATCACTAACAGACCTGCACTACAAAAAATGTTAAAGGAAGGTCTTTAGGCAAAAAGAAAATTGTACCAAGTAAAAATAGGGGTCTATCCAAAGGAATGAAGAACTCTGGCCATGGTAACTACCTCAGTAAGTATATGTTGCTTGTTTTCTTATTACATCTTTTAAAAAATAATTGTGTTTAAAAAATAATCATGTAGGGGTGCCTGGGTGGCTCAGTAGGTTAAAGCCTCTGCCTTCAGCTCAGGTCATGATCCGGGGGTCCTGGGATGGAGCTCTGCATGGGGCTCTCTGTTCAGCAGGGAGCCTGCCCCCCCCCACCCCGCCTGCCTCTCTGCCTGCTTGTGATCTCTGCCTGTCAAATAAATAAATAAAAGCTTCAAAAAATAATAATAATGTATGGTGGGGTTTGTGCACTGAGAACATTTACCAAAATAGACTATATTCTGGGCCATAAAACAAGTCTCAAACTTAAAAGGATTCAAGTTAACATATGTAAAAGTAAAATGTTTTATGCGCCTGCGTGGCTCAATTGGTTAATGTCTGAATCTTTTTTTTTTTTTAAGACTTTATTATTTATTTGACACACAGAGATCACAAGTAGGCAGAGAGGCAGGCAGAGGGGAGGGGAAAGCAGACTTCCTGCTGAGCAGAGAGCCCAATGTGGGGCTTGATCCCAACACTCTGGGGCTCCATCCCAAGACCCTGGGATCATGACCTGAGCTGAAGGCAGAGACTTTAACCCACTGAGCCACCCAGGTGCCCCAAGCATCTGACTCTTGATTTTGGCTCAGGTTGTGATCTCAGGGTTATGAGATTGAACCCTGTATTGGGCTTGCATGAGTGTAGAACCTGCTTAAGATTCTCTCGCTCCCCCTCAGTCAGTCTCACTCTCAAACTCTCTCTAAAGAAGGAAAGAAAAAATAAACAAATAACAGAAAGATCCTTGGACCATCCCCAAATGTTTGGAAAATGAGTAACACACCTTTAGATAAAAAAAATAACTAGGGAGATGCGAGACTGGTTCAGTAGGGAGAGCATGTGACTCTTGATCACAGGGTTGTAAGGTCAAGCCCCATGTTGAGTATAGAGATTACTTAAAATAAATTTTTAAAAATAATACTTAGGACATATTTTGAACTGGATGAAAATGAAAACACAACATAGCATTTGTGGGGCACCTCTATTAGGGAAATTTATTGCACTAAATGCTTTTTTTGTTTGTTTGTTTTGTTTTGTTTTGTTTTGTTTTTAAAAAGATCTCATGTAGGGGTGCCTGGGTGGCTCAGTTGTTAAGTGTCTGTCTTTGGCTCAGGTCATGGTCCCTGGGTCTTGGGATAGAACCCCACATTGGGCTTCCTGCTGAGCAGGAAGCCTGCTTCTCCATCTCCCATTCCCCTTGCTTGTGCTCCCTCTCTCACTGTGTCTTTCTCTGTCAAATAAATAAATAAAATCTTTTAAACAAAAAGAAGAAGAAAAAGAGAAGAAGAAAGATTTCATGTTAATGACCTCAGCTTTCACCTGAAACTGAAGTATGCAGAAGAAAATAACAAAGACCAATGCAAAGATCTTTGAAACAGAAAACAGAAAAATAAAGAAAAATCAATGAAGCCAAAAGCTGCTTAAAATCAACAGAATAGATAAACCTCTAGCCACAATGATCAGGGAAAAAAATACAAATCACCAGTTATCAGGAATAAGAGAGGTGACATCACAATAATTTTTACAGATAATAAAAGAATAATAAGGGACTATTAGGAACAAATTTATGCCAATAAATTCAACAACTTAGTTGAAATGGAAAACACATAGAAAGACACAAATTACCTAAGTTCACTTAAGAAGAAATAGATAAATTTATAACAATCTAGGTTGAATTGATACCATCTTGGTTTTAATAGCATACATTAATGCCTTCTGTCCAATTCCATACCCCCTTCATCTTTATACAGTGTGTACATGTGAACATAGATTTATGATTATTGTTTTATGCATATTTTATATCATATAAGAAATGGCAAAAATATGGCAAAAATAAAATAATACTTGTTTTTAAAATATTTACCATGTGTTACCTTTACCAGTGGTCTTTATTTCTTTATGTGGCTTTGAATTATCATCTAGTGCCTTTTTGTTTCACTCTGATGGACTCCCTCTAACATATTTTTTAAAAAGACTTTATTTATTTGACAGGCATAGATCACAAGTAGAGGGAGGTGGAGAGAGAGGAAGGGAAGCAGGCTCCCCGCTGAGCAGAGAGCCTGATGTGGGGCTCAATCCCAGGACCCCGGGATCATGACATAAGCCAAAGGCAGAGGCTTTAACCCACTGAACCACTCAGGCACCCTTCCCTCTAACATTTCTTGTAGGGTAGGTCTACTAGCAACAAATCCCATGAGTTTTTGTTTATCCAGGAATGCCTTAACATCTTCGTTTTTGAAGGACAGTTTTTCTAGATATAGAACTCTTGGTTGACAGTTCTCCCCCTTTTCCTGTTAGTACTTTATTTTAATTTTTTTGGTAAACATAACTTTAAAAATATGGAATGCCCCATGAATTTGCATGCCATCCTCATGCAGGGGCCATGCTAATCTTCTCTGTATTATTCCAATTTTCATATATATGCTGCTGAAATGAGCACCCTATCCATACTTTAAATATATCATCCTACTTCTTTCTGGCCTTCATGGTGTCTGATGAAAAAATAGCTATTAACCTTAGGATGTTAATTTTACAATTATGGTAACCACTAAGAAAACAAGGAGGAAATATACAGAAAAGAAAATGAAGAAGAAACCAAAATGGTACACTAGGAAAAAAAAAAGTCAAACACGAAAAAAGGCAGTATTGAAAGGATTGAGAAACAAAAAAGATCACATCTAGAAAGGAACACTTGCAAAAATAAATCCTTTAATATCAGTAATCACTTTATTTTGTATTATTATTATTTTTTAAAGTAATCTCTACACCCAACGTGGGGCTTTGAACTCAAGACCTGGAGATGGAGTCCTGTGCTCTACCAACTGAGCCAGACAGGCTCCCCATTAATGACTTTAAATGTAAATGGATTAAGCTCACCAATGAAAAGACAGAGCTTGGTGAAGATGGTAAGATATTATGAATGTACTTAATACCACTGAATTGTATACTTAATGGTAACTTTCATATATATTTTACTATACACAAAAGAAGACAGATTCGCAGAATGGATTTTTTTTTATTTTTTTTTTTAAGATTTTATTTATTTATTTCACAGAGAGAGAGATCACAAATAGGAAGAGAGACAGACAGAGAGAGAGATGAGGAGAAGCAGGCTCCCTGCTGAGCAGAGAGCCCGATGCGGGACTCGATCCCAGGCCCCTGGGATCATGACCTGAGCCCAAGGCAGAGGCTTAACCCACTGAGCCACCCAGGCGCCCCGGGACCGCAGAATGGATTTAAAAATGATCTAACTGCTCCCTGATATGAGGAAGTTGAGAGGCAACATGGAGGAGTTTGGGGTAGGAAAAGTATAAATGAAACAAGATGGGATCAGGAGGGAGACCAACCATAAGAGACGCTTAATCTCACAAAACAAACTGAGGGTTGCTGGGGGGAGGGGATAAGGAGAGGGTGGTGGGTTATGGACATTGGGGAAGGTATGTGCTATGGTGAGTGCTGTGAAGTGTGTAAGCCTGACGATTCACAGACCTGTACCCCTGGGGCTAATAATACATTATATGTTAATAAAAAATTAAAAAATTATTTTAAAAAATGATCTAACTGAAATAAGTGAATACAAATGATCTCCCTGGAATTGAATGGATGTTTCTCCAAAGAACCTAACAAATGGCCAGTAAGTACATGAAAAGATGCTCAACATCACTAATTAGGGAAATGCAAATCAAAACCACAAGATGCCACTTCACACACACACATGCCATTCACACACACACAACAAAACATAAAATAAGCGAATGTTGGTGAGGAGGTAGAGAAACTGGAACTCTTGTGCACTGCTGGTGATAATGTAGAAAATACAGGTACTATAGAAAAGTGTATGGCAGTTCCTCAAAAAGCTAAAAATAGTATTACTGTATGATCCAGCAACTCTACCCAAGTATTCTACACAATTCTACGCAAAAGAATTGAAAGGAAGGGGGCGCCTGGGTGGCTCAGTGGGTTAAGCCGCTGCCTTCGGCTCAGGTCATGATCTCAGAGTCCTGGGATCGAGTCCCGCATCGGGCTCTCTGCTTGGCGGAGAGCCTGCTTCCCTCTCTCTCTCTCTCTCTCTCTCTGGCTGCCTCTCCGTCTACTTGTGATTTCTCTCTGTCAAATTAATAAATAAAATCTTTAAAAAAAAAAAAAAAAGAATTGAAAGGAGGGATTCGGCCAGATATTTGTACATTTGTGTTCTAGCGGTGTTATTCACGGTAGGCAAAACATGGAAGCACCCAAGCACCCATGGACAGATAAATTGATAAAGAAAATATGGTACATATAATACAATGGAATATTATTCCTCCTTAAAAAAGAGTGCAATTTTGACATATCTACAACATTCCGAACCTTGAAGACATTAGGCTATGTGGGGAAAAAAAAAAAAAAAAGTTACAAAGGACAGACAGATGCTTATGATTTCACTTCTATGAGATACCTAGTATTTTACATACTCTAGTGATAAATTCAGAGACAGAAAGTAGAATCGTGGTTGCTGGGCGCTGATGGGGCAGGGGAAATGGAGGATTATTATTTAATGGGTGTGGAGTTTCAGTTTGGGGAGAGATGAAGAAAAGATCTGGAGGGGTGCCTGGGTGGCTCAGTGTGTTAAAGCCTCTGCCTTCGGCTCAGATCATGATCCCATGGTTCTGGGATTGAGCTCCCTGCTCAGTGGGGAGCCTGCTTCTCCCTCTCTTTCTGCCTGCTTCTCTGTCTACTTGTGATCTCGGCCTGTCAAATAAATAAATAAAATCTTTAAAAAAAAAAAAGGGAAAAGATCTGGAGATGGATTGTGGTGTTGTGTACAACATTTATTGTGTAAGTACAATAATGTACTTACTGCGGGGCGCCTGGGTGGCTCAGTGGGTTAAAGCCTCTGCCTTCGGCTCGGGTCATGATCCCAGGGTCCTGGGATTGGGGCCCAGCATCAGGCTCTCTGATCAGCAGGGAGCCTGCTTCCCCCTCTCTCTCTGCCTGCCTCTCCGCCTATTTATGATCTCTGTCTGTCAAATAAATAATAAATAAAATCTTTTAAAAAAATGTACTTACTGCCACCGAATGGTACACTTTAAAATGGTCAAAAATATTTTCCAAAGATCCAAGTATCTATTGATTACAAGAGACTCGCTTAATTTTTTTTTTAAAGATTTTATTTATTTACTTGACAGAGATCACAAGTAGGCAGAGAAGCAGGCAGAGAGAGAGGAGGAAGCAGGCTCCCCGCGGAGCAGAGAGCCTGATGTGGGGCTTGATCCCAGGACTCTGGGATCATGACCTGAGCCGAAGGCAGAGGCTTTAACCCACTGAGCCACCCAGGCGCCCCAGACTCGCTTAATTTTTAAAAAAATTTTTTTGAAGATTTTACTTGTCAGAGAAACAGAGAGAGTGTGCACACAAACAGGGGGAGCAGCAGGCAGATGGAGAACCAGGCTCCCCACTGAGCAAGGAGCCTGACGCAAGACTTGATCCCAGGACCCGAGGATCATGACCTGAGCTGAAGGCAGATGCCCAACAGACTGAGCCACCCAGGCATCCCTATTTATTTATTTTTTTAAAAAACAATTTTATTTATTTATTTGTCAGAGAGAGAGAGTACAAGGGAGGCAGGCAGAGGGAAAGGGAGAAGCAGGCTCCCCGCTGAGGAGGGAGCCCGATGCGGACTTGATCTGGGACCCCGGGATCATGACCTGAACTGAAAGCAGACACATAACCCACTGAGCCACCCAGGTGTCCCAAGAGACTCGGTTTAGGGAGACACAAATAAACTGAAAGTGAAAGGATGGGAAAACGTATTCCATGCAGAGAGTAACCAAAAGACAGCCAGGGTGGCTCTGCTAATACTATACAAAATTTATTTTATTTTATTTGTTTTGAAGGACTTATTTAAGTCATCTGAACACCCAACATGAGGTTCGAACTCATGACCCCCAGATCAAGAGTCACGTGCTCTGCTGATAGAGCCAGCCAGGCGCCCCTCAACAAAACAGATGTTGAATCAAAAACTGTTACAAGAGACAAAGGAGGACATTATATACTGATAAAAGGGTCAGTTCACGAAAGAGCTGTATGACGCAAACAATGACAGAACTGAGGGAGAAACAGACACATCTACAAGAAGAGTTAGAGACATCAGGACCCTCTTTTCAATAATGCACAGACTAGCCTTTACAGAAGGAAACAGACGACGTAAAAAACACTAGAAACCAACTAGCCCTAAAAGACATAGACATACAGAACACTCCTCCAATGACAGAATATACACCCAACATTCTCCAGGACAGACCATATGTTAAATCTTAATAAATTTAAATACCTCTTAACAAACAAAAGTCCCCCGGATGGCTTTACTTGTAAAGTCTACCAAAAATCAAAAAGAGAATTAACACCAACATTCCTCAGACTCTTCAAAAAAAAAAAAAAAAAAAAAAAGAGGAGGGGAATACTTTTTAACATGTTCTATGAAGGCAGCATTATCTCGATGCCAAAGCCAGAGAAGGTTCTGTAAGAAAACTCTAGACCAATACTCCTTACGAATATAGATAAGAAATTCTCAAGAAAATACTAGTAAATCACATTCAATGGCCCATTAATAATGATTATGCATCGTAACCAAGTGGGATTTATCTTAGGAATGCAAGGGTGAATTCCTAGCAAAATCAACGCCAGCACATTTATAGGGCAAAGGAAAACAACCACATGATCATCTTCATAGATGCAGAAAAGCATGTGACAAAAACTCAGCATCCTTTCATGATAAAAATACTAAGCAAACTAAAAATAGGACAGCCTTTTCAGCAAATGGTGCTGGAACAATTGGATATCTGTATGCAAAAATTATCAACTAGAATCTATACTTTGCAACACATAAAAAATTTATGATGTGTGATTATATTTCTATAAAACTAGAAAATGCAAACTAATTGGGAGTGACAGAAAGCAGATTCATGTTTGCTTGGGGATAGAGGCATGATGGTTACGAGAGAGGGATCATGGAGGCATAAAGAAACTTCTGGGGGTGATGATCAGATCATTGATTTGGTTGTGACTGTTTTATTTGAGCACATATGTTAAGATTTATCCAAGTGTACACCTTGAATATGTGTAATTTATTATATGTTAATTATGCCTCAGTAAAGCTTCAAAATATATAAATAAAGAATGCCTTAAAAAATAAGGGAATGCCCAGTGGGTTATCAGTGCATACTTATTTTATAAATTGTGGAGAGCCATGCAATAGATGCAAGGAGTCACGTATGCGGAAGTGCGGGGGTTTTGACGAAGCGAGACTGATTGGCTGACGGCAGACATGGGTGAGCCCGTGCGCACTGCGTGATCAGGGAGAGGGGCGCGTAACTAGAACGGTGATTGGCCCAGGCGGTGGATATATATATAGTGGGGAGATTGCTTGTGGGACACAGAAAAAAGCGAGAGAGGAAAACGAACAAATAAAGAAGCTTGCCACCCATCACGTCTCCGGGTCGTTCTTGCTGGCAAGAGCGACAATAAATGATTTTTTTAAAAGAATTTTTATGGGTGCCTGGGTGGCTCAGTGGGTTAGGCCTCTGCCTTCGGCTCAGGTCCTGATCTCAGGGTCCTGGGATCGAGTCCTGCATCAGGCTCTCTGCTCTGCAGGTAGCCTGCTTCCTCCTCTCTCTCTCTCTCTCTGCCTGCCTCTCTGCCTATTTGTGATCTCTCTGTCAAATAAGTAAATAAAAATCTGTTTAAAAAAAAAAGAATTTTTATTTATTTATTTGATAGAGAGAGATCACAAGCAGGCAGAGAGGCAGACAGAGAGAGGAGGAAGCAGGCTCCCCGCCGAGCAGAGAGCCAGATGCAGGGCTGGAACCCAGGACCCTGAGATCATGACCTGAGTCAAAGGCAAAGGCTTAACCCACTGAGCTACCCAGGTGCCCCTATTTTATAAATGATTTATTAGATTTAATGATGTGACTCAATGAACCGAATCCTGGGGTTTGGGAAGGGCAAGACACACAGAGAAAGAGGAACCAAGAACTGCAGCAGAATCTTATTGGCCACCATCATGTTGCTCACGTTCAGCCTCCCCAGCCGTGCTCAAAATCCCCTGACCCCACTCCTCGCTGCCACTTTGTGCCTTTCAGTTAGTCGTTCGACACCATGGGATCTCAGAGTACCTAACTCCAAAATTAACTAATAATATCCACCTCACAAATAGGATTACTGTTTCTTGGGGCACCTGGGTGGCTCAGTGGGTTAAAGGCCTCTGTTTTCGGCTCAGACCATGATCCCAGGGTCCTGGGATCGAGCCCCGCATCGGGCTCTCTGCTCGGCGGGGAGCCTGCTTCCTCCTCTCTCTCTCTCTGCCTGCCTCTCTGCCTACTTGTGATCTCTATCTGTCAAATAAATAAGTAAAATCTAAAAGAAAAACAAAAAGATTACTGTTGCTTGAGAGAAATAACATAAAAGGACTAAATAGTAGGTAAATAATAAAAGGCTCCCTATGTGTAAGGGACTTATTTCCTTTTTTTCTTTTCTTTCCTCTTTTTTTAAAAAAAATAATGATAGTGCATTTCTTTTTTGTTTGTTTGTTTTTTAGATTCATTTATTTATTTTAGAGAAAGAGCAAGTGTATGAGCATAGGGAGGGACAGAGGAAGAGGAAGAGGAAGAGAGAATCCCCAGAGGACTCCACGCTGAGTATGGAGCCCAACACAGGGCTTGATCTCACCACTCTAAGATCATGACCTGAGTTGAAAACTAGAGTCTGACTCTCAGCTGACTGAGCCAGTAAAGCACCTATTTCCTTCCTGATTGAAAAAAAAAAATTAGTATCAACAGTTGGAGAATATATGATGTAAGAAAGAAGGAAATAAAATGACTCATAATCCCAACTTCAGAGGATACTTCCTTCTAGACTTTTGCTCACACTGGCTCACTTGTGTGAAGCTGCTTGGTGTGTGGCCTGCAGGCCTTGTGCTTCCCCACCCCCAGGCCTTGCACCAGCTGGGGTCCACCTCTTTCAGAAGCCCAGGGGTCTCTCTTGGCGGGTGCAGCAGGAGTGAGGAGGAGTGGAGGAAGAGCTTTGGAGAAGACCATGGCCGGGGGTCAGCCTTGGCCCCCAGCCCATTCTGGGATAAAGGCCAGAGGGATTGAGACACAGAGGGTCCCCATAGTCCCTGCTCCTGCCACTGTCCTATCCCTGGTGGTCTGAGGAGCTGAGGCGTGGGGCCTTGGAGCAAGGCCATCTCTTGTTGTTTTGGGGGCTCTCTCCACAGGGGGGTCCCCACAGGTGCTGGGAGAAGTTCCAGCAGGACGGCCTGTCCCAGCCTGGCAACCGGCCTCCGTCCAGTCCTGGGCTTGCCTTGACTGCCCAGGTTCCTCCGTGGCCGTTCCACCCCAGGTCCCCAAAATGCAGAAGTCCCCTTCACATGGGTAATTTCTCTTTGGAAATTTCTCTTTGGAAGGAGACTCACCCTCCCTCCAAAGGCCAGTAGGTGGAGGCCCAGCAGGTGGTCCCCACTGGAGCTTCGTATCTTTTTTTTTTTTTAATATTTTATTTATTCATTTGACAGGCAGAGATCACAAGTAGGCTGAGAGGCAGGCAGAGAGAGAGGAGGAAGCAGGCTCCCCACTGAGCAGAGAGCCCAATGTGGGGCTTGATCCCAGGATCCTGGGATCATGACCCAAGCCGAAGGCAGAGGCTTTAATCCACTGAGCCACCCAGGCGCCCCTGGAGCTTCGTATCTTGAAGGGATAAGGGAGGAGGGACTCAGTGGGTCCTAAGGTGCATCAGAAGGAAGGAGCGGCTGGAGGGAACTTCTGACTGGCCAGCCCCTGACAGCACCAGAGGCCTGACTTGCAAGGTATTTGCTTCCCTCCAGCTAGCTGTCCTTCACCTTCTGAATCTGACCCACCTCCCTATTTTTCCTTTGTGCTCGGCGGCTCCAGGCTTCAGCTCCCTCAACAAGGAGGTGGGGACCAAAGTGCCTGCATCTCAGGGTCTCTGTGAAGGTCAGGGCCCTGCTCGATTATTAGGCAGTAAAGTATTCCAGGAATCGTTTGAACTGATGGGAGAGTACTTTGTGAACTGCTCAAATAATATTAGCTGTTCTAATGCTCAACTTTCTCAGACCAAGTTCCCTAAAGTAATTACTCTTGACTCCACCCCTGCACCTGCACATCCCCGTGACTGTCCTACCCTTCTCGGTCTCAAACCCAGCTTGGCTTCCCTTGCTAGTCTCAGACACAGGTCCCACAGAAGGGACCAGCTTTCCATTAGGTCCTGCCCTAGGTCTGGGAAAGTTCACAGAATCCTGGGCTGAGAGAGAAGGGAAATAGCAGGAATTGCAGGTCTCCAACCCCTACAGAAGCACCTTCCCCAATTCCCCCCTCTAACTCACAAACTTCAGGCAGGAAGAGAAAGGTGAGAGACTGCTATGGTGCTCCTACTCCCCCTGCTCCGAATTTCTCCCCTTCTAGATCCCTGAGAGCAGGTCCACACTGACTTCCTTCCCAGTTTGGGGGAAAGTGAAGGGGCGTATGTGCGCACGGCTGGTATGGCTGTCCAAAGCCAAGGTGACATAAAGGATACATTTCCTTGTGCTGGGCACATTCCTCAAATACCATCTGGCCCTTTGCTTCCTCTAACTCACATTTCCTAGGTAGCTGCTTTGACCACCCAGCTGGACAACTAGAACAGAGAGATAAGATAGTCTCCCTGCCTCAGAGAATGCCTTCGGAACAAGGGCATGTACAGGAATTCCACAACAAGGTCAAGGGGAGAGAATCTCCCAGATCTTTCCCAAAGGAGGGCATGGCCTATGTGAGCTGTGGACTAGCTGATGGTGTGTGATGTATTTAGAGAACTGCAAGAAGCTCGAGGAGATCAGGGGTAAAGGGTAAAGTCGGGGGCAGGAAAAGGGTCTGCAGAGGTGGGCAGGGGCCAAATCACAAAAGATATTGGGATCTCAGCTAAGGAGTTAGAACTCTAGTCTGAAAGCTCTGGGGAGGAGGACAATCAGAAGAATGGCCTGGGACAACAATGTGAGAAGGGAGGGGTCAGATGAGAAGTGAGATGAAAAGAAAAGTGGCCTTTGGGGTTTCCAATGTGGCAGTCACTGGCCGTGGATGGGTGGCACTGGGGGCTCAGTGGAGGGGAGGCATGAGCCCATGGTATCTGGTTTTCTCTGGGCAGTTACAGCTCTTGCAAAGTGGTGTACAGGAAGGAATAGACTCACTGGGGGATAGAATTAATTCTGTAGGGAGGCTGCAGGGGAAGAACATGCAGCCCAGAAAGATGGGAGTAAATAATGGTGTGGAAGTGAGTAATGAAGTGATGACAGGTTAGACCTGCCACTGGCTGGATAGCGTTCGGTGGCCAAAGAAGGATAATGATTTATTTTAAAAAAGGTATCTTCAGGGCATCTGGGTGACTCAGTCAGTAAAGCCTGCAACTCTTGATTTCCGGGAGGTGAGCATGTGACCCTGAGATCAAGACCCAAGTCAAAATCAAGAGTTGGCCCCTTAAGGGACTGTGCCACCCAGGCGCCCCAAGATTTTATTCTGAAGTCATCTCTACACCCAGTGCAGGCAGCGGTCTAAAGGGACCAGGACAGAGTACTGCCAAGTGGGTTAGAGGCCAAGGTCTGACACCAGACCTCTCAGGTTCAATGACATACTGTTTCTTTACCTATTACCTGTGTGACCTCAGATACATTACTTAACTTCTGTATTTTATTCTTTTAATAAATATTTTTATTTATTTATGTATTTGACAGATCACAAGTAGGCAGAGAGGCAGACACAGAGAGAGAGGAGGAAGCAGGCTCCCTGTTGAGCAGAGAGCCCGATATGGGACTCGATCCCAGGACCCTGAGATCATGACCTGAGCTGAAGGCAGAGGCTTTAACCCGCTGAGCCTGGGCGCCCCTTAACTTCTGTATTTTATTCTTAAAGTTTTAGGACTCATTTTACACATTTGTGAACTTAATTTCACATGTTGTGACGTAAGGGGCTAATTTTGTTTTCCAACACCATTTACCGAGGAACCCAGTCTCTCCCCACTCCAGTGCACATTTCCTCTGGCTCTTAACATTTTCCCACATGCACGTGGGTCTGCATCTTGATCCCCTGTCCCATTTCATTTCTCTATCACTTTAATGACTCTTCTTATGAAGTCTTTTATGGCACCTGATTTCTTTTTCTTTCAGGTCAGGTTTGTTTACTTATTGAAGTCATCTCTACACCCAGCATGGGGCTCAAACTCACGACTCCGGGGTCAAGATGCATACTCTTCAGACTTGAGTCAGCTGGGCATCCCCAATATTCAGTCTTGATGCTGACAGAACACAAGACTTCCCTTATAGTCCCCCTGTATTTCCCCTTGAAGTGTTTCAAAATTATCTTTAGACATCCTTGGCACTTGACCCTACGATTTTTTTCGAATTAGTCTGTCCAGTTCCTTTCGAAAGTGGTCTGCTTCCTGAAGCCTCCGTTCTCGTTACCAGACCTTGGTAGGGATCACAGGTCTTTCCCTGTGCACTGCAGGGAAGCAGAGACTAAATGTAAAGTCGTGAACACATTGCTTGGTGCAAAGGCCTGGAACACGGGCTCAGCAGATGGTGGTATCGTCTTCCTCAAATGTCCAACCCAATGCAGTCACTGCTCTGTTTTAAAACCTTTGTTGGCTTCCCAGTCACGCAGAGTAAAGTTCAAACAGCCTGCCAAGGCACCTGACCCCGGCTGATCTTCCTGTGGCCCCTCCTACCTCTCTCTCCTCCCTGTCCACTCTCTGTATTGTGTTCCAGCCCCGGCAAACTTGCTGTCACACGAGCACACTGCTGTGCCCTAGCCTGGCAATGCTGTTCCCTTTGCTGAGAACTCCTACACCCCTCCTGCATCCTCTGGGAAGGAGGCAGTCCCTCCCTCAGCCTTCTTTGGATCACACTTGTCACTCTGCACTGTGATTATTTGTCTCTGTTGTTACTTAGTGAACCCAGAACAGCCCCTGGCCATCTCTGAGCAGGTGTCCGCTCCCAGCTACCACTGAGTGATCACACAGCAATTTGGACATCACACACATTCTTCCACTTATTTAATGCTCACAGCAAGCACAAGTGGACTTCTCCACCACTGAACAGGAGGGAATGGGGATGGTACCTTGTCCAAAATCCAAGAGCCTGGCACACAGCTGAGCTGAGACCCGAACTGGGGTCTAATTGTGATGCTTACACCTTCCATTCTGGCAGGCAGCCTCTCAACGTAGGACAGTCCTTCCTCCCTCTTTCGGCTCCCTTACTCTTTCCCATGCTCCTATGGTCCTCCTGCTTGAGCTCTCTCCCTTGTCCCCTCTCGCCCCACCCCTGGTGGCTTACATCCCCAGGCTGTCATCTCTCCTATTTCGTGCCATCTGTTACCCAAGCAGGTGCCTCTGTGAGGACTGCGTGTCCTAGGTTTAGCACATTGCTGGTATTCGGGACACAGAACATGGGGCCACACGGTTGCCCCCTCAGAGGCTGAGATGTTAGTCAGGTGTCACAAGACCTAGGAGAGAAAATAAACCTTTCACACCCCAAATATGTCTGAAACCAGAAAGCAAACAAGGCCATGGTTTCTAACACCAGTGATTAGGTCTTTAGTGGGGACGGGGGCCAGCCTGAGTGGGGGATGAGCAAGAATTGTGCCTACTTCGTCTGGCTTGGGTGCTCAGAGCTGCCATCCAGGCTAACAAAGGGAGTAGGCATCGCGAGGAGCCTTCCAGCAGTGTCATAGCTGCACGGGGGCCTCTGGGCTCATTTCTTCTCCTCACCCATACTCCAAATTTTGGGAACTCTTTAGACCTCTCTCTCTGTGGCCACAAGCCTGGGCTGCAGCCAAGATAATCCTAGAGCCTGAAGTTACCCTGAGTTCAATGGGGGAACCAGCAACACGTAAAGCTGTGAAGTGATGGGGACGGGACCCCTACACAACGTGTCCTCATTGGACACGGCAAGTGGAGAGTTCCACGAACCCCAGATCCTAGTTACAGATGGCTATCTGGTAGTTCCCGAAGTATAGCCCATCACTTGTGTCAGTATTTATAAGCTCATGGCCTCATTATGCACACTGAATCTGGCAAAAGAAAGAATCCTTTGATGGGGGGTGGGGATCATCGCAGGATGGACAAAGGAGGCCCCCAGAATCTGAGTTCAGAGGGAAAGGGCGCCCGACCAGCTGGTAGGGCACCCGCCTTGAGGTGGAATGAAGTCATCGGGTTACTATTGTTTAGCAACCCACTTCCTGCCTATTTTTGGCTACTCACACAGATAGCCTGTACACTAGCCCGGTGAACTTGGTCTGACATTTGCCATTGTACAAGAGAGCCAACTGTCATCCAGGCACGTCCATCTGAGTCTCATGAGTTAGATTCGTGGCAGTCTCGTCCTGGTTGTGACCCTCTGGGTACACGGATTCTATCAGGTTTGTTGACGTACCAAAACTTGGCCACTGGTGATGCCAGCAGAATCCCAGGAAGGCCAGCCTACCTCAGTGGATGGACATGCTTATTTGATTGTGATACAGTGTTTACTCCCCCTTCTCTATTCCTGTCTTCATCCCAGGTTCATTCACCCCAAGTCCGGATCAGCTCAGGCACGAGGCAATCACAAGCTTCCAATCTGCTCCCCTTCAATCTTTCCTGCTGCCTCCTCCTCAAACACGTTTGCTATTACAGGGCTATCCTTATCTTGGTCAAGAACGTGTCATGAGTATGAAGCTCAACTCCCTGGCCTGGCTTCTGTAGTCTTCCAAAATTTAGCCTCACCATGCTTTATTTTTCACAACAGCTCAATGTGTTCTCCATCTGTCTCTAGGTCACTCAGTGCCACTCTCCCAACGATGGTGGTCCTCCTGTTGTCCTCTGCCCGCAAGTCCTACCACTACATACCTTCAAAACACGGCTCCTGCCCATCAGCAGCCCCGATCAAAGTCACTGGAAAGGATGGGACATAAGACTTCCCAACCTGACCATGCCCAGCTCCTGCTCCCATGCGGGAAAGCAACATCTGGCTGTGCTTTCATGTTGTCTTCGATGTGGCTCACCTCTCTGTCCCTTTTGTGTCCTCTGGGCTCTGAGGAAGGCCTTACTGGCTTAGGGGACAGGCCCTCTCAGCCCTGGGCACTGGCAGTCCACCTGGGTCTCCCTGGGGCCCCGGCAGCCGAGTCTCTCATGGCCTGCTGTGGGGCTTCTCCAATTTACTTCTCACTTGAATTTCCTGAACATCAGACCGTCCATAGGGCCACCTGTGACCTACCTTGAGGGCAACTCTCAAGACCTCAGCAGAGAGTGGCGGAAAAAAATCAAAGCAGGACTGATGTGAAGAATTCATGGAAAATCTCAAGAAAGAAGAGACCAGACACTAAGCAGGGACGTGTGTGAAATACTGGTTTTTATTGGTTGGCACAAGATTACAACCTACAATTCCAATGCCCTTCCCTCCCACACAGCTCCAATGGAAGGAAACTGATTAACACACAGAAAGGAATAGCACGCTCACAGGATTAAGCATTTGTTTTTACAAAAAGGAGTGGGCTATGGGGATGATGGAACTTTAGGGAAAGTACTGAAGCTCTATCCAGACTACAGGGGAGGGGTCTGTCTGTCCTCTGTTGTGGGCACCACAGAAGCAGACACCTTAGTAAAGGAGAATCGTTACGTATGACTGGCCTGCTATTGAAGGGGGGGAAAGTGGGACTCACATCAGCTGGACATCTGTCTCGGACCCAAACCTGGACTGGCTGGACCCCGTTTCCTTTTCTTTTCAGCTCTCCCTCCCAACCCGACTGTACCCACAGGAAACAGAGGCATGAAGAAAAACATAAAACACCCTCCTTGAGAAGAGGTAACAAGAAAATTCCGTTTCTGCTGCTTTATCTGGACCAAGTTCCACTCCCCTGCTCCAAAGGGCACTGCATAGATCTTCCTACGAGTGCTGTAAAGATACTGGGGAAGGGGCCAGGCCTGCGCAGGTGGCCCCAAGTGGGTAGGAAGGAAAACTGGAACTTTCCATGCAATACCAAGCAAGGTTGTTTTGGAAACAAAAAATGGAAAGACCATGCACCCATGGGTTGGGAGCTCCGAAGTCCCAGAGTGCATTTGGGTTGGGGTAAGTGTGATATTATTTCAAAGCCCAGTTTACTGCAGCATCAGGTCCCAAGAGGTAAAAGGACCAAAACCAACCCATCCTTCTGTACAATCGCGGTTCCTTGGTTTCCTGTTTTGTTGCACTCACTGGAGTTATTCCTGCCAACCTCTCCAAGGGTGTGAGTACTCAGGCCGCTGGACATTCCACTTTCTACCCTTTCTGCAAGCAGGAGGCACACCACCCATGCAGGTGGTACACACATTCAGTCTGTAGACTGGTCACCGAAGGACTTGGTGACCTAATGACAGGAAGCCCAAGTTGTTTGCTTTCTGGGGAATATGGGGGACCCTGATGGGTGGGGACAGCAGCTGACTTCTGGTGGGATCAGAACAGTCTAGGTTGAGCATGAGATCCCCCAGGGGACTAGTTCCTGGGGGCATGGGCCCCTAGCTTTTGTCTCATTATTGGACTTGATCTTTTAAGTAATGGAGACATTACTGGACTTGATCTTTTAAGACTCGGCTAAAATGTCTGTGCACATGGGAGAAGGGACAAAGACTCTGCCTTCTGGGGGGAAAAACTCAAAACATCTTGGCTACTTGCCTCAGTTTAAGGGGTTCCCTGGAAATACTTGTCCAACTTGGCCAAAGGGAGATTGCATCTGGACAATACACTTGCAAAAGGGGAGGCAGCACATCTAGTTCATCCATTTTAGAACTGGAATGGTCCCGGGGAATTTCACCTTGTCGGATGCTGATGGTAGGTGAGTGATGTGGAGGGAATCATGGTGAGGAAGCACCTTAAAAAAACCTATTGTTTGGAGGCCACATCCTGCAGCTGAGCAAACAGGAGGCAGAGCCTCGCCGCCTCCTTAGGCGTCATCCCTCCCAAGATCACTGGAGGACAGGAGGTAAGGTCCTTGCAACGAAGGCAGGGCTGGCCAGAGCTGATTTCCAGAGGCTACTAATAGGCCTCCACGCCCTCTCTCTGATACACTTGGGTAAGCCAGAGCCACTTGCTTTAATTTTACAACAGCTCCCAATATCCTCAAATGCTCCTGACTCCTTAAGCACCCAGCAAACCGACAGCAATCTTTCCTAAGACAGAAGTACCAACTGAAGGTTTCTTAGTCTAACCATCTGCCTCTTCTTGGAGGGTAAGGTTGGAGCTTGAAGGTTTTCAGACCACGAAACAATAAAAACAGACCCGACGTGTATGAAACTGCACCACACACTGTTAGCAGAGTGGACCGACTTTTTTTCTGACCACTAAACACCACACTGTGCTGCTGGGCCCTGGACTCGCACATCTGTGCCTGGAGCAACAGACACAGTTCTGTCCACCCACAGGTGGGAGAGAAAGGGGGAGGTTGTTGAAGGCTAACCAAAACACCTGAAGCCAGTGAGATTTTGGAGGAGGGTCCCCTTGGATTCTGAGCAAAACATGCACGAGCCATGTGAGAAGCGGCAAAAGGGATGGTTTGAGTCTGTGCGCTGTGACTTCACTGTCTGCCATAGCCTTTGGAGCTCCTCCATGTTCCTGGGAGAACAAAAGCCACCCGGCTGCGGAGCAAAGGCCCCTGAAGTCCTCTCTGCATTTCAGCACTTTGGAGGTTCTCCCAAACCTGACTTCAGATCTGTCCCCGGTGGAAGCTCCTTTCTGGTGTGGGGGTGTCCTGGTGCGGAAAGTAGAAGTCCATCAGGTTCTACTTTCCCAGCCATAAGTCACATCTGTTATGCCAGTGTACTCGAGAAATCAAAACTAGAGTCTCCTTTAGATCATCTGTTAGTGACTCATCTCCTCCACAACAAAAAGAGGTTAAAAACCAGGGTTTAACCCTGAAAAGCTTTTAACCCCCCAAATTCGGGACAATAAAGAGGGGGACAGAGGCTATGGGGTCAGGGCTACTTTAGCTTACCATTTTCAAGTTGGCATAAAAGTGCTCAGAAAAACAGGTTTACATGGGTATTCCTCCCCAAGGGACTTACAGGCAATCTCACTGGAAAAATGATTTCCTGCAGGTGCCACCTGACCCCATACTAGGCAGAGGGGAGTATGGTCTCAAGGCCCAGCACTGGGATTTAGGTGACTTGCTTTTTCTCCAAGGAGCCCCAAAGACTTCCAGTTTTGATCTAAATGCCTGATTGGGCCCGTGAGCCCATAAGAATTTTACTATACCATTGAAATGTTCTCTGAAAGGTACACCCTACAGATAACTTCCACAGGCAGTAGGCAATTTAGCAGGTAATTGTTCCAGAACCAGAACTGAGGTTCCTCAAGTCAATGAATCCAGTCTTCACATCTGAGCTGGCTGCAGAGTGTGAAAGGACGGGCAGCATGTCAAAATGGCGAGGAACCTGGAAAATGACAATGCGGCTGCTTTTGGGTCTTCTAAAGCCAATCTCCAGAGTTTTAGATGCCTTTTTTGGTATGTTCTAGGGACTTCTGTATGGGGTTCAGAACTGAGAATGTAAACCAAAGGAAACCGAGAGTTAATTATTAAACAACTGGTTGCTGGAGGAACAGAAGCAATGCTTGTCCACCTTTTAGATATTAATCTTGCTTTTTTGGCCAAAGGCACTTTCTTCTGTAGCAGAATCCCTCCTGGTGTGAATTCTGAGTTGATGTGGCTTCCCTGTGGAGCTCCCCTTCAAGTGGACCATCTCATTTTTTCAGAAGACTAAAGCTCACCAAATCTTCACTATAAATAAAGCTTCCGGGGAGAGACATGCCTTTTTGACTCAGAAAGCTTCATACTGCAGACACAGAATCAGGGGACTACCCGCCTCAGCTCAAGCAGTGCATCCACACCCTCACCAAACAGCATCTTTTCTTTCTCTTTTTATTTATTCATTTTTAAGGGGACTAGGAGGGCGAACTATTTCATGAATCTGAGAGTGAGAGGTATCATTTGCTCGGATGTTCTGATCAGGCTTCTCACATCCCCAAAAGGTCATCAGCTACGGCAAAAATGTGGTCAAAGAGTGAAGCTGCCTCTGTCGAGGTGGAAGCAGAAAGGCTGCTGGCCTCCAGATTAGAGTCTGCCTCACATCCCCAGGTTCCCAGGGCCTCTGGTCACCTCAAGTTACCTAATCAACAGACAACAGTGGCTTTCATGGATTGTAGCCAGTGCTTCCCAATTTACTCCCTGAAAATCTCCAATGTCTGCTTTATGAGTGATCGTCTAAAACGACAATGGAACCCAGCTCTTCCAGGACAGTGAAGTCTCTGTTGCAGGGCTCACCCCAGAGAACCTAGGCTGACCATGCGCTGCTTTCTCACCTACTCTGAGTGAGATGGGTGCCCAGATGGAGCAAGGCTGAGGTCACAAACATCGGCAGCTACCCAGCCTGGAAGCCACCCCCCCATGGCCTTGGGGAAACAGGTTCCATCCCAGCAGGGCTCAGAAGGAATGGCTGTCACCTCGGCAGGGCAGTATGACCTGTGTCGCTTCGGGTCTGACCTCTTTCAGAGTTTCGAGAACAAGAACCACAAGAGCCCTTGCCTTGTATAATCACCATTAGATAACCTCCTCGTCCCAGAGCCTCTTGAGCTAACAGGTTTCCTATTTGTTATAAACATGGGTGTTCTGAAATGCAGAAAGGACCAGGACAAGGCTGGAGTATAAACAAGAGCTAATCCTCATTTACCTTAAAAACAAAATTGAGCCCATTGTGACGACTTCTCTAGGTATTTCTTCTAATTCCAAATTTCCTCTCAACAAGGCTGGATTCGAGAACACTTCAGAAATACTAAAAATCACACAGTCGTGGCAAAGATCGCACTGTGGTTATTAAATCCTTTTTAAGGAACCAAAAGAAATGCGGCTCAGGCTAAGCTGTTTTAAAAAAAGGTCAGGTGGGGAGACCAACAGAGGCACTCCCCCAGCACTAGGTGGAAACGACAAGCACATACAGTACAATGTGAGATGCATTGCCAGGTCCGGTGAGAGTTGGCTTGCTTCTCTGATTACATATGTTCTGGGGGGAAAAGGGGGCCTCCAACAAGAACTGTGTGTGGGCAAGAGAAAGGGGAAGAAGGAGGAAGAACACTTCTGCGTGGACATTTTATTCCGCTTTTTGCAACAAAAGGTGAATTTTTTTTTCTTCTAAGCAAGTCTAAAAGACCTTACATGGACTGACTCCTAATGTCAAAACAGAAATTATGTGTCACGAAGGAACTTGACTGTGTAGCAATGCGTTTACAAAACTGCTGCAGAAGCCTCCCGGGAGCAGTGACCCGCTCTGTTCCCCAGAGGCCCCGAGAGGCAAGGCCTCCCGGCTCTATGGCGCTATACCGTGCCAGGCGGAAGGCGGAAATCCTGCACCTTCGAGGCCTTCCAAGGCCTCACCGGGGTGGGGGGGGGGGGGGGGGGGGTGGGGGGGGGGGGTGGTGCTCCTCCCACACGCTTTGATCCCTCCAGATGGCCTCAGCTCAGACTCAGCATCGCAGGAGCCCTCTCCACGCAGGGCAGATGGGGCAGCGGACACTTGTAAAAACAAAACTGTCAATTCGTTAACTTTTCCATCCTGCCAGGTTTGCTACGAGAAAGATCAGGACTCTTGTTTCATGGGCCACGTCATTCTGCAAGGCTACAAACAAATCGGATACAGCCGACTCCTGGTAGCCCTACTCTCTCTCTCTCTCTCTCTCTTTCACACACACACACACACACACACACACACACACCGCCCTGGTCCAAAAAGATGGCATGACCTCACTGATGCTTCCCCAGTGGCTGCAAAACGATAAACTGAAAACGAAGTGAACAAAGTGAAATCCCCAGTGCTTTCTCCATCCGGCGCACGGTGGACTGTGATGGATGCCCTAGTAATAAACCAGCATCCTGAAGGGCAAACTCACTGTGAGACTGCGTCTGCGCCACACACAGCAACCTTTTTGTGTCAAGCTTGAATGAGTTGCGTACCTGCAGAGTTCACAGCAAAGTGGTGTCCAAGAAAGCTTCTGCGAGTGGGATCACTTGTGTGCGTTCTTCTGTTTCTCCTTGCTTTCTCTGGGGAAGAGTAACGGCCACCGCGACCATGGGTCTGAGTCATCTATCACAGAAGGGCTATGACTACACAGCTGTGAAGATAGCCATGCTGTTAACGGTGCCAGGGAGGGAGGAACACCAATTCTCGCTCATCAGGATCCCAGTGTAACAAAAAATAGCACCAGTTTCCACAATTCTGGTGTTGGACAAAGCTTCTTTTTGTCCGTTAAGAAAGCATCAGCACAATCTCTCCAGTTAATTGCATTAATAGGACCCATTCATGTCACTGAAAAACACCTCTGGGCACAGTTCACTCTCCTGACCCAAAGATGCCAACATCAGTCCACACTGGACTTGGTAGGGTCCTCTGTTGTGACACCGGCCCAGTAAAAACATCTTTAGATCATGAAAAAACGCACAAATTACTAGCATCACTGCAGTTCTCTTTTTAGGAGTCCTGCTTGTTTTCCTGCAGAGTACTTTTAGTCCATCTCGTAAAGGCAGAATTTAGTTGGAAGAACGTCTTTTGGATTCCACTTAGTGCTTGGTTGAACCTATTACATTTTCTCCTTTGCTTACATGGGCAGCAGCTCAGACTGCTCTTCATTGGGCAACAAGTGGCAGTCGGTTCGTTTTAGAGCAAGAAATGCGAACAGCGAGTTGGTATTTAAACTCAGATCCCGTGGTGTGGTTTGTCCACTGGGACCGTTTAGGGACAGGATGCCTTTCCCAGAGGTAGGACGGTATTCTAGGGAAACTGTGGGCACCCTTTGGTGGTTCTGTGTCTCAAGACTGGGAAAGAAGATACAAACTGAGAGACATACAGTGAAATTTAAAGTTCTTCGAAAGATGTCCCCTCAAAATGTTGAACACTGAATGACACAGGCCTACATCTTTATATATATATGTATACATACATCTCTTTTAGTGGGAGGGAAGAGCAAAAGCTTTTCAAAGTTTGAGTATTTATTAGAATTTTTAAATAAAGAAAACTACGATTTTCATTTCACATCCTGGCTACATTTTGACAAAGGAAGATGCCACTAACGGCATGTCCTAAGCCAGGGACTAACAGTGTCCGCTCTCCTAGACTCACCACTCCATCTCAAGACCCTGTTCTGCTTACTTCCCAACTAAATGACACAACTGGCAAACGAAGCCAGCACATAGCCTGTATCAAAAACCAACACGAGTCTGCAGCAGGCTTATGCACGATGTCGTTCTAGTCAACCACCCAGCGTTCTCCCATGCCACTTCTCAGCAGATGGACCTTTCACATCTCAGGAGGAGACACACTGACTATTTCTGAGCATGCTCCATGGTGCAATTCCAAGTGCTGTCACATCGCAAAGATAAGCAGACACCTGGATCATCCTCCCATGTAATTTTCGGGAACTTAAACATGGTCACCCAAGGAGGGGATGGGACCATACACCTGCACTGGCCCAGGCCAGTGGATGATTCTGCACAAGGACAATGTCCAGTTCAGCATGGTGTAAGGCATGGATGCACAAGGAGAGAAGCCACTGTTGGCGGTTAAGTAGCATAATGGAAAAAATTCCAACCCGCAGGACAGAAACAGTGCTTGATGCTCTAGATTTTTAGATGGTGATCCCAAGAATCCAGTTCAAATCCCTACTGTCAACATGTACAGAGGACTCCAATCTCTATCATTGTTTCTCCAGGTCTGAGCAGAGGCCATTTGCTCCCGGGTTGGTAATAGAAAAGAAAATTGGTTTCTTTCTATGTCTTTCTTGGCAATGGAAACACAACTTTGAGAAGGCCATGAGTTCTGGGAGTGCTACAAAGGTAGCTAAACTCTTTCCGTACCCTATGTAACTACAGTCAGTGACTGGGGAAAAGAGAGGGGACAGGGACATTTACCTAGCCACTAGCATCAAAAAACAAAAAGGGAAATTAACTGCGAGGCTCTCCATTTCAGAAACACCCCGAATTTAAAAAACGAAACAAAAACCTTGAAAAATTAAACAGTTAAATTCCTCTTCTAAAAGTCATTTATTTACATATTATATGCCCAGTATATAATGTGTAGATAAATGTACCCTGCCGGGGGAAGTGACCAACCTCCTGTACTGAACAGCTCATTAGAGGACAAATTCTTGAAAGGTTTCATCTCATACTGGTATCTTTTAATAAAAAAAAAATTAAAAATCAAAGAAAAAAACGTCTGGCCAGGGCTGGGGTGAGACAAACAGGAACACTTCAGAATCCAAGGCCGAGGGAAGGCTGTCTGTCTCTCTAGACAATTGTAGGGGTGTGAAAGGGAGGGACCGATCATGCACAAAAGTACTTACAAATTACACACCCACCCCCCACCCCCTCCATAAAAAGAGAAGAAAAAGCCCATCACTTAACACCAAATAGCAACACCATCAAGAACCCCTTTCTCTGCTGCCCATCATGCCTTATTTGGAGAGGAGGCCTGTGAGGAGAGGTGAAAAGAGCAAGGGAGGGAAGATCTGCGCCCCAGTCTAGTTTCCAATTTCCATTCCTCTTACGCGAAGTCTTCAGTCATCTGACGCCTGGCCTGGAGCTCTGGGAAGAAACCGAGTACGTGGTGGCCACGACCGGGGTGCCGTTGTTGGCCGAGTAGCCTTGCCTCAACGTCTCAAAATACGACGCCTGCACCGGCTTGTGGTACTGCAGCACTTTGACAGCGTCTTCTATTTTAAACCATTCTCTCTTCCTTCCTGTGGGGGCAGACAGAAGAAGAAATGAGGACAAAAGGGAAGCGATTGCAGGCTTCTGATCTTCAGCTTGGGAGCAAGGGTCGCTGAAAACAGAAAAGCAACATTATCAAGACTTTAAAACTGGGCATTACGAAGATGTTTTTCCTCCCTTTCTTTCCCTACAAGAGTATATGCTTTAAATACCATACAGATGTCTGATGCAGAAGATAGGGAAGACATCTGAGAAGCAGACTGTGTGAAACCCGCCCTCCTGGTCTCCTCTCACGTTCCGGGGCCTCTGGGCCTTGCCCGGCTCGCAGGTACACACCTGAAGCCCAGCCAGCACCCCCATCTTCTGTACAAATCAGCACGAACGTCCGCTTCCAGAATTATGGGGCTGCCTGCCTTATAATCAGTTATTTATTTCAGAATTTAAAGAGTTATATATCCATATATCATAAAATATTTTTAAAAGTAACCATCCCTACTAACTTCTCAGTCTGTTTTCTTCCTTTTTTCTCAAATTTGTTTTGAAAATCCTTTATTTTTTTCTCTTATAATAAAAGATCATTGCTTAACATTAGGAAAATGGAAGAAAGTATAAAGAATACAATTACCTACAACACGAGAAACCACAAATGACTACCCTGGGTATCTTCGTGTCTTTGCTTTTCTTCCATTGTATCTGAAAAAGAGGCTGCCCTGAACAACTATAACTGGGATCATGCTTTCAGATGCTTGGAGTCCTGAAGAGCTCTAAGAAGAGTGTTGTGGTTAGAACCCCCGATGCTGGAGCTAACATGCTGGGCTCCAATAACATCACTGGCTCTAATGAACGGTCAGTTCATGGCAAGTTACTGAACTAGGTACTGAGCTGTGCCCCTAACCTTCTTCATTTGTAGAGGTAATAACTAGTACCCATCTCACAAGTCAGTTGTGAGGATTTTTTTTTTTAAAGATTTCATCTATTTGACAGAGAAATAGTGAGAGAGGGAACACAAGCAGGGGGAACCAGAGAGAAGCAGACTTCCCGCTGAGCAGGGAGCCCGATACAGGACT
The DNA here is from genome assembly GCF_011764305.1 of Mustela putorius furo. NCBI lineage: Eukaryota > Metazoa > Chordata > Mammalia > Carnivora > Mustelidae > Mustela > Mustela putorius. The sequence goes on from NW_025421292.1 coordinate 2,678,227, forward strand.
CCATCCCAGGACCCTGAGATCATGACCTGAGCTACAGATAGACGCTTAACTGACTGAGCCACCCCGGTGCCCTAGTTGTGAGGATTAATATGTAAGATACCTGGCACACAGTATATGTTATAAGAGTTTGCTTATTAGTACTATTATTGTTATTGCTTCTTTTTTTATTACACACTCTTTCTTACTTACTTGTCTACGTTATAAAAAAAAATATGTGCAGCGCCTGGATGGCTCAGGCAGTAGAGCGTCTGAATCTTGATTTTTGGCTCAGGTCACAATCTCAGGGTTGTGAGACGGAGCCCATGTCCGGGTTCTGTGCTGGGCGTGGATCCTGCTTAGGATTCTCTCTCTTCCCCTCTCCCTCAGCCCCCAGCACTCTCGCTCTTCAAAAACAACAAAAAAACCCTTTATCTGTTTTTTTCTTTGTATTAACCTCCCAGAAGAGGCCTAGAACTGAGATCCTAAGAATAAAACATGTGGACTCTAAAGGCCTCGTGTTCTGTAACGCCAAATTGCTTTCCAGCAGGGCCATCCCACTCCCCAGCCCTGCCTGTGTGTTCGCCACATGTCATTCTCACCACCGCCCCGCTCGGCAATGCTACCTTTCCCTCTGTCACTGCCTTATTCTTTAGGTGAAAACCAGAACCTCATTTTTGTTTTCATTTCACATTCCTATTTTAATGTAGCTCTAATTAGTGTATATATAAGTTTATACCCTGCTTTTTTCATTCACCAACAATGGTCTATTAGCTTTCAGAAGCCCGTGTTTAACAGCTGTGCGACATTCCATCAGACAAATGTACCTTAGCTCACTTATCCTTCACTGAGGCGTACATTTAAAAGCCAATTTCCACCCGAAAAAGGCTCATCTGAAGGACAGCTCACAGGCTTATTCTCCATATTTTAGACTATTTTGGTATTTCAATTCTCTCAAGTAGTACAAGGTGAAAGTCCTGTTGGATATTAATAGAGCAACGGTACCTTGACAATTCATATCACTAGTGTGTGACTCCTGCCTGACAGAATGCTCTGAGGACAGGGCCATGCCACACTCATCTCTGTCTCCTTTTTAAGCCCTAGCACTGGCTGTCAAGGAGGCTATTTTTAATAAACCCCTACTGAATTCATTTCCTTGAGCATATTGCATTCTTACCAGATACAAAGCCGTTGAAAGCCGAAAGGCCACAAAACACCCACATCAGCAGTGTGAGGGGCACGGTGGCAAAGCCCACACGCACCATAAAGGGAGAGGTTTCAGCAACTGGATTCTATCCGTTTGCTGATTTATAACCGGTTTTTAAATTAATATTACACTTTCCTAGAATATACTTTCCTTCAGAGGCAAAAGATTAAACCATGATCCAACCATTAAATCAACTAAGTTTTTAGTTCCAAAGACACACACCCAATAGTGATCTGAGCAATCAGAGAATGGCTCCTCAGGAGAAAAGGAGGGGCATCTGAAGGCAAATATGGGTAAAACCGGAAACTGCTCCCACTGCTCTGCTTCTACCACACAACTCTGGAGGAAGCGGCTCCCCCCACCAAACCAGTAGCTTTCTCCAACAGTATGAATAAGCATCACAAGGAACAGCCAAGGTCCTGCTCCCAGCTGGGGTTTCGTGGCCAGCGGTGGCCCCAGCATTGTGGACAAGGGTCACTATCTGCTGTGGGCGGACCAGTTTGGTGTTAGAAACCACATTTCTTATTTTTTAGGCACCATGTTTCTATTGGTTGACCAGGTACCCACCTTCAGCTTTCTTTTGAATATTTCAAAACACTACTTTTCATCAAAATGGACATGCTTGTTCCAATAAACATATTCTTCTATGGCTTCTTTCATCAGGCTTGTTTCTAGGTCTGGATCATGACCTGTGGCGTGGCAAGGGCCCGTGGCGGGGAGCATTCTGAAAGCTATCTGGGGACAACTTACCAATGTTAACGGAATCTTCCCAGTCTTCCAGCACTTCTGTGACAATAAGCACATACACATACGTTCTGTGCTTCCTCTCCTGGTTCTGAAGGGCAAAGAGAAAAGGACAGAGGAAGAGCTTTCCCTCAGAGAGCTGACATTACTTAAGTGAAACACACTCTTAGCCGTATGTCCGGAGAGCTCAGACACAAGCATTCCTTTTACTTTTAATCATCCTACAGTCATGAAGGGAATAGCGCCAGATGGCCTATTTAAAACATGCCGCACTTGCATTTACGGCTGTGCTCTTTGGCTGGCCTTCTAAAACCCAAGCTTTAATCTCTTTTTTTTGTTCCCCTTCCCCTAAGTACAACTTCCCAGGAAGGCTGTGAGAAGAAGTTTGTGACCCCTTGAGAAATGTAACTCGCAAGAACACAAGGAAGAGAAGAGGCTGTGGGTGGGTGGGGCTTCCATGAGCGCAAACAAGCTGATGATCTGGCATGTCTTCCCTTCTCCTACTAACTTTGCTCATCTTTATTTCCCCACTTCTCACTTCCTTCCACCTTCCTCCAAACCTCTACCCAGCCTCTTAGCTTGTTCCTTCCACCTTTGCTATATAGTTATTTTATCTTCTTTTCCTTCAGTGTTCTCTATACTTTATGTCCCTTCCTTGTATCTCGGAGAAGAGGAAGAGAGGTAGGGACGGGATAAACCATATTAGGCATACCTTGTTTGTGCGTCACAGACACTGCCTCTGCTATAAATGGAAGGTCTGTGGCAATGTGGTGTCAAGCAAGTCTACTGAGGTCTTCTTCCTAATGGCATTTACTCACTTTGTGTCTGTCAGTTTGGTAATTCCCACAGTACTTCAGACTTTTTCGTTATTATTATTTTTTTTTTTTTTAAAGATTTTATTTATTTATTTGACAGAGAGAGATCACAAGTAGGCAGAGAGGCAGGCAGAGAGAGAGAGAGAGAGGAGGAAGCAGGCTCCCTGCTGAGCAGAGAACCCGATGCGGGACTCGATCCCAGGACCCTGAGATCATGACCTGAGCCGAAAGCAGTGGCTTAACCCACTGAGCCACCCAGGCGCCCCTTTTTCGTTATTATTATAAGTGTTATGGCAATCCATGATCAATAACTGTTGATGTTGCTATTGTAATTGTTTTAGGGTCCCACAAAGGATGCCCCTATAAGATATGAACTCAAGCAATAAATCCCACTGACTGGTCATCCCCATCTCTCTGTCCTTCTCCCTATTCCCCGAGACACAACAAAATTAAGATTAGGCCAATGGGGAGTGCCTGTGTAGCCCCATTGGTTAAGCATCTGCCTTTGGCTCAGGTCATGATCCCAGGGTCCTGGGATTGAGCCCCGTATTAGACTCCCTGCTCAGCGAGGAGTCTGCTTCTCTCTCCCTCTGCCAGCTGCTCCCCCTGCTTGTGCTCTTCTCTCTCTCTCAAATAAATAAATGAACTCTAAACAAAACAAAACAAAATAAAACAACAACTTTAAGACAAGATTAACCAATTAATAACCCTACAGTGACTTCTAAATGTTCAAGTGAGAAAAAAAATTGCATAGCTCTACTCTCCCTTTAAATCAGAAGCTCACAATGATTAAGCTTGGTAAGGAAGGCATGCTGAAAGCCAAGACAGGCTGAAAGCTAGGCCTCTTGCACCAGTTAGCCAAGGTGTGAATGCAAAGGAAAAGTTCTGGAAGGAAATTAAAAGTTCTACTGCAGTGAACGCATGCATGACAAGAGAGCGAAATAGCCTTACCCTTGATATGGAGAAGGTTTGAATGTTCTGGATGGAAGATCAACCCAGTCACAACCGTCCCTTAAGACAAAGCCTGACCCAGAGCAAGGCCCTCGCTCTCTTCAGTTCTGTGAAGGCTGAGAGAGATGGGAAGGCCAAAGGAGAAAAGTCTGAAGCTAGCAGAGGTGGCTTCATGTGGGTTAAACCAGAAAGAAGCTGTCTCCATAACACAAAAGTGCAAGGTGAAGCAGCAGGTGCTGATGGAGAAGATGGAGCGAGTTCTCCAGGAGACCTATCTCTGATCATCCATGACGGGGCTATACTAGACAACAGTTTTTCAGTGTAGATGAAACGGCCTTCTATCGGAAGAAGATGTCATCTAGGACTTTCATGGTTAGGGAGGTCAATGCCTGGCTGCAAAGCTTCAAAGGACGGAGTGACTCTCTGGTCAGGGGCAGCTGGTAACTTCAAGTTGAAGCCAGGGCTCAAGGATCATTCCAAATATCCTAGGGTCTTCAAAAATTAAGCGAAATCAACTCTGCCATGCTCTTATAAATGGAACAAAGCCTGGATGACAACACACCTGTTTCCAACATGGTTTACTGAATACTTAAAGCCCACTGTTGAGAACTCCTGCTCAGAAAAAAAGATTTCTTTTAAAACAAATAATACATTATATGCTACTAAGAATAAATAGCCAAAAAAAAAAAAAAAAAAAGATTGCTCATTGACAGTGTCCTTGGTCAGCCAAGTGCTCTGATGGAGATGGACAAGATGAATGCTTCCATGCCTGCTAGCACAACATCCATTCCACAGACCATGGATCAAGGAGTCATTTCAACTTGTAAGTCCTTCTACTTAAGAAATACACTTCATAAGGCTAGAGAGTGAGTGATCCCTCTGATGGATCTGGGCAAAGTAAACTGGAAACCTTCTGGAAAGGACTCACCATCTAGATGTCATAAAGAACAATGGTGATTCATGGAAAAAGGTAAAAAATATCAACACAAACAGGAGTTTGGAAGAAGCTGATTGCAATCCTCATGAAGGACTTTGAGAGATTCAAGACTTGAGTGGATGAAGAAACTGCAGATGTGGTAGAAAGAGCAAGGGAACTAGAGTAAGTGGAGTCTGCAGTCAGTTAAGCGTCCAACTCTTTTTTTTTTTTTTTAAGATTTTATTTATTTATTTGAGAGAGAGCGAGAGCATGAGAGGGGGAGGGCCAAAGGGAGAAGCAGGCTCCCTGCTCAGCAGGGAGCCTGATGTGGGACTCAATCCTGGAACTCCAGGATCTTGACCTGAGCCAAAGGCAGTCGCCCAACCACCTGAGCCACCTAGGGACCCAAAGCGTCCAACTCTTGGTTTCAGCTCAGGTCATGATCTCAGAGTCATGAAATGGAGCCCTGCACTGGGTTCTGTGTTCAGCAGAGAGTCTGCTTAAAACTCTCTCTCTCTCCTTCTCTCCTTCCAACTGCCCTGAGCTTATGCTCTCTGCTCTCTATCAAAAAAGATAGGAAGGAAGGAAGGAAGGAAAGAAGGGAGGAAGTGGAACCTAAAATGGGACTGAATTGCTGCAATCTCATGGTAAAACCTGAAGACACGAGAAGCTGCTGCTTACGGACAAGCACAGAAAGTGGTTTCTTGAGATGGAGTCTACCCCTGGTGAAAATTGTGTGAAGATTGTTGAAGTGACAACAGAAGATATAGAATATTCCATAAATGTAGTTGATAAAGCAGCAAGTAGGTTTGAGAAGACAGACTCCCAATTTTGAAAGAAGTTGTACTGTGTGTAAACAGCATAGTCTGCTACAGAAAAAATATATACAAAAGGAAGAGTCAACTGGTGCAACAAACTATTTTTTTTTTAAAGATTTTATTTATTTATTTGACAGACAGAGACCCAGTGAGAGAGGGAACACAAGCAGAGGGAGTGGGAAAGGGAAAGCAGTCTTCCCGCTAAGCAGGGAGCCCGAGGAGGGGTTTGATCCCAGGACCCCGGGGCCACCACCTAAGCCGAAGGCAGATGCCTAATGGCTGGGCCACCCAGGCTCCCTGCAAACTTCTTATTTTAAGAAACTGCCACAGCCAACCCAATTCTTAGCAACCATGACCCTGATCAGTCAGCAGCTATCAACACAGAGGCAATCCCTTCGCCCAGCAAAAAGACTGTAACTTACTGAAAGCTCATGATGATTAGCATTTTTTAGCAATAAAGTATTTTTAAATTAAAGCATACACATTGATACAGACATTGTAAGTGTATATATACACTTCATAGACTACAATATAGTATAAATATAACTTTCATATGCGCTGACAAAAATCAAATATTTGACTCACTTTATTGCAATAAATGCTCTATTGCAGTGGTCTGCAACTGAACCGACAGTATCTCTGAGGCTACGCCTGTACTTTGAAATAATTCTATTTGTCTGGAGGGGACTATGGGATTTTGAAAAAGAAAGAAAACTATTCTCTTGGTGCTGCTTTGTTTTGAAAACACAGCAAAACAAAGATGGCGTCTACCCTAGACTCGGACCTCAAGGGACTAGATGTTTTTGTCCCCCCCGATTAGGATGTTGAAATCCTAACTCCCAATGGGTTAGTATTAGCAGGTAGTATTAGGAGCTCCCAATCTGGCAGCAGATTGGGTTGAGAAGGGCTGACTCTTGGGATAAAAGATGCCCCAGTGAGCAACCATCCCCCTTTCACTGTGTGAAAACAGAGAAATGGCTACAAGAACCCCCTGCTTTTCAAAAATTCTAGGTAAGCCACTTCAGTTTCACTTTTATGAAAGACCTACATCAGTACCTGCTTTTGCTAACTGAAAGAAATCTGAAGAGGAATTTGCATTTATTTAAAAAAAAATGAAAAGCAAAAGAAGCATTCAGCATTTCTATTGTAGCAAGCTATCAGAAGCAGTGGCCACCTGGAGCCGTGAGAGAGGAGAGGGTGGTCAGCCGGGCTCCTTCCCTGGGAACTGCACTCAGCACTCCCTCACTGAGCTGCCAGAGCTGTGGACTGGGGCTCTGCACACCTGTGCGTTAGCTTAACTTATTTTATGTAACCGTTAACAACATGGATCCTGAAGTATCAGAAAAGCCTCAGAGAGATTGTTTTTTGGTTTTGGAAGTGCTAAAAAAAAAAAAAATCACCATATAAATTAATTGCTTCTTCACTTTCTACCATTTTGACTTACAAAAGGCTTCCTATGAACACGCTACTTTTGGATAGCAGGAGAAACTAGTAACTATGAACCAGGAAGTGGGTCCTCACCAGACAGTGAGTCCGCTGGGGCCTTGATTTTGGACTTTCTAGCCTCCAGAACTGTGAGAAACTCATTTCTATTGTTTACAGGACACTCAGTTTTGTTATAGCAGCCTGAAAGGACGAAGACAAAGAAATACATATATCCATATTACATGGTTACTAACATGATACCAATTGCACCAAAGATTTTAATAGGCTTACCTCAAAAATTCCAACTAATCTTCCCAATGTCCCTTTTACTCCAGCCTGAAAAGTGAAGAAGAATTAACACATTAATATTGTTTATATTGCTGGTCTCATTCTGAATCAAAACCCAAGGATGGGGGTGCCTGGGTGGCTCAGTGGGTTAAAGCCTCTGCCTTCGGCTCAGGTCATGATCCCAGGGTCATGGGATCGAGCCCCACATCGGGCTTTCTGCTCGGCGGGGAGCCTGCTTTCCCCCTCCTCTCTCTCTAACTGCCTCTCTGCCTACTTGTGATCTCTCTCTGTCAAATAAATAAATAAAATCTTAAAAAAAAACCCCAAAACCCAAGGATGACTAGGTCTATGGAGGTCACACCAGTATTTTCTGAGTGTCACAGACTGGTAACAGCAGGGTGTGCTCTAGGGAGGGAGGATTCCTCTCATCTCCTCCCCGTCTCTCTCCCCACTGCCATGCCGGCCAAACACAGCAGGTAATCAAGGCCATGAAGCCACATGGAAGATATTTTGAGGTATTAATTACTTCACTCACTCACTCATTCATTCAACAAATACATTGACTGCCTAATACGTGTCAGAGATACAGTGATGAATAGGCTAGAACACAGGATCCAAGAACAGGATCCTTATCTGACTCGTTCTTGGCTGTCTGCATACAATAAGTCTGAAAAACAGGGCTCAGCACCTTGTAGAAGCAGCTCAGGAAGGCGTAAGTTAACAAGTACATAAACCTGGTGATTCTGCTAGTGACAGGAATTGACAGAGATGCACAGAATGATATGATGGACAGAGTTGACAGGGAGGTAGCAACTTCATACAGCGGTGAGGCTTTTGTGCATAAACTCCATTATCTCCCATTGGCCCTTTGGTATTTTTTTTTTAAATTTGTGTCTTTCTGATGCATCACAGGCACATTTTTCAGTTATTTCAATTGATTAATTTTCTTTTCAGCCTATCAAAACTAGGGCTATCCCATCTCTAGGCATGTTTTTCATTTCTACCTGTTCTTTACATATCTGTTTCCATTATGTATGCCTTTGTTTCCATGATTTTTTGTTCTTTTAAATTTCTTCATTCACCTTTGAACAGCTTGAACATACTTAAGTTCCTTGTCAGGCCATGCCATAAAATTCATTTCATCTGAAGTGAATTCATGTTCCAGCTGGTGAAGGGCTTACTTGTGAAGCTTCTGCTCCAACGATATCCAGGGAATACTGCAGGCAGAGCCATGGAATCGGGTGTGGTTTGGCTCCATCTTTTACCGTGCATTGCTTCTGTGTCCTCTCCCTACCTAGGTGCACACCTTTCTAAAAGTCTCTGCTCCTGGTATCCTTTCCGTTGGGAACCTAGGCTCTCCTACTCCAAGGGTTCTGAACACTAGCCACCCAAGGCCTGTCAGGCTGCAGTCTTCCCATGACATTCAGGAGTTCTACCCTATTTCTATAGAGGTGGTACCCACCTAACTTTTGTGCCAAGCTATGTCTTTTTTTTTTTTTTCCAAGCTATGTCTTTTTAGCTTTTGGTTTTTCTATCTTATATCTGTCCCTGCTAGAGGTGAGGAGAGCAAGAGAAGGATGAATCCCTGGAAGTGCCTAAGAAATGCTGTAACTTGTTTTTAATTTCCACTGCCTTGTTATGTTATAACTAAATTTGTAATAAACTAAAAATTGAGGCAAAAATACTTTCTAAAGACAAGAGGTACTCATTAAGTCTGTACAAAATGAAGAAAATTTTGAAATAAGTACTCCGGAAGTTCTTCAAAGATATTTAAAATAAAGGCCAACTTATAGGCCTAGACTCCTAGGTAAGCTATATTTTAAAATCAATTTTTGAGAATTATCTGTCAAAGAATTCTCTTCTTTCCTCTTGCCAACATGCCTGTTCATTTCCTATCCATTCTTTCCCCCATGTGGCTTTGGGGTCTACTAAAATGAAATGTTTACCTTTTCTTATTTAAACTGATTCTCTACATGTTTAAAAAATTTTTTGTATTTATTTAAGTAACCTCTACAGCCAATGTTGGGCTTGAACTAATGAAGATCAAGGGCCACACACTCCACTGACCGAGCCAGCCAGGTGCCCTTAAACTGACTCTACATTTTTAGAGATAATTGCACTCCACGGCCAGTTAAGACTAAGATTGTACTTTATGAATTAACCAATGTAGCTGCCTGAACAAGTGGGACGAGCTGGCAGGCCAGCCTAGACTAGAAAACCAATTCAGTACCCTCACCCCGGTAGCCTGAACACTCAGATCAACTCCTGAGATGTGACACTCGTGCTCCTGCCTGTGGTCACCACCGACTGGGCCTAGAGCATCCGTCAGGTTGGTGGAGAGGGAGGGAGGTAAGGAGATTCACAGAGGCTCAGAGAGGGCATCATTCACATTTCTCTTCTGCAAAGTAGAGACATAGTTCTCTTTAGCAGTTTTAACTGTTAAATTAAAATTTTTTTCCCTAAAGAAACCAGAAGTTTAGAAAAGAAAATGACCTCCATTTTTTTTTTTTTTTTTTTTGGTCAGAGAGAGAGAGAGCGCGCAAGCACAGGCAGACAGAATGGCAGGCAGAGGCAGAGGGAGAAGCAGGCTCCCTGCTGAGCAAGGAGCCCAATGTGGGACTCGATCTCAGGACGCTGGGATCATGACCTGAGCCAAAGGCAGCCGCTTAACCAACTGAGCCACCCAGGCATCCCTGATCTCCAATTTTTTAAAAAAAAGATTTTATTTATTTATTTAAAGAGTGTGTACTCATGGGGGTAGGGAATGGAGGAGGAGGAGAGGGACAAGGGACAAGCAGACTCCTCGCTGAGCTCAGAGCCTGACACAGGGCTCAATCTCATGACCCTGAGATCATGACCTGAGCCAAAATCAAAGAGTCGGACTAAACTGCCTGAACCACCCAGGTGCCCCAATCTCCAATTCTTTTTTTTAAAGATTTTATTTGTTTCTTTTGACAGAGAGAAAGAGTTCACAAATAGGCAGAGAGGCAGCAGAGAGAGAGGGGGAAGTAGGCTCCACGCCAAACATATAGCCTGATGCGGGGCTCGATCCCAGGACCCTGAGATCATGACCTGAGCTAAAGGCAGACACTTAATCCACTGAACCATCCAGTTGCCCCCCAATCTCCAATTCTTAAGGGAGCAATTAATTTAATATTATTACAGTTCAATACAACTTATTTAAAACTTTTGTTTAATAATGGTGTTTTCTGCATCAACACATATCTGATTTACTTTAACAAAGGCAGTTGGAAAAAGCATTAAAGCATTTTTTTCTTTCTTCTTCTTCTTCTTTTTTTTTTTTTTTTTTTGCATTTTTCTTTATCACATAGATACATTCTGGGGTGCCTGAGTGGCTCAGTCGGTTGAGCATCTGCCTTCGGCTTCGGTCACAACATGGGAGTCCCAGGGCTCCCTGCTCAGTGGGGAGCCTGCTTCCCCTCTGCCCTTCACCCCACTTATGCTCTCTAATAAATAAATAAAATCTGAAAAAAATAAAATAGATGTCTTCTTACGAAGTCTAGTGTAACTTAAATAATGGCATCTGCACAAAGAAATTTTAGTGGCATTTATTTTCACTTCTAATTAAACTTCAAGTTGTGGAAATTAACAATAGCTTTATTTGTTTCAATGTTCAAGTTTTATACTAATATTTAGGGGATCTACTTTGGAGAACTCTATCTAAGGTGATCTTGCCAATGAGTCTATGATGAAAAGCAAAGAAATATTCTTTTATTTACCAGTTTTCTTAGGAGGAGGTGCCTCTTTCGTAAGCAAGAGGATTTCAGTTCTTGAAAGTCATAGTGCTGATCAAAAGGAAGATTCCTCAGAGGCAAAGGTCCTCCAAGACAGAGTTCACTGCAACATTTTATGTTTTCATGCTTCTCCACCGTCCAATTAGCTTTGAGCTAGCTCCCTGTCAACTGCTGCCACAAGCACCAGAAGAGAGTTATTTTTGTCGCTCACATGATTCTCGCATGTGGGCTGGGGTAGGTGTCAGGGTCACATCAGACAGAGAGCTGGCTCCAACATTTCGGGATGAGATTTGAGTCTGGGCTTATGGAAGTCTGTTCTAGGCAGGGTGCTGGGATGGACCTGTTCTTCTCCAAATCATATAAAAGCAGTTATAATTTTAATCTATATGTCAAAAACCCCAAAATCTGGAGAAGGAGACTTTATTTAGAAGCTCATTTTAGCTAGCAGTAAGAACTCCCCTTAAAAAAAAGGAAAAAGAAAGAAAAAGAAAAAAATATATTGCCCTTCATTATCCAACTACATGCAGGTAAGTGCTGCCTTGAACTTCTAAGTATAATACTTTAATTCTAGCACTTTCGGACTAGTTAACAAAAATAATTTGGGCAACTGCTTACTTTTTAAAAAGAAAAAAACCCTACAAATTTCTTTTTTTTCCCCTTTTGGGATGTTTTGCTGAGACTGAAGTGCCAACTAGCGAGAGTCCCGTCATGCCATCTTTCCTGCTAGTAAGCTCTCCCACCAAGCACACGAGACTCAGGCGGAGGCACTGCCAATGGACCAGCCTTGGAGACTGCCCCTCCGACAATCTGCCACCATGAAGAGCCCTGGCTGTGTCGCTGTAGTCCAAGTGGGTACAAAATGGATCATCACCTTCTGAAACCTATTTTTTACTCTAAGGTGGACATTCTGGCAGACACTGACGGGTGTCTAGCGCACCGGCACTCTTCCTTCCACTGTTCTACCAGTAAGACCTGGATTCTGTTCAGGGAAGAGCTATGGCACACCTGGAATGGCGCAGGGAATTCTGCTCCCTTCTGCAGTGACGGGTTCAGGCGTGCCATGACCCAGTTCTGGACCAATGGTTTCTGGGAGGCTGTCTCTTGGGGGCTCATGGAAGGAAAAGATTTCCCACCATGATAAAGAGCTGCATAAAAAGAAACCCTACACCCTGCTTGTCAAGTGGGGACCTGAAAACTTGGAGCTGCTACAGTCACCTTGTGCTCCTAAGGGGAAGGGCAGGAGACTCAATGAGAAGCTGAACTGAAGTTGGGCCCTGAGGTGGCTGAGCTGCTGAAGCAATGACATAATGAATGTCCAACCTCTGGGCTTGCTATGTGAGATACATAATCGGTATGGTTGAAGCCGCTTAGGCAGGGCAGGTACTGTATAAGAACACTTCCTGCTACTTGCTTTGATTTAGAAGGTAGCTCTCAGAGGAAGACTTGAGTATCCCGAAACAATTATGAACATCCAAGCGAACTGCAGTATAACAGCTTGCTCTATTAAACCAATAAGCCCAGATCCAAAAGGAGCTCAGGGGAACCACTCTCATGCAAGTATGTGTATGAGGAAACCCAGGAACAAAAATATATGGTCTTCAATACACACACCTTTCTGGTACCTGCCAAACTTAAGTAACAGCAGGAAAAGAGTCACACTAAAGACAGATGAAAGTAGATGGGACGCCATCATGATTAAGTCCTGTGAAATCCCATCCCAGAGATTTTTTGTTTTTTAAATGAAATATTTCAAACATCAAAAAAGTAAAGAAATAACAGACATTCAGGTAGTAGCCAGCTTTGTCAAATAGTGATGTACCATTTTGTGTGTTTTTTTTTTTAAGATTTATTTATTTGAGAGTGAGAGTGTGTGTGCACACAAGAGTGGGGGAGAGAAAGAGCGAGAAGCAGACTCTCCGCTGAGCAGGAAGCCCAATTAGGGGCTCAATCCCATGACCCTGAGATCATGACAGACGCTTAACTGACTGAGTCACACAGGCACCCATGTATTTTTAAAATTTTTTGTAAAGAAATAAAACTAGTGGTACCACTGAAACCCCATGTGTACTCCCCAGCCCTCGGAGGTAACTACTCATCTGAATTTGGTGCTTATCACTCTCTTGCATGTCTTTATACTTGTACTACTTAGGTATCTAGCCATTACTCATGGTAGTATTGGTCAGTATTTTCTGTATGTTCCTCTACTCAATTAAAAAAAAGGATTATACTTTCTGCAACTCTGTCCCCTCAATTTCATGGTTCTGAGTTTTAGAGATATTGAAACATGTAGTTCAAATTAATTCATTTTGGTTGCTGAACAGTATTCTACTTTAGGAACTTACCACAATTAATTCATTTGCTTGTTGGTAGACATTTAGTTCTGCGATTATAAAAAACACTGCAAAACCCCAAACCAAAACCCAAAACCTCTCTTGTAGATATATCCTTGTTACAACCCACCACCTGTATCAGTTTCTTTAAGATCAAATTTCTGAATCACAGGATAAAAGTACCACCAATTTCCCCACATATTATCAAGTTCCTCTATGCAGTACATCAATGGCAGAAATGACCACAATTCTCTACCTCTTCCTATCCCCGTGTCCTTTGAAATGTGATTTTACAGTTCTTCCTATCAAGGGATACTCCTTTACGAGGCTGACCTTGTGACTTGGCCAAGAGAATGCAGACTGACGCTGTACCAGTTCCAAGACTAGGCCTCAAGAGGTCTTGTAGCTTCCACTCTGTCTCTTAGAACTCTGCCACTGCCATGTGAGCTAGTCTCCTAAAGGATGAAAGACCTGTCTCAGCCGAGGGTAAGAGAAAGCAGCCTACAGCCGGCTGACCTCCAAACAAGAAAGCCTAGCTAAGAGGAGCAGAGCTGCCTACTCTGCCCAGAGCTGGCCGTAGACATCGGAGCAGTCCACTCAGTTTAGTACTGAGGAGTAGACACTGGAAGCAGACCCATGGACTTGTGAGTAACAACCAATACTTAACTAATTTAAGCCACTGAGTTTGGGGACAGCTTGTTATACAGCAGTAACTACCAGGTATATTCTCCAAGTACACAGGCAATGTACAAGTTCCCATCACTCTCGTTCCTCTTGAATATTTTTTTGTTGTCAGCCTTTTAAATTTTAAGTGAACATGAGGAGTATGAAATTACACTGCATAATTTTTCTAACAGTGTACTTTTTCCTGTTTAATGGACATTCAGATTTCTTTTGGGAATTCATACTATTTTATCTATTTTTCCTATTTGATTATTGACCATTGTAATGATCTTCTGAAATTCTGTCTTAATACTTAGCCTCTGTGATAAACATTTATGTTCTGCTCCCAGCCTGATACCCGTTTTTTAAAAAAATTTTATTAAGTTTTTAAATTTTCATTCCAGTATAGTTAACATACAGTGTTACACTGGTTTCAGGTATACAATACAGTGATTCGACAATTTTTTTTTTTTTTAAGATTTTATTTATTTGACAGAGATCACAAGTAGGCAGAGAGGCAGGCAGACAGAGGGGGCGGGGAAGCAGGCTCCCTGCTGAGCAGAGAGCTCTATCCCAGGACCAGGGATCATGACCTGAGCTGAAGGCAGAGGCTTTAACCCACTAAGCCACCCAGGTGCCCCTGATTCGACAATTCTATATGTGGTCTTCCATAAGTGCACTCCTCAATCCCCATCACCTAGTTCACCCATTCCCGCCCACCACCCCCCGCCAACCTTCCCTCTGGTCACCATCATTTTGTATAGTTAACACAAGTCTGTTTTTTGGTTTGTCTAACTCTCTCTCTTTTATTAATTCCATATATGAGTGAAATGAAATATATTTGCCTTTCTCTGACTTATGTCTTTATTTTTGATGTCCTATGCTAAACATATTTTGTAAGATATTGCTGATTTTACTTATCTTTTCCTTTTGTCTTTTCAGTATTCCTTCAATCTCCCACACTTTTTCTAATAATTTGAAGAGTTTTATAATATGATGCATCAAAATTAATTTGGGAATTTATTCCCAAGTACCCAATGGTCCAGAGGCTCCAGAATAGATCCAGTAGGTATCATTCTGTTTTACCAATCTAGTTGTCAAATTGTATACTAATATCGTGTGGTTTGAACTAATACAGCTTTATCCTAATACCTGCAAGGGTAGTCCCCTCTCCTCTGTTCTTTTTCAAAAACTTCAAAGCCATTTTTGTACTTTTATTCTGCCATATAAATATTAAAATACCAAAAATCAGTTTTTTAGATCTCTGAAAAATCCTTTTGGGATGTTTATTTTTATTATTGAATTTTTAGGTTAATTTAAGAAATACATCTTTACAATAGTCTTATCAGGGAATAGACTGTATCTCTCCCTTAGGTATTTTTTGATTCCTTCAACAAACTTATTATTTTTATTGTAAACATCCTGCACTAGTCTACAGCAAAGCATTTTAGTTTTAGTTCAGTTTTGTTGCTATGAATGGTTTGTATTTTTAAAAAGTTATGTATTTTCTTTTTTTTTTTTTTTAAGATTTTATTTATTTATTTGACAGACAGAGATCACAAGTAGGCAGAGGGCAGGCAGAGAGAGAGAGAGGAGTTAGCAGGCTCCCCGCAGAGCAGAGAGCCCCATGCGGGGCTCGATCCCAGGACCCTGGGATCATGACCCGAGCCAAAGGCAGAGGCTTTAACACACTGAGCCACCCAGATGCCCCAAAAAGTTATGTATTTTCTAATCAATTACTGCTTTAAAGAAACATTGCTGGACTCTGCATATTAATCTTATGTTTGCAACCTTTCTAAATGCTCTTACTAGTTGTATCAGTTTCCGTTGTGTTCGTTTTCTGAGTTAATAATTATTTATCATCTAAGTTAATAATGATATCATCTGCAAATAATAACAATTTTGTTTCTTCCTTTTAAATATTTACAATTTCTATTTATTTTTGTCTTACTGCAGTGGCTAGGACCCCAGTTCAGTATTAAATGGTAGCATGAGAGCAAACGTAACTGCCTTTTTCCTGTCTGTTGGGAATACCCAGAAGATTTCAAAACTATGATGCTTATTGCCGGTTTTATTAAGACCAGCTTTCAGGTTAAGGAATTTTATTTTAGTTTGCTAACAACTTTCAAGATGGAGAGATACTGAATTTTATTTTTTCAAGATCTTTTTTTATTTTAAGTACAATATACCCCCAACATGGGCTCAAACTCACGACCTATGAGTCATATCAAGATGAAGAGGCACATGCTCTACTGACTGATCCAGCTAGGCGCCCCTGGATACCGAACTTAAAATAATTTTTCCTTATTTACTGAGATGATAATTTAATTTTAATCTCTTAATGAAGTAAATTACATAAACATATTTTCTGAGACTTATATTTTGGGGAAAATTTAGTTGTGTGATATTCTGAGAAAGCTGCAGATCCTATTTGCTCTTCTTTTACTTGGGATTTTTTTTTAAAAGATTTTATTTATTTATTTGATAGAGACAAAGAGCACAAGCAGGGGGAGCAGCAGACTTTCCACTGAGCAGGGAGCCCAACGCAGGGCTCTATCCGGGATCCTGGGATTATGACCTGAGCTGAAGGCAGACACTTAGCCAGCTGAGCCACCCAGGCGCCCATCTTTCTACTTCTAATTATCAGGATCGGGGTCAGCAAACTATAAATTTGTCCTGTTATTGATTTTTGTAAATAAGCTTGCACTGGAACATAGCCAGGCTCATTCACTGAAGTATTATGTATGGGCTCATTCATGTTATAACAGCAGAACTGAGTATTTGTGACAGATACCATGTGGCTTCCAAAATCAAAGTATTTATTATCTGGCCCTTTACAGAAAAGCTTGCTGATCACTGATCAAGAGTTATACCAGCCTTAAGAGGTATAGTTCTTTTCTGAAACAGTTCTTTAAGATAAAACTATATAGGGGCGGGGGATTCCTGGGTGGCTCAGTTGGTTAAGCAGCTGCCTTTGTCATGATCCCGGGGTCCTGGGATTGAGTCCCACCTCAGGCTTCCAGCTCAGCAGGCAGCCTGCTTCTCCCTCTGCCTGCTGTTCTACCTGCTTGTGCTCACTTGCTCTTTCTCTCTGACAAATAAATAAATAAAATCTTATATATATGGGCGCCTGAATGGCTCAGTTGGTTCAGCATCTGCCTTTGGCTCAGGTCATGATCCCAGGGTCCTGGAACTGAACCCAGCATCAGGGCCCCTGCTCCCCAGGGAGCCTGCATTTTCCTCTCCCTCTGCCAGCCACATCCCTCTTTGTGTTTCTCTGTCAAATAAATAAATAAAATCTTGAAAAAAAAATGATAAAAACATGTATTTTTGAAATTTTGGTAAAGTTCAATTAATCTTAGTATTTTTTTGTCAGCAGGTGATTAAACACTTAATTTTGACAAACATTAATAATTTGTATACAGATTTTCTAACCTTTTTTTTTTTTTAAAGATTTTATTTATTTGACAGATAGAGATCACAAGTAGGCAGAGAAGCAGGTAGAGAGAGAGAGGAGGAAGCAGGCTCCCTGCGGGAGCAGAGAACGTGATATGGGGCTCGATCCCAGGGCCCTGGGATCATGACTGGAGCTGAGGGCTGAGGCTTTAACCACTGAGCCACCTAGGCACCCCAGGTTTTCTAACTTTTAAGACTTTATTTATTTATGTATTTAGAGTGTGAGTATGAATGAATGGGGGAGGGGAAGAGGGAGAGGGAGAGACTCTCCAGCTCATTCTGTGCTTAGCCCGTAGCAGATGTTGGGCTCAATCTCACAACCCTGAGATCACAACCTGAGCCCAAATCAAGAGTCAGTTGCTTAAGTGACTAAGGCCCCTGGGACCCTCAGGTTTTCTAATTTTTGTGTAGGTTTGGGTAGTTTTTTCTA
This sequence comes from Mustela putorius furo, assembly GCF_011764305.1. NCBI lineage: Eukaryota > Metazoa > Chordata > Mammalia > Carnivora > Mustelidae > Mustela > Mustela putorius. The sequence goes on from NW_025421292.1 coordinate 2,696,001, forward strand.
GAACAACAAAAAAAAATTTTTAAGATTTTATTTATTTATTCATTTAAGAAAGAGAGAAAAGAGTGCACAAGTAAGAGCAGGGAAAGGGGCAGAGGGAGGGGAGGAGCAGACTCTCCACTGAGCAGGGAGCTGAGGTGGAGCTTGATCCTAGCACCCTGGGATCATGACCCAAGCAGAAGGCCAGTGTTTAACTGACTGAGTCACCCAAGTGTCCCTTTCTGGAAAATTTTTATCAAAGTTTTCTAATTTTTGTGTTTATGGCTCTACATAGCAGCATTCTCACAATGCAGAAGATTCTATTATATTCTATGGTTATTTCTTATTTTATTTATTTGTTACCTTTCCTCATTTCCTTTATCAATAGTCCTGCAAGAGGCTTGTCTATTTTATTAGAAAAATAAAAGTAACCCACTTTTGGTTTTGTTGATCACTTATATTTTCCTGTATTAATTTTTGCCATTTTCCTTGTTATTTCCATCCTTTTACATTCTTTGAGTGTATCCTGTTGTTTTTTCTAGGGTACTGGATGCTTAGTTTAATGTCTATTTTGCTTTTTAATAAAAGCCTCTAAGCCTCAAAGAACTGAATGAGCTATACCCAGTAAGTTATGGTATGAAGGGCTTTCAATTGTTCAGTTCTATTTGTTTACTAATTTTTATTGTGATTTGTGCTTTAACTCAAGAATTATTTAGGGGGCGCCTGGGTGGCTCAGTGGGTTAAGTCTCTGCCTTCTGCTCAGGTCATGATCTCAGGGTCTTGGGATGGAGCATGGGGCTCTCTGCTCAGCAGGGAGCATGCTTCCCCTTCTCTCTCTGCCTTCCTCTCTGCCTACTTGTGATCTCTGTCAAGTAAATAAATAAAATCTTAAAAAAAAAAAAAGAATTATTTAGAACAGTTTTTCTGTTTCCAAATATATATTTCTCTGTCAAGCTAACTTTATTGTTGATTTCTAATTTTACTGCATGTGTCAGAGTATATATACAGACAATCCCTGACTTACAATGGTTTGACATATGATTTTTTAACTTTATGATGGTGCAAAAGTGATACACATTCTGTAGAAACTGTACTTTGAATTTTGATCTTTTCCTGGTCTAGTGCTATGTGGTATGATACTCTCTTGTGATACCAGACAGTGGCAGTGAGCTGCATCCCCAGTCGGCCACGTGGTCACAAGGACAAACAACCAATCACACCATTCTGTACCTGTACACCTTTTTAAAAATAAAAATTAAAAAGACCTGTAACCATCTATTTTCTCTCACTCCCCCTGCTTGTATTTCCTCTTGCACTGTGTCTGTCAAATAAATAAAATCTAAAAATAAATAAATAAAATAAAATAAATTTATTTATTTGACAGAGACAAAGCACAAACAGGGGGAGCAGCAGGAAGAGGGAGAAGGAGAAGCAGGCTACCCACTGAGCAGAGAGCCTGACGTGGGGCTTGATCTGAGGACCCTGGGATCACGACCTGGGTAAAAGGCAGACACTGAATCTACTAAGCCACCCAGGTGCCCCTATACTATCTCTTTTATTAATATTAAGTGTCCCTCTTGTCCCTCTACATGCTTTTCAACTACATTCTATTTTGCTTAATGTTATTTATTTATTTATTTTTTAAATTTTTTATTTTTTATACACATATATTTTTATCCCCAGGGGTACAGGTCTGTGAATCGCCAGGTTTACACACTTCACAGCACTCAATTTTGCTTAATGTTATAATTACTATCTAAATTTTCCTTTGGTTATTATTTGCCTGATATGCCTTTTTCTACCCTTTCATTCTTAGTCATTCAGTACTACTGTGTTTGAAACATATGACAAGTTATCTTTTCTTTTTTAAAAAGAATATTTTATTAATTACTTATTTTATTAATGATTTTATTAGTTAATAATTTTATTAATTTATTTGACACAGAGAGGCACAGCAGAAAGAGGAGAGGGAGAAGCAGGCTCCCCAATGAGCAGAGAGCCTGACATGGGGCTCAATCCCAGGACTCTGGGATCATGACCTGAGCGGAAGGCAGACACACTCAATGACTGAGCCACCCAGGCGCCCCTTGTTTTCTTTTTAATACAAGTTTGTGTCTATTAATTATTTAAGTTTAAAGTGTAACCAAGTTACATTTATTGTGATATTTAACCTAGAAACGTAGCTTTTTCTGAGTCACATGGTGTCCCCTCAAGGTGAATTAGACTCAAGAGTCCTTAAATTAACTTCCTGTGTGGGAAGCTCTCTGCTAAGTGGCACCTCAGCTGGGTCCGTTAGATCTCCCCAGGTCTAGTGGTTGTCGGGTGGCTTAAAGATTATGGAGTCTCCTGAAGCAAAAACTGCATTTACTATTTGCTGAAGCCAGGGCGAATTGTATAGGAGTCAATGGAAAGTCCACTGTGGATCTACTTCCTAAGGACTAAAAATCCTTTCCTGCAATGTGGAGCTGGATAGGAAAGCAAGTACAACTGGTTTGGAAGAGTCATCTGGACTCAATTCATTTAGGCAGAAGGCCTCTGGCTCCTATCCCATAAATTCAACTTCTATTCTATTCCAACACAAACCAGCTCAAATACAGTGCTATATTCTCTAACAGAGCAGATTCTAATCTCTACACTAAGCCACTGACTTAGCTATTCATCAGTGGATAGTATTCAATTATATGTGATAATATAAACAGATAAATTGAGTAAAGAGATTTCTTTTATTCCACTTTGTAAAAACAATGGTTGAAAAATAATTTAGTAGTTATTTGCAGTAAAAGAGAGCTGACCTTTAGGTTCTCCTAGTAAGTTTAAAATAAATAATAATAAAATTTCAATTGTGACTAAAGAATTTTTTTCTTTCTTAAAGATCTTATTTATTTACTTGACAGAGAAAGAGAGAGACAATGAGAGAATGAACACAAACAGGGGGAGAGGGAGAAGCAGGCTTCCCGCCAAGTAGGGAGCCTGATATGGGGCTCGAAAACTTAGGAAAGAGTAGTTATTATCTTCAAAGAATCTGAGAGGCTGTGGATCCTTAAAAAGAACAAAATGTACGTAAAAGCGACAAAGAATAAAAATGGTATTATAAAACTTACAAATGTGACTGTTGATATAACATATTCATTATAAGGGCAAAACCCTCAGTGAGACAATGCAAGTATTAAGCAAGAAATAAGACATTACTTATTTGTGGTTTTCCCTAGGGAATTACTTAAGCAATGTTTCTTTTCTTTCTAAGTCTTCCAGTCCTATTTTATTTTTAAACTATGGACCATACACAAAAATATTTTGATACAGTTTTAGAATTCAGGGGGAAAGGTTATCTTAAAAAAGAAACATTCTTCTTAGATGGTCTATGCCCATGTATTTGACTCAGTGGTCTTAATTTCCTTCCTTAACAACTGACACACGTGGAACTTTGAATCTTGGCAGACAGCTGGCCTGGTAGGAATGGAGTGAATGGAAAAGCATCAAAAACAGGTGAAACCTATGAAGAAAGTAAAGGAATCTACTACCCCAGCCCCTAACAGTCCCTGTAACTGCTCCTGACATGCACATCAGTGTCCTACTAAGCTCTGCCTGTGCCGAGCAGGGAATGAGCGGTCAGCAGAGCTCTAACTCTGCAGTGGACAGGAACTCGGGCCCTGCAACACTGATGAGTTTATAAGGAGTGAGCTTGGCAGGCTAGTGGAGTAGGGCTGATGGCTGAGGCAGGTGAGATGCAGAAAAGCAAAGACAGGCAGAAGAAAGAGACTATCCCTAAAAAAAGGGGGCCCTGGGGTGCCTGGGTGGCTCAGTAGGTTAAAGCCTCTGCCTTCGGCTCGGGTCATGATCCCGGGGTCCTGGGATCGAGCCCCACATCGGGCTCTCTTCTCATCGGGGAGCCTGCTTTTTCCTCTCTCTCTACCTGCCTCTCTGCCTGTCAAATAAATAAATAAAATCTTAAAAAAAAAAAAGGAAACTAGAAAAAGAGAGCAAATTAAATCCAAAGAAAGTAGAAGAAAAAGAAATAATAAAATTATACGAGAAATCGGGGGCACCTGGATGTCTCAGTCAGTTAAGTGTCTGCCTTCAGGTCCAGGGATGGATCCCCGCATCATCGGGCTCCCTGCTCAGCAGGAGTCTGCTCCTCCCTTATGTCCCCTACACCATGCTCTCTCTCTCAAAAAAAATCTTAAAAAAAGAACAGAAATCAATGAATTTCAAAACAGAAAATCAACAAAACTAAAAGCTGGTTCTTTGAAAGGATCAATAAAATCACTAAGTCACTAATCAGGCTAACTAAGGAAAAAATGAAGACATAAATTACTAATACCGAAGTGAAAGAGAGGCTATCCGTATAGATCTCATAAACATCAAAAGGATAATAAAGGAACACTATGAATCAATGAATACTATGTTCACAAATTCAATAAACTAGATGAAATGGACCAATTCCTTGAAAAACACAACCTGCCCAAACTCACAAGAACATGCAATCTAAATAATCTAAATCCAAAAATACAATTTCTAAAGAAACTGTAATAATTAATAATCTTCTAAAACAGAAAGCACCAAGCCCCAATGGGTTAAGTGGTGAAATCCACTAAACTTTTAAAAAGAAACCATACCAATTTTCTATATTCTCTTCCAGAAGGCGGAAGCAGAGGCAACATTTCCTCTTATTCTATGAGGCCAGCATTACCCAATAACAAAACCAGAAAGACATTATAAGAAAACTACAGACATTCTTTCTTTCTTTCTTTCTTTTTTTTTTTTTTAAGATTTTATTTATTTATTTGTAAGAGAGAGAGTGAGAGCGAGCACAGGCAGACAGAGTGGAAGGCAGAGTCAGAGGGAGAAGCAGGCTCCCTGCGGAGCAAGGAGCCCGATGTGGGACTCGATCCCAGGACGCTGGGATCATGACCTGAGCCGAAGGCAGCTGCTTAACCAACTGAGCCACCCAGGCGTCCCCAGACATTCTTTCTTATGAACACTGATGTAAAAGCCTCAACAAAATATCAGCAAATCAAATCCAACAATAAATTTAAAAAAAAAAAAAGAATTATAAATTGCAGTGCCTGGGTGGCTCAGTTGGGCATCTGCCTTCAGCTCTGGTCATGATCCAGGGTCCTGGGACTGAGCCCCGCATCAGGATCCCTGCTCAGCAGAGAGCCTGCTTCTCCCTCTCCCTCTGCTCCTCCCCCCTGCTTGTGCTTTCTCTCTCTCTGATAAATAAATAAAATCTTTAAAAAAATAATTATAAATCAAGATGAAGTGTGATTTTCCTAAGTATGCAAAACTAGTTCATCATTTGAAAATCAATTAGCACATCAAGAGGCCCAAATAAATAAATAAATATCACAGGATCCTATCAATAGATGCATAAAAAGCATCTGATCAGATCTGACACCTACTGTTCATGATAAAAATGCTCAGTAAACTAGGAATAGAGGGGAACTTCCTCAAACTTGATAAAGAAATCTATAAAAACCTACAGCTAACTTCAGACTTAATGATGAGAAACCAGACATTTTCCCACTAAGGTCAAGTACAAGGAAAGTCCCCTCTTAACCATTCTTTTTAAACATCATACTGGAAGTTCTAGCTAATGCAATAAGACAAGAAAAGGAAATAAAAGGTATACAGATTGAAGGCAGAAATAAAACTCTGTTTGCAGATGACATGACTATAAGAGATTTTGAAAGAATTGGCAAAAAAAAAAAGAATACTTGTGGAATTAATAAGTGATTGTAGCAAGGTTGCAGGATATAAGGTTAATATATAAAAGTTAACTGCTTCCCTATATGGCAGCAAAGAAAATGTGGAATTTGATATAAAAAACACAATACTAGGGTACCTGGGTGGCTCAGTGGGTTAAGCCTCTGCCTTTGGCTCAGGTCATGATCCCAGGGTCCTGGGATCCAGCCCTGCATCAGGCTCTGCTCGTCAGGGAGCATGCTTCCCCACCCCTCTCTCTGCCTGCCTCTCTGCCTACTTGTGATCTCTCTGTTAAATAAATAAATAAAATCCTAAAACAAAACAAAACAAAAACAAAAACAAAACCCCACAATACCATTTATATTAACATGCACCCAAATGAAGTACTTATGTATAAATCTAACAAAATATGTATAAAATCTATATGAAGAAAACTATAAAACTCTATGAAAGAACTTAAAGAATTAAATAAATGGAGAGCTATTCCACGTTCATGAATAGAAAGACTCAATACTGTTAAGATGTCAGTTCTTCCCAACTTGATCTGTAGATTGAATGCAATCCCAATCAAAATCCCAGCAAGTTTTTGTGGTTGATATCAATAAACGAATTCTAAAGTTCACACTAAGAGGTAAATATCCAGAATAGCCAACCACTATACTGAAGTTATATAATAAAGGACTGTTACTACCTAACTTTAAAACTTACAATAAAGTTACAGTAAACAACACAGTGTGGTTTTGAAAGAAGAGACAAATGTATTAACGGAACAGAAAAGAGAGCAAAAGCAATACAACAGAAAGGAGAATATTTTCAACAAAATGGTGCTGCAACAAGTGAACACCTACATGTAAAACAATGAATCTAGACACAGACCTTTCTTCCTTCACAAAAATTAACTCAAGATGGGTCAGACCTAAACATAAAATGCAAAACTTTTTTTGCAGAAGAAAACATAGCAGAACACCTAGCTAGATGCCTTGGGTATGATGATGACTTTTTAAATACCAAAGGCAAAATCCATAAAATAAAAGAACTGGTGGGGGCGCCTGGGTGGCTTAGTTGGTTAAGCAGCTACCTGCAGTTCAGAGGATGATGCTGGAATCCTGGGATCGAGCCCCAGGTCGGCCTCCCTGCTCAGTGGGGAGTCTAATTCTTCCTCTCCCTCTTCCCCTCTCCCTGCTCCTTCTCTCTCTTGCTTATCCTCTCTCTCAAATAAACAAAATCTTTAAAAAAAAAAAAAACAAAACCCACAAGCTGGTAAGCTGGACTTCACTAAAATTAAAAACTTCTGCTTTGTGAAAGATAGTGTAAAGAGAATAAGAAGACAAGTCACAAGACTGTGAAAAAAATATTTGCAAGCACATATCTGATAAAAGACTGTTATTCAAACAACAAAGAACTCTCAAGACTCAACAATCAGAAAATGAACACCCTGATTTAAAAATGGGTAAAAGAGGGGCACCTGGGTGGCTCAGTGGGTTAAGCCTCTGCCTTCTGCTCAGGTCATGATCTCAGGGTCCTGGGATCAAGCCCTGCATTGGGCTCTCTGCTGGGAAGGGAGCCTGCTTCCCCGACTCTCTCTGCCTACTTGTGATCTCTCTCTGTCAAATAAATAAATAAAATCTTAAGGAAAAAAAAGAGGGTGCAAGACCTGAACACACAACTCTCCAAAGAAGATATACAGAGAGCTAATAAGCATATAAAAAGGTATTCAACCTCATACGTTATTAGGGAATACGTTAGGGACTTTCAGATTAAAAGGAGAAACTATTACACCCCTATTAAATGGTCAAAACCAGAACAGTGACAATACCCAGGGCTGAGGAGGAGGTGGAGCAAGAGGACCTCTCATTCATTGTTGGTGAGAATGTAAAACGATAGATATCTTGGAGGTACAAAGCTAAATATATTCTACCATACAATCCATCATCATGCACCTTGATATTTACTCAAAGGAATTCAAAACTAATGTCCACACAAAACCTGCACACCAAGGTTTATAGCAGCTTTATTCATAATGACCCAAACTAGAAGCAAGCAAGGTGTCCTACAAGAGATGAATGGATAAACTGTGGTATATCCAGACAATGGATTATTTAATGCTAAAAAGAAATGAGCTATCAAGCCATGAAAAGATATGAGGGAACCTTAAATGCATATTACTAAGTGAAAGAAGCCAATCTGAAAAAGCCACATACTATATGGTTCCAACTATATGATATTCTGGAAAATGTAAAACTATAGAGACAGCAAGACCAGTGGTTGCCAGAAGTTAGGGGAGAAGGATGGATGAATGCAGGGCACAGATTTTTAGCACAGTGGAACCATTCTGTATGCTACCGTAATAGCAGATACATGTCATAGTACATTTGTCAAAACTCACAGAATATACAAGAGTGAATCCTGATATGACCTGTGGATTCTGGATGACAATGATGTGTCAATATAGGACCATCAGTTGGAACAAATGAACAACTCAGGTGGAGGGTGTTGATGGTAGGGGATCTTGCATGTGTGTGTGGAGATTGGGGGTAAATGGGAACCTTGTACTTCCTGCTCAATTTTGCTATGAACCTAAAACTAGTCTAAAAAAATTAAATCTAGTGGCATGTGGGTGGCTCAGTTGCTCAAGTGTCCAACTCTTGGTTCTGTCTTGGGTTGTAATCTCAGGCTCATGAGATGGAGCCCTGTGTTGGGCTCCTGAGTGCACAGTCTTCTTCAGAGTCTCTATCCCCTTCTTCCTCTGAACTCCCCCAGTTCTCCTTCTCTCAAATAAATAAATAAATGGGGAAAATTAAATCTATTTTTAAAAAAGAAAGTAACCACTGCAATAGAGATAGTATATATAACTTCCATGTCACTAGAGAAGATAAAGGAAGAACAGCCAATTTAGCAAAATGTAGACTCATCACAAGAAAGGCAGATGAGAATAACACAGTATAAAAGATGACGAATATATTTTTTCAAAAGTTATCATAATTAGGATGCCTAGCTGGCTCAGGCAGTGGAGCATGTCACTCTTGATCTCAGGGTTGTAAGTTTGAGCTCCATGTTGGGTGCAGAGACTACTTAAAAATAAAATCTTTAAAAACAGTTATAATTAATGTTAATAAGGCTAGATTTCATTATTCCAAAGTCAAAGACTTTCACACTAAGTGAAAAATGATGTACAGTCACAAGAGATATATAACTAAAACAAAATGACATAAAAAGGTAGAAAATAAAGGGTTAAGTGATATGAGCAAAATGGCCAACCTCATCACCCCTTAAAAAGCAGAAAAGGCTAAAATTCAGAGCAAAAAGAATAAACAGGACAAAGAAACTAATTTTATGCTGATATTGTATGATCCATTATGGAAATAAAACAACCATTATTCTTTATATGCTGAATTACATAAACAAAGAAAGAAAAATACAAAGCAAAATATAAGGAGAAACAAACAAAAATCACAATTACAACAAAGGATAACACCTCCGAATTTCAAAGCTTAAACCAATGGAACAACTGTGTTTGTACATATGAACAAAGACTATATAATCTTTAATTGTGTACAAAATAAAATGTTTATAAAACTTAAATATACTTGGCAAAAAAGATTTTCTTAATAAATTCCCAAGAGAATTTTATAGGCCACTTCCCCTCCTTTCCATCATGATTAATTTCTGAATCATATGAGACTGCAGTTTTGATTTTCTTTGGGACTCAAGAGTTATTTCAAGGTGTTTATTGTTTCCCTAATTAAATTTGGAAATCAGCAGAGTAAGACACAATTTCTAGCTCTCAAAGTGGCTAGGGTAAAAAAGAAAAGTACCATGCAAATACATAGGAGAAATTTGCATTTTCATGGAGATGGGCCATAAACAGGTAGGTACTCTTCCTAAAGAGCAACTGGACAATTAAACACAAAACTTAAAACATTGCCAACAACTTTTCCTCAAGAAATTTATCCTAAAGAAACAACTAGGCAAGTACCAAAACAACAAGAACAACAAAAACCACCAAACTGACTAGTATTCTCAATGTTGTCTAGAATAATGAAAAATTAGGCTCAAACTAAATGTTCAGCAACGAATAGTCTAAACTATGGCATATTTATAGATGAACTATTATGAGGTCTTTCAAAATAATCACTCATATATATGCCTATTACCACAAAGGGTTGTCTGTCCACAATATAAGCCAATGAAATGGCTAAATTCCAGTATTATTTTTACACACACACACACATAATTTATGGATATGCCACATGTATGAGATTACCAAAATGTCAACAAAGGTTATTTTTAGGTGATGGAAAGAGAAATGATTTTTGTTCTCAAGTACTGGTTACTTCTGTTTCAGTAACAGATGAAGATTATGGGATCAAAGCAAGTAAGGTAAAGTGCTAATGGCAGAATGTAGGTGGTGGGCATATGGGCATTTAAAATAAAATTCATTTACTAAGGCAATGGGTTTGAATATAATATTGGGAAAAAATGTCAATCCTAAAAATTTGCAGGAAAAAAATATTATTTTAGAATCTAAAAATAAGGTACTCTCCTTTCCATCTCAATCTTTCAGACTTCACAAAATATGCTACAGAAGACAGCAGCATATTTTTCAATTATGTGAGCATGTTAAAAAAAAAAAGCTATAAAAAATTAAATGAAACCAACACCAAAAATATAAATCCAGTTTCTCTCCTAACTATGTATTCAAAGTAACTTAAAAGGCTCATACAATTCATTAACCTGACTCGCATCCTCCTGATGAGGATAATGGGGTAGATGAGGACTGGGGAAGTAACAACCCAGTGTTTGGAAACATTCTTGTATGGTCAGGTCATGTTCCACTGTGTGATTTCAGGGCAAATTACTCCTCTTTTCTAGTAATAATAGCTAACATTTGAGTTCTTACTGTCTACCTATAAAGCAAATATTACCATGGTTCCTATGTTCCAGATAAGAAAACCAATGCTTAGAGATAGATAAATAATTTGCCAATGCCGTGCCGTTAAACAGTAGCACAAGGATATGAACGTAGGAGACCAATTCCAAAGCCTGCACACATTCCAAATGTATGAATGCCCTCCTCCTCTCTGCTGCGGAGAGAATAAATCAGGACACCTTCTGGAGGGCAGGCAAGCTTATATAAATGGAACCTTCGATTGTTTTGTGAATTTACAATTACTAAAAGGGTATTATATAAACCTGCCTTCTAGACTACCTGAGAATCTGGAAAATCAGTTTGGAGGACCAGCTTTAAAAAGGTTTTCTTAACGATAACCTAATCTTCACTTTAAAGGCAGAACTGACAATTTCAGTTTGAAATGACCCCCCCACCCCCCAAAAAATTCAAGATTGTTAAATATCACCATAGAGGTGATCTTGCTCTTTCATAGCATTTAATATTGCATATTTTCAACTGGCCCAACAGAGAGGAACAGTTTATTTGAAAGCAGCAAGCTACTATGATTACCTTTCTTGCCCCGAGCCTGCTGCTAAATGGCACCATGTAGTTTTATTTTAGCTATTCTGATTTAGGCAGTGGCTATCTCGTTGTTGGATGGCATTGAAAGTCATTTTTAAAAAACTAGACATTAAAAAATTACTCACTTAAATAAAATAAAAGGATCAGTATCTTTTATAAATATACATTCAAAAGAGGAAAACGAAAAGAAACCTTAAGGCTTGAACGGTGAACATGTTTATTTGACTCCACTTCACCAGAAGTGCAGGTTTAAATGAGATAACCTCCGGACGTCCTTCTCAACAATGTGATTCTATGACCCTATAAAAATAATTTCTACTTAACCGCAGAGTCCCCATATAGACAGGCACACTCCCTCAGGTTTCTCAAGCCTGCGGATCTTCTCAGTGACGTCCTCATTCGGTTTTGCACCCAGAACTCTGCTGCTCACACCGCCATAAATAGCTGATCATCTTTCCCTCAGCTCTCATAAATCTCGGTGACAGTATGTCACCAAGAAGCTCTTGGTTGAAAATAATACTCTTCCCTTCTTTAACGGCCTCTTAGTACTAAATAGCCCTCTGGCACGTTTTGTTGGCGTCCTGTGAAACCAAAACCTCTCTGTTTTAGGGTCTGACTCGGAGCCCTACCAGCTCTCTCAAAACAGGCTGTTCAGATGGCATCCCGGACTGCCCACTCATGCCCTCAAGTCACTCCTCAACCTGAAAGGGGGTAAAGAAGGAAGGCAAGCAAGCCAAGCGAACATTTCAGAGGTATTCAAGGGATCTTCTAACAACTGCCACCCCACTTGAAGGACAGGACTGTTGAGTGCGGCAAGATCCGGCTGAGCAAGAAAGGCAGGTAGATGAATGAAAAACAGCATTTCATTTGGCACAGATATAAAAGCATGGATCTGCTACTTACAGTATGACTAGATTGTATTTGTTTTTTGAAACTGTTCAGGTCTCATTCTCAATAGCATGACATTTCATCACCAATAAAAGGCAACTGCCACACATAAAAGCCATTAGGAAAAAACAGCAGGATGGTCTCTCGCCTCCAGATTCAATATCTAGGGACTGTGTCAATCCCATGATGACTGGGCAGAAGAACAGCAAGTACAAAGGGCCTGAGGGGAGGAGCAGCAAGGCGGCTGCTAGTATATGGCCAACGCACGGTGAGTGAGAGAGAGGTGAGAGATGAGTCCCAGAGGAAGCCAGATCCTAGGCCATTCTAAGGGCTTCAGCTTAGAAAGTGACGTGATGTTTTGCAACCTGGTTTCTTTTAATAGGATTACTTCGCCTGCTGTGTTGAAAACAGACTGAAGGAGGTAAGAACTGAAGGAGAAGTGACTGTGACTTGGACCAAGGTGGTAGTAACAGAGATGGTGAGAAGTGGTTGGCTTCTGGATATAAAAGCATTCGGAAGGTAGAGTTAACAGGATTGGCTGGTAAACTACTGAGTGTGAGAAATGAAAGAAATCAAGGATAACCCCTAGTTTTTGGATTAATCAACTGAGAGAAAGGAGTACATTTACTGAGATGGGGAAGACGGCTGGAGGAGCAAGTTTAGGAGAAGGTACTGGAATCACAGGTTTAGCTTTATATATATTAAGTTTCAGGAGCCTGTGTGGCTCAGCGGGTTGAGCATCTGCCTTAGGCTCAGGTCATGATCTCATGGTCCCGGGATCGAGTCCGTATCAAGCTCCCTTCTCAGCGGTGAGTCTAATTCTCCAACTCTGTCCTTGCCCACTGCTCGTGATCTCTCTTTCTCAAATAAATAAATAAATAAATAAAATCTTAAAACAACAACAACAACAAAAACAAGTTTCAGCTGCCAGCTGGACAACCAAATGGAAATACTAAATAGGCAGGTTAAGGAAAGCTATGGTTGGGGAGGAATGTGCATCTACCTACCTACCCACTAACCACTTCTCAGGTTCAAAACCTTGAGACTGGGCCAGCTCACCGAGGAGGAAATGGCAGACACACAAGGAAAGAAATGAAAAAGGACACCTCTAGGACATTCGAACTTAAGGGAGGAATCAGCAAAGACACTCAGATGCAGGAGAAAGATCAAGATTTTTTTTCCCCCAACAGTATCCTGCTCCTAGCCTTTGATTTTTCCAGCTAAGGCCCCAGTCATCATGGACAAGCTGTCATGGCTGCACCCTGTCTGAATTAATGTCTCACAGAAACTGTGAGATAACATGATTACTCTAGTCTTGTTTCAAGTTTTGTGTGGCAACAATAAACGACACCGTTCCTAAAGTCATAATTGTCCGCAAAACCAACAAAAGAGTTCCCACAAACATATCTGACAGCAATAGTCTTTAGTTCTCAGGCTGATGAGCCCATGTGATGTTTTTTTCATGGATCACTTCTACTCATACTCCTTTCAAGACTAATCTAGACATCTGGAAACAGCAAACTGTCTGAAAGATCTCCATATAAATCAATCCCTTTCTCAACTACCTTATCTTCACTAATCATTTTAACAAATCTAAAAAAAAAAATGTGAAGATAGCAAGATCAGGTTGCAAAGCTGAAAATAAGCTTGCATCCAAGACAAAAACAAAAACCCAACTGAAGCTCTGCTGGCTACCACGGCTGCCACTAGAGATGGCATTTTCTTGCAGGGGAAGACAATATAGAACAGAATTTCAGCAAGTCTAATTTTAACCTTTCTGAGCTGAAATATATCCCTGCAGAGTTCCATGGGGGATTGTGGCTATACTTTAAGCACTTTAAATACTGATGTTTTCACAACTGCTTGATGGCTTCACATTTCTGCCCAGACACTGGAAAGAGTGATGGGGTTGTGAGAAACAAAATCAAGAACATTTAGATAAAGCAAAATTTCCCATAGGCTTCCTAGTCCCACTTCCCTCCCCAGAGATACTCATATGCACATACAGATATGTTTTAGGACATTTTATTTTACACAAATCAATCATACTTGCCATTTCATGTCACTAAATGTCTCTGAGAGCTCTCCATGTTGGGATATGCAGATTTCCTTTATTATATAAACTGCTGGATGGTAGTATGTAATACAAATGTGCCACAACTGAGGTAATCATCCTATGGATGAGCATTTAGATGGTTGCCGGTTTTTGCTATTCCACATTAAAGCTGGGATGAACCTCCTGTATGTGTGTCTCTTTGTCCATGAATAAGCATTTCTCCACAGACACTTAGGAGCAAAAATGTCGGGCTCCAATATGAACTGAAAAGTTAGTCACAAGATTTGGTCACGGTCTCCAAGCCAAGAGAAGAGGAGGGAAAACAGAAAATGAAAGCGAAGAGAAAAGTTAGAAAACCCCTGCCTCCTCTTTTTCGTTTTCGATTTCTTCTGAAATAGTTCACTTTTGTCCATGTTCAGGACCTCCTTATGCTATGTAAGGATACCACTAAGTAGCTTATAGTCAAGTTGGAAGGCTGACAAGCAAAAACATTCAGAAGTCAAAATACACCAAAATGTTACCAGTGGGGAGTATGAAAATTTAAATTTGTTCCTTTTACTTTTCTGTTTTGCAGAATGTTCACAGTGAGTAAGGATACCCAGGAAAAACACATTTAAAACTTAGGTTACAATGGGATGGTGGGAAAAGCACCTACGTATCAGCCTTGAAAGTCATGAAAGCTTCTATAAAATGAAGGGACTGCACTGAAACCTCAAAGAAGTGTGCCCAGATGGCAAGGGGACAGGGTGAGCTTTCTATCTGGAGGGAATCACGTGTATTATGTCAGATGTGTGGCATGTCCTGAAATGGAAAGGACTTGCAATGACTGATACAGTGTCCAAAACAGTACAGACATTTTAATTTAAGTAATTTAAGTAATCTCTAAACCCTACATGGGGCTGAACTCAAGACCCGGAGATCAAGAGTCTCACGCTCTTCCAACTGAGCCAGCTAGGTGCCCCAAAAACAGTACAGACGTCTTTTTAAAGGATTTGTTAGAGAAAGTAGGGATCCCGGGTGGCTCAGTTGGTTAAGCATCTGCCTTTGGCTCAGGTCATGATCCTAGGGTCCAGGGATCAGGCTCCCTGTTCAGTGAGGAATCTGCTTATCCCTCTGCCCCTCCCTCGCCCCTCCCTCCTGCTCATGCTCTCTCATGCTGTCTCTCTCTCTCAAATAAAAAAATCTAATCTTAAAAAAAGAAAGATTTATTTATTAGAGAGAAACAGAGAGAGAGAGGAAAGGGGCTAGCAGTCTCCATGTGGAGCTGATGTGGGGCTCAATCCCAAGACCCTGAGATCATGACCTGAGTCAAAATCAAGAGTTGGCTAATTAACTGACTGAGCCACCCAGGTGCCCCCAGTACAGACATTTTTAAGGCTCTTAATACATGCTGCCTCCTTTACCATCATGGATAGAATTAGTTTTTTTTAAATCTTGGCTAATTTGATAGAAGCAACATATGAGCTTATTTTAGCTGGCATTTATCTGACTAGTGGGATGAAATCTGTATTTTTTTTTCACTTACCATTTCCTCTCAAAGCTCAGGGAAGAATTACTTTTCTTCAATCTTTATCTTTCCCTCTCCATTCCATGAGTTTGCCAGTCACTGAGCAGTACTACACATTCATTCAGAGTACCCGGGTCCTAGAACCTTCTTAACTATGAACTTCTCTGGAAGGGTATCAAGGCTCTCCACCACCCTGCTGTACTCGTGACCTATTCTTCCCTTCTACATCATCTGCCATATTCAGGATGTGAGTCCCAACCCTAACCGAGCCTACAGCAGAAGCCTGACAAACAGTTACCAATTAAGAACGAGTAAGTAAGCAACTGGGATCTGGAGGACAAAAGGAACTCCCAGACCACTCAACATAGAGGTTTTCCACAAGTGCGACTGTCTCCCAGGACGCTGTGGAAATGTACGAGTGTTTCTGGTTGTCATGATGACTGGAGGGCACCACTGGCACTTAGTAGGAAGGGACCAGAAGTGCTGCACAAGCTGCGATAAGAAGGCTGGTCTCACCCAAGAACTATCCTGTGTGACTTTTCAAACTCCTGCCACACATTTCTGTGGGTAGAAAAATCTCGTTTTAATGACTGGAGCTTAGAATCCAAAAGATAAGTTTGAAAACCACTCCAATCGAAACAATCATTCACAAATACAAGAGGACAGGTAGAGAATGACACGAGTGTACTCCCTACACCATGCCTCCACGCTCATCCACACACACAATGGAGGGCCTCTACAGACCACAAATCTACACAGAAGCAATACAAACCCTCCTACTCAGTTCTTAGGTTATGTTTCCTAACTTATTTGACTATTCCTATGCCTGAGAGTGGCCCCCAAATGGGGTAAAGAAGGGTTATATTAGGTAACTGTCCCTAATGTAAAGCAAACTATAACCCAGGTTTACAAAGAAAAGGTAAGTGATACCTCTCTGCTGGTGCCAATTACCTCCTCTTTAATATCATCTTGTCATTTACTACCAATTCAAACCAACCCAGGGGCGCCTGGGTGGCTCAGTGGGTTAAGCCGCTGCCTTCGGCTCGGGTCATGATCTCGGGGTCCTGGGATCGAGTCCCGCATCGGGCTTTCTGCTCGGCAGGGAGCCTGCTTCCCTCTCTCTCTCTCTCTCTCTGCCTACTTGTGATCTCTCTCTGTCAAATAAATAAATAAAATCTTAAAAAAAAAAAAACAAAAAACAAACCAACCCAGATCCAATCCCTAAATACAAAGTAGCACCAGGGATTAATCCTACCCCTAAGATTAGGTAGCCCTCCCTAAAACTGCCAGGTTCATATTAAGTAGATTAGAACACATTGTCAGATTCCTAATACTTCTCCTTAAAGTATCAATGATGCACACAGATTCATATTATCTTATAATATGAAAAACCAAATAATGTTATTAGAAACCTGTAACAATATGAGAATATTATTAAAACCTTTTTAAGGTTATTAAAAACCTTTAGTCTTATGTTAAGAGAAAATATATAAAAGGGGAAAACCACCTTGTAATGTTAAATTTGAAGTGGAAATATTAACATGAAATCATGATTCTTCTTTTTTAATATGCTTTCTATTACCGTCTACTGAAAGGGCCTGGGAGTTCATGACATCTGAGTTATCAGTAAGCACACCAAGCCCCAATTCTGGTTTCAAAATAATTCTCCACTCAAAGCAAACTCTCTGGAGAAATAGTTGACAATAGGTCTGGGACAGGAAAATTCAAGCTGAGCTTGGGAATAATTTTACTGCATTTAGAGCAAGGAAGGACTCAAAAGTACATAGGAAGGCTGCTTCAAAGGGTACATAGTGACCAAATATGAGACAATAAAAGCAAAGAGAAGGAAGATTGTAACTGATCATAAAACAATAAAAAAAAAAAAAATTAAGGTCCACGAGCCCAGAGGGGTATTTAAAGTAAGAAGAAAAGGGGCACTGGGGTGGCTCAGTTGGTTAAGTGTCCAACTCTTGATCTCAGCTCAGGTCTTGATCTCAGAATAAGGAGTTCAAGTTCCACGCAGTGTGGATCCCTCTTTAAAAATAAAAAATAAAATAAAATAAGACAGGAAATAAAAAAATGGGAAGGTGGGGAGCATGGAAGGAGAATGAGGAAAAAAGCTTTCCTTCAGAGAAGAATTTCAATTAATTAAGGAAAATTAGAATCATTGTACTATTAGTTTCTACTGTAAGGATCTATTTGGTTAGGATCATCAGAAGATTCTAAAACTACTAACTGAAAGGATAGTCATACAGTGCAGAAGCATTACCCAATAGATTACTTAGCAATTCTGCCTCATTGGCAGACATGCCCTGTTACAATGGAGAAATCTGTCTGAGCAAACATTTTATCACTAATGGCCAGGCAATCTGACATTATGTGTCTCCTGATACGAACTAATAGGAAGCATGTAGCATCACCTGTGCAGCGACCTAACCAAAAAAAAAAAAAGGCCTATCCTAAATGTAATCAAGCCTCTAGCCCAGTGCTGTTTAATACAATGGCCATTATCCACATGCCACCAAGGAGCACCTGAAATGTGCTAGCATAACTGAGAAAATGAATTTAAAACTTCTGATTTTAGGGCGCCTGGGTGGCTCAGTTGATTAAATGTCTGCCTTGGACTGAGGTCATGATCCCAGGGTCTTGGGATCAAGCTCTACATTGGGCTCCCTGCTGAGCAGAGAGCCTGCTTCTCCCTTTCCCTAAGCCCCTTCCCTGGTCCTGCGCTCCTGCTCTCTCCCCCTTGCTCTCTCTAAAATAAATAAATAAAATTTTAAAACTTTTTAATTTGAATTCATTTAAGTAGCCATATATGGCTAGCTAGGGGCTACTACACTGATCAGGACACATACGTAATTTCAGAAAAGTTCTACTGGACAGCACTGCTCTAAATGAAGTTGCTAGAAATACAGAGGGTAAGAAAGCAATTTAAAGGACACCAAGAATAAAAAATCAAGCAAAACCAGAACCTGAGATATTCTATTAGACAACTGCCCTGGACTATTTTTTTTTTAGGGTAGAGGGAGACAGACATTATGGAATTACGAATTTTCTTAGGTGTGACAATGGTATGTGGTAATGTAGGGACCTGGCTTTATTCTAAAAAGAGGTATGCTGAAGCTAAAGAACAGAATTAAGAAGTGGTATGTCATAATATGTATGACTTCTTTTCAATGGCAGAACAACAACAAAAAAGTGTGTATAGAGATAAAGCAAAAAGTCAACAGATATATCTAGAAGAAGGTATACAGTGTTTTAGTATTTAAAATTTTTTTCTTAAATGTTTGAAAAATCTGAATAAAACATTGAGGAAATATAGCCAGCTATGGAATTATGGTAATATACTGTCTTCTTTGTGCTTTCTGGATTTTCATTCTGCTAGGAACAGGAATTGTTTTTATAATCAGAAAAATGGTGAGCTATAGTCGTCACCATTTAATCAGACTGGCTATGCTAACAACCTCACTAAATGCTACAAGGAACACACAAAAGCCTTCAGATTAAGAGCACTGTTCAGTAATCTCTGTACCCAATATGGGGCTCAAACTCACCACCTTGAGATCAAGAGCCGCATGCTCTACCGACTAAGTCAGGCAGGTGCCCTACGGCCTGCTCAGGTTATACTGTTTCTATTTTTAAGTTTAAAAATTTTACAGACTACTCTAATGGAAATTCATAGTCTAAAGCACCTATATATTTAAAATGCTCACTAACATGAATATGTAGTACCATTTTGAATACCACTTTTCATAAAGCTGAGAGTATCCACTCAGTGTTTTTTTGTTGTTGTTTTTTTTTTTTAAAGATTTTTAAAACTTATTTGATAGAGAGAGAGAGGTCACAATTAGGCAGAGCAGCAGGCAGAGAGAAAGAGAGAAGAAAGCAGGCTCCCTGCTAAGCAGAGAGCCCGATGCAGGGCTTGATTCCAGGACCCTGGGATCATGACCTGAGCTGAAGGCAGAGGCTTTAACCCACTGAGCCACCCAGGCACCCCTCAGTGTTTTTTCAAAAGCCAAAATGATAGTCACTAATAACTGTCAATCATTTTAAGGTTGACTCTAGAAGTAATCAGGGAAGTAACCCAGGAGGAGCCATTTCCCATTTCGTAACAGCGGGGAGGTGCCCTCCTCTGAAAGAAGAGAGAGGCCTCCGGGCTCTAGGGCCAGAGTTGAATTACACTCTCGGCCACGTGAGCGCAAAGCAAAAGCTGAGCGCGAGGATTAGCACAAGGCGCCTCAGCCAGGCCCTTTGCGGGAGGTGGTGTCTATGCCAAGGTCTCCTTTCATCCCTGAACTGTAACTGAGAGGAAAGGCCCTTTCCAAATTCTCAGCTGCCAGAAACAGGAGACTCAATACGGAATTACTTGAAGGCCTTTGCCAGCGATCTACAGGATTCATTCTGTCCTCTAACATGAAACAGCCTCACACAGGTTTCCAAACTAAAACATGGCGTGCTTTCTCTGTTCATTTCTTATATTCGAAATTTTTTCTTCTAAGGAAAAGCTCTTCTTTTACTGACTTTTTGTATATATGCTTCCTTTGGAGGTCAGAATAAAGATGCTTCCACACACAAATGTAGGTCCATATTAAGTAAACAAAATTTTCCTGAAAGTTTTCACCACTGAACCACATTTCCTATTAAATTCTTCAAAGGGGGCACCCTAGGTGGCTCAGCTGGTTGAGCATCCAACTCTTGATTTTAGCTCAGGTCATGATCTCAGGATCAGGCTCTGTGCTGGGTATGAGCCTGCCTAGGATTCCCTCCCTCCCTTTCTCTCTGTCCTCTACCTAAAAAAAAAAAATCTTTAAAAGGAATTAATTATCAGAATAAGAGTTTTAGAGACATGATGATTCTTGCATTCTATAATGCTGTGACCAAAAGAGCTAAAAATATCTTCTTCCCCAAGTAAAAATAAAGACTCGGTAGTACTTAACAAAAACACAATCTGTCTTAAGGAAAGTGGAATCCAACATATCATTGTACTTCATAGTTTCTTCCTCAAGATCTAAATATAGCTGGCACATAATAAGCTTATGGCTATTTTCTGATGAACTTTTTATTTCAAAAAAGTTCAAACATACAGAAAAATTCTTTGCCTATTTTTATGCTCATTTTTAAGATAAATCTATGGGGCACATAGCCATAAATGTACACTATTAATAACTCATATTAAGGTAATTTTAAATTTCTTAAAAATTAAATCCTGGAAATTTAGATAACAGTATTTAAAAGAAACCTACTTTTCAACAAATTAGGTTGACTTACGGTTTCTCTTGATTTATAGTAATTTACATCTGGATATATTTTCCCATTTTGACATTTCCATTAAAGAGTGAAATACTGCCAAAATTAAAAACCTTTATTTGCTTTTACTTATCATTTAGGAGACTGAAACAAAACAAAACAAAACAAAAAACAAAAAAAAAAAAACAACTGTCTTCTTCAAAGAGGCTGGAGCTTATCACTTTACAGTTGAAAATAAAGTAAAAATCTGCAACACAGCTCATTTACTCCATTAAGAACATATGTTTTGTGGGGTTTTTTTCCTTAAACTTTTTTTTTTTTTTAAGATTTATCTTTATTTTAGAGAGAGAAAGACTCTCCACCAGGCTCCATGCTGAGCACAGAGCCTGATGTGGAGATCAGTTCCACGACCCTGAGATCATGATCTGAGCAGAAAAACCAAGAGTAAGATGCTCAATCGAATGAACCACCCAGCAACCCTGGCTATTTTTCATTATGGACTTTTCAGTATTACTACTGTTGTTTTAATTCATTATGCAAATGACTTAAATATTATTTTGCTTAGGGTTTTGGAAACTTTTAAAAAATTAGCTGCCTAGGCAGTATCTGGGGCTCAGTCAGCTAAGCCTCCAACTCTTGATTTTGGCTCAGGTCATCATCTCAGGGCCAGGGAGATCCAGGCCCTCTTTGGGCTCCTTAAGATTCTCTCTCTCCCCCTCCCTCTCCCCTTCCCACACTTCCCACCTCCTGTGCACTTCTCTCTGTCTTAAAAAAAAAAAAATAATAATTATGGATGCCTGGGTGGTTTACTCAGTTAAACATTTGCCTTCAGCTCTGGTTGTGTGATCTCAGGGTCCTGGGATAAGCCCTGTACGGGAATGCCTGCTTCTCCCTCTCCCTCTGCCTGCTCCCTGGCCTTATGCTCTCTCTCTCATTAGCTCTCTGAAATAAATAAATAAAATCTTCAAAAAAAATTAGTTGCCTATATTAAAAGACTAGGAGCTCTCACACGAGAATCTAGCTTTCAAGATTCTCTTGAGGGCACCTGGGTGGCTCAGTGGGTTAAGCCTCGCCTTCAGCTCAGGTCATGATCTCAGGGTCCTGGGATTAAGCCCTGCATCAGGCTCTCTGCTTGGTGGGGAGCCTACTTCCTCCTCTCTCTCTATGCCTGCCTCTGCTTACTTGTGATCTCTCTGTCAAATAAATAAATAAAATCTTAAAAAAAAAAAGATTCTCTTGAAACATCGGAACCATACTGGGTCTTGACTGCCACACGACAATTCATGGCTGGGCCTGAGGAGGAGATGCCTCCAACCAGAGCCTTCCCTACCAGCTTATGAGCTGGAGGACCCCCCGGTCCATCATTTACCCACCTTCTACCTATCTTGTTAAACTGACTGAAAATATTCTTAACACATTCTTATAAATATTTTGTGATTAAAAGCCTGGCATTTAAAAAGAACCATGTTATTTCCCTAATAAATTATATGATACCCTATCCCCACCTTCCACTCACAACAGTTCAGGCTGAGGCCAAAAAATAAAGATGAAAATACAACATAGTCACACACAACCTTCCTGTATTTCTCCTCCCCAAACAGAGTCAAACACTGATGACCTAAAAAGAAAGGGTGACAAAACAGTATCTTAATTTATTTCCGACTAGTTACAGGCTTTTTGAATGTTCTGCTTGTATATAACAAGAGCCATGAAATACTGCTTCTCTGTTAGAGGCAGTTCTGAGGCTCCATATGGAGCTTTCTAGTCGCCAGGACACATATATATTAGAGCGTACAAACTTTTTTTTTTGTTTTGGTGGAGACAGGGAACACACAGTACAAGAACTAGGATAAGAAGATATAGATTTTTTAAAAAAGATTTTATTTACTTATGGGCTGCCTGGGTGGCTCAGTGGGTGGGGCCTCTCTGCCTTTAGCTCAGGTCATGATCTCAGGATCCTAGGGTCAAGCCCTGTGCTGGGCTCTCTGCTCAGCAGGGAGCCTGCTTTCCCCCCCCCCCCCACTCTGCCTGCCTCTCTGCCTACTTGTGATCTCTCTCTCTCTGTCAAATAAGTAAAGTCTTTATCAAAAAAATAAAGACTTTATTTATTTATTTGAGAGAAAGAGAGAAGGAGCAGGGAAGAGGGACCGGGGGAGAGGGAGAAGCAGACTCCCCACTGAGCAGGCAGCCCAATGCAGGGGTTGATCCCAGGACCCCGAGGTCATAACCTGACCAAAGTCAGATACTTCAGCAACTGAGTCACCCAGGTGCCCCAAGAAGATACGGATTTTTATGGGGTGCTGGGTGGCTCAGGTCACGATCTCAGGGGCAAGACTGAACCCTGAGTCAGGCTCTGTGTTAAATGTGGAGCCTGCTTAAGATTCTCTTTCTCCCTCTGCCCTGCCCAAGCCCTTATTGTGCACCCGTGCTTGCTCTCTTCAAAAAAAAAAAAAAAAAAAAGAAGAAGAAGAAGAAGAAGAAGATATAGATTTTAAAGATATAGTTCACGACAGCATCTTCCATGATCTCAAGAAGGCTCACAAGAAATTCTCGATTGGATGGTGTAAGATCAGTAAGGCAAAGCCTTAAGACAAAGCCCCTCTAGACCCTTGAGGCAACCATGACCCTTGGTATTATATTAAGGCACCTAGCTGTTCAAAACAAACTCTCCTAAATGAAGGTGAAGTAAGTCAAACATGCTGTGACATTTTTACTTTTTCGGACAGTGTACTAAAAACTTGAAACAGGGCAGCAAGAAATACAGGGAATTATCAGAAGACCTCATTAAAAGGAAGAAATTTCTATGCTGCTGAGTTTATATGGCAAAGCAGCAGGTGGTGAAGAGCCCGAGGAGTAGCAGGAAAGTGTGATATTATGACACAAGTGAGGAAGTCAGAAAACCTACGCTTTTTTTTTTTTAAGCTATGCCTATGCCACAGATTCATGATGAGGCTGCCTACAGCTCCTTTACAGTTGGTGTGCGGGAAATGGCTCTGTGGATACAGGCCTTGTCCGAACATGAAGCAGTAGATAAAAGGAACTGGCATCTGGCCACATATTTTCAAATGTCATCACTGACTACACTTCTCAAAAGGCACCCATCTTTGTCATCCTTGAAGACGATACAGTGGAAGGTATGCACATATTTTTCCTCTCGATTCTGTTTTCACATGTTCTTTATCTTGGTGATAACACTCTGGGTTCTCCCGAGGTGAGAATGGGGAATAAAACAAATGAACAGAAGACAGAACGATCTCGGATCCAGTTTCTCTCTCTTTCCCTGTCGGCTAACAGTTTTACCTTTCCTATTGAATTAGCAAGAAAGAACAGCTCTGAAAACTACACAAAGAGGTGCTTTTCTTTTTGGTAACAAAGGTATCACATGGCTTGCTCACACCAGCCTTTGCTGCCCGAGGCTGGAGATGCACTGTCACCAAGGCTCCTGAGGGAGTGTCAGCCCTCTCAATCTCCGAGGGGTCACTATAAGAGGATTCTGACCATAAGCAGCTAAAAATCATGAGGCCAGTTTCCAAAAGGGAATATTTTAGCCCATGAAATGTGACTGCCAATGTTTCAAGTGCTACAGATTAATCTGTTTCTGAAATTCACCCAATATGCTGAAATTCTTAAGCCGGGTTAAACAAAGCTGCCGAACAGATTGAGTTTAATGGTATCTTGGCCCGACAAGGCCATGACAGACTACTTAATAATTTCACTCCATTCATGTTTACACAGAACATTTTTCTAGTAATAAAATAAATATATGTTCAATGCAGAAAACCTGATCATCTCTGAACTAACCCAAAGATAACCACCCCGAACATTCTGGTAGATGTTCTTTCAAGGAGCACAGCATTTAGAGATGTGTGGGTGCTGAGATGAGATGTTCTGGATTCATCTTTGGTTGGGCAAGTTTGTTTGGACAAATGACTTAATCTCACAGAATCTGTTTTTTTCTTGCCCAGTAAAATACAGACAGTAACAGTTCCACTATCTCCTAGGGTCTGGAGAGGATTAAATGAGGTGACATCTGCAAAATGCTTAGAACAAAGCCTGGCAAATAGTAGTTGTGCAAGCAGTGTTACTTTTTCCTACACAAATAGACACACATATTTCTTTTCCGCTAAATGGTTTTATATTATAAATAGTTTCATAGTATGCTTTGACCACTTAGGAACGCAGTAACAAACATCTTCCCGTGTTAATATTTTTTTCCTGCATACACAGGGTCCTTGCAGTAAAGCTGCTGCAGGTGTCTGCAGTGTGAGCTGCCATACTTGTACAACACCTGTGTTCGATGCTCTGAGCACATCAAGAGAAATAAGGAATCAGCAACTGAAGCAAAGTGAAGGCAAACGTCCTCAAAATGGCCAGGAGCTGATGATGTTGCCTGGTAGCTGCGTAGGTCAGGTCATCTCTGCTGGGAAAGCTGAACGGAGAGGCGCAGACAGGTGAGTGCCACACTCAGAGGGGAAAATGCAGAAAGTGGTGAGCAGAAGCCAAGAGGCTGAGAAGAGATTGGAGAGGCAGCTCATTCACTGTGGAAGACAGGGGCTGGGCCCCAGGCGCAGTGATGAGGCTCCATGAGCCACAATGCATTCCTGCTGCGGTTCTAGCCACTTTGAGCAGGGCCTACCTGTGCCCCTGTGCCCCAAGTTTCCAGTCCTGCATGGCCTGGTCGGACAAATGCTGCAACACTGTCATATTCTTCCTCCTCTAACCAAGAAACCTATAGGTATGTTTACTCCTGCCAACCCAAAAGGGCCTACCTCAGATTTCTGGGGCTGCCCTATTCATCTCGTCGATAACTGAAATATTTATTTTGTTAAGTGCTTGCTACATGTTAAGCAATGGGGATTCAACAGTGAGCAGAAAAGGATGGTATCTGGCTACACAGAATGTAAAGCCTAGCACAAAAGACAGTTAAACAAGCAGTATCATTACAGTACAACCACGATGCCAGAAGTACAGACCACGAGGGAGATACCAAGGAAGAGCAGTGAGTGCTCTATCAAAGACTTGATGGAGGAAGGACCTTCAGGTTGAAGGACAAAGTTAGCCAGGTGTGCCAGACACTGAGCAATGTTCGCTAAGTACACACTCCCGTCTATTGTGGACTCTACGACCACCAGCCTTGTGAAGTTACAGGGTCTTGACAGAGCGACAGTGGACTAGATCAGCATTTCCAAACAGGCCATCCAAGAGTCTTGGCCTCACTTAACAGGAAGGGCCTGGTTTCTTTGGTGGGTAAAGTATTTTCAATCCTGGAAATATTTAGAATGAAATATAGAAATGTTTAAGAGAATCAAAATCGTAAGATATTTCTCTGTTAAGAAGGAGACCAGACCTATTTTATGATTTTGTAATGTGTAAAAGAATTTGGCCCGGGCGCCTGGCTGGCTCAGTCAGGAGAGCATGCGACTCTTGATCTCAAGGTCATGAGTTCTGAGTCCCACGTTGTGCAAGGAAATTACTGAAAAACAAAAACCAAACACCAAAAAACCCCCCAAAACTTGGCCTATTAGATCAGAACCTCAGTTTTGAAAATATAATTGAATAATTTCTTTCTGCCTTGTGTTTTTAAGTTGAAAATCTTAGTAATTTTACATATATTATGAGAATAAAGAATCTAAGACTTACCTCATTTGTGAGTTGGTTTTCTTAAGTATTTATTTACTTAAGTAATCTCTACACCCAATGTGGGGCTTGAACTCAAAACCCCGAGATGGAGAGTTGCATGCACCACTGACTGAGCCAGCCAGGAGCCCATGGGTTTAATAGAGGAGATTTACAGGACATTTTGTTGAAGAGCTTCATCAGATTTTTATTTTTTAAGTCAGACAACTGAAGTTCTTTAGAAAGCACTTCTTTTTGGTATGAGCTGTATGAATCCAATTTGAAACATCTGAAGCTCTTCAACTAACTGTTCTAGTATTACCCAAAAGACACTAGTAAAATCTCTGATGTTTATATACAAAGCAATCAGAGCTGTAAGCATTATGAAGAAAATTAAGTTTCTGAATGTGTACTTTACAGAAGTCATAACATTTTGAAACCTAAATAAACTCCTGAATAGTGATTTCTACTTACAAAAGCTATCCTTCAAGGGCAACTAAAAATATATATATATTTTGTGTGTGTGTGTGTGTGTGTGTGTGTGTGTATTTTTTATACATATATCATATATGTATTTATCTGTACATCATCCTCTCTGATACCAAGTCTTGTACTCTGCTGATGGATGTGGGATCGGAAAAACCTTCACTTCTATTTTATTTTGATAGAAGCCCCTGGAATGTTTCTGTAATGACATTTCACTAATTTTTATTGTCTGTGCAAACATCTGATTTATTCAGTACCATATTCTGAAGTTGCAAGCAGCTCACAGACATTTATCCTTTCAATAATGCTGGAATAAAGTACAGAGTGTGATATGACTGTCCTCTGACTTCCTCAGAGTTGAGCAGGGTTTCATTTCAAGACAAGGACCCCATGTGAACAGGAGCGAAGGGGGATCCTGAACATCTGAGGACAGGATCCTCAGACTCCCCTTGGCCCTACTCCCACTGCAGCTTCCCTCTCACCGACTGAAGGGCCGCATGGCATTTCCAGGAACAAAGTGAACAGGGCGCCCTATACCCTTTCCTGCCCCTCGCTGCATTTCTACTCCAGTCACCTAGTTCCTTCCATCTTTGCTACACGTTATAAACACGGTTGACTCAACCGTAATACTCAGAATCCAACAACAGTAATGGCAAATGACTGGAGCTCTCCTGAGATAGGCGCCAAATCCGTACGTGCTCCGCAAAGGTAGAGCTGTCAGATCTGCCCCAAACTCCTAAAACCAAGGAGCAAGTTTTGCACAGTCTCTGTAACGTTGCCCTTTCTCTTTGTTCTAGAACCATCACTCTATTTCAGGTCTTCTGACCACCTTTCTGAATCTACAACTGCGGTGGAAGCTCTTTTAAACATGGCTTTAGGAGCCTTAGATCTTATAAGCGTCAACTGGATCTGAACTCAAGTTACGTAGCTTAGGTCCATCAATGGGCCCTGCCACACATAACTGGAATAGTCCAGCCTCTGAGATCCTCCAGAAAGGAGCAGGCAAATATTCTGGTGCCCTCAGGCCTAGGAAGGCAGAGCACAGAATCACATCAGCCCCTCCAGGGCGCCCCACCCCTGGGCAGCCCTGTTATCCCAGGTCTGGTGAGAAAGAAGGAAACCAGTTCTGGCTACCGTGAGAATGCCTCGTGCATCCTCTCTGACCATACCTATCGCTCCCTGTGCTTGGGTCATTTCCACCTGGGCTATCTATCTCTTCAGTGCTTTCCCTGTTCCATCCATTGCCCCACCTGTCACAGAAGCATGTACCAATTACTGCTGTCCACCTAGCTGTGTAATGGGAACACACAGGGAGGGTTCCAACTACAACACATACTTTTTGCTCTCAGAGATCATACCCTAGTTATGGATGCCAGATATATGATAAAATGATAGGAGTGCGAGCCAACACAAGTCTGCAGGAGTTCAGAGCAAGGGAAGAATTCCTTAAGTACTCCAAGGGTAAGATTAGTGTCAGGGGACTTCAGCAAGGGCTGAACCCAAAAGAAATGAAGGATTTAGACTTGTTCATAGGCCTATTTTATATCTCCTTGGAATCAGTTTTAAATTCCCTTTGGAACAAAGAAAAGCACTAGCCATGTGGTGAGGGCAAGTCAATGGGGTGAGAACACATACACCACAAGGTTAGGAATTTTCTGTGAAATCAAGTAAGCAGAGCATCACCACAGGGGGTTATGGGGGAATGTTACTCCTTCCTCCTGGTTTTGAACTGCCATCTATTTCTTGGTTTCCCTAATCAAACCATAAGCCCTTGAAGTAAGGGAATGAAGACTTTGCCTCTTCTGAGTACTTCTTCCAGAAGATCTAGTAAGATATACTGGGCAAGGCCCAGGAACTCAGTACCTACATGCCGAATATTGTGAGGCTAAATAACAAAGAAGATACTATTCTCTCTCTAATGGCACTATTTATCACAGCTTCCGGCCAACAGAACTCCTGCTTCAGCCACTGTTCTGTGCCCTGGACCCAGGAAACAGAGGGGAACAATGGCCTCTTCCTCCTCCTCATTAATGGGAATGAGCCATTTACATCAATACTGCCTGTCTCTCTCATTTCTTAGGGCTGATGAACTATTTGTTCTTGATCTTCCGCCACAGGTAACAGAGGCAATGCTGAAAGAGCTCCATGGGAAATCACAAAACACTGTCTGATATATCAGATACAGTCACCACTAGAGCCCTTTCCCTGCACAGAGTGCCTGATAAACATTACCATGTCCCAACCTGATCGGCCCTTTAATCAAGGAAGCACATGGTAACTGTTAAATGCCTTCTTTCTGTGATCATAAGTATGTTTACTCAGTGAGTGGTGATGAATTAAAGAACTACACAGACATGACAGATTCATGATTACAAGGTCCTGCCATGCCCTTTTATCTCTGTGCATACCTCCTCACAGACTTCACGGACTGCTGCCACGCTTGGCTCCTCCTCGGGCTCCATGCCTCCCCCAGGGACAATCCATCGGTCTGGATGGCGACTACTGCTCACGAGTAGCACCTGAAAGTCATAGAAGTCACGTGGACAGTTAAAAAGAAGAAAGGCATATTTGTACAAACTCTAAACAACATGGAAGAGTAAGCACTCGAGACCTATTTTTTGTTTATACCTCTCTGAGCACTTCTTGTAGGGTGGCTTTCGTTTCTAGTGGAAAGAGTAGACAACTCACCTTGTAAAAAGCAGAAAGGCATCTGAACCAGTGGCCTTTATGTCTACCTTTCCTCAGGCTGTCAGTCACTTGTGCTATCTATCCTCTCCTTTGTCCCTTTCCCTAAAGCCCTTTGACCACAGAGTTGAGAAGGACTGGGGAGGAAAAAAGTCACTGATAAGCCTGGAGCACCGTGAAGGACTGGTCAGAAGGAAAGAAATCCTTAGCCCTGGTTGGCACCGTAGTCCCAAAACCTTCCCTCCCAGCTCGTCATCCATGTGTCCCAGCTCCTGATCCACTCGATGGCCACAAGCCAGTACAACGCACCACCCTAAGTTCTAACTGTGCACTCAGAACCCAACTCCCTCATCTACAGCTAAAGTTGGACAATTTCATCATGCTTTCAGCTGAGATAAAACTAGAATTTTTTTTACTATGAACTTTCATTAAGAAATGAGAACAAAACCAATAAAACACATATGCGCACACACACACACACACACACACCACACACAGTCCTGCAGACTATGGTTTACTAATGCAAAATTAACCAGCATTCTAGTTATGGCAGAAAAAAAAAAAAATCCTAGAATGTCCTCAGCAACTTTTCCTTACTCCTCCTTAGTGCAGATGCTAAACAGTTAGCTGGATCCCTCCTTGGAGGCAGAATTAGTTGGCATTACTCCCAAACTGAAAAGATCATCTACATAGCTCCCTACACCATCACTTGCTGACGAGGTCTTTTGAGCTTCCCTCCCTATTCTAAACGTATTCACCCTGTGCACTTCACTTCTACTCTGCTGTTATCCTTGTTGCCTGGAAGAAAATGCTACATTCGGGATGCCTGGGTGGCTCAGTTGGTTAGGCAGCTAGCTGCCTTCGGCTCAGATCATGATCCCGGCGTCCTGGGATCGAGTCCCACATCAGGCTCCTTGCTCGGCAGGGAGCCTGCTTCTCCTTCTGACCCTGCCTGCCACTCTGTGTGCCTGCGCTCACTCTCATTCTCTCTCTCTCTGACAAATAAATAAAATAAATAAAATCTTTTAAAAAAAAAAAAAAAGAAAAAGAAAATGCTACATTCTCTGTAGCCCCTACAGATTCCATCACTGACTTCCAGTGACCTACCTTCTGGTCCTCTCCCATCTCTCCTCTGTGTTTTTTCTTTCTTTCTTTCTTTCTTTCTTTTTTTTTTTAATTTTATTTATTTATTTGACAGAGATCACAAGTAGGCAGAGAGGCAGGCAGAGAGAGAGGAGGAAGCAGGTTCCGATGCAGGGCTCGATCCCAGGACCCTGAGATCATGACCTGAGCCGAAGGCAGCAGCCTAACCCACTGAGCCACCCAGGCGCCCCTCTCCTCTGTGTTTCTGCAAGTATATGAGCCCTTGGAAATTCTACCTTTTATTTTTCATCCTTAATCCCTTTTCTTCATGTCATAATAGAGTCTCTTGATGCTCCTCTACAAAATCTGTGATCCACTGACTCAGAGGGACTGTGGAGTTAAGAAGGAAATCCATGAACCCACATACAGTAACCAATATATAGTCCATGGATGGAGAAAATAATATCTTTACATTTACAAGTACTTTTTTTAAGTGCATGTAGTTTCTGTTTTGCACAATTCAGAATAACTTAAAATAATATGAAACCCACAGGAGTTCTGGGGTGGTGTGTAAATGTTTACTCTAAGGGATATTAAAAGTATGATGTAGAACGTTCTAGGAAGTTGTTTTTTGTTTTTTAAGATTTATTTATTAGAGAGATCACATGTAGGCAAGAGGCAGGCAGAGAGGGGGGTGGGAAGCAGGCTCCCTGCTGAGCAGAGAGTCCAATGTGGGGCTCCATCCCAGGACCATGAGATCACGACCTGAGCCGAAGGCAGAGACTTAACCCACTGAGCCACCCAGGCACCCCTGAAGTTGTTTTTAAAATAAGAATTCTGGGGCGCCTGGGTGGCTCAGTGGGTTAAAGCCTCTGCCTTTGGCTCAGGTCATGATCTTAGGGTCCTGGGATTGAGCCCTGCATTGGGCTCTCTGCTCAGCAGGGAGACTGCTTCCTCCTCTCTGCCTACTTGTGACCTCTGTCTGTCAAATAAATAAATAAGATCTTTTAGGGGCGCCTGGGTGGCTCAGTGGGTTAAGCCGCTGCCTTCGGCTCAGGTCATGATCTCAGGGTCCTGGGATCGAGTCCCGCATCGAGCTCTCTGCTCTGCAGGGAGCCTGCTTCCTCCTCTCCCTCTCTCTGCCTGTCTGCCTGCTTATGGTCTCTGTCTGTCAAATAAATAAATAAAATCTTTAAAAAAAAAAAAAAAAAAAAGATCTTTTAAAAAAATAATAAACAATAAAAATAAAATAAGAATCCTCGCTGCGCTCCCACCTCATACCATATACAAAAATTAACTCCAAATGGTCCAACGATCTAGATGTAAGAGCTAAAACTATAAAACAGTGATAAATCTGAGGGGCCTGGCTGGCTCAGCCTGTAGAGCATGTGACTCCTGATCATGGGGTCACAAATTTGAGCCTCACTCTGGGGGTAGAGTTTACTTTAAAAAAAAATTTAAAAAACAAAACAAAACAAAAAAAACAGCGGTAAATCATCATGACCTTAAATTTCGTAAAATATGCCAAATTCTTGAACATGACACCAAAAGCATGAACAAAAATAAAGATTAGATAAGCTGGACCTCATAAAAATTACAATCTTCTGTGAATTAAAGGACCCGACCCAGAGTGTGAAGAAAAATGACTTACAGAATGGGAGGAAATGTTTGCAAATTATCTGATAAGGGTCTGCTGTCTAAAACATGAATACATAAAAATATAAAAACTCTAAAACATGAATACATAAAAATATAAAAACTCTTACGACAACAACAAGACAAGCTGCATTTCCCCAAAGAAGATCTACAAATAGTCAAGGAGCACATTCATGATGCTCAACATCATCAGTCACTAGGAGAGTGCAAAGTAAAATTGGTCTGAGATACCACTTACACCCACAAGAATGGCTATAATTTTTTTTTTCAAAGACTTTATTTATTTACTTGACAGACAGAAATCACAAGTAGGCAGAGAGAGAGGAGGAAGCAGGCTCCCCACCCAGTAGAGAACCCGATGTGAGGCTTGATCCCAGGACCCCGGGACCATGACCTGAGCCGAAGGCAGAGGCTTCATCCCACTGAGCCACCCAGGCGCCCCAAGAATGGCTATAATTTTAACCCTTCTGAAGTGTTTTTTTTTTTTTTTTTTTAAGATTTTGTTTATTTATTTGTCAGTGAGAGTACAGGCAGGCAGAGTGGCAGGCAGAGGCAGAGGGAGAAGCAGGCTCTCTGTGGAGCAAGGAGCCCAATGTGGGTCTCGATCCCAGGATGCTGGGATCATGACCTGAGCTGAAGGCAGAAGCTTAACGACTGAGCCACGACTGAGTTTTTGTTTATAAAAAAAAAGAACTGGCAAGGATGGAGAAAGATTGGAACCCTCAGACATTGGGTAAAAATGTCAAATAGTTCAGGCACTGTGGAAAGTTTGTGGTTCCTCGAAAGTTAAATAAAAAACTTTTAAGGGGTGCCTAGGTGGGTCAGTCAGTTAAGCGTCCAACTCTTGATTTTGGTTCGGGTCATGATCTCAGGGTGGTGAGAATGAACCCCACATCCGGCTCTGCACTCAGCAGGGAGTCTGCTTGAGGTTCTCTCTCCCTCTCGCTCTGTACCCCTATCCCTGCTCTCTCTCTTAAAAAGAAAAAAAAAATTACCATATGACTTAACTATCCCACTCGTAGGTATATACCCCAAAGAACCGAAAACAGGTGCTCAAATTGCTCAAATACTTATACCCAAATGGTCACAAAAGTATTATTCACTGTAGCCAAAGCACAGAAACAACTTGAATATCCATCAATGAATGAATGGCTAACATGGCGTACACATGCGCAGGAAGAGTCCCATAAAAAGAACGAAGCACTGATCCATGCTACATAGTGGATCAACCATGAAAACATCACGCTAAGTGAAAGCCAGAGCCCATATGTCACGTTGTAAGATCCCACTGATGTGAAATGGGTAGAACGGGTCAATCCACAGAGATAGAAAGCAAACTGCTGGTTGCCAGGGACTGCGAAAAGAGAAAACTGGAGAGTAACTCCTTCATTAGAGTACAGGATTTTGTCTGGAAGTGATCACAGTGTTTTGAAATTGTAGAAAGGTTGCTAAATGCCACTGAATTGGTACTAAACTCCACTGACTTGCTCACTTCTAAATGGTTATTTCTAAATGGTTCACTTCTAAATGTTCACATGGTAATGTGACATGAACTTAACCTCAATAAAATAAAACTGGTTTTAAGAACACAGTAAATTTTAAAAGCTAAATTCAGGAGTCAGTGCTACTACTTTCTACGTCAGAATCTACACTCCAGGGAAGTGGCCTCCCAGAAAGTCATCCTTAGTTTTATAATCTATTAAGTTATAGAGCTGAAATAAGAGAAAAAGGGGGATTACTGCCACACTCCTTCCATCTCTGATAATTGTGGCAAGTTTTACATTTTTTAAAAAATTCCCTATTGAGTACATTTGTGATGGGCACAGGGTGTTAATATGTAAGTGACGAATCACTAAATTCTACTCCTGAAACCAATTTTATACTATATGTCAACTAACTAGAATTCAGATAAAAACTTACCAAGAAATTCCTTATCAAAATAAAAATAAACCCAAACACAATCATGTTTGTTAATTTAAGTTAAATGTTTTTCTAAAAAGTCATCCGAAGACTCCACATATTGGCATTTAAGTCAACAATCCAATATGCAAGGAAAACTCAAGAAGAAGGAATACGAATATGGGTTAATCCTTCACTGATTTGTTATATAAACAACATGCAGTCTTTCTTCCTAGAGTTCTCCCTCTTCTTGGCAAAGTGTTGGGCAGCCATTCCAAACCTAAGCATTTGCTTGAAAGGCTGACTAAGGCCATCCAATTAGGTTATAGACCAAATGAAAGACCTTTACAGGGACAATTCCAAGCCAAAGCAAAGGAAACCTCTAACATAAAGTATAATTTAATTTCTAAATTTCAATCAATGTGAAATATCAATCAGTAAATTTAGGAAGCATTACTACTTTGCACATTCAAAGTATGACTGCCAGTGAGGTAATACTACGTATTACTGGGAAAAACAAGCCTCATTACTTTGTAGTCACACTTCAAAGTAAACACTGTTATGAGTAAACAATTCTCCTGGCTAAGTTTCCTTGACAACCCACTGCAAATTTACTGCAAAAAAAACAAAAACATTCTTCACTTTAGCCGGAGGCTTTACTCCTTCTATCTTATAAAATACCAAGTGGTGTTTCTGGTCAGCAAATTCTGATTCTGAAGCTTGATTTTTAAATACAAAATTATCTGAAAAGAAATTAAGTGGCAAAGCTCCTAAATCTGAAAATGATATACTAACAGAAAAAAAGCCCCACAGAACTTGTTATTTATTCAACAAACATTCATTAAGCATCATTATAAACCATTAATGACAGTTGCAGATTAAACCTCTGAAATTTTAAGGCAGATCAGAGTGGGGGACTGGATGACCAGGTATTAGACCTTTCATGAAACTGTTATCACCAAGACAGGTGTTATCTGTACATAGATAGATAAATGTACCCATAGAACACATCACACCCAACTCCTGGATTTATAATACAGGTGGTCCTACGGAGCAGGGAGAAATCAAACAGGTAGGGCAGGGACAAGTTACCATCCACATGGACACATTGGATGTGTCATATTGTATTGAGGGACAAATACATGTAAGAAAAGACTAACAAGATCTGTAGGAATAATAAAGTTAATGGGGGAAGATTTACATAAAAGGTTTAATTAAGCTTGGAACAGTAATGTTTTATTCTTAAGCATTATTAAAGCAACTTTAAAAACCTTAATATAACTTTTTAAAAGAAAATAAAAGAGGGGCACCCGGGTGGCTCAGTCTTAAGCCTCTGACTCTTGGTTTGGGCTCAGATGATGATCTCAGGGTCCTGGGATTGAGCCCCACATCGAGCCCCACATCAAGCCCCTGCTGAGCATGAAACCTGCTTCTCCCTCTCCCTCTGCCGCTCCCCCCGCCCTCATTCACGTTCTCTTGCTTGCTCTGTTCTCTCTCAAATAAATAAAATCTTCAAAAAAAAAAAAAAAAAAAAAAGATATAAAAGAAAGCCCCCTGACCTAAAAGGAAAGGCGTATCTAGAGGAGAGGGGGAGAAAAAGAAAGAAAAAGAGTAGTAATACACGATGAGGAATGCTTTGGTTGAGGTAGGCATGGGATACCATAAAGACTGAAAAGAGATACCTAACCCAGGCTGGGGGCCAGGGGAGAGGGAGAAAGGCAGTAGAGGGATGATAAGAGAATATTTCTTAGAGGAAGAAGACTTGAGTTAAATCCAAGCTCAAGAAGGACATTTATTCAACAAAAATCAGAAGCCTACTGGGTGCCCTTGTGCTTAGGACACAAAAGCAAAGTAGATACAGCCTCAGCTCTTGAGAAATTTAAAGTCCAGTGGATAAGACAGACAAGAAGTCGGGTAACTACAGTGTCTGTGGCAGAGACCATAATGTTCACCAGATATTTTATGTCCTTGTTTATGATATTCCAAGCCCCCCTGCTATCAGGTGGGGCCATCTGACTAGTTCTGGCTAAGGAAATAGGAGCAGAAGGGACACACATCACTTCTGGGCTAAGACAGGGAGAAGCCCACACAGCCAGCCTCTCTTTTCCTCTGTCACAGTGCCCAAGGACACAGTGAGCTTCAGTTGGTATAGCTATGAGTTGGGCATCTGAATGGAAGAGCTCCTGTGTAGAGCACAAGCAATACAATTGTGTTGTGTTACAACAATGAGATTTTGGGGTTAATCTGTCATTGCAGCATAACCTAGTCTATCCTGATTAACAGTGTGAGAGGTCAGTGAAATGTCTAAGGATCTCTTCTACTGACTGCCTCATACCCAAGCCTTAAGCACAGAGCTTGCCCCATATTAGTGGCCAATAAAAGTTTAGTGAGCAAATGAAAAAACGGTCCAATGATGGAATGAACAAATGAGTGCTTTACAGAAAGAGTGGAGAAAGCAGACAGAAGGGGTTTACTTAGGGAGATTGAACAAAAAGGCAGGGGTCTAATTATCAAGAGTTTGGATTGAAACCTGAAGGCAATGGGTAAGTCAAGGAAGTTGTTTAAGCAAAGAAATAACATAACCCAATTTGTTTCTGTTTTTAGTTTTAAAAGTTTATGTAAACAAAAATTAATTCCTTCCTGGCACTGCCAAACTGGAAGTGGCGAGGAGCATTCCTTCCAATTTGGGTTTTAGAAAGATCACTCTGACTTGAGCTGGACGTGGGCAAGCTTGGTAGCAGAACACGCTTCTGGTTGAGAAAAATTCAGGTTGAGAAAGGATGAGGACAGAAGTGGGAGTGGGAAGGAAGTTACAGGCTCTCAGATAAACAGAAAGAAGCATCCACAGGACTAAGTGATTGGCAGACTGTAAGCCAGGTCAACAGCAGAGCTGCCCTCCACCGCTGAAAATGTGGAAGGTCAGTGGAAGAGGGAACCTGAGGGAGGATATCCTCTGACATATGAATTGAGAGCATAACGAGATGTCTAACGAATATTTCTAGTGGACAAGCACATAAATGTGGGACTGGAGCTTAGAAGAGGAAAAAAGAGATTTGGGGGGGAAATGGTCTTAGAGTTGATGAGACAGCACGAGAATAACACAAGAGAGAATATACATATTGGCAAAGTTCTAGCTAAGGGAGCTATCCCCATTCTCCCTATTGGCCACTCTCCCTGGTGTTAGAGAAGTTTCTATTCCCATCACCGAGAGCAAAGTATGCTATGCTGGGAAACACAATCCACGTAACCCAGGTTAAAGATCTGGAAATATTTTCCTTAAAAAGTGAGATTATCTATGGTGATAAGTCTATACTGTGGGAAATCCTGATTAACAAGTGACAGATTTTAGACATACTGCTAATTTCCAAAAAACTACATTCAGTAAGATACCCAACATGATCTCCTTTCCAACAACACAGTGCCCCTGACATTCAACAGTCCCTCTGCACTGCCATTAAATGACAGAGAGCTCTGCGGGCATCCCAGATGGCATTAGGGCTGTACCCCATCAAATCTGCGTATGACATGCCCTGCAAACTGCTTCTACAGACAACCCCCTCCTAATCATTTCTGGGTCCCTTCTTCAAAATAAGACCAGGGGTGCCTGGGTGGCTCAGGTGGTTAAGCATTTGCCTTTAGTTCAGGTGTGGAACTGAGCCCTACCTGGGGCTCCCTGCTTAGCCGGGAGCCTGCTTCTCCCTCTGCCCTGCCACTCCCCCTGCTCATACTCTCTCTCTCACTCAAATAAATAAATAAGGTCTTTAAAAAGAAATAAAATTTTAAAAAATAAGACCAAAACAATTGTGAATACTGCACTTGCTTGGATTCCAGATAAACAAAAGTGTTACTATATTTTATAGGATATATTTGATATACATATACACACCCAGTGTGGAGTCCAATGCATGGCTTGAACTCACAACCCTGAGATGGAGACCTGAGCTGAGATGAAAAGCTGGATGCTTTACTGACAAAGCTACCCATACAGAATATTTTACAGAACAGCTGTCACAAGTTCTTATGCACAAGGACCCTATAAAAGTATTTAAAAAATGAATAAAGCTCAGCATGAAGTCAAATAACTTGTTCAAGTTAAATCAATAAATTATCACAGCGCCAAGCATTAGTGTTTTGAAGACATTTTGCTCTTTGACTATTTTTTTCCTACACAGGAGCTCAAAATACTGCTAAAGTAAGGAACAAGTAAACATAAACAGTCAGTTTACAAAATGCCTTATAAACATCCCTTCTCTTTATCTAGCGCATCAGGCTGTTTATTTAATAAAAGGAAATTCCCTGTCTAGTACAAAGAAATACCATATTGTGAATAGATATTCTGACAGTTTTGCTTTGGAAACAAGGTATTTTAAGAACAATATGAAAAGGTGGTCAGAGACACAAACTCTCCTGCATGGCATTCTTAAGTGTGAGTTCCAGGATACAGAGTGTAACTTTAGCCTTCTAAGTGAGTGGTCTGCGTGGTCTTCCTCAACTAATGTCCAAATATTTTTTATTTTTTAAAAGATTTTATTTATTTATTTATTTGACAGAGAGAGAGAGAAAGAGAGAGGGAACACAAGCAGAGGGAGTGGGAGAGGGAGAAGCAGGCTCCCTGTTGAGCAGGGAGCCAGATGCAGGGCTTGATCCCAGGACCCTGGGATCATGACCTGAGCAGAAGGCAGATGCTTAACCAACTGAGCCACCCAGGCGCCCTACTGTCCAAATGTTAAGATAACCACATGAAACATTCATATCACCCGGTAGTCAATGACTTTATCTCTAAAAGGAAGACTGAAGAAACCAATAAACTTGGCTAAATTTGCAGGTTATAAAAAAAAAAAAAAAAAAAAAGAAAGAAAAGAAAAGACTGAAAGTTGTTGGATTACACTGTCTCAACATAATTTACTGGAATGTTCCAGGCTATTTCTATAAACCTTAACCCACTCCTACAACCCTGTATACACCGAAAAAAAGCAGACGAACCTTGAGGGGGAATAAATACCAACAGGGGCAGGCAGAGTTTATTCAGTGCCTATCTTGTGCCAGGAGCGGAATTTTACACATTCTACTTTTAATATACTTTTCCTAATTTTCAAACAAGCACATAAGCGGGTACTTTTTAATACTTGCCATTACAGCAATGAGGAAACCAAGCCTTAGGTGATTCATTGATGTGGCAAAGGGCACAGAAAAGGACGGTGCTGAGCCAGGATTCAAAAGCCACTCTATCTGTCTGACTCTGACCACTTGGCCACTGAGAGCCTGTTATACCCGTACGTAGCCAGCCCTATATGAAAAGCCCTCCGAAAACCTAACTGCCACTGGATAAAAGGAAAAGATGAAGAAGGCATTCTAATCTAATCTTGAATTCAAATCAAGGATTTGTACCAGTTGTATGAGCAGAAATTGTGTTTTATTATATCTTCTTTGGCCAGAGCTGTCTTCTTCAGGGAAGGAGCCTGTGAACTCCCCCATGCTATGCAACTTCCGTACACTTTCTTTTCTAAAAATGTTTATTAATAAATATAAAAAATGGCTACTAATACACGATATGATGCTCCGTTATTTTTCACGTGTTTAGACACTACCACAATTCATTTCTTCCCTAACAACTGTTGTCCAGTCATCACTTGCTTTAAAAGAAGTGAGGCATGGAGGAATGGGGGTAAGTGGGAGGCAGAAATGTATAAAAATATATAAAGCCTACCCCTGAATGGCCCACTCTCTCATGCAAGGATTGGCAAACTGTGGCCAATGGGCCAAAACAACAACAACAACAACAACAAAAAGTTGGAAAAAGTCAAAAAAGAGTATTTGAGAACATGTGGATTTACATGAAATTCAAATTACAGTGTCCATAAATAAAGTTTGTTGAGGCAGAGCCACTGAATGCCCATTCATTTACCTTCAGCGCAGGGCTGCTTTCAAGCTACAAGGGCAAAGCTGAAGAGCCCAGATAAAGATCATGGGCCCACAAGGCCAAACTTACTTTCTATCTGGTCCTTTACAGAAAAAGTTTGCCAACACTTGACCTACTGAAGGGCCCGAGTAGCTACGACATCACGTGGATAAGGACTATGAGAGGGGAGAAGACTTTGAGAGGGTTCCAGAACACCTGTCAGGAAGGAATATGTGAACTGGGCCGGGAGGTCTTTCCTGAGCCCAGGAAGGAGAGGTACTCCAGACAGGGGTACTGCAACTGCCCAAGCACAGATGTGCAAACCCTGTGTTATATCCAGAGAAGGCGGAGAAATCCGAGTAGTTTGATAATGGCGTAGGGTACATGATGGGAAAAGAAAAAGAGTGGAACAGAGGAAACTGGTAAATTAGATGGGGACCAGTATAAAAAACTCCAACAGCATACATTACCAAAGAGTTACAGCAACTGAAGGCAACTGGGAATCCTCCTTGGTGTTTGAAGAGGAAGATGGCCATTTCATTTGTTTTAGAAGCCTACTGAATCTAGAAGCTGAATGAGTGATGGGCTGGAGTTGGGACAGAGAGGTCTGGTAGAGAGGATAAATGAAGTCTTCCAAAATACAGGGTCACTAAAAAAGATCCTCACTGTAACTGTCATTCCTGGAGATGGGGAGCAACAGTGGCTAATAGTCGAATTTCAGGGACAGTGATGGCAGGCAGGGACTGGTATAATTAATCAGAAAGGAGGACGCTGTGAAAGGATGTCGAGGCTAAGGCTTTTTACTGGGGTCAACAGGTGGTCAGAAATACCTGTTTTCAAGAGATAAACAGGAGGGGAGCAGATGGGAAAAGAAAAGAAGTTTGAAGTACCTCTAGGAGAAGTTAAGCTTCCTGCCCTCTATGACGAGAATATCACCACCTCAATGTCCATTTAGAAGCATTCACCCCAGAAACAATGATTGTCTCCGTACAGTACAATTGGTACCACTAAGGAGAAGGCACTTTCTTTAAAACCTCATGTACAGTGGCACCTGGGTGGCTCAGTGTGTTAAGCCTCTGCCTTCGGCTCGGGTCATGATCTCAGGGTCCTGGGATCAAGCCCCACATTGGGCTCTCTGCTGGGCAGGGAGCCTGCCTCCTCCTCTCTCTCTGCTTGCTTCTCTGCCTACTTGTGATCTCTGTCTGTCAAATAAATAAATAAAATCTTTACAAACAAAAAAACCCAAAACAAACAAACAAAAAAACCAACCTCGTGCACAGCTTGAATATTTTAGAACAAGCATGTAAGATTTTTATAACGGGCCAAGAAGAATGCCAAGCATTATTCCCTAGGAAATTTCTGAAAGCCAAGTTAAGACTGAATGAAATATTTAGAATGTTCAAGCTTCTTGAGGTCATTAAAACAAACGAAACCACAGCAACATTCCTGACATCCATAAACTGCATTATTTTCCCACATATGATCTTAGAACTGTAGGAATACACTGTAAAAATCACTATTCATCAAGACACGGGTTTTGCTGAGCCATACACAAATGAAGTCTTCCAAAATACAGGGTCACTAAAAAAGATCCTCACTGCAGACTCAAAGGCGGGTATGTATCGTATCCTCAGAGTAGCCTGAACAAATCAGTCACACTTCAATCTACCTTGAGATGGCAAGTTTAAAACCAGTTGTATGCTGTCTACTTTATAGAGGAAGGCAGTCAGAGACCTGGGTTACAAGCTGGCCTCACGTCAATCAACCAGGCCACTGCAAAAAAAAAAAAAAAAAAAAAAAAAGATAAATTTTTTTTTTTAAATCCAGTTTTAAAATGAGGTTGTTCAAATAATCTCAAAATCCCCACAAGCATTACAAGCATTAACATTCTATTGTTCTCAGTTTACAGAGGTGTGGGTGCTCATTTTCCTCTTTTTTTATGACCTATTTTTTTAATAG
This sequence comes from Mustela putorius furo, assembly GCF_011764305.1. Lineage (NCBI taxonomy): Eukaryota > Metazoa > Chordata > Mammalia > Carnivora > Mustelidae > Mustela > Mustela putorius. The sequence continues at coordinate 2,738,137 of NW_025421292.1, forward strand.
TACATACTGCACTTGTTAAAAAGGTACAGAAGGACAGTCTGTGAAAAGTAAGCCTCTCCTAAGTCTGTCCCCAGAGGCACTTCTTATGAAGGCTTCTTGAAATATCTTAGCATATATGAGTATAAACAGATACACAGTTATTATTTTTCCTCTTTGTTATCTCAAATAGTAAGCCACACACTGTCCTTAGTTTTTCATTTAAATCACAGCAATCATCTCATCACTACATATCAAAGAACCTTCTCTTTTCTCTTTTAATAACCATGTGGTAGTTTTAAAAGCTTCTTTATTTTGGGGCACCTGGGTGGCTCAGTCGGTTAAAGCCTCTGCCTTTGGCTCAGGTCATGATATGGGATCGAGCCCATATCGGGCTCTCTGCGCAGCGGGGAGCCTGCTTCCTCCTCTTTCTCTGCTTGCCTCTCTGCCTACCTGTGATCTCTGTCTGTCAAATAAATAAATAAAATCTTTAAAAAAAAAAAAAAAGCTTCTTTATTTTAGAAAATTCTAAACATACACAAAAGCAAAGGAAAAAAATAATGAATCTCCAAGTATTCATTACCCGGCTTTAGTAATTATTAACATTTTGCCTATCATGGTTTATTTACCTAAACCCCACTCCCAGAGCATTTTATTTTTATTTTTTAAAAGATTTTATTTATTTATTTGACAGAGAGAGGCACAGCCAGAAAGGGAACACAAGCAAGGGGAGTGGAAGAGGGAGAAGCAGGCTTCGGCTGAGCAGGGAGTCAGATGTAGGGCTCAATCCCAGAGTCCTAGGATCATGACCTGAGCCAAAGGCAGCCCCCAGAGTATTTTAAACCAAATCTCAGATATCAATATATTTCATCACTAAATACTTCAGTTACATTATCATTTACAGATAAGGACTTTTAAAAGATATGATCTTAGGGCACCTGGGTGGCTCAATCAGTTAAGGGTCCAACTCCGGATTTTGGCTCAAGTCATGATCTCATCCTCAGGAGATCAAGCCCTGCTTCAGGATCTCCCCTTCCCAGGCTGGGTCCGCTTGAGATTCTCTCCCTCATCCTCTGCCCTTCCCCCGATTCACATATGACAACACCCTCTTCTCTCCCTAAAATAAATAAATAAATCTTTAAAAAATATATATAACCACAATGTCATTATTGTATCAATGATATAAAATGAACAATTCCTTACACTCATCTAATAGGCCATATCCAAATTTCTCCAAATATTTAAACAACGTTATTTTACAACTGGTTTATTTAAATGAAGATCCCTACAAAGGCCACACATTCCATTTGGTTGCTATGACTTGTAAGCCTTAGTCTTACAAGGAGAGTTCCCTCTCCTGACCTATTGTTTTCAAGCCACTTATTTGTTGAAGAAAACAGATCATTTCTTTATCTTGCAAGATTTCCCACATTCCTGCATTTGCTAATGCCTTCCCTCAGTGGTGATATTCAACTTGGTCCCCTCTCTCCCATAGTTCCTGTACCCAGGTGGGTAGATCTTGAAGCCTAATCAGATTTGGATTTGCTTTGGCAAGAAAACTTCCCTGCCTGTACCACATACTTGCTACAGCATGGCACTGTCAGATAATAAGATCTGACATCACCTTCAGTGATGAGACGACACTGGTGTCAAGTACTGTCATATGATCTGTTCAAGACAGAGCTTATGATCAGCCTTTCTTTGACTGACTTTAGCATCTATTAATGACATCCATCTACATCCATAACAGCATTAGGGAATGCAAATTATACTTTTCTAATTCCACTGTCCTTTTCATATATGTCAGCTGAAATTTCCACTTCAAAGAAACTTCCCCATTAACTGATTAATATAGGAAAGGTAAGATAAATGCTTTTTCCCCTCCTAGATTACTACTTTTTAAAAAAATGAGACAGTGGGCAAGAAATCTCCTAATATTTTATTGTTACAGTTGGATCATAGACTAGTAAGTTTTAATACTTCTCATGTTTCAGTTGATGGCAGGCATTAGTCTTTTGATGCTTTCACCTTCATTAGAAAATTCATTAGAGAATTCATTAGAGAAAAATGAATTATGGGTTATACTGATATTTCTATTTCAGATTTAAGGTTACTGAGTTTTAGGGGCACCTGAGTGGCCCAATCCTTAAGCATCTGCCTTCGGCTCAGGTCATGAACTCGGGGTCCTGGGATAAAGCTCCACATTGGCTCTATGCTCGTCAGAGAGCCAGTTTCTCCCTCTGCCTCTGCCCCTCCCCCCTCTCATGCTCTCCCCCTCTCTTGTGCATGCATTCTATCTCAAATACATAAATAAATAAAATCTTAAAAATAATAAGAAGAAAGTAAAGTTACTGAGTTTTGGGGGCACGTCGCTGGCTCAGTCGACGGAGCATACAACTCTTGATCTCAGGATTGTGAGTTCGAGCCCCGTGCTGGGTGGAGAGATTACTTAAAAATAAAATCTTAAAAACAGTTACTGAGCTTTTAACTTCTTGGATTTCATGCTTATATATTTTTATGCTGAAAATAACATTAATATAATTATCTGAGTCATCCTGTAATATAATTTAATAGTTTCAAGTTAATAGCACTATTAACCATAAAACTACTGACTACAGTTCAAGGTTTCTTTGTAGTCCTTCTCAGCCTAAGGATAGATCCCACTAAAGATGTTCAATCAAAACACTGTTCAGAGTCACATGTAAGATTTCTTTTTCGGTATGATTATGCCACTAGGTTGATACACAAAACCTTTGTTTTTTCATTTTTAGAAAATGTATTTTGTTTTAACTGAATTATAATTCACATTCGCTGGTATTTGCAGATTCTCAAGGTACAGTTTAATGAGTCTAATGCATGCACCTGATCCCATGCACAGTCCTATAAGGATACACGTTTCCATCTCTCCAGAAAGTTCCCTGTGACTCTTTAATGTCAATGCCCCAACCCAGAGGCAATTGCTATTTGTGATTTATACCATCACAGATTAGTTTTGCTTGTTCTGGGTCCTCATATAAATGAAATCATACATATCCCCACTGGGGACTATATTACATGGTTGTACCACAATTTACTGAATCAGACCTCGTGATGGATGTTTTGGGTATTTCTAATTTCTGCTATGAAAATAATGCTACCATAACAACCCTATACATAAATCACTTCCTAAATGTGAATATCCTGGTAGAATTCATATTCATTCACTCACTCATTCAACTAATAGTCACTGAATATCTACTCAGTTGTCAATCACTGTTCTAGGCATGGTGGATACAGCAATAAGCAAAACAAAGTTCCTGTTCTTTTGGAATGTATAATCTAATGGAAGAAGACAGACAATACACAAAAATAAAGTCAGGTGGTCAGAAGTATTAACAAGAAAAATAAAACCAAATAAGGAAGCAGAAATTAACAGAGTACTCTTTTAGACAGGGAGGTCAGGGAAGGTCTCTCCTAAGAGGGGATGTCTGAGCACAGATCTGACTGCAGTGAGGAAAACAAGCCTTTGGCTCTCTAAGGAAAGGAACCCTTAGAAACAAGGATCCTGCCCTGAGGCCACCAGGTCAAAGTAAGAAGGCCAGAGTGCAAAGCAGAATAATAAGCAAAGGAAAGAATAGGAGGAGGGGAGAGGTCATAGAGGGCTTCACAAACAAGCTAAGGAGGTAAGGATTTAGGATCTAATCCCAAAGGAAGAATGCCCCGCCCTCGCTTGCCCGGCCCAAGGGGTTGGAAGCAAACATCTGAACAGAGTCACTGGAAGACATGGAGAACAGACTGCAAGGTTGAACACAGGTGGGATTAAGACCCTTAGGAGGATCCAAGGAGAGAACTGAAGATGGTTTTAGATTAAAGGGGTACCAGGGAGGATAATGAGAAGTGGAAACATTCTGACTCTTCTTCTAAAGGTAGAGCCAACAGAATTCTTGACATGGGCTACGAGAAAAAGAAAGAAGTCAAGGATGACTTCAGTTCCTAGACCTGAGTAAATGGACAAAATGGGAAAACAACTGGAGGAGCAGGTTTGGTAGGTAATACCAGGGAGTTGAACTTTGCACATGTTAAGTCTGAGCTGCCTATGCAACAAACAGATGGAGCTCTGAGGAGGTAGTTGGACAGATGAGTCTGCTGTTCGGCAAAGAGGTCAGAAGCTGGAGATTAACATCTAGCAGTGTGCAGAACTGGGGCTGGACGAGATCACTTAGAGAGAAAGTCTGGAGCACTCCTGGCTTGAGTCCTGGCGGGGCGGGGGGGGGGGCTCTTCAATATTTTGCAGGATCCAACAAAGGAATCAAAGAAGGAACGAACTGCAAGCACGAAAGAAAACCAAGCAACGGGGTAGGCAAGAAGGAAAGCGAAGTGTCTGAAAGACGAGGGAATGATCAACCGGGTTAAATGCCACTAATCAAGTAAGAGGCAGACTAGTAAGAACTGATGACTGAATTTGACAACACAGAGGTCATTTGTATGATGATAAAGCTATTTTCTTTATAGAACCTAAGAACTGCTATGTCAAAGATAAGACGGATCTGTAATTTTAATAAATGCTGACACTTTACCTTCCATAGAGGTTGTATCGGTTTATATACCTGCCAGTGGCATGAGAGACTGACTGTTGCCAACACATGGTATTATCCAACTTTTTAACACTGGCTGATCTGACAGATAAAAAACATGGTATCTCCTTTTAGTTTCAATTTGAATTTCTCTTAGTATAAGAGAGGTGACGCATCTTTTCATGATTTGAGAGTCACTTGCATCTTCTTTTCATACCCTCTGCCAATTTTTCTATTGGATTATTGGTCTTTTTCTCACTGACTTGGAGAAGCTCTTCATGTATTATTAAGTAAATTAGCCTGGTTGTTTTGATTTATGATTGCTGATTTGACTTTATGGTGATTTTGCCATGAAGAAGCTTTCTATATGTAATTAATTGTATAATTTTTTTTTTTTTTGCCAGTCAGATGATTGCTTTTCTCTGCAGCTTTAAGGAGGTAATATTTATTTACTGTTCACTGACCAGTATGACATAATTGACCAGTGTGACATAATGGGTTGATGCTCATATATATCATAAAATGATATATAAATATCATTAAAAATATCACAATAAAGTTAGTTAATACACCCATCACTTCATATAACTGCCATTCTGTCTGTGTGGTGAGAATATTCAATTTCAACTATGCCACACAGTATTACTAACTATAGTCACCATGTTATGCATCAGATCTCCAGAACTCATTTTATAGCTTAAAGTTTGGGTGCCTCTGGGTGGCTCAGTGGGTTAAGCCACTGCCTTTGGCTCAGGTCATGATCTCAGGGTTCTAGGATCAAGTCCTGCATCGGGCTCTCTGCTCAGCAGGGAGCCTGCTTCCTCCTCTCTCTCTCTCTGCCTGCCTCTCTGCCTACTTGTGATCTCTCTCTGTCAAATAAATAAATAAAATCTTAAAAAAAAAAAGTTTGGATGCCTAGCTGGCTTAAGTCAGTAGCATATGCGACTCAGTCTCTGGGTTGTGAGATCAAGTCCCAAGTTGGGGATAAAGTTTACTTGGGGAAAAAAAAAGAAAAAGAAAAAAACCAAAAACCCTTAAAGACTATACTTTAGATCAACATCTCCCCATTTCTCCCACCCCCACACTATGGTAACTGCCATTCCACTCTTTTTCTTGAGTTCAACTCTTTTAGATTTCACATGTGAAATCATATGGTATTTGTCTTCCCCTGTAGGACTTATTTCACTTAGCACAATGCCCTCAAGTTTACCCACCATTGTCACAAATGGCAGGATTTCCTTCTTTTTATAGCTGAATATTATCTGTGTGTGAGTGCATGTGCACCACATTTTCTTTATCCATTCATCCATCAATAGACACTTAGGTTATTTCCATGTCTTGACTACCTCAAATAGTGCCACAATGAACATGGGGGTGGGAGTTATCTCTTTGAGATACTCATTTCATTTCCTTTAGATGCACCCAGAAATAGGACTGTTGGACCACAGGGTAGTTCAATTTTTGGAGGAACCTCCACACTGTTCTCCATAATGGCTGTACCAATTTATATTCTCTTTGCTGAGGGTTTAAGAGTATGTCATTGTGGGGATTTCTGCATTCCTTTGATTACTAATGAGGTTGAGTGCTTTCAAAAATGTTCTCAGGCCATCTGGGTTTCTACTTTTATCACAACTTGATTAATCAATCAAGGTTAGGGTCCATTTATCTATTGTGTTTTTTTCTGATTGGTAGGAATTCTTCATAGGTTTTTGTCATCATAGGTTTTTGTTATATATTCAAATATTTTCTCCCACTCTTGAGGACTTTTTTTTTCATTCATTCTTTTATATCTCTTGATGAACACAAGTTGTTATTTTGATAAGGATATTTTTCTCCTTTATGGTTAATGTTTTCTGTTTCTTGTGTAAGATCTCCCCTTCCTTGAGATCATAAAGTTCTTCATCAGGGGTTGGCAAACTTTTTCTACAAATGGCAAGGTAGTAAATATTTTCAGTCTGTGGGCTGTGTGTACACTCTGTCTCAACTATTCAGCTCTACCACGGCAGCATAAGCAGTCAGAGACAACACATAAATGAATGTGGCTGTGATTCAAGGAAACTTTATTTACAGGAGCGCCTGGGTGGCTCAGTTGGTTAAGTATCCAACTCTTGATTTTGGCTCAGGTCATGATGTCACAGTGTGGGATCATGCCCTGTGCTGGGCTCAGGCGCTGGTGGAGCCTACCCAAGATTATCTCCCTCCCTGGCAAAATCAGAAAGGGAGACAGACCATAAGAGGCTCTTAACTAGAGGAAACAAACGGAGGGTTGCTGGAGCAGTGGTGGGGCAGGGGGACGTGGTAACTGGGTGATGGGCATTAAGGAGGGCAGCTGATGTAATGAACACTGGGTGTTCTATGCAACTGATGAATCACTGAACTCTACTTCTGAAACTAATAATATACTAGATGTAAATTAATTGAAATCAAATTTTAAAAAAGATTCTCTCCCTCCCTTTCCCTATGGCCATCCCCTTCCCCTCCACTCTCTCTAAAAAAAGGAAAAAAAAAGACTTTACTTACAAAAATGAGTCATCATTTGCCAATCCTTGGCCTGCACTATCTTTTGATGCTCTTTTAAATGGTATTTAAAAAATTTCAATTTCTGTTAATTATTTCTATACACTAACACATTGATTTCGGCATACTGACCTTATTATCCTGGTCAATCTAAAATCACTTAATAGTTCTAGTAACTTTTTGATAGGTTTTTTAGGATTTTATAAATAGATGAACAAGTCATCTGCAAATAGTTTCTTCCTCTCTAATTTATATATCATTCATTCATTCATTCATTTTTGCCTTATTGTACTGGCTAGGACTTCCAGAATAATGATTAATAGAAGTGGTAAGAACAGATATCCTTGTCTGGTTCACCATCTTAGGGGGAATGTACTTATTTTTTCAATACTAAAATATAGGGCCACCCGAGTGGCTCAGTCAGTTGGACCTCTGACTCCTGACTCAGCTCAAGTCATGATCTTGGGGTCACGAGATTAAGCCCCAAGATGAGCTCTTTGTTCAGCCGAGAATCTGCTTGGCATTCTCTCTCCCTCTCCCTCTGCCCCTTCCCCTACTTGCACACTCTAAAATAAATAAATAAAATCTTTAAAAAATATATTGAAGGATAATGGTAGCTGTTTTGAGTAGACCCCCATTATCAAGTTGAGGAAGTTCCTACCTATTCCTAGTTTGCTGAGGCTTTCTATCGTAAATGCCAAATGCTTTTTCTAATTCAGCTGATATTACGATATGGTTTTTCTTTTTCAGTCTTTAATGTAGTGGATTACACTGACTGATTTTCAAATGTTAAATCAGCCTTGCATTTCTGGAATAAAAATGGTTTCATAGTCGTGACTTATTACTCTTTTTGTGTACTAGTGGGTTTAAGTTGCTAATATTTGGTTAAATAAATATAAATGGGACTCAGGAATTAACCTGAAGAGGCTCCCATAAGTCAAAAATCAGTATGATGAACTCATGGATTGAAGCATATTAACTCATTATTTAGGGGAATAATGGTACAGTGAGGGGAAACCTTGTTTCTCCTACACAAACTTTTATGATTATGATATTGTGGGGAGTTTCTAAAAGAGTGTTCTCTTTCAGAAGTACTCGCTAAAAATTTATGAGTAAAATTACATGATGTCTAAGCCTTCATCAGGTTATAGAGGAGGAGAAAGGTGGTTAGGGATACATGTGAAGCAAAACTGGCCATGAGCTGGTAACAGCTGAAACTAAATGAGAGATACATGTGGGCTCATTTTTTTTTTTAAGGTTTTATTTATTTATTTGATAGACAGAAATGACAAGTAGGCAGAGAGGCAGGCAGAGAGACAGGAGGAAGCAGGCTCTCCACGGAGCAGAGAGCCCGATGCGGGGCTCGATCCCAGGACCCTGGGATCATGACCTGAGCCGAAGGCAGAGGCTTTAACCCACTGAGCCACCCAGGCACCCCCATGTGGGCTCATTTTAATATCCAGTCTACTTTGTACAGACTTGAAATCTTTTCTTTTTTGAAGATTTATTTTTGAGAGCGAGCGTGCAAACATGTGTATGCACAAGCGCATGCAAGTGGCGGGGATGGGAAGGGCAAAAGGAGATCTGGTGAAGAAGAGAAGCAGAGTCCCCACTGAGCGCAGAGTCCCACCCAGGGCCAGATCTCACCACCCTGAGATCATGACCTGAGCTGAAATCATGACCCGAGCTGTAATCAAGAGTCAAGAGTCTGAGGTTTAACCCCGAGCCACCCAGGAACCCCCAGATTTGAAATCTGCAATAACATTTTTTTAAATGTCTTGGTTATTTTTAGCCACGTACTTCCATATATATTTGGGAATTAATTTATTCTTAAAAACCTGCTAAGATTTTTTATTAGTAATGCAAAACTAATAGGTTAATTTGGTAACAATTATAATGTCTTCTAATTCATTAACAAAGTGTAGTTTTCCACTTAATGTAGGCTGACCCTGAAATCTCTTATGACTTGAATTACATGGTATAATTAGAAGGTCCTGCTTCAGCCACAACTGTAACAAAATGACCTCATGTCTTCTTACAGAAATTTATGGTTTTAGTTTTTAAAATGTTTATATTTCCTATCTATAACAGAAATTATTCTGGTATAAACCTAAGAAGGGGTGCCTGGGTGGCTCAGCTGGTTAAGCATCTACCTTCAGCTCAAGTCACGATCCCAGGATCGTGGGATTGAGTCCCACATCAGGCTCCTTGCTCGGCAGTGAGCCTGCTTATGCTTCTGCCTGCTGTCTCCCTGCTTGTTCTTGCCCTCTTGCTCTTTCTCTGATAAAGAAGTAAGATCTTTAAGAAAAAAAAAGTATAAGAAAAGAATCCAATTTTTTTTCCTAAATGACCTGTCAATTTGCTTCTGGATGATCTATCCTACTCTACTGACTCATTTGCCCAACCTGAATTCCAAGCATTCTATATAAAGTACCATAGCCGTACAACATGTTTAAGTGGACCAGACATCACCACTCCCACCGTCATTCTTCTGTTTCAGAATTTTACTGGTTATTCTTCCATGTTTGTTTATCCGTCTGACCCTCAGAAACTGCTGGAGTGGTTTAAATAAAACACTTATAATTTATACAAGTTAAATGTATACATTGACTCAGCAGGAATTGACATTTTATGATGCTGAAACTCCCCACCTAAGAATATGGTACATTTTTCAATTTATTCAAGTCCTCCCAGTGACATTTTAAAAGTTTTCTTTGGGGTCGCCTGGGTGGCTCCAAGTGTCTGCCTTTGGCTCTGGTCATGATCCCAGGATCCAAACATCGAGCCTCACATCAGGCTCCCTGCTCAGCAGGAAGCCTGCTTCTCCGTCTTCCTCTGCCCCCACTTGTGTTTCTTCTCTTGCTATGTCTCTCTCTGTCAAATAAATACAATCTTTCAAAAAATAAAATAAAGTAAAAATAAAAGTTTTCTTTGCACAGATCTTGCCTCTTTCTTCAGTTTATTATATTTTGTCACTATTGGGCTCCTAACTACTCTATTGCTTATTTCAAAGAAGTCACACCAAATTTTTACAGATTACTACTAAAATAATATTAAATCCACATATAAGCACAATCAAATGATTAAGAGGAAATTATATTTAGTAAAATAGCAATTTTTGGGAGCCTGGGTGGTTCAGTGGGTTAAAGCCTCTGCTTTCGGCTCACGTCATGATTCCAGGGTACTGGGATTGAGACCCACATTGGGCTCCCTGCTCAGCGGGGAGCCTGCTTCCTCCTTTCTCTCTGCCTACTTATGATCTCTGTCAAATAAATAAATAAAATCTTTAAAAAATTAGCAATTTTTACCTTATTTCAATGTATTGTAAACCATGATGATTTACACCATGGCTAGAGCTGCTCAACTACAGCCATGAGCAGATGTACTGGAAAGCCAGTACATGGTGGGGTCAGATGAGCAGTAAGCAAGGGCAGGCAGCTCACAAGTAACTATTCTTTTGCAATTCTGACCACATATGTGTGAATTCCCGCTTGTCATTCTCACATAAATGAAAACAAGGGGCGCCTGGGTAGCTCAGTCAGTTAAGCATCTGCCTTCAGCTCTGATCATGATACAAAGGTCCTGGAATGGAGCCCCATATCATCCTGATCAGAGGGAAGCCTGTTCTTCCTCTCCCTCTGCCCCTCCCCAGCCCTGCTTGTGCTCTCTCTCTCAAATAAATAAATAAAACCTTAGCAAAAAATGATAACCAAAAAAATGATCAAACATACATGGTGCTCCAGGACTTAAACCAAATATTTAACTAATATGAGAAAATTAAGATAGGAAAATAATTTTTATGTAATTTCAAATACTGTATTTTACAAATTTCTAACATAATCGAGCTGTTGAAATTTTTTTAAATTGTTGTTTATTTATTTATTTGACAGAGAGACCGAGAGAGAGAGAGATCATGAGTAGGCAAAGAGAGAGAGGGGGAAGCAGGCTCTCTGTTGAGCAGAGCGCCCAATGTGGGGCTCGATCCTAGGACCCTGAGATCATGACCTGAGCTGAAGGCAGAGGCTTAACCCACTGAGCCACCCAGTCACCCTGAAATGTTTTATTCTACCATAAATTACACTTCATTCATTATACTACTTAGGAAGATGGAGGCTATCACTAGAAATCAGAAAAAACTCGGTAGCAAATGCATTACGACTGAGCAATCTTGGCTGAGAGTTTTGTTTTGTTTTGTTTTTTTAAGATTTCATTCATTCATTTGACAGACAGAGACCACAAGTAGGCAGAGAGGCAGGCAGAGAGAGGAGGAAGCAGGCTCCCTGCTGAGCAGAGAGCCCAATGTGGGGCTTGATCCTAGGACCCTGAGATCATGGCCTGAGCTGAAGGCAGAGGCCTTACCCCACTGAGCCACCCAGGCGCTCCTTGGCTGAGAGTTCTTTAAGATAACCCATTGCTCTAAGACCAGAATAAATAGGAGTAAAGGTGCAGAGCAAGAGTTCATTACAGACCAAGACACTTTAATTATTTCAACTCTATAAAAAATTAATATAAATAAATCTTATGTAATCAATTATCTATCATAGGAATCATAAGAAACTGGTAAGCTAACTGTCTGTGGGGAAGGAAACTGGGTAACTGGGGTGACACGGACACGTATGGAAAGGGAATTTTCACTGTATTCCAGTTGTGCCTTTTGAGTTTTAAACCATGTAAATGTATTGCCTATTCAAAAATAAATTTAATTTTGGGGCACCTGGCTAGCTCAGTCAGAAAAGCATGCAAATCTTGATCTCAGAGTCATGAGTTCCATCCCCATGTTGGGTGTAGAGATTACTTAAAAACTTTTTTAAAAAATTTTAATTTTGGGGTGTCTGAGTGGTTCGGTTGGTTGGGCATTCAACTCTCGGTTTCAGCTCAGGACATCATCTTGGTATAGTGGTATCAAGCACAGCGCTGGGCTAGGATTCCCTCCCTTTCCCTCTGTCCCTCCCCCTGTTCACACACACACACACACACACACACACACACACTCTCTCTCTCTCTCTCTCTCTCTCTCTCAATAAATAAATAAATAAGTAAATAAATAAAATCTTTTAAAAATTTTCTGATTTTAAGAGCCCATTAAATGCTACAAAATGACCAAACGAAGAACAAGTCTGAATCTTCTAAAAACCACATTTAAAGATATTGCCAAGAGGAGAATTTACTCTATAAATGCATCTTAACATTACATTTTAATGGAAAAGTCTATTTCTAGAGTAGCTCAGATTTTTTTCTCTATCAGTCACTAAAAAGCCATTAGTCCTATCATATTTTCCTCTTTCTTTTCAGCTAACCCATAGGAGAGCTAGATTTAGTGGACAAATAAAATGCCCATTCTTGGGTATCTCTTCTACTGATCATTAAAAAAATTTTAGGGGCACCTGGGTGGCTCAGTTGGTTAAGTGTCTGCCTTTGGCTCAGGGCATGATCCCAGAGTCCTGGGATTGTCCCGCATAGGGATCCCTGCTCAACAGGAAGCTTGCTTCTCCTGAGGCTATCATTCCCCCTGCTTTTTACTCTCTCTTGCTCTCTCTCTACCAAATAAACAAAAAAGTAAAAAAAGTAAAAAAAAAAAAAAAAGAGAGAGAGAGAGTTGCTTAACCAACTGAGCTACCCAGGCATCCCTGTTTCAAATATTTTTAACATTTTATTTTTATTTACTTATTTGATGGAGTGAGAGAGCACAAGCAAGGGGAACAGAGGGGGAGTGAGAATCAGACTCCCTGCTGAGCAGGGAGCCCTATGTGGGACTCGATCCCAGGACCCTGGAATCATGACCTGAGCCAAAGGCAGATGCTTAACCATCTGAGCCACCCAGGCACCCAATTTCATATATTTTTAATGCAATCCCTCATAAATATTTTTCTTAAAGGAAACCAAAACTATAAAATATTCTTTACATTCTTTTTTTTTTTTACCATTAAAAGACCAAAACAAAAATTACTTTGCCCTACCCTGGGAAAAGCATCATTCCTGAACCAATTAATTTGGCCACATATCTGTAGTGCCTCTAAAACTTAATTTTAACAAGTTGATCCTAAATTTGCCTCTCAATTGTACTTCAGAGCATTTGGAGAATGAAATACCCTCACAACACCCACCCAATGAAGTATGCAGAAAACAAAGCCTTCTTATTCATGAATTTATAATGAACTATAAGTTGCCATTTAATAACAGAACACTCTAAAAAACTATTAAGAGAATACTTTTTTAAAATTATTTTAAGCTTAAAACCACTTTTCTTCTTCTTCTTCTTCTTTTTTTTTTTTTTAAGATTTTATTTATTTGAGAGAGAGAGAGCACAAATGGGGGAGTGGCAGAGGGAGAGAAAGGGAGAAGCAGACTCCCCTCTGAGCGAGGAGCCCTATGTGGGCTCAATCCCAGAACTCCGAGATCATGACCTGAGTCCTTGAAGGCAGACACTTGACCAACCCACTGAGCCATTCAGGCACCCCCTGAAACTAGCTTTTCTAAAACAAAAACTAAAAGCAAACAAACAAAAATTGAGGTGAAATACACACAACATAAAAATAACCGTATTTTTGAAGTTTTTATTTATTTACCTAAGTAATCTCTACACCCAACATGGGGTTTGACCTCCCAACCCTTAGATAAGAGTCATGGGCTCTTCCAACTGAGCCAGCCAGGCACCCCTAAGATTAACCATCTTAAAGTGAACAAGTCAGTGCCATTTAGTACATTCACAATGTCTTGAAACTACTACCTCTACTTCCAAAATCTTTATTTCCCCAAAATAAAATCTCATACCCATTAAGCAGTTACTCCTTATCCAGGACCTCAAATCTTGGCTTTCTACAACTATAGATTTAACTACTCACATATTTTATATAAACGGAATCATATGTGACCAAAAAATCTGGTTTCTTTCTCTTAGTATGTTTCTGAGGTTCATCCACACTGTATCAGCATGGATCAGTACTTCATTCTTTTTTATGGGGAATATTCGTCCATTGTATGTATACATTACAATTTGTTTATCCATTCATTGATAAATATCTAGCTGGTTTTATCTTCAGCAATCATGAATAGTGATGAACATTTGTGTACAAATATTTGAGTACCGGTTTTCAATTCTTTCAGGTACATACCTAGGAATGGAATTCCTGAGTCAAATATAATTTTTTTAACAAGATTTTATTTATTTATTTATTTGAGAGAGAGACAGTGAGCGAGAGGATGAGTGAGGAGAAGGTCAGAGGAAGAAGCAAACTCCCCATGGAGCTGGAGCCCAATGCGGGACTTGATCCCAGGACTCCAGGATCATGACCTGAGCTGAAGGCAGTCGGTCAACCAACTGAGCCACCCAGGCGCCCCTCAAATATAATTTTTACTTTTGACTTTTTAAGGAATCATCAAACTGTTTCCATAGGGACTGACCTATTTTACATTTCCACCAGCAATGCCCAGGTTTCCAATTTCTCCACATCCTAAATTTTTGTTTTCCATTTAAAATATTATAGCTATCTTATTGGGTATGACATATAAAAACTACTTCTAAGAATGTCTTAATAATTACATAAATTCTGAAGGCAAGTAGAATGCTGATCTATAAGCAGAGAAAATATTAAACTCCTATTTCCTCCTCCTCTTCTTATCCCACAGAAAACTCAAGTTGACTTTTTCTCCCAGAAAGTAAGTAAAAATATACTAAATATCAAGAGAATGAGAGAACAAGTCACAGACTGGGAAAAAACATTTTCAAAAGCCGTATCTGATAAGGAACTCATCCAAAAAAACTCTTAAAACTCACAAGAAGAGGGGTGCCAGGGTGGCTCAGTCAGTTAAGCGTCTGCCTTCAGCTCAGGTCATGACCTCAGAGTCGTGGGATGGAGCCCCGCATCAGGCTCCCTACTCAACGGGAAGCCTGCTTCTCCCTCTCCCACTCTTCCTTGTGTTCCCTCTCTCACTGTCTCTCTGTCAATAAATAAATAAAATCTTAAAAAACACTCTCAAGAAGAAAATGAGTAACCTGATTTTAAAATGAGTAAGAAGAGGGGCTGCCTGACTAGATGAGTCAGTTAAGCATGAGACTCTTGATCTCAGGGTTGTAAATTCAAGCCCCATGATGGGTGTAGAGATTATTTAAAAATCAAATCTTTTTTTTAAAAAAATGGGTAAAAGACCTAACAGACACCTCGCCAAAGAAGATATACAGATAGTAAATAAACATGAAAAAATGCTCAACCGTATGTCAACATGGAATTACAAATCAAAACAACAGTGAGATACCACTACACACCTACGAGAAAGGCCAAAATCCATCTGGTGTTAAAATACAGAATACTGACACCAAATGCTGGGAAGGATTTGGAGCAAGAGGAACTCTCTCACTGTCCGTGGGAATGCAAAATGGTATAAGCTACTTTGGAAGACAATTTGGTGATTTCTTAAAAAATTAAACTTCCTCTCGCCATACAGTTCAGCAATCACGTTCCTTCATATCCACCCAAAGGAGTTGAAAACATGACTACACAAAAACCTGCACACAAACATTAACAACAGCTTTATTCACGATTACCAAAATGCAAAAGCAATCAAGGTGCCCTTCAGCAGCTGCATGGATGAACAAACCATGTGCGTGCGGATAGTGGATATTATTCAGCACAAAAAAGAAATTAGCTATCAAACTGTGAAAAGGCATAACATATTTGTAAGTGAAAGAAGCCAATTTGAAAAGGCTTTATTCTGGAGAAGGCAAAACTATGGAGACAGTAAAAAGATGAACAGGACAGGAAAGGATGAAAGCACGAGCAAAGAGGACTTTTAGTGCAGGGAAACTATTCTGTATGATACTATGATGGTGATACGTGTCCTTAAATATTTCTCAAAATCCACAGCATGTACAAGAGCAAAAATGAACCCTACTATAAAGTATGGATTTGGGGTGCTAGTGATGCGTCAATGTAGGAACGCTGACGCTAACACACAT
The DNA here is from genome assembly GCF_011764305.1 of Mustela putorius furo. Taxonomy (NCBI): domain Eukaryota; kingdom Metazoa; phylum Chordata; class Mammalia; order Carnivora; family Mustelidae; genus Mustela; species Mustela putorius. Next base: position 2,754,136 of record NW_025421292.1, read on the forward strand.
ACCACTGGGTTGGGGGACGCAGACAATGGGGAAGGTTTTAAGTGCGTGCGGGCAGAGGGCATAGAGGCACTTCTTGTGCTTGCCACTCAGTTTTGTTGTGAACCCAAAACTGCTCTAGAAAATAAAGTCTATTTAAAAAGTGTTAAAATATTTTTAAAGGTATTGGATATATTTTAAAAAACAATTGCTGGATTACTTTAAAGGATCAATAAAGGTTCAATCTAAGCTTATGGAATTATTAGTAACAGTTGTAACTAATTTATCTATAGCAATTTAAAATGTCCTAAATGCTGCGCATGTAAATACGGTCTTACTTCATTCTCACAATAACCATAGGAATCAGATGCTGTTAGTGGAGGTATTTCTATTTCACATTTGAAGAACTGGTTTAAGGAGGGTAACTCAGACCAGAAGTGCAGACCTGACTCTACCACCAGGCTCTTTCCACCATCTGACTCTGGCCGAATGCTGCAGCACCACACTGTTAGCTAACACTCATGAGAATCCTGGGAGTCTGTGTCTGGATAAGGAACAAACTACGTTTGTAGCTTTGGTTCTACAGCACACAGTCTCCATTTGCAAAATGTGCTCAGTATATGATCATGACTAATCACAATACTCAAAGAATACCAGCAAAATACCATCTTTCTCTCAATTTTTCTGAGGGACCAAAAGCTGACAGATGTTCACAGCTGGTTTATGAACCACGCGGCTGCATTACATGCTAGCAGCCTAACGTTCATTCTGTTCTAAGTCAGCAGAGCCTGGGAGTCCTCTAGAGCCACATACTCACCTTAACAAGGATAAAAGGTTACTTGGGTCCTTTTGCAAGTTAACAAGTATTAGCATTTCATCACTTCCACAGGAGGAAGGTAGCTATGTAAGACAGAGCAGCAAAAACTGCAAATAACCAAAGAGAAAGAAAAAACACAAACAGCAGACTGAACGCCTTACCCACCCACAGCACTGAAAAATAACTCAGTTTTCATCCTTGCCCACTAAAAGGAGTGAGGAAAGCAGGCTTGTCATTTAAGGGTAAGAAGCAAACTCAGCAGTCGTGGGAGATTAGGAAGTCTTGGCAGTGGGAAAAGAGGGCCCAAAATAGATGTATTAAACATGGCTAGGTGAGAGTTCTGATCAGCACATATTTTTAGTAATTGCACATTTACAATGCTCACATGTCCAGTTCAAAATTAGTTTAGCTACCAGTCTTTTAAAATGCCAGAAAAATTATTCCTGCCCCCACACTCGTCTTCACAATGGAAATAACTACCAGATCAAAGCCCAGCCCTGATTCTGTCATTGCCCCGTGAGCTCGAAAAGCCACCCTGACAGGTACAGTGTTTACTCCCACCCTTCTTCCTCACTCACCCTGCATCCTCTGCCTCCAGTCAAAAGGAACTTCCTTTATGCTCTACATCTGGTTTGTGGGTGGACGTGGCCATGGGGCAACCTAAGGAAAGCAGGAAGGAAAAGACGAAAAATATGGCCAAGACTCCTAGCTGTCACCCAGTATCTGTTCCTGGCTTCATCCTTGGGAGGCTAAATAGGAAGCTATTTGGTAACTAACCAGATTGAGATAAGCTCTCAAGTAAGACCAAACTTGACTATACATTATCTTACATCATACATTTCTCTGCTGGCTGTTTTCATCTACCTCTGTCGTACATCAAGAATCAAGAGACATATTTCAGAGGACTTTAAAGTCAGAAAACAAGACTGACAGAGGACACAGAAATAGGTCTTAAGTTGCCCTTATTGCCAATAACTGCAAATATAACTAAATTTAAATGCTCTCATTTAGGGTTGCCTGGGTGGCTCAGTTGGTTAAGTGACTGCCTTTGGTTCAGGTGATGATCTCAGAGTCCCAGAATCAACTCCTGCATTGGGCTCCCCATTCAGTGGAGAATCTGCTTCTCCCTCTGACCCTCTCCCCCATCATGTTCTCTCTCCCACTCTCTCTCCTCTCTCAAATAAATAAAATCTTTTAAAAAATAAAAATTAAATAAATGCTCTCCTTTAAAAGCTCAATTCCTTTGTTTTCTAGCACTGAAAAAGCTCCTGCATTATTTCCTACATTTCCAAAAGCAGTTCAACCTGTGTATCCCTTCTACAGAAGCTTTAAAAAAAAATAAGTACTTGTCTGTATAATGAAGGAAACCATCAGCAAAAAGGCAACATACTAAATAGAAGATGTTTATAAATGATATGTCCTGAAGGGGTTAATATCCAAAATATATAAAGAATCCACAGAATTCAACACCCAATAGTTCAACTAAAATATGGGGCGGGGGGGGGGGCGCCTGGGTGGCTCGGTGGGTTAAAGCCTCTGCCTTCGGCTCAGGTCATGATCCCAGGGTTCTGGGATCGAGCCCCACATCGGGCTCTCTGCTCAGCAGGGAGCCTGCTTCCTCCTCTCTCTCTGTCTGCTTCTCTGCCTGCTTGTGATCTCCGTCTGTCAAATAAATAAATAAAATCTTTAAAAAAAAAAAAAAATATGGGCAGAGGGGGCACCCGGGTGGCTCAGTCATTAAGCCTTCGGCTCAGGTGATGATCCCCACATTGGGCTCCCTGCTCAATGAGGACCCTGCTTCTCCCTCTTCCATTCTACCTGCTTGTGTTCCCTCTCTCACTGTCTCTGTCAAATAAGTGAATAAAATCTTAAAAAAAAAAAAAAAAAAAGATGGGCAGAGGGCTTGAATAGTCATTTCTCCAAAATACCCAGATGGCCAACAGACACATGAAAAGATGCTCAGCATCACTCATCATCAGGAAAATGCAAATCAAAACCACTATGAGATAGCACCTCACACCTGTCCGAATGGCTAAAATTAACAACACAAAAACAAGTGTTAGGATGTGGAGAAAAAGAAACCCCTATGCATTGCTGGTGGGAATGCAAGCTGGTGTAGCTGCTATGGAAAACAGTATGGAGGTTCCTCAAAAAAATGAAAAACAGAATTATCATATGATCCAGTAATTCCACTACCAAGTATTTACTGAAAGAAAATGAAAACACTAATTCAAAAAGATGTGTGCACTCCTATGTTTAGTGCAGCATTATTTATAATAACTGAGATATGGAAGCAATCCAAGTGTCCACCCACAGATGAATGGATAAAGACGACATGATATGTGTGTGCGTATAATGAATGATAAAATGTTCCTCAGCCCTAAAAATGAATGAAATTTTGCCATTTACGACAACATGGGTGGTTCTAGAGGGTATAATGCTAAGTGGAGTAAGTCAGAGAAAGACAGGAGTTATCAAGCAGCTAGCTGGCGCAGACTCCAAAGTCAGGAGACTCCAATCCTGACCCCTTCCTGGAATGACTTACACATGCACCCGTGCTAAAATACGTAATTCTCATAATCCTGGAAACAAATCTGAGCTTTTCCTAGAGGCAGTTTATCGTAAATTTATTACCTGAATAAGGACCTGAAACACAATATTTACAAAGTGTTACTTTTTTTTTCTGGTTTATTTTTAAAAATTGGTGACTCCAATAAAAAAAAGTCAAAAAAGAAATAACAAGAAGCAAAGAAACAAAGACCCAATGCCAAATACCATGGCTCATAAGGACCTCTGTGATCTGGCCCCACCAACCTCACTTCAGGCTTGTACCTCTGCACCACTAACCTAACTGCAATTCTTTAAACACTCCATTCCCTCTTGATACAGAGCGTTTGTACATATTATTTCAATCTGAAAGACCCTTCCCAATGCCTAGTTAACTCCTACTCATTCTTCCGAGATCACAGCTGCCTTCCATAATATACCCCAGCCTGCCATGTCCACATCAAGGTTTTCTGTCAAATACATCACTTGACTGACGTTCTTCTCCTAGACAATGTAATTTCAGTTTGTGATCAAAAATTTCTGAGTGTGAAAAAAAAAAATTTCTGAGTGTGATTAACTCTGAAGTTCAAAGAGCAGAGTCCATATTTTTGCTTATCAGTGAATACCTTGCGTCTAGCACAGGACCTGGCAGACAGCCAGTGCTTTAAAGATAATTGGTGAATGATCTATTTTACCACCTAAGACTATCAAGAGAACTGCTTTCAAACTTCCCTTAACAAAACACATTCTAAAGTTTTAAAAAATTTGCTATTTTGGTCTCAGTTTTCCTCAACTGGCTACAGAGAAGTCATTCTTACTTATTCCCTTTGCAGTCTTTTCCTTTGAGATACTGGAGTCCTTAACATTCCTGTGATGGAAGTATCCTGATTATCCACCAAAAATAACCACATAAATCTACGGCCTGGTCTCTTTTCACTCTTCTTTTATAGTTGCTTCTTCTCCCTCCCCAAAATCGAGATCAAAGGACTGGAGGACATGTGGGGATAAACTCCCTGTCAGACTCCAGGAACTTCCCTCCACAGTCCTGCTCCAGATGGCCGGCAGGCAGATTTCTATTAGGAATGCTTCAGCGGAGGTCCCCAGGACTTCACTCCATTCTGCTTCCCTTGTGATCACCAACATTCCTTCTGCACTGTATTCCAGCCATCATCACAGTGCCATTTAACTTGTACTTTGTGGTAAACTGCCATTAAAAGGGTTTACCTTTTTATCAAAACTTCTGGGTGACAGTCAGAAAGCAAAAGAAACTAGAAATTAAATCAGACTCAAATCTGATTATTTTACATGTTAACATTTAGTGTAAAAATACATGTCTAGATAGTGGCACCTTGAACATTAATTTCAATACCTCTTAGAACTATAGAGCTATTAAGAACCTAAGAAATGAATGGCCAGCGAGGAAACTAAATTATCAAAATATCTTTTTTTTTTCTTAGATTTTATTTTATTTATTTGACAGACAGAGATCACAAGTAGGCAGAGAGGCAGGCAGAGAGAGAGAGAGGAGGAAGCAGGCTCTCCGCCGAGCAGAGAGTCCAACGGGGGGCTCGATTCCAGGACCCTGGGATCATGACCTGAGCCGAAGGCAGAGGCTTTAACCCACTGAGCTACCCAGGCGCCCCTCAAAATATCTTTTAAACAAAAACTGCATGAAGCATGTGGAACAGACTTCACCAATTAATTCAGATATCATTAATCCAAATTTATAACTAAGGAGCTGACTACAAATTTAACTTATATTCTATGACCTGCTAAGTAATCAATAGTAGGGTCCAAAAAAATCTAAACACCCTCAAGCACTTGCTCAAAATAATCCATGTTAACTACTAATTACTCTTGTCAATTACAGCTAGATAGCAAGGACCTTCATTCACTAGGAAATACTCAAATGCTATGTGTCTATGTATTTATGAATCAAGAAAGCGCCACAACACAAGCATATCTCCAAGATATTAAGAGTTAGTTTCTAGACCACCAAAATAATACACACACACACACACACACACACACACACTATGGAAATAGTATTTCCATAAAGTGAGTCAAATGAATTTTTTTGGTTTCCCAGTACATGTAGAAGCTATGTTTAGAGGCACCAGGGTAGCTCAGTCAGTTAAGCATCCAACTCTTGATTTTGGCCCAGGTCATGATCTCAGGGCTATAAACCACCCAGATGCCCCTAGATCGTTTTTTTTTTTTTTTTTTAGATTTTTTTTTTTTATTTATTTATTTGACAGACAGAGATCACAAGTAGGCAGAGAGGCAGGCAGAGAGAGAGGAGGGGGGAAGCAGACTCCCCGCTGAGCAGAGAGCCAGATGTGGGGCTCGATCCCAGGACCCTGAGATCATGACCTGAGCCGAAGGCAGAGGCTTTAACCCACTGAGCCACCCAGGCGCCCCTCTAGATCGTATTTTTAGATACAAAACTGGCCCAACACAGAACAAGAGAGTAAGCAAACTTTAAAATTTCTTTTTAAAAGTTTGGGGCAACTGGTCTTCACAAATGTTAAACAACTACTGAACGTACATGAATAAGACTAACTACTCAAAAGCTGAATAAGGGCATTAAAAGATTTTCAGGGTCCTGGGATCAAGCCCCGCACGAGGCTCTCTGCTCAGCGAGGAGCCTGTTTCCCCCTCTCTCTGCCTGCCTCTCTGCCTACTTGTGATCTCAGTCTGTCAAAAAAAATAAATAAAATCTTAAAAAAAATTTTTTTTTTTTCATTCATACTTAGAAACTTTTTCATGGGGCACCTGAATGGCTCAGTCAGTTAAGCATCTGCCTTTGGCTCAGGTCATGATCCCAGTGTCCTGGGATCAAGCCCAACACTGAGCTCCTTACTCAGTAGGGAGCCTGCTTCTCCCTCTCCCTCTGCCAGCTGCTCTCCCCTGCTTGTGCTCTTGCTGTCAAATAAGTAAATATAATTTTTTTTTTAAAAAGAAACTTTTTTTGCTAAATTCAGTAAAACAGCTTAACAGAAATTCTAATCTAATAAGGAAAGCTCTTAAGACTGCTTTATTATTTGCTAATTACAAAACCAAGGCTAAAGGGCAGACCTGAAAACCAGACCATTCTCTACATGCAGGAAAGGCTGCATTTCAATTTCAGACAGTAGGAGCCTATGGTTAAGGAAAGACCTGACAGCCTATTACACTATTTATTTGCTGATTGTCACTAGGGTCAGATGTTTGCCCTTATATTTCACTAATTCCCCGCCCCCCATTCCCATTTTGGTCTTTACTGGAGGTTAAGTTGGTTACATATACCAGACCACTTCTTGAGTAATCCCTCTTCTGTTTTTCTCTTTAAGAAGTGTGGCTCTTTGGGGCATCTGGGTCACTCAGTCAGTTAAGCGGCTGCCTTTGGCTCAGGTCATGATCCCAGGGTCCTGGAATCAAGCCCCACATCGGGCTCCCTGATCAGCAGGGAGTCTGCGTCCCCCTCTCCTCCTGTCTCTCTCTCAAATAAATAAATGATGTACTTTAAAAAGAAAAAAAAAAAAAAAAAAAAGGAGTGTGGCTCTTCACCTGGTGGTTACTAGCAGAACTCTTAAAGTGGTACCCTATATTGTCAATTAATCATATGTATGGTTCCGAGGTGGCACTGACAAATGTTTAAATAAGCTGTTCAATTTGTCTGTGCCAGCCTCCAGGATCAGAGCCCTTAAGAAAGCTGTTCATGGGGGCTCCTGGGTGGCTCAGTGGGTTAAAGCCTCTGCCTTCGGCTCGGGTCATGATCTCAGGGTCCTGGGATTGAGCCCCACATTGGGCTCTCTGCTCAGCGGAGAGCCTGCTTCCCTCTCTCTCTCTCTGCCTGCCTCTCTGCCTACTTGTGATCTCTGTCTGTCAAATAACTAAATAAAAATCTCGGGCGCCTGGGTGGCTCAGTGGATTAAGCCACTGCCTTCGGCTCAGGTCATGATCTCAGGGTCCTGGGATCGAGTCCCGCATCGGGCTCTCTGCTCAGCAGGGAGCCTGTTTCCTCCTCTCTCTCTCTCTGCCTGCCTCTCTGCCTACTTGTGATCTCTCTCTGTCAAATAAATAAATAAAATCTTAAAAAAAAAAAAAAAAAAAACTAAATAAAAATCTTAAAAAAAAAGCTGTTCATGTCTATCGTTCCAAAGAACTAATCTGATGTCACAGGCATTGTAAAATTTGTCCGCCAATCTTTTAAAATGTGTATTTTTTTTTTAAAGTAGGCTTATAAATAAATTTTTTAAAGGGTGGGGGTATCTGGGTGGCTCAGTTGGTTAAGTGTCTAACTCTTGATTTCCGCTCAGGTCATGATTTGGGTTGTGAGACCGAGCCCCATGTTGCGCTCTGTAGTCAGTGGGAGTCTGCTTCTCTCCCTCATTCTCACCCTGTCCCTCTGCCCCTCCCCCACCTCTCTCCCTCTCTCTTCTCTCTCTCCCTAAAACAAATAAATCTTAAAAAAAAAAAAAAAAAAATTAAAGGAGGCTCTATGCCCAATGTGGGGCTTGAACTCACAACCCTGAGATCAAGAGTTGCACACTTCAACTGAGCCAGCCAGGCACAATATGTAGAGATTTTTTGATCAGTCTACTTCTTTAGCTTTCAGCTTACTGCCTACAGGCAGAGTCAGGTGACAGCTTCAAGTTCTTCTGCACTCTTAGTGAGAAGCTTTGCCTGTAGACAAGTTTTCCAGGTATGTCTAAGCCATATGCCAAGCAATCCTCAGGATAACTGTCAGTCCAGCATACAGTGCGAACTCTGCAGCGCGGGCTGTCATCTTCCTGCACGCAACTAAGGCAATTACCATTCTCAAAAAACTCCTGCATCGTTAATCCAGGATGCAAAACAAACATGTTAAGGGCACTGAAACCCAACCTACAGCAACGTTAAGACTTGTGACATGCAGGGACGCCTGGGTGGCTCAGTTGGTTAAGCAGCTGCCTTCGGCTCAGGTCATGATCCCAGCGTCCTGGGATCGAGTCCCACATCGGGCTCCTTGCTTGGCAGGGAGCCTGCTGACAGCTGCCACTCTGTCTGCCTGTGCGCCTGCTTCTCTCTCTATGACAAATAAACCCTTTCATGCAGAGAGAGAAAGGTGACAGCTGATCCGCCTGACCCTTTCTGAAGGGACATGCAAAGAATAAGAGGTGTTCATAAATCCTGGAGCTGGTCACATTGCACATTTCTCCACGTCACAGTGAGAAAACGGCCAGTCACCTATGTTTTTCAAACATACACACAAAATAACACCAGTTTACAGCTGTATTTGCAAATACAAAAACCATGACCATATACTATTACATGCTAAGGATCCCGAGCAAAGAAAGAATTGCAAAAGCACGAATGATGCAGGGCTGGTTTTTGTTTCGTTTTGTTGCTTCTCCTAAAGTTAACTGTTTACAGGCTTTCATTATATACTTTAATAATGAAAATGAATCTGGGTTTCACACAGAAGAGTAACTATTAAGCCATACACTTTCAAATGTGTAATAAATCACTCTGATTAGGCAAAGTCCTTAAACAGTTCAAGGAATGGATGACTTGACAAAAATGTGATCTATGGGATCTGCTTTTCCTTCACTAGAAAGCAACTGGCCACTGATTTTACAGCTCTGTATTGTGTATCAAAGTTCAAAAACACGTTTTATATAACTAATGGTTGTTGTTTTCACTAGTGCTATTAGCATATAAAACAGACTTGATATAATCAACTGTTTTTGCCCTTCCACTTCCCAGTTGATAAAGTTTTCCAACACCTTTGTATATTATTTACAAGAACTGTGAAGTATAATACAACCATTAAAACAAGGATAACTTTAAGGGATGCCTGGGTGGCTCAGTTGGTTGGAAGACTGCCTTCGGCTCAGGTCATGATCCTGGAGTCCCGGGATCGAGTCCCGCATCGGACTCCCAGCTCCACGGGGAGTCTGCTTCTCTCTCTGACCTTCTCCTCGTTCATGCTCTCTCTCAAGTAAATAAATAAAATCTTTAAAAAAAAAAAAAAACAAGGATAACTTTAAGATGCAACTTGACTGCAAAAGTTAAACCTTTTGAACACAAATAAAATACCACACACTAATCAGCTAGTATGTTTAAAAAAATGTTCCTTGGGAAAAAAAAAATCCCTGGATATGAAAGGTAAGATATAAGAGACTTAAATAAACTCAAAGAAATGTAAGTATATCTCATTTAGTGAGAATATGCAGCCAAAATGGAAGCTCCGTCACAGTTAATTCTAGAATTCACTTAAGATAATCAGATGTGAAATTCACACACTGCCTATTTCTTCTTATAGCAGACTGCCCTTCTGTGGCTTCTTTGCCATTCCACATTACCCTTAATTACCTCACCCTCACTCTTTTTTGTTTTGCTGAGAATACTGACTCAATCTAAAAAGAATATCCACATTTTCACGTCTACATCTACTTACTGCCTGCATCCATGCCCATAAACCCTGCCTCTCCTTCCAGTCCTACAGAGGCAGCCTCTGCGGCTTCCAGTGACAATCAATCCCTCCATCTGTCCATCTGTGCACAGGATCTTCTCTCCATCCTTCTTAAAGACATTGCTCCAGCAATTCTCCTCCTCTCTTCTGCATCGTAACATTTTACCTCTTTATCAGATTAGATCATTTCCATCAGCACAAAACATGCTGTACTTCTCCCTTCTTAAGAGATAAAACAAAACCCTCTCTTGACTCCATATTCCCTCCTTTTATCTACTGTTCTTCCGTATAGCAAAATTATTCAGTAAAATTGTCTGTAACTAGGGGCGCCTGGGTGGCTCAGTGGGTTAAAGCCTCTGCCTTCGGCTCAGGTCATAGTCTCAGGGTCCTGGGATGGAGCCCCGCATCAGGCTCTCTGCTCAGCGGGGAGCCTGCTTCCTCCTCTCTCTCTCTCTCTCTGCCTGCCTCTCTGACTACTTCTGATCTGTCAAATAAAGAAAAATCTTAAAAAAAAAAAAAAATTAAAAAAAAAAATTAAAAAAAAATTAAAAAAAAAAATTAAAAAAAAATTGTCTGTAACTACAGATATATATTCTTCTTTTCCCACTCAGTCCTGAACCCACTGCAAACAGAATTTCTCCCCCTTATCAAAGTCACCCATCACCTTCTTGTTGCTGCATCTAATGGTCAACTGAGTCTTCATCCACTTGACCCATCAGCAGCCCCTGTCATGGTACAGTCACTCTGTGTTGAATCAACCTTTCCTTAGCTTCCAGGACACACATCTTCTGACTTTCTTGCTCCCTTGCTTACTACTCTTTGCTTACCTCCTCCGTCTCTAAATCATGCAGTGTTGCAGAGCTTAGTCCTCAAGGTGTCTTCTCTTCTGTACCTACTCATTCTCTTTGTGATTCTGTCCAGGATTGTGGCTTAAAATACCACTGATAGGTTGACAAGTTCCAAATTTATACCTCCAGCCCATTCCTCTCCCCTGAACACCATTTTCTATACATAGCTGGTCTTTCCCCTGTCCCAAAACTGCTCCTTCAGTACTTTTCTTCATCACAGAGAAATGGCAGCTCTACCCTTCCAGTTACTCTGGTCAAAACCAGTAAGGCCACCCTTGACCTGACTCACATCTTACACTAGACCAATCAACAAAAACCTACCTTCATATATTACCTAATTTTGACCTCCTATCACTTCCACTGCCACCATTACAAAGACCTTGTCTAAATGAGGTTATATCTTATAAAGTTCCTAAAACAGTGCCTGGCACAAAAAGCACCTGACTAATAACAATGCCCTTTCTTCACCAGTTTCACGTCAGGCTACAGACAGAATCACTTAGAAACAGCAGTTCTCGGGGTGCCTGGGTGGCTCAGGGTTAAAGGCTCTGCCTTCAGCTCAGGTCATGGTCTCGGGGTCCTGGGATCGGGCCTCACATTGGGCAGGGAGCCTGCTTCCCCAATCTCTCTGCCTGCTTCTCTGCCTACTTGTGATCTCTGTCTGTCAAATAAATAAATAAAATCTAAAACAAAACAAAACAAAAAAAACAAAAAGAGAGAGAGAAAGAAACAGCAGTTCTCAAAGATTCCTGGGGGACCACAGGCCCCTGAGGGGCCAATACTATTTTCATATTAATATTATGATGTTACCTGCCCTTTATACTCCTATTCTCTCCTGAGTGTACAGTGGAGTTTTCCAGAGGCTACGTGACAGGCTAACGATGCCATCACTCCGATCGTTAATGGAATGTGTGCTTGTATAGTCTTATTTTATCTAGAATTTTCTAAGATAACAACAGCTTTAGAGTACAAATATATTTTTCAGAGACTAATTCAGTTTGAGCTCCATTCTGTGCTCTTACCAGCTATTATCATTTAAACCTTCTATAAATTCCTTAACCTGAATATTGCCCTACATATCATTAATTATGAATTCTGAAGCTTTGCTTATGCCTTCACAAAAACACAAGCAGTACATTTTGTGGTCTTGTTTTACAATGTACTTTTCAAATTTTCATATTTTTCTAAATTTTTAAACTGTCTCTAAAACTGTTACTTTAACAACATTTCATGACTTCAACAACATTTTATTCTCCGATAAAAGAAAATGTGTAACTTTTTAATATTTAAGGATGGATAATTTCTTTAAAAAGGAAAGATCAGAAGATTTGATTTCTCAACCCACAGTTGCACCATCCATGTCTAAAGATGCTGAAAATGATGAAACTGACCACATCAGTGAGTTGTCGGATTCATGAAAGGGAGGAGTCTACTCCAAGGAAACTGGGTAAAACTGTAAATAAGAAACAAAAATATGATGGCAGCCACCTTACCCTTAGCTTTATGGATGTTAATAATTTACCTTATTATGTCTTATGCAACAAGGTATTTGCTCAAACTCACAATCCTGAGTTCAAGAGTCCCATGATCTACTTACTGAGCGACACAGGTGCCCCAACAAGGTATTTTCTTTCTTGAGCTTCACTTTTTTTTTTTTTAATTTCCTTAAGTAATCTCTACACCCAACATGGGGCTCGAATTCAAGACCCTGAGATCAAGAGTCATGTGCTCTACTGACTGAGCCAGCCAGATGCTCCTCCAGTAAGAAAGCATCTTCTAATATTATTATTGAGGTATCATTCTGAGATAAATCATTCACAGTTTCAAAAAAAAAAGAATTGAATATTTTATACACCATGATCAAGTGGGATTTATTCTAGAGATGTGAAGAGAGTTCAACATTCACATTATCAAGGCAATACACTACACATTAACAAAATAAAAAATAAGAATCATATAATCATCTCAATAGATACAAAAAAAGGAACTTAACAAAATTAAACATCAATTCATAATAAAAACTCTCAACAGAGTGGGTAAAAAGAGAATGTACCTCAACATAATAAAGGCCATATATGAGAAGCCCACAGTTAATATCATACTCAAAGGTGAAAAACTGAAAGCTATTCCTCCAAAATTAGGAACAGAACAAAGATGTACACTCTTGCCACTTTTACTCAACACAGTACTGGAAGTCCTAGCCAAAGCACCGAGGCAAGAAAAAGAAATAAAAGACATCCAAGTTGGAAAGGAAAAAGTAAAACTTGCACTATTTGCAGATAACATGATTTTATATATAAGAAAACCTTAAAGATTCCTCCAAAGTTAGAATTAATAAAGTTGAAGTTGCAGAATACAAACCCCATATACAAAAGTATCACTTGCATTTCTATACTCCAACAATAAACTATCAGAAAAAGAAATTAGGAAAAAAATTCCATGTCCAATTGCATCAAAAAGAATAAAATACCTAGGAATAAATTTAACCAAGGAGGTGAAAAATATGTACACTGAAAATTGTAAGACATGCATGAAAGAAACTGAAGACACAAATAAATGGTTATTCCATGCTCATGGATAGAAGAATTAATATTGTTCAAATGCTCCATACTACACAAAGCAATGTATGAATTCAATACATTCCCTCCCAATATTCCAAATGATATTTTTCACAAAAATAAAACAACACTCCTAAAATCTCCATGGAACCACAAAAGACCCTGAATAGCCAGAGCAATCTTAGGAAGAATAAATCATGCTTCCAATCCCAAACTGTATTACCAAGCTATAGTAATCGAAACAGAATGGCAGTGGCATCAAAACAGATACATAGATCAATAGGACAGAACAGAGGGTTCAGAAATGAGCCCATGCATTTATGGTCAGTTAATTTATGACAAAGGAGTCAAAAATCTGTTAACAGGGAAAGGACAGTTTCTTCAATAAATGGTGCTGGAAAGGGGCTCCTGGGTGGCTCAGTGGATTAAAGCCTCTGCCTTCAGCTCAGGTCAGGATCCCAGGGTCCTGGGATTGAGCCCTGTGTCAGGTTTCTTGCTCAGTGGGGAACCTGCTTCTCCCTCTCCTACTGCCCCTGCTTATATGCTTTCTCTCTTTCAAATAAATAAAAAATCTAAAAAAAAAAAAAAAAAATTGGCAGAAGAACCAAAGAAACACTTTTTTCAAAGATGGCATACAAATGACCAACAGGTACATACAAAGATTCTCAACATCATTAATTGTCAGAGAAATGCAAATCAAAACCACAATGAGATATCACTTCACAACTGTCAGAATGGCTATCATTAAAATGACAAGAGATCAGAAGTGTTGGATGTGTAAAAAAATGGAACCTTTGTACGCTGCTGCTGAGAATGTAAATTGGTTCAGACTCTACGGAAAACAATATGGAGGTTTCTCAAAAAATTAAAAATAGAACTATCACATGATCTAGCAATCCTACTTCTAGGTATATATCCCAAGGAAACAAAATCACTATCTCAAAGAGGTATCTGCATGCCCATGTTCACTGCAGCATTGTTTAAAACAGCCAATATGTGGGAACAACCTAAATGTCTATCAGATGGATGAATGGATAAAGAAAATGTGACATACACACAGAGGATTATTATTCAGCCAAAGAAAAGGGAAACTCTGCCACTTGCGACAACATGGATGGACCCTGAAGTCACTGTACTTTTTTAAATAAGTCAAAACCAAACACTATAGATCTCGCTTACATGTAGAACCTAAAAAAACCAGGCTGGCAGAAACAGAGAACAGATAGGTGGGGGCTGGCAGAGGAGGGTGTGGGAGGGTGAACAAAGTCAAAAGCTACAGACTTTCAGTTACAAGATAAGTAAGTTCTGGGGTCATAAAATACAGCATGGTGACTATAGTTGACAATACTCTATTGAATAGTTATTTGAAAGTCGCTAAGAAAATAAATCTTCAAAGTCCTCAACACCAGGAAAAAGAAAAAGATTTGTAACTATGTCACAATGGAGAAACCAGACAGATTTCACCATAACCAACCAACCAAGGTTAACATCAACAGTAATAAGATACACTGACATAGATATACCTTTTGATATGATGTACTGATGCATCACGTCTATGACACTATTGCCAAAAATGCATGACCTCAATCTAATCATGCAAAACCATGAGACCCAAATTAAGGAACATTCTACTAAATAATTCACTACACATTCTGTGAGACTCGATTTTCTTTGGATACTTCAAAACAACATATCAAAAGACACAGAATCTGTACTAAATAGCACGTAAGATCCCAGCTATCAATTATCTAAGGATATTTGGAGATTTGTAAATTTAGGAGATTTGTAAATCTAGGAGATTTGTAAAAAGTGTAAAATACTGCCACTCTTTTCACTAAATCTCATACTTGCTTCTTATTAATGAGCACTGGAGGAAGAGGACAGTAAATGGTTAAGATGGTTGGGGGGTCATATTTTTTTAAAAATGTGTACTTCATGAGACCAAAGAAAGATAAAACAATAATTACCGTGGTTCCAATATTACCTTCTTATGTGATTTAACAACGTCACTTACAACAACAGAAACATTTAAGTAAATGCTTTCACCCACTCAATGGGCACACAGCCATTAAAATGTTCATGCTGAATTCAGATTAGGGAAAAAAAAAAGTTTATGTGAAAAACCAGTTTATAAAATTGTATTTAAATCACTCACAATGTTGTAAAAACTAAAAACCATAATGAACAAAGAATTTCCTCCATTTGTTTGGGAAGAAATGATTTGGAGAAATTTATCCTCCCAACAATTGTGAACCTGCTGTGCATGAAGCACCATGCAGGCACCAGGAAAGGTGAACTAAGTAAGCAGAGGAGACACATTAGAACTCTGGTAACTTACAATCCAGTAGGCTCAAAAGAGGGGATGTTTTCCAAATTCACTACAGTGAGCATGAAAGAGTTTTACAATGCAAGGAAGACTAATAAAACTGCCTTCAGAAAAAAGTCTCTGGCATTCAAACTCTGCCCAAAATATCCATGTTTCTGATAAATTCGGCTTTCTTCCCACGACACACATGTGCTGGCTCTGGGATGCGTGATCAGCTGCAGCCAACAGTGACAGTAAGCAAAAGATGCTGCTAAAGTCAGTATGGATTATCCTTCTATAATTGTAACATTCCACCTGCTTTGTTTTGTTTTGTTTTCAATGCTGGTGTTGGGAATCAACTTTAGAAATGTATTTTTTATTCAAATTTCTTCATTTCCACTTATTTAACTCCTTCTTGTGGATCTGTCAGGGGAAAGAAAAATTGTGTTCTTTTCTACACAATTATTTTTCTACAAAAAATTATGTTCTTTTCCTGGGTAAGCACTATTTTACCAGAAATAGCACAGGAGACAGATGTGAACACCTTTTTGGTTTCAGTACCCTTGTATCACTGAAATGGCTGGATAGATTTTGTCTAAAGTTACTTCCAGGTTTACAAATTTCAAGATTCTATAACCTCAGGTCTTACCTCCCTCCATAAGGCCCTTTCAGAGTATACTCACACTGCCCCACTTACTGCATTAAACTCCCTTTTAAAGTTTACTCCATTAAATTCTTTCCCACTTCCTATGTTTTTAGATCCTATCCCATTCTCAAGTCTTTCTTTATGCAGTTGTGGTAGGCCATTATGATTAGGACCTGATGTGATTTTTTTTTTTTTAAGATTTTTCTTTATTTATTTGACAGACAGATCACAAGTAGGCAGAGAGGCAGGCAGAGAGAGAGAGAGAGAGAGAGAGAGAGAGAAGGAAACCGGCCCCCTGCTGAGCAGAGAGCCCGATGTGGGGCTCGATCCCACGACCCTGAGATCATGACCCGAGCCGAAGGCAGAGGCTTAACCCACTGAGCCACCCAGGTGCCCCCCTGATGTGATTTTTTTAAAAAAGATTTTATTTATTTATTTGACAGAGAGAGAGAGAGGGAGCAGGAACACAAGCATGGGGAGTGGGAGAGGGAGAAGCAGGCTTCCCTCCTAGCAGGGAGCCGGATTCGGGGATCAATCCCAGGACCCTGGGATCATGATCCAAACCTAAGGCAGATGCCTACTGACTGAGCCACCCAGGCACCCCTGATTTTTTTTTTAAGGTCTATATAATTTCTACTAAGATAGTGGCAGCAAACTTCTACTCACCCTTTCAATACCCAGATTTTTTTTTAAAAGATTTTATTTGCCAGAGAGTGAGAGAGAGAGAGAGAGAGAGAATGAGCACAGGCAGACAGAGTGGCAGGCAGAGGCAGTGGGAGAAGCAGGCTCCCTGCCAAGCAAGGAGCCCAATGTGGGACTTGATCCCAAGACGCTAGGATCATGACCTGACCCAAAGGTCATGGCTCAACCAACTGAGCCACCCAGGCATCCCTCAATACCCAAATTTACTCCTTTCTCCCTATTTCCAACTTTCCAATTCAGCATTAGTCACTCCGTTTCCTAAGCATTCTGGACAGGGTTCTGTACAACACTTCTCTCACCGCACAGCAATTAATTGTTGACCACTGGGATTCCTTCAGTGGTTCCTGTCTTAGCAACAGTGGCTAACAATTCTTGAGTACTCAATAGGTACCTGAGAAGGACTTTATTTTCCCTCATTCAAGTTTTACAGAATTGCACAAATTAGGTGCCATTTCCTCCCAATTTACAGATGAAAAAAACTGACTCTTGGTCAATATCCTTCTCCTCTAACCTTACGTAATGCTCCTGAATCAGTCCCCAAACTTGAAACATTTCTGGTTTCCTTTCCTCTCTCCAGCTCCTACATGCAAAGGGACAGGGAAATATAGAAAATGTACAAACTATAAATTCTACCCTCTCCTGAAGATGGAGTGTAAGTTTCCAGAGTTCTAAAACAGTTTTTCCTGGGGCACCTGGGTGGCTTAGTCATTAAACGTCTGCCTTCAGCTCAGGTCATGTTCCTAGGGTCCTGGGATAGAGCCCCACTCCCCGCAGACCAGGGAGCCTGCTTCTCCCTCTCCCACCCCCCCTACTTGTGTTCCCTCTCTTGCTGTCTTTCTCTGCCAAATAAGTAAGTAAAATCTTCCAAAAAAAAAAGAAAATGAGGGGCAGAGCACTAAAGAGCTGGCTCAGTCCATGGAGCATGCAACCCTTGATCTCAGGGTCGTGAGTTCAAGCCCCATACTGGGCGCAGAGATTACTTAAAAATTTTTAGAAAAATTTTTAGAAAAAATTTAGAAAAATTTTTGCCAAATTCATTTTTTATCAGGTCCTTGACATCCACGTGGCTTAAAATATTTAAAAATTCACGCAGTCTCAAATATTCTTTAGGACAATTCTAACAAGAGAAACTACAAGCATTGAGGGTAGAGAGGGAAGACGATGCTTACCAGCATGTCATAAAAATACCAGCATTCAGGTCAGTGTTAGTTACACTTGCTCTGATTTGACTGGATTATTCTTTGGCCTTTGGATCAATTTTACAAACTCAAGCAAGAAGAAATTTTTACCATAAAAAAAGGAAAAATGGGGACGCCTGGGTGGCTCAGTGGGTTAAGCCGCTGCCTTCGGCTCAGGTCATGATCCCAGAATCCTGGGATCGAGTCCCCCATCAGGCTCCTTGCTCAGCAGGGAGTCTGCCTCTCTCTCTGCCTCTGCCTGCCTCTCTGCCTGCTTGCGTGCTTTCTCTCTCTCTCTCTTTCTGACAAATAAATAAATAAAATCTTTAAAAAAAAAAAAAATGTTAAAGCCTCCATCAGGAATAAAATGAAAAAGTTCTCCCAGGGAAAAAAACAGAGATGCCTGTGTGGCTCAGTCAGTTAAGCATCTGCCTTCAGCTCAGGTCATGATCTCAGGGTCCTGGGATCAAGCCCCAACTTAGGGAGCCTCCTTCTCCCTCTTTCTCTGCCCCTCCCCCCAACCCATGCTCATGCTCTCTCTCTCTCGCTGGCTCTCTATCTCAAATAAATAAATAAATAAATAGATAGATAGATAAAATCTTTAATTAAAGAAATTAATAAAAACTTGGACTCGGAACATATACATTTCTTCTGGTACACTGCATTAGTGAGGATGTTATCTTAACAACTACCCAGGGGTGCATCAGACAGCGTTCTTGGGTTGAAAGAAACAGGAACCAAGTCTGGCCATCTGTAGCCAAAGGGAATGTACTGAAAGAAACAGCAAAGGCTCAGAATACTAGAGTGGCAGGGACTAAAATGCCAGGCTTGGAAGATGGGCCCACACCATGGCACACCAGGGCTGGCAGCAAAAGCCTGGATCTAAAGCATAAACATCTGGTAGCACACAGCCACTGGCCTTCCCCCGCTCCCCGCCTTGCCCACCCAGCCTCCTCAGGACGGAAAGCACTGAGCCACGGACTATGGAGCCGGAGTCCTAGAGCCACACAGACACAGAAGAGAAGGGAGTTGGCACACTGGCTCATTCAGTTCTTGGGATGGCAGAGTGGGCCTGTACTCCTCCCCAAAGGATGATTTCTCCAAAAAAGAAAAGAATGCTCTGAGGAAAGGAGCTGACCAGAGACCCTAGAAATAATAAGCACTTATCCCTCTTCTCAAAGACAGGCACCCTCTTGCAAAGTCACTCACAGGATGACTTTACATTCTATTCTCTGATTTTCTGCCAGAAAAATCAATCGTTTGGTACACTCTACATCCCTGCATCAAGGCCCACAAACTCTTCTCCAAAGGCTCTAATGGGCATGCTACTGCCTCGGCTGCCTTTGGCATCTTTGCCCAGTCTGACCACAGCAGACCCTCCCGCAAGTCCCTTGATCAAGTCCTCTGCCAAGTCCTTCCCAGACACACACCTTATTAAACCCAAGAATTCATCTCCCCACTTCTTTCTCCCACAGCACTGTATTTCTAGTTTAAAAACTTAAGTTTTATTATAAAATCAAGCTACGGGGATTATTTTAAAATTCAAGGTGTTAAAATCAGTTTTCTTTTATGCTTTAAAGTATTTACTTAGGCATGCCATAAAGTACAAATTTTTAATTGTACAAAGTATTAATATCATGAAATAAAAAGAAAGTTCAATTTTGAAGGATTTTCCTGGTTCCAGGGTCAGCTCCAAGGTTCCAAACTGGTAGGATTCTCTGTTGAGCACCTTATTTTCAAGTCCTTGGGGATGAGAAGTGTCTTTATTCCTCTCCCAGACACTGGTTGGAATGGACCCTCTTAATTTCTCTTTCTCCAAGTACAGATTTGGGACAGAGAGGGGGGAGGCAGGCTGAGGACAAGAGCTTTCTTTATCCAGAGAAAGGCTTCTCTTTCTCTTTTCTGTGTCAGGCTTGGACATTTGCCTAAATGATGGTAGGTGCTCCATAAATGACGATCTGAGGAAAGGAGAAGGAAAGATGGTGGACCGCTTAACAGCGCCATGCTCTTATGAACAGGGCCCACCATCACCAAGTACTCTGCCCTGTCTGGTACCTCTCCTAACATTAAAACGGTCATAAAATATGAAACCACAGTCCCACTGAAGTACTCTGTTTTAAGACCTTCTACTTCAAATACCACATTGTATGGCAACTGCTGGTTTGCCATCTGTCTCCACTGCCAGACTGTAAGCAACGTGAAAGCAGGGGCTGTGTCTGCCTCGTCTACTGGAATGCAGCACAGCACCCACTGCTCAAGAAGCACAAACTGATTTAACCAACAAATGCAAACTGGGGCTCACAGATTCCCATAACCTTCTTCCCACCACAGCTCACTACAAGCCCTGTTGCAATGAAGTCAGAAATTGCCTTTTTCTTAGCTTTATATTTACAAAGCCAACATCAAATGTTAAGTTGTGCCAGGCACTGGACTAAGCATTCTATACATTCAGTGATTTCATTTAGTCTTCCAGCAATACAATGAAATAGGGGGTCATAATACTTACTTGTATTATTGTTACAAGTAAGAAAATGAGGGGAAGAGATGTGATTTGCTCCGGATCACCAGACTAGTGAATGTAAAAGCCGGGCTCCACCCCAGCTGTGCCTGACTCCAGGACCTAATCTCTTAGACACTATGGATATTGAAACTCAACCACCACTCTAATGGGCCTAGGCAAGGGGCACAAGTGTGAGAAATCAGTCAGAATCTTCTGACACTGACTCGCCATGTGTCCAAAGGGAAGAGGCAGGAATATTTTCATCTCCACAAAGAAATGCACTCTCCCTACTTTTCTTGAAATTTACAAGGGTACAAGAAATACTTGACCTTTCTCTTCACTCTATCTTCAAAAGGCAATAACACCTCAGCCACCAGAATAAATGTTAGCTGTCACTAGGCCTCAATATCAAGGGGGCCCCAGGGAGTGGTAAGGACTATAGCCCACTGAAGAGAGGTGGGCAGTCCAAAGAGTGGCCACTACTCAGCTGTGGCCACAATCATAATTTAAGAAAGGCTGGCCCAGATATTCTGATTTTTCAAAAGAAACCTAGAGACCAGCTTCCTTATTTAAAATTTTCAAATTAAAATGCTGGCAACTAATTTTTAAAAACTGTTTAATAATCCTGCATCCCAAACACAGCCATGAACCATTAGCATGTGGTCCTCACAACACTTCAGGGCAAACAGGTTTCCAAAGGCCTCTAGGGCAAACAGGTTTCCAAAGGCCTCTGGCATTCTGTGAGGTCACCTACCTGGCCCAATGCCCTACACCTGGAATCTTCTCTGTCAGCTACCCAATTCTAACCAAGACATCTAGACGTGGCCCTACACACTTCATAAAACCGTCCCTGACACTCCAGCTCATCTTCACAGACTCCTCCAAATTCCCAGAAACACTCCTCTCCATCACTTCTTTAATTAGCTTACATTTTACATTCTACACACATCCTGCCAACAGCTCACAGCTCCTCAGGAGCTCAAATTCTGTTCTACACATCTTAACCTCCTCAGTTTGGAGTGTTCTTTATAAATACGACAACTACTTTTGTAATTTTAAAAAAAAAAATTCTTTTTGAAAAAGAAATTAACTCATGGTCTGGCAGGATGACCCCAAGCTTTGTCATCTCGAAACAGCTGTTCAATCTTTGAAAATACCATAGGAATATAATTATTACACACAAAAACTCTCTGGATTGCTTTTCTAATTCATTTTACCAATAAAATCTAAAAGTTTCATCTTATTATTATTAAAGCCAGTCTACCCAAACTGCAAAAACAATCAGTGCTGCAGTGAGAAGTGTAAAAGCCCCAAGTCAGGGCTCAGCACAGTTACTAGTAAGGGATGACTGAACAGAGGTCTAACAAGTTTCTTCCTGCAAAGAGGAAGAAAATGAAACATTAAATAATTAAAGTTCCAGTTACTCAAAATATATTAATTCAACCTACTCAGACACACGAAGTGTTCTACAAAAGTACCTATCTTCTCTTAAAGAAGTTTTCTAGAATTTTTTTTTAAAGACTTTATTGATTTATTTGACAAAGAGAGAGATCACAAGTAGGCTGAGAGGCAGGCAGAGAGAGAGTGGGAAGCAGGCTCCCTGCTGAGCAGAGAGCCCGATGCGATGCGATGCGGGGCTCAATCCCAGGACCCTGAGATCATAACCTGAGCCGAAGGCAGAGGCTTAACCCACTGAGCCACCCAGGCGCCCAGTTTTCTAAATATTGAAAGGGTAAAAAAAAAATCACTATCCTTCCTCCTTTTTTTTTTTTTTTTTGGGTAACCTCTATGCCCCTGCACCCAACGTGGGGCTCAAACTCACAACCCCGAGATCAAGAATAGTATGCTCTACTGACAGCCAGCCAGGCGCCCCTCCAGACAGTTCTTAACAAGGACTTTACTGTTCTATGAACAAAGAGATCAACTAAGTGTATACAAAGAAAGTCTATTTAAGGGATCATTTCTTTTTTATGTTAATAATAGTCTTGTCTTCTCTATAAATTTGTTTCTACTTGTTTTAGATTTAAGTTTTTAATGTTTTTGTAATAATTTTCTTTACATGGAGTAGAAATTCACTCTCTATATCTCCTTTTGGAAATGCCACAAAATACACAGAAATAAACACAACATAAACGTGCAAAATCACATTTTATGATAATCAAGCTATTAAGCCCTTTCGAAATAGTTGCTGAATCTTTGAAAATACCATAGGAATATAATCTCGAAAAAGTTAAGAACACTACATCAAAATCTAATAATATTGGCTAACTAAACATATTAAAACATAAATAAGTAAAATATAATAAATAAAACATAATAAAAATATGAAAATTAAAAACTAAAAAAACCTCAAATACTTATTAAAAGAATCATGATGTTCTGGGGGAGAAAAAAAGAGTTAAAAAGTGTCCTAAACTGAGAATTTTTTAAAGTATATTTGAACAAAGCACACAAAAGGCATGGTCTTACCTGCCTGGGATACATAACCAGATTTGCACACAGTCCTCTTCTCATTAACTGTGCTAAGAAAGCAGCAGCAGCACACATGGTATTAACAATAAAATGTCAAAATCAGAAAAAAGAAACCCACTGATGTTTGCTTTGCAAATACTTTTGGTGCTTGCAATTGAATATAGTTCTATCATTCTAGTCATTCTTTTCTATTTCAGAAATAAGGAGGCTGCACTGTGATGATCTTCTTCAGTCAAGTTTCCCATTCCCAGCTCTGTGTTGGCAGTTTGGGGGACTGGTACAAAGAGATAGAAAAGAAGGTTAAGGCACAGTTTGTAAGAAGGAAAAATCCCTGTTTTCTTCCTTCACGAAAAGGGAAAAACCCTGTTCTTCCCTACTCTGTCTCTTTCCTGAGAGTCACCTTCACTAGTCACAAAGCATACTTCACTTTTGATACTTCTGGTCACAAAATGTGTGGAGTTCCCCTACAACAAGCAGGTCTCTGCAACACCAGCTGGGTGTCCACAATTAACTTGATTCAGGCACTGTGTCTGGGTGACATCTCTCTACCCAGAGATAGCATCAGATCCTGCAGGCTAAGATCTCAGTCCCATAAGTCTGCCACAACCCTTTCCTATGCCAGTCACAAGCCCCCATTATCACCAACTGGCTACAGATGAGACATCCCAACAGCCCCCTCCATGGGTTCAATTAATTTGCAAGAGTGGCTCACAGAACTTAGAGAAACATTTCCTATGTTTACCAGTTTCTTAAAGAATGTGGTAAAGGATACAGATGAACTGCCAGATACACAGGGCAAGGGGCTTCTGGCTCCCACGGAGATGGAATATGGATGTGATTCACACCCTCCTGGTGTGAATATGCTCACCAACCTGGAAATTCTCCGAATCCTGTACTATTGGGGATTTTAGGGAGGCTTCATCACCCACACATGATAGATCACTAACTCCATTCTCAACACTTCTCCCTTCTCAAGGCAATGGGGGCAGGGCTGAAAATTCCAAGCTTCTAATCATGGCTTGCTTGGTCTTTTAATGACTGGCCTTCATGCAGGGGCCATCCAGGATCCCACCCAGAGTTGCCTCATTAGAACAAAAGACACTCCTATCACCCAGAAAATTACAAGGGTTTTAGGAGCTGGTTCAGGAATAGAGGACAAGACCACTATTAGAATAAGAGATGTTCTTATCACTCAGGGCATCACAAGAGTATTGGGAACTCTGTGCCAGGAACCAGGGGACAAAGACCAATACATGCCTTCTATTATCTCCCAGTCCCTCAGGAAGAGCTGAAAAGCCTCAATTTCACTCAGAAATTTCACTCTACCTACTCCCCATTCCACCGCTGGGGTCAAAAGCATATGGCTAAAGAAAACAGCTTCCTACCAGTACTAGGAAGGTTCTGCAATTTAAAAAGTTCAACTCTGAGAACTCTAAACAATGCGAGTTTAGAAATCAGCAAGCCCAGTCTGACCCAGACAACTGCTAAGCTGCTTTTCAGGGGCTTGAAGGCTAGTTAGACAAGCAGCTTCCACATCACAGTACTTTCCTGATACACACAGCGCACTGCCAACACTAATTCTATACATGCACGCATGCATGCCCCCCCCCCCCCCACACACACACACCCCTCAACTCCCAGCATTTCCCCCATTCTAAAAGGATTCCTGGCACTTAAGGTAACCAACTGCCAATAAAACTAGTAAGTGCTGAAAAACCACAGGCACTCAAGTGGCCTAGGTTCAAATATATTTCTAGCAAACCTTTATTTTATTAAACAAAAATACCCCCCAATCTTTTATTTGCAATGCACCTCTGTATTATCTTTTATAAGCTAACTATCTGACTCTTTGTACCTTTTGAATTTTGTACTGTGTTCATTTATTACCTATTCAAAGTAGGCTTTCTGACTAAATTACCCTAAGAAAGTGTAAAGAAACTTAAAGGTCTTTGCTTTGGGTCCTTTCAGACTCATCTCTTAAAAAGATTACAAAACAGTACTTTCATCTCCACTTGGACATTTCTTAAATCCAACTTTTTCTAATCAACTGTCACCATCACGTCTACTCCTCACATAGTGGTTTCATGGGATGTTACTGGTTTGTTCGCTGGGTTGTTATAACTGATGGAGGCCGGACAAAGTAAAAGAGAACCAGGAAAACTGGGAAAGTAATGAAGCCCCACAGGAAATGGTGGCCCCCCACCTCTCCAACATCTTCTACCACTCTCCTCCACTTGGCCTTCAGCCACTCTGGCCAGCTTCCTGCTTTTCCCCCTTGCCAAATTCATTCCCACTCAGGGCCTCCATATTACATGCTCTTCCCTCTGCCTCGCTGTTCAGAGACTACCTGACCCCAATTTACCAACACCCCTACCACCACTTAGTTCCATCACACATCCACTTCCTGCCCAGCACCACCATTGCCCAAAATCATGAACTTCACTAATATTTTTGCTCATTTACTGTCTCTCTGCATCTGTTACCAGAAGCTTCACAGAAGCAAGAGCTTCCATTCTGCTTTGTTCACCATTGCATTCCAAGAACAGCGCCTGGACCACAAGCAGGCCCCCGATAAAGGTTTGTACAATGAATGTGTAAACGAATGAATGACTTCAAGAATGAACATTCTGATCTGAGCTCAGGTCATGATCTCAGGATCATGAGCCCGAGGTAGGGCTCCACACTCACTGTAGAATCTGCCTGGGATTCTCTCTCTCCCTCTATATCTCCCTCTGCTTGTGCTTGTAAGCATATGTGCTCTCTCTCAGAAATACATAAAATCTTAAAAAAAAAAAAAAAAAAAAAAAAAAAGAACCTTTTTCCCTATTGAAAGGCTTAGTAAGTTAGGCAGTGAGGGTTTCCAGAAGGCTGGGAAAAAGACTGAACATGAACATTCTTGAGGAACTTTCATGTCACTTTAAGACAGAAATTCTCAAACTGGATTCAAGAAAATCTTCCTGGGTATCGAGAGGATGTTACTCAGCAAGCTGACTTTGGGTGCATATGTTTTTTACTAAATTTTAAAGTTTGGGGACTTTATTTCTAAATTCAATTCCTTATTCTTCTTTTATCCACATATTATCTTCTTTGCCTAGGACAGTGCTCTTGTCTGTTTCATACATTAACCACTGTAAATCAAATGCTTCAAACTCAACACTCAAAATTTTACATCATGTCTCTTTCACTCTGACCTAGATAAAGAAAATGATGATGACAAAAAATGTTATGACCCCCCTATCAACCTTCTTTTGCAAAGTGATTACTACTAACTAAACTTTGGAACTCAGATTTGATATCCATTGTTGGCTATGAACCACTATCGACAAGTAATTAAAAAAGTACCTGCTACTTGACTGTAGTTTGCTAACCTGTTTATTTACTTACTAATAAAAGGTTCCAGGCTATCAGCAAAATCAAAATCCTTTTTCCTCAGGCACTCCATCACTTGGGTTGAGGATCAGTACATTATATCAACAACCCAAAACAAATCTTGCAAGATGGCATAGACTCAAAAGTTAACACGTGAAAGAAAGGCTAAGAGCCTTCTTATGGGAAGATCAACTGAAATTCAGAAAAAATTAACAACCCATTACTCATACACTGCCATGGGGCTGCTATTTAACATTATCAGATACCCTGTTACTAAGACATTGGAAAGAAGAGCTAGAAGACTTCCCTGACACATTTTTATCAAGCCCTTATTGGTAGACACTAGCATTCAGTGTATTTTGGGTATTTTTCAATTCCTCTACTAGACGGTAAGCTTCTTAAAAGCAGGGACAATGTGTGCATTCATTCATTCACACAGTCAACAAATCATATTGAGCATATACTATATTCTAAGCACCAAGGTCACGGGAGTACATAAAACAGACAAAAATCTCGAGCCTCATAAACTGGCTGCATTCTACTGAGAGGAAACAGAAGCAAACAAATGAGTACATAACATGTCTTGGTGGTCATGTGCTGCCCAGAAAGAAGCCCAGGAGACCCAGTGACAACGGACTGGTGTTACTTTCTATAGCATTAAAGACCTATCTGATGAGGTGAAAACTAAGCCTTCAAAGACCTAAAGTAAGGGAGCAAGGCATGCAGATAATATGGGGGAGAAAGAGCACAAAGGCCAGGGAGGCTGCAAGAAAGGGAAGAGGAAGAGGAAGAGTGGTAAGAGATGAGGTCAGAGCCACTGCAGGGGACCCAAACACCCAGAGCCTCAGAGGTCATGATTAAGATGTTGGATTCACTGAGACAGAATACCACTGGAGCGGAGAAGTGACATGATCTGACATCTATGTTAAAAGAATCACCCCAGCAGCTGCGGCAGACAAGACTAGAGGAGCGAGGGCAGAAGCAGTTAGGAAAACCAGTAAGGAAGATTCATAAGTAGTCCAGGCAATAGGCAATAATGGGTTAGGCTAGAACACAGTAGAGGCTGACGGGAGAAGGTTAGGCAGGATCTGCTGTCAGATTAGATGTGGGTATGAGAAAGAGAGAAGTCAAGAATGGCTCCAAGGTTTCTAACCTGAGTAACTGGTAGCATGGAGATTTCCTTTACTGAAAGAGGCACAACTGGAGAAGCAGGTTTCTGCTGCTGTTTGGTTTTTGGTGGATGGAATCAAGAATTCAGTTTGGGTATTTTAAATCTGAGATCCAAATGGAAACACAGAGTAGACTACAGGATACTCAAGTCTGGATTTCAGAAGAAAAATTAGGGCTAAAAATAGACAGTTGAAAGTAATCACTATAAATATGGTATTTGTTTTTTTAAGATTTTTAAGTATTTATTTATTTGAGAAAGAGTGAGGGAGAGAGAGAGCACACTAGCAGGAGCAGAGGGAAAGGGAGAAGCAGACTCCCCACTGAGAGGGAGCCCCATGCTGGGCTCCATCCCAAGGTCCTGGGATCATGACTTGGGCCAAAGGCAGACGCTCAACCAACTAAGCCACCCAGGAGCCCCTAAATATGGTATTTAAAGGTGGGACCGGATAAGGTCACCTACCCTATGGTGTGGGGCTGGGGTGAAGGAGTAGTTCAAAAAGATTGTGTCCTTGTGCATTGCAATGAAAGTTTCAGGAAAATGAGGAATACAATACTAAGAAGGAATAACCAGAAAAAAAGAAAGAAAGAACTAAAAAGATGTCCTAGAAGCAAGGTAAAGAAAGGAATGAAAGGAATGATGAGGTAACAAGGACTCAGGACCAGCCACTGGATTTGTTAACTTGTTATCTTGAAGACTGGCTCCAGCAGAATCATAGAAGAGTGCCTGACGGGAATGAATTCAAGAGAAATTAGAAGAGGGAAAGTGGACACATTGAGTACAGAAAAATGTTTCTATGAAAGAGAAGAGAGAAATGGGATAGTAGCTGGAGGGAACATGGGGCAAGGGAGCATTTCTTTCTTTCTTTCTTTCTTTTTTTAATTTTATTTACTTATTTGACAGAGATCACAAGTAGGCAGAGAGGCAGGCAGAGAGAGAGGAAGGGAAGCAGGCTTCCTGCCGAGCAGAGAGCCCGATGCAGGGCTTGATCCCAGGACCCCAGGATCACGGAAGGCAAAGGCTTTAACCCACTGAACCACCCAGGCACCCCGGGAGCATTTATACTTCAGCCTGTTTGCCTTGGGAATGATAAAGTAGAGAAGGAAAGGCAATGAAGTAGGAAAAACAGGACACCTACAGGGAGTGAGGCTGCTGGGGAGGCTGGAGGGACTGGACAGAGATATACAGCAGGTAGACAGCTTGACTTTATGAGGGACCAATAGATTTATTTACCTGTGTATTCCCAGGATCTTATACAGAGACTAGTCCATAATAGGGCTCTCAAAAAAATGAATAAACTAATGTACTCTTGAACAAGGACTCTTCATTTTTGTACTAAGCAATGAAGAAAAACAGAGACTGCTTCACACAAAGTAGATATGCAACACCATCATTTACTGAGAAATGAAAATCACTCAAGAGCAAAAAAAGGTTAGGGTAAAAAATGGAAAGGAAGAATGGAGGCTGCGGGATGATTTCAGACCAGAATTCACATCTCAGGACATAGTCAGAAAAGGAGGTAATGGGAGAAATGCCTAACCGACTAGCCAGCATTATTAGGTAGGCACAAGGGAAAGCACACATCCCCAGAAGCCTCTGGGAAAGACTGAGAGAAATGAGCATCAGAAACGTCCAATCAGATGACTGGATCACCATGACCTTACAGCAATGTAATAATACTGGACAATGACCAAGATATGTTACCAAAAAACTCCCCAACCAGCCTGGGATCTACTGGAAGCTCTTCGTCATGGTTATCGCCTCTGGGATTGCCACCTGCGCTTTTACTCCCCTCTCTAGAGCCCAGGGGATGGTGTGGTCTGCAGTGACGTCCTTCCACTTGCTCCTCAGGGACATTTTTACTGACAAACACTCAGGCCACCGGAGTCTCTGCCCACTGAGGATCTTCCATGTCAATCATCTCCCCACCCAACCTCATGTGCTCAAGGAGCTGAGAAAACGAGAAGCAGCAGTCCCTTGCCAAGAGATGGAAAAGCTCAACAAGCCAACCTAAGATCCTTAAGGACAGTTTTGTCCTTTCTTTTTAAAAGAAGTTTTAATACACGGGGAAATCTGAGACGATCCTATCAGTACTCCATTTCTTTCTTTCTTTCTTTCTTTCTTTTTTAAGATTTTATTTATTTATTTGACAGATCACAAGTAGGCAGAGAGGCAGGCAGGAAGAGAGAGGAGGAAGCAGGCTCCCTGCTGAGCAGAGAGTCCAATGCGGGGCTCGATCCCATGACCCTGGGATCATGACCTGAGCCGAAGGCAGAGGCTTTAACCCACTGAGCCACCCAGGCGCCCCTCAGTACTCCATTTCTATCTTGAATAAAAACAGATCTTTTAGGCGCAGCTTGAACGTTCAAGCACTAAGCACTGTGAAATCACTTGGTGTACAGCCGGTGTCACTGGCCTTTCTAAAAGAGTATTTCACACTGCTAGACATTTCAGCCATCTAAAATGCCTGCCGCACTCCCTCATGCCACTCTGGGAGGATACAAGAGTACAAGCAAGCCCGCCTCTAGTATACTTCACTTCCTGTCATCACAGAGGCTCCAAAAAAGAGGGATGAAGGAAAATCTCAAATTGAAGTGCTTTCGGGGAGCCAAAGTTGAATAATACGACAAAGATGAGTGTCATACTACCCAATCTAGAACAGTAAAATCTTACTCAAGAAACCAGTTTCAGCCTTCTACACTGTTTACAATAAAATGTTAACTAGAAGACACGGCAGATTAAAAATATAAGTATATATTTATTTGCTAATCCTTATTTGTTGGTCCAGGACCTTGTCTTGAGCATAGGTCTACTGGTGAACCGCGAGTTGTCTTTCATATACCACACCCATCCATCATGCATGACCTATGTTTTCCAGTTCAGGGGTTGGGTTTTTTTTTTTTCCTTTTTTAAAGATTTATTCATTTGGGATGCCTGGGTGGCTCAGTGGGTTAAGCCTCTGCCTTCAGCTCAGGTCACAATCCTAGGGTCCTGGGATTGAGCCCTGCATGGGGCTCTCTGCTCAGCGGGGGCCCTGCTTCCCCCTCTGCCTCCCTCTCTGCCTCCTTGTGATCTCTCTCTCTTTCTCTGTCAAATAAATAAATAAAATCTTTTAAAAAAAGATTTATTCATTTATTTGAGAGAGAGAAAGCATATGTGTGCACTTGGGCAAGCAAGGGGAGGCGCACAGAGAGAGGGAGGGAGAGAGACTCTCTAGCAGACTCCCTGCTGGATACATGGGGTTCAAACCCACAAACCCTGGATCATGACCTGAGCCTAAACCAAGAGTCAAAGGCTTAACCAAATGAGCCACCCACGTGCCCCTCCAATTCAGGTTTCTATAAAGAAAAACAAACACCTGAAAACACTCACAAAGAGATCTATGTGCAGAGTCCTTCCAGACTTTTAAGACTCCCTCTTCATCTTTTGTAGTTTATCCATACCATTGAGCAATACTTTCTTTTACTGACTTGAAGTTATCGAGTCATTCCAAAGCATTTAGGATACTTCTCACAAAACTGTTCTTTTTCAACTCAAATTTCACAGGCTTACATCATATTTAATTACACCACATAATTACAATAACAAGTATGACGAACATAAAAACAGGAATAAAGACAAGTGATTCTTTGTAAGCATGCAATAGATCCAGAGGCCTCATGGTTGGGAGATATATGGACCCAATGGCTCACAGAGCAACAAGGGCATTCAGTGTACCACGCTGTTTAAGTGGAGGTTGGGTAAGACACTGTCTACTGTGTATTAGTAGGTTCAAAGTTTTGTAATAAACACCTTAGTTATCATGACTGTCCCAAACTTAAAGGTTTTAATTTATCAAAACGTCAGTAACAATTAGTAAAACTGTGAAGTGGGGGAAATTTCCTTTTGATTCTTGCTTACTAACAGGAAAAGTAGCCTGAGATCTGAAGTAAAGGAAGCGCATTCTCTTCATGCTGTTGGGCCTGTTCTCTCTCCCTCTAGACTCTAAGCTCCCTATGTACCTGTCCCCTTTGTAACAGTATCTCAATAAACTAGCTCCATAACCTTGCTGAATATGTTCATACATCCTAACCTCAGTAAGTATTTCA
Source organism: Mustela putorius furo (assembly GCF_011764305.1). NCBI lineage: Eukaryota > Metazoa > Chordata > Mammalia > Carnivora > Mustelidae > Mustela > Mustela putorius. The sequence goes on from NW_025421292.1 coordinate 2,785,749, forward strand.
GCTATCACTGCTGGCATCTAAATAAAATCTTCTGGGGCTGAAAAAACAGAATGTTAGGTTTAATTCCAGTCTATTATGTGCTAATATTTTCCATCTTTTTCTCTTTACATTGTATGTATGTATGTTTCCTGACACTGATAAATTCAATTTATTAACCAGGGTCCCTTTATACTTACATTACTATTGTATTCAAGCTAATAATATTCTATAAACTATTCTATCTTGATTAAAGCCACTGGTTCCCATTAAAAAATAAAATTGGGTTGAATATCCTATTGAGTTTGAATTTCACATTCCCACAATGTGTGGCAGCTAATACTTCCAGTTTCTGGCACTTCTATTGAGAACATAAAAGTTCTCCCGGAACTAACAAATTACTTCCCTTCTAACACAATTATGTAATCTGAATTGAACGGCACCCTAGAGATTATTTTGTGGTCCAAAATCCCTCCCAATTAAGGGATCCCATCGAAAAGTACCCAACTTTTTTGGACAAGAAGGGATGTTTACCTTTAAACCCCACATTATAGAGGGCTACACCCATAGTAGGCTCTTAACACATACTTGTTAATTGAACTGAACAAGTCTAAAATGGGTGCATTTCATTAATCTTCTTGTTCTTTCTGGGCTTTAGCTATAACATCCACTGAATCTGTAATTAAAAATTTGCATGAATCTTCTGCTCATTAACCAATGTTCAAAAAGAAATTCAGCAGAGGAAACTCCACAATCAGTCAAACGTTTTAACATTAAGGCTGTTAATGTCAGTACATGATAAAACTAAAAGAAAATGGAAAATCAAGTCTTAGTTTGCTTATGATCTATGAAAAGTTTCCAATTTATCCAAAATACTCACATGTTCTCAATTCCTAGTCTGATTTTTTTTTTAACAAATGAAGTCTTGCATCATTCATACAACTAAATTATACACCTTCTACTTATAATTGGGGTGCTCACAGGATTAACCGCAGTACTGTAGTAAGACATGTTATTATGCTAATTAATTTTCCCTCCAGTTAAAACAGACTGTGATCCCATCTGATTTCCCATAATATGATATGATAATGAAGAGAACAAAGCCTCTGGAGCAGTAAACAGCACCAACAATTTTATTTTACTCAAGTATGTATTCCAAAACTACATAATTCACAGCATGGCCCTGCTAAGCACCCCAATACAATACATCTGGTTTTGGGGGCTTTTACAATATATGACAGGACACAAAATATACATTTCCAAATTCCCTTTCCTTCTGTTTTGCTGAAAGGAAACAGACACAGACACACACACACACAGTCCCTCAATAGCACAATTACTGATTTGCTAATTTTATTCAAGCAATAATTTAAAGTCCCACTTCCTCCTAAATATCTCTGGACAGCAACTCTTGGCAATCCATCTGCCTCTTTCATCACAGCTTCTTTTCATAACTAACGGATCAAGTTCCTCTCCCCCCATTTCAACACGAGGCACTGTACTTGCAGCCCTGCCACGATAGCCCACTGCTGAATGCCAGAATATAGCATATTGAATTTCACTGTCCTTCATTGTTTCCAGTTTAACTGCCATTTTACCACCATGCACAGGAGAGAAACGCTTTCCCACAGGCATCTTATGAATTTCCAAAGCAGCTATTCTTTGTGGATTTACAAAAACGTTTGCCGTCTCTGAATTCCCTTTATCGCCACAGAAACGGCTTTGGGAGGCTGAGATTTTTTTTTTTTTTTTTTAAGTACCCCATGCAAAAAGAAACTGATTCTAAGTATTTCTATTTCGCTAGCAAATTTAATCCTAAAGGCCTTACTGTAGGGCAATGTCAGGGCAAAGATCTGTTAACATTGCTTTTGGCCTTCCCAATTAAAATGAAATATTTTCAGGTCATAAAGATTATCTTATCAAATGTCCTTTCTTCTCAACTACACCAGAAGGCTACCCAGAGCACTGTAAAATAAACAATTGGCTTTGGCGTTCGTACAACGCCCTAAATCTGCCTAAACCGCCCCCTCCTTAGGCTCACAGACACATAATCTCTCGGCAACACCCAAACCTGCCAGTGAAGTGGACTATTTCTCTGGCACAAAGGGCCGGCCTGCGCCTCGTGCACGGCGGCCTCTGCACACATGTGCGGGCTGACAAGTGCGGAGCTGCCCTTCCTGGATCCGAAGCTGGAGGCCTAGCCCAAAGGCCACACACACTTCCCCACCCACCGCCTTCTCTCCGCGGCCACTGTCCCTTATTACAGGCGGTCGGCTCTGAAGCTCCCCCGGCCTGACCCGTGCCGTGCGGCCACGCTCGGACCCGCTTTCCCTCCGCCCACCGTCCTTTTTCCTTCCTCCTCGTCTTTGCCTCAAGAAATTCCGTCGGAACTTCATTCGGGCTGGGACGAGCGGCCCTGCCCGACCCGGGCACACCCTCCCCCAGCGGCCGCGCCCCCCGCGCCTCGGCCGGAGGCGACCGCCGACTCCCGCGACCCCCGGCCCGCCCGGCCGGAGCCTCACCTCCTCCTCGCTCTCGCTGCGGAAACACAGGCACGCGGCCCGCTTCTTGTACCCGTCGCCGTCATAGGTGCGAGTCTGGTTCGACTTGAGCTTCATCATCCTCCGGGCCCGGGTGGGGGTGCTGTGCGGGTCGCGGGAGTGGAGGGTGGGGAGCCCGCTCCGGACGGCGGCGCGCGCGCGCGTCCCCGGCTCGGCCAAGGGAAGCAGGGAGGGAGAGCCGCTTCTCCGCTACACGGCTCGGCCGCTGGCCCGCCACGGCTGTCTCATTCCCCCCGGCCCAGGCCCCGCGCCGCCGCCGCCGTCACGGCTGCCGCCACGGCCGCCGCCCCCTCTGCCACCGCCACCCCCGACGACGACCGCGCCGCCATCTTGGGCGCGCTGCGTCAGCGGCGTAAAGCCGCGCGGGCCTGCGGGACGGCCGCGCGCTCGTAGCGCAGGCCGCGTCCGGGAATCGCACCCTCCCAGTCCGCGCGGCGTAAACGAGCGTCCGGAATGAAAGGGCCGTGTGAATGGAGGCGGCCGCAACGCCAGGAGCGTAGGGGTGGGGAAGGTGGGGCGCGCGCGGAGGAAGTCGGGGGAGAAAGGGTTGCCGGCGCAGGGTCGCCCCACTGGGCTGAGTCGTGACCGGAGAGGAGACCTGACTATCCCGCCACGCGGTTTGTCGGAGGGTGGAGCAGGCGTTTGCCCAAGGTCACGCCGCGATTCCGCGGCCGGAGATGACCCAAGGTCAGGCCGCCCCTCCTTGGCCTTGCCGGTTCATCTGGGTGGGGGTGAAGAAGTGGGATGCGATTGAACGCTCTGGAGCGTGCAACCTGAGATAACTAGAATTAGGCACTGCACGGCAACGGGAGTGAGGGGAACGGGGGGAGGGGCGTTGTGCACTTAGCATTGACATCCAGAAGCTCTGGAAGTCTTACTGGCTGGGGCATTGACAGATGTTTCTACTGCAATCCTGAGTGGTGCAAAAACAAGTGCTTCTTATTAGGGTAAACAGGAGGGCCAGAAAAGGAAGATACATAATGCAGATCAAAGGGCATCATCGTTTCTGGCAATCAACAAGGACTATATAGTGTGAATGTCAAACAGATTGTCCAGGGGAAAATACATAACCAGACGCAGTGGAGCAAGGAAAATTGGAATATAACCTGTTAATGTTCTCAGCAGACCAGACCAAACATAATACCATGCCCATTCCCTGCACGCGGTGTGTGTAGTTTGTCTGTGAGCTGCTGGTTGCCCTTCTTTAATTTGCTTGTATTTAGCACAGTAAGAAAATCAGGATTTGAAACCAAACCTTAGTTGGAATCTGTTGCATCATTTATTGACCTCTAGTTGGCGTTTGGCAGTTAGTAGTCGCTTAATACACTGCAACTAATACTGACTTTTTAAAAAATTAATACCAATATCTGTTTCTATATATCACAATTACACTTTTAAAGATTTTATTTATTTATTTGACAGACAGAGACCACAAGTAGGCAGAGAGGCAGGTGGGGCGGGGGGGGGGGGGCGCGTGGAGAAGCAGGCTCCCTGCTAAGCAGAGAGCCTTTGCAGACCTGGGATCATGACCTGAGCGAAAGGCAGCGGCTTAACCCATTGAGCCACCCAGGTGCCCCTAATACTGACATTTCATTTAACCCTTGCCACAAAAATGCGGGATTTCAGTTAATTCGGGTCAATCCTTATGCAATATAATTCCTCAAATCTTGGTCATTTTGGCTGTCTTTCTAGCTTTCTTTTCTTCCATGTGAGGTCTCTAAAAGGAAGGAAGGAAAAAAGTTCTGGCTGTAGAAATCCTATAACGTGTTTGTTGTCAAAAATTTGAAAAATACAGAGGGCATAAAAAAACTAAATCATATATCTTTGAACACATTCTGTAGAGATCTGTAGCCTGTTTTCTTTCTTTTTTTCCTGGTCTATCTCCCATGTTGTTACTTTTCTTTTTAAATACCATTTCTAATTACTACCAGTAGTCCACCATAGGGATGCACCATCAATTATTTTACCTTTTCCTCATTGTTAGAAGCTTAGGTTGTGTCCTCTGTTTCATTGGAACGGTAGTGAATGTTCCAGTACATAAATCCTTATCCCTATTTCAGATATTCCCACAAGATAAATTCCCAGAGGCAGGTGAAAGGGGGTAGTGTCATATTTATGGCTTTTGCTGCCTGTTGCCAAAGCCTTCCCAGAAAAGTTCTCTGAGTACAATCACTCCCGCAGCGAGACAGCTACACTGTGCTATCTGCCACTTTCTTAGGGTTGGGAGCAGAATTGCAAAGGCATCCCAGATCTCAGGGCAGCACAGTAAAGACAACAAGCAAGTTAGATTGTAAAGTCATGGACAGGCCCTGTGTCATTTACCTTCATACCTCTACCTCCTAGCACAGGGCCTTGTCCAAAATAAGAAGTTGGTAAATGTTGATTGAATCGGTGGATGGGTTTTTCTGTTGGTTTCTAATTCTTCCCCAGTTATTATGGGCCTGTCTAGTTGCAAGAATCCACAAGACCACTCCCACAATTCTTGCCTTACTAGTAATTATTTTTCCTTTGTTCGGGAAACATTAACCGAAGGATTCCACCCTTTCCTGGAAGACAATAGTAGATATCAGTCTTAAATTCATTTTAAAAATATACTTGTTAACATATTATTCCAGTTAAATATATCTCCACGGGGCGCCTGGGTGGGTCAGTGGTTTAAGCCTCTGCCTTTGGCTCAGGCCATGATCTCGGGGTCCTGGGGTCGAGCCCCACATCAGGCTCTCTGTTCGGCATGGAGCCTGCTTCCTTCTCTCTCTCCCTGCCTCTCTGCCTACTTGTGATCTCTGTCTGTCAAATAAATAAATAAAATCTTAAAAAAAAAAATACATCTCCACAAGTGCTGTAAGAAAAAAACTGGTATGTAAAGTGCTACCTAAAGCTTATGACCGAGTTAGAGTATAGATAGCTCTTCATTTGCCTAAGTCAGAAACTGGGAGTCAGTGATCTATGTCTTACCTTCTCTCCAATTGATAATGAGCTCCACTGCTTCGCCTTCTTGACATCCTCAACCCGGGCTCCTTGCCTTCTTGCCCTGCGCCATTATTTCATTAGGACTCCCCCCTCTTTCCTGTACCATGGCCTCCTGGGCTGCTCTCCATCCTCCCCCTGCAGCAGAATGAATCCTTCCGAATGCAGATCTAAATAGGTCATGGCCTTGAATGAAACCCTACTTGCTCCTCAGTGCTTTCAAGATAAAACCAAATTCTACCAGGAGATACCAGATTCTGCAGGAGTTTAGTCATTCAAAACTACTTACAGTTTCCTGAACCTCTAACCTTGAATCTTCTGAGTCTTTGAACATTCCTCCCTGGTGTCTGGAAGGCTCTTCTTCCAAGACTGTTGCATACTTCGTTGTCCCTCCCCATCCACTTAGAGAGAAGCCAAATTATATTTATCCTTCAAAACTCAAAAGTTATTGCCTAATTGCCTCTGTCCTTCCTACTGCCTCAGTTTGTCCTGCTAATTTATCACATTGTCACATGGTATTGTCACTGGGTCAGTTTGTTTCTTTGTTTTACCAGTCTCATATTTCAGACTTACTAAAGGCAGGGTCTCTGTCTCACTTATCCTTGCTTATTTTACTCAGCAGTTATCCCAGGTCCTGACCTAGAACCCACCTCAACAAAAGTGTATTAATGGAAGAACAACTACCGCCCTTCCAGAACCCCATCTTGATGATAGAGCTTACTTACTTGTCTGCAGGAACACCCCCATACAACACACCTACAATCCTCTGAATGAAGCTCACATACCATTCTCCTGATCCCACATTTCAGAGATTATCTGTAATAACTTTTTAGGGAGAATCCTGGGTGAATAACAAAATGCAGAAGATTGGTTTTCATAGGTTCCTTAGTCCATCCTGCTCCTCTAGCATGCCTCTCTCTCCTCCCTCCTCCCAGGACTGCCTTGTTCACCCCATCGAGTCCCCCAAGAACACCTACTATTTCTGATCTTTGCTTTCGTACAAGTTACCTATTCATGCATAACAAATCTCCTCAAAACATAGTGGCTTAAAACATAAATCATGGGGTGTCTGGGTGGCTTAGTCAGTTAAGCATCTGCCTTTGGCTCAAGTCATGGTCCAAGGGTTCCAGGATCAAGCCCCACCTCAGGTTCCTCAAATAAATTAATCTTCTAAGAATTAATTAATTAATTATAAATAAATAAATAAATAAATAAATAAAAACATTTAAAATATAAATATAAATAAATTATAAAATATAAATATATAAATTATTAATTAGTTAATTAAAATTAGTCTTCTAAAGAAAATTTTATTTTTAAACAATCTCTACACCTAACCAAAGCTCAAACCCACAATCCTGAGATCAAGAGTCACATGCTCCCCCAACTGAGCCACCAGGCACCCTTTAAATAATTAATCTTAACAAATATATAATTCTGGGGTGCCTGGGTGGCTCAGTTAAGCATCTGCCTTCGGCTCAGGTCATGATCCTGACGTCCTGGGATTAAGCCCCACATCTGGTTCCCTGCTCAGCAGGAAGCCTGCTTCTCCCTCTCCCTCTGCTTGTGCTCCCTCTCTGTGTCTCTCTCTGTCATAAATAAATAAAATCTTAAAAAAAAAAAAAAACCCAAATATATAATTCTACTAAAAATAAACAATTTCCCAAAAAGCCTTATAGGTAAAGCCCTAGTAAATACTTTTCAAGTCCAGGGCAGCCCTAAGGGGAAAATTTTTAATAGAGTTACAAAATTGAACTTGTTTACTCATCCTTTCTATAGGGTCAGTCAAGTTTAGGCTTATGCCTCCCATCTATTTTGATGCCGCTATATTTATCACTATTTGACTGTAGCTTATCTCACCTGGCCAGGCTTTTTCCCCGTCTGCTTCAAAAATGGAATACCATCAGAGATAAAGAGAAACATTTAAGGAAAACCTAACAATTATAAATAAGAAACGGCATCAAAATACATCAAGTGGGGTGCCTGGCTGGCTCACAGACTCTTGATCTCAGGGTTCCGATTTCATGCCCCACATGGAGTGTATAGATTACTAAAAAAAAAAAAAAAAAACTAACAACAACAAAACAAAATACATTAAGTAAAAACAGAAGTAAACAGAGGCCTACACAAACCCACAGTCTTAGATGGAGATTGCATAGCATCTTTCTCAGTAAAGGATAAAACGCAGGAGGAATGTCAAAGATTTGAACATTACCAATCATTTTTACCTAATTAATATGTGTAAAGTACAATACCTATCAGGTGTAGAATACACATCTGTTTAAAGTGTACGTAGAACGGGGGCACCTGAGTCACCAAGGTGCCCACAGAAGAAAATATTCATAAAACATATCTGACAAAAGACTAGTATCCAGGATATGTTAGTAACTACTATAACTCAATATTAATAAAGACAAATATCCTGATTTCAAACTGGGCAAAAATACAGACTTTTCAACAAATGATGCTAGAATAATCTGTAAGAAAAAAGAAAAAAGGAACCTCAACCTAAGCATCACACAAAAATCAATTCAAAGTGGATCATGGATGTGGTGCCTAGGTGGCTCAGTTGGTTAAGTGTCTGCCTTTGACTCAGCTCATGATCCCAGGGGTCCTGGGATGGAGCCCTACATGGGGCTCCCTGCTCAGTGGGGAGTCTGCTTCTCCCTCTGCCCATCTCCTGCCTCTACTTGTGCTCTCTTTCTCTTGCAAAAATAAATAAGTAAAATCTTAAAAAACAAAAACAAAAAACAAAGTGGATCATGGATCTAAATGTAAGACATAAAACTATAAGACCTACAGAAAAAAACATTTGGTAAAATCTTCATATCTACTGCTAGGCAGACTTCTTACACTTGACAACAAAAATACAATCTGTAAAATAAAACAATGATAAATCTGCCTTCATTAAAATTTAAATATTTTGCTCTTGTGAAAGACCCTGTGAAGAGGATGAAAAGATGAGCTACAGTCTGGAAGAAAATACTTGCAAATCACATATATGACAGAGAACTAGTATCTACAATAAGCAGTTCTCAAAACACACTCGTTAAAAAAACACACAGTTTGATTAGAAAATAAAAGAAACAGGCATTTCACCAAAGAAGATATACAAATGGCAAATAAATACATGAAAAGATGTTCAGCATCATTAGGCATTAGGGAAATGCATATTAAAACCATATGAAGGGGGACGCCTGGTGGCTCAGTCAGTTGAGCAGCTGCCTTCACCTCAGGTCATGATCCCAGTGTTCTGGGATCGAGCACCACATTGGGCTCTCTGCTCAGTGGGGAGCCTGCTTCTCCCTCCTTCTGCCTGCCGCTCTGTCTACTTGTGATCTCTATCTCTCTGTCAAGTAAATAAGTAAAATCTTTAAAAACAACAACAACAACAACCCATATGAAGGGGTGCCTGGGTGGCTCAGCTGTTAAGCATCTGCCTTCAGCTCAGGTCACGATCCCAGGATCCTGGGATCAAGGCCCACCTCGGGATCCCCAACCAGCTGGGAGTCTGCTCCTTCCTCTCCCTCTCTCCCAGCTTGTGTTCCCTCTGTCACTGTCTCTCCCTGTCAAATAAATAAATAAAACCTAAAAGAAAAAAAGAAAGAAAAAGAAAAAAACATATGGAATCTCACTCCACACATCTGAGAATGGCTAAAATTAAAAATAGGGATTAATTGTAAATGCTGGCAAAGATGCAAAGAAACTGAATCACTCATATATTGCTGGTGGGAATGTAATTTGGTATATTTTACCATGTTCTCTAGAAAACAACCTGACAGTTTCTTGAAAAACTAAACATGCAATAATCATACAACCCAGTAATTGTACTTCTGGGCACTTATCCCAGAGAAATGAAGATTTATGTTTTCTCAAAAACCTGTACATAAATGTCTATAGCAACTTCATATGCAATACCCACACATGCTACTGGACCAACAACAGTCTAGATGTCCTTCAATAAGTGAATGGTTAAGTAAATTGTGGTGCATCCTTGCCATGGACTATTACTAAACAATAAAGAGGAATAAGCTATTGGAACAGGGCATAGTCTGGGGTACCTGGGTGGCACAACTGGTTAAGCATCTGACTCTTAGTTTGGGCTCAGGTCATCATCTCAAGGCCCTGATCTCAGGGTTGTGGGATCCCGCCCCATATCAGTGTGGAATCTACTTAAGATTATCTCTCCCCTCTTCCTCTGCTCCTTCCAGCTCAAAAAACCAGATAAATAAAATCTTAAAAAGAAAAACAGGGGACCTGGGTGGCTCAGTCAGTTAAGCATCTGCCTTCGGCTCAGGTTGTGATCCCTGGACCTGGGATCGAGTTCTACATCGGGCTCCCTGCTCAGCGTGGAGCCTGCTTCTCCCTCTGTCTCCCCTCTACTCTGTCTCTCATGGATAAATAAATAAAATCTTTTAAAAGGAGAAAAAAAAGGATATTGGGGTGGAGGGAAGTTAGGTGTGACTATAAAAGGGCAACATGACATCCTTATGATGATGAAAATACTCTGTACCTTGATTGCATCAACAGCAATATTCTAGTGGTTATAGTGTTTTGCAGTATTTTATTTTCAAGATATAGTTTTGTAAGCTGTTACCATTAGGAGAAATGGGGTAGAAGGCACACAGTTCTCCCTATACTATTTTTTACAACCGCATACAAATTTACAAATCTCTCAAAATGAAAAGATTAATTTTTTAAAATTTAATTTAATTTATTTATTTGACAGACAGAGATTGCAGGTAGGCAGAGAGGCAGGCAGAGAGAGAGGAAAGGAACCAGGCTCCCTGCTGAGCAGAGAGCCTGATGCGGGGCTCGATGCGGGGCTCGATGCGGGGCTCGATGTGGGGCTCAATGTGGGGCTCAATGGGGCTCAATGCGGGGCTCGCTCCCAGGACCCTGGGATCATGACCTGAGTGGAAGGGAGAGGCTTTAACCCACTGAGCCACCCAGGCACCCCAAAAAAAAGATTAATTTTTTTGAACGTTCAATTGTATTTTTCCAACTTTGTAATACTACAATTGAAAAAATTTTAAGTCTAATTTTTTTTAAATTGGGCAAAAGATTTAACAGACCACCAACAAATTCTAAGGAATGGCCAATACGTACCTTAAAAAGTGTTCCACATCATTAGTCATCAGGGAAATGCAAATTAAAACCCCATGCATTACACCGGAATGGCTAACATCTTGAAATGTTTGAATTAAAAAGACTGACAATGTCTGCTGTCAGGAGATTGGGGAGCAACTACTGCTCTCATCCATTGTTGGTGGAAATGCAACAAGGAACAACCACTTTTGAAAACTGCTTGACAAGGTCTCAAAAAGTTAGAAAGATACCTATCATATGACCCAACAATTCCACTTCTAGGTATTTACCCAAGGGAACTAAAAATATATAGTTACAAAAAATTTGTAGAAGAATGTCCATAAAGCCAAAAGTTGGCAACATCCCAGAAGGATATTGGCAACCATCCGTAGGAGGATGGGTAAACAAATCGTGGTATAGCTACATGATAGAATATTATTCATCCATGAAAAGGAAGGCACTATTGATAGACATGTCAACATGCATGAATCTCAGAAAACTTATGCTGCGTAAAACAAGCCTTACACAAAAGAGTCATGCTATAGAATTCCATTATATGAAGTCCTAGTACAGGGAGAACCAACCTATGGTGAGGGAAAAAACAGATGAAAGAGAACAGTGTTTGCTTTCTGGGTATAGGCAATGGGGATTAACTGGAAAGAAGGATGAGGAAACTTTCTAGAATGATGGTAAAATTCTCTCTCTTAGAGATTAGGGTTACACAGGTCACACTCACAACCCAATGAACATACACTTAGGATATGTGTTTTTCACCTGTGTCAACAGTATTGATGTATAAGTAAATATGTCCATGCTGAAACATTTAGGGGATAAGAGTACTATTGTATGCAATTTATTTAGAAATGCATCTTATTTTATTTTTATTTCTTTAAAGATTTTTTTAAAAATTTATTTATCAGAGAGAGAGGCCACAAGCAGGGGGAGAAGCAGGCAGAGGGAGAAGCAGGCTCCCTGGTGAACAAGGAGCCCGATGTGGGACTCGATCACAGGACCCTGGGATCATGATCCAGGCCGAAGGCAGACATCTAACTGACTGAGCCACCCAGACATCCCTCTTTAAATACTTTTTTGTTTTTAAATAATCTCCACACCCAATGTGGGGCTTGAACTCACAACCCCAAAACAAAAGTTGCATGTCCACCAAATAGGTGCCCAGGTGCCCCAATAAATAAAATCTTTTAAAAAAATGTCCAACAGGGGCACCTACGGGTCTCAGTCAGTTAAGCACTGGCCTTTGGCTCAGCTCATGATCCCGGGGTCCTGGGATTGAGTCCTTCTGTCTCTTCCTCTGCTCCCCACAAAATAAATAAATAAATAAGTAAAATCTTTTTAAAAAATGTCTAACAAGCACATAAAAAATAGTGCTAAGATCACTTATCTAGTAACCGTAAACTAAAACTACAATGAAATACAAGTTCACACTAGAAGGAGTAAAGTAAAAAGACTCACAACAGCAAATATTGACTAGCTAGGCTATGGAGTGACTGAGACTGTCATGCAATAGTGGTTGCCCAGTGAAATGAGCACACTGAAGAACTATTTAGAACATTCTTAGTAAGTTATAGTTGTGCCTAGTCCTAATGATTTATCCAAGAGAATGAATACAAATGTTCATCAAAAAACTTGAGCAGGAATGTTTGCAGCAGTCCTATTCATGATGACCTCACACTGGAAGTAAGCTGAATGTGCATTAGTGGAAGAAAGGGTAAATAGAGGTATACTGATTCAATGGAATACTACTCAACAATAAAATAAAATGTACTGAGATCAGCTCTTCCAACAGACAGGACAAACCCCCCAGGTACATGTAGAGCAACTGTTTCTGAGAATGACCCGAAGACTAGCATAATAGCTCTTCCACAGCAAAGATATAAAGAAAAAGTCACATCAGAAGGTAGGAGAGGCAGAGACATGGTCTGGTCAGGACCCACAGGCTCGGTGCAGGGACCCACAAGCAGGAGGGATAACACAAATGTGAGGTCCTCCCTGAAGAGGGAGGAGTTTAAGTCCCACATCAGGCGCCCCTGTCCTGGAGACCTGCGCCAAAAGATGAGCCCAAGTAACACCTGGCTCAGGAAATCAGCAAGGCTTGACACTGGGAGAACAGAGGGCCATTGGAAACGAAGACTCTATTCTTTTTTTTTTTTTTTTTATTTGAGAGAGACAGTGAGAGACAGCATGAGCGAGGAGAAGGTCAGAGAGCAAAGCAGACTCCCCCGTGGAGCTGGGAGCCCGATGCAGGACTCGATCCCGGGACTCTGGGATCATGACCTGAGCCAAAGGCAGTCGTCCAACCAACTGAGCCACCCAGGCATCCCGAAGACTCTACTCTTAAAGGGCACTTGCACAAAGTTACTTGCTCTGAACCCAGTACAGAGCCAGCCATTTTATAAGGATCTAGGCCATATGAGAAGGAAATTTATTGACTAATTTTAGGGCATGTGCCAGAGGGGCAAGGATCTGTAGGAACTTTCTCTGGGAATGGAAGCTCTGGCAGGCACTGTTCTACTCACCCTCTTTCTATCTAGCTGGCTTGGCACAGGTGGGCACAATTTCTGACACTCTCCATCTACTTGCTAGCACCCCTCACCTGCCAAGTATGCTGCTGTGGACCTGACCTACCCAACCCACCCACCTTAGTAGATGCCCCTCCAAAGTGGTTTCCATCCTGCTGCCCGTGGGGAGATGGGGGTCAGCCCTGCTCACCAGCACACTCCATACCTACATCCAGGCATCAAAACCAGCCAGCTGGGAACCAACCTCATGAACCAGCTGTAGCCCAGCCACCACAAGGGGCACCTTGGGCACCTGGTTCTAGTGACGAGGAGGGACCACACTTCTGGGCCCCACAGGATACCTTCTACGTAAGGCCACCTCTTCAAGACCAAGAGACATAGCTGATTTACCTTACACATGGAAACAAACAGAGAGTCAAGCAAAATGAAGAGACAGAGGACTATGTTCCAAACAAAAGAACAAGACAAAATCTCAGAAAAAGAACTAAATAAAATGAAGATAAGCAATCCACCTGATAGAGTTCAAAGTAATGATCTTAAATGCTCACCAAACCCAAGAGAAGAGTGGATGAACACAATGAGAACTTCAACAAAGAGAGAAAAGACATAAAAGAAACAATGAGAGCTGAAGAACACAATAACTGAAATGAAAAATACACCAGTGGGAGGAGATCAAAAGAAGATTAGAGGAGGCAAAAGAATCATTCAGGGACCTGGTGGACAGGGTAGGAGAAATCACCCAAGCTGAAGAGCAAAAAGAAAAAAGAATTTTAAAACATAAGGATTTCGGGAGGGACCTCTGATACAACAAATGTCAAGTGTACCAACAATGGTATTATAGGGATCGTGGGCAGGGGTGGGGTGGGTGGGCAGAAATAGGTGAAGGGGATTAAGAAGTATAGTCTTCCAGTTTTAAATGAGTCATGGGGCTGTAAGGTACAGCATAGGGAATATAGTCAATATTATTGTAATAACTTTGTATGGTGACAGATGGTAACTAGACTTACTATGGTGATCATTTCACAATGTATACAAATGTCAAATCACTAAGCTGTATCCATGAAACTAATATCATATAGTATGTCAACTATACTTCTAAATAAATAAGAATACATGCAACAATATAGATAAATCCTCAAAATATTATGTTAAATTTTAAAAAGCCAGCCATGTAAAAACTATACATGACATAATTTCTCTAATATAAAATCTAAATATAGACCTAACTAATTAGTGGTAAAAGAAACCTGATAGCAGTTGTAGGGGGGTTGGAAAGGAATTGGTTGGAAAAAGACAGGAGAAAACATGCCAGGAGGATGAAACATTTTACACAGTTTTCTACAGGTGTGAGCAATTGTCAAACTCATTGTACTGAATATCTAAGATCTCTGCATTTTATTGTATATTTATTATATCTTAATTAAAAATCTGAAAGTTGATCACTTTTCATATCCTAGCAAAAATCAGTTGGAAAATAAAATAATTCCATTTAAAATATCACAGAAAGGGCGCCTGGGTGGCTCAGTGGGTTGGACCTCTGCCTTCAGCGTGGGTCATGATCTCAGGGTCCTAGGATCCAGCCCCGCATTGGGCTCTCTACTCAGCGGGGAGCCTACTTCCCCCTCTCTCTGCCTGCCTCTCTGCCTACTTGTGATATCTCTCTCTCTGCTAAATAAATAAATAAATAAATAAATAATCTTTAACCAAGAAATCACAAAAAGACTCAGAAATAAATTTAACAAAAGACTTTGCCCTAAAAAATTACAAAATTTGGGGGCCACCTGGGTGGCTTAGTCAGTTAAACATCTGACTCTTGTTTTTGGCTCAAGTCATGATCTCAGGGTCTTGAGATTAAGCCCTGTGTCTGTGGCTTTGTGCTCAGTGGGGAGTATGCCTAAGATTCTTTCCCCCTCTGCTATTCCCCCTGCTCATGCTCATACAAGCTCTTGCTTTCAAATAAATAAATAAATAAAATCTTTTTTTTTTTTTTAATTACAAAATTTTGTTAAGAGAGTTTGAAGGAGATCTAAATAAATGGTAACATATATCATATGAATGGATTGAGAGGTTTGGCAATGTTAATAAGTCACTTCTCCCCAAACTGATCCATATAGTCAAAACAATCCCAATCAAAATCATGGAGAACACTTTTTGTTGTTGTTATTAGAAATTGATAAACTGATTCTAAAAAAAATTTTAAAGATTTTATTTATTTATTTGACAGAGACAGACGTGGCAAGAGAGGGAGTAGCAGAGGAAGAACACAAGCAGAAGAAGTAGGAGAGGGAGAAGCAGGCTTCCTGCTGAGCAAAGAGCCTGATGTGGGGCTCGATTGAAGGACCCTGGAATCATGACCTGAGCCGAAGGCAGACACTTAACTGACTGAGTCAACCAGATGTCCCTAAATTTTTTTTTTTTTAAGATTTTATTTATTTTTCAGGAAGAGAGAGAGAGCACACACAAGCAAGGGGGAGCTGCAAACAAAGGAGAAGCAGGCTCCCTGCCGAGCAGGGAGTCTGATGTGGGGCTCGATCCCAGGACCCTGGGATCACAACCTGAGCCAAAAGCAGATGTTCAACCAACTGAGCCACCCAGGTATCCCCTGATTCTAAAATTTACATAGAATATAAAATGCCAACAAAATCTTGAAAAAGAAAAATGATAGGGGACTTCTCTGACACCCTATAGCTATAGTAAGCAAGACTGATTTTCATCAGGATAGACATGAAATTATACAGAATAGAGTCCAGAAATTGACTTACACTTAATACAATCAACTGATTTAAATGAAAAGGAAAATATTTCAAATAATAGTGGAAAAAATGGCTATTTGCAGGAAAAATAATGAGCCTTGACACATACCTGACACTATCTACAACAATTAATTCATGATGGGTCATAATGCTAAATGTAAATGTTAAAACCATAAAATTTTTAGAAGAAATCATAGGGAATATTTCCAAGGCCTGAGGTTAAGCAAAGATTTCTGAACAGGACGCAGAAAGCAGTAACAATAAAAGAAAAATACGATAAATAAGACTTCATCAGAATTTTAAAATTCTGTTCATCAGAAAATGGATAGCCATGAGGTCATAGGGTGCCTGGCTGGCTTAGTAGGTAAGCAACTCTAGATCTCAGGGTTGTGAGTTCAAGCCCCATGTTGGGGGTAGAGTTTACTTTAAAAAAAAAAAAAAAAGAAAAAAGTAAAAAAAAATGGATAGCCAAGCCACAGACAGGGAGAAAATATTCACAAAATTCTATTCCTGGTAATAGTAATATTAATAAAAGTATTACTGACAAAGGACTTTATCTAGGATATGTGAAGAACTCCCACCATTTAATAAGAAAAAAGACAAAAAATGGGCAAAGTTGGGGTGCCTTGGTGATTCAGTCAGTTGAGCAATGACTCTTGATTTAGGCTCAGGTCACGATCTCAGGGCCCTGGGATCCGGCCCCATGTCAGGCTTCATGCTCAGTGGGGAGTATGTTTGTGGATTTTCTCTCCCTCTTCCTCAGCCCCTCTCTCCATCGCATCTCTGTCTCTCTCTAAAGATAAATAAATCAATCTTTTATTTTTTTAAGATTTCATTTATTCATTTGAGACAGAGAGAGAGAAAACAAGCAGGGGGTAGGAGCAGTGGGAGAGAGAGAAGCAGATTCCCCACTGAGCAGAGAGCCTCAAATGGGTCTTGATCCCAGGACCCTGGGATCCTGATTCCAGGACCCTGAGCTGAAGGCAGACATTTAACCAACTGAGCCACCCAGACACCCCCCAAAATAAATCTTAGAAAAGAAGAAGAATGGAGTTAAGATTTGTGTATTTCAATTTTACCCAAAAATGCCTGCATTAAAAAAAAAAATCAAGATAGATGACTGGGGTGCCTGGCTCTCAGTAGAACATGAGACTCTAGATCTCTGGATCATGAATTCAAGCTCCCCGTTGGACATAGAGTTTACTTAAAAAAAAAAAAAAAATCAAGGTGACTAAAATAACTGCAGTACGTCCTCCTAAATGGAACAGTACTCAATAACAAAAGGGAATGAACTACTGAAACATACAACATTATGGGCAAATCTCAAAACATGATGCTGAGCAAAAGAAGCCAGACAGAAAACATTAGATAAATGGTCCCATTTATTTATCTAGTGTTCTGGAAAAGGCAAAACTAGATCAAAACAGCAGTTGCTGTGGTATCAACCACAACAGGGCAGCATGCGATATCTTTCTGAGGTTATGGCAAGGTTCCATTCGTTCTCTGTGGCAGTGTGGTCG
The DNA here is from genome assembly GCF_011764305.1 of Mustela putorius furo. NCBI lineage: Eukaryota > Metazoa > Chordata > Mammalia > Carnivora > Mustelidae > Mustela > Mustela putorius. The sequence goes on from NW_025421292.1 coordinate 2,803,151, forward strand.
CTGTGCAGACCCAAGTTCAGTCTACTATTTCCTGCAGGTGTTCAAGTGTTTTCCACGTGGCCAGCACTCCTGGTCAAATCTCTCTCCCGCCCTGTGCTTCTGCCATTACATCTCCATCTCTACCTCTCCTGTCTCCCTCCTTCCTTATAAGGACCCTTGCAAATGCACCATGGCCACCCACATAATACAGGATAATATGATTATACGGGATACCCAACTATATCTGTGTATCAAAACTCAGCACTGTACCCATATAAAGGATGAATTGTAATTGCATGTAAATTATACCTCATAAGCCTGACTTTTTAAATTTTTTTAAAGATTTTATTTATTGGGGGGGAGGGTGCAGAGGAAGACAATCTCATGCAGACTCCCCACTGAGTGTGGAGCTCGATGTGGGACTTGATCTCAATAAGCCTGACTTTAAAAAAAAATAACTAAGGGGTGAGCAGGGAGTGGGTATAGAGATAGATACAAGACAGCAGGGGCGTCTGTCAGTTAAGTTTCTGACTCTTAGTTATGGCTCAGATCTTCCAGATCTCCCAGCTGTAGGATCAAGTCCCACATTGGGTTCGTGCTCAGCGCAGATTCTGTTTTGGATTCTCTCCCTCTCCCTCATGCTTGCGTGTTCTCTCTCTCTCTCAAATAAATAGATAATATTGTAAAAGAAAATACAGCAACGACAAGAGAGGCAGAATGCTGGTGACTGGGGAATTTCGGTGGTTGGTATATGGTTGTCTCTTCTGCTCTTCTGTTTTATTTAACATTTGAAATTTTCCATGATAGGAAGTTGTGGTTGTTCATTTTGAAGGAAAGAGAAATTGTGTGATGGAGGCAAAGATGTCACAGAGTCATTGATTGTTCATCCCTCAGGACACTTTCTGCACATGAATGAACTGATGCCCCTGGAGTGTCAAACTGACTTCCTGTATCACCGCCGGCCCCCCCATGTCCCGCCACACACACTTAAATAAGCTAGAGTTCTTTCCTTTGACAGTTTTTGCTGGTATTCCTAAAAAATTTTTAATGCCACTTGATTCTTGGCTGCCACTTTTTTTTTCCCCCTCTGTTTTAAGGTCTCCTTATTCCCTGGGCTTGGGTATCCTCTCCCGCTTAATATTTATTTTTAAAGATGCCCTTTTCCTTACAATGGCCTCTTTGATATGTCAGTAAACCATGCAGGGCTTATTTTTCAAGTGGCTGTTCTTTTGGATTTGTGCCATGCATTTATCACGGGCTTCCAATAAAGCACTTTGAAAAAGAAATAGGCTCCAGGCTTTCTATGGGCTGTAACTTTTTAAAACAATTCCTTTCATTTCTCCCCCTTAATGCCCTCATTCTGTCTCAGTTTCCCTTTCTAAAACTGAGCAATCAAATGATGGATTCACCCCCCCCCCTTTCCCGTTAGCAGGCTGAATGTGTATTGTGGTCACTATTGACGGAGTGGTTTACCCATGACCACTCAGTGCTCCAGTGTGGTCACTGTGCAGACCCAGATCTGGCCTCCTATTGCCTGCAGTTCAAGTATTTCCCAAGCAGCCAGCATTCCTGGGCACATCAATCCTCACCTTTATATTGTTAATTGACTCTCTATCATCTCGAGATAAAAATCCAAGCTCTTCCCACCTCCTAGAATGGCTCTGATAAAAAGACTGAACAGGCCAAGTACTGGTGAAGAGAAGGAACTGGAACTGTTGCACTGCTGATGGGAAGTGTGAGATGGGGCAGCCGCCCTGGAAAACAGTCAGGCAGGTCCTCAAAATGTTAGTCAGAATTACTGCTAGACCCAGTGACTCCATTCCTAGGCAGATACCCCAGAGGGCTGAAAATGTACGTCTACACAAAAACTCGTGCATGGGTATTCACAGCAGCGTTGGTCACGGTTAGCCAAAAACTGAAAACAGCGCCAAGGCCCAGCAACAGGTGAATGGATTAAAAATGTGTGGCATAGGGACACCTGGTGGCTCAGTGGGTTAAAGACTCTGCCTTTGGCTCAGGTCATGATCCCAGCATCCTGGGATAGAGCCCCACATCAGCTCTCTGATTGGCAGGGACCCTGCTTCCTCCTCTCTCACTGCCTGCTGCCTACTGGTGATCTCTGTCAGATAAATAAATAAAATCTTAAAAAAAAAAAAAAAAAAAAAAAAGATGTGTGGGGCACCTGGGTGGCTCAGTGGGTTAAAGCCTCTGCCTTCATCTCAGGTCATGATCCCAGGGTCCTGGAATCAAGCCCCGCATTGGGCTCTCTGCTCAGCGGAAGCCTGCTTCCTCCTCTCTCTCTGCCTACTTGTGATCTCTGTCTGTCAAATAATAAATAAATAAAATCTTAAAAAAAAAAATGTGTGGCATATCCACACAGTGGAATTCACACACAGCAATAAGGAAGTACTCAGGCAGGCCACAACACTGGAGTCTTAGAACAATGACACTAAGAACCCAGACTATGAAAGAATGCATTCCTTACAATGCCGTTTTGATAAAACTCTAGAAAAGGCAAACTTATCTATATGACAGAAAGCAGAGCGCTGTTCCCCTGGAGATGAGGGTGGGGAAGAGCGAGGGCTTACAAACAGAAGGAGACTTCTGGAGTGATAGATATGTTCATTACCTTGATTTCATGAGCATATCCATATGTAAAAACCAATCAGATTGGATGTCTAAACAGATGCACTTTATTGTATGTCCATGATACCTCAGTAAAGCTGAAAAACAAAAGAATTGAAAATAAGACACTTCCTAGACTTGGCCAAGGAAGCCCCAGCCTTCTCTAATACTCCACGGGGAACCAGCTGGGCCAGCCACCATTATTGCTTCTTGCTATTAGTCCAAACTGTAAGGTGTACTTCAGATGGTCATGGTGACCCACGGGTCACAGAAGGCCCACCAGCCTTCCCGTGGAGTGCACTTGCTCTCTCCTCCCTGAAAGCCACCAATACAACCAACCATAATGGCTAAGCCACTTATCACTTAGTGTGTATTTCTAGGTCTGCCTTCCCTAATTCTGGAGAAACTCTGTAGTAAGGATGTTTCTCAGTTACTTTCATATTCCCAATTTAGTTTTGAAGAGATTTTTTTTTTAATTTTGTAAGTGTTCTTTCCACATAAGGGGATAATACAACATTTCAGAGACAACTCTTTAAGGACATCATTCATGCAGCTAAGAATTACGAAGGAGCTACTGCTCACGAAGCACTGAGCGAGGCCCCCAGAGCAAGGCTCAGTGTCACAATGGAGAAGAAATTTTCACAGTTTCAACAGCCTGTTCAAGCTAAGAGATGCTGCAGGCACTAACGAGACACCTCATTTGATGTTAAAGGAGTAACTTCTCTCAGGAAAGGCTTCTTTGAGGTGATATTTAGTCTGAAGAACGAAGAATGAATAGGAACCCTGAGTGGGTTGGGGTGGGAGAGTTTCCCTGAAATGGACCACTGCATGCAAAGAAGCTGAGAAAGACAGCAAGCTAGGTTAGCTGGGTCCTGGAACTTGGAGCCTTGTTTTGTTTGGTAGGCAGATGCAAAGTTTTGATGCACCTGTCAGGCCATGTAAGGAGTTCAGCATTCGTTTAGATTCTAGAAGACTCTAGAAGGCAACACAGAGCTTTTGAAAGATTTTAAGCTGGGGAATATCTTGTCCACATTTGTGTTTCCAAAAAATAACCTTGGCAGGGCAAAGCTGGAGGCAGGGAACCTCTTAGGAAGGGATTACAGCAGTTCTGGGAAAGTTACCGGCTGCCTGAGGTGCCGGCAAGGAGGAAAGTTTGCAACAGGAGGATCTGTTATACGTTTGCTTCCACCTCCAGCCCGGTTGTCTGTTTGCTGGTAGATCACCAGATTCCTTCTATAGCATCCTAAGACCATGTCCTTGTCCTGACAGCCTAACCAAAAATGGCCCTCTTACCCAAGTTGTTGATACTTTCTCTGAGAGCCAAGAGTCCTTCACCATTCATTGGAAATAGACAAACCTTGTTCCCAGGACAGTGACCAAACCAGGATCTCTCTCACGCTTGGGCTTTGAAACAAGTGCTATCAACAAGATTTTCTCCCATCTTTCTCCAATGTTTTAAGAAGTAAAAGGATCAACCAATTCTAAGGGTTCAGCATTAAAGCAGCAGAAGTCCATGACCCCACGTATTCCCAAACTTTGGAGAAGAATTTGATCGTGAGTGAGCCTGTCTTTTAGTTCTCAGAGGCCTGGCTTCTAGAAACAAGGGCAGGGATGGGAAATCCTAGCCACCATGGGCCCATGCTGCCATGCTGGAGGCCCAGGCCAGGCACCCGAGTAAGGAGTGTCCCAGAGAGCCCTCATGTTTGGGGCTAGAGGACACATCCTTCTCAAAAACATCTGTCTCCCAGCCCCTAACATAGGCATATGGTAGTTGCTTCTTGAAGATCTACAGTTAGGACTTTAAGCAAATCACAGACTTAAAGCTGCTACCAGCACTACCTATAAGGGAGACTGTTTCAGGGAAAGGGGGTTTATGTATTGGAAAGTCAGTGTTGAACTAGGGAAATTTGTCCTCAGCTGTCAGCACCCCAAATCCCTTACAAATCCTTAGCAACCTTTGTTGGTGGTAGTAGTGGTAGTGGGGTTTAGCGGGTGAGCTTCCAGGCTGGTGGGGAGATGTGAAGCTGTGAAGCAAACAGACCCTGGATGATGGACCAGGTTGCCCCAAAACTTGCACCCACTACAGGTTGTGCTCCAGGAGGCCTCTCCCTGCCTTCTAACCGGCTGTACAGGTGATCTTCCTAGGCATTTGTAATAGTCAACATCCGTTTTTACCCCCCCCCCAAAAAACCCTAATTTTTGACGAGAATTTCCTGACACCATCCTACATTCTGGTTTTCCTATAAAGGATGGAAAGCATCTTCACGGTGCCTGACTGGTCTCCCCCTTCCTCTGCTCAACAAACCCTACTCTGGGTCACTCCAGCAGTCATTCATCCCTTCCGCCCTGCACGTAGAATTCACTCTGGACATAATTATTTACCACTTAACAGTAGCTAGCATACACTTTTAAAAATTAAACTCTATGCCCAACGTGCTTGAACTCACGACCCCAAGATCAAGAGTCACATGCCCTATAAGCTGAGCCAGTCAGGTGCCCATGGCATACAGACTTTCAGTGTTTAGCTTTGGTTTTGTTTTCCTAGGTAGACTTAAGTCTTTTAAGGCAAATCTTGAGGCTGGTTTCCCAGAGCACTAGCACTGATCCCTGAACAGCTAATCAATGATTATTGATTGTTAGTGGTATTCAATCTACCAATGTAGGGGGAGGGGGCTGGCCAGCAGCGAAAGAGCCGCCTCTGTTGGGTTATGTCCACAGGCTACAATCCTACCTTGTATATTCCTTGAGTGATGTTGGAGAATATATCCTGGAACTAATTTAAGTCATGAGGAAAGGAGTTGGCAAGGAGCCCTAGCCAAAAAAGTGATATTTAAGGGCCAGAAAATCAGCAAGGTTATAGAGGAAACCCATCTGCTTGCTCGCTGGCTTTGGTGGGAAACAGAAAGGCTGGGAGCTTATTAGCATTTCATAGTGGAATCCAGGTTAAACAATCACAAGGCGTGTGAACACAGGCAAACCACTTGACATCACTTGAGCCAGCAGAAAAATTGGATAAAAAGCAATCTTTGGCAAGGAAGCCAAGGCCACACTGAAACAGCTTCCCCAAACACCACCTTTCTGCCAAAGCAAGCTTCTACTTATTGGTGGCTCAGAATACAAAGCTCATCTCTTAAAACTAGTGTTTTAAGTCCTCATTTGGTATTGCTGTCGGCTGCCACCTTGTGGTCCATATTACAGCCGCCTACCGAGACAAACAGGTTGCTGCTACCAGCACAAAACCACCTGTTCCCAAATGTTATGAATCTCACTTTGCTAACTGTCCATCTCTGTACAACGCTTGGCAGAGTCCCCCCACGCCCTTAAGATCCACTAGTTACCAGTTCCACAGAGAAAACTCACCTTGGCAGACACGTCGAGTTGTTGGCCCGAAGTTGCTGCCTCAAAGTATTTGACCCCATTCCTGTGTACTTCCTACAACCATCACCAGTCATGGTTCCATCTGTAAGCCAAAGCCAGTATTTGACCCAGCAAACCTCTGCAGGATTATGCCCCTGAAATTCTCACTGGCTGCACCTTCATGGCACCAACAAGGTCCCTTGGTATCTTTACCAAGATGGCACTTGGCCCCACTGGGGAATGTCACCACTCTAATCCATTTACTCCCATCACATGTAGGTAGGGCCACCACTTAAAAAGGCTCCAGGACACTGGACAAGTGTTCCCTCCTTTTAAAGGAGCCCTGGACTGGGGCACCTGTGTGGTTCAGATGGTTAGCATCTGCCTTTGGCTCAGGTCACAATCTCCAGGTCCTAGGACAGAGCCCCATCTTGGGCTGCCAGCTCAGAGGGAGTCTGCTTCTCCCTCTGCCTGTGCACTTTTAAATGAATAAATAAAATCTTTAAAATAAATAAATAAAGGAACCTGGGATGGCAAGAGTTCCAACCAGCTATTGTGATTATGTAAAAACAAAAACTCCCATGGGTTCTTCCTGTGGCTGGTGGTTCCCTTCAGGTGTTTGTGCAATTTTAACTGTTTCCTCCTTCCATTCATATAAACCTTAACCCTTGAAGGTTGAGACTAAATTCTGGGGTTAACAGAGCAGCAACATGCCCCCACTGCAGAGCTGCACCAGCAGGAACTGCCTAGAGAAGATGCCCCGCTCTCCAAGTAGCCCCCGAAAAGCAACCACACTGGACAGCACATCCTGGAACACAGGGCCAGGACTGCATCCCTAAACAGCCACATGTGATGCCACCCTGCATGGGGATGACCCCTTACCCCAGTCCAGTCTTGCCCCATTTACATTGTAATCCTTCTGTCATTCCTGTTCAGGCCACATAATGCAAACCAAATAGTACACAACAAGATTAATTTTTTTCTGGCTACAAATTTATTCAACACAAAACAATCTCCAACTTTACTGAGGTGGCTGACCACGTCCACGACCAAATCCGCCTCTCTGCAAGAGAAAACAGACAGCATGAGCATTAGTAGCAGGCTGAGCAGCAGGCCTCATTATCACAGGACAGGGCCCCGTGAAGCTCAAGAGTTCAGGCCATAAATTCAGCCCTGCCTTTTACTATGAGGCCACATTCACCACCCAGGCCGGTTTCCACATCTGTAAAATGGGAATATGGATACCCACGCAAGGGTATGTTTATACACACACATACACACACACACGCGCGCACGTGCACGCGCTCACACACACACACCCTCCCTCTCAGCACAGGACAAGACCTTGTGCCTGCCACACACACCACCTTCCCACAAACGAGGCCACAGAGAACACTTGTGCCATGATGACCTGCCACAGAACAGCTGTCACTCCAATAGGGCTACGCCCGCCCCGTGCCAGGCACTCTGCCTAATCGCACAAGCACCTGCCACAACTACAACTGGAACTCCTATTTTAAAGAGGAGGAAAATAGAAGCACAGCAGGGATGTGTCCAATATCACATCATCTGAAAAAGATGAAGACCCTGACCCCAGCCATCTTGGTTCTAGAACTCACTCAATCTCTAGTCTGGAGTTCTTTTTTTTTTTTTTTTTCCTAGTCTGGAGTTCTTAACCCTAAATCTTAATTCATGAAAATAAGGGAGTCACAATTACGATGCTCACTAATGAAGAAACCAACACTATGCCACATGTAATACTGATTTGGGAGACTCATTTCAGTAATATATCTATTTACAAAAGTTTACATACTCCATCTTCATGTAAAAACTCAGAATTCATGTTATTTTTGGGGGGATCCACTGTAGCAAGGGGTGGACCCACCACACTGCATAGGATCCCTAGAACTTGTAGGCCCCCAGGACCAGGCCAGAACAATGACTAGGGAGAGCCAACAGGGATACTCACAAACTGGAACTCAGTTGCTGAACCAGCCCCAGCCTCAGCTTTCTTGTCGGCACCAGCTGGAAGGAGAAATACCAATTCGGAGTCATCTTATGTTATGATCTGTTACAGACCAAGGGAAGACAGGTCTCCAGGATGATTCTGCAGAAGCCATGTCCGCAAATGTACCCCGGGAAGTACCCTGTGAACCACTCCTGCCCCTCCCTTTCCTGGGGCAGCTTTCCTTAAATCATCCTTCCAAACTCACAGCCCAAACTGTCACTTCCAGGAAGGCTGCCCAGACCACAAAGCCTGGGATATGTGCCCCTCTCTATGGCCAAAGAGGACCCTCGTTTCCCACTGAGTTACTTACATGCTTCAGATTGGCATCTAGCTTACAGAAGAGATAAAGGACACGAAGGCCCACAAAAGCAAAACCAACCAGCAGCATGACCATGATAAAAAATAAGATGAAAGACCCAGTGCTGCCCTGCCTGTACGGTGGCCACTAGTCCAAACTGAGGTGTGTGCAACATACATGTAAGTTGTCAAAATTTAAGAGAATGCAAAACATCTTGCTAATGTTTATACAGATTACATGTTAAAATAACATTTTAAAATATACTGGATTTAGGGTGCGTGGCTGGCTCAGCGGGTAGAGCATGCAACTCTTGTTCTTGGGGTTGTAGGTTTGAGTCCCATGTTGGGTGTATATCATTTAAAATTAAAAAACAAAACAAAACAAAACAAAAAACCATACTGGATTTAAAAAATTATTGCTGTAAACTACCTTCCACTTGTCTTAGGTGTGGCCACTAGGAAATGTTATGGTTCACGAGGGATGTGGATGGAGACAGCACCATCAGGGGGCGTAGTCTCACTAATATCTCAATTAGGTCTCACGCTGGCCCATTTCAGACCACATCCATCATTAGGCTCTTGCCCCTCACTTCCCTGCAGCCCAAGCTACCATGTCCCCAACTCTACTTTTGTTCAGGCTGCTCTCACCCCACCTCAACTTGGGAAACCCATGAGGCTCAGGCCCAACCTTGTCTCCCTGACTGATTCCGCACGTGGTGTGACCTCTAGTAGGAGCAACCATTAACTTCTTCTGAACTGAGAGCCTGTTCGTTTGAAAAATTCTTACTATTCAGTAACATACTCAAGTCAAGTAATCACTTCTATTTCATATTTCAACAATTAGCAGCCATGACCAGAGACAGGCAAGAGTAAAGAACTTAATGAAAATTCCTCTTCATGGGACACCTGGGTGGCTCAGTGGGTTAAAGCAGCCTTTGGCTCAGGTCATGATCCCAGGGTCCTGGGATCAAGCCCCACATTGGGCTCTTTGCTCAGCAGGGAGCCTGCTCCCTGCCCCCCGCGACCTCTCTCTGCCTGCCTCTCTGCCTACTTGTGATCTGTCAAATAAATAAATAAATAAAATCTTAAAAAAAAAAAAAAAGAAAAGAAAATGCCCCTTCATACTTTGCTTTCATATCACCATCAACTGCTTCTCAACAAAGATATGGACTATTGAAAAAAAGTCCCAAGCCCTGGGATGGTTAAGTCACTCACGGTGGCTCAGTCAGTTAAGCATCCGCCTTTGCAGGTCATGATCCCAGGGTCCTGGGATGGAGTACCACATCAGGCTCCCTACTCAGCAGGGAGTCTACATCACCCCCCCCTCTGCCTGCTGCTCCCCCTGCCTGTGCACTCTGACAAATAAATAAATAAAACCCTTTAAAAAATAAATAAAATAAATCCCAAGCCCTACCATGGCCCACAGAGCTATGAGACCTACATCCTCAATATGACTCTCCTGCTGCCTTCTGCTTCAGAAAGCCATGTGCCTTCATGGTCGTCCCCCAGGGAGCCACTGGCTGACTCCTTCCTTCAGGTGTTTGCTTATTAAATCGTACTTCTGCAGCTTTCCCTGATAACTGCACCACTGATCCCTCTGCTTGAATTTTTCCCTGCAGCACCCATGCCATGGACATACTAGACAGTCCTTTCTGCTTACTAGTTTCCTACTACTAAAACGCAATTTCAATGAGAAACGTCTTTTGTCTGTTATGCACACTGTCTTTGGCTCCCAGAACAGAGCCTGGCAAGTCACACTCAATGTATATACATTATCTGAATGAACAAACATCTGTTATTCCAAATCAATGCAAACACCTGCTGTTTAAAAACTAAATTTTTTTCTGTTTAAAACTATTTTTTAAGAAAACAGTAAGGATAACTTAAGTGGGCGCCCTCAAGAATCTGTGACACAGGAACACAACTACAAAACTAAGAAAAGCATGTTGCTTTCTTGAAAGTTTTCAATTTTGCTCTAGAGGTCTTCAACAGAACTTGTCTGTATCCCCAATGAAGCAGGCTTTTGTCCTAACCCCACCCATCAAACCCCTGCAAGGACTCCAGCTAAAAAAGACCTGAAGATTGAGACCAAGAATCTTTCCTGGTCACCTTGGCACTTTCAAGGGCTGAGCCCCAGCCAGGGTGCCCAAGAATCCAAGGACTCTTCCCCAATGCCCCCGACAGAGAGGATGCTTCACTCACGGGGCACAGCGCTTCGTCTGTAGGTGTCTCTGTCAGCTTCCCCTCGTGTGAGTCTTGCAGGTCGCTCTCCCTCCAGACCTATACAAATTAAATGACATGTGAATGTAGGGCAATGTGCAGACTCTGTGCCCTTCAGGATGAGAAAAGTGGAAACAACTTAGTTATGCTGGGTTAAAGGGGACAGAACTCTTGGACCCAGAGCTATCAGCTAGAAATTTTGTCATCACCGACACTGGCTTCTCCAGAGCCTAGAACACGCAAAATTAAAATGCCACCCATCTGTAAAAGGATCACTTTTTTCTGTTCTATTTCTCAACCCAGACACACATTTTCCAATTACTTGGCAAATTAAGCAATCCAACCGTTTCTACAAACATCTGAACAGCCAAAATTTTGAACATTACCCATCTCTGAAGTGGAAAATCTCCTGGGCAAACAGAAAAGGAGGTACCATAAGCTGAAAGCCCCACTTCCAGTAGTCAGGGTGTAAATACAGAGGCCACCAAAGAGTCCTTAGTTGCTCTGGGCTTCTTCATACACCTCACTAGATTGTGGATATAACGGCAGATTTAAAAACTACTCTTAAGGGGCGCCTGGGTGGCTCAGTGGGTTAAAGCCTCTGCCTTCGGCTCAGGTCATGATCTCAGGGTCCTGTGATCGAGCCCCACATTGGGCTCTCTGCTCAGCGGGGAGCCTGCTTCCTCACTCTCTCTGCCTGCTTCTCTGCCTACCTGTGATCTCTTTGTGTCAAATAAATAAATAAAATATTTGTTTAAAAAAAGCTACTTTTAAGATACTCTCATCAACACTGGAAGTTTAATCTGGTACCTTCTTCACCTAGTTACCCTGGAACTTTCCTTCAAATCCACATGATTAGAATATAGATCGTAGTTATCTTGAATATCACAGGTTTGAACTGCATGGGTTCACAATCCCTTTTTCGATAAAAGTATAGTAGTACAGTAAATATGTTGATTATTTTCTTAATGTTCTCTTCTTTATTTTAAGGCTATCAATAAACTATTTCTTATCAGTAAGATTCTGGTCAACAGCAGACTATTAATAGTTTTCAAAAAATCAAAAATCTTGGACAATGGGGGTGGGTGGGTGGGAATGGGGACAATGACGTCACAGGCGCCCTGACTGCTAAGTTGTTCCAAGGGTCAACTATATATTTTTTTAGTATGAGAAGTTAGATTGAACCTGTAGTGAGTGACTAAAATAAATAAATGCCAGGTCCCATCTATGCCAACCAAATCAGAATCAGTGGGGTCCAGACAATGGAACCTCCCCCACCCTGGGATTCCAAGATGTAGTGGAGAACCTTTCCTCCACTGATACATAATCCCACCCAACCACCAGAATCCCACCAGGAAGCTGTCATTAAAAAATACAAATTCCTGGGCGCCTGGGTGGCTCAGTGGGTTAAGCCACTGCCTTCGGCTCAGGTCATGATCCCAGGGTCCTGGGATCGAGTCCCGCATCGGGCTCTCTGCTCAGCAGGGAGCCTGCTTCCTTCTCTCTCTCTGCCTACTTGTAATCTCTCTCTGTCAAATAAATAAATAAAATCTTTAAAAAAAAAAAAAAATACAAATTCCTGAGCGCTACCAAGCCTGTCTCCACGGGAATCTGGGCAGTCTGGTGATCTGTTTTAGGACCCTCTGCACCTCATCACCCAAGCCCACAAACTGCTGCTCCTACAAAGTTCCTGTGTTAAGTTCTTTCAGAATCTAAAGAAAGAGAACCATAACCTTGACAACCTGCAACTGTGAGCCAACCATGATCTTGAGCCAGAATGTAATTCATCCCCCACAAGCACATCCTTTCACGCTACAACTATATACACACCCGCCCTCCCCTATCTGACTTTTGTTTTTGCTCTCATTGCCAAGAAACTCTAGAACACTCTCCATCTCTTTCACATGTGGTAAACAGCTTTGCTCTGGTCTTGAAGAGTTACTCAATGCCCAACCATACATGCCAGGACACAAACTATGCTCTGTTTAATGGCATCCCTGAAGACCTGACCTAATCGCGGTTCCATGACAAGGTACAAAGGTTCCAGGCCTTGGCCCAGGTCCTGCAAGCCAGAGCCCCCTCTTAAGTGGACACCAATGGTGTATGGTAAGACCTCGTCTGTCTGATCCCCCCAAGTTTCATATACATTCCCCCAGAGAAGGATCAACTTCAGAGCAGGCCTTTACACGGGCAACATACCTTTGGGCCGTGGTCTGCCAGTCTCAGGGCGGCTGCGGCGCAGAGTGGCAGGCACAATCTCAGGGGGCAGGTGGAGGTAATCGCGCAGATACTGGATACCCTCGTTGGTAAGGTACCAGTAGAAATGTCTCCAGGCAAACTGTTCCTTTACGTAGCCTCGTGATTTGAGAGACTGGAAGACAGAACACAACTATCAAGACAGAACCAGAGGCTTCAATCTAGAAGCTTGGCGCAAAAGGACGCTAAATTGCATAGACGAGTTTTCATGGTGTATCTACCTCAGCGCCCTTCAAGGCAGCAAGCAGCTCTGGCTGTCCTGACCTCTCCTTGGAATGTGCCTCGAACATTTAGTGGAAAATCCCTCCATCTGCACCCCACTCGAGCAGCCCCCAGGCTACCTGCATGGCCTTCATGACGTGAAGATTGGGCACGTTCTTGTCTGCCAACTCAGGGTGTTTGGGCATGTGGACATCCTTCTTGGCCACCATCACTCCCTCCTTGAAAAGGAGTTCATAAATGGCAATTCGGTTCTTCTTGGGCATCAACATCTGGAAGGAAGCATATCATCAGGAACATTTCTGAGCAATGAAGCCAGGGCCCAGCAACCAAGTTCAGGACCCCAGAACGATCCCCAGGGAATCCCAGTCCAAGGGGCGGGTACCTCAAACCACACCGTGATCAACCTGCAGAGAGAACTTCAAACCCTGCAAAACTGAAAGCCCCTGGTTACCCTCCTCCACCTCCCAAACACGCTGGAGGAAAAACTTGCCATGATGTTTGAGCAAAACAGGAGTAGGGTTACTGCTCGCTACAGACTTTACTCTCACACCCACAGAAATATAACGTAGGGGCGGGGGGCAGCAAACCTTGTATTCCCGGACTATTTGGGGAAACATCAGCAACTGTACCTAGCGCGGAATACTTGCAGGGGCAAGGACGCAGGGTGGGCCTGGAGGGGAGCCCTCCCTTCGTGACAGGCCGCTGACCCCAAACCAAAAGGCCAAGGCCTTCGCACCCTCATCCCCTACCTCTCTTTCCTCCAAACCAGAGCTCCAGGGCCACCAGGAGGCGGCCAAGGATGAGGGACTCCGGAGCGAAACAAAGGCGGGCAAGGGGGACCGCAGTCTCCCTAACCTCGCCAGAAGAGTCGCCGCGGCACCAGGGTTTCAATCCTCCCCTCCTCGACCTCCGCCAACCGGCCGCCAATCTTCTACCAGCTCCCCCCCGCACCCCCCCGCCGTGTGCCCCCGGCCCATCTATTCAGAAATGGGCGCACGGTGAGCCACAGGGGCTCCCCCGCCCCGACGCCGGGGACGAGCGACGACTACGACAGCTGGAAAGCCAGGATGGACACCGATAGAAAGCGGACCGCGGAGAAACGCACCTCGGCGGCTGCTACGTCCGGTGCCGGAGCTGGAAAGGAAGGGGCATGCGCGACGCGGCGCGGCGTCTCTTCCGGGCTGGCGTGCTCCGCCCCCCGCGAGGACCCGCGGGCTGCCTGGGGTGGCCTCGGAGGTGCCTAAAAGGGGCTGGATCGGAGGCACCCGCGGACGCTGACCTCCCCGACCAGACGCGCACGTGGGAGCCCTCACTGGAACCTGTGAGCCTGCGTGCTTGTTCGGAGCATGGTTACTTTTATTCTTGGACAGGCACTTTAGAAGCACGCCACTTCTTTATTTCTCATCGACAAATTAACATTATCATGGAAGTAATAGATGTTTTTTGAGCGGGGAGAGAATATATAGACAGAACAGTAACAGAAATAAAAGAATGAAACAGAATCCTATAGGCTAAAGATAATGGCCATTCACATTTTGGTATATGTTTTTCCAAACTAAAACGCATCCAAGCAAATATATGTATGTATTTGAGAAAAATACATACCTGTGTTATGTAAGATGTGGTTGGTGACCTGTGTTTTTCCACTTAACAATACATCGTGAATCTTTTCATGTTAGTTAATATCTAAATTTGTAATGACAGTAGTCCACTGTAGGATAGTTTAATCAACACCCTATGACTGGATATATATTTTTAAAGCCCTTCACTATTATCAGTAATAATACCACACACATATGTGCACAATTGTCCACTATTTTTGTTAGAATATGCTCCTGGAAGTTGTAATTATTGAGTAACAAAGCACACATTTGTACATTTTGTACAGTCTGCATTGATTTCCAGGAAGGCATTATCAATTTCATTCTAGGCAACAGTGACTAACAAGGCTCACGTTCCTATTAATCCTGCTAGGATTGGATAATATTCTTATTCATTTTTTATCACTCCGATAGTAAGAAATATTAATTTAATTGCTCTTTTAATTCACTTTCATTGACTACTTCTGCAGCTCATCATTTGTATTCCTTCTTTTATTAATGTCTTTTATTAATGGTTCATTTCCACCATCAGTTTTCCTATTGAAAGTTTTTTCCTATTAATTTGAAATCACTTTTTACGTATAAAAGCTGTTAATCCTTTGTCACATACTTCTTCAAGAATTTACCCCATTTTTTCATTTGTTTTGATTTTCATGATATTTTGAAATGGAAGTTTCACATTTCTTTATATCCAAATCTTTATGGTTTCAGACTTTGGTACAATGTTTGAAAAGTCACTTAGCATCTCAAGATTATATAAATATTCACCTAGTTTTTCAAGTATTTTTTTTGTGGTCTTATTATTTAAAAAGAAATATTTGTGGGCTCCTGGGTGGCTCAGTAGGTTAAAGCCTCTGCCTTAGGCTCTGGTCATGATCCCAGGATCCTGGAATTGAACCCCACATTGGGCTCTCTGCTCAGTGGAGAGCTTGCTTCCCCCTCTCTGTCTGCCTGCCTCTCTGCCTACTTGTGATCGTTGTCAAATAAATAAATGAAATCTTTTTTTTAAAGATTTTATTTATTTATTTGACAGAGAGAGATCACAAGTAGGCAGAGAAGCAGGCAGAGAGAGAGGAGAAAGCAGGCTCCCCGCTGAGCAGAGAGGCTGATGCAGGGCTTGATCCCAGGACCCTGGGATCATGACCTGAGCCAAAAGCAGAGGCTTTAACCCACTGAGCCACCCAGGCACCCCAAATAAATGAAATCTTATTTAAAAAAAAAAAAAGAAATATTTGTCAATTTTGCAAGATGGGAAGAGTTCTGGAGCTTGGTTGCACAAAAAATGTGAATTAATACTACCGAAACTGTATCCTTAATAATGGCTAAGAGACACCTGGGTGGCTCAGTTGTTTGGGTATCCAACTCTTGATTTCAGCTCAGGTCATGATCTCAGGGTCCTGGGATCAAGCAAGAAGTTGGGCTCCACACTCAGCCTGGAGAATGCCTGAAGATTTTTTCTCTCCCTCTGCCTATCCCCCTGTTCATACACATTCTCTCTCTCAAATAAATAAATGCATCTTTTAAAAAATGGTTAAGATAGTAGACTTCATGTTATGTCTATTTTACCAAAATTAAAAAAATAAATACTCGTAACATGTTTACAGTAGTTTTTCAGAAAGAATCTTGAACATATAGACTAGAAGCAACATAATCTAAGGACTGGTCAAGATTTGAAAACATACAGTAACACTTCCAGATGTGAAAATAAAAATGATTGAAATTTAAAACTTAATTTAAAAAGAATAAGCTATAGGGGCACTTGGGTGGCTCAGCAGGGATCCTGCTTCCCTTCCTCTCTCTCTCTGCCTGCCTCTCTGCCTACTTGTGATCTCTGTCATATAAATGAATAAAATCTTAAAAAAAAAATAAATAAACAATAGATTTGACATGCTTGAAGAATGAACAATACTTTTCACACGTTTCAGTGAAATGGAAGATAGAAACAAACAAACAAAAAAATTCAGAAATGCAGTCCAGAGATTAAAAGAGATGGGATATTTGAAAGAAAGGATAAGAGGTCTGAAGATTAGAGAAAGTCTCCTATATGTCTAAGTGAAGTCTCATAGGGAAATAATAAAGAATGTAAGAAAGAGACCCTCAGAATACCTTCCAGAATTATTAGAGGGTGATGCACTTCAGATTCACCGAGCTCATCAAATCCCAAGTTGGATTACATAAAAACATATCCATCCCCACAAACAAAAAACCCCAAATATCCGTGTCATTCCCTTGCTTAAAATCCCCAATGACTCCCTTGTCACCTGCAAAAATATTCACTCTGACATTATGTTCAGATCTTTTAGCCTCCTGCAATGTTTTCTAATGTAAATTTTTGCCCTCCAAAGGGTTAGCTGCCCTCTCAACCTCATTTCCTCAATAAGCTAAGCTTCTGTTTCTCTGAAATAACCACTAAATTGTTAGGAGAGATTAATCCAGTTTTAGATTTTGCTGCATTTGTGCCTATGAGACCCACTGGTGAAAATACCAGTATAATCTTATTTTATTTTTGATTTTTCAGATTTTTATTTTAATTCCAGTTAGTTAACACACAGTATTATATTAGTTTCAGATATGCAGTATAGTGATTCAACCCCAGTATAATTTTAGATTAAGAGCTCAGAATTTGTCCTATGGGAGAGAGCTGGGTTAGATTAGGTGAGGGAATCATCTAAGATGTCGTAAGGATCTGAGATCATCTAGAGAGGGTGTGGAGGGAGAAGAGGATGAGGAGGTACCCCACAGAACTTCCCACCTCACCCTTAGGTGAGCTGGGAATGCACATGGATGGCATTGCTGTGGGTGTCTCCTTCCCTGGATAGAGCCTTCTGATGGGCAAGGACCGTGCTTTTCCCTCTCAGCGTCCTCTCCAGCCGTGAGCACAATGTCTCACACGATAGGTATACTTAATAAATGTTTCCAGAATAAATAGCAACCTCATGGGAAGCAGAAAAGATTAGAGGTTATCGAGAAGGGAAGACTAGAGGTTACTGAGGAGGGAAGGACGAATAATATTCTCTGACTTCCCAGAACACTTCTCCTTGAGTTCACTTGAATTCCATTCAGCAGTTCCGCACTGAGCCCCTAGTGCTGGGCCAAGGGGGTGGGGCAAGGGTGGGAGCAGTAACATACATGGATCACATGCCAAGCATCACATACCTCTGTTACGTGCTGGGAGCTATGATGAAAGTGATCAGGGAGACACAGAGTAATGGGGAGTGAGAAGATTGAAACCTATGGAGGAGTTGAGCGTGGGTTGAGAACAGGCTGGTTTCAGGCACCTGCGAAAGGCTCTGCTGCAGAGGAGTGCTTGAATTGAAAGGCAGCCAGCATGGCTAGGACCTGGTGAACAAGGAAGGCACACTGGGACAGGCGTGAGTGGCCTCAGGAAAGAGTTAATGAAAAGCCACAGGTTTCAAGAAGTAGTGACAGGGGGTGCCTGGTTGGCTCAGTCCATAGAGCATTTGACTCTTGATCTCAAGGTTCTAAGTTCTAGCTCCACACTGGGGATAGAGATTACTTAAAATAAAATGTTAAAAAAAGAAAAAGAAGTAGTGATAGGATCAGATGTAGGATTTAAGATTAACTTTGTAAAGATCAACATCATTTTTACCATTCCAATGCTATACGGCACCTACGGTACAACTCTGACACCTGCCACTCGTTAAAAACACAGAAACCCCAAAGAACCTGGGTGGCTCAGTCAGTTAAGCATCTGACTTCGGCTCTGGTCATGAGCCCAGGGTCCTAGGATAGAGCCCTGCATTGGGCTCCCTGCTCAGCAGTGAATCTGCTTCTCCCTCTCCCTCTTCCAGTCGGCCTGCTTGTGCTCTCTCTCTCAAATAAATAAATAAAATCTTAAAAAAAAAAAAAAACCCTAAAACTGAAGCTTAGAGAAATAGTTGTTTCTTTTAGATCACAGAGGTAAGAAGTGATGGAACCGTGTCTGACTTCTGCCTTAGTCTGTCCCTCTACAGTGTTTTATTTTGTGTGTATTTTTGTTTGTTTGTTTGTTTTGTTTTTTTCCTCTGACCAAGGGCAGAGGCAGGGAGCCAGAGCCCAGAACTCGGTGCAGCTAGAGAAGGGGCTCTGGTTCATCCGGGATTTAGTCTCACCCTCATTCCCAGTTAGAATCCCTTGGGAGGTTTTTAAAAATCCATTCATCCAGGCCACACACCCCAGACCAATTTAGTCCACCGCTCTGGGGGTGGAGCCCCAGCGTATTTTATTTTCCCATTTTTCGCAATGTGTAATGTATGTACAGTTAAGTGTACAACTCTTAAGCTTCCAACTCAATGTATTTTTTTTGTGTGTGTGGATGTGAGCCCATGTTAATGAGCATCTGGATCCAGAGGATCAAGAGATGGAGTATGACCAAACCCCAAAGTCTCCAGTCAACACCCCACGCCAACTCCCAGGTCCAGCTATCCTGACTGATGGGTGGCTGATGTACCTGCTTGTGTCTGGTTCCGCCCACCCCCGTCATTAATCAGGTCTGTGAGAATCCACACTATTGGGATCAGCCATTTGTTGCTTTTTGTTGCCAGGTGATGTGCATTGTATAGACATATCACAAGTTGTTTATCTGTTTGCCAGTTGGTGGACATCTAAGTTGTTTCCAGTGTTTGGCCCCCATTAATAAAACTGTTGAGAATGTTCTACCCACATCTTCCGGTGGACATGGGCAGCAGCAATTTCTAAAGCTGCTCACCTGGAGAACCACCAACTTGGAAGAATCTGTAAACTCAAGAGTGCTCTTGCAGAGGATGGAAGTCAGGGTCTGGGTTCTTGGGGCGCTGGGGAGCTCCAGGTCGGAAAAGAGTAAAACCGTGGCTTGTAAAGATTTCCTAGTTGCAGTTCCTTCCGCGTTGTGGTTCCAGAGCCTTTCGTAGGAATTCATAGAAAAGCGCCAAGAATGGAGGAAGGCTTGGAAAGCAGTGCCCCCGATGGCTAGCAGGGTGGCCTGGCCTCTATTTGGGAGTCTCGGGGAACAGCGTGGACACGCCCTTTCACAGCCCAGGTAAGGTGAGCACCCCCCTCGCCCCCCGGGGCTGTAACAGCAGGGAATCACATGTCCCTGGCTGGGACCTCACCGGTTCCCCACATCTCCCTTCACCACATCCAGAATAGCTTTCTAATCCTGTAGCCTGGTACTTCCTCCCACTCCTGAAGAAACCTCCTCAAAAGAGCCATCTGTGCTGCGAATTTTCATTTATAGCTCGCGCAGCATATGTGAGTTTGTGGTATGTAGGTAGATGGCTGCTGATACATTCCTGGACACACACACACACACACACTCACGCGCGGGCGCGCGCGTACATGTATGTATGCGCGCGTCACCCCCTTCGGGCGCTGACGATGGGATTTCTCCTAGCTCAGTAGCCTCTGAATGGAGCCTGACCATCGCCTCCACGTGGGCAAACTGTATTAGAGACAACCTCTCCTTCAGTGACTGTCACCGCTTTGCCTGTCATTGTTTGGGGCAGCTCTTCTGACCTGCTTGGAGCCGCCATGATTATTCCCCTGAGTTATTTGATAATGATCAGAGTTGAGGCAAAAACGGTAGGCAGAGGTCAAGGAATGCCCCATTTTTACAGTCTGCTGGATCTGTTGTCTTGCAGTCCTGCTCTTGCTATTGCTGTCCGGAGATGAGCCACGTTGCTGTCAAGGTCGGGTTCATCTCTTGTCACCTGCAAACCTCTGAACATTTCTCATACTCCCTTGTCTTCTTTTTAACTGCCGAAATACATTTTTGAATACCTGTTTACAGCTGGGAAAACTGATGCTTGGGAAGTTTGGGAATGTCAGGTTCATGAGGGCAGGGATTTCTTGCCAGGAGAGTGTGCAGTGGCTGAGCAGCCCAGGCCAGTGTCTGGCAAACAGGAGGGGCTCAGTAAAGGCTTCTTAATAAAGAAAGCTTGTGGGGCATTTTGGTTTTGAAACTCCTAGTTTGGGGCGCTTGGGTGGCTCAGATGGTTAAACGTCTGACTTGGGCTCAGGTCATGGTCCCAGGGTCCTAAGACTGAGTCCCATATCGGGCTCTCTGCTCAGCAAGGAGCCCGCTTCTCCCTCTCCCACTACCCCTGCTTGTGCTCTCTCTGTGTCAAATAAATAACTAAAATCTGGAAAAAAAAAAAAAAAAACAACAACAACAACAGAAAAGAAACTCCTAGCTCAATATCCTCTCTCTCCTGAGCTTCCTTCCTCCTGAGCACAGTCCACCAGATCAAGCAAGGTAACCACGCTTCTCTCTGGGATTTCCTCTCCCAGCGCCTGCTGGAACCTCTCTCTCCACCTTTGCAGTGGAGAGCACAGACTCCTACTCAGACTGCTGCAAATCTCAGCTCTGCCACTGTCCCTGTGGGGCCTTGAGCCAATCTCTTAGCCTCTCTGTGCCTCAGTTTCCTCGTCTCTCTTCTGGAAATAACAGTAGTACCAACCTTGTGGAGTTGTGGGAAGGATTATAAGAGTTCACACAAGTGATGCATTTGGAACAGTGTCTTGCACATGGCGAGCACTCAAGCAATGTATCATCTTAAATTTTTAAAAATGTATCTTTTACTATTTTATTATAGGAAACCACAGAAAATAAAGGTATAGGGGCAACTGGGTGGCTCAGTAAGTTAAGTATCTGCCTTTGACACAGGTCATGATCCCAGGGTCCTGGATCAAACCCCATATGGGGCTCACTGCTCAGCAAGGAGCCTACTTCTCCCTCTTCCTCTGCCTCTTCACCCTGCTTGTGCTCTCTCAGTCTCTCAAATAAATAAATGAAATCTTTAAAAAAAAATTTAAAAAGAAGAAAGAAAAGAAAGGTATAGGTTTGTGAATTTTTATAAGGCAATTGCCCTTGTAACTACCATCTGGGTCAAGAAGCAGAACTTTGCGATGCCCCGCCCCATCCAGAAGCCCCTCCTTCCCCCATCCCAGGTACAACCCCTGGTTCCTTCCCACATTGCCCACCCACTCGACTCATAGTATTCATTGCCATGGAGGGTTATCCCCTATGTGTGCATCTCTAGACACTGGAATTCATTCTCACCCAGTTTAAAAATTAACTTTATGGAGGTATAATTTATATCCAAGAATATTCACCAATTTTAAGTGTGCAGTTTGATGAGTTTTGACAAATATATGCAGTCATGTAACCACCAATCATGACATAAGAACATTTGCATCACCCAAAACTTCCCTTGTGTCCCTCTGGGCCTCACAGGGCCCAGGCAAGTACTTCTCTGCTTTGTCACTACAGATTAAATTTCCCTTTTCTAAAACTTTATATACTTGAAATCATATGGGATATTCTACACCTATCTATGTGCTTATGCATTCCACTTTTGACAGACATCTGGATTTAGCAGTGTCGCTATCGTGAATAAATCTGCTGTGAACATTAGTATACAGGTTTTCATATGGACATATGCCTCCATTCTCTTGGGTAAATCCCCCAGGAGTGGGATTGCTAGATTGCATAATAGGTGTGTGTTAAAATTTACATGAGGGGCTCCTGGACGGCTCAGTCAGTTAACCATCTGCCTTCGGCTCAGGTCATGATCCCAGGGTCCTGGGATTGAGCTCTGCATTGGGCTCCCTGCTCAGTGGGGAGCCTGCTTCTCCCACTCCCTCTGCCTGTCCCCCTACTTGTGTTATCTCTATCAAATAAATACATAAAATCTTAAAATATATATATTTTTCCCCTGGGGCACCTGGGCAGCTCAGTAAGGTAAGTGTCCAACTCTTGGTGTCAGCTCAGGTCATAATCTCACGGTCATGGGATCGAGCCCCACATTGGACTCCCCACTCAGTGCAGGGTCTGCTTCAGATTCTTCCTCCCCCTCTGCCCCTACCATCTCACACGCATGCCCTCTCTCCCTTTTAAATAAATAAAATCTTAAAATAAATAAATAAACAAACAAGTAAATAAAATCTTTTGCCCAATATGATATTTTAAAATTGCGGTAAAATATGCATCCATAAAACTTACCATCATAACCATTTTAAGTATATGGTCAGTCTTTTGCCTGTTTCTAAACCTGGATCATTTCCCCTCATTACTGAATTACAGGAGTTACTTATATAATCTGGTTGCCAGTCCTTTTTCAGATACAGGTGTTATGAATATTTTCTCCTGCTCTGTGGCTTTTTCTTTTCATTTTCTTTTTTTTTTAAAGATTTTATTTATTTATTTGACAGACAGAGATCACAAGTAGGCAGAGAAGCAGGCAGAGAGAGAAGAGAGAGGAGGAAGCAGGCTCCCTGCCGAGCAGGAAAGCAAGATGTGGGGCTCGATCCCAGGACCCTGGGATCATGACCTGAGCCGAAAGCAGAGGCTTTAACCCACTGAGCCACCCAGGCGCCCCTCTTTTCATTTTCTTAACAGGGTCTTTTGAAGACCAGAAGTTTTAAAGTAGTGAATTAATTATTCATAGTCTAATTTATTAATGTTTTAACAACCATGCTTTTGTGTTCTAAGAAATCTTTGTCTACCTGAAGGTCACAAGGATATGTTTTCCTTTAGAAGTTTCTTCATTTTAACTTTTACACTTACATCTATGATCCATTTCAAATTAAATTTTGTGTGTGATATAAGGATTGAGATTCTTTTTGTTTCCAATGGACATCTAGGTCTTCCAATATATTTGTTGAAAAGACAATTCTTTCCACATTGAACAACTTTGGCACCTTTGCTGAAACTCAATAGACCATAATTTGTGGATCTGCTTCCGGACTCTCCTCTCTTTCTATAGGTCTGTCCTGACACCAGCACCACACTTCTTCGAGGCTGTTGCTCCACAGAAAGTCTTGAAATCAGGTCATTTCTTAACTTTGTTCCTTTTTTTTTTTTTTAAAGATTTTAGGTATTTATTTGACCGAGAGAGACAGTGAGAGAGGGAACATAAGCAGGGGGAGTGGGAGAGGGAGAAACAGGCTTCCCTCGAAGCAGCGAACCCGACTGAGGGGTTGATTCCAGGACTCTGGGATAAGGACCCGAGCTGAAGGCAAACGCTTAATGACTGAGCCACCCAGGCACCCCTTAGCTTTGTTCTTTAAAAAAAAATTGTTTTGGTTTGCTAATTTAAAAAAAAATTTTGAGGGATGCCTGGGTGGCTTATCCTGGAATGGAGTCCTCTATCAGTCTACTTTCTCAGCATGGTGTCTGCTTCTCCCTCTGCCTGCTGCCCCCACTGCTTGTGCGCGAGCTCTCTCTCTCTGACAAATAAATAAATAAAATCTTTAAAAAATTTTAAAAATTTTGATAAGCATCATTAAAGACAAGGAAAGACTTTTTTTTTTAAGATTTTATTTATTTGTCAGAGACAGCCTGTGCACAAGCAAGGTGAGCAGGTGGGGGGCAGGCAGGGGGACTCTAGGAACCTGGAATCATGACCTGAGCTGAAGGCAGATGTTTAATGACTGAGCCACCCAGGCACCCCCCATCAGTTTGTTTTCTACAGTTAAAAAAGTCCCTTCCTTCCTTCTTTCCTTCCTTCCTTCCTTCCTTCCTTCCTTCCTTCCTTCCTTCCTTCCTTCCAAGATTTTATTTATTTATTTGAGAGATAGTACAAGCAGGGGGAGTGACAGGCAGAGGGAGAGGCAGGCTCCCCACTGAGCAGGGAGCCTGATGTGGGGCTCCATCCCAGGACCCTGGGATCATGACCTGAGCCGAAGGCAGATGTTTAACCGACTGAGCCACCCAGGCATCCCAAGAGTCTGTTTCTTGGTTTGTCTCTTTTTTTCCTTCCTTTGTTCATGTGTTTTGTTTCTTAAATTCCACATGTAAGTCAACCCATATGGTATTTGTCTTTCTCTGATGGACTTATTTCACTTAACGTTATACATTTGGGTCCATCCATGTTGTTGCCAATGACAGGATTTCACTGTTTTTTTTTTTTTTTAATGGCTGAGTAATATTCCTTTGCATATAAATACTGCATCTTCTTAATCCATTTGTCTGTGGATGGGTACTTGGGTTGCCGTCCCGTCTTGCCTGTTGTAAACAATGCTGCACTAAACATAGCGGTGTGTGTATCTTTTCAAATTAGTGTTTTCATTCTTTGGGTGAATACCCAGTAGTGTGATTCCTGGATCACATATTTCTATTTCTCATTTTTTGAGGAACCTCTGTACTGTCTTCCACAGTGGCTGCACCAATTTGCATTCCTACCAACAGTGCAAGAGGGTTCCTTTTTCTCCACATCCTTGCCAGCACTTGTTATTTCTCATGTTTTTTATTTGATTTTATTTAAAAATTTTTTTTAAGATTTTATTTATTTATCAGAGAGAGAGAGGGGGAGAGAGCAAGCACAGGCAGACAGAATGGCAAGCAGAGGCAGAGGGAGAAGCAGGCTCCCTGCTGAGCAAGGAGCCCGATGTGGGACTCGATCCCAGGATGCTGGGATCATGACCCGAGCCGAAGGCAGCTGCCTAACCAACTGAGCCACCCAGGTGTCCCAATTTTTAAAAAATTTTTAAAGATTTTATTTATTTGACAGGGAGAGAGAGATAGTGAGAGAGGGAACACAAGCAGGGGGAGCGGGAGAGGGAGAAACAGGTTCCACGCAGAGCAGGGAGCCCGATGTGGGGCTCGATCCCAGTACCCCAGGGTCATGACCTGAGCCAAAGGCAGACGCTTAACAACTGAGCCATCCAGGTGCCCCTGTGTTTTTTTATTTTAGCCATCCTGACACATGTGAGGTGATATCTCATTGTGATTTTAATTTGAACACACATTTATTATCTCATACCTTCCGCAGGTCAAGAGGCTGGGCATAATTGCATCGGGTCCTCTATTTGGGGTCTCGTAGGCTGGAATTAGTGTGTTGGCCAGGCTGCATTCTTGTCTGGTTGTCCGACTGGGGAAGAATCCATGTTTAAGTTCATTTAAGTTGTTGGCAGAACTCATTCCCTACCAGTTGCAGAACTGAGAACCCCAGCTGTTTACTGGCTGTCAAATGAGGCTGCCTTGAGGTTCTAGGAAGTGCACAAAATTTCTTGCCATGTGACCCTCTCCATAGGCTGTTCATGGCATGGCTGTTTTCTTATTCAAAACAAATAAGAGATTCTCTCCCTCCCGTTAATATGGAGTCTTCATTAATAAAGCACAGTTGTGCTAGTGACATCCTATTCACCTTTGCCACACTCTCTTGGCTAGGAGCAAGTCATGGGTCATACTCGCATTCAAGAGGAAGCGATCATATAAGGGCATGACTCATTGGGGGTCATTTGGGTATGTTGGCCACACACCCTACCCACTTCTCTTCTTTTTTTTAAAGATTTTATTTATTTGACAGAGAGAAATCACAAGTAGATGGAGAAGCAGGCAGAGAGAGAGAGAGAGAGAGGAGAAAGCGGGCTCCCTGCTGAGCAGAGAGCCCAACGCGGGACTCGATCCCAGGACCCCGAGATCATGACCTGGGCCGAAGGCAGCGGCCTCACCCACTGAGCCACCCTTCTTAACAGTTAATTTGTGGAAGTATTGGGCTGTTACTGTAGAGTTTCTCAGTCTATATTTTCTTTCTTTTTTTTTTTTAAGATTTTATTTATTTGTTTATTTGAGAGGGCACATGCATGATTGAGGGGAGGGGCAGAGAGAGAAGGTGAGGGAGAGAGTTTCAAACAGACTGTGCTAAGCATGGAGTCCGACATGGGGCTTGATCTCAAGACTCTGAGATCACGACTTGAGCCGAAATCAAGAGTCAGATGCTCAACCAACTGAGCCACCCAGGGGCCCCTCCGGTCTAGATTTTCTAATTGCATGCACAGTTCAACACGTTCCTCTGTCTCCTGTGTTTCTGGCAAACAGGAAGCTGGGCTCAGAGGATGGATCAGACTCAGGTCGGATCCCTTTGGCAGAATTTCAGTGGCAGTGTGATATTCCCCCAGGAGGTGTTCAGCATGTGGCTGTCTCTCATTGTGATGGTTGCAGCCGTTGATGCTCAGTGCCTCCATCAGTTAATTCACAGGATGTAGTGACACGAAGATGTTCTATTTCTACTAGTTAATGTATTGGTTGCAATGCTTTTATAAAGAGAGGCTTCTCCTCATCTATTACTTGTTTACCCAGTGGCATAGCTCGTAGAGGGAAGGCAGGATAAATGCTTGAGTCATTTCTTTTGTTTACTGATTTCCAAGACAATAAATTGGTTCCCTATCGAGGTGGCCAATTATTCGAGGGGTGGGTGGGGGATTCACTCCATTTTTTTTCCTAGAGCCATGGCCACTCAGGGTTGTATCCCAAGCCTATAAAGGGCAAAACCCAACTCCTCCTTGGTGTAAACTTTCAGGAGAAGTGGGTCAGCACATTTTGGAGTTTCCCAAACTGACTGGTGACGTGCAAGGTCAGGTTGTCCTGAGAACCGGGGCATGGCCAATTATTATTATTTTTTTAAGATTTTATTTATTCATTAGAGAGATAGAGAGAACACAAGTAGGCAGAGCAGCAGGCAGAGGCAGAGGGAGAAGCAGAATCTCCGCTGAGCAGGGAGCCGGATGTGGGGCTCTATTCCAGGACCCTTGGAATCATGACCTGAGCCGAAGGCAGACGCTTAACCGAGTGAGCCACCCAGGCATCCCCATTGTGAACCCATGGGTTTAAGCCTATGTGATTGATTTGAATCCACTGCATTTCTTCTCCTTACTGAAGCTCACAGGGTCTGTGAGTCTCTCCAAACTGGCTCCTGAGTCTTTTTGACATGATGCTCTTAGTCTTCAAGATTTTCCTGCTAGCTGGTCCATTGAGGCTCACTGTGGACAGTGCACCTAGGACCCTCCTGCTCCAGACTTGAAACCACACATTTCTCCAGGAAGCCTGATTTCTATTCTCAGGAAATGATATTTCAAGACCATCATCTGGGCTCATCGCTGTTGGGTTGATCACTGTGTCTAGCTTTTTTGGTGGGCAGACTAGGAAATCTATATAATTCCTCATGAGCTCGTCTGATAGGAAGAAGAAACAAGGTGTTGTTGCTGAGAGGCAAATGAATTCATAACTGGCACATGCCCTTTTTCCCCTGGCCCTTCTCTTTCCTTCATTTCTGTTGTCCCTGCCCCGTGGCTCAACTTTGTTCCATGACTAGCAGCTTCTCCCCAGTGTGGGGAGAGGGGAGGCAGGGAGGCTTGGATTGACTCTCCAGAAGTTTATTTATTTATTTAAAAAATATTTTATTTATTTATTTGACGGAGAAAGATATAGCGAGAGAGGGAACACAAGCAGGAGAAGTGGGAGAGGGAGAAGCAGGCTTCCTGCTCAGCAGGGAGCCTGATGTGGGGCTTGATCCCAGGATCCTGGGATCATGACCTGAGCCCAAGGCAGATGTTTAACGACTGAGCCCCCCGGGCACCCCCTCCAGGAGTTCATAGGGGTTACACCATTCCAGCCCCTTCAAGCACCTTGCATATGGCCACACTCTAGTGTCAGCTGCTCTTGTCAAATTGGATGCCGTACTTTCCACGAATATCTGTTGCTTATTTTGGGGTTCTCCTGTTTTCAGGTCACCAGATGCTGCCCCCATTGCTTCATGCTGCTTCTTCCCCCACAGATGCAAGTCTCATAGTGTCTGCAATTTGTCCTCATCCCCTAGCATTTGAGGCTGCGTGGAGACAGCTTGTCACTGGTTGTGTTGTGAACCTTGTCTGTGGCTTTTGGTGACAGCTAGGGTCACTCACTCAGCTGGTCGCCGGGCTAGACTGGAAGGTCCAAAACGTCTCACTAAGCATTCCCCCACATGGCCTTTCTCCCCACATGGTGACTCTGCCTTCTGTCGTCAAACCTTTGTTAAAACATGGTGGCTGCTTCCCAGAGAGCAGAAGGCAGAAGCTGCTAGGTCTCCTGAAGGTCACCCCCACTGCGTTCTGTGGGTTGAGCCACAAGTCCCTCCCAGATTCAAGGAGAAGGAAACAGATTCCACCTGGTCAAGGGAGGAGCCTCAGGTGCAGGCGTAGGGAGATGGAGGGGGTCCTCTTCGGAGATCCCATGCCAGCTTATCTGACCCAGAGCCCAAGCAAGTATCATCCCCGGCCCTTGGGATATTCACTTGGAGCCATCAGAAGCCTGTGCCAATCACTGTCACTAAGGGGTGAAGCGAGGAGGGAGAAATGGGGGGGCTCCTGGCCTCCAGTTCCAGAAGGGAATCCTGGTGTTCCAACTCTACCATTCTCTACCCAGGTTGGAGTTTCCACCAGGGGCTCTGGGATGGGTGGGCCTTCCACTTGGGGGTCAGCACTGTGAAAAGGGAAGGAATTAGCTCTCATCTTTCCTCCCCGCCCCTGGCACTCATTGGCTCTCTGAGGGCTGCCAGGACATATGGCCCTGCCAGTGGTAAGTCAAGCTGGGAGCCCTGCCAGGGAGGCCAGATGGAGCTGGAGGAAGGCACAAATCAGCCGGCAGGGCCGGCACCATAAATAACACTCCTGGGCGTAGTGGCTGCTCTGCGGGCCCATCTCACTGGCCTGGGAGTATCCTGGAGGTACCCCCTCCCTCCCTCTGGCCTGAAACGGCAGGGGCGGTCCGCAGTAGTTCCTTGGAGCCTGCAGGGCGAGGACAGCTGAAGGGGAAGGCAGATAATGTGACATGTTAGGGCCATTCCAGAAGTCATCATTTGATTCCTGCCTTGCTGCTTCCCTGTGCGTGGGAGTGAGTCTCCTGGCTGAGTATGGAGACAAGTCATTGCCCAGAGCCCCGGCACAGCAATGGAGGAAAGGGCAGGGCATTTTCCTCTCTGATGCCTCAGCTTTTGTTCTGGGGCTGGCTGGGAGTGCCAGCAAGGCTGATGCCATATGGCAGTTCTACTTCCTCAGCAATAGAAGTGGGTTTTTTGCAAATTGGAGAGCAGGTCCTGAGCCATGTTCCAGCCGCCTTCTGTGCCTGGCTTTTCCCTTCAAGGTGACGATTTGACTTTCTGCCTCCAGTCAAATTCCACAGACTGAGCCTTTCATCCTGAAGAATCAGAAACAGGGAGTTCTACTTGTCAGGGCTCCCCAAATATCTTCGCTGTTGGGCTCATGGTGAGCTACGGTGTCAGCAGGACCACAGGAGGCAAAGACGGGCCAGGCTGAGTGTGGAGCCCACATAAGCTGTGGAGGGTCTGAGCCACCCCTGCTGCTGTCCAGTCCTGGTGCTTTTGCCCCCACCCTAGATCTGGTGTCATTGGGGTTTTTTTGTTTTTTTTTTTTTTAAGTGGGAAACATCTTTGCGCTCTGATTCTCAATGTGAAATGTGAAGCCCTAGTCTCCTATGGGAGTCACCCGGGAGCTTTAGAAAATGTCAGGTTCCAAATCAAAACAATGAAATAGCTCTTCACAGACATTAACGTGACTACTCTCAAAAAAACCCAGAAAATGGGGCACCTGGGTGGCTCAGTCGTTAAGCGTCTGCCTTAAGCTCAGGTCATGATCCCAGGGTCCTGGGATCGAGCCCCGCATTGGGCTCCCTGCTCAGCAGGAAGCCTGCTTCTCCCTCTCCTGCTCCCCCTGCCTGTGCTCCCTCTCTTGCTGTGTCTCTCTCTGTCAAATAAATAAATAAAATCTTAAAAAATAAAACAAAACAAAAAACAACAAGTGTTGGCGTGGACTTGGAGAAATTGGAGCCCTGTGCACTGTTGGCAGGAATGTAAAATGGAGTACAAAGGTTCCTCAGAAAATGAAAATTAGCATTATTGTATGGTTCAGCAATCCTGCTTCTGGGTATGTCACAAAAAGAACTGAAAGCAGAGTCTCCAAGAGACATTTGCATACACCATGTTCGCAGCAACCATCGTTCACAGTAGCCAAGAGGCAGAAGGAACCCAAATGTCCAAGGCTCAGTGAAGAGGGGGAGAAAATGTGGCATATACACACAAGGGAATATTACGTGGCCTGAAAAAAGATGGAAATCCTGGCCCGAGCTACAGCATGGATGAAACTCAAGGACATTATGCCAAGCAAAATAAGCCAGTCACAAAAGGACAAATGCTTTATGATTGCCCTGATAGGAAGTGCCTGAAGTAGTCAAAATTATAGAAATGGAAAATGGGTGGTTGCTAAGGGGAAATTAGCATTTAATGGATCTAGAGTTTTGCAAGCTGAGAAAGTTCTAGACATCTATGGCACAGTAATTTAAATATCCTTGGGGTGCCTGGGTGGCTTAGTTGGTTAAGCCTCTGAGTCTTGATTTTGGCTCAGGTCACAGTCTCACGGTTGTGAGACTGAGCCCCTGGCTGGGCTTTGTGTTGGGCGAGGACTCTGCTAGAGATTCTCTCTCCCTCTCTTTGTGCCCTCCCCGTGGTTTCTTTCTCTCTCCCTCTCTCTAAAAATAAATAAATAAATCTTTAAGAAATAGATACTTAACACGAGTGAACTATGCACTTACAGATGGACCACCTCACTCCAACCCCTGCCTTCCTCTCTTCTGTAGTCAGAAGTCTCTCCCTCTTATAAGGACCCTTGTGATTATATTGCGTCCACCCAGATAACCTAGAATAATCTCTTCATCTCAGAAGCCTTAATTTAATAACTTCTAGAAACTCCCTTTTGCCACATAAGGTAACACATTCACAGGTTCTGAGGATTTGGATGTAGACATCTTTTCGGGGGAAGGTGGTGGTGGCCATCTTTTGGCCTACTGCACAGGGCCCAGAAAAAAGGAGGAGTGAGGCAGGTGATCTATCATTAGTATCTTCTGGCCTCAGGTCATTGCCAGTTAGCTGTGTGATCCCGGGTAAGGTGTTCCCAGTGTCCTCATCTGTGACCCGGGCATAATGATAGAGGCTATACAATGAGGGTGAAAGAGGTGAAAATGCCAGGCCAGGTCTGTTCTGTGAGTTTGCCGAGCAATGTGCAGACACTGAGGTCCCTCAGGGGAGCGCAGTGCAGCGTGAGGCGTGAGGAGGTCCCCCACAAAGATGGAGGAATTGGCAGGGCACAGAGGCACGCTTGGCCTCCGGTGGATCTGGGATTCAGGCCATGGGCCTGTGTTGTCTCTGGGCCCAGGAGCCAGCTACGCTCTATGGCAGGGCTTGGGGGGCTCAGGGTGTTGGGCTATGTCATAATTTGAGTAAAGGCTGCAACTTTGGGAGATGGGACAGGGAATCTGTCTGTGGATGAGAATTTCACAGTTACCACAGCTGCTTTTCTTCCGTCATGGAGTTCAGAGCCTGTGGTACGCTCTCACAGGTGGACCTTATACTCAGCTCCTGCCTTGGCCTGCTTCACTGCAGGTGGGGTGAAGGGGAAAGAGCGGGATGGGGGAGACAGACAAGGCTCAGCATTGCCATGGCCTGCCCAGCTTTCTCCTGTCGGGCCAAGTACAAGTTCAACTGTCTGGGGCAGGGACCCAGACCCAGAGAGGAGCAGAAGAACAAGGGCTCTCCTCTTTGGAGAAAGCACCAAACTCTCTTTCCCAGCCATAATCCAGATTTTATAGAGGTGGATATGCTGTGTGATTAGTGGAGTAATCACCACTACGCCCTCACATTACTAGTAGTCTCTCTGACAACACTGGCAAAGAGGTGCCTGTTTGCTCCATGTTGCAGGTGGGAAAGTTGAGCCCAGGGGTTCAGCCTGGGCTCAGGCTCATCTCACACAGCCTGCAAATGGAAGAGCAACAGTAATCAAATGGTGTGGTAATGGCATAAAGACAGACACAAGATCAATGGAACAGAATAGAGAGCCCAGAAATAAACCCTTGTGTGTATGGCCAAATGATTTTTGAGAAGGGTACTAAGCCTCCTCAAAGGAGGAAGGACATTCTTTTCAGTAAATTGTTGGGAAAACTGGTAGTCACATGCAAACAAATGAAGCTGGATCCCTACCTCACACCATATACAATAATCAATTCAAAATGGATCAAGGACCTAAACATAAGAGCTAAAACCAGAAAACTCTTAGAAGAAAACTTCGGGGAAATGCTTCACAACATTGGATTTGGCAAGATTTCTTGGCTACAACACCAAAAACACAGACAACAGAAGAAACTGAAAAAGAAACAACAGACCAATTGGATTTCATCAAAATTAAAAACCGTGTACATCAAAGGACTCTATCAAGAGATTAGTGAAAATTCTGATCTTGGTTTTTTACAATTTTGTAACCAATATGTAACATATGTAATATGTACATGACATAATAAATGATATGAGACATTCACAGAACATAAAATTCACCACTTATTTATTTATTAAGATTTTATTTATTTATTTGACAAAGAGAGAGCAGAAGTAGGCAGAGCAGCAGACAGAGAGAAAGGGGGAAGCAGGCTCCCCGTTGAACAGACAGCCTGATGTGGGGCTCAATCCCAAGATGCCTGAGATCATGACCTGGGCCAAAGGCAGAGGATTAACCCACTGAGCCACCCAGGCACCCCTAAAATTCACCATTTTAAAGCAGACAATTCAGTAACATTTAGTACACTCAGAATGTTGGGTAACCATCACCACTATCTAGTTCCAGAATATTTCCGTCACCCCAAAATAGAAGTCCTGCACCAATAGGTGTCACTCTTCATTCACCCCTATCTTCATCCCCTGGCAACTGATAATTTACCTTCTGACTGTACAGATTTGCCTATTGACCCATTTTTAAATATAAAATTTTAATCATATTGTTTCCATTATCAATTTTCACTGAGAAAACATTTTCTGGAGTGAATCGTATTAAGATGAGATAATTCTTTGAACAATTTTCTAAAGTATATGGTGAAATTTTGTCCACTGTGATTTTTACTTTGTTGAGATTATTATCATGGGATCAATTCTTTTCTAATAATTTTTAAAAACCCCACGTGATTTATTGCCTATTTTGTGGAAGGAAAATCCATATTAAGTTTTACTGTCTAGCACTCCTGTGATTGTGAGTTTTCTCTGTGCTCATATTTCTACCAAGTATAATTTCCCTGATCAGATTTTGCAGATGTGAATTTTGTCTAGAAGTTTCGATTCTTTCGTAGAGTCATTTTTATGTTGTTTTGATGACTTCTCAGGTATGTTCATTGACCTCCCTCGTAAAGGCTATCCCCTGTAACTCTCCTGGGTCCTGTTATTCTTCGTAGCACTTATTACCACCTGCCACCTCTCTAAGCCTTGGTTTCCTCATCTGCAAAATGGGTTAATAATGATGCCTGGCTCATAGCTTCATTGTGAGAAGTAAGGCAGGTATTGTCAGTGGGGCACTTGGACTAGAGTCAAGGATAAAGCAAACCCATGGGAGTGGTGATTATGATTATTACTCCCCATGGTATTTATTTCTACCTTTAAAATATGTAATTTAATTTTTTTTAAATAGGTGACACGCTGAAATCGTTCAGATATCAATAAGGAATACAAGTATCCAGCCACATGCTTTTCTTCCCAGGAGGTAAATTTCCAGTTACCTTTCCAGGTCCCCTGTCCTGCTAGAAATACCCTGTGCATTTTTAAGCAAATGTGGACATATATTATTCCACTACTACTTCCTTTCTTTTTTTTAAAATGTATTTTAGAGAGAGAGCAGGAAAGAGGGATGGAGAGGGAGGAGGAAAGCATCTCAGGCAGACTCCCCACTGAGCGTGGAGCTGACTTGGGACTCCATGTCACCACCCTGTGATCATGACCTGAGCCAAACCCAAGAGCAGGAAGCCCACCAACTAAGCTACCCAGGTGCTGCGTGCATGCAACTCTTGATCTCGGGGTCGTGACCTCAAGCCCTGATTTGGGCGTAGAGTCTACTTGGAAAATAAATAAAAAAGAAAAAAAATACATTTCATTGCTTGGCTGTGTCGTGGTGTCTCTGATACACCCTCGCGGGGCAGGGGGCACTTCGCTGGGTTGCAGTCTTCAGTTCTAACACACTATGCTGTGATCCAAACTTATTGTGTGGATGAGGAAACCTGGATTCAAGAGGCAAAATTCCTCTCCACCCCCACCCCAGGTCACATGGCCACAGTTGGTGGCGGAACCAGGATCAGCTTCTAGACCCCTGGCTCTGTATGCCATGAGGTATATACTCTCATCCAATCTTGACTTGGGCCTTTGAGCTCTGGAATTGGGGGTGGAGGGGTCCAGCATGAAAGGGGACACGTGGCTGGGGACGGAGGTGGTGAGCAAGCCAATCTACCAGTGTTGTGTTTTTCTCCTCCTAAGCCGAACACTGGCTGCGTGCTGAAGAACCAGTTGGAAGCAAGACCCCAGGCCCTCAGAGTGGAAAGCAGCCAAGCAGAGACCATGGGCTGAAGGGGGCATTTTGCTGCAGGGAGCCTCATGACCGTGCCCCTGCATGAACCTTATTGCTCCTTCAGGGGGTGTTTGCTTTGGAGGAAGTAGAACCTGGAACACAGTCCTGGGGTGGAGAGGAGCCCAGCCCTATAATTCAGGAGACCTAGGATTGAGACATGAGTCACTGACTCATGGAATCCTTGGGCAAATCACCTAGTCTCTCTGGGCCTGGAAGTTGGAAGCTTGACCCAATGGGGCCTCTCCAGTTACAAGATCTAGGTTTCAGAGCTGCCACTGAGATTAGGTTTCCTTCCTTTTTTTTTCTCTTCCTTTTTTTTTTTTTTTTAAGATTTTATTTATTATTTGACGGAGAGAGACAGCGAGCACAAGGAGGGGGAGTGGCAGAGGGAGAAGCAGGCTCCCTCATGAGCAGGGAGCCTGACATGGCACTCCAGTCCAGGACCCTGGGACCATGACCTGAGCTGAAGGCAGATGCTTAACCGACTGAGCCACCCAGGTGTCCCTGGGATTAGGTTCAATGCCAGCTCAGTCAAGGCTCCTTTGAAAAGTCTCATTCTCTCATTAACATAGAAGTTAAAGTAATACCAGATGTGTTAAGAGTCAAATGAGATAATGTATATGAGGGGCGCCTGGGTGGCTCAGTGGGTTGAGCTGCTGCCTTCGGCTCAGGTCATGATCCCAGGGTCCTGGAATCGAGTCCCACATCAGGCTCTCTGCTCGGCGGGGAGCCTGCTTCCCTCTCTATCTCTCTGCCTGCCTCTCTGTCTACTTGTGATCTCTGTCTGTCAAATAAACAAATAAAATCTTAAAAAAAAAAAGAGAGATAATGTATATGAAATCCCTTGGAAAACTAAAAAAAACTAGAAAATGGTATTCACTTTGAGGCTGATAATGGTGAACTCTGCCCATTACCACATATTCAATGTAAAAGACTATTAGTGAACCACATCTCTGTATTGTTCAGGACACAGAAATTAAAAATCCAAGCCAAAACACAAAATATTTGTTGGGTGTCAAAGTTGATACCCAGCATCTGTTTAGGTAGTCTGCCTGCATTTAAGGTACAGTGCCACTAGGTGGCGATGGTGTCCAGGCCACTGGGCTGTGCTCCAGAGCAGAAACCCTACCGACCATCTGGAAGTCCTTTGCTGTACTTTGAGAGGGCTTGAATGGAGACCTCGGTTTCCTCATCTGTAAAATGGGGATAACAGCCTAAATGAGATCATGTAAAGTCTACCTGTGCACAGTAAGACCTCAGGAAGTGTTTGCTTCTTTCCTACTTAAGTGATTAAGAGCTTGGTTTTTTAACCAGACTGCCTGGGTTTGAATCCCAGCTCTGTTACTTACCAGCTGTGTGACCTTGGGCGAGTTACCTCACCTCTCTGAGCCTTCGTTTTTCCCTGTCTGTGAATGGGGCTGGTAATTGTACCTATATCTATAGTTAATATGCACGAAGGGCTTAGAAAGTGTCCAGTCCCAGAAGAGTGCTCTGAGTTTGCTGCTGTCTGTGTGTGTCCTAGGGCAAACCCTCTTTCATGCATAGCCTGGGTCCTAAATCTGGGCATCTCCCAAAATACAGTGCCTTGTCAAAACAATAGGTCTTCAGGGCATTTTTAACCCCTCTGGCATGAGTCATAACTAGAGAAAGCTACAATTCCAAGACTTCCAACACCCTGGTCTCTGGATCAGGGGCAGAGCTGGCAACAGCCTCTGTCCACCAGGCAAGTGTTGGAAACCGATTTGCAAGTGTGAAGCCAGCTGGTGGGAAGATAAGGAGAGGGGAGAAGGGGCTGTGAGGCTGTTTTTCAAGTACT
The DNA here is from genome assembly GCF_011764305.1 of Mustela putorius furo. Lineage (NCBI taxonomy): Eukaryota > Metazoa > Chordata > Mammalia > Carnivora > Mustelidae > Mustela > Mustela putorius. The sequence continues at coordinate 2,839,710 of NW_025421292.1, forward strand.
TTTGTCCATTGGGGTTGTCTTGCTTACCGTTGCACATGCTGTTGGCAGGCTGCTCAGAAAATAAATCATGGGCCACTGGGCCAATAGCTCCCTCTCCCCTCCCCCTTCTGTCCTGCCCCACCTCTGTGCAGGTTTTCGGGGGAGGTAGAGGCATCTGGTGACGACAGCACCTGACCAGAAGTCAGGAGACCTGTTTTTAGCCCAGCTCTGTCTCCAGTGTGCTGTGTGACCTTGACGAGTCACTTTTCCTCTCTGGGCTTCAGACTCCTGCTCTGCCCAAATTGGGACACACTCCCTGCCCTTCCTTTCCGATCAGGGATGTGGTGCATATGGAGAAACTCCTCCAAACCTCACCTCCTCCTTGAAGCCATCCATATTGGATGGAACAAAGGGGACTCCAAATCTTTCCCATCTCCCCTCCACCTCTCCCAGTGTTAATGGATCACTAATTCATTATTTGCTCCTTGATTTATTCCACAGGCTTGCTCAGTGCTGGTTTCTCCTCCTGTCTACATGACCTTTTTATCTTGTCTGCATTAGAAACTCATCTGGGGAGGGCTGTGGCTGCCTCCTGGCTCTGAGGGGCATGCAGAATCTAGCAGAGGAGATTAGCATGACCAAGGCATGGTTTTGGGGCTCTCAGTGAGGAGGAAGTTCCGATTGAATCCCAGATGGGTTGGAACTTAGTAGGACTGAGAAAAGTGAATTGTCGGGGAAACAAGAGATATGAGAAGTGCCTTGTGGAGCAAAATGGATAAAAGTCTTACTCTCTGGATGGGGCAGAGAGTAAGAGAGGGAGAGGGAGATGGAGGGGTCAGCTTTGAAGAGCATAAGTTTTGCAATCAGAAAATCTAGATAGAAGGAAACTAGTTCAATTTTAAGAAGCAGGGAAGTTCTGTATCAATTTCCAAAATAACATTTTATTTTGGTTTACACACGGACAGGTGTGTGTGTGCATGTGTTTTCTACTCTCATTTTTTTTCACTTGGGCATACCTCAACTCCAAAGGGAGTAAGCCCAGCTCGTCGGCTCCCTCACCTCCACACCCTTCCCTCCATCATCTGCCTGATCAGGTTTGTCTCTCTATTTTTCTCCCCACAGTTGCCCTCACTGGTTCCAGCTCCTGTGAACCTCCAGCCCCCCAGCCTTTCTTACCATCTGCCTGGGATATGCCTGTACCCTTCCCACTCTCGCCATCCAACACCAAATGCCTGAGCGCCAAGGGACACTGAGCATCTTTGATCAGTCCTGTGATCAGCGGTGATCCAGTCACTGCTTTTTCAAAATGTACCAGTCCTGGGCTCTATTCCGTCTGCGTCAAAGTCTCCCATGACACACTAGGCATGCTGATGTAGGGGAGGAGCGGGTATCAGATCTATCCATCCTAGAGTGCACTTTTAAGAGTGCTTGGGGAATTAGCCTCTTCACACTGAGAAAATTCTGTCCACCAGGGGAATTTCACAGCGCTGTGGAGACCCAAAGGGGAAAGATTTAGGAGTATGTGTAGTTAATGATAATAATCGATATGATTTATTGCACACCTATTATGTGCCAGGTATCAGGCTAGGTCCTTTACACCCTTTGCCTAATTCCAACAACCCTGCAAAGCAAGTGTAATTATCAAGGTAATAAAAACAACAAAATTCTCTGAGTACTTATGTGCTAAACAATTCGTCTTTGTTGTCTTGGGTAACATTCACACGACCTGTGAGGCAGGAGCTGTTGCTGTGTCCCTTTTCCAAATGAGGGAACCAAGGGAACCAAGGCACAGATCAATGAAATAAGCCGACCGTAGAGCATTAAGGAGGCTGAACCTCAGAGGGGTTAAGGAATATGTCCTTTTTAACCCAACAAACAAGCAACTGCGTGAATCTATGTTTTCCCCCCACAACATGCTCAAAACACCTCCTCCTGGCAATGAGAAACTCCAGGCTGACCAAGAACTTCTGGGTTGGGGAAGAGCATGGGATTTCCTAGTTCCAGACACGAGCACATCCCTTACACGGAGGCGGTCCAACACGGTCCAGGACCCCAGCCCTGCCATCTGCCAAATGTCTCCTGGCTTTGCTGGCCTGTCTCAGTAATCCTTCACTGCCTCTTGCTGCATCTTGCTCATCAGAATCCCAGCACCCTCATTGGAATGCTACTTCCTTTGGGAAGCCTTCCTGGTTGGCCCTGAACCACAGCCCTTTGACCTTCTCTGGGACACTCCACTCCCTTGGTTGCCCTCTTCATCCTTACAGTGGGTGCTGTCATCTCACCTCCCTGACTAGGTATTGAGTACCTCTAGGCTCTATACGTAACATGCCATCAGCACTCAGAGAATTCTCACTGAATGAATAAACACTGGGTCATGAGTTTCCGGGCCTCTGGTGAGGAGGAGTGGGGGGTGGTGGTGGCAGGAAATATGTGTGGTTATCCCAGGTGCAGACAATAAAGAGTGGTGAGGTCTGTGGCAAAGGAGAGATGAAACTCTCCCTCCCTATCCGAGGGGCTTACAATCAAATTCGGCCACCCCCATTCCCCACTAATGTCCCGGACCTGATCGCCCTGCCAACGCTCTATCTTTCCCTTCCCCTGCCTTTATTGTCCTACTTTGTATGCACCATCTTAAAATATCGTATATATAAATATATAAATACATATTTTATATAATAAATACATTTATTATATTCAACATCTGTTTTCCTTCACAAAGGCCAACTATACCCCAGGGCAAAGATTTGGTCTGTTTTGTATTCTGCTGTAGCCCAGCCCGCCCAGGCACCTAAAAGACCCTTAGCAGACAGGCATTGCACAAATCATCAGCCGCTGGCAGGTATCTGCAGTGGAGAGAGCTGCCCCAGTCCCTCTGCAGGTTCCAGGCTCCCGGAAACACTCAGGGTTCAAGTCAAGGAGAGTGAAGGCCTTTGGGGGCAAGTCTCCCGCAGAGCCCCAAGGAAACGGCCTAGAAGGGTCTGTCTGGATGACAGCAGGTGCGGCAGGAACTAAGGCACGAGGATTAGTGGCTATCCCTTCTGGGGTTAATGGGAGCAATTCTGGGCGAAGCTGATGTAGGGGGGAGGGGAGAGCGCGCCCCCCCCCACCCACACCCACCACACACGGACCCGCTCGTACCAGAAGACGCAGGCTTGGGAGAGGCTAGAGACCGACAGACGGACTGTCAGACGGGGCCGAAGGAATGTCCCAGAAGGTGTGGAAAGGGCAGTGAGGGGAGTGGAGCGACACCCCCGCCCCTCCGCCCCCCCTTCCGGGGAGCGCTTGTAGGAGGGCTGGGGAGAGGAGGAAAGGCGGGGTGCACCCGGCGCCCGCCGGTCCGCCGCAGAGCCCCAGTGCCCTAGCCGGAAGCACCCCCGGGAGGCGGCCCGGGAATTGGGGGAGCCCCCCGCCCCCCACCCCAGGGGCGCCTGCTAAGCCGGGTGCTGCCTCCTCAGCAGCCTCGGCGCTTCCACCTGCGCAGGCACCGCGCCGCCCTGCGCCGAGCTGCCATTGGCTCGCTAAAAATGCCTCTCTAATCTGCGCCCATCTGTGCACGCCTCCCAACCGCCCCCCCCCCCCCACCCTCCGCCTCGTCGGCTCTGACCTTCCTCCTTCCCGCAGCCCCGGCGCGGTCCGGAGAGACGCGGTGGCGGCGGCGGCGGCGGCGGCGGCAGCGGAGGCGGCGGCAGCGGAGGCGGCGCAGCTTCCTCTTCCCCCGGGAAGTCGTCCGGGCTTGAGGCCGGCCCCTGACGCTCCGCTCTGCCCCGTGGCGCCACCGATGCTGCCGGGCGCATCTGCCCCCAGGTAGGGGGTTCTGACCCTGGGATCGCCGGGTGCGCAGGGAGCGGGGAGACGGTCCGGGAGTGCGTGTCTGCGGCGGGCACAGAGGCTGACGTCTCCCGGGAGCGCTGGGGAGGACCGGGCAGTTACCTGGAGAGAAGCGGGCGCGCGGCCGGGGCAGCTTTGCGGGCACCGGGGCTCGCAGGCATCCCCCAGGCGGTGCCAGGATGCCCCTGCGCCGGACCCCTTGGGAAAGGCAGCTAGCGGTGGAGGCCTTTACCCTGGGGAAAACGCAAGAATTGGGTTCCTTGGGACGAGTCTCTGGCCTGGGGCGGTCTGGGTCGCAGCGGGGGGGGGGGGTGCCGCTTGTACCAGCGTGGTGCGTAAGCTATTTATGGCTCAGAGTGGGCTGGAAGAAACACAGCAGTTGATGCGCTCTGTGCTCTGTCTGGTTTGCAATTAGAGACATATTTTTTTTGTCCCTCCACCATTCCTCTGTAGCTGGGATGGTGGGGGGGAGAGGAAAAGGAGGTGATGCTACATAGCCTGCAAATAAGCACAAGCCGTGGTCTTCCCGGCACCCTCCCCTCCTCACTCCCTAGGCGACTTGCTTTGGGTTGGAACTACCTCTTTCTCTTATTTTTGCCTTAGGAGGGCATGACAAGATTCAAAGGTCATCTGGGTGTGAAGGCTGCGCTGGCGAACCCCGGAGCCTGGCCAGACCCAGCTTCAAGCAGCAACCACTCCCTGCCCCCACAGCCCAGCTCTGCCCCCCTCCTTCAGGGACACATGTGGCTGCTTTTTTCTGGGCAAACCATAAATAACCCACATCCCCAGCTCCCCCGGGGTGCAAACAGCACTGTCTGTCCACGATGTTGGAGGTGATGTTGGAGGTTCTGTCTCTTACCCACCTGACCTTCCTGTCACATGCAAATCACCACTCCCAAGCCGCCCCCTCCCTGAAGCTTCCCATAGCCAGGTGAGATACTTGCCTCCTGCCCTGCCTTCCTCGACCTAGTCTGCCTTGTGGTTTAGTTATTTATGTCCCTTCTGTCACCCTCTAGACCAGAAGTGCCTTCGGGGCAGGAATCTGTTTGATTCATTTCCATCATTGACCCTGAGCCTGACCAGGGTCTGGCACCAAGTGAGTGTTTGTGGAATGAGTGGATGGATGGGTTTGAACTCTGGGAGATAGCTGGTAACCTGCAGGTGGGGACTGAGCCTCCTCTTGGTATATGTGCTGCCGAAGTGAGCACCTGAGCCTCCTCTTGGGCTTTCTTTCCATTCCCCAGGGCCAAGATCCACCAAAGTCAGACAGTCCCATTAGGCCCTTTCTGGTCCTGCAACTGATGGACACCTACGGCATATGGGGATCAATGGCACAGTCCCAATGGCTCCGGAGGGTCTTTCTGGGCCCCTGGTTTGAGGTCTTGGCCTAAGCCAGGTTCGATGAAGGTCTGGTGAAGGTCTGGCTTTACTTAGGCCCCTGGGTTGACTGGCACTCTCTTCCTGGGGTGCTCAGATCAGACCGTGGGTGTCTGTCTCTGTCCCAGCACTTGGGAAAGTCCTGGTCAACATCAGGGCATCTGGGAAGGCCCCAGCTGGGCTGCCCTCAGCCTCTGGGGGTCCTCACGGTGAGCTTGGAGCAAATCTCACAAATACATTGGGGGCAGGGGAGGAAACCCAGCCAAAAGAACAGGCCAAGGATTCTGGGCTCTGTGAGAGACATTTAGCAGACCTTTCTCAGCCCTTGCTCCTTTGACAGCCATGCCAATGAGACATTTTCGAGATGTTCTTGTCCTGGCTTTATGGTGGCTGGGTGTGGGGGCGCGGGTAGATCGAGGCCCAGAGAAGGTCAGCAGCAGAGGCAGGGGTGACGCTTAGTTTCTGGCTCCAAGTCCAGTGCTCACTCCCTGGAGCTCGAGGGAGCTAGGGTGAGGCCTCGGAGTCAGGTCAAGGTGGGATTGTTCTAGAACCCAGAAGTTCCCCCTCTCTGGCTTTGTCTTGACCCCTACCTAGTCATGGTACGAGGAAGAGAGTATGGAAGGGATGCTTCAGGGAGGAGGGGGAGGCAAATGGAGAATGGGTTGGTTAGTGCCTGCTGGGGGTCGGCCCTGGAGGGGTCTCCAGAAGAGGGTGTGGTAATAGCAGTAAAAACTAACAGCACATGTCATTTGTCACATGCCAGGTCCTGGTCCAACTATAACTCCTTCAGTCCTCACCATAGCCCGATGAAGTAGGTCCCGTTATTAGCCCCATTTTACCAATGAGGAGACTGAGGCACAGAGAAGTTATCTAAGATCACACAGTTGGTAAAAGTGGAGGAGCTAGGATTTGAACCTAGAACCCAGAGTCTGTGCTCTTCCCCTGTATTCCCTATTGTGAGAGCAAGAGGGCTATGGAGCTGCTGGCTGGGGCTTGCTGTCTCCAGGGAGATCCAGGTTTCAGGTGCACCGTGGCTCAAGTTCACAGATGGAGGGTGGGCTGCGCCCGATGGTGACTGTGGGTTGTGGCTGCGGAGAATAAGAATCCACATCAGTGAGCAGAAGTGGGACCTTTGTAGGACGCACACCTGACCCTGTGTCGCTCCCCTGCTTCGAGTCCTTCAGTGGCTCTCCATGGCCCTGAGGACAAAGGGCAGTCTCATTAATGTGGCCCTGTTGTCTTCCCCAAGTCTGGGTTTCCGCTTTCTTTTCCCCCTCCCTCTGCCCTCCAGCTGCTCTGAACTGCTCTCAGTTCCTCAAGTATGTCATGCTTCTCTCACCTGCAGACCAGCGCACAGGCTGTTCCCTGACTCGAACACACTCCCTCCTCCTCCCCTCCGTGTTCCTTCTCACCCTGGCTGGGGGCTGGGGGTTCGGACTGGACTTCTGTTCCTCCCAGAAGCTTCCTGACTTGGGCATCTTGCTCACCTCCCCTCACCCAGCACCCTCTGGGGCATTGGGATGTTGCCCCATCTTCCCACTTAAAGACTGTGAAGTTCAAGGGGGCAGGTCCGTGTTCTGTCCCCAGTGTCTCCAGTGACCCCAGCGCCTGGCACCGGGTTGCCCTAGCTCACTTGTAGTATGAATCAGTGCGCGTTGGTCCCTCACATCATCAGCCTCAGGACACATAAAGCATTTTTCTTCTCCTGATAGGAGTTGAGGAAACCACTCATGAATTTGCATATAGCCCCCCAGTAAGGATAGGCTTGTGGTAGAAAGCCCTCACTGGAGAAGTGAAACAGCCTATGGGCCTGGTGGGACAGGGGTGGGAGATTTCGCTGATCTGGGAGGAGTCCTCCCGCGGAAACAGGTGGGAGGGATGTGGGAGGAGTGAGTGTGGAGGAGGAATGCTTGATTGGATTTTACATTTTTCTGAAGTTTTTTGAAAAAAAGCTTTTATGTTCTTATTACCAAAGTAAGGTGTGCTTGTTGTGGAAAATTTAGAAAGTACTGGAAAGCCAAAAAAAAATCCATTAGCCAGCACCACACCCACCTGATGTAGGCACTTTGTGGTTGGTTTCCAGCCCTGGGTATTAGTAGACTGGGGCAGGAATGGGGGTGGGGTGGGGTGGGGTAGAAATGGGGGAGAGGGGAGCGGAGGTGGGGGGACAGGTAGGGTAGAAGGTGGAGGAAGGAGTGCAGGTGGGGAAGTGGTCCCTGAGCCTTGCCTGAGGTCAGCCAGGTGGGAAGCAGGCAGAACTCGGTGAAGGAAAATGTGGAGCTCCGAAACAGCCCCGACAGGCAACCTCAGGGGCCCACGGTGCACTCTGGAGCTAGATTGGCCCTCTGGAGCCAAACCTGGGAACTTGGGCCAGTCAGACCTCTAGACCTCTGCAGGCATCAGACACGGGGTCAGGGGAAGGACTTGCTCTCAGGCAGGTGGCTCTGGAGCAGGCTGCCACCTAAGGGTCATGTGCCCACATCACGCCCTCCCTCCTCCCCTCGCCAGCAGCTTGGGTGAGAGGTTTACCCTCAGAAAGAATAGGTGGGAAGGAACCTGCATGATGGGTCAGGGGAGATGTGCAGGAAGCTGGCCCCAGCTGGCTCTGAGGGGATGGGAACTCCAATGCCAGGGAAGTTGGTGGGGCCATCTCTGGGCGGAGAGTGTGCTGTGGGGGTAGGTGTGATGCTCCTGGAGACTTTTCTGGCTGGGAGGGGCAGCAGGCTGCCTCTGCTCTCTGGGCCTGGGGCAGAGGAGGCCCTCAGCCACTGTTTAAAAATCACTTGATATTAAAATGCTGGCTGGGGGATGTAGGAGGCTTACGGGATAAAATCGCAGTTATATCCCAGTTACGAGATAAAATACCCAGTTATATTTGACCTCAGATAAACAACGAATTTGTTTAGCATGAGCGTGTCCTAAATATTGCATGGAACGTACTTGCATAAGAATTTTATTCGCTGTTTATCTGAAAGCCACATTTAAGTAGGTGTCCTGTATTTTGAGATGCTAAAGCTGCCTACCCTAGACCAGGATGGGAAGGAAGAGAGAGAGACAGAGAGAGAAGAGGAGTGGGTGGTCCTAATTTTTTCTTCTTTGGTATTGTGGGAGGGGTCAGTGGATACTTGCCTGAAGTTGACAGTTAAAAAAAAAAATTAACCTGTCCATTTTTAGAAGTCAATGAGATATTTCAGATTTTGCATCTGTAAACCGTTTACTGTCTAGAGAATGAGTCTCCACTTGTGGATTTGGGTTCCCTAGGGTGGCTCAGAAATAAGAAAGAGTGCGCCCTCTCATTTGTGCAGGAGGGACAAAAGGAGAGTTGAGGATCCAGGGCGGAGTCCCTAAATAGTATTAGTTCATTTGAGAAATAAAAGCTTTCATCTTAATAAACCTCAGATGTGGCAGAGGGTGTGGGAAACTGGGAGAATAGGTTGGCACCGTCTTTCTGACATTAGTGACTGGAGCTGTGACCTGGCAATTTCTCCCACAGGTGCCATCTTCACAGAGTGCCGAAACAGCTGGGTGGGAATGGTCAGTGCAACAGAGCTATGTGTCCGGCAGGAGGGCTGGGACATAAATAGGACATCTCTAGCCGGGGCGATTTTAGGCAGCTGATCAGTTCTTTCATTTGGTCAGTGAGTCTCTCCACTGCCTGTCTCCTGTGTGCCAGGCACTGTTATAGATGCTGGGGGACGCTGAGAGAGAACAGATGGTCAGAATGTATGGGCAAGTGAAGGCAAGCGACTTGGTGGAATGATGTGTTTCATATGATCCCATTTAAAAAATGTACGTATGTGTCTGTGTGTGCTTATCACATAAAGATGTTTAGAAGGCTGCCTATCTGATTTTTATTCCAGCTTACCTCTGCGGGCAGGTGGCAGGAGGCTCAGTGCCAGAAAGGATGGGGGATATTTCCTTCTTCTTTCAGACATCCTGTGCAGTTTGCGTTTTATACAGCAAATGTTATCCCTCATAAAAACATCATTGGGGTGCCTGGGTGGCTGAATTAAAGCCTCTGCCTTTGGCTCAGGTCATGATCCCAGGGTCCTGGAATTGGGCCGCATCGGACTCTCTGCTTGGCAGGGAGTCTGCTTTCTTTTCTCTCTCTCTGCCTGCCTCTCTACCTACTTGTGATCCCTGTCTGTCAAATAAATAAAATTTTTAAAAATTTTAAAAAAATCATTAAAATTACACTTGATAATAGCTGGGATTTTTCTTAGAAGTCTTAAAAAGGTGAGCATTTAAATTGCTTTCCTCTGGAATGCCTGGGTGACTCAGTCGGTTAAGTGTCTGTTTTTGGCTCTGGTCATGATCTCGGGTTCTGGGATCGAGCTCCACATCGGGCTCCCTGCTCAGTGGGGAACCTGCTTGTCCTTCTCCCCGTGGCCCTCCCCCTTCTTGTGCTCTCTCCCTCTCTCTCAAATAAAGAAATAAAATAAATTTTGAAAAGATAAAAAAAATTTTAAAAATGGCTTTCCTCTTAGTTTGATGGTATCTGACTTAGAGGCTGCCACTTGGGATTATGTATTGATTTGTGGCTGGTTTTGAACTGCTCCCCGCATGGGTTTCTCTCTCCTCTCCTTCCTTGAGTTCCTGGGCTGGATGAGACCTGGCGGGATGGGCATGTGGGTGAGGTAAGTCTGGGTACCAGGAAGGCAGAAGCCAAGTCTCCGTGTAACTGGTGATTGGGTGCCCACAGTGTGTGTGGTACTGAGGTGTCTTGGGTTGGGGGGCCCCACAAAGGAGGAAGATGGGCCCTGGACAGCAAAGCTAGGGGACCCCTGGGGGCCTGAAGTCCACTGACATTGGCCAGGCACAGTTTTGTTTTTGAACTCCTATTTCGTTTTCCTCAGTAATGTTATGAGGTTATCCCCATTTTGCAGCTGTGGAAACTGAGGTCAAGTGACTTGCCTGAGGTTAAACTGCAGGTAAGTGACTGAGGCAGGATTCACACCCATGCAGTCTGGACCCAGAGACTCTGCTCTTTTTTTATTTTTATTTTTTTTAAGATTTTATTTTTAAGATTTTATTTATTAACTTGACAGAGATCACAAGTAGACAAGCAGCAGGCAGAAGGAGAGGGGGAAGCAGGCTCCCCGCTGAGCAGGGAACCCAATGTCGGGCTGGATCCCAGGACCCTGGGATCATGACCTGAGCTGAAGGCAGAGGCTTAACCCACTGAGTCACCCAGATGCCCCTCTGTTCTTCTTTTTTTTTTTTTTTAAGATTTTATTTATTTATTTATTTTAGAGCATGGGGAGGGGCAGAGGAAAAGGGAGAGAATCCCAAGCAGACACCTTGCTGAACGTGGAGCCTGATGTGGGGTTTGATCTCACCACCCTGAGCCAAAACCAAGAGTTGGACGCTTAACTGACTGAGCCACCCAGGCATCCCTAAAGGCTCTGCTCTTTTCCTCTATGCCACGACACCTCTCGTTAGGGAGCACAGATAGACATGCTAGTGAAGCCTGAACGTGGTTGACCATGGAAGGTCTTCTTCGGGTAGATCTGGAAGAAAAGGATGGTAGATTTGGAAAGTGCCTTCAAGGCAAAGTGACAACAGGGACAAAGATGCAGAGGTGGGAGCGTAAGCGGTAGACTGTAGGGTCTGGGGAGGAAATCAGTGCAGGAACCTGAGGGAGGAAGTGACAGATGAGTCTGGGGGGGCAGATGCCAAATACGTTAAGCTATTGGCCTCCTTGAACTTTCCGGAAGAGGTAGACTTGTGTCCCTCAGCCCCCTACTGTCCTGGCTGGCCCTCCTCCGAGGCTATACACCCTATCCCTGGTCTGCCTGGGTCCAGCCTTTGACCACTGAAGGAGAGAGAGATAGCTGAGGCAGAGCAAGAACACGGGTCCGGGAACAGGGGGGCCCGGGATGAGATCCTGGAGGGGCCTTGGGCCATTCGGCACCTTGCCTGGGACTCAGTTTCCTCTTCTGTTTTTTAATTTTGAAACTTTCTCTTATGGTGGGGGTGTACCCGGGTGGCTCAGTCATTAAGGGTCTTCCTTCAGCTCAGGTCATGATCCCAGAGTCTTGGGATCGAGCCCCGCATCGGGCTCCCTGCTCAGCCTGCTTCTTCCTTTCTCTCTGCCTGCCGCTCCCTCTGCTTGTGCTCTCTGTCTGTCAAATAGATAAATAAAATCTTAAAAAAACACTTTCTATTGGAAAATACAAGCCTTTGCAGAAATAGAGAGAGTATGATAATGTGCTAATGTACCTACCGTTCAGCTTCAACTTCTCCCAGCTCAGGGCCAGTCTTGTTCTATTTCTGCCCCTACCTCTGCCCCCTCCCAATTTGGACCAAATCCCGGACATCATTTCATCACAAATACATCAAGATGTGTCTCGAAAAGATAAGGACTTTTCCTAACATAACCACAATGCCATTATTCTACCTAAGAAGAAACTATACCTTTATAGTGTCGTATATCCACCGAGTGTTACAGACGTGTCTTCATTTTGTTTTGTCTTATTTTGGTTTTTTGCACGTAGTTTGACTCAGGCTGCAAATAAGGGCCACACATTGTGACTGGTTGATGTGTGTCTTGGTCTCTCTTAGTCGATAATTTCCCTCTTCAACTTCTCCTCTGTTCACGGCAGTTGATCTGTTGGAGAAATCAGATTGTTTGTCCTGTAGAATTTCCTGCAGTCTGGATTTTGTTGATTGTATTGATTGTATCCCCAGGGTGTAGTTTAACACATCCCTCTGTCCCCTCTGTAAATTGGGTAGTCTGCTGCATCTGTCTTCTGACTCCCCGTGATGCAGTCATCAGGAAACCTTCCTGACTTTACCTTCATGACACCCAGAATCCAACCTCTGCTCCCCATGTCCATTGCTGCCCTCCCTTCTGAGCCTGACCATCGCTTTCCTGCCTTATTGCAGCAGCCTCTACCAGGTCTCCCTGCCTCCCTCTTTGTCCTAGCAGCCAAAGAGACTCTTAAATCAGATCCATCCCTCCTCTGCTCAAAACTTCAAGGACTCCCTTGTCTTTGGAAGAAAACCCAAAGTCCTATAAAAGGTCCTGTAATGGCCTTCAAAGCCCTGGGTGACCTAGCTACACAGTTCCTCTGACCTCATCTCACACCACTCCTTCCTCAGTCACTTCCCGGCCATTTTTTGGATGTATTGGATATCCCCTGCCTCAGGGCCTTTGCATGGCCATTCTCGGGGAAGTGCCTAGTTGGAGAGGTGAGCATGGCTCATGATGTTCACATCTCTGCCCGTGTCACCTCCTCAGAGAGGCCTTCCCAGAGCATTTCACCTAAAATAGCTGCTGTTAACTGATGAATTATTGAACTTTACATCTGAAACTAAAGATGTACTATATACTGGCTAATTGAATTAAAGTTAAAAAAAAAAAAAACCACACACACGCTGCTGTTATTCTCTATTCCCCACCCCTGCTTTAGTTTCCTTCTTAACACTTGCCCATCTTTGATGTTACAGTCTTGTTGCTTCCCCCCACCCCCACCTATCTGTGAGCTTGGTGAGGGCGGGGCAGCAGGATGCAGAGGTCCCCTTTCACTCAGGTGGCTCTCAAGTCAGCTCCTCTCTTTTCAGCATTTCCTGGAAAATAAAACAATGCTTCAGAGTTTACAAAATACTTCCTGTCCTAGGTCAGATGCTGGGAAGCATAACCCAAGACAAGGATTCCTGGGCAAGTGATTTACTGCAGGGAAGCCTGCAGGAGGGAGGGAGGGTGTCTGCAGGGCAGGGAAGGTGTGCCTTGAGAGGGGGAAGCAAGTGCTGGGGAGGGCCCCTGCCTGGAGGCTTAGGCCAGGCTTCTTGGCTCGGCTTACCAGACAGTCACTGGCTGCCCCCAACCCTGGGAGGAAGGCATAACCTCCCAGGCATCTTGGGTGAGGCTGCCAACTCTCAGGAGTGGGTGGGTGGTGGTACAGGGCCTCCGGCACCCCTCCCCCACTTTCTTCGATCCATTTGCTGCTCTGAGTCTGGCCATCAGCTGAGAGGGAGGGGTTTATTATTTATTTATTTATTTATTCTTTTTTTTTTTAATTTTTATTTTTTAAGATTTTATTAAAGAGTGAGAGTGAGAAAGCAAGAGACAGCATGAGCAGAAGGGGAAGGGGAGGAGCAGAGGAAGAGAGAAGCAGGCTCCCCACTGAGCAGGGAGCCTGCTGCTGGATCCCAGGACCCCAGGACCCCAGGATCATGACCTGAGCCTAAGGCAGATGCCTAACTGACTGAGCCACCCAGGCGCCCCGAGTTCTTGGTCATGACCGGTATTCTGTGTCATCGATGAAGAAGCCCAGGTTTCTGGGGGGCAGGACGGTAGAATGACTTGCCTGATGTGGCACAGCCAGGAAGGGGCAGATCTGGGATTTGAACTTCTGTTCTTCCTTGAGTCAGTCTTGGTGGCTTCGGGTTCCTAACATTCCTCTGATACATTCATTGAGCAAATAGGTATCCCGTGACGTGTGCTGTACTGAACGGGGTCCGCTGGCCGTTCTGGGGCGAGTGACCGTCCACACCCTGCTTACCCTCGGGGAGCCCTGAGCTTCAACCTTCTGTAATGACAACACGCAGCACCTGTGGGACACTTTGTGCGCCAGGCACTGTGCTAGATGTCCCCCCCATGTGGGTTAGCACATGGCAGCCTTACAGCACCCCATGTGGGTGAGCTGAGGCTGCAGAGGGGCTTAAGACTTTGGGCTAGGGTCTCTGGTGACTGCGTGGTGTAGCTGGGATTCACACTGGGTCTAAACACAGCTCTCCCCACTACCACCTGCCCTGCCCTGGCCCCACCCACAGTGGGCTATCTGGTGTCACCTCTATCAGCAGCTCCATCGGACACCAGGCTGCTACCCTGTCCTGCTCCCCAAGTGTTGGGTGACCAGCTGCCATCTCACCTGCCCCACTTGGCCAGGTCCCAGACAGGGCACCTTGATGGGAGGTCTCCCCTACCCTAGGGCCCTGGATTCCTGCCTCTGCCCCTTCCCCCAGCCCTTTTATCACTGGCACTGACTGGTGGGGTGGGCCCTTGGACCAGCGTCAGCCAGCCTGGGCATTGGGGGCCCCTCCCCCTCACACCAGCTGGCCTGATAAGCTGCAAAGCTGGCTTGGCCTGGGTGCCCCTGAACGGCGCTGGGGGGGGGGGGGCAAATCACAGCGGGCTTCCTTTGCGCCTCATCACTCCCCAAACAGGGTCCAGACGAGGTAGAAATCAAGTCGCAACACTGCATTAGGTTGTAAGGCTGGGGAGGGTCCCCTCCACCCCGCCTTGGGGATGGGGGTCTGGGACGCAGTAGAATGCGGTTGGGGCGGACCCGATTCCTGAGATCCCTGCTGCCCCAGGACTCTTTTCTATCCCATCCCCAGGTTGCTCTGTACTACTGCTCAGCTGAGCTGGGTGCCAGCGGTCAGGCTCTTTCCCAGTTTTAGGCCTCGAGGCTTCCCTCAGGGGCTACACCCAGGAGGGGTCTGTGCCTCCTTGGCAAGAACTCCAGGAATATTTGTGCTAATTCTGGACACGGAATAGCATGCAAAGCACATGGAAAGAAGCCCATTGCCCTGCTGGTGTGGCTGGTGGAGAAGTTACTCGGCCCACAGCCTGGCCTGGATGCTGGAGTGCTCTGGTCTGCAGGGGAGTAAGATGCTCCCCACAATGGCTGCAGGGGTGCAGGGAAGGGGGGAGCCCTGAGAGCTGTGGCCACCCCAGCCTTCCTGCAAGTTAACATCTGATTTCCATCATCTTTTCCTCCTCACCAGATGGTGATTTTCTAATTTGATCATTTTGTTTGCATTAGCTAGACTTCTGTAAAGAACTTTCCCTCTTCATTTATTCTGTTATTTTGAAATATGATATGTATATTAGGATGAAGGCTTGATTCTTTCCCTTTATTTATCAGTTTTAAAAAGAAATGAGTTGGGGGAGTGCCTGGGTGGCTCAGTCAGTTAAGGATCTGCCTTTGGCTCAGGTCATGAGTCCAGGGTCCTGGGATCAAGCCCTGCAACAGGCTCCCTGCTCAGTAGGGAGTCTGATTCTCCCTCTCCCTCTCTGCCCCTCCTCCCACCCCCCTGGGCTTTCTCTCTCTCTTTCTCAAATAAATTAACAAAATCTTTTTAAAAAATGAGTTGGTGCTCTAGCAACTTCCAAAGGTGAACAGTGAGTATTTTTCCCATTTTAAAATACAAAAGTATATAAAATAGGTTGTACATTTTAACAAATCAATATAAAGCCAATATCCAAGTTGCTACCATGTAGGTCAAAACCTGAGAATGACTCTAGTTGCAGAAGCCCCCCAATGCCCTTCTCCCCCACTGGTCCTCCCTCCCAGAGGGACCCACTATCCTGATTAGTGTTATTAACTGCTTTATTTTTGGCTTTACGATGTAAGTAGGCATCCAGAACCAAATAGTTCTGTCTTTGAATTTTAATTAATAAAATTACTATTCTTTAATAGTTGGGTTTTTTTCTTTCTCTTTTTCTTTTAAAGATTTTATTCATTTATTTAACAGACATAGAGCATGAGTTGGGGGAGGTGCAGAGAGGGAGAAGCAGGCTCCCCGCTGAGCAGGGAGTCCAATGCAGGGCTTGGTCCCAGGACCTTGGGATCATGACTTGAGCCAAAGGCAGATGCTCAACCAACAGAGCCACCCAGGTGCCCCTGGCTGTTTTTATCAATTAGCATTTTCTTTTTACCATGCATCTAGAGTGTTCTTTGTAGTAGTCATTCTTTCATTTTTTTTCCTTGTTGTATAGCGTTCTGTATGTGAACAGACCCTTATCCAGGCTAGCATTTACATAATCAAGGTTGTTTCTGATTTGTGGCTATCGTGAAGATTGCTGCTCTGAATGTTCTCTGAATAAATCACTCATGCTCCTTTTTTTTTTTTTAATTTAAAGATATTTATTTATTTATTTATTTGAGAGAGAATGAGAGAGAGGGAGAGAAGGAGAACACAGAGGGAGAAGCAGACTCCTGGCCGAGGAGAGAGCCTGATGCGGGGCTCTATCCCAGGACCCCAAGACCATGACCCGAGACGAAGGCAGATGCTTAATCAGCTGAACCACCCAAGGCGTCCCTGCACTCATGCGATTCTGCAGGGTATATACCTAGGAGTGGAATGGCTGGGTCATGGGGTCTATCTTCAAACTTACTGGATAGGGCTAAACAGTTACCCAAAGTGGTTCTACCAGTCTTCACACATACAAGCAGCATGTGCTAGATCTCCATGCCCCACATTCTTTTTTTTTTTTTTTTAAGATTTTATTTATTTATTTGAGAGAGAAACAGAGAGAGTGAGTGAGCGAGCATGAGAGGGGAGAGGTCAGAGGGAGAAGCAGACTCCCCACTGAGCAGGGAGCTCCATGTGGGACTCGATGCTGGGATTCCAGGATCATGACCTGAGCCAAAGGCAGACGCTTAACCAACTGAGCCACCCAGGCACCCGGTGCTCCACATTCTTGTAGACATTTGGTTATGAACAGACTTTTAAAGCTATTTTTTATTTTGATTTTAATTATAATTATGGATTTTTATAAACTTGATGAGTTACAGTCCTTGTATTCGTTACCCTCAATGATGCTTAAGTTGTCCCACCTTTGGCCAGTGGGAGCCTCTTTTCACACAAGTGAACTGGTGCTTGGAAGTGTCCTTGCTTTCTGGGATGAAGATGTTCTAGGCTCCTCAGAGCTGCAATCAGACATTTCTTCAGGGAGCTCTGGGTCATTATATATATATATATATATATATATATATATATATACATACACACATATATAGGTGTATACACACACACATATATTTTTTAAATTGCAATATAATTCTATATCCTAATTTCATCCCTTTTAAAATGTACAGTTTGGGGGCACCTGGGTGGCTCAGTCGTTAAGCGTCTCCCTTCAGCTCAGGTCATGATCTCAGGGTCCTGGGATCAAGCCTCATGTCAGGTTCTCTGCTCAGTGGGGAGCCTGCTTCTCTCTCTGCCTCTGCTGCTCCCCCTGCTTGTGCACTCTCTCTCTCCAATAAATAAATAAAATTTTAAACAAAAATAAAATGTACAATTCAGTGGCTTTTAGCACATTCACAAAGTTGTGCAGCATCACCGCTGTCTAATTCCAGAACATTCCACCACTCCAGAAAGAAACTGCATACCCTTGAGCACTTATTCCTCAAGCTCCGGGCAACCGGCTATCTCCTCTCTGTCTCCATAAATCCACCGATTCTGAATAATGAATGCCTAGACAGTAAGTGGACTCACACGAGATGTTTCTGATTGGCTTCTTTCATTTAGCGTATTGTTTCTTTCTTTCTTTCTTTCTTTTTTTTTTTTTTAAGATTTTATTTATTTGACAGAGACAGAGATCACAAGTGGGCAGAGTGGTAGGCAGAGAGAGAAAGGGAAGCAGGCTCCCTGCTGAGCAGTGAGCCGGTCCTGGGATTTGATCCTGGGACCCTGAGATCATGACCTGAACTGAAGGCAGAGGCTTGACCTACTGAGCCACTCAGGCACCCCCAGTGTACTGTTTCTAAGGGTCATGCATATTGTAGCCTGGGTCAAGACTTCCTTTTTATGATTGGATAATATTCCATCGTACGGCTATCCACATTTTATTTTTAAAGATTTTATTTGTTTATTTGACAACAGAGATCACAAGTACGCAGAGAGGCAGGCAGAGAGAGAGGAGGAAGCAGGCTGCCTGCCGAGCAGAGAGCCCAATGCGGGACTCGATCCCAGGACCCTGGGATCATGACCTGAGCCGAAGGCAGAGGCTTTAACCCACTGAACCACGCAGGTGCCCCTGGCTATCCACTTTTTAGCCACGCATCCAGTAATGGACATTTGGACAATCCACCTATTGGTTGTTATGAATAATGCTTCTAGGAGCATTTACGTACAGGCGGACATAGGCTTTCATTTCTCTTGGATCTATACCCAGAGTCACATGGTAAATCTACCTGTAACTTCTTGAGGGTCTGCCAACCTGTTGCGCAGACATTTCACAGGAAACATTTCCTATGAAATGTTCGCATTCCACCAGCAGGTGCACATTTCCACGGGCAGGGAATGAACGATCCAGTTTCTTCTCATCCTTCCCATCTTTTTGATCAGAGCCATCTATTGTCCATCTTTTTTTTTTTTTTAAGATTTTATTTATTTATTTGACAGACAGATCACAAGTAGGCAGAGAGGCAGGCAGGAAGAGAGAGGAGGAAGCAGGCTCCCTGCTGAGCAGAGAGCCCAATGCGGGGCTCGATCCCAGGACCCTGAGATCATTACCAGAGCTGAAGGCAGAGGCTTTACCCCACTGAGCCATCCAGGCGCCCCTAATGTCCATCTTTTTGATCATGGCTGTCCTTGTGACTGTAAGGTGACATCTTCTTGTGGTTGTGATGGGCATTTTCCTAATGACAAAGGATGTTGAGCGCCTTCTCCTGAGCTTATTGGCCTTTTGTATATCTTTGGAGAAATGTCTTTTCACATCCTTCCCCAATTTTTAATTGGTTACTTTTGTCTTTTTATTGATGAGTTTTTATAGTTCTTTATATATTCTAGATATGAGACACTTATCAGATATATGACTTGCAAATTTTTTTACTCATTTCTGTGATTTGCCTTTTCTCCATGGATCCATTTAATGAGGAATGGGAATTAAAGACTCAGTCTGGATGTTAGAGGCATTATGCTTTCTGAATTCTAGAAATCAACCTAAGAACCTACCCATAGCCTCAGAAGCTCTGGGCAGTAGGGATCAGCCTTGCCCGATCTCCTTGTTTTATAGGAACACTGAGAGGTGGAACACTGTTTTATAGGAACACTGAGGGGTGGGGGGGTGGTTTGCCCAGGGGCACCCAGTTTCTATGTGACTATGGGGCACCAGAGTCAGGTCCCCATTTTAGTTCCCATTACTCCTCTTGGGGTCCTCACCCTAGTCCAACCCACATCCTTCAAGCCCCCAGACCCAACCATTCTCTTTACTTCTGTGCCTCCAGCTCTGCTTTGTGGCTCTCAACTTTTCTTCTTTTAAAGAAAAGCTTCCCTGGTTGTTCAGCCCAGAGGGCTTGTCTGGGATGAGCTCCTGTGGCTCCAGGAGGTGGAAAGTTGCATTGTCTGGTGCACTGGATGCATTGCCAGTGGTCAAATTTGGAAAAAACCAGATATACCCAAGGTAAAGAGTTTCCTTTATGCGGGACTCATCAGTGCCTTTAATCTACTCTTGTTTATTGTGAATGTCAAGGTATTGAATTGCCAAAACTTAGAAGCAAACCAAGAATAGGCAAATGGATAAATAAACCTTTATGTCCAGACAATGGCATACTAGTCAGGACTCAAAAGAAATGAGCTATCAAGCCATGAGAGCCATGGAGAAGCCTTAGAGAAATTAATAAGTGAGAGAAGCTGGTCTGAAAAGGCTACATACTTTGTGATTCCAACTACATGACATTCTGGAAAAGGCAGAACTTAACGGAGACAATAAAAGGATCACGGTTGCCAAGGGTTTGGGGAAAGGGAGGGAGGGTGAGAGGGATGGGTAGGTCAATAGATAGAGCACAGGGGACTTTCAGGGTAATGAAATGGTAGACGGATACGTGTCATTACATGTCTGCCAAAATCTGCAGAACATACCACACCAAGAGCGAACCCTGATGTAATGTACGGACTTTGGTTGGTAATGTTGTGTCAGTGCTGGTTCATTGATTACAACAAGCACACTGATGGACGTTCGTGGGAGGGGAAACGAGGGAGTAGGATATGTGGGTATTCTCTGTATTTTCTGCTCAGTTTTGTTGTGAACCGAAAACTGCTCTAGAAATAATGTCTATTAATTGAAAAAAAAAAAAAAAAACAACTCAGGGAGTGATGAGTGTTACAAAGGGAAAATAAAGCAGAAGGGGCTAGGGAGTGACAGGGGTGGACTGGCTATTTTAGATGGGTTAGGGGTCAAAGACATGAATTAGAGATGTAACAAGGCAAGGAAGTGAGCCTTGTAGACATCAGTGGAGGACCATCCCAGCACTGGGAAGGTGCATACAAAGGCCCTGGGGCAGCAAAGAGCCTGAGGTGTGTGAGGGACACAGAGTGGACAAAGTGCCTGGAAGGGAGAAGGGGATGAGGGAGTGGCTGGACGTGAGAGTAAACACAGAGGTTAGGGCCCTCCGTGTCCCACCTGTCTGCAACGCAAGCCCCTGGGTCTTGTTCTCAGTGAAATGAGGAGTCCCTAGAGGGCTTTGGTGGGGGGTGTGGCAGGTCAAAATTGTATTTATGATTTAAAAAGAGGAGTGTCTAGAAAATAGATGGTAGGGGGCAAGGGTGGAAGGGAGAACTTTTAGGGGGCTGTCCTGTCCTACAAGCGAGAGATACTGTCTGTGTCAGAGGGGGTACAGAGTATCTGAGAGGAGAGTCAGTGGAATGTGGGTGTGAGGGAAGAAGAGGAATTTACATGGTTGGTTTGAGCATTTGGGTGAACAGTGATGTCATTTTGGGGGATGGAGGTGGGCAGGGTTGGAGTTGACTCCAGGGCAATCAAGAGTTCTTTGGGGACAGGTCAGCTTGTTGGACATCCAGATGGGATGCTGGGGAGGTTGGGTTTATGAGGCTGGAGTTGGGTGCTGGAGTTGGGACTAGAAATATAAGGAGGGGTACATTTAGAGCCATGGGCCTAGAGGAGATCTCTTGGAGAGTAGATATGCCTGAGAAAGAGAAGAGGCCCCAGGGCTGAGCCTTGGTGTGTGGGCCACAGGGAGTCAAGAAAAGATGGCAGCGAGAGTGTGGTATCGGAAGCAGGAAGGCCACAATGTCAGGGCTGATGGGGTGGCAGTGGGAGGGGGATTAGAGAGGGGCTGGGCCTTTGGTACCGTGGGGGCCAGTGGTGACCAGTGAGGGCCACAACCTGATTGGAGGGGATTTGGGAAGGAGGGCCTGTGGAGGCCTTCATCGAGTGTCCTCCATGAGGCGCAGGAGCAGGGTGGGGTGCCTGGGAGGCAGAGCTCGGGGTGGGCGGGGGCGAGCGAGTGCGGGGGTGTTCTCGGCAGACTGCTCCCATTTTCTCCTGACGAAGGCAGCGGCGTCAGCTGGGAGCGAGGAAGGAGGAGGTGTTGTGAAACATTGGTCTCCGTGGCAGATCTCACAGCCACCCTGTGAAGTAGGTGCCATCATCCCAGCCTTGCAGAAAATGAGAAACGAGAAAATGGGCCCAAGGGGAATTGCCAGAAAGGTGCAGGACCAAGATTGGAACGGGATCTGCTGGGTTCCCAGGGCACTCTCCGGATGTCCATACAGGAGTATGGCCACACTCCCCACCTAGGGCAGCCCTTCCCCCGCACAGTGGGCACCAGGGCCCAGGCAGGGGAGGTGACTGCCCCAAGGTCATACAGAGGGGCACAGGGTGGACGCAGTGGACTCCCCCAGAGCCAAACTTGGGCCAGAAATCCATTGGGCATCTGGCCTCCATGTGCTCCCACCAAACAGGGGACCGTGATGAACGTTTGGGCCCCTGGACAGATATCCATTTGGACCCTGTGTTTAATAGTCCTTGAACTGCCTGTGTATTCTTCCTTCTCCAGTGATGCTAACCCAGAGAAATGGCTTGGAAAGTCCCTCTGGGGAGGGATTGGTCAAATTCTTATCACATGTATTTGTTCTGGGGTCACAGGGTCCTTCTTTGTGGGGACCTGGTCTCTCCTTCAGTCACTTAGATCTGAAAACTTGCTTAGGTCTGGAAATCGGGCAAAGGATCATTAGTCTTACTGATCCTCAGGCCTTGGTTTCTTTTTTTTCCCCCTTTTTTTTTTTTTTTAAACATTTTATTTATTTATTTGACACAGAGAGATCACAAGTAGGCAGAGAGGCAGGCAGAGAGAGAGAGAGAGAGAGAGAGGAGGAAGCAGGCTCTCTGCCGAGCAGAGAGCCTGATGTGGGGCTCGATCCCAGGACCTTGAGATCACGACCTGAGCCGAAGGCAGAGGATTTAACCCACTGAGCCACCTAGGCACGCCCCTTGGTTTCTTTTGATTCTGTAGAGAGGACAGTGTCCTCAATGCCTGCACATCTGGCTTGCCCTGGGGCCGCTGGGTTCTGTTAACAATTCCCATAGCCCTGCGAGTCAGGCTAACCCAGCCATGGCTCTGACCTTGCCAGTAGCTGTGATCATTGCATCCACCTTGCTTCTGACCAGGAAGCGTTGCCACCTGCCCGCTTACGGGGGGGATCCTACCATCTCATGGCTGTGGGGGGCGCCCAGTTTTGTAACAAGAGCTCCAACTCTCGAGTCTTTGAAGGACACTCACCCCGAAGCTTGTCAGACTGCTGGGACCCCTTCAGGCCACCACGTTCCTTACGGCTTTGGCAAAGGTCGGGGGTTCTTCAGTCCTGCAGGAGGTAGACTCCCGGTGGGTTTTCTGGTGAATGTGCCCACGGGGCTGAGAGTTTGCCCCCTTCATCCACTGTCCACGGCAGCCTGGGCGATTCTGCCTCACCTGCTGTGGTCAGTGCTTTCTTCCTCTAACCCTTACATGTGGAATTAACTCTCCTTCATCCAGCTTCGTGGCCCCCCCACCCCTTGATCCAGTCCTCAGATGGCTCTCCTGGCTTCTGCCAGTCTGGAAGCCGGGCTGGCGTGTGCCTTACCCTAGTTACTCGGCTGGTGGCCAGGGCGGGGTGGGGGACAGATCTGAGAGAGGATCCTCAGCGCTGTCTTCAAGGGGAAGGCTTGCTAGGCTCTGATAGGTCACTTCCAAGTCCCACTCCTTCCAGAGCAAGGCCTGACCTTGGTGTCACAGACTCATCATGGGCTGAGAATTCAACCTTCTCTGACATTCTGCTCCCCTTACCATGAAGCCCTGTGTCTATTCCTTGGCTGTTCCCTCGCCATCAGCTGCAGGGGAAAATTTAGGTGCCGCTAAGGAGGCCCATGGCTTTCATACCTGGCTTTGAATTAGTGAGTCATTGCTCTCAGCCTTTCACTGTCTTTTTCCAGGGCACAAGCCGGCCCATTACTCTGGCTTTATAAGGAATGATGACTCCCCCAGCCTCTCCCACTCCAGAGGCTTCTCCCCTACAACCCCGCAAAGTGTTAGCAGCTTTCCAGGGGTCCTGCATTAAGGTGAGGGGTCTGGGCTTGGCAGCAGCCAGTTCCTGGATGCCAGCTGCCTGCCTGGAGAGGTTTATAAGGTGGATGGCCATTCTTGGGGAGGGACTGAGGCTTGTCAGCAGCAAGCACCCCCCGCAGCTGGGGTAGGGGCACCTTTGGCCTGAAGCAGGGCTCTGGGTGGCATAGCACACACCACTGCACACAGTTCAGTCTCTCCACTGTCAGTGGACATTTGGGTGGTTTGGGCTAGTATGATACCATCGCAGTGAGCATTCATGTACGGGGCTCCGGTGGCCATGGGCACTGGTGACCGTGGGGCAGAGTCAAGGGAGGAAGTGTGGGCCTAAGGTGTGCATGGGGTAAACTTTGGTAGACATTTTCAAATGGTTTTCCGAAGTGGCCAATTTGCGCCCCCCACCAGCGGGATCTGAGAGTTCTGGTTGCTCGGCCTCCTTTCCAACTCTTGAGATCATCTGTCCTTTTATTTTAGCCACTGTGTTGGTCCAGATAGCACTGGTTCCTATGTGCAGTCAGGTGGGGAGCCACCCTGGGAGGTGGGTGGCTGTTAGATTTGGGGAGCCTGGAGCACCCCCACCTGACTATCCCTGCTACCCATTTCCGAGGGTCTTCTTCAGATCCTGGCAGATGCATTAGAATGTTATCGGAAAATAACACCGTCACGTGACTTGGTTTGGCCACCTCCTTTCAGCCTGAGATTCCAACGCCGAAGGGTCATGGGAAGGAAACAGGTAAGTTTGGCTGCCTGTGAGGCCAGGCGTATGCGGGGTCTCCTGAGGACACCAGGAAGGAGCAGCAGTGACTCACTCTCTCTAGTGGTTCAGTTTCCAAAATGCTTTCTCATCGTAGCTCCTCTGGGCTCCATGACAGCCTTCACGTTAGTGGCAAAGGGAGCCCTGCAGCTAGTGATGGACCCCCAAGTCCAGAACCCCAAATTTACTTCATCTTATTGGCCTATGCCCCCACTCCCTTCCTTTAGAAAGCAGCTCAGGGCCAGCTCAGTGGTGGGGTTTCAACCCTCCCCCAGTCCCCTTGCTTGTTTTATGAGGTACCCCTGCCCGTTGCCCCTTATGTTCTCCCAGAAGCACATAACGCTCTCTGGGGCTAACTGCTGATTGGACTAGAGCTTCTGAGGTGTTCAGAAGTCTCCCAGGGATTTTGCTAGAAGATTCGGAGTTGGAGGATCTGGTGGGCCCAAGCTTCTGCATTTTCCACAAACATCCAAGGGATGCCAGCACTGCTGGTCCGCGGACCACACTTGGGAGTTTCGAGGAATTAGATCGGTACCCAGCTATGGACTGTGCTTGGCCTCCCCAATGGAACTGGGTTAGTTCCTGGGTTAGTTCCTAACACTGGTTAGTTACTGTCCCAACTTTGGCACGAGCTTCAGTTAATACAAGTTCAAGCCTCTCTCTTTTCCCATTGGGAGATGCCAGTCAAGTCATTTGGCTCACTTCAACACCCCTGACTCTTAATACCTCTCTCAGGAGCATCTCTGTTCCCTCCCTCTCCCTCCTCCTGCTCACTTCTCTTTCCTCAACATTCCCCCTGCCTTTTTTTTTTTTTTTTTAAGATTTATTTATTTATTTATTTGTGAAAGAAACAGAGAGCACCAACTGGGGAAGGGGCAAAGGGAGAGAATCCCCTCAGACACCCCACTGAGTGTGGAGCCCGACATGGGTCTCGATCCCATGACTGGGCCGAAACTGAGAGCCAGACACTCAACCAGCTGAGCCACCCAGGCTCAACACTCCTAATTTCCATCTCCTCTTCCCCTAAATGGGCAGAATGTCAGCTAGACATTAGGCAGAATGCTGGCTGAGTAAACTTCTTTATACTAAAGTGTGAATGACTCACATTTCTTCCCTTACCTCTTCCAGGGGTTATTTAGATGTGAGGAAGAAGGTGCTTCGGATTGTTAGAAAAGTCCACAGTGAGGGAAAGAAGAGAAAATATTTAGTAATTCTTTCCTGTGCTTCCCAGCATTTTCCACGCTTCAGCTTATTATTGAAATCGTGTGAGAGAACTTTGAAAAAAAATGAAACAAAACAAGACTGAGACGCTTGGGTTTTACCCCAGATCAGCAGACTTTGGGCTCTCCCGAGTGGGGACTAGGAATGTGCATTTTCTTTGAAAGCAATTTTGTCACACATCCAGGTTTAGAAACTGCTTCCCTAAATTACACCACGGGTGCTACTCGTGCATCCATTCCCCTCTCTTTCTGGAGGAGAATGACTCAGAGGGTCTTTCCGCCTCACCCAGGAACTGTTGAGTGGGCATAAAGGGGATCCAGATGAGGTGTGAGGGGCCAGGTCCCGCCCGAAATCAGCTGCTGATGGGCTACTCGCCCTCAGTGAGGAGGGGCCTCTCTTTGCTCATCTCAGCAATGGGGCTGAAGCCAGCCACCGGCAGCCTACCCTGTGGTTGTGGCTGGAGAGTGGAAAGGTTGTGCACTTGCAGCAGATTATGCCATGGGACAAAAGGCAGCCTGTGGCTTGGGGGTGGGGGTGGATGGTAAGGGGAGGAGGCAGAAACCAAAGCATGTAGGGGGCTTGGCACCTGTGCCGAAGCCTGGTCACAGTGGCTCACTGGGAATAATTGCTGTGGTAATTATGAAGATTGCGCAGGCAAATGGATTCCACTTTACATTCTGCTCCCTTGCAAAGGTCATCCGTAATTGCCTGACTTCCTCCCCGTGGCGGGTAGGAGGCTGTGGTGGGGGCCCTGTCGGGGGCAGGGGGTCTCTGGGATGCAGGCCCAAGCTGAGGGGGTGGGGGAATTGGGAGCCCCTGGGATTGACCTCAGTCAGCCTGAGCTGGGGAGCACGTGGCTCAGCGCTCAGTGCAGAAGCTGCTTTTCCTCTTCCTCCAGGATAACCCCCCAGGCTCCCGACTGTACTTCTAGCTGAGCTGGCTGCAGTTTGGGGCCCTTGGTGCATACTGATCATGGGGAGACTGAGGCCAGCGTGGTGCTCCGTCCTGCCCATCAGTCCACCTGGAAGCCTCAGCCCTAGTTCCCCTTCAGCCTGACATACTGTGGGGCTCAGAGACGTCACCAACCTTCTCAGGTTATCTGTCTCTACAAAACAAAGGAGACACGGGGGGGCTTTGGGAGGCCCCCTTCCAGCTCTGGGTTTTAGGAATCCAGCATCTGTTCCCAAGTTTTGTGGAAGATTTGTGCACAGCTTTGGAGTCAGACAGAATGGGGTTTTAATCCTGGCTCATTCCTGCTGGGTGATATCAGGCCACTGACTTTACCTCTCTGATCCCCAGCTTCCTCCTTGGAAAAACAGAGACAATGGTTGGTATCCATCTCCTAGGGTCACTGTGGAGATTAAAGGAGATATTAATGACGAAATACCTGGTCAGCACTATTGACTGCTTCTTCTGAGTCAGGGTTCCAGGGCTTTTCCTGGCCCAGGTCATTTAATCCTCCTGGCTGCACGTGCACCAGGAGCTGCTGTTTTCCCTAGTTAAAGGATGAGGAAACAACAGTGGAAAGCACGGGCAGAGAGGCTCCCAGCAGATGTCAGCTGCCAGTAGAATTACTTCCTTTTCTGTCCTCCTTGGGAAGCTTCTCCACCTTTGCTTCTGGTGTACTCACCTCTATGCCTCTGTTGGAGTTCCTCTTCTGAACTCCACTCTCTGCATGGCCCTTCCAGGCGGTACCCCAGCCCTGCCTCCAGGCAGCCCTCCCCGGCAGCCAGACCTCTCTGACTCCATGGTGTGGACAGCCTGCATTGCACTGGCCAGCACCCTATTACCGTCAGACTCTGGTCTCTCCTGAATCCACCTATGTTGCCCTGGAGCTGACTCCGTGGCCGGATCTTATTTATCTTCCTACATGCACCTGGCATGGCATGGAAGGTGCTGGAGAACCATATGTTTGGAATGTTCTAGAGCCAGAATCTCCCACAGTCCCCGCAGGCCTGGCATAAACCCCATTGAATACCTCCATGGGCCACACCTGTGCTAGAGACTGGGCTGAGACCAATACAAGATGACCTGGGTCTAAGATCTCAGGGCAGCAGGACAGCGGTTCACAGACCAGGATATATTTGGGAAATGCCTAAGGAGGTTTTCTTTTTTTCTTAAATGATGCTTAGGCCCACTGTAGAGATTCTGGGGCACAGCCTGACCTCAAGGAGTTTTGAAACTGTCTTAGGTAAGAAAATTGGATATCCACATGCAAAAGAATGGAATTCGACCTTTACCTCACCCTGTATACAAAAATTCACTCAAATGGATCAATGACCTAAATGTTAAGAACTGAAACTATGAAACTCTGAGAAGCAACACAGAGGGGAGTCTTCGTGACATTGAATTTGGCAATGTTTTCTTGGATATGGTAGCAAAAGCACAGGCAACAAAAGAAAAAATTAAATAGGACTTAATAAAAATTTAAGACTTTGGAGGCACCTGGGGGGCTTGGTCAGTTAAGCATCAATTCTTGATTTTGGTTCAGGTCCTATTCTTGGGGTCGGGAAATCGAGCTCTACTTTGGGCTCTGTGCTGGGTGTGGAGCCTCTTTAAGATTCTCTTTCTTCCTCTCTCTCTGCCCCTCCTCTAAAATAATTAAGACTTTAGTGCCATCATAGGACACTATCAAGAGAATAAAAGGGGAACATGCAGAATGGGAGAAAATATTTGCATACAGTACATCTGATAAGGGATTCATAATCAGAATATATAAAGAACTCCTACAACTCAACACAAAGGACCATGAACTGTGTTTAAAAATAAGCAAAGGACTCGAATAGATATTTCCTTAAAGAAGAGCTGCAGGTGGCAAATAAGCATTGGAAAATGTGTTCAACTACATTAATCATTAGGGAAATGCAAATCAAAACTGCAATGAGATACCACTTTACAGCCATTAGGATGGCTATTGTTAAAAAAAAAAAAAAAGAAAAGAAAGAAAGTAACAACTGTCGGTGAGAATATGGAGAAATTGGAACCCCTTCTGCATTGCTGATGGGAATGTAAAATGGCACAGCTGCTGTGGGAAACCAGTTTGGCAGTTCTTCAGAAAGTTAACACAGGATATGACCCAAAATTTCACTTCTAGTATCTGCCCAAAAGCAGTGAAAGAACTCAAAAACAGATACTGGAGGCACCTGGGTGACTCAGTGGGTTAAGCCTCTGCCTTCAGCCTGGATCATGATCTCAGGGTCCTGGGATCAAGCCCCACATCAGGCTCTCTGCTCAGCGGGGAGCCTGCTTCCCCCCTTCTCTCTCTGCCTGCCTTTCTGCCTACTTGTGATCTCAATCTGCCAAATAAATAAATAGGATCTTAAAAACAAAACAAAACAAAACCCAAAACAGATGCTGAAACACAATGTTCGTAGCAGTGTTATTCACAGCAGCCAAACAGTGGAAACATCCCAGTGACCTTGGGCAGGTGCATGGATAAAGAAAAAGGGGCCTTAAAAAGGAATGGAGTATTGACCCAGGCTACAATAGGGACGAACCTTGAGAACATGAAGCTAGGTGAAAGAAGCCAGCCATGAAAGATATGTCGTGTGATCCCACCTCCAGGTAGAATGGTAGTTACCAGGGGTCAGTTGAGGTGGGGGAATGGGGAGTCTATTCATGGGGACAGTTTCAGTTTGGGATGATGGAAAAGTTCTATAGATGGGTTGTAGCGATGGTTTCCTAACAATGGGAATATACTTAATTGTACTTACACATGGTTAGAATGGTAAATGGTATGTTTACGTGTATTTTACCACAATTAAAAAAAAAAAAAGTGTTCCCAGTAATTCTTACACGCATCTGGGTGGAAAAGCACTCTTAGAGGAACCAGCAGATAAGCATGAAAGTGATAATTGCAGTTAACTATTACAGAGGCTGGGATAGACATGAGTGTGTATGCGGAAAGAATGGACATGTCTGTGTAGAAATTCAGGGGGTCAGGGGAGATATTTTTCCCCACCAGGCAGGCTGCTATAATCATTTAGAAGTCAGTTCCAGGGCCAGACTATTTGGTTTCAAATCCCAGCTAGCACCGTGGGTTTTGTGCAATAATTTGGGCACATTATTGCTATGTGTCTCAGTTTCCCCATCTGTAAAATGGGGATTCTTAATAATGCCCGCCTTAGACAGATGCTGTGAGGTTAAACAAGATAATTCATGTAAAACATTTATAAAAGGCAGAATCTGCTCAGTAAATGTTAACTAATGTCAGGGTGCCTGAGTGGTTCAGTGGGTTAAGTGTCCAACTCTTGGTTTTAGCTCAGGTCATGGTCTCAGGGAGGTGGAGCCCTGTGTCACGCTCCATGCTCAGTGGGGAGTCTGTTTAAGAATTCTCTCTCTCCTTCTCCCTCTGACAAGCTCTCAGATAATGTTAATGTTGATGCTTCATCAACCACATTTTGAGTGGCAAGGGTTCTCAAACTTGGCTGAACATTGAGACACTCAGGGAAACTTAAAAATAAAATACCGATTCTTGGATTGTACACTCAGAGGTTCCAACTTAATTGATAGGGTGAGTTTTGAAGTTTCCCATGTATTCTAATGTGCAGTAAAGTTTGGGAACTACTTGCTTAAACTAAAAGGAAAACTTGCTATTTGCTCACCAGGATCTCCTGAAGACAGCTCCAGCATTAGTTCTGTGACTCAGCCACCACCAGAAACAAGCTTTCCATCTTCAGTGGGTAGGTTTGGCCCTCAAGCTAGCTCCTGCTGGCAGCCCAAAATGGCTGCCACGGCTCAAGACATCACGTGGAGATTCCACAATGTTCAATAAGAAAGGACTGTTTTCTTCTCCAGTGCCTCTTATCATCAACAAGGGAACATTTTCTGGAAGCTCTTTCTCTCTGGTCTGATTGGCCAGGGGAACAGGAATGCCACGAATAACTTAGACCTCTGGTTCTCCAAGTGGGGTCCCTGGACCAGAGCATCAGCATCACCTGGATGCTCAATTGACATGCAGATTCTCAGACCCACCATGCATCTATTGAATCAGAAACTTGGGGATGAGGCCCAGGATTCTGTGTTTTATCAAGTCCATCAGATGATCCTGGTGCATGTTCAAGTTTGAGAACCACTGGCTTAGAGTTTATGCCTTAGGCCAGTGGTTCTCCACCTGGGTTAATTTTGCCCTCCCCTGAGGAGACATTTGGCAATGTCTGCAGAATCTGTCTTATTATAACTCGGTGGGGGTAGGGGCTGCTATTGGCATCTAGTGGGTAGAAGGCAAACCTACAAAGCAGGACAAAGCAGGACAGCCCCACTAACCCTAAACCAAGCGTCAGTAGTGCTGAAGTTGAAAAAGCCTGCTTTAGGCCATGCAGCCTTTCTTCTGAGTCTCATAAAGCAGCCAGGGGTCTGGCCAGCAAGTGCCAAGGAGCACCTGCTCTTGGTTAGACAACCAGCGGTGTCTGCTCCTAAAAATTACTTTCACAGTAAATCAGATAGCCCACCGTCTTTCCCATGCTGTCCCCTTGCAGGGCAGCCCTTTAGAAAGAAACAACCCAGGGCGCCTGGGTGGCTCAGTGGGTAAAGCCTCTGCCTTTGGCTTGGGTCATGATCCCAGGGTCCTGGGATCGAGCCCCGCATTGGGCTCTCTGGTCAGCAGGGAGCCTGTTTCCACCTCTCTCTGCCTGCCTCTCTGCCTACTTGTGATCTCTGTCTGTCAAATAAATAAATAAAATCCTTAAAAAAAAAAAAAAAAAAAGGAAGGAAGAAAGAAACAACCCCATGGGGCTGGCAGGGTCAAAGAAGTTTCTGTCTGTCAGGATGAGCAAAGGCCCCTGCTCTCTTCTTTTTGAGGGTGGGGAGAGTCCTAGGGGGCAGGTTGTGGGTAAGGGTCATACTTGGTGGCTTACTCCAGATATTATTGGTCATACAGTTTTATCAAGACCTTAATCATCTTTTTTAAAAAAGATTTTATTGATTTATTTGAGATAGCAAGACAGAGAACACTGGGGGAGAGAGCGGGGCATTGGGCAAAGGGAGAGGGAGAAGCAGGATCCCTGCTGAGCAGAAAGCCTGACTCAGGTCTCAGTCCCAGGGACCCTGGGATCATGAACTGAGCCAAAGGCAGACACTTAACTGACTGAGCCACCCAGGCACCCCAATCATCTTTCTTTAAACTTAGTACATGATTTGAAAGGTTGGCTGCATCCCAGGGTGCCTGGCTGGCTCTGCTGGTAGAGCACGTGACTCTTGATCTTGAGGTTGTAAGCTTAAGCCCTACGTTGGGTGTAGAGATTGCTTAAAAATAAAATCTAAAAAAAATATATGGTTGGCTGCATTCCTAAGTGTGATTTTTCGCACTGTTTTAGAGCCAATTTTTTTCCCCTAAGAAATGCAGTTCCGTTGTATCATAGAATAGCAGAGCAGCTAGAATGTGATGTATAGGAACTCTCCTTTTGAGCCCCATCGAAGGGATAGCATTCGACATGCCTACAGTTGTATCTTTTTTTTTTTTTTTAAGATTCTATTTCTTTATTTGTTTTAAAGAGAGAAAGAGAGAGAGATTGGGGGCAGAGGCAGAGAGAGAGAGAGCATGGAGCCTGATGTGGGGCTTGATCTCATGACCCTGAGATCATGACCTGAGCCGAAAACGAGAGTTGGATGCTTAACTGACGGGAGCCGCCCAGGCATCCCAAATTTTCAATGTTTTTAAAATTCTACTGAACTTAAATTTAAATAGCCAAATGGCCCTAGTGATGACCACAGTGGACAGTGTGTCCTTAGGCACCCCGCGTTTTCCCTGGGGTGCAGGGCAGTGTGCTGGCTGGTCCATTTCACCTGGAGGCCGCCGAGATTACAGAGAGGAGCTCAGATATTTTGAACATTGCCAGAATTGTCCCCAGACTGAGCATTTTCCAAACAGAGGGAGTTCAGTCTGTCAAGTACCTCAGAGCACTTTGCCTTGCACAGGAGTTTGATCAGTTCAGTGTAGAAATGTTGGTAATGTCGTGCTGATCAGAAACTCTACCTTGTAATTAACTGAGTCAAAAGTAATTTGTTCTCTGGTTTAAAAAAAAAAAATGTTTTAGCTCATGCAGTTTGTTTGATAGACAAAAGTCTTCCCAAACGTGGAGCTCCTTGGGTGAAGAAATCTGGAAAGGCTCCCTTGGTGGTACAGAAGTTAGAGATCGTCCCTCTGGGCCAACCCCTTCACTTTTAGGGGAGCAGATTGACACCCAGAGAGGGATTGACCAGTGCGAGGCCACCTGGCTGGACTGGGGCAGAGTCAGGAGTCAAAGTCAGAGTCCAAACCTTGTTGGAGAAGCTGGTATTGAATAGTGTTCCTGTGACCCAGTGGGGGTGTGTCTGTCCTGGGCTGGCCACCCCCCCATCCCCCGACAGTGATTGTGTCTGTGACATTCCCTTTGATCGGTGACCAGAACAGGTAGGGAGATTTAAAAGGCTCTTTGATGTTGGTGTTCTAGAACAGGGGTAGGAACGGGATAGGACCAATTCTTGCAGCGGTCCCTGGAACGCCTGTATCCCCATCACAGTGGGGAGCTACCTGGAAAGAAGGACATAAAACATGCAAATCTATGGGCCCCACCAGTGAGCTACTGTGATGGTCTGGTACATTGGTGCTCACCACTGTCACCTGTGAACCCTGCTGCTAGGTACAGCCTGGTGTAGCACCCTCCCCCATGCCTCCACCCTCGTTGACTCCGGGCTTGCTCTGTGACGGGCTTTGGGCATGTGACATTGGCCGGCAGAGGCAGAGGCTTGATGGATAATTTGAAAGACAAGTTGCACACTGGAATTTGTCCTTCTGCATGTCTACTCTTGGAGCCCTGAGCTGGCATGTAAGTAGGTCTAAGGTCCCCTGCTGGAGAGACCACAGCCTGGGAGGAAAGGTGGGGAGGGGGTCAGGGGAGGGGTTGGCTCAGCTGAGGGCCACTCAGGTGAATGAAGAAGATGTCTGGGACACTACAGCCCCAGCTGAGGCCTTGTTAGGAGAGACAAAACACCCAGGTGAACCCATCCAAGCCACAGAACTGCAAAACACAATAAATCATTGTTTTAGGTCAATAAATTCTGGGGAGCTTTGTCACGCAGCGACAGACAGCCGAAACCCCTGCTGCATCAGAATCTCTACAGCTGTGGCCAAGATCTTCATTTTATCCAAACCTCTGGATGGTTCCGGAGCTTCCTAAAGCCTGATAACCCTTGGAAGAGGAAGGGCCTGATTCAGATCATCATGAGCTGTGTGACTCGAGACAAATTCCTGAGCTTCTCCCATTTTCCTTTTCCTCTTGGGAGTAAGGACAGTTTGCAGAGATTCAGGGAGATGAGGGGTTCTTCAGCCACCACTTTCTCTTCTCCCCCTGGGACTTTAACCGCAAGAATGTTGGCTCTTCTGTTAAGGGCCCACAGGGCCCTGAGGCTCTGTTCATTGTTTCCCCCCAATCCATTCTTTCTCTGTTGTTCAGTCAGGGTCATTTCTATTGTTTTATCTTCAAGTTCTCAGATTCTTTCCTCTCTTGTCTCCACCCTGCTGTTGAGCCCCTCTGAGGACCTTTCCGCTCTCAAATTTCAGTTTGATGCTCTTTGGTGTCTTCTGTTTCTTTACTAAGGCCTTCTATTTTGTCATTTGTTTCCAGAGTGTTCCCAGTTGCTTGTTGAAGCATTTTGAAGACAACAGCCTTAACTTCCTTGTCAGATAGTTCCAATATTTGTGTCATCGTGCCGTTGGCATATGTTGGTTGCCTTTTCTCATTCAGATTGAGATTTTTCTGGCTCTTGGTATGACTGATGATTTTTCTCTTGTATCCTGGACATTGGGGTGTTGTTATGAGACACTGGCTCTTATTCAAATCTTCCATCTTCGTCACAGGCTGTGCCTGTGGATGACAGGTTGGGGTGGAAGTCTAGTTCCCTCCTTGACCTCAGTTGACAGCCTGGTTGGGGAGAAGGCTACCTCCTTACCACTGGGTGGGTGGTGGGAGTTCTGGCTTCCCACCAGACCTCCAGTGATCTGTTACTGCTGGGGATGGCAGAAATCCTAACTAGGCCTCCTCTGTCCCCACCCAGCATAGGGGGGAGGGGCACCTTCATACCATTGGTTGGGGGGATGGAAGCCCCAGCTCCCACCTGTTCTTCTCTGTAATCAATTGGTGGTAGGGGAAATGGGACACTGGTTACACCAGACACAGCTCCCCACTCGGCGTCTGGTCCTGCAGATGGGGTGGTGCTATAGTTTTTTCTATGGTGTTTGGCTAGAGTAGGGCATTTATTGTTTTAAAGAATGTTTTGTCTTGCTAGACTGTGCCTTTCCTAGTCCTTCAGCTGGGGAGAAGAGGCTTTCTTGGGGCTGTTTTTGTCCACACTCATAGGTATTTCTGGGTTGCTGACTCCCCCAGCTCCAGATCTGAGATATGTGGGGCAAAAAAAAAACCCAAACAAACAAACAAATAAACCCAGAGAAATCACCACTGTGTTGTTCCTTGGGTCCTGAGAGCCCTAGTCAGTCTACCATCTTCTCTCCATTTTTAGAGTCTTTGTAGGTTTGTTTTATATATAATGCCCAGGGCATTAGCTGTGCTTTGCAGGAGGAATAGGGAGGTGTATCTGCTCCATCTTGCCCAGGAACCAGAAGTCAAGATGAACTTTGTATAAATAGAATCTACTTCATATGTTCTTTTAAGCTCAGCTTCTCTTGCTCAGCATGGTATCTTGAGATTATCCATGTGGTTATATGTAGTCCGATATTTCTCATTGCTGTATATGATTTGACGGTGTGGGGGCGCCTGGGTGGCTCAGTCAGTTGGGAGTCTGTCTTCAGCTCAGGTCATGATCCGGGGGTCATGGGATTGAGCCCTGTGTCAGGTTCCTTCCTCAGTGGGGAATCTGATTTTCCCTCTCCCTCTGCCCCTCCTGCTTGTGCGCGCGCTCTCTCTCTCTTTCAAATAAATAAATAAAATATTTAACATTAAAAAAAAAAAAAGGTTTGCCAGTATGAACAAACACACCGTTAACTCTGCCCAGTGGAATCCTATGTGACCATGAAAAAGCAAACTGCCTACTTCGACTATGCAACAAACCACACAATTTGCTGGTTAGTCCTTCTGTAGATGTTGTCTGCGTTGCCTCCAGTTTGGAGCTCTTATGAACAAAGCTGCTTTGAAGAGAATTTGCTGTTATGAACAAATGTTTTTGGGTGTGTGTTTCAGTGGCCACAGCACTCCTTTCTGTTGGGAATGAATATTTCAAAAGCCTCTTAACTGGTTTGCTTCCTTCTACTCATCTTTCCATGTGAAACCCACGTCGATCTTTTGAAAATATAAATTGGATCTCTTCTTCCCCTTGCTCAAAAATACCGAAGGCGGGACACCTGGGTGGCTCAGTTGGTTAAGCAGCTGCCTTCGGCTCAGGTCATGATCCCAGCGTCCTGGGATCGAGTCCCACATCGGGCTCCTTGCTCAGCAGGGAGCCTGCTTCTCCCTCTGCCTGCCATTCTGTCTGCCTGTGCTCACTCTCTCCCCCTCTCTCTCTGATAAATAAATGAAATCTTAAAAAAAAAAAAAAAATACCGAAGGCTTCGGGGTGCCCGGCTGGCTCATTTGGTGGAATGTGCAACTCTTGACCTTGGGATTGTAAGTTTGAGCACCATGTTGGGTGTAGAGATTACTTACAAGTAAAATCTTAAAAAAATACCAATGGCTTCCCTTCATACTTAGAATAAGATAGACTCTTCCCTATGACCTCCAGGGCCCTGCAGGATCTATCCCTTGCCTGCCTCTTCTTTATTCCTGCCTTATTTACTACCCCTCTCTACCTGCCATCCCTTTGTCTACTCACCAGTCCGCCCATCCAGACATCCATTCAGTTCTGGGGAGTCAACAGCGTGCCTGGCTTAATCCTGCTTCAGGACTTTGTCCTTGCTACTGCCTCTGCCAGAAAACACTGTTCCTGCAAATCAACACATGCCCGCCCATCCCCTTTATTTAAATCTCTGTTCAAATGTCCTCTTGTTGAAGAGGGATTCTAGCGTGTGCCCCCATTCATCCTCTCTCTTTGCCCACATTATTTTTCTTGATAGCACCTAACACTACTTGAACTGCTATTGTGTATTTGTTGGGTGTCTCCCGCTTTGGGAGAATGTTTGTGAAATGCTCACAAGGTTTACAGATATCATGTGTCTGGTTGTCTCCTGGGTCCCTCCCCTAGTGCAGGGCTGCCCATAGTAAGTGCTCAGGAAAGAACTGTTAATTCGGGATTAATTGGTTCAGGCACCCCTTTTCTCTCCCAGCTGTGTGTATCTGAGAGCAGGTCCCTTAACAAGTACTTATCCCACCCTAGTCTTCCTGGGCCCTTGTGGCAATGCAGACTCTGATTTGGGGTCTGGCATGGGACCTGATATTCTGCATTTCCTCCCAGCTCCTGGATGATGCCCCAGCTGCTGGTCCTGGGATGCAGGCGTTGAGTAGCGGGGCCTTAACAGCTCTGAGCCTCAGTTTTCACATCTGTAAAATGGTTCACTGTGAACTATTTTAGCACTGTGCATGGTGCCTGGACTTAGCAGGTGCTCAGTAAGTGTCTACCGCTCTTCCTTTGGGTGCCTTCCTGGGTCTGAACCTGGAAGTTGCCTCGGTTTTCTCCTTCTGCCCTTTCCCGTCCATCCGTGTTTAGCCCCCTACACAGACCCTCAATGGAATTTTGTCCTTTTATTTCTCCAGAGCTGCCTGTCATGGACAGAGGTTTGGGGAGGATTCTGGCATTTTGACAGTTGTGGGAACATTATGCAAATGAGATGCAAAGCAACAGCTAATGAGCCCTGATTGCATTTGCCCTGGCACTGGGGAACTGTGGGATAGCTGTGCTGGGCTGGGAAGGGGGGCAACGAATGTTTCTGGGTTGGATGAGGAGAGGGTGACAGAAGGGGGTTGGCTTCTCCTGGGAGGCATGAGGCCCCCTCCTCATGTGTTGAGTGCTCCTGCCCGTGGAACTGCAGTATGGTTAAGGTCCAGGGATAGGGCTGAGGTCAGGCATGGTGTGTGTGTGTGTCCCTGAGCCTGCCTGAGCCCTGCAGGTGGGAGAGTCCAGGGCTGCACTGTGGTGGCTTGGTGGCCCTCCCCATAGCAGGGGAGACTGGATCAGGCTGACAGTGGGACAGCGTGGAGGTGATGATCTGCCGGCTGGGCACAGAGGGGGCGACAGAGGGCTCAGCATCTCCCACAGAACCTGTGTGAGCATGGGTGGGAAGAACTCTGGGATCTGCTGGGCAATGGGTGGGGCTGGATCAGGCTGATGGAGGGGTGGCGCTGGGGACAGCTCTTTTTGGAAACTCAGGTTCTTTAGGGGAAAGATGATCTGGGGCTGGGGGGCTGGCACATGGGCAGGGGGTTCTGTTTACAGAGCCTGGAAACCTAATCCCTCCTCGCCCCCCAGCTAAGGTCTCCCCACTCTCCAGGGAGCCCCGGCTCTTAGCTGCTAGGCATCACCACCCTCCTGGCCTGGGCCTTGACTTGACCCTCCGCAGAGAACCTCCAGGCTTGGGGACAACTGTCAGGCTTCTGGCTCAAGAATGATCAGGCTTGAAGTCACTTCTGAGGTCATTTGGTGGGGATGTCTTCACTTACAATCCAGTTCTTTTTTTTTTTTTTTTCCCAATTATTTTTGTGAGAGAGAGAGAGAGAGCAAGCACAGGAGCAGAGGGAAGGGCAGGGGGAGAAGCTGATTCCCCTCTGAGCGGGGAGCCCGATTCAGGACTTCATCCCAGGACCCTGGCATCATGACCTGAGCCAAAGGCAGATGCTTAACTGACTGAGCCACCCAGGCGCCCTTGCCCTCACATCAACTTCTTGACTGGCACTTCAGATACATACGACCCCGTCCTGCCTTTGATCTAAGCATGAGAGATACACTTGGCTCTGAAACTTCTCGAAAATGGGTGGCTGTTGTGGTGTCACCTAATCAGATCTTAATGGAGTCAATGTAGAGCATTGGAAAAAGCTTGGCAAAGCTGTGAGTTCGAGTCCCAGCCCAGGCACTTACTGTCTGTGTCACCTGGAGCAAGTTGCTCGGTCTCTAGAGCGTCTGTATCCTTGTCAGTTCTGTGACCTCACCCATAGGGCTGCTGTGACAGCCAGAGGCATTGCAGGGAAACAGGAGGTCAGCACATCTACTAGCTCAGCACCCTCGAGGGCAGGCACTTTGTTTTGCTCATGGCTGTGTCCCCATCCCTAGAACAGACCCTGCTACCTGGCGGGTACCTAGTAAGCATCTGCTGAATGAATGAGTGGACCCGTTTCATCTATCCCAACATGATTCCACCCCCCCCCATCCCACGTTGACAGCTCTGATATTTGGATGTGCCGTCTACCACTTACAGCTTTGGTTTAATCGGTAGACTCATGGTTGAGGGGGATCTTAATGGGACAAAATATGGAAGAGGCTATTATTGTTATTATTAACAGTTTTTTTGGTGAGCTTCTGGGTCTTTCTGATTGTATCTGTCTTCTCTGGATGGTGTGAGGCCCCTGAGAAGTGCTCTGGGGCATGGGGTGTGGCCATGATCTTTGCCTGGGTCTTTCTGAGGTGGTGGGGCACACTGTGGTTCCTGGGCATTTAGACTCGGCCTCCAGCAGATACTGCCCTTCCCAGGAGACAGCAGCGTTCTCGGAGCCTGGAATTCTCTCCAAGGAATTCTCTCCAAGGTGCCCATTTTACTATATTCGTCATAATTCCAAGTCCCAGGACCTGACAGCCACTTGGAGGGGGTGAGGGGGCTTTTGGTAGGATTTAGTCTGGATGGGATAGGCAGAGAACTTTGAGAATGAGGGAGGGAGACAGGGGAAGGTGTGCCCTCTCTCAACCCCCACCCTGGGCCCCTTGAGCAGCAGGGCTGAGATGCTGAGAGGAGGTAGGCAGATCAGCATCTGATCTTTGGAGGACGGGTGTGGAGTCGACAGATTCTTTCCCAGAAGTGGATTCTGGTTCAGTCTCCTGGGTGGGACACTTGTTTGTGTCACTGAACCCCTCCCATGGGGCTAGTGCTGGGGGCTTATGTGGATGGCTATTGATTTTCTATAGAAAGGGCTTGTGTGTTGCATGTCCTGGACCCATGTAGTTGGGTGTACACGTGTCTTCAAGATTTGCTTTGGAAGGGGGTGGGGTGCGATGTGATAGCCGTGGCCTGTGAGAGCAGCCCTGGAGCTGGAGTCCCAAGGCTTCACTGCCAGTAACCAGCCCGCGAGCCTCGGATACCGGAAGGAGTTGTCTGACTATGCTGGGCCTCAGTTTCCAATCTGCAGAATGGGATAAGACGGTAGGGGAACATCCCATACTCCCTCTGACCCAGAACAGGTGCAAAATAAAATTGTGAGGACTGATCGAGGGAGTGTGAAGAATGAAGCAAACAAATGTTTACAGAGCAGTGGGTGGCAAGGTGTAAGGCAGGTGCAGGGGAAGGAGTGGCTCCCGAGGTCTGGAAGGGATGTTGGGAGGGAGGGTCTTGGGGAGAAAGAGAGGAGAGGCGCTGCAGCAGGGCCCCCCACAGTCAAGGGTGGCTGTGTGAGCCCGTCTGTTCAGCTGCGTCTCCGAGAAGGTGAAGTGTGCATGCTCTGCCCGAGGTGATGTCCTCCAAGCATGGAAGGCGGGCGTCCCCTGGCGTCCCCTGGCGTACAGGAGGGAGGCTGGCGGTGCAGCATTGCCCGGTTGCCATAGAGACGAGCAGAAGGAGGTGGGTGGCTGGAGAAGGAGGCGGGTCGGGAGGAAGGAGGGGAGGAGGCAGCGGTGGGGGGCGGGGAGCTGGCTTTTGCTGTTCTGGCGCTGCTGCCTTCCCGAGCCAGCGGTGGAAGGGACCCGAGAGCACCGAGCCCCCAGCCCGGGCACCAGGCCCCCTCCGTGCCCACCACCACGGATGAGGAGGAGGAGGACAGCCAGCACCTCTGGCCCTGGCCTGGCCCAGCAGGGGCAGTGAGCTCTTACCTGCCCCCAGCTTGATGCCCAGACAGGCCCAGGTAGGTAGGCATCCCAATGGGAACAGCTGGAAGGGGCGGCAAGGAGAGTGGGGGCCCCCCTTCTTCCCAGGAGCACCTGGT
Source organism: Mustela putorius furo (assembly GCF_011764305.1). Lineage (NCBI taxonomy): Eukaryota > Metazoa > Chordata > Mammalia > Carnivora > Mustelidae > Mustela > Mustela putorius. Next base: position 2,879,990 of record NW_025421292.1, read on the forward strand.
AGGAAGTGTACAGTCTGGAGGGGTTTGGGTCAAGGGACCTGGGTGGGGAGCAGCCTGCATCCTGGGAGGCCCTGTCCAAAACCTGGATCCTCAACAGGAGGACCGGCCCTGCTGTCATCTTCCCCCTCTGCACCTCTGTCCCTCTCTCTCCACCACGGCCACAGGTCCTGACTGTAGAGATGCTCCCCTCTCCAGGGAAGGGGTCCGAGGGGGGCTTGAGCTTCTGGGGACCCATGGTATCACCATTCTCCAGGCTGAGGCTTGGGGGAGAAGTGAGGATGCCCCCTGCCCTCGCTCAGGGCACTGCTCAGGAGAGCTGCAGACTCACATCACCCCCCACCCCCGCCACACCCGCTGCCTCCAGTGCTGGCTCCAGATGGTCTCAGGCATTGGGCTTAGACCCCCTGGTCAGGCAAGAAACATCTTTCTCCTCCCCCAAGCTCAGGCTCTTTTCTATCTTCATTCTCTCCACTGTCCTAGAGCCCCAAGATGCCCCAAAGGACCCCTGTCCCCTCCCCAGCAAGTCCAGGGTCTCCATGTTGGAGGATCGGGTGGGGGTGCCTGTGGCCCTCCCTCCCCTGTCGCTGTCCCTCTGCTGCATTGCTCCTGGGGACAGACTGGGCTGCCGCTGGGGAGCTCGGGCACTGCGGAGAAGCCTCTGCCCGCTGCTCAAGAGGGGGCGGGGCTGGGGCCTGGGGAGGCTGGGGGCCCTGCACTGCTTCCCTCTGGGAAGCAAGAGGATGGAAGAGGGCGTGGGGTCATGTGGTGGGTAAGTTGCTCCTGGTCCAGGTCTGTCCTGGGGCAGAGCAGAAGGTCCTCCTGGGCTGGCGTGTGTTAGGGGGAGATCCTAGGCTGAGAAGGGGAGGGAATTGGCACGCGGGCAGCCAAAGGTCTGTCTCCTTCTCTCACTGTGCTTCTCTCTCCGGTATATCCCACGAGCCTGGCTGGGTCCTTTGCTGGGCCCGGGCACTACATTATGGGGCTCCCTGTTTCTGTGGGCCTGTGGGGGGTCAGAGTAGCTGGCCTGGGGGCCAGGGAGGGATCTTTGGGCCTGTAATAAGAGTGGGAGAAGCCTCATCAAGAAACTCATTCATTTCTGCAAACATTAGTTGCACCTGCTGAACGCTATGCATGGGGTGGGGGGCTCCCGCTTTGTAATTCAGGGCCTGGGGGTGAGAAAGCCAGACAAGATGGGCGATGTTGATCTGCCCAGGGGCCGGCGACCAAGTAACCCATATCCACTGTCACTGTCAGCCCCCTCCCTGCTCCTCTGGACCCCACCACCCTTTTTGCTCATCTCTCTCCTTTGTAGGGAGCTAGAGAACCCCCCCTCCCCACCAGAGGCTGGCACGGACATCTGGCCTGCTTTACCTTCTACAGCCAGGCCTGCCTCCATCCCAGCCAGAACAGGGGGCTGGTGAGGCCCAGAGCGGAGCGGCAGGTTCGCTTGGCAAGAGCTGGAGGGGGCTGTCCCTTCCCCAGGCCCTCCAGGCCTAGCCCACCGGCTGTCTCACCTGCCTTCTCTAGGCCACTTTCCCTCTCTTCATTGTTTTCTGCCCCACTTGTCCCTAGGGCATGTGCTTGCTCTGTGTCTTTTTCTTGTCCCAGATCCTGGGGCAGAGAGCCCACCAGGATGGCCTCCTGAGGCACATTCCCCAACTCCACCCCCATTGCACCCAGTGGGGCCACAGTGGAAACCAGTTTGAGAGCCAGGCGTCCAGCCTCAGTCTTCCCCGCGTCAGAAGGGGTTTGAAAGGACCAGGCCCACTCAGAGGCCTGAGATTTAGCCATAGGCTGGGACGGGCTAGAGGAACAGTTTGGGCCCTGGGCTGGCCCCTCCTCACAGGCCTGCTGTGCTCATCCAGCTGCTCTTTATGGGCATCTCAGGGCGACAAAACCGAGGTCCTGCTCTGCTCCCCATCTCAGGACCCAGCACTCCACCTGCTGGTTGCTTGGACCCAAACCCCAGAGCCATCTGTGTTTCCCTCCCGGCCAGCGCTCTCATCCAGGCCATTAGCAAATCCCGTTGGCTCCAGTGTTGGTCTTTCCAGACTCCAGCCGCTTCTCGCTTCTCGTTCCAGCGCCTTCGGGGAACCCTGCCTTCTCTCACCCAGACGACTGCAGCCACCTGCCTGCTGGGCTCCTGCCCTGCTCTCCCCTGCTCTCCCCCAGCAGCCAGCGGTCCTTTAAAACCTGAACCCAGTCACATCCTGCCTCTTCTCAAACCCCGCAGGGGCTCCCAGCTCCCTCAGAGTTCTCAGTCTGACCCACAAGGCCTTCTGCATCAGCCCCCCCTCCCCAACCTTCCTATCCTCATCCCTTCCCTCTCGAGCCTCCTCACTCTGCTCCAGCCACGCGGCCCTTACTCCTCAACCACAGCAGCCACGCTTCTGCCTCAGGGCCCCTGCAAAGGCTGTTCCCTCTGCCCGGATGCTCTTCCCGCAGATACCTGCATGGCTCCCGCCTTGCTTCCTTCAGGTCTTCAGGCAGATGCCACTTCCTGAGAGTGGCCATCTCTGACCGCCTCAGCTGAAAGAGCATGACTGCTAGCGACCACGGTCACTTGTCCCCTTCCCTGCCTTGCTCTCCACTGCACTTGTCACCATCTGACACACCTGACCATTTCCTTATTCATCTGGTTTCTTGTCTGTCCAGCCCTTCCAGAATGTCAGCTCCATGAGGCTGTGGTGGGGGCTAAGGGGTGGTTTTCTGCACTGCTGGGGTCGCCGAATACAGCTGGGGCTGGCCTCCCCCTACCGGCCAGGAAGGGGAAGAAGGGGAGCGGCTTGCATTCCACCCCCCGGTGCCACAAAGACACCGGCCACCTTCCTCCAGGTCAGAATTCATCCCAGAGTCCAATGACACTGGGAAAGCAAGCTGTGCAGCCCTCAGGGGGGCCCTCTCAGAGCAGGCAGACTTGGGCCCTGCCCTGCAGGAGGCAGTGGTCTCAGGACAGGACTGACTCTTCCCGACGAGCCGTGTGTGGGATGACTGATCTCAAGGACAGCGATGCACCCAGGACAGAGAGGCTGGAGGCCTGGGTATTGCCAGCTCCCACTCCTGCACCCTCATCTGTGGTATTACATTTGGGCTCCAGGCGGACCAGGAGACCAGGATATGATTGGAGAGATGGAATGGCTTTACCCATTGGCTTTAACCATTTTCCAGTAAGGATGAGCCAACCTGGTACCCCCGACCCTGAGCCTCTCTGGGGCCCTCCAGCATCAGTGGAGACCCAGGCTCTGCCCTGACCCCAAGTTATCCCATTTGTGTTTCCATCGTCTTCCTTCCTCCCTACCTGGGGCGTCATCTCTGAAGGGAGGGCCCTTGGGGACTGCCACATGGACCTTACCTTAGAAGAGATTTTACAGCCAAAGAGAAGGTGAGAGGAAGGCAGGCCTGGGGTCTTTTTTTCATAGGACACCTGGAGACCTGGGGGTCCCAGAGGAGGCCCAATAGTCACGGAAGGGAATCTCCACTCAGGTGGCCAGGACAGAACACCATAGACTGGGTGGCGTGAACACCGGCTATTTATTCCCAGAGTTCCAGAAGCTGGAAGTCCAAGGTCAAGGTGCTGGCCTGTTGGGTTCCTGGTGAGGCCTTTCTTCCCGGCCTGCGGACGGCTGCCTTCTCGCTGGGTCCTCACATGGACTTCCCTCAGTATGTGCACAGAGGGAGACAGGGAGAATCTCCCCTTTCCTCTTCTTGTAAGGGCACCTGTCCTGTGAGATTGGGACCCTGCCTTTCCAACGTCATTTACCTTCAATCACCTCCTAAAAGCCCTGTCTCCAAATATAGTCCCATGGGGCCAGGGGTAAGAGATTAACATAAGAATCTGGAGGGGACACAAGTCAGTCTTTAGCAAAGGTCTCTGGGGCTATTGGCCCAAAGAGAGGGAAAGGGCGTGTGAAGTCATCCAGAGAGATAAATGTTTCCTGCTTCAAAAGCTCTGAATGTAAAAAAAAAAAAAAAAAAAAAAAAGCTCTGAAGGTAAAAATACCTCTGATACTAAATACTAATACTACTAATACTGATAATAACACTAATAGTTAACACAGTGCCTCTTAAAACACCAGGCACTCATTTCACAATAACCCTGTGGGCTGGTATTCTCACCTTCATTTTGCCAATGGGGAAACTGAGGCACAGGTAGTTTAAGCAACTTACAAGGTCGCACAGCTGGCCAGGCTGGGATTTGAACTCTATCCTTCTGTCTGCCCCCCTCCCCCCACCAAGCAGCACTCTCAATTGCTGTTCTAATGTAGCAGAATTTTCTCTATTTGTTGGGTGGGAACCAGTGAGATGTGGTTCATGGCAGGTGCGACTAAGAACTGCACCAGGGTGTAGAGGGGAAGTAGGTGAGGACTGGGGTATTCAGGGAGAGCTTCTTGAAGGACGTAGAACTGAGTTGGCCCTTGAAGGGAAGCAGGGTTATTTTATTTGGGGGAGAGGTGAGTGATAGGACAGCGTGCACCCCAGGCAGGGGGGAAGGCTTGAGCAAAGCAGCAGAAGCTGGATTGAGGAGGGGGTGGGTATGCATCACACGGAGGGGTGGATGGACAGTGCCTTACAGCTGACCTTGATGCTTCTTCGGGCATCTGCAGCCCCAGCCAAGGCTGGTTAGAGTCCTGGAGTGGCCCCAAGTCAGGTGCAGCGAGCCCATCTGTCTCAGGGTAACGTAAGGAGCGGGGCTGCTGCTGGGAATGTTTGTGGGACCTGGGCGAGGGTGAGACAGCTCTGGCTTCCCATGGCCCTGCCTGGGTTTGACCCGAGCCATTCCCTTGGGAGAATGTCTTAGGCCAGGAGGGCTGGTTCTGCCCTGGGTGCCTGGCGGGGGGCAGAGGAAGGACTTGCCTCTGACTCTGTGTCCTCCCTGCTGTGTGACATTAGACGAGTAATTTAACCTCTCTGAGTCTCTGAGAAGACAGGGAGGTCACTGCCCATCTCAGTGGGCTGTCGTGAGGATTGGAGATGAAGGGAACGAAGAGGCTGGCACGTAGCAGGTACTCAGAAATGGCTGTCATAGGTGATGTAAAGGGAGAGTGAGGGGGGGTAATATAACAGCCTCTTCTGTGTGCTTCAGATCCCTGAGGAGGGAGGACTCCCCACTGAGGGCAGAATTGTCATGGGGGATCAAGGAGGAGGAGACCCCGGAACTGGACCCTGAGAGTTGGCCAAGAGGAGAGGAAGGGGAAGTCCAGAGAAGCAGGGGGCCTGAGAACAGAGGACAAGTAGGATCTGGATGAAATTCTGGCTTTTGGTTGTATCACCATCATTATCAACATTTTTTTGAATATTGTGCAGGTGACTTTGTTTTTGGCTCTGAGGGACAATATTCAGTATTTCTACTATTTAATGAATGAGTGTTCCAGAAGGTGCTTGGCATTTTTCATTCACCAAAAATGTACCATGCATTTAACTATATGCCAGGCCCTGCTCTGGATGCTGAAAATACAGCAGGGAACCAGACAGACAAAAACTACTGACCTTAGCAAGCTGACATTACAGTGAGTGAGGAAGACACAAACATGATGAATTCTTGAGGGTTGGGAGCCTGGCATATGGGAATACGTGCTATGAAGAATTATAAAGCAAGGAGGGGAGACTGGAGAGTGCTGGGGGTAGGAAAAGAGTGCCAAGTGAAACGCGGGGAGGTTAGGACATTCGAGCAGACATAGAAATTCAGGGCAGGGAGGCACTTCTATCAAGTGCAAAGGCCCTGGGGTTAAAGCAGCAAGGAGATCAGTGGAGCTGGAGGAGATACAAGTGCCCCTGGAAAGCTATTAGACATTTTCTTGGAGGAAATGAGGAGTCACAAGAGGATTCCAAGTAGAGTAGTGGTGGGATCTGACTTAGGTATTACCTGTGTCCCTCTTGTTGTTGCGGCAGGGAACAGACTGGAGTTGGGGCCGGCTGAGGGACACAAGGTTGGAGGCAGGAAGGTCTCTGAGGAGAGTGATGGGGCTGGGACCAGGTGGTTGAGAGCAGGGCCCAGGATCTGCTGATGGGTTGGGTGGTGTGTGTCGGGGAACGTGCTCCTGTGATCGATAGTGACTCGTGCATGCTGCAGAAATCCACATGCCGCCTTTGTCCACAGCTGGCCCACCCTCTCTGGGCCCCAGCTCTTAATTTCTCTGTCCCTTCTTCAAGCCAGGGGTGGAGAGAACACGCCCCAGGCCCCTGCCTTCCAGGAGCATTTTAGAGGCAGCTGGCAGGAAGCCTGGGGCCCAGAGGAGGCACGCTTTTCACCCTGGGACTCCTTTCTCCAAAAGGTCAAGGCCAATGTGCAAACTTCACACTTCCATAAATGGTCTGCATTTTTCAATAATCGCCTTTTACCATTTGAGTGTCACATGAGACTGAAATATTGTTTTTCCATCCAATGAGTTGGAAAACTGAGATCCCATCAGGAAGTGGTGGGGCTGGAGCAGAGCCCATGCCCCCCTCTACCAGAACAGCACCGGGTGCCCTGCCTGCCCGCTGTAGGACAGCCGCCCCCACTACAACAGCGGTGACAAATCAATAACGAGAGCTGACAAGCTCTTTCAGTCACGACCCAGCCTCTGGGCCCTCTCTGCAATAACGTCGGGGTGAAGTGGCGCCTGCCGTGTAGGGGTCCTGGCAGGATGTGATGAGTTAAGACACTTGGACAGTCCTTGGCACCAAGTCTGTGCTCCATAAATGCCAGTTGTTATTCTCAACGATAAAGGGTTCGCAGGGTCGCAACTGCTTTATAAGCACCGGGGAGAAAAGTCCGGACGGCACCGTGCCCATTTGATGGGTTCTGGTCAGAGCGTGTCAGGCTTGTTCTTGGGGATGGCAGATTCTGGCTGTACCAGCTTCCTGACTCTGAGAGAATCTGTGTTTTCAGTGAGGGCGGCTCCTGACCACCATTCAGGAGGGACCTGGCATTGGACCAGAGTGAAGCCTCCCCCTGGCGCCCAGGGTAGGGGGATGAGGCCGGTTTGCAGAAGGCAGGCACAGGGCTGGAGGTGAGTCTGGCAGGTGGTGCTGGGGGTCCACACCCCCCCTCCCACATCCTCTCCCTGATGCTCCCTGCCTATCTTCCTGAGCCTGCCCCTGTGCGGGTCCAGCCTGGCCCCTCACCATTTCCTCTGGTCCTTGCATTGGGTCTTAGCATCCTCATTTCACAGCGAGGCCTGTCACAGTCATGTGAATCACCTAAGGTCACACAGCAGTTTGGTGACTGAGTGGGGACCCCCAAGGCGAGAGCGACATGTGCTACCCCAGCTGCAACCCCAGAGACCCGTGACTTGCCCACACTGAGGAAGGGGCCCCAGCAAGTCCCATCCGGGTCTGGACAGAGTGGAGATTGGTCTCTGCCCTCGTGCATTCCCAGATTGTCTGACACCCCAGGGCTTAGCTGCACGGTCCCCTTTGTGTCAGTGTACTCTCCCTCCGAGCTCCCAGCTTCCTCAACGCAGGCCAGAGGGTTATAAAAACTGCAGTTTAGGTACAAAGCAAAATTTAAAAGGCATAAAAGAACAACAGTGACAAATCTCCTTCCCATCACATCTCCCAGCCACCCAGTTCCCTGAAGGCAGCCTCTTCTACCGGCTTTCCAGAGTGTTCGTGTTTGTATATCTCCCCCACACACACACAAATGGAAGCATCTGAAGTCTTCCTGTTCTGCACCCTGCTCCTTTTGTCTCAGCGTCATGGCTTGGGGAGGGCTCCAGTCAGGACCAGAGTGTTCTGTTCCCCAGCTGCACCAGAATTTACTTAAACAGTCCCCTGGACAGGCAGCCAGGATGTTTCCCTCCTTTGGCTTTTTACAAGCCGCAAATGGAATTAGGCAGCATCAGTTGGCCCCACTGGCTGGAAGGTGAATTCCCAGGAGAGGCACTGCAGGATGAGGGAGGTGAGCCTCTGTGGTGGGGAGAGAAGACACACCCCCGCCCCTCCCATCAAGGCTTGTCAAGTCACTTCCCCCCTGCCTGGGGTGGGTTTGACCCCCACTCTCATGAGGGTCTGTCCCTACCCTCCACCCACTCCTGCCCCTACAGCCAGCCTGCAGACAGCTTGCATTATTTGGATCCAAAGAGCACAGTTCAGTATGATTTAAGGGCTCTGTGCAGGAGTTTGTGGGAAAGTTTGTCTGAGGTTTTGCAAAGTGGAAAGGGATATATTTAGGGCCCGGGAGGGCAAGGAGAAGGCAGAAATGGGTTATTACTGTGAAAATGGTACTAGCCCCTGGACAGATGGGGGACCGAGACCAGAGAAGGGAGGGATATCCTTGACCAAGGATCCTCATGATCTGCTCCCTGAGCCCAAAGATGAGCGACTGGAAGGGCTGAGCATCCCCCAGGGTCCCCAGGTTAGGCTGAAGTTTGCTGAGGCCAGCCCTCCCCCAGTATCCTCATGGGATAGGATGCGTCGTCCCTGAGCAGTGCAGAGACAGGGAGGCAGCCCCTGTTGTCCTCTGCCTCGAGGCTGGCAGGTACTCATGGGGTCATTTCCAGCCTGGCCTCACTGCCCCTTTGATGACCAGGTCCCTGCCCCTCGGGGTCCTGTCTCCTGACTACTGAGCCATTCTTGCTGGGGTAGGGGGAGGGGTTGGCAGCAAGGCCTGGGTGGGGGATGGGAGAAGGCAGCATCCCCAGCCCTGGGGCAGCCCATGGCCTAGATTGGACCGCCGTGATGCCTACGACAGATCCAGGCCACATAGAGCCGCTCTAGTGCTCACACAGATCACAGTGGTCTGACCTGTAGGCCAGGAAGCCACACGTTTGGGGCTCTTTAAGGAGACACGTAAGTGGCTAACAGAGGCTCTGAAGGTTGGGCACCAGGGCAGCCAAAAGGACTTACAGGGGCCAGGGCCGGCCAGAGATGGGAGGCGGGCCCTGCAGCAGGCTTCCCAGGGAACGTGGGTCCAGGCTCCAGGTGGGGCATCTGGGAAAGTTCTAGGGGCTGAGGTTGGGGACTCTGTTGGGTGGGAAAGCTGAGGAGGGTATTTTGGGTCCAGTGCAAGGGTTCAGCCAGATCAGGGTGAGGGACAGTGGGAAGAGGAGCAGATTTACAAGGCAGCTGGGGCTCCCCCACTGGGGCTCTGTGGGGTGCCAGGCCCTGGGGAGGGAGTGTAGGTCATGCACAATGATTAGGCTGCTTGCTGGCTTTGAGGAGCCGCATGTGTCTCTGACAGACTGCAAGCTCGTATGCAGCAAATACGTGATCTCATTCCTTTAATTTAGCTGAGTCCTGGAGCCCAGGACAGTTGTGGCTGGGGTGGCTGCCACACCGGAGCTGGGGAATGGATCAGGGGGAGAAGGGAGGGAGAAGATGTGGGGTGAAAGGCTCATGAAGGAGGGGTGGGGATGCGCACAAGGAGTGCTAAGAACTTACTCTTGGGATTACCCGGGTGGGAAGTCCCCAACCCAGTGCAAGGCTTAGGCCTGTGGTGCCCTCATCCCCATAGCACATGGGGGCCGCAGGCCTGGAATGGGGAACGTGGGGCCCTTCCCCACTCTCCAGGGATCTCTCTTCTACCCTCCCAGCTCATGAGCAGCCCCGCCTGCTGACCACCAGCGCACACCTGCCTGTCCCTACCCCCCCACGGCTACACCATGTCTGGCTCCTACGACGAGGCCTCACTAGCTCCAGAGGAGACCACTGACAGCTTCTGGGAGGTGAGACAGCTCCTGTGGCGGTCCAGGCTCCCCTCACCTCCCCTCACAACCTCAGGCCTTGCTCCCTAGCCCCTCGGGTCCCTCCAAAAGCCTTGGTGTTCCATGAGATGGGGTAAGATGACTGCCCTACGGCTGCCCCTGGAGAGATCCTGCAGAGTTTCTAGATCTGGGTGAGACTCCTCCTGTCCTGGGCACCTCAGACCCGGGCTTTACTCTTTCCACAGGGGCTCCCCGCCTCCGCCCCTGTGGCATGAATTCCAGAAGCCCCACAGCAACAAAGAGGTGGCGACAAGCTTAGAAGCCAGCATTTCAGGAGCCTCCCAAACTCTTTGAGACCAAGAAATACAATTTTTTCGATTGGCTTCCAGAACCCAAAGCGAAAACTGCCAAACCTATATTAATAAGTGTTTAATGAGGTGTCTACAAAACATAATATTATGTCAAGAAGCTGCAGCTCAGCTCAACACTTACATGACTCTATAAATATGATACATTTAACTCACAAGAACAAAATGAATAATTCATTCTAGTCTGGGTCCAAATTATAAAAATCTTGCGCTTTGTGGCAGCGAGGAAGTTCTGTGTCAAGTGGGGTGAGGGAGTGTATAGACCGTCGGGTGTGATGCAGGGCGCTGGAGCCCCCAAAATTGAGAGTCGAGGGAGCCCCCGCGCTTCGGCAGGGCGGCGAGGCGGGGAAGGGCGGGGGAAGATGGACGCGGCGGGCGCCCCCTGCAGGACGCGGCGTCCTGGGTGGCTTGGGGGAGGCGGGGAGCCCGCGGGAGTCGTGCTCGCTCCTTGGCCGCCAGGTGGGGAACTACAAGCGGACGGTGAAGCGCATCGATGACGGCCACCGCCTGTGTAACGACCTGATGAACTGCGTGCAGGAGCGCGCCAAGATCGAGAAGGCGTACGCGCAGCAGCTCACCGACTGGGCCAAGCGCTGGCGCCAGCTCATCGAGAAAGGTGCCCCCATGCCCACCCCGCGCGCATCGCCCCGGCCCTCTCCGGCTGCCCCCAGTCTGGGGCCCGCATGCGCCCGCACCCTTCCAGCCACGGGGCCTTTGAAGGCACCGTCCCCACCCCCGCGGCCTGACCCTCCTCCCACACCCAGTCAGGTCTCCCTGTCCCTGTTCAACTCGACTTTGTACAATTTTAGGTTGGATTAAAAAGACAAAACAAACCCAGACAAACCTTTTATTTCCAAATAATTTTAATTTAGAGAAAAGTTGCAAGAATCCTGGCGAGAGCTACACAATCTTCGACCAGATTCACCAGGGAACGTGTTTTTCCAGTCCCTCTTTCTTCGATGCCAGTGTTTTTCTGAACCATTTAAATGGGAGACCTGCCACTTTACCCTAAATCCTTTGCGTAGCTCCCAAGAATAAGAACATCTGTTTACATAACCATAGTAAAGCGATCAAACTGGGGGCACTTAATATAGTCCATATGCAAACTTTATTATAGTAATTGTGCTGGTCCAGAAGGCAATCCAGAATCCAGACCTTTTAGTGGTCTTGGCTCTCAATTCTTTGATCTGGAACACTTTCAGTTTGGGGTTTCTGTGTAATTGTTAAACTTTTTTTTCTTCCACGAGACCTGAACTCCCAGGGCAGGGGCTGAGCCTGGTACTCCCCCGCATAGTGCCTGGCACAGAGCTGATCCCCAGTATACAGACCAACAAATGACTGTGGAATGTCTGGTCCCAGTGGCCTCCTGGCATCTGTCACCAGCTGCTTCCTCAGTTTTATGCTCAGTCAACATTCCTGAAGCTCTTACTGTGTGCTTGGTGCTGTACTGGGCTTGTGAGGACTTGCAGGTTCCAGGCTGCCCCTCATGGGGCTCACCAGCTGACAGGGGAGCAAGGGAGTGGTCACAGAGGCAGATGCTGTATGAAGAATTCAGTGAGGCTGCAGGCTGCGGGGTATGAGAGCAGAGCAGTCAGGGAAGGCTTCCTGGAGGAGGTATGTGGGCCCTGAAGGACAGATCAAACTGTAAAGAGAGCAGGGGAGGGCATTTCTGCGGACATGGCAAGTACAGGGAAAGCCTGGGAGAAAGGAAGCATGGGGGAGGCCCTGGGCAGTGGGTGATGAGGGCCTCGTCACCCCATGACCATTTGCTCAGGTCCACAGTATGGCAGCCTGGAGCGAGCCTGGGGGGCCATCATGACGGAGGCAGACAAGGTGAGCGAATTGCACCAGGAAGTGAAGAACAACCTGCTGAACGAGGACCTGGAGAAGGTCAAGAACTGGCAGAAGGACGCCTATCACAAGCAGATCATGGGCGGCTTCAAGGAAACCAAGGAGGCTGAAGACGGCTTCCGCAAGGCCCAGAAGCCCTGGGCCAAGAAGATGAAGGAGGTGCCCAGGGGATGGCTGCTGCCGATGGGGCAAGGGTGGGCAGCTGAGCTCGGCGGACTGGGGGCAGTCTGATCAGAGGGGGCAAGCCAACAGAGGGAGTGGGCAGGACATCTCCCACTGGGGTTGTGCCTGCGGGGGCGCAGCACTGCCTTGCTGGCCGAAATAGCCACATGGGGCAGGCACAGCAGGACCTGACAGGAGGGTGCCTGTGGAGGCAGCAGGCAGCGCCACGCAGGGAAACATCCACAGATTGGTGGGCACGGCTCCCAGATACCTGGAGCCGGGTCCTACATCCCTTCTGCCTCTTCTGAATCTGTGCTCCCAGCCCCCAGCAGGTGGGAGGGCTTGATGAGGGGCTGCGTCTGTTCCCGCGCCTAAGTGGGAGCTCTCCCTCCTGTTCTCTCCGCCCCACAGCTAGAGGCAGCCAAGAAGGCCTACCATCTGGCCTGCAAAGAGGAGAAGCTGGCCATGACGCGGGAGATGAATAGCAAGACGGAGCAGTCGGTCACGCCTGAACAGCAGAAGAAGCTGCAGGACAAAGTGGACAAGTGCAAGCAGGACGTACAGAAGGTGCCCCAGGGCCTGGCGGCTGAGAGCCCCTCGGAGTGGGTGGCAGCGGGGAGCTGCGGGCCTGGGTCTCACCCTTCCTTTGCTCCATTGCCCACAGACCCAGGAGAAGTATGAGAAGGTGCTGGATGATGTGGGCAAGACCACGCCCCAGTACATGGAGAGCATGGAGCAGGTGTTCGAGCAGTGCCAGCAGTTCGAGGAGAAGCGGCTCGTCTTCCTCAAGGAGGTGCTGCTGGACATCAAACGCCACCTCAATCTGGCCGAGAATAGCAGGTAGCTGGGCGTGCGGGTGTGGTGGGTGTGGGCACGGATGGCCGAGGGTGGAAGTATTGTGCAAGGCACCCTGGGCCCTGTGGTATCAGGACAGGAAGGGTAAGAACAACAGGGACCGAGAAGGAAAAGGTTCCAAAGACAGTGGCTGTCTGGGTACCAGCCGAGGCAGACTAGGCATGAGAGAAACAGTGAATGTTGCTCTGGAAGGATGGGGTAGTGGCTAAGGCAGGGATAGGGAAGGGGATTACTCCTGGACCAGCCCACCTGATCCCTAGCTGGGGGGCCTGCCAGCATCTTGGTCCTCTGAATGGGCTCCCGCTGGCCCTCGGCGAGGACAAGAAGGGGCCACGGTGCATCTTGCCCCCCACCCAATTCCCCATCTCCCCCGCACACAGCTATGTCCACGTGTACCGGGAGCTGGAGCAGGCCATCCGGGGGGCGGACGCCCAGGATGACCTCCGGTGGTTCCGCAGCACCAGCGGCCCCGGCATGCCCATGAACTGGCCCCAGTTTGAGGTGAGGAGGTGTGGGGATGGAGAAGGGAAGTTCGGAAAAACCTGGAAGGGACCTCAGGGGGCAGCTCACTGCTCCCCTGGTGCCCACTAGGAGTGGAACCCAGATCTTCCTCACACCGCCACCAAGAAAGAGAAGCAGCCCAAGAAGGCAGAGGGGGTGACGCTGACCAACGCCACTGGAGTGGTAGAGACCACATCCCAGGCTGGGGACCGTGGCAGGTGAGTGCAGGAAGCTCCTGCAGGGCTTCCTGGGACCAGAGGGGCCCACATACCCAGGGAGATGAGTTTTACCTCAGGAGACAAGACATGGTCTAAATCACAGCGACCTCGAGTACCTACTTGGTGCCAGGCACTGTTGTAAACGTTTTCCATATATTAACTCATCGAAGCCTCCCGACACTCTGAGCAGCGTGTAAAGCGCCCCATTTTGCAGATGGAGAAAATGAAACCCGGAGAGATTAAGACTTGCCCAAGGGCACAAGGCTAGTAAGTAAGCCTCAGAGCCAGGATGTGATGTCCAAGAGGTCATACTGCTTAACCACTAGGTGCCCTTCTCAGATGAGGGGTCAGATGTTCTCAGGGGTCCCTTTCAGCATCCCATCTCAAGGACTGGGTAATAATGCTAACTGTCCTGCCTCACATTTGTCCAGTGAGCTGTCAGTGAGGATCACTGGCTTAGAACCCCCTCTTACAGGACCCATCCCTGCACCAGCCTCGGTGGGTTTTGGGGCCAGATGTCTGACTGGCAGGAGGGGGTTAGCGTGAGGGGCAAGGGGAGTGGCAGTTCACGCTGGGTCCTCTCCTTGCCTCTCAGCGTTAGCAGCTACGACAGGGGCCAGCCTTATGCCACCGAGTGGTCAGACGACGAGAGCGGGAACCCGTTCGGGGGCAGTGAGGCCAATGGGGGCTCCAACCCCTTCGAGGACGACGCCAAGGGGGTGCGTGTGCGGGCACTCTATGACTACGACGGACAGGAGCAGGATGAGCTCAGCTTCAAGGCCGGTATGGTGGGCGGGAAAGGGCGGGGCCTAAGGTCAGGGGATGCCTTGGTTTGCCGGGAAAGCGGCGGGGGCGGGGCCTGGTGCGTGGGCGGGGCCAAACCTGGAGTGGGACGCGGGAATGGGGTGGGGAGCGGGGTCTGAGGTCAGGGGCTGCTTGCAGAAGGGATAAGACCGGAAAAAGGAAGCCAGGGGCTGGGCCTGGGCTTGGGGGGTTTGGCCCGGGGCAGCACGTGGGTGTCGGGGTGTGGCTGGGGCTGGTCTCCAGGGCAGGCGTTGGGGCAGTCTTGGGAGGGCCTTGGGATCAGGCCCAGAATATTAGTATCGGAGAGCTGACTAGCATTGTGGGGGAGTGGGTAGCCCTCCCTGAGCCCCCGTCGACACGCTCCTTTGTGTCCCCTTCCTAGGAGACGAGCTCACCAAGCTGGGAGAGGAGGACGAGCAGGGATGGTGCCGCGGGCGGCTGGACAGTGGGCAGCTGGGTCTCTATCCCGCCAACTACGTGGAGGCCATCTAGCTGCCCTGCTCCCCTCCATGCCACCCTTCACTCCTCGTCCACTGCCTCCTCTCCCTACTCTCTCTCGTCCCTCTTCCCTCGCCATAGAGTTCCAGACATATTTTCCGATCAAGCTTTTATTTTTTTAAAAGTCAAAACAGAACAAAACAAAAAATACAGAGACAGAAGCATTTGCAGGGTCGCCTGGAGGCCAGGGTGGTGGGACTCAGGGTGATGGCCCCAGGGTAGGTGAGGGTCTTAGTATTTAGCCCAAAAGAGACGTTACAACATCTGCTCTTCAGATCCCACCAAAGAGTTTCCCGAACCCTGAGGGTCGTCTCCTGGACCCTTCTCTCCTGCCTCACTCCCCACAGACTACGCTTCCCACTCCTTCCCCCAAAACCCAGGCTGCCAGCCTCTGTCCCCCTCCTCTTCTCTGGGCCTGGTTTTCTGACCTCTTTCTTGTGCCCCACCATGCTCCCCTCCCTCCACCACCCTGCTGTCAAAGCCTCCCCTCTGACCCCAGAGAAGGTGGGGGGCCTCCTAGTTTTAGTCTTCCGTTTTGCCCTGAGGAGTACCCTTCTTCTCCTGCCCTCACTCCTAAGGACTGGTGGGGCTGGAGGAACAATGGTCTCTCTCTTTTCCCATAGACTTTTCCCGGGATCCCTAGACTCTCCCAGACATGACAAGGAGAGAGCTGGAGTTGCTGACAGTGTCACCGGTGTGTAGGAGGGTGAGTGAAGGGGGCAGGCCCTCAGTCCTCCCAACGCCAGCTCAGCTGAGGGACCTAGACCCTGCTGGGGCCCTTCTTTCCAGCCGTTAGCAATTTGGGGCCAGGCTCTTAGAGACATACCCTGCGGTCACTTGCAGAAACCCTGCCCCCCTCTCCTAAGTCCTCAGGCAGGGGGAGAGGCCTCAAAGCCCAGGGCAAAGCCAGCAACAGTAGCAGCCTCCTCCTATCTCCTGGGGAGGAGGGCATCTTGCCTGCCTGCCTTCCCTCCATGGGCATCTAAAACCACAGACTCACCAGGTTCAGCCAGCCTCCAGGAGACAGCCTTGTGGCTTCCCATCGCTCTTTCCCCTTCTCTGGCCTTCCCGAGAAGACAGGGCAAGACCCAAAGGAGTCTCCAACCTGGGACCATCAGAAACCCTGTAGAGCCCCTGGGAAAGACTTGGCTTTGACAGGAGGGAGGCACCGAGGCTCTGCGGAGCAGGACAGTCCCATGTCTTTCCTCCTTGTCCCTTTCTCCCCACCCAGCTCTTGCCCCTGGAGCAGCTTTCCCCCTGGCTGACAGCCCCGCTGTATCTCTTGGCCCGGGTCTCAGTTAAAGGATTTTTCGGGGGAGGGTCAGGAGTGGGGAGGGGGCCAAGAGCCTGCCCAGAGCCAGGGCGTTTCCTGGGGTGGGAGAAGGAAAGCACTGCTGGGTTACTGAGTCGTAGTACCTCGTTCCAACTTCCACACGTGTGAGCCCCAGGAGGTTTGGGCAGAAGACCAGGGCAGGACAAAAGCTCAAGGGGGGGAGGGGAGGGTTAGCTGGAAAGAGGAGTCTTTCAGGAACCTCTGGGGTGAGGCCCTCAGACTTCTTGAGCTCAAAGAGAGCTTCTGGGCCTCAGGACTGCAGATACCCTACGTAACCCCTTCCTCAGCACCTGGCCCCCGGACCTCCAGGTAAAGACAGTGTGATACCCCAGCCCTTCTGGCCCCCCTCAGTCCTCTTTTGCTCCCTGCTTCTTCCCCCAGCGCTCCACTGATGGTCTCTAGGCCCTGACCTCATTCATGTGTGCACAGAGGATCCTGGCAGACTCTGGCAGGGGTTGGGGAGTGCCTGAGCTGGCCAGGCCTCAGTCAGGGGGCCAGGGGAGTTTGAGGGTGAGGACGATGGCACCCCCAGGGACAGGCAGACTGTGACCCCCACCCCAGCCCCCCATGTCCTGTCACTGCTCTCTGAGCATCTGCTGCCGCCTGAGATCTGCCCTAGGCCTCTCAGAGCCCAAAGCAAGATTTCAGAAGCTCTCTGCCCTCCCAAATCTAGATCAAAAGCCTCTGCAGCTTCTCTTCCAGATGGGAGTTGAGGTTGGGGGCCTTTGACCTTCACCATGTATGTACCCTTGGAAGGCAGGAAGCTGTACAGCCACGCCTTGGGGCCTGGGTTCCTTCTCTCCATGCCAATGGCTTTCTAGCACCTGGGGAGGGTCTGTGGTCCTATTTGGACCCCAGGCCTGCCCCCTCAGTGCTCCAGCTGCCCATTCCGGGGCAGGGACTTGAAATCCCATTCTGTCTGAGCAACCACCTCCATGGCCCGGTTTGGGACCACTGTCTCTCGGTCCCCAGGCTCCTCAGGACCCCGGAGTGGGATGGTCTCCCACCCAGCAGTTCCCCCCACCCCCAAGCTCTAGGGGCTCAGCCCCACCTGTCAGTGCTGGTGTCCGGGTACTCACCACCACATGGGAGGGCCACGCCCCTCTCTTTGCCCGCCACCTCTTGTAGCCCCCTCCCTGCACCCTCAATGCTGTGCGGGCCTGCTCTGTGGGGCTTGGCGACTCGTGTGTTCGGTTCCCAGTTAACCACCATTCTGCGGCCTGGCTCTGCCAGGGGCCGGGGCTGCCCTGCCGCCCGCCACCTGCTGCCCTAGGCTCCCTGACTCCATTAGTCCGACACTTGTGACCCTCCAAGAAGTGCTGTGGTCTCAGCAATGCACATGTTTTGTACATGATCGTGTAATTTAAAGGTCTATAAATACAAATATATCTCTCTCAGTTGTGATTGTATGACTGTGGATAAAATCCAGAACTGTGTCAACCTGGCTGGATGTGGTCCTCTTGAGTCTTGTGTGTCTTCCGAACTCTCTAGAGCTATCTGTGGTGGGGAGGTCTGTCAGGGAGGTGGCGCCCAGCATGCTGAGCGCTGACCGGCTGACTGCCAATGAGCTGAAGGACCGAGGGCTGGGCCTTTAACCTTTCAGCACCCTGAGCCCTGTCTGTGCAGGGTGGGTGACGGATGGTCTCTGGAGACTCCTGAGGTCGTGGCCCCAGGGTTCTGTGTGCCTGAGGGATGAACACTGACCAAGAGCACTAGGGCCTTTCGGGGTCCCAAACTCACAGTTCAAGGGTGAACCCCCCAAATAGGTTTTTTCTTTTTAAAAAAGATTTTATTTATTTATTTATTTATTTGAGAGACAGTAGTGGGGGAGGGAGAGGGAGCAAATGGAGAGGGAGGGGGAGAAGCAGACTCCCCGCTGAGTGCAGAGCCCCACAAGGGTCTCGATCCCGACCCTGAGAGTCAGGTTGCCTTATTTGTGCAGGGACCCTGACGGCCTGTCGGGGAATATCTGGGCCAATGGGGTTCTGATGGGCAGGTGTGCAGGGGAAGAGGAGGGATTGGGAGTTTGCTGTCGGCACACGAGGTGTCCGTGGACGGGTGTGCACCGGCCAAGGAGTTGTGTGCCTCGTGGCAAAGCTACAACAGCAAGGAGGGTGCCTCACCCCACCACCCCAGACGCCCCTTTCTGGAGGAGCTCCAGCTCCCCACTCCTAGCCATGAGTCCCCTTTCCTCTCCTCCTTCCCAGCCCCAGCCTGAGACCCCAGGCTGCTCCAGGCCCAGGTCCAGCTAGGGGCACGCCAGCAGGTGGCTCCAGGGACTCTGCTTGGGGGCAGGGCAGGAAGGCTGGAGACAAAACCAGTTCAGCAGAGCTGAGCTGAGTGCTGGCCAGAGTCCCAGTGGGCCCCCTCCCTGGGAGGAGGCAGACAGCCGGGGGCCCAGAGAGGCACAGGCCTGGGGCAGGGCCCCCTAGTCCTGTCCCAGTCCCAACTGACAGATGCCAAGCTGTTGTTTGCTCACTGCCAGGAGTAAACTTTCTTCTGGAGACAATAAAATTGCTGGGGGCAGAAGGCAGCAATATGGGGCAGCATTTAACCCTCAGTGGCCTGGGCAGCACTGGCTGGCTCCCAGTCCCGTCTCTTGGGAGCCTGGCATCAGAAGTGGAGGGTTATGGGAGCAAAAAGTGCTGACCAATCACAGAGCAAGAGGCATGGAGGGGCAGAGAGAGCACTGTCCTGTGGGTTCAGTGTTTGGTTCTGTCGCCGATCGACTGTGTGACTCTGAGTAAATCACTTCACGGCTCTGAGCCTGTTTCATCGTCTGCAGAACAGCAGGGTAGCCCCCAGTTTTGTTGGGAAGGTTAATGATAGAAAACCAGTGCAAGCATCAAGTATGTATTCGGTACTCAGGACACGGGAGCTGGCTGAACAAATATGAGGAGGCTGAGACATGCTGCCTTCCGGATAGTGGGTGGGAGGTCCCCATCTACCCCAGCACGCAGGACTCCTGACCCCCATTGCTCCTCATCAGTGTGGGGTGCTTCACAGGGAGCATCGCAGAGGTCCATGACTCCCGCCAAGAGAGGGACACCACAAACAAGCCAACCTCTCTTCCACCCTGTTTGCTGCTGCAGAGCCAGGGTCCCACAGCAGGGGCTGAAGAGCCCACCTTCCCTGCGCCCCTGCTGTCCCGTCTCAGAGCCCCCGGGGTTGGCCAAACAGAAGCAGAGGCTCAGGATCCCCTTGCAAGTCCCCTCCAGCTCCAGTCCTGCTCCCTCCTTTGGGCACCTGCCTGGGAGGGGAGGAGATGAGGGTCATTCCAGGGCCTCCTTGGTCTTGATGGCTCACTGCCTCTCTCCCACAGCTTCTACCAATCAACGATCCCTTTCCTTGTAGGCTCAGCCCAATGCCGCCTCCCCCAGGAAGCCTCTTTTGACCACCCCAAGGGCACTGTGACCACAATGACTCTGAGAATTGGTGGCCTCAGAGCTGTGTCATTCACTTGCTGCACAGACACTGCCGTGTTGGTTCTCTAGTATCTTTATTACCCATTCCCAGGAGCACCCCTGGCTTCCCAATGCAGGGGGCAGACGTGTCCCACACCACGCCAAGCATGGTGCAGAATGGGTGGCAGGGAGCACTGGACTACGAGTGGCCTTGGCTAAGTCAATAGCCATTTGGCTGGCTCCGCTCTGGAAATCCGAGGGTCAGAGCCTTCCCCGGGGAGCCATGAATACTGAGGATGGCCTGGATCCTTCTTCCATCCTCCAGAAGACCGAGCATGTGAGCAGTCAGACCCGAGGAGGAAGCACTGCCACCCTGGGGTCCCTTGGGCCCCAGAGAGCTCCCTTAGACCCCTGGGAGCTCTGGGCTGCCGCCTCCCTGACCTTGGACTCCAATGCCAGCAGACTGCCCTCTCCTGCAGCTCCAGCAGAGGCAGGGGCGGGCAGGAGGGAGGGCTAGTGAGGGCGAGTTTCAGGCCTAAGGCCTGGCCTGCCTAAGGCCTGGCCTGGCCCGCAGCCCTCAGATGGGGTGCACAAACTGGTAGACGAGGCGCTGGGAGATGTCCGGCTTCCGGATGATGCCTTTCTTGTAATACTGGCGGATGGAACGGCTCAGCTTGTCGTAGTTCATGGCAGGCCGATTCTTGCGGATGCCCCACAGCCGGGCCACCTGGGCGGAGTCCTCGATTTTGAAGATGCCTGGGGGGGGGGCGTGGCAGGAGGGCAAAAGACTGAAACCAACAGGTCAGACTCAAAAAGCCAAGGGGGCCAGTGTTGACTGGGAGCAAGAGCTAGACTGGGGGACGGGGGACAGGGGCGGTGGGAGCATAAGACCTCTTCCCAAGGTTGCGGTGAGGATCAAAGACATGGGGGTCAAAGACATGCGTCATGGGGACCAATAATTTGGGAAATGCTACCTGGAGTCTCCCACCTCCTGAGTGCAGGGTGTGCCTGCGTCCGTTGTTGGGTTATCAGGGGCCCTGAAGGCCTGGCCCCTGCCAGCCTCTGCTCCTGCTGTGGGGTTGGTACACCTGATCCAAAAGCCCTGCGGGGCTCTGCGTTGTGCCCACGTCTCATCTGTCAAGGTCATCCACACCCCTACCACTGCGCCCGCGCTGGCCGCCTTCTCCAGCAGTTCCCAAGCCTGAAAGACCTCTTTGCCAGTCTCAGACATTTAAGCTAGCACTGCCCTTTCTGGTAGGATCCATTCAGAGGATTTGGAGCTGGGCTGACCTGGGTTTGAGGCCTGGCTCTCCCATATTCTACTGTTAGAAGCTGTCCCCTTAGGGCACCTGGATGACTCAGTGGGTTAAAGCCTCTGCCTTAGGCTCAGGTCATGATCCCAGGGTCCTGGGATGGAGCCCCACATCGGGATCTCTGCTTAGCAGGGAGCCTGCTTCCTCCTCTCTTTCTGCCTGCTTCTCTGCCTACTTGTGATCTCTGTCTGTCAGATAAATAAATAAAATCTTTAAAAAAAAAAAAAAGAAGAAGAAGAAGAAGCTGTCCCCTTTCTCCAGTTGGTGGAGGGGGCTGTAGTGACTACCATTTTTGAGTGGTGACAGAAAGAGCTTACAGTGGAGCGTGAAGGAGCTGCCTGCCCCTTGAGAGGAACTATTACATGGTTTACACCCCAGGTCTCCTGGGAAAAACGCAGGTCAGCATACCCCCTCCAGGAAGCCTTCCCAGATCACCCCACCCTCCCTTGATCTCCTTCCCCTGGAAGTCTATCATGGTCTATCCCTGAAGACCGGCTCACATTAAGTTTCAAATATATACTTCAAATATACAATATATTTCAAAAAATACAACATATTTCAAATATACATTTCAAATAATGCAGGAACTTCTCTCTACCCACCTCTAGCCCCGTTCATCCTTCCCACTCAGCCCAAGTCATTGCCCTCGTGAAGTCCTCCTGGACCACGGCACAGCTGCCCCCACCACCCTGTCACAGCCCTGCCATGCTCTGTAGGTCAGCGCCTTTCACGGCCAGCTTTCCCACAACATTGCAGGTCCCTCAAAGATGGGGTGCAGCCAAATTCTCCCTAGACCATGAGGACACTAATTCTCCATTAATGTTGCCCAGGCAAGTGTGCACAGAGGAAGTATTCAATGAGTGGTTGTTGGATGAATGGACGCAGTCCATTTTCCAGATAAGAAGACTGTGGTCCCAGTACCCCTAGCTACAGATGACAGGATGGGGACTAAAACCCAGATTTCTTGACTCTGAGTGTTTTCCAACACTCTCTCTCTCACACACACACATCTAGTCCTGTCCAATGAAGTAATATGTGGTCTTGAGCGCTTGAAATCTGGCAAATCTGATTGAGATAGGCTATAAGGATAAAATACACATGAGAGTTTGAAGACTTAGAATATCTCATTAATAATTTTATATTAATTATATGTTGAAATTTTAATAATTTATAATAGCAGATTAAATAAAAGTAGTATTAAAATTAAATTCACCTATTAAAAAAGGTTTATGATGGGATTATGGGGAAGTCTAATACGGCCTATGTGGATCGCATGGGGTTTCAAGCTGGACCCCAGCCGTCTCCCCGGTGAAGCTAACCATGTGTTGCAGGCAAAGACTGTGTCCAAGTCCCAGCCTTAGTATGTCCCAGGCACCGTGAGGAGCCGGTGTCCTACACAAAACAGGGCGCGGCCAGGAGACCAGTTCGGACGCGAAAGCACACAGCCCCCCGGGCCAGGCCCGGATTGCCCAGTGTCTGGAGTTCAGGGGCACGGTGGGGGCCATGAGGCCTCTCTGCCCAATCCCCAGCCCTCCACTGTGTCTGGCGCCAGGAGGCCAGCAGCGCCCTTGCCCGCCCCCGCCCCACCCCCGCCCAGGGCCCGGCTCACCCTTCTCCTTGTTGAGCCACCGGATGAAACGGCCATAGCTGTGAGGCTTGAGCAGCAGCTCCTTGAGGAACTGCCACAGGTGGATGGGCTGCCCGGAGCAGGAGGAGTCCACCTCACTGTCGGTCCAGCTGTCCTCGCCGGCAGAGGCTAGGCAGCCGGGTAGAGTGACGGTGAGCAGCAGAGGCCACCTGCTTCAGGGCCAGCCATCCCTCAAGCCCCGCCCCCAGACCCCGGGCCCCCCCCCCTACCCTGAGGGCCCTGGCTCACCACAGTAGTGGATGGTCCCGGGAGAAGTCCTCTCTTTCATCCAGGCCGCTGCAGGGCAGGGAGAGAAGGCTGGAGACCCAGGGCCAGCTCCAAGGGTGGAGGAGGGGGCTTGGGTGGGACTGTGGGGCCATAGCAACCACCCCCTGTGGCCAAGCAAACGGGGTGTGGAGGCAGTGGGCTCCTGCCCCCATCACCACCTGGCTCTTGCTTGGCTAGGACTGCTCCTACACTTGCCTGCCCCTGGGCTAGGGTGGGACACTGGTCTCCGCTGGTCATATGGGTGGGTCCCATGCCCAAGGGCGGGGGCTTTGACTCTCAGCAAGCACTGCCTCTTCCAAAGCTCATAGCTCTGTCCAGGATATCCGGTGGTATGAGAGATGATTTAAACATTAAGGGGATGGCACCCAGCCATTAGAAATAGGGCAGATGTAGAGATGCTGGTGCGGGAACAAAATCCAAGATACATGGAACGCAGAACAGTGCGATTCTTTGGAGCTATTTATGTTACAAAGGGGTGAAAACCTCACATGTGTGTTTGCTCGCTGTGTGCATAGACTCTCCCCAGCAAGGTGCCCAGGAAACTGTGTTTGCCTCTAAGGAGGGGGACTGGGGGTCGGGAGTGAGAGGGAAAATTACTTTTCATAGTATTATTTTTCACTATTGTCTTTTTTAAAAAATTTAATTTATTTGTTTGACAGACAGATTACAAGTAGGCAGAGAGGCAGGCAGAGAGAGAGATTGAGAGAGAGAGAGAGGAGGAAGCAGGCTCCCTGCTGAGCGGGGAGCCCGATGCGGGGCTCGATCCCAGGACCCTGGGACCATGGCCTGAGCCGAAGATAGAGGCTTTAACCCACTGAGCCACCCAGGTGCCCCCACTATTGTCTTTTTAAAGATTTTATTTATTTATTTATTTGGCAAAGAGAGAGGGAGAGAGCACGAGCTGGGGGAGTGGTAGACAGAGCAAGAGGGAGAAGCAGGCTCCCTTCCGAGCAGGGAGCCCGATGTAGGGCTCAATCCCAGGACCCTGGGATGATGACCTGAGCCAAAGGCAGACACTTAACTGATTGAGCAACCCAGGTGCCCCTCACTATGGTCTTTTTAGAAATCATGCACATGTATTATCTCACTACTTGTTTAATGAGAAACAGCACAAAATAAACAAATGAACTTTAAAAAAGAAAGGGACAAAGAGGGGCCTCATAGTACCCACGGTCCCCATCAACTATGCCATCCGTATTCCCAGAATCAAACACCTGCCTTCTAACTTACCCCATGCCCTGCCCTAAGTTCTGTGGGCTTGAGCGGGGCTGGGAGCCGGTCGAGGCTGGAGAGTTCGTCCAGGATCCCTGGAGGCAGTTGCCAGGGGGACTGAGATTTAGAACAGAGCCCAGACTGGGAGCAAGCAGCTGCCGCCCCAGCAGCCAATAAGCCTGGCTAGTGTTCTGGAACGACCGCCCCCACCCCCAGTCCCCCCTACTCCGTGTCCCGGACCTGGAGCTTGGGAGTCGCAGCTCTCCCAGGCTATGTCCCACCTGATTTCCAAATGTCCAGGTGGGCGTGGAGCACGTCGCCACCCAGAGGAGAGCGCTGGCGGAACTGCTCCTCCGACATGGCACACAGCTCCTTGCCCCCCAGCTCCTGGAAGGCCTTGCCCACGGGCGGCAGCCGGTACTGGTGCTCCGTCCACAGGAGCCACTTCTGCACGTTGCCAGGGCTCCAGTCTACGGGGTCTGGGCAAGAGACACTCCCTCAGTTCCACGGGCGGGCGGAGGGCATCACCTACATCTCGTGGGGTGCCCCTGGGAACTGGAAGCAGCTTGGGGCCAGGACCAGAGGCTCCGGGGGTTAGAACAGGCCAGACCAGACAGGCCTGTGGAGGGGGCACCTGAGAAGAGAGGGGAGCAGGAGGGAGCAGCCAGGGCCCTAAAAACAAACTTGGCTCTGGGCAGGGTAGCCTGGGACCTCTGCACCCCCCACCTCACCAGGACCTCAAGTCTTCCCGACCCCTCCAGGCCCTCCAAGGGGCCTTTCAGGAAGCCCCAGTCCTGGAGGGGAGACTGACATTGGTGACATTAAACCAGACACCTGAGTTTGTCTCCCAGCTGCCTCTTGCCTTCCCCAAATCCTTCAAGGGACCAGAAAAACAAACAAACAAACAAACAAACAGCTAGAGAGTAGTCCTACAACCCCAAACTGTGCTGCGTTTTACAGATGAGGAAACTGAGGCACAGAGAGTACTAGCCCCTTGTCCAACACCCAGCAAGGGGCCGGGTACATAGTAGCTGCTCAGTGCGTCTACACTGAATGAATAAATGGCAGGGCATCAAGCCATCGGGGGATAGCTATAGGCCTCAGGGGCCAGGAAGAGAATCACTGGTTAGGTCCTGGACATCCCCCTGGAGAGCTGCTCTGGGCTGAGCCCTGCAGGACTCATGGGGGGAGGCTGGGCTGCTAGGCATGGTCCCAATGGGGCCTCCAAGTGCACACTCTGGTCTAAGCTGTTGCCCCAGCTAGGTGACCTGCAGGCTGGGCTACCCCCACTTAATAAACTCGTTTTCCTTCCCAGGGTCAAAGCAATTTGTTTCTGTCCCCATTGTTGAGAGGGCAGGCCCCTCCTCAGCCCAGTGTGGGAGAGGAGGCACCTTGGGAAAACGTCCAGCAGTGGGGACTGGCAGGGACATTGGGTAACTGGAAGACGACAGGGGTAGGGGAAGAGCTGCCTGGGTTGGGGGCGGGGGTACACCAGCTGGGATGGTCTGGGGGGACGCGCAAGTCCAGGATGACTCTGAGGAGGAAGGGCTGGGCCTGAGGGATGCCTGAAAGCAGCTGAGACCTCAATGCTCAAAGGCCGGGACCTAGCACTCAAGGAGATGGATCAGGTCTGCCCAAAGCTGGAGGGACGGTGCAGGAGCAGGAGGCTGGAGGCCCACAGCATCAGTGCCATAACCACACTTCCCAGCCTGTGACAGGTATACAGGTGCCTGTGTTCCTAGTGCCCCTTCCTCATCAGAGCCTTCATGACGACCGGACCAGGGACACTTATCTCCGTATCTCTGATCCGTTTTCCTTGCTGTAATGTCAGCTTCCTGAAGAAGGGGGCCCTTGTGCAGTGTTCACCACTTAATCCACCCCCCCTCACCGTGCTAGAACAGGGCCTGGCATGTTAAGAAACTACTGTTTATCGAGCATCTACTGTGTGCAAGGTGCCATCCTAGGACCTGGGGATGTAGCCATGAACACAACAAAGGAAAATCCCTGCCCTTAGGGTGTGTACATTTCAGTGGGGGAGACAGACAGCAAATATGGTCAATCAATAAAATACGCAGGGTATCAGTACATGCAACAGGAGAGAGAAAGCAGGGAGGAGGAATCAGGTGGTGTATGGACAGTAAATTCAATAGATGTGTCAGGAAAAGCCTCCTCAAAACAGTGCCATTGAGTCTAGATCTGAAGGAGGCAAGGGTGAGCCAAGTAAGTATTTGGGGGAAGAGCGTTTTAGATTGAGAGACCAGAAGATGCAAAGGTCCTGAGGTATGAGTGTCGTGGGAGCAGTGAAGAGCCGGTGTGGCTGGAGCCGAGTAAATGAGGAGAACGTGGAGAGGAGTCCAGGAGGAGGTGGTGGGCCGGATGGTGTAGAGCTCAGGTTCACTGCCCCCGGTAGTTGGGGCATAGAGAGGGTCAGAACCTCCCCCAGGCACCCAGCTGCTATAGGCTATGGGCCACCCGTAGGTACAGAATCACCAGCACCACTGGGGCTGCTGAGGCTGGGCGGGGGGAGGTGGTGGTGGCCAGAGCGCCGCAGACAGTACCCTTGCCAAACTCCCCACCCTCGTGACCTCCGCCCAGCTTGTGCCCAACCTCCCAGAGGCGGCCCCGCGGGAGGCCTCACCGGCAGCAATGTTGAGCAGCTTGCAGGCAGTCTCGATGTCCTTGAGCACCTCACCCACCACCATGGACTGCACCTGCTCCAGGGAGTGCTCCTCCAGCGTCAGCCCCCCTGGTGCCAAGTCCAGGCTGCCCCCAGCAGCTTGGCTGTCGATGACTGGGCACTGCTCGGGCTCCTCGGACGGCTCCTCCCGCGCGCTGGCCCCGGGACCCTTGGCGGCCCAGCCGCTGTCCTCAGAGTACAGCATGTCAAAGTAGGAGAGGTAGAAGGCGGACAGGCCCTGCTCAGGTGTGGCCGGCGGGCTGGGGCTCCAGTCCCGTCTCTCGGGCCCCGCCACCTCTGCGGCCGCCTTTTCCAGGCCTGTCCGCAGCACAGTGTCGGGGGGCAGCAGGAGGCGGCTGGGGGACACGCTGCTCAGGCCGGGACTGGCGCTGCCCATGCCGCTGTCGCTTGGGCCGGTGGCTGTGTCTGCGGAAAGAAGAGAGGATGGGGAATCAGGTTCTGGCTGCTTCCCCATCCCCCCTGGGGGCCACTAAGCTGGTTACGGGGATGAGGGGCTCAGTGGGCAGTGGCTGGGCCTGGGAGAGAGCTGGGGCTTCCGGGTCACTGGGCAGTTAGGACAGGGCTGGGCAGATAGGCTTCTGGCTGAGAAAGACAGTGAGGTATAAACGCACAGCTCCCTCACTCCCCAAGGGAACCAGGGTGGCTGAAAGCAGATCTTTACCCACGTGGCACTCTTAAAACAACCTTCTGAGGTTCTTGACCTCACTGAAGCCTCACCATTGAAGGCATGAGTGGCTCCATTTGGTAGGTGAGCAAACTGAGGCCTGGACAAGGAGTCTTTAATGTCTGGGCCTCTGTCCCTGGACCAGCCCATGCCCAGAGCCCAGTCCACTGCCTTGGAGAGAAAGTTCCTTCTAAGATCTAACCTCAATCTTTCCTGCTATAGCAGAGCTTGTTTTCTTTTATCCTTCCCTTAAGGAGGGTGGGGAAGGGAGAAAGTCACCATCACCTTCACCTCTAGGTGAAGGAAGGAAGAAAGGAGCAAGTGAGGGGTGTGATGGGGTAGAATCCCCTCACAAGTCAGGGAGGAAAAACCCCTCCTTCCCCTCCCACAGGGCCATCTGGGGGGTGTGGATAAATTTCCAGCTGAACACCACTGAGATTGGGACCAAACACCCCCACACCCACTCAGGACTGGGTTTCTGGTCCCCATCCCACCTCACTCTCCCCAGAGATGCTGCCCCAGCCCCTCCTAGCTCCCAAGGCTCTCTCATTTGCTCTTGCCCAGCACAGAGGTAGGGGTCGTGGGGAGGGGGTTTGCTGGTGTGGGAACAGAGCAGTGGGGGTGGGGAGGATGGACGAGATCAGGGGCTGGTGAGAAGACCCATGCTATGGTTCCCCAGTGAGGAAGGCCCCCAGCGACTCACACATTGCTTCCTTCTACTGCCCCAAGGCCCCCCAGGGGTGTACCCCTGGTCTCAACACACAGCTAGAGGCTTCTTTTCCCATCAGTCATGCAGTCTGCTTTGCCTCTAGGCCCTTTGTCTCTGAACCCCATATTGGAGCTGGCAGCTTGGGGAAGTCAGATGTACATACACCAAGACAGCCAGGTTTCTGGGCTGTTCCTGTGATCTGTGCGCCCGGGACTCAAGAATAAGTCCCTGTGGAAGATTATCAACATATATGTGCCCTCAGTAAAATCAGCACGGACAAAAGGAACAGAAAAACACACTAAGGCCAAATTAACGTGTGTTCGTGTTCGGAAAGCAGTGTTTCTCACAGTGGGGTGCCTGGACCAGCAGCGAGAGCACCCCCTGGGAACTTGGCAAAAATGCAGATTCTCAGGCTTGCTCCAGAGCTGAATCAGAAGCTGGGGGAAGCCCAGCAGTGCATTTCAACAGGCCTTGGGGGGTGATTCTATATTTGTTCACATTTGAGAATTGCTGCTTTAAAGACCTCTGGCCAGTAAGAGGGAGAGGCTTTAATCAAAGGACTGGTAAGCTCTCCTGGAGGCATTTCTTGTGCCATGCTGGGACTGGGAGGAAGTCTCCCGGCCCATCGTGAGTCACACTGTGGGATTGACCTGCTTAGCCTTGGTGTTCATTTGCCCTAAAGAGCCCAGTTGGGAAACACTTCTGGCATCTCTAGGGCTGCTGTTAGCCCATTCCACACCTTCAAATATCTCAGCACAGGGTGACCTTTCTCTCTGGATAGCAGTTGGGTGACTGGAGCCCAAGTGGGATTTCAACTCCCTCTTCTCCCCTCCCTTGTGCAGTGCCCAACCTTCCCAACTGTACATGGCAGCCGTGTAGTTTCCTGTGGCAGAGAGAGTGCCAGCAAGAGAGAAGGGTGTTTCCTTTGATTTTGACTCTCCCTTTCAAGGGTTCCTTTAAGTGACAAGGAAGGAAAGGTCAGGGTGGGGTGGGGTGAGCAGGGAAGGAGGGGGACTGGGGTTGCGGGGGACAGAGGGCAGGCCTGGAATCATTTCAAGGCCTTCTGTGCAAACACACATGTGTGCTGTGGGCCCAACATTATTTATCTAGGCAGCGCCCACAGCCCGCTCTGCTCCTGGGTCCCCAACCCGGCCTGCGCCCACGCCCTACCCCCTAGGAGGCCCCACCCCTGGAGAGCCCCTCTCAGACCCCCACCCCTCCCTCATCACCCCTACCTGCCTCCCGCCCCATCCACGTCCCCAGAGCTCCCATGCCTGCCACGTTAGGACAGTCTCTGCCAGCACCCTGGGCCATATGCCAGGAAGACGGGAGCTTTTCCAAGAAGCAGGAGAACACGCTTCTCTCATGGCCCTCCTGTTTGCTTGGCTGCAGCCACAGGTAGGATGGGAGGCAGCTGCTGGGTTTCGGGGCACCATGGCCTGAGGGGTCAGTGAGGATGAATGGGCAGGGCGGGTGGCAGCATTCACTCAGTAAGGACATGATGACATGGCCCTGACATGTTGAGTGAGTGCCCTTGTATCCATCCCTCCCTGGAGAGAGGCAGCCTGGGCCCTATTCTCATTCCTAGTCTGTGGATAGGAAAGTGAAGGTGCACAGACCTAAGGGATTTGCATCCAGGTCTCGGGACTCCCGGCCCAGGGCTCCTTCATGGCAGAGAATTCCCACTTCCTCCCCACCCCACATTCCAGCTCCCCCCTCACCTTTCACCTGCTCCCAACCAAGGCTT
Organism: Mustela putorius furo; assembly: GCF_011764305.1. Taxonomy (NCBI): domain Eukaryota; kingdom Metazoa; phylum Chordata; class Mammalia; order Carnivora; family Mustelidae; genus Mustela; species Mustela putorius. Next base: position 2,909,868 of record NW_025421292.1, read on the forward strand.
GGTCCCAGCTCCCAACACCTCCCTGGTGAAAAATAAGTTGAAAATTAACCATGTGGTGGGAGGAAAGATCTGCCTGTCCACAACTGGGGAGGTGGTGGGAAAAGCTCTGACCCCAGCAGCCCAGATCTGGGGGGACCTTGGTTTTTTGGTCAGGGAGCTGGGGGTTTGGGTGCCCAGCCTACCACACTCTCTCCTCCAGGCTCCGGGGCCAGACTCAGGAGGGCACCGCCTATGCCCTGAGTACTCATGCCCATTATCCCCTTCACTGCCCATAGCCCTGAGGGACAAGGGCTCGAGAGCCCCAGGTTATAGATGAGGACAGTGAGGCTCAGAGATCTTGGGCAGCTTGCTTGAAGTCCCCAGCTGGCCCCATGCAGGCTCTGCTCATTGTGCCACATTCCTTCTGAGGGTTTTGCTCTGGCTGGTCCATTTTCCCAGAGTCCTGCCCTCTTTCTGATTGGGTCACTTGATCTTCCATTCCTACCTCCCCTTGGCTCAATCCACCCCACTGTCAAGCTCATTTTCCTTCAACGTTCCTCACTGGGCACCCCTGTGCTCAAGAAACTTCCATGGCTCCCCTGGCCAGCCTTGCACCATTCTAGTGACAGGTACCTACCTCTGAGCCAACCTCCTACCCAGTCCAGATTATCAGAGTTGGAAGGGACCATACATTATGTGACCGTTTTGTAGATCACATATGGGGAAGGGATACTTCTGTTGGTAAGAGGCAGGGTCTGGACCAGAACCAGGGATTGATCAACATGGTGACCATATCCAGGTTCTAATGACAATGACATTTCTCCCCTGGTTCCCTCTCTCCTGTACTGTGGGCACAACATGGCTATTTTCTCTTGTGCTGCCATCCCCCTGCCCAAAATGCCCCTTCCCTCTCATCACAACTCAGCGCAAAGCCCTCCTCTCCCAGGAAGCCCCCCGCAACAGGTTCCTCCTCTGACTTCCCAGCTCTCCCCAACTGCACCATGCAATTCAGCCATGATTATGTTCTCAGGTGATTATTCACCCAAGAAGACACGCACACATGTGCATTGGGAAAAACGACACTCAGAGAGTGGCAAGGACGTGCCCACCATCACAGCAGAGCTAGGACCAAATTGGGGGCCTGCTGACCCTCAGGGTATGGCTCCATAGGACTAGGGCCCTGGGACAAACCCTGTGTTTGATCCACATCCTTAGGACGGCAGGCCCGGCCCTCCTACCAGCCTCTGCCAGGCCCGAGGTAATGTCCGTCTCCTGAGTGATGCCTTCAGCTCCCAAACCTCGAGCTGATCTTTTCTGGATTAAACCACATGTCTGGATTAAGGCTCAGCATGTCCTGGCTCCCTTCTGCCCCAGAGGCTCTGGCTCAGACTCCAGACAAAGAAAGTTTGGTAACAGCTGGTGGAGGCTGAGGCCCAGATTCAGGGGGCAGTGGCCAGAGGGATTAGCCCCTTCTCTCAGCACTTCCCACTCCCTCAGGAAGACAGATCAAGGAGAGAGGCCAGAGGGACCCAGAGTTAGAGATTTGTAGCAGCTGTCTCCTGCCACTGTCCGGTCCGTGGTTTGCGTCTCCTCTGCCCGAGACCGTCTCCCACACCCTGCTCCATCCAGGCTCCTAGATCTCACCCCGGCTAGGGACTGTGGGTGGGACAAATGTTCTTGAACCCCTACCTCAATCCTGAGACCCGACTTCTGGCTACCCAGAGCCCAGGACCCTGGCTGCAGAGCCCAGTGAGGGAGCATCAAGGAGAGTGGGAGGGGCAGGGGGGTGACCAGTGCCTGCCACTGAGCTGAGGTGGCCTTTCTCTACCGGGGGTGGGGGGCAGACCCACTCAGGCTTCCTCACTGCGGCCCACTGTCCTGACCGTCAGTCCCTCTCTCCTTCCAGGCAAGGGCCTCCTTTAACGGGAGAGCCAGGGGACTCTGGGGGATGTGACTAGGGCCTGGCCAGAAGCTGTGCAGAGTGGGCCGGGGCACGCAGACCAGCCCCCCAGTTGGCTGGTCAGCACCTTGGAGAGAAGCCGGGACTGCCCAGGGCTCAGGGAGCCCGCAGCCAGTGCCCACAACTGGCCTGAGCAACGTGATTGGATTCTCTGAACCTTCGCTGAGTCTGGACCCAGCCTCTCCCCTCTACCTTCTCACTCTTCTGCTCCTCCTCCTATCCCTCACACTCCTCCCTCCACAGAACCCCATCTCCCTTGCCCTTTGAGATTACTCTCCAAACAAGTTGGGCCCAAGAAAGGAACCCAACCTCCTCCTTACTGGCCACCCCACTGTTCAGAGTCCTCCCTCTCGGCATGGGACAGGCTTCCTTCCTACCCAGGAAGGCGTCCCAGGCTTGCCATCTTCGGGCAGCCCCAGCTTTCCTCCAGCACACCATTGTGCCCCTCCGCACGCACCTGCTGCCCCTGGGGTCTCCAATGGTAGGAAGAAGGGAGGTGGGTCCCTGGGGGCGGCCGCGGGGAGAGCTTGCCTATCTTGGGCTGGGCGTGAAAGCAGGGGAGGCAGGTTTCTTCTAGGCTTCCTGGCTTTCTCCCACCTCCTCAGATCCCAGACTCGTGCAAGCCACAGGCCTCACTATCCCAGGAGCCCTCCTTTCTGGAAGGCTGAGGAGCCAGTCAGTGGGCCCAGGAGGTGTGTGTGGAGAATTGGGGTTGGGGGTGAGGCTCCAGGAATCAGGGACCACTGGTATCCAGACACACAGCCTCACTGATATCGCTTGTGACCCTTTCTGAGACCCTTTCTGTGACCCTTTCTAAGTAAGCTGCTTTGTGGGGCTCTCACAGCCACACTGTGGGGCAGTCACTATCTCTCCCACCTGACAGACATGGGCGCCGTGGTGACTGAGCACTTCTCTCTTTGCACTTGGTGCTGGGACTTGGCAGCTCCCAGCCCCGAGGGTCTCCCCAATTGCCCACACCTGTCACTTCTGCTGAGGCCACCCGCTGACCCAGTCCCTTAGAAAGCAGCTCTGGGTGGCATGGAGGGCTGCAGCCTGGAGGGGCAGGAACCCAGCTCAGCCCCAAGCTCTCCCCTGCATTTGAGTTTGCTCCTAAGGGGGAGGGGGTGTGGCCTCAGCATCTGGAGATGCGGTCCCATCAGGCTCTGTTCATGCTGTGTGTGAGTCCCTGGGCAGTGCCTGGGGCCCTCTTCAGTTCTCCGAAGCAGGGGAGTCATCGTTCAGGGCTTTTCTAACCCAGATACTGTCCAGATTCTATGATCCTATGCCTGGATCTTGCCCCTCGGCTCGGCTTGGCTTGGAAGGAAGATGTGGAGAAACAGAGGTGGCCCCCCATTCGTGGCAGACATTTGGGCAGAATAAGGGTATGGCTGTGCCCCCCACACACATCCTCCCTCCTCTGAGAGACTCAGCCCCGCCTTCCGATCAGGCTGTCTCACAGATCACCGGCCAGGTGGGGTCTCACCCTAGTAGCATCCCCTGCCCACTTCACGCAGCCACCCGAGACCCCAGCCCAGACAAGTCCAGGGCTTGGAGTCACCGATGCTGGGGTGGTCGGTCAGGCCACAGCCCCAGTTTCCAGCCAGGTCAAGTTCAAATCTTGCTTGACTTTCAGGGCTTTACAGAAACTGCAAATCACTTCTCCATTCAACCCCTCATCGAGCACATGCCTGGTATAAATAAAGTTCATGTCCCAGCACCCCTTCAAGCTCCTTTGCCCTCACTCAGGGTCCCCAAGCTCCTGCCTCGGCTGGGCAGCCCTAGCCAGCTGGGTCGCCGGAGGTGTGAGAACACAGGGTTGCACCCGGCTTCTGCCATGGCACTGTGGTTCATCCTCGCAGCCTCCTTGGTGACACGGGGACTCAAAGACGACTGTGTCTCTGGGGTTTGGCAGGACAGACTTTGTAATCTCCCAGAGGTGTGTGAACACATTTGTTCCCCTCCTCTCTCATCTCATGTGCCTCGGCAGCTGCCCCCAGGCCAGGCACAGCACTGGAAAGGCAGCTTTCGGGTTGGGAAATCCATAAAATCTTGACAGGGTTGAGGGAGAAAATGTGCCTTCAGCCCTAATCACAGGGCCAGGGAGCACACCTTGGGCCTTGGAAGGCGGGGTTCAGGACAAAGGGAAAGCACTCCAACATTGCAGAAAACAATCAAAGTCCAGAATGAGCTGCTGAGAGGTTAAGAACAGACATTGCTTCAAAAAGAGGTGTAAGGGCGCCTGGGTGGCTCAGTTGGTTAAGTGTCTGCCTTTGGCTTGGGTCATGATCCTGGAGTCCCAGGATGGAGTCCTGCATCAGGATCCCTGCTCAGCAGGGAGTCTGCTTCTCCCTTTGACCCTCCCCCCATCATGCTCTCTCTCTCTCAAGTAAATAAATAAAAATCTTAAAAAATAAGAAGGGGGTTTAAATGGGTGGGTAATTAGGGGGTTATTGGGGCCCACCCCCATCTGTGGGTGTCAGCAGGGACACATTGTCCTCCTGTCCTAGAGCCTGAGAAGGGGATGTTGGAGTCCAAGGTGGGAAGATCTTGCTGCCCAAGAGCAGAGAGACTCAGGGCCCCACCCATGTCACTAGTCGCAGGTGCTGAGACCCTAAATGGGCAGTCACCTCCAGTCCCCTCTCCTGAACTCCAGAGCTGGAGGGAGAAGGCAGGGCTCCCCAGTTCTGGTGGCAGCAGAGAGACCTCACTGTCCCTCGCTAAGGTCCTGGGTAGGCTCTGGTCTGTCTGGTTCCCAGCAGTCACGCTTAGGTCCCTGGCAGGGGAGGAGAGGTCAGGAGGGATAAGGAGACTCACCCCCCCACCCCCCGCCCCGGCCCGTCTGGAGGCCCCACCCAACTGCTGAAAGGTGGGAGAGGAGAATCTGGCAGGGGGCACCTCCTGAGCAGGGAGCATGCAAACGAGGCAAGGGAAGGAGCCCAGCATTAAATGTCAGGAAGAGCCCAGGGCAACTGGGCTTGTGCAAAGTTTGCTTTGGGAAGAGTTGTTCTACCTGACAGGCTGCTCACTTGGCTGGGGGTACAGGGTGGGGCGAAGAACGGGATGGGGACAGTGGGGGCAGGGTGAGGGTCCCAGATCAGTTTTGAACCCCGTCTCCTTGCTCAGGGACTGGTGTAAGTGACTTGGCTTCCTTGGAGACTCAGTGACCCTGCCTATTAAATGGGCTGTCAAGAGCTTGCTTTAAGAGGTTATGAAGATTAAGGGCAAAGTGGATGAAAATTCCTTGTGAACTGAGATGGGCTGAACATTCAGGAAGGGGGCACCTGAAAGCAGGTGAGGGGATGGGGCGGGAAGAGTGGGGAGGGAAAGGTAGTGGGGTGAGGAATGAGGGGAACAAATGGAGAAGGTGATGGCAGGTGGAGTCTGGGGAAGAGTGGAGGTTGGCCAGAAAGGGCAGCCCTCTGGGCCTTACCTGAGGTCATCCTGCTCTCTAGCCCAGTCCAGGGCAGCTGTGGGCCTCACTCATCCTTCCCTGGCCTCTAGGAGGAGCCAGAGCCAGGAGACAGTCTAGGGGACAAGGCTGGGAAAATACCCGTCTTAGAGCGCTGGCAAATCCAGCAGGCTGTCCTGCCTCCACCAACTCCTACACAGCCTGCAAAACCCTTGTCTAAACTTCTCATTACAGCTACAAGTACGGGGAGGAGAAATGACTGGCCCAAGGTCATCCATGGTGGGCCTTAAACCCATCCCTTCTTGCCCCCTCCACCAGAGTGTCTTTTTTCCTAGATCCGTCTGAAATGATATCCCCAGGTTACACTCAAGCTGCACCATGTCATTTAAGCACAAAATGTGGATCGAACTCTTTCAGGGCTGTAACTTTACATCTGCAACGTCCTCAGCGGTAAAAAGTGGCTTCTCCTATTTTGTTCTTCTTTCTTTTTTTTTTTTTTTTTTTTTTAAGATTTTATTTATTTGAGAGAGAGAGAACACGAGCAGGGGGAGGAGCAGAGGGAGAAGCAGACTCCCCGCTGAGCAGGGAAGTCTGATGCTGGGCTTTATTGAAGGACATCAGGATCATGACTTGAGCTGAAGGCAGATGCTTAACCACTGAGCCACCCAGGCATCCCTTCCTGGTTTTTTTCTACTTATTGCCAGCATCGAAATTTCAAATCATCAGTTGAGCACCTACTGAGTACCTACCCTATCCCCGCAGGCTTGATGGACAGAGGAGCTCCATCTCATTCAGAGAGGCTTTGTGGCAATCAAAATGCCACAAAGTGGCATCACACTGTATATTTTATATAATTACATATATTTATATAATTATATCTTATCACACATTATCATTACAATCAGTATTTTCTAACAGGTAAGTCACTGTACACAAGTCTAGCAGGGACTGAGTTCTCACCTCTGGGTAACCCCCATGATGCCTGGAGCAGAGGAAATGACTGTCATTTCTCAAAGGAGAGGGTGGCTTCTACGTCCCTCCCCCACCCCGCCCCCCTGCCCCTGAGCATCTCCTCCACACTTCAACCACTTCAAGTGGGCACTGAGGTTGTCTTTCTCCCCACATTTCTGTGAGTCGGGGGTGATGAGACCCTGCGCCAGGAGTCCTTGGCTCCGGTGCCACCCCCAGCTGGGCTGGGCCGTCTCCTGCCCATCCCATCCGCCAGCTGAGGCCAGGGGCAGCCTGATGCCTGTTTGCTTTGTTACTCAGCAGAGCAGCTGGTACTGGGGAGATGCGGCTTTATTGGGGGTTGCTGTGAAGCTGTTTATTGGGGAGGTGGGGGCAGGAAATGAGGCCTGGTCCCAGCCTTGGCCAAGGAAAAGGAGAAAGGCCATTGCTGTCATACAGGGGACAGGCCCCTTGGGACCTGTGGCCTGGGTATGGGCTGCTAGGTGGGTGAGGAGATCCAGGGCTTGCTCAGTGGCCCTGCCCACTCCCCAACACACACCCCCAGATAGATGCCTGTGCACGTGTTAGCGCACACCCCCACCAACACACACCCCTTGTCCAGCGTCAGGGGAGCCCCCAAACATCCAGACCCTTCAGCCTTCCACCCTGTCATCACCACCAGCGCCGCCCTCTCTCCCCACAAGATACATCTGGTGAATCTGACAAAGGAGCATCTTCAAGGGCATCCCATTTCTTTCCTAGTGCACCCAGACTGGGGCTCCCAGGCCGTTAGCTCCCCTGGGTGCTTGAACCTGGGTGCTTTGCCTGGAAGCCCAGACCACCAGGGTCCTAGACCCATCACATCATTGCCCTGCCCCAACCCCTGGGCTCTGGGCCTGGCCCCCCTGCTCCAACTTAGAGCCTAGCCCGGAGTCTCGGGGCTTCAGCAAGCCCCTGCCCACTATGGCCAGGCCCCTGGTAGACCCTTCCCCTCGCAGAGCAGCAGCGGCCGGCAGAGCAGAAAGGTTGCCTGTGTTTTACTAGCCAAGCAGAACTGGCCATGTCGTGGGGGCCGAGGCTCTGCCCCTGGAGAACGGCTTCCCTTCCGGCTGTTCAGACTGGGCTCAAGGTATGGCCTTGGGGGCTCCCACGGGCTCATGGGTCCACCCAGGGAGGCAGATGGACTGCCTGTGCAGGGGCTGGGGCTTCTGAGGGTGAAGGACCTGGATTACAGGACCAACAATCCCCAGGGATCACTTCTGAGCTCGCAGTCCATGCCAAGTCCTGCCCCCTGTCACCCACCTCTCCACAGCTGGGAGGGACCAGCCCCCACACCCAGGCGCTCTGGGTTCCCATCAGACTCACCTGTTAGCTGCTTCGTGCCCGGGGAGTCGTCCGCGGCAGCACCCACCTCGGGGGGCCAGGAGAAGGTGTCGGTAGTGCGGGCCACTGCTGGGTCTCAGCCAGGCATCTGGGGGAACCAGTGGGGCCAAAGACCAGAGAGGCTGGGGGCAGAGGTGGATACTTGGGTGGGCTGCTGGGGGCCTGGCTCCCTCTGAGATCTTGGGGCCCTGTGCCCCGTAGGGAGTCCTCTGCCCCCAGCCCAGGACCACCTGTTGGCACGGTGGCAAGACCTAGCCCAAGGGGCTTACATGGAGGCTGTGGTGGGCTCAGGGGGCCAGGTCTGCAGGGCGGTGTGGACACGAACACAGTGCAGGAATGTGCTGGGAGGAAGTCAAGCAGCCGTGAGATGAAGAGTTGGCCAGGCCTGATTTCCCATTATAAGTAATCCTTCCTTATTTACCTGAACAAATACGCTCCCTGCTTACCTCAGACCACAGGCGGGCTCCTGGTTAACCCTTGCAGGCCTCCCTTTTCTCAATGGGGGATCCACCTGCTGGCAGCTAGAAAACCCATTCATTCATTCATTCATTCACTCATTCATTTATTCATTCACTTACTCACCCATGTTTGTTAGCTGATGCATAGCTACCAAGTTTACACGCCAAGTATGTGCAAGGCACAGAGGATACATCTAGAGGGACATGGGACGGGACACTAGAAGGGAGGAGCCACGACTAGGGAACAGACGAGCCAGCTCAGTGGAAAGTCAGAGCCACCATCAGTGGAGGGCTGTGGAAGCACCCAGCAAGGCAAGTCAGAGAGGGCTTCTTGGAGGAGGTACTGTCTGGGATGGAGGGAACTTCAGAGAACCCTGTGGAAAAGGACTGAGGGGCCCTTGCTCTCTGTGATGGGTGCAGGCCCATGATGCCCTGGTGCTCAGGAAGGATTGGTAGCTCACTCTCCCAGACCCAGAGCGGGGGCCGGCCAGCAGCAGCTCGCCCTCCAACAACAGTCCCTGACGGCTGGAGGCCATGAGGTACCCATGCTTGGCTCCTCCACCTCCATGAGGCCCAGGAGGACCACATAGCCAAGCTCTTGTCTTCCTCTCTGTCCTGCCAGGCCGGCTGAGGGATGTCCCTGGAGGGCAGGGGTTGGCTCTTCCTTTCTCTGGATCCCCTCAGAAAGGCACCAAACCGCTGTTCCCCCGGTTCTGTCAGATGAGATACTGATCATTGTTGTCTTCTGACGTCGAGGAGCCTGTGGCTGCCCAGACTGAGAGCATTCTAGGGCTGCGGGAAGATTCTAGGCCCTTCAGCACTCACTGCCTCACCTTAATGCCCGCTGGACTCTTCACCCCGGAGAGCCCTATGCTTGGCTGGTGTCACCCGGCACCAAGGCAAGGATGCATTTCCACAGTCATTCCCCAGAAAAAGTAGGATGGGCTGGAGATCATACAAAGTCCCCAAATGGCCACAACCCCAGACCTCAGAAAGACTCCTGATGGCCCAGGCGGGACCTCCTCCAGAATGCCTTTCCATATCCCACTCCCCTGCCTGGCAGGCAGACTTCTTCTCCAGTCTCTCAGAATCCTGTGCGCTTCTCAGCACTGTGATGCAGGGGTAATAACATCCCTGCCTCGTAGGAAGAAGCTTCTAGGTGCCGGGCACTGTTGGACGCTCAGGAGATAAGGTATTAATCACACTGTAAGTACTATAACATGGATAGGTACAAGGAGTACCCCCCCCAAATGCTTTTTCGATGGACAGGGTGTCAGAAATAGATAGTTACTCCCAATGGCTATTCTCCTGATTTCCTCAGTAAACAAGCCCCTAATTTTTAACTGGGGACTTGGCTACCTGGAACGAAGGCTATCCAGACTCCTTTGCAGCCAGACTGTGAGACCAAGTAGAAGTGTCTTGTGTCAGTTTCTTTTCTTTTCTTTTTAAAGATTTTATTTATTTATTTGACAGAGAGAGATCACAAGTAGGCAGAGAGGCAGACAGACAGAGAGAGGAGGAAGCAGGCTCCCTGCTGAGCAGAGAGCCCGAGACAGGGCTCGATCCCAGGATTCTGAGACCATGACCCGAGCAGAAGGCGGAGGCTTTAACCCACTGAGCCAACGAGGTGCCCTTTGTGTCAGTTTCTAACAGTATTTCTTAAACTGGCTTGTGCGATTTGCCCCCTTTTTCTTGATCCTTCCTCCATCATGCTGCCTGGAATGCAGCTGTGATGGCTAGAATTCTGATTGCCATATTGGACCGTGAGGATAATCTGGTGGATCACTGAGCTGCAAGGAGCCCAGGTCTCTGAGGACTGACAGCATAAAACCTCCATACTGGCTCTGGACTGCCTGTGTTGGGAATTTTATGAGAGAAATAGACCTTATGCTTTTGTTAAGTGTGGTCTTTAATATTCAAAGCCAAGTCTGATCCTAGCTAAGACAAAGAAGACAGACAGGCAGATGAAGATAGAACACTCTTATAGCCAGAAATGATATCTCGTGGCTGGGTGGCTTTGAGAAGTCACCTGGTCATGCCACAAAAAACCTTGGGAAGGCTTCCCTTGAATGCTGTGTAGATCCTGGCTCTGAGTGCAAGGGAGAACTTCATAGGTCCCTCCAGGGATGGACGGATTTGAATGAATGGACCAAGCTAAGCTGAGCTGAAGATGGACAGGGCTTCTATCTGGCCAAGCCTAGGGTAGGTGCATCTGGAAGCTCCAGGAGGGAACAAAGGAGAGGACTTTCCATCTGCTCAGCTGGAACTCTCGTGGGCTAAGGTGATAAGAGGCTGCTTGGAGAGACATCAGTGGTGCGCTCAAGGCAGATTCGGTGCCCACCCAGGACACTCTGTTGGGTCCAGGGGAAGGGAGAGCCAATCATAAACTGTCCTTACCCCAGGAAGAGATTCTGGGGGGCATACCTTGATCCATCCAGCGTAGTGTTGTGACACAGCTCAGTATTTGACCCAAATACACAACCAGGTTCTGTCACCTGCCAGCTTCATGACTTCGGCCAAGAGTGTGAAGCCTCCTGAACCCCCCTCTCCCCCTCCCCAGAGAACTCTCAGAGCTGTTGTGGGGAGAGAGATAATATTGGTGAAAGTGTCGCATGAACCGAGATAGCCTATTCCGATGCCTTGCTGGCCACCAACCACATCACCCAGCTGGCGCGTGTCATCTACTCCCCATAGCAACCTCTCTAGGGAGATGTGACTATGCCCATTTTTCAGGTGAAGAAATTGAGGCCAGAATGTTGAAAATGTCTTGCCCCAGGTCATGCTGGGAAAGAGACTCAAACTCAAATCCGGGGTTTCTTTGATTGTCCTGTGCCTGATAGCACTCTGTTACTATCACTTGTCCCCTCAGGGTCAAGTCCCAGGTCCCTGGCGTGGGTCATTGGGTCTACTGGGCTTTCACCCTCCCCACATCCACCCCCCAGGCTGGTCTCCTCCTCTGGCCAGCTCCCATCAGGGGAAACATAGCCCCTCTTTTTCTCCCTCCATCCACATACCACCCACCCGTTGTGGGCACCCTCCAGACCTGGGGGCTGGCACACCACTCACATTGGCCTAATGTCTCTTCTTCCTGGGACTCTTCTCTGACCCACGGCGATAGCATATTCTCACTTGCAGTGGGATTTCTGAGCCCCGACCCCAGGGACAGGATGCTGTGACAGCCCGATAGACCAGCCCCCCGGGAGACTTTGCTGAGTGAACATCTGGATGAATCAGTAACATCCTTTGTCTGTTGTGCAGATGGATTTGAGCTGAGTTTCTTCTGCTTGGGATTACTCCCCATCCTTCAAGCCCGTCTCCAGAGCTGTCATCTTCAGAAAGCTTTCTTCTGTTCCCTCCAGCCCTCGAAGACCACCGCCCCCCTTCCCCATTTCTTCGTGCTCTAATGTCTTCCCGTGGTGTTTTTCTCCCAAAGCTTCTAACTCTTCTAGGGCAGGGACCCTGGAGCTGTGGCAGGACAGGCCCGCATACAGACTGAGAGTCCCCCTCCTGGGGCGCTCCTGCCTGTCGCTCACCCATTGCATGAGTCCAAGAGGAGCGTGCCCGATGGGGGCAGGACCCATTTACGGGCGGGGTGCTGGCGAGCTGGCTCAGGCCCTCTCTGGGCCTCCCTCACCTCCTCCTCTGTGGAGTGGAGATAATACTTACTGACCTTGTGGACAGGGCACCGTGATGAGTCAACATCTGCTGACAACGGCAGCTGAGAGGACTTTGGAAAGGGCAGTCAGCCTTGGTTGGTTGGTCACCATCCTAGCTTTCTTCCTGTCCTCATCTCTCTGTTCCCCCATCCTCCACCTTGGGTCCTCCTAGGAGCTGCAGCCTTGGGGGCGATGGCAGCATCATGTCTGGGCCTCATGCCAGCCACAGAGCGTGGGGGCTTCCCAGCTGACACAAGGCCCTGCTCTCAGTCTTAGGCTCCAGCTCCTATAAGGTGGGGAGACCGTGGGGGAGAACTGCCCTGCTGAGGTATGCAGGGCCTGGGGCTGGTCACCCAGATGGGACCACAGGGGCAGATGAACAGGAAGCCTGGTCTGTGCCATCCTAGAGACCATGCAGTCCTCATGACACAGAGGAAGACCTTGAGACCAGAGAGACTACGGAACAGACCCAAGGACACACAGCCAGGATATGTTTCTCTGTTCAGGCTGGCATGCATTTCCTGAGCACCCACTCTAGGCCAGGCCCTGTATGGGCACAGGATGGCCAGAAATAGTCTGTCCTCAAGGAGTTCATGGACCGGTGGCTGCAGCTGCTTGGCATCTCTCTGTCTCAGAGGGCCCCGATGCCCCCCAGCGTCCCTCTGCTGGGTAGCCATCTGTGGGATCACTGGGTTCACCAACACCTATTACTTCAGTGAACTATAGTGAGTGACCCTCTCCATTCTAGGAGCCGGAGGCCTTCCCAGCTTAAGGCCTCATTCTCTGGACCCTGGGCTTCCTTATCAATGCCATCCCCTGCTCCTCTTCAGCCTGACCCCTCAGAGAGAGACCCCAGGCCCCTAGCAGGGAAGCTGAGTAGACTGGCAAGTGTTCTCTGTGTCTAAAACCTGGTTGTATACCGCCCTCTTCCCCATGGCTTCCCCCACCCACCTATCCCCATCATCCGTTCACATCTGGGATACCACTGGAGGAGGCCTCATGCCCACACAGGGCCCCAGCATAGCCCTCAGAGGCCCCAGAGTTTCCTGTGAACTGAGCCAGAGTGGGCTCTTGCCAGGGGTGGCCTCCAAGCCTGAGGAAGCCGACAGGCCTATCTGGGAGCAGACACAGTGTCCTCCCCACTGGTTCATCCCTCTGATGGTAGAGCAGGGTGGTGTCCCGAGACACAGCTTTGATCCTGGTCCCTGCCCCATCAATCCAATCGCTCTGCACATACACGGCCTCCTGGCCTGCCTCGGACAGACCAGGATTCCCAGACGGTTCACTGGGATAAGCAGCGGACTTCACTGGGTTCACACATTCTAGAGGGGAAAGACAGAGTCAAGAGTAAATGTAAGAATGAGTAGGTTATATAGTATTCAGAAGGTGCCATGAAAAATAGGGCCAAGGATGTCAGGAGTGCTGGCTGGGGGGTGGGGAGCAACTTTAAATTCAGTGGTTGGAGCAGATCCCCTTGAGAAAGTGGGATTTGAGCAAACCTGTGAAGGAGAGAAAGGCCTGAGCGCCACGGTTAACCTGTGAGCATTCCAGGCCCCAAAGCTTGAGCCCTGAGGTAAGGTGGGCTAGTGTTTGGTATGCTTGTGGGCCTGTACCGCCGGGGCAGAAAGTGAAGGCCGTGGAGGCACATGAGGCCTGGGAGGCTGTGTGGATGGAGCCAGACTTCAGGGCCTCGAAGCCCTGGCTCCTTTATCTCCTGGCCCTCCCTGCCAACCCCCCCAATTCCTGGGCTCACCCGGAGCAAGCTGCCCTGCCCACAGCTGTACAGCATTAATTGATTTAATCGTCTTAAAGGCCCTCTCATTAAATGAGCATGCCTATTTTAATCTCAGTGAGGGAACTGAGGCACAGAGAGGGAAGCAGCCTACAGGGTGAGGCGTGGGGCCAGGATCTGGAGCCAAGCCCCGCTCTCAGCCACCGCTCGGGTACAGAGCGTCAGGTGTCCCTCCGGCCCCGCTCCGAGTGCCAGGTGCACCCCCGGCCCGTCGTCGTGGGGGGTGGAGATGGAGGGGCCGCGTCACTGCCCACACCTAGAGCTGCCTTTCTCCCCGTTAGCGCAGAGCCAGCAGGGCCTTAGAAAACCGCAGTCCCAGATAAGAGCACAATCGGAACCTGTTTTGCTCGCAGGCCGACGGTGGAGTTGGGCAGGCGGGTGGTGGGAGGCAGGGGGAGGCCGCTGGCAGCGCCCGGGCCCTGCTATCAGCAGCCCTGCCCACCCCCTTCCCCATTAGCCCCTTTGAAATTTACCCACCTTATCGGGCACAGGCTTGCAGAGCGCCAGCTTTGAGGGCCTTTGTGTCCAGCTGCGGAAGGCTGCCTTCCGCTTGGTCTGGCCTCGGCCTTGAGACCACGTTGGGGGACCGGGATAGAAAGGAGGACCTGGCCATCAGACCCCAAGGGGGCCTCCTGGAGTGCATGCACACACAGACCGCCTGGAGGGTGGGCGCCTCCCCGCGCCACTGCCCCTGCCCTTCCCACACGCCCCTGCCCTGAGCCCTGCGCCCTCATTCTTTTCTCCAGAGTCCTCAACCAGCGGTTCCTCCTCCTTCTCCTCCTCCTGGCCCTCCTCAGCACCCCATGCCTAACCCCTCAGGCACACCCTCAGCAAATGTTTATTGAGCACCTACTAGGCCAGGCGCTGGGGTGCAGCTGGTCAGAGAGACCAATCTCGCTCTCCGGTGGAGCTGACGTTCGCCGGCTGGGAGAGATGATAAATAAACACAAATAAATAGCACATGGAGTGTGTCAGAAGGTGATAACTGCTGCTATGGAAGAAAAATAAAGCAGAAACATGGGCATGTGTTGGGGCAATGTGTGTGTGGGGGTGCTGGGGGTCAGGAAAAGCCTGTCTGCAGCAGGGATGCTTGACTCAAGATCAGAAGGGTTCTCCCCTGCTCCCCCCTCTGTGGGGTTAGAACCACAAACACAGAAGGGTAGCACCCGGAGGATAGACATCAACCAGTCCTACAGACTCCTTTTTTTTTTTTTTTTAAGATTTTATTTATTTGACAGACAGAGATTTCCAGTAGGTGGAAAGGCAGGCAGAGAGAGAGGAAGGGAAGCAGGCCCCCTGCCGAGCAGAGAGCCCAATGTGGGACTCGATCCCAGGACCCCGAGATCAAGACCTGAGCCGAAGGCAGCGGCTTAACCCACTGAGCCACCCAGGCACGCCAGACTCCTTTTTTTAAAACTGAGCCTCAGAGAGGGCAGTGAAGGGCTCAAGGTCATGCAGCACAATACCAGCAAAGCCCAACAGGACTTGGAGCCCAGTCAGGACGCTTCCCCCCATTCTAGCTGCCCCTTGCCTGGGGCACCACTAGGACCCTGGACAGGACAGTGTGGCCATTGCTGGGCGCCTCTGGGGAGTTCTGGGAGGGCAGATGCTCAGGGCCATGGACTCTGCCTTTGTAGCCTAGGGCCTGCTGGGTCTTCTTGAAGGATGAGAGTCTTGCCCCCTGCCTAATGTCATGGTCCTCCCGCCCTCTCACCTACCCCATGTACTCCAGCTTTCTCGGGATATCTAAGGGTTCCAGATGTCTGACCTCAAGGGCGTGTTTTTCTAGGAGAAGCTCCTTCCTCCTCCCCACCACCTCACTCCCAACACACACCTGTTCTCCTACGAAGGGGAAGGGACTGCATCTGCTGGCAGGTAGCATGTGGGGTCCTGGGGCCACGAGGCTGATGTGCAGACATGTGCCCGACGGGCTCAGAGGAGACAGGCAACGGAATGGATGCTTAAGTTGGCTCGAGCCAACTGGGCGGGCAGCTGGGCGGGCCATCTCCGGGGGTTCCTGGGGTTGTGGGGCAGAGGTCCTCAGGGCGCGGTTTCAATGGGACTGAAGAAGCCCAAGGCAGCCGGGCTGCTGGGGAAGAGTGCTGAGTCTGGAGACTGTGTTCAAGTTCCAGCTCTGCTGCAGTCTCACTATGTGACTTTGGGCCAGTCGCTTCCCCTCTCAACTTTCTTCTCTTCTCAGTAAAAGGGGAAAGGTCCTTGGTCTTCAGAGGGATGTTAAAGGGAGCAAATGACAAGACAGGAAGTGGGAGTGCCTGGCATGCAGGTGGCCTGTCTGCAGTGGGCTCTCTTCCCTGCGGGGATGTCTGTGTCACTCAGCCACACCATGGCCTAGGTGTGGGGAGCACTCAGCATGTGCCAAGTACTGCAGAGGCTTTTTTTTTTTTTTAAAGGACCCACATTAATTGGATTTACCATAATCTTAGGTGTAGGTCACACACTTGTCATGTATGCACAGCACTCTCTTAATTTTTCATCATAAAATGAACCCACCACCAACCCAGGACCAAGGTTATTATGAGCAATGTTACATGTATTAACTCCCTTATTTCTATGTCAGTCCTATAGTTTAGCTCTGAATTGACCCCATTTTATAGATGAGGAAACTGAGGCACCATGGAAAGCTTAGGGCACCTGCCCCACAGGGCAATGCTGGAGAGGCCCTGGGTGTACTCTTCCGGTTGACTTCCTTTTCTGGGCTCCAGGAAAGTGGAGCTCTGGAGAGTGAGGTCATCACAGGACCCCTACCCTGGTCCTGCCAGGCTGGGTAGCTCGGCTGAGCAGCTTACAGCCACCAGCCAACTCCCGTCCCCTGCAGGGCCCTGTCTGCCACCTGGGGGAGCTGTGAGGAGCAGCCTCTCTGGTCTGTGGTCTCCCTGCCTACCTGGGGCTCCCCTGGCCCCTTCTTGGCCTCCTAGAGGTCCCCCCCACCCCAGCTCAATGACACGAGAGCCTGGTGCTTCTAATCACTCTCCTATCCTCTTTCTTGGTGGTGCCCAAGAATGAATGAAAGAAATTAAGTGAATCAATGAATGAGGCTGCTAGAAGAGGGAGAGGGGTATTACACAGAAAAATGGAGGGGAGAAGGGTGGGAAGTGGGCAAGATAGGACTCAGCATTGAAAGACGTCCCTTTGCCAGCTGCTTGACTCTACGACTGCCTCTGTCTTAACCTGAGTCCTGCTCCCTCCCCCCGGGTGACTTCCCAGGAAACTCTGAAAGCTAACACAGCTGAAGTTGATCCAGGGACCTGGGGTGTGGGCGGGACACCCTTGCTGGGCAGCAGCAGCCCGGAAGTGCTTGGTGCCCTCCCCGGCTGCCAGGAATGGTCAGCCCCTGACAGAGGCTTGGGGAGGGATAAACTGAGATTGGGAAATTCTGGGCCCTGAACTTTTTCAGCAGTGTCTAGATGCGATGTTGGGTACAGGAGTTTTCTTCCTCACATGTGTGGGTCCTGACCTAGATGGGGAATTGGTCATGTCTTGAGAGTCTACTAAAAGTTGTGGACTCACCACCTCTGTGTGTGTGCGCGCACACACACACACACACACACACACACACACAATTTCAGGGGCTCACAGGCCCTCTGAATCCTCTCCACGAACCCTGGATTAAGAGTCCCCGTCCTGGATGGAGTGTACTATGCCAGCAGGCCTACCTGATTCACCTCCCACTCACAGCAAAACGTGTGGCGTATGGTAAGTGCTTGACATGTGTCTATTTCCACAAGTCAATGGACATCAATTTGTTGGATGAAGGAAAGGGGAGCTGCGGGGACCCACACACTGGGTCAGAGTCCGAGCTGGGGAAAGGGAAGGGAAGTGGGGGTGGCCGAGGCTGTCACTCTGCCGCTTACAATCCCCCCATGGCTCTCCATGGCCCTCAGAGAAAGTGGAAAGCCTGGGAGGCTCTGCTGGGTTGGCCCCAGTCATCCAGTTCACTTCCACTTGCAGCCCTACGTCAGTTTCAACCCCAGAAGCTGCCAGGAGCGCTCCCTAAACATTTGCTTCTTCTAGCACTTACCGAGAATCTGTGGCAGGCCCCCCTGTTTTAGACCCTGGGGATACAACAGGGAACCAAACAGGCCTTGCCCTTGTGGGGCCGACAGTGGCTCTTGCTTCCCAACTTGCTACATACCTTGTCTTCAGAATCCACGAGCACCATCTCCTCTAAGAAGCATTCCCTGATCCTGCCGTTCTCGAGACCCTGAGATGAGAACTCGTATCCCACCTTACCAAGTTAGTCCCTCTGCTGGCCTGTCTCCTGTGCTGGGCAAGGAGTCTGTAGAGACAGGGCTTTGCCTAATTTGTCTGGTATCGCTGTGCATGGAGTAGAGGGATGGATGGATGGATGGATGGATGGATGGACGGATGGACGGGTAGGTGGATGGGTGGTGGGTGGGTGGGTGGATGGACAGATGGATGGTTTTGTTGGGGCTGGGGCTACAAACCAGGAAGTGGGAGGCAACAGGGGCTGGGCTGAGGTAGGCCTGGGAATGTCCCTGGGGAGGACAGAGGGTGTGGGGAGGGTGCAGGGCTGGGTTCCCTCCTCTTCGTTCCTGTGTGAGACCTAATTGCCCCAGACAACAATGGCCATAGCCGTGTGGGAAGGAAGGTCAGGGGAGGAGTGACAGAGGATAGGATTTGTTTCCTCCTCTGGGGTTTCTAGCTGCTCACACCCCACCCTGAGGCTCCAGGCAGAGGCACCCTTCCCCTGAAGGGACTTAAGACTTGCCAAGCAGGAAGGCTTGGAGGACGGGTGGGCAGCGCAAGACCACCTGCGTGGGGCCTCTGGGGGGTGGGGGGCATTGAGCTCTTACCTTCCTGGGTGGGGACCTCCGCATCACCAGCTTCAGGAAGGGCTGAAACTCAGGGCTCTGAGTCAGAACCCAAGATAGCCACAGAGAGAATATAGGGACTGCTTGGGGTCACACCAGGGCCTGGGGCTTGACTCGTGGCCTCTGCTGTCTCCATGCTTGTCCCAAGCCTACCCAAGTGATGCCAAGCCAAGGAGGAGCTTCTTTGAAGATCGCCCCTCCTCCTAAGGGAGGGACAAGCCAGACCTGCCTCTGGGGGTCCCAACCCAGTTGGAGATGAGCACAGGTCAGCCTGTCCCTGGGACTTCCAGGGGTGCAGCAGAAACAGGACAGGGGCTGGGTGGAAGGGATCTCTCCCTCTCCTTCCCACCATCCCAACACTTGTGACTGCCTCCCCGCTCCCTTCACCACGAAGGCTGCCCCCTCCCTTGGCTACCATCCTGGAGGAGGAGGAGGGAGAGAGGAAGAGAGAGAAGAGAGGCTGGGGAGGGGTCCTGGCCTCAGGTGTGCAAGGACTGTAAAGGGTGGGGGGTGTGGTGTGAACGCCCCAGGACTCTGCTCTGCTGGACTCTGGCTCTTAAAGGTGGAAGGAGCCTCCGGCTGAACTAGTCTAATGATTCATTTTACAGGGAGAAAAAGCCCAGAGAGGAAAGGGACTCACTGAAGGCCACACAGCACTGTAAATGCTTGGCTTATGGAGTTTTTGCTCTGGTACCAGGCATTTTCCCCTGTGCATTATATGTATTACTCCTGAATCCTTCCAGCAACTTTATGAGGTTGCACTATTATAATCCCCATTTTACAGATGGAGAAACTGAGGTACAGAGAGGTCAAGAAGGTTGCTGGAGTCAACAGGTTGAGTTGAAGTGCCTAGGTGGCCCGCCTCTGAGGCCTCATTCAGAATCCCATGCTTCGTTGCCTCTTGCTATAGATGTGAAGTAGGAGTCTCGGTCTGTCCCTGGCTACTATCTGCTGTGTGGCTTCAATTCAGTCTCTCACAGTCTCTGTGCATTTATACTAATAAATGTACCAATAACATGACTCTTGGCATTTATTGGACGCTTTCTATGACCCAAGACCCGTGAACAAATGCCTTTTCCATGCAATGTCGTTCATTTTCACAATAATCTTATGGGGTGGGTATCACAACCTCCATTTGCAGATGAGGAAACTGAGGCCCAGAGAAGTTAATTAACTTGCCAGGACACAAGCTAGTAAGAAACAGCTGAATGCAAAACCAGCCCAGCCCAAGCTGATCACGACTCTGTCCTGCCTGTACACGGGTCAGGTGGGACGAGGGGGCCTCCGTCAGTCCCAGGAAGGTCATTCTGTCCAGCCCCTCCCCCCACCTTTGGAAGTCTCTTGCCATGTGTGCCCTTTGCTGGACCCAGCAGCCCTCCTGCCCCGCTGATGACCCATGCCCCCTCCTGCTACCTGACGCCACTCCTGCGTCACCATCAGGGAAGCCAGCATCCCCGCACCCAGTCTGGGACGTGGTTGGCAGCAGCTGCAGGAAGCATGGCTCCCCTAGCATGTCAGGTGTCCCTCATAAGCCCTCTCCCTCCTCTGCTGGCTCCTTCTCTACTCAGGCCCGCTGTGTGTCCAGCAGGGCGCCTTGCCCCCAGGGAGCTGGGACCGGGGACCCAGTGCTAGCAGGAAGGACTCCTGGAGCAGGAAGGGGGCTCTGGGAGGCTGGGCTGGCATCCAGGCTGGCGCGGCAGTGGGCCAGGCCTGGAGGGAGGAGTTTGGACTTGGATAGAGGGGAGGGAATGGACATGGACACGTGCGGGAGGCCCCGAGGAGCTGCTTTGTGGGGAGCCTCTCACTGGTGAGGCATAGACAGGAGTGGGAGAGTGGGGGTTCTCTTCTGATTCCCATTTCAGAGATACAGAAGCTGAGGCAGGGCAGGGGTGAGGCGAACTGCCTGAGGCTGGGCAGGAGAAGAGCTGATAGAGCAAGGGCCTGCCTAACCAGCATCTCACCTCGGAGCCTGAGGCAGGAGTGGGTGGGATGACTGGGGGCAGGACAGGAGCTGAGGCTGGTGACTGTCTTCATGGCCCCAAAGCAGTTGGGCCAAGGGCCTGGACCAGGGAGCCCAAGACCCCAGCTCTGCCTCTGACTTGCTGTTCAACCTTCACCAATTCCTCGCCCTCTCTGGGCCTCGGCCTAGTCCTTGGAAAGCCAAGAGGCTGGATTAAACAGTCTGTCACTGGCTCCCTTGTGGGCTCTCCTTATTGTTGTGGGAGGGACTCCCAATCTTCCCCTCACTGAATTTACTCTCTATCACCATCCCCAACACCGTCATATTGAGAGGGTAGGCCCTTCTATAGTTTGTTTCATTTCATCTCTGCACACCCTTGTGAGGAACCCTTCATTTCCAGTTTATGGATGAAGACATTGACACCCGGAGAAAGGAGTTGGGAGAATGAGGAGCCAAAATCTCCATGCCCTTGCTTCTCCTCCCAGCTTAGGCGGTCAGCTGGCTTAGGGGAGACCAGGACTGGCTTGTCCTCCAGCCCAACAGACCTGGGGGAGGCTGAGTTCAGGATGGGGTGCCTCTCGGCCTGAGGCTCCAAGGGCAGAGCGGGGCCCCCGGGGGCCTCTACAGCACCATCTCTCCATGGGCTGGCCTTTCCGCGTACAAGGGCTGCCTGTGGGCATCCTGGTGGGTTGCAACGGCTCTTCCTCTGCACTGCTCCGTCTGGGAGCTCTTCTGGGTGCCCTCCAGGAGGAGGAGGCACCCGCTCACTAGGTGGACAAGAGCCACAAGGAGAACGCGCACACACCCTTGAGATTCTCAGCACTTGACACATTTTAACTGTTTAAGCCTCACGTCGACCCTAGGAGGTGGGCACTATCATCAACACCGTTTTACAGATGAGGGAACTGAGGCACAGGAGGGGGTTCCATTACTCCCCGGGGAGCACAGCTGGCAAGTGCAGAGCGAGGATTTAAATTTAAACCCTGGCAGCTTGGCTGGAGAACCACCAGGTTCTACCCCCTCCCAACACACATGAAACAAAGGAAAACAATAGTGGACAGGCAATCTGTAATTACCAATTTAACTGTACAGGACAGACTCTCCGTGCCCAAGAGAAGCTGAGTGGGGAGGCAGATCAAAGTTTCCAAGAAGAAGGCCTGAGTATTGGTGAGCGAGCTGTTGGAAAGGGTAGGTCAGGGCCGAGGCACGGGTCCTTCTGGTAAAGATGTTTGATCCATTTGAGACCCTGGGTCTCTGTCCCATAGGTGTCACGCACTTTGCCCAGCCCATCTCCCTGTCCCCACGCCCACCCTGACCCTTCCATTGCACAGATGGGAAAACTGAGGCCCGAGCTCTGTCCAGCAGGACCTTCTGATTCCCAGAAGGTGGAGGGTGTTGACTGAAGGGATGAGTTTCTGGGGCCTCAGGAGGAAGGGGTGTGGACTCTGAACCTCAGTTCTCCAGGCTTCTTCCTAGTTCACCTGGGGAAGGATGGCCCTCCTCTTTACCCCTCCCTGTGCTCGGCTGTGGTAGGTAGGGGCTAGGCAGATCTTTCAGCCTTCACAGCCAGCCCAGGAAGGCGGCCATTATCACAAAGGGAAACATTTCGAGTTCACTGAGTTTCAGTCTTGCCCAAGGTTATAACCACTGATTGGAGCGGGTCAGTTTGCCTCTCTTGAGAAGGGGGAGAAAGGGCAGAGAACACAGAGGACAAGAGAAGAGAGGGGAAGAGTGTGAGGAAGGAAAAGGGGAGTGGCGGGTTCTGGTGTCCTGAGCCCAGTTCTCACAGATCCCAGCCCAAGTCTAGGGCCTAGGTCTCCCTGGTTGACTTCCCTCTCGCTTCCCAGAAAGGACAGACCCCAGCCTTGGCCCCAGGCAGGAGGCATGGTGGGAGGGGACAAGGGTTTCAGTGGGGTGTGGCCTCTGGGGAGGGGCAGGGGAGGGACTGTTTGTTCCCGGATGGCCCACGTTGGGGATGGCTTTATGGTGCCATCTGGAAGATGTGGCATGGGCGGGCCTAGCTGGCACAGGGCCAGGGCAGGGAAGGGGGCACTGGGGCACAGTGGGGAGCTGCCCCCCAGCTGTTGCCTGGCCCAGAGAGGAGGGTGGAGGCCCTTGGTGAGCATGAGCCCAGCGTAGTCTGACAAAGATTCTGTGAAGCGGGAACTAGTCCCATTTCCTGAGTAGGGACACTGAGGTGGAGCAGATCTGCAAACTGCCCAAGGTCACACCTGGCTAGGTAATGACATTGGAGCCCCTGTGCCACCCACACACCCACCTCTTGGCCACATAGGCGCAGGGCACCCATAGCAAGCCTGGAACTGGAGGACTTGGCCCAGATGCTCGGAAACCTGGGGCAAGGGTCTCTACCTCCATAGGGCCCAGTGGATCAGAGGGAGAAAGAGCTGAGACTATTTGTGAACACAGTCTCTGGGTCTCAGTGTTCTCATGTGGTGGGGGGTGGGGGGGCATTCTCTACAGAGGATCCGTGGGAGGCCCCAGGAAGCCCCTGTCTGAAAACGCATCCCATGTCCCGAGAGCATAATTACTGAATAACAGAGTGGACCCTGTAAGTGAGGTCAGTCCTTAGCTCGTCAGTGAAGAGTTTCTTTGGTCTTCCTAAGGGCCTCAGAGACAAGGTCTCCTGCAGTAGGACTTGCAGAAAGAGATAGTTTGGGGGCACTAGCACCCTGAGGCAGCTTTCTCCATGGAGAAGTGTGCTCAGGGCTTAGGGGCTCTGCCCTTGATACTGAAAGTTATTTCTCTCCTATGGCAAGTTGAGGGGTAGGGCTGGCCCCCTTCCAAGCCCGATGAAAGGCCAGGAGCGTGTGCCTGGGGATGTGAGGATCCTAGTGGAGGGAGGCCCTGTCTCTTTTGTGAGGCGTCCACCATTCAACTACACACATGGGACCCGACCCACTAGAGAGGACCTCTTAGGGGACCCACTGGGATCAGTCTTGGGCCTTCACATTTGCTAGGTCTCTAGACCCCGCAGCAACTCTGAATGCCTCTGTATGGATGTAGGATCTCCTACCCATACCCCCCTGTGATTCTTTTTGTCCCTTCTCCAGGCTTGGGCCAGTCCCTGGGCTGAGGGTCCTAGCACCTGTCATCTGCCCTGGGCCCTTTCATCGGGAGCTGTGTTCTATCACCTGCCTTTCAAGGGTCTACAGGCTTTGGATTCTGGGCCACTTTGCTGAGGGCTACCTATATTTATCACACACACTTAGTGAGTGCCAACTGTGTGCCTGGTGCTCCTTGACCACCTGGTTAGCCACTACCTACCACCTTTCCCTGGTTTATCTTCTTGGAACTTAGAGAAGCCTGGTAAGACCTTCTTTAGGTTTTGGTTTGTGTGATGCTGTCTCTCCCCATCAGAATGTCAGCTCTTGGGGACAGCGACTGGATCTGGTTTGTCCACGGCTATCTCCAGTTTAGGTCCCTGCTGAGCGGGGGAGTGGGGAGGCCCTGCACTTCCCCTCTGGTGGACATCATAGGCTGGTGTTCTGAGTTCTTAAAAGTAACTCCACTCTCCCCCTCTTCCACTTGAACAACCCTGGGGAAGGGGGTTCTGTTATTGGCAACACCAACAGGATCAGAAAATGTGCTGTGGGCTCCTTACCAGAAAATAGAAGGGTGGGGGTGAGGATAGAGGGCCCCACAGGTGGTGGGAACACCATGGCTTTATTAAGGCATAGGGATGGAAGAGTGTAGGGCATTCATAGGGAAGACAGTGCTAGTTGCCTCCCTAATATCCACTCTTACCTCTCTTACTAATGGAATCCCAAATTTCCTGGATAGAACATTGCCAGCACTCCTTGTTCTGGCTAATGAGATATACATAAAGTTGTTAGGCAGGGATTCCAGGACAGTTCCTTAGAAAGGGGACTGATTCAGGTTTCCCTTCTTTCTGCCTGGAACTGGGATGCGATGGCTGGAGCTATGGTGGCTACACTGTGACCATGGAGAGGTTTTGAGGATGGAAGCCAGCCCTGTAATTGCCTTTGGACTTTACATTTAAAGAGAGAAAATAAATCCTTCTCTTGTTGAAGCCACTGTCTTTCAGGACTATGTTACTTGCAGCAGAATGCAATTCCTAAATCACTTAAAAGGGTCTATAAATAACCCTTTCTTTGCCATCTCCTTCATCTAGATGGTCTTGGGTGACCATTTTCCTTAAGGAGGTCTTTGAGAAGCAAAGCTGATGAAGGGAAGGGGAAAAGGGCCTAGGTGTGGAGGCAATCCTGGGAGGAGATCAGGAGGTACCCAGGAGAGAGGTCCTCTAGTGATGAGCCATGCCTGGGAGTATCCAGGGAGGCTGGAGTCTGAAGGGAACTCATTCTCAGCTCTCATCCACTGTTCTCCTCAACAGTAATTGTGCAGATAACCGTATGACATCCAGGTCGCATACAAATCTCTAGTAATACCACCCCATTCCGAAGACACAGAACCTATATTTGAAAGTGCTCTAATATCCAGGAACTATGTGAGGGTCTCCCTGTCTGCTGGATCTAGAAGGGTCAGAGCCATGGACTGAGGCCATGGCCAGCCCTGAGTGAGGGTGGCCAGGCCAGAGGCATTGCTGGGGACCAAATCTAGGGGTGACAGCAGATGTTCCTCTACTGGTTAGGACAGGTCATTGAGGGCAGAGTGCTCAGGTGGACCCCGTGGCTCATGATCTCTCATCGTGAGGGTGAAGAGACAGAGCCCAGAGACGGGAGACTGGTTCCATCAGTCCCACAGACCTAAAGGTGGGGCAAGGTGAAATGCCAGAATTTACATTTCATAAAACCACCACTGTCCTCTAAAATCCAATGGGCACCTGTGTCTTTTCCCCTTCTTTGGCTGTTCTTTTCTGGAATGCTCTTTTCCCAGACATCACAAGGATCACTCCATTGGCTGCTTCACATCTTTCTTCAAACATCACCTTCTCGGTGGGGACCTCCCTGACCCCCTGTCTCTACCCCCTTCTGGGTCTCCATAGCCCTTCTCACCAGCCAGCACACCACACATTTCCCACTGTCCAGTCCCACAATGCCGGGTACTTGGGTCTGTATCCTCAGTATGTAGGACAGGGCTGGCCTAAGGTAGGGAGTGCTTGACACTGATGTGTTAACCGAGTGAATAAGAGAAGGGGCGTCCAGCCTCACTAACAGCGTTTCCACAGATGGAGAGCATGCTGGAAACGCTTGAATGGCTCCTTCTAGCGCAAAAGTGTCCTCCCGTGTGTTCCCTGTCCCCACGGACCCAGTGGCCCCCCAGGGCAGGAGCTGCACAGCACAGAGCTTGCTGATCCTTTGTGAGCCAAGACGCTCCTTTTTAAGGGCCGACTGAAAACAAAGCTGAGATTGTCTCTGCCGCTCTTCTCCTGGAGAAAACAAAATAGGCCCTTCCCCGGGCTCTTGTGTGACCATGGCCTCTGTGACTGTGAGGGTGTGCCCCTGCCTCACTGGGTGCTTAGTGTGGTCGTCTGGACTCAACTAGTCTAGTCTGGTTGTTTCTGTGTCTAGTCTGTGTCTAGTCTAGTGTGTGACTGTGGGAGTAAGCCTCAGTCTCCGGCCTCTTAAACAGGAGTGATAATGGTGCTGATCCTGTCAGAATCCTGGCCCTTTTGGGGGGCGGAGAGTCGGGGGCTCGATTGGGAAGGCACACCAGGGAGCCTGCTGGGGGTCCTGGGTGATGGTGGCGCAGAGTGTTGGTAGGAAGGAGTTCGTCAAGCTGCACCTGTAAGTTTTGTGTTCTTTAAGTATGTAAAGTATAGAACAGTAACAGGATAGCAGCGAGGCTGGAACAGAAAAATTAAAATAAATAAAAATGTACCAGCAAGAACTGTAATAAGCACCAGCTGTGATTATTACATATGAACATGTGCACACGGGGGTGAACTTCCTGTGGACATGTGGGGCTGTGAGATTACGTGACCCCGAGGCCACAGTGGTACGTCTGGCTAGGGACTACGGGAACAAGTGGGCACCTGTGTCAGTATGGGGGTGCACAAGCATGGTGTGTGTGTTCCTGCATGAGGGGAGCACAGCAGTGCACACCTATGCCGGATTCTGGGCTTGTCAATCTGCCTTTGAGCACACTGCCTTTGAACCTCTGTTCCTTGGACTCCAAATGCTGAGCCCGTGGGAATGGGAAACGGCGTGCTCCTCACTCCAGGTAGGTGGGAGCTGGCTGCCACAGGGTCTGCTCCCCCATACCCACCTCATGCAAGGGGAGGCAGGCGACTGAAGTCCTGGCCAAGGGCTCCTAGCCCCCCTTCCCTTCCCATAGCTATAACTTTCCAAAGATGCAAATTCCTCCCCACTTCATGCAAAAGAGTCCTGAGAGCCAAGGCTTCCTCCCCTGAGGCCTAACCACTGCCACTATGATTGGACCCCACCAGAGGCCTGGCTGCTTGGCTCGAGTAGCTGAGCCAGCTGGGGTCTGTTCCTGTGTCCCAGCCACTGATTCTTTCTCATGCAGGGGACCATGGCTCTCCGTGCAGGCCCAGGTGTCCTGGAGACAGCCTGGGCTGGGAGTGGCCACAGAGGTGGTGGGACTCTGGGGAAGGCAATGCCTTCTGCCTGGGCTTGAAGGCTCTTTCTGGTCTCGTATTTGGGATGCTCTAGAATGGTCACTGTCCCCAAGTCAAGGTTGCTGGAGAGATTCCTGGCTGTCCCAGACCCTCCTGTGTGCCATATTTACTATGGGCCGTACTCACAGGCCTTAGCCTCTCCAGTGGCCCACCGGTGCTCACTTTTCTCATCTCCCAGGTCCCATGTCCCCACAGCAACAGACGTCTTCATCAGCCCTGGATAACATACATGGGAAGGGGTTGCTGGGAGGGGCGCGGTGCATACACAGACTGCCCTTCTGACCTGTCTGGTAACTACTGCCCCAACCCAGCCAAGACTTCACTCCCAAGGCTTTTGGGCAAAGTGTCCTCAACTCTCAGGAAGCCGGGAGGTGTGGGAGGAGAGAGGTCAGTGAAGGTACAGGCGTCCAGAGGATTTCTGCCCTGACACCAGCACCAGGCGTGAGGAAGGGGTGCCAATGCCACTGTGGTGCCCACCTATGGCCTGGCCTCCGGCCCTGGCCCTGGTACTGATATGGGCCCTTGAGGGCACCTGGAAGCAAACGTGTCAGCCCCACTGCCCCACCCTCGGAAGTGGTAAACCACAGTGGCCAAACCAGTTCCCAAGCATAAGTTCCAGGCTGTCATTCTCCACTTCAGGCACACCTGTGACACCCTCTCCCTCCAGGAGCCCTGCCACCATCTGGGGTCTGAGTTGTGCTGGCCAGGGCAATGTCTGCCTCCAGAAACCAGCCCAGTCCCCCATAAGGTGGCCTCTCCTACACATTCGTCAGTTTCGCCACTCAACAAACTTGTATTGGGAGCCTAATGCCTGCAGTGCCGATGCGGTTCTTCCCCTTAGCACCCCTTATTTTAGAGGGAATTAGGATCCCCTAGACTCCCTTCCAGAATGGTCCTTTCATGCAACCCAGCTCCTGCCCCAACCCAAGAAACAGCCACAAGGATTTGCTTGAAATGAGGGCAATGGTGTGGGGAGAGACTCCCGAGCAGGCTGTGGATTTTTTGGACTCTGCCTCTCAAATGCCCAGTGTCCCAGGCTCCTCTCCTCAGGTCATGAAAACAATGGCTCACTTCATGTCAGACACTTACCATGTGCTCACCTTCTATGATGGGTTTCAATTCTCACGCCGCCTCTGGAGCTGTCAGGACCGTGAGCTTCCCACCATGGAAACACAGCAGAGCCTAGATTCGGGAACACAAGCTCATCTACCTGGAGTGGGGGATTAGGGCCAACGCGCCCTGGAGGATTGGGGATCTGGAAAACATGCTTGCAGGGGGAGCCAGGCCTGGGCAGTGTCCATCCTTTCCCGACAGGGCCCGGGCCACAGGGCGCCCTCTTCCGGCCTTGGGCCTACACTGCACCAGCTCTGAGGTGGCTGTACTCCCAGCGCCCCCCAGGGACGTGCTCTCCACGTGTCCCAGAGAAGGCATGCCTCAGATCTCAGATGCAATTCTTCCCCGGCCCTTGCTGTCCCATTGCCCTCAAACTCTTTAGGGGGCCTCGGCTGCTCAGAAGCCCCAAGCAGTGACAGCCCAGCCTTTCAGGGATCTTGGAGGTCTCAGCTGCTGACCAGGGCCAGGTGGGGCCCCCATCCAGACACAGCCCCCATCTCCTTTCAGACTTCCCTTTCCCACAGCCTAGCAGGAGGAACTCCTAGAACTTGGCTCCAGGGGCCCTAGACTATCTTTGGGAGGACAGGACCACAGGAATGAAATTACAACCTACCGGGGTCCTGGCTTCCCTCCTCCATGGCCCTGCCACCTGGCTCCCGGGTGAGAACACCCCTAGCCTGGACAGCAGGTTGCCAGGCCCTCATGCTCTCTACACCCACCTGCAAAAATGACCAGCAGAGAGGGCTGCCAGGAAAGGAGAGGTCAATTGCAGCCCTCAGAGCTCTGAGTCTGAGAGGGTCTTCTCAGTCAGAGAAGATCATCACAAGGGAGCTGGGGCCATGAGCAGACTTTGAGGGAGTGTGCTGACAGATGAGGTCAAACCTGGGGGCACTCCTGGGATAGAGATCTCTAGTCCTGAAGCTCTAATTTCCACCTAATGATGACGACACCCACACCGTGTCCCCATCTCCCCAGTACAACAGACTTGCATATACCTGCCCCGTGCCTGCCACAGATGCAAACAGGCATCTCACACTGCACAGGTCTGGACCCGACCCCAGATTCTACCCCAAGAGCTGCTCCTCGGGCAGTCCTGTCTCAGGGAACAGCAACCCCTCCATCTTGCATGCCATCCCCCTCCTTGCACTCCGCATCTTACCCACGGGCAAATACTCTGGCTCTGTTTCCCATGTGTTCTGAGGATCTAACCACTGCTCCCCACCCCACTGACAGCACCCAGTCAACACCGCATCTCCCCACGTCTCCCTTGTAACCTACAGTGTCATCTCTTTCAAAGGACGTAGAATGTGTCCTTCTCCATGCTTACAGTGCTCCAATGGCTCCTGTCTCGCCCAGAGTGAAAACCAGTTAGGTCAATCACCTCAAGGCCACACCTGACTTGATCCCCCCTCACCTTTCTGACCTCATTTTAAGAAACATTTTATTTGAGACAGAGAGTTCTCATGATGCTGAGATCATGATGAAACCAAGAGTCAGACACTTGACCGACTGAGCCACCCAGGCGCCCCTGACCTCATTTCTTACTACTCTTCTTGCTCACTCTGCAACAGCCATGTTCCCGTCTCAAGGCCTTTGCATTGGTTGTTCTGCCTGGAACCTTTTTACTTCACATATTCGTGCATGTTAATGAAGGCTTCTCTGGCCTTCTCTAGCAATCCTCTCTCCCTCACCAGCACTCCCTGTCCTTCTTTGCTTTCTCTCTCTCCACAGCACCCGCCACCTCATAACGTATTACATCTGTGTTACTTGTCTTGTCTTGACCCTAACTACAGGGTCAGCTCTATGATAGGGACTTCTGTCTCATTTGGCCACGGCCCTATCTAACGGTGCCTGGCATACAAGTAATGCTCAATAAAAGGGTGATCATACAAAAGGCAAAGCCGCAAGGGCAGCAGAATTCCCCCGAACAGTCACCAGGAAGGCCATTCTTCTTACCTCTCTAGATACCGTACAAACGGCCATAGGAAGTAACAGTCCTGGGAGAGGTGCTAATCTCCTTTCAGGGTCTCAGTACATCAACCCTCCCTCCCTCCTTCAGGGTGAGCTCAAGTGCCGCTTCCCCCCAGACACCCCTGAGCTAAGTGGGGGCTGCTCACTGCATATGCCCGCGGCACCCATACTTCTGGTCTCATGAGCCATGACACTTAGGGATTACTTGTCCATCAGCTGAGCACCAGGCCAGCCTGCCCTGGACCATCTTGTGGCTGTGAGCATTAAATGAAGTAATTCGTACAAATAGTTTAATAGGACTTGGCCAATAGCTGTCAACCAATATAACCACAATTACAGTGGAACACCAGTATTTGTTGTTTGTGACACAAACACAGTACACTAGAAGTGATGTATAAGCCAGAAATCACAGCCTTGGATAATCCGGGGAAACGCTGGGGAACCATGGCCCACATTCTGAAGATCACTGTTCCAAATGCTGAAGATGACTGTTCAGCTCCCTCAGATTCTAGTGGGCCTGGCTACATCTGGCTCGGTCCCACAGACCCAGGGCGGGGGGTGGTGGTGGTGCTGGCAACCCCTTTGGGCATCCTCTGCCGTCCGTCCTGGGCCCAGCAGTGTGGGCTCAGCCGAGAGCTTATTAGGCATGCAGAATCTTGCTCTCTTCCCCAGGATTTACTAAATCAGAAGTTGCATTTTAACACGTTCACATTTGAGAAGCACTGCCCCAGATCAAAGCACCTCAGACTAAGGGCAAAAAAGGATATTCACCAACCCACCCCCTAAACCCAAGAGCTCCACAAAGTCCTGGCTTTTACACATGGCCATGTCCATTTTCTCGAGAAGGCATCTGAGACCCCTGCTAATCTGTCAGAATCCATTCTCTGGACACCCTGACCCCCAACCTCAAACATGTTGTCCTGGCTCAGAGCAGCCTTGCCTGCTCCCTGTTGCACTCCCAGGAGCACCCTCCTTGTCTGTTCTCTTGGCCGCCACAGGGCTGGACACGAGGTGGTGTCTGGGAAAGTGGCCGGGTCACAGGCAGCAGGTGAGGGAGGCACCCAGGTACAACCTGAGCTGGGGCAGGGAAGTGGCTAGAGGACCTGTTTGTTCTGCCAGGAGGGTTGGGCCTGGACCACTGCAACTGCCTCCCCAGCACCTCCACCCCTACCCCAGGCAAGAGAGCCCCCTCCCTGTCACCCAGCCCCCGTGGGAATGGCTTGAGCCAGGAGCTACCATCAAACCTGCTCCCACCTCCCAGGGCCTGGTGACTTCTTGACAGGTTACAGCCCCAAAGACAAACAGATTCTGCCAAGCAAATAAGTGTCCAGCAGTAGGGGTGTTGAGGAAGGCCTGGGAGTGGGTCTGAGCTGCCAGAAGACCCAGGTGACAGGGTGGGGGCCCCTCTCCTGCAGAGAACAAACAGCACCTGGAAGGAAGCAGGATGCTGGTGTGCTGTCATAGCAGTGGTTGGGGACTGGGGGGAGAGCACTCACCACAGGGGTCTCTGGGCCGGTTTCCCCTTCCCTGGGCCTCCGTTATGAGGCTAAAGGGAGGAACTGGAGTCCTATATTTAGGCCCATAGAACAGAAGCCAGTTCTCCCATGGTGCCTCCATTTCTTTCGTCAATCTGCGGCCACCGGTTCCCTAAGCTGCCTGTGGGGAGATGGCCTCCCCATCCTTCAGAACACACAGCTTTGCCAGCCGGGGTTAAGGTTCAATGGGGGGATCTGCAATTAAGCAAACTTCACGCCAGCATCTGGGAGCTGAGGCCATGGGTCTCAACCTGTGTGACTCAACCAGCTCCCTCCCTCTCTGGTGTTTCTCTTCAACACAGGGGATTATGTGACTAAACAAACGAGTCTGAGCTCTCAAATATGCTACAGCCATAAAGAGGTGGGTCCAGGGAACCCACCATTTGCTGTCATGCCAATTGAGTGCTTTTCATGCTGTCTGACCCCCACGTAAGAACTGTGTTCCCCACCTGCCAGAGGCCCAGCTGGGGCCGGAAGAGGGACTCCCCAACTCAGCCTTTTTTTCCCAGGAGGAAAGATGGCTGTGAGGCTCTGTATTCCACCTGTGCTACTCCTCCATCTGGGCTATGGACCCGACACTCGGTAAATGCCCAAACGATGTCTGCTGGCCAATCAGCACGAACCTGGCCACTACTGCTTCTGTGCTGGGCATAGCGAAGCACTCAAGAGATGCACAGTACCGTGAGGACCTGAATATCCTTGGAAATAGTTCCCTCCCCTTTTTGGTCACTGAAGCCAGGAAGGGCAGCAGATCTAATTATAACCCCAGGATGAATGTCCCAACCATAATGAACCTCAGGGTCCCAGGTTCCCCATGTGCAAAAGGAAGACCCAAGAACCAAAAAGTGTCATCACAGCTTCACTGTGGGGGCAAACAGATACACAGATGCTTGAGGGCACAATAAAACTCACTGACACACATGAAAATAGTTTGTGTGTGTGTGTGTTAATTTAATCATACAAATATTCATTTATACAGTAAGGAAAAACCTCCCCATCTTCATCTCCTCCCAGGCACCATGAGGTCCCACTACAAACACCCACCCAGCTTGCTTGCTACACACCACTGTCCAGGTGGACGGGGCAGCCATGGCTGCTCCAGCATTCACCCAAGGAAATGAAGGAAAGGCAAGGCAGGGTGGGTTGGGGAAATCAGCTTGCATTTCTGAGCCCTAGCAACCCCACCATCCTCTCTTGCTGGGGCTCCGATTGAATTTGGGGATCCCATCTTGGCCACCCTCAAGCCACATAAAGCTGTCTTGGTGAGCTTCTATGATGAGCTTAAAATTAGAGACAATCCTTACTGGGGGAGAGAAGGCTGTTTCTTGTAGAAAAATACACCGAATTCAACTGCCCCCGTGGCAAAAGGGAAAAAAAGGCATGCACGCATACACACATCCACACACACCTCATTCCATGCACACGATAGGTTCTTCCCAGCCCTGAGCCCCTCTGCCTCCCTCACTGGGCCCAGGCGCCTAAGGATGCCGTCTGCCTCCTCTCAAGGGTGCCAGACACTGGTGGTCCTGCCCAGAGGCAGCCTGCCCTTTGGGGAAGAGTCCGAGAGGAGCAAAGCCTACTGTGGCTGAGAGGGTTGCTTCTACCACCACACTAGGACGGGGAAGAGAGGGGCTCCGGGCACTGCTCAGAACTCAAACCAGTGAGAGGAGACAGAATGAATGGTACTGGCAGCCCCCAGCCCCGGGGACGGGGGGGGGGGCATGGAATCCCTGACTCCTAACACACTACTTGTGCTTGATCTGCCCTCTGCAAGGAGCTCCCCTCTCCAACGTGTACAGAAACGCTTTGCTCTTGGGAGGGGAGTCAACGTGCTTGAGACAGTCACATTGCCTTACAAGCAACAGGAGGAGCAGGATGCCTCTGGCAGAGCCGGACTCACAAATGGCGACCTACGAAAGCCCCTGCTGAACAAAGGCAGGCAGCCCCTCCTGGACAATGGGGAAGGTGCACCAGGTGCAGGGCCGACGAGGAAGCCAGGAAACCAGGGGATGTACAGCCTCCCACGATCCTGCCAGCAACAGCTGGAGATGTGCTGTTTTGAGGGCTGGGCGTGTGTGGGCTCCAGGGTGGCCATGTCCCAGGAGGTTGGCACCAACAGTAGTGGCAATCTGGGCCTAACAGGGCCCTCAGACAGAAAGTCATGGTGAGCCCCTGGCTTGAGCCAGTGATAGCCTGGGCACCCAATGGGGACTCCCCTCTGTTCTGCTCAGGAATGGGGCACTCATGTGCACTGAAAACGGCTGCTCCAGTGTGAGCCTTAGTCCTATCCCAGCCCCAGCTGCCAGACCTTCTCAGCGGGTTGGCTCCACCCTCCCCCAGCACGTTTCCAGTGCACCAAAGTGTTTCCCCCTTTGTTTTTTGAGAGGTGGGGAGGTGAAGGAGGAATTTCATACAAGCTTTTCTCCCACAATCAAGCTTTAAAAAACAACAGTCTCAGAAGAGGATGAGGAGGAACAAACAACACACATTTTTGGAACTCAGACACCCAGACAGAGACAGACAGGCAGGCAGACCCTCACCCACACCCAGGCTATATGACCCCTTGCAGCCGCTCATCACCTGGCCTCCCTGCTGGTCTCACACCCCCGAGATGGTGGAGGTGTGGGAACAGGCCGGTGACCTGGCAACCGCACCCTAGATCCACATCCCCGGCTAGCAAACCAACCAAGACTCAAGGGAAGGAGGGGGTGAGAAGAAAAGAGAAGAGGGACTTTGCATATTCTTGTATCTTTGGCAGACAGCTGTTCTAGCCTGATTCAAGCTTCCCATAGAGAGGTCCACAGCTCAACCTGCTTGCAATCCACAGGATGCTGGTGGGGCCACGTGCCCAAGCGGGCAGCCAGCCAAGCAGCGTCTGCTCCAGCTGGGCTGCCCCTCGCCCACTGCCGCCCACTAGCCAAGCATCCTGCTCAGGGTCGGGGGGATCTCATTTCATCACACTGCAGTCTCCAAAATCACAGTCAGTAACTGCGGCCCCTCCCCAGGGCCAACTTCCTGCTTGGGGCTGTATTTCCATACCTTAATAGCTCAGCCTCCACTAACAGGCTGTGAAAATACCGCAAAGGACAAGGGGCGGGAAACACAGGGAAGGGAGTTGTGTCACAACAGAGAAGCCTGGACACCTTTCCACCTGCCCGCTGCACACTTGCTGGTGAGCTGCACCAACACCCATGTGCGAGCACGTGGCACACGCATGTTACGCAGCCCAGAGGCACTGTTCC
Organism: Mustela putorius furo; assembly: GCF_011764305.1. Taxonomy (NCBI): domain Eukaryota; kingdom Metazoa; phylum Chordata; class Mammalia; order Carnivora; family Mustelidae; genus Mustela; species Mustela putorius. The sequence continues at coordinate 2,944,707 of NW_025421292.1, forward strand.
CAGAGTGAATGGGGAGCCACTGTGTATGAAGAATCCAAAAGAGCAGTAAGCGTGATGGCATTCCTCTCTGCCAAGAGAAACACGGAAGAAAAGCAATCTGAGTTGTCGTAAGTGTGTGCAGAAGGACACCTCTCGGCCTCAGAAACTTCCATGTTCGCCCAAGATCTGTCTTCAAGGCTTCCTCTGCTGGCCACACAGGGAAGTTGGGTCTTCAGAGAGGTTCTGATGGTAGCAAGCCACAGGGGTTGACAGATACAAATGTCCAAGGTGTAAATCAACAGAAGATTAAAGAGAAAAGGAGGAAAAGGGTGATAACTCATTGGCTGATGCCATTACAGACAAATGGGGTCCGAGACTGCTGGAGCCGGGCAGCACGTGCTGCCCTCCTGCAGCATGGGCCTGCAGGGTCTCCCAACATGACACACCAGCTGGTAACCTGAATCGCCTCCAGAGCAAGCAGCTATTCTAGAAAGGGTATGTTATCCCTTATCGAAAGAAAAAAAAACAAAGTGGGGAAAGGGGAAAAAATTAACATGTGCTCAAAACTACAACCTGTCTGTAGGCAAAATAATTTTTGTTTAAAAAGATGGCTTTTTTCCCCCATTTGAAACTTTTTTTTCCTTCCCAAGTGACCTAATGACTTGTTAGACTGACGCCTAATACACAAAACCCAAGGCGGCTGCATGGGTTTCTTCTTAGTAGCCTCAACACCATTCCGCGATTCAGCACTCACACATGCATACTGAGTTTACTCAAAACTAGTCTGTTCTGCTTCTTCTTCTTCTTCCAGGATGGGGGGACGGTCAGAGCCAGGGGTCCATGTGGTGTGGTCTGCAATCCAGAGGAACCCCCTGCCCTCCCCCCCCACCCCAAAGTCAGGCCTTCTGTCTTTTGTTAATTTTTCTTCTTGCCGATGCCCGTTTAAGACTGGCCGAAGGGGTAAGGCCCGTGGAGCCCCTGGAAGAGAGTGAACACAGTCAGTGATGGTAAACAAAGCAGGTACAACTTGACAATCAAACCAAGTAGAAGAAGAATCTATGGTCCCCAGTGAGCCAGAAGGAAGCCCCGCGGCACAGACAAAGCCCGAGGGTTGTCCTTGCCATGCGAAACCTTAAGAGGCCAACTCTCAGCACTGCCAGTTGCTAAGCAGTCCTACTCCATCATGCCATCCCGACAGAGGGAAGGCAGTGGAGGGGGCCAGTCCTCATCTTTCAACAGCTGCATCAGAACCAACTTTGCCTTCCTGCTGGACAGCAAGTTCTCAACCTCTCTGCTAAAAATCCCCATCCACCATTTTCTGTACCTTAAACCTCAGACGTAGGCTACTTCTGGTTAATGACCCTTATACCAACAATAAGACTGCCGCAGAAACTGGAACTGTCATTGGGCACCTAGATAACAGGCATGGTACTCAGAGCTTTGCATACATTGTCTTTAAACCTCACCCCACAGGGGCGCCTGGGTGGCTCAGTGGGTCAAAGTCTCTGCCTTCAGCTCAGGTCATGATCTCAGGGTCCTGGGATCAAGCTCGCATTGGGCTCTCTGCTCAGCAGAAAGCCTGCTTCCCTTCCTCTCTCTCTCTCTGCCTGCTTCTCTGCCTACCTTTAATCCTGTCAAATAAATAAATAAATAAATAAAGATCTTTAAAAACAAACAAACAAAAAAAACCCTCACCCTATAGCCGGGTAAGGATTCCCACACTCCTTTATTATTATTATTTTTAAAGATTTTATTTATTTATTTGACAGAGAGAGATCACAAGTAGGCAGAGAGGCAGGCAGAGAGAGAGTGGGAAGCAGGCTCCTGCTGAGCAGAGAGCCCAACTCGGGATCCTGAAATCATGACCTGAGCCAAAGGCAGAGGCTCAACCCACTGAGCCACCCAGGTGCCCCTTGCACACTCATTTAATTCATGTCCATCTCACCGCAGAGACTAAAAGACCGGCTCCGAGTCACATGGGTAGGAAAAGGCAGAGCCAAGGTTCAAACCCAAGTCTGATTTTTCAAATAGCAACAATCGCGCCTCGGATAAACCTCATTGGCTACGATGCTGCCACTGCACAAAGCTTCAAGTCTGATTTTTGTTCTCCCACACTGCCTCTCCCCTGTCACATGATAATAAGGTTTATTTTCAATTCTCAAAGGTATTTTCGGAGCCACTTGTCTGGGTGGAAAAGGCTTCATGGTCTCATTTCTCCCTTATGTTCAGCATGAGATTGCCAAGACCAAACAACAGTGGCATGAACTTTCTGGAGAATGACCTGTGTCTCCATGCAAGCCACCCTGCTTTAGGAGTGTGCTCTTTGGAAAGACCCAGCCAATGCCAGTACCTAGGAGGCCAGAAGTTAACAGGTGACCAGCCTCCCTAATGTCCTAAACCCTAAAGTGGCTTACAAGCAGCGGGGCCCTTGACCAAAGGGACCAAATGGGTACCAAGAGCAGGTGTCTCAACCGTAACCATGATAAATGACCTGAGGGAATTTGCTGATGCTTGAAAACTACCTTAAGAATCCTGAATCTAGGGGCGCCTAGTTGGCTCAGTGGGTTAAAGCCTCTGCTTTTGGCTCAGATCATGATCCCAGGGTTCTGGGATCGGCCCCGCATCAGGCTCTCTGCTCAGCGGGGAGCCTGCTTTCTTTCCTCTCTCTCTGCCTGCCTCTCTGCCCACTTATGATCTCTGTCAAATAAATTAAAAAAAAATTTTATTTAAAAAAAAAAAGAATCCTGAATTTAGGGGTGCCTGCGTGGCTCAGTGGGTTAAAGCCTCTGCCTTCAGCTCAGGTCATGATCCCAGCATCCTGGGATCAAGCCCCACATTGAGCCCCACATCAGGTTCTCTGCTCGGCAGGGAGCCTGCTTCCTCACCTCTCTCTGCCTGCTTGTGATCTCTGTCAAATAAATAAAATCTTAAAAACAACAACAAAAAAGGAATCCCAAATCTAGGCATAATTAGAATAAGAAGGTACAAGAATGACGGAGATAAAATTTCCCACCATTAGCTTGATGGGATGCAGGCAGTCAGAATTTGTCTTTAAAAAAAAAAAGATTTCTTTGTGGAGGGAAAATAGTGCTTGGCTGCAGGATAGCCAGTGATTAGAATCTTTTTCAGTATGACTTTGTTTTGTTTGCCTCCATCTTCCCAGCATCTAGCATGATGCCTGGCCCAACAGGCACCCAATAAACATTTGTTGAATTAATAACTAAAAGAGGACAGGTGTTTCCCAGCCTACTACCTGGAGTGTCAGACATCTCCGAGTCACAGGAATATTGGCCCTTCCAAAATCAAGTTTTGAGATACCTGCTTAGGCCTGGGGACACAAGTATCTGGGGGTCATGCCACCATCTGGTCACAGGCTCCAGGGTCCCGGGTCTCAGGGGGAGGCGGGACTCTGGCGGTGGTCAGGCTAGAGATTCAAGACCCTCCTGTTCCCACTGCAGCAGAATATAGTTGGAGCAGAACTGAGAGGTGATCTGGGTTCTATTCCCAGCTCTGCACCAGCTCACCAAGTGACCTTGGATAAGGTCCCTTTCCCTAAGAGGAGCTCAGGTTCCACTCTAAGTCTTCCCAAGATTTAAAGTTCTAGGAGTCAGGGGCACCTTGGTGGCTCAGTTGTTAAACATCTGCCTTTGTCTTAGGTCATGATCCCTGGGTCTTGGGATCGAGCCCCGCATCAGGCTCCCTGCTTCTCCCTCTCCCACTTCCCCCTGCTTATGTTCCCTCTCTCACTGTATCTCTGTAAAATAAATAAATAAAATATTAAAAAAATAAATAAAAAAGTCCTAGGAGTCAATACAGTGCATGGCTCAGAAGGCTGAAAAACAGGCCTCCAAGAAAGCTTAGCCCCTCTTTTGGTCATGCTTAGGCCAGAGGTCAAATCTGCTAAGAATAGGGATCATGAGATTAGATTAAAGTTTCTGTAGAGTTTTCAGGGGAAGACACTGAAATCGCTTTTGATTTTTTTCCTCCCCCAGATCAAGCCTCAAAAGACCAGAAGTATGTTCCTATCTGCTTGGTGGTTATCATCAAAGAAATCCCGACCGTGCAAATCTGGAGGAGGAGCAGGCCAGGGTGAATGGAGCATCAACAACATGCCAGGTGCTGCTGGGGCACTTTAACCTATTCTTTCTAATTCTCAAAAAGATCCATTGAGACAAGCCAATATCTCCAAACTCAGAGAGGGAACCCACTCAAGGGCACAGAACTGGTAAGAGCAGTGGTGTTTAAAATGGCCCAGTGTCTGCCAGTCCCCAAGCGAACTACGCCTCTAGCAAACAGGCTAAGACTGGAATTATCTCAGCGGCCATGTACCACCGGATCAACAAGGATGGGCTTGGGAAGTGAAGAGCTCTCTGTCTCCATTCTGTAGGGCCTGGTCGAAGGTTACATGCACCAGAAATAGAAAGTGTAGAAGCTTAAAACAAACTGCGCTCAGTAGTTCCCAGCACTTGTTCATTCAGCACAATCCAAGGAAAGCAATAAAGGCCTAGAATTCCCACAAGAGTTGGAACCAATACTATGCTCAAAGGTCTCTGTGCAGGAAAAAAATGCAGAGACAAAAGAAAACCCCCCCCAAAAAAATAGCATTTGTTTTCTATGAAGTATTTCCCCCTTAAATTTAACTGTTTTCCAGACCAAAGTTCCCTACACTTCATGTGGGCCTTTATAATGCTAGTAACAGCCTTATGACTTGTCTGGAGTGCTTGAGAAGGGAGTTCATGACTTTGCCAAGGAGCTGTTGCACATTTCCATTTTACGGTAAATAAAAGGGGTCCTCTGCAACTGGTGGAGAGAGGAACAAAGACATGTGAGCATTTTCAGATTTCCATGTAAGTGCTCTGGCCCTTGGACATTCAGTGAGGTATGTAACTAGCTCAGATTATGGATTTTTGATCCTCTAACTTAGTGGCTGAGGTTCTGTGCCTTTTGAGGGGGAAAATGCTACCTAAATCCCTTTCACCCAGAGAATGGCATATTGGAAGTTTTTGATGTTCTACTGGTGCAGAAAGGTAGCTTGAGAACAAACTCTATTCCCAACCACCCACCCAGCCAAATTAACTACCATCACTTTGAGGAAGGGAGAGGGAGCCAATTCTATTTCAAAACAACTTTATCATCTAGACTCCCCACATGCAGGATTATAGGTGTTACAATGGATCACAGAACACAGGCAATGCAATACCAGCTGTGGAGGAAAAGCCTGGCAGAGATTCCAAGAACAGCCTGTCCAGGGTGTCCTATGGCAGGAGGCCAAGCAGGAAGTGCCTTTCCTAACAGTGGGATGGAGGTATACTGGACATGGGAGGCCCATCCATATTTCAGGTTCCACTGGAGTTCCAAGACCCAGTGTAACAGGTTCTGGTGGCTGAAGTCTCCAACCCCAGCCTAAAAGCAGGATTTGGCAATAATGTCTATTCTCTTCTGGGGCCTAGCAACTCTTCAAGCTCTATCCACAGGAGAAGTAAAGGTCAATTATTTTAACTAACTTGGTATCACATGACACCTCTCCTAAAACAGCTGTGCCTCTTCTAATAAGGAAAACAGGGATAGAGGCATCAGGTGGTAGTTACCGCAGAGCCTTGGCTTAAGCTGACTCGAGTGAAAATGGAGGCCAGAGGCATGACTGCAAATCTCAGGAGTCTGAGGCAGAAGGCTGCCCTTCTCTCTGTGAGGAATCACTTCTCAGCACCTAGGGACTGGCAGCAAGGCTGGCTTTATCCATGCTAATAGAGGGTATGAATAATCAAACCCTGAAAAGAAGTCCTGTATCTGACTCCGGGTCTAAAGGCCAGTTTCCCAGCGCCTACCTGAGCTGCATAGTTTTCAAAGCTTTCAAAGGCTGCATCTGCTAGGGGACAAGAAAGTGTTCCTGACAAAGGAGAGACAGCCTTTAGGTCCACGGGGACTGAGGTGTTGCCCGTGTGCTCGGTCTTCCCTAAGCTTTTCACTCAATGGCTGTCATAGTGGTGAGCCCTGGGACCCAAGTTCTACTTGGCTACATGGCAGGCAAGTCCTCTCTTAGAGCACGGAAATGCCAAACCCACCAGCTAATACAGAGATGCCTCTCCATTCTTGGTGTCTGGGAAAAGGACCTTGGCCTCAAGCCGGCCGAATCATCACAGTAGTTGGGCCAGGTCCGAGCTGCACTTCCACAATGGAGAAACAACTGAGAGCCATCATTTGGCTAATATTCTCAAATATTTTAAAATACTTTTAGAAGACAACATTTATAGACATAAAGCATAAGTTCAGTCCCATTCACCACAACCTCCTAGAAAGACAACTTAAGATCTAGTACTTGTGATTCTGTTCTCAAGCAAACCTAAAAATAATCTTGCTCTGATTTTTCACAACAGTATAGTTGACCCTGGGGACCAGCAGAGTCACTCCCAGCCAGTGATCTGGTTATCACTGATCTTATGTGAGTGCGCACTTGCAACAGTTCTCTTAAAATTAAAGAGAAATCACAGTAACTTTTCCAAAAGACTATTAAAACTGTCACTCAGAGAAAACACTCACTGTAGGCTAAAGTGTTTTTAAAAAGACAGGACACTAGTTCGGTTTTGGCTGGAATATTTTTTTAAAGTTCCTCCATCAGTTTTCAATGGCAGGACACACAGGGCTACCAGGAGAGCAAGCTGCCCTTGAAGAGGGTTTGGAAGCTGCTTCTGCCGATTCTTGATGCCTTGCGTCCAGTAAGCCGCAAGTGTCAGTAACACGAACGAGTGGATGACAGTGAACGACTCTGTCCTGGTGTTTATTAACATTTAACTGTTTGTAATTTAATTTAAATGTTTATTAACATTTTAACTGTTTATCTGTTTATTAACATTTAACGTTCCAGGGTGGGAGGGAGGCTGAAAAGCCTATTGAAACAAGGGTGTCTTACAAGGGCTTTTGGGGCTATGCTTTTTCTATCTGAAAGCTAGTTGTTTAGATAAAGCACCACAACATGGAGACTTTCATATATCTGTGTTTATTTTGCTCTTCTTTGTGATTTAAATAAATAAAAGGGCTCACACATGTTAACAGAAAGACAGGCAGGTATGCGGCAGGGCAAGCGAAGTAACACGCTCTCCGTGTATACTGATGGCATCATCAGATATCACCACTGGGCCCTCTCCTCCTCACTTTCTGTGCCAGTCCTGAACAGCACTGCATCTGCCTAGTGCTGCTTTTGTACCACTACATACACTGAATGCAAACACAGAAGAATACAGGGTTTTGTACTAAGTTCTGTCCTAGTCCTGTACTGCAAACACAGTGTGGGGGGCCCTGCTCACACGGCTGGCTCCACTGACCCAGCCCTCAACAATCCTGTTAGTTTCTCATTAATGAGAAGTCCCATCAGGTCTCTACCAGAGTCACCAGCAGGGTGATGAGGGCTGTCTCAAGAATATTCAAACTGTGACCCTTCCCTCCACAGCTGCTGACCGCTCAAGGCACTTCCAACTCGAAGAGCAGGGCCATGTGAGTGGGACAAGAACTGTAGCAGACGCTTTAACGTTGGTGTTCGAGCCCCTCATGGGACAGTCCTCAAAAATTTCAAAGACATATTTTATGCACTGGCTAAGGATGGGTATGAGACTCAGCCAAAGGAAAGAAAAGAAACCTATTTTTATGCACGAGGGCAAATCACAGGGCAGGTCCGTTCACAGTCTTCTTTCTGTCTGTGCCAAAACTGCTCCAAAGCTTGACTCAGTCATAAAGTGTATGAATTTATTTTCAAAAAAAGACCCGCAAAACCGCTTTTTATACTTACCTCTGTAACAGTTTTTCCCTCTTGCTCTTAACTAACTTCTACAGTCCTACTGGGGACTTTGTCATCTGTCCATTCATCCTCCCTCTACCCATTCATCCAATCCTTCATCATGCGGCCCTCATCCTCCCTCCATCACCCATCTTTCCATCCTCCTTCCAGTCTTCCTCCCATCCATCCAGAGCTCCCCACCGCCAAAGGCAACTCCCAGAGCATTCACCTACCCTGTGGCAAATGAAGAATATCACCATAAAGAATAAAACATGAACATCACTGTGAATGAAAATTGATTATTTAAAGGAGGATACTGGGGACGCCTGGGTGGCTCAGTTGGTTGGACGACTGCCTTCGGCTCAGGTCATGATCCCGGAGTCCTGGGATCGAGTCCCGCATCGGGCTCCCAGCTGCATTGGGGAGTCTGCTTCTCCCTCTGACCTTCTCCTCGCTCATGTTCTCTCTCACTGTCTCTCTCTCTCAAATAAATAAATAAAATCTTTAAAAAATAATAATAATAATAAAGGAGGATACTGGCGCTGGGTTGGACTTCCCCTTTCAGTAAAGACTTCAGAAAAAGTTATCTGCAATTTGGAATTCTAGCTCCCAAATCCCATGGGTGAGCAAGCGTGCTAGAATCCAGGTGGGAGGCAGGCACACAGAGCTCTCTCAAGGCCGTCCCTCGTGGGAGAGATGCTCCTAAAAATTAAGAAAGACCTGGTAAGTGCCTCCCTGGGAAGGCTACCCCAACAGGAGAGCAGCTTATCCAAGCTCCTAGCCCTGTCATCACTGATGCAGGCTGACTCTGAGGGTTCTGCTGAAGCACTGGGTGAGGCTGTTGGTCCCATTTCCTCTTAGAATGTCCATGTGAACTCCTGTAACCTTCCATCAATTACCCCTTCCTTACAAGCTACTGTGTTCTCTCTCCTCTCTTACAATTATTCACAAAATCACCCCTGCCCACTCCCCCCCGCCCAATGTCTTGCTGATTAAGGCAGGAGAATAAATGGGACTCTCCTTGGTCTCATATTTGCCTTCCTCTTGCCCTGCTGAAGAGCATTGTTGTCACTCTGCTTCCTTCCACCTTAAACACTGGCTCTCCTTTGCTTGGCTTTCAAAGGTCTTCCTTCAAAATTCACTCCACCCCTTTAAGCACACTGCACTCCATGGCCAGGCTGGCCAGTGTCCCGTGAACACACCCTGCCTGTGGATGCCTCTGGGCCTTCCTACATGTGGGTTATTCTTCCCTCCAATTCAGTTTGAATCTATCATCTGCCAAGGTACCACTGCCTTCTCTGTCCAAATTCATACGAACACTTACTTAAAAGTCAACTGGAACTCAACAAACTCCTTTACTGGCTGTTAGTCTTTCCTATGAGCTAGTCACATGTACGTGTCAGACAGGAAATTCTTTGAAGATAACATTAGCATGGGTCGAGCACCTAGAAGGCCTCACTTATTAACTCAATAATATCAAAGCTATCTCTGTATAAGGCAGAGTTTAAACTGGCCTTTGGGCAATGAAATCACTGCAAAAAGCCAAGACACGCAAACTTGCAAGCGGACGTGTCTGCAGCTTTGGAAAATGTCTCCCTTGCAGCTGAGCTCTAAGGAAGCCCACATTTCTGTCCTGAGGTCCAACAGCTCCCAGCTCATAACCTTGCGTTCCACACCTGTCCTGCCTGAACCCAGCTAGAGCAGACTTAGCTGAGAACAACTTATCTGACACCTGAGCATCTATAAAATTCTCACACTTCTGCATTTCACTTATCTGTTTGAACCTGTAATTTCACTAGTTCGACTTTGAAAACTTCCATTAGAAATTAAAATGTGAAATTCAGAGCCTAGGAAAGAAAATACACCCTTACTAAACAAAATAAAATATTCTGGCAATCTTGGGAACACTGGCCTGGGTTTCAGCTACAGGACTGCAAAGAGTTAGACCAGTCTAAAACAATGCTCAGAGCCCCAAAGCAAATAAAATGGAGCTGAACAGCTTTGAAGCTGTTGAGGTACAAAAGGGAGAGTTCCTGGAGATACTTTTTATTCTCAGTCAGACAGTAATGTTACAAACAACAAAAGACATTTTCTAAGGCTCATAGTGTTTGCTTAATTTATTTTTAAAATGCACACATGACCCATGCCAATGCAAACACCAGCAAAGCTGGGAGGACTTTCCTCCCAGAGAGTCATGGTAGTATCATTAAACCAGAGTTTCCTGACAATCCCCTTCTGGTACAGAACGTTCTAATCGGCCAGCAAATGGGGCAGGTTCCTCTGTTCTGCACTGCTTCCTCCTGGTCACAAATTCTTCTGGAGCTCCTAAAGATGAATGAGAAAGTCTCTACAACCTGACAAAAAGTGTATAAACCTCAGGGAACAACCGGCAGACTTTGCTTCTGCCAGCAAACCTCATCTGAATGTGGCCTAGAAGAACATTAGACTCACACTGGGTTTCTGGGTTCCAGTCCATGCTCTACCCCTAATTTGCAATGTGAATGTGAACAAGTCACTTACAACTTCCATATTATTTTGTCAGATGAAGACTATAACAACAGAAGTCATGAGACGGTTATGAACTGAGAAAAGGCACAGTAAATGTGCTTTGAGTAACATAAAGTGGTTTACATGCTGGACAGACAGTATTAAGCCCAGTCCAGTCTTTGGACCTCTCTGTACCTAGGTCAATGGCTCACAAATAGGGAGATTTTGTCACCTCCCTGCCCAGGGGACAGTTGACAGCGTCTGGAGATATTTCTAGTTGTTACACTTGGGCTTGGAGAGGTACAATGCCACATACTGGGTAAAGGCCAGGATACTGCTACACATCTTATGATGCCTTTAGACACCCCCACTCCCTGCCTCAAGACACACCTGGCCTAGTGTGAATAGTCTTAGTACTCTGGCTGAGAAACCCTGCTCTACACTCATCACTTAGTGGACTGCAGCCAGTCTCACAGCATTAGATACAATCCGTGTCACAATTCCGCAATTTATATCTCCACCCAGACCTCTCTCCTGAACTCTATATGCAACTTGGAGTACAACAGCGCACTTGATATCTCCATCTGGATATTTAAAGAAATACCCAGTGTGTCCCCAAAATGGAACTCCTGCCCTCTCCCCACTTTTTTTTTTTTTTTAATATTTTATTTATTTGACAGAGAGTTAGAGAGAGAGCACAAGTAAGCAGAGCGTCAGGGAGAGGGGGAGAGAGAGAAGCAGGCTCTCTGCTGAGCAGGGAGCCTGATGTGGGGCTCGATCCCAGGACCCTGGAATCATGACCCGAGCCGAAGGCAGCTTAACCAACTGAGCCACCTGGGCGCCCCTTTATTTATTTTTTTAAGATTTTGTCTGAGATAGAGAGCAAAGAGAAAGAGGAAGAAACAGACTCCCTGCTGAGAGTATAGAGTCCTGCGTGGGGCTGGATTCCAGGCTGAGATCATGACCTGAGGCAAAGGCAGGTGCTCAAACAACTGAGCCACCCAGGTGCTCCCTCTCCCCACTTCTACCATAGCTTTTTCCTCTCCATTGACGATGGCAATTCCATCATTGTAGTTGATCAGGCCAAAAACCTTGGTGTCAACTTCACTCCATTCTCACATCCCGCTTCCAAAGGTAGGGGCTTTATTGATTACCTCTCTGCTCAAAAGCCTTCAATAGTTTCCTCTGCCCTTGCAGCAAAAGTCCAAAGATTTAGAAGGGCCCACAAGGCCCTCCATGATCTGGTTTCCATCTTCTAACTTCATCTTTCTCTACTCTCCTCCTCCTTCACTCTGTTCCTTAAACAAACCAGGTAAACCTCAACCTCAGGGTTTGTAATGGCTGTCCCTCTGCCTAAAATTCACTTTCTCTCTCTAGATACCTTTGGCAGAAATAAAATCTGACTTTAAAGGGGATAAGGTAGCCCCCTGAGTAAGTTCTAGTCTAAAGTATTAAGCATGTTCAAAGGGAGATTTTAGGTTCGTTCCAGAAAGTAAAACTTTCGACACTGTATCTTTTGACAATAATAAAGGAATATAGATAGGTTTTGTGACTTTGAGAGATAAAGGTGTTGCCGTCACAAGAGTGACTTAATGGAAATTTCAATGTCAACAAAAATCTAAACCTAAGTGACTATGGAGCTTCTAGGGACTCTCCCATGGGAGGCTACAGAGAAAGACTGGTTTCTATAGTTGCCACAGAAGCTTGTGAGGGGCGGGGCTTTAGTAGTAGAGAAGTCATATAGTATTTAGTCAACAACTGGCTTGATCGTCATGTGAAATGTAGCACTATTATTATAGAAAGCTCTCTCTCCCTAGCCCACAGCTGTTAGCTCAGCTGGTAATATGAACTTGAACACTATTTATGAGTGGGAAGCAATGTAGTACACTGTTAAGAGAGCAGTCTTGGGTTAACAACACTCGCTTTTGTTCATATCCTAGTTTTTACCATTTCTTAGCTGTATGACCTTGAGCAAATCACAGAACCGGTGTGTGTGTACTTCTGCCACAGCAACTACAAAGGAGGGAAGAGTGCAGCCCCTGTGCCCGGTGCTGCTGTGTCCACTAAACTCGCATCGGACACTGAGCCTGCTCCCTCTGAGGAGCAAATGGTGGAGGTGGGGAGGAAGGGAGGTCACCGGTGTTTGTGTAATAAACTTTGCATAAGTACTTGGCTCCTTAAAATATGTATATTGATAATTTTAACAATAAAAATTAAATGTAAAAAGTTCTTAGCACAGTGCACGGACACAGTAAGTGCTCAATAAATGGTAGTTTGATAGTTCTGATTACTGCATTCGGTCTCTGCATGGGGGTCCTGTGCTTCTGCTACCCAGTCCTTGCAAAAAGAAAACAAGAGCTGGAGAAAATATCAAGTGATCCAAATTTTCCTTTGAACCTTCTTTGAACCTTGCACGAAAGGGTCAGCATCTGAGAGCAAAAATTCAAGTCTTGGGGCGCCTGGGTGGCTCAGTGGGTTGAGCCTCTGCCTTCGGCTCGGGTCATGATCTCAGGGTCCTGGGATCGAGTCCCGCATCGGGCTCTCTGCTCGGCAGGGAGCCTGCTTCCTTCTCTCTCTCTCTGCCTGCCTCTCAGTGTACTTGTGATTTCTCTCTGTCAAATAAATAAATAAAATCTTAAAAAAAAAAAAAATTCAAGTCTCAGGGTAGTGGGAAGGTCACGCTGCCTTCTCACTCCCCATATAACCAACTGGCCCAGCTCTGTAGCCCACCCACCTTCTGGTCAAATCCAGGGCCCTCTGAACTGAGCAAATATTGAACCCAATTCCATTATGTCACCCCAAACTCACCCCTTGTCATTATATTAAACTGACTGGCTACTTCAAGGTAGATAATAAGATCCACTAGCCATTATATCCTCAGGCCCACAGAGCCAAGGATCTGCCTTTTGCAAACCTCCCCCGGTAACCTCTACCATGATTTCTAAACTCTCACCTAAACAGAGAAAATAATTCCTCTAGGCCTTAGTCAAAAGATAGCAGGAGGTCAGGAGAGAGCGGACTTCCAATGTGACAAAAGTAGATGTACTCCTGCTCTAGCTGCAGATCCAAAACATACTCAAGGGGTGGCTGTCAGACAGAGATAGGAAGAGAAGCAGGTGGGAATGTGGGCAGGCAGGGCAGATGGCACTTGGCAGTGGCTGACGCTGGAGGAGCACGATGAACCTCCCCACAAAGATAATAACAAGTTTCTCCTTCTGAACCAGCATTTGGCGGAAGTAATAACAGTGGCTCAGACTGTAATCCAGTTTAAAGGAGGAATATATGACATATACCAGCTCCAAACATTTTTTTAAAGTAAGAACAAAACACATAATAGGAACCATAGGCCAAGTAACAAATAAATGAATTTGGGATTCTATTCAGTTCTCCCAGTGTAAATTATTACTTTTTTTTAGAGAAAGGAAACCAAGTATTTGGCCTTCCTCAAGTATAGCCCCTTGGTTTTTGAAAGCCACACTCTTATTACCATCTGGCCTGAATCAGACCGTTTGGAGTCTTTTTCCTCTGTAAGGCCTTCTCAGAAAACATTTAGAGATTTAAAAAATTACTGCTAAATAAGAAAAAAAAAGCATCTAATTTTAACAGGACTTATTTTCTCCTTCCACACCTCTATGAATTGTTTTTTTTCCACTATTCTCATACTGTCCAAAGCTATACTGGCCTCCAGGGATGAGTCAGAGAGCTAGAATTCATGACAAGATTAGCCTTGAGCCAAATGAGTGAGCACCTATCCTACTGGGACCATTTGTCCTCCGAGCCTCTTGAGCTAATCACATAAAAGGGTTCAGTAAAACAGCATCTAACCTTCATCAATACTTGATCTGACCGTTCACATGGGACAAGTCAGCCACAATTGAGCTGACAATGAGGTCAGCCAATTTCTAACAAAGGCGAGGAGTCAGATTTATGAATATTTGGAGCAGGTCAGCATATACTTACTTTTCTGACTCCCTCTGACAGCTCTCAAATAGGGGAGGGGCCAGGCCCTCTGGGTTGTGGGATGGAGCTAGAGCTGGCATTGCCACTCAGGGCTTCCCCCCCAGACAGAGAGCACTGAGTCCGGAGAGCTTATGGTTATTCAAGTACAGCTGGGGAAGGGCCCCTGGGGTGTCTAGTTCCTGGCACTGACATATGTGCCATTATTTTGACATAACCACGCAGCCCTCACAGAGGAGGCGCATGAAGCAATCTTTTCATTTCATCCTACCAACCTTAACAAGTTAAACTGTAACTATAGAGGCAGCAGGAAACCATATCTGCCTGTTGTAACTGTGGTCCCAGGCTTCCAAGAGCATCATGTTCTTTCCCAGCCTTAATGGCAGGCAGGGAATTTCTTTAGAGTAAGTAAAATCTACTGTCTACTCTGATCCTTGACCCCAAGGCATCAGGTACTCCTCCTCCCATAAAGATGGCATCTGAGGCGAACTGAAAACACATGTCCCAACTCTAGAGCTCAGGGGTTTCTTTCTTCTTCCCACTCATTTACAAATAAAAGGGTGCTAATTACTATAAATACCACAAAGTTTTTGCACCCAAGTTCTTATTTTTACTAACCAGGAAAAGAAGTCACTACTTGACTCATGAACAAGGTAAGTCTTCAGAAAGAAGATGCCACAGGAAATCTTTGATTTATGTGAGGGGCACTTATCTTATTTCAACTCTGCTGTTTTTTACTCCTTGATGATACCGATCAACTCAGTAAATGCCTTCACTCACCACACCACAGCCTCCAACCCAACTGGAGAATCTAGGGAGAGCCCAGGTTCACTTACTAATAATACATGTTTTAGTAATGTGGCACCCTGGACTGGAATCCTAGCTCTGCCTCTCAACAGCTATGGAATATTGAGCCAGTTCCTAAGTCCCTTGGAACTTTTTGTTTTCCTGTCCAAAAAATGAGCGACTATATGTGAAGTACATGGAAACACAGCTGGCACACAGGACGAGCTCAAATCTAACTCTGGTATACCTCGTCTCACCACTGTGTCAGGTACACCCCTGAGCAGACTCAAAGGAAAGCACTGCAGATGACTGAGCCCATCTCTCATAGTCTGTCACCCGCATCTCCTGACCACAGGTCTCTTAAGCATTCTGCCCTCAGCACTTAACCTGTTCACTGTCCTTCCTGTCTTTCCAAATGTATAATTTGAAAAGCCCTTTCCATCAACTCAATCTCTTCTTCCTCTCTGCCCGAACTCTAATCCACAGCCATACACACAAACTGCACATTTTGACTGTGTTCTTATCCCTCCGGACTTCTTGACTGAACCGTTCTGTAATTGCTATGTCCATATCTCATCTTCCCTACTGCACTGTAAGCTGCTGATAGGGATAACTTCTTTCATTCTTCAAATCTCCCACTGAACAGTGGACAATGATCTAAACAGTGCAGAGATGTGTTAGTAAATACTGAGTGCTGTCTGTCTACACCCTAACCCTGCTCCTAAGGAGACTTAAGAGGTGGAGCCAATTCCACTTTAACCAGAAATGCTTTCAGAGAACTTGCCAAATGCTCACAGAAATACATTCTGAATACGAGTCTGCTTAAATTAAGAAACAAGAGGGGCACCTGGGTGATGTAGTTGGTTAAGCAAGTGTCTGCCTCTTGATTTTGGCTCAGGTCACGATCTCAGGGTCGTGATCTCAGGGTCATGAGATGGAGCCCTGCATGAGGCTCCTCACTCAGCGAGGAGTCTGCTTGTCCCTCTCCCTTCTCCTCTGTCCTTTTCCCACCTCTAAAAATAAATGAAGAAAAAAAAAAGAAACAAAGAAAAGCAAGAAACAAGGGAGGCTCCAGTTTCTCTTTGGGACCTAAGTGCCACATTCTCAATGCATTATAGCCAATAGTCTCTGAATAGCACCTCCAATGAGAGCCTTTTCTCTGGTTCTTGCAAATACTACTTCTAATGATTCTACAGAGTTCATGAAAAAAAATTAGGTGACATACCATGAATTCATCAACCACAAGAAATCTTAATAGCCTCTAGCCTCACCACAGCCCACTCCTTCAAAAACAAAAAACAAAACAAAACGACAACATGGTAGGACCTCACTAAGGCTGGGAGGTAATCTACCCTGACCCCTGCCAACCCCATCTCACCGTCCCAGGCCAGGGCAATCATCACAGAACTGGAGAAAAGGCATCAGTCCCTGAAGGAGCTGCAAACAACTCACAGGTTCACAACTTAGGAAGATGAGTGCATGCCCTGGCCAGGCACACCAGCCGTCTCCTAAGACCACAGTGACTACTGCAGCCAGGGAGCTCACAGTTGGGAGAGGGGGGCTTCCATTACACAAAGCACTGGGGCAACTGGCTCTGCCTCCTTCAGCTTTCATCTTCCCATTAAACTCAGCTGCAAATTCCAGTTCTAACAGGATATGCTTACCCTAGGGCTTGGCTCACCTGCCACCTGGAGAATCATACTGTGGATGGTTAAATTTAAGGAGGAAGAATCTGGAGAAATAGGAGCTTAAATGAAAAACCTTTTATTACAGTGTTATGACATTAAATCTTAACTCAAATACAGCAAAATTTACTGTCTTGCCAATTAACTTTCTTATATCCTGTACAACTAACATGACTCCACAGAATCCTTTACAACAACCATCCAAACAACCAAAAAAAATCAATCCTTTGTTATACCACTAGGGAATGAAGTCTCTCTTACTAGACCGTGAGGAGAAACGGGATTCATATCATCAGGTTTCTTTTCTTTCTTTCTTCGTTATTTTTTTTTTAGATTTTATTTATTTACTTGACAGAGAGATCACAAGTAGGCAGAAAGGCAGGCAGAGAGAGAGAGGAAGGGAAGCAGGTTCCCCGCTGAGCAGAGAGCTCGGGCTCGATCCCAGGACCCTGAGAGCATGATCTGAGCTGAAGGCAGAGGCTTAACCCACTGAGCCACCCAGGCGCCCTCAGGTTTCTTTCCTTAATTCACCTCTTGATCTGGACCATATATAAACCATTAGTCAGAGAAATACCATTCTTAACAACAGACAAGCAATCTGTCCCTCAAATAAACATCAGTTTTATTTTTCAAAATTTGAGGGTAAATGCCAACATGACCCAAGGGCAGACTTAACAGTGTTACGACTGTATAGGTGGGATGCTGGGCCTAATACACAGCATTATTAATCAGAGAAGAATGCACAGGAATGCTCACAGGCCCAAGCCACATGAAACAACGATTACATGAGCTCTTGGCATCAGGGCTTTACTCAACCAACCCAAACCAACAACCAAGAACCATCATCACCCTTAGCAGAGTGTAGAAGACACTGTTTAATCAGCTAGCAAGGAGAGAAGCAGGTCAAGAAATCAAACACCCAGAAGAGTGTCTCAGAACAATCAAAATATTTAAAATCATGGTCAACTCAACAAATAATTCTCTCACTTACTGCCCCATACATAAAAAGTCAAAATATCCCTTGGGCCACTCTGGGTTGTGGGTAAGGAGGTAGAAGGGCCATAAGAGACTGAAAATACATCGACAAGAAGACATGCAAACAAGGTAAGTAAAGCCAAAGCCCAACAATAGTATTTAGGATAAATAACAGAGTTTGTCTTTTTTCCTTGGAAAAACAAAAGTCCCACCCAAAGCCAAAATAAAAACAACAACAAAGTAAGAAAAGATTCCAAAAGCATCTTACTGTTCTAGGCTTAGTATACATTTACACTGGAGGGAGAGCTGGTGATATTTTGACTTTCATTTTTTAAAATGCTAAAGGTAAAACACCTTGTTCTTTCAACACCCAAACCAGAGCAGAGAGACAGTGGTAAATTATAAATGTGGATAAAGTAACATCCACAGGACATGAAGATGGGGGGGGGGAGGGGAGAAGGGGTAGGTTTTTGTATTGTTGCTGTTGGCAGAAGAGCTAAGCAGTCTTAAAGAACATTCTAGGCTTCTAGGTTTGCCATGAAAGGGTATCACAAGTCCCAAGGCCCACCACCTACCCCTTCTCCTCTTCTCCGAGGGCACCTACCTTACTGTAAGTCACTACTGATAAGTTGTTTGCGTGACTGCTGGGGGACAGATTTACAGAGTTCTGTGAGAGTCTATTCTCATCTTGCTCGGTTTGGTCAGGAGCAGGAGCCCATGTGTTTTTGCTGATCGAGTCGAACCCGGAACCCCCAGGGTCTTTTAAGTTGTTTTCATCTGATTGTCGGTTCTTTTGGGGAGAGGCAAACGGGTTGAAGTTTCCTTCTACCTTGCGATGTGGCTGTGTGTTGAACTCCGTTTCAAAAGATGACAGCTGCTGCGTTACTCCTAAAAGTCCACCCACCTCCACACTGAGAATCACCCAAATGACATCTGAAACAAAAAGGGAACTTACATCAGTGACAGGCAGGCCCTCAAGGCCCAAAGCAGCCACCACCAGAAGCCCAAGACGCCACCCAAACCATAGGAAAAAATGTCCTTTAACACGCTAATTTGAAAAGCAAGCTGACAAAGTCACCAGTACATTTGCATGGCATGCATTTCTACATTTGTGGTAATGTCACGTTCAAACTCCAGTACATATTCAATACAGGTCTGTGGTAAGACCCACAAAAGTATTTGTTAAAAGGTTACCAATTGATTCTGATGCATAGCCATATTTGGAAATCACTGCTCCAGAGAACAATGATCTATAGACAGAAATCCAAAAACTATTTTCCCAGAATCATAAGCTCTTTTGGTTTTTGCTTTAGCTTGAATGTATGTAACTTAGAAAAACTCAGGGCAGGCATAATTCCTAAGCCAAAAAATACTTATAATTCTCAGAATTGCAACTTATCAATGACCCCCTCTCCTCCCCCACCTCTCTGAGCAATTTAGAGTGACGACATATTGTCCAAACCCGGACAACTGAGAGTAAACGGGGAACCAATTAATAATGACACCGGGACACATGTGTAAACCACTAACCCTGACTATTAAGGGAAATAACACCTGGGGTTTTTTTCTAATGATCTATGTGATCAAAGGATACCAAAAACTTAGTATGCCCCAGATTTTCTTAAATAATCCAATTTAACACCAACCCTGCCTTTGTCATATAGGGAAACCCCACCATCTACACTGAAACCGTAAGAGATTTGTTTTAAAAAGATGCACCACAGGACTTTTGGTCATAATTCAGCTATTTCCTCAACTGCTGAAACTAAGGGTTCAAACAGAAGAATAAAGAGACAGTTTCCTTCAATGTTCTGCATCTAAATTTAGAGAACAGTGACATCAACTTTTCTGCTGGAAAGCTTTTAAAAAGCAAGCTACAGAAAGGCCAAGAAGCTCTAACGTGTAAACCCAGCTGAAACAAATGTGAAAAGCTGTCCAAGACTCCTAAATAACTGCTGAATGGTTGAAAAGAAAAGGCTAATGAATTTCATCAGTTACCTACACCAAAATATATTAAGAATAGGAAAAAAGAAATCCACCAACTAAAAAGAATAGTGAGGGCGCCTGGGTGGCTCAGTGGGTTAAGCCACTGCCTTCGGCTCAGGTCATGATCTCAGGGTCCTGGGATCGAGTCCCGCGTCGGGCTCTCTGCTCAGCAGGGAGCCTGCTTCCTCCTCTCTCTCTCTCTGCCTGCCTCTCTGCCTACTTGTGATCTCTCTCTGTCAAATAAATAAATAAAATCTTTAAAAAAAAAAAAATAAAAAAAAATAAAAAATAAAAAGAATAGTGAAAGAAAATGAGGAAAACTCTCTTGGGCCGTGCTTATTCTCAGTTTTCAATCTGGGGTCGGTATCTGATGAAGGCTATAAATACTCAATTTGCATTCAGTGGTTTGGGAACTCCATTAAAAACTTGGTTCCAAGTGACAGGCTAGGAGCCAGAAGCCTAATAAGTGGAGACGCAGTGACATCTGCTGTTCGCTTCTGGAGTTAGCAGCTCTGCAGCCATGGGCCTCACAAGTATGATACCCAGGAACGGGTAATCCACCCCAGACACAGCTTTTCTTTTCTTTCTTTCTTTCTTTCTTTTTTTTTTTTTTTTTAAAGATTTTATTTATTTATTTGACAGAGAGAGAGATCACAAGTAGGCAGAGAAGCAGGCAGAGAGAGAGGAAGGGAAGCAGGCTCCCCGCTGAGCAGAGAGCCCGATGCAGGACTCGATCCCAAGACCCTGAGATCAAGACCTGAGCTGAAGGCAGCGGCTTAACCCACTGAGCCACCCAGGCGCCCCAGACACAGCTTTTCTGATGGCAAATGTGAATCCTCATGTAAACGAGGGCGACAGAAGCTCAAGCTGTTGATTTTTTTTTTAAAAAATATTTTATTTATTTATTTGACAGAGATCACAAGTAGGCAGAGAGGCAGGCAGAGAGAGAGGGAGAAGCGGGCTCCCCACTGAGCAGAGAGCCCGACGTAGGGCTCGATCCCAGGACCCTGGGATCATGACCTGAGCCGAAGGCAGAGGCTTTAACCCACTGAGCCACCCAGGTGCCCCTCAAGCTGTTGATTAACATTGTAAGCCAGGATATGCAGTGCGCTACTTCACTCGGAAATGTGGAATGGTGCCAGGAATACTGGGTCAGAGGACTTTCATTCTAAACTCTAAGTCAGTCTCATAAACCAACATGACATAGGCCTTAAAAAAAAACAATTCAATGGCAGGCGGCTGAGGGAGATTCACTCCATGCTTTCCTAGCCTAGATTTCTAACCAAAGGCAAAATCTCTTCACTCTATTATCATTTTCCCCAAACAGATGTGCCCTACCTTATAGTACATTAATTCTTCTCTTCTTTCACCCATCTATTTTCCAAAGTCCTTTTCTAAGTATGTGGTATGTTTTACACACTCAGGTATAGGTCATATGCTTCCTTCACTTAGCTCAGGAAACTAAATGCTTACGAGAAGAGATAGGACAGTTTTCTCAAGACTGTGATCAGTATATGAGACTAATGAGACATTTTCCCCCTAACTTTAAGAACTACTGTTTCTTTCATATAACTCACTGGACCATATCATACATAAGCCACCGCACTCTCTTCACCTTGGCTATTCTTCTATACTGCTCCCAGATTTTACATAGTAGCTCTAAATAGAAAATCATTTAAGAAACCAATGGTTTACACCAACAATGAACACTCCGGTTCTGATCCTCCCGAGTTATTACCATGATGGGTCATTATGAACAGCAAAATACACCTTCTACATGGTACAATCTAACCCATCTAGGTACTACTGCTAGCCCTCATGTTTCAGATGTGTTCATCCCATGCATACTGTGTGTGAATGAGTGTGTTAATCAAATAAAAAGGGTGATAAAAATGGACCAAATAAGCTTGTTTCAAGCTCCAATTCTTGCCAAAATGCCTTAATTACTGTGATAAGAACTAACTGCCAGCCACATTTTACTATTTGTAATGATAAAATCATCTAATGGAATGGCTGTACTTTTTACATAAAGGATCTGAAGTATGGAGGCAGAAGTGATGGGTCCAAGATCAGACTTCAAGTTAAAAGTCAATGTACATGATGACTGAGAATGCTCAATTCTCACACAAGCTTTTACAACTCATACTTATTTTTCCTCAATAGGAACTGGGAATCAAGAAGAACCCAGGAAACTACAGCTATAGATAGGGAGTCCCATTTCCCAGGCCAGATTATCTTTACCCACAAACATATATGATCTTTGGTACCAATAACAAAGATGGGCCAAGAGGATGCCCTAGAAAAGTAGCCAATAAAGCAGACTCAAGTGCCAAGCCTATACATTCAGGGCTTAGTAAGCAAATGGAGAAACTGATTTAGAGTGTCTTGCCTTAAAATGTTTTTCAAAAAGGACCTGAGCCAGGACTCTGGAACTAAATGGTACTGTAAATAGTTTCATTCAACTTCTCCCTTTTACATATAAAATCTTTAATAAGTATATAACTTTAATGATAGTATAAACTTCCTTTTGTAGAAATGTGTAATAAATTACTAAAGAAAGACATGAACTTTTTATTTCTTAAGTTTAGATTATTAGACTTGCAGAGTAAAAGGAAAATATTTTGGGGCTCTTGGGTGGCTCAGTTGGTTAGGCATTCAACTTTTGATCTCAGCTCAGGTCCTGATCTCAGGGTCATGAATTCAAGCTCCGCATTAAAAAAAAAAAAAAAAAAAAAGGAAAATATTTTACTTGAAGCCCAACTCCATAATCTTAATGAACCATGCAGACAAAGACATTTCAGATTATGGTAGGAATGTTAAAAAAAAAAAATACTGCGTATATCTAAAGGCTAGTATCACAGATCAAATAACACGATAATAAACATGAACAAATATCTAATATTTGTCCACTACAAGAGAATTGCTAAAAATCAGTACAAAATTCAAACTGGTAAATTTGTTTCTTGTGGGGTTATGAGTTATCATACATGCACAACATGGGTACATGTAAACGGGGGTTGAATACGTAAATGAATAGTGAAATGCTGGGAGCAAGGTTTCTTACTGTTGAAGGATATGACAGATGAGCAAGGAAGGCAGGCATTCTAAAATGAACTCTGTGGTACTAGATTAAAGTCAGAGACAGCAGTATCAACTCACGTTTATCTTAATACATATACAGATGAAGAAAATCAGAAACAAGGATAGATACATCTGTTTACAGAGGGTAGTATGTATCCACAAGTTACCCACCTCTGCCCACGGTGGAGGAGGAGGCCTAGCGGTTTCTGAACAGTATTGTCTAATTAAAAAAACAAATCTTCCTCAGAGAAATGGCTGATTCTGGGGCTAAGACATGGAAAATATAAGATGAGCCTAGAATATCTTTTTAGTATCAGAAAGTAAGAAAGTGTTAAAAAGGAAGGAAATAAAAGGATAGGAGTATGTCATAGTGATACAGGAGATACCTGAAATTCTACATATCCCCCAACCCATCCTGAGTGTGGGACAGACTTAGTGATTTGCTTTCAAAGAACAGAGTAAGGAAAGAGAAAAACGGTAACTTTACAACAGAGAAACTGGCAACCAAACAATTTAATCAAGTGACCGATGTTTGTATCACCAGTGATACTACGTAAATATGAGGTACGCCCTGGCAAGGCACTTCACCTCTGCTGTATTCTTCCCAAAATCTATACCATCAGTCTGAACTGAGGAAAACATGAGAAAAGCTCCACTGGGGTACATTATAAAGGATACCTGCCAGTATTCCTCCAAACAGTCATGGGTCATGAGAAACAGAAAGACTGAGAAACTGTCACAGATCAGGGGAGAGTGAAAGTCAAAACAACTACATGTAACACGGTACCAGAGACTGGATTCTGGGAACTGAAAGAAGTCATGAATGGAACTGATAAAGTCTGTGCTCACTTCAGCAGCACATACACTAAAATTGGAATGATACAGAGGTTAGCAGGCCCCTGCACAAGGATGATACACAAATTCATGGAGTGTCCCGTATTTAAAAAACAAACCAAAAAAATCTAAAGTCTGGAGTTCAGTTAACAGTAATATGCCAATGTTGAGGTCTTTATTCTAACAAGTCATCCATTCAAAACTAGACTTGAGTTCACTCCTATATGCTCTCCTTTCCTAAGCAATTCTTCTCAGTACCGCAGCAAGGGCCAGTTAATAGTCTTCAAACAGAAGGAACAGCAACAACTATACAAATGAGCCATCACCTTGATGTGGATATTAGGGAGAAGCTGCCCAGTGTCCTCCAGAGCAGGCATCTGGCCTGTGTAAGATGCAGACAGAAGTCACTTAAAGCAATAATCTGCCACATCAGTATGTTGAACTTGGGTCTGGGCTTCCCAAGGGAAAAGTCCAGGGGACTTGAGAAAGCATAAACTTTTACAAATTCAGTTTACAAAGACACCTCAAAGTGGTTCAAACTGTGGCTCAGACTGAAATCTTGTAGGCTTTTGATCCCTAGAGCAAATGCCTTGGGCTTCTCCCAAGGAGTCATGAGACAAGAATGCCACAACACCAGGAGACACACAGCCTGGCTTGAGTCAGCATGCGCATGGAAGACTACCATGGAGGTCACGTCTAGGTTTGGAGGTGGTGGATTCAAATCCTTCCTAAAGCTCAATGCATCTTCAAAGCGCAACAGGAACCTCACATGTGCCCTAAGGATTAAGAAATCACTTGGATCGGAGAAGTACACAGGCTCTAGTCAACTGCTGGGCTACAAACTATAGGTTCACATTTCATCTCCATAAGAGGGCTGAGTACATACTGCCTACCTTCTGTGACAGAGGCTGGAGAGGAGAGTTTGAGCACTGCCAATCTATGGACTGAAACATTCCCAGACAGTAAGCAGTGTGAAGTCTCAACCTGTGCCTGTCTCTTGGAACTACCAAGGCAGGAGTGTGTATGTACCACTGGGAAAAGGAGGCACTTCCAATTGTCAGCACTAATCTACCTAGTCTCAACTTCCAGTCTACATTTCCACATTATTTACTCAACACAAAACGGTCATGACAATGCCCAGGCACTCTGATACTTTCATTTTATCAACACACCACCTATCTCAGCACCTAAGTGGGGAGAAGGCAGAGCCAGACTCCAGTTCTTCAGCTGCTACGACTGATGGCTGAACCACTGACTCTGCTCAAACCCTGTTCCCTACCCACCCCACCTTGCCACAAATGTATTAGAATCTTGTTCCTTGGTTTCAGTATTATTCTCAGGGAATTTCCTTTTAAAATGCAAATGACCTTCAAAGGAATATATTAAGCTACCTTAAACTCATCAAATCAATCACTAGGCTCAAGTTCACAAAGGGGAAAAGAAAAAGGCCTAAGAAAGAGCAGTGGAAGCCTGGATGAGATGAGATGGTGAAGGGTCCCTGGGGCCCCCAATACATTGAGGGGCTCAGAAAGAAGAGTTGAAATGGCAACAACAAAGAAACAATTCCTACTTCACAATTTTCCTGAATCATGCCCTACTGAAAAATTATGAGCCTTTATGTTAATTTGGGGGTGGGATGGAGGACTACAGTGATCCTTAAACCACTCAATTACTAGCTTCGGTCTTAGGAAACAAGAATCTCTGCTTCCAAATCCAGGAAATCAGTGCCATGGAACTGAAAGAGTAAAAACATCTGAGCTCAAAGATGAAAATCAGCTCAGAGTGAAAAACCCTGCCCTCAACTGGGCTAGAAGGACAGACACTTATAAAGGCAGGTACAAAGGTAAGAGAAAACATGATTTCTCCCAAGGTCATGTAGCAGCTACAAAATGCTTTAACAACCCTCTGCGTGACTACTGCTTTCTTACCAATGATACCCGCAAACCCATTTTTTTGTAGCATCGATTACTGAGGACTGTTGTTAAACTGCCCCTGTCTCAAAGTAGCACCAAACCCTAATTAATCCTGCCTTCTAATCCTGCCTCAGAAATAGCAACCAATCCAAAACTGACCATTTCCCTGAGAGCGTTCTCAGAATCTTTCAGCAGGAACCCAAACCGTACGAAGGCCACATCCCTCCTCCCTCTTGTGTGGCATTCCACAGTTCTGCTGGAGAGCCTGCTCTCACCTATTACACCAATAAATTCTGGTTGTGTCAGACTTCGGGCTTGTTTCAGGTGACCTTTGAAATGAGAAGCCTTCCTCTCTTCCCCTTCCCAGCTTCAACTTCCAGATGCAGAGCCTCCACCCCTTCCTACTTCCCTGCTTGGGCAGACCACCCTCTCCTGCAGGGGGCCTGAGCTGGCCCAGCCACCAGCTGATACCTCGGGAAAGCAGAATGCATTCATTCAATGAAATGGAGGTCATAAAAAAAGAGAGAAGGAACAGCCTCAAGAATAAAGAAAACCCAGGAGTATATGGTGTTCTAGAAGCCTCCTCACAAGTGTTTCAAGGAGGACAGAGTCATCAACTGGGTCCTGTGCAGCTACTAATTCAAGTAAGGTTGAGAAAGTGAGAACGAAGCATTGGAGGTGGCATCACGTAGGTCACTGGTGTTTTGAAAAGAGCAGTTTCAGTGGAGTGGTGGGGACGGAGCCCAATGGAAAGAATTTAGGAGTCCAGAAATCAAGAGGTGGAGACAGCCATTTCTGATTGAAAATTTTCCAAAGAGTTCTGCTATGAAGGAGAGAAGTGAAAAAGGGAAGAAACTGGAGAAAATAACAGCATTATATTATATGCAAGAGCAAGAAATTTTTAGAAACCTGAATGTCCATCAGTAGTGACTGGCTGGAAAAATAACACATCTACCTGAGGGGAGACTCCACAGCCATAAAATATAATGATTTCTACAGTGATCTCTAGAAGATATTATTAAGTGAGGGGGGAAAAATAAGATGCAGATCAGTATCTATATAGTTATCACACTTGTGTAAGAAAAGAATCAAAATTACATATATTGGCTAGTATTTGCAAGACAAAGCAAAACAAACAACACTGTACAGATAAACCATAAATGAACAAATAAAAATGGATATCTGGCTGAAGGAGGCGGTAATGGGAGACTCCTCTAAATATATCATTCCTAAACTGTGACTCAGGAATAGTAGAAACAGGTTCGATACTGGAAAAAAAACAACAACAATAAACAACAAAAAGAAAACAAAAACAGGGGCCTCTAGGTGTTTCAGTTAAGCATCTGCCTTTGGCTGGGGTCATGATCCCGGGGTCCTGGAATTAAGCCCCACATCAGGCTCCCTACTGAGCAGAAAGCCTGCTTTCCCTCTCCACTCCTTGCTTGAGTTCCTGCTCTCACTGTCTCTTTCTAATAAATAAATAAAAATTGTAAAAAAAGAAGAAAATAAAAAAAGAAAACAATAACAAACAAACCTAGGTCAAAGGGAGAGAGAGAAAGGACTGGAGATAAATTCTGTAGGATGGTGACTGGCATGGATAGATGTACACTAAATGCCAGATTATTTATGTTCAACTACTTAGCACCATTTAAGTAGCATTAAAACACAAACAAAAAGGGATACCCGGGTGGCTCAGTCTGTTGAGCCGCCTTCAGCTCAGGTCACGACCCCAGGGTCTTAGGATCGAGTCCTCTATGGGGCTCCTTGCTCAGGGAGCCTGCTTCTCTTTCTGCCTGCCACTCCCCCTGCTTGTGCTTTCTCTCTCTGATGAATAAATAAAATCTTTAAAAAAAATGTTTACTGTGTTGCCCTATTGGAAGTCAGTCAATATTAAGATTAAATGTCTGAGAACTGGCTATGTCTAACTATAGTTGAAGGACCATAATGGCAACAGGAAACAAAAAAGCAGAAAAGACCTCCTGACTTAAACAAGTTAACATTTAATGTTGTAATTCAAAAATGAAATAGTTTCATAAAGATTGGGCATTGACTTCTCAGTGAACACCACCTGTGGTATGGAAGACAACACAACAAAATAGTAACCAGTTTTCAATCAATCATATTACTATACAGCAGTCTGCTCTGTAGACCACCTACATCAAGGTCATGTGGCTTACATGTGAAAAAATACAGATTCCTGGGTCCCTAACTACAATGAACTAAAACAGGTTTCATATATGAAATCTAAGAATTCAGGATTCTACCCTAAAGAAGGGTATCTAAACTTTAACTTTCCCTCTTCATTCGTTTCCCTGAAAGCAACTAGAACACTAACTCCTTCCTCTGAAAACCGACAATTAAAGGTAAAGAATTAAGCATTTAATCTAGCCTTACTACAAAACTAAATTTCAGAATGTCATTGTTGACGAAGAAAACATTTTTTAAAAA
The DNA here is from genome assembly GCF_011764305.1 of Mustela putorius furo. Classification (NCBI taxonomy): domain Eukaryota; kingdom Metazoa; phylum Chordata; class Mammalia; order Carnivora; family Mustelidae; genus Mustela; species Mustela putorius. The sequence goes on from NW_025421292.1 coordinate 2,972,606, forward strand.
AAAATCTCAGAAATACTCCAGCTAATGTATGTGAAAGAAATAATCACTTTGTAACCCCTGATGAAATGATTCAGACAACAATCATCAATGAATGAAACCATTAGGCAAAAGGTTGGTTGGCAGAGAAGACCTCTGCAATGGAGGGATCAGGCTATCACTACTATCAAAACCTTTTGACTGCTCTTAGCATCATTAAAGCTATAACAATTTTCAATAGCCAAAAAAATTTTGAAAAAGAAGGAAGCTGCAAGTCTCACAATTTCTGATTTCAAAATTACAGCATTACAGTAATCAAATCAATGTGGTATTATTAAAAAGATGTACAGACCAACAGAAGAGAAGAGAGAGTTCAGAAGCCAGCCCTCATTTATATAGTCAAGTGATTTCTGACAAGACAGGCATGGCCATTCAAAGGGAGAAAGAACAGTCTTTCTAACAAATGGTGTTGAGAAAACTGAGTATCATATGCAAAATAATAAAGTTGGACACTTACCCTCACACCATACACAAAAATTAACTCAAAATGGGTCAAAGACCTAAACATCACAGCCTAAGCTATGAAATTCTTAGAAGAAAATATAGAGAGGAAGCTTCATGAAACTGGATTTGGAAATCATTTCCTGGATATGACAAAAAAGCACAGGCAACCAAAGAAAAAATAAATTGGGCGACATCAAAATTAAAACTTTTGTGCATCAAAGGACACAATTAACAGAGTGAAGAGGCAACCCACAGAACAGAGAAAGTATGCGAAAACTGTGTATTTCATAAGGGGTTAATATCCAGAATATTTAAAGAACTCCTACCAAGGGGTGCCTGGGTAGCTCAGTCATTAGACTAAGTCTGCTTCGGCTTGGGTCAGGATACAGCCCCACATCAGGCATCCCTGCTCAGTGGGGAGTCTGTTTCTCCCTCTTCCTCTGTCCCTCCACCCACTTGTGGATTTATTCTCAATTTCTCTCACAAATAAAATCTTTAAAAAACAAAAACAAAAACCTGATTAAAAAACAACTTGAACAGACAAGCTGAATGGCCAATAAGCACATGAAAAGATGCTCAAGATACTAATCATTAGGGAAATGCAAATCAAAACTGTAAGATACCACTTCACATCTACCTATTAGGGTTGCTACTATTAAAAAAAAGAAAGAAAAGAAAATAACAAGTGTTGGCAAGGATGTGGAGAAACTGGAACTCTTGTCTATTGTTGCTGGGAGGTAAAATGGTACAGCCGCTATGAAAAACAGTATGGCAGTTCCTCAAAAAATTAAAGTGTCATATGGTCCAACAATTCCACTTCTAGGTGGATCCCCAAAAGAACTAAAAATAGGCTCGCCAAAGAAATATTTCCATACACATGTTCATAGAATTATTTATAATACCAAAAGGTGGAAGCAATCCAAGTGTCCAATGATATATGAATGCATTCTGAAAGTGTGGTATATACATATAATTGAGTATTATTCAACCCAAAAAGGAAGGAAATTCTGATTCCATGCTACAACTTGGATGTATCTTCAGGATATTATGCTATGTGAAATAAGCCAGTCACAAAGGACAAATACTGTCTACTAGAGGATACCACTTATATGAGGTACCTAGAAGAGTCAAATTCATAGAGACAGAAAATAGGATGGTGATGTCAATCAAGGCTGGAGAGAGAAATGAGAAGTTACTATTTCATGGGTACAGAGTTTCACTTTTGCAAGATAAAAAGAATACTAGAGGCAGATGGTGATGACAGTTGCATAAAAGCATGAAGGTACTTAATGCCACTAAATTGTATACTTAAAAATGGTTAAGATGGTAAATTCTGTTATGTCTATTTCATAACTAAAACAAACAAGCAAAAAATACGCTGAAGCCCAGTAACTTTAAGTTAGTTGTTCAAGGCCAATCAGTAATAGATTATGTGGCAGAATCAAAAACAACAAAAGTCAGCTCTTTTTAATCCTAAACACTATGCAGCATTCCCACCCCTGGTCATTTTTTAGTGTTCCATCAACCAGGAAATAGGTAATAGTTAAGGGAGACTATTCCTGGCACTAAAGATGGAAATATTAACATCCTCATTATTTAAACTTCTACGGACTATTAATAAAGCATAATCTGAGTAGGTTACAGCACAACTGAAGAACATTAAGATAGATTGCAAGTATAATGAAGCAACTTAAAACACTAATTTAAATTTAAGTACAATCAGGTTTAAGAATATTGCAGGGAATTAAAACTATAGCTATAGCACATAAATAGCCAAACTTACGCAACTGGCATAAAAATATACAGATTAAACTGACATTTTAACAATCATTTTGGCAGTTATGTTGAAAAGCACTTAAGTATAACACTGGATAAAAGGACTTAATATTTAAATATTATCCATTTTATATGCAAATAGGTAGAAAGATGGCTGGTGTTCCTATCCTTTCACTACTACTGCTGAATTTCTCAACCAGTCTGACTGGGACACACTTGGAACTTCTTGACACTTACAGTATTTTTATCAAAGGGTAATTTAAAATAGAGTATTTAAGCAGAAGTACTTCCAAGTAAGTACTTAGTTCATCAGAAAGTCAAATTTTAGACTACCAACTGGTTTACCTAATTCAAACTTAAATACCTTTTTTTAAAAAAGGCCATTCCTCTTTGTACACATGCTTCTAAAATGAAGCTTAATTTAGGACTCTGATACTTTTCTATGGAGTTACTATTTATGTTCTGAATATTTAAAGGCATAACAACAAGACATAAGCTCCATTTGTCTTTTTTAAAAAGTCAAACCTTATCTTTGACATAATTTATAGACAAAACATACAAAACAGCAGTGCTGATGGTAATTGGTTATTCCTGGTGAAAGCTTTTCTGTCCCAGAGATCTGGTAATATACTACATTAACTCTGATCTCCCTTCCCCCTCCTCCTAAAAGAGGACAGGCTTTGTTTCTGGCTTCAGAGAAACCGCTGCCAGTCAACATCACCATCCAAGCAGGGCCAGTGCAAAAACTAGCAAAACAAAACCCCTCCCCCTCATGGTTCTCTCCAAAGAGAATTACATTACAGACATCACAGTCACTGACAAGTCAGAGTCAGAGACAGTGACAAAGCACAACTTCCTAAATGTTTCTTCATTCTCCTCCTCTGCTCATTTTTCACTTTCTCCTTCGTTTCTTTGGTCTGGCACAACTCACACGAGCACCCTGTCCTCCTCTTCATTTCCATCACTGCCTCTTAATAGGCCAAATTCTCTTCTTGGCTCAAATCTGGGCACAGAGCTTTGGAGAAATGAATGAGTACTCTCATCTCTAAACTGAAGTAGGTATAGCAAAATCCACACACGTGGCATCTTAGGGCTCACTCAAGACAATCTGGAATTCTCAACTCTAAAAAAGAAAGTCCATCTCCCCACTCACTCACCTCTGAGGTACACAGCAAATAGAGATGTCCCTCTTAGGCCCCTTAGTCTGGGCCATGATGGCCTGCTACTCATCTCTCTTCCAGAAATATTCCTCAGAGTACTATCACCTCTAATCCACTTCCCATTCTTTCCCACACAGAACCCTGACCCATGCAGGCCAAACTGGACAAGTCACACTGAACCAGACTTTATGCTTCTTTAATGCAGTTTGGAAATGTGCCTTTCCCCTATCACCATGCTGAATCTATTCAGTTAAAACACTGCAGGTTAGGGAAAGCCCTTCCAGACCATTTAACCTGGAAAGTTATTTCTTAATGTTTATTATTGAGAAGTATTTTTAATAGACTTTATTATTTTTCAAGACTTTATTTGTAAAGCAGTTTTTAGGTTCACAGCAAAATTGAGAAGAGGCATGTATACACTCTGCCACGTATGTACAAGTTCCTCCCTCTATCGACATCCCACACCAAAGTTTATATAGCTTTATATAGTAAGTATTTATATAGTAAGTTTTCTATATAGCTTTGTATAGTAAGTCTTTGTTATAATCAATGAACCCACACAGGCACATCGTTATGACCCAAGTCCACAGTTATTAGAGGTCAATCTTGGGGCTGTACACTCCATGAGTGTTGATAAAAGCATAATGACATGTATTCACCACTATGGTATCACACAGAATAATTTCACCACCCTAAAAGTCCTGTGTTCCACCTATTCCTTCCCCCTCCCTCCCCCAATCCCTGGCCACCACTGATCTTTTTATTGTCTCCAGTTCTGCCTTTTCCAGAATGTCATATAAGAATCATACAGGATATAGTCTTTTTTTTTTTTTTTAAGATTTTGTTTATTTATTTGACAGAATCACAAGTAGGCAGAGAGAGAGGAGAGGGAAGCAGACTCCCCACTGAGCAGGGAGCCTGATGCAGGGCTCGATCCAAGGACCCCGAGACCAAGGACACGACCCAAGCTGAAGGCAGAGGCCTAACCCACTGAGCCACCCAGGTGCCCCAGGATGCAGCCTTTTTAAATCGGCTTCTTTTACTTAGACATAGGCATTTCATGTTTCTTCATGCCTTTTCATGGACTGAAAGCTCACTTCTTTTTAGTGCAGGAAGTATTCCACTGCCTGGATGTACCTCAGTTTATTTATCCATGTACCTACTGATAGACATCTTGGTTGCTTCCAAGTGTTTGCAATTACAAATAAGTTATAAATGGGGTACCTGGGTGGCTCTGTGGGTTAAAGCCTCTGCCTTAAGCTCAGGTCATGATTCCAGGGTCCTGGGATTGAGCCCCAAACTGGGCTCTCTGCTCAGCAGGGAGCCTGCTTCCCTCTCCTCTCTCTCTGCCTACCTCTTTGCCTACTTGTGATCTCTACCTCTGTCAAATAAATAAAATATTTTTTAAAAAAGCTATAAACACAGCAAGTGTTGTTTTGTTTTTTTTTTAAGATTTTATTTATTTATTTGACAGACAGAGATCACAAGTAAGCAGAGAGGCAGGCAAAGAGAGAGATGAAGGGAAGCAGGCTCCCTGCTGAGCAGAGAGCCCGATGCGGGGCTCGATCCCAGGACCCTGAGACCATGACCTGAGCCAAAGGCAGAGGCTTAACCCACTGAGCCACCCAGGCGCCCCACAAGTATTTTAGTTTTATAAGAAACTCCCAAACTGTCTTCCAAAGTGAATGTACCATCTTACATTCACGCCCACAATAAAGGAGAGTTCCTGTGGCTCCACATCCTTGCCAGCACTTGGTGCTGTCAATATTCAGGACTTGGGGCATCTAACAGGTGCATAGTAGTAACTTGCTTTAATTTAATTTGCAATTCTCTAATGACATGATAATGAAAATCTTTTCATATGCTTATTTGCTATCTGTATATCTTCTTTCGTATGATGTCTACATTTAAGTTTATGATCCGATTTTGAGTTAATTTTGGGGAAGAATATAAGGTCTGTGTCTAGATTCATTTCTTTGCATGTAGATACTTAGTTGACCCAGCACCATTTGTTGAAAAGACTATCTTTTCTCCATTGTCTCTGCTTCTTTAACAAAGATCAGCTGACTATACTTGTATCCACTTCTGGACTTTCTATTTTGTTCTACTGATCTATTTCTTTATTCTTTCACCAATACCAAATGGTCTTGATCCATATAGCTTTGTATAGTAAGTCCTGAAGTCAGGGAATGTAATTTCTCCACTTCTCTCTCCAATATGAGTTGGCTACTCTGGGTCTTTTGGGTTGGGCCGCTGCCTTCGGCTCAGGTCGTGGTCTCGGGGTCCTGGGATCGAGGCCCGCGTCCGGCTCTCTGCTCAGCGGGGAGCCTGCTTCCCTTTCTCTCTCTCTGCCTGCCTCTCCGTCTACTTGTGATTTCTCTCTGTCAAGTAAATAAATAAAATCTAAAAAAAAAAAAATTTAGAATCAATCAGTTGATATCCACACAAAAGCTTGCTGGAATTTTGACTGGGGATGTGCTGAAGCTATAGATGAAGCTGGGAAGAAATAGCATCTTGAAAGTATTGTCTTCCTATCTCTCTACTTACTTAATTCTTTGATTTCTTTCATCAGAGCTGTGTTCTCCTCCTCATGTAAATCTTGTTCATATTGTGATAGATTTATACTTAGGTATTTAATTTTGGGGAGGATCCTAACATAAACAGTAATATGCCTTTAATTTCAAATTCAAGTTGTTCACTGCTAGTAGGCCGGAAAGTGGTTGACTTTTACATATTAACTTTGTGTCTTGCAACCTTGTTATAACTGCTTATTAGTTCCAGGAGTTTTTGCCATTTTTTCAGATTCTCTATATAATCATGTCATCTGCAAAAAGCACAGTTTTAGTTCTTCTTTACTAACCTACATACCTTCTTTCTTTTAATTGTTTTATCACATTAGTTAGAACTTCCAGTATGATGCTGAAAAGCAGTGGACTTTTCCTTGCCTTATTTCTGATTTTAGAGGGAAAGTTTCTAATTTCTCACCATTATGATGCTAGCTGAAGGGTTTTTATAGATATTCTTTATCAAGTAGAGCAAATTCCTCTCTGTAGCTTTCCAGTAGTTTAACCATGAATGGGTGCTGGATTTTGACAAATGGTTTTCCTGCATCTATTGATAAGAACAGGTCATTTTTCTTCTTACCCTATTGAGGTGATGGATTACATTAATTGATTTTTTAATGGTGAATCAGTCTTGTGTATGTGATATAAATTCCTCTTATCATAGTATGTATACTTATTATTATATATTATTGGATTGGGTTTGCTGCTATTTTGTTAAAAATATTAGCATTTAGGGGCACCTGGGTGGCTCAGTTGGTTAAGCATCTTGCTTCTGCTCAGGTCATGACCTCAGGGTCCTGGGATTGAGTCCCGGGTCGGGCTCCCGGCTCAGCATGCAGTCTGCCTCTCTCTCTGCCCCTCCCCCTGCTCCTGCTCTCTCTTTCTGTCAAATAAATAAATAAAATCTTAAAAAAAAGAGAAAAGAATATCAGCATCTATGTTCTTGAAAGATAACAGTCTGTGTTTTCTTGTAATACCTCTGCTTTGAGTATTAGCATAATGTTGGTCTTACAGAATGAGTTAGGAATTCTGTTTCTATCTTATGGAAGAGATTCCAGAAAAGTAATATAATTTCTTTCTTAAGTGTTTGGCAGAATTCCCAGTAAACTCATCTGAGCCTGGTGTTTTCTGTTTTGTAAGGTTATTGTTGATTCAATTTGTTTAATAGATAAAAGCATATTCATGCTTTCTATTTCTTCTTGTGTTAAGCTTTGGCAGATTGTATCCTTTGAGGAACTGGTCCATTACAACTAGGCACAGAGTTGCTCATAATATGCCTTTATTATCCTTTTAAAGTCCATGGGATCTGTAGTAATGTTCCTTCTTTCATTTCTTAGTTTAGTAATTTGTGTCTCCTTTTTTTTCTTAATAAGCCAATCTAGAGGCTTATTAATTTTTTAAAAAAAGATTTTACTTATTTGACAGAGGGACAGCACAAGCAGGGAAAGTGGGAGAGGAAGAAAGAGGCTCCCTCTGGAGCAGGGAGCCCAACACAGAGCTTGATTCCAGGACCCTGGGATCATGACCTGAGCTAAAGGCAGATGTTTAACCAGCTAAGCCGCCCAGGCACCCCAGAGGCTTACTGATTTAATTGATCTTTCAAAGAACCACTTTTTGGTTTTGCCAATTTTCTCTACTGATTTTGTTTGTAATTTCATTGATTCCTGCTCTAATTTTTATTTTTCTTCTTCTTCTACTTACTTTGGATTTAATTTGCTCTTCTTTTTCTAGTTTCTTAAGGTAGAAGCTGGGAGTATAGATTTTAGGCCTTCCTTTACATTAAGCTGACTATTCTTCCACCTTGGGTACTCTACACAAATGTTCAACACCTTCCTGATTTTAGAATCTTTGACTCCACCACCAAGATCCCACTAGAACTCCAAAAAACAAACAAACAAACAAACAAACACACAAACAAAAAACACCAGACACTAGGATGTCTGAGGTGACAAAAGCCTTAAGGAACCTTTACTAAGAAGTTAATAAAAAACAAGTTAACAGTTGAAGAGTAATTACTGTACATGATTTCACAATATAGTCAGATGTTTTAATAAAAAGAAAAAAAGCTAAAGTAATAATAACATCTAACACTTAATCAGGACTTATCATGCCAGATGCTGTTCTATAAACTTTTATATGCATTAACTCCTTTAATTCCCTCAAAATGCTATGAAGTAGGTACTGTTTTCCTTATTTTATAGATTAAAAAAACCAAGTCACTGAAAGATAAAATAATTTCCTAAAGATCACATTGCTAATTACTATTAACTAGAAGTCAAACTCAGATGATATGACTTCAGAGCTCATGCTACTACTCTCTTGCCCTATTTTACTAAAAAAAATTCATGAATTTAACTATAAATGAGCCAAATAAGAATAGTTTATTCATTCTTAGCAAGCAGTCCAGATTCTATTTCTCAGATGGTTATCTAATACATTTATTATTTGGTCACTATTTATACACTTTGCCCCACCTCAGCAAAAAGAATTAACGACCCACAGAGATAGAAAGCACATTATTGGTTTCCAGAGGCTATGACAATAGTGAGTGACTGTTTACTGGGTACTGTTTTTGGCTCTGGTCATGACTTCTGGGTTATAAGATCAAGCCCTATGTAGGGCTCTCAGCTGGGTATGGAGCCTACTTAAGATTCTCTCTCTCTACCTCTCCCTCTCCTACTCCCTGCCTATCTCTCTCTCCCACTCTTAAAAAAAAAAAAAAAAGAAAGAAAGAAAGAAAAAGAACTATCTACAATATTTCCATTAACAGTAATCCAATGAAATGGTATTCAACTACTAAAAATTTTGTTTTTGAAAGTATTTAATAATGGGGAAGATACTAAAATGTTACTGAGTAGGAAAAACAATAGTTTACACAACTATATGCAGCACAATGTCAAACTAAAAAAACTTTTTTTTGTTTTTAATACTGGATATACATTAACAGTGTTTGTATCAATATAGAAAAGTAAATGTTTTTTGTTCTTTGTATTTTTTGTATTCTCTAAGTTCTATATTTCTGTTATTGTCAGAAAAATATATACTTCTTTTTTAGGTTTTATTTACTTATTTATTTGAGAGAGAGAGAGAGAGAGTATATAAGCTGGGAGAACAGCAGAGGAAGAAAGAGGAGAAGCAGACTCTCTGCTTAGCTGGGACCCCAAGGCGGGACTCGATCCCAGGACCCAGGGATCATGACCTGAGCTGAAGGTATACATTTAATTGACTGAGTCATCCAGGTGCCCCAGAAAAAATACACTTTTAAAAGAATTTAACTGCAAATAACTAATAAGTTTACTAACATAATAGACTTAAAAGTTCCTCAAATAAGAGAACAAAAAGAATACAAATAAAATGGTTGAACTAAATTTAAATATATCAGTAATTACACTAAATGTGAGTAGTCTAAACATACCAATTAGAAGACAGAGATTATCAGACTGGAGAAAAAAAATGACCCAATTATATGCTGTCTCTAAGAAACTGTCATATATAAGATACAGGTAGGTTGAAAGTAAAAGGCTGGAAAAGAATATATCATGCAAACAACAATCAAAGAGAGCTAGAATGGCTATATTAATATCATACAAAGTAGACTTCAGAGCGAAGAGAATTACCAAGGAAAGGGGGACATTACACAATAATAAATGGGTCATTCACTTAGGAGACATAATTTTAAATGTGTACGCACCTAACAACTGAGTTTCAAAATGTATGGACCAACCCCTGATAGAACTGAAAAAAAAAAAAAAAAAAAAAAAAAAAAAAACGCAAATCGAAAGCTGTAGTTGATGTCAACACCTCTTTTTCAGTAACAGAACACTATTAGACCAAACAAAGAAGCAAATAATAAAGACAGAGAAATTCACTGTCCTCAACCAACTGGATCTAATGGACATTTATATAACACACCACTCACAACAACAAATTAACACTCTTTTAAAGTACGCATGAAATATTCACCAACAAGACAGACTGTATCTCCTGGGTCAAAAACATTTTAAATTTAAAATAACCGAAATCATATAAACTTGAGCTCCCTGACCATAATGGAATGAAACTGGAAATGATTAAACAAGATAACAGAAAAACTGCCATTCGGAAATTTAAAAACGTGCTTCTATATAACCCATGACTCAAACAGGGAATCTCAAGGGAAATTAGAAAATATTTTCAACTGAGTAAAAATAAAAATACAATATTTCAAAATCTGGGCTATGTAGCTAAAAGTAGCACTTAGAGGGAAATTTACAGTTGCTATAAAATAAGTGCTTCTGTGCCTGCACCCCCAAATTCTTACAACAGAGACCGAATCTCCAGTGTGATTGTATTTGGAGGTGGAGTCCCAAGGAGATAATTAGGTTATGAGAGTAGAGCCCTCAAGAATGGGATTACTGCCCCTATAATAAAAACAAAAAACAAAACCACCCAGCGAGCTCCCTTACCCTTTCTGCCCGGTGAGAACATAGAAGACAGCCTTCTGTAATCTAGGAAACAGCCCCTCACCAGATGTCAAATCTGTTGGAGTCCTGATCTTAGATTTCCCAGACTCTAGAACTGTGGGAAATGAACTGCTGTTGTTTACCACCCATCTAATCCAAAACATTTTGTTATAGCAGCCCAAACAGGCTAAGAAAATAGTACTAAACATCTACGTTATAAAAGAAAGGTCTCAGGTCAACATTAACTTCCATCTTAAGAAACTTGGAAAAAGAAAATAAACCTGGGTGGCTCAGTTGGTTTAGCATCTGTCTTTGGCTCAGGTCATGATCCCAGGGTCCTGGAACTGACCCCCCATTCACATTAGGCTCCCTGCTGAGGGGGCTGCCTGCTTCTCCCTCTCCCTTTGCTGCTTCCCCTGCTTGTGCTATCTTGTTCTGTCAAATAAATACATAAAATCTTAAAAAAAAAAAAAAGAATAAAATAAACCTCTATCAAGCAGGATGAATAAAATTAAAAGCAGAAATCCATATAACTGAAAACAAAGAAAAGTCAATGAAAGTAAAGGCTGATTTTCTGAAAAGAACAGTAACATTAAGAAATCTATCAAGAAAAAAGGAGAAAGAAACATAAAACATCAAGAGAAGAGGGATGTCTAGGTGGCTCAGCTGGTAAGCACCCAACCTTGATTTTGGCTCCAGTCATGATCTCAGGGTTGTAGGATTGAGCCCCACACTGGGCTCTGTGCTCTGCTTGTCCTTCTCCCTCTGCTCCTCCCCCCAGGTGCATGCGCTCATGTGCGCGTGCGCGCTCGCTCTCTCTCTCTCTCTCTCTCTCTCTCAAATAAATAAATAAATAAATAAAATCTTTAAAAGAAAGAAAGAGAAAAGATTATCACCACAAAGAAAGCATTAAAACAACAAAGGGTACTACAAACAACTCCACACGCAAAAATTTGACAATTTAATGAAAACGACCAATTCCTTGACATTACCCAAAGTCATCCAAGACGGATAACCTGAACAAATCTAGAACTATGAAAATAAACTGAATTAGTAATTTTAAATTCCCAAAAAAGAACCCTCCCAGATGGTTTCACTGAAAAATTCCTTAAAAGAACACCACCAATGCTATACAATTTCTTAAAAGAAAAAACAATAGTACAACATGTTAGAGCTTATAGAGCTGCATGGTCCAGTGAGGCAGGCTACTGGCCACATATAGCTACCGATTACCCAAAATGCTGAAATGATCCTATTTTGGCTATACTAACATAAAATGTACTATTAAACATTTAAAAAAAGATTGTATTTATTTGAGGGGGCGGGGAGAGAGAGAGAGAGAGAGAGCAAGAGCACAAGACCAGGGGAAGGGAGAAGCAGACTGCCTGCCAAGCAGGGACACTGGGACCATGACCTGAGCTGAATGAAGGCAGATGCTCAACCGACTGAGCCACTCAGATGCCCCTATTATTAAACATTTTAAAAGTCCTCAAATAAGACTCAGTCAGAAATAGGATCTGCTTTCTTAATCACTTCTGATTTCTAAACATAAAAGAGAAACTAAAGGGCGCCTGGGTGGCTCTGTGGGTTAAAGCCTCTGCCTTCGACTCAGGTCATGATCTCAGGGTCCTGGGATCGAGCCCCACATCAGGCCCTCTGCTCAGCAGGGAGCCTGCTTCCCTTCTCTCTCTGCCTGCCTCTCTGCCTACCTGTGATCTCTCTCTGTCAAATAAATAAATAAAATCTTAAAAAAAAGAGAGAAAGAGAAACTAAAACTAAAAAGGAAGAATGACTTTGAAGTGGTTACTAAGCCACACCCTAAATCGCTTTAGAATTCAATTGGTCTCAAAACCAAGTACAAGCAAAACTCTTAGAAGTCAAGAAATGGGCGCCTGGGTACACAGTTGGTTGAGTGTCTAACTCTTCATTTTGACTCAGGCCCTGATCTCAGAGTTGCGGGACTGAGCCCTGTGCTGGGTTCCAAGCTCAATTCAGAGTCTGCTTGGGATTCTCTCTCCCTCTCCCTCTGTCCCTCCTACTTGTTATCTTTTTCTCACAAATAAATAAATAAATCTTTTTTAAAAAAGGAAATCAAGAGGTCACTGCAAGGACACGGATCACTAAAAGAGAAATCCAGAGGTTAATAGGTACACAAAGCATCCTTTTCTAAAATCCGAACATCCAACATTGGCATTCTCTTTATAAAGAAAGGGAAACATAAGCTCTTTAAAGATAAAAGGAGAAAAATAAAGAGAGCTTTAAAAAAAGTATAAAGATTACAGAATGAACTAATTTCTAACTGATAAATATCTTTGCCATTTCAAGGAAAAACCCCTTCGAGTATTATGGGGCTAGTGTCAAAGCTTCATTACAGAAACAGAATGCATTTGCTTTTCAGTAAGAAGACATTCTCCTCAAAGAGTTCCACCTTAACTACAAGACTAATGGGAGGTTTCTAAAAATAAAGTAATGACCACATTCTTGGCAGTAACTAAGGGATTGCATCTGAAAAACTAAGATATCAGACAAAGCTTAAGAGACCAATACATTAATCATTTTTGATGCTAATCATCAGTCTGTCACACACAATTTTCAGTAGGTTTATAGCACATACTGATAAATTAGGTATTCACCATGATTTGAATGGCAAGCAATTACTCCTGCTTCCTTACTTTTATCAAAGATATGATCTGGCCTGCTTCAGTACAAACTGTACACTATACTGCACTTCCTAAAACTTCCATTAAACTTAAGGTTTAATTCCATAAAACCTTAAGAATTTCTCAGGTGAAGCAATTCAGCATACATGTGCACATTTTTTTGTGAAGGGGAAATGTACATTCCCCTCCATTGTTCTTTTTCCTCATTTTTATTATTTTAGAAATGAAAAGAATCATATGACCAAATATGTTCACTTAATAGAATGGCTCTACCTCTCTTCCTGCAAGGAAGGTAATCATTAAGCCAATGATGCATATTAAAATCACTATCACCCAAGAATCACAGAAATGCAGTTTTTATGTTTTACTATCATGGGGCTATACTAAGTAACTAAGCACTTTTTAAGTAGATCCAGCCCCAGCTACAGCCCTTACCAATGCATATGCACAAAAGTTAAGGATTCTATATACATATTCTTTAAAAGCAAATTATGTTTGAATAGTTAATCTTTAAACTTGTCAGGGATTTTAGAAATATTTCTTTTCTATTAAACAAGAAGAATATTTATATGTTAAGAAGAATTATATTTGGTTAAAAGTATTTTTAAGGAGCGACCTCTAAATTTTGAATCCTTGAAATCTAACATTCCAGATTAAAGAAGTTTCTGTTAACAAAAGGGTTTTTGCTACCACAGAAAAAAAAGATGCTGCTTTCAAATTATACTTTCCCTTCTATCAAATAATAAAACTAATTATGAAGCAAACTGCTAGCACTAACAACACACATTAAAACTACTCAAAGTTGGATTTCAAATCAGTTACAACATCTGATGATTCATACTCGGACATGCAAGTATTTTATTTACTACCTTTTACATACTTATCACTGTTTCATCTGATTTCTTGATTTTCTATGCTGTGAACAGGTTCATGACACACATACGTGCATTTTAGAGGGTTAATCTAGTACAGCCATTTCACATTGCCTTTGACTCATGTGAAACTACCTAGACACAACCACCAAATAATTACCACCATCTGGTAGCACTACTACCAAGAGCAGGTTTTCCTTCTCTCAAGCTAAAATAGCACATCACCTTATAGACTTGATATAAAACCTTACAACATAAAGATATTTAAGGATTTCAAATTCATTTACATTTGAAATGTCCTTCTAAAAATAAAAACATTTCGGGGCACCTGGGTGGCTCAGTGGGTTAAAGCCTCTGTCTTCGGCTCAGGTCACGATCCCAGGGTCCTGAAATCGAGCCCCACATCGGGCTCTCTGCTCCATGGGGAGCCTGCTTCTCCTCCCCATCCCCCCCACCTACTTGTGATCTCTGTTTGTCAAATAAATAAATAAAATCTTTAAAATAAAATAAAATATTTTAAAAAATAATAATAAAAATAAAAACATTTCCCACACAAGTCACAATCAGCTTAGGCTAGCATTTCTTCATCAAAAAAGAAATCTGTTGTTCTCAAGGGCTACTCTTATTTCTGATATTACAGAATTCTACAGACCGGAATTGAAACACAGACTGCCTTATTGAGGATCTTCTAGAAGCAAATGAAGCAAACTTTGAGTCTAACATTTAAAGAGAGAAGTTCTAATATAAGGTCAACTAAATAGACATTTTTCCAAAGATGACATCCAGATGGCCAGGAGATGCATGAAAAGATGCTCAGTATCATCAATCATCAGGAAAATCCAAATCCAAACCACAATGTAATACCATCACACACCTGTCACAATGGCCAGTATCAAAAAGACAAGAAATATCAAGGTGTTTCTGTTTGTTTTCTAAATAGGCTCCATGCCCAATATGGGGCTCAAAGTCATGACCCCAAGAGGAACAGTCACATGCTCTACTGACTGAGCCAGCCAGGTACCCCAAGAAATACCAAGTTTTGATGAGGATGAGGAGAAAAGGGAACCATTATACACTGCTGGGAATGTAAATTGGTGCAGCCACTAAGGAAAACAATATGAAGGTGCTTCACAAAATTAAAACTAGAACTCCCATACCATCTAGGAGGTATTCATCCAAAAGAAAAATTAATTTGGAAAGACATAAACACCCCTATGTTCACTGTAGCATTATTTATAACGGCCAAGTTGATCAACAGAAGAATGGGTAAAGAAGATGTGGTGTATGTGTGTACACACACACATACACACACACACTATTTCTCAGCCATACCAAAAAAAAAAAAAAAAAAAAAAGAATGAAATCTTGCCATCTGCAATAGTGTGGATGGACCTAGAGGGTACCATGCTAAGTGAAATAAGCCAAAGACAAGTACCATATAATTTCATTTATATGTGGAATCTAAAAATGAAACAATTTAACAAAGAAAACAGAACAGACTCACAGATACAAAGAACTCATGGGTGCCAAAGGGGAGGGTAGTGGAGGGATGGACAAGACAGGCAAAGGGGTTAAGAGGTAGAATCTTCCAGTAATAAATAACACAGAGGGATGTTACGTACAACATACAGAACATGATCAATAATGTTGCAGCAACTTTGTATGGTGACAGATGGCAACCAGACTCACTGTGCTAACCATTTCATACCGTATATAAATATCAAATTACTATGTTGTACACCTCAAACTAAAACAACAGTATGTTATTTATTCTTCAATTAAAAAAAAAAAAAAGCAAAAAAGGTTGGTTCAATAGGCAAGAGGAAAAGAGAAAGGGCAGAAGTGCCGAGTAAAACAGCACCTAAATGGAAGACAGAGTGGAATTTAGAGGAAGTCTATGTGAAACCAGAGCTGCTTTTACAACACTGACCAGTTAAAATACAGAAGGATGAGGAGGGATAGTCCAGCATCACCTGGCTAAGAAGGACACTCGTAACTGGAGGAGGTGGAAGAAGAACTTAAAAAAGTTTTAGGAAATAAAGAGTGTGGTTTATAGAGCGCACCCAGTAAGTTTTCTAACATGTGGGACATATTATGGTTTAGGAGCTTTAATCAGGAAAGTTCCAGGGATGCCTAGGTGACACAGTCAGTTAAGCATCCAACTCCTGGTTTTGGCTCCAGTTGTGATCTCAGGGAAGTGAGATCAAGTCCCCATCTCGGGCTCCCTGCTTAGTGGGGAGTCTGCTTGAGATTCTCTCTCTGTCTCTCTCTCTCTCTCTGCCTCCCCCCCACGCACCTGCCCTCTCTCTCTAAAATAAATCTTTAAAAAATCTATAAGAAAAATTCCACTTCTGGGATGCCTGGGTGGCTCAGTTGGTTAAGCAGCTGCCTTCGGCTCAGGTCATGATCCCAGCGTCCTGGGATCGAGTCCCACATCGGGCTCCTTGCTCCGCAGGGAGCCTGCTTCTCCCTCTGACTCTGCCTTCCACTCTGTCTGCCTGTGCTCGCTCTCACTCTCTCTCTCTTACAAATAAATAAATAAAATCTAAAAAAAAAAAAAAAAAAGAAAAAGAAAAATTCCACTTCTAATCTCTGAGAAACTAAATGGACAATGTGTAAGTATTTAATGTACAAGTGCAATGACCCCAGTGACCATTGTGAACTACTAACAAACTAACAAGTGCTACTTCAAGGGGAGAAACTTTCCTCAGCACGTGCTGATCACACTGTCACTTCATCTTAGCTTACTTCACAACCAGAATGCCTCTGACTTAGAAGGAACCATCACAGTGCAGGGGTACATTTCTCCTACGCAATTCTGTAAGAGGTTACTCCATTATTGGAAGGAGGCACGTTACTGCTGGTATCAAGACTAAAATGGTGATACTCATGCTCCTTACTGCTTCCCAAGAGTCAAGTGTCCTTAGTGTTCTTAAGAAGTGTACCTCTCCCAGCAGGCAAGAACTCCTTGAGGAACACTGATATTTACTCAACAACCTAAGAGTTGCTTCACCAACATTAACCCCACTTCACTGCTAACTTACTCTGGAAATGTGGAGAAGACCTGGGAACTATATACTAAATCCTCCTTAAGCCCTGACAAGTATTCACACCCTTGAGCCAAAGTTTCCATGTGAACCCCATAGAGTAATGAAGGCAAAATTAATCACAAAGGCCATAAAACTATTTTTCTTAATTTATAATAATAATTTATAAATAATTTACAACCTTTATGAACCCTAGACAAATTATTAATTATCTCTGATCTGTAGTTTCCTCATCCATAAAATGTAGACAATACTTCCTTTATAAAAGGTAATCTATAATGTACAAAACCCAATACAGTGCCTGACATATAGCAGGCATTAGACAACAGGTTGCTTTTACCTAAGAAGCAGAAGTCTGGAAATGGAAGATAAAAGAAAATGCTCGAACTTGAAAAATCAATCTGCCAGGAAATCAGGTACTTAGTGGTATTCAACCAAGGGGGTTAGAAACATGTGTGGTGGGGCACCTGGGTGGCTCAGTGGGTTAAAGTCTCTGCCTTCGGCTCAGGTTATGATCCCAGGGTCGTGGGATCGAGCCCTGCATCGGGTTCTCTGCTCAGCTGGGAGCCTGCTTCCCCCTCTCTCTGCCTGCCTCTCTGCCTACTTGTGATCTCTGTCCAAATAAATAAACAACATCTTTAAAAAAAAGAAAAAAGAAAAAAGAAACATGTGTGATTCAAGAGGAGGGTTGCCAGGAAAAATGAATATATGAAGCTAAAGTATTTAGTGAGAGAGGGCCAAGGGTCGCATACACATGCCCCACATAATGAAGAACTGTCCACACAAGACGCCAAGAGCACCTCTCAAGAGAGACTGAGAGAGCACAATCCATTTTAAATGGGGGGAGGGGACCCACTTTATAAATTATTAAATATAGCAAAAATTCCTTTTGAGGAAGAGAAATGAACTGAAACATAAGTGTTTTTATAAAAATAAAGAAAATGATACTTTCCAGAGAAGACCATCTAAAGACTGTAAAGGAGACCACCCACCAAAAACAAAACAAACAAGCTTTGTTGTTAAGACAGAAAGATGAGACACAGTAGTTACCTAACTTGTCCAAGTTTATGCCCAGGCAACCTAAGCTGACTTTCCAAACTCTTCCCACTACGCCACACTTTATGAGCCTGCAAGGTGAGACTTCATAGAAAAACTGAGAAGAGCCAATCACAGTTAACAAGGCAGTTTATTTTCTTTTACATGTTAACAGTTGTGGCTTTATGTATACTACACTCACATTCTGCCAGAAATTTACCATCTCTGCTATAAGGATGTGTTATAACCAAGAGTAATCTGGATTCAATGAAATAGTAATTTGTACAATGAAATTAAATTCTTTACCAGAGAAGATGAACTGTTTGCAAACTCTATACCACACAGAACAAGAGGTCATCTGAACAGGCAACAAGGGTTAAGAAGGCTCCCAATTCAACAAAACCAGTTTCATTTTTAGGTTTTCCTTTTATTTGAGGGGGCATTCATATATGCTCTTATAAAGGAAAGGGTTCTATTGATTTTTTAAAAATGTTTTGAAAATCATGGAGCCAGATCTATTATTAAGATCTCTTGAAAGTATTAGATTTCACAAAATCCTGAGAAACAACTCACAGATTATATGACCAAGAAAGGCTTTAAATTCTTTATTGCCTCCAAAACTAGTATATTTTATACCCCAACTACTTCTAGAATTGGAGGGAATGTTACAAATATAAATTTTAATGGCCAACACGGTGATAATTATTTTTATCTTAACACTGAATCATACACATACACACATGACCAGAGATCTCAAACACTAGAGAACAGTAAGAAGCAATTATTTTTGCATCAAAGAGATTTTTTTTTTTTTTAAGTTACATATGTGGTCATGCTCCTCCCTTAAAAACACTGGCATTCTTTTAAAAAAATCTCCACTCTGCTTTGGGCTCAGCTTTTTGAAGTTACATAGAAAAATAAGACATGTATCACCTTAAGTTTTAAAGGTATTTGGGACATTCATCAAATAACTGGGGAGAAAGAGGTAAAGTGCCAAAGAGAGGCAAGGGAGTAAGAGGTGCAGAGAAAATGCAATGGTGGGGGAGGAGAAGAAGAAAATGCAATGGGAGCTCAGCAGTGGTAGAAACTGGTTGACTCTTGAACAATGTGAGTTTGAACCTCATAGGCCCACTTATATGTAGATTTTTTTTTTTTTTCTTTTTTGATAAAAACAAGAAAGTACTGTAAATGTATTTTTGCTCTCAATTTTCTGAATTTTTTTTTCTAGGTACTTTAAGAACACAATATATATTACATATAACTACAAAATACGTATTAACTGTTAATGTTATTGGTTAAGATTTCTGTTCAACAAGGCTATTAGTAAAGTTTTTGGGGAGTCAAAGTTTTCAACTGTGCAGGGGTATCAGCACTCCCCCGTGTTATTCAAGGGTCAACTGTACTTCCAACTGTGCAGGTACAAAGGTTATTAGAAGGAGTGGCCTGTTCTGGAAAACAGTGGGGAGGTTCCTCAAAAAGTTGAAAATAGAGCTACCCTATGACCCAGCAATTGCACTATTGGGTATATACCCCAATGATACAAATATAGTAATCCAAAGAGGCACCTGCACCCCAATGTTTACAGCAACAATGTCCACAATAGCCAAACTATCCATCAACTGATGAATGGGTAAAATGTGGTATATATAGACAATGGAATATTCCTCAGCCATCAGAAAGGATGAAATACTGCCATTTGCAATGACGTGGTTGGAACCAGAGGGTTTGTGCTAAGTGAAATAAGTCAATAAAGAAAGATAATTATCATATGATCTCACTGACATGTGGAATTTAAGAAATAAGGTGGAGGATCATAGGGGAAGAGAAGAAAAAATGAAAAGATGAAACCAGAAAAGGAGACAAACCATAAAAGACTCTTAATCTTACAAAAGAAACTGAGGGTTGCTGGCGGGGAGACAGGTGAGGGGTAGGGTAGCCAGGTGACAGACATTGCAGAGGGTATGTGTTATAATGAGCACTGGGTATGATATAAGACTGATGAATCACAGACCTGTACTCCTGAAACAAATAATACATTATATGTTAAAAAGAAAAAAAAAAGTGGCTTGAAAAGAGAGTCCGGAAGGGAAGGGACAAATTCTACATTCTGATACACAATTGCACAGTCGTTTGTCATTCAACATATAGTTCACAGTCTAGTAGGAGAGAAAAGTAAGTAAACACCTAAAATACAACGTGTGAAGTATAATAACAAGCCCGTGTACAACATTAATGAAAAAAGGAGGGACAAATTTCCATGGGGTCATGAGGAGAGTAAGCAAGGAGGGAAAGGGAAGGGAGGAATGGTGATTTTATCAGGGCCCTGAGGATGAGCAGGAGTTTACTGGAAAGAAGAGAAAAGATATTTCTGGCAATAGGAACAACACAAGCAAGGGCATGGTGAAGTGAAAGCATGTGGTGTCTTTGGGGACTGGCTGTGGGGGAGTAAAGAGGAGACTGACGATGAAAGTGAAAACGAGGCCAGATCGTGAGGAGCTTTAAGCCCCACGCCAAGGAACTGGGCTTCAGTACAGTAGGCATGAAGGTTTTAGGCAAAGAATAATGTCATATAAGCACTATGAGACACCCTTTCTAACATTAAAATTTTCCAAGGCTATAAAAATATGTAAAGTTTCCACCATAAAGTTCCACTATATGCGTGGAACATATAGAAGAACATTAATTCCAGAACCCCCTGAAATCATGCCAAAGTCCCCATTGGCCCTGAGTCCAGTTAAGGGTTCCCAGAAGACAGGAACTATTTACTATTTATTCTTCTTTGGATTACCAGGACATGGGATACAGTGGAATCAACAGGAACTGGTTTGTGATGAAGAATAGTTTTGAGACTGAACAAAAGATGACTCCAAGGTTCCTGCCTGATCACCTCAATGGGGGGCTGATGAGAAGAATGTTAAGTTTTGCCTGGGAGACATTAAGATTCAGAAATCTACAAGATACCCAAGTGTTCTGCCCATAAGCAGTTAAAACACAAGCTTGGGGCTCCAAAGAGAGTCTGCAACCAGAGATATGAATTTGAACATTGCTATGTTCTGTAGTGGCGAGAGCCACTGAACCCATGTGGATGGATGAGGTCACTGACCATGAACAGGACCCAGCTCAGAATCTAACAATCCCAGGGCAAATAGGAGACTAGACAGAGACAGAGAAAGATCAATCAGAGGAGGAGGAAACAAGACAGTTATCCGGTGGGTCTAGGAAGGTACACAGTTCAGAAAATATTTGGAGTGTGGTGTCAAATGACAGAGGGTCAATTAACACAAAGACTAAGTGGCTGCTGGATTTGGAAACTGGGTAGTCTCTGATTTTCATTTCTCTGGAGTGGGTAAAGAATAGACAGGGTTGAAGCACAAACGAAGAAAAGGAAAGAAGAGGCAGTGCAGCTCACTCTGCTCAGTGAGTATGGCAACAAAGAAGAGACAGGTGCTGACGGGCGCTCTGCTTGGGAGAAGGACGCACACTTTGAGCATTATCTTTTTTTAGAGGACTTCTATCTAGAGACTCTGAGAACAGGACTGCCTTCAGTATTCTTACAGCACCTACTAGATTGTATAATAAAAAGAGCAGAGCTACTAAATTGCTATTTAGAGATGCATGATATAGATCTCTCACGCACTTCACTAAATTTTAACTAAAGTGCCAGTGTAAAAGGGAGAACACTAGACTGACCCAATTAGGCGGTCATTAAATTCAAGTCATTTACCTGCACGGGGTGACAGATGAAAGAGGCCACGCCTTTTTATATCATTTGACAGGCTCTGTGAGCAATGCTGGGAATGCTGTAAGACGTTACCTTAATTCCTTCACCCTGGGCTGCACAAGGACATACTCACCTCCATAGTAGAGTCCTGTAGCAGTGCACATCCGCCACTGTCCCTGATACATTCCTGCTCTGCTGGGGCTGCACATCTGGACGCTGACATCTGCAATCTCTTGGGGCTCTAGCGATCTCACCATCACCATGTTCACATGTCCAAATTGGTCTCCCCCGACATATTTAAGACAAACCCCTGGAGGCCAGGCCTCTGCCCCTGAGTTCAAGCAAAAGAAAAAAATGTTAGGCAATTAGTGGTCCTAGGATGGGTGCAGTTCATTACAAAACTGTAGAAGAGGGCTCTCTCTCTTTTGCACATACGTGAACATAGCCACATATCCTTGAGCTACATAATGTCACAAGACTGGCCAGAAGGAATTATCAGAGTTAACAACCTCTGACCAACAGTCTATCCCTAAGATAAGGCACATATGACCAAAGCAAGGCAGTTCCTCAAGAAGATGCGTTTCAGGGCACCCCAGGCGAGGTCACACATTACACTGAATCCATGGAATCTGAGAATGATGTTCACGAAGAGCCATGGAAATGAAGCACAGACCCACATCTTTGGAGGCCTGCTTTCTTCACTAGGCGGTAACACATGCCTATTTTCACGAGAACTTTTTAAGCTCACATTCTAAGTAAAAATACATCTGATTATCCCCAGTTTTTCTATCAAGGCAAGTGGATGAAACATGTGAGGGATAATTTCTATATTTCTTTCATTTTAAAATATTTCCCCTGATGTACGACTTTTCCTTCTGGAGTCCTTAACTATGAAAAGACCAAGGTGCAAGAGATTCTGCATATATAAGACAGAGGAGTCAAATGAAAGTTTCCTTTTCAGGTTCAAACAGTAATGGGATAAACTCCCCTAGTAAAAACACACTGAACTGTGATCTCAGAGGTGATGATACCAGCCAGAAGTATGGGTACAAAGGACAGGCAATACAGGGACAAGGCACTGGCAGGAATGTCTTTCCTCCTTTGGGAGTGATAAAGATCTTATTTGGATCCCTCCTTCTGTGTACCTGTTTCCATGCAAACTAATTCAAAATGAGCAATCCATATATTGGCTTGTTCTGACAAGTCACAGCACCACAGAGAGACTAAAGGTTATCTTTCCAGTGAAGTCTCTTCAATATATTTATTTTTACTGTAGACAGAAACCTCTGTATCTTTTGGGGGTATATATATATACATCCATTATAAAAATAAATCACCGTGAAAAGGCAGACATGGCAGGAATCTAAGGACAAAGCACACTTGAAATGTGTCTCCTGAGAGTATTCTAGGATGCCTTGGTTCCTTGTTCTCAAAGTGCCAGACTGGTTTTGATATACCCAGTGAAAAGCGAACCAGAGAGAAAGGCAGCTACAGCTACATGGCTGAGCTCTCAGCCCCGTAATGAGCGGCACACTCTGTGGCTCTTGCACCTTAAGGGGTGGCAGAGGAAGAAGTTGGCAGTGTTTTGTCAGACCCACTTAAAAACACACCTGCCAGCAAAGTGCCCTCTTAAGTTAACACCATAAAGGGCAACTGCTGCTGGTGGAAAGCTTGTGGATGATACCCTGGCCAGACATGCAAATTGTTTCGCATTTCTGGGGCCTATGGTCTTGGCGAAAGCATATTTGTCTGAGGTCAAGAATAGTAGCAGCTGGCATGGAGGACCTTGGAAAATGTCAGTCTCTTTAAAGACCTAGATCCAGGAGGAAAATTCAACGGCTGTGTTAGGGGTGAATTCACAATTATTCTTTCAAATGCACACACACAGATGCACAACACCCATAACAAGACAACATGTGTTTGTATGAAAACCCAAGAATGTGTCTATTTTTGAACTTCTAAGAAAGTAAGGAAAACCAAGACTGTCTGGGTGCGGGAAATACTTGGCCGTCCTGAGCAGACAAGCACAAGCAGCTGAGGCAGTCAGAGCTCTCAGCTATGCAAAGAGGGAGTGCTTCTGTGCTCCCTGGAGATCAAGTTAGTTGGTAAACATTAAGTGATTAACAAGTTATGCAGCTAGGGTACTGATCTAATGTTTTAGTACGCCAGACACTTTATTCATGTGGTGCCTGGAGAGCTTGTTGGAGAAAAAATTGGATGAATTATCCACCATCAACTCTAAGGTGTTAATTTGCTGTAAAGTGAAGAACCAATCATTTACCTTCTGAGACTTACCAAACACTCACTACAACATTTAGCTCTTACAGTCTAGTAAGTCAGGTAACTCTAAAAAGGTTAAAGATACCAGTTCTTAATATAGGAGGAAGGGAGGAGCACCTGGGTGGCTCAGTGGGTTGAGCCTCTGCCTTAGGCTCAGGTCATGATCTCAGGGTGCTGGGATGGAGCCTAGCATTCAGCTCTCTGCTCAGCAGGGAGCCTGCTACCACCTCCATCCCCATCCCACCTACTTGTGATCTGTCAAATAAATAAATAAAACTTTAAAAAAAAAAAAAGGAGGAAGAAGAGAAATAGTGTTAAGCTATATGGACCATCAGCATACCTAAAATCTGAATTTGAGAAATGTAATACAACAGGGCTTCAAATTAAGTCTCAGTTACAAACTGGCTTGATTGGGGGGACAGATTAACCTATGTTTTATGACTTTCCAAGTTAAGTATCACAAAAACACATATGATCAAGGCTATGATTTCTTCAGTTATCATGGGAATATAATTTTATTTAAAAAAAAAAAGTAAAAACAAAACAAAAAAAACCTGACATGGCAATTTTGAGATGACAGAAAACATGGCAAAAATGAAATAAAAGTCCATCAGTTCCAGAAAGCCTTGACTTACTAGGGATAAGTGATTACACCAACAGTTGGGAGATAACAATGAACATCCGAAGAGCAATAAGGAAGATAATCCTTAATGAAGATCCCCTATTCTTTTTAATCCCTAGAAGTTTGGAGACTGCATTTCAAATTGAGCTGCAGGCAAAAACGGGAACGTCATTGATCCTGTCACCATTTTCTTCCCATACCTGATGTAAAGTGACTGGAATATAACAACATCTACAGTTCAGCTGAAGAGAAAGGCACAGAAATTAACTATTTTAAGGACCCAAAAGTAAATGGAGAAAACAGTTGTTCTTTTTCAAGTTTTCTCAACTCATGCTTTATGTTCATAAAAAATAAAGTTGACTGTGAAGCCACTGCCTCACATGACAATCACCAACTACTTCGCCAAAGTCCAAGAAATACCAGTGTTGCCATAACGTGCTCAGCTTAACATTCATGATGGCTGCACAACAGAGGGTGGTTGTAACAAATAAGAAGCTAAAGCATTGATGAGGGAAATTGTTCCTTTTCACACTGGAGGGGCAGTTTCAAATTTTTACTTTCAATTTTAATTGTAAGGTTTCCTGTTCAAGGTTCCCAAGCTTCTAAAATTTATATGGTGCCAAAAGCTTGGGTCCTGGGATTCCACATCTAAGTCATTAAATGTCTGGCTTCTGTTTTTCCATGGTCTTAAAAGTTGAATTTTAAACAATGTGTGATATTAGCTTCTTTGGGGAAACTGCCAGGACAGCTATATGTAGTTCCTGCCAATCTCATCTGTTGTATATTCAAATGCCTGGCATGCCTAAAACATGACAGCAGAGAGATACCATGAAAATTATTTATGAAACTATTTCAGTGAGCACTTTTCTCTTAAGAGAAGATTATGAATGAGAGTAAAAGAGCCAGAGGAGAAATAGCTAAGGCCTGTTGTATTTCTGAGTTACCCTACTTCCAGAAAGAACTTATAGGCCAGATGAGAATGATGCTGAAGAACAGTACACGTGCATGCTTTCCCTCTTTCTCTTTACTAACATACCTATCGCTTAGTTATACAAGGCCAGGTTCTTCTTAATCAAATGGTAAGCATGTAGCTGATAGATACAAAACTATTTGAAAAAGGATGAACAACTTTCAAAAGGATAAAAAAAACACTATGTGTTCAAAGTAACCTGAAGGGTAAAATCGCCAGTCAATTGTTGCCCAACTCTTCAAGAAGTGTTCAGGCACAAGAATGGCCTTTCACAGGAATAAAGACTGCAGATCCAGAGGCTGTTTTAAACTGGACTTTCCACACAATACCAAGTGGAAAAAGCAGCCAGCCCCACCAACACAGCTTTTCTCCAACGTGAAAGAAAGGTAGGCTTTTTGGGGTTCTGATTTGACATTTAACCATTTTATATCAATCCCTCCCAATCCCCCATTAAATGAAGAACTGCCTGGAGAGTGAGTAGATGTATTGAGATTTCTAACATAAAAAATGATTTCTGCGACAAAAGAGTATCTCAAATATTTTAGTGGTACTCTAAGAACTTTCAATATTTAAAAACACTATAAAGAATTCACAGAAAGGCAGCCATTTTAAGTGTTTTCACTATAAATAAGCAAAGTCTTAATTTTTTTAACCAAATAAAATTAAATTCATGTGAAGTTTCAAAAGCAGTTTTGATTAGCAACTAGCAGGTTTTAGTAATTCTGAGAAAAAACATGATGAACAGAAGCTGAACTTAAGAGACTGTTTTAGGGGCACCTTGGTGACTCAGTCAGTTAAGCACCTGACTCCTGATTTCAATTCAGGTCATGATTTTGGATCACAGGATCGAGTCTCATGTCAATCTGAGATGGGCTCTGCTAAGTGCAGAGTCTGCTTAGGATTCTCTCCTACTGCCCCTCCCCATGTGCGCTCACTTTTGAGCACATACATACATGTATACATATGTAAGATCTTAAGAAAGAGAGGGATTATTTTATATTTTTAAAAGCCCACATCAGGAAAAGTAAGAAATTAAACCCCCCAAAAAGGAAAGAAATAAGGCAAAAAATAATTAAGCTTTGAAAAAAAGAACTTTAAGAAAAATAGAAAACATGGCTACTTTTCCATATAGCCAAGTGTCTCTCAAACAAACAATGCCCTACACTGTTACAACCAAAAGGGAAAAGAAGCTAATGAAAATCTTACAAAGCCACGAATGTCTCCAGTCATCTACAACATTGGATCGATCCAGATTATATGCGTTTCCTCAGTGACACACTAAACTTTCATCCAAGGGAGAGTTACTTTTAATTAAGTCAGAAAAACTAAGAATAGCAATCTGGTACATTAATTACTATATAAAAGGCTAGCTTAGTCAATCTTACCCCATCATAAAAAAATTAAAGTACAAAGAACTAAAAAGTAAACAGTCAATAAAAGGTCACTTTTACAGGTTTATTACATCAACTCACATCAGATCACCTTGCTAGATACGGTTCCCTCCCACACACAGGTTTTTAGCTAAATATGCCTTCTGCCTAGTTTCCATCTCTCAGAATTCCTCGTTAAGTCCTCAGTAACAAGGAGGTTAAAGCATTCTGATCTGATCAGCAGCATGAGTAATTATTGCATGAGACAAGCAACACTAAACCCACTCAAATTTAAAAAGTCATTACAAAAGAATTTAACAAGCAAAAGGTAATAATTGTTACCAGACACATATTCAGATCCTTCTTTCAAAGAACTACTGCTAACTTATTTTTAATTTTTCTTAAAGTCAGCAGTATATTATAACAATGTTTCTAAAAAATTCTCAATCTTTCCATCTTTCCCATTCTGAGCAAATCCCACATTTCTTACCCTATTTTTCAAAGTTGGTATTAACATTTCAGAGAGATATCTCAATGAAATTTCATAAAGAATCATCCTTGCACCTACAAAGAAAAGAGCTTTCAAAAGAGCAGATGCTCGCAGCTCTTTCTAACCACCTTGTTCTATTCAAGGATGTACCTCCTCTAGCCTGCTGGAAAGAACTGGAAGATTAATTAGAGCAGAATTAAAATGATGGAGTAGAACTGTACAGGTGGAGATAATACCACCACCACACACAGGCCTAGTTCCTGGTATCAAATGAATATTGAATTGTTTAGAGACCATCAAGACCTAAATTTAAAAAAAAAAAAAAAAAAAAAAAAAAAAAAGATCTGGATTATTTTTTCCTGATCTAGGGCAGGGGACATTTCACTGACGTTTGGTCATCACACCAGTACAAAAAAGTATTACATCAGGGTGCCTGGATGGCTCAGTCTGCCTTCCGCTCAGGTCATGATCCCAGGGCCCTGGGATCAAGCCTGGCATCAGGCTTCCTGCTCAGTGGGGAGTCTGCTTCTCCCCGCTCTCCCTCTGCCCCTCCGCCCGCTCCCACTATCTCTCTCTCTTAAATAAATAAAATCTTAAAAAAAAAAAGTACTACATCATGTATAAGAAAAAACTCAGTTACAAAAGTATATAACTTAAGCTAAAACATTTCCTTGTTTGTTTTAACTACTAAAAAAAGAAAATAGGGCAATGAAGAACTGCCCATTATCCACTTACCGGAATTCTGGATCCGCCATGTCTTTATAAACTGAGTATCAGGAGGTATCGACTCCCCTTCTCCTATGGTGACATCTTCAACAAACGACATAGAGGGCACACTGATGTTTGGGCTCTCAAAGTCATAATAGGCGCCAATTGCTGCTTGTAGGTTCCTACAAACAAAAAGAAAAGGCAAAAGATTTTACTTTAGTCCTGTCCAGGGTATATTACCTTGATTGTCAAAACAAATGGAAAAAGCCTGTTTCTCACAGTTTGGTATTGGAACACAGGCTTCTGGTATATAAATTTTTAGAGTCACTGATTCTGAGGATCAACAGAAAAAACACCAAGACCAACAAACTTGAGCAGCACTTTCCTCTCAAGTGCCCACATAAAAAGTAAGAAGACACTTAGCACCATCAGTAAAAGGATGAGGAAACCTCTTGCCCACAAGGATAGCAAGTATGGGTGAGGAAGTCAATTAAGAGAGTGCTCCTCTATAACCCCGATGGGAATTCAAAAAAACTCTATTTTAAAAGATATTCTAATTAATTTTTTTTGAAAAGGCAACACATGCAGATGGTTCAAAAAGTTTTATACGGTGAAAAACAGCCATCCTTTCTCTTCTTTCCTACACACACAAACACACACATAAACACATATAACTGCTCACACTACCTTCTTCCATATCCTTCCAGAACTTCCTTATGTGCATACAAGCAAATAATACATATTTTTAGGGGCACCTGGGTGGCTCAGTGGGTTAAGCCTCTGCCTTTGGCTCAGGTCATGATCCCAGGGTCCTGGGATCGAGCCCCACATCGGGCTCTCTGCTCTGTAGGGAGCCTGCTTCCTCCTCTCTATCTGCCTGCCTCTCTGCCTACTTGTGATCTCTGTCAGATAAATAAAGAAAAAATCTTTAAAAAAAATAAATAATACATATTTTTATTTCTCCCCCTTTTACACAATTAGTGGCATATTTATTATACAATGCCCTCTGCTTTAGTACCATGGAAACATTCCTATGTCAGTACATAATGAATATCCTGTTTTTTATAGCTGTATCCATTGTACAGATACATCATTATGTCTACTTCTAAGCTTGTTTCCAATCTTTAATTCTTCCATAAACAGGCTTAAGCAAACACTGTTTTTACATACATGCAAGTGTATCTGTAGGATAAATTCCTTTAAGTGATACTACTGCTGGGTCCAAGGGTATATATTGGTGGTTTTAACAGATACATTAAACTTCCCTCCATAAAGTTGTACACTTACTGCTCCCATCAAGAAAGTATGAGTGTCTATTTCCCCATTTGTTCATCAACAGTGTTCTTCCAAAGTTTTGGATTTGTGTCAATCTGACAGGTTAAAAATAAGATCTCAGTGAGAACTTAAAACGGTTTTCTCTCGTTGCACAAAAGGTTAAGTATCATTTACATGTTTATGAGCCGTTCGTAGTTTCTGTTCTGAAAGCACCATTTTATAAATGATGGTGTTCTTTTTAATTACTCATAAACCCCCTTATGTCAAAAGGAACTACCAAGCACACAAACCAAAGTCCCTAATTGAACTGAAACACATGATTGACAGTGCATTCATCCATGCCAGAAACCAAATGCCACTAAGGGGTTTAAGCAAGCTCTGTTCATTAGAGAGATCAAAGAAATTGCTAGTAATTACATTAACTGCTCCTCTTAAGATCTTAAACTAGTGACATCATCTCCAGTCCCCACAGCAGACAACAACACAAATTGCATTTTTCTAAACATAACCCAACCATAAGCCAATGGATTCAGTGGGTTGTTTTTAATTATGCACAAACATAGCATGAAATAAGCTCTGACAGTATATAACTGTTCAATAGACATACTGTTAACAGCAAATACTTTTCTGCTGGGGGCCTGCCTGCTCCTCCAGGTGTTTGCAGCTGCCAGAAAGGAAGGCTATAAATAGAGCAGCTGCCTCAGGTCAAGCCTCACCCAATGGGTGGCTTGTCATTTTAGTTAGTAATGACTGGAATTACACCACCACCAACTGCCTGCCTCTTGTGTGCGTACGAGATAAAATTTACACGGAGCAGAGCTGGGCCAGGGGCCAAACTGCCTGTTTGCCTGTCCATTCAATAGGAAGGCTTGGACTTTAGTCTTCCTAGCAACTTCCTTCTGTAGCTGAATGTGACTGATCAAACCTGGTGACGCCCAGCCTCTACCACCGACAGAGAGGCCTTAGGAATGTATCTGGAATCAGCCTTACATTTCGGAATTAGGGACATAATGAGGAAAAGAAAAGTGAGCTTAGTTTGTATTTTGTTCTTCTGAAAACTTTTTGTAAAAGCTATGTGTCCATCCTTTTATAAAGCAGTTTCTGCTGCAGGAACTCCAGCAAGTAGCCTGCTGAATTGTTTTCTGTTCACTTGGCTGTAAAATATGCTTGGGAGGGAAGAAACTATTTGCGCATTCAGGACAATTGCCAATTCTCATCCCCAGCATGTGTCATATTTCACCACTTGGCTCTGCCTGATATCAGGAAGGACTCAAGACCACTGCAGTAGAAAGATGAACACGTTCACCTATCCTACTTAGATCCGGCCGCCTCAAATCTTGTTTCACACAGCCCAATTCACCCCACAGCCAAGCCAACAAAACTATTTTATTTATACCTGCTTTGTATAGGTAATTCAGCCAAAGAAAGATTAAGAAACACTTTTAAAGCCCAAAGTGAAACCGAAAGTAGTGAACTGGACTCCTGGCAAAAGTAGGAGTGGAGGATGACAAAGCAAATTAATTTCCCAAGTACAAGGCCAAGTGTGGACTTAAGCCCAGTGGCGCTCTAACCCATTCGGCAGGTACACAACTTAAAATGTGGGTACACAGCTTCTTGGCACTTGGACCACTTAGATCACCACCTTACTGGGCCAACCACTGGCAGAAATAGACCAAACAGCTCCAACTCAGTTTGAGAACAAGCAGATACGAGTGCATGTATTCCTGTTCAAATCAACACACTCAGCTATTATTAGCCAACAAGAAGTTATATGTGAAATAGAACTGGCTGAGGAAATGGGAAAAGGAAGAACAGGGACTCCATATTCGGCCCAGTCTGAAAGTTTAAACTTCCAGTTTCCTCCAGTTTTTGCTCAAAGAAGTTTTTAATTTGATTTCAGACTAAACCAAAAGGACCCTGAAGAACAAAAAGGCAAGCAGTGTAACTGAGGAAAAAGGCATGGGCCAAGATGATGGTGATGGCTATGAATATGCCTAATGCCACAGAACTGTACACTGCAAAATGGTTAAAATGGTAAAATTTAAAATTGCTTTGTTTGGAGGCAGCTCCTATGCCTGGCTGAACAGCTTTGAACAAGTGGCTATGCATCTATGTCTGCTTACTCATCTACAAAACTAAATTTTTTTATCAGAAGGATGGCTTATATTTTATATTACAAAGTTAGGCAATGATAAGATTGGCTGTGAAGACTGGATGAGACATGTGTAAATGCCCTAGGGTCAGCATTCAACCAATATTTAACTAATAATGAGCACTTACCCATGTGCTAGGCACTCAACCCAAGACTAGGGATAGAACAGAGAGCAAGATGGGCAAGGCCCCTACCTTTACACTGCTTATAGTCCAGCAGACTTCAGCAAGCCAGAGACATTCAAAAAGGGTATCTCCAACTGTCTCTCCCACTGAGGTTATCAGCCCAAGGCAGCTTTTCCTACTTCAGTGAAAAATGGGTTTGGTGCACAACAGTTTCAAATGCACTGATAATCAGGTTAACCTGATTTGGAGCAGAAGAATTTGGATGTTGGTATGTGCTCCCTAATAAAATGCAATTTTGTAACCCAAAAGCAATATTGTCCAACATTAATTTTATAGAGAAACCCACAAATGCACTGTCCCATGCTAGACCATCAATTAGGAGGATTTATTCAAAGGCATAAATCTTTTAGCTTATCCAGAACTTTCCAATTATCTAATAATATTCTGAACACCTTTCTTAAGAACATAATAATTACCACCATGAATTCCTTTTTAAAATTATTTATTTATTTATTTGAGAGAGAGCCAGAGCAAGAGAGCACATGAGTAAACAGGCACCTGTGGGGGTGAGGGGCCAGAGGGAGGAGGAGAGAATCTCAAGCAGACTGCTCCCTAAGTATGGGGCCTGGCTCAGGGCTCGATCTCACAACCAGAGATCATGACCTGAGTTGAAATTAAGAGCTGGACACTTAACCAAATGAGCCACCCAGGCGCCCCCCATCATCTCATGAATCCTATAAACAAATGAGTTATGGGGCACCTGGGTGGCTCAGTTGGTTGAGCAGCTGCCTTCATTCAGGTCATGATCCCAGGGTCCTAGGATCAAGCCCCGCATTGGGCTCTCTGCTCAGCAGGGTGTCTGCTTCTCCCTCTCCCTCTGCCTGCCACTCTGCCTACTTGTACTATCTCTCTGTCAAATAAATAAAAATATTAAAAAAACAAAACAAATTATTGTAACCCTCCTCAGATGAATTATTGAAAATGGCCAAGCATCTAATCTAACAAAAATTCACAAACACAGAACATTTATGTTTGCACTATATATACATACACAGGTCAGATTACCAATCTTATGAAGGAAGAAAGTCTTCTATCTGCTGAATATACAATCAGGAACATCACCCAAAAATATGGGGGTAGAAAAGAGTTAAGAAAATCAGGAAATCAGAATTAAAAAGGGGATGTCAGAAGACTAAGCAGATTCTCAGGAAAGTAAGATTAGATAACCTTCTCTTTCCATTCTCTAAATAAGAAACTAAAAAAGATCCGAATTAGTCATGAGAAAAAGAAAACTACCCAAATTCTGGACACAAATTAAAATGGGAAATCAGAATAATGAACTGATCCAGTTAAGCACAAACAGCATCTCTGGGCTGTGAGCAATACTTACTCTGAACCACAAGAAGTTTCTCACCTCTGGAGTGGCAATAATACTCTGTTAAGGCCACAAGCCCACTCTAATGTGACTGAAATTATCTCTAATGTGACTGAAATTATCTCTGAACAACTGAAACACCAGCCTAGAAAAAGGATCAGCAAAGTCGAAAACGTTCTTAATAGGGCTTTCCAACATCAACTCGAGGGGAATCAAATGTAGAAGATAAGAAAAGGGGGGTCAAAAATAAGTATTTGTGACTACCATGAAGAAACTGATAATTTCATGAAACCAGAAAGAGGATGGCAAGTAGGCAATAGGAATTGGGCTGAAGAAGGCTCAGCATTTTCAAACCTAAAAATTAACTCATGGATGATACTATTTAATATGTGAAGACTATGAGGAAAAACTTATAGAAAATTTCAGTAAGAGGAGTAAGGTCACACTAGCATTTACCTGCTTCTTAGAGCCCCTAGTAAGTCCAAGATTGTTTCTTCTCTCTTCTTTTCCTGTCTATTTGCTGATCCATTAATTTTTTGTTTTTAAAACTGGTCCTTCTAACTACCATCAGCAGTTATACCCTTTCCAAATAGAAAGTAAAGAACAAGCATTCTGCCATGAAAAGACAAGGAGGTGGTAGCACTGTTCCTAGATTTAAAGAGACGTAACCACCAACACAATACATGGTCCTTGAAGTCCTTGATTGGATTCCAATTCCTTAAAAACACAAAAGAGGGTTATAAAAGATACATCTGGGGGCAACTGAGGACATTAAACATAGGCTAGGTATCTTTTACTAATAAAAAATTTTTGTAAAGTCTCTTCCTATCTTAGTTGTGGTTATTTAAGAGAATTAGTAGAAGCATGCTGAAATATTTAAGGATGAAGGGTTTTGATGTCTGCAACTTTCAAATGATTCAAAAAAATATTTATACAGAGAAAACAAATTATGACAAAAATGTTCATCACTGTTGAATCTAGATGGTAAGAATAAAGGTAAACACTACAATTCTTCAAAATTTTCTGTAGGTTTGAAAAGTTTATACTAAAAAGGCAAATGGAAAAAAGAGAGAGAGAAGGTATCCTTTTTCCTCCTCCTGGAAGTCAAGAAAATTCAGTGAAGAGAATTACTGCAACTGCCTTGGGAACATGAAGAGACCTACCAGGAACCTCAGGGGACCTAATGAGGATGTGCCTGATAAGCTAAGGATGCAATCAGAGGGAAAAACTGTTGTGTCCTTGATGATATAAACCACTAAATTAAATCTGGAAGCCCCAGAGTCATCTTACATTGGGCATTCTTGTCATCTGAGATAATAAAACTGGCTTAGTGTTTGTTTCTTTAGAAAGCAAGCAAGCAGATTCTAAGTACTGAGCAAATTCAACTCCAGCACTGAAGAAGTTTAGTTTCTAAGTGCCTTTGACTAATGGGTCATGATCAAACTATTTTTCCTTTTTCTACAAAAATTGAGGTGAGAGTTTCATAACATACAATTAACTAAAGTATCTAATTAAGTGGCATTTAGTATTTTCACGGTGTTGTGCAACCACCACCTCCCTCAAGCTCTAAAACTTTTTCATCACTCATACCCACTAAGAACACCCCATACCCATTAAGTAATCATTACTCATTCCTCCTTTTCCCATCCCACCCCCCCCCCACCATTCCCTGGCAACAACTAATCTTCTGTCTCTATGACATAATCTGCCTATTATGGTTAACTTACATAAAGGGAATCATATACTACGTGGCCTTCTGTGTCTGGCTTCTTTCACTTCGCATAATGTTTTCCAGCTTCATCCCAAGTTATAGCATGTTAATAAGTATTCTATTCCTTTTTATGGCTTACTAATATTTCATGCTATGTACACACCACATTTTGTTTAACCATTCATCTGTTGATAGGCATTTGGGTTGTTCCTTTTTTTTATTATTATTATGAGTAATGCTGCTACAACCATTCATATACAACTATCTGTGCAAGTATATGGCTTCATTTCTTTGGATACATAACCTTTGAGTAAACCTGCTAGGTCATATGGTAACTCTATGTTTAACTTTTTGAAGAATCACCAAACTATTTTCTGTAGTAGCACAACCATTTTACATTTCCACCAACAATGTACAAGGGTTCCTTTTTCTCCATGGCCTTGCCAACACTTTTTTTTTTTCCCCAATTACAACTATCCTACTAGGCATGAAGTAGTATCTGATGGCTCTGATTTGCATTGCCTTAATGACCAATGACCTTAAACATTTTTTCATGTACTTGCTGGCCATCTGCATATCCTCTTCAGAGAAATGTCTACTCAAATCCTTTGTTCATTTTTTGACTAAGCTTTTATCTTCCTGCTGTTGACCTGTAAGAGTTCTTTATATATTCTGGACAGCTTACCCTTATAATATAGATGATTTACAAATAGGCTGGTTTTTCTTTTTCTTAATAATGTCCTTTGAGGAGCACCTGGGTGGCTCAGCTGGTTAAGTGTCCAACTCTTGATTTCGGCTTAGGTCATGATCTCAGGGTGGTAAGATCAAGTCCCAAGTCTGCCTCCATACTCAGCATGGAGTCCGGTTGTCCTTCTCCCTTTGCTCCTCCCCCTAACCCCTGCTCAAGTGCACTCTCTCAAATAAAATCTTTAAAAAGACAACCATGTTCTTTGATACATAAAAGCTTTAATTTTTATGAAATCCAATATATCTAGTTTTTCTTTCATTACTCATGCTTTTGATGTCAAATATAAGAAACAACTGTCAAATCCAAGGTCATGCAAATTTATCCCTTTGTTTCTTCTAGTAGTTTGATTGTTTCAGCTTTTATTGTTCGCCACTGATCCATTTTAGTTAATTTTTGCATAAGGAGTAAGGTAGTAGTCTAACTTCATTCTTTTGCCTGTGGTTATCCAATTGTCCCAGCACCACACGTTGAGGAAGATCAAAGATTTTTAGAAGAAAAAAACAGTTGGGCAAACTCTTGGGTATGGGTGGGATCCTGCCCTAAGTAAGACCCTCGCCCTTGGTGACACATGGCAACTGCAATCAATGTGATGCTCAGATTTGGGAAATCAAATGGAAGAACAAGTGGAGACATGCATAGCACCCCACCTTGAGTTGAGTATGGTAATCCTTATCCTCAAGATCACCCTAAATACTTCCTATTCCCACTAGTTTCTAGGACTAAAGAAAGCAACAACATTTATCTAAGGATCAAATTACAAGATAAGCACAAAGTTTTTCCCTCTCTGCCTATCAGTAAGTATGCAGTATTTACCCATTTATTTTATTTAAGTTTTAACTCATTCATGACTGTAGGTACTGAAAACATAAAGATAAATAAGACAAAGTCTTTACTACAAAGAAAAGCTAAGTCTATTAAGATAGATTTGGGAACAATTAATCACAACTCAATGTGGTAAGGGTCAGAGGAGAAAAATAAGCAAGGGCTATGAAAGTACAGAGGAGGAAATACCTAATTCAAACTAAGGCATCAAGGGAAAGCTTCATTGAGGGAAAGGTATAATATCAAAACTGATGGCCTCGTTAACCACTTGAAGGAGTAGTGAAGGAGCAGCTAGAGGGAGAGAATGTGCAAAGGCACACAGATGAAGGAGGGCTGTATTCCTCTTTTCTCTGGGAACCGCCTTCCATGTCCCCAGGAGAACAGATATAAAATAAGACAAGAACCTAACATGTTGGTAAATGACTCTGCTCCAAACCACAAAGGATTAGTCCAGGAATGAACACCTGACCCAAAGCAGAATCAATCTCAATGCTTCCCTGAGAATCTTTGCACTAGAGCCGAGAGAAAGCAATCTCTCCCTGAGTACCTGGAGCACTAAAGAGTCATATTTTGCCCACTGGAAAGGGCACAGAAATGCAGTCTTCAGAGAAAAAAGACCACAAACCCACGAACAACCAGAAGAGAGAGGCCTGACAACATTCAAGTCCCTGATTCTGGCTGTTTCTGAAACCCAAATGAATTTCTTTTTCTTTCTTTCTTTCTTTTTTAAAGATTTTATTTATTTATTTGACAGACAGAGATTACAAGTAGGCAGAGAGGCAGGCAGAGAGAGAGGAGGAAGCAGGCTCCCTGCTGAGCAGAGAGCCAGATGCAGCACTCGATCCCAGGACCCTAGGATCATGACCTGAGCTGAAGGCAGAGGCTTTAACCCACTGAGCCACCCAGGTGCCCCCCAAATGAATTTCTAATTTAGGTTCTAAGATATCCTCACAGTATCTCATTACTGATTCTCATTTTTATTTGAGCTAGTTTGACAGGGTTCTGTTCACCACCTCCAATAAAAAACTGAAGTACTGCAAAAGTGACAAACCCAAAAATGTGTAACAAAGTTAAAGTGAAATGAGGCCGCACCCATGTCAGGCTGGGAAGCCCAGTAGTCCTCATGTGTAGCAAACCAGTTGGTTACACTCCATATGCACTCCCAAGCTACATGGAGCTTTATGAACTTTGGACAAGAAAAAAAAAAAAAAAATTGCTCACAAAAGACTGTGATAACTTCAGTAAGGGTCTGCAAAAACAATTCAATCTGTGAAACACAATCCAGCCCAATCCAGCCTCCTAGAGAGGAAATGTGACACACAAGACAACAATATAATGATTAAGCAAAGGCCTTTCTGCCTATAAAGCCAAAGATCCAAAACCTCTAGTAGTCAGATAATCACTTTGCAGAATTTCAGCAACTAAATTCCTTGTGCTACTAAGAAATTGTGAGACCCTGGATGACTACAATGTAGACAGCCCCTTTCAAAACACTTCTCACAGCGTTCCCTCAAACTGCCATCCCCTCCCCTCATTATAAAGCATTATTTGACAGAAATGCAGTTGGGGGGAAGGCAATATCCAGGGGTGACATTCCACAGAAGATTTGAAAAAGCTCTAAATCCAGAATTTTCCAGACCCTGAGGTAGGAAGATAAGCAAAACCAAGGAGAATTAAACCTGGTCACAGCGATTCTCTTCAGCAATCTCAGAGACTAAAAAGCCTAAATACTACTAGAGTTGGTGGATATCAATGGGAACCAAACAGGATGAAATGGAAGATGAGCAGTGAACTGCAGTTTTAGAAGAGTTCTCTCAGCAGGAAGCTGGAATTACTGTTCTAGTCAAACCCTAGGTCCAAAAAGTGGCATCTTACTGGAAGGGGAAAGCTAAAGCAGCATGGGCCTCATAAAAGGAACTATTTCCCACCCTGTGCCTAGCCCCTTTCTCCTCCCAAGGTTGGTCCTAAAGAATATTGGACATGGGGAATCCTTTTGGGGCAAGCCAGGCTAAAGCCTTCAATCCTCTGCCAGTGAAATGAGTAATAGGGAACCATGAGACTTGCTGATTTTATTACACTGTTTCTACCTGCAGAAGACAGTATATGCTCTGTATGCTTCTGCTTTTATCTCCCAGGATAAGAATAGGGCCTGTCACATAGATGGTGCTTAATAAATGGAATGAATTTGTAACCAAAATACAGTACTTTTCCTTTCTCCTTTTTATCTGGTTTTCTTCTCATTTTCATATATTGGAACTCTAAGAGAGAGGGCAGGGGAATGACAACAACAAAAATCTATCATTTAACCCACAGGCTATAGCACCATGCAATAGTTTATCTGGACCAATCAAGACCAAATTAGGGAAAGCAGAGCTACCATCCTAAGACCCTCAGCTGGCAGGGTGGACACCTTAGACAGTAAGTCACAGTATGACAGCTGGACCTGAGTGGGTAGGGGTCATCTCCCACTGGGGAGGAAGAGGAGAGCATCTGTAGTAGTTATTTGTTTAGGTAATGCCCTCACTTCCACGTATGACTCCTTAGGACAGGGTGAGGTCATTCCATAGTTAATGTGAGGGTGGGGGAACCCCAGAATTTGGAACTGAGAGTTTTCCCCACAGTATCTGGGCTATAAATACACATTTGGGAGCTTTTGACAATCATGATTTTCTTCACCAGACAGAGACCACGGCAAACAAGTACATAGAACATACATAAAAGAAACCTGAGGGGGTGCCTGAGTGGATCAGTTGTTACAGCACGCGATCCCTGACCTCAAGGATGTGAGTCCAAGCCCCACATTGGATGTGGAGCCTAGTTAAAAACAAACAAACAAACAAACAAACAAACAAAAAAGACGAAGAAAGAAAAGAAAGAAACCTGAGATATTGTAAAGTCCAGTTTTTCCTAAAGCCTAAACATATGCAGGTCTTTGGGTTCTGTATAACATAGCAACATCCTTAAAATACCTCCCTCTACTCCAACACACACATCTTTAGCATTATCTAGTTTGAACTGAGTTTGTTACCTGTAACATAATAGGCCCAGATTCACTCAAAATTACACTGTGTGGGGGGCGCCTGGGTGGCTCAGTGGGTTAAAGCCTCTGCCTTCGGCTCGGGTCATGATCCCAGGGTCCTGGGATCGGGCCCCACATCGGGCTGTCCACTCCGCGGAGAGCCTGCTTCCTCCTCTCTCTCTTTCTGCCGGCCTCTCTGCCTACTTGTGATCTCTGTCTGTCAAATAAATAAATAAAATCTTAAAAAAAAAAAAAAATACACTGTGTGGGGGTGCCTGGGTGGCTCAGTGGGTTAAGCCGCTGCCTTCGGCTCAGGTCATGATCTCAGGGTCCTGGGATCGAGTCCCCCATCGGGCTCTCTGCTCAGCAGGGAGCCTGCTTCCTCCTCTCTCTCTCTCTGCCTGTCTCTCTGCCTACTTGTGATCTCTCTCTGTCAAATAAATAAATAAAATCTTAAAAAAAAAAAAAATTACACTGTGTG
Source organism: Mustela putorius furo (assembly GCF_011764305.1). NCBI lineage: Eukaryota > Metazoa > Chordata > Mammalia > Carnivora > Mustelidae > Mustela > Mustela putorius. The sequence goes on from NW_025421292.1 coordinate 3,012,511, forward strand.
TCCAGGGATAGTCCGTATGTGTGGTGCAAAGTCAGTTACAAGAGGCAGAAAAGGAACTGGAAAGATAAAATTAAAACTTAACTCAGGGGGCACTTGGGTGGCTCAGTGGGTTAAGCCTCTGCCTTCAGCTCACGTCATGATCTCAGGGTTCTGGGATCGAGCCCTACATCAGGTTCTCTGCTTGGCAGGGAGCCTGCTTCCCCCTCTCCCAGAGCCCTGCCTCTCTGCCTACTTGTGATAGATCTCTCTCTGTCAAATAAATAAATAAAATCTTAAAAAAAAAAAACTTAACTCAGATCCAGTAATCCCACGTTTGGGTATATATCCAAAAGAACTGAAAGCAGAATCTCAAAGAGTTATGTGCACATCAATATTCAGAGCATTATTCATAATAGCCAAAAGGCAAAGGCAACCCAAGTGTCCATCAACAGGTGAATGGGTGAATAAAAATGGTATATGCATACAATGGAATATTATTCAGTCTTAAAAAGGAACATGTTACATTCTAAAACATGGATGAACTTTGAAGACATTATGCCAAGTGAAATAAGCCATCACACAACACACACACACAAACAAGTACTGTATCATTCCACTTATATGAGGTACCTAGAGCAGTCAGATTCACAAAAGCAGAAAGTAGAAAGATGACTAACAGGGGCTAAAGGAAAGGGGAAATGGAGAGTTACTGTTTAATGAGTACAGAGTTTCAGTTTTGCAAGATGAAAAAGTTCTGACATGCTTAACACTACTGAATTGTATACTTAAAAATGATTACTATGGTGTATTTTATGTGTACTTTACCACAGTTAAAAAAAATTAATTAGGAATGTGACCAATTTGTTTCATTAAGAAATGTGGACTTCTAAAACCAAAAGAGAACATCTAGGAGTGCCTGGGTGGCTTAGTCAGTTAAGCATCTGCCTTAGGCTCAGGTCAAGATCCTAGGGTCCTGGGATTGAGCCCCACATTGGTCTCCCTACTCCACAGGAAGCCTGCTTGCTTCTCCCTCTCCCTGCCACTCCCCCTGCTTGTGCATGCTCTCTCTTTCCGTCAAATAAATAAAATCTTTAAAAAAAAAAGAGAGAGAGAGAGAACATCTAAAGGTTAAAAAACAACTTTATTAAAATATAATTTACATAGCATAAAATTTACCCATTTCAACTGTACCATGTAATGATTTTTTAGTAAAGTTAGAGTTAAAAGTTAAAGTAAAAAAGTAAAGGTAAAAGTTAAAAGTAAAGGTTAAAATTAAAGTAAAGTTGACTGTAAACCAATCACCATGTTTTAGAACACTTTCATCAGTGTTCTAATGCCCATAATGCCCGACTCCTCCATAATATGTAAATGTTAGGGTACATAAATTAAGGCTGCTAATGAGCTGGCCTGAAAATGGGGAAATTATCCTGGGTTATCCAGGGGAACTCAATGTAATCACTTCTCTAAGAGTAGTCTGAGGGAACTGGAAGAAAGAACCAGGAAGATCACCACATGAGGGCTCACACAGCATGCTAGCTTTAAAGATGGAATAACGAGGCCATAAGCCAAGGAATGCACGTGGCCTCTGGAAGTGGGAAAAGGCAACAAAATGGATTCTCCAGCAAGAGCACAGTTCCTCCTCTGAGGAACCATAAATAAAATTTTTTTCTTTTTTTTTTTTTTAAAGATTTTTTTTTATTTATTTGAGAGATGGAGACCACAAGTAGGCAGAGAAGCAGGCAGAGAGAGAGGAGGAAGCAGGCTCCCTGCTGAGCAGGGAGCCCGACGCGGGGCTCGATCCTAGGACCCTGGGATCATGACCCTAGCCGAAGGCAGAGGCTTTAACCCACTGAGCCACCCAGGTGCCCCAAGTTGGTATTTTTTTCCCCAAGTTGGTATTTTTTTAAACTACTAAGTTTGTGGTAATTTATTACAGCAGAAAAAAACTATGAATGGTTGGCTATTTGTTTTATTATTCTTTCTCCTTTACTTGTATTTGAAATTATTCATCATAAAAGGAAAAAACTATGAATATGAAAGCAAACTAAAGAAAGATCACAATTAAAAAGGTACTGAGTCATTTCCTTCATCACAACTCCGCTTTCAAGAACTCAATTACTCATTAGAGATGAGTATTTAGGAATAACTCTCATTTTTCTGGTCCCCAATTTAACAGTCTATTGAATAGCTCCTGAAAAGGTAAACAATAACTAAATGAAATTTTTGAAGACACTAACTAGAACAACGGCCCAAAGGAGACATGAAAATGCACAATATCAAAAATGTCCCAGAATGCCAAACAGAAAATGTGATTCAAACAAAGCTATCTTCATAAACAAAACATCTGTGGTTTATTGTTATTCATGAAACTTTCTTTGGGACATAATTTTAAGTAGCAGTTATGAAGTGATCAGGTAAATCTATAATTAAGTATGATTTTCAAGAGTATGTTTACCTAACAGGAAACTTACACAAGCCAGCAGTGGTCATATGTGTTCTATCTTGCAGCTTAGTCAGAGAAGTAACAAGAAACTTTGAGGGATTTTTATTTTAAAAAAAGGACAGGGACACCTTTGGTGGCTCAGTTGGTTAAGCAGCTGCCTTCGGCTCAGGTCATGATCCCAGCGTCCTGGGATCAAGTCCCACATCGGGCTCCTTGCTCCTCAGGGAGCCTGCTTCTCCCTCTGACTCTGCCTTCCACTCTGTCTGCCTGTGCTCGCTCTCACTCTCTCTCTCTTACAAATAAATAAATAAAATCTTAAAAAAAAAAAATTAAAAAAAGGACAAAGTGGCTAAAGGCTAAGTTGTAAACAAACACTCCAGTCTCCATTCTCCAAGTCTAGCTGCTGTTTCCACATACAGAGGAAAATGCATGGACTTTGAAAAGAAATACCACACACCTTTTATATACACCATTGATTAAAATGCTCTTGCCTTTGAGATTTCTCCATGGCACACTACTGGGGCCAGATTCAAAGCCTCTTCAGTTTCATCCCCTCTAAAGAAGAAGGCTGACCATGCCATCCTTTGGAGATAATATAAAAGTCATCTTTTAAAAGTACCTCATCTCCAAAAATACATACTACGGCACATACCTAAGAGAGAATTTAAAGCCCTTATGTTATCATCTTATTTTCTCCTGTAAGAACAAAAAAGTAAATAAACCTTGACTAAGTTCTATGTAATATGATAAAGCCAATGCAATGTTATCATCACCACCAAATAATGCTACACAGCATTAATGCCAACTCTACTCTTTCTTCAGCCAACCCATCTCTATGGCTATATTTGGCTACTCTCTGGTACGTATGAGATAGGTACCTTTAAAAAGCTTACTTACATATTTCAACAGCTAGTAGATTATATTAAGTTAGATGGAACTTGGAGAAATGTAATAAAGGCAGATTTTATGATAACTCACAAACCTAAAAAGACCAAGCCCCTTTTTCTTTTATACAATAATAAAATGACAGTATAAATATGTAAGAGATTGCTGCCATTTTTCAGTAACCAATCACTGAGAACACACAAGGAAGACAACATTTAAAGACAAGTTCCTTTAAAAGTCCTAGGACAATAAAGCATCCAAAACTTTTTAAAAAGCCAAAAAAAAAAAATAAATAAATAAATAAAATCATAGGACACTTGAAAACAATCTCACATATTCTGTTAATGTTTTCATGCTCTAGGCAACTAGCTACAGACGAGAAGTAGTCAGGCCTAGACAGCTCATCCAACTATGGCGATTCTTATACATTACAAAAGAAAAGGATTTTTTAAAATAGCTAATTGGGGTACCTGGGTGGCTCAGTTGGTTAAGCATTTGCCTTCTGCTAGGATCAAGAGCCCAGGACACCGGGACCAAGCCCTGCATTGGGCTCCCTGCTCAATGGGGGGAGTCTGCTTCTCCCTCTACCCCTCCCCTCTGCTTGTGATCTCCTCTCTCTCTCAGATAAATAAAATCTTTTAAAAAAATAAAATAATTACTTATGACACTGCATACTTGCCACCAGTTAGATGACTACCAAAAAAAAAAAAAAAAAAACCACACACAAAACCATCAAAAAAACAAAACAGGGGCGCCTGGGTGGCTCAGTGGGTTAAAGCCTCTGCCTTCAGCCCAGGTCATGATCCCAGGGTCCTGGGATCGAGCCCGCATCGGGCTCTCTGCTCAGCAGGGAGCCTGCTTCCTCATCTCTCTCTGCCTGTTTCTCTGCCTACTTGTGATCTCTGTTAAATAAATAAATAAAATCTTTAACAAAAAAACAAACAAACAAACAAACAAAAAAACAGAAGAGAAAAACCTACCTGATTTGGTTCACAAAGAAAAACTAATAAAAACACAGGGAAAAAAATTTTCTGTAGCTTTTTCTGATTCTTCCTAAAAAAGAGTGGTCTCTCAAAGAGAGAAAAGCAAGCAAACACACCAAAATAATGGAAACACGGAAGGAACTTTTATATTTCTAGCTTTACAAAAGTCAAGGGGATCTCTCTCTCTCTAGCACCTTTTCTCTGGATCTTCTGTGGCTGAGGGTAAAGCAAATACACTTCATGGCACACTATTAAGATATACTAAAAAATAACCAAAAATTTTCTTCTTTCAGCATAAAATCCTTTATGATTTTAATCTGGTAAATTCCACTTAAAAATCAGCAATATCTTTACAAAAGACTTGCCAACCAACAAATGAAGGAACAAAAGAATTAGAAAATTACCTTTTTGTAACCAAACAACTCAGAGCAGGAATCATCTATGGATACTAACACAGTTGGGAGAAACAGTGCTGGAGGGAAGGATATTCTCAGTCTCTCAGATTACTTATTAATTACAAAGGAAAAAAAAGAGGTAGACACTATCATAACTAAATACTCAAATTCAGCATAATAATAGGACAAAAACTAACAGCATATGCCTCCGAATGTGATACAACAGAAGACAGAGAATCACCCATGTATTATTTCTAACAACAACAACATTTAACCTGAACCGAACTATGAGGAAGCAATCAGACTCATCAACAATCAGACTAATCATCAGGACACTCTAGAGGGCAAATGGGCTGAACTCTTAAAAAATGTCAATGTCATAAAACATCCAAATGACAAAGGTGAGGGAAACTTGCTCTAGACTGAAGGCAACTAAAGACACATGACAACCAAATGTAATTTGAGAAGTCTGAGAAGATTCTGGATTTAAAAACAAAAGCAAAACACAACACAACAACAACAAAAAAACCCACAACAGAAAAACCCCACGTTATAAAGAGCATTTGGGGAAGAAATAGGAAAATCTAGATCTGGAATATATATATTGGGTAATACTATTGTTTCCGTGCTAAATTCCTAGAGAGGGACGAAAATATTGCAGTAATGTAGGATGATGCCATTGTTCTTAGGAGATATTTGCAGAAGGACCAAGGGGTAAAATGTCATGCTGTCTGCATTTTATCTCAAATGGTTCCAGAAAAAAACAAAAGTGTATAAATCCATACACAGACTTTTCATATATTGCTGGTAGGAATATAAATGGTAGTTACTCTGGAAAAGAGTTGGGCAGTTGCATAAAAAGTTAAATACAAAATAGCAATCCATTCCTAAGTATCTACTCAAAAGAAAGTAAAACACATCCACACAATCTTCCTGAGAATGTCCACAGCAATTTTATTCATAGTAACCAAAAAATAGAAACAATCCAAATGTCCACCTACTAGTAAATGGATAAACAAAATGCTAAACATCTATTCAATGGAATACCACTCAGCCACAAAGATTATGGAAATACTGATACATAAATAGATGCCTCACAAACATTATGCTAAGTAAAAAAAAAAAAAAAAAAGATACAAAAGACCACATATTATATGAGTCTGTTGATATAAAAAGTAGAGAAAAATAACTACTTAGAGATTAAAAAAAAAAAAAAAGATCAGCGGCTGCATGAGGTTGGAGGGTGTAATGGGGATTAACAGTAAACTGGCAGGGGCACCTGGCTGGCTCAGCTGCTGAAGCTTATGATTCTTGATCTCAGGGTTGTAGGTTCAAGTTTGATGTAGGGTGTACAGATTACTTAAAAATAAAAAAACCAGTAAACATACAGAAGAAATCTTACTGAAGTGATGAAAATATACAACTGGATTATAGTGATGGTTGCTCAATTCTTACTAAAAATAAACTATCCATTTTTTAAAATGGGTTAATTTATAATATGTAAATTATGCTTCAGTAAAGGTGCTTAAAAATAAAGCAGAAATATTTAAAAATAAAGCGCCTGGGTGGCTCAGTGGCTCAGTGGATTAAAGCCTCTGCCTTCAGTTCAGGTCATGATCTCATCATCTTGGGATCGAGCCCCACATCAGGCTCTCTGCTCAGTGGGGAGACTGCTTCCGCCTACCTCTCTGCCTGCCTCTCTGCCTACTTGTGATCTCTCTGTCAAGTAAATAAAATATTAAAAAAAAAAGCAGATATGGTAAAAATGGCAATTATATAGGTATTCATGTGTTAGTCTTCAACTCTTCTTCAAGTCTTCTTCAATTCTTCCATAGTTTTTAAATACTTCAAAATAAAAAGCTGGGGGACAGGGGCACCTGGGTAGCTCAGTCATTAAGCATCTGCCTTCAGCTCAGGTCATGATCCCGGAGTCCTGGGATCAAGCCCCACATCGGGCTCCCTGCTTCATGGGAAGCCTGCTTCTCCCTCCCACACCCCCTGCTTGTGTTCCCTCTCTCACTGTGTCTCTCTCTTCCTCAAATAAATAAATAAAAAACAAAAGAAGTTGGGGGGATAAATCAGAATGAGCTCTGTAAAACACTCCCCCCACCCCCAAGGGGTAGAGGAGGTAGAGGATATGCGTAACATCACTGTGAAAGATTGAGGATTAAATAAAAGAAGAGCACAACACTCTGGAATCTAGGGCCAATTTTTATCAAGGATTTAACAATTCTTTTTTTTTTTTTAAAGATTTATTTATTTATTTGATAGACAGAAATCATAAGGAGGCAGAGAGGCAGGCAGAGAGAGGAGGAAGCAGGCTCCCCGATGCGGGACCCTGGGATCATGACCTGAGCCGAAGGCAGAGGCTTTAACCCACTGAGCCACCCAGGCGTCCCGGATTTAACAATTCTTAATTTAGGTGTTATTTCTTCCTAATTGCACAAGCAATGCATATTTATTGTAGAATATTTAAGAATTACAATGAAAATGAAAGATTAATAAAGTGTAAAAAAAGAAAATAAAAACCAACTGAGAATAGCCAAAGAGAACCATTAATAATCTGTTCTTCATCCTTCAGATAAAACAGTTCCATTTCAGCAAAGGAAAGCTATCTGTATATAACATCATCACAACTTGATCAATTAGCATGCTGAAAATTTTATATCATATCCCAACAATCCCATAAATCATAGTAAGAATGGAAAGGCAAAATAAAGTTAAGATGTAAATCCAATGCTTCCCTTTCAGCTTCCAATTTAAAAATGCATGCACTAGCCTCAGGTCTCCCCCCAAAACCCTCCTAAAATACATGTATGATGCTCCAGGTTGAAAGAATGTTTGCGCCTCCCAAAAGTCAGATGTTGAAACCTAACCTCCAATGTGACCGGTATTAGGAGGTGGAGATTCTGGAAGTGATTAGGTCATAAGGGTAGAATCCTCATGAATAGGATTAGAGAGATCTCCCTCCCCTTCCACCATGTGGTGTTTCAATGTGAAGTCAGCCATCTACAAACCAGGATCAGGCCCTCACTAGACACCAAATCTGCTGGCACCGTGATGTGGGACTTCCCAGCCTCTAGACCTTCTGAGAAATAAATTTCTGGTGTTTATAAACCAGTCTACGACAAAAGAAGACAAATTGGGAGGGGATCATAAATTCAAAAGAATAAAGTGATCAAGTGAGGAAGCAACATTTGGGGCCCTGGAAGGTAGACAGATAAGTAAGTGGTAAATGATGGAGCCAACCTGAGAAAGCTGAATCCCCAGCCAGCAGTGGGGAAAAGGAGAGAAGAACCCAACTGAAAATGAGGATTCCCAAAATTTCAGGAATTAACAGCAGTGGGTACCCTACAAGTGAAGGTGAAGATCCAGATTAAAAAAAAAAAAAAATGTATTTGCCTAAACCCAAATGTTAGAACTGTCTAAACACTGCATATGAAGGCTGGTGAATGCCTCACCCTGGAGGAAACAGGTGGGGCTTTTTAAAGCTCTCACTAAACAAAACTACAGCCTCCAATCAAGTCCACAGCCTCCAATCCACTTTCTGTGTCCTACTTTTAAATAGGAGTAGACAGCCAAAAACAACCAAATACCTAAGGTAAAGTATTGAATATGAAAGAAAAGGACTATAGCAAGAAATGGAAACTTGAAGAAAACAACACTGAGATCTCCCAGAAAGCAGAGCAAAAAAAAAAAAAAAAAAAAAAAAAAAAAGTCAAAAGCTGAAAAGAGAAAAAGACAGAGAACCAGACCAGAAGGTCCAATACCTAAAAAACAGGAGATCTAAGAAAAGAGAACACAGACAATGAAGGGGAGGCAATCAAAGGATTAATTCAAGAACTCTCCCAAGAACAAGAGGGCAATATCCAGACGGAAAGGGCTCCCCAAAGTGAAGCACAAGGTAAGAAAATACATGCTGAGATGTGTCACCATCAAACTTAGAATATACCAAGGACACAGCAAAGTTATCAAAAGCTTCCAGAGACGGAAAAGACGGGATTCATACAAAGAACAAAGAATCAGAACAACATTTCTACTGAGAAACAGAAGACTAAGGAGCAGTGCCTTCAAAATTCCAAGAAAAGTATTTCCAACCTTAAAATTGCTATCTAACCAAAACTGGGATATCAATGAAGCATCAGAGTAAAATATAGTTTCAGAATACAAAAGTCTTCAAGTTTTATCTCCTCTGCACTCTCAGTAAGTTTTAAAAAATGGGGTCCAGGAAATAAGGTTTCCAACAAAGGGTGGGGAGTAGGAGAAGTGTGAAAGAAATCCCCAGGGTCCCCGGGGTGTAAGAGCTGTGCAGCACACCCAGAGCCCAAACAGTCCAGATCAGAGGAAGTCAAATGCTCTGCAAGAAACTTCTTCAAAAAGGCAAAACTGATATAACACTGTCTGAACTTACTAAGAAGGAATTCACAGTTGGTAAGAGCTTTGAGGGTAACTTAGGGAAAAAATATCTAAAAGACTGAGCAAACCAAGAGTTAACAGAAGTATTGCCCTTGGGGCAGCAAAAGATTGTACAGAAAAGGAAAATGAATCTAAATGTACTAATAGCTCAACTGTCAATAAGCATTTAAACAGTTAAAACAACATAAACACTAAAAACTGACTTAAACAAATTACAAATGATTAAAGAAGGAGAATGGGAGATAGGGTGAGTGAAGCCAACAACTTCCATGTGCCAGGCACAGCTTTAAATGTTTACACTCATTAATTTATCTAATCATCAGATAAAAACAGATATTGTCCTTATATATGAGAAAACGAATGCACACAGAGGGAAATAATTTGCCAAAGGTCATACAGAAGAGCTTTGAACTGGTTATCAAAGAAAGAAATCCTCATCTCCCAGTAGGGAATCAACAGGTAATGGTTAAAACTGGGGGATTGGGGGGGGGGTGTGGAATAAACCAGCAGAGAAACAAAACCTCAAAATCAGCTGGAAGAATTGAAAAAGACTGATTCTGGGGAATGAAAGAAGGAAAAAGGGGTCTAGAATCCCTGCAGAACTACTTTACTTATAGAAACTATGTGTATTTATAACTTAGATAAAAGGAAAATTAAATTATAAAAAGAAAATGTACTTGCCCTCAAAAATACCTTTTAAGTAAACCTTAAAACTTTTATTCAACCCTGGAAAACTGGACATAAATACCAATACAACAAAGGAAAAAGTGCAAAAATAAGCCCACATATATATATGCATTTAATACATGATAAAGATAGCATTTCAAATCTTGGAAGGGACATGAATTTCTCAAAAATGGGAAAAATGAATCATCTGAAAAACCTGTTAGATACCGACCTCCCATCACACTGCCAAATGTATTTCAACTATATAAAAGGTTCACATGAAATTTTGCAATGATAAAGAAAACAGAGGTAAATAATAATTACGTAACAATTATGTGGGGAAAAGACTTCTAAGCATGAAACCAAAAGCAGAAATCAAAAAAGACTGCTGGTTTCAACTTCGTAAAAATTCACAAAGTGAAAAAATGTTATAAAACTAGTTAAAAGACAAACTAGAGGAAAGGCAAGTATTTAGCGAGATGCTCATTTCCTTAATATGCAAACAACTCAAATCAATTAGAGAAAGAATAACAATCCCATTGAGGTAGATAGGAAAACACTAGTAAGTCATAAAAAAGTAAATAACGCCTCAATAAATCTGGGGAAGATCACAAATAGTCAATAAAGATAAAGGAAGATGTTCTACCTCATTCATAATTAAAGCAATTAAATTAAAATGAATACATTTTTAACCTATCAAACCAGCATCAATGTAAGGACAAAGATCATTCTTGGGCTGATAAAAGTGTGTGGCAAAACAAGCACTCTTATACACTGATAGTAAAAATAAATTTGTTACAATATTTTTGAAGTGAATTTGATATTACCTATCAAAATTTAAATTGCCCATGTACCCAACCCCAGCAATTCCACTTCTAGAACTGTACTTACAAGTATATAAACATACCTGTACCACAGCAGCTTTATAAAAGCAAATACCTGGAAACTAGCTGTCCATCAACAAGTATATATTTAAATAAAATATAGTCAGCCACAATGAAATAAATACCACGCACCCATTAAAAGAAGTGATGTCCACAGCATTCTGTGAAGTTAAACTAATCTGGGAACAATACGTATAGTATGACTCCATTTGCATGTGTGTACATATGGGGGAGGAGATGAGACTCCTCTCCTACACCAGTGATCTACTGATCATGCTCTCCCAGTTAAAAAATCTGCATCTACAGATCATGCTCTCCCAGTTAGAAAGACTCTTGGCAGCTGAAGTAGATGATTGATCTGAAATGACATACTTGACAATGTATCAAAGTTTGTTTTAAAGCACTGTGGAGAAAATTTCCCAATAAGACCTAACATTTAAGACCGAAAGACATCTATCAAGAACTACTTTCAGGGTGCCTGGGTGGCTCAGTGGGTTAAAGCCTCTGCCTTCGGCTCAGGACTCTGGGATCCAGCCCTGCATCCAGCTCTCTGCTTAGCGGGGAGCCTGCTTCCTCCTCTCTCTGACTGCCTCTCTGCCTACTTGTAATCTCTGTCTGTCAAATAAATAAAAAATAAATAAATAATAAAAAAAAAAAACTACTTTCATTGATTTTTAACTATATACAGAAGACAGTTCTTTTTCAGGAAAAAAAAAAGCTGTAGGAGGAAGGATTTAAATCTGTATGTAGAACAGAAAAGTATAGCAATAACTTCTCATTAGCATACATATGGACTCTGTGACCACTCTGATCAAATACAGGCTTACAAAGGCATGAGGTGTCTCTGAAAAAAACAGAGTAATGGCCACTTCTCGGAGAATAAGTTGAGAGAGGGAAAACACAGGGATTTACATACTATCTAAACTTTTCACCAGAAACCTGTATTAGTTTTATAATTATGTAACAAAATAAAATTTTGACAAGTAAAAAAATAGAAAACTGAAAAAATGCGCAAAATATAACTCACACATATCAATTTTTTAAAAGCCGAAGATATCAAAAAGTAAGGACATTTATAGGTATTAAAACTATGTAGAACAACATCTGGGAAGGTACACAGGAAACTGACAGTAGATACCATCTCTCACAGAGACACAAAACCTAGACTTACAAAAAAACCTATCTTTCACTGAGAAAACTTCAGTACTATTTGAATAATTATGTTGTTCATAATAATGATTATTTTTTAATGTATGTACAAGATTCAGCAATAAAACTGTAAAATGAATTTTCATAACTGATCCCTGCTACAACGCAGCTAAACCTCGAAAACAGCATGCTCAGGAAAAGAAGCCAGCCACAAGGGCTACATGCTGCACATTTACAGTTACATACAATATCCAGAAAATGCAAATTCAGGAGAGACAGACAGCAGAATGGTGGTTGCCTGGTTGCGGGGGAGGGAACTGACCACAAACTGGCATAAACCTTACTGGAGGGGTGCCGGGTGGCATAAACCTTACTGGAGGGTTGCCTGGTGGCTCAATCGGTTAAGGGAACAACTCTTGATTTCTGCTCAGGTCAGGATCTCAGAGTTGTGAAATCAAGCCCCACCTAGGCCTCTGAGCTGGGAGTGGAGCCTGCTGAAGATTCTCACTCTCCCTCCTGGCCTCTAGCATGCTCCCCATCAAAAACAAACAAACAATAAAAGTAAAATACTGTTCTTCCAGTGAGAAAAAAAAGATTGGGGGGAAAAAAAACCAAGACAAGGGTGCTTGGGTCCCTCAGTTGTTAAGTGTCTGCCTTTGGCTCAGGTCATGATCCCAGGGTCCTGGGATAGAGCCCAACATCCAGCTCCCGGCTCTCACCCCCACTGCTTGTGTTCCCTCTCTCACTCTTTCTTTTTTCTGTCAATTAATTAATTAATTATTAAAGGGACAAAAAATTAATGACTCTGAAATCAGGATGACGGGTACACAGGGTTCATTATACTTTTTGTTTTTTAAGATTTTATTTATTCATTTGACAGAGATCACAAGTAGGCAGAGATACAGGCAGAGAGAGAGAGAGGAGGAAGAAGGCTCCCTGCTGAGCAGAGAGTAGGATGTGGGGCTCATCCCAGGACCACATAACCTGAGCTGAAGGCAGAGGCTTTAACCCACTGAGCCACCCAGGCACCCCTCGTTATACTTTTTCTTTTTCAAAATAAAAATATAAGTCTTTTAATAAAATAGCCAATGCAAACACATAATACTTAAGATTTCACTAAGCAATCAAAGAAATGCAAACTAAAACATGTAATGCCTTTTATCTATCAGATAAATCTATACAGCAAAAAAAAAAAATTATCATTCCCAGAAAGCAAGCTTTCTAATGTGTAACTGTTCAGATTATTAATTGTTACATACTTCATGAAGGCAGTCTGTCAATGTTCAAAAACCTTCAAAAGGGCGTTTCTTTGAGCTGGCAATTCCACTTCTAAGAATTTCTCCAATATAAACATATAAGCTATACATCACAATTTCTTAAAACATTAATAGAGAAGGAAATAATTAGGCAAGCAGACACACATTTGTAATAGTGAAAAACAACAACAACAAAATAAATAAATGGCTTAACTAAGTTACAAAGTAAGTAATGGAATACTAGCAGCCATGAAAAACAGACATAGCAAAATATCTACGCTCAGTGAAAAAGCAGGCTGTAAAGCATTACGTCTTATATTTTAACTTAAAAATACATCATACATATATATATTGATATATCCATTTATGTGAACACAAACTGACAACTGAGTAGTATTACAAGTGGCTTTATTTCTTTATTGTCTTTCCTCAACATTTCTGAATTTGCTGGTTTTCTGTATTCAGTATTACTACTTTAACAGTCAGGAAAAAAATTTTCCTTTCCAAAAAAGCTCACTTTCTGAGCAGCAAAAAAAAAAAAAAAAAAAAAAAAATGGATAAAGGGCATGTTCAGCCAATTCATAAAAGAAATACAAATGCACATTTAGGACATAAAAGTACTCATTAGAAATGACAAAATATTAATTAAAACAAGTCACTTTTTTTAATCTACAAAACTGAAAAAAATTCTTTTGATTGTAATATGCTGCATTGATGAAGTATTAAAGGAACAGTTACTCACACAGTAGTGGTGGAAATACAAATTAGTCTGACCTTTACGAGAGAGACAATTTGGCAATTAAATATTAAGAGCATTAAAAGCCATGTTTATCTTTAGCCCAGCAATCTAATTCTAGGAAAAAATTCTAAGGAAATAATTAAGGATATAAGCAAAGATTTACCTACAGGGATATTCTGAGTTTATAGTGATAAAAAATTAAAAGCAACACTGATAGCCAACAAAAAAGGTTTATTAAATTATTCTATATCCATGTAACGGAATACTATGAAGCCTTTAAAAGTTCAGAATTGTATTAAAAATATAATAGTCATATTTTAAGTGAAAGCAGATTATAAGTAGTGTGTGTAGTAGTTAAAGAGTATCCACCAAAACTCACACAAACCCAGAACCCCAGAAAGTGATCTTATTTGGAAATAGTCTTTGCAGATCCAATTAGTTCAGAAGATGTCAGATTAGGCTGGGCCAGAAATCCAACCGACTGGTGTCCTCCTGGGGAGACACACGCACAAGGAAGAAGGCCATGTGACTACTGAGGCAGAGATTGGAGTAAAGAGCTACAAGCCTAGGCACCCCAAGAAATGCCACTGGAAGCTAAGAGGTAAGGGAGGGTTCTTCTCTAGAAACCATCGGAGGGAGCACAGCCCCACTGATGGCCTGACTTCAACTTCTAGCCTCCAGAACTGTAAGAGAACAACTTTTTGTTCGAAACCAACCAGTTTGTGATAATTTGTTATGGCAGCCCTAGCAACCCACATGGTGTATAAAACACAGCAATGAGGAGCACAGGTTCTGGTTCCAAACTGCTTACGTGTGAATCCTATTTCTACCACTTATTATCCATGTAATCTTAAGCAAGTTATTTAACCTTACTGAGCCTCTTTTCCTTTTCTGTAAAATGAGGATAACAGTATTTATTTCCTAAAATGATTGTGAACATTAAATTACAGAGTAAACAATCACTTGAAACAGTACCTAGAATACAGCAAATACTTCATTTTTGTAAAGCAAACAGGTACACATATTACAGTATGTATTACAAAAACACAGATGAAAAGATTTAAATTATTTACCTCTGGCTCCTGTGAGTGTGGCTTATTTTTGTTTTCTTTTTGTTGACTGGCACTTTCTAGCTGATCTACAATGATTTATGTCATAATAAAACTTTATGTCATTATAAAATAGTTTTTATTTTTAAATTTTAAAAAATGTAAAGGTAGCTGATTCCCAGTTGTAGGCCAGTGATTTCTATTCTCCCAAAGCCTATTATCAAAGTACTTTTTTTTTAATTAAAAAGCAAAATTTACTTTAGAAAACGAAAGCTGGGGTGCCTGGGTGACTCAGTCAGTTAAGCACCTGCCTTCAGCTCAGGTCATGATCTCGGGGCCCTGGGATGGAGCCCCACATCAGGCTCCCTGCTCAACGGGGAGTCTGCTTCTCCCTCTCTCTCTCTGCCTGCTGCTCCCTACCCTCTTTCTCCATCAAATAAATAAAATCTTAAAAAAAGAAAAGCTGACCAGAAAGTATTTTAGAAGGACACTGTATCATTCAATCAATTGAGTAGTATGCTCTTGCTCCACAATAGGTTGTGAATCACTGACCTCAAGCACAAGAATACAAGTGTGAACCCCTGGAAACACTCACAGAGCCAAGGCTTATACATAAGAAAACACAACTGTTCTTTTTTTTTTAAGATTTTTTATGTACTTATTTGACAGAGAGAAAGGGCACAAGGAGGGGAAGTGGCAGGCAGAAGGGCAGGGAGAAGCAGGCTTCCGGCTGAGCAGGGAGCCTGATGCAGGGCTCAATCCCAGGATGCTAGGATCATTACCTGAGCAAAAGGCAGATGCTTAACTGGCTGAGTCACCAGAGGCGCCACAACTGTTCATTTTTTAAAGTGAGTCTTTTAAAA
This sequence comes from Mustela putorius furo, assembly GCF_011764305.1. Classification (NCBI taxonomy): domain Eukaryota; kingdom Metazoa; phylum Chordata; class Mammalia; order Carnivora; family Mustelidae; genus Mustela; species Mustela putorius. The sequence goes on from NW_025421292.1 coordinate 3,028,218, forward strand.
TCTAGTACACAGTAAATTCAGTGGGGCTAAGTTCCATATTTGGAATAAACTGCTCTCCTCCCAAGATATATACTAACTTTGACAAATCATTAGAAAACCACTCGCAAAATCAATTACCCTTACAAGTTAAAAGTGTATTAGTTTCATCTGCACAAGGTGATTTTATAATAAGAATTAAACCTTTTCCATGAGTTTCAGTCGTGTTTGGGGTCCCTAAAAAGTTTAACTCATAAAATATGTTCCCTGACAATTATTTCACAAGCAAATTCAGATGAATTCACTAGTTAACACATTTTGCTCTTAACACAGCAAAACAAAGTTTTAATAATTACATGTAATTAATGGATGAGAAGACTCTCAATACAGTTGCTCAATACAGTGAAGGAATTCTATGGTATTTGAAGAGATCAAATCTACCACTGCACTTTTAGAAAACTACATACCTATTTGATGATCCTCTCCAAGTATCTTGACAACTAACTCAGTACAAGGGCTGTGGTATCCACTATACCAGATAGGAAGAACAATTATTCAAATTACAACACCGTTAAAAAATATACACATGCACGCACAAAGAAAATTCTCTAAGTATATGTGCACATACATATGGGTGCAAAATTCTATAGGCACGAAAATTTTCTAAAAGGTACAGAAGAAATACCTCCCACCTCAGCCTGGGGTTGGCTTCTCCTGCTCCCTCTGCCTCTCCCCTCACTGTGCATGTACTCTCTCTCACTCTCTGTCTCAAATAAATAAATAAAATCTTAAAAAAAAAAAGAAAAAAGATATGCCAGAAAGTTAGAGGCAGATAAATCAGATAAATCAGAACCAATCTTTAGAGGGTCCAGAATGTCAAGCTAAACTCTCTATTCTTTATTATTCTTAAAAACCTTTATTGTTAAAGGTTTTTAAGAAAAAAATGGCCCAGATCAAAGCTGTGATTTTAGAAAGATTAATCTGGTAGTGGTAAGTCCACAAAATGGGCTGGAAGGGAGACAGCCTGGTATAGAAAGCCAATTTAGAGAGTATTCCTGTTAAGGTGGAAGCAAGGGGAATGGAGAAAAGAGCTGCGAAGTACACAGTAGAGTGGAAACGAATGGGTTTTGGCAAATGATTTGAGGTGTCCAGGAACAAGAGAGCATTGGACAGAATTCAGTTCAAGCCTAACGTCTAGGAGACTAATGGAGCTATTAAAAGAAAAGAAAAAGAAAGAAAAGCTGGCTGGTAAGATGAGGAAAAGGACAGACAGACCTTTTAAAAACACAATTAGTTTTGGGTGCCAATAAAACATCCATAATACTTTCCCCCATCAGAAAACCTTGCACAGGGGCGCCTGGGTAGCTAAATGTATTAAAGCCTCTGCCTTCAGCTCAGGTCATGATCCCAGGATCCTGGGATCGAGCCCCACTTCGGGCTCTTTGCTTGGCAGGGAGCCTGCTTCCACCTCTCTCTCTGCCTGCCTCTCTGACTACTTGTGATTGCTGTCTGTCAAATAAATAAATAAAATTTTAAAAAAAAAGAAAGAAAGAAAACCTTGCACACTTTTCTGGTCTAATTTTTACATTTAGCCAAAGATAGTATTTAATACAAGTAAAGGAAATAATGCAGAGTCAATGAGAAGCCAGTTCCAGGGCATCTGACATGATCAAAATTAAGCTACACAGGATTAAGTTGGACTCCTACCTCACACCCCGTACAAAAATTAACTCAAAATGAGTCAGTGACCAAAATATAAGAAGTGAAACTGTAAAACTCTCAGAAGAAAACACAGAAGAATCTTCACAACCTTGGATTAGCAATGGATTATTAGATATAATGCAAAAGGCATAAGCAACAACAAAAAAATTAGATAAACTGGACCACATCAAAATAAAACTGTGCACTGAAGGAAATCATCAAGAAAAATGAAAAGATATGGGATGCCTGGGTGGCTCAGTTGGTTAAGCAGCTGCCTTCGGCTCAGGTCATGATCCCGGCGTCCTGGGATCGAGTCCCATATCGGGCTCCTTGCTCCGCAGGGAGCCTGCGTCTCCGTCTGACTCTGCCTTCCACTCTGTCTGCCTGTGCTCGCTCTCACTCGCTCTCTCTGACAAATAAATAAAATCTTAAAAAAAAAAAAAAAAAAAAAAAAAAAAAAAAAAAGAAAAATGAAAAGATAATCTACAGAATGGGAGGTAATATTTGCAAATCACATATAAGGATCTAGTATCCAGAATATATAAAGAACTCTTACAACTGAAGGAAAAGAAAGGACAAACAATCCAACTAAAAAAAAAGCAAAGGACTTGAATAAACACTCTCCAAGAAGGTATACAAATGCCTAAAAAGCTTATTAAAAGACATTCAATATCATTAGTAATTAGAAAAATATAAATCAAAATCATAATGAGGTACCACTTCATAGGTGTAAGAATGGCTATAATTTTTAAAAAGGAAAATAACAATGGTTGGCAAGGGAAAGAGAAATTGGGACAGAGACCTTTGTTCATTGTTAGGGGGGATTATCAAATAATTCAACCACCATGGAAAATAGTTTGATGGTTCCTCAAAAAGTTAAACATAGAATTACTGTATAATCCAGCTACTCAACTCCTAGGTATATAACCAAAAGAAGTAAAAACAGGTACTCAGATACATGCACATGCATCTTCATAGCAGCACTCTTCACAATAGCCAGAAGTTGGAAATGGGTTGGCTCTCTGTCAACTGATGAATGGATAAATTGTGGTATGAACATCCACTGAAATACTATTTAGCCATAAAAAGGACTGAAGTACTGATACATGCTATACGACATGGATGAACCTTGAAAAACACTAGACACAAAAGGACTAATACTGTATGACTCCCTTCATATGAAATATCAGGAATAGGAACATGCATAGGGAAGAATTCAGACTGGCGGTTGTCAGGGCAAAGGGGAGAAAATGGACCTGGGTGGCTGCCAGGGCTTGGGTTTCCAAGGAATGATGAGCAACTGCTTTAACAGGTGTAGGGTTTCCTTTTGAGGTGATGAAAATGTTTCACTGGACATAGGTGGCAGCTACCAGACTGTGAATACATTAAATGCCACTGAATTGTTCACTTCATCATGGTTTCATTTTATGTTTCACTGATTTCATCTCAATTTTTAAAAAACCAACAATATTCCAAACAAAAGTAAAATAAGCTCTACGTCTTGTCATTCCTGATTCCATTTGTCACATTCTAGCCAAGCCAAGATCCTAGATGGCTCTGCTCCACTTGTTCTTTCCTGGTTTCACTCAGGAAACATCCTCTACCTACAATACACTGCCTTTCCATCAATTCAAATCCCCTAATTATTTCAAAACTTCTAAGAATACAACTTGCCCAGAGCAGTCATTCAATCTTCGTGAATCATTGGTTCTATTTGATTCAGTCCATCCCTACTTGTTCTGAAATTTTATTCAGTTAATTTAGTATTGCTAATTGAATGTTTCCTCATTATCCCCAAACTTATCTCTGATCATTTCAGACACGTTCTTCTCCTTTTAGAGCACAAATTGTAATAGTGGCTGTCTTCTTTTTGCATTACACTGCCTGCTAAGGCTCTAGCCAAAATACATTGATTTAAATACTGTCTGGTTGGTAGTTTTTGCTGTTATGTGCTACACAAACTTTCTGTGGAAGCAGTAGGAAGATAAGAGATGGTGAAGAAACCACCTCCATCCACCCTCATTGTAACAGAGACAAGTCCCCCAGCAACACTGTCTGTAAAGCACAACAATGTACTTTTTACTGCATTCCTTTTAAAACTAAAATGAATCTAGATGCTCTCTTTATAAACTTTTTTATATTATACCCAGAGTCTCAACTTGTATGTGCCACTCAGAAAGTTAAGAACAGGGTGGAAAAGAAGAACTCCAAACCAAGAACCCTCAACCTTCTTAAAAATGTCACAGAGCATGGGACACTAGGGTGGCCCAGTGGGTTGAGCAGCCATGTGCTCAGCAGAGAGTCTACTTGAGATTCTCTCTCTTCCCCTCCCTTTGCCCCTCCCCCCATGCTCTCCCTCTCCTTCCCCATCTTCCTCTCTCCCACTCTTGCCCTCTAAATCAATCAATCAAACATTTTTTTAAAAGTCAGAGAGTGCAAAACACTCTTGTCATTAAGTGTTATGCAATCCTTCCCTACCCTCCTCCCAGAACTGCTGCTTGGCACACATTATAGTCCAGAAACCCCATACTAATATCTTGGTTTATCTGTTATAAAGGGACTTGCCCTAGCCTCGTGCATATAAACCAGAGATTGGATCAGAAACTGATGTATCATGCAGGTGAAGAGAAATGGATTAAGATTAGGCTGTAGAGGTACCATGAAATAAGAGATACAACTTATTTTCACATCTAGATTCTGATTTTGCTTCATTGTGTCAAATATACCTTTATTTTATCTAGTCCGGTGCCTCTGACAATCTTGACAAAGTCAACAAGACATGACTGTATAAAAATGTTTTTCCCTAGTTACTTTTCTAGAAAACATCTGTTCCACCCACGATGGACACATGTAATGTTCCAAAAAATACACACTACTTCCTGAAGACACCTACAGGTAACTAGTATGTTGCAACACCACAACTGCAAAGTACCAGCCAAATGAACAGTCAACACTGGCTATATGCTAGTCAAAACTATTGTATTTATGCCTGTACCAAAAATAAGGCCAGTATTAATTCCGAAGTTAACGTCCTCTAAAAATCTAGAAGTATTAAAAAATAAAATAAAATCTAGGGGCATCTGGTTGGCTCAGCTGCTAGAGCATGCAATTCTCGATCCTGAGGTCTTAAGTTCAAGCCCTATGTTGGGCATGGAGCCTACTTTAACAATCAATCAAATCAAATCAAATTGAATCAAAATAAAATCTAAAAGTGTTATTTGCTTCTTGTCACAAATGCTAAAGAACAACTCACTTTAAAAACATGAGGCAAATGATTTTGAGGGCCAGAAGTGAACTTAAAATCTTATGTGACATCAACGGTACACTTAAAATTGGTTAAAATGGTTTTATGTTAAATTTTTAAAAAATCATATGGAAGTTCTCCTCTGAATCATGTTGGTTCTCCCTTAAAACAAAGCAACCTATTTAGCTACATTAAAGGATGAGAAACCACTAAACTGAATGTGCTTAAATTATAAATGGTTAAAAAGCTTCAGTGATTTGAATTAACAGAAACTTTCTGACCTCTTAAGGAAGGTGTTTATTAGTCTTCATCTCCAAGGAGGATATATGCAATGAAAAAGTTTTAAACTGTAATAAGAGAGATTTAGTTTTGACAAAATTCTAACTAGAAATGCAATAAAACACTATAATAAGGTATCACACAAATCTCTACCCTCAGGGATGCAACAATAAGTTATCTGGGAAGGATTATATGCAATTCTTCAAGAAAAACTGGAATGAACTAGAGAATCTCTTAAGCCAGCTTCCAGTTTCAGAACTCCAGGTTCTATATTCACAGCCTAGTAATGTCTCTGCAAGACATTCCACCTGCAGAAAGTTCTAGTAATCTACGAGTCATTTCAGCTGGCTGCAGATACTAGGTCTTTTCAGCACACCATTTATTCACTTTATGTACTCACTTAGGAACTGAAAATTGACTACTTTTGTTAAGAGGCAGTTCCATCAATCTCCAGCAGGATGGCTGCCTGCCAGCTCAGGTATAAACACTCCAAAAATGCTTAAACTGAAACATACTTCATCCCAAATTAAACAAATAGAAATATCTACATAATGTGCAACAAGCTAAAGACTTGAGGGAAAAATGTAGGGTAGATAATTTCAAGACCAAAACATTCAATTCAGTCAGTTCTTCAACAGCTTCTTAAAAAGTTGTCTGTTACTGACAACAAAAAATACTTTTGAAAATAAAAGCAACCAAAGTTTCAACCAAAGTTGAAAACTTTCCAACCCAAGTTTCATTTTAGAAAATTTATGGCCTTCATTTTAAAATAATGATTTTTAATTTACCACATTATTTTCTAACAGTTATCAAACAACTGAATGGTGATTATTTATTAAAACCCACAGCAGGCACTTACGAAGTCATAGTAAAGTTAATCATCTCAAATTCAACAGGTTAATCACAGCAATTTGAGATTTTTGCCAATCTGTATTAGGACAATCTCAACAGTTTACAAAATTGGACATTTAAATGACACTTAAAAACAGTACATTTCTATATATTAACACAAATGTTGTGACGAGCACACATGCATGACTGTATTTATTTTAACTAGATTTAACTAAACAAAAATTTAACAAGACAAAGTATAGCCAGGTCAAAATAGGAATCAAAATACAATACTGGAGCTAACTGCTTTCATTAGAAAGAAAAGAATAGCAAGCCTCACCCCCTTCAGTTCAAAAACAATTTTTCATTTTATAATCAAAAATAAAGAGTATGACTTCTATAGCCAAAAAATGAGGTACTATAGCTTAAAGCTGAGTTATCACTTAATTGCCTGGATTCCTAAGCAGTTACTAACTTCTAACTGCTTTAAAACCTGAACCCATCTTTTTTTTTTTTTTTTAAAGATTTTATTTATTTATTCAACAGAGAGAGAGATCACAAGTAGGCAGAGAGAGAGAGAGAGTGGAGGAAGCAGGCTCCCTGCTGAGCAGAGAGCCTGATGTGGGACTCGATCCCAGGACCCTGAGATCATGACCTGAGCCGAAGGCAGCGGCTTAACCCACTGAGCCACCCAGGCGCCCCTGAACCCATCTTTTAATGGCTCACTGCTTTGCTTAGAAATGTGTCACACCTTGATTTATACAAAGATGCCATCTCATTAGAATACATGCTGCTCTGTTAATAATTTTTCATTAAGAAATTCAAATAATGGTGCGCCTGGGTGGGTCAGTGGGTTGAAGCCTCTGCTTTCGGCTCAGGTCATGATCCCAGGGTCCTGGGATTGAGTCCCACATCCGGCTCTCTGCTCAGCAGGAAGCCTGCTTCCCCTTCTCTCTCTGCCTGCCTCTCTGCCTACTTGTGATCTCTGTCTGTCAAATAAATAAATAAAATCTTTAAAAAATTTTTCAAATAAAATTTCCATAATGCAACTATAATTTTTAAGTTTTTTTTTCTTATCCACACTGTGCCTCACCTTTCACAACACCTAAAAACAAACAATCTTAGATGCTCACCTTTCACAACACCTAAAAACAAACAATCTTAGATGTTAAACAAACACACCTCAAACATATAAAATTCAGTACACTGGTTCTGTAGCCATAATTATACTAATAAATACTGAGTCTAAAGAACTAAAAACATATAGGGGCAGGGTTTAAATTGTACGACTCACAAGGGGGTGGGGAGAAATAATGATCCTTCCTACCAAACTGGCAGCAACAATATGCCAAGTTTCCTATGCTAAACTAGTGTAAACAAGGAAGAAAAAGACCTGGGGGGTAGGAAGTAGGCAGGCAAGAGAACCCTCTTCAAGATACGGCTTTACTTCCAAATTTCACTAGTGTAATACCTGTTCTCAGTGTTTCCAATAACCCCTACCAAGGACTATTTAAACACCATAGGTTGGTCTTCTGAAAATTACTGTAGGCTGCAGTCCCTCTCTTAGATAATCCCAGATATAAAAGATAAGAAGTGGGGATCACAAATGCTTCTTCAATTATAAAGACTATCTCCTGCATTGAATGCCTCAAAAAGTTTTCTAAACATTTAGAAATTCAATTCTACTCTTGCTATAACAATGAAGTTTAAAAAGATAAAATAACAGGGCCTACCAATGATGCTCCAAAAAAAAAAAAATATCACACATCACCTTTGGCATGACCACAGCTACAGGTAAGATGATAAGATGAGCATCATTCCAGACAGGTCTAGAAGAGGAATGGGATAAAGACTAGGCTTACCGCCTCTTTTTTTCTGGCATTGCCTGAGGCATTCAGTGGACATGGAATAAAGGGGAAACTGGTTGTATAAGTGATGCCAAGAGAAACAAGATTCCACATGTCAAGGGACTGAATGCCCAAACACTGAGAGCAAAGGGCACTCATCCCCCCTGGCTTTCTGACAAACGAAAAATGAGTTGTTTCACCTGAAATCCTTTCAAAGGAAGTCTAATGGTCTCTATCACTCACCCTAAGTGAACTCAACCACCCTCCTAAGAGAACAAGGAGAAGCCCTGCTTATCAAAATAGCAAGCGCTACACATACAAAGCCAAGAAACACTCCTTTAGTCTAAGTGCCATGGTCTTCTGCCCCAATTCTACAAGGAGACTCCAAGCCAAAAAAAAAAACTTGGTTCCCAGCCTAAGCCAAGTTCTCCATTTTCCCAAACATCCCAGACAACCGAGCTTTACTTCAGCTAAGCCCTTCTCCATTCTGGCCTTCTGGAGTCCAGGGCTCCAGGGCCCTCAGAAAGTTCCCTCCTTCAAGATAATGTCCTTTCCTTCACTGTTCCTAAGGGTTTTCCAGACCCTGCCGCAGGTCTAGCACTCCCCGGTCCTCCGTTAGTGGATCCCACTCCTGCCTGGCACTACTCTTCGGAAAGTCATCTCTCTTACCGTACTCACTTGTCCTCCCCCATAATATTTTTTTTTCCTTTTCCCTATTTGTCCTCGAATGAACACACACACACACACACACACACACAATCTCCCAGGTCCTAATTCCCCAGTCTCTCCCGTGCCCCCAGGTTCTTCCATAACACCTAATTCTCTCCCAGAGTGCCCCCTCATCCCTGTTTTCCTCAACCCTAACTCCATACCCCAAGCTTTTTTCCCACCTCCCAAATTCAGATTTCCTGTGTTGTTTTACTCCTAACCAACACCGCAACCTCTTGCTCCCAGGTCTACCCCTATGCCTGGATACTCAAGTCTTTCCCCTCTTTCCACGTTCCTCGGCCCCCAATTCTCTGCGGAACCTCAGGAGCCCCTCCCCAGTCTCCCTTCCGCCCCTCCTGCACTCCGTGGCCCCCCATTCCCCTCGTACGTCCTCTCTAGCCTTACTCAGCTCCCAAATTTCTCCCATGTCCTGGAGGCTCCCCCACACGCCCTCCACGACCGGAGAAGGGGGAGCCCCTGAGTGTCCGCCCGGCCCGCCCTGCCGCCGCGCTCGGGTGTCCCTTCCCTTTCCCCGCGGGCCCCAGCGCTGGCGCGGCGGGGCCGGCTCACCAGTTGGTCATGTCCAGGAAGAAGGCGCAGCCGGCAGGGTTGAGCTGGAAGCCGAGCAGCCGCTGGAACTCGGAGATGAGCACGTCCTTGTCGGTGGTGCCCAAGCAGCTGAACTTCTGCATTAGCTCGGGGTCCAGGTCTACGTCCATGCCCTCCATGGCTGGGGCCGAACACCCGCTTCTCCGCCTCCTCAAAACCGAGCCGCCGCCGCGCCGCCGGGCCCGGGGACCGGGAGGGGGCCCGCTGCTAGCTGGCGCCGCGACCCCACTCCTTTGAGGTAGGCCCCGGGCCTCTCACCGCCTCATAGGGATAAACTCACTCAGCCACTCACTCACTCTCGCTCCCCCCCCTCCCACCCCCCCCAGCGCCGCCGCCTCCGCCGCCGCCGCCTCTAGCTTCGCCGCCGCCTCCGCCTCCTCCCGCGCCGCGCCCACTGCGCAAGCGCCGCCCGCCTGTACCCCGCCCCTTCCTCTCCGGGAGCCCCGCCCCTCAGTGGCGTCACAACCCCGTGACGTCCCCCGCGTGACCTCACCGCGGTGGAGCGAAGGGGTGGGCAATGGGAAGAAGGGAAGGGACCGCCCCGTGGTTGGGGGTGACTCCTGGCCTGACCTTTTTCTCGCCCCGCCCCCACACTCAAGGGGAGGAGTTAAAGCTCGGCGTCTGGGGAGAGGCTCCGGGAACTCCGTTTACAGCAACTCCACCATTTTGCAGGTGAGATAACAAGTCTGGGAAGAAAAGAGACTAGGGCAAGGTCAAGTATCAAAGTGCACGCAGGACACAGTCTTCTTGGCCAGGGGTTTGCCCCTCGCCCTGGAAGGGCTTAGTTGCGTAAGTTTTAAAGAGCTGCTTTCCTGGATCGATAGTGCTGTGAATCCTTGGTTCCCAGCCACCCTTCGTAATGGTTACTACAATTTCTGTTTCTGTTATGCAACAGTAGGATCAAGTCTCTGGAAAGTAAAGGAGGCCTGGATACGAACATCAATCCCAGATCCAGACAGCAACACACGTAATCTCCCACCCATTCTGTCAAGACCAACCCTCTCAAGATAAATGATAAGTCACGAGAATTTAGCATGCCTTGTTCTGTTTTTAAAATAGAAAGAAAAATATTGCTGTGCATTGTGATATACCTGCCTGGTCAAGGCCCTATTCCAAGATCAAAGAATGAGAAACGCAGCAAAGAGACCATCTTGTCTACCCCCTTGCATTCCTATTTGCCCAACACCGCTACATCCAAAAGGGCAAAAGATGAGTAAGATATGTCCTTCTCTCTTCAAGTAGCTCTCTGTTTTACAAGTAAGTAAAGTGAGATCCAAAAAGCTTTGATGTCTTGTCCAAAAATATAGAACAGTAAAACTTGAACCCACCTTTCAGATCCCTAATGGGCTTTGTTTTGCGTAACAATTTCAACAGGAGACAGCACAGAGTAACTGTCTGGGTTGCAAGGAGGTTTTAGAAAGAGAAAGCATTTTGCCTCCTGTCCCAGTACCAAACAAGACTTAGTAAAATAGAATGGCTTTAAAAGCCTGGGTTCTGGGTCACACACATTTAGGATTCAAATTCTCATTCTGGCCAAATATTGATAATCACAGTGCCTACCTGGATAGGATTGCTGTGAGAGTTAAATGAGATAAAATATGTGAGCTCAATACAGTGCCTACTGCATAAAAAACACTTCAAGAAATAACTACCATGGCTACAAACACAAGATGACTATGGGATTAGACAATGGTACTAGTAGCCCAGGCCACTTCTTCACCTGGTTCCCCTTCTACTTCATTTCCCTTCCTCGTCCTCTATTAAAATATTAAATATGTACGCTTTCTCTTCTCCAGTGATTTTTTCCCCCTCCAATATGATTATCTTATGGGAGACAACTGTAACAGCATACAGGTATAATACTTACAAACTCATACTCTGCAGTAGTTATTAACATTTTATAAGAAACTGGTCTTGGGCCTCCAACGCCTGTGTGAAAGCTTAGATCACTGCTTGGGCCCAATTTTTGGGTGGTCACAATGTTGCAATATTTTACCAATATTAAGGAAAATTCTGTCTCAGAGGTGAACACATGTTGTTGCAATCTTATAGATGATGGAATGGGGACACAGATTATAAAAAATCCTAGTATTAGACTTGAAAGAAACTGAGACTGTCTAGCCCAGCCTCCCCATTTTACAGATAAAGAAATTGAAACCAAGGGAGAGAAACTGATTCACCCAAGATTACACAGCTAGTAAGGGATCTCTAAACACCCAGTCTACCACTCTCTCCACTATATCCTGCTACAACTCCCTTTATGCTTTGAGTTCAGTTTGGCCTTATGTACAAAATAGTCAGAAATTTATTTTAGTCTATTCACTAAAATTAAATTAACTTCAAATACCCATGGATTAAAGTTGTGTTGACCAAGAATCCAAAAGAAGAAAAGGTTATTGGAACCCAACAACTCCATTAGAATGCCAATCTAAGAGAAATAACTTTTGGCCAACCCCATGCAGTACTAGGGGTATACTAGCTCACACACAAACAGCCCACATAATATAAAGAGATCCTTGCAAATAAGAGACGGAAGTGGCTCAGAACTTTCGTTCATGGCAGAAGTTATCTCAAAGGAGTGCAACAACTCCTCAAGTGAATTCTAAAGCACTATGGGGGTATTTTGGATCTCATAAGATTGGAAGTGGTACCCCAGCCATTAATGTCTTGAGGACCAAGGATGCTAAACATCTGTAATTCTTGGCACAGTCACCCACAATAAAGAACCAACCATTCCAATCCACTGCAAAAGCACTGACCAAGGTGGCCAGCACATTAGGTATGAAGGAAGAACCAACCTCTCTGTCCTCCACTGAATGATTCTCTCATGGAATGGGGTATGAAATGGAGAAAATGAAGTGTTGCCCAATCAGGACATTCACAGAAATGTGAGTTTCCACTTGAATCTGAGAGATTATTAACACACATGGTTCTGTTGTAATGGCTCTGCAGCTTTGTTTTGTTTTGTTAGGTAGAAGACATGGAGAAGGACCGGGTGAGAGACAATGGGACAAATTGCTGAGCACCACCCTGAGGAAGAAAAGCTAATGGCAATATTCCAAAAGGGCTTCTAGGTGTATCTTAGAACAGTGTCAGGATCTATACCTGGAGATGCTACTGCTTGGAATATGCCCAAGACCAGCCAGTGTAAGTCTGAATTTCTTGGGCTGGTGATCTCATATAAGAAATTTAAATGACTCCCAAATCTCCAGACCAAGTCATTTTTAAAGTTTCTTAAAGGAGTTAAGCCATTTTATCACTGTCTAGCCCAAAAGTGATTCATCTTACCAGGGCAGCTGAGATTGCCTCCAGATCGCTAAGTCCTTAAGATTCAGAATTGCCAAGACCAGATAGTACTATCATACTACAACATAACTGATTAAGAGAACAGAGGCCAAATAGATATAATAGTAGCAACTTGTAGTAGAAATCTTTGGGGTATATATCCAAACTGTGATGACTTCCTTTTCTGCAAACCATTAATGACCCTCTTTGTGGCCTCTAACAGTGTATCTGCCCTACATGGCCTTGTCCTTTAGCCCCCTTGATTGGACAAGAGGGAGATGCTTGACTTAAGATCAACCAATCAGATTCCCTCTCCCAGGAATTTGGAACTGAACTGAAATTATTTTCTGGAACAGGCCTAGGCTGTTTATTTGGAAGTGAATGATAGAAATACAGAAAAGGGACCATCTTTGTAGGGCACCCATGAAAATGAGATAATATCCATCTGCAGAAAGAGAGAAACAGAAAAACAGAAACAAAGATGAGAGACTTGAAGACTTGGGAGAGAGAAGTTCCTATCATCCTGAGTTTTAGTTATTCAGCTTCCCTTAGATTCCATGAGATTCTCCACATTCCATTAAAAATACATTATCTCTTAGGGCGCCTGGGTGGCTCAGCTGGTTAAGCAACTGCCTTCGCCTCAGGTCATGATCCCAGAGTGCTGGGATTGAGTCCTGCCTCGGGCTCCCAGCCCCATGGTGAGTCTGCTTCTCCCTTGACTTCTCCCTCTCATGCTCTTTCTTACTCTCTTCTCTCTAAATGAATAAATAAAATCTTTAAAAAGAAATACATTATCTCTTAGATGAAGTAAAAAAGAATCAAGTTATTTTTAAAAAATTAAGAAATAAATAATATAAATACAGTATTTGATTTCTAGATAGGGATGGGCATCCTTCTCTTAAAAATAATGAAAACTTGGGGCTCAGTTGGTGGAACATGCAACTCCTGATCTCAGGATCATGAGTGCAAGCCTTACACTGGACATAGAGAATGCTTAAAAAAAAAAAAAAAAGAAAGAAAGAAAGAATAAACGTTAAAAGAATAATGGGGCCACCTGGGTGACTCAATCAGTTAAGCATCCAACTCTTGATTTCAGCTCAGGTCAGGTCATGGTGTCAGGATGGTGAGATCCTAGTAGTTTCCGTGCTCAGCTGTGCACTGCTTAAGATTCTCTCTCTGCCTATCTGACTCCCTCTGCTCCTACTCCCCTCACCCCCCCAACCATTCATGCATGCTCTCTTTCTCTCTCTAAAATAAATAAATAAATCATTAAAAGAAATAATGAAAACTCCTGTAGGAAAAAAAATGGGACACAAAAAAGCAATTCACAAAAGAAGAAATAGAAATGGCCAATAAACATATTAAAAAATGTAATTATGCTACTCATAGTTAAAGAAATGGGTTAAAACAATAAGGCATCACTTTTTCCTAATCAGATTGTCAACACTTTATAACATAACGGCTTTTGTTGGCAAAAGTATGGAGAAACAGGTTGTCTCAAACAGCACTGCTTCTGGGAATGTAAATTATTTTAATTTTTCTAAAGGTGAGTAGATGTCCATTTAGATGAGTTGATATGAGTTGCCTTAATAATATTTATATATACTAGCTCCCAAATCCCCCAAGTAAGCTCAGTTGGTTAAGCAGCTGCCTTCGGCTCAGGTCATGATCCCAGCGTCCTGGGATCGAGTCCCACATAGGTCTCCTTGCTCAGCAGGGAGCCTGCTTCTCCCCCTGCCTCTGCCTGCCATTCTGTCTGCCTGTGCTCACTCTCTCTCCCTCTCTCTCTCTCTGACAAATAAAGAAAATCTAGGGCGCCTGGGTGGCTCAGTGGGTTAAGCCGCTGCCTTCGGCTCAGGTCATGATCTCAGAGTCCTGGGATCGAGTCCCGCATCGGGCTCTCTGCTCAGCAGAGAGCCTGCTTCCCTCTCTCTCTCTCTGCCTGCCTCTCCATCTACTTGTGATTTCTCTCTGTCAAATAAATAAATAAAATCTTTAAAAAAAAAAAAAAAAAAAAAAAATAAAGAAAATCTAAAAAAAGAAAAGAAATATAATATAATATAATATAATATAATAATAAAATATATAAAATATAATAATAAAAAGTTGGAAATAGACCAGATGTCCACCAATAGGGCAACTGTTGAAAAAAAAAAAAAATGTGGGCAAGAGATTTGATTCATTCTTTTCACCAGTATGATTTTACATGAATCTGTGACCAAAAAAAGTAAGGAATTAGAAAGAAACTTGAATATTTTAATAATGTTAGAGAGAAGAAATCTCCAATTATCAAATCAAGAAAAGACTGATAGTTTCGCTTGTACAAAATATGTAAAACTTCTTTGCTGTAAAAGTTAAAAAATAAAATTAAAAAACACCATAAGCATGGTCAAAAGACGAACATAATTCAAGGACAATATTTGTAACACACAGGACAGAGTATTAATATCATCACTTAGTAAATAAAAAGCTATTAAGATCAACAAGGAAAAAATCTAAAGGAAAAATTGGTAAAGGACATGAAGGGCAACTGATAAGCAAACTTATAAATGGTGTATAAATGTGTAAAAATATTTTGAATACTGTGAATAATCAAGAAATGCAAATTAGAACAACAGTACAATATCATTTCTACCTGTAAGTTTGGCAAAGATCGACCATAGCCAGGATTGTACAAAGTGTGAAGAAAAAGGCAATTTCATACAATTTTGATAGGATTGCAGATTGATAGAAACCTTTTTGGAGGGCATTTTGGCAGTGGCTGTTAAAATTTTAAATGTGCACCTTGTATCTTAGATTTCACACAGATGGCTAAAAAAGATGGCTGAAGATAGATGTAGAAGGATGATCAGTACAGATTTGTAATGCTGGAAAATTGGAAACAGTGTAATGACCAATCATAGAGCTTTGATTCAATTATACTATATTTATGCTAGAGAATACTACACCACCATTTACAAAATGAAATAGGGGACACCCAGATAATTCACTCACTTAAGTGACTGCCTTTGGCTCAGGTCATGATTCTGGGGTCCTGGGATTGGGCCCTCACATGAGGCTCCCTGCTCAGTGGAGAGTCTGCTTCTCCCTCTCCCTCTGCCTGCTGGGGGCTCTCTCTCCCACTCTTTCTATCTCAGATAAATAAATAAAATCTGAAAAACAATCTGAGGGTTTTGAAGGGGCGGGAGATGGGAGGTTGGGGGACCCAGGTGCTGGGTATTAAGGAGGGCATGTATTGCATGGAGCACTGGGTGTGGTGCAAAAACAATGAATTCTGTTATGCTGAAAAGAAATTTTAAAAATAAATAAAATAAAAATGAAATAGGTCTATATGAACTAATATGACAAGATGTAGAAGACTGAGTATTTTTTTAAAAAGTGAGCTATGGAACTATATATATATATATATATATGCACACATACTATGATCTCTTTTGTATTTACTTGAAAGCATAGTGAGTGTTTATGTTTTTGTTGTATGTGGAATATATGCATAACAAAATATCTGGGGAAATATACACCAACAGTTAAGGAAGGTGGGCTTATGGTAGGGTGCCACATAAAAACCAGATATCCTGGGGCCCCTGGGTGGCTCAGTGGGTTAAGCCTCTGCCTTCCGCCTAGGTCATGTTCTCAGGGTCTTGGGATCAAGCCCTGCATTGGGCTCTCTGCTCAGCAGGGAGCCTGCTCTCTCTCTCTCTCTCTCTCTCTCTCTCTGCCTGCCTTTCTGCCTACTTGTAATCTCTCTGCCAAATAAATAAATAAAATCTTTTTTTTAAAAAACTGGATATCCAGTTAGATTTGAATTTCAGGTAAGCAATTTTTTTTAAATTTATTTATTTGACAGACAGAGATCACAAGTAGGCAGAGAGGCAGGCAGAGAGAGGGGGGAAGCAGGCTCCCTGCCGAGCAGAGAGCATGATGTGGGGCTCAATCCCAGGACCCTGAGATGATGACCTAAGTCAAAGGCAGAGGCTTTAACCCACTGAGCCACCCAGGCACCCCTCAACTTTGGTTTTTAATTGATGAATCCATTATCTCGGCTAACATAAAAAAGTGTTTGCAATATATTCTTAAATGATAAAAGCTATAAGAAAACAGTATTACCTATGCTCCAATTTCTAACAGATGCATGAATGAGTGTAAGAGATGTCTGGAAGGATATGCTTCAAGGTATTATGATAACAATCTCTGAGTGTAGGGAATGATGGATATTTTTTACATTTTTATCTGTATTTTCAGATTTTTAATAAAATGACCACTTCATAAAACATCAAGGGACACTTCATTTTGAAGAAAAGAAAACTGGGTGAGGGAGCTAGGGAGCTTGTCAAACATGAGTTCATTTGGAGATGCCTGGGTACCTCAGTCAGTTAGGCGATTGCCCTCTGCTCAGGTCATGATTCGAGGGTCCTGGGATCAAGCCCCGCATCAGGCTCCCTGCTCAAAGAAATAAAATCTTTTCTAAAAAATCCCACATGAGTTCATTTCAGCTCTTGAAATTCTCTTCTCCATGTCAGCTGCCTTAAATTTGCAACCTGCAAAACCTAGGAAGTAGCTAACCATCCAAAGAGCTATCCAGTTGAGCAAGCAAATGTTTGCTGACTTACTGTCAGCAAGGCAGAGTTAGGGACAATGGTCCAGAGAGATCGCTTCATCCTTGTGCTATGTGACCATCAACAAATTACTGGGCTTCTCTATAGACCTCAGTTTACTCATTTCCATTCAGAGAATGCTGCAAAAAGATCACTGAAGTGGAACAAAATAGTGAAACAACAAAAGAGAAAATTATTTGGAATTTAACCTACAGCTACAATTAGTATTTGCATAAACATAACCATGAACCAAAACTTACATTCTGTGCTTTTTCCCCAGGACTGGAAGTTCCAAAGAGGTAAGCATAAGTGCTTGTTAAATAATAAGGTTTTATATGGCAATGGGGGAGGACATACATACATACAAGGACATACATTTCTATAAATAACTATATAAAAGTATCTAACCATACAAAGCAGCATGTGCTCAAGTGCCAAATGAGCAGTAGACAAAGACTGAGTAGGACTTAGGAGGAGGGGGGAGTCAAGGGTGGGCTGGGATGCCCAGACAGGTCTTCAAGAAGTCCTTTCCCAGGCCCTGGATGATTTTCTACAGGATTTAGCTAACAGGCTAGAGATGGGACACATTACAACAAAGTCATTTATTTATTTTTTTAACTTAGTTTATTTTAAGATTTTATTTTAAGATTTAAGATTTTATTTATTTGACAGAGAGAGACACAGCAAGAGAGGGAACACAAGCAGGGGGGTGGGAGAGGGAGAAGCAGACCTCCTGCTGATCAGGGAACCCCATGTGGGGCTCAATCCCAGGACTCTCGGATCATGACCTGAGCCGAAGGCAGACCCTTAACGACTAAGCCACCCAGGCGCCCCTAAAACAAAAGTAATTTAGATGTTTATTTGTTCTTTTAAGTGTGATTTTTAAAATAGATAGCAAAATTTACGGTCTTAACTATTTTTAAGTGTACAGTTCAGCAGTATTAAGCATAATCACACTGTTGTGCAGCCAATCCCTAGAACTTTTTCATCTTGTACAACTGTAACGCTGTTACAACTCCCCTTTCCCCCCTCTTCCCAGCCCCTGGAAACCACTCTTCTACTTTCTGTGTCTGTTAATTTCTAGATATTTCATATAAGTGGGATCATACAATATCTTTTTGGGATGCACAAAAGTTTTAAGTTTGATGTTATCCCATTTGTCTATTTTTGCTTTCTTACCTGCGCTTTTGGTGTCATATCCAAGAAGGCATTGCCAGGTCCAATGTCATGAAGTTTTTTCCCCCCATGTTTTCTTCCAGGAGTTATATAGTTTCCGTTTTACCTTTAGGTCTTTAATCCATTTTGAGTTCATTTTCACATGTTGTAAAATAAGAATCCAACTTAATTCCTTTACGTGCATTTGGGAGACTTTTAGCAACTATGAGACCCAGACTGTCCTCTTTATTGCCTCTTGTTTTCTATTCTACTCACAGAAATATACCTAGAAGTGGGGCACCTGGGTGGCTCAGTGGGTTAAGCCGCTGCCTTCGGCTCAGGTCATGATCTCAGGGTCCTGGGATCAAGCCTCGCATCGGGCTCTCTGCTCAGCAGGGAGCCTGCTTCCCCCTCTTTCTCTGCCTGCCTCTCTGCCTACTTGTGATCTTTCTCTCTGTCAAATAAATAAATAAAATCTTAATAAAAAAAAAAAAAAAAAAGAAATATACCTAGAAGTGAATCCAGGTAAAGGAAGTAAAATCTAAGGGATACTTGAGGGATATTTCCTCTGGGAAGTGAATGGGTGGGGTTGAAGAACAGCCTACTACAGTGAGCAGTACCCCTGCTTTCAACATCCACCCAAAGCATGATGGGAAAGAACCAGATCCCCCACATTTGGTTTTTCCAGTTCCTCTACCCTGTTTCCCTACTCAAGAGATACAAAAATAGTAGGCATCAACCTATTGCACTATCTTTTCTTCTGGAGAGAGCATCTGATGCCCTGGGTCTCTTTTTTCTTACAGTGGTGAATGGGACAATGTGAAAGAAAACCTGATTGTCTTTATCTCATGTCCCCCAGTCCCTTGACCTAGATACAACCAGAAGTAGTCCATTCTTTTCTTCTCCTCCTCCCCTCTTCTTCTTCTTCTGTGGCAGCTTCCTCCTTCCCTCCCCCTCTTCCCCCTCCCCCCCTCCTCCTCCACCTCCTCCTCCTCCTCCTTCTGTGTATTCTGTGGTAGCTACTGCTGCTACTGCTGCTTCTTAGTTCTTTCATTTCTTCTGCTCCTTCGTCTCCTCCTCCTTCTTCTTTCTCTTTCCTTCCTTCATCTTTCTTTTTCTACTCAACTCTGATTTTATTTCCATACTCTTTGTCCACAAAAATGATTTGAAAGTTGGAAAGTCCAAGCCAGTGATATTAAGAAGGAATTACAAGGCATACTAGGTCAGGATAGTTGATGGTTTGTAAACACTTCAAGAAAGTAGTTATATTAGTTGTCATCCATCGTCTTTCTTCTTTCATCTTTTCTTGGCCCCTTTAATCTACCAGAGCCAAGACATCATCTAAGTAAACACCAACTTTTCACATCTCTCTCATGAAAACAAACAAACAAACATGCCTCACAACTCTTTTTGCTTTACTATAATCACTCTTTTCACTCTCTCCAAATGGGTCATAATGTGTAAAGCATCTTACTATCTGCATCCAAGCTATCAGTAAGAAAGTAAAGGAAGAAAAAGGAAACAAATATTTAATGAACCCTTACAATATGCCCAATGTCTGGCATTTCAAGTACTTTGACTCATTTAATCCTCACAGCCAAATGAAATCAATATTATCATTCTTCCCATTTTGCCGATAAGGAAATAGAGAGCGAGAGTTTAAATAATGCACCCAAGGGGACAGCCAGGATTTAAGCCCAAAGCTTAAAAAGAAACCTGTGCCCTCTTTTACTCTAGATTTCTTTCAGTTCTAGGGAGTTTACATTTTCTCCATGTTCAACCTGGTTGTGTTTCTACGGAGCTGTTATTACTGCTTCTAATTGTGTTTCTTTGATAATTTCTAGGATACTGCCAGAAGAGATTGGGGTAACGAATACTAATACTAACACTAATGTTTTCAAATTTATGTAATAACACCTTACAATTTCTCAACATAGTCATCTGTTCACTCATCTCATTCTCAAGAAAAACAGGTTGTATTAATTTGTTTTTTAATAGCTTCATTATTTTCCAAGGTCTTGTCCATGCTTATTGCCAATAAAATCAAGCAATATAGAAAATTATAAAGGAGAAAGTAAAAAATAAAAACCCACCCTAAATTCAATTACTCAGAGATACCATTATTAATATTTTAGTAAATATACCTTTCATATAACTCTCCATTTATATAATTTCCCTCAGTGATATCATACTGTACCTGCCTCTCTAGCTTGCTTCTTTCATTCACAGTGTGTTGAAAATAGCTTTCCACATCAATAAGTATACATTTACATAATCATTTTTAATGGTTATATACTATTCCAATTTAGGAATGTATTTTACTTGACCAGTCTCCTACTGATGGTCTCTCAGACTACTTCTAATTTTTATTATTGGAAGAAATTGTTAACTCCCATATAAAAATTAGGGAACTGAAACTCTGAGAAGCTATATGGCCCTTTTTAAAAAATCTAGGTCAGGAAGTAAATGCTTAGCCTAAAACCCTGAGTTATAACTCTTAAAACAGTGCTCTTTTCAACTAAACTACCAAGATCAGGAAACTGGAATTATTAACATATATATGGACTTGACAATGAGATTTTTAAAAACTAACTGGCCCATTTTTTAACAAGTTAAGTCTATACTTACCATAAAAGCCAGTCATTCCACTCCAATGTATTAACTGCAAATTAATGAAAGGATATGCCCATACAAATACTTGTACATAAATTTTCATAACAGCTATTTCTAGTATTCAAATAATGTAAATAACCTAAAAATGTTTATCAACGGGAAAATGGCTATAAAAATTCTGGTATATCTATACAATGGAAAAACACTCAGCAATCAAAAGGTATGAACTATTGATCATACAACATGAATGAATCTTCAAAATATTATTTTGAACAAAAGAAGCCAGTCACAAATGACTACATACTGCATATCTCACTTATATGAAGTTCGACAGGCAAAAGTAAGCTATGAGCATTGCAAGGTGACCAGTAAGGCCTAGGGTTGCAGGAAAACTTGAACGGATGGTGAAGGATTGACTGGAAAGGGGCATAAATGGAATTTTTGGATTGGACTGATGGAATTATCTTCTATCTTAAACCTTGATGGTTAGTTGGGTATATCCATTTGTCAAAAGTCATCAAATGATACACTTTAATTTTTTTTTAATTAGAGAGAGGGAGTGGGAGAAAGGGTGAGGGAGAGAGAGAAACTCAAGCAGACTTCCCCGCTGAGTGCAGAGCCTGATGTGGGACTCAATCTCATGACCCTGAGATTATGACATGAGCCAAAATCAAGACTTGGATGTTTAACCGACTGAGCCACCCAGGTGCCCCTCAAATGATACACTTTAAATGGGTGAATTTCATTGTATGTAAATTATACCTCAATAAAGTTTTTTTTTTTTTCTTTAAAACTGACCCTTTGTGTTTGTTTCCATGCTAGTGTACGGCCTGAGGTAGAGATAAACATTTGGCATAAATAATAAATATCAGTGAATGAATGGACTATATTGCTTAAGAGGCTGAAAGACACTTATTGGGTCCTTTCACACTAGCAGAGATTTACTACCTATAAGATGAATACATTGTCTTCACAGACTTGACCCTGAAGAGATGAAACACTGCTCAGCATAGGTGCCTGTAAGTATTGCGTCTTTGGGCGGCCAGACAGCAGCTGGACTCTAGATAGTAGGGTCCCCCACAGTGGGCCTCAGGCAGGCATCTGGGTAGGATCGAGGCCTCAGGGACATGGCCCTCTGCTCATCGTCCACTTCCCCGGGGCAGAACTGTCCAGGAGGGCCACATTCATGAAGCCCCAGCCAAGCCACCACACCTGCAAAAGCTGAAGGGTCTGTGAGAAAGAAGCCTTGGTGTTAAAAATAAATTTTTGAAGGGGGAACAACAAAAGCCATATACTGAAGCTGGGCAAAGGTGACCATTCCCTGGAAAGTTAAGTGCCTCAAATGTTAATTTGAATCTTAGAGGGCCTTGATGATGACCCAAGTGTGAGAGCACCTCAAGGGCCTGCTTCAGAGACGGAAGAATTTGCTAGCCTCCTTCAGTCTGCCTCCTGCCCATCCCCAGAACCTCAGAGACAGCTTTTTTTTTTTTTTAAGATTTTATTTATTTATTTGTCAGAGAGACAGAGCACAAGCAGAGGGAAGTGGGAGAGGCACAACAGAGAGAAGCAGGCTCCCTGCTGAGCAGGGAACCCAATGTGGGGCTTGAATCCAGGACTCTGGGATCATGACCTGAGCCAAAGGCAGATGCTTCACCAACTGAGCCACCCAGGTGCCTCTAGGAGACCACTTTTAAGATGATCTCAGTTTCTGCAGAAAAGGGGAATTAAGTAAATTTCAGGTGCTCAAATGATTAGGAATGTCAGAAGTGTTTGCTTGGAAAAGAGAGCAAAACAAAACAAAACTGATAGCCCCAAAGAAGTATATAAATAAGTGTGCTTCTGTAACTGATCATGACAGCCAAAGCAAAATGTTTGTTTTCTCTGCAAAAGCATGGTGTGTGTGTGTGTGTGTGTGTGTGTGTGTGGTGTGTGTGTGAGAGAGAGAGAAAGAATGATATGAATGAGTCTGAGAGAGAGAGAAAGTGAATTTTTCATTTCTTACCAGACTTCACATGACCAAAAGGTACTAAGATCCCTAACCAACAAACTCCCAATCTTTCCCTGTGTATATTCTAAGCCAATGTTTCGCTTTAAGTGTAATTTCCTGCACCACTTACATCAGAGTCACTATGGGGAAAGGGAACTCTCTTAAAAATGTCCATTCCTGGGTTCAGGTCTCTAGAACCTGAGTCAGTGTGTCTGGGATAGAGCCCAGGAATCACCAAGTGATTCTTACAAACACTAAAACTTGGACATCATTACTTTAAACAAATGGTTAATTGTTTATTGATGGTTCACTCAATAGTAGATCTTGACTATAGGTTCACAAACAACTATTTTCACTGGTATATTTGAATTACATCTGTCTCAAGGAAAAGCAACTATGAATCGGTGAAGAAAGAGAAAGAGAAATCACCAGATGCTTGGAAATGTAACCCATACAATCTTCCTGAGATTGGTTGCAATATGTATCAAAATTGAGCCCCACATCTGGCTTTGTGCTCAGTGGGGAACCTACTTTTCCCTCTCTCTCTGCCCTTCCCCCAGGTGTCCTCATGTTCTCTCTCTCTCTCTCTCAAATAAATAAATAAAATCTTTTTTAAAAAAAAAAAAAAAAAAAGGATTGGGGGTGTGCCTGGGTAGCTTAGTGGGTTAATGCCTCTGCCTTCGGCTTGTGTCATGATCCCAGAGTCTTGGGACCAAGCCCAGCATCGGGCTCTCTGCTCAGTGGGGAGACTGCTTCCCCCTCTGTCTGCCTGCCTCTCTGCCTACTTGTGATCTCTGTTAAGTAAATAAAGTCTTAAAAAAAAAAAAAAAGGATTGGGTTTGGGGCACCTGGGTGCTCAGTTGTTAAGCGTCTGCCTTCCAATCGGGACATGATCCGGGGTTCCTGGGATCAAACCCCTCCCCCGTGGGCTCCCTGCTCAGTGGGGAGCTCGCTTCTCCCTCTCCCACTCCCCCTGCTTATGTTCCTTCTTTTACTGTGTCTCTCTGTCAAATAAATAAAAAAATAAATCTTACCAAAAAAAAAAAAAGGATTGGGTTAAAATCCTAGATCTGCTGCTTTGAACCTCCCTTTTCTTTCCTCTGAAATGGAGATGGTAGCACATGCACAGAATACATCAGAGGGTACTTATGAAATAAAATATGGAAATGCTTTGTAAACTAAAAGATGCTTTATAAGGTTAGTGTATCATGTTGATTTTTCACATCAGAGACCTGAATTCATTCAATACCTAAATACAATATACAAAGATCTGTCATTAAAGCATAATGCTAGACCTTTACAAAATTTTTTTTGCTGCTTATTATGGAAACATTTTAAACATATGTAAAAAGTAGAAACAATAATACAATAAGCTGTCACATATATATTACCAGGCTTCAATATATCAACTTAGGGCTAATTTTGCTTTAGCTATAGCTACCACTTACTCCCCCTTTTCCCCTTAACAAATCGCCAGACTTTAAACTGACATTGAGCCTCTGTAACTTTCATGTACATTGGAGAATGTTTCAGTTCTTAGTTCCTCACCTAAAAGGATAGAATTGAACACTTCAAAAGGCTGGATTTTCTGGTATTTGAATTACATTTCAACTAAAAAGAAAAACAGACAGGGATGCCTGGGTGGCTCAGTTGGTTGAGCATCTGACTCTTGGCTCAGGTCATGAGCTCAGGGTCATGAGATTGAGCCCCACATGGGGTTCTGCGCTCAGCAGGGAGTCTGCTTGAGATTCTCTTTCCCTCTCCCTCTGCCCCTTCCCCCAACTCTCCGTCTCCCTCCCTCTCTCTCACTCTTGCTCTCTAAAAATAAATAAATTTTTTTTAAAAGACAGGAATTAACATATGTGCAAAATTTAGCATAAATGTCTGGCATTTAGAAATAACTCGTTATGAGTAACTTTTCATCCATGGTGTTGTCATCACTTCAAGCTCTAAGGTGGCTACAAACCCTCCTTTTAAAAAACACTCACTAAAAACAACTAGAGTGTGAACAGTGACAATATAGTGTCAAGCGTGGTCATGAGATTATGGGTGACATTTCCCCCTCAATATATATGGAAACCTTCTGTGATTTACATTAAAATCTTGTATGATTCGTAATATACAACACTTAAGCTTGGGGGAAAAAAACCTTAAAATGGTAGCCAGCCATATTATCTCTCCAGATTGTTCATTCTTGGAAGGCATTCTACCAGAAATTTAACACCACCATGAAGAGTTGATTTAATGTCATTCCTAAAGATTATGCATGCAAATAAGCATTGGGGTAATCATAGGAGCTTTGAAGCTTGACACACTTGAGTTCAAATTCCAGCCCTGCCGCCTACAAGCCATGTGATGTTGGAAAAATTAATTACTCCTTCTAAATCTTATAGTCTACCTCCTACAGTCAGTAAGAGAACCCAAATAGGAGAATGTATATAAAGCATTTAACCTGAGGCCCAACACATGGTGTATTGCCAATAACCTCCTATAAGATATGCCCTTCATTTATAGAATACTTCTAAGAAACATACTATAATATTGTTTTCCCTTTGATGGATGAAGAAACTGACAAACTTAATTAGTATTGCTAAGGGTGTTGAGCTAGATGATTACTCATTTGCTATGGGGAAAGTTAAAATAGGGACAACCCCTCAGCACAACCACTGTTTAACAATGTCTAGGAAAGTGGAAGAGGCAGGTTTCCTGACATCCTAGTAAGTCCATTTCTAGGTATTTGCCCTAGAAAATATGTGGCAAGGTGACAGACACAAAATGTTCATTGCAACAATGTTTACAAGAGCAAAAAATTGGAAGCAATCTTAATGTCCATCAACAGGGAAATGGATAAATCAATTGTGAGATAATCATGAAATGAAACACCCACAGCAATTAAAATGACTGAACTGGTTACATGCGCAACATGGGTAAATCTCAAAACTGTGAGGTTGAAGGAAAATATAGTGGTGGAAGAATTTGTACAATATGATGCGATTTTTATAAGGTATAAAAACAGATGAAACGGGCGCCTGGGTGGCTCAGTGGGTTAAGCCACTGCCTTCGGCTCAGGTCATGATCTCAGGGTCCTGGGATCGCGTCCCGCATCGGGCTCTCTGCTCAGCAGGGAGCCTGCTTCCTCCTCTCTCTCTGCCTGCCTCTCTGCCTGCTTGTGATCTCTCTCTGTCAAATAAATAAGTAAAATCTTTAAAATAAAAAAAAAAATGAAGGAATGAATAAATAAGTAAACAAAGTTTAAAAAAAAAAACGTATAAGAGGGGTACCTGGGTGGCTCCATTGTAAAGCATCTGCCTTCGGCTCATATCATAATCCCAGGGTCCAGGGATCGAGCCCCAAATCTGGCTCTGTCCTTCTCACGCGGGGTTAAGCAGCTGCCTGCTTCATGATTCCTCTCCCACATCCCTCCTTGCTCCTCAGGGAGCCTGCTCTGCTTCTCCCTCTGCCTCTGCCTGCCATTCTGTCTGCCTGTGCTTGCTCTCTCTCTCTCTCAAATAAATAAATAAAATCTTAAAAAAAAAACATATAAAAAATAATGAATTCAGGAAGATGGTTATTTCAAGACAGAAAAAGAAAGGACTGTAATAGGGGAGATCAACACGTGGGTGTGTGTAAATTGTTTCTGTAATATTTTGTATCTTTAAAAGTATCTAGGGGCGCCTTGCTGGTTCAGTGTGCAGAGTTTAAGACTCTTGATCCTGGAGTTCTGGATTCTACTCCCAGGTTGGTTGTAGACCTTATTTAAAAATAAAATCTTTAAGGGTGC
Source organism: Mustela putorius furo (assembly GCF_011764305.1). Classification (NCBI taxonomy): domain Eukaryota; kingdom Metazoa; phylum Chordata; class Mammalia; order Carnivora; family Mustelidae; genus Mustela; species Mustela putorius. Next base: position 3,054,829 of record NW_025421292.1, read on the forward strand.
CTGGGTGGCTCAGTTGGGTAAGCCTCTGCGTTTGCTCAGGTTCTGATCCTAGGATCCCAGTATAAAACCCCACGTGGGTCTGCCGATCCCTCTGCTTGTGTGTGCTCTCTCTCTCTCTCAAATAAATAAATAAAATAATTTTTAAAAAGATTTTATTTATTTATTTGACAGAGAGAGCACAAGCTGGAGAAGCGGCAGGCAGAGGGAGAGGGAGAAGCAGACTCCCCACAGAGCAAGGAGCCTGATGCGGGCCTCAATCCCAGGACTCTGGGATCATGACTGGAGCCAAAGGCAGCTGCTTAAACAACTGAACCACCCAGGTGCCCCTAAATAAAGAAAATCTTGAAAAAAATTAAAATGAAATAAAATCTTTAAAAAGAAAATTAAAAAATAAAAATATCTAAAGTAAATACATCATAATGTTAGGATTTGTGTTTAAAAGTTTGGATGTTATATTATTCTTTATCTCTATATATGATATGTTTATAAGCAAGAAACATATATAGCACTATGTCATAGGCACTGTTAGGTTCTTCACCAGTATTAACTAATATAAGCATTTCCACCTGTAAGAAAGTTACTGTGATTACCCCCATTATACAGAGGAGAAAACTTGTCCAAAGTCATGTGTAAGTGGTGATCCTAGAATTTGAAGGAAATCTGGCTTCAGAGTCTTATCTCTTAACAACCATACTGCTTCCTGAGAAACTTCAAAAAAATTTTAAAAATTAAAAAAAAAATTAAATTTTTAAAAATTTAAAAAAAATTTAAATTTAAAAAAATTTTTAAGTTTTTAAAAATTTAAAAAATTAAAAAAAATTTTAAAGTAAATTCAACTCCTAAAGTGGGGCTTGAACTCACAAACCTAAGATCAAGAGTCACGTGGTCTACTGACTGAGCCAGGTAGGAGCCCCTCAAAAAAAAATTTTTTTTTCAAATAAGAGGGAAGGTGGGACAAACAGGGAGATAAAACCCTCTAGCAACACACAGGTCAGTGAAAAGGCATTTCAACAATCTTTCCTAACTTTCTTCGGCTCTTGGTAGGAAATGCTTACATTTCTTGCCAAACCACATGACAAAAGTCTGGACCTAATAGACCCTACAACAACCTACACTACAGTAAAGGCCACGTCACCTGTGACCTGGTAACACTACAGCAAAGGCCCCGTCACCTGTGACCTGGCAAGAGGAGGAGAAGTCAAACAACAAACTCCTAGAAGATTCTTTGGAGACCTTAAACCTTCAAGAAATTCTCTGGACGGCAATGCAAAGCAGAATAATTAGCTCTACGAGTGAAGAAACTTTTTATTTAGAGTCTGAGCTAACAATCCTGGGAGTTTTGAGGGTTGCTAAATTACTATCTGCATTTAGGCAGGACCATTTGAATGGGCAAATTCCCAAATAGGTCACAATCCACACAAATAAAGTAAAAATGGGCTCCAAGCTTCTGCTATATTATACCAGAGCACAATTAAGGCAAGATCAGAAATCAAAGGTGGTATCTGCTTCCAGATCTGTTAGTGACCTCCGCCAACCCTCTGGAATGGGTCAGAGGCTATTATGGACAGCTGGCTTGTGGAAGATGATAGAGAGCCTCCTCCCAAGACCTTGCACAGCCCTGCCTCTAAGTTCCCCATCGGGACATTGTGTGGTGCAGAGGTTTGGATGTGGATGAGTTGGACTGGTGGTGGCAATCGCACAGCAAAGAGAATTTAACTGAGTGAGCAAAACGCTTTAGGGACAAAATTAGCTGACCATTCTTCAAAGGGGTAATTTATTTTTGGATTATAGAGGATATTTTCAGTTCTGTCATGCCTCTGAATTTTATGATTTTATTCTCCCTCTAGGAAGTCCCTGTGATGATCTCTCTATTCCCACAGAAGTCTGAATACCTCAATGGAGAAGTCAGTCCTTAGATTTCCAGAGCCGCCACTTCTTTACAAAAGGTTCCATATCCATTATGTTATCTGGCTCTCAAGCTATTTAAGTCATAGGAAATAGGAATAACAATAATAATAGCAATAATTTTGAATGTTTTATGTTAATGAAAGCCAATCACAAAAGATAGCAGATTATAGATTCCATTTTTATGAAATGTCCAGAATAGGTAAATCCATAATTGTCCGGGGTTGTGAGGAAGAGGTCATGGAGAGTGTCTGCTAATGGGGACAAGCTTTATTTTTGAGGTGATGGAAAAGTTCTAGAATTAGATAGTGGTGGTTGTTGCACAACCTTATGAACATATGAAAAGCCATTGAATTCTACACTTTAAAATGGTGAATTTTATGGAAAGTGAATTTTACCTTGATTTTTAAAAATTGCAAAACAAAAAATAAATTGTACTCACCATATGCTGAGATGGGCTAAAGGGCTTTACATGCTTCAAGTCACTTCTGTCACCCAATCATCTTGACACGCTTACAAGAGATCATTTCCTCATTTTGTAGATGGGGCCACAGGCTCAGAGAGATGCTCGGTTTACATGAAGTGGCAAACAACTAGCACCACCCAGAATTCTATTTTCTGACCTTCGCTGTCCAAATCAGACTCCTAATTGTCATTCCAGTAATTCAAAGAGATTTCCAAGTGTAATTCATCTGATAGTATTTCCTCTGCTCAACTATCTAAGTAAAAGTTCTTTAATGCTTTTACTTCTTTTGGTGTCTTTTTAAATCCCCAATTTTGAAGAGTTAAACATAACACTGATTTCCCCCCTGAAAGTCCTTAACTCTGTAAACTACCTCTCTTCTGATTAAAAAAAAAAAAAGGTTTCATATCTTAGCTCCTCTCCAGGGAAGTCCCTTAGGATCACACAACCACAGCTGATTTTAGGTAAAGCTGTGATGTATATCCCCTATATTCATTCTGCACCAAGGACACCTTGTCACCCAGTTCCCAAAGGTTTTTGTTTACTCTGATGTAATAGATCGTTTGGATTACAAGTGAGTCACTCAAAATACTAGAGAAGGAAAGGACACATTGCAACAGCCCCTGTGATGGGTAAATCCCCAGACACTCAAAGCTGGAGAAAGCTTTATGAAATATGTGTTTTGACCTCTCTAACATGGAGAATTCCAAGGTGGAGAGATGTTGAGTGCCTATGGCCATGGCCATGGAGTTAGCAGCAGAACTAAGACTGAATTTCTGACACTATACATCATTGTCTTGGTAGATGTCTCAAATGATTCTCAGTCCTTGAGACAGTTCCATTTAGTGTAATTGATATTGCTTGTTCACATATCACTATGTGAACTTTACAATAGGCCTGGCAGATTCATATGATGCGTTATTACATAATCATTACAAGCTATGAGGATGAGTGTTTATTGATGTTTATATAAAATATGCTTTAAAAGTTTAACTAAAAAATAAACACAGTGGGGCGCCTGGGTGGCTCAGTGGGTTAAGCCACTGCCTTCGGCTCAGGTCATGATCTCAGGGTCCTGGGATCGAGTCCCACATCGGGCTCTCTGCTCAGCAGGGAGCCTGCTTCCTCCTCTCTCTCTCTCTCTGCCTGCCTCTCTGCCTACTTGTGATCTCTCTCTGTCAAATAAATAAATAAAATCTTTAAAAAAAAATAAACACAGTATAATCCCACTTTTTTAGAAAAAACACCAAAAACCTATATGTATAAACATTTATAAGTAATAGAACATGTACCAAAATGTTAACAGAGGTTATATCCCTGGATGGTATCATTCTGGGTGATTATTTTATTCTTTGTGATAATTTATCTGTTCTAATATTTTTATAATTTACTTTTGAAAAGTATGATTTTCTATTTTTAAAAAAGTGGGAGTAGACAAAAGATTCTTTTTTTAAAAAAAAGATTTTATTTATTTGATAGAAAGAGAGATCACAATAAGGCAGAGAGGCATGCAGAGAGAGCGGGGTGGGGGGGGGGTAGCAGGCTCCCTGCTGAGCAGAGAGCCTGACTCAGGGTTCAATCCCAGGACCCTGAGATCATGACCTGAGCTGAAGGCAGAGGCTTAACCCACTGCGCCACCCAGGTGCTTAAATAGGACACAAAAAGTACCGAGCATAAAATAAGTAACTGATAAAATGAACTACGTTAAAATTATGAAAGACACCATTAAGAGAGTGAAAAAAATGAGTCACAGACTGGAAAAATATATTCACAATACATGCATCCAATAATGGACTCAAATCCAAAATATACATTATAAAAAATTTTACAAATAATTAAGGAAAAGATAGAGAGCCCAATAGTAAAATGTGTAAGAGACTGAAACAAGCATTCACAAAAGGGAATATCAAAAAATTCCAATAAGCCTGTACCTTTTAAGATGCTTCTTACAAATTAAAACCCACAAATGAGATTATATACTCATTAGAATGGTACAATTTCTTTCTGATGTTTAAAAAAAATAAATTCTAGGCCCAACATAGGGCTTGAACTCACTACTCTGAGACCAAGAGTTGCACACTCTACCAGGCAGCCCTAGGGTTTCCAATTTTTTTTTTTTTTTGATGGCACAAGTTCTTTTTAAAATGGCAATACTGAATATTGGCAAGGTTGTGGAACAACTAGAACTCTCATGTATTTGTGGTGGGAATATGTGGGTACAACCACTTTAAAAAAATGTTTGTCTTTATCTATTGGAATTAAACCATGCTTACACTCTGATCCAACAATTTCTCTCCTGGGTATATAACAAAGGGAAGAGAAGACGTATGTGTATTAACAGAAATATAAGGATGCTCATAGCAGTGCAATTCGTAATCACTAAAAACCAGAAACATCCAATGCCAATGAACAGGAAGAAGGACAAAGTGTGAGCTATGCACACAGTGGGATTCTATATACAGACGTGTATTCCTGCTATATGCAACAACATGGATGGATTGTGCAGACATAATGTTGAAAGGTATATACAGGTGTATACAGCATATTCTCTCTGATCGCACTGATAAGATTGGCAAAACAGATTTCTGCTGATAGAGGCTGTACTGTTGATTATCTGGGAAGATGAGGAGGAAGGACAAGCCTGGGTGGAACCATGATAGAGCCTTCCCAGTTGCTGGAAACATTCAATGGAACCTGGTCTAGAGTTAGGCAGGTTTATATATGGATAAAAATTCATCACATGGGCCCATGTGCCCATTTCCAGTTCATTGAAAGCTTAAGATTGTCACACACTTTACTAGATATAATCATACCTTAGTTCTTTTAAAGTTTTATTAAAAAGCATTAGAGCAGCAAGAGGAAAGCTATTTACTCAGTGTTTGGATAATAAATATTAAGACTAAAAATTAAGATCTTGAAAAACACAGCTCACAAATGATGGCCAGTCTTCCTCCACAGAAAGGACAGAGTCTGAGCTTTCCTCCTGAGAAAGTTCAATATTTTCCTGTCCCTTCATATTTTACTCCTCATGGGTGACCAGAAGGCTGATAAAACACTGAAACCTCAGATTTCAGGAAAATGTCAGATTCCGGCTCTAGTCCATCCATTTGTGGCTTGTCAGTTAAGGGACTGGATTAAACATAATTTATACATACACACTTACAAAGACATACAGCTGTCACAGGGAGGAAAATAAACGATTCCAACCCTTTGGGTACGAATTGGTATGTATAACCAAATTGTTGAAAGATGGTCGTGCCTGGATTTTCCCCTCAGGCAATCTAAATTTTTTTTTTTCCACCATCTGCTTTCAGGTCTATAAAGTTTCTAGGCAGAACTCTGGCCTCCAAGTGATCTTTCCTTCCCCTGCAAAGGCCCAGCCCATATCCCATTCCTGTGGAGAACTGAAGCATTTATGGACAAAGAAGATGTTACCTGAAGAAGTGTCAGCTCTGCCTTTCTCCTGGGGGCACTGGCATTATAAAAGGGGACTTTACAGACACTCTGTGCAGATATATGTGGGAGGAAGAAGGAGAGTTTACAAAAACAAGTTGCATTTGAAATGATTGTCAGGTTCCCTAAAATTTTTTGAGGAAATTCCGAGAAGCCCAGAGGTTTTAGATAGACTAAAAATTAAAATCTGTTACAAACCAAATCCCTCACTACATTCTCACATCATTATCCTAGTTGAGCCTCACAACAATCTGTGAGGTGGTCTGGGTCACTGACTCCATTTGACAGACCAGGAGACTAGGAAAGAGAAGCAGTTTTTACAGGATTCAGTAAATGGAGCTACAGGACTTAGAATGTGAACTTGAGGGTGCCTGGGTGGCTCAGTCAGTTAAGCGTCTGCCTTCACCCCAGGTCATGATCCCAGAGTCCTGGGATTGAGTCCCACTTCAGGCTTCCTGCTCAATGGGGAGTCTCCTTCTCCTTGTACCCTCCCCCAGTTCATGCTCTCTCTCTCAAATCTAAAACAAAAAAAGAAGAGAGAAAATAATGTGAACTTGAGTTACTGAATCATGGCCCCATACTGCTTTCCTATTCCAGAAAAGCCTTTTAACCCACCTGGCTCCCCTTTCTGGAGCGAGTATAGAGGAATTAAGAATCTGCAGAATTGCCTCTGGAAAATTCTTTCTCTTTTTTCTCTCCTTCTCTATTTTTCATTTTAGTCTCACTTCCATTGTGTCACCCCTTGAACCTTTGGAAGGTGTTGATGGTAACTGCAAACTGCCACAACCTTTGATTTTGAATTTTCTCCACACTTTTATTTTCACCTCTGGTCAATTTTCACCCCTGGGTAGTGGTGATACCAAGAGGTGTTTGAGGAGAGCGTTAGCCTCCTACTCATCAAGCAACTCCAAGTAAATATGTAGTTTAAGTAAAAAAGAAAAAAAAATGCTAGGGAAATTCAGCTTCCTAACAATTTCCTGAAATTCAGAATCCCTAAGTTCCATAGCTCCAAGAAGTATCACTTGTGTGAAATACCAAGTAGGGATGCCCCTAGAATTGCACTAGAAGGGAGTCATGCCTAACCATCTTCCAAAGAGGCTACCCCATGTAAGAATCCCCATGATGGAAATTCTGAAGCCACATTTGATAAGCGGTAGGAAAATAGGACTTCCCAGGATCTGGCAGATACCAGCAGAAAGGAGTCAAGTCCACAGAGATCACTAAAGTGAGGGAGAAATGGAACAGAACCACAGGTCGAGACAGGTAAGGTCCAGAGTCCCAGAGGTTAGGGAGTACAGTCAGCAAACAGAGCACAATTAAGCAGAGCCTAACATTGATCCTGGGGGAAGGCTGTCTGGACTCTGGTCTTGTGTGGAGATGAGAGGATTTCGGAACCCACTCATGTTGATTTCAGCCACAAAGAAGTCCAGGGATTGCAGTTAACCACTAGAAATGTTGGGAGGGCTTCTTATGAGGAAGACCAGAAGCTGCATGCCTGAGTTAAGACTTCAGTAAAAATTGCTATTTGTTTCAAGTGGATTCGTATTTTGTTTTTGGTTTTTTGTTAATTTTAGATCTTTTTAATGTCTTTTTAAAAAGATTTTATTTATTTATTTGGCAGAGAGAGCACGAATAGGCATAGAGGCAGATAGTGTGGGGGATGGAAGCAGGCTCCCCGCTGAGCAGAGAGCCCAATGCGGGGCTCTATCCCAGGACCCTGAGACCATGACCTGGGCTGAAGGCAGAGGCTTACCCCACTGAGCCACCCAGATGCCCCAGGATTCATATTTTAGTCTGGAGTCTTGAGTTTTTTACTTTACTTTACTTTTTTACTTTGTTCTCAAATCTGGGACATCTACTAATCCAAGAGAGGATTAATTTGGCTGTACCATTATGAATTACATTGTTTACCAAATTTTCCAATCTTTTCAACTCTCAAAGACTGGTGGAAGGTTAAACCATTCTCTGTGTTGGATCAAATTTGGTTGTGTATAGAAAATGGAGTAAGGCCTATGTAAGCTGTAATTCTCAAATTCTGGCCCCAGGTGCCTATTTCCAAACTAAAAGGGACATTTCCATCTGGGAGAAAAGAAATGGTCATGCATGACTCTTTGGAGTCCATCCTACTCTTGCTCATGAATACCAGTGTTCTGTTTTTCAGGTCACTAAGAGGCCCAGATTGTCCCCAGTTGGGTCTCTTCGCACAGGCTTTAGTCGGGCCACTTACTACCGCACTGAGTGTGGAGAAAGTTATGAACACTGGACAAATGTTACATCTGACCTTTCCTGGATACCGTGTCTTCCTTCCCTCTAGAGTCCCTCTAGATTCCTCTAGAGAATAGACTTCTTAGCCAACTTTATTGGAAATTTATCAACACCTGTTGTTGAGAACAATCAGAGGGCCCATCTCAACAACCCCAGGGGATTCAGCAGTGCCTGCCCTGCCCACATATAACTGAATTAAGATATGTTTTGCCAAATGACATCTTGTAACCCGTTGCTCTTCACATTGGATCCCACCACGTGGGCCCTGCTGTAAGGCCTTGACCTTTCTTTTTAAGGAGACTAATGCCCATTACATTGTGGTCCTAGAGCAAAGTATAAATGGGCAGCACATGGAAAGGTTTGCCATGAATAACTCCACCACCAGCCAGGAAATTGATATAACAAGGACTATCAGGGACATGAGAAGCTGTGGAATCCTAATCACATGCGTGTATGGTTTACTATGTGTGAGGCCCTGTGCTACCCATGCCATGGGCATCTGGGGCTTCATTTAATATGACAACCCTATGTAATCTCACTGTCTCCATTCAATGAATGAGAAAACCTAGAAAGAGTTTAAGTGAATTGCTTGTGTTTACATAGCTAGTATGGTAGAGCCAAAGGTGGTTTGTTCACACAGCTGTTTTTATTTTCCTGCAGACCACACAGAAAATTACATTTTCCAGATCTCCATGCATTTAGATGAGAGCATGTGATTGAATTCTGTTCAATCAAATGTAGATGCTTTATACCCCATTTCCAGGTTTAAAACATTCTACCTGCACTTCTTTCTCTTCCTTATCTGCTCAGCTGGAAGCTAAGGACCACCTTCCCTCCTTCTCCCTCCCAAGGACAGAGATCAGATCCCCTAAATAACTGCCTGCAGGAGAGCCCCTCCAGGGAGCTGACTGGCCCACATTACACTGTAATGGGAACAATAAATAAACCCTAGCTTGGTTGTGCTAAGCTGCTGACATTTCAGGGTTGATTGGTCATTATTGTGTAACCTACCTACCTTGAGTAGTAGCCAAGATTTGAGCTCAGGTCTGTCTGACTTCAGCCACTTTTAACCACTCCCTTACAATTAGCACAACAGGATCAGGAGAGAATCTCTAATCGCCAACTCTGCCACTAACCTCACGTGGGATCTTAGATGAGTGAGTTGGTTTTTCATTTGTCCATTGGGAATAAAAATATCCACCCTTCTAATCCCACAAGCTTTTTGCAAAGATCATATAAGACAATCACCATGAAATAATTTAAAAATGAGCACCATACAAAGGCAAGGAAGTGTTATTATCCGGCCCATTTTCCTACCTCTGATACGGAAACTATCCCACTGACCTTGGAATTGGCATGAAGCTTTAGTCTTATAACCCTGTCTCTATTATCCCTAATAGTTTTTCTTCTGGTATCTTTAAGTTTTAGCATAATCAAACTTACAGGTGAGTTGCAAAAATAGTGCAAGAAGCTCCTTTACAACCCTTTACCCCGATTTCCCAATTGTTTACATCTGGTCACATTTCTGATTTATTCAAAAGTTGGAGACATTGTGTGCTTTACCACTACCAAGGGAACATGATCTTGCGACACCTTGATATCAGCCCAATGAAACTGATTTCAGACTTCTGGTCTTCAGAACTATAAGAGAATAAATGTGGGTTATTTTAATGTACCAAATTTGTGGTACTTTGTGACAGCAGTCAGAGGAAACTAATATAGTCCATATTCAAAATATTTGTCCAGATAGTATCCTTTACACCTTTTTATGTTCTCAATCTAATGTCCAGTTCAGAATCATACTTTGCATTTATTTGGTGTTTTTAGTTTCCTCTAATCTGGAACACTTCCTCAGCCTTTTCTTTTCTTGACCTTTCAAAAAGTGCAGCTTTTTATTTGTAGAATTAGAATAATTTTTTGTTTGGCTGATGTCCCTTCAACATTACATTCAGATTATGCATTTTGGCAGAAATGTAGTATGATTTCAGAAGCTGCTCTGTCTCAAGATTTGTAATGTTCATTTTGATCACTTGGTTAAGGGGAAGCTGTCATATCTCTCTACTGTAAACTTATTATTTTTCTCTTTATATCTAAAAAGTAATTTGTGAGGAGATACTTAGAGAATTTTCCTCATCACACTTTAACTCGCAAGTTTCCATATCCATTATGATTTTCCAACTCCACCATTCCTTCTTTATTAACAGATATGATTCTAGTGTAAGGAAGATCTCCTCCTTCTTCTTCACTATTTACTTATTCTCTTGTTTATCTATTTCAGGGGCACCTGGCTGGCTCAGCATTAGAGCACGTGACTCTTAATCTCACGGTCATGAGTTTAAGCCCCATGCTGGGCATAGAGCCTACTTTAAAAAAAAAAAAACACTAATTATTTATTTATTTCAGAATAGACTCATGGATTCTTATTTGATTCAATGGTTTATAATCCACTAACATCATTATTTATTTCTGATCATTATTTATTTCAGAATTTTCCAGATTTGACTGGTGGGAGCCACTTCAGGCTGGTTACCTATGTTCTTTTTTTTTTTTTTTAATAAGATTTATTTATTTATTTGAGAGAGGGAGAGAGAAGGAGTGAGCAGCACAGGAGGGGCAGAGAGACAGGGAGCGAGAGAATCTCAAGCAGACTCCATGTTGAGCCCCGACACATGTTGGGCTCAATCCCAGGACCCTGAGATCATTACCTGAGTGAAATCAAGAGTCAGGCACTTAACTGACTGAGCCACCTGCGCGCCCCTCCTGTGTTCTTTTGACATAGTCCCCAAATTTGTTGGGCACTTTCCTTCTTTTTGGCACAAGAAAATATTTTGGGTTCATCTTATTCTTTTCTTGCAGGAGTCTGTTCTCCAAGACACCCTTGTTTCCCTTCTTCAAGAATGATATTTAGAAATCAAGATCTGGCTGCTTGCTCATTGTAACTGGTATGTCATTGCTTCTCTAGGCTCTTTCAGTGGACAAAGCCAGAACATGTGTATAAATCCACAAGTTCATACTGATACCTCCAGTTCTCACCCAGCATCTCATGGTATATTCCCCCTTCGTTGTAACTCCCTTTATCCAACTGTTAGAAAACTGGCTCCCATTACCCTCAGCATATTTTCTCATTTATACTTTGCCAAGTATAGGTCAATAGTTATTTACAGATTTTGTTGGGGACTGGACAGTGAGAGACACACATTTTAAGTGCATAATTTGATGAGTTTTGACAAATGCCTACATTTACAAGGCCCACATCCCTATCAAAATATAAAGTACTTTCATCATCTTCATTGCCTCAGCAATTTGACTCCCTCAGACACAACCAATTTTTTCATTTTATTCCAACATAAATTAGATTTTCCTGTTCTAGATCTTCATATAATTAAAAACAAACTGTGTGCACTCTTTTGTGTCTGGCTTCTTTGGTTCAGCATAATGTTTTTATCTATGAAGTTCATTCATATTGTTGTGTGTATCAATAGTTTGTTCCTTTTTGTGGTTGACTAACTTTCTATTGTATGAATTTGTTTAGCCATTGCACTGGGATGCACATTTGGGTTGTTTCCAGCTTGAGGTTATTATGAAAAGAAAACTTCTTTGAAAATTTTTGGACGAGTCTTTGAAAGGACATATGTTTCATTTCCCTTGGGTAATTGCTTAAGAGTGAAATTCTTGAGTCAGAGGGTAGGTGAGTATTTGCTTTGTAAGAAACTGCCAAACATATTCCCAAAGCCGTTGTGCCATTTTCACTACTGCCAGCAACAAATGAGTATTCTAGGTGCTTTACCCTTGCCAAGGTTTTTCTATCTTTTTAATTTTAATTAAATTAATTTTTAAATTAAATTTAATTAGATTTATTTAAATTAATTTTTAAATTTAGCCATTATAGTGAGTTTGCGATGGTATCTCATTGCAATTTTAATTTACATTTCCCTAATGCATGACATTTTCAACAGTTTTTTATGGGTTTATTGGCTTTTTACACATTTTCTTCTGTGAGTGTCTGAGTCTTTTGCTCATTAAATATTGTGGGATCCTTTTCTTATTGATTTTAAAAAGATTTTATTTATTTATTTGACACACAGAGAGAGTGAGCGCACACAACCAGGGGGAACAACAGGCAGAGGGAGAGGGAGAACCAGGCTCCCCTCTGAGCAAGGAGCCTGATGTGGGACTCGGTCCCAGGACCCTGGGATCATGACCTGAGCAGAAGGCAGATGTCTAACTGACAGAGCCACCCAGGCACCCCTCTTATTGATTTTTAAAAATACATTTTGGGGCACCTGGGTGGCTCAGTTGGTTAAGCATCCAACTTTTGGTTTCAGCTCTGGTCAGGATCTCAGGGTCCTGAGATGGAGACCCAAGTTGGGCTCCTCTGCTCTTTCCCTGGCTCTCTCTTTTCTTCCTGTCTCTCTCAAATAAATAAATAAATAAATGAAAAAAAAACTTAAAAATATATATTTCAGATGCAAATTATTTGTGAAATAAATGTCTTATGAATATATAGCCCATGTCTTTCTTGTTCATTTTCTTAACCGTGCTTAAAACCAGAAGTTTTAAATTCTGATGAAGTCCAACTTATCAAATTTTTAAATGGCTCTTTGCCTTCTATGTCCAAAGAAATGTCTGCCTACCTCCAGGTTGTGAATCCCAAGTACTTTACATGAGTGCTAGAATCAAATGAACAAATTTTTCTTCTTTGAACTCAGAAAGCCTGAAGTCAAAACAGACTTTTTCAGTGAGCAAATGAAAGATTTTAAAGGATATCCAAGAGGTAAGGAACAAGAGCATTGGGGTTCCTAAAATCTCAGGACTAAAAGCTTCTTTTTCAAGTGTTGTTGATGGAGCTTAGATTAAAGTCATCAACCCGGTTGAATCACTTGCAGTCTGAGAACACCTAACAAGGCATCCATTCCATTCCATCCTTGTGATCCATTCCAGGATCACAAGGATTTTGAGGGGGGTTGTGCATTCACGGGTGTTGGTTTAGGAGACTACATGTTATTTGAGTGTTGTTTAATGAAGAGTCTGTTTGCTCAAGAAGGCAATTTGTAGAGCATGGACAGTGCAGCCAAGACATGTGGTGTGCCCCAATACCACATCATTTTTTTTTTTTTTTTTTTCCTTATTTTAAAAACTATCATACTTAATTTTAAAAATTCATGAAGTTTAAACATCAAAATTTCAAAAAGGTATTCATACAGTGAAATATATCCCTCCCACCCTTACCTTCCCCAGCAGAGAAGCACTGTTACTAGTTTTCTGGCATCTCGTTAAGAGATTTGGAATGCATTTACAAGATAATACATGCATGTAGTATCTGCCTTCTTTTTTATGTGAATGATATCTCCTGTATACATCGTTCTATGTCTTGCTTTTTTCATTTTTTTAAAAGATTTTATTCATTCGAGAGAAAGACACAGAGAGAGAGAGAGCACTAGTGGGGAATGGGGCAAAGGGAGAGAGACAAGCAGACTCCCCACTGAGCAGGGAGCCCGATGTGGGAATTTACACCAGGACCCTGAGATCATGACCTGAGCTGAAGGCAGACGCTTAACCCACTAAGCCACCCAGGTGCCCCTGTCTTGCTTTTTCAGTCAATAATATGTCTTGGAGAGTTTTCCAATCCATACACAAAGATATTTCTCATTCTTTTCTACAGCTGCCTAGTGGTCCACTATATGGATGTCCTGTTATTTATTTAACCAGACCCTTATTGATACACATTTAACTTTTCAGAATTTTGCTGTTTCTTTCAAGTACTGTTTCAGTGAAAATCTTTGTATATACATCATTTGGCACACCTGCAACTATAACTGTAAAGTAAATTCCTAGAAATGAAGTAGCTGTGTCAAAGGGTATATACACGTGTTATTTTGGTAGACATGACCAAATTGCCCTCAAAAGGAATGAGTCCAGTCCTGATAACGTATGATGGCTCCTATTTAGCCACATTTATGGCTAATCTAAGTGTTCTCAATCTTTTGGATTCACCAATCCAATAAATAATTAGTTTAGTTTTTTTTTTTTTTAAGGTTTTTATTTCTTTGACAGAGGGAGCAAGAATACAAGCCAGGGAAAAAGGAGAAGGAGAAGCAGACACCCCGCTGAGCAGGGAGCCTGATGCGGGGTTTTATCCAAGGACACTGGGATCGTGACCTGAGCTGAAGGCAGATGCTTAAGGACTGAGCCACCCAGGCATCCCTTACTTTGAATTCATACTGAGAATGGCTATCTTTTTGTGTGTTTAGTGGACATTTATATTTCCTTTTCACTAAGATTTATTTGTTTAAATATTTTATTTATTTATTTGGAGAGAGAGAGAGAGAGAGAAAGAGATCGATCACACACAAGCCGGGGAGGGGCAAAAGAAGAGGGAGGAGTACGCTCCCCACTGACCTCGGAGCTGGACTCAGGACTTGATCCCAGGACCCTGACATCATGACTTGAGCCAAAGTCAGATGCTTAACTGACTGAGCCACCCAGGTGCCCCAAGTTTATTTTTAATTATTATTACTTTTAAAGTAAGCTCTACACCTAATGTGGGACTTGAACTCACAACCCCAAGATCAAGAGTCACATGCTCTCCTAACTGAGTCAGCCAGTACTTTTTAATTGAGTTGGTGATCATTTTATTTTTGTTTTGTAGGTGCTTTTTATCCCCAACATCTTTATTAAAAATTATTATATTATTTGAAGTATAAATGGTGCACATTAAGACTCAACTTTTCATGGAGGAGGCCTGGCTACATATTGGTGCTTTGGAGTACTTACTTGAAAAACTCAGCTTATCAGTTGCAGTAAGAGAGTTGTTGGGAACAGATGACACTCAGGCCACATTTCAAAAAGTCTCATAGGTACAAGCAGTGTGTTCAACAGGAAGAATTTAAGCTCTGGGTGAAGCTCTTGGGTTCGAATCCTATCTTTACCATGTATTTGCTATGCAGTTTTGTTCCAATTATATCACCTGTTTGGGTCTTGGTTTCCTCATCAGTTAAAAAAAACCCTTGAAATTAAACGTCATCAGATAACATAATGAAGGCACATTGTCCAGTGCTGACACAAACTCGGTGCTTTATAAATGTGCTTTCCTTTTCTGCAGCAAAAGCCAGTCACTAAAGACCACATTCCCTGGAGCAACAGAACGGGGTGTGTGTGTGTGTGTGTGTGTGCCCGCGCGCGCGTGGACGCACATGTACGTGTGCTTGCGCACGCCATTCCGAACCATGACCTCAGATCCTATTAAAGTCTTAAGCCATGAAAAAGCCACTTATGTTTCTGTTTCCAGCTTTCCAAGTTCACACCCCTAGAGTCAGGCTGAAAGCTTCTTGTGCTAATAAAATGGGCTCAGAGAGAAAATACTACATCTAAGAGAAGACATTCCAAGAGTGAGTAATAACTCCTTTTCAGTAAAGAGTTACTCAAAACCACCCTACCAAACCTGTTCTTCTGCCTTGTTGATTAGTGCCTGACCAGGCTTCCTCCTGATACCATGATCTGCCGACCCAACAGCATTAGATTAATAAAGAGTTTCAAGAAAAAGGACTTGCTATCCAGATCCCGGGACTTGGACCTTTTTCATTTCCAGCTGTGAACTCTCTGCTTACTGTGAGGGAGACAAGACAATCACAGCAGAACTAGTGAATAATCATTCCCTCCCCATCAGCTGGATGAACACGAATAGGTCTGCTGCCATCGGAAGGTGCCAGATGGGCCTCCTCACTGAGGTCCCAGTGTCACTCTGGCTAGGTTCCCAGAAGCCTTATGTCCAGGCACTGGCCTTGGAAAGCAGCAGGTAGGTCACCTCTCAACTGGTTTCGCTTTCAAGGTAGAATGACTAACAATCGAGTGAGGTCCTCAGAAGGACTTCCCTTCCTCTTACCAGTCATGGTCATGAATTCTCAGCCACAGTTATGTTCACACCCACCTGGGAGACCTGGTGTGAACTTCTAAAGCTGGTGCCCTATGTCTTGCTGTTGTTTCCAAATAGATAGATCAAGTTTTAGCCTCTGAGGCTACTTCATGGCAGCCAATTCTCAGTTCAAAAAAGTACTTGGGGGATAAAGCCCCAGTTGCGTGCTCCTCCCCAGCGAGGTATCTGTCAACAGATCAACACTCTCCAAACTGGAAATACAGCTCAGAGTGCAGAGTTAAGTCCACCTGGGATTCAGCCTCTCCCCCACATTTTGGGAAGGGAAAAATAATGGTGGGTTCTGAAGAGCTCTTAGTAGGTAGAAGAGTCAGCGGATGGCTTAAAGCGGGCCTGAAGTCTCTTACTAGAATGGAAACAAAATGAGTCAGAGTTCCACAGCTCTTCTCTGGTGTGGCCCTGAGAAGACCTGGAAGGATTCTTGGATGTCTGAGTTTTTAATAGTGATTCTTATTACTCACAGTGCCAGTATTTGCCAATTACTGTATGGCTAACCATGGGCTTAGTGCTTTTTAAGAGTTATCTTGGGACCCCTGGGTGGCTCAGATAGCATGTGCCTTCGTCTTGGGTCATGATCCCAGGGTCCTGGGATCAAGCTCTGCTTTGGATTCCTTGCTCAGAGGGGAGCCTGCTTCTCCTTCTGCCTTCTGCTCCCCCTGCTTGTGCTCTGTCTTCCTTTAACAAGTAAATATATAAATAAAATCTTAAAAAAAGGAATTATCTTATTCCTCAGTCCTTACAGCCATGACCTCATGAAGTAGGCATTATTATTGCCCCTCCTTTACAGATGAGAAAGTTAAGTCAGAAGGAGGTTAACCAACTTCCCCAACGTCCAAGCAACAGCTTGTGATACTGGCATTCAAGCACAGGCATTTGGGATCTAGAAGTTGTCTTATTATTACTACATGATATTTTTTCTTGATGAAGTTGTCTTATCACAGTCCTTATTATATAATGCTATATAGCTCTTTGTTTAAATGCTTACTGTGTACACTAAACTTGATGGTGGGCACAGCGTGTTTAGTCATTTTTCCCACTATTGGTTGCCAGCACTGACCTGAACACCAACTGGGTGGTCAGCAAGCATCTATCGAAGAAATATTAAATATATAAATATTAAATATTAAATTATCAAATATTAAATAATTGAATATTGTTATATTTGAATATATTAAATATTAAATAACTGAATATTACTTTCTGTCCTTAACATTGGTGAAAGATGAGAGAGAGAGGAAGGGAAGTGTAAGTTACCAAGGCACCAAGGACTCAAGTCCTCTGGTGGTTACAATGGAAATTACCGCCGTAAACTTGTAATTTCCTTTGAGGTGGTTTTGCAAACTGGGTTAGGTATGACCAACGGTGGCTGCTGTACACACCATTTCTGGTCCGGGATGCTTTCCTGTACTTCTTCCTTGAAAACAGTACCCACCCACCCACCACCTCCTGGGTACTCCTGCCTCACTCCCTGGGGTTTCAGTGGGACTGTTACTACAATTTCCTACCCATCCCTATCCCAAATCTGGCCATTCAGGCCCCTCCCTGGCTTTTGGCATTATAGTTCTAGAAAAATGGAATTTGGGGGATATTTGAGGCTATCCTACCCGGTGCCAGGGAGGAAGCCAGGCTGCAATGTGAGAGGACAAAGCCAATGTGCACAGAGAAACAGACAAACAGAGGTGAGAAGAGAGATGGAGAGACAGAGAGACCAAGTAACATATTTTGAGACTATACTTGGAGATAAGTCTACACTGAGATGTCCCAGGCTTCTGAGTCTCTGTAAGGAAATATTTGCCAAAGCTAATTTAAGCTGGTTTTGTCACATATAACTAAGATAACTATTTTTTTAAAAAAAGATTTAATTTATGTATTTGAGAGGGATAAAGAGAGCTTGAACACAAGCAGGGAGAGGGGCAATGGGAGAGGGAGAAGCCGACTCCCTGCTGAGCAGAGACACCACCCCCCCCATACGGGGCTCGATCCCAGCACCCCAAGATCATGACCTGAGTTGAACGCAGATGCTTCACCAACTGGGCCCCCCAGGTACCCCTATTCTTTCTTTTTTAAGATTTAAATTTTTTTAAAGATTTTATTCATTTATTTGAGAGACAGATCACAAGTAGGCAGTGAGGCAGGCAGAGAGAGAGAGGGGAGGAAGCAGGCTCCCTGTTAAGCAAAGAGCCCAATGCGGGGCTCAATCCCAGGACCCTGGGATCATGACCTGAGCCAAAGGCAGAGGTTTTAAATCACTGAGCCACCCAGGCGCCCCAAGAATTTTAAAAATTTTTAAGTAATCTGTACATGCAATGTGGGTTATCAGACTTACAACCCTGAGATCAAGAGTTGCACACACCACCAACTGAACTACCCACATACCCCAGATTCTTTAAGGCTCTGAAACATATGAAAAAATGCTCAATTTATTCACAAGAGGAATTAAAATTATAATATAATAACACTTTTAACTTATAAGATTGAAAAGATGAAAAAGCTATCTTTTTCAAAAGATTTTATTTATTTACTTGTCAGAGAGAGAGAGAACACAAGCAGGGGGAGCAGCAGGGAGAGGGAGAAGCAGGCTCCCCTCTGAGTAAGGAGCCTGAAGCGGGGCTTGATCCTAGGACCCTGAAATCATGACCTGAGCCAAAAGCAGAGGCTCAACCCATGGAGCCACCCAGGTGCCCCTGGAAAAGCACTCTTAAATACAATCACAGGAGAGGGATATTTTTGTAATATTTTTCAAAATGATATATGCAAAGCTCTTTAACCTAGTAATTCCAGTTCTAGAAATCCATCCTACCAATAAATGTGCCAGTTACCTGCATGCTTCAGCATCACTGGCATAACAAAAGACAGGAAACAATTGACTGAAGACTGGTTAATATATTGAGGTACATCTATACATCTATAGAATAAAATACTGTGCAATATTGGGAAATAGTTTCAGGAAACATATGTTAATATTTGCATTTGTGTGGCCTATCTCTAGAAGAGCATGCAAGAAACTGGTAAGGGGGTATGTATATGGGAACACACTTTTGTTCTTTTCTAATTTTGTACCATGTGTACTTATTAGTTATTCCAAAGTAAATAAACAAAATACATTTTAAGTTCAAAATATCTTAAGAGACGGGGCGCCTGGGTGGCTCAGTGGGTTAAAGCCTCTGCCTTCAGCTCAGGTCATGATTCCAGAGTCCTGGGATTGAGCCCCGCATCGGGCTTTCTGCTCGAAGAGGAGGAAGCAGGCTCTCCTCCTCTCTCTCTGCCTGCTTCTCTGCCTGTTTCTCTGCCTATTTGTGATCTCTGTCAAACAAATAAATAAATAAAATCTTTTAAAAAATCTTAAGAGAAATTGAAAAATATAAATAAAATAAAAATAAAAATAAAATAAAAATATTATTCATAAAGTAGATTTGCAAACACTATGAGTTTTTAAGATATATAAGAGTTCAAGGGCATGTCAAGCTCAGGTAGGCATTTGGGACTTTCACTTGAGACCTAAGGGAATGAGGGTAAAAATAAACTCTCTCAGTCGCTTGGCACACTCAGAGGAAATGTGTGAAAAGCACTCTTTCCAGATAACACGGCCCATAAGCAAGACTCAGGGGAGATACACTTTGGAACTTGGAAGTAAAGTCACTCTCTGAGTCCTGGAAAACACTAAGTCTTTAAAACTGAGGGAATTTAATTCAGAGAATTGGTTTATATAGCGGTTGGCAGAGATACAGCGAAACAGAGAAAAGTGAAGTAGCCTAGAGACATGCAATAGCAAGAAGCTACTGGAAGAAGGACATCTTGTTACCAGAGACCAGGCCTAGGATCATCTGCTAGAAGTTGGAGCCCAGCAGGTGGGTGGAGACAGCCTGATACTAGGGATGAGGTGAGGTGGTGATAATCTGCCTATTTCCTTAATCTCTCTAATTTCCAGAAATGCATCCCTTAGATGTTGCCCAGCAATTCAGCCTGGAATCCAACCAGCGCAGGAGTCCAAGACACAAAGCCTTTATGGCATCATTCCCCACTGACATACTGAAAAGAGCAAGGGAAAGGTGAAAAACGGTTTTGATGGGTAAAGCAGCCCCAATATTAGCACAGAGGGAAATCAGGGGGGAAAAACAAAAACATAGTTGACAAATCTAACCCCTTTGAGAAGAATCAACTCAGGGTGCCTACACAAAGATGGGTTACTAGAACTGCAACATTAAGGCCCAGGTATTTTCCACAAAAATTCCTTTAGAGCTGGTTTGTCCAAACTAGGCTCTAACCCTGAACCATACTCTATGTCTGATTATGTCTCTTAAAAACATTTAAATCTAGAATGACACTTTCTCTTGACTTCGTGAAGGAAAGAGGTCATTTGTCCTATAGAATATCCCACCTTCTGAATCAGTTTGCTGTCTTTTGCTTTACTTTAGCTTGATCCTCTTGCCTATCCCATAAACTTGATTAGATCCAGTTGAAACATTTTTGGTAAAAATAGGTAATAGTTGATGACGTCTATTTAACGTTGGCATCCTAGCCGGAAACACGTAATATGACTATCCCACCATTTATAATGCTAAGATTTACCACTGTTAGAATGATGAAAGCCTGATAATTTCATTGCACAGTTAACTTTTAAGACCAGGAAGTAATCTTTGTGGTACACCTAACCTTGTGAAAGCTAGTTTTTTCATTTGAAACATGAATAATAGAATTGTTCTTTTTTTTTATTTTTTTATTTATTTTTTTTTTAAAGATTTTATTTATTTATTTGTCAGAGATAGAGCGCGAGCGAAAGCGAGCACAGGCAGAGTGGAAGGCAGAGTGGAAGGCAGAGTCAGAGGGAGAAGCAGGCTCCCCGTGGAGCAAGGAGCCTGATGTGGGACTCGATCCCAGGACGCTGGGATCATGACCTGAGCCACCCAGGCGTCCCGAATTGTTCTTTTTTTTAAGGTTTTTTTTTTTGTTGTTGTTTTTTAAGATTTTATTTTTAAGTAATCTCTACACCAGAGGTGGGGCTCAAACTCACATCCCGGAAATCGGGAGTTGTGTGCCCTACCTACTGAGCCAGCCAAGCACCGGAATTGTGAGTAATAGGATTGTTGAATAGAGGAAATAATGCATTCAAAGCACCTAGGACATAGTAAACATACAAATAAAGCAGCAATTCTGATTATTTTGGTTGCAACCCCACCAGCAGAGAATATGAAGGAAGAATCAAAAACTCTTCCTTTCCATTCCCAACATTTATTTCTCTTTTCTGAGAGGATGGCCATTTTGGAGTCTCATAGACAGGCTGGACGTTTGGCCTTGTTACTAAACACGTCAGGTCTGTGGACAAGATAGTAGTAGTATCAATTGCCCTGCCAAATGCGGAGGGCTTAGTATGTTCAAACATTGCACTATATACTTTACAAACATTTTCGCATTTAATTCTTTCTTACACCTCACAAGCAAGAATTTTTAATCCCTATTTTCCAGATGAGGAAATTGAGGCTCAGAAAGATTAAATAGCTTGCTCAGGCAGCACGACTTGGACGCAGGAGATGGCACCTGAAATTGGGAATCCTACCATCTCCTAGGGTTGAGACTCAGAAAAGCGTAAAACCGATTGCACCTGGCTTTAAGAACCCTATTATTCTCAGTTGTCACCTTCTCAGCAAGCTTTCTCTCTCTTAAAGTTGAACTCCTCTCTTCCCTGCTTCACTCCCTCATCTCTACGCCCCCGGCACTTGACTCCACCTGACTACATATTAACTTGATTGTTATTCCCAACCCCTACTGCCTACTCCATGAGGGTAGGGATCTTTGTTTTGTTCACTGCTGACCTCTCGGCATTTCTAACAGTGCCTGGCACACACAAGGAAATGCTTATAAAGTTGTCGAAAAAACGACTAACACGCTGCCGGAAGCCTCAAGGATGGAGATTTCAGGGGCGGGGATTGAACCTTGCCGGGGTCCTTCGTACATCCCTCACCCCCACCCCGCCTTCCGCCTAGCTATAGGCCAGGAGAGAGGGAGAAAAGCCCCGCCCTTCGTTCGGCCGCCGCCGCGGCTAAGGCCGTCGCAGCGCAGCGCAGCAAGCGGATTGGATGACTGGGTAGGGTTTCTGGAGTCGCGTTTGACTCATACCGTTCCGCGGCGTCGGCGCTTACTGTGTGCGTCATTTCCGGGCGGCGCGGGTCGGAGTGGGCAACGGCCTGCAGAGCAACATGCCTAAGTGAGTGGGGCCCCCGAATCTGTGGATGTTCTCGGTCATGGTCGCTAACTGTGTCCGAGTGGGGTGGTGCAGAGAGGGTTCTAGCTCTTGAGATTTTCCGGGAAGGGGGAGGATGTGGGGAAGGGAGCCTGGGAGTTGCAGATACTGCCCTCTTGCAGTGTCGGTAGGTCGACTCGGCCCAAGGCAACAAAAAAGCCTAGTTTCTGTCAGATTGCTTTATCTAATGTCTTGGAAACATGAATAGGTCTTTTTATAATTTGCCTTCATTGAACAGCACTCCGGTGGATGGGCATCTGTTAACTGGTGGTCGTCTTCTCTTTTTCTCTGTTTTCCACCTCTTTCCAGGTTTTATTGTGACTACTGCGACACGTACCTCACCCATGACTCTGTAAGTAGTGTCTCTTCTCAGTTTCAGAACACTTTGTGCTTAACAAATTAGATTTTTTTTTTTTTTTTTAGGTGTAAATTTGGGCTTTTCATCCTGTTAAGGTTTAAGTGTTCCTGCCTGGAGAAAATAATCTGGATTTTGTTTCCTCCATTTTTCCTGTAACTGTTTTCATAATTCGTAGTTATTGATCTTCCAGCAATTACTGTTTTCAGTTGAGAACCAAATAATAATGCTTTAGCAAAATAGAAAGTGAAAAAAAAATTTTATGGCACAAAAAGTTTCCAGGGACGTGTTCTAAAGTTTAAATACTTGATTGGGACAAGGCACTCAGACGTTTTTTTGACTAAACTGGAAAGAAATGCCTAAATTTGAAACTGAGTACTGTGCTTTGATTTGATTAAAAACTGTCAAATAACAACCAAGATTGAGCATTTACTATGTGTCCAGATGCTTTACATGTATCATTTTGTTTAATGTTCATATTAAGCCTAAGAGGTTAGTATTATCTCCATCTTGCAGAAGAGGAAACTGAGGCAGAGTATGGTTAAATGATTGTCTAGGTGTTACTAAATCAGTTGTACAGAGCTGGAAGGTTAGCCTAAGCAGTCTAACTCCAGGGCTTCTCTGCCAGCAGCTCTCAGACTTTTTTTTGTCTCCTGATCTCTTGCCACTCTTAAAAATTACTGGGTCATTTAAAAAAATGAGTAACGCCAGTTATATTGGTTTAATTAGTAATATTTGCTGTGTATTTGAAATTAAAACTTAAAATTTAAAAAATACTGATTCATTTGAACATAACAGTTTTTTAACAAAGTTTTTACTTGTTATACAAATAACATTTTATTTGACAGACAAAGATCACAAATAGGCAGAGAACAGGTTTTTTAACAAGGACTCTTTTAGGCTTTGTTATACAAATAACATTTTAAAAGTGAAAAATAGCTATTTTCAAAAAGGAAAAAAGTATTGTGAAGAATGGTATTGCTTTAACCTTTCTGTAAGCCTTTGTAATATCTGACTTATTGGAAGACAGGTGGATTCTTCTGCATTCAGTTTGTTGCACTATGTTTTGGTTGAATCCCAACCTCATATAGATGAGTTGAAAAAAGTAGGGTACTTTACCAGCCTTTTTAGATAATTGTGGATATTCTTTAATACTTTATATTACTGCATCCAAACTAGTTGCAGTGTGGAATCTGAAACTGTTTCAAACTTTTCATACTCTGTTACATCAAAATTCACGGATCTGGGGGTGCATACGTAGCTCAATCATTTAAGCATCTGACTCTTGATTTCAGCTCAGGTCATGATCTCAGGATTATAAGATTGAACCCTTCCATTCTCTCTCTACCTCTGCCCTTCCCTGTTTCCACCCCTCAGCCCCCGGCAATTTCAGTGATCTGCTTTGCACTTTGAGTGAATCTTTTACCAGACGAGATTTTGTAATGTGCTTTGGTCATTTGGAAAATGAATATTGGAATATTGGTTCACTCAGTCATACAGGTGTTCCATGTGTTGACACATTTGATTATGTAATATAAAAAATTCATATTAATGTCACAATCTAATCAGAAGGGGACTTTAAGTATTGGGAAGCTGACAAGCTCATGGTAGTAGATAAGGTTTTCTAAAATTCTGAGTTTTGTTCAAAAGCTCAAATTTTATCCTTGGCAATAAATACTACCAATTGCTTCCTTTGAAGTGACAGGCTCACTTCACTTATTTCTGAGAAGTCTGAATCTCCTGTTTGTTTCTCAGTCTGTCAAGTAAAAATGATGTTACATCAAAGAGGTAGCCGGTAGAACTTACAACTTGAACTATTTGCAGTCCTGCTTTTCTTTGAAATAGCATCATATTTTGGCATGCGGCTGAAGTACTTTGTACATCCCATTTTGTACCCAGAATTTTAAAAAGACGTGGGGACTCCTGGGTGGCTCAGTGG
Source organism: Mustela putorius furo (assembly GCF_011764305.1). Taxonomy (NCBI): domain Eukaryota; kingdom Metazoa; phylum Chordata; class Mammalia; order Carnivora; family Mustelidae; genus Mustela; species Mustela putorius. The sequence goes on from NW_025421292.1 coordinate 3,079,377, forward strand.
GTTAAGGCCTCTGCCTTCAGCTCAGGTCATGATCCCAGAGTCCTGGGAACGAGCACCTCATTGGGCTCTCTGCTCAGCAGGGATCCTGCTTCCTTCTCTCTCTGCCTGCCTCTCTGCCTACTTGTGATCTCTGTCTGTCTAAATAAATAAATAAAATCTTTAAAAAAATAAAAATAAAAAGACATGAACTTAAGAGTTGAGGTTTAATAGAATTAAAAATTTTGCTGCTTCATCAAGGACAGTTTCAGTGAAACTGCCCACCCGCCCCATGAGTGCAGTGTTGAAAAATACAACGACCCCTAATACATTGGGTTGCCATTGCCTTCATTCATTCTAAAGTGCCAGAAGTTTGATATCATCTGTGCAAATGACAATACAGTGGAAAAGGAAAGTATGTCTTAACATCATTATGGAACTCCTTTGACCTTGCGGACCCCCTGAAGTTGGGTCTGAGACACCCTTAGCTGCCTGTGAGCCACACCTTGAAAACTATAGCTCTGTATTTGGCTGCCTCTGCAGAAATGTCATTAAACCGGAGCTCCTGATCATCTTGGCTTCTTGAATAGTAGCTGCAGGAACCCTAGCCAGATGTTCAGTATTAATTTGTGGAACATGTAAGTAGGATGACTCCTCTTGAAGGAATAATAGATTTGAATATTATCATAGATTGTCCTGAATGGGACTCCTCCAATAAGTTGGTATCACAGTAATTTGCCTATAGAGTCCCAGTTTTTATTTTGTTTTGTTTTGTTTTTTTTGATCCTAGCCCCTTTGACCCCTTATCATAATTTTCTAAAATTGTTAGTGAGTAGGTAATGCTTTTTAACCATTTTATAGCTTATCTTGCTAATGCCAACATTCAGAGAATAAAAGGATCCCTTTATAACAAATGTCTGTTTCTGAGAAATGTCAGGAACCCCTATAGAAAAATTCCATAGTGATTGAAGCAGTTCCCTGTGGTGGACTTTGAAATGCAATAAACATTCAGCACTGCAGCTTTTGAGTTTTTGCTGATTTTTAGGCATGATTTTGTTATAAGGCTCATGGCCTTGTTGTGTTATGTAATCGGTCACTGGAGAGTCAGGGAACAAACAGTGTTTTGAAATATAGACCATGAAAAGACAGTCTGTGGTTATGTGATACTTGGTCCTGTCTGCTGCTACTGAAGCCGTCCTGTGAAGAGAGGTTCTGTTGGTAGGAGGTAATTAGACAGCCATGAGAAGCATCTTGAGTAAGGTCTGGACTCTAGGCCTTGGTTTGCTACTTACCAACTATGTGTTTTAAGACAAGTCTTTAAGCATAAATTAAAGATAATAGGCTTGTGATTTTTAAAATCAATTTTATTGAATTTTATATATATACATATATATATTTTAAAAAGATTTTTGTGTTTATTTGGACAGAGAGAGAGATCACAGGTAGGCAGAGCAGCACAAAGAGAGAGGGGGAAGCAGGCTCCTTGCTGAGCAGAGATCCCTGATGCGGGCTCGATCCCAGGACCCTGAGATCGTGAGCTGAGCCAAAGGTAGAGGCTTAACCCACATAGCCACCCAGGCGCCCCAATTTTATTGAATTGTATTTCGATTAAATGCATACCTTTTAAGTATGGTCTGATAATTTGGCAAATAATTTCCATTTGGTGTATACATGAGATACAGAACATTTCCATCACCCCAGAAAGTTCCCTTGTGTTTTTTTACCTTCTGTCCCCTGCACCCTTAGCCCCAGCTGATCTGGTTTTTATTATGAAAGATCAATATTAACTGGTTTTAAAACTTCATATGAATGGAATCTTAGGGTATATACTCTGTGTATCTCACTTCTTTTGCTGAGTGTATTGTGGGTTTTTTTTTTAAGATTTTTTTTTTTAAAAGATTTTATTTATTTATTTGACAGAGAAATCACAAGTAGACAGAGAGGCAGGCAGAGAGAGAGAGAGGGAAGCAGGCTCCCTGCTGAGCAGAGAGCCCTATGCGGGGCTCGATCCCAGGACCCTGAGATCATGACCTGAGCCGAAGGCAGTGGCTTAACCCACTGAGCCACCCAGGCGCCCCATTTTTAAGATTTATTTGAGAGAGAGAGCGGTGGTGGGAGGGGCAGAGGGACCAGCATACTCTCTGCTGAGCTGGGAGCCGGATGCGGGGCTCAATCCCAGGGCCCCGGGACCATACCTCAACTGAAGGCAGATATGTAGCTGACCAGGCCACTCAGGTGCCTTGAGCATCCTTTTGAGATTCATCCACCATTGTGTGAATTAGTGGTGGGTTCTTTCTGGTTAATATTCCATTGTACCACGCACATGTGATTATTAGGATGATTGAGACACTGCTTATAAAGTACATAGCATGGTGTTTGGCATGTAGTGTTAAATAAATGTTAACTTAAACAAATGGTTAAATGTGTGGAGTTTCTCTTATGTCAGTTTTACCTCAGAAAAGCTGTTAAAAAAACCAAAGGATTAGTGAGCTAGAGACAAAAGTCTATATGTGATTCATAGTCTATATTCTAGACCCAAAGTCATTTAAAAGAAGATATTCTTATAAACAGTATACTTTAAATATATGTAAGCTGTATTATTTTGCTATAGAATAATCTAAGAAAGGGCATTAAAATGGCATTGTGTTCTAGATCAGGAGTTTGCAAACTTTCCCTTCAGTGCCAGACTGTAATTATTTTAGGTTTGTGGACCATATAGTCTTTTTCTGCAATGACTTCTAGAGTAAGGACAGGACATAGATAATACCTGAACAAATGAATGTGGCTGTGTTCTACTCCGTTGTTTTACAAAATCAGGTGACTGGCCCATGGGTCATAGTTTGCTGACCTCTGGTCAGTGGATAAATATATAAATTTATTTATAAATGACCACAGTGCATTGTTGGATAATGTTTGTAAATCATGCTTCAGCACCCAGCTAAAGCTGCTAAAGGTAGCCAGGCTACCTATATATAAAGAAGGGCTTTATAAAATTTCTGATCTGGAGAACTTGTTTCTGTGACCAATATGACCTTTTTTGTCTTATAGCCATCTGTGAGAAAGACACATTGCAGTGGTAGAAAACACAAAGAGAATGTGAAAGACTACTATCAGAAATGGATGGAAGAACAGGCTCAGAGCCTGATCGACAAAACAAGTATGTTTCAGTCTCTTGTTCTGTTGTGGGAGAATGGTCCCATTCTTTCTCATCCCTGTCTCTCTGTTGTTTTCCACAGAAGAAGCTCATTCTGAGTGATAAATAGGAGCATTCTGATGTGTTTAACGAAAGAATTAGAAGATTGTTGGTTTCCCAGGGAATATAAGAACACATCAATAGTAATTATTGAGGCTAGAGCAATCAGATGTTGATTAGATTGGGAAGTGGGGCAGAGAAGAATGAGTTGCCTAGTATTTCTTTATTGACATGGACCAGGTATTGTAGCAAACTTAGGTGAAACCTCCTTTGTAGTGATCATAAGTTTATTTTATTTTTTAAAGATTTTATTTATTTGAGAGAAAGCACTAGTGCACAAGCAGGGGGAGGGGCAGAGGCAGAGTGAGAACACAGGCTCCCCACTGAGTAGGGAGTCTAATTGTGGGGCTTCCCAGGACCCTGGGATCATGACCTGAGGTGAAGGCAGATGCTTAACCAACTGAGCCACCCAGGCACCCCGATCATAGTTTTTATAACTATTTTCCTTTTATAATAGGAAAATGTGGAGGTGGATTTATAGTTACTTTCAAAGAGTTTGAGAGACTTTGAGTTTCTTATTCCTGTAGTCCTGACAAAGATACTCGGTTAAGACGGAAGTAATGGATGTGACAAAGTAACCTGAGTATGTTTCAGACCTCTGTTGAAACATGCTCTTTTTGTTTTGTTTTGTTTTCTGTAGGCTCCCAACGCAGGGCTTGAACTTATGATCCTGAGATCAAGACCTGAGCTGAGATCAAGAGTCAGATGCCTAACCACCTGAGCTACCCAGGCCCCCCTCTTTTTGTTTAATTTGGGAAATATTTGTGTGGCTAGTTGAGTTCAAGACACTGATAGAAGATGTAGCATTTCTATGTTAGATCATGCTGGTGTATTTTAGACATGGCCTTTTTCATTTATTCAGAGCTGGCGGGCAAATGTGGGCTTTGATTGTGTTGCAATTTTAAGAATACAAAGCTTATGTAAAATACCAAAAAAGGAGGAAGACGGGTTAATGAAAGAACCTTCTATGGCTGACCCCCACCTCTGATTTCCATCACCTCGTTGCAACAGTGTTGTTTTGTTTATAACAGGTTCTCAGACTTAGTGCTCTTGGCCTTTGGGACTGGATGATTCTTTGTTGTGGAGCTGTCCTGTGCATTGTAGGCTGTTCAGTGGCAGTCCTGGCATCTACCCACCAGATGCCAATAATATTTCCCAGTGATGACAACCAAAAATGTCCCCAAGCATTGCCCAGTGTCCCCAAGAGGGTCAAAATTGCCTTTAGTTGAGAGCCACCGAATACCTTCCATCTTCTCCCGTTCTCCATCCTGAATTATTAAAGAGCAAATCTTGGACATTGTCCTGTTTCATTTGAAAAAATACGTTGTATCAGGCACCTGGGTGGCTCAGTTGGTTAAGTGTCTGCCTTTGGCTCAGGTCATGGTCCTGGGGTCCTAGGATCAAGCCCCACATCAGTCTCCCTGCACAGTGGGAAGCCTGCTTTTCTCTCTCCCTCTGCTGCTCTCCCTGCTTTGCTATCTGTGTCAAGTAAATAAAATCTTTGGAAAAAAGAAATATATATTATGATGTAATCATTTTTTTTCTATTTGAAAAGATGTTAGAAATTTCTTGGCATTAAAGTTTAGAGCCGTATTCATTTAGTTATTTTGTGGATGCAGCAGCAGAATTTAGGATGAGTAAATGTTTTTGATGGAAGACTTGGAGGAGAGAAGGCAAGCCCTTGGGGACACACCATGTGATGTTGATGTCCATGATTATGTTGGCTTTGAGTCCACTGTTGAGCTGATGGCTTAGCTACTTCCTCTTCAGTCTTTACAAGTTGTCCTTTTGCTTGGGTTGTGGGAGATGTCCTTTTGATTGGAAAAGCCCTTGTTGGGATATGATCTCCTATAGAGCACAGGCTCTATTCAGAGGCATATGAGTAGCTAGCTGTGCATAAATCTCCACTTCTAAAAGTCATCTTTTTGGATCTGGTCTTTAGGAGTTAGCAGTGATTTACTTGCGTAATTTGACCTACATTGCGCTGGTTGGGATGGAATGGGGATAGGTGGGGTATCCTTAGGCTGCAGATTGCAGTGACTTGGAAAATACTTACATTTAAGAAATAATTTTTATGAGTATACTTTTTATTTTTATTTTTAAATTTTATCTATAGATTTACTTAATTTTAGTTCTAGTATAGTTAACTATGAGTATGTATCTTAGTGTTTATGTGTGACTTCTTTGTAAAGCCACTTATTAATTATCTTTAATTTCTTTTGTCTTCATTTGTGCCTCATATTCATTTGTGCCCTGAAAGAAAAAAGTTGTTGTATTGGACATTTTTTAAAGATTATAATCTTCTTCGGGGCAGACTCTTGCTTTGAAATCTTTATTTCTCTTTCGTGTCTCTTAGCTTAGTACATTAATTTCAAAACTACTAAACCAAAATGATGTGAGGTTTTACAAAAAGTCTGGTCTTTGGGCAGGTATCACACATTTCCAGACAAAACTATGAATGGTTCAAATTGTAAACAGCATCTACAGATTAAAGAAGTCTGCATCTCTTTGGTAAGACATTGGTAATGGGAGGTCTTCATTCCATTCTCCCATAGATCAGCCACAGAAATGCTGACTAAATAAAAATAGGTTAAAAAACCGAAATCAGTAAACAAATTAATTGTAATGTTTGCTGGTAAATACCTACGGTTGATTTAAAACTTCTAGAGGCTGTGATGTAATAATCTTAAATGAAGTAAAGTGAAATAATTGGGACGTTAATGATTTAAAAGAAAATGGTTATTTTGGTAAGTGAGTTGTTGAGTTCTTATTCACTGTGTGTTGTTTTTTCCTTACTCTGTTCAAAGCCGCTGCATTTCAACAAGGAAAGATACCTCCTACTCCATTCTCTGCTCCTCCTCCTGCAGGGGCAATGATCCCACCTCCCCCCAGTCTCCGTAAGTTTATGAAGTTTTCTTCTTAACAGCCATAACTTCAGGGCAAGCAGATAATCTGTTGATTTTGTTAGATTACCTCACAGTTGACTTTTGAATGCTCATGTACTGAATATATAGATAGTAAATGAAAACAACTTCAGTGGTATCATTTCTAAAATATCTTCAGAGTTAGATAGTGTTGTTGCTAGGATATTGTGTTTGTGACTTCCCAAGTGGGTCTGATACAAATTGAATGGAAAGGTCAGAATGTACCTGTGATTAGATGAGCTCATGTATGAAGCTCATTATTATTATTATATTAGGTAAGCTAAAATATTAATACATCGATGAGTACATTACATCATTTACTTCCGTGAACCCAACACTGGAGGATTAAAGTAGTAGATAAACTCTTCAGTCATTTTTCCTATTTTCTAACCCACCTAACACCAATATATGTACCTTGGGAAAGACAGAATCAGACATTAGAAAGTGGAAGGGATCAAAGGCCTCTCCTCTCTATGAAGGTTTTTTGTTTCTGAATGACAGAAGGAGAATGAGTAATTAGGCCGTAAGTTCCATGGCTCTCCTGAAAAGGCTCAGATTGAAATTGAATTCAGAAACCTAAACTTGGTCTTGTAAGTAACCCTGGATATAAACATGGGGAAGTAGGCTATTTATATAGTTGCACACTAATGCAGGTCAGCCACTAACGGCCCACCAAATCTTTCTTGGGCTTCCGCCATCCTGGGACCAATCAGGCCTCGGGTCACAGTGACTCTCAGGTTACTTCTCTGTCCTAGTCTGTATTTTGGCTGGCTGGCACCCAACTCCCATTATTTTAATAGTAGAATGATTTATAGTATGAATGTGCCATAACTAATCACACCATTTTCATATTGTTGGACATTTAAGTTGTTCCAGATTTTTGTAAATATACTGTCAAGAATATCTTTTTCAAGAATATACATCTTTATCTTCATAGTTCCAAAGAATCTTTTAAAGATTTTGATTTTTTAAAAAACGGACCTGGGATTAGGTGCTTGTGGCTTTAGTTTGACAGAAACTCTACAGAAAGCACAATATTTAAAAAAAAATAAATAAATAAACTTCTGGAATTTTTTTTAACTTGGGAGAACCTGACTTGATTTTATATTTCTGTCGAGGCAGTCTTGTTCTTGTTTTTTGGACATAAAGTTTCATGGAATAATTATGTTTGCTGCTCTGCTCTTATATAAAAGAAACCATAAGAAGTCTGTTGTTCCAGAACTTGGACTTAGACTATGATGCCCCACTGTTTCATAGAAGAGAAAATATTAATATGTAAGCATATCTTAACCTCTGCCCCCATTTGTTACTCCAGCGGGTCCTCCTCGCCCTGGTATGATGCCAGCGCCCCACATGGGGGGCCCTCCCATGATGCCCATGATGGGCCCTCCTCCTCCTGGGATGATGCCAGTGGGACCTGGTAAGTTTGAATCTCTTTCCTTTTAGGATGCTTCATTGTGTTTTAGTTCTCTGTTTCAATAGGATTCTTAGTTCACCGTTAAACATGTTATTGCAACAAATTATATTTGGCAAATCTGTAATGATAAAAAGAAATATTTGTTTTACCAGTGTAATTGGATGATACCCAAAGACCTTGTTCTACTAAAAACAGGATAAGGCTGCCTTTTTTTTTCTTCTTCTCCCTCCTGCCACTTACTTGCCTCCTCCTTACTTTTGGCCATTTATAATGGAGGGAAAAGTAGATGAGTTTGTTCGAAGGGGAGATAAAGGGGAGGGTAGGTAAATACTTCTGCTGCTACTTTTCTCTGTTTCAGTTTAAAGCAGAGCACAAGCAGGGGGAGTGGCAGGCAGAGGGAGAGAGAGAAGCAGACTCCCTGCCAAACAGGGAGTCCTCGAAGGCAGACGCTTAACAGATTGAGCCACCCAGGCACCCCCCCATAATGCATTCTTTACCAACTTTATTTTCATTTTCTTTCATGGTTAGAAACCTTGTGAGGCAGTCTAGTTCCAATCTTTTATGATCCCTTCGCCTACCAAATTCGTGAGCACTTTTTGGGGTGATTTACTTGAGGTTTTCTAAATACCTACTTAGTTTTCATGGAAAAACATTTATTTATTTTTTTTTTTTTAATTTTTTTTTTTTTATAGACATATATTTTTATCCCCAGGGGTACAGGTCTGTTCAGGTGTACACACTTCACAGCACTTGACATAGACCCCCTCCCCCGGGGGGTTGAGAGAAAGCACAAGCAGGGGGAGTGGCAGGCAGAGGGAGAAGCAGAGGAGCCCCATGTGGGGCTCGATTCCAGGGCCTTGGGATTACGACTCAAGCCAAAGGCAGCTGTTTAACCACCTGAGGTACCCAGGTGCCCCAAACAGTTCTTTTTTTATATTCATTTTATTGATTTGCAAAACAAATTATGTAATTAGAGTAAATACAATGACCATAAGAAACCTCCAACTCGGCTGGTAAGACAAGGTACAAAAAGGTATTACAGTAGCTTCCTAGGCAGAAGCATTTAGTGTGCTCGCTGTGGGTATCATTTAGAGGGATATGAGGAGAGTCTAGATAAGATTTTCTGCCTTACTGGCTTCTGACCCAAAACAAAGTGACTTACATGGTTTCTTTTGCATTCTTAAATCAGGGTCACAAATTCAAATTCTTAGAGGGGTTAGGGATGTGGTGAACTGGTGAATGCATGAAACACCTAAAGAAGGCTTCTAGAACTCAGCTCCAGCCTGCTATTGACATTTGATAATTCAGGTTTGGTGTTGCCAGTTCTCCTGAGTATTTTATTGTTTTCAGCCAAGACAATAATACAATTATCTGAATTAAAATAATTTAACTAGTTGGGGGTGGGCAGGGTTAAGAACGGGTTGGTATAAGATAGAAGGTTGGCCAGGGATGAATAAATACTGAAGCTGGATGATGGGTACATGGATGTTCTTTATCCTCTTTTTTTTCTATTCTTGTGTATGTTTGAACATTTCCATAATAAAAAGTTTAAAAAAGAATCTAGACTTACTACTTACTAGTAATTAGACTCTTAGTTGCCACTCTTGGCAACTAATTACGGTTAAATGCACTGTGGAGACCAAAGTAAACAACTTTTCAGATGCCTCGTTTTCAGTCTTTGGTCCAGATGAATTTCCTCTAGGAAATGCTGAATATAGGTTATGTTAAGTTGGGGTTTTTTAATAAGATACTTAGAAGTTTAGTATTATTCTCTGTTCCTGTTGGAAATTGAAAAATTCTGTACCTGTTGTGTCTTTTCATATACTTGTGTTTTACTTCTTGTGAAAAGGCTGTATTTGGCTTTGAATATAGTTTTCTCTTGAACCATTTATCTCAAGCCGTTAATCAAAATGGTTTAATAAGTAATTATGTCAATTTTTATATATAAAAAGAAGACCTGAAAATTATGAGGCATAATAATAAAATGAATACCCGTGAACCCACCACTCAGCTGAGGAGGTAGATTATTCTCAATTTTGTGAAGCTGCCTATAATCTTCCTCCTCAACCCCCACCTTCACTTGCCCTCCCTGCCCTGGCTCATTCACTTGGCTGGTATATTGATGGGACACTGCAAAAAATTCCTTAACAGTTTCTAACATGCATTAGAAAAATCAGATTTTCGTGTGTGCACTAATTGTTGTAAATCACATTATTGCCTATTTTTCTTGACTTGAGCTAAGTATGGTTACTAACAGGTTCTCAGCATGGGCCTCCTGCTCACCTTTCCTACAACTCCGAACAAACGCTTAGTGGTAAGATTGTCCTCTGTGCCTGTGTACATTCATGAAATAGCTCCTGGTTATATGGTGGGTAGAACTGATTAAAAATGCTGACTGAGTAACTTGTAATTTAGTTGTGAATTTCCCTGAGTTAGAAAAGGTCAATTTAGGGAACTAGTGTCCCTGGTGGTTTCTGGAAAGCAGTCTATTAATAGTTTCCCCCTTACTATCATTAGATCATGATTCCCATACGGTTCTTGTGTTGACCTTCGTTCTTTGTTTGAGAATGTCTACTTTACAGATGTGATGAATTTGTTGCATTTCTTCTGTCAAGTATGTCTTTCTTCCAGCATTTTGCAGGGGGGGGCTACTTTTTTGTCTTTAATTGAAGTCCCATCAAGCTTGCTCATAAATAGTATTTTCTGACTCTCTTTTTTCCTTTTCTTTCTTTTGTCCTGCAGCTCCTGGAATGAGGCCACCTATGGGAGGCCACATGCCAATGATGCCTGGGCCCCCAATGATGAGACCTCCTGCCCGTCCCATGATGGTGCCCACTCGGCCAGGAATGACTCGACCGGACAGATAAGGAGAGACAGGAACCTCTTTATATTCATTTTATATTACTTGTTCTACTTCACCAGGAGATCATGGTGCTGTGACTCTGGGTGTTTTTTCACAGCAGGACAAGGAAGATTTGCTTGCCCTTCCTATCAAAGAGAGAATAGTTTTTGCAGGGGAGTAGTGGGACAAAAAAAAAAGTAATTTTCATTTGTATTGTGAAATGTGAAAATAAAATTGTCAGCTGTTTTAGTTAAAAACCTGTTCCCTTTTTTCTCCCCTCGTAGTCTTGTGCATTATAAAAGAGATGAAGTCTTCTGGTTGTGTTTCTCTAGCTCGTTCTCTCTGCAGGATGCCTTCTGCATGACATTCTCTTTCCTCAGCTATAGTGAGTCCCTTTGGACACCCTGCTTTTATTTAGAAAAGTTCTTTTGTGCAAGACCTGGTAAACCTAACACTTGTAGATTTAAAGTATCAACTTTTTGTTGATTAAAACAATAAATAGAGGACGCCTGGGTGCCTCAGTTGGTTAAGTGGCTGCCTTCGGCTCAGGTCATGATCTCAGTGTCCTGGGATCGAGTCCCACATCAGGCTCCTTGCTCAGCAGGGAGCCTGCTTCTCTCTCTGCCTCTGCCTACCACTCTGCCTGCCACTCTGTCTGCCTGTGCTCACTCTCTCTCTCTCTCTCTGACAAATAAATAAATAAAATCTTTTTAAAACAAAAAACAATAAACAGCACAATCGGTTACTTTTTCATATGAACAGCATTTGGTGTAGTAAGTGGAAAATTTTAAATCATTTATGCTGAAGTAAGGAAAAGACTTTCCAGGCTCTGTATGTCAGCTAAGGATGGCAAGCATTGCCTTAACTTCAGCTTCTCCTTTGTCTTAGTTCCTCTTTTTCTTGGGCTTCAATAATCAGAAAGCTTTCTAATAGTAACAGTAAGATTAGGCAGATTTCCATGATACAGAAGTTGTCTTCAGAATGTCATTTGTTATATCATTGGGCTATAATAGTGGGATATTTTCAGAGAAGCATGTAGAAAGTAAGCCCCTCGCACTGTTTATATTCTGCTCAGTGTATAGCCCAGGCTATTTCACCTTGCAGATGGGAGTGAAAATTGTTAGAATCTTCGAGGAGGCCAATTCAGCAATATCTGTCAGAATTACAGTACCTTTGATTTAACATTTCCATGTCCCAGAATTCATCAGACAGATAGATTTGCACATGTACAAGATGATGTCTGTACAAGACTATGCATTGCAGCAAAAGACAAGGAATAACATAAGATGTCCAATGAAGGGGGACTGATTTATCAAGTACGATACATCCACAAAATGGCATATGCCAGGCAGGTGAAAAAATAAAGAAGCTCTTTGTACTGATGGGGAAAATCTCCAAAACACACATTGTACTGAACCTTGATTTGTTCAAAAGGTATTGTTTGCCACTGTCATTATTTAGAGGAAAGATCTATATGTTCCTGTGTATGCATAAAGGATCTCTAGAAGGACAGATAAGCAACTGGTAATACTGGTTGCTTGTAAAGAGTAAATGGGACAGGGGTAAATGAGAAAGGCTTATCACCTTTTTGTATCTTTTGGATTTTGAATCATTACTTATAAAACAAAACTGTCTTTGCTATCTGACATTATTGTTACAGTGATGTTATGGCAGAGGGTGCCCTAAACCAGCAGTTAAGACCTACCTGGCTAATGATTAGAATCATGGGGGATCTTTTTAAAAATAAAGACTCCAGATTTTGATTGAATATATCTGGGGTGAGTCTTAGGAAATTGGTATTTTGGGGAAGCCCCCTGGTAAGTTTTGCTTATTAGTGGGTTTGGTAATCTCTTGGGATCTCTTCTACTCTGAAATGTAATACTGGATGTATGTGTGTGTCTATAATTTTTTTTATAGATTTGCTGCTAGAAATTTATATGGCAAAAGGTGGGTAGCTTTTTTCCCTAGAAACTTGAAGAAAAGCTAATTTAGGCAAATAAACAACCTTATCTAGGTAAACAAGAGACTAGAAATAGAGATCCTGAAAGATGATTTTATGCTCTGCCTCTGTAAAAGCTGAGTTGACGTCCTTATCTGAGTCTTTGCTAGGACTTCTTATTGCCTTTTAGTTTCTCATTGTTACATGTTTTAAAGAGGACTTACCAGAAATTGATAATTTATATATCTGACTTTTAGGACTCAGACTTGTTATTAAAATCTTCACAGACTTAAAGTGGGGGAAACCTTGCCAACTGAGTTTACATGTGACTAGCAAGTTTCTGGTTCACATGGCTCCGTCAGGCTCAAGCTGCAGAGGGTGTCTTTTGTATATACACAGAAAGCTCACAGATAGCTATTTTTTTTTTTTTTTTTGTTGTTTTGTTTTGTTTTAAAGATTTTATTTATTTGAGAGAGAGAGAGACATAGTGAGAGAGCATGAGAGGAGAGGTCAGAGGGAGAAGCAGACTTCCCATTGAGCTGGGAGTCTGATGTGGGACTTCGATCTGAGGACTCCGGGATCATGACCTGAGCTGAAGGCAGAGGCTTAACCAACTGAGCCACCCAGGGACCCACTATTTTGCCTCAGGTACTTAGGAATAACCCAGGTCTTCCTAAAAGGAAGCTTTTTCCAAAGTATGTTTTTAAGGTTGACCGTTCATTCCAGAGACATTTCTATTTTTTTTTCTTTAAAGATTTTGTTTTTGGGGTGTCTGGATGGTTCCGTCAGTTAAATGTCTGCCTTCACCTCAGGGCATGATCCTGGGGTCCTGGGATTGAGCCCCACATAGGGGTTTTCTGCCCAGCAGGGAGCCTGCTTCTCCTTCTGCCTTGGCCCCTTCCCCTGGCTTGTTCTCGCTCTCTTTCTCTCGATCTCAAATAAATAAAAAATAAATAAGGATTTTGTTTTTAAGTAATATCCACACCCACTATGGGGCTCAAATTGACAACCCCAAGATTAAGAGTCCCATGCTCCACTGAGTAGCCAGGCTCCCAGAAACATTTTTCTTTGAAGAAAGTATTTTACATAGTTTTAGAACAAGAAGACAATGATTTAAAAGTTGAGCACACTTCACAATGAACATAGTAGGAATAAATAGTTCGAATAAGGTTCTGTCTTACTACTAAGTCAAATTGTTTACAATTAATTATTATAAGACCTTCCTTTCTAAGAGGCTGCGAAGAATACAGACTTACTGCTCTTAATCTATGTCTTTAAACATCTGGTTTTAGGGATGCCTGGGTGGCTCAGTTGGTTAAGCAGCTGCCTTCAGCTCAGGTCATGATCCCAGCGTCCTGGGATCGAGTCCCACATTGGACTCCTTGCTTGGCAGGGAGCCTGCTTCTCCCTCTGCCTCTGCCTGCCACTCTGTCTGCCTGTGCTCACTCTCGCTCCTCTCTCTCTCTGACCAAAAAAAAAAAAAAAAAATCTGGTTTTAATTGTAAAATGGCAACTGTCATGTGAGAAATTGTATAGTACAAACACAAGAATGCTCCTAGATCTCAAGAATCGAAGTTCGTGTAGATGTGGGCTAACGTACTTGCTTCCTTTTCTGTGGGCAGATCCAGAGTCAGTGGGAGTGCAGCTGAAGTCCAAGCTAACGTCATTTCCACTGCCTCGGCTTTACTGGTCTGTCAAGATGCCAGTCCCCTTGATTCCCAGCTGCACGAGAAATGGGATCCTTGCATAGAACCACAGGCTAATTTGGTCATCCTGTATGGAAAAAGTCCAGTGGTGATTAAGTGTTTGTCCCAATTAAATAGCTTCAGTCAGATGGTATCTTTTAGGCTCCTAGATATATTTAGTGAACAAAAGAAAGAAGCCTGGCCTGCCTTAGATTTTTCTGATAGAAGTGTCCTGAATAAATGTCAGCTAATTGGGGTCATTTCTTTCCCTCCCAATTGAAAGCTTAAGGGTTAGATTTTCTGGCATAGAATCAATACAGCATCTGAAATAGTTCATCAGGCAGGTGCTGGAGTAAGATAATGTTATTATCTTATCCTTACTCTTCAGGCTTTGGTGGTGGTTGGTGTGGATTTCTGACCTAATAAAAAGTTGGCAAATGCTGTACAAAGAACATTTATGTACCTTTGACCACAATCAGCTGTTGTTAGTTACTGGCATTTCACTCAGTTCACTAGAGTATTTACATCCATGTTTTCTGCCACTCCCTCCCTCTCACTATATATATGTATGTCTGTATTTTTCCTGAACCATTTGAGAGTAAGTTGCTTATATCATGCCTTTTATCATAATACTTAAGTAGGTATTTCCTAAGAATAAACACATATTCTTATACAACCATGGTTTAGTTATCAAGTTTAGAAGATATAACCTTGACTTAATAATTTAACCTGCCAACCATATTTCATTTATATCCATTGATCCAACATTGTCCTTGTATTTTTTTTCCCCTTTCCTGTACAGGATTCTATCTAGAATTATGGACTTTAGTTTTTAGTCAGAGCTCCTTAGTCTCCTTTACTCCAGAACAATTCTTAGCATTTGTCTTTTATAATACTGACAGTCTTGGGCACTTGGGTGGCTCAGTTGGTTGAGCAACTGCCTTCAACTCAGGTCATGATCCTGGACTTCCAGGATCAAGTCCCGCATCGGGCTCCCAGCTCCTTGGGAAGTCTGCTTCGCCCCCTGACCTTCTCCTCTCTCATGCTCTCTCTCACTAATTCTCCCTCAAATAAATAAATAAAATCTTTAAAAAAAAAAAAATAATACTGACAGTCTTACCACCTTTTGTTCAATATATTGTTCCTCATCCTCATCCTTGTTTTGGGCTTGCTTGATGTTTCCTCATGATTACATTCTGGTACTTGTCCTCAGTTGTATCCCTAGAATATCACATTTATAAGGCAGGCACACAGGGTCCGTCTCCTTCATTGGTGATGATAATTTTGATCATCCATCAGAGTGTTGTCAAAGTTCCCCATAGTTGTTTTTGTGTATCTTTCCTCCCCTGCCAATTAAGAAAATCCCATTGACTTAATGCTTATCTAATAAGACTGAATACAGCATAGGAAATCCAAGATCCCTGTGTGTCTCAGTTGGTTAAGCATCCAGCTCAGGTCATGATCCCGGGTCCTGGGATGGAGCCCTGCATCAAGCTCCCTGCAGTGGAGAGTCTGCTTCCTCTCTTCCCCTGCCCCTCCACCCTGCTCATGCTCTCTCTCTCAAACAAATAAAATGTTAAAACCAAAAAAACAACAAAAGGAATCCAAGACTTTAAAGCCCTTTGTAAGGATTAATCAGCTTTCACAGTGACACTCTTAATCCTTTCCCACTTTCGTATGTACATCACATCCTAATAACTTTGGGGGAGATGGTTGTTTAAAGAAGTAAAAAGAACAAAGAATTTTACCTCTATTCTCAAATACTATGTTTTTCTTTATCCCTTTTATCTCTTAGGCCTCTGCTTGTGGAATGTAGCATGTAAAGAGGGACAAAAAGAAGAGTAATACAATAGAGCAGAGAGTGGCAGACAGAATTACTAATAGCTCCCACCCCAATATTGGTTACTATCTATAATAATAGAACTCCTAATTTTTTATCTGCCTTCATGTATCTGCAATGAATAGCACCTTTGCCAGAGCTTCTGGTTAGGGAGGCCATGTGGTAGGAGAGAACATGCCTTGTTTCCCTGCCCGTTTTATTTCCTGTTGACCAGAAGTGGATATAATGTTTGTTTGAAATGCAGGCAGCATCTTGGAGCTTCCATGAACGGCCCACCTTAAGACTTCTTTTACATGAAAGGGGATATGCACATTTTTTACTGAAGTCATGTAATCATTTTTGAGTTTTCTGTTACATGCAGCTGAATCTAATCTGACTGATAAAAAGAGATGCTCAAGGAAAAGAGTGGTAATTGATTAATTTGTGCTGCTACAAGTCAGTTAAAAATACCACTGTTGTATGGTACATGGCCACGAAATAAGGGACATAGGGAGTGCCAGATCAGGGATGACTCTGGGGGGAATGCCATGCGGATGTCTAGGGCACAAGCTGTCCAGGTAGAGGGTATACCAAGTACAAAGACTCTGAAGTGGAAGTTTACCTAATGTATTAGAGGAACAGCAGGGAGGCCAGTGTAGCTAAAAATAACTAAAACTTTTGAGAGTGTTGGATATGTTGATTGTCTTGGTTGTGGTGGCAATTTCACAGGTGTGTATACATGTCAAAACTTTAAAAATTGTGTACTTGTTATATGTCAGTAATACCTCAATAAAGTTTTAAAACATCACAGCTACCACAAACTAGAAAACTACTCTCAAAAATCCTTATAGTTGGGGCGCCTCGGTGACTCAGTGGGTTAAAGCCTCTGCCTTCGGCTCAGGTCATGATCTCAGGGTCCTGGGATCAAGCCCCACATCAGGGCTCTCTCCTCAGCAGGAAGCCTGCTTCCTCCCTCTCGCTCTGCCTGCCTCTCTGCCTACTGGTGATCTGTCAAGTGAATAAATAAAATCTTAAAAAAAAAAAAATCCTGGGGCGCCTGGGTGGCTCAGTGGTTTAAGCCGCTGCCTTTGGCTCAGGTCATGATCTCGGGGTGCTGGGATCGAGTCCTGCATCGGGCTCTCTGCTCAGCGGGGAGCCTGCTTCCCTCTGTCTCTCTCTGTCTGCCTCTCCATCTACTTGTGATTTCTCTCTGTCAAATAAATAAATAAAATCTTAAAAAAAAAAAAATCCTTATAGTTGGTAATAACCTGTCTTTGCTATTTAGCAGTCAGTTAAATCAATTATCATGATGAAGAACAGGTTAGTAGTTGCCAGGGGTTAGGGTGTTGGAGTGAGAGGAGCAGGAAATTAATATTAAGGAGTAGCATGAGGGAAATCTTTGTGTCTTGATTGTATTAGTGCTTCTACAAGACTACATGTGTAACAAAAGGACAGAATTATACACACACACCAATATAAGCATACCTTGTTTTACTATCCTTCACTCCATTGTGCTTTGCAGATACTGTGTTTTTTTTACAAATCGAAAGCGGGTAACAACTCTGTGTTGAGCAAGTCTGCTGCTGCCATTTTTCCAACAGCATTTGCTCACTTTGTGTCTCTGTGTCACATTTTGTTAATTCTCTCAGTATTTAAAACTTGGTCATTATTGTAATACTTGAATTGCTGCAAATCTCATAAAATTTTAACAGATGAGTTGCTTCTTTTTGATGAGCAAAGTATTTTCTTGAGATGGAATCTACTGGTCAAGATGCTGTGGAGATTGTTGGAATGACAACAAAAGGTTAGAATATTACTTAAATTTTGTTGTTAAAGTAGCAGCAGAGTTTGAGAAGACTGACTCCAATTTTGAAAGTTCTACTCTGAGTAAAACACTATCAAACAGTGTTGTCTGCCACAGAGGAATCCTTTGAGAAAGTAAGATTTAATCCATGTGATAAATTTCATTGTCTTATTTTGAGAAATTGCCAAGTCACCCCAGCCCTCAAAACCACCACCCTGATCAGTCAGCGACCATCAACATTGAGACAAAAATTTCCACCATAAAAAAGATTATAACTCTGAAAGCCCAGATGATGGGTAGCATTTTTTAGCAGTAAGGTATTGTGTTTTTGATTTTAAAGTAGGCTCACAACCCTGAGATTGAGAGTCACATGCTTGATCAGCTGAGCCAGCCAGACACCCAGTAAGGTATTTTTAAATTAAGGTATGTACATTGTTTCTTTAGATATAATGTTATCACACACTTAATAGACTACAGGATGGCATAAACTTAACTTGCATGTACTGAGAAACCCAAGAAACTTATTTGACTTGTCCTGTTATGATACTTGCTTTATTGTGGTAGTCTGGAACCAAACTCAACGTGCAATATCTCTGAGATGTGTCCATATCATTTCCGGGGTTTTATGTTGTACTCTAGTTATGTAACATGTAACTCTAGCAGGAAAGTTGGTGAAAGGTACACAGGACTTCTCTGTATTATCTTAACAACTTCCTGTGAATCTGTAATTCGAAATAAAACATTAAAAACATTTAAAAAAATAGACTTAGGCTTCCAGAAAGATAGAATAGATGTACTTTTCCCTATTCCTACTGCTAAGTACAGCTAAAACCCTGAAATGAATATGAGTGTGTGCGCACGCACGCACTTAAGCCTAAGAAGACTGAAAGGTGAAAAGAAGGCAGATCTTCTAGAGAATTTGGGAACCAAGGAACAATCCAATGGGCTCTGGCTTTTCTTTTTGCTTCCTATATTCCAAACTGGGAGCTGAAGAAGCTGGCAACTAAGAAACAATGATGGGCCATAGACAAAAAAAACAACAAAAAACACCCCAAGAAAAGCCTGCTTTCTGTAGCCAAAGGACCAGAATAGAGACAGGTTAGCAAGACAAAACTTAAAACAATAACTACTCTACTCCAGCCAAACATCACACAAAAAAAAACCCAGGCCCTACTCCCACTTATGCCACAAAGGTCAAGGGGGGAGCTTATTCTCCCACCCTTGTGATGCTGTATTAAAATGCCCCAAACTCTTGCTGGGGTGGTAACAGGGAAAGCCAAATAGGGAGCTAAGATGGTCATCCCCATCACAGAGGTAGTATCCGAAGAGGCCTAATCAGAACTTTATGGACTTTGTACAATGTCCAGTGGTAATGAGCCTGCATATACCCCATGTCAGTGGAGGCCTTGTGAGGAGCGTTAATAGGCAGTCTGCTACACTCTGCTAGGGAAGTATTAGTTGAGCTCTACTGGAGAGCCAGAACTCCTGTCTTAGCCTAGCAGTAATGAGGAACCCTTCCCTTGCGTGTCCAAGGAGGCTGATGGTCAACCTGGACCTCTCTCTTCACCTCACATTAGTAACAAGAGGGCCACTCCTCCTTTTGCCAGACCAGTGTGAGAAAAAGTCAGTAAAACAGAAGGTATAAATAAGATCCGAAGTCTTAGAACATAATATGAAAACATCCAGGTTTCAATCTAAAATCACTCGTCAAGGGGGGCCTGGGTGGCTCAGTGGGTTAAGCCGCTGCCTTCGGCTCAGGTCATGATCTCAGAGTCCTGGGATCGAGCCTCGCATTGGGCTCTCTGCTCAGCAGGGAGCCTGCTTCCCCCTCTTTTCTCTGCCTGCCTCTCTGCCTACTTGTGATCTTGCTCTCTGTCAAATAAATAAATAAAATCTTTTTAAAATAAATAAATAAAATAAAATCATTCGTCATACCAATAATCGGGAAGATCTCAAACTGAATTTAGAAAGGCAAGTGATAGATGGCAACACCAAGACTGCAGAGATGCTGGAACTATTTGACAAGGATTTTAGAACAGCCATCATAAAAATGCTTCAAGGAGCAACTATGAACATGCTTGAAATGAATGAAGAGATAGAAAGTCTCAGCAAAGAAACAAGACATGAAGAAGAACCAAATGGAAACTTTTTAGAACCAGAAAATAAGTAAAAAATTCAGTGGATGGACTTAACAGCAATCAATAAAATGAAATAATGAACTTTAAGATAGAACAATAAAATACCCAATCTGAAAAACAGAGAGAAAATAGACTAAAAAAAAAAAAAATGAGGGGCTTGTGGGACAAAAGATCTAATATTCATGTTGTCAGAGTCCCAGGAGACAGCACAAAAGGAAAGAACCCAAGAAGGTACTGGAACAAATAGTTGTTGAAAACATTGCAGATTTGCAAGAAACATAAACATATATTTAAGAAGTTGAGTGAACCTCAATCAGGATTAAATATTTTTTTCAAGATTTTATTTTTAAGTAATCTCTACATCCAATGTGGAGCTCAAACTCTCAACCCCAAGATCAAAAGTCACAAGCTCCACCAACTGAGCCAGACTGTCACCCTTCAATCCTTCAAATCCACACATTAGTATACGTTGGAATCAAACTTCTGAAAACTAAAAATAAAGAAGTTGAAAATAGCCAGAGTAAAATGACACCTTATTCTTGAGGGAAAACAATTAGAAGGACAGATTTCTCATCAGAAACTGTGGACACCAGAGGAAGTGGCAAAATAGCTTTCAAGTGCTGAAAGAAAAGAGCTCTCAGCCCAGGAACCAATATCCAGTAAACTGTGCTTTAGGAATGAATGGGAAATTAAAATGTCCTCTGATGAAGGAAAACTAAGAGACTTTGTTGCCAACAGACCTACTTTAAAAGAAAGGCTAAAAAGTCTCAAAACAGGAAACAATAAATAAATGAATCTCACAACATCAGGAAGGAAGGAAGAACACAGGAAAAGTAAGGGTAACTGTAATAGACTTTACTTTTCTTGAGTTTTCTAAGTTGTTGGATGGTTGAAGGAAAAGTTTAGAACACTGATTAATGTAGCTCCAAATGTAGAGAAAATATTTAAGGCAATTATACCTGTGGGCAGGGTGCCTGGTGGCTCATCGCAAGAAACATAAACATATATTTCTTGCATTATTTCATTTTATTGATTGCTGTTAAACATCTGCCTTTGGCTCAGGTTATGATCTTGGATCCAGGATTGAGCCCCATGGCAAGGTCCCTGCTCAGCAGGGAGTTTGCTTCTCTCTCTCTCTCCCACTCCAGCTCCCCCTGTTTGTGTTCTCCTTCTCTGTCAAATAAATAAAATCTTTTTTAAAAAATATTTTTTAAAAATTATACCTATGGGAGGGAAAGGAGACCTAAAGGGAGGTAAAGTTTTTGCACTTTACTTGAACTGGTGACTGGCAATACTGTAGATTGTGATAAGACTCTGATATAATAATGTAGTAACTAGAGAAACAACTAAAAGCTATGCATATAAAAGCTATCAAAGCTATACAAAAACACTATAGATTCCTTATTTCAAAACTTCTGGGGTGCCTGGGTGGCTCAGTTGGTTAAGCATCTGCCTTTGGCTCAGGTCATGATCCCAGGGTCCTGGGATCGAGCCCCATGTCAGGCCCCCTGCTCAGTGGGGAACCTGCTTCTCCCTCTTCCTTTGCCCCTTCCCCTGCTTGTGCTTGCTTTCCCTCCTTCTGTCAAATAAATAAAATCTTAAAAAAAAAAAAACAACCAAAAACACTTCTCACAAAGCTACTGGACTGTTGCTTTTATCAGCAATTGATTTTCACCAAGACATTCCAATGGGAAAAGATTATTCTTTTCAACAAATAATGCTAAGACAACTAGATATCCACATGACAGATATGTGAGTCAGTCCCATTCATCATACCATATACAAAAAATGAACTCAACATGGATAAAATTCCTAAATGTTAGAGCTAAAACTGTAAAACTTCTAGATGAAAACATAGATGTAAATCTTCCTGACCTTGGATTACACAAACCATTCCTCAGGTGTAACACCACAAATACAGCAACAAAAAAAGAAACTGGATATTATCAAAATTAAAAATTTTTGTGCTTCAGGGTGTCTCACTGGCTGTCAGAAGAGCATGTGACTCTTGGAATCAGGGCCATGAGTTTGAGCCCCATGTTCAGTGTAGGGTTTTCTTAAATGAACCAAAACCAAGATTTGTGTGTGTGTGCTGCAAAGGACACATAATCAGGAAAATGAAAAGAAAACACAGAATTGGAGAAAATTTTTACAAATATATCTGAGAAGGAACTTGTATCTAGAATATAAAATTGCAACTCAATGATAAAAAGACAACCCAATTTTAAAAGGGACCTGAATAGACATTTTTCCAAAGATATACAATGGCCTATAAGCCATGAAAAGATGCTCAACATCATTAGTCATTAAGGAAATAATACACATATTCTTAAGCAAATATTAACAAATAGAATTCAGCAATATATGAAAGTAATTATATACCATACCCAGATGAGGTTTTAAGGATGCAGGATGCTTCAGTATTTGAAAATTCATCAGGGTAATCTACCATGTTGACAAACTGAAGAAAAATCATGTGAACATGACATTCAATGCAGAAAAAGCACTTGGAAAAAAATAAACATAAATGCTTGATTAAAAACTCTCAAAAAATAGGGCGCCTGGGTGGCTCAGTGGTTAAGCCGCTGCCTTCGGCTCAGGTCATGATCTCAGGGTCCTGGGATCGAGTCCCGCAGAGCAGGGACTGCCTCTCTGCCTACTTGTGATTTCTCTCTGTCAAATAAATAAATAAAATCTTTAAAAAAAAAAACTCTCAAAAATAGGAATAGAGCACTTCCTCAACTTGATAAAGAGCATCCATAAGAAAAATCCGCAATTAACTTTATACTTAATGGTGAAGAATGAATGCTTTTCCTATAAAATTGGGAACAGAGAGTATAACTACTGTCATTGTAACAGCACTCCAACTGGTCTTAAGGGTTAACTTGCTTCTAGCTTATGCACTCCTTGCTTGCTGACCAAAGACCCTTGACCTGTAGTAGAATGAACATACTCTCCTGAGATTTGCAGACCGCTGGCCTTGAGGAGTGAAGGACCCAAATTTCCCCAGAAGATAAAGTCTGACTAAATTTGAAAGCAGTTACCAAATCTGTTCAGGGTCATGTCAACAAAGGACTAACCTAACTGCCTAGGCACTGTCTTCTCCTGCACATACCCCCTCTCCCTTTACCCATGACTTCCTCTTTAAAACCTTCCAGGTTGGGGCTCCTGGGTGGCTCAGATTGTTAAGCATCTGCCTTCTGCTCAGGTCATGATCTCCAGGTCCTGGGATTGAGCCCTGTGTAGGACTCCTAGCTCAGCAGGGTGTCTGCTTCTCCTTCTCCCTCTGCCCCTGCTTGTGTTTTGCCTCCCTCTCAAATGAATAAGTAAAATCTTCTTTTTTTTTTTTTTAAATTTTATTTATTTATTTAACAGAGATCACAAGTAGGCAGAGAGGCAGGCAGAGTGGGGGGCAGGGAAGCAGGACTCCCCACTGAGCAGGGAGCCTGATGCAGGGCTCCATCCCAGGACCCTGAGATCATGACCTGAGCCAAAGGAAGAGGCTTTAGCCCCCTGAGTCACCCAGGTGCCCTGAATAAGTAAAATCTTAAAAAAACAAGCGAAAAGCCTTCCAGCTCTCCTGGGTGGGGGAGATGTTCTTTGATCTATTAGTACACCATCTTTCCAGGTTGCTGCCTTCCTGAATAAAGCAACCTTTCCTTCCCCACCATCACTTGTCTCCAGAGTATTGATTTTCAAGTGGTGAGCAGTTGAACCTGAATTCAGAACCAGTTCTGTTTGTCACCAGTACTGTTACACAAAGTGCCAGGAACTGTAGCCTGCTCAATAAGTCAAGAAAAGGAAATAAAAGGTTTTCATGTCAGAAAGGAAGAAATGTTCTGTATAATGTGTATTAATGTCAATATTCTGGTTGGGATATCATACTAAAGTTTTGCAACATAGTGCCTTTGGGGGGAACTAAGTTAAGGATACAAGGGTATCTTTGTATTATTTCTTACAACTGAAATTTAAGACACAATTATCTCAAAATATAATGTTTTAAATTTTAAAAAAGTATGGATTGGGCCCAAATTCCTTTTATTTTTATATGTTTTGCATTCTTAGCATTGCAGGGAAAGAAAAACACATCAATACTATTGGTTAGAGTATGAATTCTTGTATTCCACAGTCCCTAGAGAAGCCATATTTTTTTAGAACATGACTTT
This sequence comes from Mustela putorius furo, assembly GCF_011764305.1. Classification (NCBI taxonomy): domain Eukaryota; kingdom Metazoa; phylum Chordata; class Mammalia; order Carnivora; family Mustelidae; genus Mustela; species Mustela putorius. Next base: position 3,103,340 of record NW_025421292.1, read on the forward strand.
TTGCTTTCAACAAAAATAACTCATTCACGAGGCATGATGAATTAATTTTTCAACAAGGATTCTGAATCTGAACTTGGGCAGGTTTTATTTTACAGAGCTGATGTCAGATATCCAATCAGTTGCTAGGAAAAGAAGCACAAAAAAGCAAGAAATTGTCCCAAATCTCTAGAGCTGGCCGGTGAATTGGGAGGGAGTGATAATGGCCAATAATCCTGGCAAGAAACTTCTTTCATAGGATCTATTGGTTTCTAGTATGTTTTTGATAGAGAGGTGGGCAGAGGGGCAAATAATGATGGACTGTGTAGTCTTGCTAAAGGGATATGGGTAGTAGAGCACCCATGTTGAGGATTATTTACTTCTCTTTTAAAAAGGTAATTTGTGATCCGGGTGGAGTGGCGGGGCAGGGGGCACCTGGGTGGTGAAGTCAGTTAAGCTTAAGCTCCAACTTTTGGTTTTGGCTCAGGTCATAATCTCAGGGTGGTGAGGCTGATGCTCAGTGTGGGGTCCGCTTGAGATTCTCCCTCTCCCTCACCCCCTCCCACTTGTGTTCGCTCTCTCTCTTTCAAACAAAATGGGGAAAAAAAGGTAATTGTGGGGGAACTTCTAGTGAAAACTGAACTTACTATAAGATACACATAGATGAAGTTTGTTGATTATTTTAAACATTTAGCATTTATACAGCTGGTAATGCTTGAACCATCTCTGGAATCAGATAACAATTGTATTATGTGCATATATCGGAAAGCACCCAGATTTTCTGTAAGCCTGTCTCAATATTTTACTCAGGTTTTTGTTGTAAGGTTCAAGTTCAGAAAATTGCCACCGTTTTCACCTTTGCCACAGGTTCTACAGGTGTCCCCAGCATATGGGTTACACTTTTAAGTGTGTGAACGACATAGGGTGGAAATAGCACTGGGTTGAGAGAAAGAACCCTAAGGTTCTCCTCCTGAGTTTCATTAAGTAGTCGTAACCTTGGGCAAGGTTTTCCAACTATTTTCCTGGGCTTCGGTTCCTTATGTGTTGAGTAAACATTTGCCTACTGGTTAGCTGGGTAAGAATGGCACAGAGATGATGACGAGGTGCTCCCTTCTCAGTTTTTTAGCAAAAAGCAGCAGACCGAGGTCGTTCTAAGAGCCCGTGAGGTTCTTGAGACCTCTTGTCACTCCTCAGCCTGATTTCTGGAGTAGAGTTAGGGGTGCTCAACAATGAGTGAATGTATGAGGGAAATGAATGAGAAATGGAAGACGCATTGCGCAGTTATCTACCGAATTCCTGCAAAAATTTACAAATATTGCTGCCTTTCTCCTATAGTTCAAAACGACTGCGGGAACCTCATACATTTCGGAGGGAAAGCCTTTTTGATTTCCCCGTGTAGAGAGGCAGACCGCAGAACAGTGGGACAGAGCCCGGAGCCGACCCTCCGCGCGTGCGCGCGTCTGCCCCGCCCCGCCCCTCGTCACGCGCGGCCTTCTCCCTGCGCGCGCCTCGGGCGGCGGGCGGCAGGCGGCTGGCGGCGCGCGATCTCCGCGTCGCTCCGGGCCAGCTGCCGCGGCGCCGCGCGGGTGGGTGGGATCGTGGCGGAGCTCCCGGCGCCGGGGCAGGGGCACGAGAGCGCCATGGCGGCGGCGGCGGTGGTGGTGGCGGCGGCGGCGGCGGCGGCGGCATCCGGTCCCCGAGCCGCGGCGAGGTGAGGGGCCGCCTCTTCACGACTGAAGAGGCCAGAGCTGCTCGCCTGCCTTCCACGCGGGCCGCGGCTCCGGCATGGCTGGGATCATTAAGAAGCAGATCCTGAAGCACCTGTCCCGGTGAGAGCGCCAGCGCCGTCCCCCAGCCGTCCCGGGGCCCTTCCTAACCCTCTTCGTCCCTCCTCCGTACGCCCTCCTTTGGGCCGCTCTCCCCATCCTTCGCCCGAGTTGGGACTCCTTGGCGGCCCTCGCCTCAACTCGAGCAGGACAGTCTCCGGCCCGTGCCGCCGGCCCCGACCGTTGTCACCACTCTGTTCTTCCCTCTTCCTGTGCCCTCCGGTGCAGGGTGCTTCTGCCCTTGCTGGAGTGCCCCGGGCTTTCCTCTCGACCCTCGCAGCCTCCTTAAGCCTCCCGACCCTCAAGGATCTCCTGGCCCACTGCCCCACGGCTCAGTTCCTACTCAAGTCCCACACCGCCAAGCAGATCACCTCTTCGTCGCTTGCACGCTTCCTCTGTCTCCCCCCACTTAGTTTTCACTCCTTATTCCAGACAGGTGTTGGGAATGTCTTAATACTTTCAGCCAGCCTTTGTATGTCAAGGGGAGAGTGGTTCTAGCCTTGTACACGCTAGTGGTTTTCCAACGAGGTAGGAGTAGGGGGCGGAGTCAGTCAACCGGGGACACAGGGCCCTTGCACTGCTGTATCTTACTGGTCTTCCGTTGCCTGGATGAGTGGTATGTGAGACCCTTCTGCTGCCACTGAATCGCCTTTTCTGACTGAGACTCTGGCTTGTTTACTCTTACTTTGATTTTAGACTTTAGTTAATATTTAGATTGAGATACATTTGTTGGTTAGTAACCATGTTATAATAGTAAAAGCAGATTGGAGGTTAGAACTGGAAGGTGGTGCTCGCTTCGGCAGCACATATACTAAAATTAGAACTGGAAGGTGCCTTTGGACCCTTTACTAGGATTAACTTCCTAATAAATTCTTTTTCAGATAGCATTCTTCTGGGTGTTGCACGAGTTTGGTTGTTCTGTATAAAGATTTAAAAGTAGGACTAATGATTGTGAAATGGTATAGAAAATTTAAAGGAAAACTTAATTTCAATAAACAGAAGCAGAGGATTTTAGGATTTAGAGATGATCTAACCTGATACAGGATTGTGTTTAAAAGAGCCCAACTCTTTCTGGTTTACTTTCTTCAACTGTAAAATGAGGATAATAATAGTACTCTAACTCAAAGGGTTTTTGTTGCTGTTGTTTGTTTTTTTAAGATTTTATTTATTTATTTGAGAGAGCATGAGTGGCGGGGAGGGCCAGTGGGAGAGGGAGAAGCAGACTACCACCCTGAGCAGGGAGCCCCACCCAGGGGTCTATCCCAGGACCCTGAGATCATGACCTGAGCCAAAGGCAGACACTTAACTGGCTGAGCCACCCAGGCACCCCTCAGACGGTTATTTTGAGGGTTAAATATATGTAAAGACAGCACAGTGCCTAGCATGTAGTAAAACATGAGCTATAGGGGCGTCTGGGTGGCTCAGCAAGTTAAGTGTCTGCCTTTGGCTCAGGACATGATCCCAGAGTCCTGGGATCAAGCCCAGCATCAAGCCCTGCATCTGGCTCCCTGCTCCGTGGGAAACCTGCAGCTCCCTCTCCCACTACCCCTGCGTGTGTTCCCTCTCTCCTTGTTTCTCTCTGTCAAATAAATAAATATCTTGGGGGTGGGGAAACAACCCATGAGCTATAGTTATCTTTTGGGACATGACTTGTGTGACAATTTGATATAAGCCATAGACTTCTTCAGAAAAATCTGCATATGCAAACAGGTTTTTTAAAAATGTGAATTCTGGGGGAGAGTTATAAAGCCCAAAAGCACATGCTGAATCCTGCAAGTCATCCTGGAATTAGGTGAATAACCCCTGACTAGTTCCAGTCTTTAATTTTATGTCTGAGGAAACTAAAGCCTATAGAGGACAAACAACTTTCCCAAGTTGCAGTGAAAGGTAATGTGGTGGAATAGAACCCAGCTTTCTTTCTTTTTTTAAGATTTTATTATTTTTAAGTAATCTCTATAACCAGCCCAGGGATTAAACTCACAGCCCTGAGATCAAGAGTCACTTGTTCCACTGACTGAACCTGCCAGGAGCCCCTAGAACCCAGCTTTCTAATTCTGGTGTTTTTTCCTTTAATGCACATATGTTCTGTGCACTCTCAATGAGTTTAGAGTTTTTAAGAAAAATTTTAATAATGTATGCTGACATATTCAGTGGATCCTTAGTGAACAGAGTATCTCTTTCAGATGAAGTAGGAATAGGCATGACAGACATTGGGAGAAATTTCTGGTTTCCTCAGTGTTATGTGGTTAACTGAGGAGGAAGAGGAAGAAAAGGTTATTTGGGGCTGCATTATCAGGGTTCCAGGAAAAGATGGTAGGACTTGGATCTGGTTGAGGGACAGGTCACACTCCTTGCACCTTTCTGTTTGTTTATCCTGGAAAAGTGGCCTAATCAAGTATGACATTTGTATCTCTGTATTGTCTCTGTGACACTTACAAAAGCTGGCCTGCCTGGAGGGGAATTACAGTTTCTGTGGGTTGCCAAATCTCACTGGGAAGGAGAAGAGAAGGTATACTGAGTTACTATGTTAAACAAACATTTGTAGGTGTTTAATAATGATTTGTTTATGATGACAGTGCCACTTGACCTGGAGGAGAGTGTCTTAACAGCAGGAAGGATAGCCCAGTGACTCTTATGTTTAATTTTGGATGTGAAGTTCTGGATATTAATAGTGTTTTGTTGGAATGCATCTTCTTTATTAGTATTTTGGTAAATAAGATTTGAGGGAGGTGGTCTTCAGGATATTTCTGTTAAGTCCCTGCTCCAGGCCAGGCCCTGATCTGGGCACTGGGGGTTCAGCAGGGAAGAAATGTAAACATTTTTTAAGGGCTTTATATGGTTTGGATGACTGCTGTGTAGTACACATAACTTCAATGCACATGTAGTACACATAACTTAAATAGGCCCAGGAGAAGACCTTTACTTAGAAACAAAAGTAATCATTTAAAAAGAAATCCAGAATTGATTTTTTTAAAGATTTTATTTATTTTATTTGACAGATATTACAAGTAGGCAGGGATGCAGGCAGAGAGAGGAGGAAGCAGGCTCCCTGCTGAGCAGAGAGCCCCATGCGGGGCTCGATCCCAGGACCCTGGGATCATGACCTGAGCCGAAGGCAGAGGCTTTAACTCACTGAGCCACCCAGGCGCCCCAGAATTGATTTTTTTACTACATTAGATTATTCTTGTTTTAGCTCACCTTAGTTAATGACCTTTCATAAGAAGAAATATGATTGATTGCAATGTAAGTCAAGGGACTATGGCTCAGGGAAAAGAGCATGGACTCTGGAGCCAGAGAAGCCTGATTCACCTTCCAGCTCTGTCACTTAATGAACAGGTCAGCCTTTTTGAGCTGGTTCTGTTATCTGTAAAAGGTGAGAATAAGGAAGAATACCATGTAATAGCAGAATTTTTTGAGGATTGGGGATAAAGTATTATAATGACTAGCATGTAAGTAGGTAGCTATGTAAGTAGGTAGTTATGTAAAGAGTAACTATATGATCATTGAAGTTAGGGATACTACCCTGGTATGGATGCAGTAACCCACCTGACTGGCTTTTATCTTAATTATTTTTTAAAAATATTTTATGCATTCATTTGACAGAGCACAAGCAGGGGGAGCGGCAGGCAGAGGGAGAGGGAGAAGTAGGCTCCCTGAGGAGCAGGGAGCCCCATGCAGGGATTCCAGGACTCAGGATAATGACTTGAGCTGAAGGCAGATGCCCGGTTGACTGAGCCACCCAGGCGCCCCCTGACTCGTTCTTTTAGAAACCTTCCAGAAGTCTTGGGATGCCTGGGTGGTTCAGTCGGTTAAGCATCTGCCATCACCTTGAATCATGATCCCAGGGTCCTAGGATGGAGTCTCAGACTGGGCTCCATGCTCAGTGGGGAGCCTGCTTCTCCCTCTGGCCTACCAGAAGTCTTAATTATTTACTCTAAATAGCTATAGGAAATGATTCTGAGGGACAGAGGCACAGCTGATAGACATGATAGATTTTGAAAAACGTAAGTACTAGGTGAAATGCAGAAGCATACAAGATTTCATAGTCCCCTTGGAGAATAAGAGAGCCTACTGTGAACTCAGCCCTCTTAGTTCCTGATCAGTGCCTCCCCTCATTATTACTCATTTTTCTGAAGAGATCATCCTGGTCAGCCCCCAGGGGACAGTGGGGAGCTGCAGGCTGAGAGAGGTCCACTTCTGGCCCAGGGTCTGTGTAGGTGAAGGTTTGTAGAAGTAGTCTCAACTTCCAGGTTTTCCTTTATACTAGACTTTGCTTATTATCACCTTTATTTCCTAAATAATTGTTCATTTTCCAGTAATGGTCAAATCATACATGTCTTTGTTTCCTTTCCACATTTTTTTTGTGGAATAAAGCATTTTTTTTTTAACTTAGCAAATACTTAATAATAACCAACTGTGTGAATAAGCACTTTACAAGTCTTATAATGATGTAATTCTCAGGCTAACCTTATGAAGTATTATTAGGCCTACTTTATAGTTGAAGAAATGATGCCCAGAGAGGTTAAGCAACTTGTGCAAAAAATCATGTAGTAGTTGATGGAACTGAGATTCAAAGGTAGGTTCTCTGATTCTCTTTACTACTGGGCTGTTGTACACTTCTCATCTACTGAATTAATTTCAAATTAAATATACTCTTGTCACCAGCATCCATATGAAGAAAAGTATTGCTAGCACCCTCTTGTGTTGTCTTCTGTCATTGTCTCTACTAAGGGGTAAACCACTATCCTGATTTCTAACAACACAGATTAGTTTTGTCTGTTTTTGTTTTATTTTATTCTATTTTATTTATTTTCATATAATGTTATTTGTTTCAGGGGTACAGATCTGTGATTCATCAGTCTTACACAATACACAGCACTCACCATAGCACATACCCTCCCCAATGTCCATCTCCCAGCCACCCCATCCCCCCACTACCTCCTCTCCAGCAACCCTCAGTTTGTTTCTTAAGATTAAGAGTCTCTTATTGTTTGTCTCCCTCTTTTTGTTCTTTATATAAGTGGAATCATATCATATGTATGCTTCTGTGTCTGTCTTCTTAACTCAACATTTTTGTGAGATTAACTTTTTTTAAATGAAACTTTTTTTTTTTTTTTAATTTGACAGAGAGAGAGAAAGAGAGAGAGATCACAAGTAGGCAGAGAGCAGGTGAGGGGGGGAAGCAGGCTCCCTGCTGAGCAGAGAGCCTGATGTGGGGGTTGATTCCAGAACCCTGAGATCATGACCTGAGCCAAAGGCAGAGGCTCAAACCACTGAGCCACCCAGGCACCCCAGTTTTTGTGAGATTAAACCCTGTTGTTGCATCAAGTTGTAGATTCTGCATTTTCATTGCTGTATGGTATTCTATTATGCGACTATACTTCAATTTATTTATATACTTTACTATCAATGGACATTTGGTTAGTTTCCCAGTATAGGGCCATGATGAATAGTGCAGCTAGAACATTCTAGTATATGTCCTCTGGTGAACAAGTGTCCACGTATCTCTCGGGGATATGCATAGGAGTGGGATTTCTGGGTTGTAGGATATGAACATTTTAAATTGTAATAGGGGCGCCTGGGTGGCTCAGTGGGTTAAGCCACTGCCTTCGGCTCAGGTCATGATCCCGGAGTCCTGGGATCGAGTCCCGCATCGGGCTCTCTGCTCAGCGGAGAGCCTGCTTCCTCCTCTCTCTCTCTGCCTGCCTCTCTGCCTACTTGTGATCTCTCTCTGTCAAATAAATAAATAAATTCTTTAAAAAAATTGTAATAGACAAATGGACCCCTGGCCCAGTCCCCAGCCCCCATCCCTGTGCTGCGGTTAATTTATCTGTCGTTAAGAACTCGGCTGCTCGGCTTCCAGCCTCTGCTTCTGCCCTCTTCCTAATAAAATGTGGAGGCCCCCAAAAAAAAAAAAAAAAAAATTGTAATAGATAATATTAAACAGATTTCCCAAAGTGTTTTACCAACTTGCACTGCCATTGGAAGTGTTTGAGAGTTCTGGTTGCTTTACATCCTTGCCAACACTTGGTATTTTTCATCTCTTTCATTTTAGCCATTTTGATGGATGTGTTTTTAAAATTTTTTTTACTTCATCTGAGATAAACCAGATGGCCACTTTATTTTTGCCTATGTTTAGTTTTCAAGTTCTGATCTATTTGTAAATTTTAGCCACAAGCAAATGTCAGAACATTGAAAACATCTTTTTGGAGCACTGTTCAAATTAGGTTCAGTAAAAATAATTAGGATAATTTATGACTGCTAACCCATAGCATACTTTTTTTTTTTTTTTTAAGACTTATTTCAGAAAGAGAGAGAAAGAGAGAGAAAATGTGTACGGGGGTAGGGGAGAGCAGAGGGGGAGAGAAACTCAAGCAGGTATGCAACACTAGCTTGGTGCTGGATGTGGGGCTTGATCTCACAATCTATGAGATTGCAACCCATGACATCATGACCTGAGGCAAAACCAAGAGTTGGGTGCTTAACTGCTTTACTGACTGTGCCACACAGGCACCCCTAACACTTAACATTTCTTACTTGGGATGGATCTGAGGCTTAGTTCCCTGTCAGAATAGCAGTCATGTGCATTAAGAGAAAGGGGATACTGTTCTTCAGGCATTTGGGTTTTTGTTAAATATTTGATCTTCAGACTACCCTGGATAATAGTTTCATTCTGTTCTGTAAGCTGGGCACCCCATTTATATACCATTTCATCTTTACTAAAGGCACTAAAATTTGAATTTCATAGCTTTTGTATTACAGTCTTTATAGCTTTCCAAGGTCTTTTGTAAAACATTGTCTTGTGTTTTAAAAAGTAGCATTTATTTTATTTTATTTTTTTAAGATTTTATTTATTTATTTGACAGAGAGAGATCACAAGTAGGCAGAGAGAGAGAGGAGGAAGCAGGATCCCTGCTGAGCAGAGAGCCCGATGCGGGACTCGATCCCAGGACCCTGAGATCATGACCCGAGCCGAAGGCAGCGGCTTAACCCACTGAGCCACCCAGACGCCCCTTAAAAAGTAGCATTTAAAAGCAATAAAAATTTAAAGCAGTACTGTTGTACTGTATCTGATACACAGCAGCTTAATGTATGGCTCACAATGAAATTACCTGCTTTGAAAAACTGATTGAGAGGCACGTCAATGTAGCAGAAAGAACCAGGACTTTGGATTCCAAAAGGTGGCTGTGCATTTTGACTCTGCCACTTACAAGCTATGTATTCTGCAAGTCTTTTAACTTCTTGAAGTTTCAGTTTACTCATCTGTAAAATGGGGGATAGTAATGGACAATGTGGTTTTGAGGATTAAAAATGATTTATAAAAGTGGTCCTGAAAAAGTATTCAGTAAACAGTGACTATTATTATTTATCTAGTATTTGTTTAAGTTACTCAAGAGAGATTGCTTTTAGTTTCTGAAGATCATACTTTTCAACATCTTTAAGATTGTGCCTAACATATCTAAAAAATTAGACCTTTGAACATTTATTTATTTGTTTGTTTGTTTGTTTGGAAGATTTTTTTGTTTGTTTGTTTATTTGACAGAGACACACAGCGAAAGAGGAAACCCAAGCAGGGGGAGTGGGAGAGGGTGAAGCAGCTCTTCACTGAGCAGGGAGCCTGATGCAGGGCTTGATCCCAGGATGCCGGGATCATGACCTGAGCCAAAGACAGAGGCTTAACGCCTGGGACACCCAGGCGCCCAGTAGACCTTTGAATATTTAGAAATTACGTTTAACCTTGTAATACAAAGAGGTGGAGATGGATGTTCTTTGTATCAATGCTTAAGGAGTGAAGCAAACAAGGGCTATTTCTGTTTATCTTTTTTTTTTTTTTTAATATCAAGGCATACTACAGAGGAAACTTTGACCTCAGCATAGGTGAAATAACTGAAATATATAACGAGGTTGGGTCCTTTGTGGATGTACTTATACATAACCTAAGAACATAGCATAATCATATACTGTATTCTTAGAGTGAAAAAAAAAATCAGCGGTCATTTAGTTGTCTTCACCTATAAGTATGGCTTTAATCATTGAAAGAAAAAATGTTTTGTTTTTTAGATTATTTATGTATTTGAGAGAGAGAGCAGAGCAAGGAAGAGAGAACATGGGTTGGGGGGAAGGGGAAAGGGAGAAACAGGCTCCCTGCTGAGCAGGGGGCTCATCTTTGGGGATGAGGGGGCTTCATCCCAGGACCCTGGGATCATGACCTGAGACAAGGGGAGATGCTTAACTAAGGCACCCAGGTGCCCCCCAAAAGATTCTTTTCATCACAACTCAATTATCTACACCCTCCATGATGGCAGCGACTGTGGTCCTTTGGCTGCTTTGAAAACCAGAGAGTTTGAGGGTGCTTTGAGTGGTGCAGGAGGTGTGTGGAGTGGGAGTGCATGGCTGGAATTTAAGGAGCCTTAGATGTGGGTAATGGGAATAGTAGTCGGGGGAGCAGAAGGACAAGGAAACCCAATTCACCCAGGATTGTTAAGGGAACTTTTATTTTTGTGTCATGAGGCAAGTATTTGCTGCTGATGCTGATTATAGATACTAAAGAATATTTTCCAGTATTTAAAGCAGTATAATCAATCAGTATTTATAGTAAAGGGGAAAACTTAAGTGTAAAGTAATACACATTAGAACTTAGGTAAAGAGTATGTTGTTTTTACCTTCTTGCCATAAAAATAAGGACTAGATGTACTATAAAATACTTGTTGGATTGACATTTTTTTATTTGCCCACAGCAGTGATAATTTTACATGTATACTTAGTCCTTATAGTGCGTTGGTCGTATGTAGCTTGGATGTCAGCTTATCATTTAAAAAAAAAATTAGAACATCGATGGTGAGAAATCAGTGTGTTTAAGTCTCTGACTTATGAAAGTGGTATGTTCTCCAATTTTATTTCTAAGTTTGGGGTTTGGAGTATGTATTTCAGTAGAAATAGTGTGTCAAGTAGTTTTTTAAGTTAGCCCACCAGGGTCTTGGTTGTTAGGGAACCATTTGAAGGAGGAGTGGAGATAGAGAAGAAGGTTAAGTTTTTTCTCTCCCATTTCTTGGAGTAAGATCTTTTAGATCATTGAGATCATTGTATCTCAGCAGAACTTTGTGTGGTTGTGATTAAGGGATGTGGCCAGCGTTTAGTTAGCAGGCTAGAGAGGCTGATATCATCCAGTTTGCACAATAATCTCACATAAAGAAGCATTGTTCTTTGTCCTTTTTGAATTTTGAATATTTGTTAGATGCATGGGTTAATTACCCATTTAAATTATGTAAACCTAGAACCTAATTCTGTTGTAATAGACACAAAATATTGTAAACTTTAAACTATAGGGAGTGTTCTAGACTGCAACTGCCATGGGGGGAGGATTGTTTTGAACTTTATCAAATGTTTGTCAATATTTTAGAAAATGTTGTCACTCTTGGCAGTGCCACTCGCGGAGTTGAGTCTGTTAGTGTTGAGAATCACTGACTTAGACTAAATTCTAAATCAGCTGAAGTTTGCTCTTAATACACTCTTTCTTCCCTTGATGTCTTTCCCATCTCCTAAGGTCCTCCTCATGCACCCTGTTGCCCCAATTCTACCTGTAGCCCTGCTCCTCTTGCTTTTGCTCCCAATTCCCATTTCTTTAGGATATATAATTTCAGCTAAGTCAGGAAGGGAATGTAGAGAATGTATTTTTGAAGGAATCCTACTCTAACTAAACCAGTTCTAATTCAGAATATGTCCCACAGGGTCAGCTCCCCTAAGTTACTCTTAATTTCATAGCATTTGGTACCGCAAATACTCTGGAAATTCCCAGTTTGTTTTTGATTTTCCAAAAATTGCTTCTTTGGCAGTTGGGGTGGGGCAGGAGATTGGACAGCCATTTGTGGCATGTATGAGTCTTCTGAAAGTTGGAGAATTCCGATATATAGAAAATCCAGATAAGGATTGGCTAAATTCGTTCAAGCTGAGTGTCTTCAGCCCTCTGCTCTAGTGCTTTCTCAGGCAGAGCTGAAAACATCCACTTCCCATTCCTAAGAAAAATCTTTCATTTTCTTTTTTGTTTCCTTCTTTCTTTTCTTGAAATCTGTGGGGTTTTTGTTGTTGTTGTTTTGGTTTTTGTTTTTTTAACTTAGTGAAAGTAGGAACTGCAGTTCAGGAATACATTTCACTTAAGAAAATGTCTTAACAGAAGCTGATGTGAAATTAGAGGTCTGGCAGTGTCTTCTAAGATATCCTTTTCCTGGACCTCAGCAGAGTCCTCACCGTCTCCCTTCCTTTCAGGTGAAGTTGGCTGTGGCTCCTTAGTCCTCTGAACCCACAGGAGAGGGTCCTCAGTCTCTCTGAGGAAGATGTGCTACAAGATAGTTGGATGGTCAGCTGCAGGTGGTATGTCAGCCATTCTCAGATAGGAGTCTAGCCTTCCCCTCAGATAGCCCCATACCCTGGGCTGCCTTTGTGTACTCTGTTTTTAAGATCATTTATTCATTGATTCTATCAGGAAACTTATTACTGACCACCTGAATTGTATGCTGAGTACTAGCAACTCGAAAACAAATGAGACAAGATTCCCTTTCAGGGACTCAGCTGCCTACAGCAATAAACAGACCTGTAAACAGTAAGCCCAGTAAGGCATTAAGAAGTATCTGTGGAGTCTGGGGGCCACAGATAGTCACGGGCAGAGGGATCTGCATGAGTAATGGTACTGAGTTGAGAAACAGAAGGAGACCTTTAAGAGACTGCATATGGTTCTGTGTCACTGGAATGTAGGGTTTGAGGGTGGGACGTGGCAAGAGACAATATTGGAAAGATAGAGGCTGGATCATAGATGCCTGTGTACTATGTCCAGGCATCTAGATAGGGCTCAGCTTGTTTTCTGTTGCCATTGATCTGGGTCTAAGGCAATTGAAACTCCAAACCTCTGTAACTCTTTTGATTTTGTTAAAAGTGAGAGAGATGGGGGGAAGAAGTCAGAGAGATGGTATAGTGTAGTTAAGGGTGCAAGTTCTTGAGCCATACTGCTTGATTTTGAATCTTAGCTTGTTATGATCTTGGGCAAGTTATTTGACCTTTCTATGCTTCAGTTCTCTACTATAGAATAGAGATAATAGTTTTCATTTATATCATGGGGATATTGAGAGAAATAAATTAATTAAAATGCATAACAAAGTGCAGTTTAGGACATTGTCTGGAATATTAGGATAGTGTCTGGAATAAGTAAGCAATCATTAAATGTTAGCTATTATTTTAAAAATAATTTTTGTTCTCAGAGAAATATCATCCTCCTTTTTCATTTTTCCTGATTTTTTTTTTTTAATTTTAAATCTTCTAGAAAGGGCTTTTATTTATTTTTTTTATTTTTTAATTAATTTTTTTAAGATTTTATTTATTTTATTTGACAGAGATCACAAGTAGACAGAGAGGCAGGCAGAGAGAGAGGGAGGAGGAAGCAGGCTCCCTGCTGAGCAGAGAGCCCAATGTGGGGCTTGATCCCAGGACCCTAGGATCATGACCTGAGCCGAAGGCAGAGGCTTTAACCCACTGAGCCACCCAGGCACCCCTAGAAAGGGCTTTTAGAATATACTAATCTCTCTCTTCTTCTTAAAAACCTGGCACTTTTTATTGTCTCTAATGGGAAGGGTGTGCCTTTTTTCTCGGCGTCACAGATAAATTTATTTCCGTGTTTATATACGACACTCTTAAATCTGGTTTAACATGTCCGGTTCATTAGAGTATTATAGTTGGTTTACAGTGTGTGGAAGAATGTGGCTGGATTGTTGGATATACCCTTTAGTTCATTCCATCTATGTCACAGTTACCATATATTTGCTTTGGATTATTGTCAGTAAACATTAACTGAGCATTCTTACGCTAGACTTTGCGCCAGACACTAAGTGAAACAGTTCTAACTCTTGAGGAGTACATAGCCCTCCTTAGAGTTAGAGACCTTCATTTTTATTTTAAGCTCTTCTTTGTTTCCTCCACAGCTACTTATACAGTTTGAACCTGTTTACTTCAGTCAGTCATTGTGCTACTGTCTTAGGTGTTTGTTCATTAAATGATCTCCGTCTGGAAACTACTCAAAGTAGTAAACATTAATGAGCATTCTTACTCAATTGCTAAAGCTTTTCTTTCACCAGCAGACGTGAAACATGACTCATTTTGAACAGTCTCGGCACCCCCCCACCCTTTTTACATAGGCCCCATGCCCAGTGTGGAGCTCAATGCGGGGCTTGAAGTCAGGACCCTGAGATCAAGACCTGAGCCAAAATCGAGAGTCGAATGCTTAACCAACTCTGACACCCAGGTGCCCAGAGCCGTCTCTGCCTCTTAAAATAAGCAAACGTTAAGGCCAGTTCTGCTCAAAAATTAAGGACAGCCTCGCGTATGAAATCTTTCTTCCTCAGTTTCCTTCTTGAGCAATTTTCAAAGCTCAGATAATTTATATGCCATACTTCTTTAAATAATTGTTCGAGGCTATGCCATGAAGAAATATCTGTTCACATTCAGTAGTGAATGACCAGCAGTGCCTATTCTGAGCATTAGCAGCTACAGTTTCACTTTGATGAATCCAAGAGCCCAGGTGTAAGTCTTAAAATTAGAACTGTAATACTCAGTTTTCATTAATTCTACTGTTGATGTGTTTTGGGAATTGTCAAGACCTGGAAATACAAAGGAAATTAAAGGGAATATATTAGGATGACAAGGAATGTTTCTAACAAACTGAGATTTGCCAAGACTTTGGACATGACGTGTAGTATCTTTAGGGCTGATTCAGGGGAGAGAATCTGGGACCCAGTCAGTGTGGGAGCTGAATAGCTAAAGAATTGAGAGGGAAGGGGGCAGCTGTTTCTGAGTTACAGTTGGTAAGGAGCCCCCACTATCTTCGTCCTAATTCTAGGATGTCCAGGGAAAAGGTTTGTGGAAAGGACTTTGGAAAAGAAGTTACAGCCATAATTTCAAGTGGTACTCAAATGTGTTAACAGTCAATTAGATGAGGAGCCCATATGTAACATGCCTTACATGCCTAGACCCTTGCTAGTGGATCAGATTGCAAGTATTCAGTTCTAGAAGAAGACTGGCTTGGGGCACCTGGCTGGCTCAGTTGGTGTGGCATGTGACTCTTGATCTTGGGGTTGTTAAATTAAAGCCCCATGTTGGGTTCAGATATTACTTTGATGAAGTAAATCTTAGAAGAAGAAGAAGAAGAAGAAGAAAAAAGGACTGGCTGAAATCAGACAAGGTATTAGGGCTTCAGCTAAACAGTCTGGGTTTTAATAAGGCTCTGGGCTTAGGAAGGGAATTAGAATGTTCATCAGGGCTACTGTTTAACATTAAGAAAGCTCTCCACAGTCTCCAGAATATCAACTGGCCTCCTACTGGGATGGGAAGGTAAGGTAAAAGTGAGTGCTTCAAGTCATTGACTACACTGCTACTATGGGTGTGGGGAAATGTGTATGATTGGTTACAATTACAGAGAGTGTGAATTAGTATCATGTTTGTAGAGGAAAATTTGGCAAATCTGTCAAAATGTCAAAATGTACAATTCCACTTTTATGAGGTCATCCTATAGAAGGTATCAAGTAAGAAAAACCTATAAGCCTTTTAATGAAATTAGTATAAAAGAGCAATCTGTAGAGACTCTATTAAATAAATTCTAATTTTCCATACAGAGATGTTGCTTATAGATAACTCCCCAATTATTAAAAAGTACTTAAAAATTTGACAGTGTAAAATGCCCAAGATACATTGTTCATTGAAAATAAAAGCAAGTTTTAGAAAAATATATATAAAATAATTCTATTTTATTCTATGAAGTGTTAACTCATTTTTTCCTTTATACCTATTTTTCTCTTTATACTTTTTTATATTGTTTCAATTTTTTCAACTTTTTAAAAGATTATTTATTTGAGACAGAGAGAATGAGCAAGTGAGAGAACAAGAGCAAGGAGAGGGAGAAGCTGACGCCCTGCTGAGGAAGGAGCCTGATGCCAGGCTTAATCCCAGAACCCTGGGATCATGACCTGAGCCAAAGGCAGATGCTTAACCAACTGAGCCACCTAGGTGCCCCTGTTGCAATTTTTTATGATGAGCACTTCACTCGCAGACCAAGAGGATGATTTATCTATTACCATCTATCATACTGAGCCAGCTATCATACTGAGGGAGTACATTTGTGTACATCTGGTCATATGTGTTTTTGGTAACTCACATCATGGTTCCCTCTTGGAGACGATACAATACCAATGAGATCTAGTAGAAAAGGATTCTACTTCTAATAATATAGGAGTATCTTATATTGACCTAGCCCTTTCCAGGATAAAAGTTATGAACTCTGGACAGTATATAAAAAAATAACTACTTGAAGACATTGGAGAGTCTGGCAGAAATCGATAGGAAATTTGAAAGATGGGAACTGTACCAGACTTGATTCTCACTTACACAATTCTTTTGCCTGAGGATACTCCCAAGTTTGCATGGTGGGTGGTGGCTAGAACTCAAGCAAATGTCTACAGTTTTACTAGTTTGGTGAGTTGGAGGATGGAATTCAGGACTGTAAGAGGGACTGGAGAATGAGGAGAGAAATATCAGAAAGGAGGGAACAACAGAAGAGGGAGCCCTAAAATCTGCTTTTAAATTCTGTCCAAATCCTTGACATGCATGGGGAAAGACTTAATGGAGCCTAGAAAAGGCAGTAGTTGGAAAGCTGAATAAATTGAACAGAGGTTTAGTTGCTGCCCCTTGTCCGGGAGGCAGTTTGGAGTATGAATTTAGCCAAGTTAATTTCCCAGTAGAATAAAATTCACTCTTCAGAGGAAGATTGACAGAATTTAGAATTTCAATAATGTCTACTATATAATAATAAACGACTAGATGTGCAGTGAAGAAAAATGTGACTTATTGTTGAGAATAGCAGTCAATAGAAATTGACCCCAAGATGACTCAGATGTTGGAATTATCAAACAAGGACATTAAACTTGGTAATAAAAGATAAACAGATAGAGGATCTCAGCAGAGACCTGGGAGCTATAAAAAGAACCAAATGTAAAATCTAGAACTGATTTGAAATGAAAAATTTATTAGATTATAGCAGATTGGAGATGGCTAAAGAAAGGGTTGGTGAACTTCAAAATAGAGTGGCTGGAATTATCCACTCTGAAGAAAAGAGAAAAAAGATTAAAAGACAAAAACAGAGTGTCAGTAACTGTGTGACAATACTAATATATGTGTAATTGGAGTCCTAGAAGTAAAGGAGACAGAAGACATCTGGCAGATTGTATTTTCCAAAAATGGCTGCAGCAGTATCTACCATTCTACATGTTCTTTTGGCCAATAGAATCAAGTTGGAAGTAACATCCCAGCTACACAGAGCTCCAATTAACAGTCCTTGCTGAACCTGGCCTTTGAGACATTTCAGCCCAGCAATCAACCATGTGAGTGAAGAAGCCACTAGGTGATACCAACTCCCAGCTGTTCATGGTGTCCCAGATGAGGCCCCAGAATTCATGAAACAGGATAAAGCTATCCCATTTGTCCCCTGAATGAATTTCTAATGCACAAAATCTGTGAACTTAATAAAATGCTTACTGTTTTATGGCACTAGGTTTGGAGTGATTTGTTATGCTATAGTAGAAAACTAAAACAAGATAAAAATATCTGAAGAGGGGTGCCTGGGTGGCTCAGTGGGTTGGGCCCCTGCCTTCAGCTTGGGTCATGATCTCAGGGTCCTGGGATCGAGCCCCATATCGGTCTCTCTGCTCAGTGGGGAGCCTGCTTCTTCCTCTCTCTGCCTGACTCTCTGTCTGCTTGTTATCTCCCTATTGAATAAATAAATAAAATCTTCAAAAATTTTTTTTGAATAAATGATGTCTGACAACTAAATAATAAAGACAACCCAATTTAAAAATGGACAAAAGATCTGAATAGACCTTTCTTTTCTCTCTCTCCCTCCCTTCCTTCTTCTTTCTCTCAAAAAATTTTATTTATTTATTTGACAGAGAGAGTGAGAAAGCACTCTTCTCAGGGGGAGTGGCAGAAGGAGAAGTGGCCCCCCACAGAGCAATGGAGCCCAATGCAGGGCTCAATCCCAGGACCCTGGAATCATGACCTGAGCCAAAGGCAGACACTTAATGGACTGAGGCATCCAAGTGGCCCCAGACATTTCTTTAAAGAAGATGCATAAATGGCCACAAACATATGAAAAGATACTCAATGTTATCAAGCCATCAGAGAAAGGCAGATCAGAATTACAATGGCTATAAGGATGACTGTAATAAAAAAAGACAGATAATAACAGATATTGGTAAGGATGTGGAGCAATTGGAACTCTAATGAAACACAGCTGGTAGGGCTGTAACATGGTGTAGCCACTAAGGAAAACAGCCAGGCAGTTCCTGAAAAAGTAAATTAGAGTTACCATTTTACCAGCAGTTCCATTCCTACCCAACAGAAATAAAAGCTTATGTCCACACAAAAACTCATTCTTGCATGTTCATAGCAACAATATTCATAATACCCCCAAATAAGAAACAACCCAAATGTTCATCAGCTGATGAGTGGATAAACAAAATGTGGAGTATCCATATAATGGAATATTTTTGACCATAAAAAGGAAAAGAAGTGCTGATTCCTGTCATAACATGGATGAACCTTGAGAATATGCTAAGTGAAAGAAGCTAGTCACAAGAGACCACGTATTATATAATTCTGTTTATATTAAATGTCCAGGATAGGCAAATCTATAGAGACAGAAAACAGAATAATGGTTATCAGGTTAGGGGAAATAAGGAAAATGGGGATGATAGCTGAAGGGTACAGGGTTTTTTAGAAGAGTTTTTGGAAGAGGGCTATGAAAACGTTCTAAAGTTGATTAAGCTTATGGTTGCACAACTCCGTGAATATACTAAAAACTGTTGAATTGTATATTTTATTTATTTTATTCTATTTTTTTAAAAGATTTTATTTATTTATTTGACAGGTAGAGATCACAAGTAGGCAGAGAGGCAGGCAGAGAGAGAGGAAGAAGCAGGCTCCCTGCGGAGCAGAGAGCCCGATGTGGGGCTCGATTCCAGGACCCTGGGATCTTTTTTTAATTTTTTTTATTTTAAAGATTTTTTTTTTAAATTTATTTACTTGAGAGAGAGACAGTGAGAGAGAGCATTAATGAGGAGAAGGTCAGAGAGAGAAGCAGACTCCCCATGGAGCTAGGAGCCCGATGCGGGACTTGATCCCGGGACTCCAGGATCATGACCTGAGCCGAAGGCAGTCGTCCAACCAACTGAGCCACCCAGGTGTCCCCCCTGGGATCTTGACCTGAGCTGAAAGCAGAGGCTTTAACCCACTGAGCCACCCAGGTGCCCCTGAATTATATATTTTAAATGAATATGTGTATGGTATGTGAATTAATTTCAGTAGGGATGTTATTAAAAAGAAATAATAGCTGAAAGTTCCAAGTATGGTGAAAAACAGATTTATAGGGGCACCTGGGTAGCTCAGTCGTTAAGCGTCTACCTTCGGCTCAGGTCATGATCCCAGCATCCTGGGATTGAGCCCCACATCCAGCTCCCTGTTTGGTGGGAAGCCTGCTTCTGACCTCTCCCACTCCCCCTGCTTGTGTTCCTTCTCTCCCTGTGTCTCTCTCTGTCAAATAAATAAAGTATTTAAAAAAAACAACAACAGATTTATAGAATCTTAAGAAGCTCAGTCAACCTTAAGCAGGATAAATACAAAGACTGTTCCAGGTACATCACAGTTATACTGCTGAAAAACAAAAGAGAAAGAGAAAACTTGAGAGAAGCCAGAGGAAAATGACTTATCACACAAAGGAGAACAGTGATCTAAATTAAGGGCGCGCTTCTCATCAATAACAACAGAGGCAAGAAGACAATGGGATGATATCTTTAAAATTCTGAAAGAAGCTCTCAACCTAGAATTCCATATCCAGCTTAAATATTTTTTTAAAATGGAAGGTAAAGGCATTTTTAGACAAATGAAAACTGAGAGAATCCTAGTTGTACGATAAGAGATAATGGCATGTCTGGGTGGCTCAGTGGGTTAAAGCCTCTGCCTTTGGCTCAGGTCATGATCCCAGGATCCTGGGATGGAGCCCTGCATCAGGCTTTCTGCTCAGCAGGGAGTCTGCTTCCCTCTCTCTCTGCCTGCCTCTGCCTACTTGTGAACACTCTCTGTTAAATAAATAAAAATTAAAAAAAAAAGATAATGAAGAAAGTTCTTCAGATTGAAGAGGAATGATGGCAGATGGAAATTGGGATCTATAGGAAAGAGAGAGGAACACTGGAAATCTAGGTGTAAGAGACACCTAGATTTTTTTTATTCTCAGTTTCTTTAAAAGACAAGATTTATGTCTTTAATAGTATTTATTAATACTATTTTGTAGGTCTGTGACATATGTACAGTAGCTCTCCCCTTATCCATAGTTTTGCTTTCCATGATTTTGGTAACCTGTGGTCACCTGCAGTCCAGAAGCAGATTATCCTCCTGACATGTCATTAGAAGGTCAGTAGTAGCCTGATGCTGTGTCATAGTACCTACGTCAGTCACCTCACTTCAACTCATCCCGCAGGCATTTTATCATTCTACATCATCCCTAGAAGGGTGAGTACAGTAAAATAAGATATTTTGAGAGAGACCACATTCATACAATTTTTATTACAGTATATACTTATAATTGTTCTATTTTATTATTATTGCTAATCTCGTACTGTGCCTAAATCATAAATTAAACTTTCATGTATGTATTATGTATGTATATATGTTATGTAAATACATAAACGTATACATGTTTATGTATTAATAGAAAAAAACCCCAGTATATATAGAATTCCGTTCTATCTGCAATTTCAGGCATCCCCTGGGGGTTTTGGGATGTAGCCCTTGTGGATAAAGGGGGACTACTATAGATGTAATATATATGACAATTTAGTCCAAAAGGTGAAGGGCAATAAATGAACTATTTTGCAAAGGTTGCTATATTCTTATGTGAAGTAGTACCATGTTAGTTGTAACTAGATTGTGATAAGTTTACATATTGTTTCCATAGAGCAATCTGTCTCTCTGTCTTTCTGACACACATGTAAAGAGATACAGCCAAAAAGCCCATAAAATAGTTACAATGAGATACTAAAAACAATTAGTTAACCTAAAAAGAAGGCAGTAAAGGAGGAACTGAGGGGGGAAAAATGGATGGCGCAAATAGAATGGTAAACCAAAATCTAACCAGTATCAATAATTACATTAAATGTAAATGGATTGACCATTCCAGCATAGGTTGTCAGACTGGATGAAAAAGGGCTAAACACAGATTGAAAGTGAGAAAATGATGAAAGGTACACCACGTGAACAGTAAGAGAAGAATGCTGGAGTAGCTATATTATCATCAGGCAAAATAGACTTCAAGACAAAGTTTACTGCTAGAAATAAACATTTCATAGGAAAGGGAGCATTTAATCAGAAAGACACAATCATTAATGTATATGAACCTAAAAAAAGAACTAAAGTACACATAAAACAAGGGGTCCTGGGTGGCTCAGTTGGTTAAGCATCTGACTTGATTTTGGCTCAGGTCATGGTCTTGGGGTCAGGAGATCAAGCCCCACATTAGGCTCTGCACTCAGTGGGGAGTCTGCTTGAGATTCTCTCTCTCCCTCACCCTCTGCTCTTTCCCCATCCCCATCTCCACCTGTGTGTGCATGTGTGCACTGTCTCTCTCTCAAATGAATAAAATCTTTAAAAAGAACAGTTAAAAAAATACACATGAAACCAAACAAAAGCAGAAAGTTCAACAATTAAACCAAGGAATTAAAAGCAGAAAAGGACAAATCCACAGTTATAATTTGGTGTTTTTAATACTCCTCCCTCAGTAGTTGATAGAACAACTTGAGAAATATAAGTAACGATACAGAAGATCTGGGGTGCCTGGGTGGTTCAGTCGCTTAAGCATCTGCCTTCGGCTCAGATTGTGACCCCAGGGTCCTGGGATCTAGCCCGTGTGGGGCTCTCTGCTCAGCAAGGAGCCTGCTTCTCCCTCTCCTTTTGCCCCTCTCCCCTGCATATGCAATCTATCTCACTCTCTCAAATAAATAAAGTCTTCAAAACAAAAAAACAAAACAAAAATACTTATTTAAAAAAATCTGAATAATATTATGCATTGCTTTGCCAAATTGACACAGAATACTATAAGTAACAACTGAAGAATGTGTGTTCTTTTCAAGTGCACTGGGAATGCTCACCAAAACAGACCACACTCTAAATTATAAAATATATCTCAATACATTTCATAATATTGAGAAGATACATAGTGTGTTCCCTGCCTATAGCATGGAATTAAACTAAAAATCAATATCAATAATATAACTAGAAAGGCTCTGCAAATTTGGAATATTTAAAATACATTTCTAAATAGGTCACGGTCAAAGAAAGCATTATAAAAGAAATTAGAAAATATTTCTAGCTAGTTGGCAATGAAAATTCAACATATTAAAACTTGTGGGATGTAGCAGATAAAGTGAGTATTGAGAAATATATAGCTTTAAAAACTTATATTAGGGAAAAGTTTAAAAAATCAGTGATTGAAGTTTCCAACTTAAGATGCTAGAAAAAGATGAGCAAAATAAATTCCAAGTAAGTAGAATAAAGGAAAAAAAGAAATCACTGAAATTGAAAATAGGACAAAAACAGAGAAATATAATACAGAAGTTTTTTTTTTAATATCAAAATTAACCTTTAGTGAAACTGATCAAAAAACAATAATAAATACTATGAGGAATGAAAGAGGGTATATAGATAGATCTTACAGATGTTAAAAGGTACTAAGGGATGTTATGAATATCTTTTGTCAAAAAATTCAACTTAGATGAAATGCACATAATTATTTGAAAAACATAGTTTACCAGAACTGGCAGTGAAACAGAAAACAGAATATGTGAGTAGCCTTATTAAAGAAATTGCATTTGTTATCAGAACCTTTTTTTTTTTTAAAGATGTTATTTATTTATTTGACAGATAGAGATCACAAGTAGGCAGAGAGGCAGGCAGAGAGAGAGGAGTGGGGGAAGCAGGCTCCCTGCTGAGCAGAGAGCCCGATGCAGGGCTCCATCTCAGGAACCTGAGATCATGACCCTAGCAGAAGGCAGAGGCTTTAACCCACTGAGCCACCCAGGCGCCCAGAACCTTTTTTTATAAAGAAAACTCCAGATCCAGTTTTATTGATGACTTCTTTTGAACATTTAAGTAAGAAATAATACTCATTTAACACAAATTCTTTAGAGAAATAGAGAAGGGAAACACTTCCCATCTCTTTAACATGGTAACAGAAACCTGACAGATGTTGCAGATAACATGAATGTCTATGTAGAAATTTTATGGCTTTTTTAAAAAAAAAGTTACTAGAACTGATAAGTTAGCTTAGCAAGGTTGCAGCATACAAGATTAATAGATAAATATCAACTGTTACAAAGATTGGAAATGAAGAAGTGTAATCTTGTTATACTTCATAATAAGTATAATTCAATTCACAGATATAATTGTTTACATAGAAAATCCTAAGGTGGGGTGGCTGGGTGGTTCAGTGGGTTAAGCCGCTGCCTTCGGTTCAGGTCCTGGGATCGAGTCCCGCATTGGGCTCTCTGCTCAGCAGGGAGCCTGCTTCCCCCCCTCTCTCTCTCTGCCTGCCTCTCTGCCTGCTTGTGATCTCTCTCTCTCTGTCAAATACAAAAATAAAATAAAAAAAAAAAAAAAAGAAAATCCTAAGGAACCTACAAAACAACCACTAGAATTAATAATATATAGGGATATAGGGATGCCTGGCTGGCTCAGTCAGTGGAGCGTGTGACTCGATCTCAGGATTGTAAGTTTGAGCCCCATGTTGGGTGTAGAGATTACTTAAAAATAAAATCTTAAAAAAAAGTCAATATAAAGATATCACTTTTATTTCTATCTTCTAGCAGCAAACAACTAGAAAACGTTTCAATTTCCTTTAATAATAAATAGTCCTTTACTATACATATATATATATATATATATATATATATATATATATATATATATAGAAAAGATGCATATGGAGAACTACAGAACATTGCCTAGAGAGGTTAAAAAAGATCCAAATAAATATGCCTACAATGATTGTATACTGTGTTCAAGGATAGGCTGACTCATTTTTGTTAATATGTTAGCTCCCCAAATTCAGCTATGCAATCCCAATTAGAATTTCAGCAGGTGCTTTTTTTTTTCTTCCTCCTACAGAAAGTGGCAGGCTGATTAAAAAATTTATATAGAAATGAAAAGGACCTAGAATGGCCAAAATAATCTTGGAGAAAAAAGCCGAATGAAGTTTATACTACACTTTCAAAACCTAAAATGAAGTTGCCATAATAAGGCCAGTGTGGTATTGGCATAAGAATGAAGTAGATCAGCAGAACAAAATACAAAGTTCAGAAATAAGCCATTGTATATAAACTGTACCTTAAATGAAACAGTTAAAAACTTTGAAAACAAAAATCCAGAAGGACAGCATTTTCTTCTAAGAAAGGCATATATCTGTTCATGTATTAAGTTTTGAGAGTAAAAGCTGTTAGGGCAAACTTCTAAGACTGAATGGCGTATTCCGGCGTGTTATCTAGGATGGAATAATGTTAGCTACTTTAGTGGTCGAGATGGTTTGTTTAGGTGATTTAGGGACCCCATGTTTAATCAGTGGCTTGATATGTTATATTTTTGCTAAAAGATATACCTGTGGTGTGGCTGGGCGGTGAAAATACTTTGATATGAATTTGGGTAGGAGGCTTAGAAACCAAGGCCTGAGGTGTGATCACCTTAGTGGGAAAAGAAATGAAGGAAGTGAAGTGAAGTGTATTTGCAGACATTTTTGCTCCTGTGGGGTTCA
This sequence comes from Mustela putorius furo, assembly GCF_011764305.1. Classification (NCBI taxonomy): domain Eukaryota; kingdom Metazoa; phylum Chordata; class Mammalia; order Carnivora; family Mustelidae; genus Mustela; species Mustela putorius. Next base: position 3,128,024 of record NW_025421292.1, read on the forward strand.
ATTTCTGTGGGACCTGAAGCAGACTGTTTATTGCAACTTATTTACTGTATTACTAACAATAAAAGTACTGAATTTCAGAGTAGAAAATTGAGTGAATGCGGGGTTGTCTCATTTCTGCCATTGACTTATTGCAGGATTTTACCACTGGCTAGCTGGACAAGTCATTTAACTTCCCGGCCATTTGCAGATTGTAGATTTGGACTAAATGATTGTTTCAGATTCCTTCTACTCTGAAATTCTGTGAATCTGAAAGTCTAAGAATTCTCACTTCCTAATGTGGTACATTTTCACAAAGATGTCGGAGAGTCTTTCTCTGTTGTCTCTTTGGCAGATTGCAATCCCCTGGCAGAAATGAAACCTGATCAAAATCTGTTTCTCCAACTTGGTTTCATTTTAGCTTCTATGCTCTATAACAGTAACAGATGGCCAGAAAAATGTTTCCCCACATACTTGAAGTGGAATAAATAGAAGGCTTCCATTAGCCTTTTCAGCAACCCTGGAATCAGTGATACTATTCCTGAATTAGGAACACAGATGCTGAGTAAAGTGGTTTCAGATCAGATCTCAGATCTGGTTTCCTTGGTTCAGCGAACCTCCACAATCCTCTACAACAGGCCCCGTGGATTACCTTTTTACCTATTCTTTGTTATTACTATAAAATGCAGTCGAAATCAGTTGAGGAATTCTCACTGCGTTTTTTGAGAAGCTAATGATATGCTATCCATCTTTTGTTGAATACTAAAAGTAAATACTAAAAGATAAATGAAAAAGTTGGGGGTGCCTGGGTGGCTCAGAGGGTTAAGCCTCTGTTTTCAGCGCAGGTCATGATCTCAGGGTCCTGGGATCGAGCCCCGCATCGGGCTCTCTGCTCAGTGAGAGTCTGCTTCCTCCTCTCTCTCTCTCTCTGCCTGCCTCTCTGCCTACTTGTGATCTCTGTCTATCAAATAAATAAATAAAATCTTAAAAAAAAAGATAAATGAAAAAGCAAATATTTATCATTATTACTGTTAGGGGAGAATAGTCATGGTGGTCCACAGATCTGCATGTAATCTCTAGAGAGATTCTTTATTCCGATAGCCAAAATTATATAATAAAAGGAAGTTTATCCTGTTGGTTATCCTGTGCCCTACCTGGAAATATGAATGATCACATTTCATCTGGAAAAAAAAAAAAGTGATCACTTTTCATCTGGATCTTTGGGGCAGGAAGACAGGTTCTCCTGGGTTTTGTAGTATGCCAAGAGGCTGGTGAGCAGGCCTCACTGAGATTAGTCTGTTGTCCTGGCTGGCTGGTGTTCACACACTTGCACTTATTTCCAAGATCAGTCCACCCAGTTACTGTCAGGATAAATTGGTCACAAGGGTTCTCTCCTCCACAGAACTGCCCTGAAGAAGTCAGTGCTGTCATTTGCCAGATGACATGGTTACAAAGTTCATAGAACTCTGCTGGTTACCACCTATAGACCTGTTTTTGTTGTTTTTTAATTTGTTGGTTTTAATTTGTTTACAAGCTTGATTTTTTACTAGCTTCCTTGATAATTTTGTTCCCTGTCCTCAGTTCTCTTGTAACCCAGTAGTATTAGAGAGACAAGAGGTGAAAATCTATTCTTGGAGCCAGAGTGGGATATAATGGAAAGGCTTTGTAGAGAACATTAATTCAGTTTCAACCATGTCCAGATTTCAATTTGTAGACACCTGGGTAGAAAGGATAGAAATAGGCATACTAGGAATGGAAGATGATACACTGAGATAGAGATCTGAGGGATTGTCTCTTCAAGACATCTTGAGTCCTAGGATAATAATATAAGCCTCCTAAACCTTTTTTAAAGATAATAATTTAATCCTTGTCTAAAGACAGCAGTGGAATCCAGAAATAATGATTACTGTTTATTTATTGAGCACTTAAATGCCAGATATTTAATGTCTATTAGTTAGCTCTATAATCCCAGCAGTCCTATAAAGTTGACTGAACAGTTAGTCACAGCATTAGCAAGTGAGAGAGCCAGGTTTTGAGCCCAAGTCTAACTCTAAAGCCCATGCTCTTAAACACCACGCTATAATAAGGATAGAAGTTGAAAACATTTCTGTTCTTGAAGAATTAATTGACTATGCATCTCTTTTCCATCTTGAGCCTCCCATTTTCCCTTCCCTGAATTACTTTAGCTGGTTAACTGAAAACTCAAACCATTTCCAAACTTTAGAGAAATGCAGATTCCTTACTCCTGTCCCCAATGTGATGCAGCATATCTGGAGGGCAGCCCAATAATCTGCATGTTAATATAAACATATGCCAAAGTGATTCTACCCATGTGATCACAGGACCATCGTTTGAGACACAGTACCCTAAATAGTGGCAAGGTTAGGTTGAACTATAACACAATCTCATACTTTTTTTTTTTTTCAAGGCTTGAAAAGTAACGTATTTTATATGGAGCTTCAAATAGTTTTGCATAGAACACAATGTAGAAGTTAGATATATGGTGCTTATTTAGTATAATCACGTGGAGAATGTCAGTGCTAACATGCAGTATAACTTACTTTTGACTGTTTATGTTTCATTCAAAGTATGTTCCTCTTTTTTTTCAGAGAGGAACATCCTTGAAAAGTCCCTATTACTTTCCTTTCTTAAAAATGGTTTTTATCAGAATGACTGGGTGGCTCAGTCAGTTAAGCAGCTGTCTTTGGCTCAGGTCATGATCACAGGGCCCTGGATTGATTGCTCCTTGCTCAGCCCGCTTCTTGGGCTCCTTTTGACTCAAGGGGGGCGGGTGGCTCTGCCTTCGGCTTCATGATCTCCCTCGAGTCCCGCATCGGGCTCTGCTGCCTGCTGCTCCCCTGCTTGTGCCTCTCCATCTACTTGTGATTTCTCTCTGTCAAATAAATAAGTAAAATCTTAAAAAAAAAAAAAAAAAAAAGGAAGAAAGAGGGGCGCCTGGGTGGCTCAGTGAGTTAAACTTCTGCTTTAGCTCCCTGGGATTGAGCCCCATATCGGGCTCTCTGCTCAGCAGGGAGCCTGTTTCCCCCCCCCCCCCCTCTCTGCCTGCCTCTCTGCCTACTTGTGATCTCTGTCTGTCAAATAAATAAAAATAAAATATTTTTTTTAAAAAAGGGGGGGGGGAGAAAGAAACTTGTCTTTTGGGTCTAGAGAATAAAATTGGCTCATACCCCCAGTAAATGTTGATTAAACATTTTTTTATGAATTGAAGTCAGTAAAAGTATATGTAAGGGTATAGGATTTTATTTTAACCTACTTAGAAGCTAATAATTAGTCTGCTGTAGTTCATGCGATGCTGACAGAGTACAAGAGACTTCTGGATCAGAGACCAAGGACTTTATTACTCATAGTCCAGAAGTAGCATAAGCATGTTTGCATTAGTTCCCCTTGCCCCCTCAAGTCCCATTAGAGTGGCCCAAATGGATGTTTACACATAAGTTCTAAGAATGGAGCATTGAACTTGGGGAATCCATTGTTTTTGTAGTAAGTGATAAGCAAGTCTGCTCTGTGTCCTAGGGTGGTGCATATTACTTTATCTTCCAAAGCTGATCTTTTCAAACACAGTCCTGAAAAGTGGCCTGGGTAAGCAGTGGTCAGGGTCATGCATTTTTGGCATATTCAGCAAGACACGTAGGAATGTGAGAGACCCATGGAGGAATAGCTCTCCCAACAGCAAGTACATATAATAGGTAATTGATAGAAATCTTAGAATTATTGTGAAATAGTTGCTGCACAAAAAGGTATAGAGAGTAATATAATGAATAGCGCGACAGTCACCTCCCAACATGACAAGTAAGTATTATTCGTACTGTGGATAATACTTTCCTGTGGATCCTTCCCCTTGTCTCATAGGTAAGCAGTAAAAAATTTTTACTATCATTTAAAAATCGTTAAAGAGTGTTTCAATCTCCTTACTGGTTATGGGTCTGTTCAGGCTTTCTATTTCTTCCTGGTTCAGTTGTGGTAGTTTATATGTTTCTAGGAATGCATCCATTTCTTCCAGATTGTCAAATTTGTTGGCGTAGAGTTGCTCATAGTATGTTCTTATAATAGTTTGTATTTCTTTGGTGTTAGTTGTGATCTCTCCTCTTTCATTCATGATTTTATTTATTTGGGTCCTTTCTCTTTTCTTTTTGATAAGTCGGGCCAGGGGTTTATCAATTTTATTAATTCTTTCAAAGAACCAGCTCCTAGTTTCGTTGATTTGTTCTATTGTTTTTTTGGTTTCTATTTCATTGATTTCTGCTCTGATCTTTATGATTTCTCTTCTCCTGCTGGGCTTAGGGTTTCTTTCTTGTTCTTTCTCCAGCTCCTTTAGGTGTAGGGTTAGGTTGTGTACGTGAGACCTTTCTTGTTTCTTGAGAAAGGCTTGTACCGCTATATATTTTCCTCTCAGGACTGCCTTTGTTGTGTCCCACAGATTTTGAACCGTTGTATTTTCATTATCATTTGTTTCCATGATTTTTTTCAATTCTTCTTTAATTTCCTGGTTGACCCATTCATTCTTTAGAAGGATGCTGTTTAGTCTCCATGTATTTGGGTTCTTTTCAAACTTCCTTTTGTGGTTGAGTTCTAGCTTTAGAGCATTGTGGTCTGAAAATATGCAGGGAATTATCCCAATCTTTTGATACCATTTGAGTCCTGATTTAGGACCGAGGATGTGATCTATTCTGGAGAATGTTCCATGTGCACTAGAGAAGAATGTGTATTCTGTTGCTTTGGGATGAAATGTTCTGAATATATCTGTGATGTCCATCTGGTCCAGTGTGTCGTTTAAGGCCTTTATTTCCTTGCTGATCTTTTGCTTGGATGATCTGTCCATTTCAGTGAGGGGCGTGTTAAAGTCCCCTACTATTACTGTATTATTGTTGATGTGTTTCTTTGATTTTGTTATTAATTGGTTTATATAGTTGGCTGCTCCCACGTTGGGGGCATAGATATTTAAAATTGTTAGATCTTCTTGTTGGACAGACCCTTTGAGTATGATATAGTGTCCTTCCTCATCTCTTATTATAGTCTTTGGCTTAAAATCTAATTGATCTGATATAAGGATTGCCACTCCTGCTTGCTTCTGATGTCCATTAGCATGGTAAATCACCTCACACCAGTCAGAATGGCTAAAATCAACAAGTCAGGAAATGACAGATGCTGGCGAGGATGCGGAGAAAGGGGAACCCTCCTACACTGTTGGTGGGAATGCAAGCTGGTGCAGCCACTCTGGCAAACAGCATGGAGGTTCCTCAAAATGTTGAAAATAGAACTGCCCTATGACCCAGCAATTGCACTACTGGGTATTTACCCTAAAGATACAAAAGTAGTGATCCAAAGGGGCACGTGCACCCGAATGTTTATAGCAGCAATGTCCACAATAGCCAAACTATGGAAAGAACGTAGATGTCCATGAACAGATGAATGGATCAAGAAGATGTGGTATATATACACAATGGAATACTATGCAGCCATCAAAAGAAATGAAATCTTGCCATTTGCGACAACATGGATGGAACTAGAGCGTATCATGCTTAGCGAAATAAGTCAAGCAGAGAAAGACAACTATCATATGATCTCCCTGATATGAGGAAGTGGTGATGCAACATGGGGGCTTAAGTGGGTAGAAGAAGAATCAATGAAACAAGATGGAATTGGGAGGGAGACAGACCATAAGTGACTCTTAATCTCACAAAACAAACTGAGGGTTGCTGGGGGGAGGGAGGTTGGGAGAAGGGGGTGGGATTATGGACATTGGGGAGGGTATGTGCTTTGGTGAGTGCTGTGAAGTGTGTAAACCTGGTGATTCACAGACCTGTACCCCTGGGGATAAAAATATATGTTTATAAAAAATTAAAAATTAAAAATTTAAAAAAAATCGTTAAAGAGCCTTTTTACATAGTACCATTTTAGGCACCATAGAAAAAAATGGTGAGGATACAACTCTTGCATGTCACAATCTTATGGTCCAAGGACAACCAAAATCACTAAAATATAGCTTAGTCATGGGAAAGGATATATGTGAAAAATACAAGTCGGTAAACAATATGTAACTCTAAAGTCAGTTATTAGCATCTAATATATGTAAGGACTAAGTATAGTTATGGACGGAGGGCAAAATAGAATTCATTATTGGGTTGGAAAATAGTGACTCTGAGAGGCAGCAACAATGAGAATTACAGGCATGAGATTTGTCATAGACAATTTGTCATACAAATACGCTGTGAGTATCTGACCTTACATTGATCTAACCAGAAAGATGGGAGAAGGGAGCTTGGGAGTAGGTAGCCTGCAGGATAGTTAGCTGAGAGGTATGTAGGTGTGTCAGATGACCATTTTGATTAGGAGAGACAGCTGAGACTGTCCTCTGCTGAGACTGAGCCTCTGATGTCACAGGACTTCACATCTAATCACACAAGGGTGGTTACATAGGCGAGAATTAGAAACTATCCAAGATCCTCTGTGATTATGACTGAAATGTGTGTAGCAGCTTCCAGAGATGTAGAAGAAAAAAGGTTTCATGTGAGTTGCAGCAGTGAGGGAAAAAGCCTCAGTGAGAAGTCTTGCAGTGGGCCTTGAATGGCAAATTGTGGGGAGAATGCTTCAGAAAAGGGGGAGGCAAGAGCACATGAGCAGACTGGAGAGACTAAGTGTGAGACAATTGAGAAGACTGACCTGTGGGAATTATGTCCAGGTGACTTGACCTATATGTAGTTTCCCATGGTCTGCATTTTGCTGATTGCTTGCTTATGGTGCAGTTTCGGGGATTTCCTCTGTCCTCTGTATTTCCTACAAATTAGCAGGTGGACCTAGTAAAGCATGATGAGATTCAGGCTCATTTGTAGGACTGTAGGCGTGTGTGGGGGGTCTTCCTTGATCACATGAGTAAAGGTATGTGTAAGGGTCTAGGATTTCATTTGACCCAACTTAACAAGCCAGCAATTAGCCTGTTACTGTTTCACATTCTAACTTCATAATAAGTATGACTTATTTTCTGAGATATCCTGGTCAGTCCACTGCCCCCTCCCACTTTTGTCTGTACCATCTCTTATCTTTATTTCTCTTTTTCCTATCTTGCTCAATTTGGATTTCTCTCAGCAGTTTCTTTTCAATGTGGGTGCCCTATCCTAGGAAGGAGCCTTGGTTAGTTCCCTGAGTTTAAAAAGCTAGACTGCTCCAGGTCCTTTGGGCCTCCCTGGGGACCCCTTGCAGTGGACTCAACCCCATTAGTTTTAGTCTCTGCAATCAGATTGGACCACACTGCTTTTCATTTAAAACTTGGCTAGCTTGGGCTTCTTCCGTCCTCTGGTCTGTCAGAGGCCCTATTGCTTTCCCTCTGTGTTGATCTGCACAGTGGCTTATAGCACTTGTGTCTGCTGGGCCTTGATGTTTTTCCCTCTTTATATGGAGTTTTATGAGGATAATTTGTCTTCTAGTTTTGTAATAGGTACTGTCCGTGGGCTTTTTGTGGTGTTATCTAGTTGCTCTGTTTGAATGTGGGGATTCAGAAATAACAAAGGCTATGTTGCCACTGCCATTTCTCCAGAATCCTCTTTGTAGGTGCTTGAGTAGAAAGGTCACACAATAATGAGTAGAATGGTTGGTCTGACCTAACATCTTACTTGGCATAGAGACAGTGTGGTCATTAGTCAGACTTGTTCTTTAACTTTCTCTTTTCTCCAAATTGAAAAGTGTTGGCTATCATGCCCGTTTAGTGGATTTCCATGGAAATAATAGCTTCTTACCTTTACTCTTTTCAGGTTCACCAAGAATCTTTCCCCAGACAAAATCAATTTGAGCACCCTGAAAGGGGAGGGTCAGCTGACCAACCTGGAGCTGGATGAAGAGGTTCTACAGAATGTGCTGGAGCTGCCCACCTGGTTAGCCATTACTCGGGTCTACTGCAACAGGGCCTCCATCCGGGTGAGAATGGGGGTCAGAGTGCTGTTGCTGTCCTTGGCCAGCAGGCATGTTTTCTTGAGGGGCAGCTCCCACAGCCCTGAGTGTTGCTTTCCTCTTTCAGATCCAGTGGACAAAGTTGAAGACACACCCCATTTGCTTGGTAATGGCCTTTCTTGATTGCAAGTAATCAAAATGGGGATGGCTGGGATGGGATTTTAAAAGATCTGAGAGGAGATGGTGAGGAGTCCTGACAGGCTAACCCTTTTGGGACTGGTGTTTGCTCTGTCTGGTTTGTGAGCTTCTCTCTGAGAGTGACTGTTTTCTGGGCTTATTCTGAAATTACTGTGTGGTGTAGCAGTTAGCACTGAGACACAAGACTAAGTAGTCCTCGGTTGTTTCGCCTTTTGTTTTTTATAACAAATTTTGCTGCCCAGGTTCTACTTCTGGATTTCCTTTGGAATCTTGACAGAGGAAAAAATTAGAAATCTAGTTCATGTTGACTATTGGGTGATTAGCTGAAAGCCCTTCAGGAACTCACCAATATGTATTTCATCCAAAAACTGGAATCCCCAGGGATGGTAATACCTCTGTAACTTGGGTTTATATTGTAGTTTTCTGCTGTGAGCTAATCCTATGCTTGTCCTCGGTTCTGCTGCTAACGGACATGGAAGAGGAAAGATGAGGCCTCTCCTTGCATTTCAGTTTGTTCATTCATTTGACAAATATTTGTTGTCTGCCCACTGTTGGCACAGCACTCAACTAGGCAGTACAGCGTAGGGATGGATAAGATGCACTGTGTGCTGTGTGGGGTTTTGTGCAGATGCTTAGCTCTCCGTGGCTTTTATTTCAGTGTCTGGATAAGGTAGAGGTGGAGATGAAGACATGTGAGGAGCCTCGGCCCCCAAATGGACAGTCTCCTATTGCCCTCGCTTCTGGACAGAGGTTAGTTGCTTAGGTCCCTTTCATTTCCAACATGTTAACTGTTCCATATCAACTTTTAGTGAAAAATGAACTTTTTATTTGGGAATTTTCCAACTTACACTAAAATGAAGAGAATGGTATAATCAACCCCCAGGCACCTAAGATCTGATTTCAACAGTTGTTAACATGTTGCCATTCTAGTTTCACCTTTTCTTGCCTGTGTGTGTGTGTGTGTGTGTGTGCGCGTGCGCGCACGCTTGTACGAGCATGGCATGCACTGTAGTCTTTGAACGCGCGCGCTTGTACGAGCATGGCATGCACTGTAGTCTTTGAAAGCAAATCCCAGACACCATATGATTCCATCTGTAAATACTTCTAGATACTTTGTCTTTTTTTAAAAAAATATTTTATTTATTTATTTGATACAGAGATCACAAGTAGGCAGAGAGGCAGGCAGAGAGCAAGCTGGGGAGAAGCAGGCTCTCTGCCTAGCAGAGAGTCTGATGCGGGGCTCGATCCCAGGACCCTAAGATCATGACCTGAGCTGAAGGCAGAGGCCTTAACCCACTGAGCCACCCAGGTGCCCCAAGATACTGTGTTTTTAACAGATGGGGACTTTGAAGAAAGAAAGAAAAAATACACAAAACTATTATCACAATCAATAGAATTAATAGGAATTTGTTAATATTATCTAATACTTATTTCATATTAAATTTTATGAATTGTCTCTAAAATATTTTTTCCAATGCAGTATGGCTCCAAAGAGCTCCACATATTACATTTAGGGATATGCCTTTTAAGACTTTTTAGTTCTAAACAACCCCCCACACCCACTCTTTAGTATTCTATTTATTCTTTGTAGAAACTAGATTTTTTTTTTTTAATATTTATTTATTGACAGATCACAAGTAGGCAGAGAGGCAGGCAAAGAGAGAGAGGAGGGGGAAGCAAGCTCCCCGCTGAGCAGAGAGCCCGAAGTGGGGCTGGATCCCAGGACCCTGGGGTCATGACCTGAGCCGAAGGCAGAGGCTTAACCCACTGAGCCACCCAGGCACCTCAAAACTAGATTGTTTTTGATAAAGAATGTCCTACATTTTGTATTTTGGCTGATTGTGTCCTCAAGGATATATTTTAAATGTTTCTCTTTTAACCTGGTAGTAAGATTTAAAGGCTTGATTTGAGTAAATGTTTTTGTTTTCTTGGTAAGAATGCTCTAAAAATTATACCATGTATTTCCTATTGTATCAGGAGACACAAAATGTTCCTTTGGTTAAGATTAATCAGTGGATTCAGATAATGATGGCCTGATTTATCCATTGTGATTAAGGTCCTCATCTACTTCATCTCATGGTGTAAGGACCTTTGATTACCATTGATGATAATTGTGTAGGTCTGTTATATTTCACTATTGATGCAAAACAGGGATTTTATAATTCTTTTCTTCCTATTACATTTATTAACAATAATAGACTAGCAGTAATCTCTAAGATTTTTTGTGGGTGTGGGGGGAGGATGAAGGAGAGTTATCCTTTTGGATTCATGTTTTTTTTAACAGCTTTATTAAAGTATAATTGACACAAAATAGACTACATGTACAAAGCATACAGTTTGATAAGTTTTAGCATATGCACACCATGCAGTCATCAACACAATCAAGACAATGAACATATCCATTAACCCTTAACCATATTGTTGTTCTCCCTTATATTCCTTCCCTTTCCTTTCTCATGCCCTCCTATCCCCAGACTGGGGGGTAAAAGCATGGCTTTCTGTGACTATAGACTAGTTTACATTTTCTATAATTTTATATAAAAGGAATCATAGTATGTAGTATGTACTGGTTTTTGTCTGGCTTCTTTTACTCAGCATAACTATTTTGAGATTCATCCATGTTGTTGAGTGTATCAATAGTTCATTCCTTTTATTACTGAGGATTATATTCCATTGTGTGGAGAGATTAGAATTTGTTTATCCATTTGCTTTTTTTTTTTTTTTTTTTTTTTTAATCCATTCACTTGTTAGTGGACACTTTATTTTCAGTGTTTGGCTATTATGAATAATGCTGCTATGAACATTCATATACAAGTTTTTGTGTGGTCATGTGCTTTTATTTCTCTTGGGTAAATGCCTAGGAATGGAGTGGTCAGGTGGTAGGTATGGTAGGTAAGATTTAGCTTTTTAAGAAACTGTTTCTTTTCTTTCTTTCTTTTTTTTTTTTTTTTAAGATTGTACTTATTTATTTATTTGACAGAGAGTGAGAGGGAACACAAGCAGAGCAAGTGGGAGAGGGAGAAGCAGGCTCTCTGCTGAGTGGGGAGCCCAGTGTGAGGCTTGATCCCAGGACCCTGAGATCATGACCTGAGCCAAAGGCAGATGCCCAACAACTGAGCCACCCAGGCGCCCCAAACTGCCAAACTTTTCCAGAGTGGTTTACTATTTTACATTCTTTTTATGCTTTTACATTTAAATTTTCTTACATCCTACACTTCCATTTACTTTAAAAAAAATGTTTGTTGTATTTCATACATTTATAGTCGTTATTTGTTTTGATATTCAGATGTCCTATCTTTGGCCAGGGAGTGCCTTTCGAAGTCACTGCCTGTGTCTTTTGGAGAAGACCCCAGTAATCTGACATTTCTCCCAAGGAACGCCAATTCCTTTTAGTGAGAAATGTTATTTAAAGAGAACAGTCTGGGCAAAATTGTATTCATTGAGTTGTTATTGCAATAAGGCCTTTTACACGTTCAGTTATAGGGTAATGGTATTTTTTAAAAAAGAGAAAAATAAATCATGACAATATGCGGATATTTCTCAATTCAAATAAAAAAGAGGATTTTAAAATAACTGTTTAGATTTAATGTTTGTATTTTTTGTTCATATGCTGTACCATGGTTCCTAACAACAATAATATAATAAACAATTCACTTTTTTCAATTGTTTAAAAAAATAACAAAGCCAGTATTGTAACTATCAATAAGACTACTGAGTATGGTAGATTTCTGTGTGCATGTATGTGTTTTAAATTTATGATATATCCCACTAGAGAAGTATGGTCGAATACTGTGTTTTAAAGTCACTTGAAGTCATTTTTCATACGTTCAGGATGCCAATTTGACATACAGAGAGGTTTTTTGTTTTTTGTTTTTTTTTTAAGACAAATTTTGCAGTTTTTGGCTCACAATAAAGTTAGAGGAAGGGGCACAGATTTCCCATATCTCCTTGCCCCTGTGCATGCATAGCCATCTCCATTATCAACATCCCCCATCAGAGTAGTACATTTGTTACAGTGGTTAATCTACATTGACACATCACAATTGCCCAAAGTCCATAGGTCCCATTAAGGTTCAGTCTTGGTTTTTGTACATTCTTTGGGTTGGGAAAAATGTATAATGACATGTGTCTACCATTATGGTATTTTCACAGCCCTAAAAGTTCTGTGTGCTCTACTTATTTATCTCTATTCCTGCCCCAACCCCTGAAACCGATGGTATTTTTCACTGTCTCCATTGTTTTTCCTTTTCCAGAATGTCATATAGTTGGAATCACACAGTATGATTCATCTTTTATTTTTTTTTACTTTTTAAAATATGTTATTTATTTATTTATTAGAGAAATAGAGAGCACAAGTGGGGCGAAGGGCACAGGAAGAAGCAGACTCCCCCACAGAGCAGGAAGGCTAATGTGGGGCTTGATCCTGGGATTCTGGGTTGTGACCTGAGCCTAAGACAGACGCTTAACCAGCTGAGACATTCAGGCACCCCCATCTTAACCACTTTTTAAAAAAAAAAATTCTTTTCAGTGTTCCCAGATTCATTGTTTATGCACCACACCCAGTGCTCCATGCAATATGTGCCCTCCTTAATACCTACCACCAGGCTCCCTAACCCCCAACCCCTGCCCCTCCAAAATCCTCAGTTTGTTTCTCAGAGTCCACAGTCTCTCGTGGTTCGTCTCTCCTTCCAATTTCCTCCAATTCACTTCTCTCCATCTCCTAATGTCCTCTGTGTTATTTCTTATGCTCCACAAATATGCAAAACCATATGATAATTGACTCTGTCTGCTTGACTTATTTCAATTAGCATAATCTCTTCCAGTCCCGTCCATGTTGATACAAAAGTTGGGTATTCATCCTTTTAATGGAGGAATAATACTCCATAGTATATATGGACCACATCTTCTTTATCCATTCTTCCATTGAAAGGCATCTTGGTTCTTATCACAGTTTGGCAACTGTGGCCATTGCTGCTATGAACATTGGGGTACAGATGGCCCTTCTTTTCACTACATCTGTATCTTTGGGGTAAATACCCAATAGTGCAATTGCAGGGTCATAGGGAAGCTCTATTTTTAATTTCTTAAGGAATCTCCACACTGTTCTCCAAAGTGGCTACACCAACTTGCATTCCCACCAACAGTGTAAGAGGATTCCCCTTTCTCCACATCCTCTCCAACACATGTTTACTGTTTTGTTAATTTTAGACATTTTAACTGGTATAAGGTGGCATCTCAATGTGGTTTTGATTTGAATTTCCCTGATTGCTAATGATGATGAACATTTTTTCATGTGTCTGTTAGCCATTTATATGTCTTTGATATTGGCCATGGCAACTTCTTTCAAGATATGATTCCAAAGGCAAAGGAAACAAAAGTGAAAATGAACTTTTGGGACTTTATCAAGAACAAAAGTTTCTGCACAGCAAAGGAAATAGTCAGCAAAACAAAGAGGCAACCCATGGAATGGAAGAAGATATTCACAAATGACACTACAGACAAAGGGCTGATATCTAAGATGTATAAAGAATTCCTCAGACTCAACACACACAAAACAGATAATCATGTCAAAAAGTGGGCAAAAGACAATGAACAGACACTTCTCCAAAGAAGACATACAAATGGCTAACAGACACATCTTAACCACTTTTTTTTTTTTAGATTTTATTTATTTATTCGACAGAGAGAGATCACAAGTAGGCAGAGCAGCAGGCAGAGAGAGGGGGGAAGCAGGCTCTCCGCTGAGCAGAGAGCATGATGCAGGGCTCGATCCCAGGACCCTGAAATCATGTTTCTCAGAGGCTTAACCCACTGAGCCACCCAGGCGCCCCTTAACCACTTTTAAGTGTAAAGTTCAGTAGTGTTAACTCTACTCACATCCTGAAACAAATCTCCAGAGCTTTTACATCTGAAATTGGAACCCCATATCCATTTGTATTGGTTTGCTGTGACTACCATGACATAATGCCATAGACTAGTTGCCTAAATAGTTGAAATTTATTGTTGAAATTTCACTAAATTTCAAATAAGTTGAAATTTATTTTCTCACAGTTCTGGGGGCTTGAAGTCTTATTATCAAGGTATCACCAGATCCTGAGGCCTCTCTCCTTGGCTTGCAGATGCTGACTCCTTAGCATTTCCTCACATGGCCTTTTCTCTCTACCTGCTCATCCCTAGTGTTGCTTCATTTTTTCCCTTTAATTGAAGTATAGTCAATATACAGTGTTTTATTGGTTTCAGGTGTACAATATAGTGATTTGATAGCTCTACACATTATGTAGTGTTCATATGATAACATGATATATGATATCACATATATATGTGATATATACATATATTTAATATATACATATAATATATATGTGATATCATATGATATGATATCATATGATATATGATTATGTGATAACATGATATAACATATGGTAGTGTTTATATGTTCATATGATATTAATGATAAGTATAGTTATCATATATTATTGCAATAATATTCACAATATTCCCTGTGCTGTACTTTTCATCCTTATGACTGATTTATTTTACTACTTGAAGTATGTACCTCTTCATCACTCCACCTATTTTGCCCACTCCTCTTACTCCTCCCCTCTGGCAACCACCAGAGTGTTCTGTGTATTTATGAGCTTGTTTTGTTTGTTCACTTGTTTTGTTTTTCAGATTCCACATATATGAAATCATGTATTTTTCTTTATCTGACTTGTTTTACTTAGCATAATACCTTCTAGGTTCACTCATGTTGTCACAAATGGTAAGATTTCATTCTTTTTAATGGCTGAGTAGTATTCCATTGCATATATATATCACATCTTCTTTATTTATCTATTGCTGGGGCAATTGCATTGCTCCCGTTTCTTGACTATTGTAAATAATGCTGCTATAAACATAGGCGTGCAGATACCTTCTTGAATTAGGGTTTTCTTTTTCCTTTCTTTTTTTAAAAAATATTTTATTTATTTATTTAACAGGGAGAGAGAGACATCACAAATAGGCAAAGAGAGGGGGAAGCAGGCTCCCTGCTGAGCAGAGAGCCCGACGTGGGGCTCGATCCCAGGACCCAGAGATCATGACCTGAGGTGAAAGGAGAGGCTTAACTCATTGAGCCACTCAGGCGCCCCAAATTAAGGTTTTCATTTTCCTCAAGTAAAGACCTAGAAGTAGAATTACTGGATCATATGATACTTCTCTTTTTATTTTTTTGAGGAAACTCCATATTCTTTTCCACATGGCTGCACCAAATCGCCATTCCCACCAACAGTGCACAAAGGTTTCCTTTTTTTTTTTTTTTTAAGATTTTATCCATTTATTTGACAGTTTGACAGACAGAGATCACAAGTAGGCAGAGAGGCAGGCAGAGAGAGAGGAGGAACCAGGCTCCCTTCTGAGCAGAGAACCCAATGCAGGACTCAATCCCTTCGACCTGAGCCGAAGGCAGAGGCTTTAACCCACTGAGCCACCCAGGTGCCCCTTCAAATGTTTCTTTTTCTTCATATCCTTTCCAAAACTTGTTTCTTGTTGTTTTGATACTAGCCATTTTGACAGATGCGAGGTGATAGCTCATTGTGGCTTTCATTTTCATTTCCCTGATGAGTGAGGCTAAGTATCACTATCGCTCTTAATGGTTTTTTTGTTTAACAGAAATTATTAATTCTAATGTAATGTAATGTATGCCCTTTTTTTTGCCCTTTATGCTTAACCCTTTTTGTGTCTTAAGGGTCTCTTCCTGTCTGAAGGCATGAAGATATTCTCTTTTGTTTTCTTCTAAAAGTTTTATTGTTTGACCTTTCACATTTAGATATAATCGATCTTTTTTTTTTTTAAGATTTTATTTATTTGTTTGACAGAGGGATAGAAATTGCAGGTAGGCAGAGAGACAGACGGAGGGAGAGGGGGAAGCAGGCTCCTTGCTCAGCAAGGAGCCTGATGTGGGGCTCAATCCCAGGATCCTGAGACCGTGAGCTGAACCGAAGGCAGAGGCTTAACCAATGAGTCACCCAGGCACCCTGATATGATTGGCCTTAAAATGATTATTTCTTTTGTTTGATGTAAGATAGGAGTTAATATTATTTTTTCTCTGTCAATCTCTTCAAACTGACCATGCGCCATTATTGAAAGACCATCTTTTCTCTACTGCTCTCTCACCGCTATTATAAATTAAGTGTCTCTCAATATAGTTGTGATTTGTGAGTACGGTTGAACATTTTTATGTTTAATATCATTTGCACTTCCTTCTCTGTGAACTGCCCATACTTTGTCCCATTTTTATTGGCCTGTATTTTTGTTTTCAGTTTCTTGAAGCTCTTTATACATTAGAGATGTTAGCCCTTTGTGATATAAATTGGAAATACATATTTTTTCCAGTTTATAATTTCTATGCCTTCTTTTTATCTCTTGTAATGAGAACTGATTTCATTTACGTGCCAAGAATGTCTGTGTTTTTCTACATCCAGGAGGACTTTAAGATGGCCTTTGTTCCTCTTCTTACCATTTCTGACCTCTCACTGTGGAAGACCAACTATGCTTTTTGGGATATATTTGACAGGGTAGAGTTGGGATTGTTCTTGACCTCTTGCTCACCTGGCTGTACTTCTTTCCTCTTCCCACTACCTTTGCAGAGTATGCTGTGTCTTTGAAGGTTTTATAAAAATCTAGCATTTCCTTTCTTTAGTTATACCTCCCCTCATGTACAACATTCACATTTGGGTAGTTTGTGGATTATAAAAATATTTTTTAATTCATTCTTTTTAACAAAAGAGAGATTATTTCTAGGTCAACTCTTTTTCTTTTATTTCATTCCTCAAAAAATCCAATTAAGAGTACTGCATCATAAAACATTTTTCAAAATTTAAAAAATGTAAGTAGAAATAGAGAGAGATAAAAGAAAGAAATCATCCATAGTTCTAGCACCCAAAGAGAAACTGTTAATAATCTTGTCTGATGTCTTCCACTGTAAAAAGTGCATACAAAGTCTCACCTGCTTCTGAATATTGGTCTCCCTCATTTGTTGTAGTGAGTATGGCTTTGCCGAGAAGGTGGTGGAGGGAATGTTTATCATCGTCAATTCCATCACCATCAAGATTCACTCCAAGGCTTTCCACGCTTCTTTTGAATTGTGGCAGCTCCAGGGCTACAGCGTCAACCCCAACTGGCAGCAGAGTGACCTCCGTCTCACCCGCATCACTGACCCCCACCGAGGAGAGGTGACAGCCCCAGTATTGCAAGAGGAGAGAATGAGGAGATTCAAAATAGGACTGGTTTTTAAAGGATATTATTCCTGCTTTGGGGTTTTCCTCAGATATGTCCCCCATTCCTGTGACCCCAAGAATCCCAGTGTTACTGCTACATGCCTTCTTCTGTTAGGGATCTCTGATCCACTGCATTCTATTGGTAGGATCCCAACTGAGAAATAGGTGGGAGTTTCTCCCTTGCTAGTCTTTTCCCTCTTAGACTTCCTGCCTCTTGGTTAATTTCATCCATAGAATTAAAGGATTTTACTTTCTCTCCTTTTAGGTTCTAACATTTAAGGAAATAACTTGGCAAACACTTCGAATTGAGGCAGATGCTACAGACAATGGTGATCAGGACCCAGTCACCACTCCACTGAGGCTTATTACCAACCAAGGCAGGATCCAGATAGCCCTCAAGAGAAGAGTGAGTATGTTCTCTGCCCTCGTGAAAACTTCTATCTTTTGTTCTCTTAGACAACCTTAGAGTTGTTGTTCTCTGTTTTTTTAATGTTACTGGCCCTAGAAATGACAATCAAAAGTGGCAGGCCTATACTTCAGTGTTGCACAGAACATTTCTGTGAACATTTGCACCTCCTTGTCACCTGAATTTTGGAAACCACAATTTTTACCTATACATAGGGACACCGACATAGACACCTGGCAGTTGACTACTGTTTTCTTGTTAACCACAGAAAACATTAGTAGTTTCGTAAGAAATTGACTCTCCATAGTGTTTGCTGCTTTCTTTTCATGTTCTAGGTATTGAAAAGCCTCTCTGAAATTAATCAGGCAATAATCACGTTGAGTTGGAATGATACCAGATGTTGAACCCCATGTTTTGTGTGGCCCTTTCAGACCAAAGATTGCAATGTGGTAGCCTCTAAGCTGATGTTCCTGTTGGATGACCTGCTCTGGGTGCTAACTGACTCGCAGCTCAAGGCTATGATGAAGTATGCAGAGTCACTGAGTGAGGCCATGGAGAAGTCAGCCCAGCAGAGAAAGAGTCTGGCTCCTGAACCTGTACAGGTTAGAGGCAAAAACAGACACCCTTGGGGTAGGGGGTGGCTAGAGAGATGGAGGGCCAGACCTAATTCATACCAACATAGGTGAGGTCTAGACTTCATTAGGCATTTTTGGGGCATTTGTCATTTGCATAGGCTTTGTTTGTGCTTCTAATTTATTCTATTCATTGGATGCCTCTGGTGTGTTAGCTATATAGTACTAGCCACTGGGAGGAAAAGTAGAATAAGCCTCTTGTTCCTGTCTTTAGAGCTCTGACTGCCTTACAGTGTGGAGTGTAAACAAATTATTATAATAGGAGGTGGTTCATATATAAGTAGACACTATGCCATGAGAACACGAAGAAGAGGCATCTAACTGCACGGGCTGAAAGGGGGCATTAAAGAAAGACTATTGGAGGAGGCAGTGTTTTGGCATCAGTAAGCTAAGTCCTGGGGAGTGAGAGCTTGGGGGGCATTTCAGACCTAAGAACAGTGGTACTCTGTCTAGAGTTACAAGACTAATTATAACAAGGCTTTTTGGAGTTTGGGTTCTTTAGGCGGGACAGGTCTATGTAAGCTATCAGGTGAACAGTTACGGGAGAGAGCAGCCATCTCATGAAATTGTGGATTTCTCCAGACTGAACTAAAGCTTAGGAAAGGCTGTGAGGAGCTCTCTGGGTTTGGACTTATTTTTTTGCTCTCTGTCACATGTAGATCACCCCACCTGCTCCCAGTGCCCAGCAGTCCTGGGCCCAGGCGTTCGGGGGAAGCCAGGGCAGCAGCAACAGCAGCAGCAGCCGCCTAAGCCAGTACTTTGAGAAATTTGATGTGAAGGAGTCCTCCTACCACCTGCTAATCTCCCGCCTGGATCTGCATGTTTGCGATGATAGCCAGTCCCGAGAGCCAGGTACTCTGGTCAGCCTGAGCCTGGGCCTGGTGCTCCGTCGGCACCTTTGCTCTTCTCAAGATGGGGAGTGCTTTGGGAAGCTTCCCTTAATCCCATCCATTTCCTTGGGCCTTGGTCTCTGGTGGTCTCTTGCTCTGTTGGTGTGAGGTAGTGCTTTTAGCCTTTTGGGTGTGGCGGGACCAGCATCCGGATTTAGTAAAATACAGAGGCCAGCACTCTCGCAGGCCTCACTGAGTCAGAATCTTCAGGGGCAGAGCTCAAGCAGTGTACACTTTTTTTCTTCCCTGCTTATGTTGGCCAGTGCTGGCCACTGGTGTGAGCTTCTAGGAAAGTAAATTCAAGTACAGTGTATTTATTACACAAAATAAATCTATGTGGTAGAATTTGGGGAATTTTTCACGAGATATATTTAGATAAGGGGATAACTCCCATCCCACCTTACCCAGGTGTGGTGTATGACTCTGTGAGGAACAAGGAACAGAACAAGTTCTTGTGAATTTGACTCTTCTCCTAGGATTTGGGTGTAAAGGGAGGGGAGAACTAGGTGGGACAGAAAGGGCTGTATGATTCTCTGGAGTTGTTCTAATATGCAGCCATATATGACTACTGCTGGCTGATCCAAATTGAGATGGGCTGCAAATATAAGGTACACATGGGATTTTGAAGATGTAGTAGAAAACCAGAGTGTAGAATACCTTGATAATTATTTTCATATTGATTTATGTTGAAATGATAAAATATTGATTATATTCATATAAGTAATAGTATGTATTAAAATTAATTTCACCTTTTGAAAAAACTTTTTCATATGACTACTAGAAAATTTAAAATTACTTATGTGGCTCACATTATATTTCTAATGGATAGCATTGCTCTAGAACTGTTTGTTCAGTATAGTAGCCAATAGCTACATTTGGCTGTTAAAATTAAATAAATGATGGGCTCCTGGGTGGCTCAGTGGGTTAAGCCATTGCCTTCAGCTCAGGTCATGATCCCGGGGTCCTGGGATCGAGTCCCGCATCGGGCTCTCTGCTCAGCAGGGAGCCTGCTTCCCCCCCACCTCTCTGCCTGCCTCTCTGCCTGCTTGTGATCTCTCTCTCTGTCAAATAAATAAATAGAATCTTTTAAAAAAAATTAAATAAATGAAAAAATTCCGTTCCTCATTTGCACCAGTCACATTTCAAGTACTCAGTATAATCTACAGACCATAAAAGATTTTCATCATCACAGAAAGTTCTTTAGGACAGTGCAGCTCTAGAGGGTCCTTAAAGGCTACATTTTTGGTTTTTCTTGGTTTGGGTTTTCTTGTTTTGTTTTTGTTTTTGTCTTTTGGTGAAAAAATTTAGATTTAGCTAGCTGGACTCAGTTTAGATGATCCCAGTTTTGTTGGCAACATCCAAAGCCTCAGTCAGGAGCCAGATGAACATATGCCGCCCTCTTTCTATCAAGCCTGATTTCAAGGTGTTGACCTTGGCCATGTCAGTGTCCTAGAGTTTCTTCACAGCCTGTTTGATCTGATCCTTGTTAGCCTTGACATACATAATGAACACAAGTGTGTTGTTGTCTTCTATTTTCTTAATGGCTGACTTGATGGTTAGGGGGTACTTGATGAGAGCATAGTGATTGGGCTTGTTTCCCCTAGGGGTGCTCTTTTGAGGGTATTTGGGTTGCTAGGTGACGTGCGGATCTTCTTCTTTTTTTTTTTTTTTTGTGACTGTGGATGCCTTTCAACACCACTTTCTTGGCCTTCAAAGCCTTTGCTTTGGCTTCGGCTTTGGGAGAGGCAGAGGCTTCCTTTTTCACCTTTGACACCATCTTTGTGAAAGGGATCTACTTGCTTTTTCATTAAGGGACACCGTAGCCTGGGATGTTGGGCCCTTGAGTAACATGCATACCTCTCCCTTGGTATTGGAGGTGAAATTATTGGAAACTGGTGGGTCCTTGGCGACAGTTTGGCTTGAGGTGGGGTAGCACTATCTCTTAAAATAAAATTGGAACAGTTTATATTCCAGCCTTCAGAGAAGAGGCTACTGATTGATGGGGAGGAGTGTCACTTGCCTGTTTTTAACGCTTCTTCCTTGGGATGAGACCTGTGACCCCAAAATTTTCTTTATCACTCTTAAGGCCATGCTGTCCTCATCCTCATCCTCAGCTCATTGGAGAATTTTAATTACTCATTTATGGAGACTGTTTACCATTTATGTCTCATATATGATTATGTGTTTATAATTAAATATGTTGATAATTGGTAATTCTATTTGATTTTGATTTTAATTCTAGACCCTATTTTAATATATTCAATTTCTATAGTTTATTGTTCTTTTTCATCTAAATAATTCCAATGGAGGGAGCATTGCTATGAAACCCTCTTCCTCCAGTACCCTCAGTCATACATTTTTAAGTAGGATGGTATCACCCAACAGCAGTTGCAGATTGGCTCTTTCTTTTTATTATTATTTTTTAATTTTAATTTTTTAAAAGATTTTATTTATTTATTTGATAGAGATCACAAGTAGGCAGAGACAAAAATAAAAATAGTATATACTTGATAATTTAATTCTACAAGTTATTCAGCAAATCATTAACTAAGTGCTGAAAAGAAAGAATATTGACCCAGTCTGAATGAATACCTAGTAGCTAGATTAGCTAAAAGATTTTTTCTCATATCAAGCAAAAGTTAAAAGTTGAGTTTACTAAGGGGTGCCTGGCTGGCTCAGTCGGTAGAGCATGTGACTCTTGATCTCAGGATAGTGAGTTCAAGCCCAACTTTGAACATAGAGCTTTCTTTTTTATTTTTATTTTTTTAAAGATTTTTATTTATTTATTTGACACACAGAGAGAGAACACAAGTAGGCAGAGAGGCAGGCAGAGAGAAGGGGGGGAAGCAGGCCCCCTACTGAGCAGAGAGCCTGATGCAGGGCTCGATCCCAGGACCCTGAGATCATGACCTGAGCCAAAGGCAGAGGCTTAACCCACTGAGCCACCCAGATGCCCCTAGAGCTTTCTTTAAAAAAAAAAAAAAAAAAAAATCACTATAATTAATTAAGAAATTTATTTAAATTTTCCATTTTTTTGTTGAAAAATACTTTTGAATAATTAAAAAATTTGATTATATTGCTGTTGTATATTTCTATAAATTGCTAATTTGCATGTATAATTTGATACATTATAATTTATATAAGAAATAGGTTTCATTAAATGTTACTCAGCAAATATATTTATAAAGTTGTTAAATATTAATAGCTTTAAGTTTTAAATTTAACTTTTAATTTAAAAGAATAATTTAGTCTTTTGTCACCCTGCATTGAATAAAAGGAGTAAACTTTATACTTTTTTTTTAAGGTTTTATTTACTTATTTGAGATAGAGTGAGCAAGGAAGAGCAATAGAGAAAGAGCATGAGGTGGGTGGTAGAGAGAGAGGGAGAAGCTGGTTTTCCACTATGCAGGGAGCCTGATGCAGGGCTCAATCCCAAGCCCTGGGATCATGATCTGAGATGAAGGCAGATGCTTAACCAACTGAGCCATCCAGGCGCCCCTGTATTTATTCTTTTTATGTATAAAGCACAAATAGACATAGCACATAAGCAGATATATAGTATATCCGTGGTACGAAAATTTCATAAAGAGGCAATTAGGAAAAAATGTCAAAGTAAGTTCCTTAGAAGTAGTGATAATGAACAAAAAGATTGAGAAAAAGGAACATGAGTGTAGGATGGTGATTAGTCCAGAACTTGAGGTGGTGAAAATCCAGACAAGATAGAAATGGACCAGCTTACACCCAGAGGATCCCATGGTATTTCCCTTTACCCTAATAAGAGATAGAAATGTAGAACAGAGTCGGTCAGACAATATGCATATGTAAGAGAAGTAGTTTCTATTCTAACTACTCTATAACAATTCTTAGAGTGTAGTTGGAGAGGTAAGGTAGCAATAGAAAAAGTTTGGGATGCCAAGTGGCTCAGTCAGTTAAGCATCTGCCTTTGGCTCAGGTCATGGATCTTAGGGCCCTGGGATCAAGTCCCACATCGGGCTCCATACTCAGCGGGGAACCTGTTTCTCCCTCTGGCTGTTCTGCCTGCTGCTCCCCTGGCTTGTGCTCTCTCTCTTACACACAAATAAATAAATAAAATCTTTAAAAAAAAAAAAAAGGAGGGAAAGTTCATTCATTTAGTGAGAATTAAATGTAAATTCAAGATAGACATAGTATAATATTTGACTTAATGCTAGAAATTCCAGTTTACCTACAATATTCTATATGTATATTTTACAGTTTCCTTGTTAGTTCAGTGTTTGGAGTTCCATGGTACTGTGTATGTATTTTATGTAAGGATTGTATAATTAGCTCTGAGGCCAGGATATGAAAGGAAATAATGTGGCTTCTGGTTGGGGAGAATTTGGCTTATGTTATTCCAGGTCTTGGGCCGAGGAACAGCAATCCTGGCATTGTTAGGTTTTGGGGAACTAATCAATCAGAATTTTAGCGTGTTGGTGGGATACCTAGGATTGTAATCCCTGAATCCTGAGTTTTGCTGTTTCTTTTGCCTTTCTGGAAATTTGGCAGTCACTTAACAGAAATAACATACTTTTTTGGGGTGTTGTCCGCTGACCATTGTAAATGAAGAGAGGAGGGCCTCAGACTTCTACATCACTTGACATCATGGCCTTTGAGTTGCACTTGTGTATCAACGAGGCTTTTTTTGTAGAGAAAGAGGGGAAGGCAGCCAGGGCGTGGGGGTCAGGGCTGGAGGGTAGAGAGAGAAAGAATCTTAAGCAGGCTCCACACCCAGTATGGAGCCAGACGTGAGGCCCAGTCTCACAACCTGGCGATCATGACTTGAGCCAAAATCAAGAGTTGGTCACTTAACAGACTGAGCCACCCAGGTGCCCTCAGGCTTTGGAACTGATCCTCAGAGGACTGAAGTACTTCAAGTGCTATTTAGGCTTCTGTGTTTCTTCTG
This sequence comes from Mustela putorius furo, assembly GCF_011764305.1. Taxonomy (NCBI): domain Eukaryota; kingdom Metazoa; phylum Chordata; class Mammalia; order Carnivora; family Mustelidae; genus Mustela; species Mustela putorius. The sequence continues at coordinate 3,152,209 of NW_025421292.1, forward strand.
CCGATGTTCACCTTTATTTTTCTTTTATAGGTGTCTCTGCAAACAGACTCATGGGTGGTGCAATGCAGCTTACTTTCCGCAAGATGGCATTTGACTATTACCCCTTCCACTGGGCAGGTAGGGCAGTTCTGAACTGCAGCAGTGCTAGTGCATCCCAGGTACCTGTGTACTGAGGACAGATTCCTGGATTCATTCCTGACTTTCTAATAGGAGGGTGTGCCAGGAATTGCAACTCAGAGCGGTGTTGGGAATAGCCCTCTTCAAGAAACTTGTTGGGTCTGCTATTGATGATTCTTTATCAGTGGTGGGAAGAAGTAGGAGGAGAGGCATTGGTTGAGATGTTGACTCTGTGCTCTGCCCCTTACTTCCACTAGTTTTAGAGCCTTTCGAGTCGTCTGTGGTCAAAGATAGTGGTAGTCAGCAGCTGGCCTTTTAGGGAACCCTAGGGAAAAATCACATGTGGAATCCAGAAGAACTTGTGTTCCCACTAGAGAATTTTTACTTACCCCAGAGAAGTCTGGATTGGGGTGAGGGATCAGATTCTGAACTATGACTATTCCATTGGAAGGGGAAAATCAGAATGTTGGATCATGATCTTGGACCAAAACCTTTTTGCTTCTTTGTTGCCTAGGGGACAGCTGCAAGCATTGGGTACGGCACTGTGAGGCCATGGAAACCCGAGGCCAGTGGGCCCAGAAGTTGGTGATGGAATTTCAGAGTAAAATGGAGAAGTGGCAGGAGGAGACGGGTCTCAAACCACCTTGGCACCTGGGAGTAAACTCTCCCTTCAAGAGGAAAGCAGGTAGGTCACAAGGAGCTGGAGGACTCCCATTGCTTAGCCTTTTGCTTTTTTTTAAAATTTTTTTTTAAATATTAAAATCTATTTATTTATTTGACACAGAGAGAGAGAGAGAGATCACACGTAGGCAGAGAGGCAGGCGGAGGAAGCAGGCTCCCCACCGAGCAGAGAGCCCAATGCAGGGCTCCATCCCAGGACCCTGAGACCATGACCTGAGCCGAAGGCAGAGGCTTTAACCCTCTGAGCCACCCAGGTGCCCCTAGCCTCTTGCTTTTACTTTAGTATATCCAGTGAAGATGAAGCACTGGACTAGTTAATTACCTGAACCTCAGCCCAGGGAAAGACATCAGTGACTTTTTTTCTTTGCAGAGTTCTAGTTGTCTTTAGGAGTAGCTGCAGTGTTGGGGAGAGGTTGTTGTCACCTTTATTCCATAGGCTGTGACCTTGAATACAATTTTTGAGTTCCTTCTAGGAGCTTGACAGTGTTAAGCTCTCTTTCCTACATATAGCCTTAGTGATCTTATGATTTTTACTTTCCTAATTCTATTAGTAATGAGAGTTGAATGTACCTGATTCTCTTCCCTACCTTCTTATTTTTATTTAGATTCTCTCTCCAGTCCTCGAAAGAACCCCCTTGAGAGAAGCGCCTCTCAGGGCCGACAGGCTGCCTTTCGGCCTCCCGCCTGGAATCGCTTGCGCTCTAGCTGCATGGTAATACGGGTGGATGACTTGGACATCCACCAGGTGAGAAGCCCAGGATGCCGGGAGACATGGTTGGAAAGGGGTGGAGCAGTATATTTGGAAGGCAACAGGTGTGAACAAGATTGTGGAATTCAGGGGCTGCTTCCCTCACTTCTGAGGGGATAGATAACACTGGTCTGTGTCTTTGTAAGCGCAGATGGCTGCTGAGAGCAGGACCCGGGGTTCCCCCAGTTCCCTCTGATACCCTACTAGAAATCTGTCCCTGAGAGAAATGAACTTGCAGATACTGTGAGCAGGTGTGAGAGCGCCTGCAGTACGTGTGAGAGGCACACTGCTCCCTGTGGCTGACTTGGCAAGGGTGACAGTGGCTTTCTAGGACCTCAGAGGAAATTGAGGATAATCTATTCTTGAGGCTGTATAGGTGCGAACAGCAACTTGTGTGTGGTTGTGTAGGTTTCTACAGCTGGACAGCCGAGTAAGAAGCCATCTGCACTCCTTTCCTGTAGTCGGAAGCTTCACAATCTTCCCACTCAAGTCTCGGCTATTCATATTGAGTTCACAGAGTATTACTTCCCCGATAATCAGGAGCTTCCAGGTAAGCATCTGATCTGGTCACTTTTTTTTTTTTTTTAAAGATTTTATTTATTTATTTGACAGAGATCACAAGTAGGCAGAGAGGCAGGTGGGCTGGGCGGGGGAGGATGCAGGCTCCCTGCTGAGCAGAGAGCCCTATGCAGGGCTGGATCCCAAGACCTTAGGATCATGACCTGAGCCGAAGGCAGAGGCTTTAACCCACTGAGCCACCCAGGCACCCTTGATCTGGTCACTTCTTACTTTTTAGCTCATGCTCTGCACATCTGCCAGCCTTGGGGCCATGGCTTGTATTCTCATTTGTCGCTAGGAATTTTAGGTGTTCGAGCTAGTTTTAGCGCACCTTTGTTAAAAACTCTGCCTTGTATAAATATGCACCTTGCTTTCTTCATAATAAAATGTATATCAGCTGGTAAGTAGGAGTCGAGTTGCTATTCTATACACAGCGATTCTTTTTTTTCCCTGCTTTCTAGTTCCCTGTCCCAATCTCTACATTCAGTTAAATGGTCTGACATTTACTATGGATCCTGTCAGCTTGCTCTGGGGAAACCTCTTCTGCCTGGATTTATACCGCAGTTTGGAACAGTTCAAAGCCATCTACAAGCTGGAAGATTCCAGCCAGAAAGATGAACACTTGGATATACGACTGGATGCCTTCTGGTTAAAGGTAGAGGAGAGTGGGATTTTTGTTCCCTGTTGGCAGCCCTAGCTGCATTTCTCCCAGGGCTATGATTCAGGGTTCTGCTCTGTTCCTTTAAGAAAAACAGTGTAACAGTCCAAATGGTTGGTCTTTTATCCATGTATTAATGGAAGGTTGTGGAGTTACTCAGATGTCCATTCTGAATTGGGTTTCATTTTCTTTCTGAAGGTTAGCTTTCCGCTGGAGAAGAAAGAGCAGGCTGGGTTGCATCGTCCTCAGGCCCTCGTCTTTTCTGCATCGGGCATGACTGCCACCAATACACGTCATGCCCCACATTGTAGTTGTCCAGACCTCCAAAGTCTCTTCCGAGGTTTTGCAGCTACTGAGTTCTTTCATTCCAATTATGTTCACTTTCCCAAGGTTCCAGGTGGTTTTAGCCTTCTGCACATGCTTTTTTTACATCATGCTTTTCAGATGGATTCCCACCTCCCTCAACCCAGTTCCCTCCCTCCCCAGAGGCTTAAGGCTTCCCAGGATCTGTGGTCCATCCACTTCACCCAGATCTCCTTGGACTTTGAGGGAACAGAGAACTTCAAAGGCCATACCTTGAATTTTGTGGCCCCCTTCCCCTTGTCCATTTGGGCCTGCCTACCCCTCCGCTGGCAGCAAGTTCAGGCACGGAAGCTCCTTTTGACCACCGAAGGCAGACTGAAACCATCTGCTAGCTTTGGCAGTCCTGTCCATTCTGAAGCCCTTGCCCCTGATGCTGTGCCCCATCAGAGGTCAAAGACTGAGCATGATTTGAGAAGCCTTTCAGGCCTTACGGAAGTCATAGATGTTTTGAGAGAAGGCAGCAGTAGTGTGGACAGCAAAGGGCCTCTGGCTGAGCTTGAGGATGCCGCAGATGTTCACATGCTTATACACTCCCCTTCACACGTCCGCATAAGGCTTGACCATTACCAGTACTTGGCTCTGCTCCGCCTGAAGGAGGTACTACAGGGTCTTCAAGAACAACTGACTAAGGACACAGAGGCCATGACTGGCTCTCCTCTACAGGACCAGACAGCTTGCATCGGGGTCCTCTTCCCTAGTGCTGAGGTGGCTCTGCTCATGCATCCTGGCCCGGGGGCTGTTGACGCTGACTCTGCAGGCTCAGATACCACCAGCCTCATTGATTCAGAGCTGTCTCCGTCAGAGGATAGGGAGCTGAAGTCTGATGCCTCCTCAGACCCGGGCCCAGCAAGCCCCGAAAAGGTTCTGGAGGATAGTGGCGTTGAAAATCCAGATGCATCCCAGGATATACCAGTGCCTCTCCATAGCAATGGAGAATTACAGGATTCAGATTCTCCTGCACAGCAGGAGGCAGGGAAGGGCCATGAGGCAGTGGATTCCTTACAGGCCAAGAGACTGAACAGAGCTCAGGCATCTGCCTCACCAACTGTGTTGAAGCCCCCAGGTGGCAGGGATCCTGCTGTGAATGGACAGGCCGAGATCATCCCCTTAAAGAACATTGAGGGAGAATTGTCAAGTGCTATTCACATGACCAAGGATGCCACAAAGGAGGCTCTGCATGCCACTATGGACCTCACCAAGGAAGCTGTGTCCCTGACTAAGGATGCCTTCAGTCTGGGCAGAGACCGCATGACCTCCACCATGCACAAGATGTTGTCCCTGCCCCCAGCCAAGTGAGTGGCTCTCTGCCTCCTTCATTCACCCTGTTTCTTCCTCCTAGCTCTGGTCGTTGGGCCTAAGGCCTCCTGCCGTGTGTATTGTTAGACTGGGGAATGGCATAGAATGGCCTCTTCAAGTAGCGAAGCCTTTAGTTTTCAGTGCTATGTGCAGGGCATTGGAAGAATTTTCTGGCTACTTAGATACCAACTGGATAGAATTATTTTCAAGACTACATCTAATTCTGTGATAGGAGAAGAACCAGAAATTAGATTTGCACCTGCCTTGATATAGCTTAGCCTATTCTTGGGCAGTTTTCAAGTCAACATTTACTGCTACATAGGAGCTTCCCTCCTCTACTGATGCACTATTATTGATACAGATGTACTCTGTGAGAATAATAATAATAATACCTGGCATCTGTATGATATTTTATCGTTTTTAGTGGCCTTTCATATAATATTTTGTTTGATTTGCTCCTCACAGCAACCCCATGAGGTAGCAATTGAAATTCCTCAGATAGAAATATCCTCTGTTCATAGCTGAGTGAACTGAAGTTTCAGAGGATGAGCCATGGGTCCTGTATCTTGTAAACAGAGAAGCTGGGACTTTGGATTTGCTCTCTCAGGTACACCTCATCAATGTCAGAGTAATAGAGAAGGAAGAATTTCATATGCTCGTTCAACAAAAATTTTTCGAGCCCCTACTTTGTGCCCAGCTCTGTGTCAGACACTGAAGATACAGTAGGGAGTAAGCAGAACAATACAGAAATGCATAATCAGAAGAGTGGAGAGGTATGGACTTTTCCATTGGTGCCTTGTGGTTTTATGAATGATAATGAAGACTGTGGGAAATCTTTGTTGGGATGCTTTGTGGTTTGGGGACCATGGTTTGAAGAGCAGTGGCTTTGGAGCTTTGTCTGAGTGGATTATGGGTCTAAGTGGGTCTCTAAGCAATGTCAGTGTTACTACTTGGCTAGGCACAGATAGCCTAGAAGGAAACCTTGAAGGGATAAATGATATAATAATACTAGGCAACACAGTGCTTTCTTTGTATCGGGCACTGTCCCAAATCCTTACAATATCAATCCATTGAATTCTTGTAACAACCCTGTAAGACAGGTACTAATATCAGTCCGCATTTTACACATGAGGAAACTGAGCTCAGAGAGGTAAGAAGCTTGCTCAGGATCACACAATTCATGAGTGGTGGGGCGAGGACTAAGAGGTTGGACTACCAGCCACCAAATGTGTCTTTCTAAATGGAGAAGTGTAAAGGAGAGGGGAAAAGAGGAGAGGGAGGTGATAAAGGGAAAAGAAAGGTGTGTGACACAAGCCCCTTTTCAACCCCCAACCTTGACTTGCAGATGACCCCAGTCCCATGACCTCTTCTCAGTCCTCTCTGTCCTTGGCTGTTCTGTGGCATCAGCCTTGCCGTCATGCTGACCGCTTATAGCCCTGCGCGGCCCCTCACAGCGCACTTCTTGGCAGGAGTCAGTCCTTCTTCTTCTTCTTCTTCTTTTTTTTTTAAAGCTTTTATTTATTTATTTGACAGAGAGAGATCACAAGCAGGCAGAGAGGCAGGCAGAGAGAGAGAGAGAGGGAAGCAGGCTCCCTGCTGAGCAGAGAGCCTGATGTGGGACTTGATCCCAGGACCCCGAGATCATGACCTGAGCCGAAGGCAGCGGCTTAACCCACTGAGCCACCCAGGCACCCCAGTCCTTCTTCTTTGGCTGCTTTCGTCTGCCTTATGTCCTATAAACCTAACTGCTCCACTGCACTAGGCTCTCCGTAATCTGATTACTTTTATCATAATCTTTATGTTTTAAGTTATAAAAATGATTTGTGTTCATTTTGTTGACAATGTAGAAAAATAAGAATAAAGAAGAAAACAAAGTCACTTGTGACAACACAGTGCAGAGATAGCCACTATTCACATTTGGATCTGTTTTCTTCCAGTTTTTATACCTTGTTTGGATATGTACGTGAATGCTTATATGTGTGTTCACATACACCATACACAAATATTATTTTTACTGTAATAGAATTGTTTATCATCTAGAAAATTTCCAGTTGTATTCACTTAATGTTTGTGAATCATTTCCCGTTCATGAGGTGTCTGAAAACATAATTCTTAATTGCTCTGTTGTATTCTGACAAATGGATGTATCCTAATTTATTCATTCATTCCACTATGGGGAGGGGTTTAGTGTGTTTCCAGTTTTTCTCAGAACCAAAGCTGGCTTTTGTTTTTGTGAACATTACTCTTTATGTATATCTAAATCTTCAGAATGAAAACCTAGAAGCGAGTTATTTTTGGGTCAGACGCTGCAAACATTTTTAAGTTTCTTGGTTTGTTTGCCAAACTTTAGGAAGGTTCATATCAGTGTACTTTTGTATACTTTCTCTCTAGGTTATTTTATTCTTCTCCTCACCTCTGCTCTAGTCTGTATTTTCACTTCTGACTTTTCTCCCCTTTCCTTCTCTTCATCAAAAATGATGTACCACACATAGTAGCCCATGGATTTCCCAGGGGTGTGGGGAACTTCAGATACATGAAAATAAATTCCCTATCCCTCCACAGACCAGTTCTTTCTTTTTTCAGTAGTATTGTTCTCCTGCCTCTTCCAGCCATTTGTCAGATTCTGACTGTAATTCCTAGAGCAGGGATTCTCAGACTGAAGCATGCTTCGGAATCATCTGAGGGGCTTCTTAAAACAGATTGCCAAGGGGCGCCTGGGTGGCTCAGTGGATTAAAGCCTCTGCCTTTGGCTCAGGTCATGATCCCAGGGTCCTGGGATCGAGCCCTGTATCGAGCTCTCTCCTCAGCAGGGAGTCTGTTTCCTCCTCTCTCTGCCTGCCTCTCTGCCTACTTGTGATCTCTGTCTGTCAAATAAATAAATAAAATCTTAAAAAAAAAAAAAAAACAGATTGCTAAATCCCACTCTTACAGTTCCTCATCTAGTAGGTCTGAGACAGGGCCTGAGAATATGCATTTCTAAGCCCGTTCCCTCTCCCCGTTGGTGCTGATGCTCCTACCAAGATGGAACTTTGAGAACACTGCATTAGGGAGTCTCATATCCATTTTTGCTGTCTGTTCCTGCATGTGGACTATTTCCGTAAACTATTAATTGATACCCTCATTGGAGGTATTTTCCTCACTAGCTTGTTTGAAAGAGCCAGTTCAAACTTCTTAAAACACAGGTCTGATCTCGTTATTTCCCTACTCTAAAACTTTTAGGCTTTTTCCTTCTAACCCCTGAATTTAGTTTGAACTTATTAGTATGGCATAATCAATTATTATGATATCTCCATGTGGCACTTTTTTTGGTTTTTTTTTTTTTTTTTTTTTTAAAGGTCTTATTTATTTACTTGACACAGAGAGAGAGAGATCACAAGTAGGCAGAGAGGCAGGCAGAGAGAGTGGGGGAAGCAGGCTCCCTGCCGAGCAGAGAGCCCAGCGCAGACCCTGAGATCATGACCGGAGCTGAAGGCAGAGGCTTAACCCACTGAACCACAAGGTGCCCCCCCCCTTTTTTTTAAGTAGCCTCCACACTGGGGCTTGAACTCATCTGAGATTAAGACCTGAACTGAGACCCAAGACTCGAACTGGTAACAGACCAAGACTCGAACTGAGACGAAGACTCGAACGGGTAACACCCAGGTGCCTGTGCTTTACAGTTTTTTAATAGACTGTTTTTTAGAATAGTTTTAGGTTTATAGGAATATTGAGCAGAAGATACAGAGGTTTCCTGTATATACCCCCTATGCTTTATAGTTTTAAAAGCACTTTCATATATAATCTTTTATCCAGGTTTTTCTGTAATCTGGCTGCAATCCCTGTGGTTAAAAAGTGGGGGCGGGGGGGAACACTTAGCAAAAGTTAGGAGACTTGGGTTTTTCTTAATTCCGTCTTTAACTATGACCTTGGGTCAATTTCTTCTTCTATAAAATGGTAAGACTAAAAGATCTTTAAAGTTTTTTTTTTTTTTTTTCACTGTGTTTTGCCTTTTTAACTTTATCTTCTACTGCTTTCCCATCAAAACCTAAGCTCTAGCTGGGTTAAGCTACTGGCTCTCAAGGTACTTTTTGTTTTTCAGCTCCATGTGTTTGCTCTTGCTGTTTCTTCCCCATAGAATGCTCCTTCCCTGTCTCTTCACAGCCCTTCAAGGGCTCCTTCAAATGCCATCTCCTTCTACAAAGCCATTCTTGATAACCGTTTTCACCTCCTTTCCCCTCTTTGATGTTGCCCAGCCTTTGGCTTGTACCTCTGTCCTTCTCTTATGGTATATGTGATATACTCCCATGTGTTGATAGGTGTTTCTGAATCTTATCTCTCCTGATCATTTACACATTCTTGGAGGACAGAAGATGCCTTGTTCATTATATTATTCCCTCCGCACTCCTACCTTGTACCTTGTATTATGCCTTATATACAGAAACTTTTCAGTAAATACCTGTGGAATGGATGTGGATGGCTTCAGGTGTTCTTCCTTTGCACTGGGGCTGTAGGTAGTTTGTCTCTTTGTATATGGGATGCCTTGAATAAACTTGACATTTAATGTTGATATGGCAGAGCTACTTATCCAGTTTAAAATGCCGGATTCAGAAAGGCCAGCAGTTGAAAAATGGTGTGACCCCCTTATAGAAGATAATAGTTGACATTAAAGTTAATAATTGGGCTGAAAGGGATGGGCATTGCAAGGGAAAAAACATACCTTCAAACCACATTTGTAGGTGTTTTTTTTTAAGATCTATTTATTTTTGCATGCATAATAGAGAGAGCGAGCAAGCGAGAGCGAGCATGTGCACGAGTAGGAGAAGGGACAGAGGGAGAAGCTTGACTCCATACTGAGCAAGGAGCCTGATACAGGGCTCGATCCCATGGCCCTGGGATCACGACCTGAGCAGAAGGCAGATGCTTAACTCACTGAGCCATCCACGTGCCCATGATTTTTATTTTTTAAAACAGGGAGCCCATGGCCAAAATAGATGAGGGAGCACCAGCACCATTGAGTGGAGGAGCTGCCCGACTCAGATTTTTCTCCATGAAGAGGACAGTATCACAGCAATCATTTGATGGCGTTTCATTGGATAACAGTGGTCCTGAAGACCGGATTTCCGTGGACAGTGATGGCAGTGATAGCTTTGTTACGCTCTTGGAGTCTGGTAGGTGGCAGCAGCCAGGTGAAATTGAAGTCCAAAAAGGGTTCTTTCTGCTGCCTGTGTACCAGCAGGATATGGAAGGAACTGAGATTTGATAAAACAGATATTTTCTTTTTTTAAAAAGATTTTTATTTATTTGTTTGTTATATAGAGAGAGATCACAAGTAGGCAGAGAGGCAGGCAGAGGTGGGGGTGGGGGAAGCAGACTCCCTGCTGAGCATAGAGCCCGATGTGGGGCTCGATCCCAGGACCCTGAGATCATGACTGAGCCAAAGGCAGAGGCTTAACCAACTGAGCCACGCACGTGCCCTAGTATTTGTCCTTTTATGGCTGGCTTGTTTCACTTAACATAATGGCCTTCAGGTTCATTCACTCCATAGCATGTGTCAGAATTTTCTTCTTTTTTAAGGCTAATATCCTATTGTATGTTTATAGCACATTTTGTTAATCCGTTCATCTCTGTGGATACTTGGGTTGCATCCATTTACAGATTTTTTTTTTAAATGTGACCAAATACCACTGTCCTATTTTCAAAAATTAGCAATTCGTTAAATTCATCAAATATATAGTTTTCAAATTCCCAATAGCCTCATAAGTGTCATAGTGATTTTCTTTTTTCATGGTTTTTGGAGATTGAATTTAAACAGAATTTTTTGACTTTCAAACTCATTTGGTTTTTCTTATACAGAGTCTGGCCCAGAATCTCTTCCACCAGGACCTCTTCCAAATGTCTTGGACAGTGCTGGTGCCCAGGGGAGCCCTGCTGTGGATAGTTACGGCCAGGGGTCACCAGAGGCCAACAGTTTGGTCTCACCCAGTGGGGAAGACCTCAGCCTTCACCCGGTCAGCTGCTCTCCTTTCTTCTCCGCAGAGGGTTGGCTGTAGGCTAGAAGCTTGCAAAGCACTCAGCTAAGAGAGTAATCCTTTTACAGGTCTCCGTTCTGGTCCTGAAGGTGAATGAGGTGTCTCTGGGGATTGAGGTACGAGGTGAGGACCTGGCTGTAGCCCTACAGGCAGAGGAACTGAGCCTCCAACAGCTGGGCACCGTGGGACTCTGGCAGTTCCTGCATGGACAGTGCTCAGGTGAGGATGCTGGGATTTATCTGGGGCAGCTGTAGCTTCTTGCTCCTGTCACTGGGCCCTGACCGTAGCTGTCCTAGTGCCAAGCCCATGGTCCTTCTCTCCTGGAGCCATTAGGAGGAAGAACTCCAGTGAAGCCTCCTTGCAGGGAACCTCCCAGAACTCCTTCTGGGGCTTTGCCTTCAGTAGGCTATTCGCCATCTTCACTTCCCAGGTGCTCCTTAAGCTTATTCAGTAGGCCACTGTCCTCTTCATTTGCGTAGCTGCTGACATCCAACTATATCTGATCAGGGAACTTCTGTCATTCACATTCAATCCTTTGGTATTTGTGCTTTAGAAGATGACAGGAAAAACCTGGGCTTATGGTGCATTCTTCATTTTAAAATTATTTTTTAAAACATTGAGTAGATACTAAGGAATACTTACAAAATATATATAAGATATAAAATAATAAAAATACAATGAACCCATGTACACCACTGCCTAGTTTAATAAACAGAATAGTACCATTAACTTTCAACTCCCCTTTGAAGTCTCCTGAATCTTTTTCTGCCTTTCAGGAGAGAATCACTCTCCTGAATTTTTTCTTTCTGTTACTTTACTTTATAACTCTTCTACATGTTTATATTATCTAGCTTTGCAGGTTTTAGAGTTTTTCTAAATGGGATTATAGTTTGTATTCTTTCATGACTGGCTTCTTTCTTTGATATTCTTCAAATTCTTCTAGGTTATTGAATTAGCGATGATTCATTTTCATTACTATATTACATTCTGTTATATAAATATACTGTTTTTTGCTTTTTAAAAACAACTTTAGGCATAATTTGCATTTATGAAATTGACTTATTGTAAGTATACAATTTGATAAATTTTAGCAAGTTTACAGAGTTGTGCAGCCATTACCATCACCCCTAAAATATCCCTTGTACCCAGTATTCTATTTATTTCTCTATTCTGAACAGACATTTGGGTTGTTTATGGGTTTTGTTTGCTATTTCATATAGGATTGCTTTGAACATTTTTTTTTTTTTTAGATTTATTTATTTATTTGTCAGAGAGATAGAGGGAAAGAGAGAGCATGAGCAGGGGAGTGGCAGGCAGAGGGAGAAGCAGACTCCCCACTGAGCAGGGAGGTCGATACGAGACTCGATCCCAGGACCCTGGGATCATCACCTGAGCCGAAGGCAGATGCTTAACTGTCTGAGCCACCCAGGCGCCCTGCCTTGAACATTCTTCTTTTTTTTTTTTAAGATTTTATTTACTTGACAGAGAGAGAGAGATCACAAGTGGGCAGAGAGGCAGGCAGAGAGGAGAGGAAGCAGGCTCCCTGCGGAGCAGAGAGCCCAAAGCGGGGCTCGATCCCAGGAACCTGGGATCATGACCTGAGCTGAAGGCAGAGGCCTTAACCCACTGAGCCACCCAGGTGCCCCTTGCCTTGAACGTTCTTGTACATGGCTCCTGGTGTGTATGTTAGAGAGTTTCTCGAGGGTTCTCTTCTCTTCTTGAGGATATACTTTCCAGGGCACTAGGGTAGGTATAACTTCAACTTTACTAGATAATGCCAGTTTGTTTTCTAAAGTACCTGAGCCATTATGCAGTTATATCACTATATGAGTTGTGTTCGCTTTGGCAGCACATATACTAAAATATAACTATATGAGCTATTTCCTGTCCTTGCCCACAACTGTGATAGTTCTTTATGGAATTTTGGGGAGATTAGCATGGATCCTTTGGGTGGCTTTTATCAGAGAGAAATGAGAACACCAAGACTTGGAGAAAGGAGGAGATACTCAAATTTATCAGAGTTGAGGGTCCTGTGTTTTAAGAGCTTTCCCTTGGCCTTTAACCCGGTATCTCAGATTTATAGCAAGGCCAGTGTGATTTTGATCCTTGACTTCCCTTCCACCATGAGAGACATGATAGCAAAGTAGCCAAGCCCAGTCTTTGCAGTCAGTCATTGTTGCCTATATTTGAGTTCTGTCCTTGCTACTTACAAGTTGTGTAACTTTGGGCAAGTTATTTTTTGTGCCTTAGTTCCTTCATCTCTGAAATGGGAATGATGATAATACTTTTGGCATACAGTTGTTATGAATATTAAATATATGTAAAGTGCTTAGAATAGTCCCTGACTGTAATTAATGTTTTCTTTTTGTCTCTCCTATCAAAGATATAAGCTTTCAGGAATCCTCAGCTTTGAAGACTGACCACATCAGGCCAGCTGTAGGCCTTCGCTTTGAGGCGGGGCCTGGTGCCGCTGTTCATTCCCCACTGGCCACACAAAATGGCTTCCTGCATTTCTTGCTTCGAGGCTGTGACCTTGAGCTGTTCACTTCGGTGCTCAATGGCCTAGGGCCCTTCTTGGAAGATGAGGAGATCCCAGTGGTGGTTCCCATGAAGATTGAGCTCCTGCACTCCAGGATCACCTTAAAGGTGAGAAGAGCTTTTGAGTTTTACCCTAGACTTTGCCGGGCAAGGAATTCTGGCAGTGATAGCTGTTCACGTCTTCCCTTGTCGTGGTCCAAAGTGGCAAGAATCAAGTGAGGAAATGCATATTAGCATTCTTAGTGTAGGGTGTAGTAATACATAAATGTGTGTTGTATCAAAATTTTCTGGATTTAGGTGAGGAGACCTTGTCTCTGCCATGCAGTGTGACTATGTGTAAATAAGCCCATTAGGTTATCTGGTCCTCAGTCTGACCATCTCTAGAATGGGAGAGACTCAGTTCTGCTTCTCTACCCTGCAAGAATGTCTGGATACATCATGGCATAAAACTGCTTCAAGCTGAATGGGAGGAGCCTGGGTTGTTACCTGAATTTTCCTGAGCTGGTTGGGGGCATCGTGTGGTTTCCCTCTTTCCTGCAGGATGATATCCCTCCCATCTATCCAACATCTCCAGGCCCTGTCCCCATCACTCTGGCCATGGAGCATGTTGTGCTGAAGCGGAGTGATGATGGTGTGTTTCACATAGGCGGTGAGTTGGGCTCGTCAGCCTCCTGGCTTCTCTGCCTTTTTCCTCCTAGAAGTGGGGAGGTGATAACTAGGAATTGTTTGTATGTTGGCAGCAGTTTGTCATTTAGAACCTTAACTTTTCCCCAGCTCCTGCTCAAGACAGACCATCAGCTGAAGTACCTAAAAGTGAGAAGAGGCAGTCTGCCAAAGAACAGATGTTTCTGGTGCCCACAGAAGAAGCTTTTGGACAGCTGGTAAGGACCTAACTGAGCAGTACCTTTCCCACAGACTCTTAGTGGCTCTAATTACAGAAGCTGGTAAAACTCCAAGGGCTGCAAAGGTTGTCTGTGCTGTGTACAGCTAAGTAGTTTGGGCTCCTGTCACCTAGTAGCGACTTCTGGAAGGGGATAGAAGTCGGGAACTGTAGGTGAATGGTTGCTGATCATACATTTTGCCTGTTGCTGTCCTTATAACTGATGAACTTGAAGACAGGCTTAGGTTTTTAGAAAGATCTGGTTGTGTTCTCTTGATCACTAACCAAATTCGTGGATTTTTCTGCTTGAATTCTGACTCCTTGTTCCCTAACCAGATGTTTTTGCAAGGCTTATTATCGTATTTATTAATTGTCAATTTCTTATTGTTCCCCAGGTGAAAGAATTGCCTACCCTACAAAAGGAACTTAGAGAAACTAAACAAGCATTGGCCGATGCCAACCAAGAGAAAGACAGACTACTGCAGGAGATTAGGAAGTATAACCCCCTCTTTGAGCTCTGATAGCAGTGGCTCAGCCATCTGTGCCAAGGAGAGAGGAAATCACCAGCAATAGCACCAACTACGACAGAAGGCACCGTCCAGCATTGAAGAAGTCTGCTAAAGGATGCCAGAGGGACTGGGGTGTACTCAGCTCACTCCTTGGGGTGTTCTCTCTACTAGCTCTTCTGACTTGGGTGGAAGACAGGGCAAAGTATGACCACGTTCTAGAAAATTGGGGGCAACTTTGCATGTGGCTCAGACATGTCTTGCCTATACGAGGCCTTTCGGCTCTCTGCACACCAGGTGGAATCTTGTTGCCATTATAGGGCCATTTTACCACTTAGTTTCATGGTAGAGACATTTGCTTCCTCTACAGGCTGTGCGAATAGGAGAAAGTACCCACCTCCTCAGTCACCACAGAGCCACCAAAGATTCTACATCCCAGAGCTTTCTGTAGGAGACTTGAAAAGTCCTTGGCCTGGGCTTTGGGCATGGTAGTAGATTGCAACAGGAAATAGCCAGTAGGGCAGAGCTAGGAGAGGCACAAGAGTGAGGGAGACCTGGATGCTGCCTTTTTTTTGGAAAGGGAGCCAAGCTCATACCATCTTGGCTGATACTACAATCAGATTTTTCAGGGTTAAGGTTCTTTTCTATTACACTTTGGTCATTGTGATGCTGGGGTAGAAAGTAAACAATAGCAGTGGCTCCATTGTGTCATCTTTCCCTTCTATAACATAATTTATTTGAAATTTAAATCAAGAAAAAATACTGAGCTAGGCTGAAGGTACAATGTGGTAAGAATTGCTAGGGGAGCTTGTGCTGAGCCCACGGTTGCCTGCCTGTCTTCCACAGCTGCATCTCAGAAGTGATTCCTCTGTCTCCCCGGGTTCCCCGGCACAGCTGCTCTCCCAGCTCTGGGACTTTCTACCAGCACTCTCCTTTGCACTTGGTGGTTTGGGAGCTGAAAATGTGTTTTGAACTGTAATGTAAGCATCTCAACTTGTTGCCTCTCATACCCCTCTATCACTGTGGCTTTTTAAAATCATGTAATTTTGACTTAAGTAAAAACAAAAACAAAACAAAACAAAACAAAAACCCCTTCAGCCTAGCTAGGCTTTCCCCTTGCCCCTTGTTAGAGTGATTCCCCTCCCTCTTTCTTTCTTACCTAATTCTTCCCCAGCATTCTACCCTCATTGCTCTGTAATATACTTCAGGCTGTGTTGATTGGACAGAAGTTCATCAGCTAACTCACCTTGAATTGGCAAGATGGTAAAATTAGTGATGTAGTGGTATCACTGAAATCCTAATCACACATGACCTATTGGAGGAAAGAGAAATGTTTTCCTTTATGGACTTGCATATTCTAGTTTTTTTGAGGATAAAAAGAAACATGCATTCAAGAAACAACAAGATATAATTTGTTCAGAATTCTAAAGAATTTTTATTAAGGTTTTTCACTTAAAGCAACTTTAAAAACACCAGTTAATATGAGATATGGGAATATTTTTTCATTCCTAGGAAACAACTTGGAGACTTAAGAATAAATGTCTTTTTGGAGATAATGCTAACAGGGGAAGTTTCCTGGAGGTGGATGCTTGGTTTAACCTTACTTAAGGTTTTTATAAATTACCCGAAAGTAGGATATTATAATGCAGTCAAATGTCACTACTTTCAGGTAATGACAGGTAAGCCAGAAGGGATTTAAAAAAACAAAGCAAACCACAGAAGGCCCACAAGCCAGGCTGTGACAACTCAAGAAAATGACAGGTGAGGTTCAGTCTAGACAAGTGTAAAGTAATAGAAGAATCAGCAACCAGCAAGGCAGCAAGCTCTGTTAGAACTCAGCAAAGTAACCTCACCATTGCTGAGGGGAAGGAGGGGTCAGTGTGCTGGTCTGGCTCAAATGTCCCACCTGCATCATCAGGAAGGACTCATGGAGACAATGAAGAAAACAGGACCTTATAGGAAACCATTTTACTGGCTCAAATTCTCTGTGCATTTCCAGTCACCTTTAGTCTCCAGAATATATGATGAAGAGATGAAAGGTCCAGAGAATAGCAAAAATTATTGGGGGTTGGAGATACTCCCACATGAGGATACAGGTTTAAAATGCCAGCTCCAGCTCTGGAAAGGTAAACGCTGAGGGTAGTGTGAGATGGGATATCCAGTCAAGGGGAAGGTTGTGTTCTCCTGCCATACCCTAGCTCTGGAGCTCAGCCTCAGAGTGGTAAGGACAAGAAAGCACTTCTCCCAGCAAATCAGAAACTTCAGGAGCTCACTGACCAAGAAGTGATGCTGGCAGAGGCTATGTATGGGTGGCAAAGGTTTAAGAGGAATCCTTATATGATGGCCTTGCAATGGAATTACGGAAAACTAGGGCTATTTGGTGAGACACAACTCAAGAGAGTAACTGTGTGTCCCTCCACAGACTCCCCCCTTAGTGCTCCTTTGGAAGGCATAATGTTGAACAAAATGAAATCACTAGACCTCTCAACTATGGCCTTTCTAATGTTGTTACAGGAGGCCTTGAGGAGGGAGATAAGTAGCCGGAAAATAGAATCATTCAAACTTTGACTCATCTGAATTGGTTTAAAATCACATTCTGATTCTCTTTCCCTCCCCTCCTGCTCCCCACCCCTACCCCCACCACCCCCACCATATCCCTCTGGTATCCCTCCGTGCAGAGAAAATGCCTCGTGAGCCTTGCTTGATAGAATATCACTGTAAGCTTGTGCTTGCTGGTAGGCAATAAAAACAAATCTGGCAAACATTCAGGCTAACCCCTTTAATGGCCAGAGTTCATTCAGGTTTCTAGGCTCTCTGGAGTTCTTGTCCAGGTGACAGATGGAGCCCTAGAATTTCTGACTCTCCTATGTGGCATCCTTGGCTATTGTTATCTTGAAATCCTCCTGCAGGAAATGTGGTGTAGGGGTCATCATCCCAGGAAATTTTAGTTCACAATCATCTTGTATAACTTCATACTCCTGTTGATTGGGGGAAAGACTTGCATAATGAAGAAACGTGAACTGGTTGGTAGTTCTCAGGATAAATGTAAAGAAAAAAAAAAGGAAGGAAAATAGTGCTTGGACTGCTTACGATTTCTGCCTTGGAGCTCTAAGACTCTGTGAACAAGAAATACCTCAAGAAAATGTCTGGAGTGATAGCACCACTATCCTTCAAAGACCTCAGCTGCTGCACATAGCCATTTCAGCTGTGAAGCATTTACAACTTTGTACCATCTATGATTGTCGAGATTTCCTGTTTACATGGATGTACTGGAGATCGGCTTTAGTGCATATGGACTGGTTTAAATTCTGAGCTGAGCTGCAGGGACGTTTATTGATCTCAAATTTGTGTTTAACTCGCTGGAATAATTCACCTCACTTCTTTGACTTAAGACTGAAGGAATGGGTTCTATTCTTGTGACGGCTGCTTTTGCTGCTTTCTGTAATCTAACCCTCATTTTG
Organism: Mustela putorius furo; assembly: GCF_011764305.1. NCBI lineage: Eukaryota > Metazoa > Chordata > Mammalia > Carnivora > Mustelidae > Mustela > Mustela putorius. The sequence goes on from NW_025421292.1 coordinate 3,170,023, forward strand.
CCATGGTCCTCAAACTTTATATACCCTTTTCATGGTTCTGAAAGAACAGTTTCTGTATATGGAATGGATAAGGGATAAACACTACCCTACAACACCCCAGAATTTAAATGCTTCCTTTGAACCCATTTAACATGAGTTTCCCCTTATTCTAGTTCAGGGGGGTAATGGAAAGCAGGTAGTTTCAAGTATTGCCATAGTGATAATGGAATTTACCATTCTAAACCTTTGCACTAAGGGTTTGTTTTTTCTCATTTAACACTTGTCTGAACTTCTAAAATCAGTTATAGTAACATCACAAAACAGTGGAAACAAATGAATATTGCTGCAATTCTAGTAGAAAGACGTTTGGTTGAAAACTATGAAAGCTGTCCTGACCTAGTGATTTACCATAGTCATTAGTGTTTCAAGAGAGGCTGGTGTGATGTACCATCCTTCCAGAGACTACAGCCCTCATCTAGATCATCTCCCACCTTCTACCAGAGTAGGAATGTTCCCATTCACCTCTGACGGGTACGGATGGTAGCTGTTGTTGAGTGGGGATTTTTTCCCCCATCTCTAACAACAGACACAAGGAGAAACATTCTCGGAGAACCTTAAACTGTGAGGCTTTGCTAAATGGCTAGATTTGTGATGTACTTTCTCCCTCATTGCTTGTAAGTTTTACCCTTTTCCAATATCTCAAACTGCAATAGGTATAGTTCCTGTAATTGTTTAAAAAAATTTCTGTTAGAGCCGAGGGACTATCTGCCCCCACCTCCTCCCCACCGCCCCTCCCACCGTTTATTATCCAGTCAAGATTTAGCTTGAGTCTTACAGCATTTCTTTCTGGGATGCCCCACTGAAGTGTCTTCTTCACTGGCTAAATATATGTTTAAAGCCATGGGTTTTAATGTAAGATACTAAAAGTCAGATCTGTTGAACTTTGTGAGTCCAAGCTGTTTCCCCTCCATCAGGGTGCTGAACAGAACTGACATCTTTTAAGACATGCTCAGGAAAGCTTCAAAAGAGAACAGCTTCAAAACTCTTCTCCATATGACACTGAATGACCGGGGAAAGAATTCTGGGGATTGCCAATTATATACGGTAGCCTTATTACTGCTAATCACTGTCAATAAAAGGTCACTCCATTCCCCTCTTTTTGAGGACAACAATGAGAATGTGTCTGATGAACTGGAATACTGGTCAGTGTTGAGAAATTTTAATGTTACATTATCTAATCAAACCTTGAGTGTACTGGTTCTGTGAACCACCTGAAAAAAGCAAATTAAACTTACTAAACGCTGGTTGTGGTCTGTTCATAGGAACCTGAAATATATGGGCTTTTACATTATTGTTAAGTGGTTTAAGTACTCTTTTATGAGATAAAATTTTAATGATTCTAATAGAAAATGGGAAGGGCTCAAATTTTCAAAAAAAGCCAAGGCCAGTTCTATTCTGACACCAGAGAAGAATGATGAACTACTCCCCATTCCAACCGGCCAGACAGAAAATGAATACACATATGGCAAGTTGGAAAACAGTTTAATGATCACTCACCAAAATCCATAGGAGAACTTTACATCTTTACAGGGACTAATTTTTCCACTACTGTTGCTATCACTCTGTTCTTCATGGTAGAGTGTCTCAAGTCATAATTTCTGGTTGTTTCATCTACTTAAAACCAGAAGGAAGAAACAACCTAAGTCATAGCAACTTCATGCTTCAGTGCGAAACCATTGAAGCTCTCTTGGAAAGGTTTTCTCTCTGAAAGCAGCGTCCCTGTCTAGAAGATGCTTAAGGCCCATGTACCTTCTTCCAACTAGTCAGAAACAGTTAAATGCCTCAAAATGCCCAGAGGTCCCAATATTTAGTCAAGGCAGGTATGAAACAGGCTGCATGCCTTTAGATGTGATGAGTATCAGAGTTCCGAGAAAGACATTAAAATCATCATGGAATCCTTGGAGGACCAAGATAAGAAAGCACCAGTGCGAAAGTCTCATGCAGCAGCAAGTCTGGAACCAGCACTATTCCCTTCAGTACCAGGCCTTTCTAGGCTTTGGTCTAGAAGAAGATGATTTTTTTGTGCTTTGAGTTGGGGATCTGCCCCTTCGACTTTAACCTCCGAACAGCCTCCCTCATATGTTTGGGTTGTAGTGGTGGCATTTCTCCCCACTTCTCACACACATCCAGTGCTAAACAGAGGACAAAAAGAAAAGTTTCATTGTCACACAAGGACATCATATCACATAATCCCCATAATCCTTCTTAAGCTTGCTGAGGAAATAAGCCAAGATACTGTCCCTTCTTAAGAGAATGCTATAAAACATACCACGTTAGCTTTAGTATAATGGGCAACAGTTTAAAACATAACTTCTGCTTAAAAAGAAAAAGTTTAACTGATGGGATTAGCAATACACAGCAGCTAGGTTCTTCCCTTGACAGACAGAGGGCAGGTCCCATAGGTCGTAACATCGGGGACAACTCCTCATCATATCACACTGGTCAGCACCCAGTGATTGCTTTTCTTGTGTCTTTAATTTGGCAAACAGAAATGAGCTAAGTCCATTGGAGAAAAATATGAAGTCCACTTCTGTCACCCTGGCCTGAGGACAGGAATCCAGAAAGGAGTTTTCCCAGATGTTTCCTTGCCTCTGAGTATTAAAACTTTTGAGGAATAATGGTCATGCTCTCCAGAATACAGGTGCCCCACGTGGTCAACTCCTAGTGCAAATGCAAACTCCCACAAGTGCTTTACCAGGTCCCTTAGTATAGATAGTCTTGAAAGTAAGACCACCAGAGGTTCAATCTCATGTGTATCAATAATAACTCACCTTCTTCTACCACCTCCCCGACGAAAACCTTGGAAATACCAGACATAGCAATAACAACATTCTGAGACACAGAGGTGCCCGTGATGGACTGGATCAGCTTAAAAAAGGACAAAAGATGATGATTAATATAGGCAAGAACTAGCTTTGGAATATGGTACCCCTAAGAATTTTTTTTTCCCAAGAAAGCGGAAAGTGTTTGCTAAAGGCTGGATGTTGAAATTAAGACAATTAAAACAAGGATTTGGGTGTATACTGACCTATATGTTGAGATCCTATCCCTGGAACACAAAACTCTCACTGATAATTGAAGGGCATGTTATTTTTATTTTCCTGCATGAATGATCCACCACCTTGACTAACACTCCACTCAGAATGCTTATGGACATAGCTCTCAAGTCTAGTTCAGCTCTCATAACCAATGGAAATCAAGTATAGCTGTACATCCTTACCCTCTTAATGGCTGCCTTAGGGAAGGCTGACCGGCGATACATTTCATAACGGTTCAGCTGCTCCTCCGAAAAAGAAGAAACCAGGATTCTAGACAAAGATTCAGGTAATTGAGTTGGCTTACAAGAACAAATACTTAAGATAAATTATCACTTCACTAAAAGCAAATCTCAGACAACTAGGAAAAGAATTTTCAAGGGGTCAATAGCATTAGGCTTGGTGCTTACAAGGAGTGAAGATAAAGCATTTTTACTTTTTTAAAAATTAATTTATTTGACAGAGAGAAAGCACAAGCAGGGGGAGCAGCAGGCAGAGGGAGAAGCAGGCTTCCTGCTGAGCAAGGAGCCCAATGTAGGTCTCGATCCTAGGATCCTGGGATCACGACCACTTCAACTTATGAAGGCAGATGCTCAACCAACTGAGCCACCCAGGCGCTCCAAAGCATTTTTACTCTTAAGGAACTTGAGAAAAAGTGAAACACAACTTTCCTTCTACTTTACTAAGAACAAAAACTTAAACAACAATGTTGATCACAGTATACTACACTATCTAGATTGCATGAACTGTGTTTTCAGCATGTGGCTCTCTCTCCCCGTTAACTCTACCTTACCACACATTGATGGTAAAATTTTGATGCATAAATTTTATATTCAAACCAGTAGTTTTCAACATTAACCCACTTGGGGGAAATGTTCTTAAAATATATGGAAAAGAGTTAATGCTCTTAATACTTTCAAATAAATAAAAAGCTGTATTAATTTAGAGAACGAGCAAAGGACACGAACAGGGAGTTTACAAAAATACTAATGGTGAATTCAGGGGAAAAAATAACTACTATTAACTAAAGAAATGAAAATGAAACACCGGGGCACCTGGGTGGCTCAGATGGTTGAGCGTCTGCCTTTGGTTCGTGTTGTGTTCTTGGGGTCCTGGGATGGAGCCCTGCATCGGGCTCCCTGCTTGGTGGGGAGCCTACTTCTCCCTCTCCCTCTGCTATTGCCCCTGCTTGTGCTCTCTCTCTCTCTGTCAGGTAGATAAATAACATCTTGAAAAAATAAAAAATAAAAGGATAAACTAAAATAACATTTTTCATGAACCAGACAAGTTTTTTTTTTTTTTTAAGATTTTATTTATTTATTTGACAGACAGAGATCACAAGTAGGTAGAGAGGCAGGCAGAGAGAGAGGGGGAAGCAGGCTCCCCGATGAGCAGAGAGCCCAATGCGGGGCTCGATCCCAGGACCCTGAGATCATGACCTGAGCCGAAGGCAGAGGCTTAACCCACTGAGCCACCCAGGCGCCCGAACCAGACAAGTATTATAAAGAATGGTATTTAGTAAGAATAGGAGGACACAAACTCATATCTGCTGGTAGAGTGTGAAGTATAACAACTTTTCTGGAGAAGAATCTGGAAATGTGTATGAAGAGCCTTTGAAAATATTTATACTGTCTGAACTGGCGATTGACTTCCAGGAGTTTATTTAGGAAATAAATGGACCAGTATGCAAAGATGTGCTCAAAGATACTCATCTCATCAAAATGGTGTCAAGAGAAAAAGAGAGAAAAAAAAAAAAGAACTACAGGGACTGATTAAATAATTCATCTGCATGATGGAATATAATGCAGCATTGCAACTGATGATTTATGGGTATATTTTAAAAATATTTAGCTATACATATCAAATGGTAAAAACAAGTCTGAAAACAACAACAACAATAATAACAAAAAACAGCCAAAAAACCCCAAATCTGAAAAAGTATATAATCAAATATATACCCAGGGTTAACTCTGGGTAGTGGGATTATAGGTAATTATTTTTTCCATTTCTCTATATTCTCAGAATAATTTGCATGAGCCCATACTACTTTTACAATCAGAAAACACCATGAGGGGTGCCTGGCTGGCTCAGTCCAGTGGAGTGTGTGACTCTTGATCCTGGGGTTGTGGGTTTAAGCCCCATGTTGGGTGCAGAGATTACTTAAAAATAAAATCTTAAAAAAAAAAAAAAAATAACAAAAAAACCCCACAATGAAGCTATTTCATTTTTTAAAAAAGTTACAACCTAGATATATAATTATTGACATGGAAAACATTCACCATACATAATGTGAAAAATAGGTTACAAAGAGTAACATCTTTGAAAAAAATTTTTTCTGGATATATATGTATAGAAAATATCTTAGAGCCCATACACCAGAATATTTAGTTTTTATCTCTGCTGATGTTATTTTTACTTATTTATATTTCCTTAAATGTAACACAAGATATTATTTGCTTTATTATTTTTTTAATACAAAAAAGGAAAAAAATTTAAAGGCCAAAAGAATTTATTAACTTTGTGTGGTCAAGTTAGAGTTCTGACATGGGGGAAAAAAATCAGAAAGTGACTTACTGCATCTTTTGAATCTCATCTTCATCCACTTTTTGCTTCTTCTCTTTCTTTTCTTTGGTATCTATTTTCATTTTTTTGGCTGCAGGAGTAAGTAAAGATGAGTCTTCCCTTTCAACTGCTGTTAAATCTGAGATGTCCTGACTCTTGAGCTGAAAAGATGAAAGAAACCCCATTATATATGTGACTTACTTTCCAGCCTTGGGCATGGTAAGACCTCATTCTCATTACAACACAACAAATCCATTATTCAATAGGTTTTTGATTCCAGACACTGGCGTGTACCATCATCATGAGTAAGATGCACTCTCTCCCCTAAAGAAGTTTATATAGCCCACCTGTGGAAAGAAAACCAGCCAAAGAATCCAGTTTTCCAGTTTAGCTGTGCTCATAGCTCTAGTATGTTTACAAAAGAAATGATGTGCCAAGAATCATGAAAAACACTCCCTCCCCTTGAGCCCACCTTCCTGACCTCATTCTTTAAAGGGGATGAGAGAAAAGTCCTTTCCAGCCAGCCAGCTCTTTTGCCTCTAAATCTATAGATCTCTTTTTTGCTGATGATTCCATCTGTAAAGAATATTAAAAACGAGGCACCTTCTCATCAAAACAGTGTTTCTTTGGATTTGGAACTTGAAATAGTTTTTTTTTAAAGTAACTTCTACCCCTAGCATGGGGCTCGAACTCATGACCCTGAGATCAAGAGGCACATGTTCTATTGACTGAGCCAGCCATGCGCCCCTGGATTTGGATTTGGAATTTATAAGTGAACTTCTCCCACATGTAGTGCTCATTTCTTCCTCTCACTGTATTGTATCATGCACATATTTATGTTCCATTACTAGACTGAAAACTTTTTGAAGGTAGTTTGACTCTTGTTATTTATCTCTCCCCACATAAGCCTTTAGCATAGGTTTACTCATGCTAGATGTTTAACGTCTGTTTAATAGCAATTAAAATCAAAAGACACAACAAACCTCATTAACGGGATTTAACCTGTTTTTCCCAAAGAGGAACTCACAAAAACTCATACAGGAATATGACAGGGTTGAGGTGGGGTGCCTAGGTGAAAGTGAAGGCAGTATACCTTTATTTTTTTTTTAATTTTAAAAATATTTAATTTATTCATTTGACAGATTACAGGTAGGCAGAGAGGCAGACAGAGAGAGAGGCGGAAGCAGGCTCCTCGCTGAGCAGAGAGCCCGATGTGGGTCTCTATCTCAGGACCCTGAGATCATGACCCAAGCCAAAGGCAAAGGCTTAACCCTCTGAGCCACCCAGGCACCCCGGCAGTATACCTTTAAAAACACTTTTCAAGTTCTTCTCTAGTTACCTATTTAGTACAAGTTTTCTAACCTGTGCTTCAGTTTTGATGATTTATATTTCCCCCCAAATGAGCCATTTTTCTTAGATTTTCAAATTTAAAAGATTTTGTTTATTTAATAGAGCATGAGTTGGGGGGTTGGGGGCCCCTATTTTAGAAGGGAGCCTGCCTTGGAGCTGGATCCTGGGACCTCGGGATCACAACCTGAGCTGAAGGCAGACACTTCACCAACTGAGGCACCCAGGAGCCCCTGTTATTCTTTTTCTGGTTTCTTGAGTTGGGTGCTCATTTTCAGCATCTCCTGTTTATTAATAAAAATATATAAAGCTATGAATTTTTCTTTAAATAAAGTTTTGGCCACAGGATTTAATGTACTGTTCCCTTTATTTCTTTAACCTAAAGCCTACTTTAAAAAGTTTAAAATATCCAGGTGCTAGTTTTTTTTTGGGGGGGGGAGTGAGGGTGGGGAGAAGCTTTGCATTATTAATTTTAGGTTTATTGCACTGTACTAACAGGATGTGACGTGTTTTGATTTCTGCTTTTAAGAGTTTGTGTTTTTCTTCGTGGTATGGTATGTGATCACTTTTTAAAAAAAAAGATTTTATTTCATCTTTAGAGAGAGAAAGAGAGCGCACGCGCCAAGTGAGCACACAAGAGCAGGGGGAGGGAGAAGCAGACTCCCTGATGAGCAGGGAGCCTGATGTGAGGCCAGATCCCAGGACTCTGGAATCATGACCTAAGCTGAAGGCAGCCGCTTAACAACTGGGCCATCCAGGTGTCCCTAGATGATCAATTTTTAGAAAGTGTTTCAGATAAAAAAAAATTTAACTTCTGTTGGGTGCAACTAGTGAGCTCTTTATGGGACTAAGCCAATTATTCACATCTTCTCTGTCCTTCAGATCTGTTTTAAAGGTTCCTTCTTAAAATAATTTCATCACATTTTTCTTTTTCTAAAAGTTCTTACTTTATCTTGATGCCACTTAGTGCTCTGAAAGACTGTTTCTATTTAATCCAATGTCCTGCCCCATGATCTCTTTAAGTCCCACAGAAGCTCTAAGACCCCAAAATTCTATTTCTAGAAATGGAACTGAAAGAACACCGACATCCCCGATTGATGCTCAGTTAGGCAACACTGCTGAGCTCTTCGGGTGGCACAACTGATGGGTTTGGGGTATTTATGCTGTAGAGACCTTTGGACATTAACACCCAGGTCACTGGTAATAGTTAAATGTCCAAAGAGGGTAAAAAATGGCTAATCCAGTAACTTCCTCAAAGTCTCCCTTGAAAGATTCTGCAGCATATAAATGTAAGGACCTATTTAGCCAGAGCAACTCCATCTCGGTTAAAAGCCATTTTGTTGTTTGTGCAGTGAACTTAAATTGACCCTGCCTCCCAGAGGAACTTACTTAGAAGCAAGTCTGGAAAACCAGTAAAATGTAGTCAGCTAGTTCCTGATAGCAGAGCCCAGAATACAAGGACGAGTCAAGCCAGATGGAGACATCTAATCAGTACGAAGTACTGTTTGTAACAGTGAGAAGGTCTTGCCCAAACCAAAACGACTCCATCTTGGGAAGGACCACCATCTTATTATTCACACTGAATAATTAACTGACTAAGCCTTCCTAGAAAGTACTATTTGTAACCGTTCCTGGTATGGGGTAATCTTAAATAACAAGTCACCAGACCAGATGGAACTAGCCAATCAACAAGAGACACACAAACCCGGTGGGCTAAGATACCAAGATATGGGTTGCAGTTTCACCCAATAAAAGGCAGCCTGTAAGATTGGGAGGGGTCGCTCTCTTCGGAGGCGGCCCTGACTGGTCAGTCAATTCTTAAGCCTGTAGCCTGGGGGTAGTCCGTCTCTTCGAAGGCGACCCTGACCGGTCAGTCAGTCAATTCTTGAGCCTATAAGCTGGGGGTGGTCGCTCTCTTCGGAGACGGCCAGGGCTGGTCAGTTTGACTTCTAATGCTTGGCATAGAATAAAGCTTCGCATAACTTTCACTTTGCCTCAGTCTCATTTCGTTTAATAACGGACCTAACATAATGACAAAGTTATGCTTGAGGAACATCTAGGAAAAACCATATTTCGGTCAAAGGGGTACTAGGAATCCTGGGTTCTAGCTCTTGGGCTAAGTCTTAGTGTGACATCTGATCCCTATTTCCTCACCAGAAAAACCTTGAGGCTATGTCAGAGTCCCTTAGGGGCGCCTGAGTGACTCCCTGCATAGACCAAGCCACTCCTGATTTCACGGTCGTTGAGTTCAAGCCCCACCTTGGGAATAGAATTTACTTAAAAAAAAAAAAAAAAAAAAAAACCCTCCCTTAGAAGTAGCCTTGATATCTAAGGGGAGGGAATAAAAGTATTAACCCAATGGCTGGGTGTCTAGAACCGAACCAGCATTACAGTTTTGTTTTGTTTTCTCCCTCTCCCCATCCACCTTCGCAGATCTGGAAGGAGTCATGATGAGTTCGAGTTAGCTTGGCAGGGACCAACCAGAAAGCCGGTCCAGCAAGCAGTAACAATCTCTGGCCTCATCAACACTTCTCTCCCTACCTCGCTTTCTTCGGCAGTCGCTTCTTTCAAGTCCCCATCTCCGTCCCCGTCAGTTTCCTCCGGGATTCCGTCCGTGTCGGTAGCTCCTGGGCCCCGGGGAGCAGCGGCCGTTTCATCTGGCTCCCCTGTTTCTCCTCCTTTTTCCGTGGGCGACTCGCAGGCATTATCCATAGCAGCAAGGAAAAGGGGAGAGATCGCAGTCCTGACAGCTCTGGAGCTCCCGACCTAGTGTAATACAGCAGCCCGCAAGCTTACTTCCTGTCGTCGCGCTATGATAACATCACTTCTACGGGTCCTCGGAGGGGACAGTTTGAAGCCCGCGTAGTAGACTTCGGGGCTCCGTTTTAACTCTGAATTGGTTGGTGGCGGATGGAAAGGGAGGATTCAGGGTACAAAATTCAGTTTGTGGATTTTCCTTCCACGTTGGGAAATCAGCATTTGTAAAGGATAGTTGTATTGTTTACTGAAGGACTCCCCCGCTTCCCCGAAACTTCTGCCTTTCTAAAAACGTAGTTAACTCCTTAATCCGCTTTCTTCAGAGTAAAGTTTGGGGACGGGAGAAAACTCAATTCCGTCATCGCCCGTGTAGTGGGATGCGGCTATCTGATAAAACTTAGGCAGGGACTCAACCTCGTACATTTCAGTTGGGTAGAGACCATGGGCCTGTGTGAGTCTCCAGCATTTCTCTTCGGTTCTTTAAATACCTTAAAAATAAATAAATAAAAATAAATAAATCATATGGTTTGAACAGAATTGATCCAATCCATTTGAATCCAATCCACAACTTTTGACCGCTTACTTCGAGCTAGGAACAGTTCTAGTAGCAAAAACACATAGTTTCTACCCAATAAAGCGAGTTTTCCAGTTCACCAGTCCTCAAGATTGAGGTCGGTTTCACAAACGTGACTTCTTATGTCAGTTTAGTTAATCTTATCAAAAGCAAGAGGAAGCAAATCCTGCTGGGAAGGGAGGTCTTCTTCTTCTTCTTCAACTTTTTTGCACTATTCACTTTAACAAGCCATTTCAGAGACTGGGGCCATGAAGAAGTAGAGATGTTTCTATTTAAAATTCTTCCTCTCTTCCCTCATTGAGGTACGGGGCGGTGCATTTTATTTACCTCTGCATCATTAGGTCTCCACATTCACCACATATTTAACTTACACGTGCTGAAAGAATGGGCTTGGAAATGTAGGTGCGCGTTACCATATTTCTCTCTTTGTTTCTACGCTGCCTGGGTGAATTTACCATATTTCCTGAGGGCTCCCAAAACCTTTGGTGAAGGAGCGCACTTTGGTAGGCGCATACAGGTGGGACCCGTTTGCTCCCTTCCACCTGTACAGCGGGTATCTACAAGGCGTTTTCCTCTTGCCCCCGGAGGCCTATCCCGCATATCCGGGTCTATTTCCCGCAGACCAAAGACACCTGTACCCGCCGGCCGAGCCCCGCCCAGCTAGGTGGGCAAGGGGGCGGGGCGCGGGGGCGCGGTGACGCGTGACGCCAGATCCCGGAAGTGACGCGCTCTTGGGGCGAAAAGGCGGGGGGGACGGGGGTGGTGTCCCCGGCCGGTTTGGGGGGTGCGTTGCCCGGAGACGGAAAGTTTGGGAGCCGGAGCGGGCTCGGCCGCAGCCCCGGGAAGGGGGTCCAGGGGGCGGTGGCCCTGGGGATGGGGAAGGAGCAGGAGCTGCTGGAGGCAGCCCGCACAGGGCACCTCCCGGCCGTAGAGAAGCTGCTGTCCGGGAAGCGGCTCTCCTCAGGCTTCGGGGGCGGCGGCGGCTCCTCCGGGAGCGGCGGCGGCGGCGGTGGCCTCGGGTCCTCGAGCCATCCCCTCTCCAGTCTGCTCAGGTGAGTAACGCCCCGGGGCTGGACGGCCGCCCGGAGACCCCCTCTCCCCCGCCCGTCTTCTGGGTCTCCAGAGAGGTCCGCGCTTCTGAGACCCGACCGGGTGGGTTTGCTGGGTGCCCCGGGTCGAGGGCGGGCGGCCCACGGGGCGAGGAGCGCGGGTGCGGGTCTGCGCGGCGCCGGGCTCTCGTCTCGCATCCTGACCCAGCTGAGGAGAATGGTGGGAGTGCCCAGGTGGCAGCCGCCGGCCGCCGCATGGCACAGCCCGGCTTCACCCTCGCCCGCTGTAGGGTGCCAACTGTCCTGTCTCACAAGCCACTTTAGAGCAAAGAAGTATTTATTTCAAATATCCCTCACCTCCTGCAGAATCTTCCACGCCTTGCAGAATCTCGCCGCTCACCTGGAGGAAATTCTCTTGATTCCCCTTCCACCACGCTCCGCAGGACCTAGCTTTTGTTTATATTAACATTGTGTCTGGATTTATTACGTTCAAAGTATAACTTTAGTCCCTCTTGTGTTTAAAGCTCAAATTCTAGCTCGTTGTAGTGAACCTCACTGGATTAGTCTGCTAAGTGGCATATGCAGGATTCATTAAGGGGTTTACTCGTCAAGAAACAAAGCTTTAGAAAGCCTGGTTTAGGAAGCTCAGGGGTGCTTTAAAGTTCTCTGAGACCTGTTGTTAAACCCTTGAATCTGGAGATGTATCGATTTTGAGAGAAAAAGGTCACTTTTGCATGGCTTGGAGGGGGGAATTGGATGTGCTTTGTCAGTGTGAGTAAAATGTGTTTGTTCAGCAGCACTTTCATTGCCTGTTTTCTTTTCCTTCCTTGTTCTTTTGAGGTTTTTAAGAAGTGGAAGTTCATTTAGAAATGGCTTTGTTGGCTTTTGTTCCCCCTTAGTTTATGTAACTTCAATTTGAGTGAGCTTGGACCAAAGCAGCCCAAGGGCCTGATATATTGTTAGGTATTAAGCACTGAGTACAAACCGAGGTCTACACAGGAAGATTTTTAAAAAGCAGTATAAGAGAAGAACTGTCCCCAGGAGTTCTTTTGGGGAGGTTAAAACCAGTGCTCTTTGCTGCCCTTTCTCCAGCTCCTAGAACAATGCTGTCACACAGTTGGTACTCAGGATTCATTGAATGAATAAAAGTATCTCTTAGAGGATGACAAATTTCTAAATAGGCTGATGGTGGTACTGGCAGTAATTGTTAGTAGTTCAGAGAAATGAGGCATAACTTTGGGAATGAGATAGAGACCAGAGCTTCCAGGAGGAGGACTTCAGCTGGCTTTGAAGGATGTGAAGATTTAGATAGGTGAAGTACAGTGAGAGCATTCCAGGCTGGGAAGCCATGATCAGAGGCAGAAGCAGGAAAGGAAACTTATCTGGTGCTAGTGGGGCACTAGAAGAACTTCCTGCCTGTAGCCTCAAGTGGTTGGGCATGATAAAGGGTAATAATAATGAATGGGGTATACTATCATCTTTCAGAGTGACTTAGTCTTTCTTAAGTTTATAGTCCCAGTCCCTAGAGCAGTGCCTGACAACTGATGGGTATTCATTAGATTTTTTTTTTAAGATTTTATTTATTTATTGTTGAGGAAAAGAGAACATGAGCAGGGGGAGAGGAGCTGAGGCAGAGAGAGAAGCAGGCTCCCCACTGAGCAGAGAGCCCAATGCATTACTTGATCCCAGGACCCTGAGATCATGACCTGAGCTGAAGGCAGATGCTTAACTGACGGAGCCACCCAGGCACCCCTTAAAAGATGTACTTCAAATGCATACATTCGGTTTCATATCTTCCCTGGATTACTCCCCCGCCCAACCCCTGCATTACTTTGATATATCTGTAGTTCTGATGTCTGAGAGATGAGAGAAAGACTATACAAGTTTGGAGGTGACTATCTTTAATTAGCTGAATAGTGTAGCATTTGGAGGTTTGCCAGAAATACCTTAACCCCTAGTATATCCTGCTGAAGTGAGAAACTTTCAAATACCTCCCACCTTCAAGTACGGATCAAATTACTTTTACGGCTCACACTCAGAGACTGTTGAAATTTTGCTGAGGATTTCGCTGCCATGTAGTTAAGCAAGACTAGGAAATCTTTGTTGACCACAGCATTTTTACTTTGGGCCTCATGCTAAAATGTCCAGTCTCTTGTCATAAAGTGTGCATGTATCTCCATTTCCTTGCATAAGACAGCTGACCCCTGACTTGCTCTTGTGTCTCTTATGGAGATGGTAGGTGGCCTAAGAGCAGCCCCAGCCTGTCATCCCTGGGATTCCTAGGGGCAGGGAGGCTCTGCAGGCACTAGTTACACTAGGTGTGTCATTAATTAGAGGTGATTCTTGTTCAACCTAGTGAAAGATTTCTGAGCAGCTGACACTATATTTAAATAATCCCTAGGTCAGCATGTCCTCCCTTTTTAGGTTTGGGAATTTCCCTGTCCCACACTCCCCACCTCCAAAGACCCTTAACAAGAGCTGTGGAATCATAGCTTCAGATCTGGCCTTTACATTAGCTGCCGTACCCCACCCTCACTAGTAGTGCCACTGCAACATGTGTCTGTCCAGCTGTTTGACCAAGAAAAGCTGGCACGAATGGGAGCTTACAGCTGCAGTGGATATAAATGTTCTAAACCAATACGTGTGTTTGCCCCATTCATCTATTTATGAGCCCCCCCCCCCAGTTCCACAAAGGTTTTATGTTTATTCTTAAGCTACAGAATGCTCCCTCTCTCACCCCATCTCTTTATTCCTACACTTCTTGGGCTTAGGTCTTAACTTCTTAAAGCCCTCCCTAATGACCCTAATACACACAGATCTCTCAGGCTTCTACTTGTTTGGAACCCATCATCTGGAGTGTACAGTAGCTCACTGGCTTATACTTTACTTGGCTAGCTTTCCTAGTTTATTGCTTTGTCCTGTTAGTATAATAGTTACCTATAGTAACACTCACCAGTTGAGAATGTACCAGAGAATCAGAAAGTCAGCAAAAACTTTTAGGGAAAAAAAGTTGTTATAGGGACACCTGGGTGGCTCAGTGGGTTAAAGCCTCTGCCTTCGGCTCAGGTCATGGTCTCAGGGTCCCGGGATCGAGCCCCACATTGGGCTCTCTGCTCAGTGGGGAGCCTGCTTCCCCCTCTCTCTCTGCCTGCCTCTCTGCTTACTTGTGATCTCTCTCTGTCAAGTAAATAAATAAAATCTTTAAAAAAAAAAAAAAGTTGTTATAAACTTCATGTCTTTTGGACCTTCACGTATTTACTACATATTTATTCCAAGGCAGTACAGTATATTGTTCCGCAGTCCGCCTGCCTGAATTCACAGTATACTCCCCCCAGAGACTAGCTGCTTGATTTTATACAAATTATGCACCTGCTTGGAGCCTCAATTTCTACATCTGTAAAATGGGGACAGTATTGTTTGTGTTGTAAGTATCATCTTAGATACTGTGTGTAAGATACTTCCATAGTTTCTTGTGGAATGCTCATTGTAAATGCTCCCTGTTAACCATCCTCAGGTCAGTTCAGCCCGTGCAGTTTTGCCATACCATCCCTGCTGTATGGAAAGTACCATGCCAGACATATTATAAATGAGGTTATTTAACACTTCAGAGTGTGTTTTCTGGGCTATGGCAGATTAGAGATAGTACATAAGGGAGATCGCCTGCTTAGGTAGGCGCATTAGTGATGTTCGTTTATCTAGTGTTTACCTGTCATCTACTTTGTGCCCAGGCGGATTGCTATGTGTGCTGCAAAGTTTAGCTCAGACCCAGGACATAGTAGGTACTTAAAATTAGCCCCTCTCCTGATACATGGTCTGTTTCCTTATGGCATTTATAGCAGCATATGTCTGTGTGACCAACTGACAAAATAAGAGTAAAAGCAATTAAAATCTATCATAATTTTTCCCCACTAGTAATTTGAGACTATTAACTTAGATGTGCATAGCCCTACACACTTGCTTATGCCCCAGGCATCATTGTACTGTACCTTAGTGCTTTAATTTCTGTTTATTATGACTCTTAGCCATCAGATACAGATGAAATTATATTCAGTGTAGCATGTTAATGGAAGTAGGAAGAACATATTTTAGTTTTTTTATCCAAAATGATTCAAATATAATTTTTGTTACTTAAAAAAGCAGCAACAGATTATTTAAAAGCATAGTTACCTGAAATGTCTAGTCCTAGAAAGATTCTGGGTGGCATGAATTTTGCTTTATATAATATGATTTTCATTTTCTGATTGTTGAACAGATGTATGCCTTCAGTCAGTACCTTGGAACAGGCACTGTGTTAAACTTCTGTTTAACTCATGGTGTTTTTCAGCCTGCGCACAAATTCTCATGTAATGCAGAGTTTGATATGTTGGTGGTCATACTGAAACTACTGATTTCCAGGAAAGCAAATTCTAGATGAGAAGACAGTAAGATTTGGGTGGAAGTGAATTCTATCTACTAAAGGGCAAAAATACCTGAGAAAAGGAAATGTTGTAAGAAAACATCATATATTAAAAGTATATAGAATTATGAGGTAAATACTGATATATGTGAACGATATAAAGTGAAATGCAGGGGCCTTTGGGTGGCTCAGTGGGTTAAGCCTCTGCCTTTGGCTCAGGTAATGGTCTCAGGGTCCCGGGATCGAGCCCCGCATTGGGCTCTCTGCTCAGCAGAGAGCCTGCTTCTCCCTCTCTCTCTGCCTGCCTCTCTGCCTACTTGTGACCTCTGTCCACCAAATAAATAAATAAAATTAAAAAAAAAGTGAGATGCATTTCTGAGGGTTCAGAAGCACAGAGAAACTAAACCAAAGGCTAGCATGAAGGAATAGATTATATCATGGTTTAGGGGAATTCTGTACTTAATTTCTCAAGCTTAAGAGTGAATAAGAAAAGAAACCAAGGAGGCTTACTGGAGAAATCGGAAAATTTATAGACCTTAGCATTAAATGTGGCTATAAATTGGGTTTTACTCTACGTTTTGGGTGGTGGGGGAGACTGTCCAGAAATAGCTACAGTTTGCCAAAATAAGAAATACTTTTTGAAATAAGGAATGAAGAATGAAAGCTTTTGAAAAATGGACCCCACTTTGGGGAGAATAAAAAGTTCTTCCAATATCAGAAGATATGACAACTTATTCATTGGTTTTTAAGAAAGATTCCTAATATTTATGTCAGGAATTCAGACTTAAAAAAAAAAAAATGGTTAACATAACCATTCCATTGAAGTGGTCCTTCAAAGTTCACTCCCCAGAATGATTGTGTAGCTTGGCAAGACAGCTTTTCTCATGATGGCCCTGTTACTTTTGTCATCCCATGGAGTCAGATTTCTTTTGAATAATACCTAACTTGAGCAAAATGATTTTAACATCCTAAGGAAGAGGACAGTGCTGACTAAGGACTATAGAATGCAAGGTCCTGAAGCAGGGTCTCATGGGTTTATGTGATCTAATTTCTCGTTCTTTCCAGTGAACGCAACAAAATAAAACCAAACACAACTATCCGTTAGGATAACAGTTTTCGAGATCTTACACTAAACACTCTTAATTCATTAAAAATGGTTTTTAAAGAACTTCTTAATATATCTTTTAAAGTATGATTTTATTGGGATAGCGGTCCTTTCCCTTTATTTTGGAATTGCTGTATATTTTTGCTTTCTGTAAAGCAGAATATGATTTTTTGTGTGGTTATTTTATATCTAAAAATAATGCCTATCTTAAACTAAGAAAGGCATGTACTTGTAGAAAAAGATAAATTTAACAGAAGTTTGAAAAGTCAGACATTTCCCTTTTTCTGAATTCTCCCAATTTAAGTTCGGCTTTTTACCGTCTTAGTTACGAAAATTAGAGACTGGACACAGTGAAACAGTCTTGTGGTCTGAAGAATTTGATTTGTATCCAGTCAGCTTAAACATATTCACTTGTCCTGGGAGATTGTGGTCCCAGTGAAAGTTGCATCCTTGGCCAGAAAAATCCCTTCAGAAGGCTCTTTTTTTCCTCTTGGTATGCTCACCCCAAACAGCTTTGAATTTTGGTTTGCAAAAAGGAAATTAAGGCTGTTTCTACCCTAGTTTACAGGAGGGAAAGTAAAGTACTGGGTTTTATAGCCCAGAGACACCAAGGAAACCCCAAAAGTAGATAGTGGAGAGTTTGTTCTTGGAAATGTCAGGCTCTCCTGTGGGTAGGAACTTGGTCTCTTCTGGACAGCTCTCAGAAAATGTTCCACACACTGATTTCCAAAAGATTACTGGGAGATTTTCTGTGGTGTAGAAAATTACATTGTTACGTTGATAGAACATCTTCAAATAACTTTGGTGTGGTTAGAGTTAATGGTAGTAATACTAGGAATTATATGTTATGGCTTCGTATTTATCTTTTCTTAGTAATTTGTAGATCAAGTTTGTTTAGTTTACAAATCAAAAAGAGTTTTTAAAACGAGTCAGTTGTCTCTGCTTAACTTGTGATATCATTACCACTATTAAAAGTGGTGGGGAAAATCCAGGAAGCAGAACTGCCCCCTGACTTGCTTAACTAGCGAGGGATATAGCATGGCTCCTGAAGGTCAGGGTCTGATGCAGCTCTGCCTTGTGAGGTAGGCAAGTTATGTAACCTCTCTGAGCATCTGTGTCTTCATATGTATGTGTATAATGGGCCTGGAATAGTATGTACTTCCTGAAGCAGCATCACATGAGCTAAAATATGGAAGGCAACATAATGCCTGGCACATGGCCAAAGACTTGGTAAACCTTGGCTGTAAAATCATCTGATGGGAGCCCAGTGCTTGCCGCCTTTGATTAAACGGAATGATTTCTATTGATGCCATTTCAAAATGTATAATAATTGATAGCAGAAGCTCCCAGACTTTTTAAATGTGAGTCCCATTTTTAGAAGCAAATGGTAATAGTGGCAAATTACAAACTGATACAGATCTTCAATCTTTTGTCTGAAACTGTGGGGTTTAGTATCCAAAATTTTGGGGTTGTTGGAGAGTAATAGCAAGCTGCTAGTAGAATCTGGGTCATCACTCTGAAACGTATTACCACAGTGAAATCTGTCAATATTCACAGTAAAAGGGATAAATTTGAAGAAGCTCTGTATCAGTTTAAGGCAGGTTTTATACCTGACTACTTTGCCACTAACTTTAAAAAATTTGTTTTCAGAGATTTCTAGATATCTGAATTGTAAATAAGGGATCATAGATCTTTGTATTTATTATAAAAAATTGCTAGATACGTGAAAGCACACAGAAGGAAATAAAATCTTCTGTAATTCCACCACCTAAAGGAATTAACTGTTTCAATTTTGGTGTTCATTCTTGGTCTTTTTTTCTGTAAAGTTTTTTTGTTTTTTTGTTTAGTTTTGTTTTGAGCAGAAATGACATTGTTCTGTATGTACTTTGTCTCAGAACTTCATTTAATATATTATAAACACCTTCCTATCATTTTCTCTTCAACTTCATTTTATTTTTTTTTTTAAAGAGTTTATTTATTTGACAGACAGAGATCACAAGTAGGCAGAAAGGCAGGCACAGAGAGAGGAAGGGACACAGGCTCCCTGCTGAGCAGAGAGCCCGATGCGGGACTCGATCCCAGAACTCTGGGATCATGACCTGAGCTGAACGCAGAGGCTTTAAGCCACTGAGCCACCCAGGTGCCCCTTCAACTTCATTTTAAATGAATAAGTGGTATTCCACAGTGGGTATGGACTGTAATTTACTTAGTCCCTCTTCCGCCATTAGACATGCATTTGTTTTTAGTTTTCTGCTATTGGAACAGTACTGGGATGCACTGTCATGTATATAACATTTTGTGCACACTCATGCTTATAACATTTATATACTCAAAATAGTAGATGTAATTTGAGTATTCAACCATTGCAAAAACCCCATATGCCATTGTATTTGAGGACTCTTACAGTAATTCAAATGCCCCTTACATCTCCTGGGTCCTTCTGATTGGAAAGTAATGAAGTAATGTACTGATCTATGGCTGCTAAATGTTACTTATATTTAGAAAGTTACCTTTGTGCAGGCATAAGATTTTTAATGGTCAAGTTGGGGCCTCTCGGGTCCTTCTTCAGAGGCTAATGTTTAGTAGAGGGCCATTAATAACACAAATGCAAGGAGCAACATGCTCCGAGAAAAACAAGACAAAAGCCATTTTCTTTTGTTCTAGTTTTTATTATGGGAAATTTCAAACATATGGAAGTCAAGAGAATAAAATAATGAATCCTTGTGTACCGTGTGTACTTGTAAGACAATTACCAGCTTCTTACCAATTTTGTTTCTTTTTAATCAGGTCTCCAACTTAATTATTTTGAAGAGAATCCCGTATGTCTTATTACTCAGTACATGTCTTTAAAAGATAAGGACTCTTTAAATATTCACAATACGGTTGTCACATCTAGAAAATGGCAGTTTCTTAAAACCATCAGATGTTTAGTTACAGTTCAAATTTTCCATATTGTCTAAAATATTTTATATTTTACAGCTGGTTTGTTCAACTCTATATCCAAACAAGGCCCAAACTTTGTATTCATTTGCTATATCTCCCAGTCTCTTTAGCTCTCTGGGTTTCATCTCTGTAAATTTTTTCTTCAGTTTATTTGTTGAACAAAAAAAGGTATTGTGCCCATTTCCCACAGTGTGGGTTTTGCTGATTGCATCTCTGAGGTATCACGTAACATGTTCATCTGTCCCTTGTAGTTCCTGTAAGCTGGAAATCAGATCGGGAGACTTGTTTTCATTCAGGTTCTGAGTTTTTGGCAAGATTTATTCCTGGGGGTGCTGTGTACTTTCTTCATTTAGTCTTTATTTTTTTTCGTGATATTGGCAACCATTGGAGATCACTGCCTTGATCCATTTTGCCTTCACTTATTAACTAGAAGACTTTTTTTTTTTTAAAAGATTTTATTTATTTATTTGACAGAGAGAGAGATCACAAGTAGACAGAGAGTCAGGCAGAGAGAGAGAGGGAAACAGGCTCCCTGCTGAGCAGAGATCCCGATGCGGAACTCGATCCCAGGACCTTGAGATCATGACCTGAGCCGAAGGCAGGGGCTTAACCCACTGAGCCACCCAGGCGCCCTAGAAGACTTTTTTTTTTTTTAAGGGAGAGAGAGAATGCAAGTGGGAGCAGGGCAGGGGCACAGGGAGAGGGAGAGAGAATCTTAAGCAGGCTCCATGCTCAGTGCAGAACCCGACATGATCTCATGACCCTGAGATCATAACCTGAGCCTAAATCAAGAGTTGGACACTTAACCGACTGTGCCACTTGGTACCCCCAATAATACCTTTTAAAAATGTGCTCTAAGACAAGACTGACAGCTTTACTTTAGTATGAAAAGAAATTGAATTGGTTTATAATGAGTAGGTGTTATGTGTGTTTGTGTATTTTACTTGAGTGATATTTCCTAGTTTGCGCTGGTTCATCTGGCCATTTACAAATCATGTGTTCTAATCTTTGAAAGTGTAGATCAGCTAGCTTCTAATCTTTGTTCTCTCTTTAGTTTCATGCTGGCTGTGGATGGTCCTATAGATGACAAAGCCTTAAAAAAGATACTGTAGGGATAGGGACTTAAGTAATCAAATTTTCTTAGGTTGCGCTTTTGGAAGACCAATTTTATTTTATTTTTTTAAAAAGATTTTATTTATTTATTTGACAGATCACAAGTAGGCAGAGAGGCAGGCAGAGAGAGAGAGGGGAAGCAGGCTCTCTGCTGAGCAGAGAGCTCCATCCCAGGATCCTGAGATCATGACCCAAGCCGAAAGCAGAGGCTTTAGCCCGTTGAGCCACCCAGGTGTCCCCTGGAAATGGTTTTCCCACCAGCTTTATGGGTTGGCTCTAGATAAGAAGGTGGATGTGTCAAGCTGAGTTGCTATTTAGATTATTCAGTCTCATTTGTTACTCTGGATATGTTTTATGGTGTTACACTTTCTACATGAGCATTGAAGAATCCACTGAATTGTCTTTCATTAAGTATACCAGCACATTTCTCTGTGTAATTATTGTTGATTTCTTTTATCGCATTGGGAGTGTCCGTTCACAGCTCTGATTTTGAGTTCCTGTTCTGACATCTGTGTGTTTTCTTTGCTTGGTTAGGAGCTCAACTATATACAAAAGCATTTCTTTTGTTACCTTTTTGTCATTGATTTTATGTATTTCAAGTAGGGGTGGGTGGTTCGGATCTGGGTCCTTCTGCCTTGGCCCAGATTCCCTCCTTTGACTAGCCATACACACGGTGCATTGTGGAGTCAATTTAAAAGTGATAAAAGCAGCACATAGAACCATTTTTTTTTCTTTTTTCTTTTTGACAGTTGCTGGGACAGTTAGCATTCTACTTTAGAGATTTTGACCTCTCTTAGTCAATGACAGCATCCAGCGCTATTATACTGACTGATTTCCCGGCACTTTCACGTTGGGCTCTCAGATTCCTTAGAGAGCATTTTCATTAGTTAAGATGAAAAAATGAAAATAAAAGTAAGAGAAATAAACTGAACTTCCAGCATGGTTGAGTTGGATGGTGCATGGTTCTTACCAAGACTGAGGCTGTGGCTCTGTCTCCAGGTGATGGGATCCATCCTTTGTCATGATAACACTGCATGCTTATCCCTGGCCGTGGTGACTAGAGGCAACATGATATATGGGATTAGCCAAGCCTTTTACTGTGCCTGGAAAAGCCCCTCCAAACCACCTATAATACCAGTAGTCAGCATACATCAAACGTTCACTGATAGTGGAGTAGTAGCATTGATTTTTACATTTGGAAGGCATTATCAAGTGCTTGTCTTTCCTAGGATTAAGGAAGTAAAAATTTCTTATTGTCCATCCTGTTGTGCATTTTGTGACTTTCAGCTTTGCACATGTACAGTTAGATCTCCTAATTAGAATCGTTTTCAGTCACAGCAGAAGTTTAAAGTCTCAGGGATTTTTATTTTTTTTAAGGCACATTCTGTTGTTAAAGATTGGAACGTCTTTAGTCTTACCTGTGAAAGGTAGACAGAGTGGTACTGTTACTTGAGGTATCAGCCATTATAGAAAACACAAGCTAGTTTATTTGGAGGTGGTACTTTATTTAACCTCAGAAGATCCTTCTTAAAGGGTTTCTCTGCTTGTGTCACAAGCCTTCTTCTCTGAGTAAACCAACCTGTTGACTTTGTTTCCTTTCACCTGAGTAAGCATTCGTGGTGATTTTCCATTGTTTCCTTTAAACACAACCCATTTCTCTGGTTATTTTACCTTTTGAATTATTGTCAAGATCCACTAAAAAGAATTTCAGTGACCAGGAGAGTTTACAAAACACATCAGTTCAGGGCTATTTATGTGAATCATTGTAAGATTCTTAGGCCTTCTTTGTTTGCTTTTAGATCTTTAGCTCTTCTCTGGGCCTGGTAAGGAGCCCCTAGTCCTGGCTCTGTTTGTAACTCTTCATGCATTGTTCCCTGCTCTTCCTCTGATCCAGTTTGACAAAGTCTGTGCATTGAGTGGCTCTTACTCTTATCCTAGTTGGGTCTGGCTACCCGATTCTTGCTTCTTGAGGTTATCCCCCTGCCATGATAAAATTTGGAAAAATCCAGCCCACATTGCAGTGTCTGGGGTAGTTAGCTCATGAGTGAATTCCCAACAGCTCAGAGTTGCTGTAAATTGTACTGTAGGTGGGTATGCACCTGTGTATTTTCTCAGTCTACCTTTATAATATGCCTAGTAGATAATTATTGTTATTCCCGTTTTGCAGATGAAGAAGCAGAGAGAGGTTCGGGGACAGGTTAAAGTGACCAGCACAGGGCCACACAGAGGGGTGCAGAGCCAGGAGTCTCTCTGACTCTAGAACTGTAGCTTGCTTAGCACTCCGTGTGACCACTTGGAGAATTCACTCTCTTTGGAGGAGATTCAGACATTACAAACTATATGCTTAGGTAATATTTTACAAAAAAAAAAAAAAAGATGAATTTGGGGTTTATTTATTTTAATTTAATAGGTGCTTTTATAACACTTACTTTGTGCCATCCACTTTCCTAAGCACTTTACAAATACTAACCTTTTTGTTCTCATGAAAGCTCTTTGAGGAAGCACTAGTATCTTTGTCATTTTATTGAAGAGAAAACTGAAGAACAGAAAAGTCACGCACTTTTCTTGCGCCAGGTAGTAAGGAAGTGGTAGAGGTTGATTTTGAACCCAGGCAGACTGGCTCTGGAGTCCTTGCCCCTTAGTTTTTATGCAACTGGGGATTCTTCCTTTTATCCAAGAATGTAACACAAAATCCCTTTAGAACACTTTGACTACATAAAGTGAGAGACTTATTTAAAAAAAAAAAAATTGGCAATTTCCTTGGAATATAGGAAAATTAGATGAGGGGAATGTCTTTAAACTTATGCCAATAATATATTAGTTTAGAGGATATAAGGGAATGCCCCGCAGCTCACAAAGAGGAAAAATCCTCCCATATTGCTTCTTTCAGACTTTTCTTCTAGGAAATTCCCATCTTCCTCTCAGGCAGGTTAATGCATTCATGAATTTCATCTGGGAGAAAATTCAGCCTACCCCATCCCCCTTCCCCAAGTTCAAAGTGATAAAGGTTTGTTTTGGACACATGACTGCCAGATGTACCACCAAGGCCAAAGTGTGTGCAAGAGAAGTAAATCTAAACAATTGGCAAGAAACCAGAGGCCTGTGTATTTGAAGTTATTTCAAACTCTTGCTCTGCACTCTGCTTTTTAACAGTTCTCTCCACTCCTCCTACCTCATTGGTGATTGATGACCACATTTTTTTTTTAAAGATTTTATTTATTTATTTGACAGACCAGAGATCACAAGGCCGAGAGGCAGACAGAGAGAGGGGGAAGCAGGCTCCCTGCTGAGCAGAGAGCCCTATTCAGGGCTCGATTCCAGGACCCTGAGATCATGACCTGAGCCAAAAGCAGAGGCTTTAATCCACTGAGCCACCCAGGCACCCCATGTGACCAAATATTTTATCTCAAATAATAAATTTGACAAATAAATTTGTCCATAAAATGATTTTCAGAGAATATTATCTGACCAGTTCAAATGAGCTTTGATACTACTTTGAAGCCTGGGATTTGAGGATAGGAGAAATCAGTTACGGTAAACCTAGGTGCTTTAATCTTTACAGTTCTGTGACAGAGGTACTGGTGACCACATAATTGATGAGATTCAGAGAGGTTAAGTGACTTGCGGAGGACTAAGGTTTTCCATTTGGGCCTTTAGAGTTTATTTAAAGAAAGAAGTCTGAGTCCCCAGTTTTTAGAAGTAGAAGGGAAATGTTGTATTCTATATTCTAGTTATTTAACAGCTCTGAGAAGACCTATGGGTCCTATATACTTAGCAGTAATAGAAGAGCTCTATTACTTTTTTTTTTTTTTTTTTTAAAGATTTTTTTATTTATTTATTTGACAGATCCAAGTGAGAAGACCTAGGAAACAGGGTCCCTGCTGAGCAGATACGATGCGGGAGACCCAGTATGATAGCAGAGCTTAACCCACTGAGCCACCCAGGCGCCCTAGAGCTCTATTACTTTTTATCTACTATTGCAAATACCTCAGATACTGAAATTGGCAGAGATTCCAGATTTGCTACTTCTTAATCTATTGCTATCTCCATAATTGTATGTTTAAGACCTAGCTGGAGAATAGTTTCCTTGCTAGTCACTTACCAGCAGCCCTTTTGCCATCTTTAGCAGACCCAGAGCAGACTTTCAAAAAGGTTTTTAAGTAAATGATCCAGGCTTTAGTGCATCCTTATAAAGTTTAATGATTTGGTTCATTTTTTAATTTTTAAAATTCTTTAAAATTTTATTTATTTTTTTAACATTTTATTTATTTGAGAAAGAGAGCACGGATGGGGCGAAGGAGCAGATGGAGAGGGAGAGAAAGAATCTTAAGTAGGTTCCATGTCCAGCGTAGAGCTCAACACAGGACTGGATCTCATGACCCTGAAATCATCACCTGAGCCCAAATCAAGAGTTGGAGGCTTAACTGCTTAACTGATGGAGCCACCCAGTGTTTTGTTTTTTAAAGAAAGAGTGTATAAGAAATTAGGTTCCAGTACTTTTACTTATTATGCTTTGTCAATCAAAAATTTTTTTTCTGTACGAACTAAATTGGCAAATTAAGCAGAGGTTTAATAGAGACGGCTAGCCCTTGAGATCCTTAAGGGTGGTGCTGATTTCTGTCTTCTCTCCAAAATGGGATATACATATGTGTGTGTGTGTGTATAAATTAATCCCCCCCTTTAAAGATTATTTTTTGATTTGTCAGACAGAGAGAGCACACACAAACAGGGGAAGTAGCAGGCAGAAGGAGAGGGAGAAGCAGGCTCCCCTCTGTGCAGGGATCCCAATGTGGGACTCAATCTCAGGATCCTGGGATCATGACCTGAGCCGAAGGCAGATACTTAACTGACTGAGCCACCCAGGCATCCCCTTAGTCAATCAAATTGATAGAGCTTTTCTTAATGTCTTTCCTTTACCCATTATGATCTGTTAGATGCATAATCTTTAGTTACCATCACTTCTGTTTACCTCTCTTTAATATTTACTCTTTTGTGAACTGTATCATGAATTTACAAAGAGAACTGAAGAAAATTGTAGCCCAGGTATACTTTAGCTTCTGCTTATTCAGTAGGCAGGTATTTATGAAGACCTAATTCTTTTGAGTAATTTTTCATAATCATTTAAAAATGCCTATGTTTGGGGTGCTGGGGTGGCTCTGTGGGTTAAAGCCTCTGCCTTCGGGTCAGGTCATGATCCCAGGGTCCTGGGATTGAGCCCCGCATTGGGCTCTCTGCTTGGCGGGGAGCCTGCTTCCCCCCGCCCTTCTGCCTACTTGTGATCTCTGTCTGTCAAATAAATAAATCTTTTTATTTTTTTTTTACTAAATCATTTTATTTTATTTATTTGACAGACTGAGATCACAAGTAGGCAGAGAGGCAGGCAGAGAGAGGGGGAAGCAGGCTCCCAGTTGAGCAGAGCCCGATGCGGGGCTCGATCCCAGGATCCCGAGACCATGACCTGAGCCGAAGGCAGGCTTAACCCACTGAGCCACCCAGGCGCCCCAAATCTTTAAAAAAAATTTAAAAAATGCCTATGTTTGCTGAAAGGAACACATACGTAATTGTAAATTTTGTATAAGCTGATGGTACTAACATAATGATGTAGTAGAAGCTAAACCCAAGACTTATTTTGTGTGTGTGTGTTGGGGAGAGGGGAGGTCCTGTTGTAATTTATAAAATTGATTGCTTATAACTTGTTTGTTTTTATCTTGATATCGATACTTCCCAATTGGCTTATTGTAGCCTTTGGTCATCGTTCTAAAAAACCAACTACCCATAAGCCACTTCTTTAAAAGTCAAATCACCAGGTAGAAATACACTTTTTTTGGTGGATCAAATCAGCTGTGAGTTCAGACCACGAGTCTGGGTCTTTGAAAAAAATGTGAATGTTATCTAGAAACATAATGACCACCATTTAATTTATTTATGTGTATATATACACATACATAATTTTTTTTGAATGTTTTCCTCTTGCTAAGATGTTACCTGATTTTCTTTTGGTGATGAATTAATGAGGTTATTGGAGTCGTCATATGATGAATCTGGCTGGCATCAGATTTCTTCATTAGCAGGTACTAGGGACTTGTGAGATTTTAACACCGATAGGCTTAACCTGCTGCTTTTTATCATTGTTTTAATTATGATTCATAATTTTTTTTATTTACTTGAGAGAGAGAGAGAGAGCACGCACGAATAGGGGGGAGGGGCAGAGGGAGATGAGAGAGAATCTCAGGCAGACTCCCTGATGAGTGTGGAGTTGATGTGGAGCTCAATCCCATGACCCTGAGACCAAGAGCCGGCCAGTCAACCAACTGAGCCAGCGAAGCACCCCTTGAGTCACATTTGTTTTAACCTCTTTGTTTCTCACGGCACACACTTGGTCTGGTCTTTGGGTTCGTGTGGCTATCTCGGTTTGAGTGGAACAATATCTAAGTCTTATCTCTCTCCCTTCATGGATTTTGGTTTTAGCCTTTTATATGTTGTTGTAGATACCTGGACAAAACCTGTAAATTAAGCTTTAAGTTCTTCTTCTTTATAGAGTTCTAGCTTGCTCTAGGGTTTTCTAGATCCCTGGAATCTGGAAAGTACATAAGTCTCCTACTTTTAGCCCCAAGTCTTTCCATGTGTGAATTCTGAAGGGAAGAGGACATGGGCAAGACAGAAAAATCAATCTGCAGGAGACATTGTCCCCAGGAACCTTCCTCTTTCTGAGTGCACCCTGCCTCTGGGACAGCGCATGGAAGGGCAGGAGACATTGTCCCCAGGAACCTTCCTCCTTCTGAGTGCACCCTGCCTCTGGGACAGTGCATAGAAGGGCAGTCCCTTGGGGCCTTCCACCTATTATCACTTCAGCCACACTCTAGCTGAATGACCTTGGGAATGTTTTATCATTTCACTTGTATCTCAGTTTTCCCATCCATAAAACAAGGCAGTGTTTGCAGCGTGTCCTGTCAGGGGTCCCAAGGAAGGAACATCAGCATGTCATAAAGCAGTTGCAGAGTCAGACCAAAGCTTACTGTCCTCATGCTGTGTGCTGGAACTGGGCCAGGCCTTTGGTGTACCTTGTCCAGAAGGGTAGGTCAGGAGAGGAGGAAGTCTGTCTGTCTGTGGAGTGTAGAAGTGGGCCATTGCTCCTCCTGCTCTTGAAACTTTCATAAACAAACACTGATCTCTGTATGTTATACATACTGCTGTAGGAGATATTTAGGAATACAAAATCTGTCAGTTCCCTTAAGAAATTGGCCTGATTCATGGGCTGTCACAACTGTTGGGTTTTCCATTAGGCCAGAAGGATATTATTTTATATTTATTGTATTATTGTAACCTGAATTTTACCACCTAAATGGAATGCTCACATGTTGCTTCCTACGTTAAAAATATTTTTTGTTAGGAATTTGTCGTGTTGAACAACATTTTAACATGGAAAATTCCATTAACCATGTGAATTTTCGCATGTTTCAGAAAAGTCAGTAAGGAAAATATTATATGAATATATATTGATTCCCTTGAAGCTTTTAACTTCCCAAGAATTACTGCTCTCTTGACTGGGATATACTGTATTCATTTAATCTAAAATGAGCCTGATGATACTGTAAGCAAATTTTATTTGTTGTTTGTTGGTACTTTTTATTATATGACTTTCTCTGAAGATATATATTGATGGGAAGGTTGTTTTCTTGATTAAAAAAAGTAACATCAAGAAAAAAAGGGAGGAAGGGAGCGAGGGAAGGAAGAAGGAAGGAAGGAAGAAATTGGTTTGATTAGAACAATGTTAAAATGACCCTATCAACTCCTCATAGAAATGGTTGATTCCAGGACTGGCTCAGAGAAAAAAAAAAAAGACAGGGGCACATCAAAGAACACGGAAGCCAGCCTGGAATCACTCTTAACAGCCAAAGCTGGAATTTGAACAGCAAAATAAATAACAGTAGTATTAGATTATAAACCAAAGAATAAAATAAATATCCACAAGTTAGTGATATAAATGATTGAATAAATAAATGGGGGTGAAGAGATAGCTCATCCTTTCAGAAGAATTCCAACTAACAAATACAGAAGGAATAGAAAATAGAATAGAAATAGAAATCACCTTTAGTACACCGTAGTAATAATTGCTGCAGGCAAGATCTTCAATGGGGGCTAAAATTAGCGAGTAAAAGCTCAAGGAGAGACAGGATATTTGCATGGCCTTAAAGCTTCTTCACTAAAATATATATTGATTACTGTTTTGCTTTCAACCCATGCCCTCATATTCTTCAAAACTTTTCTCTCCAGGAGATGGAGTTTAATTCCTCTCCTTTTGAGTGTGGGCTGGACTTAGAGACTGGATTCTAAATCATAGAGTATGGAAAGGGAAAAGCAATAATTTTATAGTGGAAGAACCTGGCAGACACCACCTTAACCAAGTGGTCAAGGTTAACATTACTGGTGGTGAGTCATGTTGCTATCACTTACCCCTGATAGGATGTGGTGAGGACACTTGACCTCCTATTTTCTTCCCTGAAATCGTCCCTGTGGTGTAATCATGAGAAAACAGATAAACTCAAGTTGAAGGACATTCTATAAGATACCTGACTAGTACTCTTTAAAAGTGACAGGATCATGAAAGACAAGGAAATACAGCAGAACTGTTGCTGACTGGAGACTAAGGAATATGACTCCAAAGTGTGAAGTGCAATCTTGGGATAGGAAAGGGGCCTGAGTTTAGTTTAGTTTAGCAGTTTAGTTAATAGTATTGTACTATTGGGGCGACTGGTGGCTCAGTGGGTTAAGTCTCTGCCTTCAACTCAGGTCATGGTCTCAGGGTCCCACATTGGGGGATTCTCAGAAAGCCCACATTGGGCTTTCTGCTTTCTACACCACCCCCCCCCCCCCCGCCCTCCACCTGGCTCTCTGCCTACTTGTGATCTCTCTCTCTCTCTCTCTGTCAAATAAATAAATAAAATCTTGAAAAAATAGTATTGTACTATTACAATATACCATATGCAATACAGTGTTGGTATCTTATATTTTGGTCAGTGTACCATGGTTATGTAAGGTGTTGACATAAGGGGAAGCTGAGCCAAAGATACACAGGGACTCTGTACTATCTTTGCCATTCTTTTGTAAGCCTAGAATGATTTCAAAATAAAAAGTAAATAAAGTCCGCATCAGATAGTGGCTCTGGAGTCATATTGTCTGGGTTCAAATCTTGCCTTTGCCACCTACCAACTGAGAGATAATAAATGACTTTCTTAATTTCTTTGCCTCTTCCTTCATCTGTAATAATAGTTCTCCTTAGGTACTCAGCATGTAGCTATGGAGGTAAACTGTGTGCTCAAGGATTTTGTAATCGAAGAAGATGGTGGCAGGGTAGGGAGACAGGGTGATAGTGGCAGGGTGAGGGCAGACCCCTCCTCCCATACCATAGCCTCCTGGCAGGTGAGGCTTGAGCCCCACCCTTGAAGAAAGCCCAAGACTTAGCTGATGGGAGTGTGGTGTAGAGGAGGAAAGGGAACAGCTAGGGGCAAAGGTAGAGAACCTATATTGGGAAAGGTCTGGTGAGTAGTGAGTAAGCCTTGCCAGGAGAGTGCAGACTACCTGTGGAACCAGTGAAGGGTGGGTGGGTGCCAGCTTGATCAAGTTTAGACTTCAGCTCTAGGCCTGAGGGAGTTGGGGAGAGGAGGGAGGGAATGAGAAAGAGGGCAAGTGGGGGAGGCAAGAAAGGGAAGGGGGAAGAAGGAGGGAAAGAGAGAGAGAGAGAGAGATTATTTCAAAAATTGTCAGCCCCAACAGGATTGTGATTGCACTTGGAGTATCTGTTAATTGAGGAAATATGTTATGACAGAATGACTGTGAAGGTAGTAATAATACTCTGCAATAAATGTGCTTTATTAAGTATGGGAGCTTCTCTGTACTTTTGGGACATTGTAATATGTGTGAATGAGACATTTATTCTGCCTGCTGTCAATGCTTACTGACCTTTTATAATAACAGTTTGGCCCCAGGGCTAAGAGCTACTGCTGTCAGTGACCAGGATCCTTCAGTGTACAAGCAAACTCAGACTTCAGAGCCTTGTCTTTGGGTTGTCTTCCATCACACAGAGAGAGAGAGAGTGTGTGTTTCTTTTATTAGTTAAAAAAAAAATCTTGGTGTATAATTTATATACTGTTGAGTAAATCAACATTAAGTGTATAGTACAATGTAGTGTTATCCGTGTATACATCTGTCTAGTTATCAACTAGATCAAGACGTAGAACATTTCAAAGACTCCAGAAGGCTCTCTTGGTCACCTGCAAGCCAAAAATGCCCCTCCTTGAAGAAACCACTATTCTGCCTTCTGTTGCCATCAGTTTTTGCCTGGGATTGTATTCCTTTTTCTCCCCCATTCACCCAAGTCCATGTAGTACAGTGAGCCTAGAACAGGGATGGAGTCTCTTTGTGCCTAGTACTACACTAGACAGAAGCCCAGACTTAAGTAAATTCTCTCATAAAATCACAGACCTAGGCTATGTGTTATTTATCTAAATGCAATCCCATATCTCACTGAATCCTTGCTTTTTCCATGATCCCATGCTCTGTGCCTTCAGCTGACATTTACCATAGTCATCATCATCATCATTAATGTAAAGTCACCTTAGTAGTTTTTTTTTCTTTGAATAGTTTACAGGGTAGTCAGCAGCAGTTAACCCCCAGACCCCCTTCTCTTCCCCTTCTGTGCATTTTTTTGGTAACCCTTTTGGGAAGTAGAGAGAGTTGTGCTGATTTGGAACCAAAAGAAGACGGCAGTTTCTTCATTTATTAGGTGCCAGACCATGTGCTAGCCAGTGGAGTTAGAAAAGAATCTAAATCCCAGGCTCTCATTTTGTAATGGGGGACACAGATAATAGTGTGATGAGTGCCGGGAAGCAGGTGGTTGCTGGGGGATCACAAAGGCATTAAAGGACAGAGTTGGAGGTGGGGGCAGCGCCAGGTGTGAGGGAACCATGGGTCTCCTAGAAGTGAGGTCTGAGTGGAATATAAGGGCTTGTAGGAGCTGTACTGGCAATGAAGGGGGAAAGCGAGCGCTCTTGTAAGCTGGAGAGAGAGTGTATGGCCATGCAGGGAATGAATATATGGGAAGCAGGGCACATTCAGGAAACTGCATGTGTAATTGCCTGGTGAGGAGGGTCGTGGGGTGCTGTGGAGTGGGGAGAGACGATCTGAGATACAGAGGCATAGGCAAGGCCATCATGCCCCTGTTAAGAAGGTGGATTTTGTACTGAAGGTAATGATAGATTTGCAGTTTCAGAAGATCAGTTTGGTTTTTGGGGAAGTGGATCCAGGGGTTGAAATTGAGTAAGAGTATAAAAACGATTAAGGCTAGTAACAATGGGGAGGGAGGGGAGGCCAAATTGGAGAGATACTTAGGAGGCCGCCTGAAACAGGACTTGGTAGTTGTTGATTTTTGGTAGAGAGATTGATAACTAAATGGGACTTAAATAGGATGTTACAGTGGAAAGAGAAGAGTGGGTTTTTATGGGACTGGATTTTTGTAAGTCATAATTGAAATTACATGCTTCTCCCCCTCTTCCGCACAAGGATGATGTTTGCTTTAGCACAGCCCCGTTACTTATGGGGGTGGGGTCACAAAAGTTTGTAGATGGAGGCCTGCGGTTGTATGGTAACTTCCTAAAAGTCCGGCAGATAAATCTGTGTTTTGATTTCTTTTACTCTTCCTTTGTTTATTGTGATGACAGCTGAATCTCCTAAGTGGGTATTTCCAGAGAAGACCCGTGAACCCCTGAATGGAGGGGGCACTAGTGATAGGAAAAAAAAAAGGCAGACCTTACTCCTTTCAGGCTTGGCATTTATTTACCGAGACATGTGCAGAAAGCCAAACCAGAACTTCTTGCAAAATGGTGTCCAGATTTGATTCTAAGGGTTTTCTACAGTTTGGAGCTAAGCCTGTCTTTGCTTTGGCCTGTGCTCTGCTAAAATGAGCTCCTCTGTGTGCACAGGAGAGCAGTGAGGGTCATCCTGAAACCCACAGGGCTATTGTCTAGGCGCCCAGGACTCCCTTGCTCACAATCTAGCTTCGTAGCTACGGGAATGTGTCCTCCTGAAGCTCAGGGATTAGGTGCCTAGGACTGGACACTAGAAGAGGCAAAGGCAGCATAATCTGCGTGGGCCTGGTGATTGGCAGTGTTGGGAGTCCCAGCCCTGCCTGGTCATTGAGAAACCCAAACCACACCCTTTGGGCTGAGAGGAAGCTTTTCTCTCCAGTCAGCCAAAATCCAGCCATCTGCCTGCCCCAGCTCCAAATTTCCTGTTATTCCAAATCCTTGACAGTTTAGAGTGAAGGACAGTGGTGTGGGGGGCAGAGAATCCTTCCTCAGATGAATAGAAGAGAAAGGGCAGTTTAGCTACAGAGACTTTGATAATAAAATTGAAGATACATTTCTTGCCTCTGGAATCTCTGTGTAGTGGTCTGAGCCACCACAAATCTCTGCTCTTCCGGTTCTCAGGTTGTGCCCAGGGACTGTTTAATGCTTTTACAACAACACAAGTTCTTTTCTTTTCTTTCTTTCTTTCTTTTTTTTTTTTTAAGATTTTATTTATTTATTTGACATACAGAGACCACAAGTAGGCAGAGAGGCAGGCAGAGAGAGAGGAAGGGAAGCAGGCTCCCTGCTGAGCAGAGAGCCCAATGCCGGCCTCCATCCCAGGACCCTGGGATCATGACCTGAGTCAAAGGCAGAGGCCTTAACCCACTGAGCCACCCAGGCACCGCAACAACACAAGTTCTTGATGTTCATTTCAGCTTGAACTTGTGAGTAAACAAGCATGCTAGGTGTGAAGCAGTTTATGGGTGACTTCAATGCAGCTTTGTGATGAAATCTAACATTCACATGCTAATCTGATACCTTTAATGATACACCTAATCATTATTGTGCTGCATGGTAATTAGGTAAGCAGCTCATACAATGGACTGTAGTTAGTATTAAGTTTTACATGACCAAATCAAATTTTCACGGTTTCTTGTCTATTAATTTGTTGGTTCTCCAGTATCTATAACTAGCATCAGCGTCAGCATTTTGCATTCTGGTTCTCCTGTGTTCAAACACACAAGTCTAGGTTCTCTTCCATAGAGCCCCCTGGCGGTAGAGGGTTGTCCTCAGCCCCGTTCCCTCTCCCCACCCAGCCTTAACCTCAGAGCAGCTCCTACGGCTTCTCCCTGATCTCAGGTATCCTGGAACTCCAGGGTCTTCAGGGTGGTGAAGCTACAGATCCTGAGACTGGGTGGCCTGTCCAGGGGTAGAAGAGCACACTGTTGGGGTGGGAGACCCCTTCACATCTGAGTTGAGTTGGCAACACATTTTATTAAAGAGTAGGACTGAAATAACTGAAAATTTCTCACTTAGCAGATAGTTAGGCCTTAATAGACATATATTTATTGGAGTATCTTAACTCTACTGCAAAGAGGGTGCTTGTAAGAATAGTTTGAGGGGAGCCTGGGTTGCTCATTTGGGTAAGTGGGTGGCTCTTGATTTCGACTCCTGCCAGGGGCAGTGAAATCCAGTCCCGTGTCAGGTTCCGTGCTCAGCGGGGAGTCAGAGCCTGCTTGAGCTTCTCTGTTCTCTCCTTCTGCCCCTCCCCTGCTCACATGCTGTCTCTCTTTCTCACTCTAAAATAAATAAATAAATCTTAAAAAAAAAAGAGAGAGAGAGAGAGAATACTTTGATATCTTGGTTAGGGGTTCATTGAAAAGAAAATGGTACATTTTAGATGGACTGAGAAATAGAATTGGTTTTGAGTGACACTTTTGACCTGCCCTGTGTATCTGTGTGGCAGGCAGTGATGGGTGATGGGTGGTTCAGTTTTGTTGGTGAGATGCACAGCCTTTTATTGTGATCCTGCTGGCTGAGTGTGTATTGCGTATTTTTATTGTGGTTAACCTGACCCACCATTTGGTTCCCTAAGGTTAAGTTTCCTTTCCTGTACTTGATGAATGCTGTCAGCTTCTACAGAAGTGAACTTTGTTCTTTCTTCAAACATTTACTGTTTCTGCCCTGTGGTATGTGATGTAATAGGAGCCAGATACATACAGAAAGATGATCAAAATCTCAGCTTTGCCTTTTCCTTTGTAATTTCATTTGGCCTCACTACCCCTTTAAAATGCAGAAAGACTCTTTATGTACCCCCAGTACAGATAAGTAATCACGGAGTGATGAACCAACTTGTGTGAGGTTGCATATCATAATCACTGAGATAAAGGCTCAGTCTCTTGACCACCAACTATTCACTACCTAGGAAAGACTAAATAAAACAGTCTTTGAATCTAAAATCCGTCAATTGGGAAGGATGGCGTCTTCCCAAAGAAGTTTATGCAGACATTTAAGGAATTCATACAAATGATTCTGAGACCATACTTCTTGAAAATTTGATAATTAAAAACACTCTGAATTTAGGGGTATCTGGTTGGTACAGTTGGCTGAGTGTCCAACTCTTGGTTTTTGGCTCAGGTCGTGATCTCATGGTCATGAGATTGAGCCCCATGTTAGGCTCCACGCTCAGCATGGAGTCTACTTGGGATTCTCTCTCCCTCTGCCCTTCCTGCTTGTGTGCTTGCTCTCTCTCATAGATAAATAAATCTTTGAAAAAAAATTCAGAATTTAAATAGTAAATTCTAAGGACTCATAGTTTGCTCAAAAATATATTCCTCACTTAGTAAATCATCCTAATGAGCTTAGAATGATTTGTCATCACCTTTTGATTTATGTGGTGTTTTCAGGTAGATACTGTTCAGTGTATTTTTAAATTGATTTGGTAGGTAGTAAGATTTTTCTAAAGTTGGGAAGGAAACGGTTTTGAAAATTCTGTTAGCCAGTATTGAGTTGGCCAGGATGAGAAAAACAGAGGTAAGGTAATATGCCTGCCTATTTTCTAGTGCAGCTAGAAATCCTCCAGGGCCTAATAGCCATTTTAGGTTTATTCTGTGAAAAAGGCCTTTGGGCTCCTGTGTTATTGACTGTTTGGCAGTTTCTGAAGACCTTAAGTAGGAAGATTTCCTCACAAGTGAAGTGAGAAGAGAAGCGCATTATAACATTGCATTGTGGACTCCAACAAAACAGTGTTTATTGAATGTAGGCCTATCTGAAGGCTCAGAGTATGGCAACAGAATGTGCCATTGAGTTATTTCTTCCTGGTGCTCTTACTGAGGGCGTCTGGCAGTGGCATTAAGAGGGCAGTGACCTGGCATGGTCAGAGAGTGTGGATTTGAGGCCTTGCCAAACTGAGGTAGGTAGTTGTGTGATCTTGGCAAATTGCTTAATGTATCTTATTTTTTCAGCCATAAAATGGGATGATCTTTTACTCTAAAAGGGAATTTTGGGAGGCGCTTGGGTGGCTCGGCGGTTGAGCATCTGATTCTTGATCTCAGAGTTGTGAGTTTAAGCCCTGCATTGACCTCCACGCTAGGCTTGGAACCTAGTTTAAAATAAAGAAAGAAAAAATAATAAATAAATAGATAAATAGATAAATTAAAAAAAAAAAGAATTGGGGGGTATCATGTATCTAGAGGGTCCTGTTTGGAGTGGTAGGTATTAGATAGCTCTTTACATACATTTATTTCTGGGATCCTTTGAAGTCTGTCCCGCCCATCAGAATATATGTTCCATGAAGGCCAAGGCTGTATCTGTCTGATCTTTGCTAATGTGTATCGCTGTCCGTATGGCAGTGCCTAGAGCTTAGGAAAGACTTAGATACTTGGTGAGTTCCCGCAGTTAGCACTGTAGCAGCTGGGGGGAAATGTAGACATGCTGGCCATAAGCATAGATCTGCAGCTGTTAACATGTAGGAGCGTCAGGTCTAGACAGGTTTTGTTTTGTTTTTGTGTTTTTTAATTAATGAAGTATAGTTTGGGTTTTTGTATTCCCAGGATTTCCTTGCAGAGGGCTTTCTTCTGTATCAGCTTGATTGATGACAGTGTAATAATGAAGTGAAAGACAAGGTGGGCTGTGGTTGTGTTTTGGGGTGGCTGACATGTTCTCAAAGCCCTGATCTGTGAGCCTCTCAGTGTTGTATGGGGTCCAATCTCGGCTTAAGGCAGAGCTGTTTCTCTCCACTGCTGTCTTCTCAGAGAAAGTTTTTGGTTGCAGACCTGAGCTGTTTTCCTTCTTACAGTCTGTTAAAAGCCTCTGAAGGATTTGGGGGTAAAGGACCATCATGTCTGCATCTAACTTGTTGACACATTAAGGAAAATCTGTACACGGAGATTTATGAAAGGCTGAGGCCGGAGTCAAGCACAGGACACCTTTCAACACATATTGCTGAATTGGAGTTAAAATATTAATTAATGTGAAAATGAAAAATTACTTTGGATTGAGACTGCTGCTTCATCTGTCTTCTCAATGGAGCCTGCTGTGGAAGAATAATTAGACAAAATGCTCTCTATAAAGCCTCTATTTTAAGAAGAATGATTCAGAGGGGAACCCAGGTCCAAGAAATGTTCATCAACAAACAAAAACTGAATTGCCAGGTTTGCCAGATGTCTCGTTTTAAAGAATTTTTTTCCTCATTTGGTCTCTTGTAAAAGTCTTCCCTTTGCCTCTGAAATATGCTCTGCCTCCATGTGACTTAAAAATAAAAAGTTTCAGAATATTCAGAATCCCATTTCTGTCGGGCTTATAATTCTGTGGGGTTCATCTGGGGATTGCATTGCATAAAAATAAGGGCAAAAATACCACATTACTGGACTACAGAGTTCTGGGAAATTTTCTTTAGTTATTTATTGTATCTGTCTTGGTCTTTCGCTCAATATTTGTTGAGCACCAACTGTGAACACTGCTCCATGTTCTTTAACGCAGCAAGCAGCACCCTCATTCTGTCCTCATTAGATGTGTACCCGACAGCCCCCCTATCTTATAGGGGTAGCAGGAGAGAATGGCTGTAGTTAAAGGCGCTGCACCCTTTTACAGTTAGAGATGCAGGTCCTTCTCATGGGCATCTCTTTGGGGGGCAGCATCAAACACTCCTGTGGATTCCTTTATTTGATCCACCCTTGAACCTCTCCTTGCAGGCCCTCACAGGGTCCTGTGTGCACTGGTAGTAGAAGGAGCAAGGGGGAGAAGGGCGAGGGGTTCAAGGGCTAGTTCAGCAGCCTGCCCCTGCTTTGCCTGGGCCTGGCAGACAGATCTGTAGGTGGAGAAACGGGAGCAGGCCCTTGGCTGAGTGAAGAGGCTCTTCCTGTGTGGTCTGTGGAAAGGCAGCTTTCACTCGAGGTGCATTTAGATGTCAGTCATGTTTTCTTTTGCACCTTTTCAGCTGTGTGACCTCTTTGTGTCGCATCCAGCCAAGCTCCCCTGCCCCTCGCTCCAGTGTTCCAAATTACCTAGCAAAATCCCTGTAACCACTGTGTAGCTAGGTTTGACTTGGTGGTAGATAATCAGAATTCACATTACAGTGCAAATGAAGTGGCATTCTTCCCTGGCCCACTCTGTTCATCTGTTCAACTAACCAAAAAAATCTGATGATGTGCTGTAGGAAAAACTCCTTTGAGGTAGAGCTGCTTTGCTTTCTTCCAGCTGGGTGGAGGGAAAGGGATATCCTGTCCTACATGATCCACTGCAGACTGCTCTGTACCGCCTCCTTGCTCACTGGCCTCTTCTCTGGACGTAAGGCCAGGAGACCCCTGGCCCAGCTGGGTACCCCCTCTCCACCCTGTGGCAGCCCTGTTTAGGGAATTCTAGGTGTTTCTACTGTGGTGAGGATCACAACAGTTTAGGAAGGTGGACCTGTGGGTGGGAGCTGATAAGGAACTTCTAGAACTCGCAAACTCTGCAAACTCTTCTTCGTCTTTGCATAGAGGATGGAGAGAGGAAGAGGCTGCCCTCCCCACCTGGTAGCAGATACTGGCTCTCCTTAAGGAGGATTTTTTGTTCCTGTCAGTTTTGCTGTCTCAGGCTTACTCCAGAATTGTTTTCCTGTTTCTTATTCTACCCTCTCTGCTCTATATCTGGAACCAGCCCCCGACTTGTTCCTTCCAGAGACTGAGTTTAGCCATCATTGACAAATTAAAGCCTTGAGAATTTGTGGGTGTGGAACACCTTCTGCTGGAGAATCACAGGGTGTGGAATTCCAGCCAGTTGGAGCTTGGGATGGGTGATGGTCATCTTGAAAGCAGGTGTGACCTGGGAGAGGCAGTGTGCACCGTGCTCAGGAGTACAGCCTGTGGGACCACTCAGCTTGGGTTCAGATGCCAGCTCCCTGCATAACAGGAAGTTATTTAAACTCTCTGGGCCTCCGTTTTCTCACTTCCCAAATGGGAGTAATAATAGTATCCACCGCCCTCTTAGTGCTCTTGTGAGGATCTTTAACGTAAGAGAACGCTGTGACAGCACCTGGCCCGTGGTAGGTGCGTGTCTGTCAGTGTAAACTTTAGCACTGTTTCACAGGGTGAGCTTGTGGGGCTGCTGAAGTGGCTGCTGACAGCTTTGGCCCTGGCCTGGGTATGCCTCTTTCTACGCGTGTGCTTTCTATGTACAATATCATGATAAGGACAAGAAGGCAGCAAAAGGTATCTCTGGGTCAGTTTCACAAATGCCATCACCCATGTTGGCACGTTGTCTCCAGGTCTCCTCAAAGATGGCTACTAAATACATTTCCTGACTTTTATAGTCTCATCCAAAGTTTTCTGTTGCCTTCATACCTGTTGAAAGAAGTTGACTGCAAGTGTGAAAAAGATTTTTTTTCCCCCACAGAACACCCCATAACTATAGCATATTCATTGTGAATCGGCCAAGCTACGGTTTCATTTTGAACTTTATTTACGCCTTAAAACTTGATCCCAAATGAGTATCAGGTATGACTGGTAAACTTACAAAGTTTCTAGTGCTGTAGACAGAAAGCTAGAAGTTAGTCCCTTGGGAAAGTTCCCTCAGGAGACGATTGTTTCTAGAGAAAATTAAATCCTGGCTTGGAGCACCTTTTCAGAAGCATGGGCCCTTGAGTCGAGTCTCTTTAATGTGTCTTTGAGGCTTGTGCCTTCTGGCTCATTTCTCCTTCATTGCTTAGTCCTGGTGGCTTTGCAATGGGTGCCTCACTGTGACTTAATTTAACAAATATGAAATGCCCACTTGCAGTTCCCTGAATCAGGGCCCTGTGCCGACTCGCATCTAGAGCTGTACACATGCCTCTGCCTGCAAAACATAATGTTCTGATGTTTGATGGCTTCCGGTCTCATCTTAAAAAAAGCAGTAAGTGTGGTGGTTAAGTGCCTGGACTCTGCGGTCAGGTAGTGTGGGTTCAAGTCCTGGCTCTGCCCCTTCTAGTGGTATGACCTTGGGGAAGGTTCTTAACCTGTGTTTCATTTTTAAAATGACAGTAATAGGGGCGCCTTGGTGCCTCAGATGGTTAAGCGTCTGTCTTCAGCTCAGGTCATGGTCCCAGGGTCCTGGGATCAAGCCCTGCATTGGGCTCCCTGCTTGGTGGGGAGCCTGCTTCTCCCTCTCCTTTTACTCCTCCCCCTGCTTATGCTTGCTTCTCTCTCTGTCAAATAAATAATTTTTAAAAAATAAATAAAATGGCAGTGATAGTGGCTCTCTTGGACTGTTCAGAGGATTGCAGGAGGTGATCTATAAGGGCACTTAGCATGTTCTAAGCACATAGTAGCTTCTCAGCAAGTGGTAGCTATTATTATTGTTGTTGTTGTCGTCATAGGTCCTTCCTTTGGGAAGTCTTCCAATTCTACACGGGAAGAAGGGCCCTTCCTTTGTGCTCCCAGAACCTGTTCTGTAACTTCTGGTGTTGCTTTTATTATGCAGTTTTGTAATTTCCCACTTGCTTGTTTCAATCCACTGCAATCCCTTTAAAGGTACTCAAGGTCTCTTTGTTGGCTACAGTTGTATCCTCATTGCTTGGTAGACATGATTTCCTTCCTCTCCTGGCTCTAACATGTTAGGGTAGGTGTTTTCTTTTTCTTCTTCTTTTTTTTAATCTTAAAAAAGGAGTCCCTAATTAAATTGCTATTGATTTTTTAAAAAATTTATTTATTTAAATGATCTCTAATCTCTACACCCAACATCGGGCTTGAATGCACAACTCCAAGATCAGGAGTCTCACGCTCTTCCGACCAAGCCAGCCAGACGCCCCAGCTGCTGTTGATTTTTGATGAATGGGTCTGCTTGCCTGTTTTGTCATGAGCCAAGAGGTACAAGTGTTTCCCTGTTCCTTCATTAGGGCAATTTTTAAAAGATGCATCAAGTTTGGGGATGAAAAATCACTAGACTAGCCTCTTTCTGATATTGTGCCAGGCTCTTTAGATACACTCTGACTGAATTTTCCTTCAGCTCCTCCTAGGTAGGTGTGAAGAGACCCATTTAAGAATTGGGTCATGGGCTCAGCATCATTCAACTTAGTAAACATCCTTGTTGGGCTTTCAACCTAGTCTGCCTGGCCTCATGGAGCATGCTGGTTTTGTCCTGTGCTCACTGCCTTGCAGAAGATTTGTCAGCTGACTGTTCCCCAGCCCACAGTTACCGCCTCTTCCCCAAATATCAGTCCAAGTAGACTTCAAAAGTAATCATTAAAGGGATTGATTCCTTTGGTTGGGAAGATACTGCATTGGATGTCATGTTATATTGAGCAACTATAGTGCTTCAACAGCATAAGATGTTGAGACTGTCGTGCAGGCAGATGAAGATTCTGGACAAAGACAAGCCTGGGAACATTAGGGAGGAGAGAGCAGAGAAATATCTATTTTTATAGCTTTATTTCTTAGTTTGTCCAAAAGTTAAAAATAGAGTTAATCATACCCTCTAGGCCACCTGGGTCTCTGGCTGGTACAAAAAAACTTAGTGTATCCAAAGGCTAGTCCTACAAAGGCATTCAGTCTATCAAAGTAGGCCATTTGTCAAAGAAT
The DNA here is from genome assembly GCF_011764305.1 of Mustela putorius furo. Classification (NCBI taxonomy): domain Eukaryota; kingdom Metazoa; phylum Chordata; class Mammalia; order Carnivora; family Mustelidae; genus Mustela; species Mustela putorius. The sequence continues at coordinate 3,211,821 of NW_025421292.1, forward strand.
AGGTTCCACCTCCCTTCTGAATATATTTTTTTTTTTTTTTAAACAACAAAACTCGGAAGGACTCAAAACTAAGGTTTAGTGGGACCAGAGATGATTTAAGTGGTAAGATAAGCTAATGAACCAGAATAATACAGTGTTTGCTTTTTACTTCAGGAAACATTAGGGTACCAGCCTTTTGTAACATCGTTACATTTTAAATTTCTATTTGCATGTTTCAGAAAACAACAGAGTGGGAATGGCAGGCTCTTAGGTGGTTAATTAGCGCCCATGGGCTGAACTGTTTCCAGGGTAGTAGGCCTGGTCAACCTGCATGGCCATCTAAGGACTCCCCTCCTCCTCTGGTTTACTCAGTCCCTCACCCAGACTGATGGCACAGGGACGACTCAGAGGAGCTTCCAAATGTAGTTGCTGTTGAAAGCCTTGGCTTCAAAAATATTGAAGGCTCCTTCTAGCTCTGAAATTGTGTAAGAACTCTGAGAATACAGAAGAAAGTGGAGAGATTCTTTGTTAATTTTAAGTCCTTTGAAAATGGTCACATCTTTTAAACGTTCACATCTTCAACAAATGTTATTTAAAATCTTTTTCTAATATTAGGTAATGTGTGATGACTTCTCTTCTCAAAAAGCCCAAGCATATTAAAGCTTTCTGATCAGAAGATGGTGTAGGTAATGACTTCTTTAACAAGACAACTGGTAGTTGGTGTTCACAACAGCTTGGGACACTTTGGGAAGTTCCTTTTGGGACGTGGTTCCATCTGGTCAAACTTGCAGACTCAGTGTTGTTAGCATCTGTTGGCTAGGAAAAGAATCAGGCACTTTTGTTTTGTGAACAAGTGTTATGGGTGTTAGATGTTTGTGGGGAGACTTAGAAGAACACATCCAGCTCTTCTGAAGAAATGGACACCCTCCACCTGGTTGTTACATGCAGATCATTAAAACATTGTTCCTTGCTCTGTTTCCTATGTGGATTATTCCCTGTTTGTGTAATTTACATTCTTTTTTTGGCTAAGCCTGTGTATGTAAGTGTAAGGCAACAGCAGCTGAAATTTCAAGCACACTTACTGTATTCAAAACACTGTGCTAACGCTTTACAGTAACTCTTCCCAAAACCGTATGAGTGGGTACTCTTATCCTCATTTTATAGATGAAAAAACACTAAGTAACATGTCCAAGGCCAGAGAGCTAGTTCGTGGGTGAGTCAGGATTCAATGTGTCTCCAGACCCCAGTTCCCGTTGGGGCTGGAGGCGTCATGAGAAATGTAGACATTTGAGTGACAGAGAGAAATCACAAGTAGATGGAGAGGCAGGCAGAGACCCCAGGGAAGCAGGCTCTCCACTGAGCAGAGAGCCCGATGTGGGACTCGATCCCAGGACTCTGAGATCATGACCTGAGCCGAAGGCAGCGGCTTAACCCACTGAGCCACCCAGGCGCCCCGAGAAATGTAGACATTTGTAAACCTTAAAATAAAAATGTTATTTTCAGGGGCGCCTGGGTGGCTCAGTGGGTTAAAGCCACTGCTTTCTGCTCAGATCATGATCTCAGGATCCTGGGATCGAGCCCCGCATCGGGCCCTCTGCTCAGCAGGAGGCCTGCTTCTCCCCCCCTCTCTCTCTCTGCCTGCCTGTCTGCCTACTTGTGATCTCTGTCAAGTGAATAAATAAAATCTTAAAAAAAAATGTTATTTTCATAGATTGTTTTGGCCACAGACATCACCTTCCCACCGGGATCAGCACACCCAGCTTTGTGTTCCAGCAGCTTTGCAGAGATGAACTCTGTCCTCACAGAATGAAGGTTTCCTTCACACGCACGTGAGACTGCTCAGGCCCCCTCACAGTTGGCCTTTGTAGCTCCGAGGCCCATCCCCAGTGGAAGATGGTGAGGTGCGGCTTCGATCAAGGGTGACCGCAGCCCCTGAGAGCAAGTATGCACTGAGGAAGAGGGGACAGAGTACTGAGCCCCAGGCGTCCCTGGAGGGAGCAAACAGAGAATGCCCCACAGGAGGAACCAGTAAGAGCTAAAGGAGATGTTTTGGAAGGCCGTAATAGGGTGATCAAGGGAAAAGCCAGGAGGGAGGGTTGGATCAACTGTATCAAGTGCTTCAGAGATTATGGGAAATGAAAACAGAGATCAGATGAGGGGATTGTGTGGGTTGCCGATCTCTGAAGATATGGTTCCATTAAAGTGGGGGAAAGCTGACCCTGGCCTTGCGGGGATGTGCTGCGTGTGGGCAGTGGGTCCGCAGTGGGCCTGTTGCGTACAGAACACTGATTTCCAAGTATGGCAAGAACAGGAGGAATTGAAATAGGATGACTTTGGGGGCTGTGAGACCTAGTGAAGCCCTTCTCTCTTTGGTTCTCTGTTCTGACCATATTGGAAGGCAGTGGCAAAAGCTGATGGAAAGGGAGCAGTCGAAAGTGCTGCTCAGTCATGTTTCTCTCACACATTCAACCCTTGGTGCTGAGTGTATTTCCTGTCGTGTCTTCTTTAATATCCCAGTTATTCTTACTTAATAAACTTAAAGTTTAAGCCACTTGCCCACACTCCAAGTGCTACTAAGTTGTATAGTTTGAAAGTGAGATCAGCCAGGCTACATCGTGGATGTAATGGAGTGATAGGGGAGATGGAGTCTGAGAAGGGAGGTGCCTTTTTAACTCTGAGATCCTAGGAAGGGATTCCTGAATTCTGGTAGAGAGAGGAAGACGGTTCAACTCTCTCACTTTCAGTTAACTGTGTTGTGCCTAGTGGCTGGCTCCATATGCTCCTTACAGCTTCGTACTCAAAGAGCCTGCAAGCTGTTTGGAAGACATCTGCTTCTTTTTTTTTTTTTTAAATGGTCCAAGTCCTTTTGCAGAGGCAGGATCTTTAGACATCTAGAGGAGGTTTAAAAAAAAAAAAAAAAAAAAAAAACGCACTGTGAATGTTGGCTTGGGTCCGCAGCCTCCCAGGATCTATTTGTACTTGGCATTGAGTGGAGGGTTTTTTTGGTGTGTGTATTTTCTTTTCTTGTGTATTTATGGATGTTAATATGAACCATTCAGCCAGGTCTATGAAGTCTGACAGAAGTTGGTCAGGGTTTGGTTTTAGATACACTTTCCTCTAGCTTTTCTTTCAACAAAATCTTTATGCCTTTATGGGTCCCAGAGACCTGTGTCCTCAGTACTCACTATAGTCCTCATAAAATCATTGAAGATTTGTACACATTTTTTACTTCAGAAAGCCTCTACAGTGGTGAGCATAGTTGCTTTCAATAAAAGCGTCTACAAGTGCAGTTTCCTGTTTTTCCCATCCTTTAACCCTTCCTAAAGGAAACATTCTTTAGGGGCAGATTGTTGAGCTTCGAGTTTCTCTGCAGCACTGCTATTTCTGTATGTGGTTTGGCAACCACTGACTCAGGGCCTTTGGGTTTCCAAATTGGTGGCTCCTGCCATTTCAAGAAAATCTGTCTGAAGCCATCAAGGAGGTGGAGGAGGAGGCAAAATGATTAGAGAGACAGAGGCATAGGAATCTCTTCTTTACATTTATCAGTATTATCTGATCATAGAAGTGTCTTAATTGCCTCTAGTGTCATTCTTATGGTTCCTACCTGATTATGTCGATCTTTATGTCTCTTTGTTGTTGAAGATTAAGGTTTTAAAATTGACAACACAGCAGTTACTTCTGTGTTTATTTCTGTTGGTCTTTTAAGTATTCTCCTATTTCTTCCATGCATTTATTTACAAGGAGACATTTAATTCTTAGTACCTTACTGGTCTGTGTCAAGTGTAGTCTCACATTACTCTTCTTTTTCTCAGAAACCTTGCCTATCTTAGCAGACTCTTGATTTCTTTCCTGTCCTCTGTAAATGATTATTTCTTAATAAAACCCATTTGTTTGGGGTCTTCAGTAAACCCTCTTCATATATTTTTCACCTTCTAGTTTCTGCTTGTGGAATTGCTTTTCTGAGGTCCTGCATGACAGACAACAGCAAGGGTGCAGGAAAAAGGAATCTGGTTAGTCTCTGGCTGTGATCAGATAGTGAGCCTGTAATTAGGCCTTAGGGCAAAGGCCTTCCCGCACTGTGTGTGATCGCAGAGTAAGCCCATGGTCCCAGGGGTAACAGAATAAGAAACTTCGAACTGTTCTAGAGAAATAGCTGAGAAACCATGGAGGCTTAACTGCTAAGACATGGAGGGAAGAGCCCTTTTACCAAGAATTAGAGAATTTTACTCACGGTGATTTTGTCCATAAAACTCTGGGGAGCTGTGTTTGGGGATGGGAGAAGTGAAGGAAAAGTGATTTCAGCTTGAAGCTGGGTTGGGGAGGGTGCGGTCTAGGATTCAGACCAAGTGGAGCTGTCTTAAGTTTCTTTAGAGCAGTGATTATCCATCACCCAGGGCTGATCCTCCCCATGCCCTGACATTGATGATATTTGCTAACACAGCCCGGGGCTGGGGAGCGGTGTTACTGGCACCTGGGGGGTGCAGACCAGGGATGCTGTATACATACACAATGCATGAGACAGGTTTCCCCAAACCAAGGCTTATCTGGCCAGAATGTCTGAAGTGTTAAAGTTGAGAAACCCTGCTTTAGAGAGAGTCGAGGGATTTTCATCTGGAGCGGATTAGAATTAGGGAGACCAGAGGAAGCTGTAAAAACTCTCTGCTCTTGTCATGTGTATTAACATGTTCAGGATGACAGGAAGCACAACATGACTGAGGTGGTATTTGTGGAGTCTCCCTAATCAGGTGTGGTTTGTGTCTTCAGGTGATCACAAGTCATAGTAAAGCAACCCTGATGTTCCCAGCCACTGGTGTGCTACCTGGCAGAGGACACAGGTGAGGTCGCCAGTGACAGTGGCAGAACATTCTGGAATCTTGAGTTCTCCAGGCCCTTCTCTGGGTGGTCGCAGCTTGGGAAACTTAACCTGTGGTAGATGAGAAACTTATTTGAGGGCTTCTCATGGCCTCCCTTGACCATCTCTACCTTCAGTTGGATGTGTTTAAGGAAGGGCAATCCCTTAGATATTTCTTGAGTCTTCTGAAGGTACAATGTTTCTAGCCTTTTAGAGCCATTCTTCTTGGGGCTAATGATATTAGATGCACAACCTCTGTCCCTGACTGACTGGCACATGGGTGGGGTGGGACCCTAGAGTGTTGATGGTGTCCAAGATCCTTCCTCTAAGGAGATAGTATGATTTTTTTCATAGTTTCAAAATGGAACCTTTTGAATTTTTTGTGATCGCTTCTCATTTGCTTCGTGTAACTTATTTGGATACTTTAAACAAATATTTCTTGCTATAGAATCCCAGACCCCAAAGTCGTGGACTTTGAGGTGTATGTAGTGTGTAGACAAAGAGACAAAGTGTGTTCTGTCTGTACTTGAGCTGGATTTTTATATTGGAACACTCACATTAGCCAGATGTTAGTTTAAAGGGTTTATGGCTCACTCACAGCCCTGTTACCCCGGCCCCAGCCTCCCAGGAGGAGACAAGCTCCTCTTTCAGCTGCTGCTAGGCACCAGAACTAGTCCCTGATGGGGGGGGCTTGACCTTGTTTCTTGTCATGGGTTACCGGGTATTAGGTAGTGTGCCGCTTTGGGGATGGGCTGAAGGGCATGTAGGCATGGATCCTGCTAGTGAGTAACTTACAGTCGTGGTGCAGCATGAAGCAGTATATAATTATTACGTAGTGGCTGGGAGTGCCGGCTCTGGCATCAGGCTGAATCCTGACTCCAGGGCTTTCTGCTCTGGATCCTGGGCCATGTAGCCCAACCATGCATCCGTTTGTCCATTTGTGAAATAAGAATAATTCCATCAAGTTGTTGTTAGGATTAAAGGATCATAGGACATTTGGGACAGTGCCTGGCACATACTAAGTGTTCAGTTATTTTTTTGCCATGTAGTGGTGTGCTACAGAATACAAGTGCCCAGGAATTCAGAGGAGGCAGAGGCAGGTTGAGGGAGATGTGATCAGGAAAGGCTTCATTGTGGGCCTTGACAGGAGCTGAAGGTTTGAGTCAGGCAAAGATAACAGTGCATAAGGGTGCAGAATTAGGAAGGGACATGATGGGTTCTAGAAACTATAAGGAAACATTAAGGTAATGGGAACTTAGATTGGGTTATGTGATATTTGTACATGGGAGGTGGGAGAGATTAATAAATTCTAAAACAATTCTAAAGGATTCTTTTCTGTAAAGGGGCACCAGGGGCGGTTTGAGCCACAGAGGATTTCTGAGCTCTGGAATGTCATAAGGACCTAGAAATTCAAGGAGATGAGTCTCCGGTAGACTGAGTGGCTTGGTAGAGGGTTGGTAGAGAGAGTGGGTTGAAGTGAGGAGAGAGACAAGTGTCAGAAAGCCAACCAGGAGGTTGTTCTGTAATTCATCTCATCTGGGTTGGGACTAAGTGATAGCCATGGGATTAAGGAGGAAGGAGGTAGTATACGTAGTCTTTTGAAGTAGTCCTAATACACAGGGTTTGATGACTGAGGGAGACACAGGGAGATCAGTGTGAGGTGAGGTCTTCAATCCTGTATGAATGGCTGTGCAAAAATCTGATCAGAAAGAGAATGGAGAGGAGGAGCAAGTTAGGAGAAGATTTCATGGCAAATGAGAAAGTCATCAACCCTCACAACCAAGAGCAATGCAAGAGCAGCCCTGTTCCCCAGACTGAGAGGGCTTCCCTTGGGCCGCAGATTGAATGCAGGAGCAGTGGGCGATGTTAGTCTTTCCCCTGTTCATTCCTAGGGTGTCTGGCCTACTTGGTCTGCTGTAGGCCAGGCCCAGACTTGGCACTAGCTTCTTAGTGGCTCCTGTTCAGCTTTACTGCCAGTTCCCGCAGACCCTCTGGAGCACTGGCTTCTCGGAGAATTGGGCAGAATTTGGGCCACAGCACTGTTTTTCCCAAGGATGCCTCTGAACCTTGATCAGAGTTGGAGAGACCGTCTCCCCTTTCTTCCCTGTGTTCACAAACCACAGACTTCTGTTTCAAATCTCTGTCTAGCCCTCAGCGACCATGGTTAGGTGCTGGCGGCGATGTGATTGCTTTTGAGATTGCAAAGGAAGAAATACACTGGAAAACAAGAGCAGCCTTACAGAGCCACAAGCACCATGGGATCCTCTGGAAGGACTCCTCCGATTTTCATGCATGGCATCACGCTGTCAGGAGCATTCTGTCACAGGGAGGATGCTGCAGTGGGACAAGAAGGTAGAGCCCCGGCTTCCGCCAGGCCAGGGCTTTAGCTCAAAAGCCCAAATAAAGGCATGATCCCAGCCAGGCGGATAGGACTGACCTCCATGTCTACCTTGTTTTAGTGATTGTTTTTTGAGCAGGTTTTTATTTTGTTTTGTCTTTGTTTTTTTTCTCACTGCTTTGTGTCAGCCAGTGTTCAAATACTCTCCAAGTATTGGCTTATTTATTTATTTATTTATTTAAATTTTTAATAAACATATAATGTATTATTAGCCCCAGGGGTACAGGTCTGTGAATTGCCAGGTTTACACACTTCACAGCACTAACCATAGCACATACCCTCCCCAATGTCCATAACCCCACTACCCTCTCCTAACCCCCCTCCTCCCAGCAACCCTCAGTTTGTTTTGTGACATTAAGAGTCTCTTATGGTTTGTCTCCCTCCTGATCCCATCTTGTTTCATTTATTCTTTTCCTACCTCCCAAGCCCCCCATGTTGCATCTTCACTTCCTTATATCAGGGAGATCATTTGATAGTTGTCTTTCTCTGATTGACTTATTTCGCTAAACGTAATACCCTCTAGTTCCATCCATGTTGTCGCAAATGGCGAGATTTCATTTCTTTTGATGGCTCCACAGTATTCCATTGTGTATATATACCACATCTTCTTTATCCATTCATCTGTTGATGGACATCTTTCCATAGTTTGGCTATTGTGGATATTGCTGCTATAAACATTCGGGTGCACATACCCCTTCGGATCACTACATTTGTATCTTTAGGGTAAATACCCAGTAGTGCAAGCTGGGTCATAGGCTAGCTCTATTTTCAACTTTTTGAGGAACCTCCATGCTGTTTTTTTTTTTTTTTAAAGGTTTTATATATTTATTTGACAGAGATCACAAGTAGGCAGAGAGGCAGGCAGAGAGAGAGGAGGAAGCAGGCTCCCTGCTGAGCAGAGAACCCGATGCGGGGCTCGATCCCAGGACCCTGAGATCATGACCTGAGCCGAAGGCAGAGGCTTAACCCGCTGAGCCACCCAGGCGCCCCCCTCCATGCTGTTTTGCATGGAGGTTGCACCAGCTTGCATTCCCACCAACAGTGTAGGAGGGTTCCCCTTTCTCCGCATCCTCGCCAGCATCTATCATTTCCTGACTTGTTAATTTTAGCCCTTCTGACTGGTATGAGGTGGTATCTCATTGTGGTTTTGATTTGTATTTCTCTGATGCCGAGTGATGTGGAACATTTTTTCATGTGTCTGTTGGCCATCTGGATGTTTCTTTGCAGAAATGTCTGTTCATGTCCTCTGCCCATTTCTTGATTGGATTATTTGTTCTTTGGGTGTTGAGTTTGCTAAGCTCTTTATAGATTTTGGATACTAGCCCTTTATCTGATATGTCATTTGCAAATATCTTCTCCCATTCTGTCAGTTGTCTTTTGGTTTTGTTAACTGTTTCCTTTGCTGTGCAAAAGCTTTTGATCTTGATGAAATCCCAATAGTTCAGTTTTGCCCTTGCTTCCCTTGCCTTTGGCAGTGTTCCGAGGAAGAAATTGCTGCGGCTGTAGCTCATTTATTTTTAACAGCAATCCTTTTGGAGGAGGGTACACTTGTCACCCTATTTTGTAAATGAAGAAACTGAGGAACAACATGGTCAAGCACCTTGTACAGTCACACACCTAGTACTGGGGCTGGGGTTAGAATCCTGGCAGCTGGCTCTTGGGTCCCTGCTCTTCGTTACCTTGTTTCCCTGTCTCCCATCGGTTAGCCGGGGCCACCATTTTTAAGGTTGGCATTTTCTGTTTTCTCTTTTTAGAGGAATTTGTTTTAGGAATGCCACATGGTATGGGACTAGGTGCTTTCTTGAGTCCTGTAGGCCTGCTGCAAACACTAGCTGTGTCTTTTTATTCACTGTGTAACTTTGGGCAAGTCACTTAACCTTTTTGACCCCAGTTTCCAAGTCTGTGTAATGAAGAAAAGACTTGTCATGAAGATGCAAGACAGGCTTTGTAAAGTAACTGGTACTTAGTGGCTGTGGGATTTTGGGCCCATAGAATTCAAACCCCAGCTATAGTCCTAGGTGTACAGCTCAGGGCAAGGTGCTTAGCCATGCTGTGCCTCAGTTTCCTCATCTGTAAAATAGGACAACAGCTATACCTGCCTCATCAGATGTTGTGTAGAGAGGGGGAGAAAGCTCTCAGTGACAGATAAGTAAAAAGAAAAATCTTTCATGGATTTCAGATGTCCTACAATAGCAACACGGAGAGTAAGCTGGAACTATATGGGGGAAAAATAGGATAAAAGTAAGGCCTACTAGACAGGGACATTTTAGGTGTTGGGTCTCATAACTAGAAGTAATGGTTATATATCCAAAAGGAATGTAACATTGTGTGGCATCTGTATTTCAATTAAGAAGACTTTTTGGGTGGCTGGGTGGTTTGGTCGGTTAAGTGTCCGACTCTTGATTTTGGCTCAGGTCATGATCTCAGGGTGGTAAGATCAAGCCCCTCATTGGGCTCCGTGCTGAGCTTGGAGCTGGCTTAAGATTCTCTCTGTCTCCCTCTGCACCCATCCCCATCGGGTATGTGCACTCTCTCTCTCAAAACAAAAACAAAAACGAAGCTTTTTAAAACAAATGAAAGTAGTGGTTAACCAGTACAATCTTTACAAGAAAGAGAGAGGTAAAATATTTCGAAAGGGTAAAGAAACATGGAGAAAAAAATTTAAGCAAACTGGCAGATGGCTAAATACTCCAGGGACAATGGTAAAAACCAGAACTGCCCCCACTAGAATAGACATCTGGATGGTTGCTCTTTTCTTGTTACTTTTTGGGGGAGGATTTAGTGAGGGGGTGGTCCGTGCATCTCTCCAAGGCTGTGTTTGGAAGGCCAACAGCATAAGTAGGTAAAGCACAGGAAAGGAGTGGAGAGACAGAAGTTTCCGTGAGAAGAAAGGTAAGTGGTGGTTCTGGAGCAATGCGAGCCCAGTGGAACAGGGTTCAGACTGCTGCCCTACCGGGCACACTCCGTGGGTGACCCGGGTGGCTCTTGAATTCTTCTAAATCCCAGATTCCTGTTGTAAAATAGGGATGCTGATAGTTACTGTGCACAATTGCATTAGGGTTGATGGAGATGACCTAATTGTCTCTCCCCCTTCTTTTGGCCTTTCTCCCTGTTCTTCTGCTTGTCTCTAATGAAGCCAGTTTCTCTGGCTTTGCACAATTTCCTGTCATGGAAATTAACAGCAATTTTGCAAACTCTTAGGAATGTTATGTCTCCTAAGAAGTATCATTTCTTTCATTCCCGTGGTGGCAGCTGCAGATTATAGTAACCGAGTCCCCTTCCTGTTGGTAAGCTACCCATCAGAAGTGACCCTTCTTCCTTATTACTTTGGTCCAGGGGAGGGTTTTATGCTTATCTCAAATAAAGGCCTTGGACCTTCATGTTCTCATAGCTTTGGGATTTCTCAGAAACAGGTTTTATCTTTGTAAAGAAGAACTCCCATCCTCTCCACTTCAGCTTTTTTTGCTCCTAACAAATGGGATTATTTCACAGAGCCACCAAGTCTTAAGAGGTATTTATTTATTTATTTATTTAAAGAATTTATTCATTTGACAGACAGAGATCACAAGTAGGCAGAGAGAGAGGAGGAAGCAGGCTCCCTGCCCAGCAGAGAGCCCAACGCGGGGCTCGATCCCAGGACCCTGGGACCATGACCCGAGCCGAGGGCAGAGGCCCAACCCACTGAGCCACCCAGGTGCCCCTTAAGAGGTATTTAAATCTTATAAACCTGGGTGATGTAAAATGGTTGAAGGAGGGAACTGCTCTACCCTTCCTTCCAACCCATCTGGCATGAGGATGAAGCCGATTCGCTGAGTTCTTTTTCCCCTCCTTTAGGACAGTCCCATATAGTCTACCTGCAAGCCTGTGAAAATCCACAATCAGGTGGTTGTATGATGGATGACACCCCTTTATGTTCTGGACACTTCCAAAGAGCTTAAGGGTGGGAAAATAGTTGCATAAGAAGCACAAAATAGTAGAAGATTAATAATAAGTGTGAGTGTCCTTTTCTGTATTCAAAGTTTTTTTTTCCCCCTATAGGGTCTCTTTTTCACAATAACATATTTATATGAATGAATCTGTTGCATTTGTAAAATAGAGACTAGGGAAAAGCACCAGTCTTCATTTCCGCAATTCCACTATACGGCTTCTATGCAGAACAGGTAGTGTTGAATAATAATGCTCAACATTTTACCATTCTCATACTTCCAGATAATGTGCATTCATCTTTTCCTCTCCATTTTGTATGTTACTTTCCAACTGAAGAATCCTTATGCATACCTTTTAGGTCAGAGCTTTGGAACACTGATACAATTTGAGTCTGTATTTGAAGTTTTTTGTTTTTTTAAGATTTAATTAATTTGATACACGTAGAGAAAGAGAAAGAGCATAAGCAGAGGGAGCGGCAGGCAGAAGTAGAGGGAGAAAAGCAGGCTCCTTGCTGAGCAAGGAGCCCGAACTGGGGCTCAATCCCAGGACCCTGGGATCATGACCTAAGCCAAAGGCAGTCACTTAACCAACTGAGCCACCCAAGTGCCCATTATTCGAAGTTTAATGAATATACATTGCAGATACAAGAGAGTGTTCACCTAAAACAATTGATAGCTTCTGGAGAAGGGGTGAGTAGCACTGTTTGATAGCCTGTGGTATCCAGCAGCAAGTTGGGTGACCCTGGGTAGTTCTGACAAAGTTTAATGTACAGAGAAAGACTGGAGGATCTGGCATGGGATTAGGCCTTCAGTTGTCACCTCAACTCTGCTTGTAGTTGGAGTCATTTCTCCCCTTTTGACTGTATTGTTTTCATATATGAGGTAAGAGAGTTGGTTTGGATGTTTTCTTGTGTCCCTTCTAGCTCCAAAGCTTCTGATTCTTTGCATTCTGCTTGTGTTAGAGACAAGACAGATGCAGATTCATAGGCCATAATTGTGTGTGTCATTCTTGTCTTTAATCTGGTCATATCGACTGGTCAAATTGTGTGTGGTGGGGTGGTTTTTTTTTTTTTTTTTAAAGATTAATGAAATATATTTCACACATTATAAAATTCATCTACTTAGAGTGTACAGTTTAGTAGTTTATAATATAGCCACAGACTTGAACAGACATCACCGTAGTCTTCTTTTTAGGACATTTTTATCACCCCCAGAAGAAACTCCCATTTACATTTGAATTCACTCGCCATTTTCCTCCAGTCTCCCCAGGCAACTACTGATCTTTTTGTCTCTATGGATTTGCCAATTCTGGACATTTCACACAAATGGAAGATAAAAACAGATAAAAGAAGAAACCTGGGGCCACCTGGGTGGCTCAGGGGGTTAAGCGTCTGCCTTTGGCTCAGGTCATGATCTCAGGGTCCTGGGATGGAATCCCGCATTGGGCTCCCTGCACAGTGGGGAGTCTGCTTCTCCCTCTCCCTCTGTCCCTCCCACCCCTACTTCCACCCTGTGCTCCCTCTCTCTCAAATAAATAAAGTCTTTAAAGAAAGTAGGAAGGAAGGGAAAAAGAAAAAGGAGAAATCTGAGCAGCCTGTTTGAAATAACTAGAAAAAGTGATCCACAGCAGTCTGGGCTATGACTATAGTCTTAGTGTAATATTTTCAAGGGCATCTGTTATAGTGAGTATCAGTACTTCATTGTTTTTTATTGCCAAATGACACTCCATTATATGGGGATGTCACATTTCACTTACCCGTTCATCAGTTGGTGAAAATTTAGATTGTATTCATGTGTTGGTTATTATAAATAATGCTACTCTGAACATCAATATACAAGTTTTTATGTGGGCATATGCCTTCACTTGGAGTGAGTTGTTGAGTTCTCTAGTAACTTGATTTACCTTTTTCAGGACCTGCCAAATTGTTTTCCAAAATGGCTGCACCATTTTGCAGTCCCATCAGTGTTCGAGGGTATCGTTTATTCCCCATCCTTTATTGTCCATTTTATTTTGGCCATCCTAATAGGCATAAAGTGATTTTTTAATTTGCTTTCCCTTCATGGCTAATGATATTGAGCAATTTTTCATGTGCTTATTAGCCATTTGTATATCTTCTTTGGAGAGCTATCTTTTCAAATCCTTTGGCCACATTGGAATTGGTTATTTTTATTGTTGAGTTAGATAAGAATGTGTCCTTTTTGAAAGTTCTGTTTGGCACTCTGGAATTTAAATTTGTGTCACTTACCATTCCAGCACCACTTTGATAGACTAAATGTCACTGGTTAAATGGATTTTTTTTTTTTTGAAGTCCGCTATTAGAAATAGAAGCTTGAAAAGATTTTAAATGCGGGGTAGCAGAAGGGTCATGCAAAGAGTGACGAGAAGAAGGTTGTTTTGGGTTATACATGGAAGAACTGTAAGTTTTCTGGAAGTAACTGCCCTTCCTTCAAACACTTGACTTCTTTTGATACTGTACCAGTGCATGGTTTCTTCCAATCCTTTTGTGGCTTTGACTGGCATCTTCCAAAAGAGTTTTCAGCGCTAATGCCTTTGAAAAATACTAATGAATGAGATGGAAATTAATGCAATTAAACATTATTTTCATTTGAGGATATTGTGGGTTTTAAAAAAATTATGGCAATCAATAGTTGGTATTTTATGGATGTTATTCCAGTAATTGTGGCTCTAGACTACTGTATGATGGTATTTGGAGGAATGAGCTGGAGAAAGGGAGAAGAATTAAAGAACCAACCAAATAACTGTATGTTGGAAAGTTAAAAGCTTTGTTTTTTCATTTATTCTCCTTACAAACTGAAGCATTTTCGAGGTCATTGAGGAAGGAGTTGATGAGGAAGGAAGCCCTTATCTTAGTTCCTAGGACACTTACAACACTGGGTAATGGGTTTTTTATTCCCTGAGGTCTTTGGGGCCTGTGTAGAGCTTGGTTAGCTTTCAATTATTTTGGCCTTACTCAAGAACCCTGTCTAGTTTTTGTCCATTTTCTCATTTGCATGTGCATATAGCTCAGGAGTCTTCCCTACATCCCCTCCCCCTAGGCTTACCACAAAGGGTAAAAAAAAAAAAATCCTTGTAATTTTGCCTCTTAGTGAGTGTTGGAAACTGGGCTTCAGGACAAGTTGGCTCTGAACCAAGCTTGCCTTGCTCTTACGCATGTGAAACCTGTTTCTTTTGGCTTAGGCATTTAAAGGGGAAAAGAAGTGTCTACATCTCAGCTCTAACAGTCTTGTCTTACTCTCTTCTCTTTCCCTTACCCCGCTTCTCTTAACCTTGTTCCTCTTCTTCCTTCCCATTTCATTTTATAAGACGACCGCTGTGGATCACTTTTCCATTTATTTCAAACCCCAGGGTGCTCAGGTTTCTTCTGTTACCTGTTTTTATCTCCCTCAGAGCAGTAGCCACGTGAGGCCATTTGCATTCACACTAATACAAGAAAATCTTTGGAATTTTTGTCCTTTTGACATGCTGAGGAGATCTGACTCTGTTTTCATGCTTCTCTGTATGGCGTTGGCTGGTTTACATTTTTTTTAATGCCCATCTTCCGAATCAGAAGTGAAACTGCCTAGTATTTGCATTCAAAACTGCCAAGATTCAATATGGGCCTGGGACTTTCTGACATTGTTGGACTCCATTGGTTTGTACTTGGGTTTGTGAAAGGGAACTGCTTTAGCAGTTGAGTTGGGCTCCTCATTCCTGGGGTGTTCGATGTCTCCTGTGTTTAAATCCTGGAGGCATAAAAAACACTTTAAATGAATATATTTTGTTAAAAGTCCCATGGGGCGGGGCAGGGGGGCACCTGGGTGGCTCAGTGGGTTAAAGCCCCAGGGTCTTGGGATCTAGCACCACATCGGGCTCTCTGCTCAGCAGGGAGCCTGCTTCCCCCTCTCTCTCTGCCTGCTTCTCTGCCTACTTGTGATTTCTGTCTGTCAAATAAATAAAATCTTAAAAAAGAAAAAAGCCCCATTGGGTAAAACACACACCAACATTTTAATATTAAAAATGTCATTTAGGGCACCTGGGTGGCTCAGTGGGTTAAGCCACTGCCTTCGGCTCAGGTCATGATCTCAGGGTCCTGGGATCGAGTCCTGCATCGGGCTCTCTGCTCAGCAGGAGCCTGCTTCCTCCTCTCTCTCTCTCTGCCTGCCTCTCTGCCTACTCGTGATCTCTCTCTGTCAAATAAATAAATAAAATCTTTAAAAAAAAATAAAAAAATAAAAATGTCATTTAAAAAATGTCATTGATACTTCCTGTATCTCTCTGGCCACCAGCTGTGTAAGGAGAATCTTGAAATGGTGATGTGGTTAGCCTGTCCCCAGGAACTGGGAAGGGGGCTTTAGGAACTTGTTTCAGAGTGCTGAGCAACCCCTACTCTGTACTGTGCATCGGAGAAGTACACACCTTAGGGGGAGAGGCAGGTGAGGAAAGCATGAAAGGGGAAGAGGCTTCTCATATCTGGAGAAAGGCTGCATTATGCCGAATCAATGCGGGTATGAAGCAGTAAAGAGGGAAGAAGGAATAGAAGTAGGTAAGTTGTGGCTGGACCATACAAGTCATCAATCCTTCACCGAGTCATTTTGACCTTATTTTGAAGAATGAGGGATGCTGCTGAAGGTTTTGGAGTAGCTTAGTAATGATTAGACTCTGGCTTTAGGAAAATTAACCTGGCAGCAATCTTTACAGTGTTCATGCCGGGGTGGGGTGGGGGGCTAAATTAGGATGTGGTGTTGGGGCCTAAACTAAGTTGTCTTATAGCCTCTCCTGTTCTAGAACTTGGTTCAATATGTGTCACGGACACTTTCCTCTGTCATTGAATTTTCTTTCTTTCTTTCTTTTTTAAAGGTTTTATTTATTTATTTGAGAGAGACAGAGCAAGTGACTGAGCGAGGCGTGGGGGCAGAGACAGAGGGAGAAGCGCAGGGAGCCCTACCCTGGACTCAATCCCAGGACCCTGGGACCATGATCTGAGCCACCCAGGTGCCCCAGTCATTGAATTTTCTAACACATCACTGTTTTAAATGATGCTTTTACATCCTCCTTTCCCACTTCAACCTACAGCTCCCTCTGCAGTGACCTCTCTGGCTTAAGGCACCTATTGACCTCCTTTTCTCTTTCCCTCCAGCTAAGCTGGGGAAGCTCTGATGTTACTTATTCATAATTAGATAAAATGTAACAAATGCATTTCTTCTCAACCCTTTTATTAACCCTTTATTAACATATAATGTATTATTTGTTTCAGGGGTACAGGTCTGTGATTCATCAGTCTTAAAATTCAGAGTGCTCACAATTCTCAACCATTTTTAAAGCATATTTTAAGCCATTTATTTCTAAATGCGGTTTAATAGGCTTTTTTTTTTCTTAGAAGAATTTCAGTCATCAAGTAGATTGGGAACAATCCTTTTAGGCCTATTCATCTGACCCTTAAAAAAAAAAATCATTCTTATTTGGGGTTTTTTAGAACTAGGGGCAGGGGAGGTCTCCAGGATCTTCCCCTAAAAGAGCTTTCCTTTCCCTTGGGGAATGGAGTGCAGTTGCCCTGTGGAAAAGGCCTACGTCATTGTCTTTGCCCTGATACAAATCATTCTGTTCTCATTTCCACAGACATCTGCCCCTCAGTGGACAAATGTTTGTCACATCCTTTCATGGCTGTAGTCTGTGCCATGCCTATAACATAACTCATTCTTTCTCTCTCTTCCCCAGAAGTGTGTTTCTGTCACATTTGAATTTTTATTTTTTACTTAGTTTTCTTTTCTGACTCCTGGGATACCTTAATTTTTACATTGTCGTTGTTCCTTTTTTTTTACACTCTCTGGAAAAAAGAGTTTGGAAGAGTCTGACAAACAAATGTGTCTTTGAAATGTATCTTGTAAATAGCTGCAATATTAGAGTATAACTGGTTTTGAATGTAGGTAATTATATAAGGACTTAGAGCACTGCTTTTAGGTTCTTTGGAGGTGGCTTTTCTGAGGTGTAGGGGAGCCAATTAAAGAATACCTATCTCGGGGCGCCTGGCTGGCTCTGTCCGTTAAGCCTCTGACTCTTGGTTTCAGCTCAGGTCATGATCTCAGGGTCGTGAGATCCAGCCCCAGGAGATCCAGCCCTGTGAACCTGCTTAAGATCTCTTTCTCTCTCCCCTTCTCCCCCTCTACCCCTGCCCAGCCACTCCAGCCTGCACATTTATTCTTTCTCAAAAACAGTTACCTGTCTTTAGTAGTTTCTGCAGTGATCGAAAAGAGAGTGAAATACACACGGTCAGACAGATGTAGATAGAAAGACCACTTTTATTACCAATAAGGTGATTGATAGTTGTGGCCTTGATCTGCAGCCAAATGAGCTCACTCACTTTAACATCTGAAGTGGGCAGGCTTATAGACAAGCAGAATTGTCACAGGAACCATTCCCCGAAGGGCAGGCTCTTTACTTCTTGGGATGGGACAGTTCAGAGAAAGCATACCTCCTGTAGCTGGGCATGTAGGTCTCTTCGACAGCTTCACTGGAGTGAGTTCCCAAGTCTCAACCAACTCACTTAATTGGATCCTGTATGTTTCGTCTGGTTTATGGAACTTGCTTGCAGATCTTGATTCAGGGAGCATCTAGGTTGTAATATGCATTTTGATACATATTATTATTACCAGTTAGTCCAGTCTGCCTTAGCAATACTACAGTAGGGGTGAAGTAAGCATTTCGTTGCCTTCTGCTATTTACTGTCAAACAATCAGAAATAAAAAGAATACGATAAGGGCAGTAAATGCTTTGCGTTTATTCTTAGTACTTGTTAATGGTTTCCTATTCTGCTTCAAAGAAAGTGCAAAGTATATGACTTTGTACAAAAGTCAACCACAGCAGGCTTGAAGAGTCCGGAGTATTTTGTTTGTGTGGACTTTCTGTGTCTTGCTCTAGTCTAAGAAACGTATGTGACGGACTGCTCCCAGCTTTTGTGGGTGGTGGCTGAAGCCACTTGAGCAGGCTTTGGAGGAAGCGCTGTGGTGTAAGCATAATGAGTTTTAGTCAGCTTGATGCTGGCTGGATGGTCACTAATGCTCTCATTTCCAGATTTGACTTCACAGGGTCTATTGACTTATCTTTTGAGCCAAGAATAGTCCTAAGATAAGCAGTTATATGGATTAAGAACAGAGTGTATTTTGTACTGTCTGATGAGCACTTTGTGTCACTAAAGTTGAGATTCCACAAAGGGAGCCCTGGAAAACAACTGTCCATAAACTTGGAAGATAGTGGAAAGATTAATTATACATTCCTTATCTCACTGAGCACCCTGAGTTGACCGATACAGTTCACTGACCTGGAGACGGATCCAAGAAGCCTGGAATGTGTTGTTTCACATTGTTTCTCTTAAGAAATGTATTTAATCAGTGTGCAGAATACTGGGGACAATACACTTGGTGTGACCTTTATGCTTGAGGCACTGATGGGAGTCTGCATGTGACACACACAGCGAGGATGAGAATTTGGAGGAAGAATGGAAATGAGGTTATCTAATTTGTATCAGTCTATATAACTGAGAAATATCTTTTTCTGATGATTCTCAGTAGATAGTCTTTTCTATACATTTGATATAAAATTGATCCAAGATTATTGGAGTTCCTATATTGTATTGATCCTAATTTTTCTAAAACAATATAATTTTAAAATTATTAAAATAATACATCTTCATGATGGAAAACATCAATATAAAAATCTATAATGTCTGTTCCTCCCTTCTATTTCTCCAGCAGTTCTGTGTATATATTTTTTAGATTTTTTTCCTAGTTTTTTTTCACTTAATATATTATTGACATTGATTAATTGAAGGAGTTTTTTTTTGAATCACCAATGAGTATTGAGTCAACAAATGTTTTATATCTAATGAAAGGAACATATGATTTTTCTTCTTTAATATGTTAATGGGTACATAAGGTTTTCCAGCATTCAACACTCCTGACATTCCTGGTATAACTTTTGTCAGTTCTTAAAATTGACAGCTGCTCTTTCTTTAATGACATTTCAGAGATGTCACCAAGCAGCAGTGTATGACCTGGGCTAGGAAACCTGAGAGGGGCGTATCTGGCTTGTGCAGGGATAGGACTGTGCACACACTGGGAGTAGAGGAATTGAATTAAGATGACACTTGCGCACACTTTTCTCAGTATAGTCAATGGTGGTTAGAAGTGATACCTTATTAAAAAGAAAAAAAATGGAAGAACAGGAGTGATACCTTATTAAGGATTAATAATATAATTAGTCTACAAAGTATTGGCTTCTAAGTAACCTTAGTTGTAATCTTGAGGAATTTGCATACAGAGAGATTGTAGCACTATGACTGCTTTCAATTTTTGGAATTTATTATGTCTCATTTTCTTTCAGAGTCCTTTGGGGATGTTTTAGTTGTCAGGTGGAATTTGTCATACCATTCTGCAATTAAAATATTTTGGTGTCTTTTGAGTACTAGGTTACACCTTGGTTTTCTCATTTCTTTGAGGAATCAGATTCCAAGGGAAAATGTTCTCTACCAGCTCTCTCTAGAACAACTGATGACTTAGCAGTACATGACAAAGTAATTGGAGATTTGCTGTGAACAGTCATCACAAGTGGCCAGAGCTCAGATACTCTTGGATTTTTATGGTCTAGGTTTTGAGGTTAGTAGCTTGAAAGAGATGTGATCTGTTGGCTTCTCGGAGCTAAGACAGCTTAAACACTTAGGTTTCATGCTCCCAATCTAAAGAGTGAGTGAGTGAGTGGGTGATCTCTAGTTTCTTTTATCTTTATAATATTCCAATTTTGTGTAATTACATCCACTTCTCTTAGATTCCTCACTTGAGAACTGAAGACTGCAGGCAGGGGGTGGAAAGTTCGGATCTTGACTTGTATTTAAATTGTATCACCTTTGTTGGCTTATGCCTTTTTTTATTCTGATGCTGATTTTTGTCTTCCCAGGTTTTGGACTGTACATCACACATTGCTATTTCTGGCATTAGTGTTCATTTTTGGGGAGTGTGGAGTTTTTCGATAGACTAAATTTTTTTAGAGTGACTTTAAGTTTATAGAAAAAATTGCTTAGAAGGTACAGAGTTCCTATATACCCTTTCCTCTCCCTCACCCCCACAGTTCCACTATTATAAACACCCTGTATGCATGGTATGGACATCCTGACTGTGTGGTATGCTTGTTGTACATGATGAACCAATATCGATATGTCATTCTTTTTTTTTTTTTTAAAGATTTTATTTATTTATCAGAGAGAGGGGGGGAGAGAGCGAGCACAGGCAGACAGAATGGCAGGACAGAGGGAGAATGGCAGCCCATGTGGTAGGCAGAGGATCATGACCCAAGCCGAAGGCAGCTGCTTAACCAACTGCAGGCGTCCCTCGAGTCATTCTTTTTTTTTTTTAAGATTTTATTTATTTATTTGTCCGATGTGGCACAGGCAGACTATGGCAGGCCAGAGGGAGAAGCAGGCTCCCTGCTGAGCAAGGAGCCCGATGTGGGACTGACCCAGGACGCCGGGATCATGACCCGAGCCGAAGGCAGCTGCTTAACCAACTGAGCCACCCAGGCGTCCCTCGATATGTCATTCTTAACTAAAATCTGTTTGGGCTCACTTTGTGTTTTACAGTTCTATGGTTTTTGACAAAAGCATAATGTATATAATCACCATTACGATATCATACAAGATAGGTTCACTGACCTAAAAATAGCCTGTGTTTCATCTGTTCCTTCTCTTCCACAATCCCTGAGCCCCAGGCAACCACTGATCTTTTACTGTCTTTATTGTTTTGCCTCTACTGGAGTATCATAGACAGTTAACCTTTGAATCACATGAGGGTTAAGAGCACAGACAGTTGAAAATCTGTGTATAACCTTTGTCTCCCCCAAAACTTAGCTACTCATTGCTCACAGTTGACCAGAAGCCTTACTGACAACATGAACACTTGATAAATACATAGTTTGTACATTATAGGCACTGTACACTGTATTATTACAATAAAATAAGCTAGAAAAAAATAAAATGTTGAGAAAATACATTTATATTATTGTACTGTATTTATTTTAAAAATCCTGTATAAGTGGACCTGCTCAGTTCAAACCAGTATTGTTCAAGGGTCAGCCGTAGTTGGAATCTTACTGTGTGTAGACTTTCCAGACTGGCTTCTTTCACTTAGTGATATACATTTGAGTTTTCCTCTATGTCTTTTAGGCTTGATAGCTCATTTCCTTCTATCAAAGAATAATTCTGTTGTCTGGATGTAGCACAGTTTATCTATTCACCTACTGAAGGACATCTTGGTTGCTTCTAGGTTTTGGCAATTATGAATAAAGCTGCTGTAACATTCATGTGCAGGCTCTTGTATGTACATACATCTTCAGCTCATTTGAGTACTTCAAGTGCAATTACTAGGTCGTATGGTAAGCCTGTGTTTAGTTTTGTAAGAAATTGCCAAACTTATCTTTCAAAGCGGTTATATCACTTTGCATTCCCACTGTCAATGAATGAGAATTTTGTTGCTGTACTTCCTTACCAACATTTGATGTTGTGTTTCCGATTTTAGCCACTCTAATAGGTATGTAGTGCTATTTAATTGTAGTTTAGTTTGTAATTGCCTAATTTCCTAAGCCAACATGTGATGTTGAGTATCTTTTCATATGCTTCTTTACCATTTGTGCTTCTTCTTTGGTAAGGTGTCTGTTCAGATCTTTTGCCCATTTTTAAGTTGCATTGTTTGTTTTCTTATTATTGAGTTTGAAGAGTTATTTATGTTTTGGATATATGTCCTTTATCAGGTACATGTTTTGCAAAGATTTCCTTCCAGTCTGTGGCTTGTCTTTTCCTTCTCTTATGGTGTTTTTCACAGAGCAGTTTGTTTATTTCAATGAAGTCCAGCTTATCAATATTTTCCTTCATGGTTCATGCTTTTGGTGGTGTGGCCATAGAGTTGTTGCTGAGCCAAAGCTCATCTATATTTTTTGCCGTTGTCTTCTATAAGTTTTATAGTTTTGCATTTTACATTTACATCTACAATCCATTATAAGTTAATTTTTTAAAAGGATTTTATTTATTTATTTGAGAGAGAATGAGAGAGAGCACAGTGGGGTCAGTTGGGAGGGGCAGGGCCCCACATAGGCCTGCATCCCAGGACTCCAGGGTCATCCAGGACTCTGGGACCATGACACAAGCTAAAGGCAGACACTTAACCAACTGAACCACCGGGTGCCCCTAAGTTAATGTTTAAAAAAGATGTAAGGTCTGTGTCTAGATTAATTTTTTGCATTTGGATGTCCAGTTGTTGCAGCACCATTTGTTTTAAAGGCTCTTCTTTCTCTATTGAACTACCTTTGTTCCTTTGTCAAAGATTCATATATTTGTGTGGGATTATTTTGGGGCTCTTTGTTCTAATGATCTTTTGTCTGGTTTTGGTTTTGGTTTTTTGGTTTTTGGGTAATACCCCACCATCTTGATAACTGCAGTTTTAGTAAGTCTTAAAGTCTGATATTGTCCGCCCTCCAACTTCGTTCTTCTCCCTCTCAGTGTTGTGTTAGCTGTTCTGGGTCTTTGCCTTTCCTTATGAACCTTAGAATCAGTTTGTTGGTATCCACAAATACCTTGCTGAGATTTTGATTGGGATTGTATTGAATCTATAGGTCAGCTTGGTAAGAATTGATCTTAATGATATGGAATCTTCCTATTCATGAACATGGAATGCCTCTCTATTTAGAGCTCTGATATCTTTTATCAGAGTCTTGTAGTTTTCTTCATATAGATCTTATTCATATTTTGTTAGATTCACACTAAAGTATTTCATTTTGGGTTGCTCATTAATGTAAATGGTGTTACATTTTTAATGTCAAACTTCAGTAGTTCATTACTAGTATCTGGGAATACAATTGACTTTTCTTTTTTAAGATTTTATTTATTTATTTGATAGAGATCCCAAGTAGTCAGAGAGGCAGGTAGAGACAGAGGAGGAAGCAGGCTCCCTGCTGAGCAGAGAGCCCTGATGATTCTGATTTGGTAGATACCACATGCAGCATGGCCATGCTTTTTCAGTCAGGTGTTTTGCCAGGGTTCTTAGTCATCCACAGTGAGTGCTGATTTTTGGCCAGACTTCAAGGACAGGGTAGGAGGTGCTTTGTGGGAAAGCTAGGAGAGGACTTGGGCAAATAGCACAGATTTGGGAGGCTGATTAAATACAGATCTCGGTGGAGTTCCTGAGACAGGCCTGGGGATTAAAATAGATTGAAACATAGTGCAGAGACCGAAAAGTGAGAAAATCTGGACTTAGTTAAAGCCAAAAGTTTTGTTGTTGTTATTTTGTTTTTAATTTTCCAAAGTAATGTGCCTTGTTCAACTGTTTCCACTAATGGAAGTTACAACTAGGTGGCTATAGCACTTACCAAATTATGGAGAAATGACTTTAAAAATTAGTTTAAACAGAAAAGCATAACACAGCAAAATTTGGTCTGTATAACCTGTAAGTATGTATTTTCAGAAATAATTGCCCTGTTTTCTTTAAGAACAGAATGTAATTTTTAGAAAGGAAACCATCTGCTTGGGGCAGTTATCTTGGTTACATAGAACAAAAGCAGAGAGAAGGTTACTAGTAAAATGATTCTAAGAAGGGGGTGGTTACTTGTATCCTTACTTTCCTTAGTTCAGGGTAAATGGTGGCACTTGAGTAAGAAGTCTTGGCCATGGACTAGATGCTGGGAGGCCCACGGTTAGCCTCAGCCAGGAGATCACTTGCTACGCATCAGCCCCTTTAGAAAGTTCTAGCTTCCTCTGCAAACTTCATGGACTTCACTGCACCTCCTTTCCTTTCATGACCTCACAGTACCAGAGTGTTCCTTACACCAGGATTTACCCATAAGCAGGATGACTCTGAGCCTTAAAATGAGGGTATTTAGCTGTGTGCTGGACGGATTGGGTTCCAGCCTTTTCATAGGTCACCTCACGAAGAGAAGAGTAAGGGGAGAGGGGCAGGGAAGGTAAGGTGATGGAAGGAGAGAGCTGAGGACAAATGTCATATGAGGAAGGAAGGAAGGTTTATCCTGCCAGGTGGTGTAGTAAAAAGAACATTTCACAGGAAGACAGAAAGCTTCCAGTTCAGTCTCATTCGGCCTTTTACTAGCTGTTTTTCTTCTCAGTGTGGCTCAGTTTTCCCATCTCTAAAGTGAAAGTTTGGAGCAAGATGGGTTTACACACCGGTGATTGAGAGAGGAATAAAACAAGGCTCCTATCCCCGTCATCATATTCTAGTGAAGGAAACAGGCTTGGTGTAAGCAAATAACGAAAACAGTAATTGTAACGTTTTAAATAGAGGACTATGCTGTGGATAGTTAATTCAGCCTGAAAAGTGGGATGACATTTTGCTGGGGCTTTGAAGGATGTTGGAGATTTCGCAGAGATTAAAATAGGGTGAATCAGAGAGAATAGCAAGCACAAAGACAGGTGGCAGATAGTGAGCGTCCAGGGTGTGCACGGGAGTGCAGAGGGATGGAGCCAGAAGGGTAACTGGGGATAGCGTGGGAAGATCCTTACTGCATGGTTGGCTAGGAAGCTTCTAGAGGCAAGAGAGAACTATCAAAAGCTCTTGGGGAGAATACCTGATTGTGTATTTATTTTAGAGAGTTAGTAGTGCCAACATTGTAGAAAGCGTTTTTTTGGTTTTTGTCAATGGAAGGGAGACCTCAGGCAGTCGAGATCATTTTGGAGGTTATTTCAGGAATAAGGCAGCGACTTTGGAAATGGGGAGGAAGGGACAAATTTGTGAACTGTTTTAGGATGTGGAATATCTGGGATTCAGTAACCCCCAGTTGACTCACTCACCTGCCCTAACCTCACCATCACTTATACCAGCGGTATATAACCCTTATGGGCAATTCCTATACCGTCTTCTAAAATCCACTAGCCTTTGAAATCACTGACCCATTTGGTCCCCTCCCCTGGGGACCGGTCCTGCCCTCATTTGGGCAAGCTTGTTCTTAGCCTCTGTAATTGAAGAGCTCCATTCAGAAGCAAATGGGAATAATTGATTTTCATCCTCCAGAGACTGGAAAAAAAAAATCAAAGACCACAAGAGGTTTTTTAAAAAGGAGCCCAATTCCGGAGATAAATTTTCTCCATACTCCTTCTTAAAAGAACTCTTAAGAATCTCATAAATAGAAGCCTGTGTCTCTGGAATAGATCTGGCTTCACTTAAAAAAAAAAAAAAAACTGTGTTTGTGTGTGTTGGTAAAAATCATTCTGACCGTTGTTAAAACAGTAAGGACAACTATATTTAAGACCACTGCAGAGGGAGAGAGATGATGTTTCCCTCTGAATACAATAAGGACAAGTAGGGATTTATAGCCAAGGAGCAGGGTAAAAGGTCAGGGAATGAAAATTACTAAGAGGAGACAGCAGGGTAGGGGGATCCTTGCTAAACTGACCTAACAGGATTCTTGCTAAAGGCAGGCCAAGGACTTAGACAGCAGAGGTGGGGGATGAGGAACTTTATCAGATGGGGCAGGGTGGGGGGAGTTCTTGTTAAACTTACTTAACAGGATTCTTGCTAAAACTTGGCTGAGCCGTCCAAAGACTGGATGGGGACCAAAGTCAAGGGCTAGTTGAAAAGAGTCCTCAGAGTAACCTGAGTAAAATTTGGTCAAGGAGATAATCTTTGTCAGTTAGTGTGTGTGTGTGTGTGTGTGTGTGTGTGTGTATTTGCAGGTTTTATTCTAAAAGTAATGCATACCTCACCACCCCAGAACGCATCGATCTTAACAGTTTGGTATGTAGCCTTCCATGTATGAGCAGAGGCTTAGAAAAATACACCATGAAATGAGATCATACTCTACATACTGCTATGCAGGTGCATTTCTCACTTCATATATCTTGCGTGTTTTCTCATGTCAGCACGTATATACTGACTGTTCTCAATCTTGAGAATGCCTTGCCTCACTTGAGATACTGATGCCAAACCATTATATTTTAGATTTCCAGTGTAAAGGTTTTTTCACATACATTCTCCCATTTATTCCATAAAATAACCCTCTCAGGTTAGGGGTAGGGCAAGTGACATCTCCATCTGACATAGAGATTAGGTGATTTACTAGAGATTCTGCAGCTAAGATATGTCAAGGCTTTACATATATGGGTCAGTTTTATATGTGGGAAAAAAAAAAAAAACCTTCAACGTTCAGCTTCCATGTGAGCTACATTCATAATACCGTTTTTGTCTGTGGTGCTTGGGGTATTTAGGAAATGTATGTGGTGTAGATGGGACCTGGAATCTGCTAATAAATTTCATTTGAGGCTTTCATCCCTTTTGTGTGTATTACTAACTTCTATATTGAAATTTTCTGTCGTTTTAATTTCCTTAAAACAATAAAATAGTCATCTTGAATACCTTAAGATTAAATGAATTCAGTTGGTTTGTATCTTCCATTATAATGTTGATACTTTCGATAGCTTAAGTAATGAAGTTTGTCACTAATTGGATTTCTGGAAATGTTAATGGGAGGCTTTCAGTTAACTACCTCTACTCATTTCCCTCTGGGACCCATTTCTTACCTACAACACAGGGCCTCTCTCTCAGCCCTCTTTATTGGTTTCCTCTGACCCTGGCGAGAAAGAAAAAGAGTGAGACAACCTAAATGAGGAGTGAGGGACGTGAAGCAGGGTGGAAATGAGAGAATATGAGCTATGGGGGAGTCATATTATTCAGGAATGAGAAAAACAGTGGGGAGAGAGAGGTGTTTCAAGAAGTTGCATATAGCACCGTGGTTAAGATTTCGGAGTTAAACCCAGGATCACCCATTCCAGCCTTATTCCCCTGGGTAACTTATTCACCTCTCTACTTGTCCATTTCCTAGGGTTCTCCAATAGGGTTCTGGTGAGAAGTAAATAGTATGTTATTTAATCCACTTCATTGAAGTATACTTGGGTCCTGGCAAACATTTAATGTTAGCTGTTGTTTCTAGGCCTTTTAGACTCAAAATTTCCAAGAAATGGGTCTCAAAGTCTGGATGGAGTAAAGTGACCATATAATTTTTTGTCCAGGCCAGGATGCTGTTAATAATTATTCTGGGACAATAGATATAAGCTAAGATTTATGGTTTCCCAAAGGCAAAGGCATCTTTGTCCCCAAACATGACTGATTAAAGGTACCTTGCCTTCCTACATCAGCCCAGTGAAGCCTCTGGACTTTGACACACAGGAGAGCAGGTTTTTCTTATAGGCTCTTCTTCAGACACACGCATAAACACACATACACTCACTATTTCTTTCAAGGTAACATGTTATTTAGTGGAATGAACGTCTATTTAGTAAAATTTGTGTAGTACTTTTGATCTAAGAAATAACTTGACAGGATATTTGAGTTCTTCCAGTTCCTGTAATCTAAAAACTGCCATACCTCTCTTTGAGAAGCTCTAGGCCCCCTCCTGCTGCGAGGTGTCCATTTCTCTTCCTCCCTGAGCCATCCGCGTATGCCAGGTACAGTGCTCTCTTGGCAGTGAGCATCCAGGGGCAGACGTGGTTGTTTGTGTTCTGGTGAGAAAGACCTTCAAATCATGACAGAGAACACGAAACCAAATTGTAATGAGGGCAGAGTAAAAGCAGCTCCTGAAGAGCCAGCTGTGTCTGGCCGGGGAAGGAAAGGAAGGAGTTCCCTGAGGAGGAGAGCTTTTTGCTCATGTTGGATAGGAATTGAAGAGGTAAGTTGGAATTGGGGCCGTTGAGGAAGAGGCAGGAAGGAGCCCAGTCTTCCAGGACAGGAGACCTTGAGTGAAGAAGGCAGAAAACCACAAAGTGTCTGCTTTTCCAAGATCACACACCCTCCCTGCCTTCTGCAAAGTATGTTGTCTTGCTGTTGGAATGCCTTTCATCCCATCCTTCCTCCGTGTTCCTTAGCATTGGCATAGTTCTTTTAGAACACATGTCACTTCTCTTGATAATTGTTTCTGTGTCACTCAAGTTCTTTTGAGCAGGGACTTGGTCTTTCTTATTGCAGCGTGCCTAGACTAGCACAGCGGCGTTTTCCCTTCTTTCTCTGGGTGCCAGATACTGTGTAGTTGCTGCTGGGGAATGTGGCACAAGACAGACGCTGTCCCTGCTGTCACAGAGCATACAGGCTGACAGCAGTTTTGCTCTGTGACTGAATGCATTGCTGGATTCACCAGTGAGAATCAGAATTTTGAATTCTGGAGGTCATTGTCATGCAGTTCAGTGGTACCTTTTTTGCAGGCATGGAACAGAAACAGGGTTAAGAAGCTATGTCAAGGTAAATTGACTCATAGAGAAGATAAGCGCCCCCTGCCAAGTAATCATGGAAACCATGGGGGAAATAGGGCTTGTAGAAATTTGATTTATACATTGGTCCTCATGAATACCATGTAGGAACAGCAGAGAACTCCTGTATTGGTGTTCTCTGCGGGGTAGCGTGCCTCCCACATGGTCACGTCCATGTCTGTATGAAACAGCAGTCTCGCCGTGCACCCTTTCACGCTGCTGCTCAGATTCCTCTTCCCTGCTGTAGGCACTGGATGGGGAGGCTGCGCTAGGCTTGCCTAAGGTAGCAGTGACTGAAGATAGTCGTTCCTATGGTGACTGTCCAAGGGCTCACAGTCTCCCCCACTCTCCAGCAACTTGCAGCCCTACATGTGTGTGGTGTTGGGTGTGTCCATACCAGTTACCAATTAGAAGCAGAAGGACCAGGAGGAGAATGCTGTGGAGAGCAGGATGGAATTTAAGCAGTGTGTCTATTTTGGGCACCTTTGTCCTTGGCAGAAGGCAGGGAAGCACTCTGCTGGCTTTGTGGACCGAGGATGCCATCCTTCCAAGTTGATTGTGTGAGTCCCATCAGCTCTGAAGTTAAAAGGGCACATTGCCTTTCTGCTTGTGTTTTCTCTCATGAGGGAATAAACCAAACCCTTCAGAGTTGCTGCCTCTCATCATGCTCGAAGCACAAAAACACATGGCCGTATTGGCGGGGGCTCATCTGTCACATAGTGGCAGAATCTTTTCTTATGTTCTTACTGGAAGGCCATGGATGCACCCCAGCATTCCTTTCCAGGAAAGCAGCCATTTCCAGCTCTTAGCTCTCTGTACCTCTTTCCTCCATATTTTGGATTAGTACGCTTATGCTGCTGTTTCTTGGTTTTTAAGTTTTAGGCATCCTCTACCAGTCTTTGTTATGAAGAGGTTTTAACTTTGTTGCACTCTTTCAGTCCACTGCCTCTCCATCCTTGAGATGGTTCACAATGTTTAGTTCTGCCAGCATCCCCTGTTTGTATTACTAAGGCTGTTAGTACTATTCACCTGCTAACCCAGTTAGTATACTACAGTCTGATCTTTTTTTCCCGTATAATACATGAATTGCCTCTCTTCATTGGTTTTCTGAGCTTTCAATGCCCAGCTCACTCTTGATTCCCAAACTACAACCACAGTTTTGAAGTCCTTAAATGTTTATTCTCCACATCCCAGGCCGACATATCCGTTGACCTTGTCAGTTTCATTTTCTCACGCAGGCAGGCCCCTGGAGCCCTCTGCTCTCCAGCCATGCTTCAGGCTTGCTGCATGACTGCTCTCCTTTGCCTTTTTTTGGCCCTGTTTCCTGGATGCCGGTCTTCTTCTTTCTTGGTTTGCTCATTTATTTGGTAGAGCATATCCTCCAGTCACTTCCTGATAAAAGGGTGTGTGGGAGGTAAAATTTGAAACCCTGCATGTCTAAAAACATCTTTATTCTCTTTTCACACTTGACTGATAATTTTTCTGCTATAGAATTCTAGATTGGAAATCACTTTACCTCTGAATTTTGAAGGCATCGCTCTTTTGTCTTACAGCTTCCAGAGCTGCTATTGAAAATTCTGATGCCACTCGATCCTTTGTGTGTGAACTTTTTTCTCCCTGGAAAATGTGTTCTCTTTATCCCGTGACTTCTGAAATGTATTCTGAAATTTCACAGTGTGCCTTGAGGGGGATGGGTCTTTTTAAAAATTATTCATTGTACTAAGCATGAGATAAACTCTTTCAACTGGGAATTCATATCCTTCAGTTCTAGGGGCATCTCTCAAGTTGTTTCTTTGATAATATTCTCCTCTCTGCTTTTTCTCTTTTCTCTGGAACTCTTGGTCTTCTAATCTGCTTATCTTTTCTCTTATATTTCCCATCTTTTTCTTTGGTTACACTTTCTGGGAGATTTACTCAGATTTATCTTCTAGTTCTTTGATTGTGTTTTTATCCCTACTATCATTTTTTAATTTCCAAAACTTTGCACTGATATTGCAGTTCTTTCTAATCCTGTTTTTGTGTGATAATGGTTTGTTGTTGTTGCTGTTGTTTTGGGTTAAGATTTTATTTGGTTTTCTGTTTCTGTTCCTCTGAGTCCCTTTTTTTCTGTATGGTGCTCTGTCATTTCATGCTGAACACATTCCTCGAATGTATAGTCCTCTTTGGTTGTCATTTTCATTTAAGAGCGGGTCACTAAAGAGCCAGTTGCATAGTCTGGGTAGAAGTAGGAAGAACTTGCCAAGGATGGCTTTTATATCATATAGGGTGATTGGGCTGGACCCCACTTGCTTTGATGGGGAGTCTCCCAAAGTCAAGATCTATTGAATTGTTCTGTGGAGTGCTTGGTCCAGCCTTCTGTTTGGGGGTGGGGATGGGACCGCCAGCATTCTGGGAGCAGAGCTGAGATCACGTCCTTCAGGATCTTTTAGGGCTTCTGTTTTCAGTACAGTGCCTGCCTCTCTGCTTTCTGCTGTTCCTGATGTCACCAAGGCTGGAGCCCATCTAATTCAGTTTCTTCACTGAATAGATCCACATTCTCCTGCCTGGACATGGGGAGTCATTGTCTACAAGCTGCCCTCGATGGGACCAGAGATTTAGTGGTCTGATGCCTCCTTATAAACAGAATTTGTATCAAGTTCTTGTTTTCAGCCCTTCTTTATCCCTGGCCTCATGTTACCACCTGGTACCTCTAATCCCTGAGCCTCCTCAGGGTACATATGTGTGTGTATGTAGAGGCTTCCCAGGGTTTATATGTGTGAAGGCCAAAAAGGCATCCCCTCGTATGGCCACAAGGTTTCACTTTCTCAGTTCTGCTAACTTCTCTACTTTCCATTTTCCAAAAATGTTCTCTTTCTCCTACTGCTTGTTTCCACTTGCATTTTAATGGGGTTCAGGGCTTAGCAGAAATAAAATACATGTACACTTTTCCCCAGTTAACTAGATTTTAGAGGCGGTTGCACTGTTTTGGAGGTTTTGTATCTAATTATTTCATGTTGGTAAGTTTTGTCTTTTTCCAAAGATCATAAGCTTCTTTGACAATGGGGACTTGTTATCTCTTGTTTTAAACCTCAACAGTTAACTATGTAGAAGGCATTTTAGTAAGGATGTGTCAAATTTGTTTGAGTAAGATGAATTCTTTTTAAAATAAGACTGGCTTTGGATAGTGTTTCATTGTGTTGGAAAACTGCCAGCCCTTCCTGAGGTTCAGAAAGAAATCTGCTTTTGCAGGGATAACTCAGAGGAAAACAGTGAAGGCCTTTGGCAGAAAAAGGCTGATGAGACAGACTCTTTAGACTGTAGTGATTTCATGAAACTGGATAGAAAACTTCTCCAAATCTCTCTTACCCCTCATGTGTCTTGCCATTGCGCTCTCTTCATAGAGCCGGTGCTAGAGAAGGCCCTTTCCTGACTTAGTGCTCTGAGAGTCTTTAACCTCCTGAGAATCAGTGCAGGGGAAGACCCACAGAACTCCAAGTTGTTTTCTCTCAACAGTCAAGTCCAAGATCCTAGATAAACTGGAAAAAAACATGCACTAGCTGTCAGACATGGAGTTTTGTTTTAGTACCACATGAATTAGCTGTATGATGATTAGCAAGTCAGTCAAACTCCAGTTTTCTTACTGATAAGATGGAGACAACACTATGTACTTTCCTACTGCATAATATGGTGGTAGAGGTCAAGTATGGGGAACTTGCATGCATGTAAACACTTGAACATTATCATTTTAAACTATGTAACCAACATAGGGTATTCTGGACCCTCATATGCACCTGCTGACTGGACATCTACATGTGGGTGTCCAAATTCATTTCAGCGCTGTCTAACCCAACGCAAAACTTTCTTTCCCTCCCCTATTTTCCCCCCTACCCCACAGCATCACCATCACCAAGCAGGGTAACCCCAGTTTTCTTCCAGAATTTACTCTCTGTCTTCTGAATTTTTCACTTCTCACCCACCTTATGCCCCCACCCTCATTTAGTCACCAGATCCTGTCTTTTCTGTTGATTCAATCCTTTTTCTTCTTTCCTCTTCATGACTGCCTTCGTTCAGGTTCTCACTTCATGCCTGAATTTTTGACTTCCAGCTGAGCTCCTTGGATCTAGTCACACTCTTTTTCCTCTTCATTGTCTACACAACTGCTTAGCAGAATTATTATTATTTTTTTTCAAATTCTGAAATATATCAGGCAGTCACAATAGCATGGTGAATAACCAAGTAGCCGTCTAGGCTCCCATCTCCCAGCTGTCAACAGAAGGATTTCTCCAAAATATACATCTGATTATTCCCCACTCAGAACTTCAGTGATTTCCAGGACTCCCTTCCTCTCCTTGCTTACATCCACCGTCCTTTCACTTGTGTGCCCCAGCCACTCACAGTTAACTTGCATGTGCCCCAGTTTGTTGGGACGACGTGGGACACCTTGAATTTAGGTGTTTCCTCTTTGTTTCTTTGGTCTGGTGGATTCCTTCTGAGCTTTAAGGTTCTGCCCCAATATCTCCCCTTCTGCAAAGCCTCCCATATTTCCATTTCCCTATAAGCTACGCTTTGCGCACTTCCTTTTCCAGAATGTCACACACTGTTTGGTCTTTGTCGTTTGTTTACTTGTTTGACTTCCCCACTCAAGTGTGGAGACTGGGTAGCACCCTGGCATATGGAAGATAGGGCATAAACATTTACTGAATTGAACTGGATTGGGCCCTCTGCCGGCCTGTTGAGATGCCACGACTTGTCTGTATAAAGTTATCAGTTAAGTAACTGGGCAATCATGTGACACATAGGGACTGCTAGCAGAGAGCCGCTTTAGGTTATCATTGGGTCCTGAAATCGGATTCTGTAGAGTAGTCACAGATGAAAATGACTAGGCAGTTCGGTTCTACCTTAGGGTGCTTCTGTCTCTGTGTTTTATGGGCAGACATCTCAAATGCAATATTGGTCTATGCCCCATCAAGAGATCGTTGCCATTTTTAATGGCCACAGGTATAGTGAGTCATAGAGACCATGTCACATTTAGGTAGCAGGTTGGTAAAAACCCAGTATTAGAAGTTGCATACTGATGGCCCTAAGCCAATTCCCTGCATAGTGCTGTGCTCTTGAAAACATGAGGGATTTCCCTAAAGAACTTAAAATATATGGTGTGGATGAGCGGCATAAAGAATTCACAGTGGTTCAAGGTCAAATATGATAAATTGGTCAAATATAAATTTGGTCAGATAAGATAAATTTATCATAATTCATCGAATATGATCAATTATGGTGAAGGTGTCATCGATGATCTGGAAAATCTGAGATGGGTGAGATTAGTATCAGCCCGTGCAGTCAGGAAAGGTGTCAGGCCCCAGTGTGTATTTGAACATGGGCTTCTTTCTGGGTCTAGAGTAGGTGTCTCCATGTGTTTTCTGCTGTTCTTCTTGGTTTCACAGAGACTTCAATAATTTTACCTCAGGTTTGTGCCTGAGTTTTGCTAGATCCAGAGGGTGATATGTAGATTTAAATATGGGTGTTCTCGATGGACAAACGAAATTTAGGTATCAGGAACCCTGGTTCCCTTTTAGAGATTTAGTGTCGATCAACATGGTTTGAACTTGAGAGTCTATGCCCCTTCCTCTTGCTTGGCAGGTGCCGCCCCTCTTCAGTATGGACTTCGTGTCTTTCCCCAAAGCCCAGCCTATAGCTGAAGCTCCTTTGGGGGGCCTCCCTAAGCCTGCTCCCTGCAGGCAGAGTGCCCTGCTTCTCCTCACTCTCCAGCCTCATGCCAGGCCTGCTCCTACTCTGGCTGCTGGCATCTGATGTTCTCTCTACCTGTCCTCCCTAGACACCCACACTGCTCTTTCCTTCACTTTGTTCACCTCTCTTCTCCAGGGTCGCCTTTTTAGAGAGGTCTCTCCCGAGGACCTTATTTAAAGTGTCGCCCCATTACATTTTACTCTCTTACTCTGCTTGATCTGTTTGCTTTGTTTCTTTATGTCATGGACCGTTGCCAGCTACCATATTTCTATTTATTTGTTTATTTGCTCACTGCCCCCCCCCATTCAAGATTCACAAAGGCAGAGACTTCGTCTTTTCCCATTTGCATTCCCAGACCCTGGAACAGTGCCTGGCACATAGAGGGTACCCTTGACTTATCTATTGACCACATGCACAGGCAGCTCTCACTCAGCACCTGTCACATTGTACAGAGTGGGCTGTGTCTGTATGTGTCTGTATGGCTGGCCTGATCTTCATCATTGCCTCCAGATCCAGCCTGCCACCTGCAGTGGATCAGGGTGTAGTCAGTTTGTAAATGGACGGAGAGAGGCCCTTGAGGTGGGATTCAACAGCCACAGGTTCTCATCAGCCCTGTTCCTCCTTGCCCTCCGGTGTCTTTAGATGCCTTCTCCAAACGTAGGTGCTTCTGAGTCCCAGATGGCACGGCTTCCTGTGCTCAGCATCATGTCTGTGTGGTTGGGTTGCTGTGACACGTCTTAGGCTTCGCAACCCTAATGCTTTATCTCCTTGAGCCACTGAAGCACTGGGGAGCCTATCACAGTAGGATTTGCAGATGCAGAGGAAGATCTGAAGGACTAAGTCACTTGTCCTACAACTGACAAGTGGCGGAGGCAGCTAATGAGCACCTCAGCTCTTAACCTGGGTCCTGTAGTTGCTTCCCGTGGGGTCGCTGGAACCCCTCGGAGACCTGTCAAGGGTGGAGTGAGGGTTTGTTCTACGAATCAAGGGCAGCAGTTGCATGTCTGTACAATCTCTGTAGGTTAGACTTGGTTGAAGAATCTCCTGGGCTGTTTTCCTTTCCTCTGGTTTTCTCGGCAGTTTTTGTTTTGCTTTTGTTTGTTGGTGAGCAGTCCTTATACATTTACTGTCTTAGAAAAACCTATTAGGACAGCTGTGATGTAGAGGAAGACCCCGATTGTCAAAAGCTCTTTTCTTGGGCTGCCAAAAAGGAAGAAACTTGGGTGGAGGGGGATATGACTACCATCCTGTGTGAAGCGAAAATTCTAAGCAGGGAGATTCAGTTCTCTGTTTTCATTTAGGTGTTATTTAATATATTCCCCATTCCCCCAAATTTCTAGATGGGCGCTCAGAGGAAATGCTAGTTAGAGAAAAAGCAGGGGTTGGGGGGTTCGACCTTACTGGTTGGAAATGTTGCAACTTTATGCACAGAAGGCCTTGTCTTTCTTCCTCGTCTTTTCAGATTATTTTGAGGGTGTTTTAGTGCTGGTAAAGGATATCCAAGTGGTGGTAAAAGAGAGTGAAACAAGGCTTGCTCAGTCTTGCCTTTTTTTTTCTTTTTCTTTTTTCTTTTTTTAAAGTGAGGGCGGTTTAAGTCTTAGTTTTCAGGTTACTTTGGGACCTGGCTTGAGATCACTGCGGAGCTAGCAGATTCCTAATGGAGTCCTCAGGGCGGACAGACCTGTGCTCCTGACTGCCTGACCCAGTCCTGGTACTTTCTTTTTCCTGGCTCCTGTTGGTGTCTTCTCGTCATCTTGCTGTTGGATTGTTATTCCAGTGCTGTACCACTACATCTTTACCTTCCCTTGTCATCCCAGTTAGATCGTAAAGTCCTTGTTCAGCCAAGTGCCAAGAGCTCTATAAACGGGAGTTTGGGATCTGCCACTGCTTTGGGGCCAAGAATTTGTTTTTTGATTCTTAGTGTCACCTCTTTTTTGATAGAATGACGATGTTTCATCTGGTGGGTCAGTTTGAAAATGAGTGTGAAAACTACCTCCTAGTTTTTCCAGACCCGTTTTCACTTTCTGTCCTTCTCTTCATTGCCAGATTAGAGGCATACAGTTTTTGATCTAGAAAATGAGGTTATTGTACACATGTGACAGACATAATTGCTTTTAACTCTTTGTTTGGAGGGTGCTGTAGGAATCCCAGCTCAGTGGAGGGTGGGGATGTCGGGATATACCTAAGGCTTCTGACTCTGTCACCCGCCTGCTTAATGGACAATGAATGAATAGCCTGGATACCTCAGCATGTGTGTCTTCTCCTTTCACTTAAATTTTGTCTTCAGATTTTAAACTGAATGTAGACCGCTCATTATAGTGGCCCAGGTCACATATATACAACCATTTAGCAGTAACAGTTTTAAGTTTTTTTTTTTTTTTTTTAAGATTTTATTTATTTATTTGACAGAGATCACAAACAGGCGGAGAGGCAGGCAGAGAGAGAGGAAGGGAAGCAGGCTCCCTGCTGAGCAGACCCAATGCAGGGCTGATCCCAGGACCCTGAGTTGGTGACCTGAGCCGAAGGCAGATGCTTTAACCCACTGAGCCACCCAGGCGCTCCCTTCCCCTTTTTCTTTTAAAAAATTATTATAAAAATACATGAATGCATCCTCATTGTGTTTTAAACAGTGTGGTGGAATACTGAGCGGAACACGGGAGTCCCTCCTCACCATCTGTAGTGTCCCCCAACACACATTGCTTTCCCAGAGGTGACCATTGGCAATATCAGCAAGCACTCTGCCCGTCACCATCTACCATATGGGCGTGTATGTACACACTTCTAAAGCAAGGGCTCCTGTTTTGTGTGCTACACAATGACCACTTCTTTTTTTTTTTTTTTTTTAAAGATTTATTTATTTGACAGAGATCACAAGTTGGCAAAGAAGCAGGGAGAGAGAGAGGAGGAAGCAGGCTTCCTGCTGAGCAGAGATCCCAGTGTGGGGCTTGATCACAGGACCCTGGAATCATGACCTGAGCCGAAGTCAGAGGCTTTAACCCACTGAGCCACCCAGGTGTCTTAACACAATGACCACTTCTTTTCACTTATCCATAACACAGTATGTCTTGGGAGAAATCTTTCTAAGTCAGGACACATAGGTCCAACTTGTTTTCTTCCCTTTGTTGTGGTTGTTGTTGTTAATGGTTATGTAGGAATTCATCGTATGGGCATACCTGGTATTTAAGTGCCCACCTGTTGATGGAAATGAAGTGTTTAGTTTTTGCTCTCACAGTGAAGCAGTCCTGTACAAGCGTGTATCTTTGTGCATGTGTACGAATGTCTCTGCTGAATAGTTGCCAGGAAGTGGAAATGCTGGCTCAAAGTAAATGCCTATTTTTGGTTTGGTGGATGCTGCCAAATTGTCTTCCCAAAGGAATTCACCAGTTCAAACCCATGCCAGTGGTATATAAGAGTGCTTATTTTCCTCGTCTTTATAAATACTTCTTATTCTCATTTTTGTCAGTCTGGTTGGTGTAGAGTAGTGTGTGGTTGTTTTTGTTTTAGATTTTATTTTTAAGTAATCGCTGCACCCAGTGTGGGGCTCACTCTCACAACCCTGAGATCAAGAGTCACATGCTCCATTGACTGAAACAGCCAGGCACTCTTAAACAGCTTTTTTTTTTTTTTTAGATTTTATTTATTTATTTGAGAGAGAGATAGTGAGAGAGAGCATAAGTGAGGAGAAGGTCAGAGGGAGAAGCCGACTCCCCGTGGAGCCAGGAACCCGATGCAGGACTCGATCCTGGAACTCCGGGATCATGACCTGAGCTGAAGGCAGTCGCCCAACCAACTGAGCCACCCAGGTGTCCCAACAGCTATTTTTTTTTTTTTTAAGATTTTATTTATTTATTTGTCAGAGAGAGCACAAGGAAAGCAGCAGGCAGAGAGAGAAGCAGGCTTGCATCTGAGCAAGGAGCCTGATGTGGGGCTCGATTCCAGGACCCTAAGATCATGACCTGAGCCAAAGGTGGACACTTAATCAACTGAGCTACCCAGGCATCCCTGTACAACTATTTTAATATTTTTCTTTAAGGAAAAAAATAAGACACTTCCTTTACATGGTACAGCGTACTTACCTCACACCAACTGCCAACAGTAGAGTCATTCTCATTAAAAGCAAGAACAAAACAACATTGCCCTCTACTACTTAATATTGTTTTAGAAGTTCTGGCCAAGGTGTGCCTGGGTGGCTCAGTCAGCTGAGGGTCTAGCTCTTGAGTTCAAGTAAGGTCATGATCTCAGGATCATGAGATCAAGTCCTGCATTGGGCTGTATGCTGAGTCTGGAGTCTGCTTAAGATTCTCTCTCTCTCAAAAAACAAAACAAAACACAGCAGCAGCAGCTCTGGCCAGTGTAGTAAGGTGTGAAGCAGAAGTAAGAATTGGGCTTTGAGGATTAAGTTAGATGACACTTCTGCTTCCTAGTACGGTATTTCTGATTCAAATAAAGCACTCAAGTTCTAGATCTTGTTATTTTCTTTCTTTCCTTCTTTCTTTCTTCTTCTTTTTTTTTTTTTTTAAAGCAATAAGACATTCAGAAAGAAAGCCTCATTGTCTCTTACATCTTAACACATGTGCCCTGGTGCTTTTATTAATGTGGGTTCTTTCGTCTTGGTTCTGGCTGGTTAAATCATCCGGATTATCTGTAGGTCTGTGTTGAAGTCTCTCTTAAGTCTTCAGTCACCAGAACACCACCAGAAGTGGGTGTTCAGTACCTGTGACTGACTGAATGGTTGGTTCAGTGATATTTTTGATGACCTTTCAGTGAAGTGTTCCAACAGTCCCGGGAGTGTTTAGAGTGAATAATGTAGTTAAAATTGAGAAGGGTACATGGGGTACCTGGCTGGCTCAGTTAGCATGCAACCCTTGCTCTTGGGGTTGTGGGTTCGAACCCCACATTGGGGGGAGAGCTTACTTAAAAAAAAAAAAGACATGAAAGAAAATGTAATACTTCACTGGCTTATTGTAGAGCAGAATTCAAACATATGCCTAAAGAGAAAATGGATTCAATTTTTAAAAATTAAAAAAAAGAAAAAGACGACAATGGTACAGAAGAGCAAGCTTTTAAACGCTTACACCATTATCTGGACACCTGTCCACCTGCTGAGCAAATGCCTGCCTATCATGGGGGTTATGCATTTCTGTAGTAAAGAGCTGCTGTCCTTTCTCAGGAGTCATGAAGATATAAATAGTTTGGTTCATCACCACCAAGAACTCTTTTCTAAGCAGTTAGCTGGCTCTGAATTTGGTTTGAGACTTCAGTCTTCTTTTTTCTTTCCCCCCATAGCATCTGGAGAGGGCCCAATGTGAACTGTGTTGACAGCACCGGCTATACACCACTGCACCATGCTGCTTTGAATGGCCATAAGTAAGTATCCATGTGCTGTATTCCCGCCCTACCCTCCAGAACTCAGGCCTTTGGATCGTCTTTTTTGATTTCCATACAGAATTACTAAGCAGTAATGTTGAGGAACAGCAAAGAGCAAAGGAAATTCAGTCCATCCAAAGTTCCCAAGTCTCTTGTTAGGATATAATTTAAGCACCCTTCCCTACTCCTCTGCCTATATACCTTCAACCAAAAGTTAAATTTTACCTTTTCTTCTGTTTGTCCTTTTCTTCTTTAAAGCGGCACAATGCCCTGCAGTGATCTGCTTGTGAAGGTCACGTTTGGGACAGCCAGATATAAAGGGGCTGGATAATCTCTTAGGTAACCAGCACCTTTGTAACCTGAAGATAGACTGAATGGTCATAAGAAACTTCCCTTCTCTTAAAGTACTTATTTATTTACTCTTTTGGCTTGCCACTCTTCCTCATACAATTAGCCTGGTAGACAACAAGAACCTTTTTTCAGGGGAAAAATACATGATCATATGGCCTATTTTTTTTTTTTTTAATTTTATTTCTTTGTTTGACAGAGAAAGAGAGCAAGCTCAGGAACACAAGCAGGGGGTGTGGGAGAGGGGAAGCAGGCTTCTACCTGGGCAGGGAGCCTGATGTGGGGCTCGATCCCAGGACCCTGGAATCATGACCTGAGGCGAAGGCAGATGTTTAACCATCTGAGCCACCCAGGCGCCCCTGTACGGCCTATTTAATTCTCTCTAGGTATTGGTTAGTAGTTGATGGGTGGGATTTGCATGGAAAGTTTTCTGCAGAAGCTGTGCTTTGGGGGGGTGGGAGAGAAGATGACATAGGTTTAAATGGTTTGGCAGCCTTTTCCAGGGGGCACTGCCCTCCATATGAGAGAGAATGTGATGGCCCAGCCCAGAGGCAGGCAGAGCCAGGGAGTACAATGAGTGGATTTGCCAGGATGTGGAAGAATGGAACCCAGAGTGTAGCAGCACAGAGCGTGGTAAGGAGAGCTTGAGGCATCATGCTCTAGGAGATAAGAGTAGAAGTTTAGTTTTCATAAGGTGGGATTATCGGAACCATTTTGGATTTTGCTGAGCAAGGAACAGGGCCCTCCGCCCCCGGTGGTATTCTGTATCACCTGTACAGTGTTTAGCTCAGCCTAATGGAGTCTGTTGTGCCTGAAAGAGGTGGTGGTTGTTTCCTTCTACATTAAACTTCTCTGAAATATATTGAATATGATCCTTGTGTCTTTTCTATGGTCATCTTGGACAAAGCTAAACACGGACTCTGTGGAGACCCCTTCCCCCATAACTGGTGGGGTGGTGGCCTGAATTAAAGTAAATCTTATACTTAAATGACTTTAGCTTGTTAGCCAAGTTTTTATTTACAGTGGGGTGGTGGCCTGAATTAAAGTAAATCTTATACTTAAATGACTTTAGCTTGTTAGCCAAGTTTTTATTTACAGTGGGGATTTTCTCTGACCTCATGTGCATGGGGATAATTATACATTTGTATCTGCTTAATTAGTAGTGTCACCAAGGAGAAAGCCAAGCCCTTCTTTCTGGATGTATCAAATGATACCATATGTGTCTGGCTTATGTTTGCAGCAACTTTAATTCCGCTCTGCCTGTCTGCTTTTAGCTCCCACATCACTAAATGCTCTGAATAATGTGGTGAATAACGATATTTGTCTTGCATGACTACTTTCATGTAAATTTTATCCCCAAATGCTGTTTAAACATCACAAACAAGGCAACATTGTAAGGTTTAGACAAGGGAACCAGACATTTTCAAAATAATGGAATAGAGATGGATTGTCTAGAAAGCCCAGAGAATGGCAAGGTGATGAGTCAGTGTCATTTGGCTCAAGATGTTTCAGCCGCCTATCAACAGCTGTACACGTAGCTCATGGAATAAAAGGAAGAGACTGGGCAATGAGCTCAGGTAGAGAGAGGGGGGCCCGAGTGAGATAATATCTGAAAGGGCTTCAGCTGCCCAGATGTGAAGCGCTGTAAGTAGGAAAGCCTTCTGAGTTCTGCAAACTCATGATTGATTTTTGCCTTCTAGGGATGTGGTTGAGGTTCTTCTGAGGAACGATGCGTTGACCAATGTGGCTGATTCCAAAGGCTGTTACCCTCTGCACTTGGCAGCCTGGAAAGGAGATGCCCAGATAGTGCGGTTGCTCATCCATCAAGGGCCCTCACACACCAGAGTCAACGAACAGGTCGGAAGGAAGAGAAGCATTCTTCCCTTCAGCTATAGCCAGACCATGGTGGCCTCCCGGTGCTGTTTCAGTTCCGCAGCACAGATTGCAGGGAACCAGCTCTTCCAGGCCCTACAAATGCTTCCCCTCCTCCCAGCACTACTCCTCCAAGGGCATCAGGGAGATCTCATACCCCAAGGAAGCATTTTACATGCATCTGAATCGTGCAGATTTGGAGTAGTGCTATCATAAAGATCTACATACCTCATGTGCAAAATGGGAAATAGCACAAAACCCATAAAATTGTTTAGAGGCCATTTCACAGTGGCAGGCTTAATTAATTACAAGCAGTGCTTATGCCACCGGCATGGCGGAGTGGCCTTAGCCGATAAGCGGTGTTCTCCCTCCATCGCAGCTGGCAGAAGTGGAAGGACTCATCCCAGGACTGAAAAAGGAGCTCATTAAAAACATCTGAGTAAGCTCAGAGGCCAGAGGTGATGAAGCAGAATGAAAATCATTTATATGCTCTCTCCTAAGGTCAATTTAAGAGTGACCCTGTTTTGTTAAAGCAGAGATAATTCTTAGAAAATAAAAAAAAGGCAGCAGTTGAGCAAAAATACCTTAAAGTGGCCATGGATTTATGTTCTCTGATACCATTCTTCCACTTTTTTCACCTTGATTCCTTTGGAAAAGTTATGCTTGCATTATGCAGGTTCTAGACAGTCCTCTCATAAAATGCAGTTTCTTGTAGTTTGAGTCTGAGATCGTGTATCCATTTGAGAGGAGATGGGCTTTCCCTGTGTGACAGGCCACTCTGTTTTCCTCTCTGCTCTGAACTGAAGCAGGTGCTTTTCTTAGTTGCTTGAGTGAGAGAGATGCTGCTCTTTCTCAGTAAGCCCAGGACTGTTTTTCTAATGACTTTACTGAGAGGAAAGTGTTAAATTACCTGTAGGATTAGGTCAGGGTTTTTCCTCCAAAAATAGGAAATCATTCTCGTGAGCCCATCTATCAGCAGGGCTCTGCACCCTCTCAGTGAGCAGTTAGGACCAAGACTGACTCAGAGAAGGGCAGCTTCACCCTGAGGATAGAGAAAATTAAAACAATGCTCCCAAATCTCTCAAATTGGAGATTGTGTGTGTATAGCTGGTAATCAGCTTCCCTTTTGCTTCTCAAGCTGTATTTTCTGGATAGGTAAGCCACAGAAATTTTAAGATGATCCATGAGGATGTTTGTGTCATAACATTAAAAATGAAAATTGTCTCTGGAATTGCTGCTTTAGAATCTAAATGCAATTTTACTCCTCCTGGCTAAAGTGATTGTAATTTCTCTTAACCGGAGGAAATTTATCAGGAAGTTTGCTTTTAACTCCTATTCCTCCATGTTGAACCAACTAGTCACCCATTAAAGTCCTTCTCATTTAAGAAATTTTCGGCGACCATTTCTAATCCTGTCTTTGCTCACTTTTGCCTTGAAACACAGCTGCT
The DNA here is from genome assembly GCF_011764305.1 of Mustela putorius furo. NCBI lineage: Eukaryota > Metazoa > Chordata > Mammalia > Carnivora > Mustelidae > Mustela > Mustela putorius. Next base: position 3,255,014 of record NW_025421292.1, read on the forward strand.
TGGATTTTTGGGCCACCTGAGTGTGCTAGCTTGTCCTGCTCACTGCCACCTCCCGCCTGGAGTATCCCTTGATAGGGACACCAGCCCAGTGTTCTGAGTATCTGGCTGGCAGCTGGGTGGGGCAGGGGCTGGGCAAGACTTCCGCAGGAGCTGGAAGAACCTAACGGCTCTAGGTAGTAGTACCACATGGATCTACTTAAAAACCGTTAATGTGGTTCCAGTTGGATGGTTGGATAAGAAGGGGTGATAAGTGCTGTGCCCTCGAGCCTGCCTTCCCCCATTAACTTCCTTTCCAGGCTCCCAGAGGGCAGATCCACATTGTTCTCCTGTTGGACCCCCTCGGGGCTGGGGATTGCTTTGATATTTTTCATCCATTTTATCATCACATTTTCTTTTCCTCTCCTTTTTATAGAATGCTCTTGAGATCAAAGAATTCAAAAAGTACGGCCCCTTTGACCCTTATATCAATGCCAAGGTGTGTACGTTGCTGCCAGGATTTCTCTGCATCATTTCTCCAAGCTGCACTCCCTCTTTGGTCCTCTCTGGCTTCCACTCTCATCCACTCAGGCTCCTCATCTTCACCCTGACTATTGTCTGCTTCAGCCCATCTGCTTTTGGCTTGTCTGGGAATGGGAAATTGAAGCTTCAGTGAGTTTGGGTTTTATTTTTAAAACCCATGCTAATTCTGGAAAGGTTGGGTGCTTTTCCCGGAATGTCTGAAAAGCTTAGAAATGGCCGAAATGGGGAAAGAGAAGGAACCATATTATATGCATATTTTACCATTGTGATTGCTAAAAATCATTTAAATTTGAAAAAGAAAAATTCAATTAAGAGATGTCAAACATATTAGCTTACTTTTTAATCAGCACAGAAAATGATTAAATTACACTAACTGGATTTAAAGATCTTTTTTACACTGCTTTCTCTATTTCTTTTAAAGTGGAATCTCATTTTCAATAAGCTAGTGGTGGAGGTGGTGGGGAAGGGGTATGGTGACTCCATTTTACTCTTAAAAGCTGTCCCTTTGGGCTCATTCCTCACTTCCTTGAGTTCGTGCATTTCTGCCTGGGACTTTAAAGCCTCAGTTGCTTCTCCCCAGCTCTCAGCTTCTCTCACTGCTAGGTCACTCTTGCCCCTGGGAGGGGGTCTGAGATAGGAAATGAAGTCGCAGGGTCAAGCAGGACACTGGCCTCGAGCCTCCCTCCCTGTGAGGCAGGGGCAGGTTAGGCTGGTGATGAACGGCACAGTCCATCCCCCCCCCACCCCCGCGCCGGCCTTCACCACACCAGGAGGCAGAACTGTGGGTGCTGGTTAGCCTTTCTCCTCGGTGCTCTCACCTGCTGGTTTTAACCTGAGTTTCCACTCAGGTGAGGTTTGCCTTTTGGTACCAGTCTGGAGTTTGGTTAAGTCAGTGCAGTTAGTCACATTAGCTACCTTTCCCTTGCTCCGAACACAGTAGCCTCGGGGAAGGGAAACGTAAGGTACTTCTACATGTTTCCAAATGCAAGGCAGATATTCTTTGAGAAATGCTGATTTAGTGAGTGAAGCTCCACGTGGGCCATGCTCTTCAGCTGTTGGGACTTGATGGCGGAGAAGCAGTTTGATTCGGGGTAGTGGAATGCATTAGCTTTTGCTTGGCCCTCTCTGTTTTCTAATTTTCAAAAGAGCAAGATACCATATCTTCATTTTCTTTCTTTCTTTTTTTTTTTAAACTTGTTGTAGCAGTGGAGAAAACTTTTATTAAAGGTCACAGCCTTTCAAGTCAAGCCTGAGTTTGAATTCTGTGCTGCCACCCACTGGTTTTGTTGACTTAAATAAGTTACTTATGTTCTGTGAGCCTTGGTTTCCTCTCCTGTAAAGTGCAGTATACCATCTGGAGTTTAAGTAAGTGAATGCACATTAAGTACAACTATCTGATAACTAGTAGTATTTGAGATCTGACTTCTGAAGGGCATATACAGTCTGCTCTTTCTGAAGTGGGACTTTGGAATTTGTTCTTTGTTACTGGTGGATTGAAGCTTAATGAAACATTGCTCAATTAGTCTGGTCAGGGTTTTGTTTTGTGGGGAGGTGCCTTGAAGTGATTGTTTTCGCACTCGGTGGTTAGTTTAGTTAGCTTATAAAGCTCTGATTAAAGGGTAAGTCTTTGGGTCTTTAAAGCACATTTTCTTATCCCTTGATTTCCTACACAAAAAAGAAAATTGGTCTAAATGGCATAAGAACAATGCCCTTTACCTCCCCCCCCACCCCTGCCTCCTGCCACCCCACGAAAGGCTAAATGATGCAAATTGCACTAAGGGCTAAAGCTGTTTGGATTTTGCTATGAATGCAACCTCTCTTTGAGCTGGTTCGAATTGAACCTCTCTGGGTTTTATCCTGATTCAGTGGGTTTTTATTGACCTGGATTGTGTCTGGGAATTGTTTTGTTTGCTGAGTCCTGTCAGGCACATGTAGAAATTAAGAAGTCCCAGGTGCGGGGCGCCTGGGTAGTACAGTGGGTTAAAGCTTGTGCCTTCGGCTCAGGTCATGATCCCAGGGTCCTGGGATCGAGCCCCAAGTCGGGCTCTCTGCTCAGTGGGCAGCCTACTTGCCCCTCTCTCTCCTTGCCTCCCTCTCCACCTACTTGTGATCTCTGTCTGTCAAAAAAAAAAAAAGTCTCTGGTGCCTGTTCTGGGAGCAGGGATGGTTTTCATGAGTTTTCATCTTCCTCTTTGACATATGGAGCCTTTCCTTTTTCAACAAGTCAGCATACACCAGTCTCAAATGTAGGTCATCTGTAGCTATGGTGGAACTATTAAAATCGTTTATTTGCTCCCTTTTAAAATAATTTTAAATTAGTCTGAATATTGTAAGGTGAGCAATGGTCAAATTAGTTTTAGGGTATATCTCTTTCCCTGTCCACATAAAAATAATTAAGTTTCAGAGCTGGAAGAGGCCGGAAGTTGTCTCAACCAGTTGTCTCCACATTCTTATCAGCTTGACTGGTTGCATCTGAATCACCCAGCAAGCTTTTGTAAAACTTTATCTTGACACAATTTTCAGTGTATAAAAAGTTGCAAGCATAATGCAGTGAACTGCATTGCACTCGTCATCTAGATTGACCAGTTGTTAACATTTTGTCTCATTTGCATGCACATTTTCTCTCTCTCTCTCTCTCTCTCTCAAATGTGTAGATATATTGTTGCATAATTGATGATGAACTGTTTGATACGTAGTCATGGAGATCATGACCCTTTGACCCCAAATACTTTGGTGTGTATCTCCTAAAAACAAGGGCATTCACTTGTACAACCATAGTACAGTCATCAAATTTAAGAAATTCAACATTGATACAATACTGGAATCTAATACAGAATCTGTGTTCAGATTTTACCCATTTCCCCAATAATATTCTTTAGAGCAATTTTTTTTTTCCTGGTCCAGTCCAGGATCATACATAATTTGGAACACTTCCTTAGCCCTTCTTAGTCTTTTATGACTAGGAACCACGAACATGACATCCCTGGGTGGGACCGAACCACCAACCAACCATTCAGCGAACAGCTGAATCCACTAAGCGATTGCCACAGAGACCTGCAGCATTGATGGTATTGAAGAATACAAACCAGTCATTTTGTAAACTATCACTCAGTTTAAGTTTGTCTGATATTTTCACATATTTCCCGTTATTTCCTGAATCTGATCGATTCAGGCCCTATAGTTTTAGCAGGAAAGCTGCAGGAGTGATATATATTTCGTTCCTTCACGTTATGAGGCACGTGATGTCAGTTTGTCTCACTGTTAGATGAATGCTTGGTCAAGGTGGTACGGGCTAGGTTGTTAAGCTTTTTAATAATAGTCTTCCTGGGCTTTACCTCTGATGTGCTACCTTGGCAAGTCTGGAGTGGGACTCAGTTACTTTTAAGCTCCCTTGTAATTCCAAAACGAAGCCAGTTTGAGAACCACTGATCTAGGCCAACTTTGCATCCAAAGCAGGAATCCTTTTCTCTCACCTGAAAGGTGAGCTGTCTGCCCTTTGCTTTATTTGGTTGTGTGTTTCTCTTGGTAACAACCAGTCTTCCTACTTGGCAGCCTCTTTTTGGTATATGTGCTGCCGAAGCGAGCACGGCAGCCTCTTTTTGGATTCCACTGATTTTTGGTTTCTTACGCTTGGCTGATACTTGTCTTCCTAAACTTTCCATCTTTTGATCAGGTTTCTGCCTTCCAGAATATTTACAGAGTAAGTCTAGCTCTTCTTCTACATGGACCCAATTCTCATGTTTCTGCCATGTCTGCTAAATCTCAGGAGGTCCAGTTTATCCTTTTGTTCCAATTTTGGTAGGTTTCTGAAGCCTACACCATTGTTGCTACAGAGAGCTGTAGCTCAGTTGTTTCCAACTTTAGTGTCTATCAACAGTGGTCAAGAGTATAGTTGGGCTGCAGTCTAAGCACTGGGAAGTGTTGGCTTAGAATAGTTTCAAGAGGAGAAAAGCCACCAGAATGTTTCTGTATAGTTTTCTGTTGCTTGTAGTTTATGTCAATGTGAGATAGATAGATAGACATATACATGTAGATAATATTACATAATGTGTAATATTATATAATATGTAAATCAAATGGATTTACATATTAAATGGGGTCTCCATACTTAAAGAGTATTGGGGTCTTTTTTCTTAGTGGTACTGACTGTAGCAAGGAGAAATGGAAGTGAGTCTCAAGACAGGCAAGACTGGAGAGTGTGCAAAGACTTTGGAGGAAAATTGGGGTGTTCACTCTTAGTCTTCATCCTCAGTCCAAATACATAGCAATATGATTCTGGGAACTCTTGAGGTGTGAGGAGTGCCTGTAGTAGGATTTGGAAGATGTGAAAGAAGGATTCTGGGTCCCGAGGAGTCGGTACTCTCCTTGGAATCCCTCCCTTTCTTGTGGGTCCCTGAATCAACACTAATGACTTCCTGCGCTGGTATTTGTCACGTCCAAAGGGGAGCTGGTAGGAAGAGCTCATTGTGATGGCCTGTGTTCAATAGTCGAGAGATGGGGTCACCACAGACTTCAACTTACAAATATTATAATGATCAGACCATGTCTGGCAAGACTGAAGCATGAGAGATACTTTCTACACTGTTAATTTGAATATGACATTCTGCAGAGACGTGGTTAGGCTGTTAACAGAGGCAGGAAATTTGCCTGGTAGTGATCAAGACCTTGCTTTCAGTAAGACAGCTTTGTGGTAGCTGCCTTAGTTCTAGCAAACAACAACAACAAACCAAGATTTCTCTTTTTTTTCCTCCTGCTGGCTAGCTTAGAGTTTTACAGTTCTTCGGACCTTAATGGCATACTTTTTACAAAATCGAGGACAGAGTATTCTGGTTGTTGGGAGACAACTTGAATAGAAAAGAGACAGCAGTGTCTGCCTCAGAGTGAACAAGCTTTTCTGGACTGGGCTTTTAATGAGAATAAGCTGACTTTCTCTGCCCTGCTAATTGAGATGTAAAACCCTGAGAATCCTCTTAAAATTTCTTTGGGTTGCCACTCTGCCCTCGAACAACTGTAAAGCAAGCCCCTGTGTGTTTTGTTGATGAAGCTGTCTCTCATTGCAAGAACATGAAGTGACAGCTTTGAGTTGGCTTATTTGGGAATGGGCATTCCAAATGGGTATCTTAAGTGGTTGGTTTGGCACAGGGAACCCCAAAGATTTGCCTTCTGCCCAGAGCTTCCCCTTCCCTCCAACCTTTTAGGTTAACATGGAATCCACTCCTTGGGCCCAGTTGTATCGCAGGAGGCCATCGCTAACGGCTCTGTCCCGTGACCAGCAAAGGCTGTCCGCACTTCAGCTGCTGATCTCCTTGGGCTGTGTTTGAGCTCAGTGCTGCTTCCTCTGTTTATCTGTGTGCATTTATCTTCGCATGTGGCTCCTGCTACCACCCTTTCTGTCCTTATTTCATCAAAAATTTTTGTTTTGCTATCACTCTGGCCTTTGGGGGCCTCACTCCCAGCAGCTCTAGATCTTTGTGGTGCACTTGGTGTAGCTGGAAAAAATGATGCAGTCAAATGCCAGATCAAAAGCAGATGGAACTGCATGCATGTTTGGGTAACTCCTGGTCTGTTACTTTTAATGTAATTAATAGAATTAAAGCGATTGTGGAAACATTTCACTTATTACCTTTTGGTCACTGAGAGGTGCACAATATTGACCTGATGGACACACCACCTCATCCGCTTGGTTCCCCTAAAGTGGCAGAAGCCTCCTGGATCAATTTAGGAATCTCAAAATCTGGTGGGAGAATTATTTTCTTTAGTGCATCCAAAAAAGGAGAGGTCATGGAAATTACTTTATTCCTGATCTGATTATACATTGTCAGTAGTAGTTTAAAAAAAAAGAAGAAGAAGAAGCACAACTGAAATGATTAGCATTTTGCTTCCGATGGTGGACGGGAGCACAAACTTCTGTTTTGTCCCAGGTTCTGTCTTTAGTTTGAAACACAATTGGCATTAAAGGACCCCGGGATTGTGAATCTGAACTGATGGTTGTATTATAACTTTGAATATTTTGCACCTCTCACAAAACATTCCTGTGTCTCACTGAGCCTTTGGGACATAAGCAACACTTCCTCGTGTGGCAGCTTGCGCATGCGTTCATTGGTGCAGGCTCCTGGGGTAGACATAGGGTGACAACAGGGTCCCAGGCTCCTCTGTGACTGAGCTCAGGTGCCGCCCTCCCCGGGAGGTGGCTGTTGGCTGAGATCTCCGAGAGTAACTTTTGGTGCTCTGCTCTTTTACTTTGATTGTTGGCTGGTTGATTTGCATGCAAGAAGCTGTGCAGATAATAAACTCTTTCAAAAAAAGCTTGTCTGTAAGGCACTGGACGGTCAACAAAACCAGAATCAGAAAATCCAGGGTTGATGGAACATAAATTGTAAAACCAGTTGAAATTTAAAGTGAATCAATGGCAGTGATATCATCAACATTCATGTGTGTGGGGGCCTCTGCCCGGGGCCCGCCGCGTTCCCCCATTCACTCTCCTTGCAGCCTGCGGACACTTCCTTCATGGCGCACAGGAGATGGTAAATCTGAGGGGCACCCCAGCCCCTATTCTGGCAGTAACTGGGGCACACGGTGGCTGATCGGAGTAGCCAGCCTCATTTGTTGTCTTCATTCTGACCGGCTTCTAGTAGTCCCCAAATATTGCTGCTATTTTCTCATTTAAATTTCAACAGTTTTCCGGGTGTGCTTCCCAGTCATAGGCCAGTCTGCCAGGTGCCCTTCTGACGGGATCTGCTTGTCAATCCTTTAGAACAACGACAACGAGACAGCCCTGCACTGTGCCGCGCAGTACGGCCACACGGAGGTGGTGAAGGTCCTCTTAGAGGAGCTGACAGACCCCACCATGCGCAACAACAAATTCGAGACACCCCTGGACCTGGCTGCTCTGTATGGGAGATTGGAGGTGGTGAAGATGCTCCTCAACGCACACCCCAACCTCTTGGGCTGCAACACTAGGAAGCACACGCCCTTGCACTTGGCGGCGCGGAACGGCCACAGAGCTGTGGTGCAGGTCCTACTGGATGCTGGCATGGACAGCAACTACCAGGTAGCCGGGCAGTCGCTTCCCCCACCCCCCAGGCTCCAGGGGCCGCATTGTGGTGGGAGAGGCGCAGGGACCATGCTGCTGGGCTGTGTTCTTATTTAGCACGTTTCACATCCCGTCTCAGATGCTTCCATCCGTTGACTCATTTTCATGTGAAACTTCAGAGACAAACTCCTCAAGTGAGTCTGTTACTGATTTGTTTTTTGTTTTGTTTTGTTTTGTTTTCCTTTTCAGGGGTAATATATAGTCATTATGCCCTGAAAAGATGTGCTCATGGACTCTCTCTCAAAATTAGAAAAATTTCATTATCTTCCTATATGGGCGTTCCCACTGCTGCTCTTTGCCACCTGCAAAGTCCCATGGATTTGATCTTGCCAACAAGAAACTTAGCGTTTCCCCGCGTAGTTAGCTTTGTCCATTCTGATGAATGACTGCTCCTTAGCTTTTGCATCGACCAAAGCACCAAACCACACATGAAGTTAAGATGTTGGTTGTTTCCCACCCACCTCCAACTCTCTTACTTTTCTTCTGATTTTTCCTCCCTCCACCCTTCCCCCTACTGGGAAGGGCTGGAGCCTGAGGAGCTTCACCAGTAGGTGGCTCCTAGAGTTGCTACACAGTTATTCCTGTGTGGCCTGATGGTGGCATTTCAAACACACTTCACGTCCGGGCCACGACTGTGGTTCCAGAATCCAGACCAGAAAAGTGGGAAAGATAATGACAGAGGACTTTGTGTGGTTAATTTTACACTCCTTCCCATTGTCTGTATTCCATTTGTCGTGTGGAGCCAAGCCAAACCTGGGTCACTGTTCTGATGACATGCTGCTCTGCGCTCTCGTTTGCCTTCCAGACGGAGAAGGGCAGTGCTTTGCATGAGGCTGCTCTGTTTGGCAAGACTGATGTGGTGCAAATCCTGCTGGCTGCAGGTGAGAGGTCGGCCGCGCTCTCGTTTACACGGCATGCCGGGGTGGGCTTGTTCTCCCTAGCCTCCCCAGAGGGGGATTATTGCTGGCTGCACTTGAACCCAATGTATGTATGTCTCCATGGGTTGACTGCAAGTGTACGAGTTGTTCTGGAAGAACTGTATTTATTAAATGGCTTTGGATGAAAAATGTTGGTTGTGCTACTGGGGGCATTAGGAGTCCGGGAATTTGACCCTCTTTGAGGCTGACTTGCAACTGCTCACTCCCCCTGGTCTACCTGGTGTGCTTTTCTAGGAATTGATGTCAACATAAAAGATAACCGTGGCCTGACTGCCCTAGACACTGTCCGGGAACTGCCTTCTCAAAAGAGCCAGCAGATAGCGGCGCTTATTGAAGGTACCCGTTCATCGCCTGTTGGGGCGACCTGGGGACACACTGACCGAACCATTTGCATTTGCATTTGGTGCAGCTCTTTTTTGTCTTTCCATGTAGATCACATGACTGGAAAAAGAGGTGCGAAAGAGGCCGATAGAACCCCCACGTCTCAGGGACCTCTCATCTCCAGTATGGTTTCCGTATCCCAGGAGTCTCAGGGTAAGGTGGCCTTTCTGTGCCAGTCAAGGAGCTCTCAGCTTGAAGAGATGAATGGTCTTTGGTAGAAGAGAAAAAGCTTAATTTAAATAATAACTTCAGGGGATTGGGAGTGCTTAATAAGTTCATATTCACATTTATTGTTTCCTAGCTAGTATCTGACCTTTTATTGGACAGAGCTTAGGCCTTTTACTTCGGACCTCTTCTTTCCTATTTTATCTTATTCTCACTTTTATAGTTGGCTCTGTGAGGTCTGTTCGGGGATGTGGTGTAGGCCAGACGATCTCAAGGTAAATTCAGATCTTGAGGAAAGTTTTCCTAACACACACTACCCTGCTGTAGGCATAGCTGGCCCTCAGTAAATACTGAGTGAGTACCACCTGGTTGGTAGACGTGTAGATGGCAGATTTTGGTTCTGTATCACTTGGCCAATAGATGTGGTCTGGGCACCAGCTTGGGCAGTCCAGCCTCCCCATCATTAACCACAGTCTACCCTTTCAGATTTATTGAGCAACCTTCTGGGTCCTAGGTATAATGAATGAGACAAACAGAATACTGATGGACACCTCCCCTCCAATACAAAGCATAGCAAAGAAGGCCAGAGGAATAGCACAACGTACCAGTCCTGAAACAGGAAAGGGATTTTTCAGAGGGGTGCAGACGTATCAGGTTAAGGGGTGCTCGACCTGTCTTCACTGAGGAGTCCTTGTCTGCCCCCACCACTGCCACCCCTGCTTTTTTTCTTGACCTTATAATCCACTGGTGATGGGCTTAGTAGTTCACTAAACTCTTAGCTTTCAGGGATTTTACAGTAACGGTTTTGACTGTTTGCCAGAGACCCAGAGATCTCTGGTCCACAACAGTCTGTAACTTTTCAGCGTCCCATGTTTGAGTCCCAGGTAGTCTGGTGTTCGTATTCTCTGGTAAGTTTAACCTTGCACACCGCCTCCGCGTTAGAAAGACTTCACCATCCCCTCTTTTGCTTGAGCACATGGAGGTTTCTGCTAAGAATTTGAAAGGAATACTTAAGTTTCCAGTTATACTTTGCCACATTTTATGGTTTAAGTTTATGCTATGGCGGTGTTGAAGTTCTTGGGAATTTTTAAGGTCTTGGAGGGAGGTATCCCTCATAGATGTCAAGGGTTTGCTACATTGAATTAGAGAAAAATCTCTTTGAGTCTCAGGGTATAAAGAGCAACTGAAACTCTATTTATTCCTATCCATGGAGCAAAGCAGTTGTTTTATTTTCCTGCTCTCAGTTACGGTTTGTCAAGTTCAGGTTGACAAGGAGCTTGAGGTGGTTGGAAGGGGGTTGGGTAGTGTTTGGAAATCTGAGATTATGCTCTCCATCCATTGACTCTTGCTCTCTAACCTGCTCAGGTGATGTGGAGAAAGCAGTGACTGAACTTATCATTGATTTTGACACAAACGCTGAAGAGGAGGGTCCCTACGAGGCGCTGTATAACGCTGTCTCCTGCCATTCGTTGGACAGCATGGCCAGCGGACGATCATCTGACCGGGACTCCATGAACAAGGAGGCCGAGGCAGCGGGAGTGAAGACTGCTGGAGTGAGGCCTGTATGTGGCCTAGGGCCCTCGACAGACAAACGGGGGCTGTGTTGTCAGCCTGTGCTTTGGTGGAGCGCCAGGAGAGGGAGTATGCACCGAGTGCCTGCTAGCTTTCCAGAGGCCTGCAGCCTACTCCCCTTGTTCTCCTGGGCCTCTGCCACATCTCTCTTGCTTTTTGTGGTTAATCTATATAGATCCCCTTGAAGTAGAATTTTGACTTTTCTGATTTCAATATAACATGTCTGCATCATTCTGTTAGTTTTTGATATTAGAGCAAATTGAAGCATTTTTTCCATTTAGCCTTGTGCGGCTTCTGTCTTTGGGGTCTTTGCTGTATGTTGATAGTTTTCTCTCCTGAGAGCTGTTCTACAGTGGAAGAGCTCACTGAAGTAAGTTCTCGTCTCCCCTGAGTGCATCCTCACCTTCCATTTGCCCTCAGAATGGTATCCATTTGGATCTGGACGGATTCTGCATTCAGCAGGGTTGTAGCAGGACTTAATCGGATATCACATGTGTTAGTATGTGGCATTCCTGTTTTTCCCAGTTATAATCTCTCTAGCCATTTCTTGGTCCACCTTCCCATCTGACTGCTCCTTTCTCCAGGGCTTGCTTCTGCCTCCAGTCTTGTCCATTGTTCTCAAGAGGTTTTACTCCCTTTTTCTACCTTAGGGTTTTACTCTGAGCCCAAGCCTGAATCACTGTTCCCCTGACCGACCTTCCTACATAGCCAATATAATAATCTGAGGTTTTGAGCACTGCATTTTTATTGAACCTGCCACTGCTCTGAGTCCCAGTGATCCCAGCTTGAGGCAGATTTCCAGGTGTATATTATTCCTTCCTGTAGTAGAGGCCAGCCTTATCCCTTTTGGTCTGAATCTGCCTTATGACCATTTAGATGAACCTTTGGCCACTGGGTGATCCTTGGGTTTTTCAAATGTGCCTTGGGAATGACTTGGTGTTTCTTAGTGTTCTTTTTTATTAGGCTTAGTATTGTTTTTTGTTTGCCTGGTCCTAGAACAGTGCCAGCATTTCTGTATGAGTTTTGGAAAGGCCAACCAGTCTTGTGGTATCCCACTGGAGTGGGTATTCTCAAGGACTGGTAAGACTCCTTGTGAGTAGGGAAGCGCGTGCTTCTGTGGACAAAAGTGATTTCCTGTGCTTCCGCCTTAGGTGCAGTGAAGCAAGCAAGCTGGCCTGTGTGGTACTTACAGGTGATGTCCATTAGAGGGAGCCAGAGGCCTTACCAGAGGAACACATGGTTCCTGAAGCGAGCTCTGAATTACCAAGTTCCTATGGGCTTTGCCACTGATTTATAGTCTCTTTGTTCTTTCCCACCCCAAGAATCTGTCCTCCGGTGGACTTGCTAACTAAAAACTGATGCATCTTGGGATGCGTGCTTTGCCATTCTTACTTGAATATGTGGTGGCTGTGCTACCTGCCTGGCTCTTGGTAATGAACCTTGGTCAGGGGACTGTTTGTTCTACGCCTTACAAATGCTGTGGATGGTGAGCCTAACTCAGCTCTGCCCTCGCAGGCCCCTGGGCCAACATTCTCACGTTCAGGAAAAAAGAGGCTCCTGCTTCTCTTTCTTTCCAGTATCTCTGGTGATCAATTCTTGCACAAGAGGTTTTCATCTTGTTCTTTCTAGGCTCTTTTAGTCTTGAGAAGGTTTCTGGGATGGGTCCTTTTTGTCGTTGTTGTGTTTCATTTTGTATTTCCCTGGCTGTTTTTGTCCCAGGGTTGGGTAGCTGGTGTAGATGACAGGCCTGCTGCCTTTGCTAGTCCCTTCCATACATGGTGCCCTTTGGAAGGAACCAAGCTTGTTTCTGTGCTGCTGTAGGAAGACTGGCTAGGGAAAGTGGAACTCACTGGGAAATGTGATCTCATAGCCTTGTTTGGCTTGAAAAGACGAATCTGTTTTAAGGTTGTTGCCATTAGGCATCCATTGGGTTCCGGGGAGTGTAGGAATGACTGATTTATCAAGATAGAATCTGGAGGGGCGAAGTGTATTTGAACAGAGGGAGGTCATGGATGCCGAATGCTAACCTAATGCTACCTAACGCTGGCTGCTCCTGCTGCTCCTGGGACATGGATTTGTCTTCCAGACTTTTCCAAGGCTCTTGTGTAATTCGCCATGTTCCTCCACCCTTTCATAAATATTCTTGTCCTAGCAACACTGTGAACTAACCTACTACGAGGCCGGGAATGAGCCTGCAAGCCAACTCCTGGGTCAGGTTCCCACTCCCTTCCCTGTAGAAACATTGATTATGGAGCAGGATTAGGATTTTGGACTGTAAACCACACTGCCGGGTCCCTTAGGTACTATGGCAAGCCTCTCCCCAGCCTTCTGTCACCAAAGGTGGTGTGTATTCCTGAAACTGTCAGCCACATTTGACCTCCCTAATCCCTGCTTCAGGGTGTTTCTTGCTCTAGGGCAGGGATTGGCAAAATGTGGCCCGCAGGCAGCTGCCCATTTTTGTGAATAAAGTTTTATTGGAACACGGCCATACTCATTTGCATATCTTCTTTGGCTCTGTGGTACAGCTGTGGCAGTAGTGGGGCTAACTGCAAAAGCCTAAAATATTTACTCCATGGCCCTTTAAGAAAGAGTTCACCAATTCTTGCTCCAGGGCAGACAACTGGCAAATGTTCCTTTTTGAAATAGGCAGGGATGAAAGGTTTTAATATGTGAGCGATGCATAATACTAATCATTGGGGCGCCTGGGTGGCTCAGTGGGTTAAGCCTCTGCCTTCGGCTCTGGTCATGATCCCAGGGTCCTGGGATCGAGCCCCGCATCGGGCTCTCTGCTCAGCAGGGAGCCTGCTTCCTCCTCTCTCTCTCTGCCTGCCTCTCTGCCTACTTGTAATCTCTCTCTGTCAAATAAATAAATAAATAAATCTTAAAAAAAAAATACTGATCATTGAAGGAGGTGATCAAGAACTAGATAGAGACCAGTTCTGAGCTTCGATGAATAAATGGGGGTAACGTTAAAGTTTGAGCAGGAATTGACGTTTTTTGTCCTTGATTGCTTTCCTCATTACTTCCTTAATAACATGGGTTTGTTTGAACTCTGACAAGTTGATTGCTTTGATTTACTGCTGCTTCTTTTTAACCAGTCTGAAAGTTGAGCCACTGGCTTTTCTAGGCTAGAGTTTTATTATGGGTATTGGACATTTTCTGATAAGGCAGTGCCATGGTTTCAGTGCTATTTCTCACTGTGGTCTAGAATATGAAAGCTGTGTTTATACTTTCTGCTACAAACATCAGAAAGTGAAGAGCATGCTGGCTGAAGTGTGTGTGGGGGGGGTGCGGGTGGGGGGTGGGGGGTACAGATACTAAACCATGTGTTTAGATACTGATCCTTGAGTTTAGTCTCTCAGGGGAGTTCTTTACATTCTTTTTCATTTCCAAGAGTTAAGATAAGAACAGAAAGTTAGGTAATCGAAAAAGAGATAGTAAAATACTTTTTGAAAAAAGAGATAGTGAAATGCTTTTTCTCTTCTACAGAGGGAACGGCCACCGCCTCCAGCAAAGCCACCACCTGATGAAGAGGAGGAAGACCACATAGATAAGAAGTATTTTCCCTTGACAGCTTCTGAGGTAGAGGGTTGAGGGTTTATTGCCATCACTAAAATACGATTTTTTGCAAGTACCTCGATGTGTGCTTAAAGAAGACTTTTCTTTCTCATTTGCTTATCGCCTTTTTGGATTAGTAAATTTTGTGCATATCAGTAATCTGGAAGAAGACCTTTCCAACCCATTCAGAAGTACAAAGGAAAGAATTTTAATGGGGCTGTCCAGCAGACAGGCCAATTATTGATCCACGTTGCACACTGAAAGTAAACCATGCACATTCCTCCTGGCTCTAGTAGCTAAACAGTTTGACTTCTTGCTTGTTTTGTTCCTATGTCCTCTTTTGATACAAAACGTGGAGTATGGCCTTAATCGCTGTTCTGTAGATGATATCCTATAAGCGAACTTTGGTGGTTCTGCCCCAAGTGTCTTATTTCTGTTTTCACGTTTTTCTTCTTCATTTCACATGAAGAAATCCACCAGGACAAACATGGAAAATGTCATGAAGACTCATTTTAGAAGAGAAATAGGAGTCGTGGGGGTGGGAGAAAGCAAAGAAGGTTATTTGAGAAGACTAATCCACCTTTTTGTTTTGTTTTTTTAAAGATTTTATTTATTTATTTGACAGAGAGAGATCACAAGTGGGCAGAGGCAGGCAGAGAGAGGAGGAAGCAGGCCCCCCTCCTGAGCAGAAAGCCAGATGTGGCGCTCGATCCCAGGATCCTGAGATCATGACCTGAGCCGAAGGCAGAGGCTTTAACCCACTGAGCCACCCAGGCACCCCACTATTCCACCATTTTAAAGAAGAATTATTATCATGGGGCAAATAGTTCAATCTTACTTCTTGGTTGTATGAAGAAATCATATTTTCTGTGAGCCTTATTTTTAGAATGCTCCTTTAATCCTTACCACTGTGCAGAGAATATGTTTATTCAGTATTTATTCAAAATCTTATATAAATTTCATTATTTTGTTGCTCATTCAGTGGTCTGTTGTTCTTTAATTTAAAAATCAACTGATATAAACTAGTCATCTAAGTGTCATTACTTTATCCCTAGAAGGTCAGATATTGCCACAGACCATCCAGTGAGACAGGTTCTTTTACTTAGTAGGAACTCATGGAACCAGAAGGAAGGCTTTTATTTAACAAAATGGATAATTAAATACAAGGATACCCTTTTAAGAACATAAAAGTCAGTGTTGGAAATAGGGGAAGATGTTTATGCTAGGTGTAAATTCTGTCCCTATTTCTTTGTATGCCTTCATTACAAAATGCTTATTATCAGGTTTCAACTAAAGGGTCTCTAGATTATAGCCTCTAAGGTGATAATACATTACTAGCAGATAGAAGTGCATGTATCATATCCCTGCATATTTTTAATATGGAGATTTGCTTCCTTACTCAATTTTTATAAGGAGAACCTTTACTTATATTACTTACAGAGCACGTTCAACTGGGGCTAGGTCTCTATAAATGCCTTATGCCACCTCTTTAACAAGGACTTAGACTAAAATTCCTAATGCCCAAGGATAAATGCAAGGCTCTTAAAGAAATATTAGATAATGAAGACTTTCTGTTCTCCTCAGGCTTTTCAGAGAATGTGGTTTGTTGATAATAATAGTGTCAACAGAGGGGCACCCAGGTAGCTCAGTCAGTTAAGTGTCTTTCTGCACCTTAGGTCATGATCACTGGTCCTGGGATCTGGACACATTGCTGGGCTTCCTTTTCAGTGGGGAGTCTGCTCCCTCTGCCCTGCCCCCCCCACCTCATGCATGCACACACGAACTCTCTCTCTCAAATAAATAAATAAATAAAATCTTTAAAAAAAAAACAGTATCAAGAGATAAGGGGAGAAATTTCCATATTACTCTCCTGGATGTGGAGACTCTGAGATGATGCTTCTAGGACTTGCTTGTGAATAGTCTGAAATTCTGGGTCAGTTGGGCCACTGCAGTCAGGAGTTGAAAGACCATGAGAACCCCAGCTCTGCTTACTTAGTGATTATAAGTAAATAAGTACAGAAGAGATGTGGCTATGTCATTATGCTTTTAGTGATCAAAGCAGATTTTCTTTGCTGTAGTTGAAATGACTAGGTCTTCTCCAACAGTGAATTTTTATTTCTTTTTCTTTGACTCTAGTCTTCCCTGTTTTGATTTTTTACTTAGTAGGCTTTACTACCCTAACCCTCGTGTCCTAGGAAGCACTGGCTCATCACAGTTGACTTTTATGTTTGGCAGGCCATCTGCTTCAGTGTTTGTGTCCCATTCCCTAGGCTTGTCATTGTCAGGTGACCCACGAAAGCCTTTAAGGGAAGCTGAGTATAGCTGTCTCCATGGGAGCTTATCAGATTAATGACCAGGTCATGAAATGGGCTTAAAGAAATTAAACACATACACATGTGTGTGCACACAAGCTACTGAGACATTTTTGCCCTGCCAAATGGGCTGTCAGCTGCATCGGACTGACCACAGCCTTCTCTGTGTTCAGATGTTTTAAACATTCATGGGAAGGCGCAGCTGCCGTGGTATCTCTTCCCAGAAAACTGCCCACACCCCTACTGGTCATTCTGTTGGTCCAGTTAGGTGGTGACTGGTAGTAGCTTCTCTTTGCAGCAGAAATGTTTCTTTCTACATAACAGAGAATATGGCTTTTTGGCTCCAATTTACTGCCGGCCCTAGAAGAAAGGGGTAGAAAAGATTAAGGAATAATCTGGTAAAGAGCAGAATCCTTTCTCTTGAAAATCAGTTATTGCCATATTCACTGCGACAGGGGGCTTCTTTTTTTTTTTTTTTTAATTTTTTATTTTTTATAAACATATATTTTTATCCCGAGGGGTACAGGTCTGTGAATCACCAGGTTTACACACTTCACAGCACTCACCAAAGCACATACCCTCCCCAATGTCCATAATCCCACCCCCTTCTCCCAACCTCCCTCCCCCCAGCAACCCTCAGTTTGTTTTGTGAGATTAAGAGTCACTTATGGTTTGTCTCCCTCCCAATTCCATCTTGTTTCATTGATTCTTCTTCTACCCACTTAAGCCCCCATGTTGCATCACCACTTCCTCATATCAGGGAGATCATATGATAGTTGTCTTTTTCCGCTTGACTTATTTCGCTAAGCATGATACGCTCTAGTTCCATCCACGTCGTCGCAAATGGCAAGATTTCATTTCTTTTGATGGCTGCATAGTATTCCATTGTGTATATATACCACATCTTCTTCATCCATTCATCTGTTGATGGACATCTAGGTTCTTTCCATAGTTTGGCTATTGTGGACATTGCTGCTATAAACATTCGGGTGCACGTGCCCCTTTGGATCACTACGTTTGTATCTTTAAGGTAAATACCCAGTAGTGCAATTACTGGGTCATAGGGCGGTTCTATTTTCAACATTTTGAGGAACCTCCATGCTGTTTTCCAGAGTGGCTGCACCAGCTTGCATTCCCACCAACAGTGTAGGAGGGTTCGACAGGGGGCTTCTTGAGTGGGAGTTAGGAAGGCTCAAAGCAAAGCAGTCTCTTGCTTTATTATGAGATTTTAATCCCATAGCTGGCAGGAGCCAGGACTAAGAGGAAAAGATCACCCGAGAAGTTGTCTGGATATGAGCAGGGTACTCTCACCAGAGAGTCTAAAGGAGGGAAAGAGTTCCAAATTGGATGCAAAGTCTTATATCCCAGGGTGGGTGGCGGGGAATGAGGACATTTGGGTCCAGAATCAGGGGAAGTGAATTTCATGGCCCTGGCTCTGCTGGTTGCTCTCTGTAACCTTGGGCAAGTCCCCAGACCTGTTCGGGAACTCAGTTTGGGCATCTGTGAAATGAAAGAGCTGGAGCCAGGTGTTCTCTGGCTGTGATTGGAACAGTTCAGGTCCCTTCCAGCTTTAGCATTTGCTGGTGCTGTGCTTCTCGTTGTTCCTGAGAGCCAAGCAGAGTGACCGAAGGTCTAGTGGGCCCCATTTTCCAGATGGAAGTCATCAGCTGTCCTCTTTGAGAAGAAAGGGTATTATAGGCCGAGTATCCAGACTGTCACATATCTTTCAGAAGCATGCTTGGGGCTATACAAGGGTCCTTGCTGTGTGCAGAACACTCACGGAATCGGATTTCCAGGGCTCTGGCTAAATGATAGCTATGGGTGTGTAAACCTGCAGAACACAAATTCCTGTCTATAATGCCTGTGTATTAACTGTATGAACTGCTTTAATGGTCCCTCTTTGTTCCCTTAATTGTGTTCCTACGAAGAGGTGAAAGGAATAAGTAATACAGGCAAATGGCTTGTTGTCATGAAATAGCTTTTAGCTTCCAGGTGGCTTTCAGTAAAGTGGAGGTTCCTGCTGTGCTTAGCAGAATTTCGGAAAGAGACCATCATCCTGCCTTTGGAGTGGCAGCCTTTTTACCAAACAGGAGCCATGGCCTCTCCTTTATTCTGGAGCTGCCAGCCAGAATCCTTGTTGTCTCGTTAGGCTGTAGCATAGTGAGCTAAGTCTCCAAGAAGCAAAACCCTGATGAATCACAAACCTGATTTATCTCCAGTGAGCTGTGGGACATGTCTGAAGGAGGAAGTTTCTGCGTGTACCAAAGAATCATATTTGTAAGGGTACCATTGTTTGTTGGGTGGACTTGGGAATTCCTCTGAACCCCTCTGTTCATGATGTATCACTCCTCCTAGCCAAACTGCTCAGGAAGAGATTTTGTGCTTTGGCTCACTCCTAATAGCTGGTACATGATTATTCTTAATTTGTCTCTGAAACGCATTGGATTCTTAGGACAGATGAGCCAGAACGATCCTCTAAATTGAGGATCTCCATTCTTTCTCTTGGTGTGACTGTGGCACTAATTTAAGGTGTTTCTGGCCTGGTTTGCGGAGGCAGCTTGGCCAGCTTCGTACCGTGACTAGCTGTGGCCACAAGGCCCTTAGCTACCTAGACCTTATTGGTGGGTGTAGAAGCCAGCCCTGGTCCAGTTATTTCATCAAAGATGGCTACCTGAATCAGGGATTTCTCCACAGACAGAGCTGCTTTGTTCTCTCCAGTGAAATTCATACTGCCTCACTGTTTGACTCCTCTCAGAACAGAGATTGGTAGAATTAATTTAAACTCATAGTACCATAAATGTAGCAGGAAGCTGGCGTTTGAGAGAAACTTCCCTATAACCCCCAGGACCTGTGAAGAAAGGCTCACCAAATAAAGAAGGGTGCATAGAGCCCTTTGTTTCTGGTAAATGGCAGTCATTCGGGGTCAGTCAGAAGTCATCTGATCCCCTCTTGAAAAAGTGGGAAGGATTCCAGCCTTGGGGTAGTGTGTGTGCATATTGGGGAAGAATTGCAGAGAAGGAAGGCCTTCGTGAGGCACCCTAGCTAAAAACCACTCAGAAGCTACTATCCATTGAAAAGAGACCATGCAGAACACTGTGATGTTGGGAGAGGCAAGGGAAGGAAGGATTTGGGAGCTTATTGATGGCTTTTTGAAAGATAAAATGAGGTAAGAAAAGGCGAATGTTTTACCCAAAAGCCACTGAGATCTGAGGTACAGGTGTGTATCCAGAAAGGCAGCTGTGGTACCACGTGATGCTTGAGCTCTTTACCTCCTCTGCTGACCCCCCTTCTCTCTGGCAAGAAAAGAGCCAATAATCTCAAATTTGTGCTTCATAACCTGTCCTGGCATTAGGCACCCACACGAGAAAGTCTGTGGTGTTTCCTCTCCTAGGTCTTGGCCGTGAGACCCTGGATTCAGGGAAGCACAGCCCAGGAAGAGGAGGAGCATCCTTACGAGCTGTTGTTAACAGCAGAAACCAAGAAGTTGGGATCCACGGATGGGGATGGAAAACCAAAAGGTACACACCCACCCCTAGCCCACTCTGTGCAGAAACAACTGCAAAAGGATTTTTAAAGTTTGTGATCCTGGGTGGGAAGTAGAGGGTGATGTTCCTTGGGGTGGGGAAGTTGGGTGTCACAGCAGTTGGGCGTGGTGGGAGTGTTGTGACCTTTTGTTCGCAATGCCCTGCATTAGCATTGGCCTGCCCACCCTTCCCCCTCACACACACATACCACCCCCCCACCACCCCACCCCCCCCACCCCCCCCCCCCCCTCCCCCCCCCCGCCTTCAGCACGTGAAGCAGGGAGGTGGTCAGGTCAGACCAGGCCATGGCTGTGGAAGGGGAGACAGCCTGTGGTGTGACCGAGATTGATTTGGGGTCTCAAGTCAGAAACCCTCAAGTTCATGTGGTGGAAAAACAAGCCCAACAAGTCAATCCCTTGGGGTTCAGGCTGACGGCACAAGCTCTGCTTTGAGTCCTGTCCTCAGAGTGAGACACTCCTGGGGAGGGACCCGTGATTGGCTGCCACCCCGTAACTAGAGTGCTCTGTCGCCTTGGCCTACTTTCATTGCCTCTGCGAAATTCCGTTTCCTCAGTGAGGGAGCGAGTGCTGCAGGACAGAGAGCAGACGGTGGACATGGGACAGACTCTGTGCTAGGAACAGCAGCAAGGGGCAGTGCCTGTTCCCACTGCATGTGAAAGGGGACTCTCCCCGCTCTTTATAACTTTCAGGTACTAGATCCTTCATGGGGTATGATTAGTGCCTCCTTTCATTCCTGATTGTCACGGTTCCGGTAAGAAGTGGGGGTGCGATGGCTTCTTTCGAACCACCCTTTGCTGGGCCTGTTGGAGGGTGGGGGGTTGGGGAAGAGAACATGTACGCATGTGTCTGACATTGGAGACCTGATTTTTAACTATCTTGTTTAAAAGATTGCTCTTCCAGCACACAGAAACTTTGTGGTCATTTTTATAGTAATTGTTTTATTTTGTTTTGTTTTATGGTTTCCATTTGGAGCTTTCTGGGGGAAAAAAAAGTTACAATTTAAATATGGCAAACTTTACCCTTTTTGTGTTCAGTTCTGTGAGTTCTGACAAATAACGGTTATATAACTGCCAGTCTAGTCTAGGTACGGAATGGTTTTATCATACCAAAAACTCTCTCGTGTCCCTCTGTAGTCAGTTCCACACCCTTCCCTTACCTCTGGCAACCATTGCTTTTATGTCAGTCCCAATACTTTTGCCTTTTCCGGAATGTTCTATCAGGGGAATCATACCATATGTACCCTTTGAGTCGGGCATCTCACACTTAGCATAATTCACTGAAGGTTGCTCCATGTTGTTGTGTGTATTGGGGATTTGTTACTTTGCATTGCCAAGTAGTATTCCATTGTTGGGGTGTACCACAGGTACCCATTCTCTAGTCAAGGGGTACTTGGGTCACTTATAGTTCTTGGCAGTTACAAATAAAACTATAAACATTTGTAGGTTTTTCTGTAAACATCGGTTTCATTTCTCTTGAGAAAACGCTAGGAATGGGATTGCTGGGTCCTAGGTAAGAAACTGCCACACCATTTCTGGAGTGGTTATGCCATTCTGCTTTTCCATCAGAGTCACAGTTGCTGTGTATCCTCCCCTGAATATTGTCAGGTTTTTAAAATTGTAGCCCTTCTATTAGGTGTATAGTGATATTTCATTGTGGATTTAATTTGTATTCCCATAATGATTCATGATGTGAACATCTGTTGGTATGATTATTTGCCATCCGTATAGCTAATGAAGTGCCTGTTCAACTCTTCTCCTCATTTAAAAAATTGAGTTGTTTATGGTCTTATTATTGAGTTGTGAGAGTTCATTGTATGTTTCGGACACTCTTTATCAGATATGTAATTTTCTCTTAGGCTGTAATTTGTCTCTTTATTCCCTTATGCCTTGTGGAGAGCAGAGGTTCTTAATTTTGATGACAGTGTATCTTTTCTTTTCTTTTATGGATAAGTTCACA
Source organism: Mustela putorius furo (assembly GCF_011764305.1). Classification (NCBI taxonomy): domain Eukaryota; kingdom Metazoa; phylum Chordata; class Mammalia; order Carnivora; family Mustelidae; genus Mustela; species Mustela putorius. The sequence continues at coordinate 3,277,052 of NW_025421292.1, forward strand.
AGTATTTTTTCCTATATTTTCTTCTAGAAATTTTGTAGGTTTAGGTATCCATTTAGGTCTATGACCCATTTTGAGGTAATTTTTGAATATGGTGTGAAGTGTAGGTAGAGATTCACTTTTTTGCATGTGGCTATCCAGTCGTTTCAGCACCATTTGTCAAGGACCATCCTTTTCTTGCCTATGTCACTTTGTTATTCTTTTTCAGAATTGTTTTAGATATTCTTTCCATATAAAAATTTAGAGTGAGTCGGTTGATTTCTACAAAAAGTCCTGCTGGATTTTTATTGGAATTGTGTTGAATCTATATAGCAATTTGGGGAGCTTTCTTAACTGTATTGAGTCTTCTAATCATGTTGCTAGGTTTTTAATTCAAATATTTAGAGAGAGTGGAGAGTAGAGTATGAGTTCTCTAGTTGTTTAATAATAAATCATACTGAAATTAACCCTTAAAGAGCAAGTATTTAATGCTCTGTTTGAAAGTGGTTCTTAGGAAAGAATTTTTAGCATCAAGGAGGAAGGAGATTATAATTCTCTCTTTCGAAGGCTTGATCTGGACCCACTCACTATGGGTTAACTGGCTTCCTTTGGAAGGAAGAAAAAGTAAAAGTCAAACTTCATAAATGGGTCTGGTCTCCTTGGCTGCCAAATGCAGGAATTTTCTTTTTTTCTTCTTTTTTAAGATCTTTATTTATTTATTTGACAGAGAGATCACAAGCAGGCAGAGAGGCAGGCAGAGAGAGGGGGGGGGGAGCAGGCTCCCTGCTGAACAGAGAGCCCGATGTGGGGCTCCATCCCAGGACCCTGAGATCATGACCTGAGCTGAAGGCAGAGGCTTAACCCACTAAGCCACCCAGGCGCCCCCAGATGCGGAATTTTCTGTCCTCAAGTCAAGAGATCTCCAGGTTAAGGAGTAAACTGCCCCAGATTACTTAAAACCTTGTATCTCCTCCTCCTTTGCTTTGGTTCCTTCCAGCTCGGCAATACTGGGCTAACTGTTATGAGTAGGTGGTACAGGAAGCAGATCTGAGTGGACCACAGCATGCGGGATGTGCATGCCTCCAGGCAAGCTGCTTGAATCGCTCAGAGAGCTTTCAGACAAAGGAGCTGAGACATTAAAGATGAAAATGGGCTCTGTCGGTTTCTTGTGAGCCTGGAAGGAATGCCTGCTAGAGTTGGTAAATGTGAGACAAGTCAGCAGATGATGTTATGGATTAGTACACAGTCAGTCTTTTCTGCTTTTTCACTAATGTCATTATCCAAGGCAGCTTTTATGGATTAATTCATCAGTTCTGAAAAGGCGGTGTTAATGAGACTACCACAGCTTTCGGCTCTCCTTACTGTAATTTGCAAACCTGCCGCAGGAGGGGTGGGATGGGGGGTTATTTAGATTACATTTTTAAAGTAGATTTGTATTAGCTCCCAGGAAAAAAATTTAAACAATACAGAAGTGAATACAAGTAAAATGTCAAATCTTCTCACCTCTCTGCTACTCACAGTTGCTGGAAGTGACATAGTTCTAAGTGTAGTATCTGCTTCAGGTTGTTTGAGGTCTTTATTTTTTAAAAAGTGACTATGGGAGACCATTTTGTTTGTTTTTAACAATCTAAAATGGGATCATATTTCACAAATGATTTTGTACACTTGTTTTTTTAACTTACCTTGTCTATAGACCATGGGTTCAATTTTGTTTTACGTTCTTAAAGATTTACTTTACTGTTTTTGAATGGTTGTTAACTATCCCATGACTCATTTTTCCATTGTCTAGTGGATGGTTGTTTACATTGCCTCCAGTATTTCTCTATTATAAATGAAGCTGTTGTGGACATGCTCTACACATTTTCTTACATGCTTATAAGAGTATTTCTTAAAAGACTTTGATAGAAAGTAGAATAAACCAGTCCGAGTGTAGGTACATGTCTAGATTTAACTGGTAAAGCTGAAGTGCCCCTCCCTTGGTGGTTAATGAGCACACGCTTTCCCTTTCCTTCACCAGTGTGCGATATTAGCACTCTTTAATGTTTTTCACCATGATAAGCCAAAGAAGTGTCTTTTGTAATTAGCCTTTGCCTGATCTAGTGAAACTGAGCATCTTGGTCATTAATGTTAGATGGTCTATGAGTGCCTATCTTTTTCCCTCCTAATTTTCTACTTAGAAGTTAATTAATGGTAGTAGAAACACTTCATATAAATACTGATAATATTTGACCAAAGTGATACTCAGGGGAAGTTTATATCTTTAAATTTATTTGTTATAAAACAAAGACTGGGGCACCTGAGTGGCTCAGTCGATTAAGTGTCCAACTCTTCATCTCTGCTCAGGTCTTGATCTCAGGTTTGTGAGATCAAGCCCTGTGTTGGGCCCCATGCCCAAGATAAATAAATAAATAAATAGACTAAAACTTAACCAAGAGAAAGTAGCAGAGAGAAATTAATAAAGATAAAAGCAGATAGTATATTTCATATACTTTATAGTATGCTTGTTATATCTCAGTTAGTAAAGAAAAAATATAAAAGAAATAATGAAGTAAAAAAAAAAAGTAGATTTGACCATTACAATGAAAACTTGTTTTTTAAAGATCTCTGATAATTCTGGTCAAGAAAAGAGGAAAAAAAATAACATAGAGTAATAACATAAAGCACACATATAAAGCACAAATTTGGAGATTTTAAAAATTAATAATAGTTTATAGAAATAAATTTGGGAGGTTAGAGTTGCTGCCATCCCCCAGGATGAATTATCTGGGAGACTTATTGGTCCATCACAATGAATGATAGCAGTGGGGTTTCCGGTGGCATTTAGTGCCTGGTGACTAAGCATCTGGCACTATGTATGATAATTCTGCAGTTGTTAGATTGCCATTTATGTCAGTAGATATAACAAAAACTGACAGAAGTTGAAAGCAGTCCACGAAGTAGAAAACTCATCCCTCCGGAAAGGTCCTAGGCATGGATGGTTTTATGATAGTTTTATCTAGCTAGGTATTCCTCTGTTATTTAAATGATTCCCACCATAGATGTCCTCCAAAATCATTACTCAGGACTAGCATAACTAGCAATGAGAGCAGTGTTCCCAGTTTCATGTAGCATAGTCACTTATTTCGCTTTAGTATTTAACTCTTTGCCCACTAGACATTCTGGACATACTGTTGAAGTGGTGGACAACTTTCTAGGTTTGACAGCAAATGGGAAAGTAGCCAAGAGCTCTGAAAATCATTGTTCTCTGTGGTGCTTCTCTGCAGCATCCACTAATAGGCATAGGTCCAGGTGAAGTGGTCACTTAGTGTAGGACAGTGGTGCATAATTATCTGAAGAAAGTGATACATGTGGACTGTTTGGCACACAGCTATACTCTGAGGTTTTTTAGAAGCAAGTAAGTCAGTATTCCTGAGAGCCACGCATTTAGAGCTAAATGAAGTTTATGCATGAGCATGAGGGGAAGGGAGGAAGATGTTAGCTTCTCCCTCTTCTCCCAAATCCAGAGCATTGCCAATTCCTGAGCCGTTAGGGAATTCTGTAGTGTAAGCCTTTGCTTTTCCCTTTGCCAGCTTGGGATTGATTCTCAGGTGTGCCTCCAGGTGCAGTCCCAATTTTACATTTGGTTTAGTAAGACTTCAGGAAGATCAGATCAGTACCTGTGTTCAATTCACCATCTTTACCTGGAAGCCTAGGTCACCTTCTCATGGTGGATGCCAAGGAGTAAGTTTGGATGCTTTTCCCAAAGGCAAAAAAAAAAAAAAAAAGTAAATGAGACAGTTTAATAATTAAGCCTTAGCTTCAGCAGTTTCCTCTTCTCTCACCTTCTCACGTTAGAGGAGCTCCTGCCAAAGTCCTACTGTATAAGTGTCATGCTCTTACGAATTTATATTTCTGAGTTGGAATAGTTTGCTTTTCTTTCCATTATGGAACAAGTCCAAGCCTTGTGAACTATACATCTATATTTTTCTCCCACAAAATGTATTGACAGCCGTTTATATACATATGTATTTTTGAGACATCTGTAAAATACATAAAAGGGCAGAATATGTTAAAATTCTATAAAGTGATATAAAGTAATTTTGGAGTTCAAAAGAGGACTAAATTATTTAGTGCAGGAGATCAGGGATGACTTTGTGAAGGAAGTAGCATTTGAGCTAAACCCCAAAGCAGGGAATCCTACTGGCTAGGCAGAAGTAAGGAGGAAGGCCAGGGCATTCCAGGCAGAGGAAGTGGCATAAACATCAGTAAGGTGTTGGGAGATGATAGCGCTTCTGTTTGGAGAATGGTAAGTAATCCAGTTTGGCTGGAACAAAGAACTGGTTGTAGAGATCGGGATCTCCAATGTCAGTCATCATTCCAAAGACTGTGCAGTGTTGTTGAAGCTTTTTGAGTGAGATGGCAGGAATAATTGTGGAATCTTAGATGTGAGCGACTAGAGGCAGGAATACTTTGAAGTCAAAGTATTCCTTCAAGGAATCTTTTGAAGGAAATTAGGATCCAAACTATAGGAGGAAGTGATAGGAAGGGAAAGTAGGGATGGTAGAGGTATAGAGGAGGTAGAATTCGCAGGACCTTATAGTCAGATGTGGAAAAATCAGGAAGAGAGGGTGTTAAGGATGATTCTGAGGTTTTTGAGCTTGGGAAAATATTGTGCATCTTACAAATAAGGGATTGAGGAGGGACATGACTGAAGGAAGATGTTAAGTTCAGTTTTGACTATGTTAAGTTTGAGGCGTTTCAGGTACTAGGAGAATATCCAGGTAGAGGTACTCCATAAACACTTAAAAATGTGGGTCCTATTCAAGAGTGGTAGAAAGATTAGAAATGCAGATTAGAAATGCAAGTTGAGGTGATGGGTAACATGAAATATTAATCAGTTGCTGAGGGAAAAACTAAAGGGATTGAAGAAGTCAAAAATACAACCATATTGAGAAGCACAAGGGTAAAGAAATAAAGGAAGATAATCAGGATAAAGCAGTGCCATAGAAGCTGAGGCTGAATGTGACGGAACCCCAATATACCTGTTGTTTAAACAAGATAGGAGTCTAGGGCTAGCATGGCAGTCCATGATTGTCAAGGAACCTGTCTCTTTCTGATATCTCATGGTTCAGGGTGACTATTCAAATTCATGCTGTCAGCACAGGAAGGAAGAAAGGGGAGGAAGGAGGGCGCTTCACAGATAGCTCTCAAAAGGCGTGCGTACTACTTTCACTTATAACCCATTGGCCAGAATTTGGTCATGTGACTATGCCTAACTACAGAGATGTTGGGAAGTGTAATCTTAATGTAGGTGGCTATGAGCTAATTGAAAAAAGTCCTATGACCAAGGAAGAAGGGGAGAGTGAGTCCCAGGGATAACTGGTAAACCGTGTCAAGTAATACAGAAAGAGCTAGACAAAGGAAGTCTAGAAGAAGGGTTCAGCAGTTAGAAGGCCATTGGTAAAGTCAGGATAAGGATACACCCCATCTTGTAGGGTAGGCGGGAAGAGATCCGATTATCCCCACTTTTTGATGTGGCATTGAGAGTAGCTGAGGTTTCTCTGACCTAAGTCTCGTCAGGAAATTGTTGTGATTGTATCCAAAAGTATAGGCACTTCAGGAAAGATGACAGTCTGAAAAGAGCGGGAGAAATGAGGAATCCATTTTAAAATGACACCGCAGTGTTCAAGAGATGAATGAAATGGTTGCCCGGCCTGGTAGTCCACTTGGACTCTTGCTCTACCGCATACTGGCTGGTGACTGAGGAAGTCATTTAACCTCTTTAAGCCTGACTTTCTACATGTAAAGTTGGGGTACATATTCTTACCTCATGATTGTTGTGAATATTAAAAAAGAAAATGGTTAGCAGCATGTCCAGCATAGAACAACTAGTACCCAACACAGTGTGGCTGTTGGAAGCCAGCTGAGTTAAATAAACTGGTAGAAGACTCAGTCAGTTGTTTCTTGAGCATTCATCGGGGCTCAACATTCCAGCAACTGGAGAAGAGAAAGCAAATGGTCGTGAATACCCAGTGTTGGAACTGGCAGAAGATCAAGGGAAACAGAGATGTCAAGTGTGCTGTTAAATTAGACACGGTTAAGTATCATGGCTGGTCGGAAAGTGAGCCAAGCAGAGCTGGTATAGTGAATAGGAAAATTTGGGGGGCCAGAGGTCCAACAACAGGGAGTAAACAGACTGTCCAAGAGAAATTTAAGGAAATGGGGGAGCTATAAGGTAATTGGAGCCAAGTCAGGTAGAACAGCCCTGAGTCCCAAAGCTGGGCTGTAACCCATGCGGGCTACAGTAGAAACTGGTTCTGACCTGAAGATTCTTCACTGCACGGCTACATGTTACCCTGCACCAAACTTGCAAGACTACTAGACCTTCCCTGCCGGTGGAGTTTTCTACAGTTTAATTTATAGGGCCACTTAGAAGAAACCAGTCTCCTTTTACAGAGTTTGGGAGAAAAGAAACCAGCCTGTGTGTGCAGCGTGAGCATGAAGAGCAGTTTGGAAATGGTTGTAAATGAAGAATGATGATAATGATAGCAGCTACTGTTTAATGAATGCTTCTCAGGGGCGGCCATGTGCTGAGTCTGTGGTCGCTGATTAGGTCATTGTGTATCTTATGACAGATCTTCCGGGTAGGGGCTATTTTTGTCACCGTGTAGTAGATGAGAAAGAAGTTGGGTGTTTGAGCTGGGTCTTAAGCCCTAGTCTGGCTAAATCCAAAGTTTAGCCATGAGCTTGAACCGTTTTTATCCAGGGCCCTGTTGCTTTTCACATTCTTAACACTGTAGAAGTGGAAGATTCGTTTACCTAATTGGAATCAAATCATAGTAAATCTTAGTCCTAGAGAATGTACCCCAACTTTGCTTTGCTTTCCTTTTTTTTTTTTTTTTTTTTTTTTTTTTAGAACCAGAAAGAAAGAAATCACAGGGCCGGGACTATAACTTGGGCTTCCTGAATCTGCCAGTTCAGGTCTCTGCTTCTCTGATTGCCATGGCCCAGAGAATGGACTCTAGGTCTTCTTGTCTTATCAGATCACAGTTGCCAGCAAGTGTCTGCATAACCTAGTCAGCACCTTCCTTCTTAGGAGAACATGGGGACTCTCCACAAGTAGCCATGTACGTAGGAGTTCTCCTGGACACACATGGTTTCTGGTGCTCACTGCAGTGACTGGAGAGTTGGAGGGTTCAGGCCTTACAGAAAAAAGAGAGCAGAACAGTCTGGGTAACTGGAGTTACTGGGTTCTCTGGGTTGTAGGGTTGATTTGACTTAGCAAGTTCTCATACAAACCACAGTTTTTAGCTCTAATCTAAACAGACACGGGGCGCCTGGGTGGCTCAGTGGGTTAAGCCGCTGCCTTCGGCTCAGGTCATGATCTCAGGGTCCTGGGATCGAGTCCCGCATCGGGCTCTCTGCTCAGCAGGGAGCCTGCTTCCTCCTCTCTCTCTGCCTACTTGTGATCTCTCTCTGTCAAATAAATAAATAAAATCTTTAAAAAAAAAAACAACAGAAACTGTGACTGAAAATGTCTAAATGTTAAAATGTTATTATTCAGAAGCCCTTGAGATCCCTGTGGATCGTCGTCATGAGCATTAAAATGCAGCACGGAAGACCCCTTGCTTCAGCAGCTCACAGGGTAAAAGGAAAATGAACACCCAGAGTGAATAAAGATTGAAAGTTGAAGGGGCTGAGAATTAGCATGCTGGTGTGTGCTGCTCAGTCGAGCAGCTGGCCTTGATCTATGGGGGGAGTAAGGAAACAGCTGTCTCTGTGTCCTAGCCCCTTGTTTCTCTCCTACAAGGGCAGGTTATGGGGTGTGCTGATGGCAGTGCGGGAGGAGGATTGGAAGCTGTATGGTTCTAAGGGGGCAGTGCAGTGATTCCCAGTCAGAGGGAAAGCCTCAGGCCTGACAGTTCTTTTCTGTGAGTCTAAGAATCCATGAGTGCCCAGGCACAAGGTTCATGGTTCTGCTTTTTAAGTGTGTTTCCACTAAACATTAAGCCTGTCAAGGCTTTACTTCTTCAGCGGCCAGCTCAGAAGCTACCTCTTCTGAGACTCCTGATTCCAAGTAATCACACTTTCCTTCCTGCTCACTGTGCATCTGATTTATACTTTTCTTAAGGCATCTATTAATTTTTAAATAATTAATTCTAGTCATTTCTGTGTATGCTAGTTTCTTCCGATAGCTGGTAAGCCCATTGAGAGGTCAGTGTCTTCAAATCTTGGGTGCCTCTTGAAGGCAGACATTTTGTACCTGCTTATTGGTGGAATGGGTATTCATAGCCACAGTTCTGGGGCCCATCTCTCACTCCAGCCTTCTCACTGTATTACCTTCTGTCCCTGCCTTCTGCTGTCAAGAGTTGTAAGGATAACAAAGGCAATGGATATTCGTACGTGTCATGGATGCTGTCTTTGGTGATCTTTCCGACAAACCTGTGAGCAGCCCACCAACTAGCAAACTAGTTGGTAGGCTCATCTGTGAGTGAAGCACTTTGTAGTGGATCCTGTGTGGAGAATAGTATTTGTTAACATCTCTTGAGAGCTGACATGTGCCAGGTGTGGTTCTAATTGCTTAACACATATAATTTAATTCTCACAACAATTCTATGAAGTCAGCACTCTCAGGACCCCAGAATTATGGATGAGAGTTCTGGGCACAGACAAGTTAAGAATTTGCTCAAGAGCTGGCTTGTGACCAGTACATTATATTGTTACCACCTCGTCCCCGAGAGGCCTAATACTATTCTGACTTTACAAGGGACCACTGAGTAGTTCTTTTCCTACTTGTTGATTTGCCAGGATATGTAGCTTAGTCTTGGATATGGTTTTTTTTTTTTTTAATTTTTTTCTTATGGGGAAGAGAACACTAGCTTATTAAGATTCTGAGGATCTTCGATCTTGACAAGCTTTTCAACCACCAAGGTGTCTTTCCTAGGGAATTGCCTGGGTGAGTCATGTAATCATAAGAATTCCTTTTCATGATTTCTTTTACTCTATAAAGTATTGGTAGATTGTGTTTTCCCTCATGGGATTATGGCCCTCAGAAATTTTTCCTCTTCACATATTTCCTCCTTCCATAAGTTTCCATTCTTTCTTTCTGCCCACTTCCTTCCCCAGGCATCTGTCTGGTATTGAGCTCTTGGCATGTGTCTCTCTTTCTTCATTGATGCTAGCATGAATGGGTGGCTGTTAGACAGGGCCTTCACTGTCAGCTCCCACAGCAGCAGTCAGAACATTCTCTGTGGCCTGGGTTCCAAGGTCCACCCAGGCAAGCGTGAGCCAGGCTAACTCCCAGTTCTGGATTCCAGTGTTTCTCTTTTGTTGTTGGATTCCCCTCCCTCCCCAAAATATTGTGAAATAAGGAGCCAGATGCTGACAAGAAGAAATAGAAGCCCGCATTCCTGTTACCAAAGTCTTCTTTTTGTATTCAGATGCAGTCAGAGGAATGGCACTTTGGGCTGGAATCTGTAGGAAACTGCCATGTGGATATGGTCTGAGAGGTAGCAATTTTGACTCTCCCCATCTGGCTGTCTTAGGTAGTGCCATTGGTCTGAACCACCAGTAGACAGTCACATGTCATCCTCTCTAGCCCCACTTTGCAATGCTACGGGTCAGCTCTGTTCGGGTGCCCAGTTGTCATATGTGGAATTCAGAGTCCTAAAGTCATGGCTTGCTGGGGCTGAGTTAGGCTGGATGGAACTCTTACGTACGCGGTTCTTCTTCCCTAGAGCAGTGATTCCAATTGTTCAGTGCTTGTTTAGTGCTCTAGACCTGACCTTTGGGGTATAGAGTTTGTGAGTTAGGGGTATGAAAATCCCAAAGCAGTCAAGTGTAGAGGAAGGAGATGCCAGAGTGCATACTTCTGGCCTCCTGTGGATAAGTAATCAGAGCCATAAAGTGCAGCTAATTGGCTACCCCTTGCAGCCTCAGCAGGCTTGCCAAAAGCTGAACAGACTTTGGAGACTGAACCATTCGTCTTGAGAAAGTAGGGTGAATGGAACCGTGTCCCTGCTCAGAACTTAGGCTGATGGGCTCAATATGAGAACTGGTTGTTGGGATCCTTCCTGCAAGACTGTCTTGGAAGAGCATTGTGGGACTTCGGCATGGTGCCTGGGGCAGTGAAGACTGTGTTTTCGTGCATTGTGTTTATCAAAGTGTACCCCTCCTCACCCAAAGACCAGTCATGGAATTGAGCTTCCAGGGGCCTTGAGCTGCAGGCACGCTGGTGAGGGAGAGTGGGTGTACGCAGGTGGTAGCAAGAGAAGCACCCAGGCAGGGATCTGCAGCAACCCACTAGAGGGAGAAGTTTGCCATCACAGTGTGGTGGAGACTTGGATTCTCATCACCATTGTAACATAAAAGGGATTTTTAAAGACTTCGCAGTCCATCCTACTTATTTTAGATACTCAAGCCCCATAGGGTAAGATCAGTGCCAAGGCCACACAGCTGAAGAACAGCACAGCCAGGACTAGAGCCAGGTGTTCCAAAAAGCCTAGGTTAACATCTTCTTCCACACCACCTTAGACAAGATAGATTTCTCATCTGTAAAAATAATTGAACTTGATCCTTTGGGTTCTAAGACTTGGGAGCTTTGGGCAGACTAGGGAACCATTTGTTATCTATACCGTTGATTCTACTTATAGAGATAACGACATTGAATATTAGCTTAGGAATGTGAGCTAGTCCTGGGCGCAGGGTGGTTAAGCTATCCTGCAGATGTTTGTGAAAATCTCTAACAGGTCTGAGGTCACAAAGGGCGAGCCCCTTGGGTGTCCCGGTGTGATACTGATGTTGGATTCTGATTTAGTCAATTATTTATGCCACTCCAGGGCAGAGGTGTTTGATATCTTGGGTGAGTATACAGTAGTGGTTGGCCTCATGAACTGGTAGTGTCAGATTTCTGGGCTGTTGAGGAGGTCTTAAGAGAACTGCAAATGTCTTCTGGCATTGACAGATTAGACCATTTTGTTTTCAGTGGATCAACTGAGGTTAAACTTAAACAAATAGGAGCAGCTGGGAGGCTTTGGAAGGAGTGAGATGTGCACATTCTCCACAAAAAAAAAAAAAAAAAAAAAAAAAAAAAAAGAAAGAAAGAAAGAGAAAAAAAAGAAAAAAGAAATAAAAGAAAAAAAAAGTGAAAAAAAAGTGCTCCCTGAGGAAGGAAGGATGAGGCGTGGAACCCTGCACAACCCCCATGTGAGGAAGGAAGCGGTTATTTCTCTGCTGTTTTGTTTTGCACGCTTAGTTAAAGAATTCCAGAAGTTGCAGGTTGTGGATCATGACCTCCATTTTTTTCCCCTCTGTTGCTGCTTGCCAGAGGAAAGGGGGGGTGGTGGGTGGCTCTAAATAACACTTTGGCCTTTATGGAAATGTATCAGATGTTCCAGGAGTCTCGCCTGTTCACTGGCTCACTTTCTCTCTCTCTCTCCCTCTCTCTCTCTCTCTTTCTTTCTCACTTTTACTCCGTGTTTGCTCTCTCCTTACTCGTGTCCTTTCTGTAGGATATAGCTAGCACTTCTCGCCTTATATAGCAAGGTCTGGTCGTTAACGTTAACAGAAACCTAACAACAGGGAAGGCTGCCAGATAGCATTAATCAGGCCAGTGTTTGGAATTTCATAAATGCTCTGACTTTGGGTACAAATTGAACATTAAGTACAATACGAAACTGTTTTCTTCCTTCCTCTCTCTTCTTCTCTCCCGCTGCCCTCTCCAGCCTGTCCAGCTTGCTTCTCTTTCTTTCCCTGTTGTTGAATTTCTCAGCCCTGCCGTCTGCTCACTGCATTGGAACTTTGTTGATTTTTGCCACGTTTAATTTTTGATTTCTCTGTTTCTCTGTCCACTCCAAGACCACAGGTGGAGCAGCAGTAGCCGGAGCCAGGACTCTGCGGAGGGGCAGGACGGGCAGGTCCCAGAGCAGTTCTCAGGTCTTCTCCACGGCTCCTCCCCGGTGTGTGAGGTGGGACAGGACCCTTTCCAGCTGCTCTCTGCCCCTGGCCAGAGCCATCCAGAAGGGTCCCCTGCACAGGGCGCCTGTCACGAGGCCAGCATGCAGCTGGAGGAGACGGGTGTACACGCTCCTGGAGCCTCCCTGCCCAGTGTCCTGGACCAGAGTAAGAGAGCAGGTTACCCGGCTGGCCTGCCCACCACCAACAGCCAATCGCACCCCAAAACTTTGACTCACACGGCATCTCAACACCCTGGTGGTGCTGAGGAAGAAAGAGACCGCAGTGGGGCTAGGAGCCGAGCCCCTCCCACCAGCAAACCCAAAGCTGAACTCAAACTCAGCCGCAGCTTGTCCAAGTCTGACTCTGATCTCCTGACCTGCTCACCCACGGAGGACGCTACAATGGGGAGCCGGAGCGAGTCCTTGTCCAACTGCAGCATCGGGAAGAAGAGGCTGGAGAAGTCGCCCTCCTTTGCCTCGGAGTGGGATGAGGTAAGGCCATGTGATGTCAGAGGGAGCTGGGCTGGCCACAGCCCACCACGGCTCCCCTGTGCGCCGACTCCTGGGACCAGGACTTGTGGGCCAGGCTTGCCCTGGTTCCTTCTCACTGTGACCAGAGTGTTTCTGACAGCCGTGATGAGGCAAGCCCCAAGTTGCCAGGCAGGGGATCTCATTGCCCAGATGGCAGAGGAGAAGTCCCTTCATGGTTAAACTGGAGGGTGGTGGCCCCAAGCAGAGTTGTTCTGAGGGAGAGGCGGTGCCTAGAAATGACATGCTGTTTGGAAATATTTGGATCCCCTTAGCCACTATCCAGGGAGTTGTGCTTATCCTGGAGATTCTTACAAAGAGCCAGAAAACTTTGCATCTTCAGGAGGAAGAGGGAAGACTCAGAGTCAGCTAGGACGGGGTCAGTGGGTGGGCTTTGGGATAAGCTACTGAAAGGGGATCAGAGGGGGTTTTTCTGTTCTCCGCTCCTCCGTGACTGTTCCTGCTGCATTCCCCTGGAAGACCAAACTGCCTCTCCCAGCAGAAGCATTCCGCCTAGCCCACATTCCCGGGCTGGTGAGGCAGAGGGCTAGGTGGTTGGAAAAACAGAGATTAAAGAAGAGAGAACATTGGGAGTCTGAGGCCCAGGTTAACTTGCATAACCACTGTTCTAGAATAGTTAGAAATATGTACCCGAATATTTTTCAGTGACCTGTGACATGTCTTGCTGGGCACAAGAATTTGTTTCTCAAAGATTGGTAAACACCCAGAGAATGTTAAAGTGCTACCCTTCCAGGCTTCTTGTGAAGAGAGAGCTGCCTTTGAAGGGAACTGGGTCTGTCTCCCAGGAACATTTTCAAGAGATGAATTTAGCTTGCGAAGAGGAGGGCAACAGTGCAGCTGACGTGCCTGTTTGAGTGATCTGTAGACTAAATGCTCTACCCAAGTCTACTCAGGTTGCAGCTGCAAAGTTATAGAAACCAAAGTGAATCCCATTCCAGGCGTGGGAACAGGGTGGGGGCAATTCCTACAGCACTCTTATCTCCAGATAAGATGAGCTTAAGAACTCTTGTGTAGTCAGACCGAAGAATTCTGTGCAGTACAAAGTTTTCACTTTTCACTCATTTAGAAACCAAGGTGGAGTGGGTGAGCCTGGATTAGACGCTAGACCACTTAAAGGAAAATCAGTTTGAGTGACAGAGCTCCTGGCCAGTGGGAGACTACCCACTAGGATCTGTGTGTTTGTAGGAATGTGTGCTTTGCTTTTGCTTTTCAAAACACGCAACATATGGGGTGCCTGGGTGGTTCAGTGGGTTAAGCCTCTGCCTTCAGCTCAAGCCATGATCTCAGGGTCCTGGGATCAAGCCCTGCATCTGGCTCTCTGCTCAGCAGGGAGCCTGCTTTCCCCCCTCTCTCTGCCTACTTATGATCTTTCTCTCTCTGTCAAATAAATAAAATCTTTAAAACACACACACACACAACATAGAGTTTTACTCATTTACAGTCAAGTATAGGATGAGGCAGTTCACAAGTAAGAGAAGTGCTGTGTGCTCTGAAATGGAAGGAGGGGCAGATGGAGGAAAAACATCAGTGGGAGTGGGGAAGGTGGAGACGGAGGGTGGGAGGGGACATCAGGAAAGATCCCAGAGACTTGGAATGAAAGAACCAAATGTTTTAGGGGAAAACCAGATTTAAGCTAGGGGATGAAGAAAAGGCACTTGTGGAGAGAATAGTGTAAGGGAAGTTGTGGAACTGGAGAAGCTTAGGTCATTTGGTTTCTGTAAGTAGAGTTCGTATAGGGGAGCATAAGGAGTAACGGTGTGGGGTGGGGGTGCGCCTAGCTGGCTCAGTCAGTGGAGCGTATGACTCTTGATCTCAGGGTTTTAAGTTTAAGCCCCATGTTGGGTGTAAAGATTGCTTAAGATATAAAATCTTCAAAAGAAATAGGGTAGAGAGATTGGGATCACATAGTGGACTGAACACAAGGCTAAGAAGTGAGTGTTTGGTTTGATAGCAAGGCAGTATATCAGAATCCTTCAAATGGGCTGGCAGACAGCTTTACCTGTCTTATGAATTACCTCTTCTTTTTGGTTCCATCTCCCCAGCGTATCTTGCACCCAAGAGGTCAGTAGTGCCAGGTGATTGGCCGTAGGATTTTCATGCTCTGTTAACACACATCACGGCCAGCCCGTCTGTCCCATGGCCTCCACCATTTCCTCCTGGAGGAGGAACACAAAGTCACTGGAGCACGGCCCAGTGTCATTGAAGTGGGCTGTTTGGGCTAACGCACTAGTTGTCTCTTGGCCCCTTAGCTACAGGAGGTTCATATGCTCCTGTTTTGTTGCAGGTAGAGCTTGCGGGTGGCTACCGTGAACTCAGGGGCTGCTTGAGGTCTGTGTGTCCTGGGCCAGTCTGTGATGTGACTGAATGACTGGAAGCAATGTTGCACTTTAGATTCAAAAACCTAAGAGAACTGAGCCCTTATTGGAAGGAATTCAGAAGATCAAGATTTGCTCCTTTGGAGATGATTCACAGGACCCTTCTTGCATGATCCTTCATCATTGTTTTTGAGTCATATTATACATGTTTTTCGTGGTTACCTCTGTCAAAAGAGAAACTTCAGAAGTGTTTCCCCCAGTGGTTGGCCCTAGACCCAAGCCTTTGGCAGACTTTACCAGAACGGGTCATTAGTTAATGGCTGCTCCCCACCCCACCCCTGACAGGTGCCTGAAGGCTGCTGTGCCGTATCTTGCACTTGATTTCTTTGTCATCACTTGATCCCCAGGAGGTTGGGGAAAGCTTCTCAGAAGGAGCTTGGTTCCAGCTCAGCTCCTCACTGTGGGGCCTGGGCACTTGTGATCTCGGTGCAGATGGATATGTGGGCTGGTCTGCCAGACCGCTCCTAGAAGGCAGTGCGGGCTAACATGCAGGGCTCAGGATCCAGAGTCAGCAGACCCAGCTCTGAGCCCTGGCTCCACCATCCACTCCTCCTTGTCACAGGAGTGGACTTGGGAAGCCTTAGCATTGTTAGTAGTACTTGTGAAACAGGCAGTCAGGTCTGTGTTTCGGAGGCGTGGTTTTTTTTTTTTTTTTTGTTTTTTTTTGTTTTTGTTTTGTTTTGTTTTTTTTTTTACCAGTTAGACATATGTTTAAGTGCCTAGCCCAGTCCCTACTATGCATAAAGTATTGAATAAATGGTAACTATTCCCATTATTATTGTGCCTGGAGCTTTGGAGAATGGGACCTGAGGCACAGAGTGTCTTTAGAACTTAAGAAAGGCAGAACTTTGGGGGGCTTGTCTGGTGCTGCAAGGTGACAGGGAAGCCATGGCATTCAGGCCCCTTGCCTGGTGAGGTCCTGTATGACCCTGGCCCACCCCAGGACAGAAGAGCCTGCCCAGCTGGGAGGGGAGGGCAGTAGCCCCACCCCACCCCATTCCACCCCACCCACCCCCGCTTTGCTCTTTGAGAAATTCACGAAGCTTCCTGCTAACTCTGGGAGAGGAGAGAAGTTGGAGCGAAATGTGCGGCTCTTTCTACTGTTTATTTTTCAAATGTATTCTTCTATATCATGGCCAATGGTGGCTAGTTAATGGGATGCTTGTCAGGGCTGTTGTTCTGTAGCTGGGGGACATGCACAGCTGACAGACTGGGAGTTGCTTTTTCCAAATACAGACCGCTCCTTACAGGTGCTTCGTGCCGCCCTTGGGTGATTCCCCAGAACGAGAGGACTTCGGAAAGTTGGCCTGATTAAGGGGAACCTCTGAGATGGCATCCGTTATGACACTAGGATTCTCCCTAGTTTCCATTAGATTTTTATAAGCAAAAAAAAAAAGAATTTACTTTGAAAAGTGCTCCGCCTAAGAGGAGATCAAAATCCAAGCTTCAGTAGATGCTTTCTCTGTTCACCAGTCAAAAATCAAAGCACTCCTTGTTATCTTGGTGATGCCTAATAGAATAGGGGCATAACAGAAGGTAAACTGGACAACTGTCCATCAGTATAACTTTAAAAATACATAGATTAGGAATGGGAAAATCACCTACATCTCTCTACAGGTTAGTCTCTGTTAACATTTGACGTGTATCCAAATTTGGGGTATGAGTGTATTTACCGATTTATAATTTCTGTCTTACCAGTTACAGCAACATCCATAAGACCTGGATTCAGACCTGAGTTATGAAAGGCACAGCGTGGTATTGTGTGGCTGTGTCAGAGGGCTGGTTTATTCGTTGGTGTTGAAGCTGTCTTCCAGGTCCCTGTCGGACACCTTGCAGGGTATCTTCCAACTGCCCTCAGGCATGTTCCCTCTCCTTCTCTACCTGCCTGTGCCCCAGAAGGCTCATCTGTGTGGCCTGCATTGCGAGGCCAAAGGAATCCTGGGTTGGCTGTGTCCCCTCCTTGAAAGACCAGCTCTCCTGTGGGGGACCTTTCCCGAAAGCTGCTGTCTCTGGGTTCTGATAACAAGTCCCTCCCCTGGGTGCTTCTAGCCTGGGGCTCCTGGCTGTGAGTCCCTCTCCTTACTTGTTGATCTCTCTGTACCCTGTCCAAATGTGTGTAAATAATCCCCTTATTAAGCTTTTTTGGTTGCCCGGTGTGCATGTGCCATCTTTTTCCCGAGGGGACACTGAGCCATACGGACATTTTGTAGTACTATTTCTATCCAGCTCAGGCCAGCCTAGATGGCTATGTGCTGGAGCAGTAAAAACAGCTCGTGCATGTAAATTGTAAATCTTCATTTGCAGACGAGCCAGAGGTGTGGATATCCAGGGTGCTAAGAAGCAGAAGAAATTGATCATCTAACTTGAAGCCTCTCCCATGTAGGAAGCCTTTTCTCTTTTCTAGAGCTGGTGGTACATCAGTGTCTCAGCTGTGTGCCCCAGAACCACCATCTCCTAGATGCATTTCCATCCCATCTCTGCACTGTGGGGCGCACCCACAAGGGCACGCAGCAGCAGTTAATGTCCGAATTAAGTACCTCCTAAGAAGAACAAAAATAACCTTCTGGTCAGATTGTGGCTTGAATGTATGGCGTCCTTGGGGTCAGATAGGTCTCTCCCATAGCTGCCTTTGAATGAGATTGAAATTTATGAAAGACAAAAACTGCAGAAGGCCGCTTGTCTACTTAGCATAAACATTTGAGTAATTTAAAACTTGGCTGAAAGCTTAAATGATAAATTTGTGTTTTGTAATCAGTTTTCATAAATATTAAACAAGTGGGAAATGGATAAAGAGCAGGGATGCGTGCTTTGTGTGCATTTTGTATGAGCTGAGAATAATTTCTGGCAGGGGTTTTGGGGCACCGTTCGGTTCCACCTGAAATGAATGGTAGCTGAGAGGGGACCCTTGGCTCTGGGATCCCTCAGTGAGCAGTGAAGTGGCAGCAGCACAGAGGGCACCCTTCCAGGCCCAAGTGCCCTGTCCCAGGCACCCCACCCTTCCGCCTGTGCTGTCCAGTTGGAGGCATGATGTCATCAAGGGAAGAGCTGATTGGTTCAACTCCACAGAGGCTTGGGTTGATTTTAACCCTTGTGGGTTGGGTGTGCTAGAAGAATGGCCTCTGCTGTTAAATAAGGAGAGTGGAGCTTGAGTTTGTGCTGACAGTGGCTAAACTTTCTCCACCACAGTCTGCAGTTTGTCTTGTTCTTTATCATAGAAACAAGCATACTGTGTAGTCTTTCTGGCTGAGCATGGTCAGCCCACTCTAGACAAGAATGTGAGGGGCTCCTGGGTGGCTCAGTGGGTTAAAGCCTCTGCCTTCAGCTCAGGTCATGTTCCTAGGGTCCTGGGCTCAAGCCCCACATTGAACTTTCTGTTCAGCAGGGAACCTGCTTCTTCTTCTTCTCTCTCTCTCTCTCTGCCTGCCTCTCTGCCTACTTGTGATCTGTCAAATAAATAAATAAAATCTTTAAAAAAAAAAAAAAAAAGAATGTGATATACTCCTGTCCCTGAGGACAAATCAGAGCGTGGACCATCTATTTCGTTATTGCCCCTGTGTACACAGGAGTCACAACTTTTGTTCTAGAACCTCAAGGTTTCCCTTGGTTTTAAGTGGCCTGTTAAGATTGAGGGCTTTTTTTGTTGTCGTTTTTATTCCAGTATTTTAAAAAAATCTCCATTTATAGGCAGTCCAGAAGAAACTGTTTTGCCTTCCTGTCTGGTAAATCCAAGGGATTTTGGTGAGCCCTGACTTAAAAAGATGCATATGGGCATTTCCATGGCCTTGACGGTAACAGAACCCCATACACAGTATTATGAATAAGCCAGTGTTAGTCCTGGCTCTGTAGTTAGTGAGGAGAGGCCTGGTGTTCTTGACCCCTGCCACATCCCACCAGACGGTCCTTGGTGACATCATGCCTCCCAGTGGACAACCTGCCAGCAAGGGTGGGGTGGCTGGCACCTGGCCAGGAAGGGCGCCCTCCCTGCTGCTCCCTCTTTACTTTGCATGGGGTTCTGGGGGACCTGGCTATTATTGTCCCTGTCTGCATCTCCCTGCTTCCCTCTCCTCTCTAGCTTGCTTCCTGGCTGCTTTCCTACCTCTTGACTCCTCCTGCTTTTCTTTTCATTTCCTTTTTCCCCTTTGCTGGTTCCTCCTTGTTCCTCTGTGCTCTTTCCTGGCTTTTTACTTCCTCGGTACTTTCATTTACTTTACTTTTCCTCCTTTTCCTTCCTGGTGGCATCAAGGAGAGGTTTTTCTGATAGCCTTTCCTCAGCCTTCTCTGCCTGAAGGGTTTTTCTTGTCTTTTGTCTTTTAAACCTCTCACCCGTGTTCACTTGTTGTTACATTCTCCAGAGCATTTTACTGCTTATGGTCTTAGCTCTGCTTCCTCACCCCCATTACACCCATCCACACTGTCTGACCCCTGTCCTTTCAGAAACGGCCTGGTTCCACTTAGCCCCATCAGCACAGCACCATCAAGGACCAGGTAGGGATTTTGTGGTATTTGTGAAATTGCCAGAAGATGAGAACTTCCCTCTTGACTCATTTTTGTTTCCTTATATTTTGTTGTTTTCAAACGCCAGACCAAAAACTTGGGTGCCAGTGGATCTCAGTGAATATATGAGGAGAATTTGATCTTTAATGACAGTGCATATAGATGTCAAGAATCACAGGAACATTTTCTGGGACATTCTTTTTATGTACTTGCTTCTGGTTTTGTATCTGTCTTCCTTCTTTTCTTCTAGTAATGGCATCAGTTAGATACAGACAGAGTGATTTTATGTAATTTAGGCAATAGTAGTTAGTCATATTATTCTAAACAGTTGTGTTTGAGAATCAAGTAGAGGTATTTTCACAGAATTGACAATAATATAGAATCGAAGCATATTTTTATTAGAATTTTTCATTCATTCAACTAATTTGTTGAATACCTGCTAAGTTTGAGGTATTCTGTTATTCCAGTAACTGGGGATGAGCAGTGAACGAAACAGACAAAATCCTGTGCCTTGTGTAACTGACGTTCTAGAAAGTAGAGGGGAAAGAGAAGACAAGAAGTAAAATCAGAGTATGCTGGTTGGTGATAACAATGCTAATGAGAAAAAGCTGAGAGGAGGGATACAGCCTGATGGGGATGGGGGTTGGGGCTGCCAGGGTGGGGCCCTCCGGGGAAGGAGGGGGCGGGGTGGGGCGTGGCCTGAGCTGAGCCAGCAAGCTGCTGTTAGTGATTAATTTCTCCTGTCAGACAAATTGGAAATTCCATTCTACGCTTACATTGTCTTACAAATACATCTTAGTACTTGACTTTTACTTTTAACTTCCTCTTTTTAGCCACTGGCTTCTTTCCTTATCTTGGTCCCCCCCCTTTTTTTCTAGTAATTTGTGTTGGGTGAGTTTTTATACATATTTGCGTACATGCATGTGTACATATGTGCATATTTATGTACAAACATACATATATTTTTTAAGCTACGGAAGTAGAATGAAATCTGAATTTGCAAGAATTTCTCAGACTTGCGGGCGCCTGGCTGGCTACTTGGGAAGAGCATACAACTCTTGATCTGGAGTTGTTGAGTTTAGGCCCCACGTGGGGTGTAGAGATTACTTAAATAAATAAAACTTTAAAAAAATTTTTCTCAAACTTGGTCACTGTCGTTGTCATCCTGGGCAAGGATCATTGAATGGGTTGTGGTAGAAAGATTAGATTCTAGGTCATTGTTTTAGGAAATACATTTCCATGGACACATCCCATTTTCAAAGTGGAAATAAAATCTAAAAACCAGGATTATAAAGCAAGGGGAAGGAACTCCAAAATTATTTAGACCAGAAGATGGCCAAGAATCTAGAGAACAGAGATCCTATGAGAGGAGGACAGATGATTAGGTATTCGAGACGGGGCAGAAGAGTCTGAGTAGCCGCACCATCGTTGTTTTGAACTCAGAGATGGTGTTGGTACCTTGAAAGGCATCTTAAGGGCTGACGGCCTGATGACTCTGAAATGCTTCCTGGTACTAGTCAAGCCCGCAGATTCCAAACAGGTCATTGTTGCTGGTTAGAGAGGGAGGTGCAGGGGGCCTCAGATATTGTCTGACCCAGGGTGGAATTGCAGAGGTCAGTGGACAGGGAGCTTCTCAGATCCCAGGTATGGAGTTGGTGTTTATGTGTATATGTGCACACATGTGTGTACATATAGGCTCTGTGTTATTTCACATGGTGAATTGTGTCCTATTGGGGGCGGGGAGGTGTCTCAGTTAGCCACGAGCAGGGACCGTGTCTGCCCGGTTAGTGAATGCGTGGTACATGCGGGCTTGGGTCTGGTTGGGGTCAAGATGCCAGGCATTGTGATGCCTCTGGTCTATCCGTGCTCCTGCCCAGATGACTTGCCACTGACTGCTCTAGCCCTCATCATCTCTGGCTCACACAGAGCCCCTTGACGTGTAGCAAAACTACTAGCTGGCTTCCCTGTCTTCTCACAAGACAACTATGTCTCTGTTTGGGTTTTTTTTTTTTTCCCTCCATGAAATGAATAGGCCCCAGAGAACTTTAATTTGTTTAGAGATTTGGTGTGCGGTCAGAGTGGCAGCTAAGTCATTACCGGGCAAGAGAGTGAGGGATGGGCTTTTTTTATTACATAAGACTGGAAGAAAGCAACGAATCTGGACCTCCCCTGCAACACAGAGCTCTTTTCTAGCCCGCAGTGTTTTCACCAGCACCCTGAGATGTGCTCTGTGCTCCCTCCTCTGTTTTCGTGGATGGCTGCCCTCCCTGCTGAGGGTTCCTTTACTTTTCTTTTTCCTGCTTTTTCCCATGGATATTCCCTTTTGAATGCCTCCAGGTGAGTAGCCTGTGGGTGAGAAGGATACTTGTGGCCTGAAGATCATGGGCAGAGCCAAGATGCTAAGCAATCTGTCTCAGGATCCCACTCCGTCTTGCTCACACGCTCTAATGACCCGGTCTCCGGCGCCACAGGGCCCACCTGTCCATAACTCAAGGCAGTGTGTTTATTTGTCTGGACAGGTGGAAAACTGCCTAAGCTCGCTAGGGGCCTACAAATGACAATTTGTCTGGCAGTCTGTTCTTGCCTGTCCTGATTTAAACAGCCAGGAAGCCATCGTAAACTCAGTTGAAATGGTGTGGTTTGTGTTTGTGTTGGGGTTCCTTTCCACTTTGGAGCTAGTTATTTTCAGCAGGGCCTGCGCCAAAAGCCCCGTGAGAGGGGTGCCTTGTATCGGTTATGGGCAGGCAGTGCTGGAGTTCACTGACACCTGGAAGATGGATAACTCTGGAGAAGTTTATCTCTGGGCCTGGCTGAGCCCTCTTTGCTGATCCAGAGGATAGGAGGGACCACCATGGAACCTGGGGTATGGTGGCAGAGTACTTAAAGGATAGAAATTGCCAAAACCCAAGGAGTTGACCTGTGCTCTGAGAGGGAATAGTTGATTTAAATAGCCTTCCCATCCAACTGCATATAAATGTTTAGGCAAAGCCAATGCTTGAAACGGAATTTTTGTACACTGGGGATTTTTTTTAAGTTATAATATTCAGTATTATATGGCTGAAATTTAAAAGGTACCAAAGAACATATAGTTTTTTCAGACACCCAGCTCCTCTCCTGAGTTTTTTAGTATCTTTCTTAGAAGTATTTGTGCATTTGTAAGCATTTTAGCCCTGTCAGGTATTTTTCTTTTCAAGACAAGTGATGCCATATTCTGCATACTGCTTTGAACCTTTTTTCGTTTGATAGTTTATTTTTTTTAAATAATTCTAATTAAGTACATAAAGTGTTTACTTTTCTTTTTTATATTTCATATGATTCTACAGTATGGATATACTAATCATTTATTTTAAAAGTTTTCTCTAGATAGATATTTTGGATGTTACTCAGTTTCTACTAATTACAAGTAAGACTACAATACGTATCCTTATACAGTGTCATTTTAAGATAAATTTCTTGATGATCAGCATCTGTGTTAAAGGGTTTATTATGCATGTTAAATTTACTCTCACAGTCATAACTCCTATTAGGAGAGCCTGTTTCTTGATACCTCACCAACCTGGGGGTGGTCAGCTTTTTAATCTCTTTTTGGTTAACAGATTGGTAATGTTATCCTGGTATAGTTTTAAAGGGGGTGTCTTTTTTTATTATGAGTGAGGTTGGCATCTTTTCATATTTTTAAAAAACTGTTTTTCTTTTCTGAGCTGCTTGTTCCTTTGCTTTCTCTTTCCTCCTTTTCTTTGTTTTGATTGCAGTTGTTGATTTGATCTGTTTCTTTGAATTTATAGAAGCTCTTTATGTTTGAAGAAAATAGCCCTTTATCTATAATATGCATTGTCTTTTGGCAGGGTTTTAAAAAATTACTAATGAGGTATTATTGACATACAACAGTATGGATTTTTTAACTTACAGAAATTTATTTAGTTTTTTTAAAGATTTTATTTACTTATTCGAGAGAGAGAAAGAGAGGGAGGAAGAGAACAGAGGGAGAAGCAGCCTCCCCACTAGAAGAGAGTCTGATGCTGGGCTTGATCCCAGGACCCTGTGATCACGACCTGAGCCCAAGGCGGATGTTTAACCAGCTCAGCCACCCAGGTGCCCCAATATACAGAAATTTAAATTTTTGTATAGTTGAATCAATCTTTTCTTTAATGACTTCTAGATTTTGTGTCTTAGTTTAAAAAAACCTTCCCTACTCAGTTTATAACACACACACACACACACTCTCTCTCTCTCTTCTCTCTCTCTCTCTTTCTTATTTTCTTCTAGTACTTTCAGGGTTTTATTTTTCAGGTTTAAATCTTTGTTTCTTCTGGAATTTATTTTTATCTAAGGAGTGATAAGCATCCTGTTGACTTTTTTCCAGCTTTATTTGAGGTGAAGTAAAATTATAAGATATTTAAAGTGTATAAGGTAGTGATTTGATTTACATATATGTTGTAAAAGGGTTCCCCTCATTGAGTTAATTAACACATCTATCACCTCACATACTTCACTCCTCCTCCTCCTTCTTTTTTGTGAGAACATTTAAGTTCTACTCTATCAGCAAATTCCAATTACACAATACAGGGTTATCAACTATATCAACTATAGTCATTTTGTTACCTATTAGATCATCAGATTTAATACAGACTGAAAGTTTGTACCCTTTTACCAGCCTCTCCTTATTTCCCCTCCCTGCAGCCCCTGGTTCTGTAAGTTGGAGGTTTTTTTGGTTTTGTTTTGGTGTATTTTTTTATGAGTCCATATATAAGTGATAACATACAGTTCTTATCTTGCTCTCTCTGGCTTATTTCACCCAGCAGAATGTCCTCCAGGTTTTAGGTTTTGTTTTGTTTTGTTGTGGGTGTTTTTTTTAAGATTTTATTTATTTATTTGATAGGCAGAGATTACAAGTAGTCAGAGAGTCAGGGAGAGAGAGAGGAGGAAGCAGGCTCCCCGTTGAGCAGAGAGCCTGATGTGGGGCTGGATCCCAGGACCCCTTGACCATGACCTGAGCCGAAGGCAGAGGCTTTTGACCTACTGAGCCACCCAGGCGCCCCTTTGGTTTTGTTTTTAATATGCTCCAGGTTTATCCATGTTGTAGCAAATGACAGCATTCCCTTCTTTTTGAAGGCTGAATAATATTCTAACACACACACACAGACATATATACATACTATATTATATTTACATAATTATATATAAATTATATGTACAGAAGTTATACATACGTAAGTGTACCTTATTATATTTCCTTACTTTATCCATCAACAGACACTTAGATTGTTCCCATACTTTGGCCATTGTGAATAATGCTGCTATGAACATAGGGGTGCAAATATCTCTTTGAAATACTGATTATTTCCTTTGGACATATAGCCAGAAGTGAAGTTCCTGGGTCATATGGTAGTTATGTATTTAATTTCTTGAGGAACCTCCAGACTGTTTCTCCATAGTGGCTGCACAGTTTGCATTCCCACCAGCAGTGTGCAGGGCTCCCTTTCCTCCACATCCTTGCCAACACTTTTTATCTCTTGTCTTCTGATCATAGCCTGAGTGGGCCGATCACTCACTGAGGTTTGGATTTGCATGTTGAGTGAAGTGGAGCCTCTTTTCATGTACCTGTTAGCCATTTGTATGTCTTCTTTGGAAAAATGCCTCTTTATGTCTTTTGCCTGTTTTATTTTATTTTATTTTATTTTAT
Organism: Mustela putorius furo; assembly: GCF_011764305.1. Lineage (NCBI taxonomy): Eukaryota > Metazoa > Chordata > Mammalia > Carnivora > Mustelidae > Mustela > Mustela putorius. Next base: position 3,302,062 of record NW_025421292.1, read on the forward strand.
TTTATTTTATTTTATTTTGAGTTATTTAGGGAGAGAGAGAGTAAGTGAGAAAAGGAAGGGGCAGAGGGAGAGAGTATCAAGCACAGGCCACACTGAGTGGAGAGCCCAGTGCAGGGCTCAACCCCACGTCCCTATGATCACAACCCAAGCTGAAATAAGAGTTGGATGCTTGGCTGACTGAGCCAGCCTAGGCACCCCTCTTTTGCCCTTGCCTGTTTTAAATTGAATTGGTGTTTTTTTTTGTTTGTTTTTGGTTGGTTTTTTTTTTTGTTTGTTTGTTTGTTTGTTTGCTCTTGAGTTTAGGAGTGCCTATATATTTTGGATATCAGCCCCTTATCAGATATGTGGTTTGCAAATATCTTTTCCCATTCCATAAATTGCCTTTTTATTTTCTTGATGGTTTCCTTCACTGTGCAGAAGCATTTTAGTTTGATATAGGGCCATTTACTTATTTTTGCTTTTGGTGTCAAATTAAAAAATCGTCAAGACCAAACAAACATCCTGCTGAATTTTAGCAACTATTTGATCTAGTCAACTACTTGATTCAGTTTTCCAGGTAAGGAAACTAAATTTCTAAGAATTGAAGGGAGTTATCTAAGGTGTTAGAGTTGATAAATGAAGAAGGCCAGTTGAAGCTACAGCTTCTAAGTCTTGAAAAAATTGAATTGAAAAAAGACGTGAGCCAAAAACCTCCAACATACAGGGCCTGCAGGGAGGTGGAAATAGGGAGAATAATTAATAAAAGGCGTTAATTTACAATTACTGTTCAATTCCTCTTGTTTCTACCCAACTTATCACAGGACTTTCTTACTTTTCCTCCCCAACTCCAGATGAAAATGTTGTCATGCATGTAAAGGAAAGTGACTTGGGAGAGGGAACTCTTAAGAGAAAATATGAGTTTTTCATTTCACTGTTAAAGCTCAAAGCATTTCTTCCCCTTCCTGCTGTCCCAGATGGAGGACTCTTAGGTTTGGGATCTTTTCTGCTTTTGCTTTTATTTTGTCTCGGACTTGCAGAGTGATGTGGTGATTTCAAGTAAATTTGCCAATTAAGACATTGGAGGAAATCTGAATTACTGTGCCATCCACCTGCCTTAAAGATAGTCACTTTTGTGTCCTCTAAAAACACACTTCTGGCTCTTTCTTGGAAACTCCCAAGTGACCACCTCCATGGTCTGCCATTACTTGTGTGAAATCTCGGGAAATCCTTTCTCATTTCCATCTAAGATCTGTGCCTTCCACCCCATTGGTTCTGGTTCTCCCTTGAGGGTCAGGCACACTGTCCTGCTTCCTGGTTGTTCAGACATTTGAAGCTGCAGTTATGTCCTCCTGCTCTCAGACCTTGTTTCCTTACCAGGCACCCGAGTTCCTTCTCCTTTTCCTCAGATGACTTGTTCTCAAACTGCATCTGTCCCGACCGGTTGATGCATGCAGGTCAGCAAGTCCTCTGGAAGTTGTGTGACATCATTACAGATGACATTATACAGCACGATGAGATTTTACTTGTCACACGGCGCCTGATAATGCCTCATCAGGGAATGTGATTGCCTCTTACTCTCCTGAAAAATTAAGGGGATAAATGTGTCAGTGAGCCCAAATCAAGAACTGTACACGTGACCCCTCCAGAGCCCCTCCACCCTCATCAGGAGGCCTTCTGCAAAGCTGCTCTGCAAAGTAACGGAGAGTTGCATTCTGCCTCGGGAAGCTTCTGCCTGTGCTTCCTGCCTGGGAGATACAGCTGAGCCTCTCCCCTGTTGTGCTTTTTGGTAGAACCAATGTAGGTCTTCCCTGCACCCCAATATGGAACAATGCCTGTGACTACTCTCCACCTACCAGCAGAATAGCCCGCTCTGGGTCCCTGAGCCTTTCTTGGGCATTGTTTGGCTGCTGCAGAACTCACCATGCCCTTAATTTGCAGAGAAAGATGTTTTTGTACCAGCTTTTCATTTAAAATCTATGGGAGAGATGGAAACTAGGAAAGCTTGTGTTGTCTACATGACCCCTAGCCAGGCCCTGTAAAGAGTGTCTCAAACCCTCACTTGTCCTTGACCCTGAACTCTTCCTCCTCTTCCCTCCTGTGTCAGTCCCAGGTTTCTTCCCACAGTCTCAACCTTCCATTCCCACCCACCTTCCTTGTACCCCCTCAGCAGCCACTGCCTCCGCATTCTCAGGCTTGCCTTTGGGCTTCTCCTCTAGTCCTTCTTACCGGGAGCTGCTCTTCATGATCTTAAATATTTTGTATTCCCTCCTCTAACTAAAAACCACCTTTGGTCCCTTATTGCTACAGTCCACATTCTTGGGCCTAGAGTTCATGATTCTCCAGAGAGAATAATCCCAGGGTCTAGCTTCTATACCTGGCTTTCTCTTTCATCTTCTACTTCTGGCTCCAGGCAATTCCTTTACCCTCGATTTTCATCTACACTTTGGTTTACACCTTTTTTTCCCCCTGTTGGAATGGCTTTCTTGATTTCTTTTTGTTGAAATTCCACCCTTCCTTAATGGCTTGCTCATTCATTCATTCAACACATTATCAAGAGCCTGTTGTACACCAGACATGGGTCTAGGTGCTGGGTGTATAGAACTGAAAGAGCAAAAAGCCCTCAGCTTTTCAGGGACTTATAGTCTAAGGGGAGAGGCAGATATTAAACAAGCACAAACAAAAATATTTCACAAATGAAAATAAGTGCCCTCAAGGAAGAACATAGTGCTATGAGGGGTGGGAGGTGAGGTAGGCCCCATTTAGATCGAAGGACTTAGCCGGTCACCAGTGGCGGGGACCAGAGAGCTCAGTTCCCAGAGCGGAGGAGGTCCAGTCTCCACTATAAACCCGCCTGGGGGCACCTTGAAATTGCAGAGGCTTTTGTCTGGCTGCTGACGACTCGGGCACCAGTTGGCACTATGGGTATTGCTGATCTTGGTTTTTTGTGCATGGCCTGTCTCCCTCACGAGATCAGAGACATTTCAGGGTTAGTAATCACGGTTCATTTTTGTAAGCCCTTAGGTTCCCCTTCCCAGACTGGGCATTTAGAAATGTGAGCCAATGACTAAGGAAGGACCTCAGATGTTCGAGGTCCTGAGTCCTTAAAATGTCATGTTCACTCCAAAAAGCTCAAGGTTTAGATTGCTAAACACCTTGCCATGCTTGGGTGTAGATCTCTTTCTTTTCTTCTCAAGGGAAATGTAATAATTATGTCCTTCTCCATCTCACCCTTAAATTCTGAATTATCATTTGCATGTAATAAATAATAGCTCTTTTGTACCACCACTGAGGGATTCTAGAAAATATGTAGTATAATTTGCTTCGCAGATGCGAGCATAGAAATTTATGGGTTTTAGGAGAGGTTTGTTGCTAATGTTCTGGGATTTCTCAATTCGGTAGATTAGCCCCTCCCCTAAAATTTTTTTTAAGTTGGAAACATTTTACTAGAACATTCTGATTTTGAAAGGGAAGTTTGACTTTGACATTTAAATGCCAATATAAGTTTTACTAACTCCATTTACTGCCTGCCCTCTCATACATAAAATAGTTAACATTTATAAAGAATGTTGAGAACAGAAGCCCCCTTGGAAATGTCACAGTGGCTGTTACAACCCTTTCTGCTTTCAAGTAGCATATATTTAAGTCAAGAACAAAAATAGGTTTGGCCTGTTCTTGGCCCTTAATCTTTTAAATTAGATTGAGAAGAAAAAAAGAACCAAACCAACTATAGAATATTTCAGTTAAAATACCAGCTCCCGCCCAGGTAGCTCCATCTGTCCCCGTAGGTCTCCAGAAGGGCTTGCTGCGGTAGAGTGAAGGCATAACTAACCAAATCCTTAGCTGAGGCCATGTGTTTAAAGCCATTTACAGGCTTTATAGACACTTATTCCATGGAGCATAACAGTTAGCATCTCTGACATATATGCAGGCTGGTGGAATTGATTTGGCTAAGGAGAAAATTTCCCAAAGCCCATTTTTTAAAAATCAGAAATACTTCTGCTGATCTCGAAATAAGGTCCTTGATGAGTCTTCCCCATTGGGGTATTAACCCGGAGATCTGGCCGTGCTCCAGTTCAGATAATGCTATTTCTCTGTGCTAAATTCCTCCTGAAGGTTCAATTAGATTTGGCCTTTATTCATCCTGGGCACCGACTGGAAAACTGCCAGTTTCTAAGGCCAGAGCTTAGCGATGGATGCATTTGTTTCACTGCTGACAAAGGTTTCAATGTAAAATGTCCCAGGCCCTCGAGGGTGGAAACAGAGACTGATCTTGATGAAGAATAAGTCTATTGGCCCTCACGCTGAGATGGGTTAGCATCTCTCTCTGCTCTGGAAGGGGTTCCTTTGCCGGCATGGGCCCTGAGCAGACTGGACTTTGCTGCCTATTCAGACCCCTTTCCTGGGAGAGAGGGCTACTAATTTAGGCCTTTTATTTGAAGACATCAGTGGTGTTAACACCGCAGTTCCTTTGGTCAGTCATTACACAAAGCAATATTTACTGGGTCTTGACACGGCTTGTGGAAAACACCACCTGCATTTGGGGAGCATTGTGTACCCCTACCAAATTTGGGGCTACACCCTTTACTGAATTTAGTTTAGACTGCTTGGATTAATTAAAATATATTTCCAAGCCTTCAGAGGCTTGGCATGACTTGGGTCATTGCATCATTTGCTAAATATTATATACTATGATAATTGTGTCTATATTTCCTCGATGTCAAGCAGAAGGAGGAAATACAGCATCATAAATCGGAGGAGAGCTCAGTTAGAGGCAGTCAAATCTACAAAGGTGAGGGATTCACATTCAAGGATGGAAGCCTGAGCCGAGAGTGGGACTGACACCTGTAAACTCACAGAAGGTTGACAGAGGCCATTCCTAGCCCTGTCCCCAAATCCTAACACAATGAAGGAAAACACAGATGTAGAAACTTAAAGGGTGAGTTAGAACAAATAAAGGAAACTGCTCACTTTCCCGTGAGTAGGTGGAACACGTTGACCTAGGAACTGTCTCCCTGTGAGTGACAGGTGAAAAGGCATTGGCTGGCTTCCTTGGAGCGCCGTTCCCAGCCACAATGCCAGGGGCTGTCCAGACTGGCTGAGAGAGTGCAGTCTATCAGCAGGTCGTTCCGGGATGCCAACTATGTGTCAGGCATCGTGCTAGGTGTTGGGTGCAGGGGGCACAGATGAGGACACCACTCTTTCTCTTAGGGAGCTTTCTTGAAGGACATCGGGGGTGGCTTCTGAATTCTGTTGTAAGGAGAGGTTGGGGGGGCAGTATCTGATTGGAAGTAAGGGCTTGTCTTAATGATACACCTCACTGTTTTTACTGAAGTTTTATGTGTTAGATCAACAAAAATCATTTCTAAAGATGCTTCTGTTTATACCTTATGTGAGACTAAGAAAATGTTAGTTGTTTATATATAAAAGAGTCTTTTCTTTGGGTTGGCTTGGCAAGGGACTGTTGAGATTACAGGTGGGTAAATGTGCCCCAACCCCTGGTGTCCCTCTTTGAGGTGGCATTGCTGGACTCCATTTCCCCCGTGTAAATTTTTTTTTTCTTTTTAAGATTTTATTTCTTTATTTGACACAGAGAGAAAGAGAACATAAGCAGGGAGAGCAACAGGCCGAGGGAGAGAGAGGAGCAGGCTCCCTGTGGGTCTTGATTCCAGGGTCCTGGGATCATGACCTGAGCCAGAGGCAGACATTTAACTGTCTAAGCCACCCAGGTGCCCCACCACCTGTTTAATCTTAATGCCGTGTGGACACAGGGGTCTTGAGGTGGTTGTTTATTTTACTGAGTTCCTTTCTACCTCAAGCCTGGCTGCATACTGACCAGAGGTTGCCAGTCTGAGTCTGTTGGAGGTCCAACAGCCTCACCTGTCTTCCCAGTCCCACAGTTTATTTGTTGGTGATTTTGAACAAATGATGGTCCTCCCTGGTGAGTTTCTCCTTACATAAAATAAAATAAAACAAGAATGTTTCGGCAGGTTCCCTGTGGAATCGGGAAGGTCAGTGGTTTGCCTAGGATCCATCAGGAGATGCGTTCAGAAGCCCGGCCTCTCAGAAATAGAGTGGTGTCATCCGAGGCTGCCCTTCACAGGTGGCTGCCCCGCCTCTCCCCGCTCCTGTCCTGCTTTGCATTCAGAGCAGGAAAGCTGTTAGCACAAGGCTCATTTAAAACCTCAGTTGAGGAGGTTATCATAGCATCCTTAATTCTAGTGAGTGGCTCCCATTTTCCCCTCAGCAGTCGGAGTGATTAAATGTCATACTGTGTCGGGGAGTACCAGTTAAGAACATGGTTTTCATGCTGGATGCTTGCACATTCTTTGGTTGGTTTTGGGCACCATACTGACCTACCTTGGCGGCCCCTTTAATTGGGGCATTCATTGAATTGAATCGGACTGACTGTCCCGAAGGCTCTTGGGGCCAGGACTGCTGTCAGGGCCTCACCTGCCCTGTCACAGTCGACCCACTGGAGCCGCTAAGCTGTTGTCCACCTTTCTCATCACACTGCCCAGACGGCCAGGCAGAAAGGTTTTGCTTTGAGTTTGAGCCAGCATGCTGCTCTGCTTCATTATAAAATGTCTGAGCTGGACTGTTGCCCAAACATGAGTTCTGTCCTCACAGGTTAGTAAATTGAGGCTCACTGAGGACATGACCATTTCAGAGTCTCACAGGACCTTTGACAGTGCCCAGACCTCTGTTGTCCAGAAACATCTTTGGGACAGAGTGGGCACTGTTGCTTGTTGACTAAATGAGCAAACCCAGATCTCCTGGGATGTGTTTGAGTAACAGTTCTTTTTACATTTTTTGGTTTAGACTGTCAGCCTACCAAATCTCCTTTGGGTTCATTGACTGATCTAGAGTGTTACAAGATTCCACCCGTTTTCTTGAAACAACCACCCTTTCTGTTGCAAATGCTGGCTGGAAAGTTTAGCCTCCTTGTTGCTCTTTCCCTCAGTAGAGCACTTGAATGCAATGGTCTTCGGGGTGTGACTACAGACCACCAGCGCCAACTGCACGTAGGGACAGGACAGAAATGAGGATTTTCGGCTACTGAATTTGACCTTCTGGGTCAAAAGTGCAATGGGCTCTCCAGGTGATCCCCTTGCTGCTGGAGTTTGACAACCACTGCTTTTAGCGCCATCTTGGCAGGGTTTCCTCCAGCGTGGGGTTGTATAACATTAGTAATCAAATAAAATTTAATGTAAGTTTTATCTGACACATTTAATATTTCCATGGTAGTTCTTGCGCTAGCGGTAATTAGGCAAATGAAAAGCAGTTCTTATAAATGGCTATTAGGAGTATTACCCAGGCAAATCAAGTTTTTAATAGTTTTTTTAATCCCTCTGTTAGCTCTCTAGTATCTGCCAGTGGCCATGCCCTTGGCAGTTTCCCTCATTACAGATACATCCTTCAGACACCCACAGAGATAACGCTCATCCATATTCAGCTCTAATTTCCCAATTGTTGCGGTTCCCTGTGCCCATCTATCTTAGGTTGAGTTCCCCCCAAACATGGGATTTAGTTAGATGCAGATCGTCTATTTGGGAGGTGATCTCTGAAAGTACTGGTGAGGGAATGGGGTCGTGAGAAAGAAAGGAAAGCAATAAAGGGTTTGTGATCATGGGGTTACCTCTCTGGGCCCTGGGGCTCAGCCCCACTGGGAAACTCTGACAGAGGGCCTCAGGTATCCCAATGAGGGTAGAGGGGGCTGGGCTGTTCACCACCCATCAGTGGTCCCAGGCTTTTCTGGATGCACCCCTGCCCCCGCCCTGAGGTGGTGGTGGAGCACCACCACTATCCCTGTCGGTACTTGCCAGGGCAGACCTGCTCCTGGGGTTTTGGTTCTGGAGGGGAAGTGGCAGGCAAGTACTCAGTGTCAGGAAGAAGGGAGAGGGTGCCATGGGAATACTCTGGATCTTCAAGTCTGAGCCAGCGAGAGAGCAGGGTGCAGCAAATGAAAAAATCTGGTGCTGTAAGTGGCTGGCTTTGGGTCTCTTTGGTGAAAGAAGAAAAGGAAAATAAGAGGATTCTGGGCTCTGGTAGGAGTAGAAGGCAAAAGAGAAACTTAAATTTCTTGTCGGCAAAGCCTGGCATGCCCTTTCCCCCAACACCAAATGATACTGTCAGCCTGCCCACTCTGGGGTTCTAGTCTCTCGAGGCTGCAAAGAATGGTCGGAAGCCAGCCATGCTGAGAAGTAAGGGGGCTGTGTGCCAGGCCTTCCTTTGGGTGGATCTGCTGGCACGTTATGGTTGCTTGCCAGGCTGCAGAGGATAGAGGAACCAAAATCTTGCATTCTTACTGAGGTCACTCTAACCCAGTTTTGACAGGTCCACGATAAAGGGAAATTTAATCAAGGACAATGAAGGGTGTCACAGTAGCACCACTGGGGTTTGGTTACCAACTGCCTTTATTCTGATTATGTCTATTCTTTCTTTGTGTCTCATTGTCCTTTCTAATATAAAATGAAGAAGGTAATTTTCATGTTAAGTTAAAATTCTTTTCCCTTATTCAGATTTTTTTGTTTTGAAATAATTATAGATTCACAGAGAGTTGTGGAAATAGTACCGAGAGATCCTTTACTCATTACCCTTCACCCAGCCAGTGCTGGTATATTCCATAACCCTAGTACAATATCAGAACTAGAAAAGTGACACAGGCATAACCCACATACCTTATTCACACTCCACCTGTTTGACACAAGCGTGCATGCAAGTGTGTGCGTGCATGTGTGGTGCCGTGTGGTTTTATTAGCTGTAGTCCATGTAACCACCAGCACCGCCGAGTTCACAACTGCTCTCTCACCAAACTCTCCCTCATACTTCCATCGTGTTCATTTGTTAAAGTCCTTATTTGCCATGATGAGAAGTTGGCAACTGTCTAACGTTGCTGCGATCCCAGTTAGGAGGGAAAACGGCCTACAGACTTGCTAAGTTAGGGACCACTGCCCTGTGTCCCGTTGTTGAAGTGGGACCGTGCAGTACTCTGCACAGAAGCCGTTTTCCTGAGAGAGGGGAGGGCCAGGGACACAGAGAGCTGAGGGTGAGGACACTTACCTCTCCCTGAGGGCCTTTGCCTTTAGGATCCAGCCTCCGGAGGCCTCAGTATCTTCCACAAAGGCTGCTCCCCGTGCTGCCACTTCCAAAGGCTTGCAAAGTCGTAGGGTATCTCAGCAGAGAGGCAAGAAGCAAGGCTTGGGCTCTCTTCTCCCCCTCTCATTGCCGTGGGCAAGTTCCTTAACCTCTCTGAGCCAGCTGTGCCTTCTTCATTGGACTGAGAGATGCATCTGTGTCTTCCCATCCTTTGTTGCCAGTGATGCGATGATGAGGGTGCAGGGGCCGAGACATTGCTCCTTGTACCAGCTGGACTCATGTATTCCCACCTCTGGGAGCAAAGCATTCTTGAAAAGGAGGTTAGGGGTTCTGTGCTTCATGATTTTGACTAGAGCCATCCTGTTTATTTTCAGCTCTGTAGGAGCATATTTGAGATTCTGATGCTTGTGCGTGCATGCAGAGACACACAAACGCCCAAGCTCAGAGATGTTTGAGAGAAATGGATCTCTTGTTGATCAAGGTTACAGTGGACACCATGCTTCTTCAGTCTAAGCTTATACCTTCTCTACGCCAGTTCACTTGCTGCTCAAGCCTTTGATTCGATAAGAGGTAGAATCTTAGAAGACAAGGCTCCTGTACCTCTGTGAACAGTAGCACCAGGAAGCCTGGGGCCCCTGGCCTTTTGCCAGGGACTCGTGGGGGTCTTGATAAGCTTCCCCTTCTCCCACTTATTCTCTCCTCTAGACTTAAGGGATTGGCACACTTGTTTAGGCTGCCCGCCCCCTGATTCTTCCGTCTCTCCTTTTGGCCCAGCACTCTGTAGGAAAGGACAGAGTTTTCCAGGGGCTCCCCAGTTTTGCTGTAACTGAAATAGACGCACAGGCCCCTTTTTACTGCTTGTCAGACAAAACAAAAATGGAAAACTTAGAGGCGAGAAGAAATAGCCCGTAAATAGCTGGCGGCGATGTTGTAAAGTTACTGGAAATGTTAAAGCAGTAATTGTCCTGGGTCTTCCTCAAACATTAATAAACTAGGTCTTTCCTTAGCTCCTCTAACGTCTTCCTCATAATTTGTTGTCTTGTGGCTACGGCTCCCTGCCTCCTGGGTGTGCATGCAAAGCCCCTGGAGAACAGGCTTGACAGTGACAGATGCTTGTGAAAGAGTTGAGGCTGGCGTGTCGTGGTTGCTTGGGAATCCTGGTGCAGGCCGAGGCTGGAGATGGTCTTTCGGTGGGTGGCCCAAGGATCTCCCAGTGCAAAGGTTTCGCAACATGGAGAGGGCAGCATGTCCATCTTGTCTGCCTTTCTTTTCCCGGTGTGCTGCTCTTATTGTTGGGCTTCCTGAGGATATGCGTGCAGTCTGCAACTCCAAGCCTCCCTTGGTAACAGGCCCAAGAGCACAAGTCCACAGGGGTTCTCCTGGTGCAGGCGGTCTTCACTGAGACTGTTTTGAAAATGCTGTGTTCGTTCTGGTTACCCGATGTGGTTGTGTACTTTAACGTGAAGCTTAGCCCACAGCAGTTTCGTGCTGCTGCCCATATAGGGAATGGCTTCTCTCAGGAGTCCCAGAAGACATGTGACCCTGCCCTGCCAGCCCCATGAGAAGCAAGGCCTTATGGCTCTCCCTTTACCAGTGTCCTTTCTTCAAATGCCAGGTCCTTTCCATGGCCTCTCACTCCCTCTGTGGTCAAAAGGAGCCCCTGACCTTGAGCCCCGGGCCCAGAATTTAGTGGGCTAATTCAAGAATATCAAGTTGTGCTTGTGAGATGGCAGCCTGCATTGTTTAGGAATACTGACATGGATGGTAAACTCCACAGGAAAGCAGCGGGGTGGTAGCATTTAATCCCAAAAGCCAGTGGCCTCAGAGGAGCATGGAAGGGAGGCGATGACCTACGAAAGCCATGCTGTTTGGTGGCTGTGTTCTGTTTCCTGCAGTGCATGGTGGGTTTCTGGATGGGTCACATCTTACTGGTGTTTGAAATCATGTTATAAAATAGACCCTTCGGAATTTAAGAAATACTTCATTTTTTTCAAGATGAAAGAACACAGTTGCTTGTGGTTGAGGCTAGCCTAGGGCTGATCCTGGAGCTTGTTGACTGAGGGACTCAGCAGTGAGACAGGGAGGATGCAGCTGGAGGCGTCTTACATGGAAAAATCCCGCACATCTGGGAAAGCCACCACTTTCCCCCTCTCATTTTCTCTTTGGGGAAAAAAAATCTCAGATCCAAGAAAGTCGTATGTCCTAAACATATCTCTCCCTAAGAGTCGGTTAGATGTACCCACTTTCTCTTCAGGTGTTTTTCCACTTGGTATTGGCTAAACCCACCCAGTACTCAGTACCTGCTAGGAGCCCCAGTGGGAAGGACAAAAGGAGCTGAAGGGGCGTGGCATGCACCTGTGGGAGGACCAAGGGATCGTCCTTGGGCGATATTTATGTGAGCGTGTTTGCTTTAGTGTAGTACAGCTGGGCTGTCTCTGCCCCAAGGAACCTAACACAAAGACCTTAGATGCAGTCAGTCCAGAAAGGGTGCTGGCAGGGAACCAGTGCTTTTCAGACACCTGCTGTGTGCCGGCCACTCTCTCCACGTTACTGCAGTTAATCCCCACAGCGCACCTCGAAGCAGGTGTCGCCATCCATATTTACAGACGAAGTTCAGGTAGGTTATGTATTTTGCCAGAGGGACAGACAAAGGATAAAGCCTTGTCCGACCCCAAAAACTTTTCAGTGTTAGACTGCACACAGTGTGGAGGGACACAGGTGACTTGAGCTCGTCCTGAACAGAATTACAGGGTAAGGATTTGGGGGCTACAGATGAGGCACAGACCTGCCCGGCTTGGGCTTATGATCTCAGGAGCAGCGGGAATGTGGGTTGGTGGGTAAGGTGCAGTAAGAGGTAGGCACAACCATTAGGCCTCCAGTGGGGGCCACACATCCCTGGTGCACTATTGTCTCTAGCTCTGCCTTCCTACCCAGAAAATAATTAGCCTCCACGTACTTATTCTCACAGAGTATTTCCACATATCTTATCCTCCGTAAGTATATTTGGGGGACATAAGGATGCCATTCCCATAGATTTTTATACTCCATGATGGGTGGGGCAGGGCACAGACTAGTTCCTAGCTCAGGTGTTTTGTTTAGGGTGACCTTGGATGCCCTTAAACTTCATAACACATCTGGGAGACTTGGAGGACTCCAGTTGCTCTGCCTCCCTGCCCCATGGTCTGCCAGGGCAGATAAAGGGTACCATGTGGAGGGGGAGGGTCTTAGTTAACCTCTGGGACTCTCTGTCTCTGTGCTTCCAGCTTGAGATCTGGGCTTCCAGGAGTTCCCATTACCAAGTGCTGTGTGCGAGTGAATGGCAGCTGGAAATTTGACTTGCATGAGGTAGCCCCTGAGTTTGACAGAATATAAGAGCCCATGACTTGCTAATGCTTTTGATCACGGGGCCCTATCTGGTTGACCCTGGCCCCTGGGAGTCATCAGTGAAAGCGTAGGGCATTGTGCTACCAGAAACTGCAATGAGGAAGGAGGAAGGGCTGAGAGTATGCTGGGATTCACCCAGGTTTATTTACCAGCCCTCCGTGGAGAGGCTTTTCAGGAAAAAGAAGCAAGAGAGGAGTTCTGTATCTGTGTAAGTTGAGACTTACTTGATAATGTAAGCAGTTTGTGAATTTCAGTGTGGCTGGGCTCACTGTATCTGTGACAGGCTAGTGTTTATCGAGCGGTGCTGCCAGCTCCCCACAGGAGCTTTCTAGGTGGACACTTGGGACGGGGGTTATTTGGCTAATTACAAACCTCTGTTAAAGGAGGAAGTCATTTTTAAAAAGAATACAAACATTTTAATTTCACCCTAAATGGATAGGTGTGTATCCCGGTCTTTTGATGTGGAGCTAGGGTCTTTTCTTTCCCTGTCGACCTGCTAATCTGGACTTCTCTGTCCATTATTTATGAGCTGAATCACACCCATGAAACATCATTGGTTAAAACTTCCAGTTTGAGTTTCTTAGAAGTAAAGCAGGAACTTAGCCACTTGTGAAAGTCGGAGTACGGAATCCTTTTAGAATATTTTATAATTTATTTCTCCAACGACACCTAATCCAAAAGCACATTTTTAAAAAATGATTCTGTTATTGAGTCTCCTCATAGCATCTCCTTGGTTGTCACGGAAACTGCTCTTTTTGTGCTTGTTTCATCATTTAGGTAAAGTTTAATCAAATTTTCTGTTTTCATCAACAAATATACAACCATCTTAAACAGTTTTGGAAATGATCCCAGCTGATTCCTGAGAAGCAGAACACCCATTGGGTAGAATCAAAAGACCCACGGGTGTGCTCGAGAGGGTCGTGCCAGCTGGGAACATGGGCATGAGTTCCCGGAGGGAGTAGATGGTGTGCAGTTCGGTGAGCTAGCTAGAGGTCATTACTGGACTCGCAGGCTCGGTGCTGGGATCCCTGTTGCAGATGGCCCTGCTCGTTCCACAGTCTGCCTCTCTTGTTGCCTCTCGACCCTGCCCTGCAAGAGCCAGCTCTCTGAGGCGTGGGGCATGATGGCAGCACCCCGGCCTCCAGGCCTCTCCTTTGCCTCTGCAAGGCTGAGTTGAGACCCTGCTTTCTCTCCGCTCTCTGGTGTTATCTTGGGTTCTCCATGTTCTTGCCAGGAGCTGCCTTATAGAAAAGCGGCACCTCCCTCCCATGAAACGTCTTGTCCTGAATGGAGAAGCAGCTTCCAGCTGAGTATCCAGGAAGCGAGCTATTGTTCACACAGCACGATCTAAACATTTTCTGCCAGAAGGAAGCCCTTTCCCTCTGGTTTGTCCTTTAAAAACAAACAAACAAAAACAAACAAACAAAAAACCCACAAAAACAAAAAACAGAAAAACACAAAGGAACCTGCGTTTTGAATAACTTGTTTTTAAGGTAGAATTCTCTTTATTTTGGAACCAGATGAATGTTAATCATGAGTGCAAATCCTTTCTAATCTTTATAAATTGAAAGGAGCAACAGAGTAGGACCTTGTGGGCTGTTTGCCTGGCATTGCTGCTCTTTGGAGGCCCAAGGAAGTTTCTCAGTGTAAGCAAGACCTCCATCTGGTCAAGGGGGCTCCTAAGTGAAAACTAAATGACTCTTAGGCTCAACTCTATTTTTTCGAGGACTTCTTTTTAAAATGTTCCTTACTGCTTTCTGCTATGGCCCCAGGATGTGGCAGGTATACCAAAAGTTCCCAGTAACAGGGACAGACAGACGTTGCCTTTGGAGAAGGAACAAATCTCTTCTGTGCTTAAAAGTAGCAAGAGACTTGTCTTCACCCACAGGGTGAGGTCTTTCAGGGAGTGGATGAGTCCCACGAAGAGCCCACGTCTTGTAGACAGTGTGGAGCTTGCTCAAATGTCATAATCCATGAACTCCTCATCACAGCTGCCTCTGGGAACCTGACTCTGCACTAGGACTTCTTCTTCTTTTTTAAGATTTTATTTATTTATTTGACAGGGAGAGATCATAAGCAGGGAGAGAGGCAGGCAGAGAAAGAGGGGGAAGCAGGCTCCCCGATGAACAGAGAGCCCGATGTGGGGCTCGATCCCAGGACCCCAAGATCACGACCTGAGTGGAAGGCAGAAGCTTTAACCCACTGAGGCACCCAGGCGCTCCTGCACTAGGACTTCTTGTACATTATCCCACAACTTTACAATGCCCTGGGTTATATCTCCATGTTGCCTTTAAAGAAACTGAGGCCTGAAAAGGAGTTGAGTCATTTGCCCATGGCAGTGATCCCATGAGCAAGGAATCTGTCCACATTTAATGGAAGAGGAAATTGAAAAAGAAATTAAATGGCTTGTCTAATGTTCCACAGCTTAAGAGTTTAAAGTCAAGTTTTTTTATTCCAAAGTTCTGGTTCTTTTCCCACTGTGCAGACCCTGTTCGGTGTTCCCAACCCCGTATATTTGAAATTGTGCTCTGAGCTTTAGTAGAGTAGAAACTAAGCCCTAAATAAGCTGGACATCATGTGTTATAAAGATAATGAGTTGGGCACTGCGCACGTATTTCTAGGACTCGGACTATGGATGCTATTTAACTTCTCTAGCGTTTGGTTTCCTCCAAACCACACTGTGAAGTGGGCAGAATCAGAGCTCTCGCCTGGGCTGGATGTGAGGATGAAATGAACCCCTAGAAGGGCACATAGCTGGTGCCCAGTGCATAGTGCCCCACTGACAGAACCCATCTCTGGAACCTGATAACCCCAGAAGGCTCGAGTGCCAACGGGTATGGATCAAAAGTATGGGTGGCTCAGTGGGTTAAGCCATTGCCTTCGGCTCAGGTCATGATCTTCCAAGGAGCAAGCCTGCTTCCCTCTCTCTCTCTGCCTGCCTCTCTGTCTACTTGTGATTTCTCTCTGTCAAATAAATAAATAAAATATTTAAAAAAAAAAAAAAAAAAGTATTTTCCAAGGAGAAGGGTACCTTGCTTTGAGCACCTGAATTTGATTTTCAGGAACAGTGACCTCCCGGAGTAGAAAAGGGATAATTTCATTTCCTAAGATCTCAAAACAGTCCACCCATCTTTCCCTTGTTCCCTCAGTGCTCTGAGGGTGGATTTGATCTCCTTTTATTGATCTTCGGGCTACGGAGGATACAGGCACATTCTCCTAGCTGAGTAGTCTGATGTGCTGCTTACCATGCTGAAGCCAGTCACCAATGGAGGGATCAGTGTCTTTTGAGTCAGATTAATATGAACCAGTTTCCCAGGGTTTGCTCATCCCTGGGAACACTGATAATGGAGTTTTCAGACTGTCAAGACTGGGGTTAGCCTGGGTTCCAGGATAGAGAAAGCCACCCTACAACAGAGAAGCGATGCTGAGAGCCCTTCACCCTGAAAGCTTGGTGACACGGAATAATGGTAAAGTCAGCTTTCCCACATTCCTTTCTGTTTGTTTCCTTTGCCTGCTGGGCATTGTCCCTGCTTATTAGCATGTTGAGCAGAGTTCATTACTAATGATGAAACACAAATCAGTGTTGATCTTATAATTTATTTGATCCCCAAAGAAGTATTTTTCCCAGTATTTTATTCTGAAAAATTTCAAACATGCAGAAAACTTGTAAGAGGCTTGAATAGTGGATACCTATCTACCTATCTATCCACCACCCAGAGCCTAGATTCTCTAATGCCTTTTACTCGACTTGTTTTATCTCGTATCTGTCCTTCCCTTGGTCCACTTAGAAATCTGTTATTTTTTGGTGTATTTCAAAATAACTTGTGGACATCATATTTTTCATCCTTGAGCAGCTTAATTATGTATACTATTAAATAGAGTTTGAAAGATATCTGTTCATAGGGTTTTAGGGGGAGAGGCAGTAAAATGTATACAAAGTGAAATGCATAAGACTTTACCAATCCCTGAGTTTGGGACCCATTTTGTGACCCAAATTCCTATCAAGATGCAGAATACTGGGCACCTGGGTGGCTCAGTGGGTTAAAGCCTCTGCCTTCAGCTCAGGTCATGATCCCAGGGTCCTGGGCTCTCTGCTCAGAAGGGAGCCTGTTTCCCCCTCCCTCTCTCTGCCTGCCTCTCTGCCTACTTGTGATCTGTCTGCTAGCTAAATAAAAATAAAATCTAAAAAAAAAAAAAAAAAGACACAGAATATTGCTCTATACCCAGAAAGTTTCCTCATGCCTCCTCCCAGTCACTCCTTACCACTCCCTTAACCCCAACAACCACTCTTATAAAATTTGCCCTCTTCCATAGATTAGTTTTGCCTGTTTTAGAACTTAATAAGTGGAATCAGGGCAGTATGCATGCTTTTGTGTAAGCCTTGTTAAAAAGAAAGCCACAGACCCAAAATGGCTTCCATTAGGCCAAGTCACCAGACTGGGGTTTAATTAGCCTAACTGAATTGCACTTTCAGCCCCCACTAGAAACGTACCCTTCACAGGTCAGTCTGGAATTTTTCTGGTCAGCACCAATAAGGTAATCTGTATGTTCCCCAAGGAAAGATGAGGTGAGGGGCACCTGGGTGGCTCTGTGGGTTAAAGCCTCTGCCTTTGGCTCAGGTCATTCCTGGGATCGAGCCCCACATTGGGCTCTCTGCTCAGCAGCTTCCCCTTCTCCCTCTGCCTGACTCTCTGCCAAATAAATAAATAAAATCTTTTAAAAGAGAGAGAGAGAGAGAGAAAGATGAGGTGATCTACCTATGAAGACCCTTTTGTCCCCAAAGGAAGGTGACTTCACCTGAAATAATCCTTTTTTCCTGTTTTTAACTTCCTTGTCCTGCCTTTAAAATCCTTTCCCTTTCTGTAGCTCTTTGGAGCTCTCCTCTACTTGCTAGATGGGACGCTGCCTGATTCATGAATCATTTAGCAAAACCAATTAGATCTTTAAATTTACTCAGTTGAATTTTGTTTTTCAACAGGCTCATCTGAAGGATTTTAACTAGTGCTTTATAATGAATTTGGGGAACTCTGTCAACGTCGCTTATCCAACTCCCTCCTAATTCGCAACTTTAGGAGTGGCAAGTTGCAGAAAATCTCAAGGTAGCAGATGCATACTGATAGTGTATTTCTATTAAATATATATGATTTTTGGGCGCCTGGGTGGCTCAGTGGGTTAAGCCGCTGCCTTCGGCTCAGGCCATGATCTCAGGGTTTTGGGATCGAGTCTTGCATCGGGCTCTCTGCTCAGCAGGGAGCCTGCTTCCTCCTCTCTCTCTCTCTCTCTCTCTGCCTGCCTCTCTGCCTACTTGTGATCTCTCTCTGTCAAATAAATAAATAAAATCTTTTAAAAAAATGTTTAAAAAATATATATATATATGATTTTTTTTAACACCTTAAGTATATGTAATTTGGCTTTCCAAGTTTTACATCTGACTCCCCTGATATTATGAGGCAGATGTTCCCCAGCCAGATCCGAGGAGCCCACAGATGTGGGACCCTTTCCCAGGTCACCCTGCTGAGGAAACCCACTCTGAATGGAGATTTAGGGTGTTTTCTCAGGGCTGATTTAATCGATAGCCAGGCTGATAGTGCAGCCGGTGTACCATTGGGGAAGAACAAGAGCAAGGCAGGGTTACTTGGTGGTGGTGGCCGTGATGGTATTAGAAAAACCAAGGAAGGTCCACAAAGCCTGCTGCCCAGTGCATGTACGCAGGAGAACCACGGCCCGTCTGAGGTGTGTGTGCTTCCTGCTCATTCCTCCTCACTCGCTGCAAGCAAGCCTCCTCCTGGACAGAAAGTAGATTGCATACATTGGAATAGAACCCAGATACATAATCCTCATTAATCTTTCAGATTCTTGTCCCACTTATTAAAGCCAGTATTTGGCACATAACCCAGAGTTCTGTGGCAAGCAATGATAAAGGTAATTGGAATCTAGGTCTCCCAACTTTTTTCTCCTTTCAGCAGTTTCTTGGGGCTTGCAGTTAAAGATCGCCTGGGTAGCAGACTGCTCTAGGGTGAGAGGGGCATTGGCAAGGGTGGTTGTTGGCCCACAAGGTCTTCCTCCCTGTCGAGGGGCCGAGTCTGGAGCATGTGCATTTCCGGGCCAGGTGGGCGAAGTGGGGTGGGAGCTGCTTTGGGGGGGCCAAGGCTCAGGCAGTAACCCCAAAGGTGTGTGAAAGCTAAAAATGAGGAAGGAGGAGGGGGGTTTGGGGACTGAGGTGCCATGGGGAAGCAGGAGTGTCTCTGACTTTCTCGTCCCTCAGCCTAGCCTGGGGCAGGCAAATACCAGCTCTTTGCTCTCTGCTCTCGTGTGAGACTTGACAGCCACACAAGCACAAAGCACTTTGGGAACAACTGCTCTGTGGTTCTCCCAGCCTGGGAGGGAGCGGGGGATTCATATGGGGGTACAGCTGTAAATACCACAGCAGTCTGTGTGCCCCTTGTGGTGAGACACGGGAAGCCCCCACCAACAGTGTGCTCTGGGGCCAAGAAGCTCCCCATTGTTAACAGAGCCAACACGGGAGCCCTAGCCTCCTCCTGGCCTCCTGTCTGCCTCCTCCTGTCTTTCGGTCTGCCTCGGAAGGCCAGCCCCGAACCTCTTGGCAGATATTTATTCATTCGCTGCCCTCCTCTCTCCTCCCCCACCCTCTCCCACCTCCCTCTCCCAAAAGCAGTTGACAAGGTTAGAAAATCAGGACAAATAATTTACTTCAATCCATCTCTGTCTTCCCGAGGCCTTGTACAATTTGCTCGGGGGCGGGGAGAGAGAGAGAAGAATAACCCCAGACCCTGGTCAGTGACCCTTTTTCAAATGTGGAATCAAAGCCCACTCTCGCTGCGAGTCTGTCTGCTGCGAAGCGGCAATAAGACAGAGGTGGTGATGAATTCTGATGCCGCTCCTGGGCCCGGGAGTGCAGCTGTCAGCAGTCTTCAGGGCTCCTTGCCCAGCTGGAGGAGCCCGCCGTGTGCATCAGCGGTCACCTGATGGCTTGGGCACAGCAGCCGGGGACACTGTGGTGGTTAGGGCTCCATTCCTCAGCCCTGTGCTCCAAGGAACGGAGAGTGCCCACTAAGCAAGGCCGTCTGCCCTGAGGAGAGGCTCTGCCCCTTGGTGCCCCAGTGCAGGAAGCCCGAACTCCCCGGGGGAGCAGGCTCGGCCACCCATGGCACTTTGCAGAAATGAGAGCCGCACTGGTGGTGAGAAGTTTGGGAGTCTGCCCACGAAGCAGAGCTCTAGTCCCCTCACCTGAAAAATGGGATAATACATTTGCTTGGCAGTGAGTTGAGGCCAGCTGGTCATCGTAGGGTGTGAGATGCCCATGCCAGCAGCCCAGGAAGGTTAGAGAAAGACGAACGTGAGGGCAGGGGAGTTGGAGAATCCAGACTGGGGTCCAGAAGTGTTGGCTGCCTTTCCTCCTCTTTCTGTAGTAGTGAGGTCACTAGCCTGATGGGGGCATTTAACAAAGTGTAGCTGTTCCTCTTTGTCACCAGCCGCCTCCATCGGGCCAGCTCTGTCTGCGCATTGGACCGTGTGGGACCCAAAAGACACAGTGTGAATCAGGGTCCTTACCCTTAGTGGTTCTCTAGTGTGTCTGGGACTCAGCCTAAAACAGTGAATCAGAAAAGTCAGAATGCAAACCAAAGGGTGTTTCTGGGCTGATAAGGTATTAAACATTGGGGCGGAGAAGGAGAGACAGAAGGGGTCTCCAGTCCTCATGGCACAGGCCCAGGGAGACTGGTATGTATTTTCCAACTGGTAGGTGAGTCCTAGGGAGCCGAGAGCTCCCCAAGCAGCAGAAGGAGGATTGGAAGGGAATGCCTGACATCAAGAGCGAAATTTAGTGGCTGGTGAATTGCAAAAACCTCTCCCTTCATGAACCTCTCCCTTCATGAACCTCTCCCTTTTGGGAACCTGTTCCCATTTGCCCCCAAAAGAAGGTGGGAGGAGATGATCCCTTTCCCTTCTTCCTCCCCATTAGGCACCCCTTTACAGGCATGTTGACCAGACTGATTACTGCTCTCCCAGTATTTGGCTACAAATGGGAGCCACTGAACATAGCCATCACGTCTAACTTATACTCCCTTCTGGAAGGGAGGTTTCACATAGGCCTTGGTGCCAAGTTGCACCGAGGCTCGTGGTTCTTCTGTGGACTCTGTGCCTGAAGAAGTAGTTCTGCCCCCAACAGCTGTCTTCTCCCTTCCCTCACTCTTGATAGCCAGTGAAAAGGCTAGTGTGATTGGATTTGTTCCTGAAGCCAGGGTATAGTGACAGGGAATGGAGGCCTCTTGATCTGTAGACAGACTGTCACCTCCCGCTGCCAGCCTCTGGGCACCCAGGCACCTGTCAGCAGTCCTGGCACCTCAGCAGCTGTGTCTTGAGTGTTTGTGTTTCTTCTAGCTTCCAGCCACATGGGGAATGTGTTTTATACATTCGTGGCAGGGGTGGGAAGGGAGAGACTAAATAGAATAACCCTGAATGCATTCTGAAAATGGAGCACTTCCAAGCATTTTTAAAATACATGTATCCATTACAGTGATAAATTTCAGGCCTTACTTTACCAAACACAAACAGAAGTTCCCTGTAGAGTTTATGTGAAGTACAGGAGCAAAGTGCGGGCTTTGTCCACCTCTCCCCCAAGATGTGGCTGACCCTACGCAACAGAAAAGAGAGCATTGAACAGTGCCCTTCCATGACATTCCATCTGCCTCTTTCTCCCCTGAGATATAGAACATTTCTGGGAAAACAGCCTGATCAGATTGGGTTTTTTTAACTCAAGCCTAAATGGTGAAACTACACAAAGTATATGGATCAGAATGGTATCTGTTTTCTCTGACAGCTCACTCCTCTTTGTCTAGACTGAAATGACGGTATTCTGTCTCCGCTGGTTCTGGGCCATGGAGGTTGTGGCTGAGCCAGAAGATGAGATCCAGCTCCTTGCCGTCTCCCCAGCCCAGGCGGAGGCGCTGGGTAGGATCACAGCCCCAGACAGCTCAGTGCTTACGGAGTGAGGCTGGGCACCTCCCAGTCTGTGCTCACACAGGACCTCCTCACTGCCGCGTCCCTCCTAGCCCTATGTCTCCACCAGGGCAGGAAGGGGAGCTAGGTTGTAAGTTGTCCGTAAACTGCCAAGTACTTCTAGTTCCTCTATAAACTAGAATCTTCTCAGCTTGACTTAGATACTACAGTTACAGGACAGCAAAGCATCGTGTATAGTTTTCGATGAAACAGTTGTGGTTGTCCCTGCGTACCCCGCCAGAGGGTGGGTTGTAGAAATGTGGGCCATGCCTGGCCCTTTGTAGTTGGTGTGAGGGTGACTCCTGGGGCAGGCAGGCAGGAAGGAACAGAACGAAGAAGCAGCGGGGTGTTCTACTCAGTTCACTGTGATTTCAAAAGGCCCTTTGGCAAAATTTCCTGAGTTTGGCCAGGAGATGTTGATTGGTTAGGCCCGCTGGGGCTTTGGGTTTCGGGTGATTATGAGGACAATGAAACGTGTACTGTAGGTGACTTGACTTTATATGAAAAGCTACCTTGGGGTCATCCTCCATTTCAGCTCTCCCCGCTGCTGGCATTGGGAAAACAGCTTTTCCACTACTGGCTCTAAGTAAATGGAAACTTCCCCCACCCCCACTTCCTTTCATTCATTCAGTAAGTTGCCTGTTTAACCAGAACCAGGCCCAGGAGGAAAATGGCAAGTAAACCACACTTTTTTCCAACCCTCATGGTTCTTACAGTGGTCATTCTCCCACATACACTCTCTTTGGCCTCAAAGATAGACCCATAGCCTGGTGGAACCATTCCAGGGATAAGGACCCATCCTCTCTCCCTGCCCCCATATAGGAAAAAGTTTTCTCACTTTGAGGATCTTACTTTTTTTTTTTTTTTAAGCTTTATTTATTTATTTGAGAGAGAGCATGAGCAGGGGGAGAGGCAGAGGGAGAGAAAGACTCTCAAGCAGACTCCCCACTGAGCACAGAGCCAGACATGGGGCCCTGTCTCAGGATCTTGAGATCATGACCTCAGCTGAAATTAAGAATTGGATACCTAGGGGCACCTGGGTGGCTCAGTGGATTAAAGCCTCTGCCTTCGGCTCAAATAATGGTCCCAGGGTCCTGGGATCGAGCCCTGCATTGGGCTCTCTGCTCAGCAAGGAGCCTGCTTCCCCCTCTCTCTGCCTACTTGTGATCTCGTTCTCTCTGTCAAATAAATAAATAAAATCTTAAAAAAAAAAATGAATTAGACACCCAACTGATGGAGCCATCCAAGCACCCCTGAGTGCCCTATTTTTCTCCTATAAATATAGAGAAGGACAAGGAAGGCACATCAACAGATGTGTAGGGAGTGCTTGCTCTTTGCCCAGCTTGGAGGCTTCTGTGATTTGAGTGAACCAGGCTTTGGGACCTGTGCGCTGAGTATCCTTCAGTGCGGCTGGGGGTGAAGGGGCGCCTTGTTGGCCCCTCCACAGATAGGAAGAGCTCTCTGCAAATATTACTAAGCCTTTCCTGAGGAAGAGGATGAGCTCTAGGGGAATAACCAGACCAGTGGCTTGAAGTTGGATAAGAAAGCTTCGGATGTATGAAAAGACTGATGTTATAAATTGGTGCTTTCTGCAAAGAGAGCGAAATGACAGGGAGAGTTAGCAAGTGCCCCGTCTCTGGACGACCTTTAGCAAAATTGGACGTGGGGGTTGGAAATGGGATTGTATGATCTGTGGGGTCCCTGGCGTGAACTCAAGATTTTGTGCCTGGAAGAACTGTCAGGAGAGAACTAGGATTTATCCTACAGATACACTTGTACATGTGTACAAACACGTCTGTAGAACAGCGTTCGTCATGGCGCTGTTGGAAATACGGAAAGATTGAAAACTATGCACATGCCCACCAGGGGATGGGTTAAATAAATAGCCCCCACACCAAGTGACACAGCTCATCCATTGGGGGAGAAAAAAAAGAATGTTCTTATAAACTGTGGAGGATCTCCAAGATGTCATATTAAATAGGGGGCAGGATATCTTTCCATGTTTGCTCACAGGAAACTGCAACTCATCTCCAAGCGTGCTGGAGGAACTGGTTATACTGGTTGCCTGCAGGGAGGAGAGCTAGACAGGGACAGGGAGATTTTCCTCTGAGTAACCTTTGTACCTTTTGAACCTTGAATCATGGAGAAGGAGGACTTGTCACAAAATAGAAGTGAAAGTGTATTTTTTTTTAACTTTAAAAATAAGGAGGTTTTACTCATTGGAGCCTGAGAGAAACAGAGGGGGAATGGAAAGCAAATGAGCCTCTGACCGGGCATCTGCTGTGAGCACAGATTACTTTCAATCCTTTATACACAACAGCCCATTATAGGAGGCAAGACCCATTCCGCTTTCTGTAGACATAACACTGTGGCTGGGAAAGGGTGGAAGTACTTGCCTATCCTCACGGGTGGACCTTGCACCAAGCTACCTGTTGAAGGAGGCAGCTCTTGGAAGGGGGCGGGGTGGGGGGTAGGCCAAAGAAAGGGATGTACGAGGAAGGGAAGGAGGAAGGTGGTTTCTTCAAGGGGCAGGGCAGACCCACTCTAGTGTTGCCCACTTCGGTGCCTGGCCCCTGAGTGGTGGGGCCAGTAAAGCCGAGGTGCACCAAAGCTTGCTCCATAAGTCAGCTATGTTGTGTTTCCCTTGGCTTTTGCTGAGCTCAGAAATGGAGTTCACAGTGCATGTTAACAGGCAATCAGGTGATGGCTGGAGCAGGCAGGCATTTCTGTGGCAGGAGAACAGCCTCAGCTCTCGGCTGTGAAGGGAAAGATGTGTTCTTCTGCTGGGTGTCAAATGTGCCATCTTTGTCTGCCAGCTGGAGACTGGCTGGAAAGTTGGTTGTGGTGGTTTTTTTGTTTTTGTGGGGGTTTTTTGTTTTGTTTTGGTTTTGATAGTCAGACCCAGGCTTACTTGCACTTAGAGAAAAAAGCATCCAAGCTCTGGAACAAAAGGTTCTCTTCCCTTTTTTTTTTTTTTTTTTGGAAAAAGAGCCATGAATGAGCTCATTATCACTGCAACCCAAAAGAGGAGGAGGAGGAGAGGAAGAGAAGGAGAGAAGGTAGCCTCCTCCTCACTGCTCTGCCCTGCCCCTGCCCAGGTTTCCTGGAGTGGGGGGCTTGGATCTGGCTCAGGGTGACCTAAGCCAGATGGCTGGAACAGGTGGTCCATACAGGGGGCAATGCTGGAGACCTTGGATGCTTCGAGACTGGCTCACTCTGTCTGCTATGATCCAGAGGAAGGATACATGTCTGTATCTTCAGGGGGCAAAAGATCCTCTGATCAGAGTTGTATGCCTGTTTCACTCTGACTTCTGAGAGGCTCCCGCGTTCATGTCCTCTGCTTGTCTTAGCTCTCGAAATCGTCCTCAGATCTCAGAGCTGGCAGTCAGGCAATGTCAATTATCTGTTGAATGCTGGAATTTGCCATACACGGCTTTAGGCTTTAGGCATTTGGGGTGTCACAGGGAACCGAGTTGGCAAAGTCTCTGCTCTCATGGAATTTAAATTCTGGTGTGAGCAGTGAAATGTGCCAGGTCTGGCCTGCTGGTAGCCCCTGTGCCCCGTCTCTGCTGGGCTGGGGAACTGCCGCAGGGAGTGATACATAAATGCCACGGAAGGAAGATTCGCCAGCCTTTCCAGCAGCTGAGCACAGGTGGTCTCCCACTCGCTCTCCTTGGAGCCTTTCACCCCGTTTGGCTGTGGTCACAGAAGGGCCTCTCTTGATCTGAGCGGCAAAGAGTTCTGATCTGTTGCAGGTTGGTGCTGGACCTTGGAATGATCTGGAAGAGACCTGGAGGGCCTCCCCCGCCCTCACACCCCTGATGCAGGTGCTGATGGTGAGCTGGCAATGTTTAACCCGAGCCTGACAGCCTCTCCTTTTTGTCCCTCTTTTCTTTCATTTCAGATTGAGAAAATCATGAGCTCTATTGGCGAAGGGATTGACTTTTCTCAGGAACAGCAGAAGATCTCAGGTATCGTACCAAGCAGCCATTTTTCCCCTGTGGAACGCAGACCTTTGGCTCCTTTCTGGCTCAGGTTTTTTTTCTCTGACCCAGAAGACGACATTAGATGGACGAGAGAGGTCAGCCTCTGCCCACCCCATGCTGCTGCAGGTCAGATCCTCATGGATCTGTATGGCCCACCGAGCTATTATTTCAGACTTATGACACTTTTTACATATTGGAGGGGAAATTGCATTTTAGGCCTGCTTGTTAGGAAGGTGTTGTTGTTTGTTGGTTGGTTTGTTTTAAAGTTAATGGTTGTCACTTATCCATAATTATGTGTGTAAATGTAGGCTGTCTCTGATTGGCTTAAATTGGAGTACACCTCAGCTTGGTCTCTCCAGCTTCCCAGACAGCTCTGGCACTAACCCTTCATGAGAAATGGGCTCTCGCTTACCTCCTCCATGCCAGCGGCAGAGCCTTGGAGTTGATCAGTGGGGTCAGACCGTTAGTGGATATCTCCTGGAGGGAGTGGCTTTGCTGCTCCTCCTAATGTCTTTCTCTGCATTTTTCCATTTACTTAGTCATTCATCATTTTTACTCTAGATCACTGCCGCTCTGGGCTTGCTTTTCTTTTCAAGGCCCTAGGGGTGAGATCGGCCTCCATTTTCCTTTGTTTGAAGCCGGCAGCCAGAGAGACCATGTCTGAGTTGTTTTCCTTGGTAATAGATTTGTGGTTGTGTTACTTTTCTCAGATGAGGTCACATTTCTAAAGGTGCCTCCTCACTAGAACAAGTCTCCCACCCCTTCTCCCAAGCATCTGCAGACCCTCTGCCACCAGAACTCCCAGGCTGAGAGCATCTGAGAGGGGCCTGCCTCTCCCCGTCATCGTGGAGAAATGCCTCTCTAACCAAAGGGGTGGGGTTCCCAGAGCTTCCATCCAGGATTGGCCTCCTAGCCCAAGGGATACCTCTAGCTCTTCTGGCCCTGTCAGGAAGGCTGATAGGTGGAGACAGGTGTGCATCTCAGGGAGAAAAGGGCTGCCGAGGCTTCGGTGCTTGTGGAAAGAGCTTGGGCTCTGGAGACTCAGCCCTGGGTTCAGATACTACTTCTGGATACATACAGGTCTTAGGCGAGTCACTTACTTTCTTCTGAACCCATAGTTCCCTATCTACAAACATCTAAATAATAGAACCTACCACACAGGTTTGTTGGGAATGAGTCCTAGATACAAAAAATTGAGCAAAAGAGGTAAATGGTGGCACTGCTCATCTTTTGTCCATGAAATAATTACCTAATCGTATTGAAAAACCTAAAGAAGGGGGGGCATCTCCCCTAGCTTGTCTCCCTCCACTGCTTTTCCAGCTGGGTTCCTGGAGCCTCCTTTCCCCAGCAGCCTTGCTGCCCTGGCCCCCAGCAGAAGGGCCCCAGCCCACTTTGGTCCGTCCCAGTCCGTCTTAGATGATGCTAGGGTCTGCAGAGTTGGCTCTTCTGGCTAAGAGTTTGCGGCTCTGCTTCCACGTGCTGGCTCCACACTCAGGCAAACAATCTCACACTCTGTTGTGGTGTGTGGGCTTTTATCGAGAGTCAGGTGTTTGTTGGGAATAGATGTTCAGTACCAAGACAAACACTGCTGCCAGTTTTCAAAGCTGTGCTTTGGGGACAGCCAGGAATGGGATTGATAGTTCAGCTGAAGCTGCTTTCTGCTTCCCTGTACCCCTATGTCTGAGGAGTGCATGTGCTTGAGAGTGTGGGTCAGAGCAGGCCATGACGTCTTCACCTTGATAAATCAGGAGATGTGGCAGCATCCCTGGAAAACACATTTCTGGAAGAGCCCTTCTCCTTGGGGGTGGTGACATGGAGCTATTTCCTTGCCCTGCGGGTCCCACCCAGCCCTTACCCCCCACAAACCCACGTGAGTTTGTGGTCCGGCTACCGCCCTGCATCTCCGAATCCTGTTTTGGCACCACTGCATTGAGCCGTCCTCCATACAGCAGCTTAGGGGAGAGTCCAGGGCAGGCCGGTGAGCACGGCCACCTGGACAGAGAGGGCATCCGCCCGTGCTGCAGAGGCCAAGCCCACTGTGTCTGCGCTGCTGCCAGGCCAGGAAGCTTAGGAGAGTAGACTCAGCTCCACCCGTGAACTCTGGCTTCTGCCCGATGGGGCAGGAGGGGGCTTTCCCCAGGACCTCAGGGAGCACCAGCCTTCACCTCGGATCAGAGCAGAGTTCTCGTTTGTTCTGAATAGTCAGTAGCAGGGTTCAGATTGTCCTTAGGTTTCTGGATCTGGTAGAGGAGGCGTGGGCTCTGGGGTTGCCAGCCTGGGAGGAGGAGGAGCCGGCCGCCCGGCAGGCAGCCATTAACCAAGCCCAGGCTTGCCCAGTGTGCCTGGTTTCACAGAGGCACGTATCCTGAAGGGCAAGACCCTAGCTGGAACTGGAGTTTTATTCTTGTCTTGGGCCTCGGGAACCTGAGCTTCCAGCACAGGAGCCACTTACCTGAATCCCCGACAGACAGGTTTCACAGCTCATTCCACTGTCTGGAGCCCTGAGAAGGGAAGTCTTCCCACTGGCCCGGGCAGCTCTGGCTGCTTTGAACAAAGGCCTGTCTGTAGAGCAGCGGAAGAGATCACTTGCTTTCTTTTGCTAAAGCCAGCCGTTGTAGTAGCTGTTCACTGCAGGCTCCTCAGGGGCCTGATCTCCCTGCACACAGAGCCCCCTTCTTCACCAGGGACATCTACTGTCTACTGAGCTGTAGGCGTCCCCTTGCATGTTTAGAGGGGGCCATGTGGCTCCTGTACATGTTACATTTTCTGTCTTCACAGCTGTACTTGGGGTTCAGGCTTCTTCCTTGGTGCCTGCCCCCCTCCCATGCGCTCCTCCTCTAGATTGTGAGGAGCCTGCTCTGGGCCTGGTGCTTCTCCCCTGGGCTCCAATAGACCCAGAGGGAAGCCTCTTTCCAAGTTGTTGAGTACGCTTGCTCACCTGAGGAATATTAGGTGGAACGTCTTTATTTCATCGCCTGTTTCTGTGACGCCCCATGGCTTATCCTCTTGGCAGGGAGGTACAATCTTTCTTACGTGGTGAGTGGGGGTGGGGGCGGTCACTTCACCTGTGGGCTATGCCCTCAGGGCCATGTCATTCCTCTGTCCCCTTCTCTGGCTGTCCTAGAAACTGTTGGCCCAAACTGTAGGAATGTGCCTTCTCTGTCCCCAATAAGCTGCTTCCAGCCCCTTGAGCGGCAGGTAGAGTCTCCCCGTCTCCGCCTTTCATACGCATGTGTGTCGGCTGACATGCGATGCTGGGAAACCTGTCATTTTGCTCTGGTGCTTGTGCTGCTGTGTCCTTCTCCCTGGGCGGTGGCAGCAGCAGCAGCTTCTGCTCCGATGTCCGATCCCTGATGTATTTTCCTGAGCGTGGAAGGGAGGAGGGTGGGGAGGGGAGAGGGGGAGGGCCAGACATTATGAGAGCGAGCGAGGGCTGTGGGGCCGGCAGCAGGCAGCGTGGAGCCCAGGAGCCTCCAGACAAAGCACTCTGCTGCGGTTCTGTGAGCGCACGCATCCGCCGGGAGCAGGCAGGACCACAGCTGCCCGGCTGGGGGATTACAAGCAGGAATGAATCAGCAGCCGGGGACACTTGACTTCTTGGGCACACAAGAGCCTGCCGCCTAGGTTCCCTGGAGCAGACAGCCCCACTCAAGGAAAGGGGACCCAGCGTCCTGGAGCCCTGCTGCAGCGTGCATCAGGAGGCCACCGGGTCCCTGAACACCACCTCTTCTGCAGAGGATAGAAGAGGGGAGCCCTAGGACAGGGGCAGGACGGTCGCCGGGGGCTCCTAGATAACCAAGCCAGTTGGCCTTGGACTGCCTTGAAGGGCAGAAAGTGCTGAGAACAACAGAATGACTTTCACCGTGTCAAGAGTTCTCTGGAGGTGATGTTTTCGTAGTTGGTTCTTCTTTTTCCTCCCTTCCTCTTTTTTTTTTTTTTTTCTTTTCCTCCTTTTATCTGTTCTTGTCCAGGAGAACCAGAGAAGTAGGTGGGGGTTAGGCGCTCAGCTCAGGTCTGCCGGGAGGGCTAAACTCTGTTCCTCCCCACTGTGCCACACGCCCCTGTCCTGCGCGAGGAGCAGAGTAGATACATGTCGTCCCTTCCCCGCTGGTCCTCCAAGGAGAACGTCAAGAACCCGAGACCCTGGGAAGACAGTTGCTGTCTTTATCACTCAGCCAAAGAGAGAACAGCGCCGAACGTGAATAGACTTAAGCCGCCGCAGCTCAGCTGACAGAGGACCGCTTCTTTTTCCCCTTTCTTTCATCGGGCTGGATTTTGTCTTCTCTAGCCAAGAACTGGATCCGCCTGCCTGTTTTCCACCTGAGCAGGCAGGCGAGTCACAGGCACAGCCAGTACCACAAGAGGAAAATGAATGCCCAGCCCTGGCGAGAGAGCCCAGCCCGGGAAGGCAGCCGTTCAGCCAGCACCCTGGTGCGGGAGACGCCCTGCTCACCAGCAGCCAGAGTCTAGCTGTGGACTGAGCTCCTGGCCCCGCCGGCCGCACGGCCCCCAGGAGTGCGATGTCGCTGTCACAGCTGAGCCACACCTGAGCTTGATTCCTGGGCAGCTGCCCAGGCTCTGCACCCTCGGCCCCTCTGTCTTGAGCCTCTGAGCACAAAGGGCCAGTGGCCATGGTTTGCTTATTCCGGGACTGCTGGGGGAAAACAAGTAAAAGTCTCTTTTCTCCCCCTGCCGGGTTCTGTGCTGCTTGCGTTGCATGTGCCGGGTCACTGTGACCAGTCACCGCTGCTTCCCTCCCGGAGCCCTCGCTGTGTGCCTGTGTCCCTCCGCTGCATGAAGAGGCGTGCGCTCTCCTGACTGGTGTGTGCTGCAAGGTCGCAGGACTTGCCCCTCGCCCAAGGCCCCGCAGGGGCTCCAGAAGTTGCATGGATGAGAGAAGCCCCCCAGCCCCTCTAGTGCCTGTGGGAACAGACTTCCTGAAATGCCTCAGTGCGAACACTGACGAGGAACTGCCCCGACCTGTGCGCGGCGACCGTGCATGTGCCACCGTGGCCCCGGAGCTGCTCGGACTGGGGGGCTGGGGGGGCAGGTGTGTGTGTGTGTGTGAGCAGCCCAGGCTGTCCTGCCCTTGACCTGCACCTGGAAGAGGAGCTGCAGGTCCTCTGCTCTCTGGTCTCTTGTACATAGTCTGGCTGCCCTATGGTAATGACTATGATGTGGCAGTGCCATCTGTCTTCCTCTGAGTGCCGCTGCTACCGCCTTAATGGTTTTTCCCTTTTCAAGCGTCTGCCGATTCCTCTCTCGTCAGGTTCGCGGACGCTGGAGCAGAGCGTCGGGGAGTGGCTGGAGGCCGTTGGGCTGCAGCAGTATGAGAGCAGGTTGCTTCTGAATGGCTTTGACGATGTCCGCTTCCTGGTAAGTGCCCGGAGGCCTCCTGGGGGAGGGCTGCAGCCCCACGGAACCCGGGCTGCTCTGCTCTCCTGTGGCCCTCACCGGAGTGTGAAATGGTACGTAGACCCGCGTGCCAGCGAAGCGCCGGGTGCAGTGACTTAGACATCCAGGAAGTCTGCCGGGTGTCGTGCGCCTTCTTTCTAAACTCCACTCCCAGAAATAGTTCTGTCGGGAGAGCTGTTTGCAGGTCCTTTTCCCGAGAGGCTGGGTCCCTGCCTGCAGACCTTTGCCCCTCGCTGGTCCCCCTCTCGGGCCTCAGACCATGTGTTGTGTGGTGAGGCCTCAAGGCCCTTTCATTCCGGGTCAGACACCAGGAGTTTTGGTGGTTGGGACAGCTAGGTTCCCTGTGGTGCCTCCCTGTCCCGTCTCTATTGGATACCAGAAGTTTCCTTTATTCCCCAGAACGCTGCTATGAAGCAGGTAGTCACTGAAGCAAGGAGCCTTGGCCAGCAGAAAGGCTCTCCCCTGTATATTCCTGGCCCAGCATCCAGGGTGGGGAATGTGGCCATGCAGCCTCAGGGAGTCCTAACCTCAGGCATGGCTTAGAGGAGAGGCTGAAGTGGCAGTCTGAGGAATCAGTTGCTCTTCTGAGGTACCATTCTGTACTGTCTTCTTAAACAATAGAAGGTGTCAAAAAAAAAAATAAAAATCTAGGTGTCTCTCCTCATGCTGCCTGTGGAGTCCGGGCCTGGCTGGGACCTGGGGTTGGGATCCAGTGCTCCTTCTGTCCACCCAGAAAGTAGCTCAGGCAGGGTACCCATGAGCCTTCCTCTCCTGGAAGCCCTCCAGGATATGGTAAAGGAAAGGGTTCGGATTCAGTTAGCCCAGAGCTTCTAGCTCCAGTATGGGTCCCGTGGGTTTCCCACCGATGGGCTGGCATTTGGTGCTTTCTGAATAGCAGCTTGCCCAGGGAGCAAGCCTGGGGCTGCCGGGAGGAACCCTCACTAGGACAGGCTCCATCTCCAGGGCAAACAGTAAAGTCTGTAGCAAACCACCCTTCCAAAGCCAGTTTAGGACCAGTTATTTTAAATAGCAGTTTGTTTGTTTTTTTAAGTTGAACTAGGTATATTTATGGTTCTTTTTTTTTTATTAATGGTTCTTATAACCTAATCCCTGACTCCCCATGGTTCTGGGGGAAGGCAGCAAACCCAGGATAGAGGTGGTGGTTCAGCCCATGAGTTAGGGTAGTTGGCTCCTGGTGCTGAGTGGCGAGGGACTCTCCCTTTCCCAGCACAGCCCCTTTACCAGACCAGCTGTCAGACAGGCAAGGGCGGGGGTGGGAGGAGGCTGTGGACTTCACAGTGTTCCCCTCCTTGTGCTTTAGTATTTTAGAGATTGAGCTCTTGACGTCTCACCCCTCCTTCTGCTGACTTTGGAAAGGGTGAGGTTTCCAGCCCTCAAACAACATTTAAAGACTCCTTTAAAACCGCTTGCCTGCCTCTCCCCATGCTTACACCCAGAAAGTAGCTGGGCGGGCAACTTGGTAAATCTGGCCCTGAGCCAAACATCCAGACAGGATGCAGGGCTCTATTAGTATGTGTCTCTTTTCTTTCTTTCGTGGAAGGACACTCATCACAGGAGGCCGGGAGCTCAGTCTTTCCAGGAGCCTTCTAGGCCCCTCCTGTTGCCCTGGGTACGAGCTGTTCCCTGTGGCCGCTCTCCCATTTCCGGCTGGATACTGGCGGGCGGAGTCTGTGCGGGAAGGAATGCTGGTTACACCTCAGTTGAGCATGTTTCTTCTGATACCTGGAGTGGCCCGAGTACCCATGCAAAGCATCCTGGGTAATTGCATGTAAATTGCCAGATGGACTGTAAGACTAATTGTTTTAGCAACCAGAAAAAAGGCAAAAACACACAAGAAGGGGGGGCATTTTTATTTAAAAACATTCGCTCGCTGCATATGGTATAATTTCCATCTTGCTAGCTGTGGTATCTGTCCATGTAATTGGGTTTTCAATAGGTTACACATGTTTTTCTTGATTCTGAAAAGCCTGGGAGACTCTTCTTCAAGATGCGCAAGTGGGTCCCTGGGAGCTGGGCTTTAGTTGTAGTGGGAGCATATGGACATGAAGAATGTTTCACAGGCAGGCTGCTGCTAGAGCATGTCCCCGTGACGGGCTCCTACAGCCCCCGTCAGGGTGGGAGGGCCTTCACCATTGTGTGGTCTCATCAGCTATGCCTCAAGCCCTTCCAGATTAATCTTGGCCCCAATGCTCTCCAGTGTTGGGGGATTCACCACCTTGCAAAGTAACAGCCGGTCGTTCTTTGTGTCACTCAGGCTGAGCCAAAATCTGTTTCCTTGTGGTTTCTGTCCCCTGGCCCCAGGTTTACCTTTTGAGCCACAGAGAACACACTTCCGCCCCTTAGAAAATTGTCCACTTTCTGTCATGCCCTCCTGGGTCTTGTCTTGTGTAGATCCAGCGTCCTCTTACTCTGGGCTGTTCCTCCTGTGATGTGGTGACTGAGCTGGACAAGCATTGCACTTTAAACTTTATTCACCCTCCCATGCCTGTGGGCAGAGAGCATCTTTGATCTGGAGGGGTCAGAGGAAAGGCAGGGGGTGCTGCTGGGTGTTCTCTCGGCTGATCTGGCCGACACCAGTCCCGGGGAGGCAGGGCCCAGGAGTCGGGCTCCTGCCTCTGCTGGCCGGCCCACCACACTGACTCACACATCACAGCCAGTTCCATTTTTCACCCTGAGTCTTGTCCACGGGAAATGGGCTTGCCTAGGAGAAGGGAGGAAATGCATTTGATCAACACTGAAGGAAGGTGGTTGGTGGTCAGCGAGTGCCGGTCTCCCTGTCTGGGGACTGAACCTGACCTCTCTTCCTAGGATGGCAGTTGAGTCAGTGATGGTGCTCCACATGCCAGAGTGTTAGGTAGATGTTAAAAAAAGTTTTTGAAGAACGTCTGATACAGAGAAACGTTCACCTTGGAGTGTTGAGTGAAAAAATCAAGACACAAAAATCCATGTGTGACATGATCTTAATTTTCAAAAAAGAAAACCTCTCTGCATGAGAGGTTCAAGGGGGTCGGCCAGAACATTTCAGAGGTTATCTAAGGGGGACTGTAGGAGGCTGACTCTCTTTTGGAATGTAGTATGTGTTGTGCCTTTGCTACCATGAATGAATGAATCTGAAGTCAGAAAAACAAATAATAATATGTGTCTGAAGGAACCTAATGGTCCAGCTGGGAAAACAAGCACACAAAGCAAAGCAATGAAAACAATAGAGCAGCCTAGTGGTACGCGCTATGGTGAGGCCTGTAGGTGCTGCAAGAGCACAGGGGAGGAGAACCCCGCTTCCCGGATGCGGACCGTGTGCTAGGCGAGGAGCTGGCTCACGGCCCTAGGTGTATTGTTGGGTCGAGTCTCAGCTGGGGCTGTGAGGCCCAGAGGGCGGAGTCACTACCAGTAAGGGGCAGTGCCGAGATGCTAGCCCAGATCCGTGCAGCTTTGAACTTCTGGATCACACGTGCTGTCTAAGGGTTTGCCGGGGCTGTGGGGCCTGGAGGAGGGGCGAGTGTGGAGCCAGAGTGGTCTGTGGGGAATAAGGAGGTCAGTATAGTATAGTATAGTGTAGGGTAGCATAGACAGGATGGAGGGATGGGCTGGTTTCAACTATGAGCAGCCTTGACGGCCACGTTATGGGGAGGCCCTCTGGTTGCGGTCCTCATCAGGCACAGAGCCTCTGGAGTCGGGGTGTACCTTAGATGATGGTGCACGGTGGAAAACGGGCACGTGGTGGGGGCTACGCTGGGGGGACAGACAAACGGAAGAGAGAAATGAGTCTGGCAGCCAGCTCTGGCTAGGTCAGAAACAGACCGAGCCGCGGGCCCGTCGCCTCTCACAGCCAGCATTGTCATGGAGGCCTCTTGCTCCTCCTGTCAATTTATTTCTCCACAGGCTTCCGCCACGTGCAGATTAGCTCCTACTGCTTTCCTGTCTGTTTCTGAGGCCATGCCAGCTTGTTCCCGTGTGTTGGGGAGGGATGACAGGTGAAGAGGAGTGAGCCCTGAGA
Source organism: Mustela putorius furo (assembly GCF_011764305.1). Taxonomy (NCBI): domain Eukaryota; kingdom Metazoa; phylum Chordata; class Mammalia; order Carnivora; family Mustelidae; genus Mustela; species Mustela putorius. The sequence continues at coordinate 3,336,955 of NW_025421292.1, forward strand.
GGGCTCAAAGGCACAGGCTTGGGGAGGAGGGCATTCTTTCTTGGCCTCTGTGAGGTTTCCAGCCAGGTCCCCAGACCCCAGAGCTTCTCTCCATGCTCTGTCTCCGGATTAGCTTCTCATTCCAGCCTGGGAAGCCAGTGTTCTGTGCACAGGGAGGCCACGCCCTTGGGTTCTTACCCTGACTTCCCGTGCTCCCTCCCTTTGCCTTCTTCCCCTGAGGCTCCCCGGGCCCCCTTTTGGCCCGGGCCTGCTGCGGCACTGCTGTCGGGACGCCTCCTCCCTGCCTCAACTTCTCCATCTGCCCTAGCACCCTCTTCAGCTCACAGAGCACTCTAACTGCTGGCTGCTCCTTCAAAATTTTCTGTGCCCCAATGCAAAGCAGGGCCCGATAGGGAGATTTTCCTCAGCTAGGGGCATTGGAGGGTCCACGGAGCTGGGACCTGGGCTTTGAAAGGAACACTCTGAGACTCTGCAGATCCCGTCTCCTGGGCTGACTCATGGCTTTGGTCACCTCCTCGGGGGGCCCCAAGGGTGGCTGCACCACCAGATGCTTCCTTGCTCTGCTGGACCCTTTCACCTTGGGAGAAGGCAGGCTTACTTCGGACCTCTTTCCAGGCCATGCTCTCTCTTGCTCTCCCTCTTCCTTTCTGTCTGCCAGACTGTGTGGAATTGTTCAGGGTCAGGTGACAGCAGCTGCAGTCCCACTGTTGTTTCCCCTGGTACTGCTCTGGCCTTTTCCAGTCCCTTTGACAGGGAAAGGAGCTGAGAACTATCTTCATGTCTGTGAGATGAATTGAGTTCACTTGAAGATGGAGTTGGACTGTTCCTTGGCTTCTGATTTTGAGCAGCAGCAGGGGTTCTGTGCCAGCATCTCAAATGTCTGAGTGGTCATATATTCCAACCCCCAGCAGCACCCATGGGCAGGGCCCAGGGGCCCATGTGTCTCTATTAGATGCACAGACCTCCTCACACACCAAGTGTCAGTTAAAATTCACATGTTCACAGGCATCCCTGGAGCCCATCCGTGGACTCCTGGGGCCCATTGAGTCCACACTGCCGACTCTCGGATTAAGTCACTTCCCCGAGGTTGCTCCGCAAGCAAATGCCTGCACTGGCACTAGAAGCAGGCCTCCTGGGCCCAGAGGCGTGCTTCCGCCTCCCACTCTAGTCTCCACACCTTTCCCAGGAATGTGCTATGTCTGGGGCTTGTACTCAGCGCATCCCCTCAAAGAGGGGCCGTGGCATGTGAGCCAGTGAGTGAGGCTGGTGCTACATGGCCTCATTGGCAGGTGCAAGTCTGGGTCAGGCAGACGTTCCATCTACCCGCTGCGTGGGGGGCGGGGGGGCACTCTGCAGAAGCCTGGGCAAAGAAGCTGCTGGGAATCAGACCCCAGTAAGCTTGTGGCTCTGACTGGGGGGCCCACCGAAGCCTTCTGGCTTTGTGGCTCCCACCACCACAGGATTCTCAGTGAAGGTCCAGTGCTTGCTGAGGCCACGGTGAAGTCAGCTGGAGGGAGAAGGGCTCAGAGGAGAAGTAGAGGTTCTACATATTTGCAAAGAGAACCAGACTGGGAGTGAGGAGATGTGGGTTTTCCTCCAGCACCCCCCATAAGATTTTGTGCCCCCTTGTTTATCCCCTGTCCTATGGCATCTCATTTGACTGCTTACTTTATGGGGACATAAGTTCTGCAGGGGACACACTGTTCCCTGTTGTGACACATAACACCCACTGAGACTGGCCGTGAGCTCAAGAACGTAAGGCGGTACAGTGGCACATTCTCCACACGGAGCGCAGGCAGCGGCCTTTCTCTGCTGCACACATACTGGCTTTGTCCACAGGTCTGTGGTGTAAAGCTTGTTTGGGGCGATCTTAGAACTGAGCCCTTTGACTCCAGTTTGCCTTGGGCCTTGCTAAGTTCCACTGCTGATCTGGAGGGTGGATACAGCTCCTTGACCTCAGAGAAGGCCTCAGAAAGGCAGGTGTTTGGGGGTGATGGGTAGTAGGAGGGAAGGGTGCTGGGCCTGGTGTGGAGAGAATGGGGATGCCAGGAACCTGCTTGGGAGAGCAAGGATCACAAAAAGGTGTTGTTGCCACAAAACTGGGAGATGAGTCCTGACACTGGTGCTTTCACACCATCCGTGGGAGCCCTTCGGAGATTGACAGGTGTCGAGGGCCTCACCAGTTCAGAAACAGAACTGGTGACAGGTGTGCCTCTTCCTCCTCTTCTATAGAACTGCTTGCATTGGTCACTGTCAAGTTCTGTCTCTCTGGGTGGGGACAGGTCTGGGCTGCAGTGGGGTCAGGGGTTGCCAGGAGAGCAGGGGGCGTGGTGCAGGGCTGAGCTGGGGAAAGGTGTCCTGCCGGAGGCTCTGTGACACAGCCCCAGGGCAGGAGCAGGTTGGCTGGGCCAGAAGGCAGCGAACGCAGAGACACAAGAGCGCTCCCCGAGCGCTGGTTCCTGCCAGCAGCAGGTCAGTGCTCAGCGCCATGGGATTCCTTATTTAACCTGCGAAGCAGGGGAGCTTACTCCTTTTTATAAGATTCTAAGTTTGTAACAACCTTGAGGAACAAAGTCAGAATTTGAACTCAGTTCCTATTTGAACAGGTTCTTCCCCTGCGCACCACATTGCCTTGTGTGTGGCGGCAGCGCGCAGAAAGCCCTCAGCCCCGAGGTGAGAGAATGCATGTGTGCTTCAGGGAGTGAGGCTTCTGTTTTCTGTCATTATTAACATTTGGAGCCACAGCATGAGCCACAGAGCCCTGCCCCCTCTCCCAGACATCCTGCTCCCCAAGCGGTGGAGGAAGCCACCGTGTCCACTGGCAGGTTAAGTCGTGGGGTGCCGTGGACCCCAGTGCGGGCAGTCGCTGTAGCTAGTCCTGACAGACAGCTGAATATCACCGGCATAGGTGTTCATGCAATACAGGAAAATTGGGGGGCGGGGGTGATAAAAGCAGTTAAAAGAACAACGTGTATACTGTAAGCCCAATTTTGCTAAAAGTTTTTAAATAAAAGCTTAGAAAAATACACCAAAGTGATAGAACTAATTGCAGTTCTACCTTTTAAAAAATATTCTCTTAGAAAAGAATACTAGAATGGTACCCCTTTTTTTCTCCATGAAGTGATGAATCTGTGAGTTTGCTTTTACATTTTTCTTTGTGCTTTATTTCTTTTTTAAATGCTCTATAGTAAATTTGTATAACTTCTCTACTCAGGAAAAAAATTGGTTTTGATGTGGGAAAGACAGGCAGGGCCCCATGGAAACCAACAACGTTCCTGAAGGGACTGCAGAGTAAATACCCGTGAGGCATCTGAGGCCTGGAGGGCTGAGTCCAGGCCTCCACACACACGGATCCGGAGGGGGGGGGGGGGGGGGTGTAGGCCAGACTTGCCCTGGATCTGACCAGAGGGGGATGTGTATGCAGGCCTCCCACCAACTGAGCCCCTCATTTGTTACTGAGCTGTGGTAGGTCCCCTCCTGGGAAGTGGGCCCACAGATACGTGCCCGGAGGGGCGTGTATATCCCACTGGGTGCCCTCGGGCTGCCCCTCCCCCCAGTGCCCTTCCCCACCCCCCAGTACAGGGCAGCCTCAGGAGCATCCCTCCTCACGGATCTAGGCTGGAGAAGAGAGGGACATTAGGTGCCAGGCTTTCTCCAGAGGCAAAATGTGGCCAGGACCACAGCCCTGTTTCTCATTCTGTCCCTCAAGAGAGGTTTGAGTCCTTGCTTTTTCATGACCGATGGCAGGAGAAATGACCAAGTGATTGAGGAGAGAGCGGCCACAGTGAATACGGAAATGAGGCGGGAGGGGCAGGCCAGTCCAGTGCTATTCTGCCAGGAGACATTCTTCTATCAGAGGGTGTCTGCCTCCGTTTGAGTGGGGGGCCCGATCCCCAGGGGGCCGACATCTGGTCACGGATAGGCCTCGAGGTGGAGTGCCCAGATGCGTTGTCCACAAGCCTGACTTTTTCTCATTCTCCTGTATTGCTCACACATCTTTGCTGGTGACATTTAACTATCTCTCAGGACTAGCCACAGTGGCTGCCCGCACTAGGGTCCAGGGCACCCAGTGACTTAACCCACCATGGCTTCCTCCACCACAAGCAGGCTTTTGCGGTTCCTAGGGCACATACCTGGCCTCAGTGCTGGGCCATCCTGGGCCCAGTCCCCTGGGGTGCACGTGGCTACACACAGGACAGGGCCCTGTTCTGAGCCAGGAGTGCCTTTCTGAGGCTGGAGTTGTACTGACACCTGTGCATCCTTGCAGGTGGGCCAGGAGGGAGAGGGCAAGCAGACCTGGGTGGTCCAGGGTGCAAGGGGCCCGCCCAGGGGGAGCAGGAAGGACCTCTGGGAGAGAGGACAGAGAGTGAGGAGGGACAGGGGTCTGTGGCTCACCATGGCCACAGCAGTCTGGGCTTCCCCCCAGGCCACCTGTGGGCCTTGCCCTGCTCTGGATCACTCCCACAAGGGCTGAGTTTAAGCGGGGTGGCGAGTTTGGAGTATTTTCCCTTCAGGGACTTGACCCATGCACGGACTACTGGATCCTGGATTCCCAGAGGCAGGAGGAGCAGGACCTGCCAGGCCCGGGAGAGGCTAACTGACCTCACAGTTAGCCTCAGGAATTGGGGCCCTAGCAGAGGCAGCCTCAGAGCTGGTGCCAGCACTCTGCCCAACACCTGCATGCTGAGGGCTCGTCTCCTTCCAGGAGAGGCTGAAACATCCGTGGCCTCTCGTCTTACTGGTGGGCCCAGCCTAGAGCCCTGGCCTCGCACTTGGCGAGGCTTGCTGTAATCGCCCCTTTACTTGCCCTGAGTGCTTGCCTGTGCACAGGAGGTGGGCAGAGTGCCACGCTTTCATGGCGGGCAGGGGCTGGGGCTGCTGTCTATCGTGGATGATCAGGCCTGGAGTCAGCTTTCCAGCCCCTGTCCGGGCCACCGGACCCGAGCTCAGCTCGCACCTCCCCATGCTCAGACCCTTTGTCGAGGGACTACTGAGCCCCACATGCCTGGAAACAAGTCAGGATTGTAGGGTGATGTTCAGATGACTGTGCCCTTTCTGCTTTGGTTCTTCTCTGGGCCGGGGAAGAGGCATCTCTGTGAACCGAATAGAGCAGAGACAGCGCTTTGTGACCTCAGGCAGGTTAGTCCTTCACTGAACCTCCGCTTCCTCGTGACTAAACAGGAGAGCTTCTCTCTGTCCTGGGCAGGACCAGCTGACTCCCTGGCACAGCCCCCAAGCCCAGGCCCACCTCCCCGCTCCCACCACCCGGAACTTCTCCCTGCTCCCGAGGCGGGTGGCATCTGTCCCGTGCTATTCCTTAGCTGGGGAACTCTTGACCCACTTCTCTGCCCTCTCCCCACATGAAACTCCCTGCGGATCCTGCCACCACCTACCCCTAAGCTCCAAACATCCTTGGGGCTCCCCTTCCCTACCCCAGCATGTCCCCACCTCTCCCACACCTCGTCCTTGTCTCTCTCAGAGGACTCCAAAAGACCACAGTTGTGAGGTCAGCAGCATCGGTTTTGGCTTTTCCGACTTTTCTTTTAATGGGGTCCCCTCCGACCGTCAGTTTCCCTGGTCACTCAGCAGATTGGTGTTGCACGTGGACAACAGGCTGGGCATTGCCCTAGACTCAGGTGGCAAAGCTGTGAGTGAGATGGGCAGGCGGCAGTCTCTAGCCCATAACAGCCTTGGGGCCCTCAGCAGGCAGCTCAGCTGGCTTTCCTTTTGCCTGAGAAGGGCCCACACCAATGTACCACATTCCCACATGTTCCTTCTTAGGCCTTTTCCACCATTTGTTGAATGAAGACATACCCAGCAGTTAAAGAAATTTCCAGCAAAATATTGACAAGTGAGGTATGTCTCAAGATGCAGAAGGATCTTTTCTTCTGCTAAAATCACAGGGTCAGGAAGACTCTGAAGATAATCAGAGCCCTGGAAGGCCAGGGAAAGCTGGGGAGAAAGAGCCGTGGGGCCTACAACAGCCGTTCCCTCTGCCTCTGCCGGACTCTCCCCTGCACTCCCGGGGGCAGGTCCTGCTGTCTGCGCTCCGTCCTTCCTGCGGCCCCTGGCTGCAGGCCTCCCTCTTCCCCACTGTCCACATATCCACTGAGCCAGGCCCAGACTCTGGCCCTTGGAAATCCCACTTGGCACAGATAAGCCACTGCTCTAGGTACCACATTCTGCGCCCATGGGTGAGGCCCAATGGCAGATACTGGCAGGAAGGGGAAACCGTGCCTAGGGAAAATAAAACTAATTACAGCTGCCACAACAGGCACGGCCTCTCGGTTATGCCTTCTCGAGGAAGGATGCCCAAGAATGATGGTGTGTGATTGTGCAAGCCAGTCCCCTGAGCAGGTTCATGCTGCCCTGCCCTGAGCTCTGGCAGGCCGACCTCAGCCCGCTCCAGGCCCCTTGGTGCTGAGAGCTCTGGGCTCAGTGCTTGGGCTTTGTATGCCGAGGCCTGGGTATCCAGACCCTTGCTTCTCCCTCACTGTGAGGCCTCCGCAAGCCCTGCCCTCCTCAACTCTTAGCACCCTCCAGGGACCCATGAGGTGCTAGGAGTTGGGATTCTGTACCAGTAAAAAGGAAATGCTGCCCCGCCCCACCCTGAGGTGGAGAGCAGGCAGTGGGAGGAAGGTTCCTCGGTAGGGATGTTAGTCCCAGAGCCCAAGTGCGCCTCAGCACTGGGACGGATTCCCTGCCCTGGTCTCAGGCTGCTGCTGCTGTAGCTTCCACACTTGGCTACAGCAGACTCCCAGCTAAGCAAGTAGAGAGAACCTGGAGCATGAGATAGTAGTCTAATTGTCCCTTTGTCATTCACAAGTTCTGTGACCTTGGATAAGTCACTTCTGCTCTGTGAGCCTGTTTCTTTGTATAATCAGGCAGTTCCTATCTCAGAGAGTTTTTTTCCAAGCGATGAATGCACAGTGCCAGGACGTGGTCAGGACCCATATCACTGGCACCTTTGTCATCTCCCCCACAAAGGGAACTCTTGTTACCCATAGTGACCCTGAGGACCACTTATTGTGCTCTTCCCTGGAGAGCGGGCCCTGGCCCAGAAGGCAGGATCCCAGAACCCCCACTGGCCATGAAGCCTGAGGCCTGGCCTGCAAAGTAAGGCACAGGGTCAGCGCCCTCCAGGTGCTTGTGAGGGTGGGCTGACAGGACGGCAGGGGCTAAAGCAGAACCTGGGGCAGGGATGCCCTGACGCTCTGTCCTCCTATCCTCCCGTCCTCAGGAACTGAACCCAACTGGCTGAGTGTTGACTACTTATGTGTTTCAGATTTCTCTTACACTCAGACACTTTTTTAATCTAAGGAAGGTTCTAGTCACTGAAATGCTTAGGCCAAAGAGCTGTTCTACTTTCTTAGCTCTGGGACAAAAGTAGCCCTTGGTATAAACATCAGTGTGGTAGAAGGTAAAGTAGAAGGTCTCTCTTCCCCCATTGCCCTCCTCATGAAAATGGTTCTAAAAGGCAGCAGTCCCATTCTTCCTTTAGTAAAGAGGGTGTGGAAACTTCCAGAATGTTTCTCCCCTTTGAGGATTTGGAGCACCTTATAGTCCCCACACAAGCTGATCCAAGAGGATAATGTGGCACATGCAGGAAGTCAGGAGACCCTGCCTGCTCCCAGGACATGCTCTGGCAGCTTCCTGCTTTGATTTTCCATCACATCCTTTGGTTTTCCTTTGTTTCCCTCTGCCTCTGTCTCCTCACAGCTGCATACACAACGCCACCACCCCTCCTCCTAACTGGGTAATGAAGGCCCACTATCCAGCTGGATCTGGGCTTTCTGGTTGTCAGCTCTCAGTTCAGTACTAATGTTGCCCAAAAACCTTGCAAAGGGTCGGGAGTAAATGTTGGGGCTACAGTAGGACTTCAGAAACTTGCCAGGGTGTGCTGTTGCTTTCAGCACAGGTCCCACTCGTGCCCTCATCCTCGGGGAGGGTGTCTATGCAGGCGGCCGCCCCTTGCTGCCTTTCCCATCCACATACCCTACATTTGGGCCCACAGGACTGCGGGAACTCCAGGTGATGACTCTGGTTTCGTGGTGACCTAGTTGCTGGCCTCAGACTTGGAGGGGTACCCTTGGGGCAGGGGCCTTCTGCGGCTTGAGCTGAGAGAGCTGCCACCCTGGCTCTCTCTGCCTGGGCTCCCGGGAACGTACGGCTTAGGAGGCGTCCTTTGTGGAGCAAAGGTTTGGTCACCACGTACAGGCCCTGGGGAGGCTACTGTGCCAGTGTTTACTGAGCTCGGGTACAAAGGTAAGGCCACCAGTGATGGTCTGCATGAGGTGGCACGAGTTACTCAACTTCTTCATCTGTAAAGTGGGCATAAGGAATACCCACCTCAGTAGAATAGAAAGTACAGAAAGAGTCCCAGAAAAACAGGAATTTAGGACACATCAGGGGTCATCTCAGATTGGTAGGGGAAAGGTAGCTCATTCAAAAAATGGACAACTTGCCACCTAGAAAAAAAATTAACTGGATTCTAGCCCTTAAACCATACATTTAAAAAAAAAAATTCCAGATAGATAAAAGATTTAATTGTAAAAAAAAAAAAAAAAAAGAAGAAGAAGCTAAAATTATAGCAGGAGAATATGCAAGAATTGTTTTTAAAAATCTTGGCGAGGGGAGGTCCTTCTAAGCCTGACAGAACTGAGGGAAGCTCTACAAGGTACAGACCAGTACATTTCCGTATGGAACAAAGCCAGCAGGAAAGTCAAAAGAGAAATGACCTGGAAGAAACAATTGTCTAACACTGTTGACAGATAAAAGGTGTTCATTTCCTTATTTTATAAAGAATTTCTCCATATGGAACACAGAAAAGATCAGCACCTGCGTAAACACACAAAATCTGGAAAGGGGTTATTCCTGGAAAAGGAGCCACGATGCTCCCCGCGCCTGTGGCCCTAGAGTGTACCGACAGGAGCACTGGGCAGGATTCTGGCTCCAAGCTTCCGTTTGAGGGCCCTCCTCCAGGTTATTCCTGTTGTCTGGGCCTCAGCTACCTGAGCTGTGAAGTAGGGGTAACTGTAGTCCCTTTTATTAAGCAGGTTAGCAAGTATCAAGCCTGTGGAATGAATGGGGTGGGAATTGCTGTGTAAATACTTGGCCCATAAAACCTGAAAAGATGGGGTAGGGGCCGTATGAGTGCGATGCTCTTATGATAAGAAGTGTGGTGATAAGCCATTTCCCTGCCCTGTTGCTGACCATGGGAGGAATCTAGCACTCATATCATGATGGAAGAATAAGTGTGTGTTAGACTCCTGAATGCACATACCCTCTGACCTAGCAGTCTTTCTTGAATGACCATCCTAGAGATGAAACACAGATGAGGGTATTCGTGCGGTACTGTGTGCAGAGCTGAAACGGGAAATAGCCCTCCTTCAGTGAGGAACTGGTTAAATAATTTGTCATATAACCCCTAACCTGGATGATCAGGCAGCTTTGACGAAAAGAGGCGGATCTACCTGTACAGATGGCAGGGCAATCTCCTGGATACGGACATGCCTCATTTTATTGCATTTCCCTTTTGCACTTCGAAGAAACTGTATTTTTTGCAAAGTGAAGGTCTTGTAACCCTGTGTCAATCGGGTCTGTCAGGGCCATTTCCCAGCACTGTTTGCTCATTTAATGTCTCTGTGTCATATTTTGGTGATTCTTAACTTTTTTCATCATTACATACTTTTTTAAGATTTTATTTATTTGAGAGAGACTGAGAGTGAGCCCAGTGCGAGGCTCGATCCCAGGACCCCGGGATTATGACTGGAGCTAAAGGCAGATGCTTAACAACCGAGCCACCCAGGCACCCCTCATTATTATATTTTTTATGGTGATCTGAGATCAATGATTATAACTCATTGAAAGCTCAGATGGTGCATTTTTAGCAGTATTTTGTAATTAAGGTATGTATTTTTTTTTAAGACATAATGCTATTGCACCCTTAACAGACTGCGGTATTGTGTACGCATAACGTTGATAAGCCCTAAGGAAGCAAAAAATTCATTTGACTCATATTTTATAGCAGTATACCCTTTATTGCTGTGGTCTGCAACTGAACTCGGAATATCTCTGAGATATGTCTGTGTATTAAGTCCTAGGAATAGGTGTCAAATGTGTGCAAGAATTCTAGGAAGCTGGCTCAGGAGGGACAGCTGGGAAGACAGTTAGTTGCCTCTGGGGACACGCTGTGGCTGAAAGCAGGGCAGAACCTCTGAGTTCTCGTGGATCACAGTCTGACAAAACCTACCTGGAGACACTCCTGTGAGGAATAAAACGTCATAGAGGTTGGGGGGCAGGGAGCAGCCAGATCTGAGCACCACCGCCTGACACACGGCCTTGGCACAGTCCTGACTGGTATACCTCTTTTTCCTCACCTATAAAACGGGGGTGAAGACAGACAGTCCCCTGGTCATGAGCGTGAAATGGGGTGGTCTGAGTCAAATCCCTGAGGCGCTGTCGGCAGGCCGGCCTGCAGGGGCGATAGCCCCCCACCCCATCACATTCAGTGGTCCAACTCTGGCGCTCCCCAGCTCCCGAGCCAGCCAGAAATCTTCTGACATTTCTGCTTTGGGACTCCTCTCCTCCCTGGGATGAGTCTAGTTCCTTGGCAGATCACCTAACACGGCTGCTTTCGCGTTCAAGTCAGGAAAGCAGGTCTGTGAGGAGGCTTGGAGAGTCCCCCTCTGCTTCATCTCTGAGGCTGTGGACCTGCCCCCAAGAGGAGCGGATGCACATGGGGCTGGGCACCCTGCGTGCCCCGGTGCTGGCCAGCTCGCCTGGGAGCCGCTCAGGCAGGAGTGGGCTGTCTAGGCAGACTTGTCCGAGGGAGCCCGGGCTCTCTGTACCCCTCGGTGCCTAGGGTAGAGAAGAAGAATTTGGTGAGGGGCCATGGAGGCTTCCACCAGCGCCCAGCTCAGGAGGGTGCTCACGTCCATCTCTCTTGCTTTCAGGGGTCTAATGTGATGGAAGAGCAAGACCTGCGGGAGATCGGCATCAGTGACCCACAGCACCGGCGGAAGCTGCTCCAGGCAGCGCGATCCCTGCCCAAGGTAACTAACCACTGATGGCTCTGCAGCCTTGGCCGAGGCTAGGACCCTCTCCCGACCCCGCCTAGACCCAGAAAAGGGAAAGAGCCTGGCTCCGGGGCATGTGGATCACTGCAAGGTGTCCGCCCCGCATCCTGGGGGACCCAGCAGACAGCACAGAGGTCTGTTTACTGTCTTGCCATGTCCTGAGGCCCCAATGAGTCAGCAGAGACTAGGGACTGCTGAGGACCCAGTCTGGGCTCCAGAGGGAGGCCATAGGCCTCTGCCCAGCCCAGGAGCTGGTACCCACAGGCTTGACCTGTCACCTGGGGAGCCAGGGGCTGGTAGCCCCAGCCCCTCCACTTGACTCGGCTGGCCCTGGGAAGTCCTTGTACCCTTGTTTGTTCCACTCACCCCAGAGCTCAGGAAGCACAAACAAGTCCCGACAGTGAGGCCAATGCCCACTTCACAGGTCCCACCAGGTCCATGATCTTGTCAGAGCTCAGTGGGAGCCCCTCTGTGAACCCTCCCTCCCATCTAGCAGTACCCACTGGGGCTGTCTTCCTCAGACCTGGAGGGCTGCGGGGGCCCTATCTCACAGGTGGGGGTGCTGAGACCAGGCAGGGGCAGAAAGGGCTGTGTGAAGGGAGGGGAGCCTGGTCTCCTGGCTGCAGCCCCAAGAGGGCTGAGCTGTCAGTCTTGCCCCTTCTTGCCCCGTAGGTGAAAGCACTGGGCTGTGACGGCAGCAGCCCCCCATCAGTACCCTCCTGGCTGGACTCCCTGGGGCTGCAGGACTACGTGCATTCCTTCCTGTCCAGCGGCTACAGCTCTATTGACACTGTGAAGAACCTCTGGGAACTGGAGCTTGTCAACGTGAGTGCAGCCTGTGCTCAGGCCAGGCCTGGCCTCCAGGGTGCGGTCCGGGGCCAGTAGGGGCCTGTGGGAACAGGCACGGCTGATCACCCTCCCCCGCCCCCCCCCCCCCATCCAGGTGCTGAAGGTCCATCTCCTCGGCCACCGCAAGCGCATCATCGCCTCCCTGGCAGACAGACCATACGAGGAGCCGCCTCAGAAGCCCCCGCGGTTTTCCCAGCTGAGAGTGAGTAGGGCAAGAATGGAAAGGGCTCAGTGTGTTCTTCGTGTTGCTGGGAATTAGAGACTGCTTGAGGCATTCTTTGGAAAGAGCATGACCTCCGTAGGAGAGATGGGAGCAATCTGTCCCCTCTTGTCTTCGGGGCCAGTGTGCTGCCAGGGCCTGGAGAGTGCGAGCAGCAGGAGTTGTTTGGGCTGGTTTTGTATGGATTATGTGCCTCCTGCCTGCATATTAGAAGCCCGGTGGCACGTCTAATAAAGACTCCAGTTTAAGTAGAAAATAACATGTCAGGAAAAGGGAAAAAAGGGCAGCAAGGGACAGTGGGGGGCAGTCTGCGGGGAACCCGGACGCAGGGCAAAGCTGGAGCTCCGTGGCAGGACCTGCGCCCTCCCTAGGTCTTCTGAAGTAAAAGCCTCTTGGGGTGGGTTCGAGATGCTTTGTGGCTTGGCCTGCTGACCCCAGACTGCAGATCAGACTCCATCCAGCTGCAGAGCTGAGGCCTGGGACCAGCTCCGGCTGGAGCCTACGAGCTAAGCCCCTGATGGGTGCGGAGCTCCAAGCAGGGCCCCGAGGCTCCACCTGTTTACGGCCACCTCACCCGGAGGGCATCACTCTGTCCTCTCACCTGAAGCCCCTGTGACACTGAGGGACCAAGAAATGCTGACACTTGGCATAAAAACTGAGGCGATGGGATTTCGGGGTGCCGATGGGCAGCGCTGTGTATTTTTTCAAGAAAGGGCTCTGGATTTGGTCACATGCCCAAGGAGCGGCAGTGAATCACGGCAGATGATTTGATCTTTGATGAGCAGCAAAGCAGCTTCCCAGCCCTGTAACCTCCTCTTTCCCATTCGGCTCCAGGCCCAGGAGTGTGTGAGGGACGTGGGGGTGCCCGTGGTGGCTGCATGCGCGCAGGACTGGGTCACCGGGGCTTCCTGGCTCGGGGAAGAATTCGGTGGCTTTGGCCCCGCGGCCAGGGTCTTCCCACAGGCTTGTGGGCCAGTGTGCCGTCCGTTTGGTGCCTGCTCCGTGTCTGTTCTCACTGATCCACCTGCCCCTGTTGGGCCCTGGGCAGCCCCAGAGCTGGCTGACACCCATAATCCAGGGCTGGCCTGGGTTCCAAGTGTTCCCTGGATTTCTCCCCACTGCAGTGCCAGGACTTGCTCTCCCAGACGTCGTCCCCACTGAGCCAGAATGACTCCTGCACTGGCCGCTCTGCAGACTTGCTACTGCCTCCAGGGGACACTGGCAGGAGACGGCACGACAGCCTTCATGACCCAGCGGCACCTTCTCGAGCTGAGCGCTTCCGAATCCAGGTGGGGCCAGGGGGGGAGCTGTGAATGGGGGTCCCCAGACCCCTTCACTGCCCCTGTGTCCCTTGAGTTGGCAGCCAGCGTTGGGGAGAGGGGATAGGAGGCCATTGAACTGCAGGTGCCTGGATCACCAGCAGGAGGAGGACCCTGCTTCCTCCCCTCCCTGGGAGGGCCTCCCCTGCATCTCAGCCTCTACATCCCAGCCCCTCCAGCCCCGTTCCTGCCCCACTGTCAGCTTGCTTGCCCTGCCTGTTCCACAGAGCAGCTTTCTTCCGTCCTTGACTCTGCTCCCCGAACCCCGCCTGCCCAAAGAACCAGGAGGGCCCCAGTCAAACTCTTGTTCCTCCTGCTGCATTTCTGCAGCCCAGCATGGGATGCAGCTAGGAGACCTATCCAGCCATGCTGTCTGCCTTCCTAAAGGCCACTCCCCTCCCCCCATGCAGCCTCTGCTAGGCCCTGGGCTGGCCCCAGCCTTCAGTCCTCGGTCACCTTCTCAGGGCCTTGCATTCCGGCCTCCTGATGTATTTGTCTGCCCGGCCTCCTGCCTTGCACATAGGTTCCTGCTTTGCGTCTGGTTCTCCAAATTGGCCTACTGGACACAAGATCGACACATTTCCCTCACCGCCCCCCCCTGCCGCCCTGGGAACTCTAGTTTCACTGCTTTTTTTCTCCTGAGTTACACTCACCTCCAGCACCTGGGGGTGTCCTTCACCTCCCCACAGGCACAGCCTTGAATGTCACGATACGAAAAGCATGTTGTCTAGCCGCTGTAGTCGCTCCATAGCCGAAGACTTCCTCACAGTGCTAGGAATGGAAGTCATAATTTCCTGACTCTCTTCTCGCCTCCCCATTCTTCCCACCTGGTGAAGGCTCCCATCACCTGGCCTAGATTTCAGTGGCCTCCTGCCCCTCTGCCCCCACCCAGCGGCAGCCTCAGGAACAGTATAAAACGCTCCCTCCTTGGACACCTGCCCCACCCAGAACCAGCTCCAGGGCCCCAGACTTGGTATACAAGGCTTCCGCGGACCTAGGTTCTGCTCCCCATTCTTGGTGCTTCATGCTTATTTTCCCCCTCTGGTCTTGGTCCTGTCCTGTCTACCTTAGAGCCTTCCCCACTGAGCCTGCCCTTAGGGGGCCTGGATCCCTGCCTCCCTGCCTTCCCTCTGGCATGGGTGGGCCTCACCTCCGGCCCCAGTGTATCTGCTTGACTTTTTGTCTCCTGCCCTTGAACCCCTGTAGTGGGCTTCCTTGCCCTTGGGTGTGCTGGAGCCCCGAGTTCCTCTGAAATGGGCAGGCACACCTGTGACCCCACGTGTTCTACAGGAAGAGCAGCGTGAAGCCAAACTGACCCTCCGGCCCCCCAGCCTGGCTGCCCCCTATGCCCCAGTGCAGAGCTGGCAACACCAGCCAGAGAAACTCATCTTCGAGTCCTGCGGTTATGAAGCCAACGTGAGTTGCCCCTGCCCTCCCAGCCTGGCTAGCCTCCCTGTCACCCACCCCTCCCGGCCAGCTCCAGGCCTCAAGTGCTGTTCTCCACTCCTAGGACACCCCCAGCACCTAGGGGGCAGGAGGGCCTCCGAGCCAGGGTAGGGGAAGGGAGTTAGGAGAGGAAACCACCTGACTATGGTCCCAATTGGTTGGATCTCCCTGCCTGGTAAGGCAGGACATCCTAAGCCCAGTTACTGCCTATACCCTCAGTATCTGGGCTCCATGTTGATCAAAGATCTTCGAGGGACAGAATCCACACAGGACGCCTGTGCAAAGATGCGGGTAGGTTGCCTGGGTGCGTGCTGGTGGGGGGGGGGGTTTAGTGGGGATGGGAGGCATCAACGGGGCACCTGCTGCAGCCCCTGGGCCCTCCCACGCTATGTAAGGTCAGGGGGAGGCTGGGGCCTGTGGGATCCAAGGGGCTTGGCCTGAAGAAGGGGCATTCACAGGCCTACTCCGTGTTTCCTCTAGAAATCCACCGAACACATGAAGAAGATCCCCACTATCATCCTGTCCATCACATACAAAGGTGTCAAGTTCATCGATGCCTCCAACAAGGTGTGCTTCTCACAGCACTGTTAGCAGGAGGGGACCCTCTCCCCACCCCCTCCTCTAGGCTGCCTAGAGTGTCTGCAGCCCTCTCTGTTCCTCTGTACTCCTATCCCTCAGCCAGGCACTTGGCTCTGTCGCCAAACATCCTGATCCCAGGGGCCTGCCCTAGTGACAGGCACCCCTGGTCTCCTTGAGCATGGGTTCCATCAGCCCTCTTACCTGTTCTTGGGCCCTTGGTGGTGTGATTCTCTTCATGAGCAAAGGACTCCCCCCATGCCCCACCCTTGGTACCTCACTTGCCTTGTCCCCACCCTGGAGGGCAAAGGGGCTGGAGAGCTGGTGGTCAGATGTGAACATTTGACACCCTCTGTTGCCATGGTTAAGGGTGGAGACCCCTAAGCCTATACTGGCAAGGCTAGACACTGCCCCTGTGCCCACTGAACAAGAGAAGTAGCGGCCTTGGGCTAACAGCCCAGACTGGGAAAAGGTGGCAGTGGTGGTGGCGGTGTAAACGGGCTGAGGTGGGCCTTGGGGCCGAGAATTCCAGACCCTGCTTTCCCCAGCAGAATGTCATTGCGGAGCATGAGATTCGGAACATTTCCTGTGCAGCCCAGGACCCAGAGGACCTCTGCACCTTTGCCTACATCACCAAGGACCTGCAGACCAGCCACCACTATTGCCATGTGTTCAGCACGGTGGATGTGGTGGGTGGAGCCCTGCAGCTGGGCACCGAGGGAGGGGACCTGCCATCCCAGCATGTGGGTGGCACCTGGCTCATGTCTGGTTTGGGCCGAGGCCCCAGCAACTGTCTGGGCCAGTTCCCTTTATTTATTTTTTATTTTTTAAATTATTTTATTTATTTGAGAGAGAGAGTGTGAACAAGAGAGAGAATGCACAAGCTGGGGGGAGGGGCAGAGGGAGAGGGAGAGAAGCAGACTCCCCACTGAGCAGAGAGCCCGTTGTGGGGCTCGATCCCAGGACCCTGGGATCATGACCTGAGCCGAAGGCAGACCTTTAACCAACTGGCCCCCCAGGTGCCTCTGGGCCAGTCCCCTACAGATGAGACTGAAGCACAGAGGAGAACAGGCAGCTAACTAGGCGGCTCCTCTGGTTCTGGTCAGGGGTTCCCTCCCCCAGGCTACTTGTCAACCCACCATGCCCCCCTTGGACCCTCAAAGGACAGTCTCCCTGAAATGCCCTCTACCTTCCTTGGGGGCAGCAGTGCCTTCCTGACAGGAGGCTGCTTTCTCCCATACTCACGCTCCGGCTGGGCCCACAGGGACTGCCTCTGCCCTGAGACAAGGCCCCAGGCCCTCTCCTCAGCCCCAGGCTTCTATCCAGATCCCTGCTGTTCCAGGGGACAGAAGCTAGTTGCCAAATCCCTGTGGCTTCTGGGGCACAGACAGCCAGGCATTCTCAGCCCCAGGAAATCCATGCTTACTCTGGGCCTAGCATCAGACTCCTGGCTCTGCCACTTGCTGGCTATGTGGTCTTAGAAAGTCACTGTCCCCGGCTCCGTGGCTGAAAAGCGGCTATAACAAGAGCAGCTTCGTGGGGTTGGTTTTGAAGGTGAATGGGGTCATCTGCCCTATACTCGTAGCTCCTGACACTGTGAGCTAGAGCTCCCATTTTCCACAGTCACTTCTGCTGTAACACAACATATGTGCTCCCAAAGAGGAACATGCTACATAAAATCACGCAGTAAAAGCCAGGTTTGTGGGAGATGGGGCTGGGAGCACCACACTCAGAAACTTGCTCAGTGACATGTTGAAAAAGAGGAACCTAGCAAACCCTGGCGCTGCTGTTCCTGGGCAGTGGTTAAGAAAGTCAGAGCTGTGGCAGTTAGGCCGGCCCCCTCCCCCTGAGAGAGCCCGGGGCGGGAAGGGGAGCTCAGGGCTGGGAGAGGGACAGCACCACAGGAAGGGAAGCCAAGCTGCCGGGTCCCCTGGTGTTTGTGTCCACATTGACATCGTGCAGGGGAAACAAAATCGTGTGACGGTCAGATTGTTCCCTAATATCTCAGCCACCTTGGGACAAAGCAGTGCTTTGAAAACAAGTATCCTGGCAGAATTGACCACACTCTCGTTAGCCATCCAGGTGCCCCCAGAACTGTGCTCAGGGCCGTGAGGCCTGGTTGAGGCGGGCAGGGCGAGGTTGGAGGGGTTCGAGCAAAGGGGGGAGGTGGCTCCTCGGTCTCAGTGCTGAAGTCATGCTCTGTCTTCTCCCAGAATCTGACCTACGAGATCATCCTGACACTGGGCCAGGCGTTCGAGGTGGCCTATCAGCTGGCCCTGCAGGCCCAGAAGTCCCGCTCCCTGGGGCCTTCCACCGCTGATATGATTGAAACAAAATCTTCCAAACCGGTGCCTAAGCCTCGGGTCGGCACAAGGAAGTCAGCAGTACGTGGGCCCCAGGCGCCCAGACCCCCTCTTACCCCCTGGGCTTCAAGGGCTTGGGGTGGAGCGGGCACCGGGAGGGAACCGGCTGTTAGTGCCTTTCCTGTGCCCCATGGGCTTCAGTCCCCTCCCTCGCCAGGCGCCCCCGGGCCCCGGCCTGCAGTGAGCCCCCAGTAACGCCACCCCATGTCTGTGTCTGCTTTGCTCTGCACCCTAGGTGCCGCCGCCCCCCGATAGTCGCTGTTGTCACTGTCACACCTGCACCACCCATCGTCCTTCTTACCTACCGCTGCCGTCTGTTAGTCCTGGAGTCAAGGTCTTTACACCTCCTGCTGTCTGTGTGTCAGTCTCCCTGAAGTGACCGTGAGCTTTCTGAGACGCTAGTAGCCTCCCCCACCCCACATGACATTCTTTCCTGAGCCACCCTCCTGCCATCCCTATCTGTGCTTTAGCTGTTTCTCTGTGTGTCCTCTCTGCAGAGGCCTGGGGTGCCCGCTGTGGTCTGGCCTGGGATACGCCCACAGGCCCCACCCAAGGGACCCAGAGGCTTGGGTTCCCCAGCCCCGTATCCCCTTCCTGGCGCCATGAACAGGTTTGGGGCTCAGAGCACGATGCTCAGGTCAGTCAAGGCTCCTTTACCTGAGCAGCTCTGAGAAGCCCCTGGGATAAGTCGACTCTGAAGAGGCCCGGAGGTGGCATTCTGATGCTCTGGGGAGGGTGCCACTCTTGCATCTCAGCCCTAGGGGGCTTGCTCTCTGAGGAGAACCAGGGCCGCCCCTCATGTCCCTCACGCTGGCACGACACCAGCACAGCCCTGCGCAGGAAGAAGGGACAGCTGGGTCCTGTTGCCCCCTGGCCAGGCACGGCACTCCCTCCCTGACCCCTCACCCTTCTTCCTTGGCAGCTGGAACCACCTGATACAGACCCAGATGCCCAGTCCCATGCCAGCGTCTCCTGGGTTGTGGACCCTAAACCGGACTCTAAGCGGAGCCTCAGCACCAAGTATGAGACCACTATCTTCTAACCGCTCACTCCCTGTCTCCACTAGTCTCACTGTGCCTTGCCATCCGACCTCTGCTCTTCTCAGCTCTCCTTCCGGCTGCTGACGCCAAGGCCCCAGCCCCGGGGGGCCCTGCTCTCCCTGCTGGCAGCCGCTCTAGGCACCACACTCACAGCTCGTACCCAACACCACCGGACACTGTGAAGTCCCCCCTTGGGCGAGGACAGCCTGGCGGGGGTGGGGGTGTGAGTTGTCTTCCAGGTGAGCACCAGGAGGGCTCAGCGGGCAGGCACTGTGAACCCTGGGGCGGGGGGCAGCCCTCGAGCAGAGCCAGACAGCATCCGTGACTGCTCCCTCTGACTAGGCTGGGCTCTTGGTCTGCTCTCCTCTCCCGGCTTCTGTGCTGAGCTGCAGCTGGGTGCCGCTGCCAAGAGCGAACTGTCTTTTTGCACCTTTCCCTGATACAACCAACCACTGTGACCACCCGGTGCCAGAATCCCCTTGCTCTCCGCTCATGGCTGGCCTGCGGCCCCAACCCTCTGTCCTCTGCCGTCAGGTGCTGGCCTCCCTCCTGCGAGAGCCCGAGCTGGGCGGCGCAGCTCGCCTAGGCTCACACTGCGTTCTATGAGGGCCCGAGGTCCTCAGGCACATGCCTGACTCCACAGCCTGGAGCTCTGAGCATCTCAACAGCCGCAGGCTGGCTTCCCTGAGCAGGTCTCTGGGTCCCGCTGAGGCTTCCACTCCGAGGAACGGGATGGCTGGTGTGTGGTCGGCCACCCCTGTCTTCACCAGGGCGTCACGAGGCTGTTTCTGGAGTCTAGCTCACCGAGGAGGAAGGCCTTTCTGTAGCAGCCAGCGCGAGGGAGGCCTGTGCCCTGCGCGCACACGGCCCCTTCTTCCCTCACAGCACGGAGCTGCTCCAGGACAGGAACCCGGACCGAGCAGCTCCCCCCTTGTCCTCCAGGGGGAACTTTCCGACACTGCTCCACGGTGTGGGGGCTGGAGGTAGCCCCCCTCCACCTCTTGAGTCCCCTGAGGGGGATAGTCCACCAGCTGGGATCATGGAGCTGAGGCTCTGAAGAAGCCTTCCAGTGTCTGGGGAGGGCCGAGGAGCTCAGAGGGCAGGAGACAGGCAAGCGGCAGCTCCATATAGGCCCATAGGGAAGCCAGGTGCTCCAGCAGTTCCTGGAGAGGCACAGCCCAAGGTGGTAGCGTGGGGTGGGTGCTCCCGCCCGCCGGCCGGCCTGGCCTCGTGCCTTCAAGAGCAGCCGTGCTGAGCCACAGGTGCTGGGGGAGGCTGTGAGGGATGTTCCTTGGCTTCCATGCTTCCTTTCAGTTCCCTCCACCCCGTGCAGGCCCCTGTGGTTAACCCTTTCCTCCCCCCATTGTGTTTGCTTCTGCCAAGCTGAGCCACTGAGGAACCAACTGTGCTGCGGAAACACAGACGTGGGGAGCACAGGCTCTCGCCGCCACCGCCACCACCGCCACCACTGTGTCACCTGCAGCTTTGAAGACCCAGGCCCAGCCTCTGCCAGGAGCAGCTCCTTGGGGCTGCCTGGCCTGGACCTGCCACTACCAGGTCTTACAGAGCAAGCCACACGCCAGACCTTGAGTGGAGGAAACTGGAAACTCCAGAGAGTCAAGAAGTGACTTGTCCAGAAGACATTTTTTAATAGAAAAAAAATTTTTTTTCTATAAAATGAATTTTTAAGACTTGGCTCAAACCTCTAGGTTAAACTGCCAATCTTTAGACAGATGGCCTCGGGATCGGAGGACAGCGGGCCCAAGAGTGGCTCCGAGGCTGGCTGGTCTGCGCAGCCTTCGTCCCTGGCACGGGCTGCTGGTGCAGTCGGTAGGTTGCAGGGGAGGCAACAGCCTGTGGGGGAAGAGAAAGCGGGCCCAGATGGGCAGATGGGAGTGGGGTTGTTCAAGTCTGCCTTCAGACCCAGCCAAGTCGGTTGCTGCTGTTCCTTACGAACTGCACGACTTCTGTCCCCATTTGGAGCCAGATGCCACCTCTGCAATAAGAACAGCCTTAGAGGCACCTGGCAAAAACAGACTCCCGGGCCATTCCCGGGGTTCCAAATGTGAAGGCGTGCAGGCCAGGCAGGGCTGAGGGAGCCATTCCTGGTGCCATGCAGTCTGGGCCGCTCCTTGGCGCCCAAGCCGGCGGTGGTCAGGGCACCGGCCCCCACACGCATGGGCGACCTCAGACCTGCCTGTGTTCAGTCAGAAAGGAGAAAGAGCAGCTTTGTTTTGGGCATTAACGGGTAGGTCAGCTAAGACGGCTACCTGCCGATTTGTGATTTGTCTAATCAGGTCTGTGTGATTAGGACTCGCTTTGATTCTCTGAATTACTAGTTTGACTTTTATTTTTGGCTGCTGGATTCACCCCGGGCTCCAAGTGTAGAGAAGGCAAAGTAAGGTGACCGTGGATTCGGTTCTCCCCCGGCGTTGCCTTCAGGGCAGACTGGGGCCCTGGCGTACCACTGCCATTTAAGGCCTCCTGCTGGCTTGCTTCACTTGTTAACTTGGACTCTTGCTCTGTGCTCCCGAGGGCGGGCGGTGGAAGCCAACGGGAAGCTCTGAGGCTGAGGGGCAGAGCCGGCTCTGCTACTGGCCCAGCCCCTTCCAGAGTAGAGAGGAGCCCTTCCTCCGTGGCCAACTCAGCAGCAGACCTCATGCTTTGCTGGCATGGGGCGGGCTGCTCCCAGCCCCCACATGCCAGGCTTTGGAGGGACTTCCTTCTCAGCAAAGGCTGTGAATTGAAATTCCCTGTGGGTTGGGGGCACGGAGAGTGCTCTTGGGCACACTCACCACCCTGTGGTTTCCAGAAAAGGGAAAGCCCGCCATCCTCCCGCTGCCTTGAGGCTGGGCCTCCTCTCTGGAGCAGGGCCAGGGAACCCCCACCTCCCGGTACTAAACCAGGACCTCAACACCTGAAGTCTGGCTTCACTTCCTGCGTCTCCCAAAGCCCGGGAGCCTCCCACCAGCTTGCACCACACATGTTCTGCCCCTGCCAACCCATGAGAATTGACCAGGGAACCAAAGGGGTCAGTACCCTTCCTTCCCCTAACAAGGGGGGCCTGGCCTCAGCTAAGTGCGCCTCCCCTCTCGGGGGAGCCGGCAGGTCCAAAAAGCAAACTGCAGACACTACAATGAGCTGCTCGAGCTGCCTTTTTGTTTTTAAATCACATGTAGGTCTTTCCTCCCCTTGAAGCTGCTATATCTTTATTTATTCAGGGTGTTGTCATATTGGAAAGCCTTGGCTAGTCTGTGCTGGCTCTGGGTTTGCTTTTGAGATTGGCTTATTTCTGGATAGCTGAGAAGGGTAGGGACTGGATCTTTTTTTCTTTCCTTTTTACTTCTCCCCGGGGCAGGTACTCGCTCTCCCTTCGAAAAGGGTGTTGTGATTTCAAGGACAGGCTTCAAGCAGAAAGCCGCCCAGTCCTGCACCTGAGTTCGGCGGCAGGGTCTGAGCTGTGCAGGGCCCCTCTGGGCAGCCTTTTGAGGGAGTTGTACTTTCCCCAGACTGGGCTTCTCTGCTTGCCTCCCTTCTGCTTGCCGGCCGCTCCGAGCCGTAGGAACCCTACTGCCAGGCTGCATGTCTGCCAGGCTCCGCCGCCCTCCTGGGTCTCTAGCCTCAGATTCTGGTGGGAGTTCCTCCAGAAGCCTCTGGCTGAGCAGGCCACAGACATGGTGGCCGCCGTGTCGACAGGAGAAAGCTGGTCCGCCCTCAGTCGGCCTGCGGGAGGCCAGATCTGCGAGATGACAGTCGGAAGCAGCTCGTGGAAGTGGGGTTGCTAACGGGGTGGCAATGGGACTGAATTGTAATAAAAATGTTATTTAATCTTTGTCTCTGTATTTTGATACTTGAATGAATTCCCCTTTTATTTTACTGTACATAGAACTGTTAATCTGTCTGATTCTGTCCAAATTACAAACATCTTGTGGTACCAAACATAACGAATATGTGCGGAACATAGACTGACCTCACTACGCAAGACAGCATCAACATTCCGGGGCTTCCACCTTCGGTTCGGTTATTTTCATAACTGTACAACGTAGAACAGACTGAATTAATAAAAGAGAAGCAACATGAAACCAGCCTTACTTTTTGGGAGTTTTTAAACTGGAAAGCTTCCTGATGGTTCTCTGGCAGAAGCGCGGGCCCAGGCTATAGGCTGGCTGCGGGTTGCTGACAAGGGTCCCGCACTGTTTGGGATGAGTGTGGGGGTGCCACTGTCTGGCACACTTCCAGCGGGAGGCTGCCCTTGACGGTCTGTTCATTCATCCTGTTTAGTTGCGAGGCCCCCGTGATTCCCCTTCCCTTCCTTAGAATGTCTCCTCCAATCCCAAGCAGAGACCACGTTCTAGTTATAGTCACGGCCCCTCTGCACACCGGCCTGAGCTTGCTGACCCACAGACGTACATGGAATGTCTGTGTACAAGGCTGTGCGGCAGGATGGAGAGCTGTGGAAGAAGAGTGTCCCCCTCAGGGAACTTTATTCGATAACAGAGGTTTCGCTTGAGCCGTGCACAGCTAGCCACTGACCCAAAGCCACACTGAGGCCATACCAGCTGGGCCCCTGGGCATCCAAAGGCATGGGGTGTTCCCAGAGCTGGCAGACTAGGGAAGGGGAGGGGTTGGTGTTGGGCTGGTATTTAGAGGAGAGGGTTTGGAAAGACACGAATGGTACCACTAACCCCATCCCTGACAGCACCTGTGCTCCAATGCCTGTTAGCAGCTTTCCAGGCACCCACTGTGTTAGCTCTGACAGCCTTCTGGTGTGATCTCTCTAGAGGAAGCAACCAAGGCTCAGAAAGTTCACCACACCTTCCCAGGGCCAGCTGGACGACCTGAAAAACCATCCCATCTGGTGGCTTCCCCTTCACCAAAAGAGAGGGAGAGAGAGAAAGAGAGGGAGAGAGAATCTCAAGCAGATTCCATGCTGAGCACAGAGCCAGACACGGCTTGGGGCCCTATCCCATGGCCCTGAGATCATGACCTGAACCAAGGTCAAAGGTAGAACGCTTAACTGACAGAGCTACCCAGGTGCCCCAGCACCGAACACTTTCCGTGAAATAATTCCGTTTGTCAAGGGTGTTAAAAATGAAAATCACTGGGGCTCCTGGGTGGCTCAGTCTGTTAAGCGTCTGCCTTCGGCTGGGTGCATGATCCCGGGGTCTTGGGATCAAGCCCCATGTGAGGCTCCTTGCTCAGCCAGGAGCCTGCTTCTCCCTCAGCCTCTTTCTCCTGCTCCCTCTGTTTGTGTTCTCTCACTCCGTCAAATAAATCTTAAAAAAAAAAAAAAAAAAATCACTGGTTTAATCTAATACCCAATCATATTTATGAAGAAAACAAGGCCTACAGTGGGGAAAGGTTTTTCCTAGCCAGCCAGCTAATAGACCAAATCCCAGCTTCTTACTCCCAGTTAGGGCTTCTTAGGCCAGTTCATGGCCATTGAGTAAAGAGAATGAGGCCCAGTCGTGGAGGGCCTCACTTTCAGAATAGGGTTCATCATCCTCACACCCCTGTGCTCTCTGGCCTTGGCACTCTCTTCTAGGCAGAAGAAACCTTACAGCCAGGGAAAAGGGTATGGCCATGATTAGTGTCACTATTGCTCTGGAATAGGGTACCGGGACACATGCCACTGTCCGGGTCCCTTTTGGCATCACACCAAAAGCCTTAGCAACACAACTCAGGCTGCCTAGCCCCAGTGCTGCAGTGCTGATGGGGCCTTGGGGCCTGCTGGAGGCAGGGGGAGGGTGGTTGCAGAGGGACCTGGGGGAGGAACAGACTGAGTCGTGCGGGGCACCCAGGCCTGCCATCCGGGCCACTGGCAGTGCCGCACCTGGCCAACTTGGCAGGAGGTGTGGGTTGGGGCAGCTTCAGAAAAGGAACGGATGGGGCACACTCAGTGGGAGTGCATCTGCCCAGCCTGGCCCGCCTTGCCTTCCCGGTTCCCTGGGACTCTGTCTAGAACACACTCTACAACGTCTCCTCAGGACCTGGAGACGGAGCCAGCCAGAGTGCGGCGCAGCTTTCTGCTCTCATCTCAGCTTGGAGGGTGAGATAGGCCCTCACAAGCCACTCCATGCAACCCCCTCTCCCCCTTGACACCCCCATGTCTCAGCGGTTCCCCCCACAGACACCGTGGTCCAGGAGGCCAGGGGGCTGGCACATTCCTCCTGTAGGCTGAGGCAGCTCACCCAGTGGCCGTGAACAGGGGACTGAGGAAGCGGAGTGCAAACTGGAGCACTGTCCAGGCTGGCTCCAAACACTCTCTTAGCCCTGGCCGCCTCTGGCTTCCTTCACCTACAGGGTGTGCAGGTCCCACCAGACCCCAGCACACAGGGCAGGCAGGCCCTTCCAGATGTCCGAGGTCCACGCTGTGTTGGCTCACACAGCACTAGCTGTCATCAGCTCACACCCAGGGAGGGCAGAGGTGTCAACTAGCCCCAACTTGAGGCAGCACCTGAGTGACTCTGTCACTCAGGACTCGGCTATTAGGACAATTACTTTAAACAAGGCTTCATCAAATGAAAGAGTTTCCCTAACACCACAGAGTACACAGAGTACATGTTATCCGGTAAATGCGCCTGGGACAAAGGCGTAGCCACAGAGGTTCGGGACAGTATAGGGATTCCTACACCTCCTTACAGCAAAATAAATACCAGATCGCTCACATACCTGCATGCAGAAAATATAAAACCCCAACAAAGCTAGAAAAAAAAATGGGGAGATTTTTTTTTTCATAATCTTGGTATGAGAAAACTCTTTCCAAACATGCTACAAAACTCTGAATCCATTTT
This sequence comes from Mustela putorius furo, assembly GCF_011764305.1. Taxonomy (NCBI): domain Eukaryota; kingdom Metazoa; phylum Chordata; class Mammalia; order Carnivora; family Mustelidae; genus Mustela; species Mustela putorius. The sequence continues at coordinate 3,362,640 of NW_025421292.1, forward strand.
TTAAAAGATTAATATATCCAACTATATAAAAATCAAACATTTCCACAAAGCCAAATGAGCCATTTTTAAAAAAGAGCCTGGGTGGCTCAGTCGTTAAGCGTCTGCCTTCGGCTTGGGTCATGATCCCAGGGTCCTGGGATGGAGCCCCTGCATCAGGCTCCCTGCTCAGCGGGAAGCCTGCTTCTCCCTCTCCCTTTTCCTCTTTCCTTCCCCCCTGCTTGTAATTCTCTCTCTCTCTCAAATAAATAAAATGTTCAAAAAAAAAAAAAAAAGTAAATGGGATCTTGTTTCCAGGAAGATCAAGTAGACAAACTTTCCCCTATTCTTCTTGCTAAGTACAAATAAGCTGAGACACCGATAGCACAGACAAAGCCCAACAGCAGTCTGCTCTCTCTAGCCAAAGGACCAGAAAAGAGGCAGCCTGGCAGGACAGAGCTGCAAAGACACTAACTGCTTTACCCCATCCATACACAACCACAAAACAGTTGTGTGCCACCAGCCTAAGGCTAGCAAAGGCCTCACATTCCACACTCACCAGGCTAACACTCTGGCCCACACGCCCACTGGAACACTACCAGAGGAGGCCTAGTAGAAACTCACTCTCGGGGTGCCTGGGTGGCTCAGTCGATTAAGCGGCTGCCTTCGGCTCGGGTCATGATCCCAGGGTCCTGGGATCAAGCCCCACATTGGGCTCCCTGCTCATCAGGGAGCCTGCTTCTGCCTCTCCCTCTGCCTACTTGTGCTTTCTCTCTGACAAATAAATAAATAAAATTATAGAAAAGAAAAGAAACTCACTCTTGCCCAGCAGTAAGGAGGCATGCCTGAAAAATGCAATAACTCAAACTGAAATCTCCATGGATGGACTCAGCAGCGGAATGGACGGGAGAGAGACAGCATCCACCCACTGGAAGACAGAACAATGGAGACGGCCAATCTGGACAGAAAGAGAAAACAGACTGGAAAGAAAATGAATAGAGTCTTGGGGACCCAGAACTCTAACATAAGATCAAACATTTGTGTCAGCAGAGTCCCAGAAGGGGAAGGTAAGAGGGCTGAAAAAGCACCCAAGGAAATGCCTGAAAACTTCCCACATTTGGCAAGAGACATCAACCTACACATTTGAGAAGCTGAGTGCACCCCAAACCAGGTAAACCACAAGAAATCCATCACACATCATATCCAAGGTACCTCACAGTTACATTTCTGAAAATGAAAGACAAAAACTTTCTGAGCCCATCAAGAGGAGACCCTTACCTTGTCTACAGGGGACAAGTAGTGTGAACGACAGTGGATCTCTCGGCAGAGCTGTGGAGGCCAGAAGAAGTAGCATATTTCTTAGGAACTGAAAGAAAACAAGCCTGCAAAAATATCCTTTGAGAATGAAGAGAATCAGGGCAGCCTCAGATGAAGGACAATAAGGGACTTACCTGCCAGCAGACCTAACTTAAAAGAATGATTTTTTTTTTAAAAAAAGTTTTCAACAGAAAGGGAATTATATAAAAAGGAGTTTTGGAATATCAGAAAGTATGAACAAACATTAAGCAAAAATACGGGTAAACCCAATAGACTCTCCTCCTCTTCAGCTTTCTAATGTGTTTCATAGTTGAAGCAAAATCGTAACACAGGCGCATCTGGGTGGCTCAGTCAGTGAAGCGTCTGCCTTCATTCAGCTCAGGTCATGATCTCCGGGTCCCTGGCATCGAGCCCTGCTTCAGGCTCTCTGCTCAGCAGGGTGTCTCCTTCTCCCTCTGCTTCTTTTTCTATTCTCTCCTCTCTCTCAAATAAATAAAATCTTTTTTAAACAAAATCTTAACACAATCTAATGTGTTTCAAAATATGTGTAAAAGAAATATTTTAAATGATTATATTTTAAATGGGGCTGTGGGGAAAGGGACGGAAAGATGATGACACCAGTAAACTATGGCAAGTGATGCATATATGGAATACCTAGGGAAGACACCAAAAAGTCACATAAAGAGATAGACTCAAAAATGCTATCGATAAATCAAAATGGAGTGTTACATTTTTTTAAATTAACTCAAATGGAGACAGAAAAAAGTAGAAAATATGAACAGAATAAACAGAAAACAAAAAATGGCACATGGAAGCACTAACATATCGTAATTACATTAAATGGTCTAAAGCACCAATTAAGAGAGATTGGCAGAGTAGATTTAAAAACATGAACTATATGCTGTCAAGAAACACACCTCTAATAATAATATAAACAGGCTGGGAGCAAAAGGATAGACAAAGCTACATAATGCAAACATCAATCACAGGAAAGTAGGAGTGGCAATATTAGTATCTCATAAAGCAGTATTCAGAGCAAAGAAAATTACAAGAAAGAGAGGGACATTATACAATAATAAAGACTCAGTGTGCCAAAATGACACATCAGTCTCTGTGTGTGTGCCAAACAACAAAATTGCGAACTATGTGAAGCAGAGACTGAACTGAAAAGGAAAATGGACAAATCCATAAACATATGTGACTGAAGTATGTCCCTCCAAAATTCCTATGTTGAAGTCCTAACCCCACTGTGACTATTTGGAGATAGAGCTTTTAGGATGTAATTAAGATTCAATGAGCTCATAAGGATAAGGTCCTAATCCAGTTGGATTGCTGGCCTTACAGGTGGCGGGAGGGAAGGCGGGCGGGAGAGCTCTAGATACAGACACAGTGGAAAGACCATGTGATAACATAGGGAGAGGGTGTCCATCTACAAGCCAGGAAGTGAGTCCTCACCAGAAACTGACCCTGCCAGTCCTTGATCTGGGCCTTCCCAGCCTATTTCTTATTTATTGAGAAATAAATTTTTGTTTTTGAAGCCTCCCAGTCTATATTTTGTATGGCAGCCTGAGAAGACTAATACAATAAACAGAAACTTCAGTTGGAGACTATCAACAGCTGATAGAACAGCTAGAGAGAAAACCAACAAGGGTAAACTAGAACTCACCACCACCATCAACCAACAAGATCTCACTGACATTTAAGAGAACAATCTGGCCCACAACAGCAGAATGCACATTGTTTTCAAGTGCCCATGGAACACATACTAAGATAAACCAATCCTGGGTCATAAAACAAACCTCAACAAATTTAAAAGAATTAAAATCATATATGTGTTCTTGAACCACAACAGAATCAAACTGTGAGAAAGGATATTTCTGGTTTTGTTAAAACATTCAGTTTGTGCTAATTTGTTACAGCTACCATAGGAAACTAATTCATCCCTAGAGCCTCATACATCTCAGCCCACATCTTAATTTTAGCTGGTAAGATCCATGGTGGACTTCTGACACCCTGAACTGTAGATAATAAATTTGCCTTATCTCAAGGCATTAAATTTGTGGTACTTAATACTTAATTTCTTCAACTTGATTAAGAACATTTACAAAAAACCTACAACCAACATTATATTTAATGGTGAAAAACTGAATGTTTTCCCCTTAAAGACTAGGAACAAAAGAAAGGATTCCATATTACCAGTCTTCAAATTCTGAGAGCTCTAGCCAGTGCAATAAGGCAAGAAAAGGAAATAATAGGCATCCGTATCAGAAAAGAAATAAAACTGCCTTTATTTGAAGATTACATGATTGTCTATATAGAAAATTCCCAAAAATCTAAAAAATATATATATTATTAGAAAAAGTGAGTTAAGATCACAGAATACAAAATAAACCTGTAGAAGTCCATTCTATTTGTACAAATGAACATGTGGACACCAAAACAAAAAATAAAACACCATTTGTAATCACTTAAAAAAAATTCTTAGGTGTAAGTCCAACATGTTAAAGTCTTATATGATGAAAACTATATAGTACTGGGACACCTGGCTGTCTCAGTCAGAAGAGTGTTTGACTCTTGATCTCAGGGTTGTGAGTTCAAGCCCCACACTGGGTATAGAGATTACTTAAAAAAAAAAAAAAAAAAAAAAAAAAAAACTTAAAATCTGCAGTCCTGATGAAAGACTCAAAAAATCTAAACAACTGGAGAGATATACTATATTCATGGACTAGAACTTTCAACTTTGTAAAGATGTCGATTCTCCCCAAATTTATATACAGGTTTAACATAATATCTATTAACATTCCAGCAAGGCATTTTTTTGGTTGTTTTTTTTTTTTTGTTTTTTTTTTTTTTTTTGTAGATGTAGATAAGATTAGTCCATGGAAAGGCAAAGAAACTAGAATAGCTTAAAAAAAAATTTGAAGCAGAAGAATGAAGTGGGAAGAATCAGTCTACTCAATTTTAAGGCTTAATATATAGCTACAGTAATCAATACTGTATTGTATGGAACAGAGACTGTCACATAGATCAGTGGAACAGAATAGAAAACCCAGAAGTGACCCAGACAAATATGCCCAACTTATAAAGTGCAACTGGGACACCTGGACATCCACAGACAAGAGGGGAAAAAAGTACCTCAACTAAGTCTCACACCTTACACAAAATTAACTGTAAATGGATCATAGACTTAAATGTAAAACACAAAACTATACAACTTTTAGCAAAAAAAACTTAGGAGGAAATCTTGGGGCTCTAGGGCTGAGCAAAGAGTTCCTAACTTGACAGCAAAAGCACAATCCATAAAAAGAAAACCTGGTAAGTTGGACTTCATCAAAATTAAAGCTTTTATGCATCAAAGGACACGATCAAGAAAAAGACTATCCACAGAATAGGAAAATACATTTGCCAATCATTTACCTAACAAAGGTCTACTATCCAGAATGTATAAAGAACTCTACAACTCAACAACAAAACTACCCAATTAAAAAATGGGCATGGGGCACCTGGGTGGCTCAGTGGGCTAAAGCCTCTGCCTTTGGCTCATGATCCCAGGGTCCTGATTGAGCCCCCATTGGGCTCTCTGCTCAGCAGGGACCCTGCTTCCCTCCTCTCTCTGCCTGCCTCTCTGCCTACACGTGATCTGTCAAATAAATAAAATCTTTTTTAAAAATGGGCAAAGGACTAAAATAAACATTTTCCACCAAAGAGATACAAATACCCATGAAAAGATACCCAAGACCACTATCAGGGAAATGCAAATCAAACCACAGTGAGATTTCACTTCACACCCACCAAGAATTTCTGTAATAAAAAATAAAGAAAGAAAACATCAGGAAACCCTGAGTGGCTTAGTCAGTTGAGCATCTCTTGGTTTTAGGTCAGGTCATCATCTCGGGTTGTGGGATTGAGCCCTATGTTGAGCTCTGCACTCAGCAGGGAGCCTGCTCAGGATTCTCTCTCTCCCCCTGCCCCGCCCCTACTCATGTGCACACACACTCTTATTTCTCTTTCTCTCAAATAAATAAATCTTTAAAAAAAAGAGAGAAATAAAATTTGTTGAAACAAAGAGCAAAGTAGTGTCTGCCAGAGGCTCGGGGAGGGAAGAATAAAAAGTTAACGGGTATGTGATTTCCTTTGAAGTGATGAAAAGGTTCTAGAAGTAGACAGTGGTGATAGTTGACCGATATTGTAAATATACTAGGTGTCACTGATGGCAAATTTTATATTATGTGTATTTTCCCTTAGTGTTAAATATATACCCTCAAGCCATGGACAGAATGAAATGGAGGTCAGGATCCCTGTCTCCTCAGTGTGGAAGCACAAGAAAATCAACTTGAAATTTCTAAGAAATGGATCATTCCAGATTTTAATTATGAAGTATAAAGCAAGATTTTACTGTAAGCTCAGTGTCTGCACCCATGACCCAGGCAGTCCTTTTCACAGAGGTCCCTTTAGCACACCTCTGTCTCGAAGATAAAGCAGCTTCCAAAATGTGGACTTTGAAGAAATTCAAATTAATCATTGCAAATCAGAGAAACCATCTAGGCAAGCTTCACTACTTCTCAAACATGCCCTTTTTCTGGACTTCCCCATCCTGAGAATGTCTATCCAGGCCCTCCAGGGTTTCTAGTCATGGCCACACTGCTAACCCAGCTGTGTCACCCATCTCTCTGGAAAGGAAGTCAGTTAGGAACAAACCCAAGTGTGATGGAACTCAAATACCCCTTCTGTCATTCTTCCCAGATTCTGTGTATTCCAGGCGGCCCCCTCCATTCCCCAAATGCTGAGAACATTGTTTCTCTTCCCATTACCTTGAGAGCACATAAGTGAAGCTTCATTTTCTTTTGTCCATTATTTATAAAGGGCCAGATAAGGAACATTATCCTCATTTGGCTTTACTAGGTTGAGCTGGTGTGTGGCAGTCAGCCTGAGGAGGATGGGTTGGGATCTCTATGATGCCAGGAGGCATGCCCAGGCCCTTCCCAGACCCTCTCTCATTTGTGATGCCAACACGAGCTCACAACCCCCAACTGCCAACGGAGTCCTGGATGGAAGCAGTACCACTTCTAAATGCCCACGTCACTTCTGTCGGAGCAGGGTATCTAAGCTCAGAGATGAGGGACCAGGGAGCTCACGCAGCTGGAGACCAGGATGAGCAAGAGACTTGATGAGAGTCAGTCACTGACCAAACAGACCAAGCCTCCCCGCCGGGGACTGGAGAGAGAGAAATCCCCTGAGCCCCCAGACTGCGCTCTGCAGAACACTTGCTCGCAGCCAACACCCACTTCCCTGCCGCCTGTTTGCCCAGCCCCGCCCTTTCAGACCTGGCCACAGAAGCAGTAGCTACTCTATTTTTTGACTGCTTGCTGCATCATTTGAAACCTTCAGGAGAATTTGACCCTGGATATGAAGTTTCTAATAACTTTTTCAACCATGCCCATGCCTGCGCTGAACTGACAAAACAAATTTGTGACTTCCAGAGAAGCCCTTCTACTCATACTTTGGATAATTTTACGGGCTTCTCAGAGCCTCAGAGAAATGCTTTACCCTTAGAGAAAAAACGCTAACACCTGAGTGTCTTGGCTTCTCAGCTCTGTGTGCTAAAGGGAGCTCCTAGCCCATGGGAGCACACTAGGGGTCTTCTGGCTTCTCTGCTAGTTGGGGGCCCAGAGCACGGGGCCCAGACACAGCCGCGGCACAGGAAGAGCAGAGGACAGCTTGCAGTCCATAAGTTTATTGGTGAATGAGTTTGAGCCAGTTGCTGCTGACATGCTGCTCACTTCAGCCCTGGTGGACTGCCCTCGGGAGGGGAGGAGGGCTTCCTGCTCTGACGGTCGCTGGTGAGGTCACCCCAGGAGCATGCCCAGCTCTCGCCTGGGTCCGAGGGGCTGGGGCTTGGAGTCCGTGCAGTCACAGAGACTCCACCTCATTTTCCAGGGCCTGGGCTGGAGGGATGAGGGTTTTTAGGATCTCCGTGTAGTAGGGGCCAAACACCTTCTGATTGTGATGCGTTAGGCTGACAAACTTTTGGCCTAGTTCTGCCAGTTCTGCTTCAATGACAGTAAGGCCTCCGGGGAGGTCTAACAGGGACCGCTGCACACCAAGGACCAAGCAGCATTTGAGAAACAAATGGATCCGCTGATCTGTGAGCAGGGAAGAAGCAAACAACTTTCAGGGAGCAACCTAGCCCCTCTGCTCTACTTACTCCAGTTCTAAGCTAACCGAGATATTTACTAGCCCACCCACTCACCTGGAGATAAGAACATTCACTCTGTTCAGGAAGGAGGCTTTGATTTCGCTCCCAAGGACAAGGCAAAGATCACAAACGAGTGAGCTAGTAAATTTCTGACTACTCAAAAGATGACTTAAGCCTTCAAAGTAGATAGATCCTGGTGAGAAACTACCATGAGGCTCTTAGACCTATTCTTTAAATGGCTGAGGTTAAGAGCAAGGTCAAGTTCATGCCCTCCATTCCAACAGGGATGAGTCCTTGCTGTGGGAACATGTCCTCCAGCCAATTCAGCACCAGCTTCTTATTGTTGGGACGTTGGGGGTAAATGTCATGACTTGGACTACAGTCAGAAAATGACCCAGAAGGCCACAGATCACTTAATTAGGTTAGGTGGACAGGATCTCTTAACCAGAATTCTTAAATTCCTGGGTACAAACCTTCCTTAGAACCAGAATCTCTCTCTAAACTGAAAGGAATATATTTTCAACCCAGTATTTTGAAAAAAACTAAAGCCTGAACAGCAATTTGCCCAGTGACCCTGCTTTTCATTGTTAAATGGTTCAGTGACTGACTCCCAGGGATGGGATGTACCTCTCCCCCAAAACATTCCCACCACCCCAACACGCATGCTCACCAATAACACTGCGGACACAGTCCTCCTTCTTGGCAATGTTCTGGAGCTGTCCAATCAGCGAAGCTGTGTTGTCACTGCTCAGAGCAGCAAGCCCCATGTTCTTGAGGCTTTGATGGATTTCCTGAGACACCTGTTCACTCACAGTCTGCATAGCCTCTTCAGGCCTAGACCATGAAGAAGACCATGGCACCCAGAGGATGGCCTTGGAAGCTCCACACCAGAAGCTGGGCCCACTTGAGGGAGACTCGCAGCCCCCCTCCTACCCTCCCCCCAGTCCCTGGTAGCAGCAGAACCCAGTGGGCAGGCTCAGCGTTCTCACTGCTATCCACGTCCCGACTATTCTCTAGATAAGACACCATGTTCTACTTCTTAGAAAATAAGATAAACCATAAAATCCACCCTGGATAAGTTTGGTGTCAATTCTTCAGCCCCATGGAATTTATTTATATAATGTATATGCATTTTTAAGACTTTGTTGGACATTTTCCACAGTCATTTGTCCTGTCACCAAATACAATAACAAACTAGCCTTCTGATTCCTTTTTTCCTCTGGTGTGACACCCTGCACACAGATGCTCGATTAACATCACTGACTGATCGATCAAATCCCAGATATACCTCAGACCAGCCCACTGGCATCCCCTCAAGGAGAGAACAATTGCTTTGTAGCAAACAAGGTCATGACTCATTTTGTAGTAAACTACCCTCCAGACTACCCTTTCTGGAGGAGAGTTTTAACTTTGTCACAAGTCTCAAGACCATTATAGAAAGACATCAACAATCCCTGTGGATGGTTCCAGTCTTTGTGGCCCGTGGTGGGATGTAAGCCATCATTCGTTACCAAGCTCCGTCTTCAAAGCACTCGTGGCCATCCCTCTAGAAAAGCTCTACACAGCTCACCTGGAGTCAAACTCCTCTATCAGGTCTTTGGTCATACGTTTCAGCTTATCCACAAACTGAGGTGAGCCAAAGAGAACACTGCCAGAGAAACTACTGGCCACCAGCAAGACTGAAGCCAGGAGGGTCAGCTGGTGCAACTGGGACTCCAGCTCCCGAAGACGGGTCCTGTCCATCAGCAGCGTCTGGGGAAGTGAGCAAGAACAGGCTGTCAGGAGGGGAGGGTCCAGACGGGGGTCCCAGATACAGAACAAGGTGATGCCCTCCTCGGGCCCACCTCAGGGAACTCTTCATTCTCAGGGTCCCAGAGAAGGAGGTTCAGGAAACCCTGGGACAGCACCATGGTGGGGCTGAGGGGCTCCGGGCTGCTGACTGTCTCATTTGGAGAGGAGCAGGCCATGGTGGTGGAGTCAGAAATGTCCAGGCAAATCGGAAGTGGCATGGTGAGGTCTACAGCCGCTTGGGTCAGCCACTTGGTGGTGTGGTCAAGGAGGCCTAGGACAGGAAGAGAGCAGGGAAGCATCTTCAGCACCCACATCCCTAAAGCTTCAAGACTAAGGTTCTTTTTAAGATCTGTTCCTGGTCAATAAATAAATGCTTTGCTTGGGGGAAAGGGGGTCTGTCTTCCTTCTCCCTCACCCTACCTGAGGAAGAAACTTTCTGTTCCCAAGAGATAGAGCACTCTCTAACATCACAGAAGTCAGATCCAAACAAGATCCCATCTTCTCACTCTGGCCCTCAAGTTATGTACATACTTGGCTGCTTATTGAGGAGTTCCTGGAATGTCGCCCGTTCATGCTGGATGGAATGTTCCTGCAGGTGGGGTTGAAGGCTCTGGATAGTGTAGTTCACCATGTCCATTTTCATCAGGCCCAGAACCTGGAAGATCCCTCTGACATAAGAGAAAATAAAATATACTATGAAAGGAAATCTAGTGAGAGGGGACCCTACAGAAAGTGTCATTAAATCACTGTGTTCCAGAGTGAGGAGGAGCGTTCCAATGAGTCCCATCTCCAGGCCACCTGGGTGGCTCAGTCGGTGAAGCATCTATCTTCAATTCAGGTCATGGTTCCAGGGTCCTGGGATAGAGTCCTGAGTCTGGCTTCCTGCTCAGCAGGAAGCCTGCTTCTCCCTCTGCCTGCACCTCCCCCTACTCATGCACATGCACACGCACACACACACACTCTAACAAAGAAATAAAATCTTTAAAAAAAAAAAAATAGTCCCATGTCCTAAATTTACAAAAAATGGCACTGTGACTAAGACTCCAGGCCTACAATAAGTGAATGGCAGAGTGAGAAACAGAGAAGTCTCCGGACCTCTAAGCCTCCAGGCTAGCTCTCTTTCCACATGATCATTCTATCATTTTTTTTTTTTTTTTTTTTTTTTTTAAATGGTAGAGTCAGTAAAAGGAAACACACCAGTATGCTAACGAATCTTTCTGGGAAGTGGGACTATAGGTGATGCCATATCTGAAGCAATTTCTGGGCCACTCTTTTCTTCTCTTCTTTTCTAACTTCCTGCGTCTTAGTTTCTACAGCTGTTAAATAGGGATAACCTGCTATCCCTGTCCCCTCACACTGTGTAAAATGCAATGAGAAAATAGGGGAAAAGGATGTTTGAACTCCTTGGAAGGATCACATACTCTAACCTTTTATGATATAATGGTATTTATATAGGAGGCCCAACCAAACTAAGGTCATCTTTGGTTGAAAAGGAAAAAAGCTAATAGGTCAGCAAGGACAGGATTGGTCATGTCTTCAACAGGGAAGAGCCAACAAAGATGGGGCTACAATCGCGTGTCTGGCCCCACTTGTCCTGGCCCGGGGGGCTGACGTGGGTTTTTGAGGGACAGCAGTCAAGTTTCCCACCTCAGTAACTGAACAGGGTCGGTGATGTTCTCCAGATTCTGCACTGCTTCGTCCCGAATGGGTGCACACAGCAGAGTCATCATGTCGAGAATGTACTTAGAGAGAAGAGAGACATTCAAGGCCCCGTGTTCTGCTTTCCGCTTGAGGAGCTCTGTGTCCAGTGCTTCTTCGATCTCTCCTCGCAGGCGGCTCTGGCGCGGTAACAGCAGTGACAACAGGATCTGCCCAGGAGAGAACATCAAAGGCAGTTGCTTTCTGTGTGGAGCCCCAATCCTTCTCTAATGCACAACCCTTTGGCCCAAGACTGTCTTTTAGGGCCAAGAAATGGTTCCCTAAATTTTCCAGAAAATATGATTTATCTGTATTGAGAGGCCGATGAGAGTTCAAGGTTTTAGGGGATTAATACAGCCACGGCGCATCCTTTTCTAGGCAGAAGGAGATAAGGAGACAAGTAACATCAAGGAGTGTGGATAAAAGATATGCAAAGTACAACAAACATAAAATACATACATCACACAGTGATGAGATACTTTAAATTTTTTTTTTTTTTTTTTTTAAAGATTTTATTTATTAATTTGACAGAGAGAAATCACAAGTAGACAGAGAGGCAGCCAGAGAGAGAGAGAGGGAAGCAGGCTCTCTGCCGAGCAGAGAGCCCGATGCGGGACTCGATCCCAGGACTCTGAGATCATGACCTGAGCCGAAGGCAGCAGCTTAACCCACTGAGCCACCCAGGCGCCCCTGAGATACTTTAAATTTTAAAGAGTGTAATTTATTTGAGAGCGCAAGAGAGCGCGTGAGTGATGGAGGGAGGGGCAGAAAGAGAGAAAGACTCTCAAATAGCCTTCACACTGAGCGTGGAGCCCAATGTAGGGCTCAATATCATGACCCTGAGATCACAACCTGAGCCGAAACCAAGAGTCAGACACTTAACTGAGCCCCCCAGGTGCCCGAATGCAGGCATTTTTTTTTAGATTATTTTACTTCAGAGGGCAAGGAAGAAATAGGCCAAGGAACAGTTAAGAAGTACTGGAAATAGCCTATTAACCCCAAATGTAAGTTCCCTGTGGAGACAAACTCTCTTAATCATCTCTGTGTCTCCATAACATACAGAACATGTGTCTCCATAACATACAGAACATGTATGTGGGGGGGCGGGCGGGTGTTCGATGACTAGTGTGTTGTCACAGCAAGAATCCCGGCTCTTCAGCTTCTCTGCACTCTATTTAAAATGGCAAACTATACCTGGTCCGGGCTGGAGGCTCTCAGAGCTCACTCTGCCCTTCAGGGCCTATGCCCTGTGAGAACGGAGCCAAGCCCTCCAGCTGTGTTTCCAGGCACATATTAAGCTTTGTTAGCAGAGGGGGTGCGAGAGGATCCGTAGGCCTTACAGGGAAGAGGCCCTCCCCGCCTGGCTGGGGGAGCGCTGGCACTGTGTCGCTTGGCTCCAGTGACTGCGGGGCTCCTGCTCCTGAGTGGCCCTGACTGACAGGAAATCCGCGCCCCCGGCGGAGGTCTGACTAAAGGCCCCGGCCCGCTGGACCTCACGAGGGGCTGGATGAGTCCTTTAGAAGCCTTAGGACAGTGTGCAACTACAGGCCGGCAGACAATCCCCACAGGGTGTCCATGGCCTGTTACCTCAGTGAAGGTGCGAGGCCTCGGTGGTCCGCACCTTGTCAAGCCAGTGCCTCCGTGGAGAAGACGGCTCGCTGAGCCGCCAACCACCCGCCGCAGAGAGAGACCCACGCCACTCACAGGCCTTCCTGGATTGCTGAGGCACCACACACTGCATCTGAGTTTGGGCCGGCCTCACTCATTTAGAGTCCCTCATAGGTTTCCTATCTCAAGTGGGAAGCCCGGCAAGACCAGTCCCTGCAGCCAACCCAGGCCACACACAAGCTGCGACGCTATCTGGGCCGTGTGATCCAGCAGGTTCAGTGACAGCATGTACATGGGAAGTAAGGGCTCCCTGACATGGGCCTCTGGAAGGCGCCGAAGAGAGCACCATAGCAAGACCTCTTGGATTTAGGGCAAATCTATGTTCTCTTCCGCAAACCACTATTTGCCTTTTGAGAATTAGTTTCTGGCTTGCTCCAGGACTTCTGCAGAAGTAAACACCTTACCAGAGGACGCACTGTTGGGCCCACCTAACCATGAGATGATGCTTGCCCCACAGCCATCTGGGGCCAGATGAAAGGGTCCAGAGACCAAACATATACAGAGATAGGACAGACCTACAGAGCAGACTAGAGTAGAGAGCCCAGAAATAAAACCTGGAGATGTGGTCAAATAACGTTTGAAAATGTCAAGACCATTCAATGGAAAAAGGACAATTTCTCCAACACATGGTGCCAAGAAAACTGGGTATCCACAAGTAAAAGAATGAAGTCGGTGGGCACCTGGGTGGGTCAGTTGAGCATCTGAGTCAGTTCATGATCTCAGGGTCATGAGACTGAGCCCGTGTTAGGCTCTGCACTGAGTGCAGAGTCTGCTTAAGACTCACTCGGCATGAGGTAAAAGGAGAGGGAGAAACAGGCTTCTCACAGAGTGGAAGTTCCTCCGGCTCAGGTCATGATCTCAGGGCCCTGGGATCCACATGGGACTCCCTGCTCAGCAGGGAGTCTGCTTCTCCCTCTTCCCCCATGCTCATGCTTTTCTCTCTCTCCCCATTAAATAAAATCTTAAAACAAAACAAAACAAACAAAAAAACCCTCTTTCTCCCTCTCTTTGTCTCTCCCCTACTCTCTAAAATAAGTAAATCTTTAAAAAAGTAAAGTTGGACCCTTACTTTATGCCTTATAAAAAATTTAACTTGGGGCACCTAAGTGGCTCAGTTAGTTAAGTGTCTGCCTTCAGCTCAGGTCATGATCTCAGGTTCCTGGGATCAAGTCCCGCATCAGGCTCCCTGCTCAGCAGAGTCTACTTGTCCCTCTCTCCTACACCCTCCACTCGTGCTCTCTCATTCTTTCTCAAATAAAGAAAATCTTTAAAAAAAAAATTAACTTGGGGCATCTGGATAGCTCAGTCAGTTGAGTGTCAGCCTCTGGCTCAGGTCATGATCCCAGGGTCCCTCTCCCTCTGCTTTCCCCACTCTATGGGAAACCTGTTTCTCCCTCTCCTTCTCTTGCCTCTCACCCTGCTTGTGCACTCTGTCAAATATATGAATAAAATCTTTAAAAACAAATTAACTCAAAATGGATCAAAGACCTAAACAGAAGAGCTAAAATTCTAGAACTCATAGAAAAAAACAAGGGGCTAAATCTTCATAATCCTGGATTTGGCAAGACAGGACACCAAAGGCAAAAGGAACAGGCTAGATCAACTGGACTTCATCAAGAGAGAAACTTTTGTGTACAGGACACTATCAAGAGGGTGAAGGGACTACTCACGGAATGGGAGAATATATTTGCAAATCATCTAATAAGGGGCTACTATCCAAAATACATAAAGAACTCTTACAACTTAATAACAGAAGACAAACAACCCCATTTGGAAACGGACAAAGGACTCCCGCCGACCTTTCTCCAAAGACAACACAGAACATTGGCAATAAGCACAGGGGAAGGGGCTCAGCACTGCTAGCCACCAGGGCTGCAGAGCAAGATTCCATTCCATGCCCACTAAGGTGGCTATAATGACAAACAAAACGCAGCATCAGGGAAAATGTGGAAAAGCTGGAACCTCATACCTTGCTGGCAGGAATGTACAGTGTACAGCCACTATGGAAAACAGCTCAGTGGCTTCTCAAATTCAGCAGTGCCACCCCTGGGCATATGCCCCAAGGAGCAGAAAACAGGTGTTCAAACAAAATTTTTGTACATGAATGTTCACAGCAGTACTACGCGCAGTAGCCAAAATGTGAAAACAGCACAGATGCCCATCAACAGACAAGTGGATAAACAAAATGCAATATACCCACCCAATATATCCATACAGTGGGATTTTATTGGGCCCTGAAAAAGGAATGAAATTCTGACCCCTGTTTACAACACAGATTGAGCCTGAAAACATTATGCTAAGGTGAAATTTGCCACATACAAAAGGGCAAATATATGATTCTCCTTATATGAGGTGCCTAGGGTAGCTAAACACACAGAGACAGAGGTGTAACAGAGGACACTGGAGGAGGAAGGGAAGGAAGGGAATGAAGAGTTACCATTAACGGGTACGGTTTCGGCTTGGGAAGGTAAGAAGGTAAGAACATTCTGGAAATGGATTGTGATGGTCACACAATGTTGTGGATGTACTTAAATGCCACTGAGTTTTAACACTTAGAAATAATTAAAATGGTGGGGTGCCTGGCTGGTTTGGATCTCAGGGTTGTGAGTTCAAGCCCTACATTGGGCATGGAGCCTACTTTAAAAAGAAAATAATTAATGTGGTAAAAATTTTGTTACATATGTTTACAATTTTTAAAAATCCTAAAAGATATTAACAACTAAGCTACTAATACGGTGCCATTCCCCAGGGAGGATGAGCCAGCCACCTGGCAGCAGGTGATTTCTTTGAACTGCTTCCACTGCGGAGGGGGCAGACTTGCCATCACTGGAACAGACACGTATTCTGGATACGGATTTGTCTTCTCTGTCTGCAGTGCTTCCAATCAGCCCCAACATTTGTCCTTGCAGAATGCCTTACTCATCGTCCCGGCCCTGGCATGTCGCATACCATTGCATCTGATCACAGAGCATTTCAGAGCAAAGGACGTGCAGCAATGGGTTCATGCTTGTGTACCCCTAAATTGACAGGCCTTAACTGAAAAGTGGAATAGTCTACTGAAGACTTGATTACATGAGTTGAGGGACACTATGCTGAAGGGAAGATGTTCCACCTTTAAGATGCAATATATTCTTTGAATCAAAGACCATTATATTGTGCTGCTTCCCAAAGCTGGAAAACATAGTCCTGGGAATCAAGGGGTGGAAGCAGGACTGGTTCTTTTTACTTTTACACCTACTAACCTACCTGCAGAATATTTATTGCCCATCCTTCCTACTTTGGGCTCTGCTGATTTGGGAGGTACATTTGCATTGGGCCCCGTGAATGAGAGGAGGACACAGTACTTGGTCATTTAGGGCTCCTTTTACCACTGAACCAAGATGATGAAAAAGGAGTCATTCTAGTGGCTAGAGTAAATGATCCTGAGGTTACCCCTTGGTACTTGTATACCCAGTGATAAAGGTTACTGGAAAACCACATCAAGCAAACAGCAGCAGCAAAATCCTGAAGGACTCAGATTCTTTGGCAGTGAAGGTTTGGGTCACTTTGGCATGTAAAGAAACCCATCAGCTGAGGCTACTTGGGCTGAGGACAAGGGAAATAAGGAATGAACCATAGAAGGAAGCCATGCAGGTCCACCATAGCCATGTGACCAAGTACAGAAGCAAAGACTCTATGTTTTCTCTTTGCCTGGCACAGGCACAGGTTTATTTGTCAATGCTGACCTATTTCATCTTCTCTCCTCCTCTTCCTACTATCATTTTACAGATTGGTTGCTGGCAGTTAACTTTACAATTAGGCTTTAAGTAACAGAATATTCAGTGGCACTGTGGCTGAACTTGATAGCAACCAGCACAGTAGCTGCTGGAGCTGTGAGTCTCCTTGTTTTATTGAAAGAACACGAACCTGTAAGACAACTCTATCTGAGCAGGTAGAAAGAGAGATCTTTTCAAAAACTGAAATGTGTGTAGATGGGTGCATCTGGAAGCTAAGCAGCCCAAGTAGAGGAATGTTACAGTTACCAATTTATTGTCTCTCAGTTCCAAATCCATCATTCTCCCATCCAAGTACTAACCAGGCCTGACCCTGCTTAGCTTCCGAGATCAGACGAGATCGGGCGCATTCAGGGTGGTATGGCCGTAGACCAAATCCATCATTCTCTTCTCTGCTCTGAGAACATCGAGTGGAGTCCTTTAGATATTCTTCCTTCAGCAGGTGGCACAATGGTTAAGCTTCATCTGTAGAGGGCACGATTCGTTTTCCGGGCTACATACCAAATTACCATAAACGTAGAGCCTTCCAATAGCACATACATTTCTTAGCTCACAATTTCTGTGGGGCAGGAGCCCAGCTGCAGTTTCACTGGGCCCTCTGCTCAGACTCTCACAAGGCTGCACTCAAGGTGTTGGCTGGGCTGCATTCTCATTTGGAGGCTTAACTGGGGAGGACTTGGCTACCAAGCTGATTCAGATCGCTGGCAGAATTCATTTCCTTACAGCTGTAGACTTGACGGATGGATGCTGCCCTCAGATCCGAGGGGCCAGCTGCATTTCCCTGCCCTAGGACCCTCTGCAGGGGCCGATCACTGCATAGCTGTCTGCTTCTTGAAGGCTGGCAAGAGGGTTTCTCTAGTCTGCAGTGAAATGTATTTCTAGGTGCAACATCCCAGCACCCTGGCATACTGCTTAGAGGCAAGTTACAGACCTCATCCATGCTCAAGGAGAGAGGATTATACAAGGGTGTGAATCACTGGGGGGGGGGTCACTTTCGGGGGTACCCACCGCATACTACAAAGATATCACAAGAGACAAGAGCTTCTCTTCCTGGTTCTGAAATACTAACTTGGCATGAAGCAGTATGCTTGTGCAGCCTGGCCAGAGCTGGCTCTGGCAGAGCAAAGGGCTCTGGGTCTGATGTCGGGCTGCTCCTGCATGGGTATCAGCTGCAGTCCCTGGCCCTTGCATGTGCGTCAGCAGCACACACAGGACAACAACCTCCCCGGCACAGCCACGCCCTCTCCGAGTCCTTGCGTCTTCTCTGTGGGTCCTAGGGGTATGGCATATTCTCCTTCTAGCTGATATTTTTGTCTACTTTAGAGTTTTCTTCGCTACTTATTAGCTCGAAGCTCTTGTTTCTTCAATTCCACGTTATAATTTTTATATTAAAACTTCCTTGTTGAAACTACTGTGTGATTTCTGTCTATGGATTAGACTTTCACTGATTCGTGGACCATGTTCAGTTAGGATCTGTTAGCCACTGACATTCCAATGACTTTGGGGATGTCTAGGAAACTTACATCTATGGGTGGAAGATAGGTCACTCACCTCTTTAATTTCTTTCAGAAGTTCAAGAGCACAACTGAAGTCTGGGGGAGTAGCTGACAACTGCTCTTTGAGATGGTCCCAAAAGGCATTGTGCATTGTCTCCTTGACCTTGCCTTCCAAACTGTAAGAGGATTAAATGAACAAATTACTTTCTTTACCCAAAAACTGTTAGAAGGTCATTATCTCCTAAGGCCCCAAAAAAACCAGCATTTGATATGACAAAAGACCATCATACTGACAGGAAAAGACCAGGAACTATGTTTGGACTGCAGCAAAGTTGAACAAGCTGGGCTCAGACTTGGATGTCAAGGGCATGACCAAAATCTCTTAGAAGGGCTCCTCATGATTTCAAGTAGCCCTCCCTCTGTAGGAGGAAGAACCCTCCAAGGAGATCAGGCCAGCTTTAGCACCAATTTGCATCTAGCCTAGGTAATATGTGACTTACTTGCCATTTATGCATACACATAGCCATGAACAGAAGGATCTTTTATTTTCTTATAGTCCTAAAATCTAGACAAGGATTTTCCTTCTTTGACAGTACTCAAATATCCATAGGGATTTCCAAATCAGCAGGTCTAAAACTCAATTCAGTATCTTCCCCTTCCAAACCTGTTCCTCCTATCTTCCCAATATCAGGGGCCCTACCAGGTAGCCAGTCATGGTAACCAGAAAGATCAGACATTTCTTCTCCTTAAAAAAGAAACACAGAATCAAAGGCAGAATCAAAGCCTAGGTGGCTCAGTCGGTTAAGCGACTGCCTTCAGCTCAGGTCATGATCCTGGAGTCCTGGGATCAAGTCCCACATCAGGCTCCCAACTCCATGGGGAGTCTGCTTCTCCCTCTGACCTTCTCCCCTCTCATGTTCTTTCTTACTCTCTCTCAAATGGATAAACAAAGTCTTAAGGAAAAAAAGAAAAACAGAATCAAAGGCAATTCAATTTAGAAAGGAGAGTCTCTTCAGCATGTGGGGCTGGAGAAACTGGACCTCTGCACTCAGAAAAGTGTATCTAGACACAGGCCTTATACCTTCCACAAACAGATCACAGACCTAAATGTAAGAAATAGATAACACAGAAGATAATGTAGGAGAAAACTAGCTGATCTTGAGTTTGGCAATGACCTTTTAGATACAACATCAAAAGCATGATGATCCATGAAAGAAAAAAACTGGTAAACTGGACTCCATTAAAATTAAAAACTTGTACTCTGTGACAGAGACACTGTTGAGAGATGAAAAGACAAAGCACAATCTTTGCAGAACAAATATCTGATAAGGAACTAGAATCCATGGGGCACCTAGGTGACTCAGTCAGTTGAGCGTCTACCTGTGGCTCAGGTGAGGATCCTGGGAGGAAGGCCCCAGGTCAAGCTCTCTGCTCAGCAGTGAGTCTGCTTCTCCCTCTCCCGCTGCCACTCCCCCTGCTTATGCTTGCACTTGCTCTAATAAATAAAATCTAAAAAAAAAAAAAAAAACTAGTATCCAAACTATACAAAAAACTCTTAAAACTCAACAAAAAGAGAATAACCCAACTTTAAAATGGGGAACAATCTGAAGAGACTTCACAAAAGTCATCATTCAGATGGCAAATAAGCCTATGAAAAGATGCTCAACATCCTGTCATTAGGGCACTGCAAATTAAAATAACAATGACATACCATGAATATCTATGAGAGGGGCCCAATCCAAAAATTCGTCACCACCAAATGCAGGAGACGCTGTGGAGCAACTCTAAGAACTCGCATGCATTGTTGGTGGGAATGCAAAGTCATAGCTGCCCCAGCTTCTTACAAAACTAAACATACTCTTGTCATATGATCCATAGACTGTCCTTTGTATTAAGCAAATGAGCTGTACACTTGTGTCCACACAAAAACTTGCACAGGGAGGTTTATAGCAGCTTTATTCATAATTGCTGAAACTTGGAAGCAATCAAGATGTCATTCTGTGGGTGAGGGGACAAATAAACTGTGGTACATCTGGACAATGGGCTATTACTCGGCCTTAAAAAGAAATGAGCTATCAAACCCCAAAAGACATAAAAGAATCTTAAACGCATATTGCTAAATGAAGGGAGCCAATCTGAAAAGGCTACATATTTTATGATTCCAACTATAGGACATTCTGGAAACCAATGGAGACAGTAAAAAGATCAGTGGTTGCCAAGGATTCATGTGGCAGGAAGAAAAGGGTGAACGAGCAGAGCACAGGGGATTTTTAGGGCAGTGATATCACTCTGTAGGTTACAAAAATGGTGAATATATGACATTGTACATTTTTCAGAACCTATGGAATATACAAAAAATGAACCTCAATGGTACACTATGGACTGGAGTTAATAATAATGTATTAATACTAGATCATCAACTCTAACAAATGACCTCACTATTAGAAGATATAAACAATGGGGGAATCTGTGTCCTGCAGGGCATGGGCTCTGTGGGAACTCTGTACTTTCCAATCATTTTTTTCTGTAAAACAAAAATAGTTTTAAAAAAATGTGTATTAATTTTAAGAAAGGAAATGACAGGAATTAAGTTTCCTCTCAAAGTTTATTTAAATGATATCTCTAACCTTCAGTGAGACTCATAAGAGAAAAAGAACCATTCGAAAAGTTTGAGGTTAGACCTAGTCATTGCCAAGTAGCTACTGGTTTTCTTGAATTAAACATCTCCCCCTTAAAAAATACAG
Organism: Mustela putorius furo; assembly: GCF_011764305.1. Lineage (NCBI taxonomy): Eukaryota > Metazoa > Chordata > Mammalia > Carnivora > Mustelidae > Mustela > Mustela putorius. The sequence continues at coordinate 3,383,299 of NW_025421292.1, forward strand.
TAGTAATGTATGTGCCATGTAAAACAAATAACAAACAAGCAATATGAAAATGAATAAAACAAAAGTCAAAGTTCCTCTCCCAACACACCAGCCTCAATCATCAGAGGTAATGATCAGAGGTTATCAGAGGTAACCAACTATAATCTGTCATCAGAGGTAACCAACTATAATCTGTCCAATGGTGTAAGGTGTACTAGAATTGTTCTCAACTCTTTCTCCTCATCCTATCTATCTAAACCATCTCCAAGTTCCACAAACGGTGCTTCTTAAATGCCTCTGGAATCCATCCCCACCTCCCATCATCTCTTACCTGGACTACTGTTATAATCCATTCCCTGGTCCCTTTGCCCTCAGTCTTGTCCCTTATTTGTTCTCCACAAATTCATTCTAAAATCAAGGACTTCTGAAATTCCATTCTGACCATGATGCTCTGCTCCTGTAAAGTCCTTGAGGGACTGGCCCTCACCAGCAACATAATTCACTTGCAGGACCCTGCTCTGCCTCCTTTTCTAGTTTATCTCCTTCTATCTCATTTTATACAGCTGCCCACACCAAGGAACCTATAAAAAACATACTATATCCTTGCCTCTGTCATAGTTTCCTTGCTGGGAACATTCTTTTCCACCTAGACCATCTGGGCAACATCTATTCCTCCTCTAAGACTTGACTCAAAGTTTCATAAGCAACTCAAATCTTCCTCCACAGGCAGATCTTCTCTGACCCTCCTTAAGCAACTGAGCATTCTCATGAAACTCTTTACAAACAACTATGAGTGAACTGATGGGTCTCTTCTGTTATTCAACCGTTCCCCCTACAAAAACTTCTGACAGCGATGACAGTGCCTTGTTTATCTACAGCTACATCTCTAACTATCCCCAGCACTCAGCATCTGCCTGCCACATAAGGACTCAGTATACACCTGATCAATGAATGCCCAAACATGGGATTTCCCTTCAGAGTATACAATCATCATTTAACAGCATCCTATGCACAAAGGAGAGGCAACTGCCAAAAGTGAGTCAGGTCAAACTCTATTTTCAACCTTTCTCCTGATAAAATTCTGCATGACCTTACATGAAAATCCAGCTCTGACTGGTACTATTTTTCCTGCTTCGTTTCTGCCCTCTCTTCTCTCTTCTACCCATTCCCCCAACTCCCTCATTACCGTCCCTTTAGCAGACCTTCACTCTTCCGGTTCAATTGTTTCTCTTCTCCTGTTGCCATCAAAGGTATCTAAGCAGTGAGGGACGTGTTAGGAGATGTGGGTTTTCATGAAAACCTGGTCTCACAGAAGCTGTGGCACCAAGCATGGGCACATCAGAGCACAAAAAGGACAGGAACTCCATGCCATAAACAATGGCACTTGAGTAACAGATTCCCTAAGGCTGCCGGATCACAAAAGCATTTAAGGAAACTGGCTGATCACAAGCTGTCTCATTGATCTATTGGTGGGAAATTAGAAGTTTTTGAAATCGGACATTGAATTTACCGATTTAACTGCCAATAAACCAGCAGAGCCATTCAATTCATACTCCCCAAATGGTGCTCCCTTGTTACAATGTCAATATAACTAAGAATCAAAGTGAAGCTTGATGGAGGTGGGAGAGCATTATTTACGAACAGAGTTCTGATCCTGATTCATAAGTTAAACTGACTTATGGGGGCACCTGGGTGACTCAGTCGGTTAAGGGTCTGCCTTCGGCTCAATTCATGGTTCCAGGGTCCTGGGGTAAAGCCCCACATTGGGCTCCCTGCTCAGCAAGGAGTCTGCTTCTCCCTCTCTCTCTTGCCTCTCCCCACTGCTTGTGCTCTCTCTCTCTCACTCATTCTTTCTCAAATAAATAAAATCTTAAAAAAAATTCATATTCTATCTGTGCCTATTTCATCTGTGGTCACTTAAAAGAGTAATTGGAAGGAGCTATGAAGCAGGCAGCTGATCAGATGAGCCCAAAGATCTAGGATTCTTGATATTCACACTGGGGTAACCTCAGCTCCAGGAGTGTGGGCGTGGTTTAGCATCTACCTTCCAGCAAGCAGAATGCAGCTGAGGTACTAGGATGTCATTTCTGAGATGAGGTAACAGAAGGACTGCGGGTTCTGTCTTGGGCACCATCTCTCACACCTTTCTTTTCTCACTCACTCAGAGAGGGAAGCCAGCTGCTATGTGGCTCAGAGCTGAGGCAGGCTCTGATTAGCACTCAATACACTGGCTACAACTAGGGCCAGAGACACACAATTAAACTGTGCCCGTACCTCTGACTCCGAGAAACTGTGAGATAATGAACATTGTTTCAGGTAAGTTCCAGGATAACTGGAGAGCAACAAGAGCTAGCTACCACAGGCTACTTCTTCCACATTTATCAGAGAAGATGTGAAATACACCCTACTGATATTTTATTATTAATAGTGGCGGGGGGGCGGGGGGGGGCGGAGCGGATCACAAAGTGAACATTGCAATAATAATTACTTTGGCTTATTTACTAGTTAAATAACATTTGCTTCTTGACGTTCTAATACTAATAATTATTACTCTTCTATTTAAGTTGTTGAGCTCTCTTAAGGTTTATATTCAAAAACTGTATCCCCCCCGCCAGTTTTACTGACTCAATTGGATTATTAAATAAAGATGCTTCAAGTCTGGTCAGAAGCCATTAGTGCTAAATAGCTATGCCAGAATGAATAAAATGGAAAAATCAGAAGAGCTGGTACCTGCTTGGAGAGGAAACCTTTTCTTTCACGTGGAAATCATGATTCATTCCAATCTTGTTGCTCAGCTTAGAAACATCATCAACTGTACCTATCAGACCTGTGACAGAAAGAACCTCAGGTGTACACCTGAAACTAATGTTAACAACTATATTTCCATTAAAAAAAAAAAAAACTTATGGCAGACACGAGTCATTCTGAATTTCTATGTTATTCATAGACTCACTCTGAGTAGGCCCCAAATTGAGATTCATCAAATTGATCTCACACCAACTCATTTGACCGTTCTAGTAGTTTAGGTTTTCTGAACTCTGGGTCCAGTGCCTAGCGTAGTCCAGCATGGGGGTGAGGGAGGACAAAGAAGCTATTTTATAAATAACAAAATGAAATACAAGCCTTTCTCTTGAAAAGTAAAATAATAATTAAAGCAGCAAAGAAACAATAATTTGTGATTTGCAAACATAAGCATTTATCTAAGGGTATTCTAATTCTGCTCTCCTTTTCCTGACTCTGATGAAAGTTAAATTCTCCATATCGATGGTACTGAATGGCACCAGTGTCACCTGGTCTCAAAAAGCAGGAGTTCCCAGGTGTTAGGATTTTATAGGTTACTGACATTTCCAAAGATTCTGAGCAACTGATGAGAACCTGCCCACGTTCTGTTTTGCCAAGTGTGAACTGCAGATAAGCAAATTAAAAAATCCACTCTACCACACCAAACCATCATTTCAAAAAAGAAAAGCTTAACTTTCAAAAAAACTAAAACCAAAAACTCCCCCCCACCACCACACACAAAACAGAAAGGGAAAGTTATCAGAATAAAGAGGAGTCCTTTACATTGAATCGATTTAGCTTTAGGAAAAAATTTACTACATCTTTATTTTCTTTCACTAAATATTGTGAAGAATTTTGTCATAAACCAGCACTAACATTTGGGACCCAATGCTCTAAGTTCTTACTACAGACCCAGCTGAGCTCATTCTCATGAAACAGCACAATAGTTTTAATGATCACTTGGTATGTGGAACGAAGTTGCACATAGTACCATCATACTTTCTCATTCTCTTTCAATAGCCCTTCCTAATTCAGCAAGAAAAATATCTGGTTCTGAGATATGGAGGGGATATAAATGAATGAAGATTGGCCATGAGTTGGTCACTGTTGAAGCTGGGTAATGAGTAAATGTGGCTCATTGTACTAGTCTCTCTACTTTTATAAATGTTTAAGTTGTCCATAAGTAAGATTTCAAAATGTAAAAAGGAAAAATAGTTATTGTAGAAAAGAGGCTATACAGAATGCCTTTACTTTGGAGATACACGATGAAGTTTTTAGATCAAGTCATGACCCTAACTTTCAGTATGAAAGGACAAAAATACATATTTATAGAGAGAGCAATGTGGTAGAATGTTAACAATGTGGGCGAATCGCCCACATTTTTTTTACTTTTCAACAAAGTTGAACTATTTTGAAATTAAAAAATAAAATAAAATAAAATAAAAATCTATAGGTAAAAGGTGATTGCAAATTTACCAAAAGCCACTGAGCCCTTGCTTTGGCAAACATAAAGATGAATTGAACCTTAAGTGGACATCTGATATTCCCTTTATTTTTGCAGCCTCTCGGAAGCCCTTGGTTTCAGCCAAAATGGCAAAACACAGTCAAACATGTAAACAGACAATCGATTAACTCACTAATGCGAAATGAGAAATAAAATCTTCCAAGGGATACTGAGTTATAGCAGCTTACTGAAGGACAGAGGGAAAGATTACCCACAGAAACACTTTCCAAATACAAGAAGTCGAAGTTCAGATCCTACTTTGACAAGACTGTTCTGGTGCTCACAAGTACCATGGTACTAGGTAACTCCCAACAGCTGTAAAAATCAGGAAAGGGGAGGGCCCAAAGAGAAATTCGAGGGAAAAGGCAACTAAAGTAGATTTTTAAAATCCAAATCCCAAGGACAAAGAAATTTTCAACATGATACAGTAACTGAACCAAGACAACTAATCTACATGTCAAATTCTTTTTTTTTTTTTTTTTTAAAGAGGCAATTTGGGGGACGCCTGGGTGGCTCAGTTGGTTAAGCCTCTGCCTTCGGCTCAGGTCATGATCCCAGGGTCCTGGGATCGAGTCCCACATGGGGCTCCTTGCTCAGTGGGGAGCCTGCTTCTCTCTCTGCCTCTGCCTGCCTCTCTGCCTGCTTGTGTTCTCCCACTCTCTCTCTCTGACAAATAAATAAAATCTTTAAAAAAAAAAAAAAAGAGGCAATTTGGTTACTCACTTTAGGGTTGTTTTACCTACGGATTCATCTAAATAGTCTCCCGAAGAATTAGATTGTTTACACCGTATTTACAAAAAAAATTGGCTCCCTCCCCCCCACATCAGGTTCATTCTATCCAAATAAATTTCTATGCACCAATTTGCCACTTTGGGGCCAATCTGTTAGCCGGCAACGACCCCATGTGGCCACAAGAGAAAAGTGCAATTCAACCTCAGAGTAGCCGGGCCTTGAACTAATTTTTCACACTTGAATCTTCGAGTTTAACTCGAGTTAAACTCTTGCACGTGGACAGGTCTTCAGACTGGTACCTGTTTTAAATTCTGTAGAGATTACTAGAAGAGAAATGCTGGATGAGTCCCAGCGAAGTTCGACCTACGGAAGCACAGAAGAGACCTGCGACGCAACAGGAACATAAAAGTACGGAGCTCGAGAACTGAAGCCCAGACCAGCAGTACTTCTTAAGTCCATGAAGCGCCGAGTGATTCCCACCGAGGGCCACTTGGGTTCTCTGAAAGTACCCCAAGTGTCCGCCATTTTCCACCTACAAATTCAAACTACAACAATTATGGCGGTGAAGGCGCTTGGCCTCAAATCTTCTCAGATTAAAAAAAAATTTTTTTCTTTTGTCAGATTCAAGTAATCCGGCCCGGGTCCTTTCTCCCTCCTGGACCAACGTTCGGGTGTACAGGGGGCCTAGGGCCTGGGGGAGCAGGGACTGGGACGGGGGACAGGGGGAGACCAGGCGACAGGCAAACGGAGAGGCCGGCGGGCCCTTCCTCTTCCGCCCTGCGCCGGGATGGGCGCCCCCGAGCGGCTACGGGACCTACGGGCGGGGTGGTCCTCGGGGCCTCTCGGGTCTTCCCGGGTCGGTGCTGAGATCTCAGGCTTGCAGGACCGGCACTGTGCGTCTCCTGGGTCCTTCAGGGGCACTTTCTCCTCGACGTCCGGCATGTTGCGGATGGAATCTGGGTTGGGGAGAAATGACGCGCCGTTGGCGTCGGGGAAAGGGTGTCTCCCACTGTCGCCGGGGGTCCGGAGCCCGGCCCGGCGCGCCGGACTCGGCCAGACCAAAAAGCGCAGGGTGGGCAGCGTCAGGGCGGGGGACAGGCGGGACAAAGGAGCCTGGAGGGCTGAGGGGTCCCTGGAGTCAGGCTCTGGGCGCGCAAACAGGAGGCGGTCCGGCCCGGGCGACGCTGGGGGCAGCCCCCTGGCTCAGGACGCTCGCCTCGCGCCCTCTCCGGCAGCAGAGGGAGCCCTCGGCGCCTCAGCCCCGCGCCGCTCACCTCCTCCCCGGCGACTTGCCGCCTGCTCTGGGTTCCCCGTCACAGCCGCGCAGCCTCCAGGCGCGGGCTGTACCAACCGCGGCGGGGCGGCGAGCGGGGGGGGGGGGCAGCGGGCGGCCGGGAGGGCCCTGGCAGCCGCGCTGAGCCGGCCGGGTCGACCCCGCGCACCACGGCTCGCCCTGCTGGGGACGCCGGGTGGGAGAGTCGGGGCTTTGAGAACAAAGCGCCGGCCATCTCCCGGGGCAACGGGTGGGGTCACGTGGCCACCTGGCAGTCCGGCGCGGCTGGGACCCAGGCGGGCTGGCTGGTGCTGGGTCGTCGTGGGCGCGAAGCCCCTCCGGCCTTGGGTTACCTGGTTGCTGGGGGCAGTCTCCGCCTGGCATCCACCCCCACGAAAAAGATCACCTGGAGCTACTTAGGGAGGGAGAGAACAAGGTGATTTCTCTTCAGCCGGCTCTTGTAGCCCAAGGAAGAGGAACCTCACTGAGGCGGGTGGTTTCTTGTTAGTGCCTCCGAGGCACCTGAGGAGAGCGGGGCCATGCTACCATTTCTGCAAGTGTGGAAACCGAGACCCCGGCCACCTGCGGGTCTGTGGAGGCGTGCAGGCGGGGCAGCAGCGGAGGCTCTTCCACTGAATTCCTGGCCTGGGGTCTTCTTGGGCTGGACCTCCAACCCCTGGTTCCGGCTCTCGGGCTTGTCTTGGTTTTGGGTCTGCCCTGTTGCCCTTGGAGCGATGTGAGGACCTGGAGTGACCACTCTCCCCTTCAAAACTTGCATTTCGGGGGCTGGAAATGAAAAGGAAGCATCCACTGCTTACACTCCTATCCCTCTTTATTAACTAACTTGATCTCTTACGACAAACGCTTGCTCAAAAAATGGAAAATAAAACATAAGATGAAAGTATTGCCTGTAAGAAATCAAGTTATTATAACCCTTGCCTTGTTAGTGTGGGATGTGGATTCTTCTTGCACAACCCATGTGTTTTGAAAGGGAAAATTACGAAGACGCATAAGAACACTTCCTTCCTGCCTTCCTCCCTTAATCCTTCCCGCCTCCCTTCGTTCCTCCCTCCCTTCCTCCCCGCCTCAATATGCCTAACATGAAGCTCGAACTACTGCCCCAGAGATCAAGTGTTGTGTGAGATGTGTGCTCTACCTACTGAGCAAGCGGGGGGGCCCCTGATACATTTCTGCTAAGAAAGTCTACTCTAGGGGCGCCTGAGCTGCTCAGCGGGTTAACCGTCTGCTTTCGGCTTAGTCATCATTGGGGTGTCCTGGGATTGGTCCTGCATGGGGTTCCCTCTTTCTCCTTCTGCTTCTCCCTCTCCCAGTGCTGCTCCCTCTCCCTGTGCTGCTTCAGTTTCTCTCTCGCTCTGTCAAATTAAATTTTTTTTTTTAAAGTCCCCTCTAGGGGCGCCTTGGCGGCTCAGTTGGTTAAGTGTAGGCTTCAGTTAAGGTCATGATTCCAGGGTTCTGGAATTGAGTCTCACGACTGGCACCTTGCTCAGCAGGCAGCCTGGTTCTCCCTCCGCCTGCCACTCCCCCTGCTTGTGCTTGCTCCCTTTCTCTCTCTCGCCAACCAATAAATAAATCTTAGGGGGAAGAAAAAGTCTACTCTACCCTGAGGTCAAGGCAGACATGAGGGGAACAGCCTAGTAAAGTTACTGTTTAGCTGAAGCGTTCTTAATCCAGTACATATTCAACCTGCCCATTACCCCTCCTAACCTTTCCTGGTATTTCCCTCAGAGATGTTAACTATGCAGGCTGGCCTTCACCCCAAACTGAGAAGGAAGAGTAATTAACTGACTTAAGCAAAGAGGTCCATGAAAATGTAATTATTCATTATTACAAGAGAGATTTTTAGGCTGGGTCTCAAAACAAACAGACAAACAAAAAGTTCTGTTTGGGTGGAATTTTCCAGAATGACACCAGTTCATTTGTCCACAAAAATGGCATTGCCATAAAACTTCCCCTGCTGATGCCTGAAATTACCTCCAGCAGTTCATTCATATACGTTACACAGCCTATGTATATGTATATGTATATGTCCTCTTAATACCCAAATTCTCTGGAAGGGGCAGTGGGAAGAAATAGCAGGTGGGAGCTTGTGGGGGTGGGGACTGAAGCCAGAAAAGGAGTAAAGGATGGGGGTGGAAAAGAAAGACAGAATTGGAGTTTTCCCAGGGTCAGCCTGGGGACAGCATTTCATGATCTTTATCACTATAGTTATCAGAACCAACTAGCCAAAGTTAAAAGTTGAGGGGAATAGAAAGATGATTCAAGAGATATGCCCTCCTTCCCTTTGGGGTCTTAGTTAATGATAACTGATTTTGGGTTTAATGATTTACAAAATGTTTTTACATTGCAAATCCATATGCTGTGGACACAATCCTACCTGTTCAGTAGGCCAGGCGGGTGTTATTTTGCATCATTTAATAGATGAGCGAACTGTGAATTAGAGAGGCTTCTGGGAGTACCAAAAGTCACTTGGCAAGCAAGGACTTGATGCTCAATCCTATACTTTTTCTTAATTCACCCGATCTCTCTGTCTTCTAGCTGAGAAGCTGTATATACAAGAAAATATAACTGACATAAAATGGTATAGAAAGTGCAAGAGCTGGGGGTACAAATGAGAAGAAATACGGGACCGTCAGAGAAAGGATGAGAGATCTTCCAGATGTTTGGATCAGTTCAAACCCAGCCTTTAGCCAGGATCCTAAGCAAGACTGTGTAACTGATTTGTGTTTGGAGGGGATCCTTTGTTCAGCCTGGTTCCCTCTAAACCTCGGGACCTGCTTTAAACTCTCCTAATGGGTGAAATTGGATTTTCCACACATGTCCACTATTTATTGGGAATGCCCTTCCTGACTGAGTTAACACCTTTACCCTGTGAAAGTGTACATATCTCAAAAGACCCACAAGACAAGTGTTTCTCGAGCAACCCAAGGACAGAGGTAAAAGCCCCATTTCCTCTCACGTTGCAGTGTGCCCCAAGCTGTACAGCCCTGGGTTCTCCTTTTATATTAAAATATCATCTGAATTTTGGGGTGCTGGGTGGCTCAGTCGGTTGACTGTTGGCTTTGGGCTCAGATCATGATCCTGGGGTCCTGGGATGGAGCCCTGCATCCTGGCTCCCTGCTCAGCAGGAAGTCTGCTTCTCTCTCTCCCTCTGTCCTCCACTCCCCCCAACTCCTGCTCTCTCTCACTCTATATCTCAAATAAATACATAAATAAATATTTTAAAAATCATCACTTTTATCTTCTATTCACAACATATCCATATTTGCCTCAATACTAAAGTCAATTTTCTATCCTCAAATCTTTTGAGTAGAATTCTTGTTCCAGAAAGAAGGTTTTCCTATACTCACTGGTACACCTCCATATACCCCTATGGGTTCATACACCGCAGACTGAGAAGCGGTCCAAGGGAATCTCTGGCCTGCAGCTAGAATGTTCCTGCTCAACCACTTCCCCACATATGTGAGCTTTAACCCAAGCCCAACAGTATGCTCTGTTTTCATTTGCTAAATACTACCCTGGGTACACTACCATACAAAAACAATTATGCAGAGAGTTGGTCCTACCCACAAAGACATTCTGAAAGAGGGGTTGATAAAGACAAAAATGTAAGAAAAATACTCCTGGATGACTGTAAGAGGTACAGAATCTAAGAGGAATCCTGAATATGGATCCGCTAATTTTATGAAACAAAATAACGGAAATGAAAAACATCTCATCTTACAAATCATCTTGGGCTCGTGAGGTTAAATGACTTGGCTAAGGTCACCACCAGTTTATGGAAAAATGTAGGACTAGAACCCATATCACAGTCGGTGTACTCTATAACATATAGGGCTAAGCAAGAGTAAAAACTAATACTGTAAATAAGTATTTGTATTTCTAAAGAAAAATGTAAATGACAGGCCATGGAATGGAAAAAGTAAGAGGCGGAATTACACAGAGGCCAAGCTTGCAAGTTCAGTAGACTATACTGGAAGATAAACTACAGTCAGAGTGGTAGGGACACGTAAATACAGGGTGGGACATTTAAATGAAACCATTTGGAGTCATGTAAACTGGGACTGATTTCATTATAGCCTCCCTTATGGTACAGAACTGCACGTCAAAACTATTTGCTTTAGTCTTTTGATAAATGTGTTTTCTTCATAGAATCAAAGAGTAGGAGAAAGGTTTCGGTAATCTGGGGGCAGTCTGGACATAGCCCTTTGTAGCTCAAAGTGAAGTGTTATGGATGGAGAACCCTTTACAAGTCTTTTAAGGAAAGGGGGCTCAAAGAGAGGACAAAGAAGATTCTGGCAGCCGCTTAAACATCCAGCTTGGTTAGCCACATCTCACTCTACCAGCGATACCTAAGAGGTCCTTGTTTCTTCCTGCCCTGGGGTCTTTGCATGTGCTGTTCCTTCCCTCTGGGATCCTTCCCCTTCCTCTCCTTCCCCTCCTACCTCACTCCCTCTCATTCTTCAAGTCCAGCTTGCAAGGTCTAACCTCCTCAGGGAAATGTCTATGAACCTCATGCGCTTCTCTCAGCACCCCCTATGTTGTCTTCGTAGCCTTCACCACAGCTTGTAATTATATGCTTGTTGGCATAATTAACTTTATTCAGTGTGGAACTCTACCGCCGGACTGTAGGCTCCCTGAGAGCAGGCACGGTCTGCATTTCATTTACCACTGTGGCTGGAACATAGTGGATGGGCAGTCCCTAAGGGTAGCCTGAGCAAATGGGCACAAACTGGCCGTGCAGCTGCATGGAGGACCCGTAAGAATGAGCTACTGCTCCCCCCACACACTGGAGAGGCCCGGCAAACTGTGTCTCTCTGGACCCAGTTTCAGTTACCAGCGCCTGTCTTTCTCTTTTTGTCTCAGACACGTTTCCCCTCTTTCCATCTCTCCTCTGTCCTGGGAGTCTTTTAAACCCTCAAAGACGATGTCTGAGAGAGAAGGAAGGGTGTTCAGGGTCCTTTGACAGGGAGCTTCCCCACCCCCCCCCCCCCCCCCCCCCCCCCGCCTCCCCCGACCCTGAACCGGAAGGTGGCGATAGGGGGCAGTGGCAGCCTGGGAGTAACTTCCAGAAGTAGACTGCCAGAGAGAGAGAGAGAGAGAGACTTTCTCTCTCTCTCTCTCTCTTTCTCTCTTTCTGCAGAGCAAGCCAGGGTCAGCAGCAGCCCAAAGCCACAAAAACTGACTTTAAAAGTCCTCCTAAGAGCTGCGTCTTTCGACTTCCCAAAACAATCCCGCCTTGTGCCCCAGGACACGGCGCGAGTTACACACTTAAAGCAGTTTCCACAGAACCGCATTCAGTTGGTTTTAAACTCTGGGGAAAGCTGGCAGCCTCTTTGTTTTTTTTTTTTTTTAAAAAACTAGTTAGAGGGACAATTAAACCTTTATGGGCCCCAGAATGTACCTATGCAGACATAAATAAGGATCATTCTTCATCACCAGAGAGAATCCACTTTCTGGCAACAGAGATATTTTTCTGCCATCGTAGGACAGAGCTGTGCTCATACACCTGAGAGCCTTTATGATGAGGGCAGGTGATGGGGGCGGTCAGCATGGGCAGAGGTAGAAACTTTGACCATAAGTTCTCAAAATGGACACATAGCAGGCCTTGGGCTTAGCCAGTCTTAAATAAATCACAAACTCCCAAAGCCTTTCCAGAAAGCAGCCCAGATTTTAGGCCAAGAAAACTCGTCTTACTGCCCTCCCACCCCACCCCCTTGTGTTACTTTGGGCCAAAATGGTCCATTTGTCAAAGAGTCCTGACTCTTTTATTCCCACTCTTACAACACAATACAATGCATTCACGTATTTACAGTGCAGTGTCCTTGAATGGTCGGATGGCTTTTTTTTTTTTTTAATCCAATAATATCATTAAATGCACCAGGGGGCTAACTTCTTAAAGGAACCTTTGAGTAAACTCTTTTGTTAAGTGAATCAGTCTTTTGTAAGGCAAATCATCAGCCACCAATTTGTTTTCCAAATCTGAGATTTCACATAGGAGATTTTCTTCACCAGGCCCACTCTAGATGGTGGCCTGTACATTTTCTTTTATTTTCCTGTCTTTGGTCAAGACAAGCTCTTCCTGAATAGACATTTTTGGGTAGGGATGAAGGAATCTCAAACACTTGAGAAGTAAATCAGTTTCAATCATTCCTGTCATCCATAATTCTCTAGAACCACCAGCCTAAAGCAAAGTATAATGATCTCCCGGCAAAAAAATCCAGCATAGATTTGAAGGCCAGTCTATTTGAAGTCAGTTTCAAAAGAAATGCAGAGAACGGGGCTTTGAAAAGAAAAATTATTGTAGATTTTTTTTAATTGAGGCAAAATACATAGCATAATATTTACCATTTTAACAATTTGTGAGGGTACAATTCAGTGGCATTAAATAAACTAAATTCACAATGTTGTGTAACCATCACCACTATCTATAGCCAAAACCTTTCATCATCTGCCACAAAAAAACTCTCCCCATTAAACAATAACTCCCCCGCTCCCCCTCCCAACACCCCTCCTTCACAACCCACGAGAACCTCAATCCCAGTTTCTGTGTCTATGAACAGGGGATTGTTTTAAACTTCAGCTTTAGTTTGGGCCTTTCATTTCCTTCCCCTGGTGTGGTGGGAGAATGGAGAAAGTGTGGCCACCCTCTTTTCACCTTGTACACTCTTCCCACTGCTGCTTCCTGCTCCCCTTTCCTCCGCCTACCGGGGCGGAGCTGAAGCAGGAGTCAGTCCCGACAGAGGGAGAAACTGGCGAGGGGCTGCAGCCCTCAGCAGGAACAAAAGGAGGTCACTGGGTCTGAGTCTCCCTTACCAGCTCAGGAATGGCAAGAATTTTCTGACTTCAATAGTCTGAGGAAGTAGGAACATGATGAATCCAGTGGCTGTTCTGGTGTCTGGGGCCTACGCCTGCATGTGGCCTCCTGCTGAGCACCTGTCAGCTTCTGCCTTACCTACCAAAGATCAGTCAGGGCTGAGAGAGGTAGGACTGTAGGAAGAGACATGGAGGGCTTCCTTGGGCACCCACAAACTCCATGCTTGGAATTTCTAACCCTGAAAAACACAGGCGAAACCACTCACAACCCCTGCAGAATTTACATTTCTTGTACCCATTGGTGGCCGACAGAAGCACACTCAGAATGATTCACATCCTAGAGTTTGGGGTTTGCTTTGTTCACAATGCTTAGAAATTCTCAAAGGAGCTTCCCCACACCCCCCACCCCCACCACACTCTGCCTGCCCCCTTCCCAACACAGCTCAGGGGAACACAAGACTTGGCTTATGAAATCTGATTTTTAATTGTTTCAAGAACTACTTGGGGACCCCCAGCCTCGCCTTCCCAACCCTGGGAACTGTGAGTCTGCCAGGGCCCCTAGGGCAACTGGGGCAAAGTGGTTTTGTGGCACAGAGAAACAGCCACGGGTTGGGGGGGTGGGGAGAGAGGAATCACCTCAAAAGCAGGAGAGTTGAATTCCTTCTGCTGCCCACTTGCTGGTGACCTTGGGCAAGTCCCTTTACAGCTCTGTCCTCATTTCCCTCAACCTGGGTGGGAGGGCCCTCCAACTATGAGAACTTACAGGAAGAGAGAGAAACAAGGCTTTCTGATATTTGGAATTCTTGAACTAGGAATCCAAGTCCTTCGTTTCCCATCAGTGCTGACATCAATGGAGGAACGGCAGCAGGGATGTAGGGGAAGACAGTTGGGGAAAGAGAAGAGTGGACAGAAGTACTGTAGGTGTGTTTTAGGATGGATTGAGAATAAAGTTTTGGTTGGATTTTCATGAGAAAATATTCGGCAGGTAGGCAAGGAATAAGCAGCTGGAATCAAGGAGTGAGACTGAGACAAATAGATAACAAGAATAGAGTCTGGAGTCATGGTTGATGAAATAGTCTTAATAATGCCAAACAACACACATCAAATGCTGAGTATGTGGCAGGCCCTCGGGGAGCCGTTCACATGGATGTGCTATTACTATTCTCACAACACCCTTATAATGTCGTTAAAAGATACAGTTTGTACTGCTGTATAGATGTATCCCGCTCAAGGTCACTGTCACACAAGGAAGAAGTGGTAGTACCCAGACTTGAACCCTGAGAGTCTGACCTCAGAGCCTTTGACCAGTCTTTTCTTTTTTAGATTTTATTTATTTATTGGGGGTGGGGTGCGGGAGCAGAGAGGGGAGGGAAGGGGCAGAAGGAGAGGGAAAAGCAGATTCCCGCTGAGCAAGAAGTGGGGCTCTCAATCCCATGGACACTGAGATCAGGACCTGAACCAAAGGCAGATGCTTAACCGTCTGAGCCACCCAGGCACCCCTTGACCAGTCTTTCATACAACCTCCTAAAAGGGGAGGTGGAGGAAAATAAGAGAAAAGCAATACAGGTGAAAGACAGAACCTTGGCAAATACCTGCAAATAGTGGTCCTATTCTTGATCAACGGTGATGTAAAATTGATGAGATGAAGATGTGGGTCAAAAACAAACTGAGAAGCATCCAGGTGTATCTAGTGATGCTATCAACTGGTCTGGCTCCGCACGCGTTCAACAGTAACACTGAGCGCTTACTGCGAGCGAGGCACTGTATGAAGAGGCATCACCTGCATTATCTCATTTAGTCCTTTCGCAAATCCACCAAGAGGATGCCCATTTCATAGGAGAGCCACGGGCTTAAGGGATTTAACACCAGCTGGAAAGGGTCAGGATGGGGAACTCAAAGCCAAGCTGTGTGTTTCTGGACCCAGCCCCAGCAAACTCAGTCTTTCCTGACTGCCCCTCAACAGTCACATAGCGAAACCACTGGACATTTCTGGAATGTTTTGTCTAAGATTCACTCCCTTGAATTAGCTTGTAGTTGAGCCCAGTATTTGAAGTCAATGCTTCCGGAAGTTGCTAAAGGGTTGTCAGCTGCCTGGAACCAATGTTTAAGTTTACAATGTGCCTATTTGAGTTAATTTGACCCAATTAGAATAAAGCAGTGAGTCTACTTTCTGGACCCCGAGACAAGCCCAGAGAGGTCCTGCCACATTCACCTCCAAGGAGCACCCTGATAGGTTCATGGGTAATCCCCCTCTCCCTTATGGTGATTGGTTCAGAGAGAGCACGTGAGACAAATCTGGCCAATGAGGCACAATAAGAGGTCAGGGAGAGGCTCCATTAGTCTACTTGCCTGCTTCAGTCTGGGAGGGAGGGTGTTTCGCCTCGACTTTGTGGGGCTGTGGTGGGAGCAAGAACTGTCTCCAGAGACTGTGTCAGTACCAGCCTCACTACTCAGTCACAGGGAACCCTCGCAGCCCAGCCTCCTGCCTAAGATTCCCCAGCATCAAGCCAATACATTTATTGTTTAAGTCAGTGTGATTTGGGGTGCTGACAGCCCCCAACTCCCACTGGAATGTGAGCAGTATGAAGGCACAAATCATGTCTCTCTCCTTACGTGGTGCATCCCCAGCCCTTATTACAGAATTTAGCACTGAGACATAACTCTATGTAGGTGAATGAGTACATGAGAAGAGTAATGAAAAAACAATAAAATGGACTCAAAAAATACTACAGCTGGAAAACACTTTTAAAATCACTATTCCAAGTCTTCTCTCTCTTTTCTTTTTTTTTTTAATTAAAAAAAAAATTTTATTTTTAAGTAATTCCTACACCCCTTGTGGGGCTCGAACTTAAGCCAGGGAGACCAAGTCACAGCCCCAGCTCCGCCAATAGATCCAGCAGGGCGCCCCTCTCTCCTTTCTACTCTCTAGTGAAAAAAGAAGCAAGGGTTGCTGTGTTAGGTTAATGGTAATTTTCCCTCTTAATTAGGGCAGACACGCTTTAGTCCCTGCTGTGGGAGCCTTCAGTCTCCCTTAGGCAAGCATCCCAGAGGGGCTTTGATGCAGTGCCCAGACCAAGCTAGAGAACAAGACACCAGGAAGCACTCACTCCCGGGCTAAATAAAACCAGCATCTGTTGAAGATAGAAATGGGGACTTAGTAAGAAAGATATACAATTATACATTAGAAATTTAAGTTACAAAATATCTCTGAATGTTGGTTAATGTTTATTGTTGGCCATTTTTCATTACTAAATTATAGAAAATACATTGTTCTAACTCTTTCTGCCTTTAGAATGGAGAGCTCCATCTGCATCCCTCTTTGAACCTAGGGCTGAGACTATCCACCGCTTCCCTTGCTGGGGATACACATTTCTAAAAATCCAAAACTGCAAAATGAAAGATATGAAACATTGGTATGTACATCCCCGCACATCGTATTCAAGTGTTCTTGTATGTACTTTTTATGTAATATTTTATTCAAAATCAACTTTATTGAGGGGCACCTGGGTGGCTCTTGACTTCGGTTCAGTTCATGATCTCAGGGTGGTGAGATCAAACCCTATGTTGGACTCTACACTCAGCAGGGAGTCTGCTTGAGATTCTCTCCCTCTCCCCCGCCCTTTCCCCCCACTTGCTCAGGCACTCTCTCTCAAATAAATAAATCTTTGTTGTTTTTTAAAGATTTTATTTATTAATTTGACAGAGAGAGAGACAGCAAGAAAGGGAATACAAGCAAGGGGAGTGGGAGAGGGAGAAGCAGGCTTCCCACCAAGGAGGGAGCCCAATGCAGGGCTCGATCCCGGGACCCCAGGATCATGACCCAAGCGGAAGGCAAATGCTTAATGACTGAGCCATCCAGGCACCGCTCAAATAAATAAATCTTTAAAATAAATAAAATAAACTTTATTGAGGTATAACTTTCATGGATAAAATGTGCCAACTAAGTACACAGTTCAATGAGTTTGGGGGGTATTTATTTATTTATTTGACAGAGAGAGAGAGAGTGTGTAAGAGCAGGAACATGAGCAGGGGGAGTAGGAGAGGGAAAGCAGACTCCCCGCCGACCAGGGAACCCAATGTGGGGCTCCATTCCAGGAGCCTGGGATCATGACCCAAGATGAAGGCAGATGCTCAATGACTGAGCCACCCAGATGTCCCTAGTTTAATGAGTTTTGACAAATTATGTACCAGATAACCACCACCACCACCACAGTCAAACAGAATACCTTCATTATATCCAAAATTTCTTTGAGTCCATTTTCAGTCAATACCCATCTCCTTCTCCCAGGCCCCAGGTAACCATTGATCTAGTCTCTGTCACTATATATTAGTTTTACCTGTTCTAAAACTTCATGTAAATGTAGTTATATAATTGTATTAGTTACATTTATTTATTTATTTAAAAGAGACTGTCCGAGCAGGGTGGGGGGGAGCAGAGGGAGAGGGAGAGAGAATCTTAACCAGGCTCCAGCAGGAGGTGGTACTCCATCCCACCACCCCAAGAATATGATCTCAGCTGAAATCAAGAGTCCGACTCTCAGCTGGGCCACCCAGGTGTTCTGACACTTTTTTTTTTTTTTTTAAGATTTATTTATTTCAGAGAGAGAGAGTGTGTGTGCACAGGCGCAAGAAGGGGCGGGCCAGAAGGGAAGAGATTCTCAAGCAGCCTCCTTGCTGATCGTGGAGCCCTGGGGCTCTAACTCCTGACCCTGGGATCATGACCCCAGCAGAAATCAAGAGTTGGATGCCCAACTGACTAAGCCACCAACTGACCAAGCCACTTTTTAAAATGTTTCTTTATTTAAAAGTATTATTAGGGGGTACAGTATGAGGAAGGCACACTTTCAAGGCTTCTGGGAGAACAGAGGTTCCAGAAGGAATGGCTGGGGGAGAAACACATGGAGGGCAAAGGTATCTGGGGGCTGCCATCTAATACCAGAGACTGGGAGGCTTACACAACAGAAATTTATTTTCTCACAGTTCTAGAGGCTGGAAGACCAAGCTCAAGGTGTTGACAGGTTTGGTTTCTCCTGAGGCCTCTCTCTTTGGCTGCAGATGGCTGCCTGCTCACCGTGTCCCTATATGGCCTTTTCTTTGTGTGAGCACATCACTAGTGTCTCTCCCTCTTTTTCTAAGGTCACCAGTCCTACTGGATTAGGTTCCTATAATCCTTATGACCTTACTCAACTTTAATTACTTCTTTAAAAGTCCCTGTCTCCAAATATGGTCATGTTGGTTAGGGCTTCGACATATGAATTTGGGGACACAATTCAGTCCATAACACTAGTCCTTTGTGTCTGTGACTCAGCATAACGTCTATGTGATTCATCAGTTTTGTGGCACTTATGGGTAGTTTTTTCCCTTTTGTTGCAGAGCAGTAGTCCACTGTAAGAATATACCGCAGTGTATTTATCTATTTATCTACGATGGATATTTAGGTTATTTCTAGTTTTTTCTATTATGAATAAAGCTCCCATAAATATCCCAGCCTGTCTTTTTGTGGATATATGTTTTTATTTCTCTCTTGGGTAAATACCTAAGAGTGGAGTTGCTGGATTAAATGGTAAGTTTAACTTTATAAGAAACTAACAAACATTTCTCCAGGGCAGCTGTCTCATTTAACACTTCCACCAGCAGTGTACACAGAAGTTTCCATTGTCCCCCATTCTTACCAATACTTGGTATTGTTCATCTCTCTCTTTTTTAAAAAGCTGTTCTAAATAGTGTAGGTAATGGTTTCTCACTGTGGTTTTAATTTGCCTTCCTTGATGGCTAATAATGTTGAGCATCTTTTCCTGTGCTTATTTATCACCTGGATGTCTCCTTTGGTGAAGTGTCCATTCAAAGCTTTTGCTCGTTTTTAAAATTGGGTTGTTTTCTTATTATTGAGTTATAAGAGCTCTTTACATATTTACAGCTCTTTACAACTTCTTTATCAGCTAAATGATTTGCATAAGTTTTTCTCCAAGTCTTTGGCTTTTCATTCTCCTAAAGATTTTATTTATTTAACAGAGAGAGAGAGAGAGAGCACGCACAAGTAGACAGAGCGGCAGACAGAGGGAGAGAGAGAGAAGCAGGCTCTCCATCGAGCAGGGAGCCTGATGCAGGGCTTGATCCCAGGACCCTGTGATCATGACCTGAGCTAAAGGCAGCCACTTAAATGACTGCGCCACTCAGGCACCCCGGGTTTTCGTTCTCCTAATAGCAGAAGTCTCTCATAGTGCAGAAGTTTTTCATTTTGATTAAGTCTGGTTTATCAGTTTTTCTTTAAGGATCATGCTTATCTTAAATAAAGACAGTTTTACTTCTTCCTTCCCAATATAAATGCCTATTTTTTTCTTGCCTCATTGCATAGGCTAAAACCTCTAATACTATGTTGAATAGAAGTGATGTGAGTAGTATCCTTTATCTTGCTCTTCATCTTAGAGGGAAAGCAATCAGTCTCACTATTAGATATGATTTTAGCCATAGGTTTTTTTCTTTTTTAAAAGATTTTAGTTAGTTATTTAACAGAAAGGGGGGAAGGGGAGAACAAGCAGGGGGAGCTGCAAACAGATGAAGAGGGAGAAACAGGCAGGGAGCCCAATGTGGGGCTCCATTCTAGGACCCTGGGATCATGATCTGAGCCAAAGGCAGACACTTAATTGAGCCACCCAGGTGCCCTTAGCATAGGTTTTTCATGGATGGTCTTGATCAGATTTAGGAAGTTCCTTTCTATGACTAGTTTGCTTAGCTTTTAATCAGGAATGGATGTTGGTTTGTTTCTCTATTTCTTTCTTTCTTTCTTTTTTAAGAAACAGAGAAGGCAAGATGGGGGTGGAGGAGCAGAGGGAGAGGGAGAGCAAGAAACTTAAGCAGGCTCCATGCCCACCACAGAGCCCACCACAGGCTCCATCTCATAGCCCTGAGATCATTACTTGAGTTGAAATGAAGAGTTGGATGCTTAACTGACTGAGCCACCCAGGCACCCCTGGATATTGTATTTTTGTCAAAAGTTTTTTTCATCTGCTAAGATAGATACTCATTTGGTTTTTCTTTCTTATTTTGTTAATATAGTGAAGTATATTGATTTTCAAATGTTAAGTCAAACTTGCGTGCCTAGAATAAACCCCACTTGGTCATGATGTATTTTATCTTTTTATGTACTGTTGGATTTGATTAGCTAGAATTTTGTTTGAAATTTCTCTATGTTAGTGAGGGTTGTTGGTCTGTAGTTTTCTTTTCTTATAAATGTTTGTCTCATTTCAGTATCAGAGTAATACTGGCCTTAGAATGAGTTGGGAGGTTTCTATCCCCTTCCATTTTCTGAGTTTGTATTTGGTATTTTTTTCCTCCTTTAATATTTGTCAAATTTACCAGTTAAGTTGCCTAAGCCTGGAGTTCTCATTAAGGAAAAATTTTAAGTTAGAAATTCAATTTAAATACTATTCAGGTTATCGATTCTTACAAAATGAGTTTTGGTAGTTTATCTTTCAAGGAATTTGTCCATTGCATCTAAATTGTCTAATGTATTGGTATTCTTTGTTCACTGTTGACATTGACAAAGTTTTTTATAATATTCTCTTATTATCCTTTTTTTAAAACAGTAAAATCTATAGTGAGGTCATTACTGATATTGGTCATTTGTGTCTCCTCTTTTTCTTCCTGATCCATGTGGCTAAAGGTTCAGAAGTTTTATTGATTTCCCCTTTATGAACTATCTTTTGGCTTCATTGATCTTCTTCATTGTTTTGCTGTAGTCTATGTCATTAATTTCTGCTCTGATCTTTGCTTTTTTATTTCTTCGGCTTCATTTGCTTTTCTTCTTCTAGTTCTTCAGGTAGAAGCTGAGATTATTGACTTGAGACCTTTCAAATACTCATTTAGTAGAGTCCCACAAATTTTGGTAGGTTGAATTTTCATCTTCATTCCATTCAACATACATTTGGGGTTTCCCTTTTGTATTTTTATTCCACCATGGCTTATTTAGAAGGGTGTTGTCTAGTTTCAAAATATTTGGAGATTTTCCAGGAATCTTTTTGTTATTAACTTCTAACTTAATTCCACTGTGATGAGAGGACATATTTTTTGTGACTTGAGCCTTTTAACATTTATTGTGACTTCTTTTATGGCCCATAATATGGCCTATTTTGGTAAATGTTCCATGTGTGTTTCAAAAGAATGTGCCTTCTGCTGTTGTTGAATGGAGTGTTCTATAAATATCAATTCGGTCAAGTTGATTGATGGTGCCGCTTACCTTCTATACCCTTGATTATGTTCTACCTATCAATATCATTTATTAAGCAGAAGTGTTAAAATCTCTGCTGTAGTTGTGATTTGCATGTTTATCCTTGCCATTCTGTCAGTTTTTGCTTCATGTATTTTGAAACTCTGTTATTCCGTGCATAAACTTCTAGAACTAAACCATCTTGATGAATTGACCACTTTATGATATGAAATAATGTATATATTTTTTGAAATTATATTCTTTATATATGGCAACATTCTTTGCTCTGAAATCTACTTTTTTCTGATGTTAATCTACCTTCCTTCCTTCCTTCCTCCCTCTATCCTTCTTCTTTCTTTCTTTTTCTTTTGGTTCACAAAATTTAATTTAATATTTAATTTAATATTTCATGGACACCTTTCCAAGTCATAGACATCTTTTCTGAGATATAATTGACATATAATGTTATGTTAGTTTCATGGTATAACATATTGATTCAATTCAAAATGGTCACCACATTAAGTCTAGCTACTATCCACCACCACACATAGTTACAAATTTTCTTCTTGTGTTGAGAACTTTTTTTTTTTTAAGATTTTATTTATTTATTTGACAGAGATCACAAGTGGGCAGAGAGGCAGGCAGAGAGAGAGGAGGAAGCAGGCCCCCTGCTGAGCAGAGGGCCCGATGAGGGGCTGGATCCCAGGACTCTGGGATCATGACCTAAGCTGAAGGCAGAGGCTTTAACCCACTGAGCCACCCAGGTGCCCCTCTTTTTTTTTTTTTTTTTTAAGATTTTCTTTATTTATTTGAGAGAGAGAATGAGAGAGAGCATGAGAGGGGAGAAGGTCAGAGGGAGAAGCAGACTCCCCATGGAGCTGGGAGCCTGGGACTTCTGGGATCATGCACCTGAGCTGAAGGCAGTCACCTAACCAACTGAGCCACCCAGGCACCCAAGAACTCTTTTTTGAAAGATCTGTTTACTTATTTTAGAGAGGAGGGTAGTGAGGGGAGAAGGAGAGAGAGAATCCTAAGCAGACTCCCTGCTGAGCATGAAGCCTGAGGTGGGGATGGATCCCACGACTCCAAGATTATGACCTGAGCCAAAATCAAGAGTTGGATGCTCAACCAACTGAGCCATTCAGGTGCCCCCTGTGTTGAGAACTTTTAAGATCCACTCTCTAAACAACTTTCAAATATACAGTACAGTACTAACTATAGTCACCATACTGTACCATACATTCCCAAGTCCATCTTTCTTATTTGTGTTAGCATGGTACACCTTTTTTCACCCTTCCACTTTTTGACACATCTGTGTCTTTATATTTAAAGTGTGTTTCTTGGACATGTGCAGAAATCTTTATAGTCTAGGGCCTATTTCCCTGTAGCAGCTCCATATTGGTAGGGAAGGAGAAAGTGCCTCCGGATCCTTTCAGGATTAATTTATTCAAAAGAAAAAACAGAAGAATACTCAATATGCAAAAATCTTGTCAAGAAAACGAAGGAAAACCACAGAACATGCCAAAGGGCAGACCTCCATTCGGAAGATGTCCCACAGGAGGTGGAAGGAAACTCTCAACCTTCCAAAGAAGGTGTAGGCTGGGAAGCAGAAGGAAATCTTAAAGGAGGGCCGACCCAGGCTGGCCAGGGGTTTAAAGAGGACACTCCTGTGAGGCATTTGGACCCTGAAGAAATGGTAAGAGGAGTAGATGAGTTGGAAAGGCTTAGGGAAAAGATAAGAAGAGTAAGAAACAAGTTTGTGATGATCGGAAGCAAAGACATTCGCACAGACGTCCTTACCCTGTGTGATTTAGGCCTTGAATTCCTTTTTTGTCTGATATTAAAATCTGGCCTCTTCTTTCTTTCTGTTAGCATTTTCTGATGTATCTTTGACCTTCGTTTTACTTTAGTCATATGGTGGAATTTTGTTTTAGGTAGCTTCCCTGTTACCACCATCTCACTGGATTTTGTATTTTTGACCCATTCTCCAAGTCTGTTTATCAATTGGAAAGTTTCTCACATTTGCATGAAAATACATTCTTTGTATATTGTAAAGTCATAACAGGTTACAAAGCGACTTATTGAGTCGCATACATAGAATTAAATCCCAAATTTGAGTTCATGTGTGTTACACATACAGACATATATCAAAAATGTAACTGTTTATTTCTGTGTGGCATGAGCTTTTTTCTTTTTGCTTATTGTGTTTTTTCATGAGCACATGTCACACACATACAAAGAATGAAAGTTTTATAAGTAAGAGTTAAATAATTTGCGACCAGCTTATAAGGGCAATGGGAGCAACTAAAATCTTGATGGAAGAACTATTAAAAAAATATGAACTTCAAGTTACCTCTGGATCTCTTAGCCAGAGGAATAAAACTGGCAATTAATACAGGGGGAAAAAAAAAAGGTGTGTTTCCTTTGCCCAAGGTCATCCAGCTTGTGTCTCACAGTGGTGGAGGCAGGATTATAAACCCAGGCAGGCTGTCTCTAATCCATTCTCTTGACCTCAATGATATATGATCTCTTAAAGGCTGTCTTGAACCCATCTACTTTTCTTCATCTCCAACACTCTGTCCCTACTTGAGACCATTTATCTCCCAGATACCTACATCAGGGCAGAATGGAAAACTTTTCCTCTACCCTTTTAGGTTCAGTAACTAGGACCTGTGAATTAAATTGACAAAAGACAGATTAGCGAGAGAAAAGACAGATTTTTATATGAGTACTAGGCAGTTAGAATTTGGGAGCTTACCAACTTAGTAAGAGAAGCGGAGGAGGAGAGCATACTTACAAGGAAAGAAAACGACTTTTAGAGGAGATAAATGGGCCCACAGGAGAACAGATGAGAAGTATTATTAGTAGTTTTGTGATAGTGTCTGGGTTTATTTCCCTAGTTGCTCCTGAGGAAGGGGTTTAGGACAATTGAGTTATTTGGGGGGACCTTGCTTTTATATAAAGGAGTTCAGGGAAAAGCCTATTTCAGCTCAAAATAATTTCACGCAGACTGCTTTACCTACAACAGCCCCTGGCTCATCTCCCTGCTTTCTCTCTTACTCTCTCCAGTCCCTTCTACTTGCTTGTTACTATAGTGATCATTTCAAAAGGTAGATAGGACTCTCTTGATCTGATGACCGCCCCCATTCTTCTCCCTGCTTTGGATGTTCCCCATAGCTCCAGTGGTGAAAATCCAAGCCCCTGACAAGGTGTGCAAGGTCCTGCTGCTCTGCCCTGCCCCTCGAAGCCCACTGATCCCTTCTCTCACTGAACTATTAACCCAGGCCTGCCTGAGGGCTCCTCCACCAAAGGCATTTGCATATGCTGATCCACCTGGCCACTTGGCTGAGGCAACTCCCCCTTCTTCCCTCTGTCTTATACTGCAAAACCTCATTTCCCCAGGAAGTCCCGCTTGGTAAAGGTAATTTGGACAAGGTAATTCCTTGTCCTTGGACAGGGTAATTCTCCCCAGTGTAAGCTTTCTGAACCCCATGACTTTACCTTTCCAGCATTGGGTGAAGTGGCCATGGGTGGGACCCTGGCAGGGCAGAGACCTTATAGACACATATATCTGTGTTACTAGTGACTTGAGCACATCTGGGACACAGTGGACGCTCAGAACATCTGTTATGAGTGGATATGGAAATGAGGCATCCAAGAAAAGAAAGGCCAGCTGAGGGATGAGGTGAGGCTTAGGGCAGGACTTCCAAACTCTTACTGGGTGGAGATACCCTTAGCATCTGGAGAAGACAAAGGATCCCTGCTTAGAACCATCTTTTTGAAACATTTAAAATAATAATATATTGCATTGCCAAGGGAGTATGACTATTGAAACACAAATATCAAAATATAAAAATACAGACACATTTGTGATTAAAAATAAATAAAGAAAGAAAGTGTGTTTCTTATAAGCACCATATAATTTGGCCTTGCTTTCTTATCCAATGTGATGATCTCTGCCTTTTAATTAAAGCATTTGGGCTTTTTTTTTTTTCCAACTCAGAGAAATACAGGGATTTTTTTGTTGTTGTTGTTTTTGTTTGATTTGGTTTGGTTTTAATTGTGGCAAAATACACATCACAGAATTTGACATCTTAACCATTTTAAGTACACAGTTCAGTAATGTTAACAGTGTCGTACTGTTGGGCAAACACTCTCCAGGACCTTTTCATCTTGCAAAACTGGAAACTCGTTACCCATAAGCAGTAAGTCCTTGTTTTCCCCTCCCCCAACCCCAGGCAAGCCGCATTCTACTTTCTATATCTATTTCTATTAATTTGCCTACTCTAGTAGCCACCTATACGTGAAACTGTACAGTTGAGACCACTTGTTTTTAATGTGGTTATTGGTATGGTTAAATTTAAGTCTATCATCTTGTTTCTTTTAAATTTGTTCACCTTTTGGTTCCTTTTTTTCTCTTTCTCTGCCTTCTTTTCAACTGCATATTTTTTATGATTCTGTTTTATTTCCTTTGTTGGCCTTAGTAGCTATAATTCTGTTTTATTATTTCGTTGGCTGCTTTAGGGTTCATGGTATATCTTCACACCATCTGCTTTTGTTAGTATTCCATTTCACATATAGTATAAGAACTTGACTATGATATCCATTTCTCCCCTCCTGGTCTTTATGCTTTTGTTGTCATACCTTTTCACTCATACATGTGTAATAAAGCACATTTATTTGTTTAAACAGTTACCTCTGAAAGATATGCACCACAGTTAAAATGTGTGTGTGTGTGTGTGTGTGTGTGTGTGTGTGTGTATTTCCTTGTGTAGATAAATTTGCCAGTGCCTTTCATTCTTTAGGGGAGACCCATGCTTCTATCTGGTTATCCTCTTCCTCCTGCCTGAAGGACTTCCCTTCACCTTTCTTAAGAGTATAGTTCTGCTGGTGATGAATTCTGTCTGAAGAGATCTTAGGGCACCTTCATTTTTAAAGATATTTTGGCTAGGTATAAGATTTAGACTGAGAGGCGCCTAGGTGGCTCAGTGGGTTGAGCCTCTGCCTTCGGCTCAGGTCATGATCTCAGGGTCCTGGGATGGAGCCCCGCATCTGGCTCTCTGTTTAGCAGGGAGCCTGCTTCCCCACCCCTCTCTGCCTGCCTCTCTGCCTTCTTGTGATTTCTGTCTGTCAAATAAATAAATAAAAACTTTAAAAAAAAAAAAGATTTAGACTGAGAGGTTTCTTTTTTCCTTTCGGTACTTAAACTATTTTGCTTCCCTGGCTTCTCACTTGCACTGTTTCCAGTGAGAAATTTGCACTATCCTTCCATTTGTTCTTCTGTATGTAATGCGTCTTTTCTGCTTCTAAGCTTCTAAGCTGCTTCTAAAATGTTCTCTTCCCCAAAGGGATTGAGCAATTGAGTTACATGTACGTTGGTGTAGTTCCCTTTGGGTTTCTTGTACCTGGGTTTCTTGTACTCATTGAGCTTCTTGGATCTGTGAGCTTATAGTTTTTATCAAATTTGGAAAAAAATCTGGCCATTATTTCTTCAAATAATTTTCCTGTATTCCAACCCTTTCCCCCTAGGGCCTCTAATTTTGTATATATTGGGCTGCTTGAAGTTGCCCCATAGTGTACTGATGCTTTCTTCATTTTATAAACCTTTTCCCCCCTGTATAATTTTGAATAGTTTCTCTTGTTATGTCTTCCTGTTCACTAAAATATTCTTCTGCCAAGTCTGATCTTCTATGAATCTTGAACATCTCCCTTATTGCAGTTTCTATCCCCAAAACTTTGATTTGTGTCTTATTAAAATCATACATGTTTTTAAACATATGGAATACAGTCATAACAGCTGGTTTCACATCCTGGGCTGCTAATTATAACCTCTGTGTCAGTTCAGGTCAATTTTTTTTTTTTTTTTTTAAGATTTATTTACTTGACTGAGGGGGAAAGAGTGGGCACACACAAGCAGGGGTTGGAGAAGAGGGAGAGAAATTTCAAGCCAACTCCCCGCCTAGCATGGAGCCAGAAATGGGGCTCGATCTCATGACCCAGGAGATCATGACCTGAGCCAGAACCAAGAGTGGGCCGCCTAACTGACTGAGCCACCCAGATGCCCCAGTTCAGGTCAATTTTGATTGATTTCTTTTTCTCACTATGAGTCATATTTTGCATTCATGCCTAGTAGTCTTTGTTTACATTCCAGACATTGTGAATTCTACTATGTTGGGTGCTGGATATTTTGATATTTCTGTAAATATTCTTGTACTTTGTCATGGGAGTCAATTAGATTGCTTAGAAACAGCTTGATCCCTTCAGTCTTACTTTTAAGAGCTATTAGGTAGGATCACAGCAGTGTTTAGTAGAGGGCTAATCATTCCCTACTATTGACACAATACAGAGTTCTACCTAATGCTCCATGAATGATACAGTTTTCCAGTTTGGCTGGGGCGGAACAGACTCTGTTCCCAGCTCTGTGTGAACACTTAGCATTATCCTCTAATCCTTCCAGATGATTCTTTCTCCAGCTTGGCGTAGTTTTCTCCCACTCACAGGTCTATCGTGCTGAACACCTGAGGGAGACCCTCTCCAGATTCCCAGATCTCTGTGCAGCTTTCTCCTCTTTAGTACTCTGTCCTGCAAATTCTAGCCACCTTATTCTCCTCAGACTTTTAGCTCTGCCCCAGACCCAGAGAATTCTCAACTCAGAGAATTTGCTGAGCTCCACCTGGATTCTCTTCCCATGCTGCAGCTTGGAAACCCTCATAAGACAGTAAGCCTGGGCACTCAGGGCTTACTTTGTTTTCTTGTCTCTCAATAACTGTCCTTTATTCCATGATAGAGTTTGAAAAACATTGTTTTATATGTTTTGTCTGTCAGTTGGTTGTTCCAAGAAGGAGAATAAATCCAATCCCTGTTGCTTCGTGTTGTTCTGGAAGCAAAAATCCTTTCTTATCCTTTGTCATAACTCCAACGGTGCTGGGCACGTGATTGACTCATTCATTGACAACTTCTAGAATGAATTCATTTTTGTAAGCAGTGATAGTCAAGGAAAATTTGTTTAGAAATTCAGTTGTTGGGGATTGGGTAAGGTTTTTTTAATGTCCAGTAACAAATTTTTGCAATTCTTACTCAGATGAAGACCAAATTTATTTATGAAATTGCATGAAGGTGTTAAAAATTTTTAGAAACACACTATATATAGCAATGTTTTTAAAATGCTTGCTTCATGGGGACCTGCTTTCATTTATTTTAGATCATTTCCTAAGATACAGAAAAATTTATGAGGTCAACACACATATAGCAGAATCCATGTTTACTGACACTACCAGAGTTTTCCTGAATGCCTGGCACATAGTAAACCCTCGATACACATTCAAAGAATGATTGAACGAATGGAACACTTTCTGGATAGAATACTTTTTAACCTCACCAGCCAACATGATTTTATTTCAGTAATATCTCTGTCAGATATACCTGTTCTCCCCTTTTGTAAATTGAGATTCCTTAAGAAATTAAAAATAGAGCTACCCTATGACCCTGTAATTATACTACTGGGTATTTACCCCAAAGATACAAATGTAGTGAAAGAAGGGCCATCTGTACCCCAATATTCATAGCAGCAATGGCCACGGTCGCCAAACTGTGGAAAGAACCAAGATGCCCTTCAACAGATGAATGCATAAAGAAGATATGGTCCATATATACTATGGAGTATTATGTCTCCATAAGAAAGGATGAATACCCCAATTTTGTATCAATATGGATGGGACTGGAGGAGATGATGCTGAATAAAATAAGTCAAGTAGAGAGTTATCATATGGTTTCACTTACTTCTGGAGCATAAGGAATTAAATGGAGGACATTAGGAGAATGAAAGGAATAGTGAATTGGAGGAAACTGGAAGGAGAGATGAACCATGAGAGACTGTGGACTCTGAGAAACAAACCGAGGGCTTTGGAGGTGAGGAGGTCGGGGAATAGATGACCCTGGTGGTATGTACTAAGTAGGGCATGTGTTGCATGGAGCACTGGGTGTGGTGCATAAACAATGAATCTTGGAACACTGAAAAAATAAAATAATATTAAAATAAATATGCAAAAAACATTGGAGCTCTATTTATAATAGATCTATGCCTCTTCTGGTCTTTTCACAATAAGCTCTGTCACCCTTACTTTGTAACATTGTTTGGTCAGATGAAATTAACCCAAATCAATATTTCTTTCTCTATAAGAAAGACCAACATTTTGATTTGGAAATCTTAATTGAAGAGGTTTGGCTTGTGGTCTTGAAAGCATCAGAGTTGCAAAATGCTTTGACTTCGAGCTTAATTCTTGTGGATTCTTGGAGCTCTAGCCCCTTGCCTGGAGCTCTCTCCTGATCTCTCATGCCTTTCTGCGGTCCAGCCAAATCTTGCACATCTTTTAAGCCCAGCTTAAGCCTTCCTTCCTCTGAGAAGCCCTCTCCTGCCACACAATCTCGCCCTCTGCCTGCTCCTTAGAACTGAATTCTTTTCCATTCACTTTGGAGCTCATCAACCATACTCCTTGTCATCTCTTTTGTGTTTATGTGGGAACGTCCTTCTCAACCAGCTCGTGACCACCTTGGGACCCAAGACCCACGTGTGTCTAGCACAGGATTAGTACTAGCAACAACCAACACACACTGAGTACTTAACTTGTTCTAAGAGTGCTTTAGGAATGACTTCTGGTAATCCTCGTCTCACTCTATGGGAATGGTGCTATTGCTACCCTGCTTTCCAGATAAGGAAGCTGAGGCCGGGAGAGTCAGGTCACTTCCCCAGGGTGGTGAGCAGAGCAAGAATTCAAATCAAGTATTCTGGTCTTGGAACCTGAGGCCTCCCCCCTGCTCTGTGCCATGGCACCTGGGGAGTGAGGGGGTAGGGAGGTACTCAATTGATCTCTATTGAATGAAGGCAAACATGCAGGTCTGGCCTCTGCAGGAGGGAAAGGTCCGGAGAAGCTCTGTTCTGTTGCTGTTTCCCATCACCACTCCTGTACTGTGCCTGTTGTTTTAGGAGCAAGAGCCTGTGTGGTCCAGGAGGAAAAAGAGAGGATAGAAATGAGGTGCCTACACCCCTCTCCTGCCTTCCTCCCTTGCAGGCTGGGCAAAGAGCAAGTTAGGGCAATTCTTCTTCCTGCCACCCCGTAGCTCTCAGAATCAGCCGGCAAACTTGCACAGGGAGAAGCAGTAAAGGGAGGTGGGGTGGGGGTGGGCGCGGGTAGCCCCATCCCCAGCTCCCTGGATTCTGGAGCCTGAGCCTCCCAAGGCTCAGTCAATCGGATGGGCCTTTAGCTTGCCGGAATTTGGCCAGATTTACAGAGATAAGATCACTCTGACCCTAATTCCCCAATGTAATTTATGGGCTTGCCTCCTGTGTGCTGTAACACGTCTGGCTCTCCAGAACCTCGTAATTATTTATGTAAACACAGCATCCCGCCTTTGTGGATTATAATTGGACTTGAACAGCAAGAAGTAGGGATTTACATCCTTGGGACCGTGCTGAAACCCTTCTTTTGAAAACTCTCACCTGACTCTTTGAAATCTTCCCGGTGGCTCACGGATAGCTTTAACCAGACCAAAAACAATTTTTTTTTCCTTCCTCTTTCAGCAGGCCTGGGCAAATGTATCCCCAAACACCACCAGGTTTTGTAGGGTCCTCTTGGCAAATGGGGTAAAGATCCCCCAACCTTCCCGGCTGGACCCAGACTGGGAGGACAGGAGCTCTGGGGAGGAGGCTTCCACAGATCTCCTCATGGTCTGTTGGAACATGAATTTTATACCCCCATTAAGAATAAACAGGATTGGGGCGCCTGGGTGGCTCAGTGGGTTGGGCCGCTGCCTTCGGCTCAGGTCATGAGCTCAGGGTCCTAGGATCGAGCCCCACATTGGGCTCTCTGCTCGGCAGGGAGCCTGCTTCCTCCTCTCTCTGCCTGCCTCTCTGCCTGCTTGTCATCTCTCTCTGTCAAATAAATAAATAAAATC
This sequence comes from Mustela putorius furo, assembly GCF_011764305.1. NCBI lineage: Eukaryota > Metazoa > Chordata > Mammalia > Carnivora > Mustelidae > Mustela > Mustela putorius. Next base: position 3,414,559 of record NW_025421292.1, read on the forward strand.
TTTTAAAAAAAAATTAAAAAAAAAAAAGAATAAACAGGATTAGGAATTTAATGCTGTTTGGAAAAGAGGAGAGGTGGCTGGTTGAAAGAGAAAGGTCTTTGCTTTTAATTCATGCTGTGAGTTCCCCAGGAACCTTCGCTGTACATACACACAGGAGAGCCAGGAGGATTAGGGGAAAGAAAATGAGCTGATTGAACCAGATGGTTCGGGAAGCACTCCCAGGAGGCCACTGGGGTGAATGAATCTGCATCTTTAAATAACATTAATTTCTGAAAGGCCCAAATTGTTTCCTAAATTACTGCACTGAACTCTTAGCTTTCATCTATTTTTATGGCACCTCTCCGGGTGGAAGGTAGGAGCCTGCTTTGGGGAAATTCCTCATCCTCAGGGTTGCTGGTAAGAAATCCGTTTCCTAAAGGAAAAAGAAAATCTTGAAGAAATCAAGGTGCTTTGGAAAACGGATTTTGGCAGAGACAACTCCCCCCCCCATCCCACTGCCAGCTGGGTTACTCATTTCCTCAGGAGCCAGGGGCAAACCAATTAACCTCAGTATCCCCATCTGTAAAATGGGGTTAATAATGCTTACCTGCTGCAGGAGTGCTGTGAGGTTTTAATTGGGTAATGGCCGTGCAGCCCTTTGATGTAGTAAATTTTATTAACTTCCAAGGGATTCCCAGAGGCCAGAAAAAGCAGTTAAAACCCAAGGAAGAAGAAAGGCATTGAAACGCAAAGCTCTGCTAAGCTTTCACCTCCAGCTCTAATTTCAGAAGTGCAGATGGGAGTCAGGCTGCTCCAGGGGGAGTGGAAAGCGATGGCCAGAACTAGGGCTGTTTGGCATTTGGGGAGGAGCTCAACTTTCAGATCGCAGAGGCTAAAGGTAAACAAATAGCCTTGCTTGATCAAACCAAGATCATTCTTTGTCCCCCCCTAAGGTGCTTTTCCAAGAGTGAGTCGCCAGGAAGGGAATTATTTTGGTGTTAATCCAAGCTCCTTGGAACTGAATTTAGAAACCCCCAGCTTCTGGCTTCCTGCTTCCCAACAATTAAATAAAGACAGAACTCAAGGTCTGGCCTCTAGCCAGTGTTCCTGAGCAGAGAAGGGGTGGGGATCAGCATGGGCCAGAGGTCAGAGAACACGGGGCTTTTGCGAGTTCCATCACTTACTGTGAGCTGCACCGGCTTAGGCGGCTGGACCAGCTCTGTGCCTCAGTCTCCCGCTTTGTAAAAATGATTTTAATCAGACATCTTTGCCTTAAAGGCCCAAGTAATTAAGATTTAGCATGTGGAATGCACTAACACTATAAATCAGGCTCAAAGTGTTAGCTGTTCTAATTCAGGACAAACCCCTGCTTTCCTTAACTTCTAAAGATTTCAGTTCTTGGATCATTGTATTCCAAGTCAACTCATTCAGCACAAGGAATGCCTTCTTCCTCTCTGACTTCTGATCGCCCCAAACACAGACTCAATGCCCACTCACCAGTCTACACAACTGGGCATTGGTTACAAGGAAACAGCCCAGTACGGTGCCCAAGTCACCCCGGTCTTCCTTGGGGCTGTCCCAGGTTTGGCACTAAAAATCTGTGTACCAGGAACCCCTACTTCAACCCTGGCAAAACTGGGGTGGCTGGTCAGTCCACTGGGTCCTCTAGCTGGTGAGAGACTCTCGTTACCAGTTTCCGACAGGCAGTCACGGACCCAACATGAACACATCCGGGAAAGAGAGGCACCCTAGTGTGGCAGAGGAGCACTGAACAGGGAGTCCTACAACCCAGCTCTCGTTCCTGGCTCTACCAGTATCTATTGACTTCAGTTCAGGCTTGTGGCCTCGGTTTTCCCAGCTGTAAAAGGAGGGGATGTGGTGTGACCCCTTTTCACCTTTTCCTCCAGGGAAAAAGGCCACAGAAATTGCCCAACCCCCAGGAGGAATGCTAGGTGATCTTCAGCAAAAAGGGTCAGTGGTAGGAACATGTTGCAGGGTTCAGCCCCTAGCGTCCACTGAGTCCCGTAGCATCTTTCTCTGTGAACAGTGAACACATGGCTGGTGATGGGGCCATTCCCAACAGCCAAGTGATGTACAAGGTCTTCTACAGAATTCTTTACGCTGCTGTCCTTCCTAAAATGGGCATAAGGATGTCCCTGAGATTCAAAACCTGTCTTTCCAAGGCTGTGTTAGGTTCAAGTTTGGCAAAATAAAGCGCTGAGTGCAAAAACTAAAACAATTTAAAAGACCTGCTCTGTGTCCCTCATCACAACTTCCTAAGCTACACCGTTGGGGTTTTTTTGTTTGGTTTGGTGTGGTGTGGTTTTCTGTAATTGTGTTTTATTGTACAATATGAAGGTAAAGGAAAATATCTGCTGCTACACATTAATTATCCTTATGTTTTGTCTTTGCTGCCCAGATTCTCCAGCCCAGTCCCCTGCCCAGTTTCTCCTTTGTCTGAGCCAGGGAGACGGGGGTGGGGGTGGGGGGCTCATCACAATCGGATTGCTTGGTGGGGTCACTTACTTTTGGGGGAGCTGATCCTTTTAGAGTTGCCCCTAGTAAGAGTTTAAGTTAACAAAAGCGGTCTTCTCATGACAGATCAGAACCTGGCTGTTACAGCATTACGAAAAAGAAAGAAAGAAAAATCACATTTCGAAGCAATGGGAAACGATGATTGAATCAAAGCCGCCCTCAGAGCCTCCCCCCACTCCCACCCCATCTGAAAACAGCCCTGTTTCAGTTTCACCGCTGAGCTCAGCCTGCCTGCTCCAGACATCCAGACCTCGCACTCTATAAATCGTCTCTGCCCCGCCCCAGAGTTGCTGACTCTATGTACTTTTGGGCCCAGCATTAATTCCCTCATGCTTGGCTGGTGACATTAAGATTTGTAACTGATAGAATGTGTTTTTAATGTATTTCCTGCAGGTTACTATTAAAGAAATCTAATTCTTCTGAACTTGCAAAAGGTTCTGCTTCCATTTATATAAAAGGGACGGGGGCTGGGTATTACGGGAAGAATTTCCCTGCAGCCTCCAGATGGATCGGGCAGCCAGAGCGGTCTGGATTGCAGGAGATTGACTGTGCCTAGCTCAGAGCCTGCCTGCTTGGGCAACAGGAAAACTGGGTGGCGCTTCCCGCTGGCTCCCCGGCTCCTGGCACATTGATCTCTAAAATATATGTGAAGGGACAGAATTAGGATTTAACCCAGATTCTCGCATCACAGAGAGCAGGGCATCAGACTCCCAGAATGCATGCTTCCTGCCCATCGGTCTAGCTCATGGCCTGCGCAAGTCACTTGGCCTTTCCATATCTCAGTTACTTGTCTGTGGCTGGGGCTAGTCAGAGTCCCCACCTCCTATGGTTATAATGAGGGTTTATCGCAAACATGGCCAAGAGCAATGGGAGCCCTTGCTAAATTGCTCCAGGCACTTTACACTCATGAACTCACTGAGCTCTCACACGGGTCCATGGAAGAACTGTTGTTAACAACCCCATTCTACAAGCGAGAGAACTGAGGCAGGAGGGGTTACTTGGTGGCTTATGCAAGGTTTGATTTCTTTTTGTCCTATCGCTCTACCTCCCACCTCGAGGCCCAAGTTCTCGAGCGCAGGCTGGACGACGGCTTGCGAAGGGCAATGCTGTGTGTTACACTTAGAGTGATGCACACATGGCCGGTGCACAGCAAACAGGTGATCTAGGGGCTTCTCTGACTTTGCACGACTTTCCCAGCCAGCTCGGGGAGTGGGAGGCACATGATCAGGACAGGACCTGGGAAGGTATGAGACAGGAGGGAAGGGACCAGAGTAGGCAACCGACAGGGGCTCCCAGCTATGGGAAGACGACAGGTGTGTGCACCCAGCCAACCTGCTGGCTTTGGTCAAGTGTAAGTCCGTGCCTGCTCAGAGTGATCACATTAGGGACCCATGACACTTTGTCAAAAGCATTCATGCCGGGGGCATCTGGGTGGTTCAGTCGGCTGAGCATCTATCTTCAGTTCAGGTCATGATCCCGGGGTCCTAGGATCGAGCCCCGCTCCCTACTCAGAGGGGAGTCTGCTTCTCCCTCTCCACCTCCCCCTGCCCGTGCTTGCATGCTCTCTGTCAAATAAATAAATAAAATCTTAAAAAAAAAAATGTATTCATGCCAGATCCTGGTACCTCAAAGGTCATCAGAGCTATGAAGTTTAAGGGCTGAAATATGCATAGGAACTTCTGGAATTGTGCCAGGGCTGGATAGGGGGGTACCTTGGAAGGTGTGGGTCGTAAGGCTGCTATTTCAGGCAATCAACAAACCCAAGGATCAGAATGAAGCAAAGTAAGACTCTGGCCCAAGCAGTCTTTGACTCCACGTCAGGAGCCAGAGGGAAAACCGAAGCCTGTGGAAACATGATTTCACACACACACACACACACACACACCCCTCTGTCCCCCAGCCTGTGACGTCACAGCCCAGACCCTGACATAGTCAAGGAACTGGCTAAAACATAGGTTGGGAAAGCCACTGGCTAGAACAGAAATATCTTCGGCAACTGCCGCTGGTGATGGAAAGGTGGAAATGGAAATCTGTTTAAATATGATGTTATTTTGAAAAGTCTAATGTGAAAGTCCCTATTTAAAAAAGAGTTGACTCTACATTGAAACCGGTTGGTGTTTCCACAGCCATATGTTGACTAAAGGCCTTGGAAAACAAACTTCCTGGTAGATCCTGATTCAAATCACTTGGGAGCGAATGTTTCAAGGTACAATCCCTGAGCTGTGAGCAGAGGGGCCCAGTCAAGAAAAACCCTGCTTCTGTGTTTATGAAAAGGTAAACAGATCCCAAAGGGAGGCCCAGATCCTAGCTGGCTTTGAGCACAGGCCCTCCAGGGAAGAACACGTGGATTTGAAGCAGGTCTGAGCACAGCTTCTCTGGGACCACAGCTGACCCCCCTTCTCTGTGTTTCTGAGAAGGGCAATTTGGAGCCTCGTCCACAAGCACTCACTAAAGGCTGGGCTGTTCCCTACATCTTCAGCACGAAGCCATATTAACTACGTGCATATAAATACCGCAATGTCCCATTTCTCAATGCAGAAATAGGGTAAGCAGAGTGACCTATGTCCCAGTTTGCCCCAACAGGCTCAGCGCCTGCGGTTGTCTCAGCATAATTAAGGATCGCTTTCCCCTCCGTTCTCAAAAGGGCCCCTATTTAGATGATGAATTACAGGGGCGCTATATGGACATCCTAGGTTAAGCGAATTGCCCCAATTTGCCCAGCGGGAGAGCGGCAGAATTGGGATTTGAACCTAGGGTTTTCTTTCATCCAAAGAGCAGACCATGTGGGAGTTCCTCCTCATTTAGGATAACAAAGACAATCAGGGGTGTTAACTGCAAAGCTCCACAAGCCCTTTGAGAGGTGCATGTCTGTTTCCCCTGCCCCTGACCTAGAGCCTTCTGGAAACTGTCTCATGTCTCTGTGCAGGAAAAAGCACACTAGGGGCATCAGGCTCAGCAGACCAAACACACAGCCTCACCAACAACCCACTCTGCTGTGTCTGTCTGCTGAGTGTTTCTCCCAGCTCCTCCATGATAAAAATGTAAGAACTTGGCTTCCGCCTTTGGACCACCAGCTCAGCTTCCGGACCCCGCCTCCAAGCCAGGACCACAATTAGCCCACCCCACTAAGAGGACCTCTTTCCCTTGGAAGGCTGCCATGGCGCCCACCCTCAGTCTTCTTTCCATGGCTTCGGAGACACTGCAGGCTTGCCTGTCATTCCAAGTTCCTGTTTAACAGCTATGTTTCAGGACCACAGAAATGATCCAATCCAAGCTCATTTTTTAACCAGTGAAGAAACTGAGGCCCCAAGAAGTCAAGTGACTGGCCTGAGGGCATAGAGCCGAGCCAAAAGCTGAAGCTGGAAGACCCCGTCTCCTTACCCGGAGGCCAGTGTTCTTTGACGCTTGGTTTATTCTCAGGGTGGCTTCTGGCTGTCCAGTGTGAGATACCTCTGGTCACCACTGAAGAAGTCGTTCATGTGATGAGGCTTGTTGGATGCCTGAGACCAAGACATGTCTGCCTGACTTGGTCCCTCAGACCTTGAATCTACCAAAATGTCAGGGTTAGCAGCAGGGTCTTTCACTCACCCACCCACCCTGGGCCGTTACCCACAAACACACCCAAAGTCAAAGAATCACCACTCCTGAGGGGGCCTTCGGACAACTGGCTACTAGAAATGCCGTCCTTGTAATGAGTGGACGATAATTTCCTTTCACTCTTTAGCCTTAGCTCCCCCCAAAAGACACAGTGCGGGGCAAATGTGACCCCACTTCTCCTACACACCCTGAAAACCACTGCTCTTTCGGTTATTCTTCACGTGATTTTTCCTTGGTGGGATGAGGGCACAGGCCCAAAGTTGAAGCCCACCTCTGCCCTTGCTCTGCTGTGTGGCTTTGGACAAGTCACTGAACCTCTCTGAACCTCAGTTGGCTTATGGAAAACATGGGGAGGGTGTGAGAGTGTTTTCTTCCATGGAGATTATTGGGATATGATGAGGTAACGCATCTAACCACCAGCTACGTCCAATACAGTAAGCATTTATAAACAGTGACGTTAATATTCACACATTTCTTCAACTTCAGACTCTTTCTCTAAAGGCAGCACCAAAGCCTTCATATCTTGGGAAGCCACATCGCACAGGCAACTTTTAGCATCAGCTACGACCCCTGTCCCTTTACCTCACAGAGCTGCTAATACGGTCCTCCCATGACTCTGTGACTCTCACAGATGTGTTTTGGTCCCTCCCTCCCTGGGGGAGGCTGGCCGCCCTGCAGCTTGGACTTCATCCTTCTAGAGGTTGTCTGTCTGTCTTTGTGGCCCATCGGGACCATCCTTCAGGATCTGGGATGTGCAGAGCGGGAGAGACGAAAACTACGTGAAAACCACAAAGGCTCAAGCCCATGAGGCTGCAGCTGGCCTCCACTGGCTTTCTCCCTCTCTGGGTCCCAAAAGCCCACTGAGCTGCCCAGTGAGGTGATCCCTTTAAGCCTGACTAGCCATGTGGATGTTCCACCCACGATTGTCTGCTGAGGAGCCCTTGTGCCCTTTTGAAGCTCAGCGGAGTGAAGTGTAATCTTAGTGAGCCAGAACACGTTCTGATAAAGCGGCCTCCCCGGGCCCAAGGGGCCTCTCCTCGGCAAAACCATTAACATGGGAAGCTGAGCTGGGGCTGAGATTTCCTGGCTGGGTCCTCCAGCCCTTCCGCTGGCCTTTGATCACCGGACAGTAGGACCTCACGGCTCAAAGGAAGAGCTCCCTCCGCCCACCACCCTTGTTTTAAAGATGAGGAAATAGAAACCCAGAGAGGGGCAGCGACTTGCTGAGGTCACACAGCAGGCAAGGGGCAGACCCCATGCTGGAAGCCCTTGCCTACGCTGGCCAGGCCCTCCTCAGGCGGTACAAAATGGTGTGTGGTCAGTGAGAAAAAAGGGAGAGGACCCTAAGGACACTGTGACCATGGAAGAACTGGTGTCTTTCCCTGGAAAGCCCTGGCAGGACCCCCCAAGCCTGCACACAGGCCAGGCCCACTAAAGGAGGAAGGGAAAGCAGCATGTGTCTGGTGAATACCCACAGCCTTCTCGAAGCAACGCAGCCGCTTTCAGGGGCCAGCAGGAGCTCGGCCAGGCTGGTGTGTCGCTGGCCTCCCCAAGGCCTCACAGCACAGGTGGGAGCTTCCATGGGAGTGTGTTGCCCCGGCAAAGGGCTCTGAGGTGACTTGGAAAATGAACAGGACCAGGCCAGACTCCATCTCAAGGCGCTTGTGAGGATTAAAGATGTGCTTAGAATAGTGCCCAACAGGTACCCAGGGCTGGCCACCGTCACCGTTGCCAGGTCATCTGTCATTCCCCTCCACCCTCGGGGCCAGTTCAGCCACAGTCAGGCCACGTCCCCACCTTCCCTCATCTGGTGAGAAAGGAAGGCTGTTCTGGGAAAGAATGGACTCATAGCTGGGCTCCTCATCCAGACTTCCAAACCCACTGGTCAGAGGGCCACAGACACACCCCATGGGAACTCTGGACTGACACCCCCCCGCCCCCAGAGCGGGTAAGAGGTCCGGCTGCTGTGTGCAGAGGGGTCAGGTTGTCCTCTGGCTCTCTGTGCGCCCTCTGATTTTTCCAGAGCACCCGAGGGAGGGAATTCTGGGGGCTGGGAAAGGGCTCCCTCAGCCCAGAATGCAAGCAGACCCCCCCAGAACGAGATATGAGGGTGAGTTGGGGCAGGGAGACCTGGTCCTTCTCTTCAGCCTGGTGTGTGGTTTTCTGAATCCCCAGCCACCCTGCGGATTCTGCCAGGAAAGTTGAGCCACTGATCTGGGGAAGAGGTCCCCGAGGGAAGAGACTCCAGGTTTTCCTAGCTGTGGGACACCTGGGGCGGTGCAGAGGAAACCAGCAGGGGAAGCAGCGGACTACTGCTCCTAGTGATGTCTTGCTCAGGCTGTTGTGAGAAGGAGTTGACCTTCATAGGGCTTGATGGGGTGCAGAGAGCAGAAGCCTGCTGGGGGCCTCAGGAGAACTGTCCTCCAGACGATCCACAGACACAGAGTGTCCACAGTTGACCGTTCTATATGTTCCAGATCTGACTTCTCTGTTTCCTTGGAGTCTTAGCTCTTTGAGGACCAAAGCCAGGACACTTTCTCCCTGTGCAACTCCTCACAGTGACTAGCCACAGGTCTTCACCAGGGATCAACACAAAGGAATGAATGAATAGTAAGCTGATTCTCCCACTTGGCAGCATCCCAGGCTCCCTCTCTCCCTGCCCCCACCCCATCCTAGAGTAAGCACCAGGTTTTAAATGTCACATTGATCAGTGAAGAGACTGAGACAAAGAAGACAGAGCCCCTCCCCGGAAGAGCTCCCTCCTGTAGACACTAAGTGTCTCTCAGTGCGGGAGGTGCCCTCCCAGAGGGGTACAGATGTGGGGAAAACACAGAGGAGAGGGACCTGACTGAAAAGGATAGAATCAGGGAAGGCTTCCTGGAAGAGGAAATGTCTGAGAAGCGTCCTCAGATGGCCTCTGAGCCAGCAGATGTAGGGGGTAGGGATGTGGAAGGGTGTTAAAGGCATCCCACCCCAACGGGGCTGCCTGAGGGAAGGTGCAGAGGCAGGAAGGGGCAGGGAAGTCTGGGGAACCCGAGAGATGAGCTGGGCTGGCTGTGGGGCAAAGACAGTGTTGGCAGGGAAGACAGGGACAGAGTTCCACGTGACAGGTTATCCTGAGGGCAGTAACAACCTCATTGGAGCCTCACGTCCACACAATCCCTCCATCAAAGGAGCAGGAGTGTCTTTCAAGCCTAGGACCAAAACCTGGCTCTATCCTTTGCTGGCTATGAGATGCAGACAAGTCCCTGGACCTCCCTGAGCTCTGACCTCCTCTTCTGGAAACAGGAGATCAGAGCCTCTCGCCAGTAGAGGTCCTCAAATAATTGAATGACTGAACGCAGTGTCCTCGGAAACCCTAGCACAGAGCCTAGAACGTGTAAGGGCTCGCTCCTTAGAGACGGGTTAGTCACTCACTCCTTTACTGATACCTTTGCTTCTCCTTGCCTCTCATTCCACACTCTGCTATCAGGAAAGGAGGTGATACACTCATTTGGGGAGTTAGGACATCTTTGGCTGCGGTGACAAAAGCTAAGATGACAGTGGCTCCAATAAATAGGAGGTTATTTGTCTCTCATGGAGCAGCTGAACACGAGGGACAGGGAGCACAGGGTGAGTCTGCAGGGCTGGGCACCCGGGCTCCTGTTCTTTCTCTGCAGCCCCTGCCCCGCAGCTTCTGGCTCCCAGCTCTTGGCAGTGGAAAGGGGAGACAGGAAGCAGAGAGCCCCCCTCCTCCCTTTAAGGGAAAGTGGTGGCTGCTCATGTTGACACTTCTGAGTGTTCAGGCCACATGCCACGAGCCACGGGCTGGCCATTCTGTGGCCTCACCTAGCTGCAAGGGAGGCTGAGAGATACAGTCTCTCACTCAGCTGTTCTCAACCTGGCCAGAGTTTGCCTCCACCCCCAGGCGACACCTGGCAAGGTCCAGAGCCATTTTTGGTCACCTCTGGGTGGGCAGTGGTGTGGAGAGGCCGGGGACGCTCCCCAATGTCTTCACAAGCCCAGGACAGCCGCCAACCGGAAAGAATTCTCCAGCCTGATACGGGTAATAGCACTGAGGTCAAGAAACCCTGCTCTGATCGGGCAGCCAGAGCCTGGGGGTCGTATTACAAAAGGAAGGGGACAGGCAGCAACGTGGCCACAGTTACAGACACCAGACATGGAGGGTCACATGTTCAAGGAGGATTAACAGATACCTTTTCCCAGGGTATCTCTCTCCAGCAGGGATCAAAGCTTTAAGTCAATGGGCTTCGAGGACTATCAAGAATGAGCCCACAAGACAGGGAGGATTTGTGGCTGGGCAGTCCTGAAATCTCAGCCCCTGGGTGGCCCACCCAGAACCGTGCCACCAGGGAGGCTGGAACCCGCAAGCCTCCCAGGGAGACGGGGCCCCACAGGTGGGGTGTGCCACCTCACCCTGCGGCATTTCCCCCTCCTAATGGTCTTCCTCGGCATTACCTGGGGTCTCGTGAAACCTATTTTGAATTGCATCTGTTTCCCAAGGAGGCGAAAACTGAGCTGAGCGCAGAGGGTGAGAGGTAAGGGGCTTTCATTGCCAGGAAAGACAGCACAGTAGAACCTTCCCAGGATTCACTCAACAGCACCAAATCACCTGCCGTGAATCACAGCCTGAGAAAGTGGCCAGGGAAGAGGAGTACGAATGTGGGTATAGTCTAAGGAACTATCCCACGACCCTGTTGGACCGTACTTTCTCCGAATCAGGGGCTTATTGGGCATCCAAATATTCCAGAAACTGTCCTTTGCACTCCTCCTTTAACCTCTCCTTAGCCTCCCCAAAGAACTACCATTATCCCCAGGACAGAGGGTCGAGAGATTAACTTGCCTGAGGCCACAAGCTAGTTAAGATGGGAAGGAGGTAGAGGGGGGGACAATTTTGACCTTGGAAATGTCTGGCCCTACAGCTCACACTCTTTCCACACCACCTCTAGCCACATGACGGCCAAATGGGGACCTGACCTACTGTCAAAGGGCTGCACTTCCCAGGAGGAGGGCCCACCCCCCATCTCGGTCACTTGCTCCGCTGTCTCACCCACAAACCAACCTCAGTCTGGGGATAAACGTTGCAAAGAATGGCATCATCCATTCTCTAATTTCCAGCTGGGGAAAAGAGGAGCCCAGAGTGGTCTAGTGGCTTGTTCAAAGCCACACAGCGAGTCAGCAAATGACTCAAAAACCCTGCCTCGCGTGGCTTGAACGAATAAACAAACAGCCACGGGGCCACAGCCCCAGCCACCCTGCGGATTCTGCCAGGAAAGTTGAGCCACTGATCTGGGGAAGAGGTCCCCGAGGGAAGAGACTCCAGGTTTTCCTAGCTGTGGGACACCTGGGGCGGTGTGGAGGAAACCAGCAAGGGAAGAAAGGTTGCTTTCGCCAGCAGGCATGAAGGAAGCAGCAATGACTCAAGGACACGCATGCTCCAGATTCATTGAGCAAAAGGCCCCATATTTAGACAGAAGCTCTTTTGAGTCTTAACCACACCCAATGCCGCAAGCCAGCATTTTGTCAACAGGAAGCCCATCCCAGTGATGCATCTTCTGCTCCCTCGCTCTGGTTGCTCCTGGGGGGTCCTGCTGGGGGTCGCCAGACCGAAGGAGCCAAGCCCAGGGATGACCTTCAGGCCTCTAAGGACGGCAGTTGTGTCCAGCAGCTGGGACCTCAGATTTTCCCAGGCCAGGTTGACCACGAAGGGCCTGAAATAGCCCTGAGGTTCTGTGTCCACAGTGCGCGGTGGGCAGTGGCAGCAACTACGGGCGGCAGGAAGGAGCACAGCACCGTTCTGTTGGGGCCACAAGAAGCCCCGCCTCCGCCAGCCTGTGCCACCTGCCAGCGACAGAGTGGGGCAGAGATGTTGGCTCACCGCTGGGCTGTGCTGAAGCGGAGATCCATCTGCTGGGCTGGGAAAACTGATACAGAGAACCTGAAACCTATCACCAAGAAAGCAATTAGACACTACACATAGAGGGACGTTCCGCAAGGTAACAGCCTGCTCCCAAAATGACATCATAGCGGCATTATTCATAATAGCCAAAAAAGTGGACGCAGCACCAGTGCCCATCAACAGATGAACAGATAAACAGGATGTGGCATATCCATGTTGTGAGATGTGAAGCCACACAAAGAAATGAGACTCGACACAGGCTACAACACGGACGAACCTTGAAAACTCGACGCTCAGTGAAAGCAGCCAGATGCAAAAGTCCACCTACTACCACAGGGTTCAGTCTCTGTGAAATGTCCAGAATAGGCAAGTCCGTGGAGACAGAAAATAGATTAGTAGTTGCAAGAGACTGGGGAGATGGGGTAATGAGGAGCAACTGCTAATAATGGGTACAGGGCCTTTTGGGGTGATGGAAAATTCTGGAATTAGTGGTAATAGTTGCACAACTTTGTGCATATAGTAAGAAAACACTGACGTGTACACTTAAAAGGGTGAATGTTATGGTCTATGAAATATATCTCAATAAAAATGGCTTCAAAACACTGTAACTAAATGCAGTGTGTGGTCCTCCATCGGACTCAATATTGGGAGAAAAAAAACTTACAAAAGACATGATTGAGACAGGGACAGGTGAACATAAGTATTGCATTAGATGCTAGTGTCATGTCAACGTCAAATTGAGTTGACATTGTCACCACTGAGTTGTCATGGTGCTGGGGTTCTGTGTCTTTACCTGTTCTCAGCAGACATGGCAGAAATGTTTAGAGGAAAGTATCCTGATGTCATCAGTGCATTCTCAAATGGCTCAGCATTTATAAAATGACAAGGTTCGATAACTTGCCTGAGGCTGCATAAGAAGAGACCAAATTAAGAAATCAGATATCGGGGCCCCTGGGTGGCTCAGTTGTTAAGCATTTACCTTCGGCTCAGGTCATGATCCCAGGATCCTGGGATAGAGCCCTGCATCTGGCTCCCTGCTTAGCAGGAAGCTTGCTTCTCCCTCTCCCGCTCCCCCTGCTTGTGTTCCCTCCCTTGCTGCCTCTCTCTCTCTGTCAAATAAATAAATAAAAATCTTTATTAAAAAAAAAGAAATTAGATATCATCTATTGCAGTGGTTAAAGAGCGTGGGTTCTCAAGCCAAACTGCCTGGGGAAACACATCCCTGCCCCCTATTGGCTCTGTGACCTTGGGCAAGTGACTTAACCTCTCGGTGCCTCATTCTCCTTATTTTGAAAGTAGGAATAATGAGATAATGATAACAATGCTAGTCTCTGTCTCTTGGTGTGAGTTAAAACTGGTGAAGGACAAGGCTTGGCACACGAAAAGTCCTCTGAACCTCTTTGAGGGATAAAACATCTGAAACCAAGTCTAGTCTGTTGCAGAGATCAAACAGACCTTCATACTGCCCCCTCCCCAGAGAGATGGTGGGATCTCGTTCGGTGCTGGGATAGAGGCCAATTTGAAAAGGGCAGAGTCATTAGAAGGCAGGAACTGATGGGTAAACAGGTCAGGGAAAGGGAAGACAAGCCATAAAGGACAGGACATCAGAAATCAAGTCCAGAGGGCATAGGGGACGGGGTGGGAGTGGGGAAAAACTGGGCAGAGAGAGGTCATACAAGTTGGAACTGACAATGGTGAGGCCCTAGACTGAAGGAGAGGGAACGGCTTCTAGCTGAACCCTCCCATGTTCCCGCTGAGGAAATGGGTCAAGAGAGGGGCATAATGGGCTCAGAGGCTTACAGCAGGTAGGGCATTTGGGAAAATATTGGCAGGACTCCTGGTCCCATGCTCTAGCCCCAGTAAGAATCCTCAGAACATGGCTTCTGTTGCTGGAGAAACGAAAAACACCTGGATACTAAAATGATGGGTGTCATTAAAAGGTTCTTTGGGAGCCTACCATTGTTTTCAATACCTTCAAGACTCAGAGGGGCTCCTGGGTGACTCAGTCAGTTAAGCCGCTACCTTCAGCTCAGGTCATGATTCCAGAGTCCTGGGATCGAGTTCTGCATCGGGCTCCCTGCTCCACGGGAAGCCTGCTTTTCCCTCTCCCACTCCCCCTGCTTATGTTCCCTCTCTCGCTGTGTCTCTCTCTGTCAAATAAATAAATACAATCTTAAAAAAACAAACAAACTCAGAATGCACACTGGTACAGCCACTGTGGAAAACAGTATGGAGCTTCCTCAAAAAATCAGAAATAGAACTACCCTATGGCCCATGAATGGCACTACTGGGTATTTACCCAAAGAAAAGGAAAACATGAATTCAAAAGGATATCCGCTCCCCTATGTTTATTGCACCATTATCTACAATATTATTTACAATACCAAGATATGGATGCAGCCCGAGTGTCCATCAATATACGGATGGAGAAAGAAGATGTGACACACACACACACATATATAATGGAATATTATTCAGCTATAAAAAAGAATGAAGTCTTGCCATTTGCAATGACATGAATGGAACTAGAGAGTATGATGCTAAGTGAAATAAGCTAGTCAGAGGAAGACAAATACCCTATGACATCACTCATTTAAGAAACAAAACAAAGGAACAAATGGGAAAAAAAAAAGACAAACAAGAAACAGACTCTTAGAGAAGAAACTGTAGAGAAGAAACTGATGGTGATCAGAGGAGAGGCAGGTGGGGGGGGAGACCGGTGAAACAGGTGAGGGGGAGTAAGAGTACACCTGTCATAATGAGCTCTGAGTAATGTAGAGAAAGGTTGAATCACCATATTGTACGCCTGAAACTAATATAACACCAAATACTAACTATCTTGGAATTAAAAAAAAAAAAATGAGGGACTTCAACTCTCCCCACCACTATCCCTGCTCCGTAAATGGGAAGCTTTTATTGAAGGAAGACATTATCTAATATGAATTGCTTCTAACAAGGTGCCCAGCACCATGCTAGGAAACTTACAAAACCCAATCAAATGGGTTCTATTCCTATCTCCATTTTGCAGATGAGGAAAGCGAGGCTTAACAAGACTAAAAAGTTTGACCAAAGTTGCAGCTAACAAGTAGCAGAGGCCGGATGTGAACTCAGGTCCTTCTTGCTACAAAGACTGGACCCTTTATGCTACACCAGTGATTTCTAGTTGGGTGTTTATGGCCCATGAGCTGTGTGGAAGTCACATTAGAATGTCCGGTTTTTTTTTTTTTTTTAAAGGTGTGTTTATTTATTTATTTGACAGACAAAGATCACAACTAGGCAGAGAGGCAGTCAGGGGGTGGGGAGCAGGCTCCCTGCTGAGCAGAGCGCCCAGTGCGGGGCTCAATCCCAGGACCCTGGGATCATGATCTGAGACGAAGACAGACATATAACGACTGAGCCACCCAGGGGCTTTAAAAAACAGCCCCTAGAATGGCTGTTTTTTAAAGATGTATTTATTCAAGAGAAAGAGAAAGTGTGTGTGCGCAAGGGGAGGAGTAGAAGGAGAAAGAGAGAGAGAGCCCCAAGCAGACTCCTTGCAGGCGAGGGGTCCAGAGCAGGGCTTGATCTCTCGACGCTGAGATCATGACCTGAGCCGAAATCAAGAGTCAGACTGGAAATGAGAAATTGGAGCTGGTCTGGTAGCTCTCTGATCATCTGAGACCCAGGTTTCTTCTGTATTTCTGCTCTACTATCCTAGAACATGGCTTTTTCTCAAGGTCACCTCATTGTTGAACTCTAGGCAGTGAGGAAAGGTAAAAAGGATCCATGCTCCCAGGTCCTCCATCCCCTTTTAAAGAGTTTTCCTGAAGTTTCTGCTTACAAACCACTGGCCACAAAGTGAAGCTTTGGAATTTTTCTTTTACCTGGGCACAATGATGCTAAAATTGAGCTTCTGTTGCTGAGCAAGGAAGGGGAATGGGTTTGGGGCAGCAACTAGCAACCTCTGCCCCAGTCTCCAAAGGCAAGAGGGCATCTTGGGTCAGAGAATGCCAGACAGGACCAGAAATCAAAAGACAGTCTCTGACCTTTATTGAGTCCCTGCTATTGGGTAAGTCCTAGGACCTCCGAGAGCCTCAGCCCTGAACAGAGTGTGGGGGAGGGTCAGGTGATGTGATGCTGTGACCGGGCTCCAGAGACCATAAAAAACTATTCCCACGGAAGGAATTATGTTTCTGCTACTGCTGTCATTCAACCCAAGAGTGGCCAGCTCTTTGCTGTAGGGAGGACGGCGGAGAGGTCTGGAGGGAGAGGGAGGATAGCATGGCTGGGACAAACAGAAAGCAGAAAGAGAAGCTGCAGGGACTCAGGTGTGCAGGGAACATACTGTAAGCAGAAGTCTGTTCCCCCAAGGCTTGGTGCCCCAGTTTGTGTAAAGCCCAGAGTCTGGCAAAGGTCCACGCTGCCTTCTTCAGCCCTCAAGGCCTCAGACAGGCAGGCAAACAAACAGGACACCTGGGGGGGGTGGGTGCAAACACCCAGGAGAGAGGGGAAAGCCTCCAGGGGCAGAAACCAAGTTCTGGATCCCCGCAGGGCCAAAACAACTTGCTGATCCAGTCAATAAGGCCAACACACTGGTGCAGCCAGTGGGGGAGAAACCAAAACCCCAGCCAAATCTCTTATTTAGCAGTTGGTCACCAACCAAAATTATAAATCCACCCCCACCTCCCCTAACCCCAACTGCGGGGTTGTCTGGTGTCAGGAGTCACCTTGGGTCAGCCCGAGCCAAGTCAAATGTTTTAGATCAGCTCTCCCCCACGGTGCCCAGTAGGGCAGCTGGAGCTGGACTCCTGATACTAGGGAAAGGGGCGGCCTCTTCTCTAAGCCCCCAAGCCCTGTGGCCTTGCACACAGTTCCTTTCCTAAATGGGGGTGGTGGGATACTAGAGATGCACTTGAAGAATGCTGATGCCATGGTCAATACACAAGTGTTTGCTGAAGGCCTACTGTCCACGTGCAAGCCCGGGGCAGTGGTGGCTTTCACTCCAAAGGCTGTATGCTTGCAGATCGGGGCCTCTTCTTGGTGCTGGGGTGCCCCCCATTCCCCTCCAGGTCCCTGGCAGTGCTAACTATGGAAAAGTCGGCCATTCAGAGTTCAAAAACTAATTGGGAACAGCTCACGGAGGCCAGAGGACGAGGCAGGGGGGCGCGGTATAAATCGCAAGGAGCGTAGAGAATTATAAATCTAGTTTCATAGTCCCTCTGGCTTGGCACAGATGAAATGTATAAATCAAGCTTCCCTAGTCCTGCTCTCTAGCTCACCATTCTCTCCACTCAAGACGTGAACCAGAACTTGAAAAAGAAGTTTTGTCGAAGTAAACATCAACACAGAAGAAAACACGCACGGTAAGTATAAAGCAGCTTGGAGAATTTTCTCCTAATGAACACACCCAGATAACAGCACTGAGATCAGGAAGCAGCAAATAACCAGACCCCATAAGCCCCCTCGCACCCCCTCCTAGGAATCCCTCCCCAAGGGGTAACCCTATCCTGACCCCCGACACCATACATCATTTCGCCTGTTTTTGAACTTCATAGAAATGCAATTCTACAAGACGCTGTCCTTTGCGTCTGGCCCGTTTCACTCACCCACCAGAGCTGTGAGATTCGCCCTGATCCCTGTGTGTGATTGTCGTTTATTCTCACAAATGTATAGCATCTCGTTGTGGGAACAGACCACGCTTTGTCCACGCCACTGTGGATGGACTTTGGGGCTGGTTCCAGTTGGGACCATCACAGAAGCCCTGCTACTAAAAACAGGGCTTTCCTTTCACAATCAGGTCCCCTGGCTTTTTTTCTTTTTTAAAAATGTTTTATTGTAGGAAAATATCTAAAATATAAAATTTGCCATCTTAACCATTTTTAAGTGTGTAATCCAGTGGCATTAGTTCCAGTCACAGGGTTGTGCAAGTATCCCCACTATCTATTTCCAAAACGTTTTCATCATCCCAAACGGGAAATCTGTACCCATTAAGCAGTAAACCCTCATTTCCCCTCCACTCAGGCCCTGATCACCTCTATTCTACTTTCCAAGTCTATAAATTTGCCTTTTTCTAGGCAACGCATGGAAGTGGGATCACATAATATTGGTCCCTTTGTTTCCAAGATTTTTGAGATTCTTCCATGTGGTAGCCTGGAATCAGAACTTCACTCCTTCTGAATGGCCAAGTCAGAGCCCATTGCGAGGATATTGTGTATTTTGTCTTTCCATTCATCTATCCATGGACACGTTGGCTGGTTTCCACCTTTAGGCTGTTGCCAGTAATGCACTGAACATGGGCATGCTTTTGCCAGAGGACCTGGTGAGCACGAAACGGAGAAGGTCCTCCCATAGCCACTACCAGACTGTCAAGGGAATGCAGTGAGGTTACTATCCCCAGGCTACAGGTAAGGAAACAGAGGAGGTTCGGAGAAGTCAGGGATCTTTCCCAGAGTCAAGGGACTGATGGAAGTGTCTGAGACCACCGCTCAAATCCTGAAATCAGACCTGTGACCCCAAGCCCAGGGTTTTTACACACACACACACACACACACACACACACACACACACACCTATGCACACATTTCTCTCTTGCAACTCTTCTGGTCATAGAAGAAGTTAGAATATTTGGTTTGCTGCCCAGTTCTTGCTTTAGATCCAGGTAGAACATCTTACCCCTGGAGTCACTAAACCCCTACTTGAGCGTTCTTTTTTCTTTCTCCCTCCCTTCTATCCTTCCTTCCTTCCTCTTTCTTTCCTTTTCTTTTCTTTCTTTTTCTTCCTTCCTTCCTTCCTTCCTTTCTTTCCTCCCTCTTTCTTAGCAAACAGCCTAGGGCAAGAGAACAGAGAAGCTGTTCACCCCCACTCAACCCTTAAACTTTGTGCTGTTGTTTGCTTTTCTGTTCTCTAAGCTGCAAGTTTTGTCACATCTCTGCCCTCCTGTGCCAGGCGTCCTGAGTGGCCCAAGGCTCAGTCTACATTTCTAAGTTCTTCTCTTGGCACAAACAACAGAATATCTAAGACCTAATTAGATTTTTATTCAAGGGACATGGAGAGAACCACTTGACTCAAAGCGTCCTCTTTCTCTGCCCTGCCAGAGTCAATTTTGGTAAAAGATACCTACCGTGTGTTGGGCTACCTGTGGTTTTGTTCTGGGAAGCGATACAGTCCTGTCCTCAAATATAGCCCTGTCTGGCTGGAGCGGAGTTGCGGGGGGTGGGGGGAATGGGGGTGCGCAGGGACATAGGTCAGCGAAACAGTGAACAGAGCCAAGCTGAGCAAGTGGGATTCTGATGGTACAGGAGTGCTGCCCAGGGATGTGGAGAGACATGGGGACACCAGAGGCGACATCCCCTGACGTCTCCTGCCAAAGGCTCCAGTCATTCACCTTGCAAAAGCTCGCTTGACCGAGCTAGGCCGCTGGGACAGGGACAAGCCCCAGGAGCCTGCCCAAGCCACTCCCGGGCTCTAAAAGGCGCCGCCTGCGCACAAACCCAGTGGCCCGCAGGGCGCGAGTTCCCAGCCCCCCTCCGCATGCAGGTAATACTCGCCTCTGCGCTGAACCGGGGCTTCGGGCCTCGGGCGGAGCTGCAGGAGAATCGGGCGAAGCCGCGGGCCAGGGGTGGGGGGATCCGCGGCGCGGCCGCCCCACCCCCCAGGTCTCTCTGTCCCCACTCCGCGCCCGCCTCCCCCACACCCCCGCCCCCGGCCGACGATGCGCCTCTCAGGAGCCTCCGCCCCCACTGGAAAATCCCCGCGCCCCCTACAAGGAGCAGCTGCAACGCGCCCGCAGGCAGGCCCGGATCAGCCCGGCCTGCCCGCCGCTCGCCGCCCCGGGAGCGCGCAGCCTCTGCCCGCCTGCCCCAGGGGACCCGGAGCCCAGCCGCGAGCCCCGCGGGCCCCGCGGGCCGAGGGCACCCGGCTCCTCCTCCCCTGCTCGGGCCGGTTGGAGAACTACAGTCTGCAGAGTTGAACTTAAGCAGTTATCTACACATGTGTTATAGAAGTGCCTACATTCGTTCGTATCACACATAATACTAACTCTGTCCTATTTTTTTTTCCTTTTCCTTTCTTCTTGAGTCTTCCTTGATCTCCGCCTGGGTTAAAACCCACTCCCA
Organism: Mustela putorius furo; assembly: GCF_011764305.1. Classification (NCBI taxonomy): domain Eukaryota; kingdom Metazoa; phylum Chordata; class Mammalia; order Carnivora; family Mustelidae; genus Mustela; species Mustela putorius. The sequence continues at coordinate 3,434,662 of NW_025421292.1, forward strand.
GCAAACCCATATCAACAACCTGGAATGAACTCTTGTATTTTTCTCCGTGTTTTTACAAGCATATGCAAAAACTTCTTTCTGCCTTTACATATACACAAATACATCTTGCTAGACCTATTTTTCTGTATCTCAGGAACTGTTATGGTCGTCCAGCGGTAGTATTTATTTATTTACATACAGTAAAATGCACCTTTATTGATTTATGAAGCTATCCCCTTATGACAGGCATTCCCAGTGTTTTGCTACCATGAGCAAGGGTGTGATAAAACCTTTGTTGCGTATGTGTGTGTGCCCAGAAGTCAGATTGCTGGGGTAAGGTGGCCCTTCGGTTTAATTTTAGAAAACAACACAGGCTGGGTTGCCTGGGTGGCTCAGTGGGTTAAAGCCTCTGCCTTGGGCTCAGATCATGATCCCAAGGTCCTGGGATAGAGCCCCCATCAGCTCTCCGCTCTGCTAGGAGCCTGCTTCCCCGCCCCACCCCCCTCTCTGCCTACTTGTGATCTCTGTCAAATGAATAAATAAAATCTTTTTTTTTTTTCTTTAAAGAAGACAACGCAGGTTGCTTTTGCAAAAGGTTATTCGCCTCCCCTCCCTGCCAACAATGGATGTGGCTGCCCTTTCCTGGACACCCAGCAGCAAGACATGGCCATACATGCTTGGCGATTTTAACAGGGGGGACCCCTTGAGGTATCTCCCTGTCACTTTAATTTGTACTTCTTTGACCCCTTAATGAACTTGAGCGCATTTTCACCTGCTTTGGGGCTACTCGGCTTTGCTTTTCGGAGGAAACTCCATCCTCCTGATACATCTTGATATGCTATTTAAGTGTAGAAATTCCCGTTCACCCAGAACAGCTGGCGAAGGAGGCACGAGGATGAATGGAATGATCTAGTTAGTAGAGTGTGCCCTCATTTGTCACAGCCAATTAGGAGCTTTCAAAAGATGAGACCATACGCAGGTATTTATAGTAATGGGACTGTGACAAATAGGAGAAACCTATAGAGAATGAAAAGTGAGTGGGCACTGAGGGCCCTTACTAGCTGTGTGCTACTGAGTAATCACCTAACTTCTTTGAGTCTCATCAGTTTGTTTATCAGTGAAACAGAGATAATGATGAAAGTGCTGTTGACATCTTTACAGTTGTTGGAAGCGTGGCAGTAATTCATGTAAAGAAGCTGGGTAAGCTGATGGTCAGTAAATGCTAGTTAGTTGTGAGAAGCATGGTTTAGACTCTCCTCTGGTTTTGTTTTTAAGTAGGTTCTGCACCCAACACGGAGCCCAGTGGGGGCTTGAACTCACAATCATGTAAGATCAGGACCTGAACTGAGATCAAGAGTCGGAGGCTTAACCCACCACGAAAGCTACCTACATGCCCCTTCTCTGATGTTCAGATAGGCCTGTCAGAAGCCTAGGGTTAGCCTGAATGTCAGTTGACTGCATAGCCCTGGGTAAAATGAATTCTTCAAGTGTCCTGTGGCCTGAGGGATCAGACTCACATAAACTAGGGTTTTGTAACCTCCACACTATTCACATTTTGAGTAGGATAACTCTTTGTTGTGGGAGGCTTTCCTGTGCTTTGTAGGATATTTAGCAATATCTCTGGCCTTTACCCACCGAATGTCAATTGCACACCCCACGTCCCTAGTCATAACAATCAAAAATGTTCCCAGACCTGGCCAAATGTCCCCTGAAGGACAAAATTGCCTGTGGTTGAGAACCACGGATCTAAATCCGCACCCCCATCTGCTGGGAGAAACTTTTTGAGGCTTTATATAGCAAGGGGAGAAACCCCTCCCTGGCTTCTGCTCCCTCTCCACCAGGCAGCCCTCCACGCTTCAGCTCTCAGAGGGTCTAAATGGTCTAGATGGCAACCAGGTCTGAGCAGGCCACATCTGGGTGGGCGGGGGTGGTGGTGCAGTGGGCTAGCTTTCCTATGGATGTCCTTAAACTTCTCAGCCTGGGCACAGGAGAGAAACAGGCATACTGCATTCAACAGGTGCCCTCCACAGCTGCCCCCAGTTAGGAGCTGCTGTGTCCTGCAGACCGACTGGGACGCCCAGTGAGCGCCGATGATGTCACAGAGGGATGACAGACAAACCCTGGTCTGTAAGCTTTTTCTTTTACAAGACACTCTTCCTTCTCTTCCTTCCACCCCACCCCCACCCCTGTGCTGTAGATCTGACCCAGGCTAAGCCATAGAGTTTCAACCAGAGCCACAGTTTTCATTCCAGCCTCTCTGTGGCTGACCTGAGAATCTAGATACTCAGCCCCAGTGTCACATATGTTCCACTCCTGTTTCAAATAGGATGTTCCATCCTCACTGCAAACTCTTCATGGTCCCAGACACAATTCCTTATCTTTCCTGATGCTTCCATGTAAGTCAACACATCCTTACTGAGTGCTGTAGCAAAAAGTACTAGTTGCTTCCCGATGTCAGTTCTTCCTTTCTTCAGTAGTAATAGAGCCCTGGACAATACATACAGCTAAAACACAAAACTGCATTTCCAGGCCTCCCTGGCAGCTTAGGGTGGCCATGTGACTAAGTTTTGGTCAAAACGCTCAAGCAGAGGGTGGCAGAGGACTTCCAGGTGAGTGCCTTAAAAGGGCAGGAGTACAATAACTTTTTGTCCTTTTGTCCTTCCTCCCTCTCTCTTCCTGGAATTTGGATGAAATGAGTGGAACTCCAGCAGCCATTTTGGAACGCAAGGAGAATTTGAGGATGACAGAGCAGGAAGGCAGGAGGATCCCAGTGACTGTGGAGCTACTCTACCTATCTTGGAGCTATAGACTTTTTTGTGAAAGAAGAAAGCCCTTTGTGTTTTAGATTTGTTATCTACAAACTGAAACCGGTGGCCTACTGCCTCTCTCCAGTCCATGCTTCTGTCTCGGCCATTCTCCAATGTTCCCTGTGAGCAGGTTGTGATGAATTCATCTTCTTTCTCTAGCAGATCCTCCACCATGACCTGTCAATTTCTGCACTAAGCACTCGGCACCTCTTGTACCGATCTGTCTTTTCCTCTTCATCATTCTCCACTTGGTGAGAGTAGACAGGATTCAGAGATATGTGGGACAAGTAGCTGGGAAGCCCAGCTAGGCAGGAAGATGCCACAAGGGGCAGGTGGGGAGTGGGGGGTGATAATAGTCATTTGATCAGTTAGGACTTTCTACCCTGTGTGATCAGAGCTGGAACAGTGCCTGACACTTAGTAAGCAATCAAGAAAAAAAAAAAAAAAAACCTGGGAGATTAGCTAACAAATTAGCTTGATATACACACATGTGCATGCATAGATATGGCCTTCATTTTTGTCATTTATGAGCACACACATTACCTTTCTTTCTGGGGACACCAAGTTACAGAGAAAACCATCAAGAGTTTACTGTTGACTTGAGCCATGTCACTTGTAAGAAGGACAAAATATGTATGCGGTCAGCTTGCAACCCAGGCCTGCTACTAGAAATAAACTAGCCCCTTGTTGAAATCACACAGGAAAACTGAAGAGAGGTGGGGGCATGGGTGGCAGGAAAAATGCCTGAGATCTTACACAGCTTGTGCAAACAGAATGACGGGGCTGGGCAGCCCTGGGAGTCTAGGAATTAATAGCCCCACCGAGGCTCCGGGGCTCCAGAGATGGAGCTATTTAAAGCCAAGAAATGTCATTTCCACCCACAGAGGCTACCCCAGTTGCATTATCTGGACGCTCTTCAGCCCCGGTGTTCTGGCAGCCTCCGTGGCCTGACCTCCCAGTTGGCGGGACCACGAGGCTTACAGCCAACCTGTCGTCACTGCTCTGTGGGCGGGGGGATGGGGTGGCAGCTGACCTTAGCCTCTCCAGGATCCTCCTCCTCCTCTCTGCTCAGTCCCCACCGCAGCTGAGTGGAGACTCAGGGCCTGGTCCACACCTCAGCACAGAGGCTGCTGCCTACTCGGAGAGACCAGCCAGCCCAGTAGGGTGGGTCTAGGCCCAGGGTAGGGGAGATGGGGTCTGGAGACTTTTGTCCATCAGAATCATCTCCTTGTCTTGCTCTGTGAGCACAGGCCATTTGCTTACCCTCTCTGGGCCCCCACTGGACTGGGAAATGAAAGAATCTTCCTCTCCTTACCCTGTTTCTGGGGAAGCCTCAGGAGATCAGGGCAGGGGAAGTCTCTTGAAGCTTTGAGAAGAAAAGCACCACATAAACCCAGTTATTAACCTGCAGATCTCTTTCTCTTCCCCTCCAGGCAAGGTAATCCAGGAACACTTCCTCTGGAGAAAAGAAGGCAGGAGGCATCCTGCCCAAGCTCCCAAGAGCCCAGGTTCATGTTCTTGCCAAGCACATAAGGTGAGAACTTCATATGCTGTCTGCTCTGATCTCCCGTATCTGCTCTGGCTGATGTTCCTGCAGCCTAGGGAAGGAGGGTGACTCAGAAGCCTGGAGAATGTTCCAAGCCAGATCTACCCCGCAGGTGTCTGATGTCCAGCGATGGCTAGGCTTGCTTCCCAAAGCTGAGGCCTGGTGAGTGCAAAGCACAGTGGATTTCTAAGGAAGGTGTAGTGGAATACCAGGCACACTCCCGCTTTAAGTCTCCCCGAATTCAAGGCAGATCTTGCCCATTGCCACCACTCAGGGGATAAGGGGGAGCTAGGCAATTGCCTTTGTTGTTGATGTTGTTGTTGGAAGGTAGCCTATGGAAATGAAGACTTGTAGGCCCTTCTCTCCTGTGCCCCCTTCTCTTAACAAATCTTGGCATTTCTCTCATTTCATTTTTTAATTGGAATATTCTAAGCACACTGAAAGGTATGTAGCAGTCAGAACATGCTAGATTATGCAGCAGTACCAAACAAGCCTGGTATCTTAGTGGGCTTAACACACTTCCGCTTCTGCTACGTGTCCTTGAAGGATGAGCAGGGGATTCTGCTCAGGAAATCACTCAGGGGGTGCCTGGGTGGCTCAGTTGGTTCAACAACTGTCTTCAGCTCACGTCATAATCCCAGAGTCCCAGGATCGAGCCCTGCCCAGTGGGGAGTCTGTTTCTCCCTCTGACCCTTTCTCCTCTCATGCTTTCTATCTCTCAAATAAATAAGTAAATCTCTTTTTTTAAAAAAAAAAAAAAAAAAAAAAGAGGAGGAGGAGCAGAGGAGGAAGAGGAGGAAATCACTCAAGGCCTGGACCTGATAAGACAACCACCACCTCAAACATTGTCAGAAGCAAAAGAGAGATCCGGAGGGTCTCAAAAGGCAATTTCAAGCTCTTGCTCACAGTCGTTGGCCAGGGCTAGTCACAGGGCTTCCCCCAACCACAGGGAACCAGGAAGTACAACTCTTCTAATACTTAGAGGGGAAAGGGACCACAAATGTCTGGGGAACAATAATAATAATGACCACAGAATAAAGAATGATATCACCAACACCATGGACCCATGCCACCCAACCTCGCAAGCATCCCTTCACCAATACTGGTGAGACCCTCTGTGCACCTGACTCAAGTACACCTCTTTCTCTGCTCCACTGAGGCCACCATTCTCCCAAACCTGATGTTTATCATTCTCTATATTTTACCGTATATTGTTTGTATCAATATCTAGTACCTCTTTACATATGCAGTGAAAATATATATGTACACATATTACATATACCCTTTGCAGAGGGGTGAACTGGGTCTTGAGCCACTACTCAGCCTGTCCTGGGGCCCAATATATTAGGTCTAATATAGCGTATGTTTTGCCCTTAAAGATCATATAAGTGGTGTCATACTGTATATACCCATCAGCAACTTTCTTTTTTGATCTGCTCCATATTTTTGAGAATCATCCACATTGATGAGTGAAGCTGTGATTGATTGTGTGACAATGTCCACTGTGGATGGGCATCTAGGTCACCTATAGCATTTCGTGATTACGTATCGCCGTGCTCCGAGCATTCTTATACAGCTGCAGAATGAAGACTAGGAAGGGCATCTTTCACTTGGTGAGAGATTGCCAAATAACTCTCCCACGTGGCTGGACCAAGCCACGCACTGCGGGCCGTACAGAAGCCTCTGGTCTCTCTCCATCAGCCCCTGGTACTGTCTGATGAGACAGAGCATCTCCCCCATAGTTTTCACAAACTTGAATTCATCCATCACTCTATAAATGTTTATCAAACACCAGCCATGTGCTAGGTGCACAGCCAGAAGCTGAGAATAATGAAGAAAGACAGGACTGTCCCCTGTCCTCTGTGAGCTTGTAGTCTGGTAGGGAAGACAGATTCATTTATTTGGGAATCATTAGAATAGACTGGAGAACATAAATGTTCCAGTTAAAATTATCCCACCCTGCTACCTCCAGACAGCCACTATCTTCTTTTTTAAGGACACTCGCCTGAGTTCCGGGAGAAGCTAGGCACTTGGGCAGAAGGAAAGGGCTCAGCATCCAAGGGGCCCAGACACTTTGAGACATAGCTCAGGCAAGAGGGTTAGAACCTTGTCCCAGGTGGTAATCCATCAGGCAAGAAGACCAGCGCCACAATGGCTTCTGGAACAGAGTCGCTAGGTAGCTTAGAGCAACACCCACAGTCTGATAAATCTATCTTGGGTCTAGTGTCCTCTGCATTCAGGGCTTCAGGGAGGGGCCTTCAACTCTCCAGGTCAGTGATGGGCAATACGGGGCAGGAAGCTGGACGGATTATGAGAGAACTGCAATCCCAGCAGTCCGAGGGATGGCAATGGTCCTAGGAAAACAACCCTACGTGATAGGCAGGGTGGGGAATGAAGAGTGTCTGCTTGATTTGGCCCTGAACCGCTGGGTAGGAGCCTCAGGTTGGAGGCAAGGCCAGATGAATGCAGAGTCATTTCTGCCATGTTGTTTGAGGAACCTTCGTAAGTTGATCATTGAGTTTAGACCCGAAGATGGCTCTTGACTATAGTAGTTCTAGGTACAGCTTCACTCAGTAAATCAATCTGCTAAATGTATGTGAATCCAGGTATGAGCAAGACATGACTCTAGATTCTGCATATAAAAACATTTTTTAAAAACCACCTTCGGGGCGCCTGGGTGGCTCAGTGGGTTAAAGCCTCTGCCTTCAACTCAGGTCATGGTCCCAGGGTCCTGGAATTGAGCCCCACTTCGGGCTCTCTGCTCTGTGGAGAGCCTGCTTCCTCCTCTCTCTCTCTGCCTGCCTCTCTCCCTACTTGTGATCTCTGTCAAATGAATAAATAAAATCTTCATAATAAATAATAAAAATAAAAAATAAAAACCACCTTCATCAGAGGATAATTTATGTACAATAAAATGCAACCATTTTAAGTATACAGCTTGATGAGTGTCAATCAACGCATACATTGGTACAAGTACCACCACAAGCGAGATACAGAGCATTGATAAGAATCCCTTAAGATCCCTGTCATTTTCCTCAAGGAGTCATTCACTTGCCACAAGATTCAGACACTAGTGAAATACATAAGGCATCAAAACACTCAGGTCTAGTAACTGGCGCAAATAAAAGGGGGTTGGGCACTGGAGGGAAGCATCTGGTCCTAATGCAAATACACTGGGGCTGAGGGCTCTCCAACACCCACAGAGGGTCAGGGGAGGGGCAGGCTGGGCGCCACAAGCCTTGCTTTCCCCCAAATATCTCAGCAGCCTGCAATGCCACCATGAGTCCCCCCCCTTTGGTTTAAAACATTTGGTATTGCCTCTGGAATACCTATATTAAAATGCACAGGGGCGCCTGGGTGGCCCAGCGGGTTAAGCCTCTGCCTTCTGCTCGGGTCATGATTTCAGGGTCCTGGGATCAAGCCCGGCATCGGGCTCTCTTCTTTGTGGGGAGCCTGCTTCCTCCACTCTCTCTCTGCTTGCCTCTCTGCCTACTTGTGATCTCTTTCTCCCTGTCAAATAAATAAATAAAATCTTTAATAAATAAATAAAATGCACAGAAATGGGGTGCCTGGGTGGCTTGGTTGGTTAAGCCTCTGACTTGTGATTTTGGCTCAGGTCCTGATCTCAGGGGGGTCCTGAGATGTAACTCTGCAACAAACTCTGCACTCAGCAGGAGTCTGCTTGAGATTCTCCCTCTGTCCCCTCCCCACACGTGCTTTTCTCTGTCTCCCAAATAAATAAATCTTTTTTTTTTTTTTAAAAAGAATGCACAGAAATGACCTGACAGCCTTTGAAATTTGGGGAAAGCCAGACGTCTGCTAACACATAGAATCAGTTGTCAGATTTGCCGTCTACCCCTCCGGAGAGGGGAAGGCTGCTCCGGACAAATGGGGACAGAGACAAAGCAGCTGCTCGGTGTCCTCTAATCCTTTTCCTTTCTTTTCTTTTCCTTTTTTCCCTTTCCTTTCCTCCCCCTTCCTTTCCTTTCTTCCTTCCTCCCTCCCTCCCTTCTTTCCCCTAGTGAGAGACTGGGTCTTTTCTTTCAGACATCTCAAATAACCACATGGTGGCAGGCCCATCTGAAAGCTGTGGCATTCACTTTGATCCAGAAAGATGGGAAATGATGTTAGGAGAATGAGTCCAGTGGGGCTTTTGGGGGGTGGCGGAGAATACTTGAATTCCCTGGTCACTGGGACAATGGAGGTTAGGGCAATAGGTCTTTCTCTCTGGAAGAGAAAAGACTGCAGGGGTAGGAGACTGTCACCTTCAAATATCTGAAGGATGGCTGTGAGGCAAAAGGGATGGAATAGATTTATGTGGTCTAGCTGCAAGGCCAGTGGGGAAAGCCAAATGCGGCAGGTATTAGCTCAATATGAGGAAGAATTTTCTTTCTTTCTTTCTTTCTTTTTTTTTTTTTAAGACTTTATTTATTTGGCAGAGAGAAATACAGGGAGAGAAGGAACACAAGCAGAGGGAATGGGAGAAGGAGAAGCAGGCTTCCCACTGAGCAAGGAACCTGATTTGGGGCTCAAACCCAGGACTCTGGGATCATGACCTGAGCAGAAGGCAGCCGCTTAACAACTGAGCCACCCAGGTGCCCCGAGGAAGAATTTTCTTAAGGTCAGAACTTAAGGAGAAGAGGGAAGGGTGTGTAAGACAAGTAGTGAGATCTCTGTCATCAGAGATATGTAAGCTGAAGCCAGACACTTTTTGGCAGGAATTCAAATTCTTTTTTTTTTTTTTTTAATTTATTTGACAGAGATCACAAGTAGGCAGAAAGGCAGGCAGAGAGAGACGGAGGAAGCAGGCTCCCCATTGAGCAGAGAGCCCTATGCGGGGCTCAATCCCAGGACCCTGGGATCGTGACCTGAGCCGAAGGCAGAAGCTTTAACCCAGGCGCCCCAGGAATTCAAGTTCTGAGTGGGTCATTGGATTAGTCTCTTCTATCACTGAGATTCTCCAAACTGGCCCACAGCCAGCCCTTGGGAAGCCCCAGTCAGACAAATATTAATGTAGCAACTGTGTGGTAGAAGGCATGATGGGGGAGGAATGAAGAACAAAAGCTCTCACCTCTGTCCGCCATGCCACAGAGGCAGGGTAGGCTTGGAATCACCAAAGGGATAGAAGTTCAGAAGCAGGAGATCCTGACAGGGCTTCAAGTGGGGGCAGAGAGGGCCACGGGGCCGCCCTCAGAGGTGCTTCAGAATCCAGACAGGCAGAAAGAAAGGGGAGGAAAGGTGTGGGCACTGGCCAAGGAGCCGAGCAGGCTGGAGGCCAGGAAAGAAGGAATGAGAACTGGGGGAGCCTGAGCAGAGGAGGCTAAGAGAAGACGCGGGAAACGGGCCCAGGAAGGCTCAGGAGCCGTGGGCGGCCCGCAGAGGAGAGGCGTGTGGCCTGGGTCCACGGTGCCCATTTGGGGTGCACGGGGTGCGGTGGGGGACAGATTTCTCCCCAACGTCCAAGCAGGCCGCAGACCACCAGGCATGGTGCCCCAGGAATGCCTCTTCCCCCCTCCCGCAGCCCCACCATGGCCTCCGGCCCCCTCAGGGCAGTAAGCACTGGGGAAAGACGGGAAAACCCACAAAAATCTTCCAAATAAGACAAATATGTGGTACAGACAAAAGCCGTGCTGGGTGGGATGAGGTTTCGGTTGCTCCTCACTGGGGCGGACCCGTCAAAAGTGGCTTGTGGCCGCAGAAAAATGCGTCATCTCCCCCTCTCAGCAGCGCACATTGTCTCAGCTACCCCCCTACAGAGCCCACGCTGGAGGTTCTGCAGTGAGGGACTAGGAGGTCAGTCACTGGCCTCAAGGTCACCCACATGGTCCTGTCTGCTCCCCAGCAGGGGCTCCAGGGGGTTGGGGGGCCGCCTCGAGCTGCCTCACGATTGCTGTTGCGGGCCTGCATGTGTGTGGTGAGTGTACAGAGCACTGCTGGGCTGTGTGGGAGGATGGCCTGTGCAGCCCTCTCCCCCACCACCCACCCCCTGCAAAAGGAGCCTCTTGAGACTTTGAAGGGTGGGGGTCAAGTAGTATTTCAGATGGAAGAGGCAGCAGCCACCGGAAGTGCCCCAGGGGGATGGGGGTGGGGGGGGGATGCAGGGGGGTGATGGGAGGTGGTGGGGAGAGGCTCTCCCCAGACTTCTGTCCCCCAGTTCCGTTCCCACCCCCACACCCCTGCAGGCTCCCAGGTCCCTGGGGTTTGCGTTCCATTTCTGCTCCAGTTCCATGGTTGTTAATGGCCATTGTTCCATGGAGAAAGACAAAAATGTTTTCAGTTTAGAGGCATTGTTTCGGACTTTCTCTCCGTGGGCCAAGGGCCTGGGATGGGAGGCCTCCCCTTGGCAGAGTGGCCCCAGGCAAGGAGGAGTCCCACTTGATGTGGGAGGGGCGGCCGGCAGGAGGAGATGAGTGGACTCTTCTGTCTGTCTGTTTGCCTCTGTGGTGGGTGTCCAAGGAGGAAGCCCTGAGAGGGGCCAGCATGGACAAGAGAGCTTCTCCCTTAACCTAGCTTTGGTTTTGTCCTGCCTTCTGACCCCTGCCAGCCCCCAGACCCATCTTAGCTACTTTATTTATTTACTTTTAAAGATTTTATTTGTTTGACAGAGAGAGAGAGTAGGCAGAGAGGCAGGCAGAGAGATAGGAGGAAGTCGGCTCCCTGTTGAGCAGAGAGCCCCATGCGGGGCTCCATCCCAGGACCCTGGGATCATGACCCAAGCCGAAGGCAGAGGCTTCAACCCACTGAGCCACCCAGGTACCACCCCATCCTAGCTACTTTAGCTCCTGCCTACTACTTAGGCTCCCCCACTATGAATGAGCAAGAAACTTTCTCTCTCTGGGCTTCATTTCCTCTTCTGTAATATAAGAAGTTTCCAAGACTCTTCCTAGTTCTAAGCTTTGGCAACGACAACTCAGTGGCCTTGCCTTCACATCAAGACTCCAGTGGTCAGAGCTGGCCTAGATTTTAGCTGAGTTGAGAGCTACTTGAGCAGTGGGCTTTGAAAGTAAGGTACCTGCCCCTGCCACCTTCGATATTTTAAAATTTATTTTGTAGTCTGGAATTCCACCATTAGAGATTCACTCCTTTGGAGTCTACTTCAAAAGCCATTTGTGATAAAATGGAGAGGAGGTAACACGTTTTAACACTAAGAATTCTCTTTTGTTTATATATTTCCCTTCACAGTGTTGAAATCATTTTCAGAAATACCATGTCATTTGGGACCACAACAGCTCAGCAATTAGTTGACCACTGGTTGGTTAAGACCCCGGGAGGTTGTAACTCAAGATAAGAACCTGGACACAGGTGATCTCCTCCTAGGAATGACCTGCATTTTAACAGAGGAACGTCCTGAGGGTAAGTATAATCACAAAGGAATGGCTGTCTGGTGGCAGAAATTTCAAGCCCAGCAATTTCAGGGAGGAGATACTAACTATTCTGGCTGGGAATGAGGCTGCAACCCTGGAGGGACCTGTGGGTGTGGGTCCACTCGGCCACACCCCTGCCCACTATTGTCAAATCAAGTAACCAGCCCTCAAGGATTCCCCAGACCCCTTGTGAGGGTGGATCTGCTTGGGCAGGTGTCTGGATTCATGAGAAAAACCCACCGAACAATAAATAATAACTTGAAAAACAGATTCAGGGAGTGTGTAAGGGCAGAGCGGGGGTACAGGGGAGCAGAAATCAGGGAGGGCTGGGGCGGGGTGAGAGTTAGTGCAGATCCTGGAAGGCTAGAGAAGGTAAGTGTGGGAAGAAGGGGGTGGAGGCAGTGGTGGTCTTCTCTAAGAAGGGCTACCTGGGCACAAAATCTTGTTTGAAACTGTCCAGTTGTAATTAGAGACCAACCTTGAAACAGATTCAGTGTCCACAAGAAAGAAGAACAATCGCTGATTGGGGCCCCTAGATCGCAGATGGTTTCTGCACATTGTCTCACTTGAATCTTGAACTAGTCTAGATTTTATCACTCACAATTTTACAGAGGAGCAAGCTGAGGTTCAAAGAGAGAGTGGAGGCTGCCTGAAGTCATACAGCTTGGTCAATGGCGGATCTGGGAGTCAAACCTGAGTCAGTCTGGGCTCCAAAGCCTGCCTTCTAACCACTGCTGCAAAGATGACATCCATTCTGTAACGCAGCCTCCTCTTCCCCGGCAAGGGCATTCTTGAGGCACAGACAGTATCCTTGCTATTTCCTGCAGAGGCTTGTTCTTTTGGGGGGGGGACAGTAAGCGAGTGGGGGAGGGGCAGAGGGAGAGGGAGAGAGAATTCTAAGTGGGCTCCACACCCAGCACAGAGGCTGACCTGGGCCTCCACCTCACGACACTGAGATCACAACCCGAACTGGAATCCAAAGTCAGATGCTCAACCAACTGAGCCACCCAGGTACCCCCTGCCCAGGACATTCTTGATCTGTGCAACAGGCAGTGATGGGGTTCCTCTCCAGCCCTGGCTCAGAGATGACATCAAGAGGAAGAAAACGTCTCTAATACCCCAGGGTTCAGCAAACTTGTCTGAAAATATTTTCGTCTTTGTGAGCTATATGACTGGGGAAAGCAGCTATCAACATTATATAAATGAATGGGCATGGCCAGGTTCCAGTAAAACTTGATTTACACACATATCTAATTTGTACATTTAACCGGTAAAGCATCAATTCATCTGAGTGCTGACCCATTCAAAATATTTGGGGGGAGCTCCTTCCATGTTTCAGACACTGTTCTAGGTGATGGAAATGCCGTCAACCAGATAACCCCCGACCCCTTGGAGCTCACGTTCTTTACTTGTCCCCTCCTTGGTGACCATTTCGATGTGTTTAATTGAGAAGAATCTCTACTGATCACAACGTAGGGAGATTAGGATTTCTTCAATGTGTTTTTAACCCAGAGGAAAAAGGCAAGTCACATTTGAAAGTGAAAGGCTGCCCAGGACGGTGGTAAGAATAGATTCTACAACCAAATCGCTTCTGTCACACACTGGGAATATGCCCTCACACAAGTCCTATCACCCCTTTGTGCCTCAGTTTCCTCACCTCTACAAAGGGGATGACAATACCAGCACCTGATTCCCAAGTCCTCTCAAGCGGACTGTCTTGAGAGTCAACTGAGTGAAAATTTATAAAACATCTACAAGAATTCTGGACTCGTAGGAAACACTTTATAAGCTTCTGTTACATAAAGGAGATGTCCAAGAGAAAGAAAAAAACAAATGGAAGGGCATCTGAGTGGCTCAGTCAGTTGGGTGTCTGACTCTTGGTTTTAGCTTGGGTCATGGTCTTAGGGCTATAGGGTCGAGCCCCAAGTTTGGCTCTGTACTCAGCGTGGAGTTGGCTCAAAACTCTCTCTCTCTGCCCCTCTTCCATTCTCTAAAAATAAATAAAATCTTTAAAAAAGAGAAAAAACAGGAATTAGATCACGAGACAGATAATTCCAACTTCATCAGAGCCCTATGCTGGACAAACACTTTCATGTTCCTTTACTCCTATCTCCTCATTTTAAAGACAATATAGATAACGACATAGACTCTCACTGCTTCTTTCACTCAGGTGGAGTGAGTCCAAATGAAAGGTTCCAGATGAATGAAGAAAAAAAAATACATGTTATTTACAAACCAGGGTCAAGGCCAGAGCCAGGGCCAGGTACGGCCCTCCAGCCGTAGTTCGCTGGTGGGTACCATCGGTTGGAGGAGGTGAGATTTGTACAGATGGGCCAGTTAATTACAGGACAAGTGTCAGGGACCAAGGAGCACTCATTAAGTGGTGAGCGTGCCAAGAGTCTGTCGCTCTTGCTGGTTGCAGAGGAGTGCGAGGTGAGAGAGCACAGGCAGGCTGGGTCCGATTCTGGAGGCCTTCGAATACTGGGTTGTTTAGACTTTCCTCTCAGGAGCAAAGGTTCACACTAATGTTCTCCCCACTTTGGGATACCATGACAGGTGACTCTCATGTCTGAGGCTTACCTCCATGAGCATACACCAGAGTAGACTGTAGCAGAGGGAAACCAGGCTTCCAGTTCCAAGGAAATATCTGTGAAAGAGTTCGTATCTCCAAGTACAACAGATAAGGAGTCCCACCCGAGCCTACCATTTTATTTTTTAAAGATTTATTTATTTATTTATTTGACAGAGAGATCACAAGTAGACAGAGAGGCAGGCAGAGAGAGAGAAAAGCAGGCTCCCTGCTGAGCAGAGAGCCCGACATGGGACTCAATCCCAGGACCCCGAGATCATGACCTGAGCCGAAGGCAACGGCTTAACCCACTGAGCCACCCAGGCGCCCCCGAGCCTACCATTTTAATGGTAATTTCTTCTTTTCACGTATTGTGGACAGAGAAAATGGTTGGTGTGATATGTTGTGTTATGGGGGTCTTGGGAATTTGTTGAGTTTTTTTTTTGGGGGGGTGTGAATACTTCAAATGTATTTGGAACAAAACGTGTCAGTTTGGAGGGTATAATGTGCATCAGTTAAAACTTATTCATTGGGTCACTCAAATTCTCCATTATTCTCAGGATGACTTTTGTCTACCTTTTGGAGATTTCTGACCCTTATCCATGGCCAGAGATTTGTTCATTTTTCCTTGGTTTCTGTCAGTGTTTATGTATTTTGAAACTAGATTAAGAATCTTAGGAATTATATATTTTTTATAAGATTATGACTTCTATCTGTATATCTCCTGTGTTTCTTTTAGTGCTTTTTGCCTTGGTATATTTCCCCCATCTGTTCATATTCAAAATGTTCTTGTCATTTGGTATCAAATACATCTGTGTGAACAGCATAGAGCAGGCTTTTTGCCTTTCATAGAGGAATTTTTCTCTTTTTTCATGTACTATCTCCATGATTTTTTTAGACTTAACCTGTCATTTTATTTTATGCTTCCTGTTTAGTATGCTTTCTTATTTATTTTTTGGTTTTTTTTTCTGGCTTTTTTTTAGATTAACTTTTCTCCCCCACCTCACCCCCCGCCTTTTAATTTACTCTAAGTATTTGGAAGATTTTTCAATTCTCCATCTCTTGTTGGTTACTCTTAAACTTGAGTCCATATATTCTTTAACTTATGCTTTCCTATCAATGTCTACAGCTAATCAGGAACTCTGTCTCCTTGCTTAAGTGTTCCTCCTTCTCCTCCATTTGTCACCTTCCAAGTTGCGATCATCTGAGTATATTACAGTTCCATATTGTTGTTTTTATTTTCACTTATTTATTTTTTAAGTAAGCTATACACCCAACATGGTGCTTGAACTCATGACCCCGAGATCAAGAGTTGAATGTTCTACCATCTGAGTCAACCAGCCACCCCCATATTGTTGTTTTTAAAATGCTTACATTATGCCTCAATAGTTAGTCAGAGTTCACTAAAAGTTTTACTAGTTTCTTTGTTCACCGTAGTTTCATCATCCCACGTCTTCCTCTTTCTTGAATTCACTATTTTTTTAAACTGAAGCACCTCCTCTAGGAATTCTTTCAAGTTATCTGAGGGTGGCAAACTGTCTTCTTGTAAAATAAAAAAATATCTTAATTATCCCCTTCCTACATAAATACTTCATTTCCCTTTGGAACTTTGCAGATAGTGTTCCATTGTCTTTTAACAACCAGCCTGATGCCAATTTAATATTACTTTATTGGTGACCTGCTTTTTCTCTCTGGAAGTTTCTAGGCCTTTTTTTCTTTGTCATTGTTGTTCTGAAATTTCACTGTAATAAGTCTCGGTGTGGGTCTTCTTTTCCTGGGAACATTCTGTCTAACGATTAATTTCTTTCTTCAACAACTGGGAACTTTTCTTTTATTAGTTCTTTAATTATTTTCTCTCATCTATTCTCTGGAGTTCTATCTTTTTGTAATGCTTATTAGACAGATGTCTCTTACCTTTTTCTCTCAGACTTTCCATTTTTTTTTCCTTTTCACTGTGTTTTAGGAGACATCTTCAGCTCAGCTTCCCCTAATAACTAAACCATTAAATTCAACTCAGACCATTTACTGAGTTTCAAAATCTGATTTTCAGTTTTTAAGTTTCTAAGACCATTGGTTGATTTTTTAAAAGATTTTATTTTTAAGTAATCTCTATACCCAACACAGTGCTCTAACATACAATCCCAAGATAAAGAGTTGCAGTCTCCTCCAACTGAGCCAACCAGATGGCCCTACTGGTTGCTTTTTATTTTATTATTTTTTAAAAGTTTTTAGTTATTTATTTGAGAGAGAGTGAAAGTAAGGAGAGGGAGAGGGAGAAATAGAATCTCAGCTGAGCTGAGAGCTGGATGCAGGGCTCGATCCCAAGACCCTGAGATAATGACCTTAACCCACTTAGCCACCCAGGCGCCCCTACTGGTTGATTTTAAAGATGGATTTATTATTACTTGGCATCTCTTGAGGATAATAATCTTTCTTCAACTAAACTGACTTGTGTTGTTATTTATTCTATTATCACGATTTCTTTGGGTATTTCCTCTTCTATATGTTAAGTTTAGAGCTAGGCTATCCAATACAGTAGCTGCTTGCTATTTAAATTTAAATTATTAGGGGCATCTGGCTGGCTCAGTCCATGGAGAGTGCAATTCTGGATCTCAAGGTCGGGAGCTTGAGTCCCACATAAGGCGTAGAGATTACTTAAAACCAACATCTTTTAAAACAAATTTTTAAATTATTAAAACAAAACACAATTAAAAATTTAGTTCCTTAGTTGCAGGAGCCTCATCTGAATGGCTCAAGAAGCACAAGTGGTGTGCAGCTACATGTTGGACAGCTCGGCTACAGAACATGGCCATCGTCCCAGAAAGTTCTATTGGACCGTACTGGCTTAGCGTTTCTCCAAACCATATTTCTATTTTTCCTTAACTTGATGTTCTTGATGTCCTGCTCATCATTGTGTTTGAGAACATCTACTTGCCAGCTTTGTGTTCACTGCAGCCTGTCACTGCTTTATCGAGGGTGAGTGGGAGACAGTGGCCTCTGACAGCTTTTCTCCCAAATGATGCCTCCCTATTTCTGTCTCCAGAGCGTCGGAAGCTACTTGGAGCATTGCTCTGCCTCTCCAGCCCCAGCATCTTGGGGCAAATCCACAACTACCAACTGGTCATGAGGCAGCAGGGAACATTCCTAGGACCTCCTCTGGTTATTCTCAGTCTGCTGTCTCAGGCTTGGAGCACTCAAACCATTCTTCCCTCCACCGCAGTCTTTTCTTCATATGTCTGAGCTGTGGTACCCTTCAGTTTGATTTCTTTTGGAACTTTGATGCTATTTGTTCTTTCTCTTTCAGGGATCCAACACTTCTTTTCTTTGCCTTTTTTTTTTTTTTTTTTAGGTTTATTTATTTGAGAGAGAGCAAGAGCATGAGTGGGAGGGGCAGAAGGAGAGGGAGAAAGAGAATCCCAAGCAGGCTTCACACTGAGCGCAGAGCCTGACTCTGGGCTCAATCCCATGACCCCGAGATCACGACCTGAGCTGAAACCAAGACTCGGACACCAAACCAACCGTGCCACCCAGACACCCCCTGGGCTCCAACATTTCTTATACACTGATGATTCTCTCTTGTTTTCTCATACTGTATAGTTGTTGGTTTTTTTTTTTTTTTTTCCCTAGAGTTTTTCTGTCATTTAGTCATTGGGGCAGGAGAGAGGAACTTCTGCCAGCTTGGCCTAAACTTCAGCAACACTTTTGTGCAAGCATCGTTCTGCTCCTTGTAGACACGTTTCATAACTAACACTTCATTAAACCTGGTGATTCCCAAATTCAAACAGTGGCATTAGAGTCACTGGGGACTCCATGGACCCCCGTCCTGGGGACTTTGAATGCACAGTCTGGTTTCGGATTCACTGGCCTACTTAGTGGGATGGGTAGCAAAGAGACTCAAATACTCAAGATAGGCCACCTACTTTGCAGGCTAGTTTGTGGCAGATGCCTAAATGCCAGGACCTCTAACCGCCAAATCAGCCAAATCACCACTTCCGTAAGTGACTGGCACACTGGGTGGTGTGGAGATGGGGAGTCTAGGGGACTGCTTTCTCCTTGGACCGCGGGAGGGTGAGAAGTTGCAAAAACACACTGGGGATAACTCAAGGACAAGAGAGATACAATGAGCACAATTGAATGCAAGTGAAATGAATGATCGCTGCGGGCCTCTCTCCCTCCCACAGCGATATCAACTCTGCAAACCCCAAAGATCAAACTGGGGCCAGAAAATTCCCCCATCTAGAGATTTTTTTTTTTTTTTTAAACTTTAATTGCTATCCTACTGAGGGGCCCAACTCCAGCTTTGAGGAGATATATTTACTGGTTAGATTTGCAGTAATGATTATTATTGTTACTGTTAAGAAGAATACATTCATTGTCTCCAGTGAGCTCACAATGCTGCACAAACATGACCTCATTTCTCCTCTGAACGGGGCAGGTATTGTTAACTTTGTTTTCCAAAAGAAGGACACAGAGGTCCATTGCAGTCCAATGCCTTGAGCAAGGCCACACATCAAGAGAGGGAGGGAAGAGGGAAGCAGGCCCCAGACCTCTTCCATTTGGGTCCCAGGGCTCTCTGCACTGGTCTAGGCTCGCTTGTCCGGTCAGTGATTTGACTTATCTTACAGCCACAAAGTGGGATGCAGGGGTCTGAGAGGATCAGAATAGTCAGAGTCACCAACAGGAGATCCCATGAGAGGAATAATCATTACTTCTCAGGGAATCAGCCAAGTCGGGACTCCAGGTTCCGCCAGCAAACCTCTCTCTTGTCTGGCCCCCAATTCACAAGCTCCATCTGGGCTGAGTTCTCTCCCCACTTCCTCAACAAGGGACTTGGACATTTCACCCCTGAATCTCCTCAGACCAAGAACCACATTCACATGGGGCACCTTCGACTCAAGTCACGATCCCAGGGTCATGGGATCGAGCCCTGAATTGGGCCCTCTGCTCTGCGGGGAGCCTGCTTCCTCCTCTCTCTCTCTGCCTGCCTCTCTGCCTTCTTGTGATCTGTCTGTCAAATAAATAAATAAAATCTTAAAAAAAAAAAAACACATTCACACAATATTTGTCCTTCTTCCCCATGAGGAGTTCCTGCTGCTAGCATGTCCCTTGGGTTGGTGGCAGTATATCTGGGCCACTATGCTTTCTCTGGGTCTTTACCTCTGCCGTTCCCTCAGCCCTGTCCCAGAATACATTTTGCCCTTCCCACTCTTCACCCTTCCTACCTAAGCTTCAAGCCTCAACGTGCCTAAGAAACCTTTCCCTTGGCCTTCCAGAAGAATCCTTCTCCCTCTCTAAACCCCTGCCACCCTTATTCATTCATTCCACCAATAATTACTCAGGACTTACTCTGTGGAGGCAGGCAATAGGGAAGATGATGGGGATTCAACAGTGAACAGTCAGACAAGGTTCTTGCTCTCACAGAGTTTACATTCTTACGGGGGAGACAGGAAAAACTGAACAATTCAGTAAGTCAAATATTTATGAGTTGTCCTAAGTGTGTACGGACGTATCCCAAATCTTCCCCTCTCCCATGGGGAGATGAGGTCTCCCCATCTTCCACTCTGTCCAAGAAAGAGCTTGCCTTGTCTAGGTATGTCAAGAAGCTTTATATGGCCAGTGGATGATGGCAGGCGAGAGTAGAGGTGCTTGGGTGAGGCTGGAGAGGGAGGCAAGGCTAGCCTACAAGTGCATTAAAGGCCATGCCAAACCCCTGAATTTCACATTTAGATTTATGAGAAGATATTGCAAAATTTTCATCAAGGAGTAACATGATTTGATTTATACTTTATGACAGAGATTCTCAACAGGGCTGGGGTGGGGGAGGCCCAATGTTGCCCCCTGCTTGGAAGGGACATCTGACAACGTCTGGAGATGGTATTTAGTTGTCACAATTTGGCAAGGTGTGATGCTGGTGTCTGGTGAGTAATAGTCCGGGATTTCGCTGAGCACCCCACGGTGAGAGGGACAGCCCCCCTCAAATATCCAGAGCACTGTGGTTGTGCAGCCCTACTTGAAGAAGACTCGGGCTGCCTGGTATAGAACAGGCTCTCAGGCGCCACCAATCTGCCCAAGGAGTCCCTCTGCATTTAACCAGGCCTCCAGGTGACAACTGCCATCCATAAGCCACAAGCTTGATAAGACTGGCTGAGCGGGGGAGGGGCCCTTCTGGTATCACTGCGAACCCGCCACCTGCTCGGCAGGGGAGGCCAAGGGATCGCAGGGAACGGCTCAAAAGGTGCCCTCTTCCTCCATGGTCACAAGCCAAGATCTTGTCATGACAGCTCCTGCCAGCTCAGTACTCTCCTCCTCTTTGACCTCTTGAATGCCAGACCTGCACGGGGCCCCAGATGGCACTCGCCTGGCACTTTCCAGAGAGTTTATGGGTATTTACACCAGCAGGCAAGCCTATCATCACAGCCTGGCCTCGTA
Organism: Mustela putorius furo; assembly: GCF_011764305.1. Classification (NCBI taxonomy): domain Eukaryota; kingdom Metazoa; phylum Chordata; class Mammalia; order Carnivora; family Mustelidae; genus Mustela; species Mustela putorius. Next base: position 3,455,356 of record NW_025421292.1, read on the forward strand.
AATCAACAGAGTGAAAGGGCTCTCCTCTTGCTCCAGTCCCCCAACTTGAGGTTGGTTCTAAGATTTAGGACAGACTCGATTGAGCTGTGGTGACAATGAGAGGTCCAGAGGAAATATCTCCCAAGGAGGAGGGGACTGGTGCCTCCTCGGGGCTGGGGTTGGCCGAATGGAGGGTAGGAGAGTTTGCCTTCTGTGCCCCAGTTATAAACTGTTCTTCTTCCACTTCTATGGGCTTTTGGTTTTATATTTATTTATTTGGAGGGGAGTGTTGCTTGTGTCATGGCGACTTTGAAGAGAGCTGTAGAAGACCCCTCTCTGGGAAAATGAACACTGGAGACAAAAGTTTATTTACAATTCAGGAGATCCTCAGATCCCCTTGAAGCCTATCCATGACCTTGGGAAATAATTTACCCTAACATATCAATGACTAACAAGGTTCTGTATTTCCATCTGAATGGGGAATAAAGCCCTTAAGCCAAAGGAACTGGACTTCTTCCCCATCAGTGGGCTGAGACACAAGCCAAAGGGGAAGGGAAAGCATCTCCTACCTTCTCAAGTCTCCCCATATCGCTGCTGTACCTACATATAAAACTGGGTTTGGAGGTGGGGAAGCACAGGAGAGGGCAAAGGCAACAAGGCCTGTTTCTAGGCTAATTTGGAATCAAAAGACCACCTGAGACTTGACCCAAGAGTGGCTTGTTGGGGCCACAGTACCAGATACTGCTGGTCAGCCCAGAGCATCTGATTTCGTTAATGGGCCAGTAAAAATTAGGGGGACAAAGGCCGAGCCCTAGCAGCTCAAATCAGTCTCCTCAGCAAGAGGGAGCAATCTCGTTAAGAGCTGTAACTGAGCAAATGGAGGACTCATTGCGTTTCATTAACTTTAATGGTGCTCGTTATGTTGGCTTCCAAGGGCTGTGGGATGGGCGAGAGAGAGCCAGACTCATCATCAGCACTTGGGAGCAGGCTGGCTCTCATGGGCACCCCTGAGGCGCCCAGCGCCGAGTTGGAAGCGGCTGTTCTTGCTACCCCCACGGGCTCCCCAGCCCAGCACGACATCCTGGCTACACAGGCAAGAAGCCCAGGCCTCAAGGACTCATTCTTTCCTGCCAGGGTGGAAAAAGACAGGGACAAAGAGCTTGGGGCAAACCATCTCCAAGCTGGGCAGGCCACCTGGCTCCGGGCACCCACAGAAAGAGGCCCTTCCCCAGGGCCAGCAAAAGTCTGGCCCCCACGACAGGATCATGCCAGCCCAGAGCCTGGCCCTGGGGCCATTGTCAATGCCGGCCACGTCCCTGACCTCCTCCTCCTTCTCAATCCCAGACATGTACACTGCCAGAAAAACGGAAAACAAACAAACAGGGCCAGCAGAAAACACATCACCAAACAAACCCGCCTCACATTGTCCTCTGTGGTCGGCCGGGGCCTAGAGCCAGAGGCCACTGGCCTGGAAAAGCCCAAACAGCTCCGTGAGCACAGCCTCCTCCCACGGCAGGGTCTGCGTGGCCATCCCTCCAGTGGTTTGCTTCTCTTTCTCCTTCTCCATCTTTCTTTTCCTTCTGCCCGTTCTTTCCCCCCTCTTACTTTTTTTGTGTGCCTCCCCCTTCTCTTTCTGCATCCATGATGAAATAAACTCTCTAAACATTGAAGAAATCCTGCAGAGTACATCAAGGCCAGAGTATATAAAACCGGTTCAGGATGTGAGCCAGCCACACTGCTGCCTGGCTTTAAAGTCATCCACCAGGGATTCCAGACCCATGCACGACCCCTTAACATCATGTGGAAATCGGCTCTTCATCGTCCGGCCCAACTTTCAGATCTTAGTACTTGTCCCCTCTGATATTCGTCTCTGAGTTGAGCTACATTATTAATTCCCTGGAGACCTTCCCCCTCTCCAAGCCCTTGCTCACCTCATTTCTACCACCTGGAAAGTCCTTGCCCTCTTCATGCAACTCCACATATGGGAATTCTATGTATTCTTTGAGGTCATCTTTAAACCCTCCCCTCTGGGGCGTCCCAGGCTTCCAGCTGGAATTAATCTATCTTCTTTGTGCCCTCATTAGAATTTCATGTTGGCACCTTTGTGTTTGGGCATTTACCATGTTCTGCCTTATATTCTAATTATTTAGATGCAAATTTCTCTCTCCTACCTAATTATGAACTTGAAAGCAGAAATTATGTCATCTTTGAGTTCCCATATCCTTTAAGTTCCCAGCACCTAGTAAGTGCAGAAAGAATGTCAAACTCATTAAAAATCGAACCAACGGTTATAAGAAGCACACATACAATTAATTCCACATCTTGACTTCACCGTTTGCAAATTTGTTTGAGGCACTGGGTTCCTTGAGTAGGCTCTCCAGGGTCGGATTTCAGGCGTTTGCCAAGGGCTAGAGGATGGTATGTTAGATGGCGGCACCTACTGGCCAAGGGTGACATTACAGCTTAGGTCGGCTGCGGAGGAGCAACCCAATTTTCCAATCAATCCTGATGGGACTGGACCAGGGTGTGGAGGGGTGGATGATGCAGAGGAGGCCTAGAATGAGTTCCTCTCGCTCCTCACTCCTCGGGAGCTTTAGGCTGATCAAGGAGAGGAGTATTCCTGAGTCTGGGCCAAGGCTTGCTCTCCACCAGCACCCTGCAGCCTCCTACAGACTGATAATTTTGCAGGACCAGAGTGAGACACCGAGGAATAACAGCCCGGCTGTGATGCCCTTTCACTTTGCCCAACTCAGCTTGGCATGGTGCCTGGGCCCCTTCACTTTGCCCAACTCAGCTTGGCATGATGCCTGGGCCAGCTCTCCACCTAAAACAGAGGAAGAGAGGTGGCATGAAGGGAGAGCCTCTTGCCAGACAAGGGAGGCAAACTTCTGTATGGATATTGACACTCAGCGTAAGCACACAGCGGGCAAACATTCTGACTCCTTCCTTGCAAGTTTTCAGCTTCTGCTAACAGGATTCTAAGTCCTATGGGAGCCCTTCTCAGAAAATACAATAGAAGCTATTGGAGAACTGGGTTTTTTAAATAGCCATTCACTTTATGAATTGGTTCATGAATACCTTGAACTTTGCCCCAGGACCTCATCCTTTCTTTGATCCAAGGTACCAGAGGAATTACACTGTTAGGTGGAGGGGTGGGGGTCCCCCTCTGTTTCTCCAACTTTTCCTCTGGGGAGGGAACCCAGTGGGGATTTGAGAGAGGAGAACCATGGGGAGACAGGTCAGGAGGAGCAAAGCTAAGCCAGCTGTCAGCAAAGTTGGGAGCTCGGGTAGGAGCTGTCCTGTCCTCTGCCACACCTTTGTTAAGGTTTCAACCAGTAACTAAAGACTTAACCAACAAAGGCTTAATCTCATTACTCTGTCTTGCAGTGATATTTGTATTTAGGACCCAAGGAACACAAGGTAGAGCTCAAAGGAACGATCCTCTTATGATGGGATTGTAACCATTGGTGGGAAAGATCTTGATAGAGTGGTTGAAAGAGAATGGGGATTCTGCCTCCTGAGCCTGCTTCCCCCCAAAAGAAGCTGCCTGTGGACGTGGCCCCATCCACCCTGGCCCCTGGCCTTTGGGAAGGTTCTGGCTTGCAAGGTTCCAGTTCTGGGGCTTTCTCTTCCAGAATCTGAGGGTCCCTGGCCAGAGTCACCTCCTAGGCCTCCTGCATCTCTGTGACTTTTCTTTAGTTTGAAGTCTCCACCCTGGCCCTCCATTTAACCCTCCGGAGCCACCAGTCCTTTCAGGAACCCGGAGCATTCTCAGGCTGGCGGGAGGCAGAGAGACAGGTCAAGAGATGTTTCTTGGGATCCCCTTGAATCTCCTTGGGATTCCATGAGCTCACTATTCCCTCATTCTTTCGTTCACTCAATTAACATTCACTGAGCACCACTATGTGCTCAGGGCTGGGGAAATAGTGATGACCAGTATGGGTCTCAAAGGTTTGGAAGACCACAGCCATTATAGTTCAGCATGGCTAGGGCCATCTCAAGGACCACTGAGCTCCAGGCCTGCAACAAGGCACATTTAAGCTGAATCTTGAGGGGCAGCTGTGGCTTTCCAACTGGCAAGAACGTAGCATATGCCAGGCATGGTGTGGTCAGTGATGGCGAGATCAGAAGACAAACATAAGATGTCATTGGAGAGAAGGGTCCGGGACTGGCAAAGAGGGCCCTGTAGGCCATACTAGTGGTCTGGAACTTACCCTTGTCAGGCAATGGTACCCAGGAGACACAGTGAGTGTCTAAATGAAGGCAGGGACAATGGGGGTTGACAGGAGGGATGGATTTGAGGGAGGTTTCACAGGATATGGTGGTTTATTAGATGGGGAGAAAAAAAGAGGCCTTCCAGTCTTGGAGAAATTCAGCTGGGGCTGCTGAGTGGGTTATGGGGCCATTAGCCCCAAAGTAGAGATCACAGGAAGAGGACAGTTCAGGGGAGAGTGTTGAGAGGAATTATGAGTTTGATGGGGTGTCAGTTCAGCTTAAGGTCTTGAAAAATGCCATTGGAATGAGCTATAAGTAGGCATAAATATAGAACTAGACAGAAAAGAGAGAAAGGAGCTAGAGATCGAGATCCGAACATTGGACACATGGCATATTTATTTGATAGAGAGAGACAGCAAGCAAGGGAATACAAACAGGGGGAGTGGGAGAGGGAGAAACAGGCATCCTGCAGAGCAGGCTTAATCTGGGGAACCTGGGATCATGACCTGAGCCGAAGGCAGACATTTAACGACTGAGCCACCCAATTGACCCTGGAGAAATAGCATAAAAGCCAGAAGAAATGTGGGGGTTAGGGATGTAGATCTGGGAGTCTCAGCACATTGGTGGTAGCTGGAGCCATAGGGCCCTGCAGTGTGGAGCAAATTGCCCACCACCTTGTGCTGGGACTTTCATGAGACTTATCAGCAGTAAATCTCCAATAGGCTGCAAGGTCAGAATTGTGTCCTTCTCGGTGGCCGGGTGAGGAAGTTGAAGCTCAGGGACATGAAGAAACTTGGTCAAACTCACCCACTGATGGGCTGGGCTTGGAACGTAGAACCGTCTGACCACAAAGCCAATACTCTTTTCACCACCCTTGCTGTCCCTGGGTGAGAGTCCCTAGGGAGGCCATGTAATGTGAGAATTGAGAAAATCCAAGCTAGAAACACTTAAGAGGCCAGTGGAGGGAGAACAGCCAGCAGGGGATCTGGGAAAAGAAAGGGCGCCAAGAAGGGGAAGAAAAATGTTCAAAGGCTTCTGATGACGCAGGGAGGTCAGGCTAGATAAGGACTGGCACAGAGCCCCAGATGTGGAGATGTGGAAGTCACTGGAGCCCCAGCAGATGTGTGTGAGAGGGGCTCCAGGCCAGATTGCACTAGGGTGAGGGGTTACGGGAAGCGGCAAAGTGGAGATGAACAATCGGCGTGCTCCTCCAAAACGTCCAGGAGCCCAGAAGGACAGAGGAGGCAGGATCTGGGGAAGTTTGTAGGATGATGCAAGTTGTACTTGTGTTTGTAGGAGAAGGAGCTGAGGTGAGGGATTCAGGAGAGGGAGGGGGTAACGGACAGCTCCAGCTCCCTGTAGGGCCAAGACAAGATGGGATCCTTGCACATCCTTGCAGGATTGACCCTGGCCAAAGGGAGGGGCCCTTGTCCCAGCAGTGGGGGGGTGAGGGGTGGAGGGGATTAGATGTTCATGCCCAATGGCTTCTGGCTTTTCCATGAAATAGGAGTTGAGGGTACTGCTGGGAGAAGTCAGGGGGCTAGATTGCAGAGGAGAAACCAAAGTTTGGAAGAGCAGCTGTGTAGAAAGGGACAGAGCACAGACTTGGGGCTGTTTGGAGACTTGCCTTGTGATGTGGAGGGGTCTGGAACCACACATTGATGTCGATGCCAGTTGGCAGGCTGGGTATTTTTGTTTCCTCCATGGAAGCAGCTAGGGAACAGGTGGGAAGGAAGCAGGTGGCAAAGTGACTCAGGTGTGGGGGTGGGCAGGGAGGAAGGGCTGGGAGGACACTGGGATGAGGGGCCGAGGAGGCCACCCAAGTGGCCAGAGGAGACTGGAATAGGTGTGGGCAGCTTGGACCAGGCTGTCCCCCCTCCTCACCCAAGTCTTGGCAGGGCTGCTGGTAGACCTCTCTTATAAAGGCAAAACTAAAAGCCTTGGAGCAAGTTAGTCCTAGAATCCCAGGGCTGTAAGACTTTGGAGAGCATTACTTCCAATCCTCTGCCTATATGGCCAAATGGCTCCTGAGCCATCCCAGATAGGTGGGTCACAAGGACCGACCAGGGTCAATGTGTCTGCTGACCTGGTATGATCCGCCCCCGCCCCCCTTCTTCCATTTCTTTGGTGGTTGTTCTGAGCTTTCTTTTTTTTCTGTCAGTCACTGATTTTTGTTTCTATTTCTATCTTGTCCATCGATTTCTTTCTAAGTAATCAAGATTCACCTCAAATCCCTCCTCATTCACGAAATCTTGGATGACCAACTTCTGTGTGGTGGCTTTCCATGGTTCGTTGCTGCTGACTGCTTGATGTTGCATTTGCATACACATAGTATGTTTTGCATATACAGATCTTGCCTTCCTGGTGAGATTCTAGCATTCGGGGGATTTTCCTGGTGATGCCCAGGGGTCTGGAACCCTACACACTAATGCTGATATATCTCTTTGAGTCAGGAATCACATTTTCTATTTCTTCTGTAGGCCCTAGAGGGCCTGGGACAGCGTGTACTGGGGAGAAGGTAGGCAATTAAGTACCTTATTCCACTTGATGGGAGGCTTCATGAGTGATCAAGTCGTCAGGAAGAGGAAGAGCGAGAACTGGAAGGGGTAGGACTGGCAGCTTGGAGGGTACAGGCTTAGGGTACAGTCAGAAGTCAGGGGAGACATAGATTCTGCTTCTAGCTTTGCCTCTTAAATTTGTGTGACCTTGGGCAAGTCATGTGACCTCTCACCAGACAAATATGATGCTTAAAGCCCCCCCCTTTAAAAAAGATTTCTTGGGGGCGCGTGGGTGACTATTGTTGAGCATCTGCCTTCGGCTCAGGTCCCCGGATTGAGCTCCGCATTGGGCTCCTGCTTGGCAGGAAGGCTGCTTCTCCTTCCCCCACTCCCCCTGCTTGTGTTCCCTCTCTTGCTGTCTCTCTGTCAATTAAATAAATAAAAGCTTTTTAAAAAATAAAATAAAATTTTTTTTAAAGATTTCTTTATTTACTCAAGAGGGAGAGAGAGAGTCTTAAGCAGACTCAGCGCTGAGCAAAGAGCTGGATCCGGGGCTTGATCTCAGGACTCTGAGATCAAACCAAAAGTCAGATGCTTAACTGACTGCACCACCCAGGAGCCCCAAAGGCTAAAGCCTTTTGAAGTTGTATTCTTACATGATCCTCCAGAGCAAGATGACTGCCCTCTTCCCTCTTATATGTGATGGGGCTGGTCTGTGACCCTCAGCCTGCCCTGAATGATTAAACTGTAACAGTGGGCAGAATGTGTTAGTTCTCTGTGGATTCGGAGGAGACAGGATACAGCATGGAGGAGGTGCACAAGCTTCAGAGTCAAGTCTGTGCCCAAGTCCTGGCTTTGCCCCTTTGTCGTCAGTCATCTGGCTGACTAAGAGCCTCAATTTTCCTGTCAACAAAATGGGCATAATAGTTCTTGCTTGATAGGCTTCCCATGGATTGCCTGTTACAGTGCCTGACCCACACAGAAAGCGCTCAGTGAAGGGTAGCTATGCGCTCTAATCTGAGTGTCTGGGTCTTCTTCATGCTGATAGGAGATGTGAGGTGGCAGGGAAGGAGGGATTCTGGCACTACCCTACCTACCTTTCTACTCTCCAACTTGAAAGTGATGCTGATGGGTGCAGTGTGTTCAGTGCATGGCATTTCTGGAAACTTCTCAGTAAGAACGTGTGACAGGGGTGCCTGAGTGGCTTGGGCTCAGGTCATCATCCTGGGGTCCTGGGATCAAGCTCCACCTGGGTCTCCCTGCTCAGCCAGGAGTCTGCTTCTCCCTTTTCTCTACCGCTCCCCCAATTCGTGTTCTCGATCTCAAATAAATAAATAAAATCTTAAAAAAAAAAAAAAAGATCATGTGACAGACAGAACCTATTGGGGGTGGTGAGAATTGAACCCAGTTAGTTGTTCTTACACCCAGCAGCATCAAAGTCTGGCCCAGGACAAGACTGCTTGTTCCCAGGCACTACTATACCTTTATTATCAAACACTCTGGCCTTTGTTCCTTCTGAGAAGCAGTCAGAAGAACAGCAGTAGCCCCTGCCTACTGAATGCCTACTATGTGCCAGGGGGGTTTCCATTCATCATTTCATTCAATTAATGCCATAACATTTCAAGGTGGATGTTTTTATTCCCTTTTTGGGATGAGACAACCAAAGCTCACTGAGATTGAATAACTTACCTGAAGTCACATAGCTAGAAAGTTAACAGAGCTTTGCCTTTTAAATCTAATTTAATTTTTAATTTTTTAAACTTTATTATTTTTTAAGATTTTATTTATTTATGTGACAGAGAGATAGAGAGAGAGCACAAGGAGGTAGAGCAGCAGGCAGAGGGAGAGGAAGAAGCAGGCTGTCCACTGAGCAGAGAGCCCGATACAGGGCTCGATTCCAGGACCCTGGGATCATGACCTGAGCCGAAGGCAGCTGCTTAATCAACTGCACCCCCCAGGAGCCCAAATGGACCCATTTTATAGATGCGGAAGCTGAGGAACCGAGAAAAAGCAAAGTCTTATGGAAGGAGACTTGGCAGGGATGCGGAAGCCTCTGAGTGTGCTAGGCCCTGGCAGAGGCTATTCCCAAGCAGCATCAGGCTGGGTCCCCAGCCCAGTTTTCTCCCTGAATTTCTGCAGGGGAAATTAGAGGGAAATGAATGTCGGAAGCAACCGCAAAGGAAAGTGAAGGTAGAAAGCACACCGTGGCCCGAGAGAGTGTAGGAGGCCCAAAGAACCCAGGAATACTTTGCTCCTGCCGGCGCGGCTATGCTATGGCAAGCATAGGCTGCTGCTTTTGTAATACCACCTGCAACTGCCATCTCTTGATTTCTTCCTTGTCATTTTCTAACGTCGCTACCCAGTTATGAGCCCCTGCAGAAGTGGACAGGGCAGAGGGTCGTGGGACCAGCCCCCCAGTTAACAGTGCCCAGAGAGAAGCCTTGCTTCTGCTTCCACAGAATCCTCTGTAGGGCTGGGGGGTGGGCTGAGACCAGACTGGATGGCGGGGAGAAGGGCGGGGAACTGCCTCTTCTGCCCAGATGTGGAGGAAGCTTCCCCGGTCCTAGAGGGATGAAGAAAAAGTTGGCAGAATGAGGGGGAAAAAAGGAAACCAGAGTAAAAGACACCAAGTCTCCCAGAGACTTGGCAGCTAAGGCAGGGCAATAGCCACACTCAGGGGACCAGGGAATCACGCTAAACTAGAGACAAGGTTTGAGGTGATCTATTAATCTGTCCCTGCAGACTCCTTCATGCCAACCTACCCTGCAGTTTAGAGGGTAAGCTGGAGCCCTCTTCTCTAGGGACCCAGAGAAGTTCATACGAGTGTCCAAAGCAAAGCAGAGACAAAGCAAGGCACTGTGCAATCTCTTTTCCCTGCCTTCCGGGTGGGGGGTCTTCAGCTCTCTCCCTGTGTTCCCATGTAGATCAGGCACCATCTGACAATGTCTAATAACTCCTCTTCTCCTCCTTCTTCTTCGTCGTCTTCTTCTCCTCTGCTTTCTTCTTCATCATCTCCTTCTTCTTCTAACCACTCTCTTGTTTGGGACAGAAAGGATGGCAAGTTTGTACTTGTCCCCCAGCCCTATACATAATTGGTGACAGCAGGCAAAGCAGCTTTAAGGGGAGGGGTTTGCCAATGGAATGAAGGAGGGAGGGAGTCCTAGAGTGACAGAGCTGGAAGGGACCTGGGAGAACGCTTGACCCAACCTTTTGTGGCCTCCACACCATTCCTGTGATCTGCGTGCTTCTGTCCCTACCATCATCTCTCAGGACAATCAAGGGTTCTCAAGACCTCCTCCCCCAGTCTTCCTAACCTAAGGGCTCTCTCTCTCTCTTTTCTTTTCCACCAAGGAGCTAATCCACCCTCTTGTTTTCTAGATAACGCTAAGGCTCATTGAGATGTGACTTACCGAAAGGCAACCTTCGTCCCAAGACAGAACCAGGACAAAACCCCAAATGCTTGAAACTGTTTCCATCTTCCTACTCTTCTACTCAATCCCAAGGGAAGGAAGGGCTCAATTCTTCTCCCTAGGGGCTCAGGAGACCTCTGACATGTCACACCTGTCACCTAGTTGATGTGGGCTGCCAGTGTCAAGGTTGTTTAAGAACAGAGTTACTTTCAAGGTGATTCTGGTCATTTCCCTTTCTCCCGGGTAAACTGAGGGCTTTCTGAGGTTGGACTGGGTCCTGCTTGTTTCTTCCCTGAAAAAAATTGGCTCTGAAGCTTAAGTAACTGCCTGGAACTTGACTGACTGAGCCCCAGACTCCAAGAAAGCCCTCACCACCCTTTTCAAGGGCTCTTTCCTCTAGGATAAAAGGAGAGAAGATGCTGAGCTGTAAATTGACCCAGAAGGCAGTGTCCATGGGCTCTTTTATATCTTTTGCCCTTATTTTTTGCAAATATCATTTATCTTTCCTCCACTGCCCAGCTTTTGGAGATATGAAGAGCTCAGAATGGATTGGCTGGGACTGCATCCTGAGGCTGTGAGGGCAGGTTTGGAGAAGCGTTATGTGCAGATGTTTGTGTCTGTGTTTACACGCATGGGCACATTCCTGGGTTAGCTCTTGCCCCTGTGCTGAGGGCATGAGAGCGTTTTATATGTGAGCTCACTTCTATATGAGTAGGGTAACTCAGTGGGCCACCTCCAAGGCCAGAACTGCAAAGGAGTCGCCCTGGGGCCCGGAGTTTGAGCTGGAGGAAGGCTACTTTCTTCTTGGTCCTCAATTAAAGTTTACTCAGTGCTAGGAAGGAGCACGGAGACCCGAGGGTGGCGGGGGTGAGGGGTGCGCTGGAGGTAAGACTTGGCAGGGTGGCCCTCGGCCCGAAGTGGGAGCCCCTCTTGGTTTTTCGAGGTCCCATGTGGCTGTGTCCCGCGTGTCGGGCTGCGTCGGGCGGGCGTGCCAGAGTGCCCGTGCGATCCCGTCCACCCCAGCCTCCCCGACACCCGGGGCTCTCTTTGTCTCCTCGTGGAGGTGTGCCTGCAAACCTGCGTCGCACAGCCCTCATCTCGTGCGAGCGCCGGGGCGCACCCTAGCTCCCCCACTCCTTCCGCAGGGAGAGAGAACGAGCCAGAGCCCGGTGCTGTTTGGTCTGGAGCCGAGCGGGGCTTGCATTGATCCATTGATTGTGCGCGGTCTGCGCCTGACCTCCCTGCTCCCGGGGAAGCCGTCTCCATGGAGACCGGCCCCGCTCCCCCAGCGCCGGATTGTAAATTCCTGCAGGCAGCGGCCCGGCAGCCTGGGGAGGGGGCCGCCGCGCCCGGGCGCGCAGGGGGAGCGGCCGCCGCGCCGAGGCCCCATTTGAAAGAAAAAAGGGCACGAAAAAGGAGGTGGTGGAGGAGGAGGGGGAGGAGGAAGAAAACGAAAAGGAGCGAGGAGAGGAGGAGAAAGAGGAGGAGGAGGAGAAAGGCGAAGAAAAAGAGACGGGAGCCCGAGAGACAGAGAAGGAGCAAGAGAGGAAGAAAGAGAGGCAGAAAGGGCGTGTTTCTGGCGCTGCGTTTCCCCTCCCCTTTCTCAGGTCCTTCGCTCGGGCTCTGCGCGCTCTCCGGCGGCAGCTCTCCTCGGGCGAAGCTGGGAATTGGGTGGGATTATACGGAGCAGCCCCGCCGCCGCCGCCGCCGCTAGCAGAGCCCAGCTCGGAGAGGGCGGTGGGTCCCCTCCGTCATTGGCGCCGGGCGCCCCCAGCCTCTCGCTCTCTCCGCCTCGCTTTCCCCGGCGTCGGACCGGGAGAAGCCGGCAGCATCGGGAGCCTCCCGACGAGGGCGCCGCGGTCCGCGCCCCGCGCCCGCAGCCCCCGGCCCGGCCCCGGCGGGGCGCCCCCTCCCCTCCCCCCTCCGGCGCGCGGGGGCCCCGCCGGCTTCCGCCCTCCCGGGGCTGCCAGACCGGCCCCGGCCGCCCGGCTGCGGGTGGCTCCAGCCATGGGCTCGGGGCGCGTGCCCGGGCTCTGCCTGCTCGTCCTGCTGGTCCACGCCCGCGCCGCCCAGCACAGCAAAGCCGCGCAAGGTAAGGAAGGAGGGGCGCGCGGCGGCGGGACTGCGGGAGCTGCGGGGGCTGCGGGGGCTGCGGGGCCCGAGGGCGGGGGCGCGATTTCGGAGGGGCAGGGCAGGTGCTGGGCAAAGCGTGCCGCTGTCAGAGCCCAGCACCATGCACCCGCACTCTGGCCGGGGAGCTGACCTCGGGGCGCTGCGTCCCGGGAGAGAGGCTGGATGAGACGGCAGCGACACAGAGGAGTGAGAAGTTTGGGGGGCCCTGTGCAGAAGTCACCACGCACCTCAGAATTCTGCCCGACTTCACTGCCGCCCCAGCATCTTCGAAAGATTTCTTGTCCTCCAAAAGTACGAGAGAGACTCTTCCCTTCTCTCAGACACTGCCAGAAACTTAAGCCGTGGCCTGGAGAGACGGAGAGAATGAAACTTTTCAGCCACGCCATGTATTTCTTCCCCTCACCCCCAACCCTCATGCAAAGTCAGACAAAATTTCCCAGTTAGTTGTCTTATCAGTAGAAAAATGTTAAAGAAAAATAGGATCTTTTCTGGAAAGCCCAGCTCGTCTCTCCCTGGATGGTAGGGCGGTGAAGAAGAGAAGAAAATTTCTGACTGGTTCCCAGCAAGAATGTCGCTTTCTGCCTCTTTGGGGGGAAATCTCTTTCGTCTTGCATGGCTTTCATTTCTTATCATAATATTTATTTATTAAGGCCTCGGGTTTCCAATTCCATTTAAATCCAGGTCAGAATTGCATTAAAATAACAAAGTAAAATTCCAGGCCGGGGAGCTCTGACAGATCCCTCTAGGAATTAAAGAGAGAGAGAGACAGGGAGGCCCTCCAGCCCCCATCACTGACCCCAGGCTCATTGCCTGGCCAGTCCCAAGGCTTTGCTGGCAAAAACCAGGCTGGTGGGCTACAGTTCTCTTGGGGACAGGCTCCCCTCCCCCTTGACCTCTTGCTGCACCCTTCCCCCATCATGTCCTCACCCAGGAAGAGATTTATATGGACAAAAAGAAAATTCCTCCTGGCAAGGCTTGGCGGAGGAGGATATGATTCTGCCTATTGTCCCAGGGGCTCCTGAAGCCAAGATGGGGTGTGGAAGTGGCTGAGCCAGAAGGGAAAGTTGAACTTGGGAGTTGGGGAAGCCTGAGTCTCTGGCAGTCAGGTCACTATGTCCTGGAGCCTGAGCCCTTGGCTCTTAAGGTGCTCTTGTGTACTGCATGGGCTCCCACTCTGATAAAAGGATGGTGCCCTATCCACGCCAGTCCCTTCTCCCAAACGTTGCCTCTTCAACTACCTCCTTCCTCCAACCTGTCCTTTAACAGAGCCCAAGGACCAGAGATCCACAGCTGTCACATACCGACCTCACAACCTGCCAACCCCAAACTGCCTCTTCTCCAGTTCTGGTTCCAGACAGCCCACTCCCACCCCCAGCCTGGGAGCAGCCCCTCTCCCACTGTGGATCTGCTTGTGTTTTCATAAACAAAGCTGGCTTTTGTAGTGTGTGCTGACTTACTCATAACATGGAATTAGCTAGGGAGTTTAGTCTGAAGGAAGGAACAGATTTCATTCAGTAATCTAGAGACAAGGTAAGGGCCTCTTTCAAGTTGGAGCCTGTGTCTGTAGTGGCCTAGTGAGACTGGGGGCTGGGGGCAAAAGAGGGAGCAAACAGTATATTCGGGGGGGTTCCCAGGGCTCATGGAGACTTCTAGAAGGGACAGGTGCCACGGGGAGATCAGCTTACCCTTCGGGAATAGAAGGACTCAAAACCCCTCCCAGGTGCTCTGGGGCTCCCTTTTTCATCAAGGCACCCCTCTGGGTGCTGCTGGGGGCAGGGGATGCAGCCAGAGTGGAGGCCCCTGCCCTCAAGGAACTTCCATCCTCCTAGTTTTGTTTCCTGCTTATATTCAGGCTGCAGTTAACAGTGCATCTTCCTTCTAATCCCCAAGTCTAGCCGGGCATAGAATCGAAGCCTGTCATTTCAGCTCCTCTGACGCTGCTGTTCAGGAACTGTGTCAACCCGGTCTATCAGAGGTGGCCTAACGACAGGTCCGTTGGGGTAGAGGGTCTCTGGACCCAAATCTTCAGGCCACTGCTGCAGGAAAGACAAGTACTGACTGGGCAGGGCAACCTTACCCCTAGATGGAGTGCTGTGGACATCTCTCGCTCCCAGACAGATCTCCTGAGTATCACGCCAGCAGGTGTGCTTTCAGTGCCATGTGCTTTTAGTCGAAGCTCTAGTGGGTCTCTTTAAATTACAAAGACTCTAGGCAACTGTCTTGTGCCATTATTATATCTCTGGATAGTGTGTGTGTGTGTGTGTGTGTGTGTATGTGAGAGATGGGGAGAGAGAGCAAGAGAGAGAAATTCACCACCATCACCCACAGGAGGTAGAGCTGGGTGCCTGTGTGTCTCGTGACTTGGTTGTTAAGCCTGGATACGAACATTTTCATGTCTTTGAGAACCGTGTGTGGATGAATGGGTGGGTAAGCTCGTGTCACCAGGAGTGAGTGAGCATGAGGGTACATGGTTTTGAGTGTTTTTTCAAGTGCCTGTCTGTGTATTTTAAAGTAGACAGACTGGATAACCAAGATAATTGTTAACTTAAAAGCATTAATTTGCTTTGCTTTTTTTTGGGGGGGGGGTTGCAGCAGTGGTTAAAAAGATCTAATCCTTGCTTAGGGCTCAGGTTACAGCTGAATGAAAAGGTCTCCTGGCTTCCCCAGGGGGAAACTTGTCCCCAGGGCAGGCTCAGGGAGAGCCAGCCTGGCCGTTTAGTTTACCTGGTTGTTTTTTCTTCTCATTAGGGATAAAATGTTGATAAAGTCATGTATTTAGAGTTTCCAAGTAACACCATCCCCGGGACTGAGAGCGTTCATCTGGCGGCAAACAGTGTCTCTCTGTCTCCACGCGTCTCTCCGGGTCTCTGTCTGGGTGTATGTGTGTGTCTCTCTCTCTTTCCCCCACCCCTCTCTTCCTCTTTAATGTGGCTATTTCCTCTCCTCCCCGCTTCCCTGGGCTCCTGTGGCCAGCTCTTACAGTGAGGGGACTGTTCCTCCTAGCCCCTCCCTCCAAAATATGAAATGAAAACCATAACCGTGTCAGCGGGTGAGGGTGGCCCCGTGGGCAGCCGGCTATTGCCTGTGCCCCATCCAGGCCACACTGGGGAGAGAGAGAGAGAGAGTGAGTCCCCACTCTTGGAGCCTGATCTTCAATCAGTTGCTTCTAAGCCTGTCTCGCCCACCTCCATTTTTCCAGAAGGGTGGAGGGGTGGGGGGTGGACTGCTTAGAAATTCCTCAGGAATCCCTTTGACCTCTCTTCTCTCAGTGACATTTCCCCTGGGGAGGTGGGGGAAGCCTGGGGCCAGGGGAGCACTTCTCCACTTCTTACCCCTCGTCTCCTTGAGCCTCCTCAGAGCGGAAGGAGAGAGAGGGGAGCAGAAGACACCGAGGCCAGAATTACCGCAGGCAGAGAAAGAAGAAAGTTATCAGCCACCCCTAAATGAGACTGTTTTCTGAAACCTTCAGGAATCTGAGAGCATGAGAACCGGTTTGAGATGTGAGCAGCTGGGACCTGTTGTAAAAGGAGCTGGCCCTGGGTGTGAGTTTGGGAATGTGAGGTGTGCATTCACTGGGGAGTGCGAGCGTGCGTGTGCATGATTCGGTGTGTGTGTGTGTGTGTGTGTGTGTGCGTGTGTGTGTGTGTATATCCACCCGTGTGTGTGTGTGTGCATGCGCCGTGCTCCGGTGAGAGGAAAAAGGAAGCAGGGCAATGTGCGTTTTGTTTTCGTTGGAGAAGTCAAGAAGTGGAATGGCTTGGTCCAGTGCCGTGGATTGAGGGTGGGGGAAGGGAACGGAAGGTTTCAGACCCTCTTGCAGAGATGAAGGCAGAGGGGCTCGCTGCCTGAATTTACCCCCGGCCCTGCCCCCGGCTCTGGACCCCTCGTGTCAGGGTGTGGGCCTCCCTTGACATCCCGTACCTCTAGCACATGACCACTTCTAAGAAAGAGTCCCTGTCAGGGTTGGAAACTGCAGGGCTGCTTCTGAGACGGGCAGTGCCCGCAAGAGGCCCAGACCCGGGGACAAGTTCTTCAGGCTCAGTTAGAAGACAGCAGTCTGGAAACAGAGGGACGGCTGCGCCTGGCTGGGGGAAAAGTGATACAGCAGCTAACTCAGGGATGCCCAAGGGGTAGAGGAGCTAGGCATCTGGGCTAGAAGGGGACACAGACCCTCCCCTCCCCCCACTGGCCCCTCTGTCACCAGCCTGTCCTCCCATGCCTGAGTACTGCCAGCTCCAAATGGCGTGTGGTGGGGCGTTTGGTGCCCGTGGGTTGGTAGACGCAGAGCCTGAGGACTGGGGCCCTTGAGGAAATCATTGAAATGCCCTCCCTCACTTGTGAAATGGACTAGAGTATCAGGAGAGTCCCCTTCAGCTCTGAGATTCTGCACATCTCATTGAAATCTTCCTGCTGGAAGGCAGAAAACACTTGAAAAATTCTTGGTCCTGCCCCCAGGCTTCTGGGGCCTTCCTGCCTGACGCTCAGGCCCTCTGCCTGGGCCCTCCTCTACTGCTCCGTGCCGGAGTCTGTCACTTGGCTACTCCTCCTTGCTTACCCCACCCCAGTTTCCTGGGGCCCCAAGTACCTGATTGTTCTGTGTCCTTAAGTAGACTCCCCCTGGAAGAGCGTCTACAAAACAAGTGTGTGTTTCTGTGCGTGTACGTGTGTTTGAGGGTGTGTGCATCCAGCAGCTTTGGGTAGGGGAGCTGCGATGATTGTGTTCTGGGAACTGAATCCTATCTGGGCAGGCCCCGGAGGCCCCAGTCCCTGGTCCTGTATGGTGTATTCTCAGCTCCAAGCCTAGCCCTCTGTATTCTCCTCCAGCTGAAACATTTCAGACCGAGGTACTGTTTTGTAGTTGCTATTGGGTTTGGCCTTGGGGTGAAGAGATGACCCCTAAGTAGGGCACTGTGGCCCTCACTATTACCTATGGTTTCCCTGTGGCTGTACCCATAGCCCCAGAGAGCTGTGGGGTTTGGATTTCGGGGCTCCAGGCCAGAGACTGTCCACATCTGGTTCCTGATGGCACCAAGCTGAGGAGAGGCCTGGGCTGGAGGGAAGATCCAGAATAAGGAAAGAGATCTAAGGAATCCCTGGGTGAGTGAGGGTGGAGAGTCAGGGTATGCAGGGACTGGGCTGGGGGGTGGTGCTGGAAGAAAGGGGGAGCTTAAAGGATAGACCCTGGGGAGCAAGTTTACAGAGAGGACGTTTTTACAAGTTTCTAATTATATTTATTTGGAGTTTTCCTCTGGCGGTTTGAAGCTGTTAACAGCAGGAACCTGTATCCCGGTGTTTGTTTTTGTTTCTAACCAGCTGCTTGGCCCGACATAGTGAATCCGAGTTGGAGACACCTGCCCACCCCGTCTTTGCTGCAGCTCTGTCTGCTCCCAC
The DNA here is from genome assembly GCF_011764305.1 of Mustela putorius furo. Classification (NCBI taxonomy): domain Eukaryota; kingdom Metazoa; phylum Chordata; class Mammalia; order Carnivora; family Mustelidae; genus Mustela; species Mustela putorius. The sequence goes on from NW_025421292.1 coordinate 3,472,982, forward strand.
CGTGGCGCACTGGCCTTCGTCCCTGCCCGCCACCCGGCCCTGCGCTCCTTCCAGCTACCCCCGTGCCCGAAGCCTCAGAGCCTGCTAGGGCTCTCCGACCGGGGACAGCCAAGTGTCAGTTCCAGGCCATTCCATGATTATGTATCAGATGCTTTCTTCATGCCCGAACTCTGTGCTGAGTTGGGGTGGGGGGAGACACAACAACGACCAAGGAAGGCATGGATTCCTCCCCTGGGTGTTTCCAGACGATAGTGTAGGAGAGCAAGCACTGGACTGGGAGTCAGAAGACCCGCGTCTGGCTGTGCACAAGCTGTTCGTGCTTGCCCTCTCTGGGCTGGTTCCCCATCTAGGTAGTGAAAGGCCCATATGAGATAGCTGGGCTGAAATCCCCACACACGTCATTATGCATCATCTGACACCATCGCTGTTCGTGCTGTCATTTTCTCCATCCGTGTAGAGAGAAGACAGATAATCAGGAAGCTGGAACCTGCCTTGGCCCACTGCCTGCCTCCACACCCCTCTCTCTCCAGTGTTCTGGTCTGTCCTTCTTACCTAAGGATCCCCTACCTACTCATCCCCGAAAGGCCCCTGACTCAGGGTGGTTTCATCCACCTTGAAAAGGAGAAAATTCTTGTCCATTTGAGGTACCTTCAGATGAGCAAGGAGCTGGTTTAGGGTTAAGGTGGTACGACTTAGAGAAACTCATCAGGGCCTCTTGCTGGGTGACAAAGCTCTCAGTTTCATCCCCGTTCCCCACCAGGCACTGAGCACCAACTGCTTTTCCTGGCCCTTCTGTCAAGCAGGCTCAGCTATATAAGAAGGGTCCTATTTTCAAAAGGAAGAAGGTGCTCTGTCTCCTCTCCTTGAGGTTGTCTGTGTGGTTTCCTAGACTCCAGGCCTGCCTCCCTTACACCCTGCCTATCCTCTGTCCAGGCCGAGGATGGGCTCAGGCTACAGCTGAGGTCACAGTCTCAGCCCGGTTCCAAGTCGGGGACATAGCCTGAGAAGCGTGAGCTTCTGGCTTCTGAAGCCAGGCCCCAGCCAGTTCCCCTAGTTGCCCTTTTGATCTAGAAGGAGAATACACACTCGCATATACAGGTCAGGGTGTCATGGCTGAAGCCTGGCTGGTTCTATTTTAGGTGTTAATTACATGTGGGAGGCAACGCAGAGGAAAGGATAAGAGAACTGACCAGGAGCAACAATGATTGTGCTGGTCGCAGGTGGACCCTTGCTGCCCCACTGTCAAGTGCTACTTAGCACCGAGGCTGGGAACACCTGTTGGACAAGGATGCTTCATAGAGGTCCCTGAGCAGCTCCAGATAATATCTGAAGAAACTGAGATCCTGTGGATCCTATAGGATTCCCTATGAATCCCACCCTGGATTTACTGGTCCCCGTCTCTTCTGGCCTCTGCATCACCAAACAGATGCACTTAAGTGGGTCTCTTACTTTCCCTGAGTTTCTTATCCCCCTACCTTTAATTTAAGACTAAATTTCCTAGGATTGCCCTCCACCCAGAACAGCTGGGGGATCACAGGAAAATAAAAAGCTTTTTCCTTGCGGTAACATAGAACGGGGAAGATGACATAGATGTGGACCTCATCTACTCACCACCAACCCATCCATCTATCCATCCATCCATCCATCCACCCATCTGAGTAAATGCTTTACAAATATTGACTAAATGCCTTCAGGATATGGGTCTGTCTTGTTCACTGCTGGATGCCCAGCCCCTAGCACAGTGTTTGGCATGTTGCAAATGCTTAGTAACTCTGCTGAATGGCTGAGTACCTATGATCAGCTCCCAGCTGCCATGTAGATTTCAAAGATTCAGCAGCCATGGCCTCAGGGAGGTTTCTGGAGGGAGATACTGCCCATGAATTAGAAGTTAAATAATGGTAGCAGGCAGCACACAAATCACGAGACAATGATTGGTCAGGCGATCAGAGAGCCTGCACTTAGTCCAATCACCCTGGGCTAACCTGGCTGGGGCAGGAAGGATGTCACAGTCGTGCAGGCCCATTAGGACACGAGGCAGGCTGCTTTGGACCTCCTCACTAGGTCCCTCAAATCTGCTGCTGTGAGTGGTCGGGGGAACTACTGTGGTAATGTAAGCAGGTGTGTGTGTGTGGACTCTCCCTAGGGGTGTCTGCTTATCTGCAGCCTGCTTTCTGCACCTTCCCATTTGCTGTTATTCCTTGGGCTGGACCTTAGCAAAATTTTGAAGCAGACGAGAGTGTTTCCTTTGGGGTCCTCCTGCTTCCCTTTGGGGTATACTTCCCCATCCTCAGAAGGGAACCTTAGGACTGCCCCTGGTCAAACAATCCACCCCTTCGGGTCGGGTCTACCCTCTCACCCTCTCAATGCCACCCCCACATCCCACGCTCCCTCCTTACATTGAGCAGGGCATATGGAGCGCTCTGCTAGGTGCGGAAGCAAATCCAGAGAAATGTCAGCTGGCACTGGGAAAGCTGCTGCAGCTGCAGACCTGGGCATTCATGCCAGGAGAGGCAGGGAGGTCTTGACTCATCTTGGGTATCTCTGCAGCCGCCTCTCTCCCCCACTTCAGCTTTTGATCCAGCCCCATACCTGAGGTGGGCTCAAAGGCACAAAAGGAGAGCCCTCCCAAGGGATCGTGGAGGGTGGCTTTTTGGGTCCCAACCGGTCCCTCACCCACTTTGCCCTCCTCTTTGGGCAGTTCCCAGCATGGGTAGAACAGGCACTAGAGAAGGTACCTTCAGGGATAATGGCCCCCTAACACTTCCTGTGCCATCACACACTGTCCCGGTGCTGCCTGTCCCCACAAAGATGGCGCTCTGGTACGAGGGAGGAGAAGCAGAGAGGGGTTCAGAAACGATACTGGGGAGAAAGTGGGAGAGAAGGACTAAAAATAGCCAACCTTTCTGAGCACTTACTATATGCCTGCACTGCTGTGCTAAGTACTTGACAAGTATTAACCCATCTGATGCGCACGGCAGCCCCAGCAGCCCCGGGAGGAGGTGCCATTGTATTTACACTGCACGGTAGCACTCCAGAACCCCTTTTCTCAAACACTTTTTTTTTTTTTTAAGATTTTTAAAATTTATTTGACAGACAGAGATCACAAGTAGGCAAAGAGAAAGGAGAAAGCAGGCTCCCTGCTGAGCAGAGAGCTTGATGTGGCACTCAATCCCAGGATCCTGGGATCATGACCTGAGCCAAAGGCAGAGGCTTCAACCCACTGAGCCACCCAGGCACCCCTCAAACACTCTTGTCCTCTTGCTGTCTCCAGTGTCTTCCTGGCTCCTGCAAATGGTCTCTTCACTTTATCTGAGAGGGGCAAGGAAGGCAGACAGCCATCCAGCCCTGTCACACCCTGGAGATCCTGATGCAGCTGGTGTAGGAGACTGCCTAGACAGCCACTTTTTAAAAAAGGCTCCCAGGGAATCCCAGTGTGCAGCCAGGGTTGAGAACCACGGGTCTAGACCAATTTATGCCCAACTAGCCTCAACCTGTTTGTCAGGCCAGTAGTAAATACTTGCTTACTGAGAGCTATGAAGAGACCATGCCTATGGGTATTGAAGTGATCCCTGCACGGATAAATCGTGGGTGGGCAGATGTGGCGGAAGAGAGCTCTGAAAGGATGAACTGGCAGGAGGAGGAAACACTGGATATAATGGGGGCCCCTATTTCAGAGCTCCACTTTGTTTGTTTTGCTGGGACGGGGGATTCAGTGGAAGAGCAAGAGAGAGAATCTCAAGCAGGCCCACGGCTCGATCTCACAACCCTGAGATCACAACGCAAGCCGAAACCAAGAGCTGGGCACCCAACCCACTGAACCACCCAGGCACCCCTCAGAGCTCTGCTATGGGCATCAACTGCTTCAAAAGATTCCATTCAAATCGTTGAAAGGTCCCGTCCTCAGTGAGTGACCAGCCAAGTGAGGGAAGCAGAACATGCCACACAAGAGGGCTTGACAGCATCAGCAGAGCCACTCAGCAACGGCGGCAAGTGAGCGGAGGCAGGCGGAGTCCCCTGGGATCAGGAACTCTTTAGAAATGGGGTTTAGCAGGAAGAGCTTTGGGGTGGACAATTTTGAGCCAGATTTGGGAAGCCAGGAACAGTGTGGCTAGAGATGAGATAACTGCATTTCAAATGTGAAGAGTGCGATGGATGTGAATGCTTGGACAGGGGGAGAATGCTTGGACGTTGTAGAGGAGGAGGTAAGAGATAGTTTTCCAGGGCAGAAACCTTTGGCTGGAGAGGGATAAGCAGTGGGAGCAGGGCGATGAGGGAGTGGGTAGGATGGTGGGAAGAGCCCAGCTGCTGGAAGGGGCTACAGGATCTGCTGGGAAGCCTGGGTTTGCTGCCACCAGCCTCAGAGGCACTCTGGTCCTAGTAAGCACAAACCGGAGGCAAAGCAAACAACAGAAGTCCAGATAGCCTGCTGCGGATTCCAGCGAAGCACCCAATGATTCAGAGACAGGCATGTCCTTCTGAGATGTCCCTAGAGGAAGGGCTTCCCAATGAGTTTCCAAATTGCCCTGCTGACTGCTAGGAAAGGGATGGTAAGAGACAGAAGAAGGCTCAAAAGAGGATGGACAGAATGATCATTAGTCACTGGGATTGTCCAATGTCCCGGGCTACCTGGAAGACTCACAAGGGCGTGTTTAAATGTGGGGGACAGAGAACGTGGACTTGGGTCTCTGGGTACCTTGTCTTTCTTCACGTGTTTAACCACACTTGAAATTTTCTCTTTCCTCTCCTGATGGTCAAATGCCAATCCAGTCTCCAAAACCCAGCTTGAATCCTGCTGCTCAGGGGTTTTTTGGTCCACCCCAGCCTAGGAGTATCTTTTCTTAGCTCCGAGAATAGCACTCCAGTAGAACTTCATGTGATGTTGGAAGTGCTGGCCATTGGTGGTGGCCATTAGCCACAAATGGCCATCGAGCACTTGGCCTAGTGCAACTGAGAAACTTAATTTCAAACTAATTTAAATTTAAAACAGCCATTGGTGCTTCATGGCTACCACCATAGACAGCACAATCTAGAATATCTGTTGTCTGAACCAGCTTCTAGACATCAGGAACCTATTTCCCAGATTTTTTATTTTATATATATATTATATATATATATAAAATGTTATATTATTATACTATATATATATATATTTACACAGATTATCTCATCAACTGCTCACAGACTCTCACGAGAAGGTATTATCCCCATTTTAAAGAGGAAGAAAAAAGAGAAACAGAAAAGCCTCTCTAGAAAGATAGAGCTGGATTTGAATCTGGGACTTACTCATTTCAGCACTTAGGATCTTTTTATGAGAGTGCATTTCTTCTTCCCATGTATTTTCTCCATCGGTTGCATCTACTGATACTCCACACCGCCTCTCACTATCTACTCTACTGTCCTTCTTGCCCTCTCTAATAAACTAGTCTTCATGCCCCTCTTCTTTGTGCTTTCATCTGGGGATGAGTTCCCAGGGTGGGCCAACAGGCAGACACCATGACTGCAGAACCTGAGGGAGTCTGAGAGTAAGTGTGAGTTACAGCAGTTGGAATCACGGGCCATGGCGGACGGCTGCAAAGGAGTCAGAGAGTTGGAAAGCAGAGTGCAGAGCTGAATGGAAGCTCAGAAGACTGCAGGCAGGATATTTGGGGGCAATTCTCCAAATTTCAGTTCTCTTCTTTGCCCCAGGAAGCCTCAGTCCTGCCCCCCGAAGCATGCCTTGAAACCTAAAATCAGAGGACAACTAACTGTTCCAAGCTAGGACTCCCCGGTATCTATAAATTGGAGGGATTACTGGCCCACTCATTCATTCACATTCTGTTAAAATATATCAAGCACCTTAAGGATTTGGATCCCCATAGTTTGGCTATTGCGGCCTGAGAATCAGCATTTTAACAAAAGCCAGGCAAGGTTACAGTCCGCTGTCTTGACTGCAAATCCCATTTCTTTATTTGCAGGTGGCCACCTCTATGCTTGGGTTCCCCAGTCACAGTTAGAAGTAGTCCCTTCCTCCTCTCCTCCTCCTTTTCACAGAGATTCTCCAGCCTGGCTCCCTGTTGGACTCATCTGGGGAGTGTTCAAAAAATACTGTGGGCTCGTTGACCAGGACCTCTGGGAATGGTGCTGGGCATCTCCTAGGGGAGTTAACTCTAACGATGTGCAGCCAGGGGTGGGAAACCCCCTCACCTTATGTCTACTGTGTCTCTGGCACTCAACCACACCCTACCTCATGTTCCTTGTCTCTCCTTCTGACTGGGCCGAGTCAACAGTCTTCAGCACAGTACCTTTTGCAAACACACCCCGTAATACGTTCTCAATTGAATGCAACCTGTTGCCATATTTTAGGTCTCCTTTATCTGCACCATAACATTGCCCCCAAAGTTGGATTCTTTTGCCCAAAGAGGATAAATGGTTTTCTTGGCTCTGTCCTTTCAGAACCATCCTCTTTTTGCTAGATCTTGGGTGGCCTCTTCCTTCAGCAGAGCTCTGTGAGGAGCATCGCGTGTCCAAGTGAGCCAGTAGTGAGAGGAGTACCTTGGGTTAGATGGGTGAGTTCAGGGTGGCGGGCTGGACAAGCCAGAGTCAGCCAGAGAGTCACAAGAGCCCCACTGATCAGGCTTCAGGTTGCTGGTACCAGCCCCTGCCCAGTCCTGGTCCTCGGCTGTTGACAGCACAAGGGCTGAGGGAAATCTTCAGGATGGAACTTCTTTCCTCTAAAGATTCTTGGCGCTATGGTGGGCAAGTGGGAGCAGGCCTGGTCTCAAGCAGAACTGTGAGGCTGAAGAGGATTTCTCGGGTGCCCTGTCTTCTCCCTTTCTTCCTTCCATTATTGAGGGCCACAGGACCCTGCCACTTTCCCAGAGGCCACTGTCCCCATGCCTCTCCCCCGCCCCCCAAGTCTGCTTCCAAGAGAGGTAAACTAATTCACACTAAGTTGAATATTTCTAATCAAGGTAAGTGTGCTACCCAGTCCAAGGGGTTTTGTTTGTTTTTAAATCAAAGAGGAGTATTTCAAATGACGGAATTTTAGCTGTCATTATGGATTAAGTATTTCTGAGGAGAGTGGGGATGCTTTTTGCATTCCTGAAATTACAGTCGACCCACTCTGAAATCCGAAGAGTGTGAAGCCTGCTCTTGGAGGGGGAGGGGTCACGATCCATATTTTAGAGGAGAGGGGCTTTTGCCCTTGAGGAGCCACCTTCAGGACAGCCCTTGGGGGCGCCTGGGTGGCTCAGTGGGTTAAGCCGCTGCCTTCGGCTCAGGTCATGATCTCAGGGTCCTGGGATCGAGTCCCGCATCAGGCTCTCTGCTCAGCGGGGAGCCTGCTTCCTCCTCTCTCTCTCTGCCTGAGTCTCTGCCTACTTGTGATCTCTCTCTGTCAAATAAATAAATAAAATCTTTAAAAAAAAAAAAAAAAAGACAGCCCTTGGGATGCACTGACAGAGGGTCTCACGTGTCCCCTCTGCCCCTGCTAGATGTGGACGAATGCGTGGAAGGGACCGACAACTGCCACATCGATGCCATCTGCCAGAACACCCCACGGTCGTACAAGTGCATCTGCAAGTCTGGCTACACAGGGGATGGTAAACACTGCAAAGGTGAGGCTGGGAGGGTGCCGGGAGGGGAGGTCAGTGCCACTGCCCTTGGCCATACTGTGCATGATAGTAGGCCTGCAGTCCCTGCAGGCTCCAGGAAGGAGGTTCGGAGGGGTGGCTGTTCTTACCCCAGAGAGGGCACCATGGAGGCTAGCTGAGGCTCTGGTGGGAAGAGTTCACAGCCTCCCAGCTTGACTGGGTGGGGAGTCAGAATCATGGGACTGAGGCCTGAGGTGCCATGACATTGGAACCTCCATCTTTAGACCCTTCTACCGTTCCCACATAGGATGAGAACAGACAGTTTACCCCAGGGGGAATTCATACCATGAACAAACACATTCTTCCCTTCTCATAATTAAAGCCATGCAAATTAAAGCACGCTTCAGATGTTATTTTCAATGTATGACCTTCAGTGCTGGTAAGACTGTAGCAGACAAGGTACACACTCATTAATTCTTGGTGACATTATAAATTGAAAAGTGATTTTGTCATACCTAGCAGGAATCTTAAAAGGTTAATTATACCCTTTGACCCAGAATTTTATTCTCAGGGACTTATTCAAGAAAAATTCAAAGAAACAAAATAATACTGGAGAAGATGTTCTTTTTGCATTATTTATGATAGTAAAATAAATGGAAGAAATCCAACAATAGCGGAAGGATGAATAAATTATGATATAGCAACACAACGAAATATTCTGCAACCATGTACCATGGTGATTAGAAAGACTGGGTGGAGACATATGAAAATGTTTATGACTTAAGTTTATTTAGACTGATTGATTGATTGATAGAGAGGGGATGGGGAGAAGCAGAGGGAGGGGGAGAGAGAGAATCCTAAGCAGGCTGCACGCACAGCGTGGAGCCTGATGCAGGGCTTGAATGCACAACCCTGAGATCATGACCTGAGTCAAATCAAGATCATGACACTTAACCAGCTGAGCTACCCAGGTGCCCCTATGACTTAAGTTGAGATGAAAACAGCAAAATGCAAAATGGTTTGTAGGCTATGAAAGTAACTATGAAAACACACATACACAAAGACGATATATACAGATACATACATATATTCAGACCACCACAGGGCTGAGCCCAGGGGTGGACAGTGGGGGCATGCTGGTGGGCCAGCTGCCTCAGATCCTCTTTGCCCACAGATGTGGATGAGTGTGAACGAGAAGACAATGCCGGTTGTGTGCATGACTGTGTCAACATCCCTGGCAATTACCGATGCACCTGCTATGACGGATTCCACCTGGCACATGACGGACACAACTGTCTGGGTGAGCCAAAGGCAGGGAGAGGAGGTGTGGGCAGGCGGGCTGTCTTGTGGGGAAGGAGCCGTTTCTGGCATTTCCCACTGCCCAGGCAAGGAGAGGAAGGTGATCAAAAAGCTGCATTCTTGCAAAATAGAAAACAAGGTCAGCCTCCCCTTTGAGACCAGGTGCTGAGGATGAAATAATCCTGGGGCTGGATGAAAAACATCAGAGGAGATGCTGCTAGAAAATGCTCCCAGGTCAAGGGCCAGAAGATGACAATAGTGGGTGGAGATGTAGGGAGCAGAGCATGGCGGGAAGGTGATTTGGCTACACGCTTCAGTAAATGGGAGGAATGTTTGATGATGACAACGATGCCCCCCATGGGTCCTGAGGAGCCTCTGACCCTTAAAGACTGGCTTTCTTCCAGCTCGTCCTATAATCTCCAGGCCCTCCTCTCCTTACTTCTTAGGCCTCCATCTGACCTGATCCTTGACCCAGGAGCTGGGTCAGAGATAGGAGAATCTCTAAGGAACTCCCCTCAACTTTGGTCTGTTATCACTTTGGAAAATTACTAGGACCATGTCGGATTCTTCTGCAAGTAGCAACACTGAAGCCCATAGCAGAGAAGGATTTGAAATGTGAAGCCAGGGGTCCTTTTTCAAATTCTTCCTGGTGTCAGAACAAAAGTAGGAGACTAGAGGACTAGAAGACCAGGAAAGGAAGAGAGGAGGAATGATGCTCAGAAAAGTGGCTAGGCTTCTTCCCCACCTGACCAAACTGATGAATTATCTGAGGCTCCATTAGTCTAGGACAGCCTACAGAGCTGCCTCTAGACCCAGTCATGTCCCATTTTTGGGCCAGGCTTTTAGGTTTCTATTCCCAACCCGGGCCTCTACAGCCTGAGCCCTGCTGGGCCCGTCCCCGCAGCCCTGGCCATCTCTTCTACTAGGGAAGGATCTCACGTCTTTTCTGCCTAGTCACCCAAGAGGGCCTCTTTAGGGACTCCCTCAGAAAGAGAAGTGATGAGTTTCCTACGGGACGAGAAGTTCTTTGATTGCCTTTCGCCTTTCTAAGCCCCTGATTCTCACCAAGTCTTGTTTCCCTGTGTCTTGGGGAGAACTAACCAGAAATCAAGAGAATGAGTAGGTATGGAAAGAGCAAGGGGGAGCAAAGTTCTACCTAACCCTACCCTTGGGGTTCAAAGTCTCACTCAACTCAACCTCTGACGTGTAGGGAAACCCTAAGTCATCCATGCCCTGGGCCTCAGTTTCTCCACTGAGAATTAGAGGAAGGAACTTGGCCAAAGAGCAGCAAAATCACCAGGTTGCATAGAAGGGAGCAAACAGAAGGATGGACTGTAGGACAAGAGTGGGGAGAAGTCAGGGCTATAGTGAGAGAGGGCAAGGGACAGGAGTAAGGCAAAGGAAAGCCTACCTCCTTGACTTTACACCGGAGCCTGCTGGATCTGTACCCTTCTGCCCTTGGCCACAAGGGGGAAAGGACAGGCTTTCAGGGCTCAGCAGGGAGGATGGGAAGATAGGGGCAGAATAGGGCCTCAGGAGCTCAAATTCCAGCTCCTCTGTTTGGAGACCAATCTCCCGGATGCCTGCTGGGCCAAGAAAAACCAAGAAGGGCTAGGGACTGGGGAGGGCAGTAGGTAGCACAGAGATGGAGTCAAGGCATTGAAGTGGGAGCCCCAGAGTAAGCTTGGCTCTGGGACTTGGGGGTGGTGATTTGGGGTGGTAATTAGGGTGTGGCCTGGCGGCTCTCCTCCCACCCCTCCCCGCCAAGCCACCAGACTGTTTTGTTAAACCAAAATAGGAGAAAGGCTAGGGACTATGGCAGCAAGCCCAGGCTTGGGGGGAGGGGAGGAAGGACGGGGCCGTGGCCTGTCCACAGAAATGGTCCCTGCCCGGCAAGGAGTTGAGGCTTGCTGCCTTCACCCATGTTGGCCCCCAGAGCTAGCACCATGGCCACAACTCTCCCTGCACACCAAGTTCTCTCGTTCCCTGGCTGCAGCCATGCCCCAGCTCCTCTCCTTGACCAATCCCCATCCTTACCGCCATCCCTGTTCCTCTTGCCCTGGCTCCTTTCCTGATTTCCTCTGTGCTCACACCCAATTCCAACAAGTGAGGGAAAGGGAGCAAATCCTCACATGGGAGAGACAGGTTCAACTTTCCTCTCTCCACTGGCTTAGCTCCCCAGCTCTGCCCTTGGAGGGCAGCCTCTTCAAGAGCAGTGGAACATTAACTGATGAGTGAGTGAGAACTTTCTGGCCTAAGGCTGGGTGCTGCATTGGAGTGGGGAGGCACACTCTGGAGCCTGGCCTCCATCCCATGGCCTCACCAACCACCCATCCTACACAGATGTGGACGAGTGCGCCGAGGGCAATGGTGGCTGTCAGCAGAGCTGCGTCAACATGATGGGCAGCTATGAGTGCCACTGCCGGGAGGGCTTCTTCCTCAGCGACAACCAGCACACCTGCATCCAGCGGCCAGAAGGTCAGCCCATGACCCGGGAGGGCCCAGCCCTATGCTCCCAGGCTTCTCTATTGAGGGTGTTTTCCCTCAATACCCGCTAGGACTCACCCTCTGTTCTCAACTCCACTGGCTCCTTCCTCTCTCATCCCTCAACCCAGTCACATCCTGAGGGCTCCATGGACAGATACCGGGTTGGAGCAAAATCTGGGGGAATTTGTTTGGGGTTGGGATCAGTGTGGGGTTGAGGTTACTATAGGGTGTCCTCTGTATCCCAACTCAAAGTGGGTCAGTTAGGCATGACATTGCCTAATTGTGGATGGCTGAGCTCTAAGCTGCTGCTATCTGAGGGTCTCACCCATGCCTTATTCGTTGGATGGGATAGGGAGTGTAAGGCAGGAAGAGGGGGGTACTGTCTGTTTCTGTGACTCTGCCTCCCACTCCCACCCCAAGACTGTGACATCCCTGAGCGCAGGGATTATGTCTAATTTGTCCTTTGATCTCCAGAACCTAATATACTGCTCTGCATGTAGTGGGGAGCTTTATACGTATTTGTTGAGTAAAATCTTCTAGTAATGAGGGGCACTCAGCTGGCTCAGTTGGTGGGACACGTGACTCTTGGTCTTGGGTTGTGAGCTGGAGCCCCAAGAAGGGTGCAGAGTTTACTTTAAAAAAATCTTATGGTTATTATCAGTACCAATTACTTCCCACCCACATTATTATCTTCTTTCTGGTTTGACTGTACACTCTTTGAGGAAAGAGATCATGTTTGTTTGTTTTAAAGATTTTAAGTAATCTCCACACCCGACATGGGGCTCAGACTTACAGCCCCGAGATCAAGAGTTGCACGCTCCACCAACTGAGCCAGCCAGGTGACCCAAGAGATGTGGATTGTTTTGCTTTTTTTCTGGGTCCTTTCTTTCTTTTTTTTTTTTTTTTTTAAGATTTTATTGATTTGACAGACAGAGATCACAGGTAGGCAGAGAGGCAGGCAGAGGGAGAGGGGGGAAGCAGGCTCCCTGCTGAGCAGAGAGCCTGATGCGGGGCTCAATCCCAGGACCCTGAGATCATGACCTGAGCTGACAGCAGAGGCTTAACCCACTGAGCCAACCAGGTGCACCTGGGTCCTTCCTAAATCCACCAGTACCTAGCACAGTGGTGGGTAACTATAAGACACTGCTTTTTGGTTGTCTGAAGGAGAGGGTGCTTGTGCAGGGTTTTGGGGGGTTGGGTATCAATACCTATACATCATTCAGAATGGCTCTGTCCCCCACTCATTAGCACCCAGCTCTGGGCAGGATGGGGGCTGGCAAGGGGGAGTCCCTCTCCGGCCTCTGTAGCAGCTTCAGTGGATAACTTCCTCCTCCTCCAGGCATCCAGGGTTACAGAACACTCACCACCCTCCTCTTCCCTTTTAGAAGGAATGAATTGCATGAATAAGAACCACGGTTGTGCTCACATTTGCCGGGAGACACCCAAAGGGGGTATTGCCTGTGAATGCCGCCCTGGCTTCGAGCTCACCAAGAACCAACGGGACTGTAAACGTGAGATAACCGGGATGGCGGTGGGAGAGAAGGAGTGACAAAGAGGAAGTGCATGGGGACGCGGGAGGAAGAGGGAACGTGAGAGCGGCAACTAGAGCAGAGGGCCAGTCTCCGGGCTCCCCAAGGAGCAGCAAGCTGATAGGTCTCCCACCCTCTCTGCACAGTGACGTGCAACTATGGCAATGGTGGCTGCCAGCATACGTGCGATGACACAGAGCAGGGGCCCCGGTGTGGCTGCCATGTCAAGTTTGTGCTCCATACGGACGGGAAGACTTGCATCGGTGGGTGAGGCCCCTGAACGGGACTCCACCGGGAATGGGGGCACCAGGGAAGGGGGGAGCACCTGGGGCCTGGGTGCTGGGCGCAGAATGACTGGTGAGTGGACTGAAGAGCCAGACAACAAGGCCAGGTCTAGTGAGGAACAACTCTGAGAGCTCACCCTCTTCTCCTCCCTGGCCCACGAGCTCTCCTGCCCCAACCCCAGGGCCCCGGCCATCTTCTTTACCCAGGATAAAGTGTTGCCAAAGTGGCAATAAAACAACCAGCCCTGATCTGACAAATGGGGTTTCCTGACTCCAGGCTTCTTCCTCTCTGTCCTGTGTACCCCTGCCCGTTCCCCCCCCCCCCCAGCCCTCATTCCCTTCTGTGCTGCACCTCTGCCTGCAGCCCTCCACTGCCCCAACCGCTCCAGCCTTCCATCCCTCTAGCCCTGGTTGGGGCCTTCTTAAGACCTGGATCCCTTTTCCTGAATTCCTAGGCCTCACCTCACATACATTCAGGTATCATAGGTGGGTTTAATTCCTTGATCCCTAAAGTTTAATTCCTCACCCCTTCTGTCTTTAGGACTTTTGTGAAGGCCAATTACTATGTGCTCACAGACTGCTGAGAAAGACGATGGGACAAGGTGTCCCCCTGGAGAAGGGGGAAATGGAAGGGAAGGGTTTGGGCCCGGGGAAGGGCTGTGTCTGGAGCCAGGCAGGAGCGAGCGTGTTCTGTGGGCAAGGGTATTTACAGGCGCTGGTCATCTCAAGGGCTACAACATGCAGAGGACGAGGAAGCGTGAACACAGTTGCTCTGTGCATTTGTCAGAGATGTGACATTCAGCTTAAGAACTAGACTCTCCCCATCTCTCTCCAGCGACCCCACCCGTCTCTGCAGACAGCACTATCCTAACCCCCAGACACAAGAACAGGGGAGCAAATGATGCTCTTAAAGGTGTCCTCTGAGCACCTGCTCCAGACTTGCACAAAGGGCTCTAAATGTCTTTAATTAAACTCTGTCCCACTCCATGTTTCCCTCTGAACTAACCCTTCAAAGACCCTGGGACATTTTTAAATCTTCATGTCACCTTCTCCTAGCTGGTTTGTTCCAGCTCCTTTCATTTTTTTTTTTCCTCCTAGGTTGAATTCTTCTGCTTCCTAAACCTCCCACCATCCCCTGGACACACTCACACATCCCCAGAATGCCCCCCCCCAAAAAAACTGCATGCGGTCCCCAAAGAAAAGCTGCATGTATTAGGACAGAGCTTGGACCCATGGATGTGGGGCCAGGTCTTTCTCTGGTTGTCTTCTGTTCAGATAGTCCTGGGCATGGCTGCTTTTGAAAATACCCCTAGTAAGCTTGAGCTCTTCTCTAATGCAAGACCCATTCCGCCTTCTGGACCATGGCCAAGCGAGGCAGAAGAGAGCAAATGAGGCAGCTCTAGGCTTCACGGCTATATTCTTCCCGTGTTCCACTCCCTCCTCTCCAATAGCCCTTAGTTTGCCTTGCCCTAATCTCACTTTTCTCCCCAGCCCTGGTAGAGGAAACTTCATTGTTCGGGGCCGCCAGGACATCCACATTTAGTGGGGAGATGGAGAGGGCAGTATAGTTTAGCAAAAAGGGTGGGCACCCTTTGGGATTTGGCAGCTTATAAGATTTGAGACTGCATCCCAGCTCTGCCTTTGGCATGCTGTGTGGTACTGGGCCCAAGACGGCCCCTCTCTGGGATTCTGTTTTCCCTCCGTCACCTGGTGGGAACCTGGCTTCTTTGAGGACACTGGGCAGGACAAGGCTGGGGAGCTAAGTGTAGGAGCCCCCGGGCGCATCACTTGGGGCTAGTGGTTTGGGGCTACAGGGGTGGAGGAGGGTGGGGAGGGGGCAGGGGCCCAGTGGGCCCCAGTGGCTGTTGCCCAGCATCTAAACAGCTTTTTTACAATGTCAAACAGGGGAAAGGCGGCTAGAGCAGCACATCCCCCCTCAGGCCGTTT
This sequence comes from Mustela putorius furo, assembly GCF_011764305.1. Taxonomy (NCBI): domain Eukaryota; kingdom Metazoa; phylum Chordata; class Mammalia; order Carnivora; family Mustelidae; genus Mustela; species Mustela putorius. Next base: position 3,488,099 of record NW_025421292.1, read on the forward strand.
CTAATGGTAAATATGTCTGCTCTCTCCGCTTGCTCTCACTGGCTTGCTAGGGGAAGGGCTAACCCGCTGGGGCTCCCACTAACTGCATGCCCACTGGGCCCAGCCTGACTGGATCCAGCCTACCAGCAGGGCTCCCCTGCAGCCTGGGTACTGGGCCCATGGGGTGACAGGACACCTGAGTCCCCAAGAGCTGGCCCAGGAGGCTTCATGTTGGTTTTGTCTTTGTTCCTGTCTTTCTCCTCTCCTGCTTCCTCCTGCCACCTTGTCCCTCTCCCATCTTCTAACAACTCACCCCTTTCCAACCATCTGCCCCTTCCCTCTCTCTGCCTTCCACACAGCAAAAGACCCAGCAGCCCCAGCTCACCCGTTGTGCCCATTAGGTGGCTGAGACAGGGGTGGAATAGAGTTCGAGGCCATCCCCTCCTTGGGGCTGTGTCCTTGGGTTCTTACCCACACCAGCTCACAGTCCCAGTGCCACTCACCATTTTGTCCCACCATAACGGGTACCAGCATGACATCTGAATTCAGACTGACCTGAGTTTGAATCCTGCCCCTGCCACTTTCTAACTATATGACCTCCAGGAAGCTACTTTCTTTTCTGGGCCTCGGTTAACTCTTCTGTAGACAGGGAGACAGAGTTCTCCCTTTGGGTTGCTGAGAAAACCGAGACTGTGTGTGCAGAGCATCTAAGTGCCTGGCACAGAGCAAGTACGGATTAAACTGTGGTTTAATACCACAACCTGAAGAGCTGTCCCAGCCCTGGCCTGGTGAACACTGCCCTGCGGGGGAGGGCAGCTATGCCCGGCTCCCTGGTCTGACCTGGATGGACATCGTGTCAGCTCCACGGCTCCCAACCTGGGGCCCTCCGAACCCACCCAGTCTTGGCATAGGATCTCTGTTCCTCTTTCCCTGCTCTAGGGCTTGGGGCACCTCTTCTTATGCTAAGAGCACTCTTGGGAGAATGACTAGGCTTGGAGACTGAATTCAAGTTTCCCTCCCAGGTTCCTCCCATGGTCTTGGGGAACCACAGGAGACCAGGGTGGGAATGGCACACAGGAGATGCCACTGTGGCTACTCCCAACCTGGGCATTTGAGCAAACAAGGCATGACTGGGGACCAACAGGCAGAGTTGGGCTTCTTCTAGAACCCTTGCATTGGTGGTCTCCTTGCTGACAAGGCCTGGGTTTTAGGACTGAAAGATTCAAGATGATGATAGTATTCTCTGCTGCTTTTCTCATTCAGTTCCCTTGATTCAGAGAACCACTCTCTTTTCTTCCCTCAGAGAGAGCTTTGGATTTTGTCTCTCCAAAGGGAGAGATCTAGGGCCTCCTCAGAGGATGACCTGCGCCTCCTCCAGAGTCCCTGCATCGGGGCCTTGTGCTGTTTGAACTGATGGTTTTCCCCTGAGTTTACCTGACTCTCCTGAGCTGCAGTTTAGACTTGTTTATGTCCTGCTCTGAATTCAGGAAATAAGGAGAGGGACCCATCCATACTCCCCCTACTATGACCCCCACGGCAAAGAGAGAACTTACCATTCGAGAGGGGGCAATAGAAGAGACTTAGCTTTGAGGTTCTCTGGCTCTCATCTACCTTCTTATACCCTGCCTTGTCCTCTGGATTCTTCTCCTTTTGTCCCCCTCTTTCACCTAGGTAGTCTCTCCTCATTAGAAAGGAAAACAAAAACGGAACAGCCAGTTATCTCCATCTGGAACTGAAAGGAGGGCTTGGGAGGAGTTGGAGGTAGCTGGGAAGGTGCTGGGAAATGACCAAGCATGTGCCTCTCCTCTGAGGATGAGTGGTTAGGCCTGGAACTGGGATCTTTTTTTAAGATAGCTGAGCAAGGAGGAAGAGAAAGATGAATTGCTGGCCATCCCTTAGCTGTCTTAGGGATCCTCAGGCTCACTCTTCCCAAGACTACCCCACCCTGACACCAGAGAGATAGCTGGTGGAAAAAAGGAGGAGACCCCTGTCTGTCCCTTCTTGTTCCCTGGCAGCCGAGAACCACCCTTCCTTAGCTCCCATCGCTCCCTGCACCCTCCCCGCTCCACCTCCTCCACCCCCTCAGCACATTCCTGCCTGACAGCTCTGGCTTGTACCTGCCTCACTGCTGTCCACCTTGTTTCAATCAAGTAGGGGGCAGGGAAGCGGACTGCTTGGCTGCACTTGTGAGGGGATGGGGGCTGGGAGCGGTGGGAGGAAGGGGGCTGGGAGCCTCCACTGAATGCTCCTTCGAAAGCACAGGGAGGCAGCTGAGGCCTTCCCTCGAGCCTCTGTGCTCTCTACTCCCCTCGAGTTTGGGACTCCTCCAAGCCAGTAACCCAATTACCACCCTCCACCTCCCTCCTAAACAGAGACCTGTGCTGTCAACAACGGGGGCTGTGATAGTAAGTGCCACGATGCAGCCACAGGCGTCCACTGCAGCTGCCCCGTGGGCTTCATGCTGCAGCCGGACAGGAAGACCTGCAAAGGTAAGGGCTCTCAGAGGACAGGAGCATCGGGGCAAGGGGCTGAGGTTGGGACCAGAGATACAGTACCTATTACAGGAGCTCCTCAAGGCTGTCCTGATTATAAAGAACTGAGGGTATGGCCAAGGCTTGTCTCTTGTCCGCCTTTCCCACCTCAGCTCAAGGGGCACAAAAGTCTGGCCAGCTCTGCTCCCTGCCCCAACCCAACATTGTTTTCCTTACTCTCATTACTACCCCCCTATGGGTCCCTAACCCTCTTGCTTAATGAACATGCCATTCTCATTTGTCCCTAGGTCTAGAAGGATATTTGAGCCCTGACTGTGTGTGCACAAGGTCACAGATGTGTTCCATAACCTTCTTAACCCACATTCCCCAGACCTTTCCAAGTGGAAAGGCTACACTGGTCAGAGGGAGAAGAGGGTGGCAGTTGGGAGTGCTGATGCTGGAGCCTGGCTACCTGGGTTCAAACACCAGCTCTGCGATCCTGGGCAAGTTACTTAGTGTCTGTGCCTCAGTTCCACTACAATAATGGTGCTTGTCGTAAGGATTAGATCAGTTAAATATAAATTTATATATAAAGTACTTAGAATAGTACCTGAAAAATGGTAAGTGTCTTGTGTTAACTATTACTATGGTATAATTTCCCACAATGCTCATCCTGTTCTCCTTCCTTTTATTAAGCCCGGTCTGGGAGAACGGTGGAGTGGGGGAGGAAAAAGGGAGGGTAGCCCTGCTGAAAATAATGATTCATCAGGTCTGTGTCCCCTGGTCACAAGGAGGACTGGAAAGAGGACTGGGTTCCTTCTTTGTGTCTTTTGGCCCAGCAGCTGGCAGAGAGGATGGGGAGACAGGGAGGGCTGGGGCAGCAGGTCAGACTGCCCGAGTTGAGAGGTTTCCTGCTGGGAAGAACTGTTGACAGGTATGCTGAGAGTAAAGTGGAAGACTGCCCTCTCTGCCCCCTCCCCCAAGTAGGGGTGAGTAGCCTGGGTCCTGTCTGCCACCAGCTTGGGGAACTTGACCTCAGGAAGGAAGCTGCTCACGGGGGGGGGGGGGGGGGGGGGGGGGGGGGGGGGGGGGGGGCCCTTCCCTTCCTAGTGCTGAAAGCTGCCTCAGGCCTGAGCCTCTCCAGACCTCTCCCAATCCAGCCCCCTGCCTGGCCTCTCCCCCTCCCCCAGCAGCTACCCAGCCTCACTGGCTCTCCTGGAGGTCCCGTGCCTGACTCTCTCCTAGCTCCTCCTCTCTGAGGGGCTGCCCCTTTGAATCTCTACCTCTCTGTGCCAGCCCCCACACCATCACCTAGGGCTCTCAGGTCAGGAGGGGTAGGGGACATCAAGGGATAAATGTTATCCACCAGCCTTTTGGCAAAGGGCCGTCATCGCAGAATGAAGGGCAGAAACTAGCCCCCTGATTCAAATGCCTACCTACTTCCTACTCCAGGCAATTCCCTGTGGGCCTGACTCTGCTTCCCATCTGCCCCTTTCTAACAGGGTTCAGGTTCTAACAGGAAAGGTGTTCCTAATGACCACAGATGCCATGAATAGGGAAGAAACAGAGACTAGAGAGTGAGAGAGGAGTCAGAATGGCAGGCCCAGGGCTCTGCTTGATTTTCTCTGTCTCTGTGAGGGAGGGAGGCCGGTCATCTCCTTATTTGTTGTCCCCAGGCTTTGGTTATCACCTTTGGTTCTCTCTACTTTGTCCTGCTTCCCCAGACATAGACGAGTGCCGCCTGAACAATGGGGGCTGTGACCACATTTGCCGCAACACAGTGGGCAGCTTTGAATGCAGCTGCAAGAAGGGCTATAAGCTTCTCATCAATGAGAGGAACTGCCAGGGTGAGCAGACATGGGCCAAGGGGAAAGCCTTGGGAGAGGTTCTAGGGGTAGGAGAGCTTCAAGGAGGCCTGAGCGCCAAAGTCTGAGAAAGTCAGTGGATACAGTGGAGAGTATCCATAAGCAGTGTCCTGATGAAATTAGCAAATGTACCCCTTCCTCTTGACAGACCAGCTCTGCCTTGCTCTTGGCAAGGAGGAGGAATGGATTTCTCCCTAATTCAAATCCTTGGCAGGATCTGACCTGCCTAACCACATATGGTGGCCCTGATCCATGGGCACCAGATCTCACAGTTCTTGACTCTGAGTGGAGCAGGGACAGGGGATGGGTAGGCACTGCTAAATTGCTGATCCTAGGGCTGGGCCATGAGGGAGGGTCAAGACCCCTCAAGTGGGTCCTCCACCTGACCAAAGGGTCCCAAGGTCAAGTATCCCAAGACAGATTCAGTGGCTTGCATCCCTGTTCTTCCAGATATAGACGAGTGTTCTTTTGATCGAACCTGTGACCACATATGCGTCAACACACCGGGAAGTTTCCAGTGCCTCTGCCATCACGGCTACCTGCTATATGGTGTCACCCACTGTGGGGGTAAGCCAAATTCAGACCCTCCACCACCAGGCCCCTCTCACCTCCATACCCTTTTGCTAAACAAGTTCCTGAGTTGGTCTTTGGCTCTGGGCAGTTCCCAGGGGCATGTGCCATGTCTGTGTCCATTGTATGACCTGGGAGAAATTAAGACACAACTAGGAGACAAGATCAAGGAACAGCATTCTGCCTCCGTAATTTCTATCTCCTACCTGTCGCTGCTTCTTGACTCCCATCCTCAACTTCCAAATTCCAGCTCCAGTGGTATGAAGGAGTGGAAGGCTTTAAAAAGCTTGTCAGCTGGGCCCCTTCCCAGTCAGTCATTCTTTGGGGGCAGAGATAAGGGAGCGAGGTCCTACCTGGAACTCTAAGCAGAGGTCCTCCCTCACTGCCCGCTCTGTGGCTCCTGCTCCGCCCTGCCATTGTTGGTGTCTCCCTACTCCTTCCCCCAGATGTGGATGAGTGCAGCGTCAACCGTGGAGGTTGCCGCTTCGGCTGCATCAACACTCCTGGCAGCTACCAGTGTACCTGTCCCAGTGGCCAGGGCCGGCTGCACTGGAACGGCAAAGATTGCACAGGTGGGCAACACCCTCTGCTGGCCAGAGCTGGCACTGCACTCTGGCGTGGTTGGAAATTGGGGTCTTGGAAGTGGGGGTCCTTCCACGGGGAAGAAGCTGTGAGGCCATAGGGGAGGAGAATGTAGTCATTTGAGCTAGAGACATGAAGTTTCTGGTAAAGAATCCCCTCATCGGTCTCTGTTTACAGTCACAGTTCTGCAGGTAGCTAATTTCTCTTCCTCCAAATTAGCAAATCGTGGAGGAGGGTGGGAGAGGAAGGCCCTCTCCTCCTCAGGTCTCTCTCCCCTTCCTAGAGCCGGTAAAATGTCAAAGCAGTCCTGGTGCCTCGAAAGCCATGCTCAGCTGCAACCGGTCTGGCAAGAAGGACACCTGTGCCCTGACCTGCCCCTCCCGGGCCCGGTTTTTGCCAGGTACATGAGGCTGGCAGGGAGGAAAGTGCAGGGAGCTCTTCTGTTTCCCTTGCATTACTCCAACCAGTAGGTGTTGGGGGTGGGGGCAGGTCAGAGCTGTGACAGCCCCCTTCTCTCAGAGTCTGAGAATGGCTTCACGGTGAGCTGTGGCACCCCCAGCCCGAGGGCCACTCCAGCCCGAGCTGGCCCCACCGGGAACAGCACAAACTCCAACCACTGCCATGGTGAGCACCAGCCCAGAGGCCTTGTTCCCACCTTACTCTCTTACTTAGTAACCCGTTTCTCTTCATTAATCCTCCTGGTCTTACTTTTTCTTGGGTTCCCCCACCCCTGCCTTGCTCTGTCATTCTTCAGCCCTTCTGCCTCACTCCCTCTGCCCCTAACATCTGATTCCCCCGGCTTTCATAATCCTTTTCCAGCCAAGCCCCTGGCTTATTGCCCAGCTTCTCAATACCCTCCACAGCAGTTCCCACCCCCACGGGGTCCCCAGGCTGTGCTGAGCTTCTACCATCCCTCTAGAGGCTGCAGTGCTGTCGGTTAAACAGCGGGCCTCCTTCAAGATCAAGGACGCCAAGTGCCGTCTGCATCTGCGAAACAAAGGCAAAATGGAGGAGGCCAGCAGGATCCTGGGGCAAGGTCTGGACTGGGGCTCCCACCCCAATGGGTTGTCTGGCCACCACATCCTTCCCACCCCTCAGCTCCTCTGCTTAGCGAGATCAAAACCGACTGGCATCCTGAACTCTGGACAGAGCAGGGGAAGAGGCTTTGTAGGCATAGGGCCCAAGGAAGTCCTGGGATATCTCCATTCAAATAATTGGTATCCTACATTAAAGGCAAACTGAAATAGTTGCAGAGGTCTGGTGAGGTCTGTCTGGGTTAGGGTGGAACAGTGAGAGCTGGGAACGAGTACTTTTTCTGCCCCTGGGGTTGACAAGTCCTCTTCCCCAGGTGGTGCCCCCTGCTCTGACTGCCAGGTTACCTTCATCCACCTCAAGTGTGACTCCTCTCGGAAGGGCAAGGGCCGGCGGGCCCGGACCCCTCCAGGCAAGGAAGTCACTCGGCTCACCCTGGAACTGGAGGCAGAGGTCAGAGCCGAAGAAACCACAGGTGGGACTGGGGGCACTGCTGGGAGGAGGGTGGAAGGCAAGGGGTCAGAGGTGGGGAAACCATGGGTCTCAGCAGCGAAAGGAAGGGACAGTGCCTATACCAAGGACAGACCCCGCCTAACACCAAGCCCAAGAGCCAGTTTCTTACCATGCCCCTCCTAGCTCCTAGCTTTGCTCCCTACACTCCTGCTCACAGCCATTTTCTCTGCCTTCCCTGACCCACACCATCATCTACCACCAGCTGCCTGTGGACTCCCCTGCCTCCGACAGCGAATGGAACGGCGGCTGAAAGGGTCCCTGAAGATGCTTAGGAAGTCCATCAACCAGGACCGCTTCCTGCTGCGCCTGGCAGGCCTTGATTATGAGCTGGCACACAAGCCAGGCCCAGGAACTGGGGAGCGAGCAGAGCTGGTGGAGGCCTGTAGGCCTGGGCAGCACCGCACCGGGGCTAAGTGTGGTAAGGGAGCTTGCTGGGGCAAAGGGGAACAGGGGAGTGGGGAAGGCCCAACTTGGGCCTGCCTCAGAGCAGGACACTTTAAGGCCTCAGTTGTACCTCAGATTGTGAGGCAGCCAAAACCCTCCCGCCTATCATCCTCCTCTCCCTGGTCCCAGGCTGAAATCTAGGGGGAGATCAGGTCTAGAGGGGTCACCAACCCTCCTGTATGTGGCTTTGGCCCCGATCTTCCTTCCCAAGCAGGATACTCTCTCTTCCCAGACAAAGAGCCATGCTCCTTGAATTGGTGGGGGGGGGGGGGCGGGGGGGGGCAGGAGGGGGAATCCCAGGCCTGGGTGGCGGGAAATAGGGGGGGTGGGTGGCTAGCGCGGCCGACTCTCCCTCAGTCAGCTGCCCGCAGGGAACGTATTACCACGGCCAGACGGAGCAGTGTGTGCCATGCCCAGCGGGCACCTTCCAGGAGAGAGAAGGGCAGCTCTCCTGCGACCTTTGCCCTGGGAGTGATGCCCACGGGCCTCTCGGAGCCACCAACGCCACCACGTGTGCAGGTGCCAGGGGAACAAACAATACAGAGCGGGGTAGGGTGGGCACTGGGACGCCCACGGGCATGGGATCTCCTAAGGGCAGGCCCAGGCTCCAAACCACTCTCCTCGTCAGTGTCCTGTTTGTGTGCCTCTGTCCCCTGAGACTGGGTAATCCTATGGGGATGACCAGAACCATCCCCATCAGAGCTGGGCCCTTGATTCATTGCAGGTCAGTGCCTGCCTGGCCAATACTCCGTAGACGGGTTCAAGCCCTGCCAGCCATGTCCACGCGGCACCTACCAACCTGAAGCAGGACGGACCTTGTGCTTCCCATGTGGTGGGGGCCTCACCACTAAGCATGAGGGGGCCATCTCCTTCCAAGACTGTGACACCAAAGGTGAATGGGCTAGTCACTTGGACACTCACACTCACCGACTTGAACTGCTTCCAAAACACTCTCCAAGTCCTCAGAGTCAACCTAAGTGTGTTGCTCCACCTCCTTCCCCAGCCTGGGAAGGACCCAGCTACCTGACCAGCCATACCATCCTGCTCAGAGGACGTGTCCTGACCCTCACTGGTCCCAAGTCTAGGAATTAGGGAATGAAAAACAGTCCCATTTACTCCTCTGCTTTGGAAAACTGGTAGCACATTCCCCTCAATATTACAAATGAGTTTCTGTGCATTTGGCACGATGTTCAGTGCCTGAAAGAAAAGGACTGGCACAGTAGCTGACTAGTCTGTCAAGTCTGTTTTTCCCTAGGCTTAAATTCTGGCATGACTAGAAAAGGCTGGGACCCTGGAAGGGACTTTGGTGTCTTCAGTCTCCTGCTTCTCCACAATGAATGCATCCTGCTCATCCCATGTCCCTGAATTCCCACTTGCCTGCCATCTTAACTCCTGTCTTTCTTCCCCCTTGCCTGCAGTCCAATGCTCCCCCGGTCACTACTACAACACCAGCATCCATCGCTGTATCCGCTGTGCCATGGGCTCCTATCAGCCCGACTTCCGCCAGAACTTCTGCACCCGCTGTCCGGGAAACACAAGCACTGACTTTGACGGCTCCACCAGTGTGGCCCAGTGCAAGAGTACGTGGCAGGCCAGACGATGGAAAAAGGGGTAGAGAGGCCTGGGAACAATGGCCATGGGAAGAGGTTGGGAGTAGGATAAGTAAACCCATAGGGAGAAAGGCTAGGGAGTGGGTGGGCAGGAAAGTCCCATGCTCCATCTCTCCCAACCCACTCCATCCCAATACCAGCTGCTGGGCTGGGCCCTGTGGCACCCTCTCCCTGGACACAGGTAATGGGGAGACAGAGAGGTGAAGTGAGATGAGAAAGTTCTAAGAGCGGGGAAAGGAAGGTGGACCCAGAACTTGGAGAAGAGACGAAGAACCAGGAAGGCAACTGCCTACACATGTCTGATTTTCACTTCAAAACGTTTCAATATCCCTAACCCATTTTCCCACTGACTTCCCTTCTCTTTCTTGCACCTGGGTTTGGATACAGATCGCCAGTGTGGTGGGGAGCTGGGTGAGTTCACTGGCTATATCGAGTCCCCCAACTACCCAGGCAACTACCCAGCTGGCGTGGAGTGCATCTGGAACATCAACCCCCCACCCAAGCGCAAGATCCTTATCGTGGTACCCGAGATCTTCCTGCCATCTGAGGATGAGTGTGGGGACGTCCTCGTCATGAGAAAGAACTGTGGGTGGCTGCAGAGCTGGGCCAGGGAGGGGCAGTTCAAATCTGGTTGGGAGGGAGAGAGAGAGAGAGAGACGATGGGGACAGGAAGAATTGGGGCAGTGAGAAGGGAGGCCTTGGGAGGAGAGAGGCTAACAATGGAAAGCTCTATGTTTGGGGGAGAGCAGAAGGAAGAAAGCCAGCGTTGGGATTAGAACTCCAATAGTGTTACGCATGTCACTTCCTGTTCTAGCATATTTTGCATTTAAACGTCAAATTTTTTACACTCTGTGAGTGCCTGGACATCAAAGAGGAGTTGTGGAACAAGCAGAGGGCAGTGGGAGAGGATCTGTGTGTGTTGGGGTGGGGAAGGTGCATGCATGGGGGAGAGCCTCTGTCAGCATGACTCCTTGCCCCCACCACCCTCCGGCACGAGGGCTTGGGTAACCTGCCCTGCTGTTCTCCTGACCTGCTGCTTGCCTTCCCAGCCTCACCATCCTCCATTACCACCTATGAGACCTGCCAGACCTACGAGCGGCCCATTGCCTTCACGGCCCGGTCCAGGAAGCTCTGGATCAACTTTAAGACGAGCGAGGCCAACAGTGCTCGTGGCTTCCAGATCCCCTATGTTACCTATGATGGTGAGCAAGGGCAGGAATGCCAGGGAGGTGGGTGAGAAAGGCGAGGCTCATGAGTCTTAGGAGGGAGCAGGGAGAGCAGGAAGAGTTTCTACCTGTAAATTATTCCCCGTGGTTGATTTTGCAGAGGACTATGAGCAGCTAGTAGAAGACATTGTTCGAGATGGCCGGCTCTATGCATCTGAAAACCACCAGGAGATTTTAAAGGCAAGTGAATGTGCACAGAAATAAAAACAGCCAGCCTTTAATGAGCATGTAGCAATGTGCAGGCAGTGAGTTGAGGGCTTGCAGCAGTATTTCACTTGATATACGTAAGAGCTCTATGAAATAGGTACTTTCATCGTTCCCACTTTACCCATAAGAAAACTGAGGCACAGGGTTACAGAGCTTGCCCAGTGCGTCCAAGCCCATCTGACTGCAGGGTCCCTCACACTACCTCACACTGACGGGGAAGAGGAAGGGAAGAGGAGGAGATGAAATGTCCCTGAACGCTTGTACCAAAAAATAGGGAGGAAGTGAGGTATAAAAAGATGCTTCTGCATTAGGTCCCTCCCTTCCCTGCCTCCCTCCTCAGTTTCCACAGAAAAGGAGATCTAGCACAGCGTTCCTCAGAGTTAATTCAGCAAAACCTGTTTTAAAGGAAAAGAAGTGTTACCTATGTTGAAGAATGAACTAGACTCCCCTGGGTCTATGGATCCCAATTTGAGAAAGCCTTACTTGGCAAGCTACCGTCCTAGCCACAGTATTATTCTTCATAAATTATCAATGCAAGGACAAATTTTATCTTTATGATTACTAAAGTCATTTTTGCATTATTGTCAAAATAAGAGACACAATGACAAAAATCTCCTAGAACTTGCAGACTACAAAGAAAATCATTTCAGCAGTGCTTTCTGAACATGTTTTAAAACATCTGAACCCTTATTTCAGATGTGCTATGGAACTCTAATGCAGAAAGTAGTGGGGATCAGGGGCCGGAGGCCCTGCCTCTTATTTTAAAAATCTGCTGAAGCCATAGGATGCATACTAGCCTAGAAGCCAGAAGACCTGAGTCTTTGTGCACAGTGTCTGGCACCTGGTAGGCTGTTGCTGTTTAAGACAGAATGGTTAGGAAAGGCCTCTGAGAAGAGACCTGAGTGAAGTAAAGGGCTACCCATTGGAAGATCAGGAAAGGAGCATTTCAAGCCAAGAAGCATGGGGTGGTGTAGCATATTTGAGAACCCTGAGACGGCCAGGGGAACTCAGCAGAGTAAGAAAGCCAAGGCGGACTGGAGGACAGAGAACAGGGTACAGATCATGTTCAGCCTGTGAGCCATGCAAGAGACTGGACTTTACTGAGTGAAAAAAGAAACCAGAGAAGTGTTTTGAATAGAAAAAGGACATGATCTAATTAAGAACTCAAAGTCACTCTGGCTGCAGTTGGGGAGAAAAGTCTTAGAGGGACGAGGACAGGTGAACGCAGGGAAGCAAGGTAGGAGGCTACTGCAAGTTGTCCAAGTGACAGATGGTAGTGGCCTGGACAGGTAGCTGTGGAGGCTGTGGGAAATGGTCAGACCCCAGATATATTTCGAAGGTAGATTCAACAGGATTTGCTGTGGTTGTGGGCGGGAGAGAGGAGTCAAGGATGACTCCAAGGACTGGGGTGTGAGCAATGAAGGATGGAGCTGCCAGTGACGGAGTTGTAGGATTCTAAAAGAAGAACAGATGGTGGGGATGGAAATCCAGAGTTCACCTCTGGGCATGCCTATTCAACATCAAGAGGGGCTGCTTCTGAATTGAGGCTGGTGTCCCTCTTTCCCACCTCCAATGCTGAGGCTGACATTGCCGCCTGCCATCCTCTGCAGGATAAGAAGCTCATCAAGGCCTTCTTTGAGGTGCTGGCCCATCCCCAGAATTACTTCAAGTACACAGAGAAGCACAAGGAGATGCTGCCAAAATCCTTCATCAAGCTACTTCGCTCCAAAGTTTCCAGTTTCCTGAGGCCCTACAAATAGTGCCCCTAAGCCCAAGACCCAGGTTTTAAAGCCCCCAGACTCCTTAGCCCTCAGAGCCGGCAGCCCCCACTCCCAGATGAGGAAATCTCTCCTTTCTTTTTGGAGGAAAAAAAAATCACTATAGACCAAGCACTCTTCCGTTCTGTCTCTCCAGCTTCCTTTCCTGTCTCTCTCTGCCTCTGTCTTTCTCCCTCTCTCTCTTTACTGTGGTCCCTTTTCCTATACGCTCCCTGGAAAAGCCATTAAGTGCTGGCTCTATTGCCCCTGAGGGGTGAAAGAACAGTGTCCCCTTCCCCTTCCCAGCCACACTGACCATTTCACCAGCTCACATCTATGGCCTCATCAGCCTGAAGGGGTGCTAGAGGCCCATGAAGGAAGTGGGTCTCGTGGGGAATGGGGCAGGGGGAAGAAGGGCTTCTGCCCTTCTTATAGGGTTGTGCCTTGCTAGTCAGGAGCCAAAATGTCCCCTGGCTGTGCCCCCAAGGGTGATTTTAACAACCCAGGGATCTGCCAAAGAAGTCTCTGACTTACGGGCCTAATGCCAGCACTGGTCCTCTGGGGTACATGGTTCAAGCCCTAGACTGTCCACACAGCTGGCTTTCTTGTCAATACAGCTTCTTTCCTTCTTCCCCCACATGTCTGCTTGGGGTCCAATTCATGAGGGCTTACAAAGGCCCATACCACTGGGCTAGTGGACATCAGCTGAATGAGGAAAAGCAGCAGGCATTACCATGTTGAATGTGCTGCTGTCACTTCCCAACAGAAAGACTATAGCTCTGCAGGACAGAAACCAGGTTTTAAAGCATCACCAAAAAAAAAAAGAAAAGAAAAAAAAGAAAAAAAAAAAGAAAGGAAGAAAGAAAAAAAAAAAGAAAGAAAAAAAAAAGGAAGAAAAAAGAAAAGAAAGAAAGAAAACCTATCATCTAAAGGACTAGACTTCAGAACAATTAGAAACCAGCCTCAAACACCAATCCCTTTTCTTACTTGTCGTCCTGGCCCAGCCATCTCCTCACCCCTACCTGAGCGCTCCCTGGGGGAGCCCTACTCCCCTTGCTAAGTGTTGTCCTTAAAGAAATATGGCTGCTGACCAGAAGCCAGCCTGGGCCTTGTCCCCGAGTTGTCTTTCCCTTGTAGCCCTAGATGGCTTGTGGACTCCACCAAAGAGGACCCTGCTCTGCTGCCAGCCCAGAGCCACCTACCTCTGGCCCCAGGCTGTGGGCAGCAAGAGGAATGTGTGCACACTTGGCAACCCTTCTGCCCACCCTGTCCACATCTAATAAGTGCAATCATTTTGAGTCTTCCTATGTTGTCTAGAGGGAAGGGTTTTATTTTCTGGTTTTGTTTTTTTGTTTTTGGTTTTTTCCTCTATTAGAACAAACCTATTTATAGCTGCCCAAGAGAAAAGAGTGTATGTTTGAAGTGGAAGGAAAAAGGTTTTGGATCTCATGAACCTTGAGTGCTGGAGCATCTGATCTGTCTCTGCTCCCCCACCAGTGGCCATCCAGACTTCTGGAGCCTTCAGATGGGGGAACCCAAACCTTAGTTCAGAGGCACCTGATGTGTAGGAGAGTAATTCTGGGGACTTAAAGGAGCAGGAAGGAGAGGGACCTGTGTTTGCAAACCAATCCTGCCATCCCTATGCCTCTCTATGGATTCAATATGGACCTCAGGATTGTAGAGACTGATGGAATTGGTCAGTGATTCTCCACACCCAAATAGGGAAAGCCTCCATCTTTTCCCTGCCTTCATCCTGTTTTTTCCTGGTGCACACATGGAAGAGGATCAGGACAAACCCCCTGGGAATGAGCTGACTCAGGGGCCTGAGGTCACAAACAAGGCTAAAGGAACCAAGAATAAGACAGTTATCAAAGCATGAAGTTTGCCTGACCTTGGCCACTCTGCCTACCCCTACCTGTTTGCCTTCCCCTCTGGGAGTTGACTTCAAGCTTAACTTCCTCCACTACTGCTTTTCAAAAGGAAGAATCAAGTCCATGCCCAAGACCACATCCTGCACACATCCTACCCTCATTCCACTACTGCCTATAAATGTATTTTCCATTTGCTCCTTTTACTCCCCCCAAAGCTGTAGTTTTATTCAATTGAAGACTACCAATTAACTTCTAGGTTTCATTTCTAAGTGACTCTTCCCCAGGAGAGCTGACACTAAATAAAGAAGCTTGCACCATCTCCTCACTCCCTAATCATTAGCACTCATCCACCAAAGATAGCCTTAGGCAGTAGGCAGCCAAAGTCAAAGCTAACTCCCCCGACTGCCTTTAGCCAACACCCCAGCCCTTAGCAGTAGAGTATCTGGCTTTGTCTCTCTAAGTCAAAGAGGGCCCTGCTATAAAGATACAAAATGGCTGCTTCCATACAAGAAAATGGTCATTTAATAGGAAGTAGCCACACTTCCCAGAAAATGCCTGAAAACTGCTTTAATCCACTCTGATCATCCTAATTCTCCACCAACTTTCTGATTCTCTCCCTACCATTGCATCTCTCTTAGAAAGCTAAGCAGAGTACTTCCCAATTTATGCCTTCAGGGTCTGGCTTCTCCTTGCTCTCCTCCTTTCCCATCACCCCATAAACATGTTTCCTCCAATAACTTATTCCATGGTTTCTGGAAACTGCAAATGATTTCCACAGTATGGAAAGTGTAGACCACTAGGCTTCTTAACTGATGTCAAGACAGATCTTGGTGAGCAGGTAAAGAACTGCTAATGTCCACCACGTTTAGTTTAGGTCATCCAAGTTGGGGGTTAACAATCCAGACAGAACTACTGCTGAACCTATGGAGGAAGCCAGTCCTTGGACATCAAACCAGGGGTTAAGTGGACTGAATGAGGAGTCAATACTCAGGGACTCTCTAGGCCTTTAGAGGCCAGACAGAAAAAAAGGTTTTCACCAATGTAAGGAAGTAAGTAGATGGAGTAAATGGAAATGCTTCATGAACCAGTCCCGAGGCCTCTCTGCAGGATGGGGGTGTTCACAGGGCCACAGTACTGTGAGGCTTCATTTATCTTGGTTCAAAACCTGCCCTGATCTGAGTCTGGGAATGGGAAGCCATTTCTGTAAAGACTGTGAGCGCCAAGTGAGACACATCAGAAAGGCACTTAATCCCTCAGCAACATGGCAATAACTTTTTACTTCTCTGCCTCTCTCTTTCTGTATTATTAGGCCAGGTCCGTTCCCTACACCTGAGGGAACGCTCAGTCAGGAGAACTGACCAGAGCCTGGACTTGAGCTGCCCTACCCCAGGTCTATAAATCCCCAAGGGCATACACTGAGCTGTGACTGCTCTCACTTCCTGAGGACTGGGTTAGTTTGAGGTAATGGAGGCTCAGATGTGTTGCTCCAAGGTCAGGAATACAGCTCTGGTCTCCAGCCCTAAGGAAGTTTTTTGTATCTGAGAAGTGTTCTCCATAGGCATGTTTGAGGGGACTCTGTAGTGGATTGGTAGGTCATATCTCAAAATGTCAGAAAACATTATAGAGCATTCAAATTTCTGTTATTTGCTGCTTAATCTCAATGTAACAGGCTCAAACTAGGGGGAGGGAGACAAAACATAAATGACCGACCATAAGCAGAAAATAATGTTAACCTGCTTGGCCTCTTTCTAAAGCACAAAAGTGGAAGCAAACAACACAAGGCTATCTTTAAATCGGACCTCTCTCAAAGATAGCACACACTGTCCTTGGGCCATTATTTGGACTAGGAACCCTTTAAGAAAATATATGATTAGAGAGAATAGAACCTCCAGTTCTGTTATCAGCTTATCTAGACAACACATTGTAGCAGTTTGGATAAACTGAAAAATCCATTCTTCTGTGTGAGTTAACTGAAGTTTCAGAGAATAATCATTACCATGTGGGAGGCTTTTTTTTAATGCAGAAAAAAGAATCTCAAAATATTGTATTTATATCTGCCTTCCACTGCTGCCAATATAGTAAGTGTCTCCTACACAATCAACAATAAACAGTAAATGATGCAGTTCATAGAATATTTTGCACTTGGGGAAAAAAAAAAACTATCTGAACCTGTAAAAAGAAATGTTTGGATTTTGTATTGTCTTTTTTTATTATTATTATTAAAATACTAAATGAAATTCCCTGGCTTGGCATCTATTCCTCTGTCTCCATAGTTTATTCTAGAGCTGGAAAAAACTTTGAGGAAACAAAGTGTCTTCTGGCTCCCAGATAGGACTTACAAAATTTTTTCATTTATCCATCTTATTCATAATGATTTTGAAATTTGAAAAGGCTTGTCTCAGATTTTATTTATTTGTCAGAGAGAGAGAGAGCAAGTGAGCACACAAGCAGGCAGAGTGGCAGGCAAAGGCAGAGAGAGAAGCAGGCTCCCCACCGAGCAAGGAGCCCGATTCGGGACTTGATCCCAGGACTCTGGGATCATGACCCGAGCAGAAGGCAATGGCTCAACCGACTGAGCCACCCAGGTGTCCCTGTCTCTCTATTTTTAAAGGCAGTATCAAGAATTATCCCCTAAGGGGGATCTAGGGAGTAAAGGGAGTTTAGGGTATCATTTTTCCTCACTAGAGAACAGTTCCCAAATCTAGTGAGGTCACAGACTCCCTAATTAAGATGTCCCACTCTAGGAAAATACCAATGCTGAGAGTCACCCAAGGTTGTTCTTTTTGTGCAATAAACTCTTAGCCACCCAAAAGAATTCTGAAACATCTTTTAGCCACTATGACCATTACTACCACAGGGCACAGGAACACAATCTCTAGTCTGTTACAAATGTACAGTCCCAATTCCTAGGCTCAGAGATGACAGATAAAATTTGTTTCAATTATGTAATTCCCTGACATGAAATTTTATCATATTTAATATCCATATGATATAGCAATTTAAGAGAAATAAGACAAAATCTACCTGATCAAAAAATAAGTCTGGTTGGTCTACTAGAATCCTAAACTTCCCTGTTAGCATCTATAAAGGATAGGTGCATTCATTTCTCAATTACTGAGCTTCTGTTATATGCCCTGCATCGTGCATCAGGCTATCACAGCTTGCTAACAATAGCCATACCCAAAACCCATACTCCTCAAGTAAGATTCTGATTACAACTGATCATTCCACATACATTTGCCAACAGGAGAGAAAATCCAGTCTACCAGGTGACTATGAGTATAAATACACACTGGCATTCCATTTTATGGACTTTAACTTCCTGTAAGTTTGATTTAGTGTGACAAAACATGAATACTGGGGGTGCCTGGGTGGCTCAGTGGGTTAAAGCCTCTGCCTCCTCTCTCTCTGCTTCTTCTCTGCCTACCTGTGATCTCTGTTTGTCAAATAAATAAATAAAATCTTTGAAAAAAGAAAAAAAAAACTTTAAACAAAACATGAATACTTCTGTGAATGGACAAAATCACATGTCTAGAACTGCAAAGCCAAGGACTGATTTAGGTCTATAATGACTACACCAGCTTGGGGCCATTCTCTCTGACTTACCTCTTAACCCTCTTTTATTCCAAAACACTAAGTCTTCCACCTTCTTCCTAGGACATCTGTGATGATGTCCCTGATTAATGTATAATCAGGGCCAGTACAGCTGAGTCTGCTTTTATCAGTCTTTAAAACAGGGCACATGAAGACTTTATAAGGAATTCTTTCCAAGGGTATGTGCAGACCTTCCAAGAGGTAGTAGGCAAGGAAATCAATCTGAGGAGCATTTTAAGGAAATAAGTTTCCAGATCCTCAACTTCTATTAGAAATCTTCCCCCAAACGAATCTGTTTGGGAACTAGCCACCATACTTACCCACATGCCATTCCACCTCCCCTTTCAGAATAGTCCTTGTCCTAATTTACAAAAGAAAGTTATATCCCTCCCCTACACTGAATCTTCATCCATGATCCAGGATATAAAAACCTGGGGAGTAGGAAGTAGGGATTGTTTTTTCCATTCATACAAAAATATTCCTATTACAATCAGTCCTCCTATTTCATCTTATAAAATGTTTACTATTTTCTTGTTAGCAGCTCAATCCATTATTTCCTAGCAAGTATACTTTTCTTTTCTTTTTTAAGATTTATTCGACACATCCAGAGAAAGAAATCACAAGTAGGCAGAGAGGCAGGCAGAGAGAGAGGGGGAAGCAGGCTCCCCACTGAGCAGAGAGCCCGATGCAGAACTTGATCCCAGGACCTTGAGATCATGACCTGAGCTGAAGGCAGAGGCTTAACCCACTGAGCCACTCAGGTACTCCTATACTTTCCTTTTTTATTAAATATGTAAGAAAAAGCTTGTCATGAAACCTAAAAATATTAATTGGGAGTCATTTCTGATTTTTAAACATGATTCTTATTTAATTGTCCCCCAAAGCCAAACATCAGAATTCAACACAAGCATATATCCATATCTGCCAAGAGGATAACATGACTTCTATCCTACTTCTCATTCATTAACTAGTGATTTAGCATCTACCTTCATTCAGATCAGATTATGATCCCAGGATCCTGGGATAAAGCCCCACATTGAGCTCCCTGCTCAGTGGGAAGTTGGCTTGTCTCCCTCCCTCTGCACCTCCCTTCACTTGCGTGCTCTATCTCTCTAAAATAGGTAAGTAAGTAAGTAAATAAATAAATAATTTTTTCCAAAAAAAGACTACTGGCCTAATATGATGGTATATTGTCAAGGTGGGGCTCAAAGGCAGAACACAAGCTGCTAGAAATGACCTTCAGTCCTCCAAAATATGCTCCTCACCAGTTCTGAGTACCTGAAATTACACACCATCAAAATCTTATTACTCCAAGTCACACACTGATTTCCCAGAGTTTTTGTTCATTGTGTAATAGGAGAAGTGATTAGCCAATCAGATTAGGGTCTGCATGGAATGTGAAAAAGGACAAATGTATTTTTTATTATGGAAAAAGGTGGTGGGGAGACAAATTAGGACAACTAGAGTTCTATTCCATACGCTATTTCTAACCAGGAGTTTATGCTACAGGACACGCTATTTATTTTCTCCACAGGCATGTGAAATAACTCATCAAACTTCCACCAGAAAGGCACAGAAAGGGCACCACAGTGGCCAGGCTGTTTATTTCTATACCATGAGGTAGAGAAAGGCTCACTTGTTAACCATAAAAATGGGCCATCAATTGTCACTCACTACCCACTGAAGCAGAGAACCTGAAGAGAACTCTGACCCCAGTCCCACTTCTGGAAAGGTTGTGTCAAAACAAATAAGATAGGCAAGAGCGGATGCCCCAACTTGAAAATCGAGCTTTCTGGTTAAGCTCTCCTTGACAGGGGAGGTAGGAGGCTGTCAGTGCCCTCAACGGCATTGTGAGCTACCATAGGTCCCAAACCTTGTACTTTACAAATGTTTCTATTTTATCAGAATACTTCCTTTGAAAATTTTTTTTTTTTTTTAATTAAAATTTTTGGGGTGAGGGGAGGGAGGATACAAAAAAAAAAAAAAAAAAAAAGTTGAAAAGCACTGAGAGGGAAAAGTTTCTCACCTCATTCCTCCAGGCACCCAATTCCTCTCCTAAGAAACAACCGTCGCCAGTTTCTTTTTTTTTTTTTTTTAACAATTTTTTTTAAGATTTTATTTATTTATTTGACACAGAGAGATCACAAGTAGTCAGAGAGGCAGGCAGAGAGAGAGGAAGGGAAGCAGGCTCCCCGCTGAGCAGAGAGCCCGATGCGGGACTCAATCCCAGGACCCCGAGATCATGACCTGAGCAGAAGGCAGTGGCTTAACCCACTGAGCCACCCAGGCGCCCCCCGTCGCCAGTTTCTTATCTAACTCCTCTCAGTTATTTTTAACGTTTTACCAAAAGCTCAGTCCCTTGGATTTCTGCAAATTCCCCAATCGTAGCCCCTCCCTCCTGGGAGGGGGCGGAAAGGCAAAAGGGCTTGGTCTTGCTCACCCCAGGCGAGCCTACAGTGGGGAGTAGCTGGTTTTAAGGCTGCTGGTGGGGCTGACGGGGGAATGAGAGTGAGAGCCCACGAGGGCCGTCAGGGCGTCCTCCCTAGAGAGGCAAGTCCCTCACGGCTCCTTAATGACGTCCTTTTCAAGAAGGAGCTAGTAATACCTGCAATTGCTTCCTTCAGAGGGATGGCTCGAAGATCGTAGGCAGTGCCGGGGGTGGGGGGGCTGCGCACAGAAAAGCTCTCCCGGGCGGTTAGGAGCAGGAGGAAGCCCCGGGCTCTGAACCCCAAGGAGAAGGTCCGCAGCCCCAGTGCGGGCAGTGGAACCCGCGGGAACGGTTTCTCTCACAACCCAACTCTCCTGTCCTTCTCGGTTCCTGAAGCGCCCTTCTCGCCCGCAGGCAGCCCATAGGACAGCGCGGAGCCCTCGAGGCCTCGGGCTCCTCCCGGCCGTCGCCGCCTCAGGCCTCAGGTGGACCGAATCCCTCGGAGGGACAGGTGGCAGCTCCACATTGCCATAGCGACGACCCGGCTCGCCAACCGCGCCCAGGCCCTGACCGGGGCGTCGTGACGTCATCACGCCCTCCCTGGGCGCTCGGCCTTCGCAGGCCGTACGTCACCCGGCCGGGGGGGCGGGGCTCCGAGGCTCCGAGGGGCACGGTTCAGGGCCCGGCCGCCTGGGCTCCAGGGGCCCGGGAACCTGGATAAGTAGGACTGCTGCCGCGGCTACGGGGGGTGCGGGGTGGAGCGTGCCCTGTATTTTCTATACGGGTTCCGGGGCCCGGTAGAGGCGCGCCGCGAGGAGAGGAAAGTGCGGCGGCCCTGGAACCTGGATATCGCGCGAGGCAAGCTGCGCGCGGGCGGGCGGGCTATGGCGCAGGCGGGTTGCGGGGCCGGCGCTGGTGGCGGGGCCCGGTGCATGGCGGTCTGTCGGCGGAGTCGCCCTCGGGGGCTGTCAGGTTGGTGGCTGCGGGAAAAGTGGGTCCACAGTGCCCAGGTGGGAGGGCGGGCGGGCGCAGGGCCCCGGGAAGGTCCCGAGCCCGGCGTGCCCACCCTCCTCTGGCCCTAGCCCAGCGTCCGGGCGGCTAGACGGCGACCTGACCCCTCCCCCACCCGGGGCCCCGGCCCCCTTCCCTGCCCCCTTCCCTGCCCCTTCTTTCCGCCCCGGGACTCCTCCCCCATGACTTCTAAACCCCACCCCGGCTCCCAAACCCCACGCCCGCCTCCAGCTCTGTGACCCTACACCCCACCCACTGACCCTAAAACCTCTACAGGTAATCCTCAATTCTTATTCATTGACTCTGCCAACCCAGGAATTTCCCCAGCTCTGCCCAGGGACCCACTGACCCAGTGACTCCCTCAGCTCTAGTCCAGTGACTCAAGACCCGAGACCCCCACTCCTCTCCTAGGTGACCCTCCAACCTTCTCAGTGACCCCATTGGTCCGGTAACTCCCACTGTTCTATCTGTGTTCGCCCACAAACTTGGCGACTCCCTTCAAACCTTTCCTGGTAACTCTTTAAGCCCTACTTCAATAGTTTACCACCGAGTCATCTACATAACCCTCAACATCTAATAATCCCTTCTTTGCCCTGTAACCTCATGATCTTCATTCCATGCTCCCTCCTTCATCCTAAAATCACCCTCCCCGACATCCCTCTCCGCACCCTCAGCTCCTCAGTGTCAATCAGCACATGACTTAGAAGTCCCCTAGCACCACGCTGGTGCCCAGGAAGATATAGGATGAATATGAAGTAGTAGCCCTAGTTGGAGGCATCAAAGAGTTCTGGATCGAGTGTGTGATTCCAGACTCAAGTCCCAGCTCTGCCACCATGGTGTTTTGGAAACCTGGGACAGGTCCCTTCCTCACTGGGCCTCAGCTTGTCATCTGTGTTGTGTGTGATAAGGCTGGGTTAAGTGATCTCAGGAGTTTCCTTCCAACTGTGAAATTCTGCAGTTCTCAGTCAAAATAATACTTGTTGTTTACAATCATTTTTATACCCTCGCTAGAAGTTTACTCTAGTCACCTCACCTCAGGGTCCACTTGCTTCATGAACCATATTCCCTCACTCCCATGACCCCCTACACCCTTAATAGCCTGTACCTTTTTCCCTTGACCAGGCCCTATCAGTTAACAGGATAGCAGAGTGCTTCAGCTAGGGGCATTGATGTGATAAGAGACCTAGTTCTGGTCTCACTCTGGCTCTTCAGCTGTGGCACTGCAGGCATACCATTTAGGCCTGTCTGAACTCTCAGCCCCCACCTCTGCTAAGGGAGGGTAATAATCTTGCCTGAGATGGTGCATTTGGCACCATGCCTGGCCCATGGGAACCCTTAAATACAAACTGAGGAACCTCTATGGGTCTTACTCTGTCCTGGGTACTAGGGATTCAACAGACAAGACAGGGCCCATGCGTTACATTGCTTTTCTACCCCTGAGCTCTTGGAATACCCATCCTCTTTGCTGCGGCCTCTTCCTCTGATGATTTATCTCGTCCCTCTTTAATTATGATTGGCTAAGCACTTACTGTGTGCCACGCTTTATATGTATAAATTAAATTTACCTTTGAACAACTCCAAGAGATGGTTATTACTATATCTGCCATCATTTTGCATTTCTGTAGGTTTGGTTTGGCTTCAAATAAATAAATAACCTAAAACAGATACATAGCAGAGCAAGTATTTGAGCCCACAGTCTTCAAAACCCACTTGCTCCACTACCTCTTGCCCTAAACCTGCAGTTTTCCAGGTCATCTTGAGCCCCTTGTTCCTTATTTTCTAATGATTCCTAAGCACAACATCAGCTCATTCCATGATGCGCAGGGTTTCTGTTACCCTTTGCCCCATGGCTTAGTGAATTCCTCAACCCAGTGTTGGTGACTTTCCACCCCACGTGCCCTGAGACCCCCGCACCTTAATACCTCTCTTCATTTTTGTCCACATATCCTCTCACAGCCTTCATTCCATGATCTCACTTACCCTAAGGGGGCTGCTACCTCACTGGCACTTTACCCCAAACCCACTTAATCCTGCTAAGTCCCTTCCTTGCCACGAGTTCAGATACTCTAAACCCTCTGGCCCAGTAGTCTTTCCTCATATGATTTCCTATTTTCAATCTCTTCTCGGTGATCTAGCTGCCTCCCTTCTACAATCCTCAGCCAAGTTCTTTACCTAGAACCTTCATCTAATTAGCCCTTTATGTAGTGACTCCCTTCCCCCAGCTTCAATGAAATGAGCCCCTTCCATCCCAATGTGAGCCCATCTTTCATACCTGTACACCCTCCCATTCTAAGATCCCTCCTCTTCATGTTCTGCACAGTATCCTAAAGGATCCTGCCTCCCACATTCCCAGATCTTGTGGCATCCTCCTCCTTGTCATCAGTGAGCACCTTTTCAAACCAAATTATCTTCCCCATTTTTCCTCTCCCTGCATCCCTGCATCCCTGCCCCTTCTCATAGTGCCTTTTCCAGCCCTTCTTCCTCTTACTTTTCTCCTGGCCATTCTCACCTCACCAATTTTGGTAACATCAATTATGATTCAAATAAATGCCCCTCTCATCCCAACTCTGTCCTTTTTCCCACTCTTCTGTGCACGTAAGTACAGAGCTCCAATGAATGACCCTGCCACTCAGTTCTCCTACCTTTATACACAGCACTGCTGGGCCAAACCTCATTGGCCTCAATGGTTTGTCCGAGGAACTACACTCTTCTCTGGGAACTTCTGACCATAGATCACCAAGATCACCATCCTTTAGGTAGCAAGGAGAGAGATCTTGGAATTCCTTCTGAATTGATCTAGCCTGGTCTCCTTGTCACACTCCCAGGATCCTCTTCTTTTCTGAAGCTGCTTGGTGTATATGCCCTCAGGGTCGAATGCTTTGGGTGTTAGCTTCTGCCAGCATTGAATTAGCCCCATTGTTTTCCAGACTCTGGGAGGACTTTCCATTCCCCCCCATCGGAACACTGAATGGTGAATAGCAAAATGTGAGATTAAAGATCTGCATCCCAAAGTCTATTCTGTAGGTCACCAAATTCCCGGGTGTCCAGTAATGTTCTTGTTGTTAGCAATAAATAATAGCACAGGACAGACCTCAGAGTAAGGAAGAGGTAAACCCTGGTAGCTACAAATTGATTTTTGAAAGATTTTGCCTTGGGCTTGCTTAATCTGTCTTAGGGCACAGAGCATATTCTGCCATGGATTTTAGTTATTTGTGTACTTCTCACCCATTCCCCAGCCCCACGACAATCTCCTTGAGAAGAGAGGCTGGGGTTTCTTTATCTTCTGGCATCTTAATCTGGTCCCTTATATTATGAGGCAGACTGTAAATACTGAGTTGAATGAACTCACTCAGAAATTCTGTATCAGGTACAAACAAAAACAGTTCACATCTGTGTTCTTTTTGTAGCCACAACAACCCCCTATCCCCAGAACGCTGCAGACAAGTAATGGGCAAGTCCCTTGATTTAAAAACAGTCTGGAATTTAGACCTTCCTTTTTCAGTCATTGGTCGGCTGGGGGAATGGGCGTGAGTGCTCATTTTCACTGTATATCTGGTAAGACTAGAGGGATTGGTTGCCCTTGTTGCTGGGACACAATGGTAACAAGGCCAGGGTCTGTTATATACAGACCAGTTCTCAAGAAAATAGCCAGGTGAGATATTTACTGGGGGTTGCAAAGACGAGCAGGGACTAGGGGAAATCAGATTGGCAACATGTTGGCAGTTGTAGAAGTTGGGTAATAGGTTCATGGGATGCATTACACTATTCTTTCTAGTTTTGCATGTGTTTGAAATCCATAATAGAAGTTAAAAAAAAAAAAAAAAGGTAGATGAACAAGTGCAAACTTAGCAATGTTCCTTGGAAAACACCTCAACACAAATGTTACTGAGTCAGTACTATTATCTAGGTTAAGTAGTATATTTAGTCTAACCTATCCCTGACCTCTTGTGTTGGTGAGATAGCAGGATGCTAAATACAAAAATTAGCACCCAGCAGAATTTTGTTCCAGTAACCCAGAAATTGGAACATGGTGGCAGCAAGCACCCATTGCCCAGAACCTGAGAAGGTAAGGCCATGTGGAGGGTGGAAGGTGAAGGAGAGACCAGAGCTCAGCTAGGGTCTACCCCTTCTGGCTTACGGCCTTCAGATTACTGGGAGATCTTAAAGTGGTGAGTGTTCATTCGTTCCCTCATTCATTCATTCCTTCCACAAATGTTTGTTGGCTATCTACTAGTACCCAGGGATAGAGCAGTGAATTAGACAAAGTTCCAGAACTTAAGGAGCTCACCATGGGGGTGAGACATACACTAAACAAATAAAAAGTAAAATCTATGTTGGGAAAATTACGTAGAGAAGGGAGAGAGTACCAGGAGTCAGGGTGTTAAATTTTAAATAGGCTGGTTAAGGAAGTTCTCATTGAAAAGGTAACATTGGAGTAGAAAACCTGTAAGAAGTTAAGCGGTAAGTCAAGCATATATCTGGGGGAAATATATTCCAGTTAGAGGGAACAGCAAATGCAAAGGCCCCAGAGGAGGAGTCTGCCTCATATATTCTATCTTTGAGGAACACGAAGATGCCAGCCAGTCTGGCTGCAGTAGGGTAAGACAGGGGCAACAGAGCAAGAGATGCAGGGGTGGGAGTGGTTTGGTGGCAGGTCATGTCAGGAGTTCATTGTGCAGCATGAGAGGAGCCATTGGAGGGCTCTAAATAAGTAAGTGACATGATCTGACATTCAGGATCATATTGGCTGCTTTGGTGAGAATAACCTGTAGAAGGAAAGAGTAGAAGGAGGGAAGCTGCTTAGGAGGCTATTGTAAGAGTCCAGGCAAGGGTTGCTGATGGCTTGGACCCAAAGTTAAACCAGTGGAAGAGTGAGAAGTGGTTGGATTCTTGTTCTATTTTGAAAGAGGAGCTAGCAGGATCCGCTGATGGATTGGATATGGCATGTGAAAAATAGAGAAGTCGAGACTGGTTCCTTCATATTTGGCCTGAGCGACTGAAGGATGGAGTTACCATTTACTGAAAGGGGGCCTGGAGGAGGGGCAGGGTGTGAGAAAGGATGGATAAGGAGTTCACTTGCAAATGTGTCAAGTTTCAGGTGTTTAGGGACACAGAGATGTTGCGTAAGCAGCGGGATAGACAAGTCTATGAGACATGCGTAAATTTCTGCTCACCTGAGAGCTGAAAGAACGCTGTTCCTGCGCAAGAGACAGGGCAGTACAGTGGAAGAACACTGGCAGTTCAGATGAGAGGCCCGGCTGTGCCGCCAGCCAGTTGGGTGATCCTTTGGAACTCCGTCCCGTAGCTCTGGCCTCCAGATCTTCATCTGCAAAAGGACTGCGTTGGACTGGAAACAGCCCTTTTCTCAGCCCACACCCACTGTGAGAGGCAATGGATTAGTGCTCAGAGTCAACAAGATAATGTATCTGTATATCTGAGAGCATTTTGAAAACTGCTGACCCCTACACCAGGTAGCAGTGTTGGTGTTAAGATTCCTTCCTTCACTTAAGTAACACGCAGTGAGTGCTGGACACAGAGGGTACAGACAGAGAAGATGCATTCAGCCCTCGTGGAACACCACAGGCTAGCTTCTCGGTGCAGCTTTGCTGCTGAGTGATAAGGAAACAGGCCAGAGTCTGGTGGTCTGGTGTGACGTTGGCGAGGGAAAGCCTGTGCTTGACTTGGGTCTGGGAGAAAAGCCAACGTGGATGTCAGAGATGAGGCAAGATGCTATCCCAAGTGAGGAAACGTGGTCCTCCCAGCTAAGAGCTAGGGTGGTAGGACTCCATTTCTTCCCTCCTTTGTTCTTTCACTCAGCATTTACTCCTCTGCTAGGATCTTCAGGAGCTACTCATTCTGTAGTAGATGGTTTCAAATCTGGCCTCAGGAGTTGTCATTAGAGCTCCTCACAGTTAAGCTCCTCACAGAGCTGATTGAGGATTTAGATTTGAGCTAAAGAGCTCGGTTAGCTATGTGATCTAATGGTATTATTCATTTTGTGTCTGGGGACACATTTTTTGTTAGGTGCTGATTATACCAAAACGCGTGCTCTCCCGCAATGTAAGTTGTAAGCAGTCTAACAGAATGTAGGAGTGTGTTATTCCCCCCCACCCCCAGCAGAATCCCATTTAAGGACTCAATACTTAAATACTGCATTTAAGTATTAATGCTTAATACTCAATAATTAAATACAGTATTTCAGTCACATACTGTGTCAGAGTGACTCCCTCACTGCATCTGGAAACAGTCGCTGTGCCGTGTTTATCCTTGTGTCATTTAGATCTCAGTGTTTATATTGTAAGGAGGCTTCTCTGACCATCTCAATAAGAGTACAGGATACAGCCCATCTTTGTTGACAGGTCACCCACAAAATTTGTTTAGAGTGGATATGTAATCAGCATCTTACATTTAATGTAATGGGGAAATTTTGTCCTGGTGAGTGAAACAAAACCACTGAGGTGAAATCCAAGTTCAACTAAAGCCATTGTCTTTAACCGGCAGCCTTAAGCTACTGACAAAACCTCAGCTGCCTCTTGCCCTGGCAGCTCCCAGTCAGGGTCGAGAAATGGGTGTGGACGTAAGGGTCTCACGGATCCTTTGCAGTTATCCCTGTTTTGCTGGTACGAAGCATGCAGCCTCTTGAGGCTCCTCACTTAGAGCTCAGAATCAAAAAGATCTGGTTTGTTGGATGTGATAGTCAAAGCTCACAGCATAGTAGACTGGCCCCAGCTGGAAGTTTGAGCACTTCTGTTCACCCCCAGCTTGCCCTCAATAAATGGTTCATTTCTGAAAAGCCCAGATACAACTTGCTAGCTTTGTACTGTTTCTCACTGCATTTATTGATGTCCCCACTGCCTTGGGATAGTTGGTGAAGCTTGACACCCATGCAGTTACTATAAGAACCTAGGAAATGGGGACTCTGTGAGATTGTAGAACTGACCTGAGGCTTAGATGTGGAGGGTGTCCCTGAGATCTGAGTTCTCTCTGTCTGAGAATATCATCCCTTCAACCTAGTAAGTCCTGTCTGAGGCCACAGAAACAGGGAGGGAGAAAGGCAGCCTCTGCTTGGCCATCACTCAGCCAGACCTCCCCCTCCACCTTTGTGACCTAGAGCCAGCAAGTTCTCAGGTCCCAGCAGGTTTGCTGTTGCCTCCTGCTCAGCTTGATCACCTTTCCATATTGTCCACGAATTGTCAAGCTCAGTTTTCAGATGTGGTTTTGCTATAAAACTATAACCTCAAATCCATGCTGTCAGCATTGGACTAGCCATGCCTCATGATTGGAGAATCAGATATTGCCCTAGCCAACAAAAGGAGTGCAAGGAATGCTCTCAGACTTTCTTCTTTTATTCATGTATTTGTATTTGTTTCTTTAACATAGATGATACATTCCCGAGGCCCGAGTTCAGTGAAAAGTCAGCCTTGCATTGCTATTCCCCCGTCACTCAGTTACCCTGCTGCGGGCAACCTTAAACAGTCATTTCTCCACCATCTTGCCACAGACTTCCTACAGAAGGCACTGTTTTATACCTTCCCATTTTTTTCTGTAATATGTTTTAGAGATCTTTGCATGTCAGTATGTGAGGACCTTCCTCATTTACCTATGTTTGCATTGTATAGAAGTTCCATACTGACAGACCCTTATGCTGCTTTTAATGTTTTTGCTATTACTACGTACAGGGGTGCCATGACTCACCTTAGACCCATACCATTTTCCACATATGTATGTCTTCCTGCAGATTAGACATGAAATTGCTAGATCAGATGGTAGGTACATTTATACTTTTGATCCATACTGCTAAATTGCCCTCATTAGAGCTCATACCACTCTATACTCCCCCAGCAATGGAAGACTCTGTGTATTTCCCCACAGTCTCATAGACATTGCTCTGAGTTAAAAAGAAACAGATCACCAGGGTGCCTGGGTGGCTCAGTTGGTTAAGCATCTGCCTTTGGCTCCGGTCATGATCCTAGGGTCCTGGGATCGAGCCCTGCACTGGGCTCCCTGCTCAGTGGGAAGCCTGCCTCATTTTCTCCCTCTCCCTCTGCTGCTCTCCTGCTTGTGCTCTCTCGCTTTCTGTCAAATAAATAAATAAAATCTTTAAAAATATATACAGATCACCTACAGATGGGCATAGCATACTGAATGGTGTTCCACTTTGACATTTTATTCCACAAGACATGCAAAGCCAAACACAGCCCAGTTTGAAGAATACCGTGTATGAAAAGATAACCGCTAAACCTCTGGTAGTTAGAAGAAAGGAAAATCCTAGAGGAAGGAGTTCTCTACCTCTGTCCTTAGACTAGCGTGAATTAAAGGAGAAATAGATGTCTTTTTCTGCAGGACTTGGCAGGGACGAGATGCAGCTAGTGATGGGGGAGCTGCGGGGGGGAATAAAGGGAGACCCCAAGAGGGAGGAGCTGATAACCAGGCAAATGCATTTAGTGTCCACTGGAGAAGTACCTCTTGGCTCCATGCTGGTTTCTTTTCATTTCAGCAACTTTATCTTTTTAAAGGTTATACCTCTTCCTTTTAGCGCACCTGCTCTTCTCTTTTTGGACTCTCTCGCTCTTAACCTCACTTGGAGTTAAGGTGTCCGCAAGTTGAAACTGGATGAGTGTTGAACCTTATGTCTCGTTTCATTTAATGTTCGTTTGTTCACTTTCCTCCATTCATCCATCCAGATGGGCTTCATGGTTCTTGTCCGAAAGGCTTAAACAAGCACCCTGTGCAAGTAGCTCTGTTTTCTGTGTATTCTTTTTGTAGAATGAATTATGAAGACAAGGTTCTTAGATCTCAGATCCTGAGCCTTCCCCGGTGGGATTAAGCATTCATGTCTGTCCTCTGGAAAGCTTGGAGCAGTCTCTAGTGCCGTCTGCAAGGCCCATTTGTGCCTGCCTCCTGGCTTCACTAACATTGATGGTTGGATTTTTTTTTTTGATTAACAGACTTTATTTCTTAGAGTACTTGTAGGCTTCTAGAAAAATTGAATAGGAAATGCAGAGAGTTCCTGGGGCGCCTGGGTGGCTCAGGTTAAATGATTTGGTCATGATTCTGGGATCCTGGGATCAAACTCTGCTTTGGGCTCCCTGCTGGGTGGACAGTTTGTTTCTCCCTCTTCCTCTCTCTCTGCCCCTCCCCCAGCTTGTGCTCTGGCTCATTTTTTCTCAAGTAAAATCTTTAAAAAAAGAGAGAGAGAGAGAGAGATAGGCGCCTGGGTGGCTCAGTTGGTTAAGCATCTGCCTTCAGCTCAGGTCATGATCCCGGGGTCCTGGGATGAAGTCCCACGTCAGCCTCCTTGCTCAGCAAAGACCCTGCTTCTCCCTCTGCCTGCTGTTCCCCGTTTGTGCACTCTTTCTTTCTCTCTCTGACTGACTGATAAATAAATAAACAAAATCTTTTTTAAAAAAAGAAAAGAAAGGGACGCCTGGGTGGCTCAGTTGGTTGGACGACTGCCTTCGGCTCAGGTCATGATCCTGGAGTTCCAGGATCGAGTCCCGCATCGGGCTCCCAGCTCCATGGGGAGTCAGCTTCTCTCTCTGACCTTCTCCTCGCTCATGCTCTCTCTCAAAAAAAAGAAAAGAATATACAGAGAGTTCTAATTTACCCTTCTTTATGCCCCAGTTCCGGGTTTTCCCTATCAATAACATCTTACATTGGTGTGGTATATTTGCTACAATTGATGAACTAATATTGATGTATTATTAGTAACCAAAGTTCATAGTTTACGTTATGGTTCACTCTTTGTGCTGTCTATCCTATGGGATTTGACAAATACATGATGTCAGGTATATGTCCACCGTTACAGAACTGCTCCACTGACCTAAAAATGCCCTGTACTCCATCTGCACATCCCTCCTCTCCCACTCCCCATACCCCATGGCAACCACTGATCTTATTCGTGTCTCTCTAGTTTTGCCTTTTCCCGAAGTCATATAGTTGGAACCATACTGTATGTAGCCTTTTCAGATGGCTTCTTCCACTAAAATGCATGTAAGTTTCCTCTACGTCTTTTCGTGACTTAATAGCCCATTTCTTTTTTATCACTGGAAAATATTCCATTGTCTGGGTGTACCCCAGTTTGTTTATTCAAGGACATCTCCGTTGCTTCCAGCTTTTGGCAATGATGAATAAACTGCTATAGACATCCATGTGCAGGTTTTCTGTGGGTGTAAGTTTTCAACCCATTTAAAAGTAGGAACGCTGGATCATTTGGTAAGACTGTTTGATTTTGTAGGGACCTGCCAAACTGCCTTGCAGTACCATTTTGCATCCCCACCAGTAATGAATGAAAGTTCCTGTTCCTCCACATCCTTGCCAGCATTTAGTGTTATCACTGTTTTGGATTTGGGCTATCTCATTGTCTGTTGGATGTTAATACTTCTCCTTTGATTTATGGTAATGGGATAAGTATAATACCACCATAATTATTCTTTCTCATACTTTAATTATTGAGAGAGCACCTTTTTTGTATTATTTATTTACTATTAGTGTTTTTCCCTGTATGAATTCATACTCAAATCTTTTTTATTTTATTTTATTTATTTATTTGACAGAGAGAGAGATCACAAGTAGACAGAGAGGCAGGCAGAGAGGGGGGGGAGGCAGGCTTCCAGCTGAGCAGAGAGCCTGATGCGGGGCTTCATCCTAGGACCCTGAGATCATGACCCTGAGCCGAAGGCAGTGGCTTAACCCACTGAGCCACCCAGGCGCCCCTTCATACTCTAATCTTATTCCAGTGGGAATTTGATACTGTTCTTGGAAGTTTGTATGTGTCTGTGTGTGTGGGGTTTTTTCCACCCAATTTTTTTTTATTGTGGCAAAATGTACGTAACATAAAATTGACCGTCTTAACCATTTTTAAGTGTACATTTAAGTTGCATGTGTTTTTAATATCATGTCTTATATTTTCTTTAATATTTTCTCTTAATATTGATTTTTTTTAAACCTAACTCTTCTTTTGACTTTTCATTTGCTTCAAAAGCAAAAACTGTCTCTTCTTCCTAGCTGAGGTTTGGATATTGTTCCATTCTGATGAATTGATGGAATAAATTTAACCTTTTAGTCCCGAGGTGATGTTTTTAAGTAATGTGATGCTTCTAAATGAGCATGATGATCGAGTCCCTCCTGATGGCTGATGGCATGTTTCATTTTCAAATAGCACTTCTTCCATGGGTGCCTGGGTGGCTCAGTCAATTAAGCGTCTGTCTTGAGTCCAGGGATTTCTGCTCGGCAGGGAGCCTGCTTCTCCCTCTCTCTCTGCCTGCCTGTGTACTCTCCCTCTCTCTGTCAAAGAAATAATAACATCTTTAAAAAGAAAATAGCCCTGGGGCGCCTGGGTGGCTCAGTGGGTTAAGCCGCTGCCTTCGGCTCAGGTCATGATCTCAGAGTCCTGGGATCGAGTCCCGCATCGGGCTCTCTGCTCAGCAGAGAGCCTGCTTCCCTCTCTCTCTCTCTGCCTGCCTCTCCATCTACTTGTGATTTCTCTCTGTCCAATAAATAAATAAAATCTTTAAAAAAAAAAAAAAAAAAAAAAAGAAAATAGCCCTTCCCAAGCCAGCAGTGACCCCAGAAACAAGTCAGATGTAACTTGATAATCTCTGTATTAATTTGTGTATTGCAGTAGAGCATACCCTTAGGTTCACCTTTCCAAAAAGACTTTATTCTAGATTTTTCTTTCCATGGACTGACGGTGGGTTTGAAACTCAGCCATGATTCTATGTTTGGTGGTTTATAAACTAAGGTGTTAAAACTCACCCTAGACTTAGGACTAAAAATTAGGTTTTTAAGTTACCTATTTTGGTTTAAATGAATTCTGTTCTTCAGTAAAAGGGTCTACATTTTCATTGCCCTTATGGAACTAAAAATAATCTACTTTGCCTGATTATTCTCTTTTCTGTGACTAATTCAAATCTAAAAAATTGTAGCTTGGGGCGCCTGGGTGGCTCAGTGGGTTAAAGCCTCTGCCTTCGGCTCAGGTCATGATCTCAGGGTCCTGGGATCGAGCCCCACATCGGGCTCTCTGCTCAGTGGGGAGCCTGCTTCTCTCCTCTCTCTCTGCTGCCTCTCTGCCTACTTGTGATTTCTCTCTGTCAAATAAATAAATAAATTCTTTAAAAAAAATAAAATAAAAATTAAAAATTGTAGTAGCCAAATAGGAATCATGCTAAAAAGTGATCTGGGCTTTTAAAATCAGTGTGCTTTTTTTGCAAAGAGATGTTTAGCTGATGTTTTAAATGTACCTTATGTTAATGGAAGTTTCTGTTACTAATTTCCTGTTTTCTCTTTACTGTTTGGAAACCCACAGAACCAAGCCTGTTTCAGTAGGGGTTTTATGTGTGCATTGGTTTGTTTCTATAATAACAAATACTGAATCATTTTACTACAGCTCTTCCAAATCTGGCTCTCATTTGTTTGCCACTTGACTTGCTCAGCCTCTGTCTCTCCCAACCTAATGTCACTTTGTCCTCTCTGAGCAGTTTTGTTTATTTCCAAATGACTAGTTTTCTGAGTGAAAGTTAAGTCTTCCTTGCCTTATCCCCCCCACCAAAGCTGAACATTCTTCTCTTTCCAAGCAAATGTTTTGATTTATTTTTCTTTTTATTCCTTTCTTTCTTCCTCCCTCCCTTTTCTTTTCGCTTCTGCATACAGTTATCCTCTGGGCTGGCTGAAGCAGGACACAGAAAGCCTTATTCCAAATATCTGAGGAGTTCAGACTAGCAGAAAATGATAGAAGAGTGAACAGGTGCCTGTAGTCAAGGCGCCTTGCTCTGGTGTGGGTCAGATGAGATCTGAACCATGCCAAAGTGAAGCACAAATTTATGGCTGCCATCTAATTTTCTGTCTTTCATGGCCCTTATCTTTCTGCTTTGAGGAGACAATTGAAGCACATCTTGTTTCATGGAAAGACCTAAAGATCCAAAGTATCCAAAAAGCTTTTCTAAATGTTCTCTCTCCCCGATAAATGATAATTTACATTTTTACATTAGGAGACATACATGTATTATGGAGCCACAGGGCTCTTGCCTGCTACAGAGCCAACAATAAGTTAAGTTCATTTTATTTATTTATTTATTTATTTATTTATTTATTTTTGGAAGTTAAGTTCATTTTAAAATGCAACAGACAGAGAAGCTGGCTGCAAGTTCTGGAAGAGTCCAGAGTACTCCTTATTCATCCCTACCCATTGTCATGTGGCTCTTCTCTCCCATCCCCCACACCATCCCCAGTCTATCTCTCCCTTACACCCAGCCTAGGTCACTGGGGAGCTGACGAATCTTTTGCCTACAAGGAGAAACAGAGCAGCTGCCCCTGCTCCCTCTCCGTCCTTGCTCAGAAGGCCACCGGACTTATGAATCTGAAATGTCAAGTGCGGGCAGGAAATGCACAGGCACAGCTGTCCTGAGGCAGTGACAGGCCTCTCTTTGGCTCTGCTAGTATCTCTGTTGCTAGTTTAGTAGCAGCACAGAAGGATTCCGAGGAAAGCATCATTCCACAAAGGAAAGGGAGGAACATGGCCATCAGACACGCGTACAGCAGCCTTCTCCCCACCTGTGGTCAGTCTCTGGTGGAAGGCAGCACCAGAGATCAGGAAGGGCTGGAGAGCCAGAGTGGACCACTTATAAAGGCTTATATTATGGGCTTAGGGAGGAAAATGGAACATTTAGCCTGGAGATGAGGACATGTAAAGGGAGTGGAGATTTGTTTTCTTTGAGTGTAAGAAGCCTTATTTTGGGAAATGTGGCTTCCAGCTCTTCCCTCTTTCCATTGTGGTCAGGTCCAGGAGGACTGGGTTTCAGTTACAGTGGATGACAGCAAAGTTAAACCATTAGTAGTCAAGTGTTTTGTGTCAGCCTGGATTGGCAGAAGGAAGAAATGCACTGTGTATTGAGAGGGACGGGCCGGGGCCGGCCAGCCTGGCTTGGAATCCTGGCATCCGCCCTTCCCTGGCTGTGGGACCTTGGAATAAATGACTCTGCCTCTAAGCTTCAGTCACCTCATCCGTAAAGTGGAAATAATGGATCTAATTTCTTCGTAGGGTTATTTTTAAAATTAAAAGAGTTAATATAGGTAAAGCACTTTGAACGGTGGCTGGCACTCTTCGGGGCTGTCTGTGTGGTAAATATAATTAGCACGAGCAGTGGGAAGGGTTTTAGGGACTTCCAGGGCAGCACTTCACCTTATGGCTCAGGAGGTGGTCGCAGGAGATAGAATTGAGATTCGAATCCATTTCTGCAGACTTCTAGTTGACGGCATTGCCACTCTTTAGCTACTTTTTAGAAATGCCTGTCACTTCGAAAGCACTTCCCTTTCCGTTCCTCTCGCATCCCTCCTCCTCAGGGCCAGTTTTTCTAGGGTACTTCTTATGTGCCAGCACTGCTAAATGCTGACATATGTGACCTTATTTAACCCTACAGCAACCTTTGGAGAAGGTGCTGTTAGTAGCAACCCCCCCCTTTTTTTTTTTTTTTACAAGTGGCATCTGAAGCTCAAAGAGGTTCAGTGACTTGCCCAAGGGTACACAGCTTCAGAGAGGGATAGAGCCAGGCTGTCTGACTCCAGAACCCGTGTTGGTAAGCGTGCCATGGATTTTCTTCATAAAATCCCAGTAGAGTACAGATGTGCTCAATTAAACCAACCGTTGCTACAGGAGCCAGCTCTAAAGATTTGGGGCCATTTTGTAATCCCGTTTCAACCTATAATTGGCTTTGTTTTCAGACCTGGGTCTCATGTGTGTCCTTACTCTGACAGTGCTGTTAACAGAAACAGGTTACCAAAAGAATTTCTCTCCCTGCTTAAGACTCTGAAAGTTGAGAGTCATGGAGCAGACCAAGAGAGACCAGGACTAGAACTTGGGGCTATCAGGGCTCTCAGCAAGGTTGGGGTCACTGCCAGGATCCTAGTAGACAGGATAAGATGGGTCAGTTGCCAGAATTCCCATCTAGAGCAGTGGTCCTTTACCTTTAAGCCCTGTAAGACACTCATGCAATCTTTAAACTCCCTTCTTTTTTTTTTTTTTTTTTAAGATTTATTTATTTATTTATTGGACAGAGAGATCACAAGTAGACAGAGAGGCAGGCAGAGAGAGAGAGAGAGAGAGAAAGAAGCAGACTCCCTGCTGAGCAGAGAGCCCGACGCGGGACTTGAACCCAGGACCCCGAGATCATGACCTGAGCCGAAGGCAGCGGCTTAACCCACTGAGCCACCCAGGCGCCCCTTTAAACTCCCTTCTTGTCAGAAAAATGCATAAGCTTGCACACCAAAATAATGTTTTCAGGTGGCTTTAGCTAAAAATGTACTAGGCCGCACAATAATAATAATAATAAGTATTTAAGAACATACTCTGGAGCCAGACGGCCTGGATTCAAAATCCTCCTCTTGCACTTACTAGCTGTGCAACCTTGAGCAAGTTACTTAGTGTCTCGGGCTTCAATTCCCTCAAATATAAAATGAGGATAATCACAGTATTTAATTACTGGATCTTTGTGAGGATTAAATGAGTTATGTATAAAACACCCAGTACACTGTTCCTTTACAGCACTGTTCACTATTACTGCTCCTAGTAGCGTAGCCATTCAGTAAATGTTTATGGGCAGAATGAATGAATAATTCTAGCGGGGATGCTAAGTCTAAAGTAGAACATCCCAGCCAGCGTGTCAAAAGTGGGCTATAGTTATGTAAAGATACTGACCAGCTCAGCCCTTGGGGCTGCCAGAGCCCCAGCTGGTTGCTCCTGGCTTTAAGCAGCAGCATCTGCCACATACAAACATCCTTCTCTCTGGCTGCCCCGACATGAAAACAGTTTGGGCAGCACTGACTGAGAAGATCAGTCCGGAGATAGTGAGTACCAAGTAGGCAGTCCAGATGCCAAGTCCAGGGGAATTCTGTGGTTGGGCGGCAGTGGGAATCTTAACTGCTAAACCTTGAACAAGGCTTCGCAACTGTGGGCTCTGGCTCAAGTAGGGTGAATGCAAAGGAAGTCCTGCCAGGAGGATGCCCCAGGAGCCCCCTCCTTGCACACAAGGACCCGGTGAGTCACTGCACAAGGATTTGCAGAGCGCCCACAGTGAACCAGAAACCAGGCTGGAGCCTAAAGTCCTGTGTGGGCAACAGATGTGAAAGGGACAGTGATGAGTACTGGAGGAGATGACTAGGAGTGTGAGTGCTAGGAAGAGGTAGCGCTGAGGAGTTCTGATCATGGAAGTGGTGAATTTAGGTTTGTACTCCCCCCCCCCCCAAAGATTGTATTTATTAGAGCATGAGCAGGGGAGGGGGCGGGAAGAGGGAGAAGCAGATTCCCTGCTGACCAGGGAACCTGACGTGGGGCTTAATCCCAGGACCTCGAGATCACAACCTGAGCTGAAGGCAGATGCTTAACTCACTGAGCCACTTAGGTGCCCCTGTGCTTTTTTTTTTTTTTTGTCACTCTGACACAATATTACAAAATGCCTAGGAAACAGGCAAGGGTTTATTTGAGGACATAAATTAGGAGGCTCTCAGAGTAGTTGAGATGTGAGAGGTGATATTCATCCGAAGTAAGTACATAGACTTCTTAAGCTTTTTTTTTTTTTTTTTTTTTTTTTTAAGATTTTATTTATTTATTTGTAAGAGAGAGAGAGAGTGAGAGTGAGCACAGGCAGACAGAGTGGAAGGCAGAGTCAGAGGGAGAAGCAGGCTCCCTGCGGAGCAAGTAGCCCGATGTGGGACTTGATCCCAGGACGCTGGGATCATGACCTGAGCCGAAGGCAGCTGCTTAACCAACTGAGCCACCCAGGCGTCCCACTTCTTAAGCTTTTTAAAATTGTTTTTAATTGAGGTATAATTGATGTACAACATTATATTTAAGTTTTAGATATGCCACATAATGACTTAATATTTGTGTGTATTCCAAAATGATCACCACAGTTAGTTTGGTTAATATCCATCACCTTACGTAATTACAGATTGTTTTCTTGAGTTGGGAATTTTCAAGATTTATTCTAGCAACAGTCAGATATGCAGTTCAGTATTACTAACTATGGTCCCCATGCTATCACGCTATACTTTACATCCCCACGACTTACTTATTTTGTAACTGGAAGTTTGTACCTTTTAACTCTCTTGATCCATTTTGCCTATCCCTAACCCCTGCCTCTGGCAACCACCAATCTGTTCTCTGTACCTATGAGTTTGGGTATTTTTTTTTTTTTTTTAATATTACATGAGTGAGATCACATGGCATTTGTCTTTGACTTATATCACTTAGCATGATACCATCTAGGTCCATGCATGTTGTCACAGATGGCAAGATTCCCCCTTTTTTGGTGACTAAATAGTATCCTGTTGTATATATGCACTACAGTTTCTTTATCCATTCATCCATCCGTGGACACTGGAGTTGTTTCCAGGCCTTGGCTATTGTAAATAATGATGAATGTGTGTGTCTTTTCAAGTCAGTGTTTTTATTTTCTTTGGACAGATACCCAGAAGTGGAACTGCTGGATCAAATGGTAGTTTTATTTTTAAGTTTTTGAGGAACCTCCATATCATTTTCCAATTTACACCAATTTCCATTCCCGCTAACAGTGCACAAGGGTTCCCTTTTGTCCACATCCTCCCCAACACTTGCTATTTTGTGTCTTTTTGATAATAGGCATTCTAACAGGTGGCGTCTCATTGTGGCTTTGATTTGCATTTCTCTCACGATTAGGGATGTCGAGCATCTTTTCATGTAACTGTTGGCCATTTGGATGTCTTCTTTGGAAAATGTCAAATCAGATCCTCTGCCTGGTTTTTAATTGAACTGTTTGGGGGTTTTGCTATTAAGTTGTATGAGCTGTTCATATCTCCTGGATATTAACCCCTTATCAGATGTGTGATTTTCCCCCTTTCTGTAGGTTGCCTTTTCATTTTGTTGGTGGTTTCCTTCGCTGTACAGGAACTTTTTTGGTTTGATGTAGTCCCACTTGTTTATTTTCGCTTTTGTTTCCTTTGTTTTTGGTGTCAACTCCAAAAAAATTATGGCCAAGACCATGTCAGGGAGCCACCTATTTTTTTCTAGAAGTTCTATAGTTTCAGGTCTTACATTCAAATGTTTAATCCCTTTTGTGTTAATTTTTGTGTGTGGTGTATCTAGACTTTTGAGGGAGAAGGAGGAATCAAGGATAACCCCACCTATTCGGGTGGCTGGGAATGCCAGCCCAGGGATAGGGGATACTGGAAGAGGAACAGTTCCAGGGAGCACATTGTGAGTCTGTTGGGGCTCGATCTGTTTGTGATGCCTGTGGGATGTTCAGTGATGATGGTCAACAAGGCCAGTGGTTAGATTGAGCTGAGCGTAGGAGAGCTGTCAGAATGTGGAGATGTGATGTATGCTCCCCAGAACCAGCAGCACTGGGACTGGCAGCCTGCCTTTAATGGGGCTTCCTCCTAAGGAGAGTTAGTTTAAAGATTTTACTTATTTATTTGAGATAAACAGAGAGAGCAAGCAGAAGCAGGGGGAGGGGCAGAGGGAGAGTGAGAAGCAGACTCCCCACTGAGCAGGGAGCCTGACCTGTGGCTTGATCCCAAAACCCTGATATCATGACCTGAGCAGGCGCTTAATGGACTGAGCCACCCAGGTGCCCCAGGAGAGTGAGTTTAAAAGTGGGTTTTGATCATTGAATCTTGGCTGGCGTGCTTCTGTTGTATGCTCAACTTTTAGAAATTCTTTAATATTTCTATCTTGCACCTTCTTCACGAAAGCAAACATAGTTTTATACTTTGAAGAATTCATCTTCCTTTCTTCTTAGCTGGCCTCGTTCACTCTTTCTTTATGTATCCTTGTAGCAGGAGGAAGCTGTGCAGCTCCTAATGTGACACTGTCCATTTTCTCAGACTTGTGACCCAGAGGGAAATCTCTGACCTCAGCTGTGGCTCTTGGTGCTGGCCAGAAGCCAACTTCATGTCTGAGTGTACGAGTAGCAGTTTGCCATGGAAAGCTTGGGGCTGCAAACGGTGACCCTCAGTGATGGGACGACAGCCTATGTCCAGCAAGCTGTCAAAGGTGAGTATTTCCAGGTACCCCAGAATCTCATACTGTCCTCCAGCCTCTGGAGAGGAATGTCCCATTCTTAGAGTCTCCCCACGACTGTGCCCTCCTGCTTGCATGCCACAACTTACTCAGCAGGAGAATTTCATGAGGTCACTGACAAAAAGGGAACTCTTTAAAAGAAAATGCCATTGAGGCAGGCCAGCCTAGAAAATCTGACTAGCCCAGCTGGAAGAACCAAGACCTTTGAAAGGCATAATTTCTTATGTGCGGTAAGTAGTTCATAAATATTTCTGGAAATGAATGAACACCGTGTTGGTTATATGACTTCCTGCTTTTCAAATAAATTCCCTGTCCAGTTTCTGGGTGCTCTCTAGAAACTTTCAAGTAAGTTAAACCATGTACAGAGGGGGACACCCAAGCGTAGATATCATGCGTTAGGTCCTAGTAAGGTTCTCAGAATAAAAATACAAGGGTATACACTTAAATTTGAATTGAAAAAAAAAAACTGAATTGCAGATAGATAATAATAATTTTATAATAATAGATAATAATTTTCTAGTACAAGTATATCCCAAATACTGCATGGGATAGATATGTGTAAACATGAGATTAAGCACTAAAACTAGTAAAATAATGGGGCACCTGGGTGACTCAGTTGGTTAAGTGTCTGCCTTAGACTCAGGTTGTGATCCAGGGTTTCTGGGATCAAGCCCCATGTCGGGCTTCCTGCTCAGTGAGGAGTTTGCTTCTCCCTTTCCCTCTGCCCCTGCTTGTGAGCGCTCTCTCTTTCTCTCTCACATAAATAAATGAAATCTTAAAAAATAAAACAAACGTAACAAAGTAATAACACAAAGTACTGAAAAAGAATTGGCTGTTTATCTGAAATTTGGAATCCCCTGAAATTCCATTCTCTCTGCAACTTAAAATCAAGGTGTGTTGTAAAGTGAGAACTGAATGTCACTGAAGGACGGGCCTTCGGGCCAGGGACGCGCACTGCTCTGACAGCCTCCTTTCTCACCAGCATTCTCAGGCATGCCAGATGGCCTGCCTGTCCTCCTCGCACAGCACTGGGCCAACATTGCCTCGCTCCTGCGCTTTATTTTGCCTTTTCCGGACTCTGAGCACCACCGTCCTCCTGAATGTGCTGTCATTGCAACATTGCCCGCCTTCGTTTCAGCACATTGTGCAAGTGTATGTCAGTTCCCAAGAGAAATTGTCTGTTGATTTTATTTTAAATTGTCTGCTTGCAGATGACCTCGGAGAGGCCCCTTAATCTCTTCAGTAAACTCTTTCCCTAAGACAGTGTTGGGTTGGGAAGGGTTGCCTTCTGGAGGTTTTTTTTTTTTTTTTTTTAAGATTTATTTATGTATTTATTTGTTTGAGAGAGAGACAGTGAAAGAGATCATGAGTGAGGAGAAGGTCAGAGAGAGAAGCAGAGTCCCCGTGGAGCTGGGAGCCCAATGTGGGACTCGATCCCAGGACTCCAGGATCATGACCTGAGCCGAAGGCAGTCGTCCAACCAACTGAGCCACCCAGGCGTCCCTGGAAAGGTTTTTTGTCAAGAGCTGTCCATGATATGTGGGCCTGGTTGGCTTCGTCCATCCGCTTGAGAACAGCACTTCTCTAGAATACTTTGGAAGCTTGAAACTCTTTGCAGACTCCCTATCACGGGTCTTGCCCCTCTGCGGCAGGCACAGCAGGCTGAAACAGAAGAATGGAAGCATGGAAATGACCGTGTGTGAATGAATGGTCGAGTGGCCACGCTTGGCCTGAGAGAGCCACCCAGTTTTCCTATGTCTTTCCCTTTCATGTGTGGGTCTCCCTGAATCCCCACACCCCCACGCCCACCCTGTTTCTCTCTCTCTCTCTCTACTCTCTGTTTTCTGGCTGCTTCATGGCACCACAGTGTGTGTGCACACAGACTCACAACTGATTTCACACTCCTGAGGGGGGAGTCGGCCTTCGGGAACCAGGACCACACTGTCCTAGACGCCATCTCTCCCCTGCAGTGAGCTCCTCTGAAGCTCGTGGCCAGGGCACTGTCCTTGTCAGCAGCCCTCTCTCTTTGGAGCCAGCTTCGGCGGCTCTAAAAGTTTATCAGATTTATCGGTCATCAGGGTGAGCATAAAATGTGTTATTCAAGCCAACATTTTTGAGAGTGGGAGAGTGTCCTGTGAACCAAAATGCACTGGGGCCCACGGGAACATATGGCTACCTCTCCATCGCAGGACATGAAGACCATGTCAGCCAGCCATCCTTCCCGCCTGGCCCTTCGCATTGTCGTCTCTGCTGTGAGAGGGGATTCTAGGTTGAAATCTTGTCTCAAGTAACCCTTCTCAACCTTTGGTCTTGTGCCTTGAAGCAGCAGTGACTGTGCCAGCAGAAACTCTGGTCCTGCTCTCAGAACCCCGAGTGCGGTGCCCTCGCCGTGACAGAGAAGGCATGAAATGCAGGGAAGCCCATGGCTCACGAATGGGTGGAGGTGACGGGGTCCCACGCCCTCTGCTAACTGCCTTTAGAACTCCTTCTTACCTTTGTCTCTGCCTCACCGGTCTTTAGCTAAGTTGTAAAACTGTGGGTTACTGATCCAAGAAGACAGCATGGAGGCAAGTATGGGGATTTTTCTGAGGGAGAGATAGCAGAGTTAGGCCAGAAGCAGCTGCCTGGTGTTTTTCCCACATCATCAGAGCTCAAATTACTAAACCTGAAACTTGGGAAGAATGGAGTAAGCAAACCACTTGTCACAAACTCTTCCCTCTCCTTTCTTACCTTTCTTGCTTCTTTCCCCCTCATTCCCTGGGAAACTCACTGGATATCAGGAGAGGCCTGTCTAATCCTATATTATTTGTCAGAGAGAGAGCGCGCACAAGCAAGGGGAACAGCAGGCCGAGGGAGAAGCAGGCTCCCTGCTGAACAAGGAGCCTGATGTGGGACTCGATCCCAGGACCCTGGGATCATAACCTGAGTGGAAGGCAGACAATTAACTGACTCAGCCACCCAGGCATCCCTGTCTAATCCTAATTCTAAACCAAAGAGCCTGTTGCTCTTGTAAGTGCTTCCCTGTAAGCTTACCCCTCAACCCTCCACTTTCTCTAAAAATAAATAAATGAAATTTTTAAAAAGAAAAATGCTTCCCAGTAAAGATCTGAGGTAAAGGAAGAGTAATATCTCAGGAACTCTGGAGTCTTTATGTTTCATACTTCTTGTTGTCTTAGGTGAGTCATCGTTTAATTAGAAAAATGAAATGAAAACATCAGAGATGAGTGAAGGAGATGTTCCCCACAGTGGCAGTGGAACAGGCCTAGAGAATAAGCCATAGCACGGCTGTTGGTGTCCACATTAGCTCCCCATTGCTTTATTTTCTGTTTCTTCTAAAATGGGAGATCAGGTTTCTGATGATAAAAGCTAAGGCTTGGGGCTCTTGGGGGGCACAGTCGGTTGGGCATCTGAATTTTGGTTTCCACTCAGGACGTGATCTCAGGCTCACAGGATCAAGCCCCACGATAGGTCCACGCTCAGCATGGAAGTCTGCTAAAGTTCTCTCTCTCTTTCTGCCCCTCCCCTGCCACTCGCCCTCTATCAAATAAATAATTCTTTAAAAAAAAAAAAAAGGCTTACTGAGGGCTGACCACCCACGTTCCTGGCATTGTTTTACATTCCTTAATCCATTTAACCCTCACAGCAACCCAGTGACAGAAACACAGTTTTTAATCCTCTTTTCAAAAGGGGGGAAACTGAGGCACAGAAAAGTTACATAAACTGTCGTAGAACACACAGCTAGTCAGAGGTAGAGCTAAAACTCAAACCCAGGACCCCTGGACAGTTCCAGAACCACTTGCTTTTAACCACAAGCTGTACTGCCTTATTAGACAGTCTAGTTCCGAGCATACTGCACAGTGGGAGACAAGGAATGTATTTCATTTTGTTAGTTCAGTTAGAGTGCTGAATTTTGACCTACTGAGGTCTTTCCAGGTTTCAGGGCCTTTTTTGTTCTCTATTTAGATCATTCTTGGCAGCTCACCGTTAGGCTGGAAGTCCCCTCTTCACAGAGCATGGATGGAATAATAAATGAAGGTGCTCCTCCTTGAATAATGGAAGGGAATCTGTTGGGGGCTCTAGGGTTCCTCATGGTGGGATGTCTTCACCCCTGGTACATCTGAGGCCCAGGCCTAAGGAATCAAAGAGCAGGGGACGTAGGGCATGTCACCCATGCTTAGACATGCAAACTAT
Organism: Mustela putorius furo; assembly: GCF_011764305.1. NCBI lineage: Eukaryota > Metazoa > Chordata > Mammalia > Carnivora > Mustelidae > Mustela > Mustela putorius. Next base: position 3,532,501 of record NW_025421292.1, read on the forward strand.
GCCTCAAACAGACCTCTTCGAGAAGCAGGCAGGTGTCCCTTGACCCTCTTCAGGGCCTGAACTGCTTCTCTACATTTCCACCTTCACAGGAGAGAAGCTGCTGGAAGGGCAAGTGATCCAGCTCGAGGACGGGACCACCGCATACATTCACCAAGTGACGGTGCAGAAAGGTGAGGGCACCCCAAGACACCCCAGCCTCCTGGAGGCCAGGCAGCACCCACCGAGGGAGGGCTGGGATGGCATCGAGCTCCAGAGAAAGGCAAGGATTGCTCTCCTTACAGAAGCTCTCTCCTTCGAGGATGGACAGCCTGTACAGCTGGAAGATGGCAGCATGGCCTACATACACCGCACACCCAAAGGTGGGGTCACAGTCATCACGACTGGTGGGGCGGAAGGGAGGCAGAATTGGCTGAAGTTGGGGCATGGCCTTGGGAGCTGCAGTTCCCAAGCTCGACGGGATTAGCAGGCTCACCTACCTTCCCTGGTGCCCACCCTTGGAGTGGCAATTTCTGCCTCCGGGAAACTGAGCCCCTGGGCTCACTTACATGGGCCTCAGTGGTGGCTTTGTCTCTAACACAGCTGCAAAGTCTTGGGGCTTTAAACAGGACCCAAGGATGTCATCCAAGGCCAGCAGTAAAGATTTAGTAACATTTAAGACTGAAGTCTCTAAGTACTGAGGAATAATGATTTATTCCTTCTACCAGTAGTTTCTTGAGCAACCACTGCATGCCAGACCTTGCTTTAGGTGTGGTGTGTACAAGTAAGGACAAAGGTGGGCCTGCTCTCCTAGAGGCTAGCAGGGGAGACAGAAGTGAGACGAACGGTCACCGAAGAACTGATCATCATAAGCAGAGATCAGCGCAGGGAGGGCTTCTATGCGAACGTGATGCTCAGGCTTCTCTGCGAACGTGACACTCAGGCTGAGAGCTGAAGTGTAGACTTAGCTGGAGGAAGAGGGATGGCAGGGAACAGAAGGAACAGCATGTGAGGCTCAGAGATGGGAGGAGGAAGAAAGGCATGCTTCATTCCATGCTAGGAGCCAGGGCGGCAGGGGGAATGAGGGAGGTAAGACGAGAAAGGCAGGGCCCAGGATGTCAAGATAAGGGTTTGGTTGTTGGTCTTTATCCTGAGACTGGTGGGCAGTAGTAGAACCATCGGGTAACATGATCTCCTCTGTGTCCTGCAAAGATTTCTCTGGATGGTGTGTGGCCTGGAGATAATTGGAGGGCCACCAGTTAGGAGGTTCTTGTGGTCGTGAAGGTGATGATGATGATGGTCCCCTTGGGTCCTCAGGGACCTTGTGAGTTCCCAGAGTTTCAAAGGAGACCTTTTTCTTGGGAGAGTCAGCCCCCGAAGAAGGGTTAGCCAGAGTGACTCACCAAGGGGGTGACCAGGAGATGCTGAAAGCTTCCTTGGCATATGTGCCTTTTGTTACCTTAACGCTAGGGTGCCCGCCATATGTCTTGCCCTTGTGCGGCCTCAGGACTAACCGCATGTTCCCTGCAGAGGGCTATGACCCCAGCGCCCTGGAAGCCGTCCAACTGGAAGACGGCTCCACTGCCTACATTCACCACCCCGTGGCTGTGCCAGCAGACAGCGCCATCCTGGCCGTGCAGACGGAGGTGGGCTTGGAGGACCTGGCCACGGAGGATGATGAGGGCTTCACTGCAGACACGGTGGTGGCCCTGGAGCAGTATGCCAGCAAGGTGAGCTCGCCAAGCCTGACGTGGCCCATCCACTCCCTTGGCCACCTGACCACCACCACTGTAGGGGACAAGAGCTCTTCTATGACTCCCCTTCTTGCCCCTTCACACTGGCTCCCTTGATATCACCGTCCAGAGAGCACATGACAGCATGACTGGGGCCACCGACTGCTGTTGATGCTCCCTCTAATGTATGCCAACTCTGCCGAGGGAAGGTGGCTGCAAGGGACCAGTGGCGACTTAGAGCCAGCGACTTTTATTAGATTTCTGGGCCACCGAGTTGGGCTGGTCTCGGATTTATTTGTTCTCGGCAACTCATGTAGTCATTTGGGGACGTAACCTCAGTAGGCAGTGACGGGGGCAGATGTGGCAGAGTAGTTGGGATTCTTGGGCCACAGGGCCTGTACTGTAGCTCAGCTTCGAAGGAGGAAGAGCTGGGCTCTCCCAGGGTCAATCAGCACTGTCTCTGGCAGAGTGGTGGTCCCGCCCACGGAGGATGGGGGCAATGAGATCTGTGAGCATGCCAGACCGGGGGGCACCCTCCCTGGGGTGAAAATGGCAGGGCTCCCCGGACCACAAATGTTACCCGAAGATTGGGGGGGGGCAGTTGTTTTTATAATAAGACTATGCTACAGTATCAGAGGAGAGGAGGAAACTCTCGTGTCTTTCCAACATGAAGCACAAAACTCGACAGAAGACTGCTTTGGGCTCTTTGAGACTTGCTGCTTTTAGAAAGACAACTGGACTTTGAATCAAAACCCCTGAGAGCTGCTACTATCTAGTCTGACCTTGAGTGAGTCATTCTGCTCCCAGGCCTTAGCTTGCGCCTCTGAGATGATGAGACAGGACTAGATGACCTCAGAGGTCACGTCCAACCCTGAAGTTCCTTGATTCTCTGAGAACCAGTGAGGCATGGGAATGAAATCTGAACACCTGAGTGGGTTAGCCTGCCAAGCAGGCCTGGCCACCTGTGACACTGTCCCCCTCCAATTCCCCAGCTGTTTTAAGTGTCTGTGAAATATTGTCAGCTACTTGACCCCCTGTTCTGGAGCTGACAGACCTTGCCATGAATTTGGCTTCATCAATTCATCCCCTACTTCCCATCCCTTCCAGAGTTCCATTTCAGGAGCTCCTGGGCAGACCAAAGTGTCCTGGAAATGAAGACTAAGGGACAGTCCCAGCAGGACCCTGCTCAGGAAAGCGGAAGAGCAATAAAGGCTCCCTGAAGCCCCGGGGCAGGTGTGAAGTGGGTGGCTCCAGCAGTGTCCCCGAGAGAAATGACAAGGGAGGACTTGGTGCTCCCAGTCAGCCAGCTGGGTGCTGTGGTTAGAGCTGAAACTCCTGGTGAGGACCTGCAGGCCCCTGTCCCAGGTGTTTCTGGTTTGCTGCTTGTACCTCACCCTGGTGAACCCAGGTGAGCGTATCCCTGAAGCAGGCCCCCTTGTTGATGCCCCTGCTGAGCACAGGCTTCCCACAGGGAGGGAGGGGTCTCCTCACATCAGAGGATAAGGGTGCCTGGAGCTGCAGCCTCCTAGGTGCATGTGGTCAAGAGTGGGGGTTGCTGGGGCACTTGGCTGGCTCAGTCAGTGGAGCGTGGGACTTCTGATCTCGGGGTTGTGGGTTCAAGTCCCATACTGGGTGTAGAGATTACTTAAAAATAAAATCTTAAGGGGCACCTGGGTGGCTCAAATGGTTAAGCATCTACCTTCGGCTCAGGTCATGATTTCGGGGTCCTGGGATTGAGTCCCCCGTTGGGCTCCGTGCTTCTTGGGGAGCCTGCTTCGCCCTCTGCCTCTCTCTCTGTCTGTCTCTCATGAATAAATAACTAAAATCTTTAAAAAAAAAAAAATCTTAAGGAGTACCTGGGTGGCACAGTTGGTTGAGTGCCTGGCTCCTGGTTTCAGCTCAGGTCATGATCTCTGTGTCCTGAGATTGAGCCCTGTGTCCGGCTCCACGCTCAGCATGGAGTCTGCTTGAGATTCTCTTTCCCTCTGCCCCTCCCCTGCCATGCTCCTTGCATGCTCTGCCCCCCTCATGAATAAACAAATTTTTAAAAATATTTTTTGTAAAAGCCTAGCTTGGGGGTGGCCTGAATGGCCACCTTACCTAGCTGTCTGGGAGGTGGCCTGTCTTCCATTGCTGTCACAGGCCCTGTGACATTGAGTCCTCCCTCTATCCTTGACAGGTGGGTGGAGACTCCACATGTCAGCCCTGTTTCCTCTGCAGCGTGCTTCGGTGCCTGTTTCCTGTCTGTCTCGGTCCGTCTCCCCCCATTGCCCTTCTCCCCCGGCAGGCCTAGCCCCGCATGCTGGGTCATAAGCTGCCAGCTAGGGCCTATATCTTACCTCTTCTCTCTCATCATTGAGGAGGATACAGATAGGAACCTCAGGATTTTTTTTCCTCAGGTCCTGCATGACAGCCAGGTTCCCCATAATGGCAAAGGACAGCAGGTCGGGGACAGAGCATTCCGCTGTGGCTACAAAGGCTGTGGGCGTCTCTACACCACTGCTCATCACTTAAAGGTAAGGCTGTCACACACACGTTTCAGCTTTACTGATTTCCCCACCAGGCTGTAATTATACCTTCCCGCTTTGACTAGAACCGGTCCCTGCCCTATTGAAAGGAAGAGATGAGTGTACTGAAATGTCAAACCAGGGGCCGGTGACAGGCATGAAGAGTGCAGGAAGGAAGAGAATCGGGGAGGGCCCCCTGGAGGAGGTGGCCATTATTGATACTCTGAGCCCTAAAGACAACTGAAGAGCCCCTGCATACCCCAGTCCCCCTGATCCTGTGGTTGCTTATCCTCACAGGTGCACGAAAGAGCTCATACGGGTGACCGTCCGTACAGGTGTGATTTCCCCAGCTGTGGAAAGGCCTTTGCCACAGGTAACCTACCTGGAAGAAGACTAAAGGTGGACTGCTTCCACCTGAGGGTGGAAAGTTCTAGATTCACTTTGGGAATTTCCTGCCTTCCTGGAGCACCTGCTGTCCAAGCGCTCTGACTTGCAGGGCCCGTCTGGTAGAAACCCTGTTATTGGGGGCAACATAATCCAGGCCGGCAAAGGGATTAGCGGGGCTTGATAGAGAGACCCTCCTCCTCCATTGGTTGTGGAGTATTTGGGCCATGCGTCTCTCCGGACTTCATTTCCCCTTGGAAACCTCTCGCTGTGGCTCTCAGATGCACATTCCAGAATGGCACCGGCTGCCCAGAAGAGGGGAGGAGAGCAGCATGGGTTTTTCCAGCCCCTCTGATCTGCCCGGGGTTGGGTAGGGATAGAGGCCGAAACAGGCTTCTTGTGCTTGAGGAGCCGTGGAGCGACACGGAGCCCACCTGAAGATGGAGAGCCTCTGAGTTAGGATAATGAGGCCATGGAGGCTGAGGCTCCCTGAGCGTTCTTCTCATCCCTCCCTCCCACCCACGGACAGGATATGGGCTGAAGAGCCATGTGCGCACCCACACTGGTGAAAAGCCATATAAGTGCCCAGAGGAGCTGTGCAGCAAGGCCTTCAAGACCTCAGGAGACCTGCAGAAGCACGTCCGGACCCACACCGGTAGGCTGGGCCTTGCCCTGTTCACACTGGGACCTGGAGCTCCTGACCCCGGCGCAATCCCTCTCCCTGAGCCAGCCCACCCCACGCACCCCATGTTCGCAGGTGAACGCCCATTCCGGTGCCCCTTCGAGGGCTGCGGCCGCTCCTTCACCACATCGAACATCCGTAAAGTACACGTGCGCACCCACACAGGCGAGCGGCCCTACACCTGCCCGGAGCCGCACTGTGGCCGCGGCTTCACCAGCGCCACCAACTACAAGAACCACGTGCGCATCCATACAGGTGGGCCAGCCGGCATGCGAGAAGCGACCCTTCTGAGGCCCTGGCCCTCTCGCCTCTGGGCTTTTGGCCTAAGACGTGTTCTCGACTCTGAGCCCCAAGCCCTCCTGCTGGCCCCTGCAGGCTGGCCTGTGGGCAGGGAGAGGGGGCTCAGTGGGGTTCCCCCTTTCCAGTCTGGTCCCGTCCAACAGGTCCCACTGGCCCTCTCCAGCTCCCTGCCACCTCCCTGCACCCACCCTGAGATCTCCCCTTCTGACTGAGCTTCCAGAAAAAGGCCAGGGTCAGCTGTGATGGGGGAAAAGTAAACTGAAATGTCACCCTTAGCTCCTCCCCTCCTCCACTGTCCATACGACTCCTACATATGTCCGCCCTCCCCAATGTCACATTGCTCGTCCAGCCTTCTGTGTCATCTCTTGGCATACATGTCCCCTCCCTCCCCCATCACCCCTGCTACGTCAATCCTCCCTCTCTATCTCTTGCCTCTCCTAGTCACAACCTCCACCTTCACGAGCCCCGCCTCATCCCCCCACCAGTCCCTTCATGAGCCCCAGCCTTTGCTCTGGACTCAGTGGGCCCACACTCCTGTCCCCTCCATTCTGCTGGCCGTCACCCCCAGCCATGTCTGTTGAGAGTCCCCGGTCTCAATCCCTCTCCTCCCCTACCCTGCCTGCCCCCACCCTGGCCCCTTAGCTTTCCCCTTGCCAGCCCCAGTTCCCGCCCCCTCACAGCCCAGTGTCCCCAGGGGAGAAGCCATACGTGTGCACGGTGCCAGGCTGCGGGAAGCGCTTCACCGAGTACTCGAGCCTGTACAAGCACCATGTGGTACACACGCACTGCAAGCCGTACACATGTAGCGCCTGTGGCAAGACCTACCGGCAGACCTCCACACTGGCCATGCACAAGCGCAGCGCCCACGGCGAGCTCGAGGCCACAGAGGAGAGTGAGCAGGCCCTGTACGAGCAGCAGCAGCTCGACGGTGAGGGCTCCGGGCAGGAGGTGAGAGCGGGGACGGGCCAGGCCTCCCCGGGGCCCGCTGGTGGCAGGTGTCAGCTCGGGCTCTCCTCTCGCAGCCGCCTGCGCCGCCGAGGAGAGTCCACCACCCAAACGCTCCCGAGTTGCCTACCTCTCAGAGGTGAAGGAAGAGGGTGATGACCTGCCAGCCCAGGTGGCCATGGTGACTGAGGAGGACGGAGCCCCCCAGGTGGCTCTGATCACTCAGGATGGCGCCCAGCAGGTACAGGCCCCCGGGAGTGGGGGACGGGGAGGGGAGGGGATAGGGTGAGCCACTCTGGCTGGTCCCCTTTCTCACTCCGGGGACTCCTGAAGTTCTGACAGCCCCACCCCTGCCCAGGTTCTCTTTTTCGCCTCATGGAGCTCAGAGAGCTGAGGCCCAGGGGCCCAAGTCTTGTCAGCCAGCCCCTTCTCCTTGAGCTTCCACCTCAGCCTCTAGAACTTTGAGAGCAAATAGTAGCTTCCCTGTTTATGTGGAGGCCGACAGGTCCTGATCATCTGACTGAGACATTTCTTAAGAGAGGCGTGTTGATGTGGGGACCAGAGCATGGTGTGGGGTCTGGAGGCCGGAGGTTTCTAGCCAGCGGTATGATAAGACCCTTGTCAGCACCCTTGCTGACAAGCATACTTCTGTCTTTTGGAGTTGACATGAGGATGAAATTGGGGTGGAGACCCCAGACTGAATAGAAACGAGCCCCAAGGCAAAGTGGTGGTAAATAGGAGTGGTCAACAGAATTCTTCTAGTATCTCCTTTTGGCAAATGAAGACCCGTTTTCCTTGCTTGTCCCTGACCCTCCCCCTCTGTGACATGAGTCTTCCAGCTTCTCAAGAAGCTAACCTTGTCTGCGAGCACAGGTGCCCATCCCCAGGGGCTCTCAGACAGCCCGCCACTGCACTCCCAGCTCATCTTCCTTCCTGTCGCCAGGTCAGCCTGTCCCCGGAAGACCTTCAGGCCCTGGGGAGTGCTATCAGCATGGTGACCCAGCACAGCAGCACCACCCTCACCATACCCAGTGAGGACGATGACCTTGCCACAGCTGGCACACATACGGTCACCATGGTCAGCGCTGATGGCACGCAGACGCAGCCCGTATGACCAGGCGGTTTGCTTGGGGTTTCTTGTTCTCTTGTCCTTCCTTTTTGTGGGGTGGGCATTAACGTGCTGGCCAGCCTTGTCCAGCCTTCTTATGGGGACCAAGATTTCCCCCCACGGCTCCTCTGCGTCATCAGTTCTCTGGAAAGCGTTTCACTGGGGGGTCAAGAGACAGTGTCTAAATCTTGATCTACCTCTAACTCAATTTGCCACCACAGGCAGGTCATTTTTCCACGGGCTTCAGTCCATTTTCAAATGAGATTAAATTACCACGGGGTCTTTTGCAGCTCTGACCTTCTATGAATCCAAATCCCTAAATTCAGTCAGAGAAAAAAATGCCACCTCACTCAGCTCCGAGCCCCGTACTAATTGATCTGACCCGTAATGGTTTTATCCATCCCCTTCTGGCTTGTTCCACGCCACCTTGCTTGAAAGGATTTTTATTTGGCTTGGGGGGAGGGAGAGTAACATAGGTGGCTTGGAAAAATCTCATTCTTTTATATTTCAGGTTACAATCATTACCTCTGGGGCTGTGGTGGCCGACGACTCAAGTGTAGGATCCCTCCATCACCAACAGGTGGCACTGTTGGCCACAGCCAACGGAACGCACATTGCCGTGCAGGTGGGTTGAGGTCCCAGAGCCTAAGAAAGGAGGGAATAAGGAGGGGAAAGGAAAGAGACAGAGATCTTGAAGAGAAGGGCATTCGGCCCGAAAAAGAATGCCAGGTAGTCTAAACCCTTTGTCTCTTTGTGCCTCCGTTTCTTCATCAGGAAAATAAGTGGGCTCAAGTAGATGATTACTGAGGTCCCCTCTGGCCAGTGATCCCCTTCTGTGAACAGACCCCTCTCCCTGACCCGGGACCATTGGGACTCTATCAGCAAACTTGCCATTCACAGGGGCCCCACTGAGTGTTCAGTATGTGGCACTGGGTGGATGGAGGGGATTCAGCAAAGCAGGCCACATACTCATTAGCACTAGAGTCTGGTGGGGAGTGGCTGACTCTCTCCTTGCTTCTCTCCCCCTTCTCCACAGCTAGAGGAGCAGCAGACCTTAGAAGAGGCCATCAGCGTGGCCACTGCTGCCATGCAGCAAGGGGCCGTGACCCTGGAGGCCACAGAGTCAGAGAATGGCTGCTGAGTCCCAGGGGGCTGGATTCCACAGCGAGTTGGAGGAGGCCCCATGCTGCACAGGCATCCCTGCTCCAAGGGCCCGGGCTGTGGCTGACACTTAGAAGGTGGCCACAGAGGTCTCCGGGGAGAGATGGCGGCAGGAAAACCGCTTAAATGAAGGGGATGCCGGGGGCCCTGCTCCAGGGGAGGGCTGCACAGCCGGAATCAGAGGAGGGTGTCAGGAGCTAAAGAGGACAAGCTAATCACCAGGCTGCACTGGGGCATCCCCTCCTCAGAATCAGCTGGGTGCCCACTCTCCTTCCTCCAGAGAACACCCTTCCTCTCAGTCCACTCCCCTTCTCAGATGGCTACTGGGACTGCTGTGGGGATTGGTCCTCTGTTCTGACTGGTCACCACCCACCAGGGGAAGGGGCTACCAGCTCTCAGCCCAGCAGGAGCAGACCAGGCCCAGCCCTGCTCCTCCCAGCAATAACCACCTCCCTGGAAGCCTGCCCAGGTGCCTGGCCACTTGGCAGCAGGGTTTCCTACCACCGCAGAACCGCTCAGGGGCCTGTGGCTGGAAAGGTGCCCAGCCCCACCCATCCCCCAGCCACCCCTCTCCTCTCCAGCAAAGAGGGAGGGAGTGGCCTTGTACATACTGGGGATTGGGTTGAATTTGTTTTGGTTTGTTTTTTTAAATTCCATTTTGATAATTTTTTTTCCTGCTCTGGTTGGTGGTGGCAGATGGGTGAATGAGTATTTAATAAAAGTTCCAAGTTTCCACCTGGGCCCCTGCCTCCCTCCTTTCGACTTTGAGCCTTGATACCAGGGCTGGTTGAATTAGGCTCCTAGCCCTGTATCCCCGGACCAACCCCACCCGGCCTCAGTGCCAGACTGATGGGACCGGCCTACCAGGGGCACGGTTGTAAGGTGGCTTCCTGCCCATACCCAAGGAGGTGGGCTCCAGAGTGGCAGATAGGCCCAGGGTGACCACTGTTTCCAGGCTCTGGTTGGATCTCAGGCATCGGGATGGTTGGCTCAGAGGAACTGTGTTTTTTCCTACCTTTCCTTGTATGATATTGAGCCCTTCCGTGCCCAGCTCCCACTCTGCGCATAGTCAGTGTCTCCAAGTGGGCAAAGCCCCAGAGTGGAGTCAGGGTAGGAGGTGCCTTTGCCAAGGTTAGCGAGGGTCTCCGATGACTGTGCTGCTATGGTGCTGAAGTCCCAGCTCTGGGGATGCCCACTGGGACCATGCTGTGGAATTCCAAAGCCACCACTGGACCTTAGTGAAAAGTGTGGGAGGGCTGACCAGCCCTGGTGGGAAGGGGAGGGCATGATGGGAAGAACTCTTTGGGTTTGCCTCCTCTGGCATGGGAGCATTGCAGGGACTAGAGGGGCCTCTTTTCTTGTCTCCAAGGTGATGGATGTGCCCAATCCCTTCCTGTCACCTGGGAATGGAACCCTCCCCCTAGCCCAGGTACTCTGTCTTCTGTTTACCCATGCCAGCAGCTCTTGGAAGCAGAGGGGGCTGGGACATGCCCCTAGGAAGAGGGGTGTCTCAGGTACCCAAGCAGGCTTCTTCCAACACCCATGACCACCATTGTTCTGGGCAGGCGCGTCCTGGCCCTCACAGACAGTGGATCTGAAGAAAGGGAAGCACAGCTGTGGAGGACCCTGAGTGCCAGGCCTCCTACTGTCCGCCAGCCAGGAGCTGCCCCCACCCCCTGCACAAGGTTCACCCTCCCCCACCCCCCACCCCACCGCCCTGTGTTTCAGAAACAGGCTCCCATTCTCAGGGCCAAAGGGCCCCAGAGTGGGCAGCGCTCTGAGCTGAGGCCTTCCAGAGCCAGAGCCCAGAGGATGGGGAGGCAACAAGTCACGGGCCAAGCCTGCCTGACCTGGAGAGGTGCCCTGGCCCAGTTCCTCTGCCAACTGTGTGTCCTCGCCTTTGTCTTCTTCCGCTTGGGAGGAGCCCTGCCACCACAGTGATGTTAGACAGTCCTAAAAGGCATGCTTTGTCCCATCCCTGCTCTGCCTCACACCCATGCCCAGACCTTACAACTGGGTGAGGTGGGTATTCTTCCCGCTCTCCCCTGAGGGAACTGCTCAAGGAGGTTAGTAGCTCGAGCAAGGCCTCCTGCCTGGGAAGTGTGCAAGCGAGGCAGGACACCCTCTACCACCACCCTCCCAAAGCCCGGGGGAGGGGGGGAGGCTTGCTTTTTGTTGTTGTTTTGTTTTTCCTTCATCCCCTCAGCAAGCTGCCTCAGGGAACCCAGGAAGCCCCAGAAGTTTCTGGGGCTGGGGAGACTTATAAAGGGCTCCATGCCCCGGGAGCCACACTGGACAGCAGCAGGCCTCGGGCTCTCCGGGGCTGGGCTCCCAGGTGGTGTGCAGAGAGTGGGCCTGGAGCACGGTGAGAGCGACAGCCCCAGGCAGCACGGAGAGCCTGCGCAAGCAGGCAGGTGGAGCTCTTGCTCCGCGCCATGGCCCCTCTGCGGTCTCCGCAGCCGTTCGCATTTCCTGAAACCGGATCTCGGTGTCAGAGCCGCCCCCGGGCCGGGCGGGCACCTCAGCCATGGCCCTGCGCAAGGAGCTGCTCAAGTCCATCTGGTACGCCTTCACCGCTCTGGACGTGGAGAAGAGCGGCAAGGTCTCCAAGTCCCAGCTCAAGGTGAGGGGCCTTCGGGGCCCGGGGTGGCCGGTGGGGGCGCTGCCTTGGCCCCTGGTGCCCAGGAGCCGGGCGGGGACGCTGCGCGGATGGAACTCAGCCATGCAGAGGCCCAGGCCTGGGGAAGGGAGCCGGGACCCGGTAACCGGGACGTCGCCACCGGGTGGTTGCTGCTGCCTGTGCTCTGGGGCTCCAGGGAGGTAACATGCAGAGCCTTTGCCCCGAAACCTGCCCACCCCCAACTCTCTGGAGGGTGGAGGTGACATCATAAGGTTTTGAAGGCCAACGGGCCAGGCTACATCCTACACTCCGTGTGATGAGCACACATCTCCCCAGAGTGAAGCAGGGCACGCACCCTACTCCCTCCTGCTGCTTCCTCCTGGCTTTGAAGAGAGACAGTTAGCTAGTACTTGTCAGTCACTTCCTCCCGGAGCTGAGTGAGAGGCTTAAAGAGCCTCTCCCAGTTCCAAACCAGGCTGACTGGGTTGCCTTTGCCAGAGAACAACTCCTCTGAGCCCTGTCTCTCAGATGCAACAGCGCTGGGAAGGGGCAAGGACTGAGACCCTGCTCTGCGGCTGCCCAGCCCACTGCCCACTACTCCCAGGTTGGAAAACTGTTCTCTTTGGCCTTGGGACCTCAGGCAGGGAAGAGGTTGAATCTGAGCCCAGGAAGAGCCCCCATCGGTGATTGCCCTACAGTTCAATGCCCAGTCCTGGACAATGCCTGGGAGACCAGCAAGTTTCTCTCCTTCCATTCTCCAGTCTCGGCTTAGTGCTGCCTTCTCCACCCTGGTCAGTGGGGAAGAAACAAGGCCCCAGGCCACTGGAACCTGGGGACCCTGGGAGACAGAAGCAGGGTAAGCCTCAGCCCTCAGTGACCTGCCTTACTGATGATCATTCATTCGGTTCACATGTTGACCAAATGAGTAAGTGCCTGGCATGAAGCTAGGCCCTAGATTTCTGGTGTCTCTTCTGAGCACCCCCAAGGATGCCTGCAGCCTTAAGGAAGCCTCCATTTTTAATGACCAAGATAGGAGGTGCTTGCAAATCTGGGAGAGATGAAAAAGGCAGGGTAGGCGTTGTGCGCCACTCCCACACCACCCCCCTCTTTTGCTGAACTAGGACACAATAAACTTGGATGTCCCAAACTGGTCCTGTCCCATAATCTGTCCCTTAGCTAGAATTATGAGCATTCAAAAAATGATTCTTGACTTCCCCAGGAAAGATAGGCCACTACTACCTTTGATCCTTGAGGAAGATTCCTCAAGAGGCAGGCTCTTCCTTACATTTTACTTAAATCCTTTTATTGCACATCATGTCATCTAGTGGGGGCTTCCGGATAGGAACAGTCCCAACGTCCATAGTTTGTTGTCTCCAAGGTACTGTCTTCTGTCTCCACTACCTGTAGCCCCTATATCCACTCCAGGCTCTCTATGCCTGCCCCTCGCATAGAAAGTGGCTACCCCTTTTCCTCATGACCTCAGCCAGTAAGGCTTTCTGCCTTATCCCTCTTTTTTTTGGCCTCCACCTGGATTGATGCCCATTCCTCACCCCCACACATTGAGTATCTGCAGGGAAGATTCTGTTAGGAGCTCACATACTTGAAATGGCCACCATCTGTACCACATCACTGCTCACACTGAGCCCACCGCCAGCAGCCTTTGGTCACAGAAGAGCAAAGGAAGTTTTCTCCCCCACTCAACAGAAAACAAGTCCACTGCTAGCAGTGGGAATCGCTGCTAGAAGTGAGAGTCTCAGGCCGGGTGGTGGGTCAGGCAGACACGGTGGGCCCATGTCACGCAAGAGAAGAATAGGGAAGGCAGCTCTTCCCTGAGACCATAGTGGGAGATACTGGAACAGGAGGAAGTAGTGATAGTGTTGGGGGCAGGGATGCCGGAAAGACAAAGGAGCAATAGAGAAGTGGTCAGAAGTCAGAGGAGGAAGCAGATGACAGAGATACCAGGGGGACCAACCCCACCCCTGAAAAGACTTGGGGGAAAAGGGAAAAGACCTTGGGGTTAGTCTGTCCTCACTAACACTGTCCCTCGCCTTAGGGCCCTGGATTGGGACCAGGCAGGGAGACATGCACCAGCCCAGCAAGCAGTGTCTTTCTGTGACAGTCACCACTTCCCTGATGTGTTGGGCTGTCACTGGCTGTCGTGGGCAAAGCCATGATGAGGGAGCGGGAAGAGCAGTCAGGCCTCTGAGAAGTAGCCGAGGAGTCAGGATTGTTCTCTCTGAAGAAGGAAATCTTGGGGAGAGAGCAGATGGGTTTTCCTCTGTTTGAATTCTTGTAGTGGATACAATGGCCTTTGTCCAAATGCGTTGGGAAAAGTACAATTAGACCAATAGGCATGACACTTCTTCACAGGAAGGATTTAGGCGGAGCACCAAATTTCCCAGGAGTTGAGGACTGCCTGAGTTTTCCCAGGGGCCCCAGAACCTCCTTATCTAAAGAACTCTGGAGGGAGTAAGGGTCCTGGCAGACGGCTGCAAGGAGAAAAGCCTTGGCAATAATGGATTTCCTCTCTTCCCTGGGGAGCAGACTTGGTACTAGGCCTAGAGGGGAATCAGCTGAGAATTGGGGTGAGGGCCCTGGAATTAGGGATGTGGATGGAGCAGTATGTCTCTGGCTTAGTGAGCTCTTAGGAGGAAGCAGGCCTGCCCCTTCCCCTTGACTGGCAAGAGCTGGGGTGGGCAGGGAGGGTAAACTGGGGCCTTCCTGACTTGACTTTTCAGGTCTTCCAGGCTCCTGAGTTTCAGGCTCTGTGTCTGGAGGGGGACAACAGCCCTCACTTTGGTGGCGAGAAAGTTAAGAGCAATTCCAGTCCAGGAATCTGCTGGCTGGGATCTTCAGCCTTTTTTTTTTTTAAACACTGTCTTTACTGAACCACTTATTTTATTTTATTTTATTTTTTTACTATATTTTTTTCTTAAGATGCTATTTATTTATTTGATAGAGAGATGGGGGAGGGATCACACAAGTAGGCAGAATGGCAGGCGATGGGAGAGAGAGAAGCAGACTCCCCCCTAAGCAGCGAGCCTAATGCGGGGGCTCGATCCCAGGACCCTGGGATCATGACCTGAGCCAAAAGCAGATGCTTAACCAACTGAGCCACCCAGGTGCCAGATCCTCAGCTTTGTTCTGACCCCTCCCTGCTGCTGGTCTCGGGCTGGGATGGCAGGGAGTGATGGGATGATTTAGTGATGCGCAGAGCACGTGACTCAGAGCCACACAGGCCTGCTCCCCAGCTCGATGACCTTGGGCAAGTGCACACTGTCTCTGAACCGCTGGTTTCTCACCTGTAAAGGCAGAGGATTGAACGGGGGATCATTAGTTAGCCTACAAAGGAAATTTTAACAAAGTACATGAAGTAGATGAAATCAACCCTGGATGCAGCCTCTCCTTTCCCTTTCCCCAGCCTGTCTTGCCTTTGGTGCCCACTCTCAACCCCTTCTAGCTCTTTCTTTTTCTTTTACTTCTATAAAAAATTTTATTTATTTATTTATTTATTTATTTGAGAAAGAGCAAGAGAACATGAACAGTGGGTGGGGTGGACAGAGAGAAAAAGAGAAGCAAACTCCCTGCTCAGCAGGGAGCTGACTCGGGGTGGATCCCAGGACCCGGAGATCTTGACCTGAGTCAAAGGCAGATGCTTCACAGACTGAGCCACCCAGGTGTCCCCCCTCCCCCACCCCCCTTCTAGCCCTTTCTTGCTGTCAGGAGGCACACAGCTCATCCAGAGATTCCCACCTTTTAAAATTCCCGGTGTTTCTCCCTTGGGATAATAGTTATGCTCTAGTACCCGCTGACTGAGAAAAATACATTCAGCAACTCTTAAATGGGTCTGTATATTATAAAAGAATCACGTGGTACCTAGATGCATTTAAAAAAAAAAAAAAACTATAGGCCATCTAGGCAAGAGAGAGATCATTAATTCTCTCTGCAGCCATTATTCGATGCTGTGCATGAGTTCCCAAACCCGTCCTATGTGAGCCAATGAAGGCTGGGAACTGCAGGACCATGGGCATGGCACCTGCCCCATCCCCACACTCGAGTTTTTAGGGAACTCACAAGCCCCTCCAGGAGAACCATTTCCCCACTTGCCTTCAGAGGAAACAGTGCGTAAATGAAGCCTCTCAAAGGTCAATGGCTACCAACTCTGAGGTCAGGGGCTGCCTGGCTGGGCGGTGAGACTGTGGGAGTCCTCTCTGAGGGCCCCCCCCGAAGGGCAGCTTGTGAAAGCTACAAACACCTGGACCCCACCCTTGGAAACTCTGAGTCAGTTGGGAGGGGCGGGGCCCCAGCACATGTGGGTTTCAGCAGCTCCCCAGGTGATTCTGAGGCTCAGCCAGAGCTCACAGTGGCGGAGAAATCGATCAAGAGCAGGCCTTTAGAGGTAGACATCCAGGAAGACACTTGACCTCTCTGTGCCTTGATCGGTAAAGGGAGGATAATGAGAGGCCCTGCCTCCAGGGGCTGAGGATTGACTAAAATCAGCCAGTGCGCTTGAGCTCCCGCACATTCTGGCCTCTACCTCTGCCATTTCCTTTCCAGTGTGACCCTCCTCCGGTCACGCCCTCTCCCCACCTCTAGCCCCAGCCCTTCTCAACTCGCGCCCAGGCACAGGAAGCCTGGCAGTCTGAGGTCTGCTGATCTCTCTGGGGAGAGGCCCTGAGCCCCTGGTGTCTGGTGCGTTTATTCCTTCTTGTCCTGATACCTGAGAGCTCACAGAGATTGGAGCGTCTGTCCTGGACCCCTCAGATGCCACTGGCAAAAGGTACAGGTGAGGAAGGCAGGTCTTAGAGGACAGTGTGGACGAGGGAACCAAGGCAAGCAACAGCTAAGATAACTGCGGTTGTGTGTCCCCCTTCTATCCTAGGGCAGCAGGGATTTTGTATGACATCTCTTTGAACCCTGTTTTTAGACTTATGAACACCGAATCCCAGTGAGGTTCATTTGCGCAGAGAGATTCAGTCTGTGTCCGTCTGACTTTTGTGTTTTTCCTACTTCTTTTTTTTTTTTTAAACATTGTATTTATTTATTTGATAGACAGAGATCACAAGTAGGCAAGAGGCAGGCAGAAAGAGGGGAGGAGGAGAAGCAGGCTCCCTGCCGAGCAGAGAGCCCAATGCAGGGCTCGATCCTAGGACCCTGGGATCATGACCTGAGTTGAAGGCAGAGGCCTTAACTCAATGAGCCACCCAGGTGCCCCAGTATTTTTCCTACTTCTTCCCGTAATGCATTTCAGTTCATTCAACAGATAGTCATTGCATGTCCATTATATGCCAGACCCCATGATATAACCATGAATACAGAGGTGAATAAAAGGGACAAAAATCCCCACCCTTGAGGGGCTGACATTCTAGCCAGAGAATACAGATGAAAAACAAACTAAGTAAGAATGTATCATGTGATGGAAAATGAGACATGACATGGAAGTAAATAAAGCGGAAAGGGGATAGAGATCGGGGGTAGAGGGGATGGGGTTATAGATTTAAATAAGGTGGTTTGGAGAAGTCCTCCTTGAGAAGGTGACATCTAAGTAAAGACAGGAAGGAGAAGAGGGTGTGTGCCATGCCTGGACCTGGCAGAAGAATATTCCAGGCTGAAGGTATAGCAAGGGCAAAGGCCCCGAAGCAAGTGTGTGGCTGGCCCATCTGAGGAATGTCAAGAGGGCCAGAGTAGCTGCGGAGAAGGGAGCAAAAGGGATGAAGCCAGAGAAGGTGTGGCGGGCCAGGTTCTACGGGGTCCAAGGCCTCTGGAAGGACTTGGAATTTTACTCCGCGAACAACAGGAAACCATTGGACCATTTAAGTTAGACTTGAGGAGTCAGTCAAAACATTTATCATATGTGGGACATGGTACTGAGCTCTGGAATTAGGCCTGAACTTAGAGTCCTTTCTGCCCTCAAGGAATGTAGAGCACCCAGAAATGCTCACACAAAAAGGGCATAACAGAGGAATGTTATTATAGAACAACTTAATAACAGGGTACATTAATAACAGTGGTTAATGGCACTCTTTGCTTTTTATCTCTATAGTTTTAAAGTTTTTGTCATAAAAACAATATATGCTCCTGTTTGGAAAAAAAAATCAGAGTGCAGAAGAATATAATTTTAAAGAAGATGAAATTTATTCTATAAGTAAAACATGGTAGTAGTTAAAATTCAAAGACAAATGTAATGTTAAAGATAATGAAATTTCCTCCCCTCCCTGGGGAAGGATGGTGGGGTGATAGCTGTTAACAGTTTGCTGAGTCCTCTAGATTTTTCCTACATACACATAAACATGTGTACAAAGATTAGGTTGAAATTGCTGACATTTTATTGTTTCAGCCTATTAAAACAGCTATTAAAATTTTCTATGGTTCAACCTAATCTTTGCACACATTTATTTTACAAACATTTCATTCTATAGCTGCTTTTTTCACCAGCCAGTATAGTATGCCTATCTTTCCGTGTCTGTTCATAAAAATATAATAAAAATAACACACAACTTTTATTAAACAATGAGCGAGGCACCAGGTGCTATGCTAAGCTCTTCATTCTAAAAAGCCCTTTGGAGTAGGCCAACTTTCTATTTTCACAGAGAACAAGGTCTTAGAGAAGCTAAACCACTTATCCATAAGCTTGTAAGTGGCAGATGGAAAATCTTTCCAACCACGCATAGGTCCATGACACAATGTACCTGTCCCTACTGAAGGAACCTCAAGCTGTCTCCAATTGCTCGTTTTATAAACAATGCCTCTGTGAAGATTCTTGTATGTGTAGCTCTGTTCCCTTGAGCATCTCCAGGTTAGGTGATTAGAAATGTGAGGGGCAGGGCGTCTGGGTGGCGCAGTTGCAGTCGGTTTGGCAACCAACTCTTGTTTTGGCTCAGGTCATGATCTCTGGGTTGGGAGATCAAGCCCTCCCCGATCAGCCGGGAGTCTGCTTCCCCTCTCCTTCTGCCCCTCCCCGAGCTTACACACACACACTCTCCTCTCTCGCTGAAATAAATAAATCTTAAAAAGAAAAAAAAAAGTGCTGGGGTCATTCCCAATTTTAAGTTTGATACATTCTTGCCCTCCAGGAAGATTATCAATTCACACCTCAACAGTAGGATATTCAAGAATGGCCCTATTTCTCCACAACCTCTTCAGTGCCTGATGTTATCAGTCTTCTGATCTATGCCAATTCATTAGGTTAAAAAAAAAAAAATCTCACTTTCTATACAGGAAGGGATCTAACATTTGCTCCATGCTGATTTAACTCTGGCTGTCTCCATATGTCCTCTCACTCTATCCTCACAGCCTGTCCACGGAACAGGTATTATCCCACCGTGTTGCTGACAATGATACCGAGGGGCAGAGGGTGAAGGTGTTTATCTCCCTTCCAACAGTTTAACAATTCCGTGGAAGAGTATACCTCTTTCCGCTAGAGGAAGCAAAAAAATCGTTGGGCTGATTCTCATTGGCCCACGATTGGTCATGTGTCCTTCCTTGAGCCAATCACCATGATTCCGATGTGCCCACCCCACAGCCGCGTGGGCCAGGGATGCAGAGTCCATAACACAGATATTAGTGAATGGGGGAGAGGTGCTTCTCAAAAACAAACAAACAAACAAACCAAAAAAAACAACAACGAAACAAACAAACAAAAAAGGCGAGGCTCCATTACCAACTATGGGTGGAAAGGGCAGACTTCATCAAGAAGAAACTGCCTATCTTTTAGAACAATAGAAGTAGAACCAAACTTGGAACAGGAGGGGCGCCTGGGTGGCTCAGTGGATTAAAGCCCCTGCTTTCCGCTCAGGTTATGATCCCAGAGTCCTGGGATCCAGCCCCACATCGGGCTCTCTGCTCAGCGTGGAGCCTGCTTCCTCCTCTCTCTCTGTGTGCTTCTCTGCCTACCTGTGATCTCCGACTGTCAAATAAATAAAAACAAAAAAAAAAACAAAAAACCTGGCGCAGGAGATGATCTGAAGAGCGTGGGGAACGAGGGTAGGGATGGAGGTGGGGGTCAAGGATGGCTGCCCAGAGGGGAGTGAGGGGAAAAGAGAAGCTCCCTCTGGCTGGGCCTTCCAATTCCAGCTTTGCTGCAGTGGAGCCTGAGGCTCAGTGGAATACTGGGGCAAATTCTCAATTCTTTGTCCCGTGTCGTCCAGTCCAGTCCAGTCCAGTCCCATCCAATCCCGTTCTCCCCCCACGCCCCCACCACCCCCGCACCCACCTTTCACCAGAGAATAAAGAAGTGCCAACTCTGGGATGTTACCAGCTCCTGCCTCAGGAACTGATTCTAAGCTTAACTGCTGGTGGTGGGAATAGCCCTTCTGCACAGCATTCACTGACTGCCTTTCATGTGCAGAAGAGGACACAGGGGCTGTGGGACACAGGAACAGAGATGTTGTCTCCAGAGTCACAATCTACCTTTAGAAAGAGCCTGAGGGTCAGCACTGGAATAGTGAGGCAGCCTTCAGAGCCAGGCACACCTGCTTTGAAGCTCAGCTCAGCTGTTTACTCTGAACTTTATTATTTTATTATTTTTTTAGAGAGAGTGTGTGTGCAGGAGTGGGGGCAGAGAGCAGAAGAAGAGGGAGAAAGAGAATCCCAAGCAGACTGCTGGCTCAGTACAGAGCCCAATGTGGGGCTCGATCTCATGACCCCCAAGATCAGGACCAGAGCAGAAATCAGGAGTCAGACACTCAACCAACTGAGCCACCCAGGTGACCCAGTAATGAGTACTTGAACCATTCCCTCTGTGATACGAACTACAACAGAATTACCCCCAAGGCAATTTTATTTTTTCCTGATCTTGTTCAAACTTCAATCTCTTTCGTGGTTTGTTATCCAACTTGTGTTTCCCCTCCACACCATCCCGGCCACCATCCCTTCCAGGCCTTTTCCTCCACATGTCACACACCATCTTGCACAAGCCTTCTCTGAGCCCTCCCCAGCTCCCTTCCATCTTTGAAGGACAGTGACTGGGAGAGCTGCACTTGCCTTTACTGGACCAGACACACTGTAGCCTGAACCCCAAGTCTTTGATGGGAATGATAGGAAATTCAGGGCTCCTGCCCTGGGGCGACAGCCACCTCCCTGTTGACAGCCCAGCATCCTAGGAAGCCCCTGAGGTTGGGGATCTGCGGAGCTGGGTTTGAATCCAGACTCTTGCTCACTGTGGATCCTTGGGCAAGTCCCTGGATCTCTTGACCCTCAGTGTCCTTCTCTGCAGAAAGAGGACCTCCCTACCCAATGAAGTGTCTGAGAACATGGCTGCTTGGGTTTGAATCCCAGCTCTTTTACCTCATCTGTAAAGCGGGGATATTAACAGTGGTGTTGGGGGTTAAGTGCATTATATATAACGTGCTTAGCTCAGGGCTTGGTGCATAGTAAAGTGTGTATGGTTTAGGGTTTGTTTTGTTTTGTTTTTATTGAGGTATAATTGTCATATAACATTATATTAGTTTTAGGTATACAAATTAATGACAGTATTTATAAATATTGTGAAGCGATCACCGCAATGTCCAGTTAACATCCATCACCATATATAGTTACAAAACTTTTCTCTTGGGGGGGCACCTGGGTGGCTCAGTGAGTTAAAGTCTGTGCCTTCAGCTCAGGTAATAATCTCAGGGTGCTGGGATCGAGCCCCGCATCAGGCTCTCTGCTCAGCAGGGAGCCTGCTTCCCCCTTTTTTTCTACCTTCCTCTCTGCCTACTTGTGATCTCTCTGTCTCTGTCAAATAAATAAATTAAATCTTTAAAAAAAAAAAAAAAAACTTTTTTCTTGGGATGAGAATTTTAAAAAATCTAGTCTTAGCAACTTTCAGATAGGCCAGACTATAGTCTCCATGTTGTAGGATACCTCCTCATTATTTATTTTATAACTGAAAGTTCTACATTTTGACCCCCTTCACCCAGTATACCTGCTGCCCTATCCCCTACCCCTGGCAACCACCAATGTTTTCTGTCTCTGAGCTTACAGTAGGGGGATGAAGGGTTAATTTGTTTTTTAGATTCCACATAGAAGTGAGATCATATGGTATATATTTTTCTCTGACTTGTTTCACTTAGTGTAATGCCCGCAAGGTCCACCCATGTTGTTACAAATGGCAAGATGTCTTTCTTTTGTATGGCTGAATCATATTCCCCCGTATTCAGATGCCTATGTTTTAGTTATGATTGAATTGAATAATGCATGCAGAGGACTTAACTGGGATGGGAATGGGGACAAGCCGGGAGGTGGCAGCACCCCTCTAGCCCGGCTCCAGCTGGGACACAGGAAGGCAAACCGCCACTCTGTCTCAGGTGCTGTCCCACAACCTGTACACGGTCCTTCACATCCCCCATGACCCCGTGGCTCTGGAGGAGCACTTCCGGGATGATGACGACGGCCCTGTGTCCAGCCAGGGATACATGCCTTACCTCAACAAGTACATCCTGGACAAGGTGGGGCCTTGCTTGAGGGGGCGCCTCTCCCCACTTCCCAGTCTGTGCAGCGCCCCAATACATTGCCACCCCAACTCCTCCCACCTATAAACTCCCCACTGTCCATCCCTGCCCTCCCATCTCCATCCTTCAGATTCCAGCCTCTCAGCCCCCTCCCTGCCCCCCCTCACTCCCTCCTCCATCTCCCTCACCTCTATTCTAGCCTCCACCCTTCCACCCCGCCCCTGCCTCGGGGGTTTCCAGCCATAACCTTTACAAAGGGCTTCCCCCAGGGCTGTGCCTCCTGCTCTTCCCAGCCATCCCTCTCTTCTTGAGTTCTTCCTGGTTGTCCATCCCGCCACCCTTGGCCTCCCCTCCTTTCTCCCCTGGGCTGAGGGACAGGTTTCTCTATCGGCAGGGGACTCGGGTGTGTGTGGAGGGGGTGGGTGGTGGGAATCAGCTAGTTACCCGATAAGCAGCTCAGGGACTCCTCAAGTTAAAGAGCCCCAGCTTGTCAGGGTGGGGAGCAGGGAAGAGACCCCAGGAAAGTAGCTAGAGACTTGTCTGGTGGGAGAGCTGGGATGGGCTGGCCGTTTTGGCTAACTTGCTGGCTTGGTGGCAGGTGGAAGAGGGGGCTTTCGTTAAGGAACACTTTGATGAGCTCTGCTGGACCCTGACGGCCAAGAAGAACTACCGGGTGGACAGCAACGGGAACAGCATGCTCTCCAATGAGGATGCCTTCCGCCTCTGGTGCCTCTTCAACTTCCTGTCCGAGGACAAGTACCCTCTGATCATGGTTCCTGATGAGGTGAGGGCAATGGCAATGGCAGTCCCAGAGACTGAATCCCGGGGGCCAGCAAAACCTTGAAGGAGGCCAAATCACCTCTTAAATTTCCCATAACCCCTTTCTTCTTGGTCTCCCCATGCTGGTGCCTCTCTGCCCCCAGCTGTCTCCAGATGCCTAGCATTGCCTGTATCAGAGTCATTGTGCCCAGGAAAACCAAAACTACCCTTCCTTCAGTGCTCTCTTAGCCCTCAAGGGAAGAAAATGACCACAGATTCTATTTACATGACAGTATAAATGCCTAATACCTTACAGGGCATTTAAAAATGAAAACATTTAAGATCGAATGGCAGGATTCCAGGCACTGTGGCAATCTGAGAAGGTTACTAGATAAGGGGAAGGGAGAATTTCCAGGGATGTCTGGCCCATTACTCCAGGGCTGGATGGGCAACCAAATCTGGCCCCAGTTCTAGATTTTTCCCTCCCTGTCTTCTATAATATAGAGGAGAGCCGGGGCATACCCAGCTCTGGCTCCAGAGGGCATCTGGGGGTAAAGGCCTGGATTGTGTTCCCCTATCTCCTCAACTTATGGATGAAGCCAGGGCATGTCCCCCCCCTTCCCACTTCACCTCTCCCCCATGCATTTAGCCTTCTCCTGAACCTTTTGCCCTTTTGGTGGCTGTGAAGATGCCAGGGTGCATTTAGGTCTTAGGTATGGTGGGGAGCGGTCCTCTGTGTTCACAAGAAGTCCTAACGTATCTAACCTCACTCAGACTTATCTCCTGGAAGGGCAGGGGGAGATGCCTAATCGCTGAACTGGTACACCCACCCTACTCCCAGTTGGACCAGTAACCTCCAGAGGGAAAGTCCTACAGAGAGTGTCCCAAACAGCTGCTGGGGCAGGTAGGGGACATGTGTCCATCTGCACAGGCACCCGGCTAGACACCATTGTCAGACCTCTGCCTATCAGGGGAAGGGGGCCCCTCGTAGGCCAGAAGGCTGCTCACTGCCGTGATCAACACATTGTATGTACAAACTGCAGCAGGATGAACCCCAACCGCCACTTCCTGTTCCTCTGTAGCAGGTTTCCTGTCCCTGCCCTGCTTACACCCACCCCCAATCCCCTTGCCCTCCCAGAAGGGAAGGATCCTCAGGGTTGGGGCTTGGGTTTGGAATAAGGACTCAGATGAGATACAACTCGAGTTCTAGCTGCCACCAACTTGCTGTATGATTTAGAACGAGTCACTTCCTCCTCTGGGCCTCAGTTTGGTCATTGGCCAAGTAAGGGTATTGGATGAGAGGGCCTTTGTGCCCCTTTGACTTGTTATATGATTTGCTGCCTCTGCCTGACCCCCTGCCCTTGATTTAAAGCATGAAGGAATGGGATGTGGGACTGGAAATTGGGGAGGGGAAGGGAATGCCCGAATTGGGGTTGGGGCTCCAGGATCCCCCCTTCAACCTACCCCAATTTCTTTTCTTTTTTTTTTTTTTTTTTAAGATTTCATTTATTTATTTGACAGACAGAGAGACAGCGAGAGAGGGAACATAAGCAGGGGGAGTGGGAGAGGGAGAAGCAGGATTTCCACTGAGCAGGGAGCTTGATGCAGGGCTCAATCCTGGGACCCTGGGATCATGACCTGAGCCGAAGGCAGACGCTTAATGACTGAGCCACCTGAGCACCACTCCACCCTGGTTTCCACCAACATTTAGTCATCTGGCTTCCCTACTCCCGTCCCTGGTCACCTCTGCCCAGGCTCTGGGAGCCAGAGAGGGCCCCCCCCATCCTGATATTGTCATAGGCAACACTGTCTGCTATAGTCACCAGGCTCCCCGCCTCCTCCAGGTGGAATATTTGCTGAAGAAGGTGCTCAGCAGCATGAGCTTGGAGGTGGGCTTGGGTGAGCTGGAGGAGCTGCTGGCCCAGGAAGCCCAGGCCGCCCAGACCACCGGAGGTCTCAGCGTCTGGCAGTTCCTAGAGCTCTTCAACTCCGGGCGCTGTCTCCGAGGTGTGGGGCGGGACACCCTCAGCATGGCCATCCACGAAGTCTACCAGGAGCTCATCCAAGATGTCCTGAAGCAGGTCAGGCCAAGCTGGGAACTCAGGGAGGACCCAAGACAGGGTGAAGAGGGGATGGTGGGGGGGGGTGCGGTGACGCCTCTGACTTGGCTCTGGCTATGACAGGGCTACCTGTGGAAGCGAGGGCACCTGCGGAGGAACTGGGCAGAACGCTGGTTCCAGCTACAGCCCAGCTCCCTCTGCTATTTCGGGAGTGAAGAGTGCAAGGAGAAGAGGGGTACCATCCCGCTGGATGCACAATGCTGCGTGGAGGTGAGGGGGACCAGCGAAGGGGGTGGAGTGCAATTCAGGGCCCAGAGGATCTCCAGTGTGGTATAAAAGCAAGAGGCTCGGGAGGAGAGTGGATGGAGAAAAGCCACAGTGGCAAATTTCTGCTTAGATGACTGTAACCCAAATATATCTGGGTGCCTCAAGGCCATTCTCATGCATGCCACAAAACAAAACAAACCCAAACTGCAACAAATTTAATACTAAAGCCACTGGTGAGTAATGTGGATTTTGCTAAGGATTTTAGAGGAGATGGCTTATGTCTCATGCTACAGAGCAAACTTTTTTTTTTTTCTTTTAGGGAGAAAGAGAGTGGGTGGCAGAGGGGTGTGGAGGAGGGGCAGAGGGCGGGGGAGAGAGACTCCTTTTTTTTTTTTTAATAGTTTATTTATCTCTTTGACAGAAAGAGAGATCACAAGTAGGCAGAGAGGCAGGCAGAGAGAGAGGGGGAAACCGACTCCCCACTGAGCAGAGAGCCCGATGTGGGGCTTGATCCCAGGATCCTGAGATCATGACCTGAACCTAAGGTGGAGGCTTAACCCACTGAGCCACCCAGGTGCCCCAAGAGAATCCTTTTTTTTAAAAAGCTTTATTTACTTATTGAGAGAGAGAGGGGCGGGTGTGGAGTAGGGGAGGGGCAGAGGGAGAAGGAGAATCCCAGGACCCCAAGATCATGACCTGAGCCATCCACGTGCCCTGAAAGAGAATCTCCATGCTCAGCGAGGAGCCCACTGCAGGGCTTCATCTTATGACTCTGACATCATGACCTGAACCAAAATCAAGAGTCGGAGCCTTAACCGACTGAGCCAACTTGGTACCCCCAGAGCAAAACTTTCCAAAAATCCCCTTAAGAAGTTTTTCTCCTTCACCCAAATTCCATTCACTTTGGCAATTCTATTCATCCCTAGTCTTTCTCCACATCCCTCTCCTCCAGTGCTTCCCCTCCCTTTTCCCCCCTTGGCTCTATCTGTTATTATTTTAGGAGACCTAAAAATTATTTTAAATGGTAGTTTTTTAAAAAATGCATATATACACCTAAACACACACACACACCCCTAACATGAAGTTTGCCATTTTAACCATTTTAAGTGTACAATTCTTGGTATTAAGTACATTCACAATGTTGTGTAACTCTCACCACTATCTATTTCTAAAACTTTTTCATCATCACAAAGAGAAATTCTCTACCTATTAAGAAATAACTCATCCCTTCTTTCTCCCCAGTCCCTGGTATCCTCTATTCTACTTTCTGTCTCCACAAATTTGCCTATTCTGGGTACCTAGAATGGAATGGAATCACCTAATATTTTGTCCCTCTGTGACTGGCTTTTCTTCAGTGTAAAGTTCCAAAGTCCATCCATGTTGTGGCACGGGTCAGGACTTCAGTCCTTTTTATGACTGTATAATATTCCATCACATAGATAGACCACATTTTGTTTATCTATCTACTCATGGACTGATGGACAATGGGTTGTTCCCATCCTTTGGCCATTGTGAATAATGCTGGTTTGGCCATCCATACAGAAGTTTCTGGGTAAGTATATGTTCTCATGTCTCTGGGTATATACTGAGTAGAATTGCTAGATCACATGGTAACGCTATGTTTAACTTTTTAAGGAATAGCCAAATTGTTTTCCAAACCAGCTGTACCATCTCACATTCTCACCAGCAGTGTATGAGAGTTTCACTTTGTCCATATTCTTGTCAACATGTGTTATTTAAATTTTTAAAAAATTATTCTTATAGGGCACCTGGGTGCCTCAGTCAGTGAAGCATCTGCCTTTGGCTTAGGTCATGATCGCAGGGGCCTGGGATCGAGTCCTGCGTCAGGCTCCTTGCTCATGGAGCGGTCTGCTTCTCCCTCTGTCCCTCACCCCACTTGTTCTCTCTCTCTCTCAAATAAATAAATAAAATCTTTAAAAAAAAATTACTGTAGCTATCCTAGGCTCTCTCCATTTTTGCCACGTAAGGAAACAGGTGTCACTGAGGACGGAGCATAGATCTTAGGCAGAAAGCCCAGCTCCACCACCAACAGGCAGTGTGAACTGGGTATGTTCCTGGACCTAGTAAAGCCTCAGTTTCTTTTTCTATAACGTGGAACTAATAATGCCTGCTTGGCAAGGTTATCTTGGCATTGTGAATAAAATGATGCATCTAAACACTAGTTCAGCCTCGAAAGCACAAGAAGCTCAATACATGGGACACCCAGCTGGCTCAGTCAATGGAGTGTGTCTTTTGATCTCGAGGCTGTGAGTTTTCAAGTCCCATGTTGGGTGTAGAGACGGCTTAAAAATAAAATCTTAAAAAAAATAAAAAAGAAGGAGAAGAATCTCAAAAAGTGTTAGCTGTATTTTCCAGTAAAATATAAGCTTAGGGAAGGCAGGGATTTGGTCTGTTAGTCCCACCTCAGTATCCTAAATGCCTAGAACAATGAGCCGCACTCAGGAGACACTCTAAGATATCTGTGGAATGAATGAATGGAGAACTTACCCAACAGGCAGGGCTATGTGAAAATGAATGATTTTGGGTAGTGAGGACCCTGTCATGGAAGGTGTTCAAGAATGATCTGCACCCATATTCAGTAATGAACTAGCTGGCAGGCCCCATGGAGAGACACCAAGACAAAAACTTGCCCACCCTACCTCCAAAGAGCAGAGGCTACAAGACTTGAGGGGACATGAGCGCACCCAGAATTAACCTCTTTGCCAGGCCAAACAGGCAGACCGGGAGCATTGCCCCGGGAAGGGGAAGGAGGTCAGCAAGAAGGGGTAGGGGTTGGAGCTGGAGCACTCCTGCGGCACCCCTACTCCAGTGAAGCCAGCCTGTCTGGGAACACCTGCCCTCTTCCAGGTGCTGCCAGACCGAGAGGGGAAGCGCTGCATGTTCTGTGTGAAGACAGCCACCCGCACGTACGAGATGAGCGCCTCAGACACGCGCCAGCGCCAGGAATGGACAGCTGGTGAGTGCTCGCTGGGTGGTCTGGGTCTGGCTGGACCTCAGTCGCCTCCTCTGTGTAAAGGGGGGTGATGACACTGTCCAGCGGGAGGCTGGAGACTGCCTCGAGCCTCCTCGGAGGCCCCTTTCTGGAGGTGGGCCACCTCGAGGACCCCGCTGCTCCTGGCTGGCGCCCTGCTGACCCCCTCTCTGTCCCTCTGCAGCCATCCAGACCGCGATCCGGCTGCAGGCCGAGGGGAAGACTTCGTTGCACAAGGACCTGAAGCAGAAGAGGCGCGAGCAGCGGGAGCAGCGGGAGCGACGCCGAGCGGCCAAAGAGGAGGAGCTGCTGCGGCTGCAGCAGCTGCAGGAGGAGAAGGAGCGAAAGCTGCAGGAGCTGGAGCTGCTACAGGAGGCGCAGAGGCAGGCCGAGCGCCTGCTTCAGGAGGAGGAGGAGCGACGCCGCAGCCAGCACCGGGAGCTGCAGCAGGCGCTGGAGGGCCAACTGCGCGAGGCGGAGCAGGTGGGGCCGGTTCCCGGCGGGGGCGGGGAGGTGGGGATGAGGAGAGACCCCGCCCAAAGCCGAGATCTGGGGGCGTGGTCGGGGGCGGAGCCCGCGGGCCGGGTAAGGCGTTGCATGGAGGAGGGGCTTGGAATGAGGGACTTGGGACAGAGCCCGGCACTTGAAGCCTGCATCTGGGACGGGCCCTGTGCCAGGGGCGGCGTGAGGAGGGGATGGGGGTACAGGAACCTGGCCATGGGATGGCTTGAGATGAAAGATGGGGCGGGGCCGAAGCTGAGTGCTATAGGTGGTAGAGGAGACCTGGGCTGGGGGCGGGGCTTGGGCAGAGATGCTGCTAAAGACCCCCATAGTCAGGAATGAGTTTGGAACAATGCTAGACTAGATCGGACTAGACTTGATCTAAGTGTACAGTGAAACCAGTTTGGGGAAGGAGAGACGAATGTGGAGGCGGACTAGACATGTAGAGGCAATCAGATATAGGATTTAAGAGATCTAGAGCTGGAGTTAGAGACACCTGGATCCGATCGCCACTCTGCCTACTTAGGAGCCTTGTGATCTCAGGCAAGTTACTTAGCCTCTCTGTGGCTCAGTCACTTATCAGTGACATGTTGATGCTAACTGTGCTCCTAGAGGTATGATGAGGATCAAATTAGGAAACACCTTTAGTTGTTATAACAATTATTATAATTATAGTCTCTCCCTGCCTGGCACTAGCCCTAATTATAGTCATAATACCTAATATTATAACACATAATGATAATAATTAAGGCTGGTGCTAGGCGGGGGGTGACTTTACCTCCCTCCCCCCATGTAGCATCTGTTCACTGACCATTATCTGACCTAGTAAGGCTCCCAGAAAGAGATCAGATCAGGAAGGAATCCCGACATGAAGGAACTCCCTAGACGCTCAATGGGACAGAGAGCTATGTGGACCAGCCTAGAGGAGTCCTGGGGAAAGGGCAGCGCACCTGCAGACTCCTCTACCCCACACGGTGCCCCCGGTGACATGGCTCCGCGCCCCCGCACAGGCCCGGGCCTCCATGCAGGCTGAAATGGAACTGAAGAAGGAGGAGGCTGCCCGGCAGCGGCAGCGGATCCAGGAGCTGGAGGAGATGCAGCAGAGGCTCGAGGAGGCCTTGCACCTGGAGGTGAAAGCTCGGCGGGACGAGGAGGCCGTGCGCCTCGCCCAGACCAGGTAGGACTGAGGGGCCCCTTCTCGTTCCTCTCCCCTGCTTCCCCGGCGTCCTCCTTGCTGAGCACCTGCGAGGTGCCATGGCTCTGGAGACGACCCAATGCGCGCCCCCCTCGGCAGACTGCTAGAGGAGGAGGAGGAGAAACTGAAGCAGCTGCTGCAGCTGAAGGAAGAGCAGGAGCGCTACATCGAGCGGGCACAGCAGGAGAAGCAAGAGCTGCAGCAGGAGATGGCGCTGCAGAGCCGTTCCCTGCAGCAAGCCCAGCAGCAGCTGGAGGAGGTGCGGCAGAACCGGCAGAGGGCCGATGAGGACGTGGAGGTGAGGCCTGGGGTGAGGGTGGGCGACGGGGTGAGCCCCTCATGCACAGGACCTGCAGCCTTCCCTCAAACACCGAGTAGACCGTCTCCCCGCTGTGTGACCTCAGGCAGATTGCCTAACCTCTCTGAGTTTCGAGTCCCTCATCTGGCCCGTAATAAGCATGGCCTGAAGACTAAAGGAGCTGGTGGGTGTGATACTTAGTATGCAGCAAGTGTGGAAGAGACATGAGCTGCTATTTTTATCATTATTATCAATCTGGGCAAAATCTCCTCATCCTCTTCCAAGCTCCTACCTTGCTATCCCTGTACTTTGGCTCTCATCTCCAT
The DNA here is from genome assembly GCF_011764305.1 of Mustela putorius furo. Taxonomy (NCBI): domain Eukaryota; kingdom Metazoa; phylum Chordata; class Mammalia; order Carnivora; family Mustelidae; genus Mustela; species Mustela putorius. Next base: position 3,562,748 of record NW_025421292.1, read on the forward strand.
AGAAGAGGGGTTTTTTGGTTGTTGTTGTCTTTATTATTTATTTTTATTTTTTAAAGATTTTATTTATTTGAGAAAGAGAGGGAGAGAATGAAACAAACTCCCCGCTGAGGAGGGAACCAGATGCAGCCTCCATCCAGGACCCTGGGATCATGACCTTTGCCGAAGGCAGGCGCTTAACCAACTGAGCCACACAGGCACCCCAAATTTTTTATGTTCTATTAATATAATTTTATTTTGACTTGGTCATTGTAAAAAATCTGTACACAGAAACATGTAACATAGAAAGGGGAAGTTCCTCTCTGATTCCCTCACCTGATAACCACTGCTAAGGGCTAGGGGACCGGTGGAGCAGAGGTTTTGCTTTTGGTCCTGGAGAGGTGGTGTGGTGTGGTGGTTTACAGTTCAACATAGGTCCCTGGGCAAGTCACTTAAATTCTTTTTAAAAAAAAATATTTTATTTATTCATTCATTCATTCATTCATTCATTCAACAGAGAGAGGGGGGGAGGAGCAGAGGGAGAGGGAGAAGCAGACTCCCCACTGAGCAGAGAGCCCAATGTGGGGCTCCATCCCAGGACCCTGGGATCACGGTCCAAGCTGAAGGCAGATGCCTGACTGAGCCACCCAGGCGCCCCCTCATTTAACTTCTTCTGCACTAGTTTGTTGTTAGCATCTGCTCTGGAGATTAACTAAAATGATAAATATATTTTAGCACCTCTTAGCTGCTTAATAAATGGAACTATAATGATGACAATTTTTTTTAAAGATTTTATTTATTTATTTGACAGAGAGAGATCACAAGTAGGCAGAGAGGCAGGCAGAGAGAGAGAGGGAAGCAGGCTCCCTGCCGAGCAGAGAGCCCAATGTGGGGCTCGATCCCAAGACCCTGAGATCATGACCTGAGCCGAAGGCAGCGGCTTAACCCACTGAGCCACCCAGGCACCCCAAATGATAACAATTTTTGACCCTTTCGGGAGTCCACAAGACCCCTGAAATTAGAAGTTCATCTATATAACTCTTTATGAAATATGTGAGTTTTTCTGGGAAGATGATCAATAGCCTTCGTCAGATTCTAAGGGGCCTGCAGACCCGAAAAGGTCAAGACACCCCATGGAGGATGGTGTTTTTTTTTTTTTTTTTTTTTTTTTAAAGATTTATTTATTTATTTGACAGAGAGAGATTACAAGTAGGCAGAGAGGCAGGCAGAGAGAGAGAGGAGGAAGCAGGCTCCCTGCTGAGCAGAGAGCCCGATGCGGGACTCGATCCCAGGACCCTGAGATCATGACCTGAGCCGAAGGCAGCGGCTTAACCCACTGAGCCACCCAGGCGCCCGGAGGATGGTGTTTTTTGACATGCTGTCCGCTGGCCCTGACCCCACAGGCTGCCCAGCGGAAGTTGCGGCAGGCCAGCACCAACGTGAAACACTGGAATGTTCAGATGAACCGGCTCATGCATCCAATTGAGCCTGGAGGTGAGAATGGGGAAAGCCTGGAACTTTCTCTGGAGTGGGGCGAGGGAAGGGAGGGAGAAAGGGATACCTCCAGATCTAGAGAGGCTGCAGAGGATTGAAGTTCAGGAGGTTCTCCTCTCCCCCAAGGGCTGAGAAAAGGCCTCTCAACCTCTCTTTAGGTTGCCTTTCTCCTTACTCACGGTTGCCTTTTCTTTGCCAGATAAGCGTCCCACCACCAGTAGCTCCTTCACAGGCTTCCAGCCGCATCTACTTGCCCGCCGTGACTCCTCCCTAAAGCGCCTGACCCGCTGGGGATCCCAGGGCACCCGGACCCCCTCGCCCAGCAGCGGTGAGCAGCAGAAGTCCCTCAACGGTGGGGACGAGGCGCCCATCTCAGCTTCCACCCCTCAGGAAGATAAACTGGACCCAGCACCAGAAAATTAGCCTCTGCTATCCCCTCTTCCTCCCAAACTCATACCCACCAGAACCCAGCCACAGCTGGCCTGTGGGTGATGCCAGCCCCCGCAGAAGAGGGAGCTAAGGTCCTGGTGCCAGGAGCTCTGGCCCTCCAACCATGACACAGTCCAGAATGGAGCCTAGTTCATTTTTCGCACCAGCCCTAAGCCCCTGACCGCTTAGGCTGTCTGGGATGTTGATCCTTGAAAACTTGACCTTGTGCCTTAACCCCAAGGACCCTGTGCCCTGGGCTGGAAAAGAGAGCAAACCAGCAAGCCAATGGCATGTGCCCTCAGACTGCCACCAGGTTGTGGAGGTGCATTTCCAAATAAAAACTGTTCTTGGAATGAACCCTCGATCAGGTCTGCCATCCCTCTCTCCCGCCATGTCCGCTCTTTCAGCCTCAAGTCTACTTGGAGGTCCCCGAGAATAAAGTGGAGGGTGGGGCGAGGCAAGTACATGCTGCCGCTTACTACCTGGGTGACTTTGGTCAAGTCTGCTCACCTGATTGCGCTTCAGTTCCCATGGTGGTAAAATACGGATACTAATGGAACCTGTCTTAAAGGGTTGTTGTGCGGATTAAATGCTTGGCCCACGAGCAAGTGCTATTATTAGTATCACCTAGGTGTGGTTACTGAGCATCTAGTCTATATGCCCTGCACTTCCCCTGGCTATTTCGTTCTCCTTGCAACCCTGAGAAGTATTATTATTCTCATGTTCCATGCGGAGAAACTGAGGCCCAGCGAGGTCAGGTAACTTGCCCAAAGCCTTCCAAACTTGCTTCTTTTTCCATTGACTCACTGGCTTTGTCACCTAAGACAGAGATCTGAAATCTAGGGTGCTCCTTCCCCCCATCCCCCCTTGTGGTACACAGCCCATCATGAAATCCGGTAGACCCTCCTTCATTCTCTCATAGCTATCCCTTCCTCTCTATGGCCACGGCCATGGCCAGTGCCACAGCTAAGGCCTTCATAGCCTCCTCCTGCATGCTCACCTTCGATTCCTTCTCCATCTTGCCCCATATGTAATCAGTCAGGTCAAGTTCACGTTCCTACACGTGGCACCTGAGGTTTGTGATGCCCTAGCCCAGGAGAGCCTCCTATGCCTCTGCTTTATAGATTTGCTAATGGCTCCCTTCCTTCTCCTTCCTCTGGGCCAGAACACGCTGTCTTTCCCACCTTACTTCAGGTAACAGCCTCCATAACTAGACACATGAGTTCCTTGAGGGCATGGACGTATGTTCCAACTTACATCCCCAGTGCCTAGCACAACACTTGGCTCTTAGCAGGCATGCAACAGGTGTTTGTTGAATGATTCCATTCTTTTTTTTTTTTTTTTTTAAGATTTTATTTATTTATTTGACAGAGCGATCACAAGTAGGCATAGAGGCAGGCAGAGAGAGAGAGAGGAGGAAGCAGGCTCCCCGCTGAGCAGAGTGCCCAATGCGGGACTCGATCCCAGGACCCTGAGATCATGACCTGAGCCGAAGGCAGCGGCTCAACCCACTGAGCCACCCAGGTGCCCGAATGATTCCATTCTAAAAAGAATGAGTGGGTGTCACGCAGCTTAAAAGTGATGAAGGAGCTAAGATTCAAACTCAAGTCCATTCATTTACTCAGTAAATTATTTATTAAGCACTTATATGCCAAGTGTTGGGCTGGGTGCTGGCTACATGGGACAGAACAAAACAGAAGGAGTCCTTGCCCTCCTGGAGTTTATGTGCTAGCTGATACCAAAGTTCATTTCTCAGTGGTGCCTGGGTGTCTCAGTTGCTTGAGTGACTGCCTTTGGCTCAGGTCATGATCCTGGATTGCAAGGACTGAGTCCCATATCACACTCCCTGCTCAGCAGGGGGTCTGCTTCTCCCTCTGACCCTTCCTCCTCTCATGCTCTCTCTCTCTCTCTCATTCATGCTCTCTCTCTCTCAAATAAATAAGTAAAATCTTTAAAAAAAAAAAAAAAAACAAACCCAAAAACAAAAACCGAAGTTCATTTCTCTTGCAAGGACACCAAGATCTATTGCGAGGAACTTCATTCCAGTGTATTTAAAGTGTCATGAAACAAAATTACCAGTATAACACAGTGCATATTGTGGGATGGGAAGTGAGGTTCAAACTCTAAGTGTGGTAGGAATTCAGAAGAAAGGGGAGGAAGCATTTGGTAGGAGATGGGATTCACAGTGGCCCTTAAAATTTTTGTAAGAAAGAAGAGTTGGAGAACATGGAAATGACAATAAGTAGAAAGAAGCATAATATATCTATGAGCACAAGAAATGTGGATTCTGGATGGGAATTCCTCCTCTGGTGGGAAGGTCCATGGTCCTCTAATTGGAAGTGGGGTATCTCTAGGGTACAAAGAGTTTTCAGAAAATCAATTTGTAGATCCTCAATTTCCAAATGCGCTCTTTACCAAAACTGCTCTTTTTTTTTTTTTTTTTTTTTAAGATTTATTTATTTGAGAGACAGAGAGAATCTCAAGCAGACTCTGCACTGAGCCAGGAGCCCGACATGGGGGGCTCAATCCCATGATCCTGAGATCACGACCTGAGCTGAAACCAAGAGTTGGATGCTTAAATGAATGCATCCCTGAGGCACCCAAAACTGCTGTCCTCTTTCACACTGTCGCCTTCCCTACTTTCTGTAACAAGGTTCACCACTCCTTTACCCATGATCTTTCAATGGTGGACTGTGGTGGGGTGGGGGGATACCCTGGAACACTAAACAAAGCAGCAATTTGCAATGCTGGTGCTGGCTGTGGGTGCTGAGAAAATGAATGCCTTAAAAGCTGGACAAGAAATTCTTTTTGTTTTCAAGTCAGGAGGTTTCTAAATCTTTGCTTCAAAACCTAAAAGGACTTAATTGCACTGTCAGCTGAAAAATCATTAACAATATCTTTTCATAATAGATCTTTGTGATTTGGGTTTTTTTTGGGGGTGGTAAACAACTGGGATTTAGATGCCACTGCTGTAGCAAAATTCTAAATTCCCATCTATTTATTGATATGAAATGAAAATGAAGCATAAATGAAAACACGGGCCTGCAATTCATGCCGAATGCTGTCTTATTCCAGCAATAACATATTCAACTATGAACATAGGAACTACCTGGGGAAAAAAGCAGTCCAGCCTTTCATTAAGAAATACATTTCTGAGGGTGCCTGGGTGGCTCAGTCTGTTAAGTGTCTGCCTTTGGCTCAAGTCATGATCTCAGGGTCCTGGGATGAAGCCCCATACTGGGCTCCCTGCTCAGTGGAGAGCCTGCTTCTCTTCCCTCTGCTGCTCCTGCTGCTTGTGCTCTCATGCTCTCTCTATCAAATAAATAAACAAAATTGTGTAAGACTTAATTGTGCAAGACTGATGATTCACAGACCTATACCCTAAACAAATAATACATTATATGTTAATAAAAGAAAAAAATACCTTAAAAAAATTTTTTTAAAATTTTTTTTAGTGTAAAAAAAAAAAAAAAGAAAGGAAAAGGAATACATTTCTGGGGCACCTGGGTGGCACGGTTGGTGGATTCTGCTTGGAATTCTCTCTCCCTTGGCTCCCCTGCTCATGCTCTCTCTCTCAAAATAAATAAATAAATCCTTAAAAATACATTTCCAATGTATCGTTTGTGTTTATGCATAATATTTATAAAAATCAGAGCATTTATGTTATTTTGATCAATTGTATGTTACTAATTTCGTAATGGTCACTCAAACCAGAAACAAATTTCTCATTTAGAGTTTTATAGTTACTGGGGCCTCTGGGTGGCTCAGTTGGTTAAGCATCTGCCTTCAGTTCAGGTCATGATCTCAGGGTCCTGAGATCAAATCCCACATCAGGCTCTCTGCTCAGCGGGAAGCCTGCTTCTCCCTCTCCCACCTCCCCTGCTGTGTTCCCTCTCTTACGGTCTCTCTCTGTCAAATAAACAAATACAATCTTTAAAAAAAAAAAGTTTTATAGTTACATGAAACTTAAAATTTTTTTAAATTTTGGGGCACCTGGGTAGCTCAGACTGTTGAGTGTATGCCTTAGGCTCAGATCATGATCTCAGGGTCCAGGGATAGAGGGCCCCCCCCCTAGTGAATGAGCCCCCAGGGTTGGGCTCCCTGCTTAGTAGGGAGCTTGCTTCTCCCTCTCTCTCTGCCCTCCCACTCATGTTCTTTCTCTATAATAAATAAAATCTATTTTTTTTAAGATTTTATTTATTCATTTGACAGACAGAGATCACAAGTAGGCAGAGAGGCAGGCAGAGAGAGAGCAGGAAGCAGGCTCCCTGCTGAGCAGAGAGCCTGATGCGGGTCTCGATCCCAGGATCCTGAGATCATTACCTGAGCTGAAGGCAGAGGCTTTAACACACTGAGCCACCCAGGCACCCTTAAAATCTATTTTTTAAAAAATTTCAATGTATAGACATATTTTGGTTGCAGAGATGTACAATATGGTAATCAATAAAACACTTAAGCAAAAAAAAAAAATGTGTTACATCGATCAGATTTTTGAGGGGAAAATTGAATGGAAATGCAAGTAGAAGAAGAGAAAGAGACAATGTAATATTTTCTATTGATAAAGAAGAGCTTCTTCATGTATTTTTTTTAAAGATTTTATTTATTTATTTAACAGACAGAGATCACAAGTAGGCAGAGAGGCAGGCAGAGAGAGAGAGGAGGAAGCAGGCTCTCCGCAGAGCAGACAACCCGATGCAGGGCTCGATCCCAGGACCCTGGGATCATGACCTGAGCCGAAGGCAGAGGCTTTAACCCACTGAGCCACCCAGGCGCCCCAGCTTCTTCATGTATTTTTAAGATGGGTGATGGTAAGTGTCACATCTCTATGGGATTTGGGTCTTATTCAATATATTTAAAAGGGTAGTAATGTAGTTTTATGTGAAAATGTCAATATTTATAGAATAATAGAAATGACATCCATTCTCTATGTTTTAAGTGTTCCAACTAATGGTGAAAAATATCAGATGTTACCTTAAAAATGTGCAAGGAGCTTCATAGTTTTATGTTCTTTGGGGAATAGAAAAAAAATTTGAAGACTACTTCCATGAAGGTAGAAAGGACTAGGAAGGTAGAATGAGGCCTGGTTATAGACATTCTTGGAAACTAGGTAGAGTTTAGACTTAAATGGCAAGCCAACCCTTAAGCTTCAGGGTCAATGGGTCTATTCCAGAATTTTGAATATTCTATGACTGGCCACAGGGAGGTGTTGGTGGTTGAGGTATGAGATATTGAAAAGCAGATCAGCCTGATGCCTGAATACCATCTACATTGGAACTGGCACAAAAGGCTCTCAATCGTGAGAGATGGAACTGGTTGGGGGGGCAGGAGAAGTTATTTTCCAGTCTTTAATTCCAGGATTAGAAAGTAAGTCCTCTGCCCTTTCCAACATCCCAGACAAAGGGGAACGTAACCAATCTTGGATGCCCTCAGATTTCCTCATAAGCTCTGGAGACCACGTAGACAGCACAGTCACGGCGGGCTCAAGTCATCCCTGTAGGGCTTCTGTGTGAGGAAGAGTGGGGAGGTAGCGCAGTTAGTCGGAGGGCAATAGCCTAGTTGCAGATTGTGGCCAGGATCCATAAAAAGCCTTCTCCTCCAGTACATGTGTACATCAGGCTCCCTGTTCAGTGGGGAGTCTGCTTCTCCATCTCCCTCTGTGATCTCTTTCACTCTCACTCTCTCTCAAATAAAACAAACCAAAACAAAATTAAACAAAAAAAACCTTAAAAATAATGAAGATTCAAGAAACAGAAACTGACTGGTTTAAGTTAAAAAAAAAAAAAAGATTTTATTAATAGCATATAGAAGTGTTCCTGAAGTAATTGGGAGGATGAGCGAAAGACAGTTCAGAGGCTGTCTGGTCAGGAAGGATACCTCAAAAGATGGCACACAACAGTCCTTATGAATACACCCCAGCTGCTTCATCTGGGTACAGATGCCACTGATTCCATGGCTGATATCATGCTACACTTAAAATTGCTGCTTCTTACAGCTAGAGATTGGGTGGACCTGCAGCTCTGCCACTTACCCAAGTGGATTCTGTGTGCTTCCCAGGTTTTCCTTTCCCCAGGTTCTGGTGGAGCCTTTTGTATGGAGATGCCCTAGCTGAAAAGGGGGCCAGAATTAAATCCCTGGCATTGTGGAGCTTCCGCAGTGGAGGAAGAGTCCACGGTGGGATATTCCCCAAATATAGGAAAGTGATTCGTGCTCGCTTCGGCGGCACATATACTAAAATAGGGAAGTGATTCAGAAGTGAGGTGGCAGAAAAACCAAGAAGGCTTGAAGAGGATGGACATACACAAAATGGCACATTCTGAGGCTAACTATCTGTGGCAAAGGGAGCCATCGTTTTATATGAGGTACTAGAGATGTTGTAGCTTGAAGAAGGAAGGACACAGGGGAATGGGACCAGCATCAGAAGGTCTCGTCTATGGAACACAATCTGACTTAGTTTACCTCCAAGGAAGAGGACTGACACTACTGGATAGGCGCACTAGAGGATATAAATTTCTGCTCACTATAAGAAAGATGTTTCCTTTTCATTCTAAAAAAAAAAAAAAAAAAATGGGGAGGAAGCAAGATGGCAGAGGAGTAGGAGACCTAAATTTCATCTGGCCCCAGGAATTCAGCTAGATACTTATCAAACCATTCTCAACATCTACAAACCCAACAGGAGAGAGAAGAGAAGAAGAGCAGCAATTCTAAGAACAGAAAAGCAACCACTTTCGGGAAGGTAGGACTTGCGGAGAAGTGAATCGGAATTGACGGGAAGATAGACCACAGGGGGAGGGCCCGGCTCCCGGCAAGCAGCAGAGCAGTGGAGCACAAAATTGGCACTTTAAGAAGTCTGCTCCGCAGAGGGACATCACTCCAGAGGCTAAGTGGGGGTGGAGCCCTCCTGGGGACAGTGTGGTCTAAGGACCTGCGGGGTCACAGAAAGACCAGGCATGTCTAAGTGTGGCAGAGGTGCCAGGTATCAAAGCTGAGGAAGGAGCGCTCAGCTCGGGGTTACCTTAAACCGTGATCTGAGACACAACTGGGCCACTGTTATTCAAGCAAGGACCTCACAAGTGGCAGATCTGGAGAGACCCCCTCCTTTCCCCTTCAGAAGAAGTGGCACAGGAGCATGTGACAGGAATCTGCTGGGTTTGGAGACTCCAAACAGGGCCATGCGCCAGAGACAGAAATGCTTGGTCACAGGCTGGGTGAGCTCAGACCAGGGAGACAGGAGGGATTGATGGCTTTTCTCTGAGGGTGCCCTGAGGAGAAGGGCCCCGAGCTCTTGGCTCCTCCGGGCTGGAGATTGGGAGGCTGCCATCTTCATTCCTGTCCTCCAAAGAGGTACAGAAAGCATTCAGGAACAAAAGCTACTGAGACCAAAACTACGCAGATTACTTAGCTTGGCCCCTGGCAAGGGTGGTGCAATTTCACCTCAGGCAAAGACATTTGAGAATCACTGCAACAGCCAACCCTCTAGCAGAAGATCAGCAAGAACATTCAGCCAAGACCAAGTTCACCAATCAATGAGAACTGCGGAACTCCAGAGCTAGAAGAAAGCAACACATAGAATTTGTGGGGTTTATCCCCCACGATCCTTCAATCTTTCAAAGGTGAATTAAAAATTTTTTTTTCTTATTCTATTTTCTTTTACTTTTCCTCTTTCCTATTTTAACATTTTTAAACTATTTCATCTTATCAATAGCTTAAAAAAAATCTTTTAAAATTTTCATTGTTAGAGTCATATTTTATCCCCTCATTGTATTTAACCTTATTTTTGGTATACATATAGGATTTTTTTCTTTAAAATTTTAGGATACAATTTCTTCTAATAGATCAAAATATACCCTAAAACTAGCACATGGCTTTGTCCTAGTCTCCAGCCTGATCACATTCTCCCCTCTTTTCTTTCTTCTTTTTCCAACCAACTTTTTATCAATTCCTTATTTAGAATCTTTCTAAATTTTCACCTTTACAGTCATATTCCATCCCTCCATTGTGTTTACCCTTATTTTCATATATATATATATATTTTTTTTCTTCTTTCTTTAAAATTTTGGGAAGTATTTTCTTCTAAGAGACCAGAATAGACCCAAAATCAAGTGGGTGACTCTGTTTACCAGTCTAATATATATATATTTTTTCTTTTTCTTTTTTCTTTTTAAGTTTCCCCCCCCTTTCTTCTCCCCCCACTTTCAGGTCTCTTCTGATTTGGTTAGTGTATATTTTTCTGGGGTCTTTGGTACCCTTTTAGTATTTTGTTCTCTCATTAATCTATTCTTATTTGGATAAAATGACAAGGCAGAAAAGCTCATCACAAAAAAAAAGAACAAGAGGCAGTACCAACAGGTAGGGACCTAATCAGTACGGATATTAGTAATAAGTCAGAACTAGAGTTCAGAATGACGATTATCAGGGTGCTAGCTGGGCTCAAAAAAAGCATGGAAGATATTAGAGAATCCTTTTCTGGAAAAATAAAATTCCTTTCTGGAGAGATAAAAGAACTAAAATCTAACCAAGTTGAAATAAAAAAAGCTATTACTGGAGACTCTTACTGCTAGGATAAATGAGGCAGAAAGAGAGAACTAGTGATATAGAAGACCAAATGATGGAGAATAAAGAAGCTGAGCAAAAAAGAGACAAACTAACTACTGGACCATGAGGGGAGAATTTGAGAGATAAGTGATATCATAAGATGAAACAATATTAGAATAATTGGGATCCCAGAAGAAGAAGGGGGGGCAGAAGGTATATTAGAGCAAATTATAGTAGAGAATTTCCTTAATATGGCAAAGGGAACAAGCATCAAAATCCAGGAGGTACAGAGAACCCCCCCCAAAATCAATAAAAATAGGTCCACACCCCGTCATTTAATAGCAAAACTTACAAATATTAGGGACAAACAGAAAATCCTGAAAGCAGCTTGGGACAAGAGGTCTATAACATACAATGGTAGAAATATTAGATTGGCAGCAGACCTATCCACAGAGACCTGGCAGGCCAGAAAGGACTGCATGATACATTCAGAACACTAAATGAGAAAAACATGCAGCCAAGAATACTACATCCAGCTAGGCTGTCATTGAAAATAGAAGGAAAGATAAAAAGCTTCCAGGACAAACAAAAAGTTAAAAGAATTTGCAAACACCAAATCAGCCATATGGGAAATATTGAAAGGGGTCCTCTAAGCCAAGAGAGAGCCTAAAAGTAACAGACCAGAAAGGAACAGAGACAATATACAGTAACAGTCACCTTATGGACAATACAATAGTACTAAATTAATATCTTTTAATAGTTACCCTGAATATAAATGGGCTAAATGCCCCAGCCAAATGACACAGGGTATCAGAATGAATAGAAAAACAAGACCCATTGGTATGCTGTCTACAAGAAACTAATTTTAGACCCAAAGACACCTCCAGATTTAAAGTGAGGTGGTAAATGGAAAACCATTTACCATGTTAATGGACATCAAAAGAAAGCTGGGGTGGCAATCATTATATCAGATAAATTAGATTTTTAAGCCAAAGACTATAATAAGACATGAGGAAGGACACTATATCATACTAAAAGGGTCTGTCCAACAAGAAGATCTAACAATTTTAAATATCTATGCCCCTAATATGGGAACAGCCAATTATATAAACCAATTAATAACAAAATCAAAGAAACACATCGACAATAATGCAATAATAGTAGGGAACTTTAATACCCCCCTCACTGAAATGGATAGATCATCTAAGCAAAAGATTAACAAGGAAATAAAGGCTTTAAATGTCACACTGGACCAGATGGACATCACAGATATATTCAGAACACTTCATCCCCAAACAACAGAATACATATTCTTCTCTAGTGTACATGGAATGTTTTCCAGAATAGATCACATCCTGGGTCACAAATCAGGTCTCAACCTGATCCCAAAAAATTGGGATCACTCCCTGCATATTTTCAGACTACAATGCTCTGAAGCTAGAACTCAATCACAAGAGGAAAGTTGGAAAGAAGTCAAATACATGGAGGCTAAAGAGCACCCTACTAAAGAATGAATGGGTCAACCAGGAAATCAAAGAAGAATTTAAAAAACTCATGGAGGGCGCCTGGGTGGCTCAGTGCGTTAAGCCGCTGCCTTCGGCTCAGGTCATGATCTCAGGGTCCTGAGATCGAGTCCCGCATCGGGCTCTCTGCTCAGCAGGGAGCCTGCTTCCCTCTCTCTCTCTCTCTGCCTGCCTCTCCATCTACTTGTGATTTCTCTCTGTCAAATAAATAAATAAAATCTTAAAAAAAAAAAAAAACTCATGGAAACAAATGAAAATGAAAACACAATTTTTAAAAATCTTGGGACACAGCAAAGGTAGTCCTGAGAGGAAAGTATATAGCAATACAAGTCTTTCTCAAGAAACAAGAAAGGTCTCAAGTATACAACCTAACCCTGCACCTAAAGGAGCTGGAGAAAGAACAGCAAAGAAAGCCTAAACCCAGCAGAAGACGAGAAATAATAAAGATCAGAGCAGAAATCAATGAAATAGAAAATAGAAACCAAGAGAACAGTAGAACAGATCAACGAAACTTGGAGCTGGTTCTTTGAAAGAATTAATAAGATTGATAAACCTCTGGCTAGATTTATCAAAAAGAAAAGAGAAAGAACCCAGATAAACAAAATCATGAATCAAAGAGGAGAGATCACAACCAACACCAAAGAAATATAAACAATTGGGCGCCTGGGTGACTCAGTGGGTTGAGCCTCTGCCTTTGGCTCAGGTCATGATCTCAGGGTCCTGGGATCAAGTCCCACATCCGGCTCTTTGCTCAGGGGGGAGCCTGCTTCCTCCTCTCTGTGCCTGCCTCTCTGCCTACTTGTGATCTCTCTCTATCAAATAAATAAATAAAATCTAAAAAAAAAAAGAAATATAAACAATTATAAGAACGTATTATGAGCAACTATATGCCAGCAAATTTGACAATCTGGAAGAAATGAATGCATTCCTAGAAACATATAAACTACCACAACTGGACCAGGAAGAAATAGAAAACCTGAACAGACCCATAATCAGTAAGGAGATTGAAGCAGTCATCAAAAATCTCCCAACAAACAAGAGCCCAGGGCCAGATGGCTTCCCAGGGGAATTCTACCAAACATTTAAAGAAGAATTAATATCTGTTCCAAAAAAAGAAATGGAAGGAAAACTTCTAACCTCATTTTATGAGGCCAGCATTACCTTGATCCCAAAACCAGACAAAGGCCCCACAAAAAAAAAAAAGGAGAATTATAAACTAATATCCTTGATGAACACAGATGCAAAAATTCTCACCAAAATACTAGCCAATAGGATCCAACAGTACATTAAAAGAATTATTCATCATAATCAAGTGGGATTTATTCCTGGGCTGCAAGTTTGGTTCAACATCTGCAAATCAATCAGTGTGATAAAATACATTAATAAAAGAAAGAACAAGAACCACATCATACTCTCAATAGAATGCTGAAAAAGCATTTAACAAAGTACAGCATCTTTTCCTGGTCAAAATTATTCAAAGTGTAGGGATAGAGGGTACATACCTCAATATCATCAAAGCCATCTGTGAAAAACCCACAGTGAATATCATTCTCAATGGGGAAAAACTGAGAGCTTTTCCCTTAAGGTCAGGGACTCGGCAGGGTTGTCCACTCTCACCACTGCTATTCAACATAGTACTAGAATTCCTAGCCTCAGCAGTCAGACCACAAGAAGAAATAAAAGGCATCCAAATTGGCAAAGAAGAAGTCACACTCTCACTCTTTGCAGATGTTATGATACTTTATGTGGAAAACCCACTTCAAAACTGCTAGAACAGGAATTTAGGATATTAAAATATATATAGGATATAAAATCAATGCACAGAAATCAGTTGCATTTCTATACACCAACAGCAAGACAAAGAAAGAGAAATTAAGGAGTTGATCCCATTACAATTGCACCCAAAACCATAAGATACCTAGGAATAAACCTAACAAAAGAGGCAAAGATTTCCGTACTCAGAAAACTATAAAGTACTCATGAAAGAAATTGAGGAAGACACAAAGAAATGGAGAAATGTTCCATGCTCATGGATTGGAAGAACAAATATTGTGAAAATGTTGGTGCTACCTTAAGCAATCTACATATTTAACGCAATCCCTATCAAAATACCATCTATTTTTTTTTCAAAGAAATGGAACAAATAATCCTAAAGTTTATACAGAACCAGAAAAGAACCTGAATAGCCAGAGGAAGGTTGAAAAAGAAAGCCAAAGTAGGTGGCATCACAATTCCAGACTTCAAGCTCTATTATAAAGCTGTAATCATCAAGACAGTATGGTACTGGCACAAAAACAGACACATAGATCAATGGAATAGAATAGAGAGCCCAGAAATGGACCCTCAACTCTATGATCAACTAATCATTAACACAGCAGGAAAGAATGTCCAATGGAAAAAAGACAGTCTCTTCAACAAGTGGTGTTGGGAAAATTGGACAGCCACATGCAGAAGAATGAAACTGGACCATTTCCTTACATCACAAACAAAAATAGACTCAAAATGGATGAAGGACCTCAATGTGAGACAAAAATACATCACAATCCTTGAGGAGAACACAGGCAGCAACCTCTTTGACCTCAGCCTCAGCAACTTCTTCTTAGAAACATCACCAAAGGCAAGGGAAGCAAGGGCAAAAATGAACTAGTGGAACTTCATCAAGATCAAAAGCTTTTTGCATGGCAAAGGAAATAGTCAACAAAACCAAAAGACAACTGACAGAATGGGAGAAGATATTCATAAATGACATATCAGATAAAGGGCTAGTATCCAAAATCTATAAAGAATTTATCAAATTCAATACCCAAAGAACAAATAATCCAATCAAGAAATGGGAAGAAGACATGAACAGACATTTCTGCAAAGAAGACATCCAGATGGCCAACAGACATATGAAAAAGTGTTCCATATCACTCAGCATCAGGGAAATACAAATCAAAACTACAATGAGATACCACCTCACCAGTCAGAATGGCTAAAATTAACAAGTCAGGAAATGACAGATGTTGGTGAGGATGTGGAGAAAGGGGAACTCTCCTACACTGTTGGTGGGAATGCAAGCTGGTGCAGCCACTCTGAAAAACAGTATGAAGGTTCCTCAAAAAGCTGAAAATAGAGCTACCCTATGACTGAGAAATCACACTACTGGGTATTTACCCTAAAGATACAAATGCAGTGATCCGAAGGGGCATGTGCACCTGAATGTTCATAGCAGCAATGTCCACAACAGCCAAACTATGGAAAGAACCGAGATGACCTAGATGACCATGAACTGATGAATGGATAAAGAAGAAGTGGTATATATACACTCAATGGAATACTATGCAGCCATCAAAAGAAATTAAATCTTGCCATTTGCAATGACATGGATGGAACTAGGAGGTATTACGCTGAGTGAAATAAGTCAATCAGAGAAAGACAATTATCATATGATCTCCCTGATATGAGGAATTTGAGAGGCAAAGTGAGGGGTTAGGGGTGTAGGGGAGGAAAAAATGAAAAATGGGATCGAGACGGAGACAAACCACAAGGGACTCTTAATCTCATGAAGCAAACTGACGGTTGCTGGTCGGTGGCAGGGGTAGGGAAAGTGTGGTTGGGTTATGGACATTGGGGAGGGTATGTGCTATGGTAAGTGCTGTGAAATGTGTAAACTTGATGATTCACAGACCTGTAGCCCTGGGGCAAGTAAGACGTTATATGTTAACAACAACAACAACAACAACAACAACAACAACAAAAACCCAACCATGTTTGCATTATGAAAAAGACATGCTCAGAATAAAAACGTGGAAAGATAGTAACTCCTAGAAACACAACCCAAAGACAACTGCTGACAAGATATTGTGTTTCCTTTCAATTTTTTGGAATATTTTATTTATTATGTATTTGACAGAAAGAGACACAGAGAGAGAGGAACACAAGCAAGGGGAGTGGGAGAGGGAGAAGCAGACTCCCAGCTGAGCAGGGAGCCCAATGTGGGGCTCGATCCCAGGACCCTGGGATCATGAACCCAGCCAAAGGCAGATGCTTAACGACTGAGCCACCCAGGTGCCCCTCCTCTCCGTTTTTTCTATCCTTTTTTTGTTTCCCAAACAGTATACATAGCTATACATGCTATTTATATCTCATCAGATTTTGCCTTTTCCCACTAATATCATATGATATCATTCCTTCCCCCCACCCTTATTTTTTTTACCAACTTTGCAGAGCATACTATTCCATCAGGAGCATACAACATTATTTGCTAAACATTTCTCTGTTGTTGACAATGACCTTAGCCCCCAGGTTTTTGTTTTTTAAATAATATTGCAATGAGCAATGGAATTATGTGGCCTCAATATTAAATGCATACTAATTAAATATATTATTCTCTTTCTATTTATCTTTTAAATATAAATATGAAATGTGGTGGAAAATGTAGTATCTTGAGAACACTCCCAGAATTTCTCTTAGGAAGGGAGCTATTTTTATTAGGAGAAATAAGACTCTTAGTGGTACAAAGGAAGATCTTTAGGGCGCGAGTGTTAGCGGGAACCCTAGCAATGAAGAATAGGGTTAAGTTGTATCTATCTGCCTGGAAATCAGGAAGAATTTCTCCAGAGAGGGTGGGATAGAGGAGAGAATGGTCCGGCAGGGAGGGGAAGTAGTGATCTGGGAGAAGGCAAGACCCTAAGCAGTGAAGGGCCAGTTAGAAAAACCTCAAAAGCATTGTTCAGAAAAGACTCTAAAGAATGTCTGGTGTGTGAGCCTCAACTGTTTGCAGTGCATCATGGGACCCTGCTGCGGGGCTCAGAGCATCAGAATGTCTTCTCTACCCATGAATGTTTTGTGTGGGAAGATACGTGGGCAGTCCTCAGGAAAGGCTGAGCTTCATCTCTGCATTTTTGAACCGTGGCACTACAACAGCCTGGCAGAAACAAAGCCTGAAGGCATTGAGATTTAGAACACAAATCCCCAGAAACTGGCAGAAATCTAGGGAAGGCTTTGACCTCCATGATTCACTCTTACTTCAATCGCGAAGGGCAAGGAGGTTGACGTCTGAATGCACATTACAAAGTAATGCATATTTATATCAAAAAGTACAAAAGAGAGAGAGAAGCAGGAAAAAAAATCACTCAGGGTTCTATCATCCAGATATCTGAGGGTGTGGCCAGAGGAATGTATTTGAGAGGGAAGGGGTAACCTTAAATTTAAGGGTGGTGTTAAGAAGGGAGTTACACATTGCTGGTATACCTATGAATCAAGTTTTGTTGGTCACTAGATGACAAACCCAACTTCTCCCATACTGCCTACTAGCTGCTAGGTATCTTTTCACAGTATATCTGAAGGCACAGGTTTGGGATAACAGGATTCTTTCAGGTCTCAAAAAACTAGTTTAGGAAGGAAGAGCAGAATTTGCTACAACAGTAAGGAGCATTCTCCCAGTTTAGCTGGATATTCAGGAAGATAGGTAAAAACTCCATAACCATAAATTTCTAGTTGCAGAAGCCTGTAGAGAGAGAAAACCCTTTCATTAAAATTTCAGGCAGCATTGACTCCTTCAGCGTGGTCTGGAGACCCAGGTTCTAACCTCGGCGTTGCTTCTAACTGCAAGTCACTCACCTTCTCTGGGACTGTTTCTTCACTGCAAGGACGTGGAGGCTGTATTAGGCTGTATTAGACGCCCTCTAAATTCCTTTCCAGCTTTAAATTCCCTTTTGTGATACTTGCTGGACTTGTTTTACTGGCCCTGGAACATCCCCTCCTGCTCCTCCTTCAGCCGCCGCGCCCGCATCCCGCACCAGAGGGCGCTGCAGGCGGGCCCTGCGGAGCGTGCGGTGGGCGGAGTGCAGAATCAGAGGAGTCTCCAGGAGGCTCTGTGATTGGCTCCGGTCGGGGCGGAAGGGGGCGTGGAGAGAACGGAGTGGGCTGAGGTGCGCGGTGACGTCAGGATAGTGGGGCGGGTCCGGGCCGCGCAGCGTGTGACGCCGCGGCCGCTGCGGAGCTGGGGATTAATGGGAAAAGTTTTGGCAGGCTTCGGAGGATCCTGCGGAGCCTGCGGGACGGCAGCGGCGGCCCGGGAGACGGCCAGAACAGGTCAGCCCGGGTCGGGGGAAGCAGTAGGCGGGCGGCAGAAGGAGGCGGCTAGTCCGGGCTGAGGCGGCCCGCGGGGCCGGGGCGCGAGGCCCGGCGGGGAGTGGAATGAGGGGAGCGGCAGGGGTCCGCGGCGGAGCAGCTGCGGCTTCCCGACACCCCGGCCCCGGTCGGTCCGCGGTGGTTTGTGGGTCTCCTGGCGCCCCGCCGCCCTTGAGCCCCTGGCCTTTTGGAACCCCATCACTGAGCCCGAACCGCGGGCCTCCCCCACCCTACTCTATGCCCCCTCTTGGGCCTAGTGGCTCCGTCTCCTCCCACTTCTGTGGCGGAGACCCGAGAGCCGGGTCTACGGCTCGGGGTCCTCTCTCGTTCCCTACTGTTGTCTCTGACCTCTTCCTTCATCGCTTCTCTGGTGTCTCCAAATCCATTGCCCCCTCTACCCAGGGTCTCCTTGGGGGAATCTTCTCTGTCCCTCTCGTTACCTCTTGCCTTCGTCCTCCCACCCTTGACCGGTCTTTGCTCTCTTTTTCCGTCCCTGTCCCTTCCTCCCCCCATTGCCTGGCCCTTCTCGGCATTACGGCTTCCGGTCATCTTTGCGGTGTTATTAGGCTTTTTCTGTACTTTGCCAGCAATCTCTGTCTACCTAAGCCCCTTCTACCCTGGCTATCCTCAGAGGCCCAATTTTTGCCTCTCTCTCTAATTTCCTGTCAGCTGCCTCTCATTCCCTTCCAGTCTCTTACCTCTATTTCAGGGAGAAGCATTAGCTCCACACACTACTCTGCTTTCCCTTAATTTGCTACTGAGATACCCCTGGCGGGGGGGTCGTGGGGGGGAGTGGGGGGTGTGTCCAGCCCCTGATTAGAGTAAGAGCTGAAGTAAGTAGCAGGCATGTCTGTGTGGGAGCATTTACTCGGGTGTTGCATCAGGGATGGTGTCCAGTTTGTAGACCATTCTAATCTCAGCTTTAATACTTCCCCTTTATGGGTCTGTTGACTTCCAGGAACCCTTGGGGAGAGAGCAGCCGCTGACTTGGGTGTGTGCCAGGGGTAGCTGGAGGCCTCATCCAACTCTTTTCCCCTTCCAGGAAACAGGGCTCTCTGTCTTTCCACTCTGGATGTACCAAGCACAGTTACACCATGATACTCCAGATTATCTCTGGCCTCACTCCCACCCTTCACCCTTTGCGCCATCCCCCAAAGCTAAGAGGAGTCTCCAGAAGTTGTGTCCCAAAGAATCCCGTAACCTTTTTCCTCTGTACTGGCTCCAAGACATTTTTTTCCTACTTGAGTTTTGAAATAGATTGCTAGCCTGATAGCCCTGGGGCTGGCAGGCATCTGTCCCATTTGTTACTGGTCACCTGAATCAGTTTCTGATTTTCACTCATGTATCTCTAATCCACTGAACGTTAGGGCCTCTGATGAGTAGGTTCTCTTGAAGGTTCTTCTCCCTCCCGTTTTCCTTGAGAGCTTAATTTCCTGTGGCTCCAGGAGGAAGGCTGACCCCTAAGTTCTGGTCCCTTTGCCCTGTCAGGTGGATATCTGCCTGGGGAGTTGGTGGGGCTGCGTTAGATGGACGGTGTCATTGTTTCTGGCCACTCACAGAGATATCTTCTCTGGGGCCAGAAAGCCCACTGCCTTCCTGGTGTGTCTGGGGGTTTAACCTTCTTGTCAGGCAGAAAGTTCTTTTCAGATGCCTTCAATTTGAGCTCCTTTATTTGGCATTGGTCCCTGGAGAGATTTTTAGGAAATAACATTATCCTGTTTCTGGCCAGACTGATCTTGGAGGATTCTGAAAGCATGACCCACTCTCACATTTAGAAGTGAAGCCCTGTTTCACCTGACTCCGGGTTTCTAGGTCTCCTCTTTTGAGGATCGTGCTGTCTTTGAGCCAGAATTGGACACAGAATTGGCAACCTTCAGGAGCTGTGGTGGAGAGCCAAGTGAGCCAGCTTAGACCAGACTTAAAAGTTTGGGAGCCCTCTTGTGTACTGACCCTTTTCTGTGAAAGGAATAGGACTGTGGATGTCTGAGCCTCTCCCCTCTCCATTGACCCCTGAGTCCTTCCCTGAGCAGTGCCTGGGTGGGATTTGGATAGAATGGACCAAAAGGGGTCCCTTGTTCTTACATAAAGCATCCCTCCAGAGTTATAGTGTGTCGTTCTGATGAAGGTGAAGTCATGTGTTTGGCAGTAGGTTAGTCCAGTCTGACTCCCAAGGACTTTACCTGACTCTTTCTAGAGGTTTTCTGCTCCTCTGTCTTTGCTTACCCATTAGTACTCTCCACTGAGGCAGCAGGTGAGAGGGGCTTAAGAAGGGGTCAAGCCCAGTCCTTATGGAACAGCTTTGGCACCACCAGCTCTGGCTGGTAAGCTTCTTGCCATCTGTCCACCCTGTGGCCTTGGCGGTGGTCAGAGTTATCAGTGACCAAGTTCCCATTCAGTAGAGTTTTGCAGAGTTTGGGTCAGCCTTCTTTCTTTTTCAAAGGTGTGGGCAGACAGGTCCCCTGACATTATTCTACAGAGGCTGTAGTCCATCAGCTCCTTAGTTCTTTTTGTTTGGCTATTTCTTCTTGCTTCTCCACTACTGTTTTCCTCCTTTGGTGTAGGCATCTACCCGTTCCAGAAGAATGGCCCTTACCCCACCTGTGGTCCCTCAGGGCCTGATAGAGGCCAGCCAGAGTTGCACGCTGGCCTGGGCAGCAGGTAGGCCTCTGCTCTCGATAGAGTGCTGCTGTTCTGGCTGTTGTGCAAGCTGTCCCGAGGCCCTGCAGATCCCGGCATGTCCTCTCTCTCAGGAGGAGTCAGACCTGTTGCTTCTAAAGGCCTCAGCTGTAGAGCCCATCATTGCGGCCCACCTCCCCGGGTGGTCCCTGCTGGCTGGGGAGCCCAGTTGCAGGGCCCACTACCCATGCCTGAGCTGGGCCTGCAGGTACCAGGAGTTGCCTCACTGCCCTGCACTGTCCACAGTGGGATCACTCTCTTCTTCCTCCCTGCCCAGTGTCTCCACCAAGTTTGTCTGTCCCTCCAGGCTCTGGCTTGTGTCATGTCAGAAGTTCTGTGTGCAATGCCCTCGTCTGTGCCATGTTGTTGTACATGGCATGGCAGCTTCTGCTTGGGGATGGTCTGATGTTCCTGAGTATTTTGCTGTGCCTTTGGATCCAGGGGGAGGAGCCCTTTGCAGCAGCTGTGTTTCACCAAGTCAGAGGAGAGCTGGGTGCTTGCTCGAACCTGGGAGGGAGGAGATGACCCCTTGCATCAGGTTTCAGCCATGTGGGTCTTCTTCTTGGCAGATGGTTCCTGGCCTCTGTGGCTCTGAGGCGGGTGATTCGGGTGTGACTCTAGTCTTCCTGCCACAGGGCTTTGGTCAAGGACTCAAGCATGACTCAGGGCATCTCCATTTCTGAGCTGCCACCTGTGGAGGCTGTTGGGCTCCAGGTCCCTTCTTCCCTTGGCCAGCTCCTTTTGCCTCGCTCAGGGAAAATGAGCAAAGCTGGTGTCTGCTTACTGAGAAATGAGCAGACTCCTTCCAGGATCGGGAAATATTTGCTGACTCAGGCCCAGAATAACATCTCAGGCTGTGTGTGTGTGTATGAGGGACAAAGAAAGAGCGCGCTTATCTAAGAGCAGTTTTGGAGCCCTCATGTTTACTTAAAACATGAACGTTACTTTTCTGACCCCAGTGCCTCTCCAGTAAAGATGTTGGGTTTCTTTCTGTCCTGCAGCGTTGTGTGGCATTTTGGGCATGCACGTGGTACTCACGCAGTGGCTTCTGTTCACCGATAGATGAGGACAGATGCGCCAAAGAGGTAATCCCGTTTTCCTTACACAGGACCTCTGACGACCAACTGAGACATCCCAGGTTTAGGATCCTGGCCTAAATGATGGAAGTTTCACTAGGGCTGAGTTCCCAGATCCCAGGTGCCTGTCATAACATGTGGTACTCGTTGCTTCCACATAGTGGGCGCTTATTAAATAATTATTAAATGTCTATGGCTTATGTAGTTTTTTGGGGAGTGTTGATATTGCCTCACCTTTGCACCCACTGAAACATAAAATCCACAAAGGGCAGGGACTTATTTTATTTCCTGTTGTGTCTAGGACTGCCTAGTGCTGAGGAGATTCTAAATATTTGTTGAATGAATCAGTGCACAAACTTTTCTTCTCTATCCATATGGGTGCCAGGCCACAAAGTTGGTGCTTTACATTCTCTTTCATTTATGCAGCAGGCATTCCTGAGTGTCTGCTGGGTACCAGGCACAGTACTAGACACTTGGGAAGTGATGATAGGAAAAAAACCAAATTCATTCCCTGCCTGATGGGTCCAAAGTTTGTTGGCACACATGAGATCTGGGCATAATACACAAGAGTTTTTCCTTCCATCTCTGCTGGCATAGCAGGTCCTCACCAGTGTCTGAACAATGTGGATGGCCTCTCATCACTGTTTCCCTGTTTGTTCTCAGGATGCCTGGCAGATTTTATAAACCTTCAGAAGGGGAGCTGCAGGGAACTCGATGTTCATTGTTTCAGCTATCTGGGCGGCCGGGGCTGTGGGGAGATCCCTGCTGGGGGCCAGGGAAAACATGGGCTCCTGTCAGATTTGTTTTAATCTCTGAAGTTCAGTGGTTCCAGCAGCTGTTTATGGGCTTCACTTCCCTTTCTCTGCCTTTAACTTGCTGTGGGTTTTCCTGTTGCCAAACAGGGTGCTGAGCCCACATGTCTGTCTGCCTGTGGGGGCCAGCTCGCTTGTGGATCTTGCAGGAAGGCCTCAGGCAGGGGCCCCTCTGGTTGTCAAACCCATGCCCAGTCCTTCCTCTGAAGGAAATGTGAATGAGGAAGAAGGGGGGTGTGGGAGGCCGCTGAGGTTCCCTGAGAGGGGATCAGGTAGAGGGAGAGCCACTGAGTTCATGGCTTTGTCATTCGTTCCAGCAGCAGCTGGCCACAGAGCCGCATGTCCAGAATTCACTTGTCCGGTTTATCCCTGAGCTTTGAGCTCCCAGTCCCAGCCAGAAATTTTCCTTCTTAGTTTCCACTGGCAAAGGTGAGCCTGGGGCGTTATCAGATTTTTCAGTGCTAATCTCAGAAGTCTGTGGTGTGTTCCTTATCTTCATCTTTCCCATCTGAGGTCAGGTCCTGTGACCGATGTTTCAGATACAGTCCTTGTCTGCTCCCCCTCCCTCCCCACCAAGGGTGTAGAGTCTGGCTGGGGAGAAAAGACATATGCACAAAAAGATTTTGAAAATATGAAGAGAGCTGGTGGGTATGAGGATAATGGCAGGTATACTCATTTAGAGGAGCTGATCGTTACTTTGGATCAGCTTTGTTCCTGAAGAAACTGGGTTTCAGATTGGGCCTTGAAAGAAAGTTGGTTTATTTTGAAGTCTTTTTTTTTTTTTAAGATTTTATTTATTTATTTGACAGAAAAACAGCACAAGTAGGCAAAGTGGCTGGCAGAGGGAGAGGGAGAAGCAGCCTCCCTGCTGAGCAGGGAGACTGATGCCGGGCTTGATCCCAAGATGCCTGGATCACAACCTGAGCCACTCAGGCACCTCAGTGGTTTTGTTTGTTTGTTTTTAAGATTTTTATATATTTATTTGCCAGAGAGAGAACACGAACACAAGCAGGGGAAGCTACAGGCAGAGAGAGAAGTAGGCTCCCCGCTGAGCAGGGAGCCTGACACAGGGCTTGATCCCAGGACCCTGGGATCATGACCTAAGCTGAAGGCAGATACTTAACCAACTGAGCCACCAGGTGCCCCTGAAGTCAACTGTTGTGCTGTCATAAACAATGAATGTCATAAGCATCATAAACAATGATTCTCAAACCTTTTGACCTCAAGACCCTTTTACACTCTTGAAAATTATTAGGGGCACAAGAACTTCTATTTATCTTAGTAGAAACTAAAAACTGAGGAATTTTTTTAAATTACTAACTTATTAATCCATTTAATATAATAATAAACCCATTACATTTACCACAAATGGCATGTTTAAGAAAAAATGGTTATTTTTCAAAACAGATTTGAGAGAAGTGGCATTGTTTTACATTTTTGGCAATCTCTTAATGTCTGGCTTAACAGAAGACAGCTGGATTCTCATAACTACTTCAGTCTGCTTTGGTCTCTTGAGATATGTTGTTTTATTTGAAGGCCATGAAAAAAATCTGGCCTCACACAGATAGGTTCTTGAGAAAGAGGGAGTAATAGCTTTTAACAGCTTTTGCAGATAATTGTGGATATTCTTCTTTGATACACTACCAAAATAGGACAAATGGTAGTTTCTTAAAGGGTAGTTGGAATGTGGAGTCTGAAACCTTACCAACAGAGTTTTCATACTATAACATTAAAATCCATGGGTTCCTCTTGTGCTTTGAATGGATCTTTTACTTTAAGTTGGTCACCAGAAAATATTGGTTCACTAAGTCACATAAATCTTCTAAATGTTGACATATTTCATTTTACAATATCAATAAATCATATTAATACCACTGATCTCAACAGAAAGGCATTCAAGTGTTGAGAAGCTGTTAAGCTCAGAGTGGTAGATACAAGCTTTCCATAATTTGGATTTTCTCTTGAAAGCTTGATTTTTATCACTGGTAACATACTCTCAGGTTTTTTTGTTTGGTTGGTTTTTTGTTTGTTTGCCTAAAGATTTTATTTTTTGAGAGAGAGCACGGATGTATGTGTGTGGGGAGGGGCAAAGGGAGAGTGAGAGAGAGAATCTCAAGCTAACTCCCCACTGAGTGCGGAGCCTGCCACAGGGCTCGATCCCATAACCCTGAGATCATGACTCAGGCCGAAACCAGAAATAGGACACATAACCCACTGAGCCACCCAGGTGCCACCCCATACCGTTGGGCTTTTTATTTGAATCTCCCTTTCCAAGAAAAAGTCTGTCAAATACTCAAAGTCTAAATAATTATAGT
This sequence comes from Mustela putorius furo, assembly GCF_011764305.1. Lineage (NCBI taxonomy): Eukaryota > Metazoa > Chordata > Mammalia > Carnivora > Mustelidae > Mustela > Mustela putorius. The sequence goes on from NW_025421292.1 coordinate 3,587,698, forward strand.
GTGTTACTCTTTTCTTTGAAGTAAAAATGTTTCAAGAAGAAAATGACTAGCTTCCCACAATTTTTCTTGAGACAACCATATGACTCTCCTTACAAAGAATATTTAAAAGACACATACTTAAGGGTCATGATTTAACAAAGTCAGTTTTTATTGTCTCGTCTAGCAGTTCCTTCCCTGATTTACCAGCGTGGCCCTGAGGGCCTCAGTGTGGGGAGCCGCCAGGTTCTCTTCAACAGTTGGGTGTTCTGGTCAGTGCAACATGACACCCCTTTTTTATTTTATTTTATTTTGTTTTATTTTGTTATATTATGTTTATGTTATGTTATGTTATATTATATTGTGTTATTTTTTTTGAGTCCAATCTTCAAAGCCTGCCTTCCACCCCGCCTTGTCATCATCTCCACAGCTCTCCAGAGATCATTGGCGAATTCTCCACAGCTCATAGTGCCACACCTGTGAAAGAGTTCTCCCACGGGGAGGACACTGGAGGGAGAGGCTCCCTGTGTTGTGGGAAAACCACTTTGTGCTTAAGTTCATTCCTCTACTGTTAGGCCAATAGGTGCCTCAAAGCAGATTTTCACTGCCCTCATTTGCAATTGTCTGTAACTCCTTGATCCTTGTCTTAGTACTGCTCTTGGCACTTCCCTCATCCAAGAGTTGTAACCTCAGAGGCACACAGTTCTTTGGCTTCCACTCCTGTGGAAGTCCAGGCCAACTTTGCTCTCCCAGTGGCAGGTGTAGCCAAGCAGGCCACCCTACATACCCAACAGTCTGCGGGCCCACTTGCTCCTCAGAAACAGGCCTTCCTTCACTCTGCCAGAACCCAGAGCTTTACCTCTCATCCCCTTTTCCAAACAAGCAAAGAAGGTACACTTTCCTCAGTGTCCCTTTGTTGCTTCCAGCATTGCCTTGTTCGTGTCTCTCACTCTCTTCACCTCCAGTGCTATAGACATTTTGGGCTGGGGAATTCTTCATTGAGTAGGCTGTGTGTTGTGGGATGTTTAGCATCATTCCTGGCTTGGACCCACTAGATGTTAATAGCAACCCTCCCCTGCTTCTGCCTTCCTTCCCTGCACCAGTTGTGAAAACCAAGAATGTCTTCAGACATTGCCACATCCCCCAATACAGGGCAGACTCACCCCTGGTTGACAGCCACTGCCCCATTGCTTTGCCCACTAAATATTTCTGGCCAGCTGGGTCCCCTGTTGAACATGACATCAGTAGAACCAATACGGGAAGCATGCAGTTCTTACACTGGAAAAGTCTCCTTAATCATCTCACTGAGCCCTTGAGGGCTTTGGGGAGGAGTGAAATAATTCACAGTGAGATGGCATGTTCCAACTCAGTAAGAAGCCATATGACATCTATGCAACAGAGGGACAGTGCCCAAGGTGTAAAGCAAGGTCCCGGAGTGGCTGTGTTTGTCATGGCTTGCTTATCCAAATATTTCAGTGTCTGTGCCAAAACCATCTTCCTATAGCTCTCAGAGGTGCCAAGTACAATAGAGTTGATGTCGCAGGTAGACTGCCATTAACCTGTCTGTTCCTGACATCAGACATTACCAGCTGATCAGCTGCTCTGATCACAGCAGTCTTCCTTCCCTCGCCGAAGCCACAGGGGTTCTCAGAACCCTCTACCGAGGGCAGTTCTCATGAAAGAAGGCTTACCTGCCATCGCTGATCGTGAGCTTGTCTGTCTGGTCCAGACCATTTCTTTCCAGCTTCCCGTCCTGCAAAAGCCTTCAAGAGAGCCCAGAGATCCCGGTGGCTTCCCCTGGGCCCTCAGCACTTGCATCTTGGGATGTACTCTTGTGTAGTCCATTGGAGGCTGCAGATTGCAGACGACCCTTCAAGGGTAGATCTCCAAGGAGGCCCACCAAAGGCTAAAATGCTCAGTTCCAAGAAATTAATTCCCCACCCCGTAGATAATAGCAAGCAATGATAGCAAAAGAAAGCCCCTGGCCCAGGACACTGCCAAGATTCCTGCTCTGGTCTTTCACGTAGACCAGAGGTCTGAATTCTGTTTCTTCCACACTCTTGCAATCTATCTGCCATGGTGGTAGACTGGGTCATGGTCCCCAAATGTATGTAGGCCATAACCTCTACGACCTGTGGATGCTACCTTATATGGCAAAATGGACTTGGCCAAGGCGATTAATTTAAGGATCTCGCGATGGGAAGATTATCCTGGATTATCTGAATGGGCCCTAAATGCAGTCACGGGTGTCCTGTGAAGAGGATGGCAAAGGGAGATTTGATATAGAAGAGGGCAGTGGGACTGCAGGCTGCTACCCCACAGGCTCTGAAGATAGAGGAAGAGGCCAGGGAGCATGAGGAATGCAGCTCTAGGAGCGGGAAAAGGCAAGGAAGCAAGCACTCCCCGAGAGCCTCTGGAGGAAGCGTGGCCTTGCCAATACCTTGATTTTTGGAGTGAAACCAATTTTGGACTTTGAGCTATAAAAGAATAAATATGTTTTGTTTGAAGCCACTACATTTGTAGTAATTGGTAGCAGTGGCAATAGGAAACCACTCCAAGGCTCATTTGCCTCCAGGCCCAGGGGGTGACTTGGCTGGTCCTCACTCTTGTTTCATTCAAGTCTTAGAGCACCCCTGTTGCAAGATTCTAGGTCCTGCCCTTTCCTAGACTAATCTTTGAAGCAGTTTATTCTTTGAGGGGACCTTTTAGGGAGTTCTTGGGAGTAAAAGAAAAGGCCTCAGGTAGTATCTGATCCTTGCTTTTGGAAGTCACCCCACATCTTCAGTCAGTTGAGTAAGAGGGGGTTTCTTTCAGACTGTTGAGGATCCAGGATTAGTGTAAATCTGACCCCACTTCCATCTTCCACTCATTAATGTGCAGTTATTGGGTACCTCCTATGTGCTAGGCATTGGGGCTGAAGAAGTAAACAAAGCAGATAGAAAATGTCTTGTGCTTTCATGGTCGTTATGGTCAGGAACCAGGAGAGAGCCAGAATTAGGTAGTTAACATGTCAGATGATGGTAAATGCTGTATCAAAAAATAAAGTAGGAGGGGGTGCCTGGATGGCTCAGTTAAGTGTCTGACTCTTGGTTTTAGCTCAGGTCATGATCTCAGTGTCATAAGTTCAAGCTCAGCGTGGAGCAGACTTAAAAAATAAAACAAGGGGTGCCTCAGTGGCTCAGTTGGTTAAGTGTCTGACCCTTGGTTTCAGCTCAGGTCATGATCTCAGGGTCGTGAGATTGAGCCTGGTGTCGCACTCTGGAGTCTGGTTCAGATTCTGCCCCCCCCCCCACACACACCATTCGTGTGCACACACTCTTTCTCTCTCTCTAATAAATAAATACATAAATAAAGTCTGTCTTAAAAGGCAGGAAAGAGTAGTATTACTTTTAAATAGAGGGCTTGAGGACAGTCTCACTGAGAAGGTAATATTTGAGCTCAAAGAGAAGAACGAGCCATGTGTGGAAAGATCCTTACAAGCAGAGGGAAAGCAAGTGCAAAAACTCTGAAGCAGAAACATGGCTGGTGTGTTTGGGGAATAGTCAGGAGACCACAGTGGCTGGAGCAGAATGAGGGGAGAAGAGCCTAGAAGGTGATGAGATGAGGTCAGAGAATTGATGGGGGCCAGATCACTGTTGACCCTGAAGAACTGTAAAATCTCTCCCTTTACCTGGCTCTAAGCCTCTTCCCTTCTTTCCTCCTCTTCACACCCCCTCTCAGTCTTTATGCCTGTGTTCCTCAATTCCTTCCCATCAAATATTTGTCATGTCATACCTAGGGCACATCAGCAGGTAAATATAGTCAACTTAAAATACTAGGAGACGGAGAAGAAAGCAACCTTTTCTTTCTGAATAATAAAGGCAGCTCCACTGTCCATGGAGGCATGGAGTGGTGTTCCTAGAAATGCAGGTTGGCCACTCTGCTCTCCCCAGGCAGTACTAGGGGGGTCTCTGGGGGTCCTCACTCCAGGCCCCCATGCCTGCTACTTTGTCCCACTCCACTCTTCCTGGGCTACTCAGCATGGGTCCCACGGCTGCCACCTGAAATTCTTTCTTACAGCTTGAGCACCTCCCTGCCCTTCCTCCCAGGAGCAGCCCCATAGCCTGCCTTCTCCCCAGCTGCCCAACCAGGAGGCTGAGGGTTGCCAGAAAAAGAGAGCCAAGGACAGGAGCTGGTGCCACTGCATGTACATGGTTATCCCTTAGATTCGCCACCTCCAAGCCCCCCCCCCGCCCCTAGTCTCAGAGCCCTTGATCTGCCCACTCCTTAGAGGGTCCCACTCCCAACCTCAGGGTTCTGCGTCCTCCAGGTCCTCATGGCATCACTTGGGTTTCTAAGAACCCTATCCCAAAAGGTCAAGTAAGCTCAGCTTGAAAAGTCACGCTCTCCCCGGGTAGTGACCCCATAATAGTCCTCGTGCAACTTTCCAAAATGATAGCCTGCTGGTAGTTCATGGTAAGCTTCATTGTCATCTGGGGTCAGTTACAAATTGTCTCCATAGATTAAATCCTCCCTCCTTGTGTTCCCTCATTTTGTAGTCCTAGGTGACTCTTTCCAGAACCTGCTCTAAATAATGGCATCAAATTGTTACTGAAAAATTTTAAATGCTTGGTAACAAATTGATCAAAAATAATTTCTGTCTCCCAAGTGAAAATCACTAGGTGAATAAATTATCTTAACTGCAGAACATATCCAATCAAACTTGTATTATTCTAGTCTTGTTAAACACACACATATATATATATACACACACATATATATATACACACACACACATATATATATATACACACACATATATATATATATACACATATATATATATTTTTTAAGATTTTATTTATTTGACAGAAATCACAAGTAGGCAGAGAGGGAAGCAGGCCCCTGCTGAACAGAGAGCCCGACCAGGGCTCAATCCCAGGACCCTGAGATCATGACCTGAGCTGAAGGCAGAGGCTTAACCCTCTAGCCACCCAGGTGCCCCATAGTCTTGTTTATATTTCTATCCCAGTGTATGATTTCTATGATGTTTCTTTTTTTGGCATCTTAATGTCCCAGTGTATTTACAACTGCTACTTAAAATTTGCCTTTCATATCCTCACAGTCTGACACCTTGCTGAAAAATATTGTATCCATCCTTTAGCCCATTCCCTCACCTGCTGGGTTTATCGCACCCAGGTCAAGGCCTGTCTCTGGTCCCCTGCAAGCCTAGCATAGCCTTGTCTTTTCACATGCTACCATGTTTTGTTTTGTTTGCTTGTTTGTTTTAAAGGTTTTATTTATTTATTTCACAGACAGAGATCACAAATAGGCAGAGAGGCAGGCAGAGAGGGGGGGGGAAGTAGGCTCCCTGCTGAGCAGAGAGCCCGATGGCAGGGCTCGATCCCAGGACCCTGAGATCATGAGCTGAACCGAAGGCAGAGGCTTAACCCACTGAGCCACCCAGGCACCCTGTTTTTTTTGTTTTGTTTTGTTTTTGTTTTTGTTTTTGTTTTTTTAAAAGATCTTACTTATCTGAGAGAGAGAGAGGGAGATGGAGCATGTACAGGGGGAAGGAGCAGAGGAAGCAGACTCCCTCCAAGCAAGGAGCCAAATACAGGACTTGATCCCAGGACCCTGAGAACATGATCTGAACCAAAGGTCATGACACTTTAACCAACTGAGCCTCCCAGGTGCCCCAGGACAATCTGTTTTTGATTCACTTTTGTACCCCCACCCTGGGCACATTGTAGACAACCAAGAATGTCACTCATGAGCTGCTTCCAGTGCTCTCAGGGCTTCTGTCCTTAAGCTGCTTTCTCTCTGCGGACTGCGGTCTGAACCTTGGCCTCCTTTCTGCCTTCTGTTTCCATTGTGAGAAAGAACTGGTCCTTTCCTCTGATGTTCTTGATGAGTCAGAGACCTTGTTGAGTCGCAAGGGAGCAGCTGCAGTGTGCGGTCACGTTCTCAGTCCTGACGTGTGTTCATTAGCCACAATCAAAGATCCATTTCCCCAGAAACTGTCTCCTTAATGGGCAAGAGGTGCTCACTGAGCGCTTGTCAGATGGAAGAGTGCCTGGATGGCCAGCCTAAGTGGCTTGCTTCCCAGGATGGGCTTGGCATTGACCTACACCAGAGCTCTGTCTGGGAAGTCATTTCACGGGCCAGCAGTCAGACATCTGCAGATGGAAACTTAAGGCCCCCTTTCCTAGTTGTTGCTCTTTTGTTTGGTTGAAGCTTAGTGGAGACAGCTGAGGTTTCTGGTTTTGGCAGAGTCTTTTCCATATGTCTCCTTCTCATCACTTCCTCCACTGGGGGTCTAGTAAGGGTCCTTTCTCCTACCTCTGGCTTAGTACCTACTGTAGTATATTATGGTGGAGTTATTGCCTTATTGCCTGCATTCCAGGCTGGGACTGTGATTCTGAGAGCTAGGCTCACCTGTGTCTAATCCCCTTCCCATTCTCATACTGCCAGAAGTCAGTAGCTATCCAGGAGCCAAGTAAGCTGTGGCTCTCACATGTTGAATGCACTGTGCTAATTACTTCCCATGCATCACATTGTTTAACGCACACAATGCTGAGAGGTAGGAATCCTCATACCTCTTTTACAGATGAGGGTGCTGCGGCTCAGACTGGTTAGGACAATTGCTTGAAGCTGCACAGCTAATAAATGGCAGAGCTGAAATTTGAACCCAGGTCTATAAAGCTGTGTCTTTGATTACCACATAGCAGGGCCTCCCCAAGGAGGATGGCTGGTTGAATCTAATTATTCCAGTTTGGAAAGTACCTGCCTGACTGGCCAGACTGGTGTTGGCTTCCAAGAACACTCCCTGCTTTCGAGCACAGCAAAGTGTCTTGTTGGTCACTGAGCAGAACCAAATGTTGGCAGGCTTTAGAGCCCCCTACAGAGTCTTGTTCCAGGTCAGCGGGAAGAGGAGGTCCTGAGAATGGCTGCATTTAGTGTCTCCCTGGATCTGCTTCAAGGCAGTGAGCAGCCCCACATCAAACTAGAAGAAATAACCAGTAAGGTGGTGGGCCAGGCATGTAGAGTGGAAGGGACTTGTAGGAGAAAAAAACCAATCTCTGATGCAAGTGATTAATCAGCCTGTTTTCAGTCTGGTAAAGGGAGAGAAGAAGGAGAACGGGGCCCGGTGAGGCACATACGGAGAGAAAGAAAGGAAGGGAAATTGCCTTTATTCGGCTTCTCCCTTGGGCCAGACGTCATGCCATAGATGAGCTCACTGTCCCTCACACCAGCCTGCAAGAAGCAGATATTGGTATACCCATTTAGCAGGTGAGGAGCTGTAGATCACAGAGGTTAAACAGCTTACTCAGGTCATACACCTGACAAATCATGGCCTGAGGTATAAGCCTTTTGATCCCCCTGTGCTTCTCAGTTCAGTGCTGGCTTTTCTTGCTCATGTCACTCTTACAGATGTGTGCACATGTGCATCTGTAGGCCGTGAGCAGAGGCCAAAGGGGAAATCAGGGCTCTGGCTATCTGTTCTGCTTAGCAACGTGGGCCCTACCTAGTCCAGCAGGACCCTGGGCTCAAACCAGCAGTGGCCTTATATTTTTCCCCTTTCTTGTACCTTGCCATCCCTGGTTTATTTTTAGAGAGCTATTTTTATTTCTGCTCCCACTTTCCCTGGCTGGAGGCTGGGGTTGGGGTGCAGGGAAAGCATGGGGAATCAGAAGAGGCAGAGGCAGGCAGAGGCGGCATCTCAGCAGTGCACTCGGCTGGGCTCTGGGGACTGTGCTCACCTGCTTGCTTTGATGACCTCTCCTCTGGTCACCTGTGGGTCCTCGGGGGTCCTGGACAAGGGGACAGTTGCCCTTCTCATTTCTTTGCCTTCTCAGAAGGGAATGAGCTCTCCCCTGGAGGAGAACAGGAAGTAGCATGTGGCACTCTTTATATTTTTAGCTCACTGGCTGTTTCTGAGGCTAAGAACACAAGAGAGAGAGAATATGGGGTACTGGTTAAAAGCCAGAATATGTGGGGCTGAGGTCTGGCTCTACTGGTAGCTTTGGGCAAGTCACTTTGTGCCTTCATAGCTTCCTCATCTGTAGCTTGGGGGCACTAACCAGAGACCTCTCAGGGATGACCTGAGAATTAAAAGAGCTCATACAGGTACAGCACAGCTGTGGCACTCATTAGGTGTTGATTGTTTTATTGTTAGCCTGTCTCTGGACCCTGGGCACCTCCCACCAAGGGGTGGTTGCCAGTAAATGTTGATTGGACCAAACAGAACTTCAAGACTATTGGTTGGGCCCTGTTTCCACCTGAGCATTGGCTGGGGTGGTTGTTGGGTCTAGTCAGTGATGGCCTGCAGGACCCCATGGAGTAATTCCCACTGGCAGCTCCAGCCTACCCCTTTCCAGCCTTGATCTGGGCCTTGGGAAGAGGAGTCTTCCAACCTGAGGACATCAGGAGCCCTTGGCCTTGTGTTTGGTTTTGTACCTTTCTGAGGCTCTGGCTTTGGGTTGTGAGCTCTGAAGGGGTTGGGGACTGTATCCCATGGGTGAGGACAGTAGCAGGTGCTTCTGGGTGCTTGCGCGGAAGGTTTTGAAGGAGGAGCTTGCCCCTGGCCAACCATTTAGGTAGTAATAGTGAAAGACATCTTTGGAAGCTTGTACCTGGGGGCTGAGAAGCTAATCAGATACCATCGCTGCTGGGATTACCAGTGTTTGGGAGGCAGCGTTTCTTAGAATGTGAGCTGGCACTCAGGCCCAAGCATTTCCATGTGTGTGGTTTTTAATTTATCTGAAAATGTTTTAATTAGATAAATAGTGCTTATTCATAATAGACAATTAGAAAATACTTAAGTTGGGGTGCCTGGGTGGCCCAATCGGTTAACCTTACCTTCGTCTCAGGTCCTGAGATGGAGCCCCAGGTCCATCCATCTGTCTGTTCATCGTCCATTGGGCTCCCTGCTCAGTTGGGGGGGGTCTACTGCTCCCTCTCCCCCCGCCTCCCCCGCTTATGCACCTCCCATGCACTCTGTCTGTGTCAAATAAATAAAATCTTTAAAAAAAAAAAAATACTTGAGGCGCCTGGGTGGCTCAGTGGGTTAAAGCCTCTGCCTTCAGCTCGGGTCATGATCCCAGGGTCCTGGGATCGATCCCCATATCAGGCTCTCTGCTCAGCGGGGAGCCTGCTTTCTCCCCTCTCTCTTTGCCTGCCTCTCTGCCTACTTGTGATCTCTGTCTGTCAAATAAATAAATAAAATATTAAAAAAAATACTTAAGTTATGAGGATAGAATGGATAGCATGCAGCATAGTCAATAATATTGTATTACAGATTAGAAGGTTGGTAAGAAAGTAAATCTTAAAAGTTCTCATCTCCAAAAGAAAAAATTATTTGTAAATTTGTATGGTAACAGATGGTAACTAGTCTTACTGTAGAAATCTTTTTGCATTGGATATAAATGTTGAATCGTTATGTTGTACACCTGAAGCTAATGTATGTCAATTATACTTCAATAAAAAGAAAGAAAATACAGCTGAGCACTGAGAAGGAACTAAGAGTCATACATAATCACGGCATCCATAAGTGGCTGGTGTAAATTTTAGTCTGTGTTCTTTCAGATTTTACTGTGTGTGTACTTACTTGGTTTTCTTTGAAAAGTGGGGTATTATTTAACATTCCATTCTGGGACTTGTGTTTCCTGTTTTTCAGGTGGTTTCTTCTTTCTGCTCTCTAACCTTCCCTGCCCTTTGTGAATGAGCAAAGAAAGGCGTCTTGCCCAAACAGGTGCATTTGGGAAGGACAGTATGACTGTTCATTGCTGTGATGGTTTGAAGGGCGGAGGGCAAAAAGGTGCCTATTTCTCCCCATTCGTATTTCTCCCAACCCCCCTCCCTGTCTGCTCTCCTTCCCCACCCCTGGCCTTTTTCTCCTCCTTCCAAACAAAACCCAGAAAGGATACTGCCTTCCAGTCTGAAGATTCCTTTTCATGGTTTTTAGAGAGAACCCTCTCATGATTTCAGAAAAAAAGGTACACAGAGAAGAGGTGGGAATGATCGTGCCTTGTCTTGGGGATGGGGGGGGGTACTTGGGAAGAATAATAGCAGGGCCTGGGTCCCTGGCTCTGTTCTGAAACAAGAAGGAATTGGATCGTAGGCTGAGGGGTCAGGGCAGTGGCAGATTGCAACGGGATCTCCTCACTCAAAGAGCAGGCAGGGCAACCAGGCAGAGCCCAGAATAAGGGTCAGAAGCAGGGAGAATGATATACGTCTCAGTGGGACGTGCTCTTCCACCGAGGCTCTGCTCTTTCCATGAACTTGCACCTGGTCTGCTTTCCCCACCTGGCAGTGCCCAGGCCAAGTGGTTTGACAGGTCTGGTGGCCCCAGCCCTGCTGATGCCCGCATGTTCGCATGTTCGCAGCTGCTCTGTGGCACCTTGCTGGGCAGTGGGCAGGGGTCTGAGCATAGTCCGGCATAGGGAGGATGTTCCCAACATCCTTGACAGCTCCAATTCTGTTCTAGAAAAACAGCCCAGAGTCAGAAAACTGAAGATGGGGTATTCTGGGAGGGACAAGCTCTGCCTCCCCTTTACTTCTTACAGAGCGAAATGGGGGTAGGAGAGGAAAAGGCCTATCTGGGCCCTGAGAGTGAGTGAGACTTAACATCTCAGGTTTCTTCTGGACCATTCTGGTCTGCACATGGGCTGGTGTTGCATGGCGGGGCCAGGAATTCATGGTTATAAACAGGATGATTTCCATAAGCTGTGTGTCACTGTGGGCTTGACTGGGTCATACTTGTTTTCCTGTGGGATCCCAGTCCTGGTGCGACCTGACAGATGCTGTCTGGGCCACAGAGCAGGCTAGCTTCCTGTGTGTCCCCTCAAGGCTGCCCTGCTCCTCTCCCTTCCTCCACTCCTGAGCTATAATTAAGTTCCTCCGTGAAACCGAATCCCTCAGCTGACACACGCTTGTAACAGCAGTCCTGGTCATTGGGCAGCTCATCTGGGGTGACTGTTGGGGCTGGTGTCTCAGCCTCCAGACGGTCCTGGGTAGGTCTGTGTGGGAAGTGGAGACCCGCCAGGAAAGGGGTGGGTCTGGTGAGGCAGGGGCAGGCCTTGCCCAAGAGTCAGAAAGTGGGAAGTCATGGGGGCGATGAAGGGCTGGTAAGCAGCCAGAGAGTGCCAGGGGACACAGAGGGTAGAGGAGGGCAGGCTGCCTTGCAGGGTGAGAAGGCATGGATAGGGACAAGCTTTTGAATTACCGAACCACGAGGCAGAATATGAATGGCTTATGTTACTTTTTTTTCCTTTAATTTATTTTTTATTTGAGAAAGAGAGAGAGAAGGAGCAGAGGGAGAAGCAGACTTCCTTGCTGAACAAGGACTCATTCATGGACTCCAGGATCATGACTGGAGCCAAAGGCAGATGCCTGACCGACTGAGCCACCCAGGCACCTGGTTCATGTTACATTCCTTATCTTTTTCTAGCATTTTAAAATTGAGATCTACTTCACATAACATAAAATTCACTACTTTAAAGTGTGCGCTTCAGTGGTTTACTATGTTGTATTACTACTAATTCAAGAACATTCCCATCACCCCAAAACAAACCCTATGCCTATTAATAGTCCCAGTAGTACCCTCCCCTCAGCCATCACTAGGCAGCCACTAATCTATCCTTCTCTAGGGATTTCCCCATTTTAGACATTTCGTATAAATGAAATCATACAACGTGTGGCCTTTTGTGTCTGTCTTCTTTCAGTCAGCATAACGTTGTAAATGTTCATTTGTGTGCTTGCTAAGTAGCACGTAATGGTACTTCATTCCTCTTTATTTCTACTTGATGTAAAGTGCATTTTGCTTATCCATTGGGTTGCTTCCAGTCCCTATTCATGCCTTCCTTTACAGGCTTTTGTGTGCACATATGCTTTCAGTTTTTTCGGGAATAAGGGCTGGGATTGCGAGGTCATGTGCTACTAACTCTGTGTGTGACACTTTGAGGAACTGCCAAAATGGTGGCACAGTGCCCTCGCTGTATTTATTTGTTTGTTATGTTTATTGTCTATTTATTTCTCATTGTGAAATAGACATAACATAAAATTTACTATTTTATCCCTTCTTTAAATGTACAGTTCAGGGGCATTAAGTGTGGTCACACTGTTGTTCAACCATCACCACCATCCATCTCCAGAACTTTTTTTCCTCTTGCGAAAATGAAACTTTGTAGGTAATGCCCCACCCCACCCCTTGCCCCCAGCCCCTGGCAACGGCTGCCCTCCTTTCTGTCTCTAGGCATTTGACTAGGCTCAGTAGGACATGAGTGGAATCATCCAGTAGTTTTGCTTTTGTGACTGGCTTAGCTCACCTAACATAATGGCTTCAGGGTACATCCATGTTATTGGTTAAGTTGATTTCCTTACCTTTTAAGGCTGAATAAACTCCCCTGTATCTGTATACAGGCGTACCTTGTTTTATTGCACTTCATTTTATTGTGCTTTGGAGAGAAATTCCTTTTTTTTAAAAAATTATTTATTTATTTACTTATATATTTTACACAAAGTAAAGGCTTGTGGCAACCCTGCCGAGAGCAAGTCTCTCAGCCCCATTTTTCCAACAGCATTTGCTCATTTCACATCATGTGTCCTATTCTGGTAATAATTGCAATTTTTAAAACTTTTTCATTTTTATTAAATTTGTTGTGGTGATCTGTGATCAGTGATTATGACTCACTGAAAGCTCAAATGAAGCTTAGCATTTCATAGCAATCAAGTATTTTGTAATTAAGATATGTCCATCTTTTAAGATATAATGCTGTTGCACACTTACTACACTATGCCATAGGGTAAGCATAATTTACTTGCCCTGGGAAACCAAAAACACTGGACTCACTTTATTGTGATGTGTGCTTGATTGTAGTGGTCTGGGACTGAACCTGCAAGTATCTGGGAGGTATGCCTCCAGCGCATTTTGTTTATCCATTCATCTGTCAATGATCCGTTCATCTGTAGCTTTCACCTTTTGGCTCTGTGAATGTGCTGCTATAAATATGGATGTAAAAATATCTGTTTAGGTCTTTGTTTTCAGTGTTTTGGGTTCTATATACCCAGGAGTAGAATTGCTGGGCCATGTGCTAATTTTAGTTTTAATTTTGTAAGGAACCGCCATACTGTTTTCCATAGTGGCTATGCTGTTTGACATTCCCAGCAACAGTGTACAAGAGTTCCCATGCCCTCCCTCTTGATCAATAGTTTGATTGAGTATAGAATCCTTGGAATTTTGAGGCCACTGCTCTCTGTTTTATTTTTTTTTTTTTTTTTTTTTTTAAAGATTTTATTTATTTATTTGACAGAGAGAAATCACAAGTAGGCAGAGAGAGAGAGAGGAGGAAGCAGGCTCTCTGCTGAGCAGAGAGCCCGATGCGGGACTCGATCCCAGGACCCTGAGATCATGACCTGAGCCGAAGGCAGCGGCTTAACCCACTGAGCCACCCAGGCGCCCTGCTCTCTGTTTTAATATGAATAATGAAGTTAATTGGATTTGGGGTACTTTGTAGTAGGTAATCTGTTTTTTTCCTCTCTGAAAGATGTCAGGATTTTCTTTATTCTTGGAGTTCAGGCATACCACCAGGATATAACCAGGTATTTATCTTCTTTCCTTAGTATCTGCAGGGCCCTAATGGCTGAAGAGTCCTTGGGAAATTTTCCACTATTTGTTTCTTCAATGTCTCTAACCTCTACTTCTAGAACTCTGGATAGACTTTGGACTTTTGGACTTTTTGGTTCACTGCTAATGTGTAGAAAGATGATTGATTTTTAAAAAACGATTATTGACATGCAATATTGTATTAGTTTCAGGTGTACAACAAAGTGATTCAATATATACATTAGAAAATAAGTCACCACAGTAAGTCAAGTTACCGTCTGTCATCAAATATTGTTACAATATTATTGACTATATTCCCTATGTGTACAGTATATCCTCATGTCTTGTTTATTTTATAACTGGAAGTTTGTACCTCTTAATCTCTGTCACCTATTTCATCCACCCCCCACCTGCGGGGACCCATTAGTTTGATCTTTGTATCTGTGAATCCCTTTCTGTTTTGTTTGATTGTTTGCTTTTTAGATTCTACATATAAGTGAAATTGCGTGGTATCTGTCTTTCTCTGTCTGACTTAGTTCACTTAGCACAATACCCTCTAGGTCCATTCACGTTTCACACATGGCAAGATTCTATTCTTTCTGATGGCTAAATGATATTCCATTGTGTGGAATATCAGTGGACACTTAAGTTGTTTCCATATCTTGGCTATTGTAAATAATGTTGCAGTGAATATAGGGATATAGATGTCTTCTCAAGTTAGTGTTTTTATTTTATTTATTTGAGAGAGCAAGTGAGCGAGGGAGAGCACAAGCATTGCAGGAGGAGGCAGAGGGAGAGGAAGAAGCAAACTCCCCACTGAGCAGGGAGCCCGATGTGGGGCTTGATCCCGGGACCCTGAGATCATGACCTGAACCAAAGGCAGAGGCCTAACCCACTGAGCCACCCAGGCACCCCAGTAGCATGGACATTTTAACAATAGTAATTCTTCCACCTCATGAGCAGGGTATATTTTTCTGTTTATTTGTGTTGTCTTCAGTTTTTTTCAGCAGTGTCTTACAGTTTATACAGTACGGGTATTTCACTTCCTTGGCTGAATTTATTCCTAGGTATTCTTTTTGATGCAATTGTAAATTTTCTTAATTTCTTTTTCCGATAGTTTATTTTTAGTATATAGAAATGCAACGAGTTTCTGCATATTGATTTTATATCCAGCAACTTCTTTGAATTCATTTATTAGTTTTGTGATGTAGGCTTTACGGTTTTCTATGAAAGTATCATGTCATCTACAAAAGAGTGACAGTTTTACTTGTTCTTTTCCAGTTTGGGTGCCTTTTATTTCTTTTTCTTGCCTAATTCTTGTGGCTATGACTTACAGTACTATATTGAATAAAAGTGGCAAGATTGGGCAGCCTTGTCTTGTTTCCGATCTTAGAGAAAAGGCTTTCAGCTTTTCACCACTGAGTATGATGTTAGCTGTGGGCTTGTCATATATGGCCTTTATTATGTTGAGACATGTTCCCTCTATACCCACTTTGTTAATTTTTTATCATAAACCGAAGTTAAATTTTGTTAAATGCTTTTTCTGCATCTATTGAGATGATTCTATGATTTTACTTTTCGTTTTGTTAACATAGTGTATTATGATGATTGATTTGTGGATAATGAACCATCCTAGCTTCTCCGGAATAAATCCCACTTAATTATGGTGTCTTATCTTTTTAATGTATTGTTGAATTCAGTTTGCTAATATTTTGTTGAGGATTTTATGATTAAAAATTATATCACTCTTCTGTCGTTCAAACTTGCTAAATTTATTTATTAGTTCTGGTAGTTTTTTTAGTGGATTTCTTAGGATTTTCTAAGACCATGTCATGTACGATCATGTCATCTGCTAATATAGTTTTACTTTTTCCTTTCCAATCCAGATAACTTTTGGTTCTTTTCCTCTTTCCTAATCACCTTGGCTACAGTCTATAGTATAGTATTGAACAGACATGATTAGAGTGGACATCCTTGTCTTATTCCTGATCTCGGGGGAAAGCTCTCAATCTTTGGAGCTGTTTATTTTTGAATAGGCAATTATTGACATGCTACAAAATTCACAAGGTGTTCCCTCTTTCCCTCCCCTGTCTCTCAGCTGCTCAGTCCCCCCTCATGGAGGCAGCGCTCCATGTCACTTTCATTTACGAGCATGTAACTTTATATTATTCTATTATTATGTTATTACCTTTCAGGCAGATGCCATTCTGCCTTGTTCACTGGTCTGCCACTTGCTTTACATATTGTATCTTGTGCCTCGTGGTGTACTAGTACACTGTGGAGCTTCCTCATTCTTTTTTCCTGCTCCCTCATTTGTTGTATGGGTGTGTCAGTCTCTAGTCACCCATGTCCAGGTGATTTCCAGTCTTTGGCTGCAGTGAGTAACCTTGCCATGTGTCATTTTGCACACAGATAAACAGACAGATTGACAGTGATACAGTGTGACAGATGCAGAGATGGAGACGTGCAGGAAGAGCTTGGGGGGAGAGGAAAAGGCTCCTGGATGAGGCTGGTAGCTGGCACTTTAAGAAAAGCCTCAGGCTGAACGCTGATATGGGAGGTAGTCCTGGCAGGCTGGGAAGGTCGCACTATGTGAGATTTGGGAAGGGCAAATGTGAGTAAAGGAGCAACAGCTCAGATGTGTTTGGGAAAATCAAGAGTCTTAGTTATCTATTGCCTTCTAACAAATGACCCCAAAACTTATTGGCTTAAAACAACATTTGTGATCTTGCGGTTTTTTTGTGGGTCAGGAGGAAGGTATTATAGTGAGCTGTTTTAGAAGACTGCCGCCAGCAGCAAGTTGTAGTGAGGATGGGATTGGCTGGGGCAGGCCAGCATGACAGTGTGCAGCCATTATTGTAGCTAATCTGACATGCTTGGCTGAGAAGCTGAGATTGATGCGAGAACAGTGGGAGCCAGCAAGGGCCCTTGAGTAGGAGAGTAATGTGGTAGCTGTCATCTTGGACAATTAATGCGCTAGCATTATGCTAGAGGGGTCAAAATGGAGAGAGATACACAGCAGGAGAATTAGATGAGGAGATATCTGTATTAATTTAGGTGAAAACGGTTGCTTTGTACTGAGCACTTTCTCTGTACTGTGTGCTTTGGGTTCTAGGTTTTCTTATCCTAGAAAGGACTACAAATTTGGTTTGCAGCTAAGGAGATTAACCTCAAAGAGATAAGAAGCTTGTGTATGGTCCCCAGCTAGTAAGTTGGAGAGTGCACTCATATCTGCCTGGCCTCGAAGACTGCCTTTTGGGGGCCATGGAGATAGAGAGGTGGGGGTGATTGGAGAGGTGAGGTCTTGGCCATTCCTGGGTGCTAAAGAGAGACAGAGGAGTCTCAGAGGTTGACTTTTTGAACCGAGGTGACTAGGACAAAGAAGACACTGTGACAGGAAGAAGAGAGGCCAGAAGGGACACTGGTGTGGTGGGAGAAAGTGAGTCATCCTTGGAATACTGGGCACTTGTTGGCAGGTTCCCTCCCAGTTGTAGGGAATCATAAATAGTTCCTGTACTTTGTATATGAGGTACCCTTGGCCAAAAAGGGCTCCAGAATTGGGAGCTTATTGGTGAAAGGGTACTTACTGTGGGGCTGTTGTTTGGTTGAACACCGGGTTTACACGTTCTTTCAGCAGCCTGTACACTCCTTGGTGGGGCCTCTACCAAAGGCTGCTGGTCAAAGCAGTCACTGGCCAGCCCAGATTCAAGGAGAGGAACTAGACTCTGCATCTTGAGGCAGGAGTAACAAGGGGATGGTAGCCATCTTTAATCCACAGATAGCTGGGAATGGAGAGCAGGGATTTGAACCCAAATCTATGTGACTCAGACCCAGAGCTCTTTCTGCCACAGCATACCATGTCCCTTTCTGCTGCTGATTCCTTAGGGGCTGCAGAGCTTGCTGGCTCACATTTGCTGTTGTTAGAGGGCAATGATTCTTCCTTTAGTCTCCCAGAGTAGAAGTGGCACTGGTTACCCATTTTTCGCAGGTGAATATCCAAGATCACTGGGCCTGAGAGAACTGTCTAGAACAGGCTTTTTCATAGGGATTTGCTAGCTGCCTTCCCAGACTCTAGCACCCATTGCTAGACATGAATGGAATTTCCCCATGGACTTTCCCTTTTGATCCCCAGCACTGGCCCTGTGGGATCCATGTGGCTTTGCAGCCAGATGTGCAGGCTGGCCTTGTCGTTGGTGGTCTCAGACAGTATCTAGTCCCATGATTCCGAAACATGGCTCAGCCAGCAGATCCACCAGGGAATTTTGGAAAATAATGTAGATTCCTGGGTTTTGCTTCAGGCCTCTTGAATTAGGATTTCTAGGAATGATGTCCAGAAATCTGCATTGTAAAGCTCCCCATAGACTTGAGGCAACAAACCTGATTGGGGAAACCCCTGACTTCTCAGAAAGGTGCCTCTGAGATCATTGGTCAGAGAAATCAGTGGGACCTGACAGTGATGGTCCTGAGGGCCTCACACTTCACAACCAGAAATGACTCCTGAACACACCCAGGAGATTTCTGACCGCACCTGCTCAAATCTTTGACATTCTTCTGCATTCTTTGTTCATATCTGAACTTTATGGTGATGACTGGTTTTCTTTCTTTTTTTTTTCCTTTTTTTTTTTTTTTTTGTGGGTGGGGTGTGTGGAGAGGGGCAGAGGGAGAAAGAAAGGGAGAGAAGTAGACTCCATGTCTAGCATGGAGCCTAACGTGAAACTCTGCTTCATGATCCCAAGATCATGACCTGAGCCAAAGTCAGGGTCGGACATTTAACCACCTGTGCCACCCAGGCGCCCCACTGCTTTTCTTTTAAAGCATTTGCAGAGGAGAGTAAGTTCTGCCAGTGGTTGGCAGACCCTTCTTAATTGGGACCTATTTGGTCTGATTTATCTGGAATATACAATTTGTTGGCTTAGTTCTCTGGTTATCTTTGGTGCAAAGACTGTGACAACCCTAGATATAGCCAAGTTAAGACAATAGTCAGACCTTTCTAGCTCTGCATCTTGGATCTACTTAAGGTCCTCTTGTATCTTTTGAAACCCTAGCTGATTGGTCAGTGAAACAACTAACTTCTTCATTTTAGAATATTTGGAAAATACAGAGAAATATAAAGAACAAAATAGAAGCTACCTTAGAATCTTCCTCCCAGAGAATTACCACGGTTAATATTTTCATGAATATTCATTCTTTCTTGCCTTCTCTCTCCCTCTCTCTCTCTCACACACACACCTTCCTACACTATCTTTTTGAAAACCATGTTGAAGTCAAATTGTGATACTATTATTTAGTGGCTTTATTGAGATGTAATTCAGATACCATGAAGTTCACCAGTTAAAATGTACAATTTGATGGTTTTGAGTATATTTGCAGAGCTGTGTAACCATTGCTCTAATTTAATTTTAGAACCTTTTCATCATCCCAGAAGGCAGTCTTGTATCCATTAGCATTCACTCCCCATTATCTCCTCCCAGCCCGAGGCAACCATTCAGCTACTTCTTGTTTCCACAGATTTGCCTTCTCTGGACATTTTATAGAAATGGCGTTATACAATATGTGGTCTTCTGTGATTGTCTTCTTTCACTGAACATAATTGTGGTACTTTAAACATTTATATCACTAGCAATTTGAATATAGTTTTCAAGAATGCATTTTTAATTTAATTTAATTTTATTCCAAGATTTTATTTATTTACTTGAAATTTGAGAGAGAAGACCACAAGGAGGGGGTGATTCAGGGAAGAGGGAGAAGGAGAAGCAGACTTCGCGCTGAGCAGGGACCTCTCCCCCAGGGGGTGGGCACCCCCAAGAATGCATTTTTAACAAAGCAGAACAGTATTCCATCTTATGAGTGTATCTGAGCTTATATAATCAGTCCTATTGATAATTATTTATCATCTTCTGCTATTATATCTAATGCTTCCTGTACTCAAAAATCATCTTGTTTGTTAATCTATTGCTTAACTGTCAGGACACATGGATGGCTTGATTGGTTGAGTGTCGGACTCTTGGTTTCTAATTGGGTCATGATCTTGGGGTCATGGGATTGAGCCCCCCCCCCATCGGGGAGGGGGGTCTTGAAATTCTTTCTACCTCCCTCTCTCCCAGCTCTGCTCTTTTCCTTCCTTGCTCACGTGAGTGTTCTCTCTCTCTAAAGTAAAAAAAATAAAATCTTTTTTTAAAAACCTTATTGCTAGGGGCTCCTGGGTGGCTCAGTGGGTTAACCCTCTCCCATTGGCTCAGGTCAGGATCTCAGGGTCCTGGGATCGAGCCCCGCATCGGGCTCCCTGCTCAGTGGGAAACCTGCTTCCCTCTCTCTCTCTCTCTGCCTGCCTCTCTGTGTACTTAGGATCTCTCTCTGTCAAATAAGTAAATAAAATCTTAAAAAAAAAACAAACAAAAACCAACAACTTACTGCTAAACTGTCTGAATTCCTGACTAGAACAGAAGCTGTTTGAGGATACCCACTTTGTCTTGTTAACATTGTCTCCTTACTCCCCAGCCTCGTTCCAGACTACTTAGTAGGTATTCAGTTTTAAGAGTGTCTTTGTGTTTATATATGATTTTGAATGAACCAGAATGTTAAGGCCATCGATAAACTTCACCAAACTGCCAAATTCCAGAGAGGTATATTAATTTACCTTCTGTCTGCAGTCTACAAGAGTGCTTGACTTTATAAAGCTAATTTATAGAGGAAGCCCTGTGATGTTTTGTAAATTGGCACTCTCTGACCTGTGAGCCAGTTAGCTTAGGAATGCGTGCTCACCTCTCCCCATCTGTGGGCCCCAGAAGTCCTGTCTGTTGGGTAAGATGGTGGCTCTGACCTCTTGGCTTTTCCTCATGGCCCTGTGGTACTGTGCCGTTCCCCGTTGCCCTCAGAGAGGCTGCGAGGCATTTTCTGACCACGTGCCCTGTGGTGTATGGATGTGCTGGGGAGTGAGTAGAGTTGGGTTGGTTAAGTATGTATATAGGACATTGGTTCTGGCTGCTGATGAAACACCATTTGAGGGGCATCTGCGTGGCTCAGTGGGTTAATAAGCCTCTGCCTTCGGCTCAGGTCATGGTTTCAGGATCCTGGGATCGAGCCCCCTCGGGCTCTCTGCTCAGCAGGAAGCCCACTTCCCCTTCTGTCTCTGCTTCCTCTCTGCCTACTTGTGACCTCTCTCTCTGTCAAATAAATAAAATAAAAATTAAAAAAGAAACACCATTTGAAGTCATCAGGAGAGATGGTACTCTGGAAGTCATGTGTCTTCACAAATAGAACTGAAGAATGTTTTCAGGAAGTGACACAGTCAGCCCAGTGTGCCCCCTCTGAGGGTGGTAGGCACCCCCAGGGCTGGTAGACCCTGCCTGAGTCACTGCAGGCTACAGGCCCTGCTCCTGTCTACACAGTTCCTGTCTGGGAAAGCCAGCTACCTGCCCATGTGGATGAGCCGCCCCGAGAGCTGCCAGGGCTGCAGGAAGGTCTCCCCAGGTCGGGGTGGCAGTCCTTTTCTCTGCAGGTGAGCTGTGGCCTGTGTGTCTTCTAGGGAAGCATGTGGAACAGACACGGGATTTGAAGGAAGAGCCGGTTGGCCGGGATAATGCTTGTGTGTAGCAGAGAGCGCATGAGTCCTTGTGCGGGGTCAGTTAGAGCCCTGGCAGTTCACCTTCTCCCACAAATGCTGGCTGCTTCTCCTCTTATTCCCCTCCTATGGCTTTCAGATCACATTCCACGTAGAGTCTGTGCCAACCCTTTGCCCACTCACCCACGTCTCTGTCCTGGGATGCTGCCTCTTGGAACCACGGACATCACAAGCGTTACAGATGCCATCACTTCTTTTTGTTGTGTCTCCTAAATTTCTCAGGAGAAATTTGGTCTCTTACACAGCTGTTCACTGTTTGAGTCTTATTTCAGCTCGCTCTGTGCCCACTGCCGTGTTAGACTGTAGAAATATGCAGCAGAAGGTCCCAGACAAACCGTCTCGTTCCTTGCCTTGGCCCCGGGTCCCTTTCTCTCTGTGCCTTTGCTATCCTCCTTCCTCTTCCTCTTTCCTGTCTGCCCGTGAGTGTGCTCAGTGCTCTGTCCTTTCTCTGCTCCTCTCACCCTCTTGGCCCTTCCTGGCTAAGAATTTCTTCCCTTGTAGGGAAAAATACTGAACTACTTCCTTTTTTTTTTTTTTAAGATTTTTTTTATTCATTTGAAAGAGAGAACACAAGCATGGGGAGGGGCAGCCGGAGAGGAAGAAGCAGACTCCCTGATGAGCAGGGAGCCTGACACACAGGGCTTGATCCCCGGACCCTGAGATCATGACCTGAGCTGAAGGCAAGATGCTTAACTGACTGAGCCACCAGGGTGCCCCAAAATACTGAATTTCTTACCACAAATCCTTTTCTGCTGAATGCCAGACCTGTATGTCCCCCTGGCTACTGGAGTAGTTTTCAAGGCAGAACTCACCTCTGTCCCCTCCCTTCCCTTGTCTCCGTTTTATCTGTAACACACCATTCTCAGTTCTTGGGAGCCAAGTGACGGCTTGAACCCTTCTCTCTTCTACCATCCACAGGTGTCCCTCCCATTCTGTCCGTGTGTATCCCGACTCTTCTGATTTCACTTCTCATAGTTTGCATAGTGGCTGCACAAGGGACATGTCCGTGTCCTAATCCACAGAACCTGTGAATGTGACCTTCTTTGAAAAAGGTTCTTTTTGGGATTCTTGCCTACACTGTGGCTAAGTACAAGCCTGTGCTCGCTGACCTCTGGGCCTTCCCTTGGCCTAGAATAGGGTCAGTGTTCGCAGTGCACAGTAATTCCATGTTTTTTATTTCATTCAGTCTTCTCAAGTTTAAAGGCAGGGTTCTCTGCCTTCCTCTTCCTCTGTATTCCTAGGTCTGGAGAATATGTTCAAGGCTTTATGTCTGTCTAGCAGCTACAAATGCAGTCTGGGTTTGGATTCTGGTTCTCTCACTCATTAGCTGAGGGCCTTTGATAGATTATGAACCCCCTTGCGCTTCAGTTTCCTCTTCAAGAAAATGGGGCTGATGGATTGTCATGCGGGTTAGGTTATATGGTAGTGTCTAGTACTGTGCTTGACACTGTTTTATAACTGGAGAGAGTCACTGAGCTTCTACAACGAGCACTCAAGCTGGGGCAAGCCCAGGACCTCTGACTCAAATCCAGCCCCTCCCTCTGTCGTCCTGCCGCAGAGTTCTCATCTGTGTACTGTGCTTGGTGCTAGCTATGGCAGGGTTCTATCATGACGTGATCATCTAGGAGCGTAAGCAGAGCATGTATACACGTGATGTGGTATGACAAAGCAATTACAAGTGTGGGCTCTGGAGGAATGCCTGGGCAGCTCAGTTGGTTGAGCTTCCCACTTTTGGTTTTGGCTCAGGTCATGATCTCAGGGTCGTGGGATCAAGCCCCATATGGGGTTCTGCACTCCACACAGAATCTGCTCAAGGTTCTCCCTCCTTCTCTTTCCCTCTTCCCCCTCCTTGCTCGCACTTGCTCTCTAAAATAAACAAGTAAAATCTTTTTTTTTTTTTTAAGATTTTATTTTTTATTTGAGTTATAGCACGAGCAGTGGGGAGGAGCAGAAGGAGAAGGATAAGCAGACTATCCCCTGAGCAGAGAGTCTGATGCTGGACTCCGTCCAAGAACGCTGGGATCATGACTTGAGCTGAAGACAGACACTTAACCAACTGAGCCATCCAGGTGCCCCAATAAATAAAATCTTTTAAAAAAGAGTGTGGGCTCTGGAGATTGACATGGTGGATACAAATTCAGGCTCAGTGAGTGTACCTCAGTGACCTTGGGCAAGTTCTCTTTGCCTTTCTAAGCCTCAGTTTCCTCACCTGTAAACTGAGAACAAGTGGTACACACCTTAGAAGGTAATTGAAGGATTGAATGAAAGCATGCTCATAAAAAACATTCAGCGCGTGCCTGCCTCTTTATAAGCCTTAATAAATATTGTTAGGAAGCACCAGCTTCCACAATGGAGGGCAGTAAGTGCTTTGAGGCCCTGAACTGTAGAAATCCTGTGCCCCTAGAATTAGGTAACAAGGGGACATGCAAAAAGAACATTTCCAATGTTGCCTCTTCTGTGAACTCATGATTCTTCCCCTGCACTGCAGAGGGGAGCTTGTCATTCTTAAACCCAGAGCTCTTGGTATTTCTTTTATGGAGGTTTTTCTAGTCTTTTTTATATTATGGTTGTCCTTTATACCAACATACACACCCTGGGAGCAGGATTGGCACTGGGTAACTATTTGATTATTGGAGTTGAATCTGGGCATTCAGCAGTGGGAGTAGTCAACCCACTGCTAGCCAACCAGAGAGACCCTCTGGCTCCTGATCCCCACTTCTAGTGAGTCTTTTTCCGTGGCCATGAGATGCAGGGTTCCTTCTTCCAAAGAGCTTTCCACTCTGTACATGGGACCTGACTTGGCTCCTGAAGCCCTGTGCACCGCCCCTCTTGGAGTCAGTTGCTGCCTCTCTCACCATCCAACCGGGGCATTGTTTGGATGGGCCAAGCATCAAAAGGAGATGCAGGTTTAATGCCAAGGTCATTGTGATTCTTAGGACTAGCACCTGGGGTTTGGTTGTTTTGGGGATTTTTTTTTTTTTTAAAGAAGGAAACAAGATTTTATACATTCTTTTTTTTTGGTGGGGGGAGAGGGTAAGAAGCAGACCCCATGCCGAGTGTAGAGCCTGATTCAGGGTTCAGTCTCACAACTCTGAGATCATGACTTCAGCCAAAATCAAGAGTCAAATGTTTAACCAACTGAGCTATACTGTCGCCCCCAAGAATTATGTACATTCTTAATACTGAGTGTTAAGACTCTTCTCTGGATAACTGCAGAATAACCCAGTGAACTTGTGACTATCTGTAACTGCTCATGAGACATCATCACCTGGGGGTCTCTAGGGTTCCAGAAATTTAGTATGCCCCAAAATGACCCCTGTGTTTTTTGCCAGACCTCCTCTTCCAGAGTCCCTGCCTTATGGGGAGCATCCCCACTCCCCCGGTCACCTCATAGTGGCCCTCCATTTTTTCCCTCTCTCCATGGCCTCTTTTATTCAGTCACCAAGCCTTGTTATTTTTTCCTTCTAAATATTTCTTCTGCTTTTTGCCTTAAAGTTGGATGACATTAATGCTACTTCAGCTTGGGCCTTGTTATTTGCATTGATTTTCAACCTTCTGTGTCCTCATGTTCCAGGAGTTTTCTTTCATAAATAGAATGTGGCTGCATTTAAATTTTAAAATCAAATCTGAAAATCTGTCTTAAGTCAGTATAATTATTTACATTTTTGGTATTTGACTTAAATATATCGTGTTTTTGCATACTTTCCTTATACCTTCCCCTTTTTGACTATTTTTCTCCTTTCCTGCCTTCTGTTAGATTGCTGGAGTTTTCTTTATTCCTTTACGGGTTTGAAAATTACGTATCTTGGGGCATCTGGCTGGTTGGAGGAGCATGCAGCTCTTAAAGTCCAGGATACTTAACATAATACATTTATTTATTTATTTATTTATAAAGACTTTATTTTTATTAGAAAATGAGCAGGGAGAGAGGAAGAGGGAGAAGATGACTCCCCACTGATCAGGGAGCCTGACTTAGGGCTTGATCCGAGGATCCCCAAAGGTGGACACTTAACCAACTGAGTCACCCAGATGCCCTGTAACATCTTATATTTAATTCTTTTTTAAATTCTGGGAAATTCTCAGGGTACCTGGCTGGCTCAGTCATTAGAGCATGTGACTCTTGATGTCAGGGTCATGAATTCAAGCCCCACATTGGGTATGGAGCCTACTTAAAATTTTAATAAATAAATAAATAAATAAAAATAAAATAAACTCTGGGAAATTCTTCTTTTTCTCTTCAGTTCTCTCCCATTTTCTCTACTCTGACCTTCTGGAATTCCTCTTAGATATATGTTGACCATTCTACCACCCAAGTCTCCATATCTGTGTTTTTGCTGCTTTAGCTCTTTAATGATCTTAAATGTTCTCATTTCTAAGGCTCAGATTGTTTTACTATTTCTGGTTTTAGGGGTGATACTACTCTTTTTTGGTCTCTTCCTCTTGGTGGTTTATTTCCTTGCATGGTTTATGACTTTGGGTTGTGAGCTCATCTTCAGGAAGGACTCTGCTTTAAGGGTAAGTGTTGTGTCCTGGGTTGTGAAACTGTCCCTAAGAGCAGTTTACTTCTGGTGGGGACATTGTTGTTTCAGTGGTCCTGGCTCAGTTTTGTGTTTCGTTTGTTTGTTTGTTTGTTTGTTTTAAGATTTTATTTATTTATTTGACAGAGAGAGAGCACAAGCAAGGGGAGCAGTGGGCAGAGGGAGAAGCAGACCCCCTGCTGAGCAATGGCCTGATTTGGGGCTTGATCCCAGGACCGTGGGATCATGGCCTGAGCCAAAAGCAGATGCTTAACCGACTGAGCCACCCAGACGCCCTATGGCTCAGTTCTTATGTTCATTTCTCGGTTTGGTGCCTCTTCACTGCTCTATGAGTGTCAAAGCAGGTTCAGTTCCATGGGTGTGGCTAGCTGAGCAGTTTAGCTTCTTATAGGTGACCTATCCTCCAGCAGAGCCTTGGAGAAAGTGCCAGCTTCTTGTTGCTTTTCTAAACTGGGCAGCCCTTTGAGGCTCTCATCTTGGTATTGGGACTCGCAGCCACAGCCAGCCATTAAAACCATCTCAGATGTGGGTTCAAACGTCCCTGGGTCATTTTGGTGTCAGTTCCACTTACTGTTCATGTTTCCATTGTTCTTGTCATATCTGGCACATGGTGTCATTTCTCTTTCAGATTTGGCTATATGTTTAAGAATATCTGTTTTCTAGTTTTTCTGTGTGACTGTAGTGGGACGGGGAAGCTCTTTCTTAATAATTCAGTGTACTGAATTGCTGAAAGATCAAGCCCGCATTCTTAGCATCGTGTATGAAGCCCTTCATGGTCAGCCTCTGCCTGTCCTACAGCAACTTAGCTCTTTAATTTGTGTTTTGTTTTTTGTTTTTGTTTTGGGAGAGTGCAGGTGAGAGAATAGGGGAAGGGGCAGAGGGAGAGGCAGAGTATCTTAAGCAGGCAGAGCATGGAGCCTGAGACAGGGCTGGATCTCACTGCCCTGAGATCATGGCCTGAGCCAAAATCAAGAATTGGACGCTTACTGAGCCACCCAGGCGCCCCTGCATAAACTTAGCTCTAACTTTACACTTCAGCCAATTGAACTCTACACACAATGTGTCCTGTTATGTTTGAAAAAAGCTTAGGTTTTAGAATCCACCTGTTAGTTTTGGAACCTGTCTTCATCCTTTTGTAACTTGTGATTTTGGTCAAGTTATTATCTCTGTGCCTCAAGTGTTCTCATCTGTAAAATGGCAACACCAGGCATATAGTAACCTAATCCCTATTAACTCCCTCCATGGATGTCATTCAGTCTCCAGCAGGCCACACTCATGCTCGTCCCTCCCAAGAAGTGCTTGTCTTTCTGTGACTTCCTTCCTTGATTCCCCTTGGCAGAGTGGCCATTACTCTGTCTGTGCTTGGGGTCTCTTTCTACAGTAATTATTACACTGTGGGTGGCTGCTTGTTTATGTGTCTCCCTACCATACTCTGACCCCCTTTTGAACAGGGTCTTGTTCTTCTTGGTGTTTGTTCTTTCTGTCACTTAGTGGCTGCTCTGTATTGCCAGTGGAATGGAACTGCATTGAATTTCTCTAGTCAAATAGAAGCAAGCTGGGAGTGGCAAGAGACACCAATGCAGAAAGAGAGAGAGAAAAGAGAGAACAGGTGGAGAGAGCAGGGAGTTCATCTTTTTGCAAGTTTTGTGCCCAGTTGATGGCAGTGTGGCGGAGACACGAGGTAGCAGTTTTCAACCTAGCTGCTGGTGCCAGAGACTTAAAGCAAGACAGCAGCCAGAAAAAGCCACGGAATCCTGCAAATTAAAGTGGTTTCCGGCCTTAAGGATGTATGCCCACATTCCGTCCCTAAACTTGCTTCTCCAAGTGCCAGAGAGAGTAGTACAAACTTTATTATAATTATAATTTAATTTATGTAATTATAAAATTATTTAATTATAATCCCTAGTGGACCCTAAGAACCTCTTACTTCAGAATAAGGCTGCAGTTCTGAAAAGGACAGTTGCTTTAGGAGTGGACGGTTCTGTGTCGGGGCCTCCAAGGAGACCAGGGTGTAAAAACTCTGGTGTTCAGAGCTATGTGTCACCTATGCCCATGACTGAAAGCCCAGTTCAGGTTTCTGTTCCTTAGAAAGGGTGGCTTGGGGGCACCTGGGTGGCTCAGTGGGTTAAAGCCTCTGCCTTCAGCTCAGGTCATGATCCCAGAGTCCTGGGATCGAGCCCTGCATCAGGCTCTCTGCTCAGCAGGGAGCCTGCTTCCTCCTGTCTCTGCCTGCCTCTCTGCCGACTTGTGATCTCTGTCTGCCAAATAAATAAAATCTTTTTTTTTTTTTAAAGATTTTATTTATTTGACAGAGAGAGAGATCACAAGTAGGCAGAGAGGCAGACAGAGAGAGGGGGAAGCAGGCTCCCTGCTGAGCAGAAAGCCTGATGCGGGGCTCGATCCCAGGATCCTGAGATCATGACCTGAGCTGAAGGCAGAGGCTTTAACCCACTGAGCCACCCAGGTGCCCCTAAATAAAATCTTTTAAAAAAAAAAAGAGGGTGGGGTGGCTTGGATATGCCTGGGCCAGAGCTAAACAGGCTTGTGCCAGCCCTCTTTGGCTTTGCCTGAATCCTCTGGACTCCTGGGACTCCAAAACAGGAATAGCTTCAGAAGAGAAGGGAATCTGATCTTCGAAGATCCCCAGAGGGAGTCTGGCAGACAGTAGTCTGGTGGGAGGATAGCGATGACCACACTGACTCTGAGTCCCCATGTCTGGGGCTTCAGGAATCAACCTCAACTCAGGGAGGCATAGAGCTAAGGGTTGGTGGACAGCTCGGCCAACACCCCAATTCTCTTAGTTCTTTCCTGACCATTCTCAGTCTGTAGCCGTGAATTAAGAACCTCTGTGCCCATTGCTGTGCTGGGCCTTCCTCCCGAAGACACCAAAACAGTAACAACACAGCCCCTCTCCTGGGACATGAGTTGGAGAGAATTTCTAGCACACAGGAATCTGCAGGCGATAATGGGAGACCAATTTGGAGTGGTGCTGCTCTGTGCAAAGCTGGCCCTCACAACAGCCTAGCTGTTCTGCTTTGGGCGGTTTGGACCATCAGTGTATTTTTTTCTTGGGTGATTTGCTAGCACTGTTACAGACTGGTCTGAGATGACTAGGGCCACCTTTTAGGTTTCTGAGGAATGGCCCCAAATGTGTCTTTATGAACTTGTCCTTCATTCCATTTCTTTACATAATGGCAGGTTAGTTTTACAGTGGCACTTGCTGGTCTCCTGGGGGCAGATCAGCAGCCAGCAATTGCTGCTTTTGAGGCATCAAGGATTTTCCTGCAGACTCTCAGATTGTTCCTTTGCCTTTACTAATCTGACTCCATTTTTCTAGGAGAGTACATCTCAAAGTGATTGCTGAATCAGGATCTCTGGGAGTGGGCCTTGGAATCTGTTACTGAGGATTGGGGGGAAATTGAGCAAATTGAGGTCTGAAGTTGTTACAGGTGGATTTATGGATAGGGACTCCAAGTGGGTTAGGTAGTCTGTAGTCTGAGGTAGGTGTGGAAGCTCCACTAAGTCATAAAGGACCCAAGCTCCTTCCCGTTCCTTGCTCTGTCATTCTTAGGGTGTGACTGTTGTTCAGCATGGCTGTCATGGGCCTAGATGTCACATCTGCATCCCAGGCAGCAAGATAGAGAAAGAAAGAGGGAAGAGTGACATCTCCCCTCCCTCCCTTTTAAGCCTACATCAGGAATGTCTTCTGCCTCTACCACTTTCTGTGACTGAGGGGAAATTATTTAATATCTCAGAGCCACAGTTACCTCATTTGTAAAATGGGCATGATAGCACAGACCTCAGGGGGATGAGGATTAGAGAGGATCATCCATGTCTGGCACAATGCCCAGGCCACAGCGCGTGCTCTCTAAATGGTGACTGCTGTCGCAGCACATCTTGACACCATTCCCTTCCCCTTCCCTATATGGTCTCTGCCCTGCTTCTCGTCTTCCCCTTTCCTTTTCTCTAACACACTTTGCCCTCTGTTCCTACCCTTCCACATCCTTCCCCCCACATCCCTCTCTTTTCTGCCCCTCATTTTCCTGCTCCCCTTCCTGCTGCCACCTTTATTCCCTACCACCTTGTACCACCTCATCCTTGTATTGTTTCTGTCCCTCTATCTCCCTGGTATCCCAAATTAATGGCAAATCGTTGTTGTGTTGCAAGGGCCAGAGAGGTTAGAGGTGGTGACTGGCCTTTGAACTGCAAGTCAGCGATGAGTAAGTTAAGAAAACATGTTTAATTGGCTTATTCATGAATCAGTTGCAAATTGCATTTGGCAGTTGGTAAGCAGAGATCAGAAAGAGCAGTGGCTTAGACCAGTAGAAGTTTATTTTCTGTTATGTTTTTAAAAGAAATCTGGAGAAGCCTGTCTAGGGCCAGCCTCTCTGTTCTGCCATCCTTAGTGTGTGGCTTCCAAGCCCAGACCTGCATCATGGTCTAAGATGGCTGCGGAGCTCCAGCCATCAAGTCAGGTTTCCAGGAAGGAGGGTGGTGAGGGGAAACAGAAAAGACAATGCCAAGCTGTCTTTCTCCTTCTTCAGGAGCTTTCTTGGAAGCCTCCCTCTCCCTCCCCAATAGCTTCCACTTCCCTCTTTGGCCTCCCATAGCTGCAGGGGAGGTTGAGAAGTCTTTTAGCTGGACATGTCTCTACCTGAAATAAAATCCAGATTCTATAACTAAGAGGAAAGGGGAGAGTGGATATAGGGTTAATGACTTGTAAGTAGAGTCTGCCACGATTCATTTAGCATGAATTTAGCACCTACAGTTTGCTAGTTATTAGGACAGGCCAGGACATCCCTGTTCCAGAGGGGAGACACAGATATGTCAACAAGCATAGCCAGCATGGGGTCATAGAAAAAGAGGGGTGGCATGGAGGAAGGCACAAGCAAGCACACCTCCCACACCTCACGTGCCTGCCGGGCCCAGGCATTCTCCTGAGTTTGTCACGCCAGCCTTCTTCTGTGCCCTCTCCTCTGCTCACTCTCGCTTGTATTGCCATTACCAGCGTGGTCATCATCGCCGGAGTTGTTTTTGCCCCTTCATTCTGGCCCCAGCAACAGCCCTTAGGACCTGAGGAAGTGGGAACAGTTGACAGCTGAGTGGGAAGCTCTGGGCTGAGGCCACCCATCAGAGATCCAGGTTGCAGGCCCACAGGCAGTTAGAGGCTAGGGGCAGGCACATTGCCCGCTCGCTCCGGGAACAGGGTGGACATCGGGAGGGGTCTTCCTCACCAGCCCCCTGGCATTGGCTACTCTCTGCTGTGTCCCTGGCAGCTTGTCATCAAATGAAACCTTAAGAGGAGTAAAATCCTCCCGGTCCCATAAGATAAGCATGATTATTTCATCCTCATGAAGTAAACAGGTGCCTCTCTGACCTGTGGTCTCTTTGATTTTGATCTCAGGGATACCACTGGCCCTCTCTCCTCTGCCACCCCTTACCCAGTTCCCTTTGGGAATTCAGGGAGGCCCCTAAGAAGCTTGCTGCCAAGATTATTTTTAAAGGTGTATTCTGGCCCTTAAGGATGTAATCTTTCAGGGATTACTAATGGGTTAAAAGGTTGACATTTATGACCAAGCACACTCCTTATGAGCTTCACTGTGACCCTGGGCAAGTGACTTAACTCGGCCCTCCTCGGTTTCCTCATCTGCCAAATTGTCATCCTGGTTGTTACAGAGATTAAGAGGCACGTGGGAAGCACTTGGCCCACATTGGTTCTTGTGACTGCTTTTCCCCATGGTGCCTGGAACGATAGATTGGGGCCAGGGCGTGGGAGGCCTTGGATGCCACAGGAAGGAGTTGGATTTTCTTTTTTCTGCACAGTGAGCTCCAGGAGATTTGTGAGCAGGGCTGTGACAGATTATGTCCGGACTTAAGAAATGTCCCTGGCAGGAGGATGGAGTCTGGACTGCAACAAGGGAGCACCTGGGGGTAGTTCCGGGTGGTGGAGTCCAGGGCCTGAGCCAGCAAAGTCAGGGAAAGGGGACAAAGGACAGTTGAAGAGTCAGTAGTGAGGGAGGACCTGATGCTGATGTTTGAGCCCGTGTGACCCAGGGTGGCGTCCCACTGACAGGGACAAGGAGTGTGGGAGGAGTTGCAGGGGGAGGTAGCCGGAGAGGACATGAGCACTTGTTGCCTACTGGGCATGAGGGGCAGGGTTGCCTGGGGCCTGACCCAGGGATCACTGGGTTTGGGAGGCGTGACGGGGTCCTGTGAGGCCTCTGTGTGCTGTTGAGGCAGTCAGCAGGTGAGAAGCCGGGGACGGAGATCTAAGGATGTGGTCACTGTGTGAAAATAACAGTGATGGTTTGTGCAGCAAGGAGGGGAGCCAGCGGGACAAAACCAGGGAGGAGCATGAGGGGAGGGCCATCATTTTAAAGGCTGTTGAAGGAAGAGCCAGCAGCAGAGTGGGCAGTCCCTAGAAAGACTGGAGAGAGAGGCAGAGCCCAGATCAAGAAGGGCCTTGTACGGCCCAGCCAGGAGCTTGAGTTCATTCTTGGGGCAGCAGAAAGTTTTTGAGGAGTCCTAAGCACGGAAGTAGATGTGATTCAGTTTGTGATTTCAAAAGTCACTCTGGCTGCAGACTGGGGAGGGGGCAAAGAATGGAGACAGGGGACCCTTTTAGAAGATTGTTGTAGTCATTCAGTTGAGGTGAACCAGGAGATACTGGGCACTTGGATGGACAGTACTTGGTTCACTGGGTACCTGGACTGTTTGGATCTTGGGGGCTCCTGAGGGGATGAGGGAATAGCTCAGGGAGTCTGACTTCAAGGTTGAGATGTCAACCAAGAGGCCACCCAAACATAAACCAGGAAGGTGATAATGGAACCCACCTCACTGCTCATCTGGCAGCTGGAGTTTCTTGGTTGACCTTGAAGCTCCTGTAATTCCTCAAAGTCAAGGATAAGGCTTCAGAATGGGTGGCCCGGCAGATGAGAGAAAGAGACAGGCCTTGCAGAAAGGTTGCTGCAGTCTTCTCTCCCACCTCTGGAAGAGCCAGGAAGCCCAGAAACCCCCTGGGACCCTTGTCCTTCTGCCCCTCCCCCTTAGGTGGCTTCTCCCAACCTTGCATGTGTATGTTCATTGGGAGATGGGGAAGCCAGGCTCCTCTGAGGCCCAGACCTGTTTGAGCCACACAGCAGGGTGGGCAGCACTTTGCCTGATGTGGCCCTACGCTCTGAGCTCCTAGCTTTGGGCTGCTAATCAGAAGGTAACACTGCATCAGATGCTGCTCCTCCCAAGGCCCCAGGGGTTGGCACAGGTGAGCCCACAGGCTGTAGGCTGACTTGTGCTGAAATTCTGCTGCCAGGCCTGTTGTGGTGTTTGCCCGGAGTCTGGGGCCTGAGTTTGGTTGTCTCCAGGCTGTCCTCAGTTTACCCTCAGGATGAACTTCAGTCATTTTACCTTGTTTTTATGTTAAAATGTCTGTTTATATAAAAATACCCTGCCGATGGGTGAGACAGTTATAGGACCAAAAGCGGCTGAATGGCTGTGGGACCGCAGCCCCACTCCCTGGGGGGGGTACAAGTAAGGGTATTCGGTTTCTTGTGTATTCTTCCAGAATTTTCCAGGCACAGACTCAAGTGTATGGTATTTCTCCTCTTCCTCCTCCTATCCCCTGTGTCAGTGGGGAGCATAGAAATTGTTTGGACACCTGGCTCTTTGCTTAAGTATGTCTTTTACTTCTTTTCCCCATCAGTAGGCACAGATCCACTGCATTCTTTTTTTTTTTTTTTTCAATCTTTTTTGTTGTACATATAGCCAATAATTTTCCAGCTGTTTTCTGGTGTGATCCTCCTAGCCCTAGGGGGAAGACAGACCGGAAGAAATTTTTTGCAGCTCAGGATACTCTGTGAGCAGTGAGGAGGCTAGAGAGGTTGGTTCTTGTTTAATGAAGAGTAAAACAGCATCTGCCCTCCCAGTTGTTTGGGGAGCAGTATTGAGAGGTTCATACATATGTGCCCGGAAAGGTCTTGGGAAGCAGCATCTGCGGAATGAGTGTGGTGGGTGGAGGATGCCTTGGGGCAAGCTTCCCCAAAAGGAGTGGGACTTGAGCCAAACCTCTACAAGAGGTGGGGGTAGGAATGAGACCAATAAAGAAGGGAGGACATTGCAGGCATGAGCAGAGGCTTGGAGTTGCAAACATTGGCTGGGGCTCGGGGCCCCGGGCACTCTTGCTTCCCCGTCTAGCCTGATCTCATCATTCAGTTAGCAGATGCTCACAGGCCTGCTTTGTGCTCAGCCCTTTTGGTGTCCAGAGAGCAGCAGAACAACTCTGTGGGTGCTCACACTGCAGCCTGGAGACACTGTGTGCGTGACAGGCAAAACTGGTTGGTGTTGGTATGGATCAGACTAGTGGTTCCTGACTGGGAAGGGGCCTGAAGAACCTTCTGGGGTGCTGGAAATGTTTGGGATCTTGAACTGAGTGATGATCTTGTTGAGAAATGTAAGACTTAGCGGGGCTACATGTGGAAGATTAATGCAAACCATACCCCGTGACCCTAGGTGTGTTATATTCCTGTTACAGAGTAGGGAAAGGAGCAAATAAATAGCATATCCCCAGAATAAATCAGTGAGTAAAATGCAGTAGCCGGAAAGTGTGGAAGGGCTGTGCTTGCGGAAATACAGGGACTTAGGAGCACACCGCAGGAGGCTTTTCTGAGGAAATTGTCTATTCGCTGAGATTTGAAGGATGAGGAGATATTAGTTAGGTTAAGAAAGTTGAAGTGTCCCAGTTGGAAGGAACAACCTGTGCGGAGGCCCAGAGGCAGAGAGCCCAATGTGCTGGAAAGTTCTGGTTGAACACAATGTTGTATTTGGAAGGACTGAGAGTTGAGAGTTCAGACCCTCACCCTCTCTCACTGTGTTGTTTCAGAAACCCCCTAGTGAAAGTCTCTCAGCCTCTCTCTGGTCTTACAGGCATTGGAACCAAAGCACTTCTCTGCTTCTGCCCTCCCCCTTGCCTCAGAATTAAGTCCCACTTAGTAAGTAGGAAGTCAGGGCCATCCATATTGGGGCCCCTTATCTGTCCATCAGAGAGGCGGACTCCCCAGCCAAAGCGGGGAACCCCTCTGTTCCCAGAGCTGCTCTGTGTTTTCAGCTGCTTTGCCTCCTCACTTGTCCTTCCCTGGGAGTGCCTTTCCGAACTTTCTGACTCTGTTGGAAGAAGGACCATAGCAACTACTCCAAAACGATCCCTGCTCATCCCGAGTTAGAAATATTTCTTTGTCGGAAGTGTCCACCTCCCATGTGGCCTCCGTCACACAGCTTGTGTGTGCTCGCTGTCTTCAGGGGCAGTCTCTGACTTACTCCTTTTGACATCCCCCTGTAGGAGTGAGTCTAGGTCAGTGCTGGTGCACAGAGTTCCCAAATCAATCCTGTAAACAATTTTTTAGTAGAGGGGCTCTGGCTAGAGGTGGGTGGGAGGTTGCTAGGTTGGTGGGGTCTTAGCAAAGCCTACCTGGCAAAGTGTCAAGATTCTGGTGCTTCCGAATTCCCAATGTCTCCTAACTTTTCAGGATTTGGGAACCAGGAATTGAGTTTCCTAAGAATTCCCCAAATCATAAGTTATTCTGTATCTTTCATAACATTTCATTTATTAGTTTTTAGTCATTTTTTTAAAAAAATTATTAAGTTTTAAATTTTAATTCCAGCATAGTTAACATACAGTGTTATATTAGTTTCAGGTGTACAATATATAGTGATTCAGCAATTCTACACATTACTCCGTGCTCATTGTGACAAGTGCGCGCTTTAATTCCCTTCATCTGTTTCGGCACACCCCCCCCCCACTTCCTTTCTGGTCACCACCAGTTTGTTCTCTGTAGTTAAGAGTCTGTTTCATGGTTTGTTTCTCTCGCCCTCTCTTTCTTTCATTTGTTTGGTTTTTTTGTTTCTTAAATTCCACACAGTGAGTGAGATCGTATGGTATTTTTCTTTCTCTGTCTGGCTTATTTCACTTAGCATCACACTCTCTAGCTCCACCAAATGTTGCAAATGGCAAGATTTCATTCTACGACTGAGTAATATTCCATTATATGTATATATACCACATCTTCTTTATCCATTCATCACTTGATGGTCACTTAGGCTGCTTCCATGATTTGGCTGTTGTAAATAATGCTGCTGTAAACATACATCAATGCATGTTTCCTTTTGAATTACTGTTTTTGTATTCTTTGG
The DNA here is from genome assembly GCF_011764305.1 of Mustela putorius furo. Taxonomy (NCBI): domain Eukaryota; kingdom Metazoa; phylum Chordata; class Mammalia; order Carnivora; family Mustelidae; genus Mustela; species Mustela putorius. The sequence goes on from NW_025421292.1 coordinate 3,623,600, forward strand.
GTAAATACCCAGTGGTATGATTACTGGATTGTAGGGTAGAAACACTTGTCATTTTTCACATGTATGAGTTTTTAATAAGAATGAGAGGTCAGGTTTTTTCTTTCGGCACTGCGGCAGCCACGATGAATACACTCAGGCTTCAGAAGAGGCTTGCCTCCAGTGTCCTCCACTGTGGCAAAAAGAAGGTCTGGTTGTACCCCAACGAGACCAATGAAATTGCCAATGCCAATTCCCATCAGCAGATCCGAAAACTGATCAAAGATGGGCTGATAATCCGGAAGCCTGTGACTGTCCATTCCCAGGCTCGGTGCCGGAAGAACACTTTGGCCCGTCGGAAGGGCAGGCATATGGGCATTGGTAAGAGGAAAGGTACTGCCAGTACTCGAATGCCCAAGAAGGTAACCTGGATGAGGAGGATGAGGATTCTGCGCCGGCTGCTCAGAAGATAGCATGAATCTAAGAAGATTGATTGCCACACATATCATAGCCTGTACATGGAAGTGAAGGGTAATGTGTTCAAAAACAAGCAGATTCTCATGGAACACATCCACAAGCTGAAGGCAGACAAGGCTCGCAAGAAGCTTCTGGCTGACCAGGCTGAGGCCCGCAGATCAAAGACCAAGGAGGCTCTCAAGTGCCATGAAGAGCGACTTCAGGCCAAGAAGGCGGAAATCATCAAGACTCTGTCCAAGAAGGAAGAGACCAAGAAATAAAACTCCCTCTTTTTTTGTCTGTACACAGTGGCCTCAGCAATAAGACAGATCAGTTATTCAATAAACAAACTTTTATCTGCTTAAAAAAAAAAACAAACGAGAGGCCATAATCTGATTTATTTTTCTGTGGTAAAAGTTTCGACGTTTTCTGTAAAAAATGAAAAAGCATAATATTAAATGCAGGGTTTATTATTATGAGGAACACTATATTGTGACAAGACTATATATTTTATTAACATGTAAAAGTGATCTCTACCCAATCTAGATATTTGATCAGAGAAAATGCTAAAGGATGAGAACATTAACACAAAATGAATGCCAGATAGAAATAATGGAATGACTTAAGGATAATACTACAAACATTTAATATTTAAAAGTCATTCTTAGAGAATTATAAATTTTTATTTCTAAGTTTCCAGACACTAAAATTCACCCATTTTGGTGTGCACTTCTGTGAGTTTTGGCAAATTTATAGTTATGAACCACCACCATGATTCAGGTAAAGAACTGTGCAGTTACCCCCTCAAAACAATAACATTCCCTTGGCCTACTCCTTCATAGTCAAACCTCCCCATATTATTTACTCCTACTCCATTGTCTGTTCCTATAGTTCTGCCTTTTGCAGAATGTCATATGAATGGAGTCATAAAGTACATAGCATTTTTTTACCTTTCACTTAGCACAATGTATTGCAATTCATCTGTTGCTACTGCATTCATTTGTTCCTTTTTATTGTTGAATAGTAGTCCCTAGTAAGTTTGTTTATCCATTCTTCACTTGAGGGACCTTTCAGTTTTCAGTTCCTGACAGTTTTGAAAAAGCATTCGTATGCTGGTTTGAACAAAGATTTTCATTTCACTTAGGTAAATACCTTGAAGTGGATTGCTAGATCTATGGTAAGAATATATTTATCTGGCAATCTCTTTCTCACAGTGACTATGCCATTTTGAATCCTTGCCAGCAATGTATGAGAGTTCAGTTGCTCTTTACCCTATCAGCACTTAGTGTTGTCACTTTTTGTTTCATTTTGGCAATTCCAGTAGGTATGTAGTGGTCTCTCACTGGTTTTAATTTGCTTTTCCCTAATGATTAAGGATGTTGAGCATCTTTTTGTGTGCTTGTCATCTATTTATCTTCTTTAGTGAAGTATCTGTTCAGTCTTTTGCCCATTTCTTTTGTTTGTTTGTTTAGATTTTACTTGTTTATTTGGCAGAGAGAGCACAAGCAGGGCGAGCAGTAGGCAGAAGGAGAGGGAGAAGCAGACTCCCTGCTGATCAGGGAGCCCCATGTGGGATTCAATCCCAGGACCCTGGAATCATGACCCGAGCCAAAGGCAGATGCTTCACTGACTGAGCTACCCAGGCACCCCAATTCAGATTGTTTTTTGTTTATTTGTTTGTTAAGCAGTTTCCAAAAGCATCTTCAAGTTGGAAATCAAGGTACACGTTACTTCATATAGGCTCATTTCCTTTTGTAGTGATGAAAGTACTTTGCTTGCCCCAATTTTGATTTAATTACTGCTTTTACTAATCAGTGATGCTTTATTAATTCAGATTTTAGGTCCATTTCTGACTTTGTGTCCTTAGAATTCCACAATACTCATATATTTTGTCTGTATTTCTCCCATATTAAATACACTTGATCTTAGCCAAAAGGCCGAGAAGCGATGTCTCCCATATCAAATAGACACTGGAAAATGCCAGTGAACATTACTGAGTAGTTTAGTAGTATTTGAATAACCTAACAGGTGGATCTCCTAACAAAATTAAGAGCACTACACAAAATCATGTGTCAAAATTGCCAATTTAAGGGCTTTCTTTGCTTCTAGACTTATTTCTTAGAATGTACTAGTAGGATTTGTACATACTATGTATTTAAATATATTAATACATATTTACAAGAACGACTCACCATTAATGACAGACGGGGCCATAAACGCACACATACAGCATGGCAGTGGCTACAAGCAAAACTCAATTAGATTGTGACCACTTCTCCCCTTCACACTCCTGTCCTGGTTCCGAGATGCCAGCCTTAACCTTCAACTCTGCATGTTAGCTTCTTGCTCCTGCTTTGACTTGAAGTCAGTGGAGTCTTTCAAACCAGTAACATCTCTAGATTGATTGTTAAGCTTTAATTTTCATCAGAGGATTATCATACTTTTCCTATTTTCCTAACTTTTCAGTTGATGTTTCTCAAGTTTGGGGATTAAATAAAACATAAATTTCCCAAGAATGTTGAGAAGGAAGTTTTGTATGGAAGTACAGTCAAGAGTTATCACAAGTCAGGGTGGCTCAGTTGGTTAAGCATCTGACTTGACCTTGGCTCAGGTCTTGATCTCAGGGTCATGAGTTCAAGCCCCACATTGGGCTCCATGCTGGGTGTGGAGCCTACTCAAAAAAAGAGAGAGAGAATGAGATCACAGGGCAGCATTTGACAAAAGTCAACTCTTGTGCCACCTATTGTGTGGTTCCCTACCAGGTAAGCTCCACAGGGCAGCCACCAAGTCTGGTCCATTATAATGCCTCTGGGGCCTGGTTTGGTGCCTTTACCCAAGGTGGGTGCATGACCCTTAGAGAATACTTCATGAAAGTTGTTGGCTCAATAAATGGGTTTCCAGCTAATGGCTGGCTGTCTGGAAGCAGTGTGTAAACAGCTGTGGCTGACGGTGGTTCACGGTTTAGAGTTTTGTGGAAGATGAGCTTCAAAAACCCTGTGAGATCGTTATTGTGCCAAGCTTTGCATGACAAGCAGAGAAGCCTGAATTTTTATATTCCCGACACTGGATACACGATACACAATACATGACAATGGAACACGATACATCCAAGTCTCTGTTGAGAGTCATGGGTGAGCTGAAGGCAGAACAGCCTTTTTCCTCTCTGTTTTTCATTTAATAAAAGGTCCAAGCCTCAGGTGAGTTGAAAGAAGAGTGTGGTGAACATCTCTTACTTCCTTCACTAAGATTCATCAGGTGCTAACAGTCTGTGCATTTGCTTAACACTGTGTCATCGATTGTCCACATTCCATATTTGTTTGGTCATTTCCTTGCGAATAGATTTCCAGTTATCATTTTTTGGGCAAACCCACATAGGTAATGAGTGCTTCCTGTTGCTCCACATCAGGCAGCGTGATGGCCCCAGTTGGCCCCAGTAAAGGTGATGCTAACTTGAATCACCTAGTTAAACTGCTGGCTGGGAAGGCTGCTTTTGTTGTAAGGCAGAGCACTTTGGAAGTAACCTTTCACCAATGTGTTTCTCTGTCAATTGCACCTGCTACTCAGAAGCATCTCGGTGTTGTCAACAAGGCCCTGGAAGCCAGGAAACTGGGGTGGGGGACCAAGCTCTACAGCCATCTCTCCCCAAAACCGTAGGCAAATTACATCATTGCTCTGGGGTGAGTAGTTAAACATAAAAAACGTAAAAGGAAAAAGCTACTCAGAGAGGTGAAGCAATTTGCCTAAGGCCACTCAGCTAGTGAGTGGCAGAGCCAGGATTCCCAAGCTGAACCAGAACCCTGCCCTTGTCCTTGATGACAGTCTGCTGCCTCCGAGGCACCCCATCATTCTTTTGGTGGCACCAGGCAACTCGGTAGTGCTGCTCAGAACACAGCAGGGCACCAGCCCTTGCAGGATCCGAGGCAAGAGGGAAAAGAGAGGCGCCTCTCTGGCACGTGGCAGACTGTGCTGTAGGAAGGCGTGGGCAACTCAGGTAAGCTGCTAGACGGGCTCTTGGACTCTCCTCAGCCACCTTTGGAATAAAAGCTTTTGTATGGATGTTACAAAGGTGAGGCCCTGGCGCTGTTCCAGCACCCCCTTCCTAGACAGGGAGGTGCAGGTTTCACATACCCAGCCTTGGCTTATGCTGGGGTCAGCGCCCAGGATCCCCAGACTGGCCCGTGAATTCCAAGGGCAGTCGAGATGGGTGGAGGGGTATTCCCTCAGCCCGCCTGGGTTCCTGGGGGTGGGGATGGAGACAGGAAGTATTAATGGGGGAAAGGTGTGCAGAACCTTGCCAAGCAGGTCACTGTGGGTGGGGAGACACTGCCTGCGTGCTCTGGACGCCCTAGGAGTTGGGTGGAGGTTCTCAAGGAAGGCTGCCACAGTGACTCTGGAGTACTCTGGGGCTTCTCTGTGGCCCTCTGCTCTGGCAGCCCACCACTTCCCAGTTAGCTCTCTCCAAAGCAAGTAGCACCAGAGCACGTGGTGAGTAATGTCTGTTCTTCATGCCCTTCCAGTGAGCAGTTGTTATGAGGAAAACAGTGGCTCCGGCTCAGGCAGGATATGGTGTGTCAGGACCCTGTTGTCCTATTGCTGTGGAGCTAAGAGTCCAGGAGAATCAGCCTTCCTGAGTTCCTGCTGCTTCTCCTTGAGTTGTTCATCTTCACAGGCCTCCCGGGAAGTGGCCAAATCCAGGGCAGGGCCACTGTGACCTAACCAGGAACAAGCTGTTTCTTGTGGGCCCAGAGGGGAATTCTGGGGAGTTCTTCTACCTCAGCTGATGGCCTCCCTGGGCCCTGCATCTTGGAGAGATCCCTTAGGGCTCCGGCAGCCAGGTCGGCAGGGACAGAGGGTCCCCCTGGAGAGAACCCCAGAGGAACAGCGGTGTTTATAGACAGGACTCCCCGTCATCACTGTCGGTAGCACTCAGGGAACAGTGGTAGTACTTCACCTGATTCTTTCCAAGAGAGTTCTGTCTTCCTCCTGCCAGATAGGGCAGAAATCCACACTGGGAGCCTGACATGACCCGACATGTGAGGCCTTCCGCTCTCTGGATGAATTCCCCAGGTGCCGTCCTTCTGTCTCTCCACGCCCGGTATTTCCCCATCTTGTCCTGCGCATCCCTCGTCCTGGCTCTGAGTCCTGAGAAGTGAGACAGCAGATTTTTTTTTTGACCAGCTTTCCCACTGAGAGCTCTGAAGGCTGTCTGTCGTGCAGGCGTACAATCCAGAAGCTGCTGCCCAAACGATAATGCAAATTGGAAGGTGAGGGTGTGGCCGGTTTTCTGACTCTCCAATCTCCTTGAAAAAGGATGTACTGGTGTTCCTGAGACTTGAAGACTCTTGTTTGATTTGCACTTTCATTCCTTTACCTCTGGTTCTGGTTTCCTCTTTGCGGGGGCTTCATGCTTTTCAAATATTTGTTAAATGAGCCCTTATCTAGGACCTTAGAGAGCAACCACATAGGTGTGCACTTGAAAGCGCCAAAGGTGGGGGATGGCACCTGGGCGGCTCGGTCCATGAAGCGTCCGACTCTTGGTTTCAGCTCAGGTCATGATCTCTGGGTCATGAGATTGAACCCCATGTTGGGCTCCCTGCTCAGGGAGGAGAGTCTACTTGGGATTCTCTTCCTCTGCCCCTTTTCTCTCTCAAGTAAATAATAAATCTTTAAAAGAAGGAAAAGGACAGGGAGAACAGAGAGCAAGTTCTGAAAATGTCTTTGAGATCCAACACCAGATAAGCTTTGCCTCCTCTGGTGTCCATATTCACCCCTAGTTCCCAAGCTGGTTTCACTCAAGTGAGATCCAGAGCTTTTGTTAGGGAGAAAGCAAGAAGTTTTAAAGGAGACTCCTGGCTCTCCTCGGCTCCCTTGCAAAAGACATTGATGCCTGTTTTTATTTTTTTATTTTTTTTAAATATTTTATTTGTTTATTTGATAGAGATCACAAGTAGGCAGAGAGGCAGAGAGAGAGAGAGAGAGAGAGAAGCAGGCTCTCTGCTCAGCAGAGAGCCCAATGCGGGACTTGATCCCAGGACCCTGGGATCATGACCTGAGCCGAAGGCAGAGGCTTAACCCACTGAGCCACCCAGGCGCCCCTTGGTGCCTCTTTTTAAAAACAATTACAACTACATACTTCTAAAAACTATTACTCTCCCCACCATCACACTTCTCCTTCCTCCCTCCCATTCCGGACTGTTTTCCCTTAGTAGTTGTTGGGTTACTGGGCAAACGTGTGTTGGCTGTGTACATTGTCTTAAATGAAATGAGTATGTGGCAGATGTGAGAAGGGACCCCTTGCCATCCCCTCCCAGCGGGGTGTCAGGGCCATCCTGCCGTGGCCCCACATGTGTACCGTCTGCTGCTCTGGTGGGGGTTGGGGTTCTGCAGAGAATGTGCCAGAATGTCACATCATGAGACTGACTTCTTTAGCTTGTTCTGCTTCATCTCGCTTCTCTAAAATAATGATGTCTCGTGTTTGACCACACTTTTAAAACCTTTTTTTTTCTTTTTACTTACTGAATAGTGCATGTTCATTATAGAAAATTTAGAAAAATCACATAAGCAATAAGAGAAGAAACAAATATTACTCCTAAGAGATCACCACCATTGATATTTTGGTGTGCAAATTGTATAATACAAATGTTTTTCATATTGAATATCTTACCCAAGCCTTGCTTCTTCCATTCAGGACGGCATGTGGATACTAATCCCGTCTCACAGTTGGGAAAACGGGAGCACAGAGAGGTTAGAAGGTCACCCAGAGGTACACAGCATATTAGAGACCAAGCTGGGAGTACACTTGTCATATAGGCCTGAATTAACACTCTACTCGCCTCCCCTCCCCTGTATCTGCACCTCCAGACAGAAAGGAGTCATGCTGGGGGTCTGGATTTCAGCAGGACTGGGGCAGTCATTGTAATTTGTCCAGTTGCCTTATCCAGAGGTTAATGAACAGCACCTAGAGGAAAGCATCTCATGAAACTTTGGCGCCTTACTGACGTAGGAGAAAAGATAGGTTTAAAGTATTACCACTCCAACATTCTAGCTTCTTCTTGACCATTGGAGGTTTTAGGAGCCACACAATAGGAGGGCATGATAAATGAAGGAGGAGGAGGGTCAGGACGGTCCCGTGACAATTGCTTCGGTAACTGAGGTCTCATCTGGACAGGATGGCTTGAGGGGAGGGAGAGGTGCAGGTCAGGACTTGGTGACCAGAGATCAGGAAATGGACCGGACCAGAAGTGGAGGTTTGTTGGAGGATGGATTCACCTGCCAGGTTGCAGGAGCCTTTTTAGCATGAGAGGGGCTCAGGATTGGGGGTGAGGAGCAGTCCTGTGGAGAGGCTGAGAGCTCCCACCCTGAAGGCAGACTGGCTCATGGCTCCGCGTCCTGATCCTGGCTCCGTTGGGCATGGAAATTACTTCACCCTTCCCTGCTCTGTCTTGTCATCGGTAAATGGGAATGATAATAGTACCTGCTTCCTAGTTCCCACTTGCGAAGCCCCAAGGAGTCACTAATGTAAGGAGCTTACAGTAATGCCTGGCATGTAGAAACACTTTGTATGGTGCACTTAACGCAGAAGTTGGATAGGCCCCACATGAGAGCTGCGGGAGGTTCTCCGTGCTGTGGTTTGGCTATGACCTCCTTCCCCAGCCTTCTCTGGTCCCTGCCACTCTCTCTGCTTGTGTTTCTCTCCATCCACCCCCTTCCTGGGCCTAACACCCTGCATTTCCCCAACCTAGAACAACCAGCCCTCAGTCTATAGTTAAAAAGCAGTCTCCCCCCTCCTTGATTTTGTTTTCTTCTCTGAATTCTATGTTTTCTTGAGCATGTTTTACCTTTAAAATCATTTCTTAGTGGTCTTAACCCAGCTCTCCTTAGCCTTGAACCCTCTCTGAGGCCTCCAACAGAAACCGTTTCTTCTTTCTCTGGACTTAGCCACTCTCCCCCACCCCCTTCCCCATCTGTGTGCAGCTTTCCCTGAGGTTGTGGTAGAAAAGGCCTACCTTCCTCCATGATTGGAGTGTAAACACTGGAGGATTTGTCACCACATCCCCACCCCTGCCCTGAGAGGAGCCAAGGCCTATGAGTGACCTGAGCCATTTTCCAGTGACCACTACCCATGGGGTCTGCTCAGTGAGAGGATTTTAGAATCAACAGGAGGTAGGAGATAGATGCTCCAATACTCACTCCTCAGGGGGAAAATTAAGCCAAGTAAAATGAACCACTGCCTTCCAAGGTCACCTGACAGATTAGCAAAAGAGCTGGCCTGGACCACAATGAGGTACCCTCAGCCTGCTGATTCTGGACTCCCTATCTTCCCCTACACTGCATTTCTAGTTCGTTGTGGTCCTGATGAGCTCCTCTCTTAACTGGAAGGGTCTGGAAAGCAGGCTCAGATACCCCTGGAAAACTGAAACTGAGACCAGATCTCTGCAAGGCTGTTTCAGGCCCAGCCATGAATGGAAATCTTTTTTTCAATTATAAAAAGTTATTCATTCATTCAGTACATATTTATTGAGCAGTTACTATCAGCCAGTCATGGCTGTAAGACTTGAAGATCAGTGTGATTCTAACAGGTGAAAATTTTTGCCTTGTGGGGTTTATATTCTTTTGGGTAAAGACAATCAGTAAACAAAAGTCTTTAGAAATACTTACATATATGGGGGCGCCTGGGTGGCTCAGTGAGTTAAAGCCCCTGTCTTTGGCTCAAGTCATGATCCCAGGGTTTTGGGATCGAGCCCCGTATTGGGCTCTCTGCTCTGTGGGGAGCCTGCTTCCTCCCCTTTCTCTGCCTGCCTCTCTGCCCATTTGTGATCGCTGTCTGTCAAATAAATAAATAAAATCTTTAAAAAAATTAAAAAAAAAACCTTACATATATGTATATGTATGTATATACATATATAAGGGTGTACTCACCCCATTCCAGATAGTGGTGAGAGCTGTGGAGAAGACTGAAGCAGGAAGAGAAATGGAAGTACCTGAGGGTGGGCTGGGATGGTTTTAAACTGAGTGGTCAGGTGTCACTTCGGGCAGAGGGCAGACAGAGCCAAAGAAAGAGGCAGGCCACTCCAGGTTAGCACCGGACAGTTTGAATAAGGGAAGGGAGCTTGCTTGCAGGGCTTATCTGTGTGGCAACAAAACAAATGGATCCGCACCCCACCCACCAGATCTTACCAGGAGACTTTAACTATAGTCAGTCATGTACACCATGCAGGTGTTTTCAATAACACATCCCTATCTCAAGACTGTGTCCTTGGAACAGCCTCTGGGGAGCAGGAGAGGCAAACAGAACCCGCATTCCAAAGACGAGGAAGGGGGTGAGGAGCTTTCAGTCACCTGGGTCTGGCTCATGGGTCCATTGCTGGGTTGACTTTCACCTGGGAGCAAAACCCTGAGGAAGTATATTTCAGCTGGAGGGAATAGCCGCAGAGACACTGCAGGAAGTTATCCCTGTTGCATTGAATACCATTGGCAGGGAGGCCATGTGCCTGTGCACAGTATGCCAGGAAGGGAGCCAGAGGGCAGGGCACCCATTCTGGAAGGCCTCACAGGCCACTGTAGAGATGGGCAGGAAGCTCCTGGAGGGATGTGGTCACAGGAAGGACAATATTGGACTTAAAAGGATCATTCTGCTGTGTGGAGAGTAGAGGGCAAAGCCCGAAGGAGAGAAGCCAGTTGGGAGGTTGTTGGAATAATCCAGGCAAGAGAGGATGTTGGCTTGGACCAGGATCATGGCAGTGGAGGTAGTGAGAAGTAATTAGGTTCTGGGTATTTGTTAAAGGCAGAGGCCATAGGATTCGCTGACTCCAACATTTTGGCCTGACCAACTAGAAGGTTGGAGATGACCTTCACTGAGATGGAAAAGACCTTGGAAGAAGGTCAAGGGCTCTGTTCGGATACCACTGGGCATCCATGTGGAGATGTCAGAGAAGCTGGAACTGGAGAACTAAATATGGGAATCATAAACATATTTATTGAAGGTATTGAAAGCTACGAGCCAGCTTCAGGTCACGTAGGGAGCGAGTGTAGCTGGAAAATGAAAGAGACCTTCAGACTGGGAGTTGACTGGGAGCAGCAAAAGAGATTGTGTGGGAGCAGCCAGCAAGCCTAAGAGCCAAGTAAAAAAAGGTGTAAGGAGGGAGGATCCAGCAGTGGTATCGCATATTGTGATGGGTTAAGTGTAAGGTGAAGATAATACGTGTTTGGTATATCGAGTTCAAAAAGTACAGCCACATAAAAACAGTAAATCACTTTCCATCTATGCATACGAGGAAACTTGCCTCCATTCTTTCTCTAGTCATTTTTATGGGAATCCTGCTGTCTGTGTAGTTCTGTATTTTATTATTTTTCACTTTAAGTTATTAAATATTGTACAGAAGTGTAAGTTTCATAGCTGGGTGGTACTCCATTTGTCAGGGAATGCCTAATTTATGCAACCCTTCCTCTGTTGGGCATCGAGTCATTTCTGTTCTTTTTCATTATAATATTTCTCCTTATTATAAAAAGTTATTTCATTATTATAAATAACACTGCACCGAATAGCCCAGTGCATTTTCCTATGAGGGGAATTACAGAGTCAAAGGACATGAACACTGTTAAAGATGAAGCTTGAACTTGGGTGCCGCAGTTTCTCCCTGTTCTTAGCTATAGGGTTCTTTCCTGTCTCCCCTCCCCTTGGAGAGGTTCAGAAGTGACTCAGGCCTGCCAACCCCCATTTTGACCTCCCCCTTCCAACTGTGAGGCCCGTATCTCCTGGGCTGGGCTGAGTTTCGTTCCCTCTCACTAGACCTGGCACCGCCTCCATGTGCTGTGCACCCTCCCCCCCCCCGCCCGTCACCACCAGCCTCTGTTCCCTCACCCAGTTTGTTCACGTGGCCAGCAGGAATTAGAGCTTCCTTTGGAGGGTCATCATGGTGTTAAAGTGAAATAATCCATTCTAGTGCTCAACACACATTAGTCCTGTCTGCCGCCCTCCCACAGGGTTGATTAAACGGGATTGTGTACACGAAGGCGTTCTGTGAACTTTAAAGAGCTGGCTGGTGTCCCGGTCTTTGTTGTTTAAAAAGAAAAGGGTATGTGTAGTGACCTCTGGCCCCTGCCTTGTAACCACATAGCTCCCAGAGCAGGGCCGCTGGTCCACAGTTCAGTGTGCGGGGCACAAGAGCTATGTGTTGGGAGTCTGGGGGGCTTGGATGGAGTGGTCAGGCCCAGGAACGTGGCCCCTTGTGGCAGTCAGCCTCATAGCAAGTGCCACGTCTGCTCCCTTGATCCACGTGTATGTTTGTCACAGCTGGGAATCAGTAAGACCAGGACAGTGCGAGGGGGCTGGAGTGAAGGACGTTGAAGCCCAAAGGGACCTTGGAGGTCATCTAAGCCCACACTGATGTTTTACTCGGAAGGCACCGATGGGGCAGCTGGAGAGGCATGCAGCTCGATGCAAGAGCCTCACCCCTCTACTCTGTCGAGCTGATCTTCCCGGGAATGCATAGGCAGCTGTGTCCTATGCCCTGCCTTCCAGGGCTCTGGGAGACAGCCTTCTCCTTCCCATTGGTGGCCCAGCTAGGTTTGCTGTTACCCTGGCTTTTCAGAACCCGACTGAAACCGTCTCCAGCCTGCCCTCCACAGCAGCCAGAGAAGCTCGTGTTTAAATGCAGCTCGGATGCTGCCCATGCCCATCCTCTTCAGAGCCCTCCTAGGCGCTCTGCTGCTCTTTGGATAAACACCCACATCCTCAGCTTGCCCTTTGAAGCCCCAGGTGATCTTCAGCCCCTGCTAGATCAGCCTTCCTGTGCTCTCAGAGGGGCCCTGCCATCCTCCTCTCTCGGTGGGGCCTTATCACATCTCTCTTCCCCTCTGCCCCAGGACCCTGCAGGCCTACTTCGCAGTCAGGGGCGTCTGCTGAGCACCCACACTAGGCTACCACGCTCTGAGTGTGACCCTGCTATGCTTGGCCTTTGTCCTTCGGAGCACTGGTCTTCATTCCTAGTTACATATTTATGTTGGTTACTTGCCTGATGTAGCCCGGTGCATGATAGTAGGTACTAAACAAATATTTGTTGAATGAGTGAATGAAAGCAGCTGGCAGCAGCTGGCAGGGCCCAGAAGAAGAGTGGAGGGGCACTGACAGCACCGCAGCCGTAGCACCTGAGGTCCTCAGATGAAACGTTCTGGAAAAGTCCACTGATGTGGCCCCCTGCCTGCTGGCACAACCACCCTTACCTCAGGAGGCTTCTCTGAGCAGTGATGCATCCTCCTTTCTCCCTCGGGCTTCCAGGAGGAGAGATCTGGGTCTTTTCTGGGCAGGCCTTTCTCTTACCTCATCAGTATCTCAGCGTTTGATTCAGCTTTCTTTGTTCACCACACTTCTTTAAACATCTCCCCCACCCCCATCATTAAAGTAACCTATGCTCTTGGTGAAGAAATTGGAGAACACAAGACAAATATAAGAAAAAAAGAATCACCCCTAGCTGGACCCCTCAGAGAAAAGTACCATTCACAGTTTGGGCCATATCTTTCCAGTTTTGTTTCTTTTGCCTTTTGTACATGTTTCGACATCACTGAGATTCTATTGTCTATAAAAACTATAGGGTTTTTTTTTTAAGATTTTATCTATTTGAGAGAGAGAATTAATGAGAGAGCACAACTGAGGGGAAGAAGAGGGAGAAGCGGACTTCCCTACCAAGAAAGGAGCCCAACACGGGGCTTGATCCCAGGACCCCAGGATCATGACCTGAGCCAAAGCAGATTCTTAACTGACCAAGCCACCCAGGTGCCCCCAAACTGGAGATTTCTGATATGTCCTTGGTCTTCAATAGCTCCAGCCCAAGACAGTCAGGGCAGTGCTCAGCACCTTAACCCTTACAGCGGGAAAGGTGATGGCTGGGCGTCCGGGTCTCCCAGCATACTCAGGCAGGGCGGATCCCGGATGAAGAGCTTTCCCCCCCCCCCACCCCCCTCTCTTCTCTGCCACACTCTGTAACTGCCTGAGGTGGCTTTTCTTTCTAGCTAGCTCCACTCTGCAGGGCTTAGGGGCCTGACTCTTACTGGAAAAATTACATAATGTGAGGGGCAAGGGTGGCCTCCTGCCTGTCTCTTCTCTGGTTTCTGATCTCTCTGAATAAAACCAGCCCCCACCCCACACTACTTCTGGGGGGTTGGCTTCAGGTGGCCTGCCAGCTGTTCATTGCCACACAGGCCTCTCCTTATGCCCTGAAAGGAGTGGGGTGACCTGGATTGGCAAATGGGGAGCAAAGAGCCCCGTGGAGTTGCTGGCCTGGAAAACCAGGGCACTGGGTCAGTACCTGGATTAATGATTGATTGGAAAGCTTGGGACAGAGTTAAGCAGGCCCATTCTTCCATGGCCTCTCTCACTGCCGATCCTGAAAGCACTTGCCAGGGAAATGGGGCAACCTCTGCCCTTGATCCTGAGACTGCTGACCCTCATCCTCCTGGAGTGGCGTGAGGGGGGAAAGGGCAGCAACTGGGTCATCTACATTGGGGAGAGGGAGCACACGAAGTAGAGGAAGGTTTGGGCCCAGCTCTCTGAAGGAGAGGCACATGTCTAGAGTAGGGTACTCCCTGTCAGTTCTCTTCTACACAGCTGATTGTAGGGCAGGGGATTGGGAAGTTCTGGATCTGCTTAGGTCCCTGGAGTAGGGACATTTCCCTATACCTAATGGGACTATTCCTAATATTCCTAATGGGGCTAGCACATTTCTAGATCTGCAGTGTCACTTGCTCCCTATCATCCCTTAAGATGAGCCAACCATGACGATCGTGGCCACAGCCACCTTCCCTGTTTGTCGGACATACACTGTATACTCAGCACTGTTCAGCCCTAATCCTCCTGACATCTGTTCAGCTTGGGGAATAGCATCCCAAATGTTGGGCTGAGGAGCTCTGAAGAGTTAGTATCTTCCCCGAGTCCCAGAGAGGGTGGAGCAGAGCCAAGATCTGAATCCAGACTGGACGCAGAAGCACCTGGAATTAACTTCTATGGAGTATTGCATCTTGGGGAGGTAATACACGGAAACTGGTACCATGGCAATGCCAAGTAGGACTGAAAATACTATGCCTAAGGTTAACATCTGTGAGTTCATCCAGCAAGTGTGTGCAGAGCACCCACTAAATGCCAGGCCCTATGCCAGGTACTGGGGGCCTAACTCAGCAAGACAGAGGGCATTTTCTGGGAAACTGGTAACAGCATGGTGAGGCCAGACCAGCTGCCTGACATTGCACTTTGCTGCAGTGATCACAGATCTGGAGGGCCCGACCCAGGTTTGCCGTAAGAAGGAACAGAATGAGGCTGGTCGGCGAGCGTTTCCTCCTCAGGAAGGGGGTGCAGGAGAGCCCACTCTTGAAGGAAAGGAGTCGAGGGGGCAACATTCAAGGCTGAGGCCAGTACGAGCCTGTAGGGTCAGAGAGTGGTGCTGGCACACACGGTGAGTGGGATGCCTGGAGAAGGAGCCAGGGACCAGAGCCTGTGGCTGTCTTTAGCCCATAGCAGTCATTTTCTGGCAGGGAGTATCCAGAAGGACTTTGACCCGGGATATTCTTGACAGATAAACAGTTGGGGATTGGCAGCTAGACAAAGAATTCAACAATGATAGCTCCAGACCGAGGCTAAGAGCAGCTTCTAGATCCAGCAGGGCAGTGACATACCATCTTCTGGACATACCAGTCTTACCTGGCACCACTTGCAAGGCCCATAGTGCAGTGATTAACACCTCAAACAACCTGCCTGGACTCCAGTCCTGCTGTTCCAGTTACTGTGACCTTACTCCGATTTCTGTGTGACCTTGAGCCAGTTACTTTCCCTCTCTGTGAGCAAATTCCTCATCAGTTAAATGGATGTAGTAATAGTACTCAACTGTTAGTGTTGTTGGGAGGATTATATGTCCGGACACACATAGCCTGGGATATAGTAAGCCCCGGGAGAAGGGAAGCCAGTACCACTGGGATGGAAGTGGTGAGCTGGAGGCTTAGAGCTGTGACCCAGCTTGGGCTCTGGTGCAGGGAGAAGCCTATCAGCCTGTACCACAGCTCTGAGAGAGGAGTGGGGCTCCAGCACCCTGCCTGACCCCAGTCCGAGCAGGCAGCCTGCCGGTGGGTGGCAGGAGCACTCCGCCTCCTGAGGATGTCTAGACTTTGGGGGATGGATTAGGGCCCCAGGCGGCTTTGTTGCTTGGACACCAGACCAGGCCTCTGTACAGCTCTGGGTCATTTGGACTAAGCTCCTGATTATCTCTGCCCATGAACTAGACCTGCCTGATGGCAAGTGGATGGAGTGTGCACCTCCCTCTTGCCTTCCCTCCCAAAAGGCCTGGCATTCTTCTTGGGGGAAAAGAGTGGGTATTGGAGGGGTAGCTCGGTCAATTAGGCATCCAGTTCTTGGTTTCAGCTCAGGTCATGATCTCACTCATGGGATCGAGCCCCACGTTGGGCTTCATGCTCAGCATGAAGTCTGCTTGAGAATCTCACCCTCTTCCCCAACTCCTCCCCCTGCTCACACACACACACTCTCACACACTCTCTCTCTCTCTCTGAAATAACTAAGCTTAAAAAAAAAAAAAAAAAAAAGTGGGTACCAGATTGGGAGCACTGGGTTTGCTTGCACTGCTGGCTTGTGTGAGCATGAATACAAACAACACACATGTGTACGTGCCAGAATCAGGGTGGGAGGGCATTTGGTTTACAATAAATTCTTTCGCCAGAGACTCCATTTTGTGTCTGAGGGCGGCAGAACAGCACCTCCTCATTCTGGCTTCAGGACCCTTGTCCTATCTGATGACAGCACCAACCTCGTAAGTGAGCTGACACTGGGACACAATCAGGGGTTTCTGGCTCTGGGCCATTAATGGGGGGTCGCAGCAGGAAAGCCCTGGGCTTCCCAGCCACACCGAAGTTAGACCTGGTGCCTGCATGTGCTCCTTCAGTGCTAGGGCTGCAGAAAGGAAGGGAAATAAGGTCCACTGTAGGAATAGTGGTAGTGGGGTGGCAGCCCCCTGAGGAATGGCCAGCCTGCGGGCCTAGGCCCAGTTGGGTCAGGAGAGGGCCCCGGGATCAGAGTAACCCCTGACCAGGCAAGCTGAGAACAGCAGTGGCAGTGGGGCGGCCTTGGCTGCGGGCAGATGGAATAGCCGAGGCTGTGTGAAAATGTGGTTTCTGGCAAAAAGCAAGGATGGGCTACAGCACAGCGGTTCCATCTAAATATGAAACAGCCCAAGGGATGTGCGTGGGTTTAGAACAACCAGACTACTGTTCCCCTCCCCCTCCTGCTGGTCACAGTCAGAAGGGACAGCTCCAGTCAGGGGAGGAGCATCCGCCTAGAATCCAGGGCCCCTGGCCCCAAATCCAAAACTCTAGCCAGAGCCCAGATCCACATCTGGTTCAAGAGGCATTCGTTTGCACCCCCTGAAACTGATAACAGTTCCCCCAGTCACGTGACAACCTTCTGCGGGTGGCAGAAGCAGAAGATGAGGCTCAAGGTGGCCCACTGCCCGCGGTTCTTCGGAAGTCTGGCCAGGCTCAGACCCCATGATGTCTGAGACCCTGTGGTCTTCTGCTTTATCCTTGGCATGTTCTCTGAGAGACTGGCTCCACAAGCCTGAGCTTTCTGTCACTTCCCTCCCCAGAGGAGCACACAAGGTTCGACTGCCAGAGCTTGGGAGAATGGAGCAGAGCCTCTTTTCCATGCACCAAACATGGCATGTAGTGGGTGCTCAGTCAGCTCCCACCCCCTGCTTCCAGGACTCAGGACTGACTGTGAACTCTTTCCCATCTCCCCAGAGTCACTCAGAGGATCAGAGGGTGTGAGGGAATGAGCGAGAAAAGGTTTTATCAAGTTATCTATATGAGGCTGTGTTGTAGCTTTCCCTCCTCTGTTTTCAGCTGCTAAGGGGGACCCCAAATCTTCATGTCCTTCCTCCCCAGTTCTCATCACCACAGTCTGGTGTGCATTTCCCTGTGTCCACTGACAGCCAAGCTTCACATAGCCAGAAACAGTCTGTTCTCTGCCTCACGCCACTTACCCTGTGGTCATTGCCACCACTGTGCTTGCAGCTCGTGGGAGTCACATCTGAGCCTTCTTCTGTTAGCATACTGCCCCCTCTTCAGTCCTGTGGAGTAGGACAAATCAGTGTCCCTGGTCCTTGTTACTCAGAGAATTACTTGTGTTTTTGGAGCAGTTTACTACGTGCCACCATCTCCACTGACTGCTCCCGGTGATCATGGCCAAGGTCCTTTTCCCAGTGTTGGCGCCAGCCCCCTCTTAGGACCCCATTCTCCTCTTTAGCTCAGTGTCTGATACCGCGTTGTTTCTGTTAGGGTTGTGCCTGCAGCTGAAATCTGGCAAACGGGGCTTGTGAAACGGGCGTTTCCTTGTCTCCCGCAGCAGGGAGTCCAGAGACAGGCATTCCAGGGCTAGGGGAGCAGTGGCCTGGGATCCCTTCTCTCCTCCCGGCCCACCTCTTAACCTATCTGCTGCTGCTCCAGCTCCAGAGCCAGTATTCCTAGCCCAGGGCGGGAAAAGGGGAAGGTAGACATTGGTCTCTGCTGATCAGGGAAAAACCTATTTTCAGAAGGCCCTCCCAGTAGATTTCTGTTTATCTGTTGGTCAGCATTGTCTCACATGAACACAGTAGCTGCAGGGGAGCTTGGGAAATGGAGTGTTTGACTAAGCATGTGCCTGATCCAAAAAATTGGGCCTCAGTAAGGAAGAGGGGGGAATGGCGTTGGGCAAACAACAAGAAGGCTGTCCCTTGTAATCAGAGCCACATGTATTCAGGGACCGCCATGCTCCAGGTCTAATTTGATGACCAGTGATTGATCCTTGAGGAACTGATTTATGCTAAACAGACTCAGATTCTTGCAGGAGGGAACACCTCACACAGTGGGCATGAGCAAAACAGCAGGAAATAGCCAGAATCGTGGGTGTCAGTGGCTAGCACTTGTCCAGGTAAAGGGGAGGCCACTGCTCAGCTCCCAGGGTGGTGTCGGCACCATGCGGGTACCCAGTGGCTAGGTCTGCCCAATTTTCAAGAGAAGCCAGAAAGCCAGGAGGGTTTTTTTTGTTTTGTTTTTTGTTTTTATTTTAAATATTTTTATTTATTTGTTTGACAGGCAGAGATTACAAGTAGGCAGAGAGGCAGGCAGAGAGAGGAAGAAGCAGGCTCCCCGCTGAGCAGAGAGCCCGATGTGGGGCTCGATCCCAGGACCCTGGGATCATGACCCGAGTCAAAAGCAGAGACTTTAACCCACTGAGCCACCCAGGCGCCCCAAGCCAGGAGCTTTTAAGCTTTTAAAAAAAAATTCTATTTTGAAAAAACTGGAGAGTTACAGAAATCTCACAGAGATCACACAGAGTTCCCATGTGCCCTTCATCCAGCTTCCCCTAATGTGAACATCGTAGAAAAATGCCAGACACTTACCCATCCTAAGAAATGAACATGGCTTCAGCGCTACAAACTAAGAGGGTTTTAAATTCAGTCCTACCAGTTCTGCTACCACTGTCCTCTTTCTGTTCTAGGATCCAATCTGCCTTACGTCACATTGAGTTTCTGTGTCTCCATAGTGTCCCATCTGTGACACTTTCGCAGTCAGAAAGCTAGAGTTTTACATGACTTCTAAGTTTTCCTGTTCTACTGTAGTAATTTGGCAACCACACATGCTATTTATGGTATTATAGTGGTTACCTCAGACGTTTTTCCATCTGTATTTGCCCGAGCACTTCCAGCTGTCTCCCTCTCCTCTTCTACATTATCATTTGTAGATTTTGCCTCTTTATTCCAGTTTAAATGCTTTTCAGAACAGATAACATGCCTGTAGTTCAGAGTTTAAAAGGCACAAAAGGTACTATGAAAAGACCTCTCTCCCGCTAGCGACCCAGAGGCGACCAGTATTCCCAATTCTTCTGGGGCCTTCCTGCCTTACACACACTCACACACATGCAAGCAAACGAAAACTTTGGTTTATCTTTTTTGCATGAGGTGTAGCTCTTCAATTCCTTCTGCAAGTTCCTCTATTCCCTTTTTAATATGTGGATGGAGATATAAAGATACTTCCTTTCTGGTCCATAAACATCATGATTCTTGTTTGTGGCTGCATAGAATTTCTGTCCCCATGTCCTAATTTGTTTACTAAGCCCCCTGATTATAGACATTTGGTGTGTCCCTTGCCTCTTACTAGTCCGATATTACTGTAATGGATAACCGTGTACTAACGAAAAGTTCTGTTATTTTGCTAAAGTGGAAACACAGCTGTAGCATAAAGCCCAGAAGTGGCATTTCTGGGTAATAGGGAATGTGCACCTGTAATTTAGATAAATGTAAGCAAGTTACCCTCTTCAGAGGTCATGCCAGCCTACCTCTCCATGAGATTATGTTTCCCCACGTGTTTAGCAACATGTTAGCGTTTGTTTTAATCTGATCTTAAAAAGTGTATTTGAGTATTATGTATTTCTTTTTTTTATGAGTGATGCTCAGCTTTTCAAATGGGTACCTTTTTTGTATACATGTTATATATCTCAGGCCCATTTATCTGTGAGGTTGCTGGCCTCTTGTTTATAGGAAATGTTTTAGAGAAATTAGCCCCTTGATGAGAGTTGCAGATATTTTTCCCAGTTTATTATCTTTTTTTGTTATGATTTTTTCTACCATGTTGAAAGTTTATATATGTGTGTGTGTATATTTGTACATATATATAATTTTTTAAAGTAGTCTCTGTGTCCACCATGGGGCTTGAACCCATGATCCTGAGATCTAGAATTCCATGCTCCATGGACTGAGAGAGCGAGGTGTCCAATAATGCATATATTTTGGGTGGGTTTTTTTTTTAAGATTTTATTTATTTATTTGACAGAGATCACAAGTAGGCAGAGAAGCAGTCAGAGAGGGAAGGGGAAGCAGGCTCCCCGCTGAGCTGAGAGCCAGATGTGGGGCTTGATCCCAGGACCCTGAGATCATGACCCAAGCTGAAGGCAGAGGCTTAACCCCCTGAGCCAGCCAGGAACCCCTATATTTTTGTTTTAACTTTAAAAAAATTTTTTTTATTTACTGGGACCTCATCTTGATAGAAGATTTGAGGTAGAGATCCATCTTAATTTTTCCAGATGGCTACTCTGTTGCCCCATTACCATTTATTGGAGAACCCATTTGTTCTCTTTGATGTGAAGTACTGTCTTTATAACATATTAACATTCTGTATGTGTTAGCATCTATTTATGGACTCTGTATTCTCTTTCATTGATTGTCTATTCATGTGCCAGTGTGACACTGTTTTAATTATCATGGCTTTGCTATCCTTCTTTTTATTCTTCTCCAACTAATTCTGTGTTGTTTGCCAAAGTGCCCCCACCCAGCCTCTTTGCTTTCTGCAAGTCCCATCTTGTACTCTCAGTGGACAACTTTCCCTCCTACTTTATTAACTCAAAGACTGAGGCCATCCCATCCAGTATGAGCTTTAACAACCTCCTCCCCAGTTGCTATGATACTTCTTGGTATATTCTTCCTCCTGTGCCCTTGAATTAGTCCCCTCCCATTAGTCATTATGTCCCAGCTACCCGGACTTGAATCTTCAGATGGTCTTTCTCTGCAGGCCTCTCCTCTACCCATGGCTTACTCGAGTCTCCTCTAGTCCAAAAATCTTCTTCCTGATTTTGCCACTTTCTTGAGCCAGTACATTTATTTCCTTGACATATTTACCAAAAACCGAGCCTCCATTTGCCATACTACCTCCCTCCCTCCCGCTTATTCTCCAGAGTCCCAGTTTCCATCCTAACCACTTGACTGAAACTTGCCTCACAAGGTCACTGATGACCTGGCGGTCACTGAACCCAGGGATCATGTGTCAGTTTATCAGCCTTCAACTCTGCAGCTTTTGACACAGTTGAGCTCGCCCCCGTGAAACAGCCCTTCCCATGACTCCAAATTGGTTGTCCCATGTCTGTCCTGCGCCTGGCCAGTGCTCTGTTGGCTCTGGTGCCTATGCCCCTGACGTCCCTTGACACATTGTTTTTCCTTTGGTGAACTGAATCCCTTCCCATGACCATCAGTCAGATCAACGAGGATGCCCGGCACATCTCCACATTCCCAATTTCTCAGCTCTTAGACTCTACGGCCAAATTTCCAAACTCCCTTCCACAGACAAACTGGAAGAGGTTGTTGTCCTTCCAAACAAGGGAAAATGAAAGCCTCCTGGAAAGGATTGCTGGGAGAGGGAAGATTTACTGTCTGTTGGAAGTGGCGTTGCTGTGGAGCAGTGGTTCTCAAGCTTGGCTGCATGTGACAATCACCAGGAGAATTAAAAACAAAGATCCCAAGTGCTCAGGCAGCTCCCCCAGACCATTTGATGAGAATCTCTAGGGATAAGCCCAGACATCTCTATTTTGAAAAACTCCCCACTAGTTGCAGTGTCCGTCCAAGTGTGCAAGTGTGGAGCAGCGTGGGAGAGGGAAGAGTCTCCATTGACCCCTGACTTCTGGGTTTGCTAAGTGGGTAGATGGGCAATGCAGATCACTAAAGTAGGTATTACCAGAGGAAGGGTGGGTTTGAGGGCAGATGGTGGGTTCTGTTTGAATAGGTTGAGCTCAAGCTGCCTCTGGCACATCTAGAAAGCCCACAGATGCTTAGATTTCCCTAAAGCAGGTCTTGAATGCTCTCAATCCTCCCCCAGCCTGCACTGCCTTGGGATAGATTCAGTTGCTCACACGTGCCTGGACGCAGCCCACCTTCCCAGCCATCCCTCCAAATCCTCGCTCCCACAGGGCTCGCTCTGTGGCCACTGGGATCCTCACTGCTCCCCGCTGTGCTGCCTCTGAGTCTTTTCTCGTGCTTTTCTCAACACAAGTTCCATGCCATCTCTGGTCAAAATCCACCCCACTCTCAAGGTGTCTCCCTGCTGGTCCCTACCAGCACAACACCTCATGGTCTTACCACCACTGACACGATGGTGGCATTTGTGGGCAATATGTCACTTGCCAAGTCAGAACTGCCTCCTCCATGCAGGAGTCCCCACCCAGGACTCCACCTCAGAAAGATTCCTGGACAGAGCACCTGGCCCCTTACCTGCTGGCTGGGCTGCTGAAGGTCTAGTTGCAAATCTGCCAGCTGCAAGCCTAGCCTAGCACCTAACAGAGCCTTGGGTCTTTTTTCTTCCCCCCACACCCAAACACAGGAAGGATAGGACTTACTTCCTCCAAAGCTTGTGGTGTATGGGGTGCCTGCATGGCTCAGTGGGTTAAGCCTCTGCCTTTGGCTCAGGTCATGACCTCAGGGTCCTGGGATCGAGCCCCACATCGGGCTCTCTGCTCAGCGGGGAGCCTCCCCTCCCCGCACCTGCTGCTCTGCCTACTTGAGATCTGTGTCAAATAAATAAAATCTTAAAAAAAAAAAATTTTGGCATAGGAGAGCCTGAGTGCTGGAGGGGAAGGATGGGGGTTAGGAGGCATGATGTGTGTCAGGATCTCAAGGAGGACTGCAGGGTTGGAAAAAGCCCCTGAAGTCATTCTGATCTAGCACAAAGAGCAGGATGGGGCTGAGGAGGGGAAGAGGTTGCAGGGATGTGTCGCCCTGTCTGGTTCGTGGAGACTGCTCCAACCCCCCAGAGGGCAGGAGGAGAAGGGACACAGGGTACAAGGAGCAGAGCCCGTGGGCTAGAGCTACAGGGAGGAGGCGTGCCTGCCGTGAAGGAGCAGAGCAGGGGATCCCCCTCCATCCTGCCCCCCTGCCAGTGGTAGCCCTCTCACATGCCCTCCTCTCTCACCTTCTCATGCTCTTCCTATCTTCCCCTTGGCCCAGGCTGATGGCAGCTGCCCTGTAGAGGTCCCTCTGCGTTCAGACCCAGATGATGCCAGAGCTATGAGCGGGCCTGCAGGCGTGGCGCCGAGGGGAAATCAGCCATGGAGCAGCTGCCGGGGGAAGCCCCTGAGATCCGGGAAGAGGAGGAGAAAAAGGAAGTGGCAGAGGCAGAAGGAACCCCAGAACTCAATGGAGGACCAGAGCGCTCTCTTCCTTCCAGCAGCTATACAGGTGAGGAGGGGGCAAAAGGGAACATAGGGCAAAGGACACCAAGTGGGCCAAGCAGGAACTCTTGCCCTCTGTAGACAGCATCATGGGGCTCAGAGGGGCAGAGCCGGGCAGACAGGGTTCACAGCTCTGTGCTGGTGCTTCTCGGCAACAGGACTTCAGGCCAGTGCACTTCTTCTTTCTTTGAAACCGACAGCTTGTAGGGGATGTGGACAGGGGCTTTCATGAGAATTCAGTGAGTTAGCATTTGGGATCCGTGTAATCATCTGTATGATTCCCCTGCTGCCGCCCAGGGGACCTGGAGCCAGTCTGCGTTTACCCATGCTGGGAAGATCAGCTGTACCTGTGATCATAACAAACAGTCGCAGCACCCAGCTCCATTGATCTGGTGCTAATGACACACATCATGGAGTGGCCCTGTAATTAGGAGTAAGTGCTAAGCGGCCCGTGTGAATGATTGTAATTAAGATTACTTTTGTGCAGCAAACCAGTTTTCAGCTTCTCTTATCGCACTTGTCGGCTCCCTGGGACCGTGTGCTGTTCTCTCCCCATCTTCATCATCATCGTGCCACCTTCAGGGGCACCCAGAATCCACTCTTTGGCCTCTGGTTTTCCCTGCTGCTGATGCTGCCCCTTCCCTAGCTTCTCTCCTCTCTCCACCTAAGTTCTAGCACATTCAGCTGAGTCTTGCTCCCTTACCCTCTTGGGGAACTCAGGGTCATGAGAGGATGCACTTCCGGCAGGGGACATCCCGATCTGGCCTTGGGTTTCAGCTGCAGGAGATCCCAGACACAGGTGGTGATTGAGGGCAGAGGAGCAGGCCCACCCCACAGGATGGTCTCTGGAGGCCTGTGTCAGAGTTAAGGTAGGGCAAGGCTGCTGAGGTGAGCAGGTTCCTGGCTGGCCTGTAGTTAAAAAAGGCCCAAATCCTGGAGCCCTACTACTTTGAACCTGTAAAACAAGTTCCTGGATTTTGCTGAGCTGCTTCCTCTTCAGGGCACGGGGTGGGTAGGGTAAGGGAAGGCCATGATCCCATCCCTCTGATCCCACTCGCATATCCAGGAATAACCGAAGTGGGCTGGGTGTGATTTCAAGACTCAAGAGAAAGTCTCCCCAAACCCCCACAGTATCCTGTGTGTTGGCTGGTCACTAGGATGAATTTAGAGACCCTATGACTGGGATGAATTTAGAGCCTTTCCCAGAAGAGGAATGGCTCACTGGTGATCAGTCATTCAGTGCTCATAACATGTACTGTTCTGAAATTGAGATGGGCAGGGAGGGTTAGGCAGCAGAGGAGAGACACCAGAGGCTAAGAGTGAGCAAGGTCTGGCACTGAGGAAGAGTGAAAAGGGAAGAGAAGGCCATGGAATTTGTGGCCTTACCACCTGGCCGGGCCCACTCTGTCCCCACATCTGGGGCCAGGCCCACAGAAGTTACCTCCACAGTAATGCCCTGTCCTGGAGTTTCCCTATATCCTTGTGGGGACCCTATCCCCACACGATACCGCTGTTAATGGCAGACCAGAGCGCAGGGCCCGGGTGCACAGATGGGGCAAGGTGGACATGGTGATGGCTTCTCGGGGAGCTTTATCAGTGGGATTTAGGGCACACAGGGAGTTGTCTGGGAAAAAAATTAGCCCAACCTCCCCCCTTGTGGTGCTATATATGATGTGATTTTTAATGGATTCCATTTACCAATAAATTGATGAAGTAGAGCTAGAAAGACTTCCCTGTTCAATAATTGAAACAGGAGGAGGTTGTTTAACACAATCATTATGTGTTAAAGCCATTATATAGGAAAAGTTCCTGCAAATTCTATAAGACAAACAACAGAAAAATAGAAACAGGCAGTTCACCATTGGACAAATACAGATGGCCAGAAAATAAAGTGTTTTTCAATCTACTCATCAAAGAAGATATCTTCAAGATGAGATGTCATTTAGCCTGTCAGATTAACAGAGAGGACTCTTGTGGCCAGAGGCGGAAGACATGGCCCTCCAGCCACCGAGGGTGGAAGGGCAGCTTGGCTATGCAAGGGAACACTTCTTTCATTCCTTTGACCCTGCAGTCCCCCGTCCTAGGAACGTATCCCATGTAAATACTCACTGGGAGCGCACAGAGATTTCCACACTCACTTACTGCAGTGCTGCTCAGAAAAGCAACAAATGGGCAAGCGCCCATCTGTGGGGAATCAGTTATGTAAACTGTGGGAAAAACCGACTGTGGAATGCTGTGTAGTCATTAACAAGGACTGGGTGGGGCTGAATCTACCAGCGGGAGAAAGAGCTCCTGCCAAATGGGGGATCCCATTGCTTAAAAATCTTTTAAGTATCATGGAAGGCACTAGAAGAGTGTACATGCAAAGGGCTGTGCCATTAACTCAGAGGAGTAGGATCATGGCGGAGAGGCTGGGTCACACGGTGGTGCGCGCCATTACATGTTCTTCTCAGGTCTGCAGTACTCTCACCGTTTAAGAAGCAAATGCATCACTTTTCTTTAAAAAGTAAAGTAATTTTGTTTCCCAAAAAAGGCGGGCAGGTGAGGGGCCCTGGGGACACAGCCTCATCCTGTGTCGGGAATCACACAAACCAGGGCAGGGATCTCAAGCCTGTGACCATCAGCAGTAGCTTTCGCTGGTGCCTTCACTTCTCCAGTCTCAGCCTCTACCTTTAAAGTCTGCCCACCTCAAGGGCTGGCCGGGTGAGGTTCTCTACCCTGCCCCATGAGTCTATGACTTGGGCCTCTGGAGTGCCCTCAGGAATTCAGGAGGATGGAACACAGCCTTGATCTTTGAAACTGCAGGAAGTTCCCACAGTTTGCTTCCCTTCTGACCCCTCAGAAGTTCTGCAGCTCTGTCCCGAGCTCAGCACCTGACAGAGAGGCAGGCAGGACAGGCCTCACCATGAGCACTCGGCAACCCGGGAACTCACATGCCCAGGGTCCCCCGGCTGGGTAAGGGTGGGGGCAGCTTTCCCTTCCTGCTTCAGTGATGGGCATCCCATCCACACTCTAGGAAGAGGTCAGGGGTCTTAATGTGGAGCTGGGGCTGAGGAAGACCGAGTGTCCTTCCTCCTGGCCTTGGCACCTCCTCTCTCAGCAGGCACTTAGTGGGTGTCCAGGCAGGGGCTGGCCTTTCAGTGGAGGACAAGACTGCATGCCAGCCCTGAGAAGCCCACTGTGCAAGTAAACAGGACGACAGATGTAAGGAGGCTGCTTAATAACCCAGCTCCAGAGTCCCACAGAACTGGCCCTGCCTTCAGCAGCTAGTTGCCTTTGGGACTCTGCCAGCAAAGTAAATAGTGTTGACCCTCCTGGCCACTATCACAGCTCTGGCAACAGCATACCTCCAGTGATGGAGATGAGATACGCGAGAGAACTCCCCTCCATATAGAAATGATGCAAGCAAGGTCAATAGTGTCTGCTGAACTTGCAATCCAAGATGGTACAACTGATAGTTCACTCCCTGGGTGTTGGGCTTAGTGTTTACGCTGAGTCTAAACATTCCAATAATGGCCTGGTGTCATCCTCAGCAGTGACCTGTCTCGTTGCTTGTCATAGTCATGAATTATTGATTAGTAGTAATGAATAGTATGAGCTCAGCCCCAGGGGTTGGGTGGTTCTAGGTTATTACCAATAGGATGTGTGCACACATAGAGAAAGAGAGAGAGAGTGTGTGTGTGTGTATGTGTGTTTAAGGCCTTGGCTTACACAACTGTGAGGGCTGGCAAGTTGAATTCTGCGGGACAGGCCAGCAGACCATAAACCCCAGGAAAGAGAGAGTTTGTGTGTGTGTGTGTTTAAGGCCTTGGCTCACACAACTGTGAGGGCTGGCAAGTTGAATTCTGTGGGACAAGCCAGCAGACCAGAAACCCCGGGGCAGCTAATGCTGTAGCTTGAGTTTGAAGGCAGTCCAGAGGCAGAATTCCGTCTTTCTTAGGGAGGCCTCTGTCTATTTTCATAAGGCCTTCAACTGATTGGCCCCAGACCTACTTACATTATGGAGAGTAATGATTTCAGTTTTACTCACATCTAAAGAATATCTTCTTTTTTTTTTTTAATTTATTTATTTGACAGACAGAGATCACAAGTAGGCAGAGAGGCAGGCAGAGAGAGAGGAAGGGAAGCAGGCTCCCCGCTGAGCAGAGAGCCCAATGCAGGACTTGATCCCAGGACCCAGAGACCATGACCTGAGCCGAAGGCAGAGGCTTAACCCACTGAGCCACCCAGGCACCTGTGGGTGGCTCAGTTGGTTGAGCAACTGCCTTCGGCTCAGGTCATGATCCTGGAGTCCCAGGATCGAGTCCCGCATCAGGCTCCCAGCTCTGCAGGGAGTCTGCTTCTCCCTCTGACCTTCTCACCTCTCATGCTCTCTCTCACTGTCTCTCTCTTAAATAAATCAGTAAAATCTTAAAAAAAAAAAAAAAAAAAAAAGAATATCTTCACAGCAACATCTAGACTGGTGTTCAACCAAAAACTGGTCATCATGGGTACCATGGCCTGGCCGAGGTGACACATAAAATTAACAATCTGGTCAATGCCACTGTCAGCATGTTACTTAGCCTCATCTATGAGAGGGTCAGAAGACCTTCCTTGAAGGGTTATTTTAAGGTTCCCATGGGATTAATGATATAAAGTATCCAGCAGAATGCCTGGTGCACAGAGGCACACAAAAAAGAGATTATTAGTGTAAACACACAGTCTTTACCAGGAAGTCAGGTTTAGGTTCAAGTCCCAGTCCCAGCAGGTATTAGACAGATGACCTTGGCTGGGTCCCTTAACCTCACCAAACTTCAGTTTCCTTATCTTTTTTTTTTAAAGGTTTATTTATTTATTTATTTGACAGAGAGAGAGAGAGAGATCACAAGTAGGCAGAGAGAGAGTGTGGGAAGCAGGCTTCCTGCAGAGCAGAGAGCCTGATGCAGGACTCGATCCCAGGACGCTGAGATCATGACCTGATCTGAAGGCAGCGGCTTAACCCATTGAGTCACCCAGGCGCCCAGTTTCCTTATCTTTAAATGGTATCAGTCACTATCTTCCAAGGTGATATGGAATGATACTAACAAGCTCTTGGTGGGGCCTGATAAGTGGTGGTTCTTTCCCCCTCGCTTCCTGGGGTAGAGGTAGAGATGGGCCCTCAGGAGATGTTTAGGGGGTCAGGCAAGGTGTGGCTAGAGTGGAAGTTCAGAGGCAGGGCTCAGGGCCCAGATGATGGCCAATGGGTGAGCAAGTACATTTCCTGAGAGCTGAGGAGGAGCCAGGGGAAGGACGTGCTGGCTTGTTGGGAAGAGCAGCTGTACTGGCAGATGGCCCTCAGACTGGTATGGCCCATGTCCCCACCCAGCATACCTGAGAGGCAGCAAGGCAGAGACTTCTGGTAAGGGGGATGGCCTCTCGGAACCCCAGTCTCACACCGGAAGATCATAGGCAAGGCAGTGGGACCTTCAGAACTTGGTCCCCAGAATGGGGAGCATTCTGCCATCATTACTATTGGGTAAGAATCAGGGATAAACCCTTAAGCCAGGTGGTCAGCCAGGAAGAAACAGAACCTTTATCTTTAGAAAACCCACTCCTGGAGCCTGGGTGGCTCAGTCATTAAGAGCCTGCCTTCGGCTCAGGTCATGATCTCAGGGTCCTAGAATCAAGCTCCACATCTGGCTCCCTGCTCAGCTTGGAGCCTGCTTCTCCCCCTCTCTGCTGCATCCGTTCTCTCTCTCTTTCTCTCTGTCAGATAAAGAAAATCTTAATAAAAAAAAGAAGGAAAGAAAACCCACTCTCAAGCACCCATCACTTCCGTATCCCCACTGTACATGCACTCCAGCACAGAGCCTACCCCTGGAGGGTGTGTACACTTCTGCCCACCCCAGCGCCTCACCTCTCCTGCCTCTCTCCGCCTTCTGTGGCAGTTATTTTTATTCTCCAAAATTTATTCCAGACAGGCAGGGAGTGCCCCTGTCCCCCTAACCGGCCACCACCAAGCATCACCAACTGCTTTCAGGTTCTGCAGCCTGTGTCTGCTCACGACCCAGGGCTAGGACAGCCACAGCCCAGTGACCTGATACTCGCTGGGCCCGTTTCCCCACAGTCTGGTTTCTAGCACTTCCTTCTGAGATGTTCACCCCGGGCATCTCCTCAGGATCTGGAGCTCAGGCTGCCCCAGGGGCTGGTGGGGCTGGAGTTTCTGCTTCTTCCAAGGTTCCCAGTGATCCTAGTGCTCCTGAGCCCCGGGCCAGTGGCAGGCCAGGAGACATGAAAGGAGGCTTGGTCTGGTTCTGGGGGCTCTCTGGGCCTCATAAGACATCCCCCCCCACCATTGAATTTCTTTTCTTTCTTTTTTTTTTTTTTTTAAGATTTTATTTATTTATTGGACAGAGATCACAAGTAGGCAGAGAGGCAGGCAGAAAGAGAGAAGGAAGCAGGCTTCCTACTGAGCAGAGAGCCCGATGCGGGGCTCATTCCCAGGATCCTGGGATCATGACCTGAGCTGAAGGCAGAGGCTTTAACCCACTGAGCCACCCAGGCAGCCCCCTTCCCCAGCCCACATTGAATTTTCATGAAGCCGTGGGGGAGGAGGTACAACCCAAGATGAGGACAGGTCACGGTCCCTGCCTGTGTGAGGGGTACACAGCTTGGGGAATGCAGAATTGCAGCTTTCTGCCTAGCACTGTCCTAACTCATGTTGCTTTTCACATGCACTTTCAGGTTCTAGGGCTCTTCTCTGTTGTACCTCTGTTGCTTTTCACCATGGCTCTCAGATAGATGCTCCTGTCATCTCCATCTTACAGAGTAGGAAACTGAGGCCTAGAGGGCAGAGATGGGGGTTGAGCCCAAGACACCTGTTTGAACTCAGTCACATTCTTAACCCTCATGCCTGCTCTTCCCAAGCATCTGGAAGCCAACTTGGAAGTCTCCCAAGGATCTCATCTTTGAGCCCAGAAAAGGGAGCAGTCACCTTTCCCAACAGCCTCTTGCTTGAATGGTGGGTGCTTCCAAGTCCCGAACCACCTGCCTGCCTCTTGGCCTGTGTTGCCCCTGGCCACATCGTACTCCAGCTTTCTCACCTCGTTCTGGCCTTACCTGGTCAAGGGCAGGTCTGGATCCTTCCCTGCACACAGCAGGTGCTCATCAAATGTCTGCTGCATGAAGGGAGAGGGTGGCTTGGCCACGTGCAGTGCAAATGCCCAGATGCCTGCCCAGCCTCTGGGGCCAGGAGGGAGAGCAAGGAGGGCACCACCAAGAGATCGGTGGTTGTGGACAGGACTCATTGCTGGAAGTGAGCTCTGAGATCCAAAGGCGGTGTGATTAGAGATGTCCCCCGTCTAGCAGAGGAGGCAGACGTGTCAGCCACAAAAACGCAGCTGTTTACAAGAAGTGACACAAAGTGAACCTGCACACAGACCACATGGGTTGGAGTAGGAAGTGCCAGAAACCCTCCTGCTCGTCCCGACCAAGGGTTTTCACACATGATCTCATTTTCCCATTTTCCCACGACAGCTCATACTGTGAGTTCTCTTGCCTCTCTTAGGCTGCCTCCAGGCGCAGCAAGGACTGCCCAGCCCCTGCATCCAGTGGGCGCTGAGCGCAGGACCAACCCAGGGAGCTCGAAGTCCACTCACTCCACCAAAGTCATTGCTCCGTGCCTGCTTCCCGTCCTGCAGCAGCACCCGGGGGCAGCATTCCTGCCCAGTGGCCCTTACATTCTGGTGGAGGGCCCCCAGCAGTGAGTGAATGCACACGGACTGTCGTGTGGTGGTAAAGGCTATGCAGAGAACCAGAGGGGCTCTGCCCTCCTGGGCACAGTGCCCAAGAGACAGAGGGAGACCACTCCCCCCCATTTGTGGGCTGAGACGAATGGTTACACCCCTCAGAATGACCGAAGGTTAGGAGTGAAGACCCTAGGAGGGACAGGCCATTTCACCTCTGGCCCCAGCCCTTACCAGCCTGGGAAGGGAGAAGGCTCCCTGGTCCCTGGATGACAGACAGGGGATAATACCAGCCTGGGAAACGTTCAGTCTGGGCTCAGCCCCACAGCGTGAGTCTCCCTGAGGTGCCGGCCCGCTCTGAGCCAATGATTCTCTGGACTGGGGATTTGGCCCCTGACCCTGAGGAGGTTGCTCGGTCATCAGGAAAGAGAGCAGAGAACAGCAGATTCTAGCCAGCGTGGCAGAGGCAGGACAGGCGGCGTGTGGGGTCATGTGGCTGGCCCTGGGCCGGGAGACCGAGGTTCAGGCTGGGCTCATTGCTAAGTGTCCAAGGGAGAGATTCCGAAGAGTATCCCAGAGATTACCGCATCATCTGACAGCATCTACCCGTGATGCTATTGCCTAGTCTAGTACTAGTACTAGGTCTAGTACTTTCCTTGCTTCCACTCATACCACTGGTTCAGACGTCCCATGCACTTAATAGAAAAAAAAACCTGGGGAAATTCAGTTTGCTGCCCAGTTGACCTGACTGATACTGCCTTCTTTCTGCTTGAGCAAGAAGTTTCGTAAGCGTGGCTTTGAGCTTCTTGGGACACCTGGGTGGCTTAATCATTTGCCTTTGGCTCAGGTCATGATCCTGGGATCCTGGGATCGAGCCCCACGTCCAGGTACATGCTCAGCGGGAAGCCTGCTTCTCCCTCTCCTACTCCCCCTGCTTGTGTTTCCCTCTCATTGTGTCTCTCTCTGTCAAATAAATAACTTAAGAATCTTTAAAAAAAAAAAAAAACAGATTGGAACTTCTTGAGAGATGCTTTACAGCATCTCTGGAGCCCACCCAAGAGTCGAATTTCCCGGGAGAGGTGGATAGAGGGTTGGTCTCCCTCACACACATTCCGTACAACCCCACACGGGCCCGACGGTGGAGCCTGTCACACTACAAGAGCTACTTCTCAAGTTGAGTCTAAAGAGATCTTGTCTGCTTCCTCCTCTTGCTCCCTTTCCCCCAAAACACAGTCATCCTCCCCAGTGCACACACATGCACACACACCCCTCTTTCCTGCCCTGTGGTCAGTACAGCCCAGGAAGGCTCTGACTTCCCCCCAATAATGATAGCTGCCATTTCCCAAACACTTCCTATATGGTAGGTCTGGGGAAGAGCCTCATGTTCTCGATGAAGAAACCAACCCTCAGAAAGGTTGACTGCTTGCGTCACTTAGCTTTTAAGTGTCTGAGCTGAGTGAGGGCCGCTTGGGAAATGTGGGCTCTCCCCCACAACCCTCACTGTGCCCCTGTGGGCTCTGGTCACCTCCGCTGGCCCCTGTCCCAGCCAAAGGTGAAGGCATCCCTGTGTCGTGTGTCCGCAGACCTTTCCCGGAGCTCCTCGCCACCCTCCCTCCTGGACCAGCTGCAGATGGGCTGTGACGGGGCCTCGTGTGGCAGCCTCAACATGGAGTGCCGTGTGTGCGGGGACAAGGCATCGGGCTTCCACTATGGTGTTCACGCATGTGAGGGGTGCAAGGTAGGGCCCGCGGCGAGTGGCGGTTGGCAGCTGGGGCTGTATTTACATGGAGAGCTGACCGGCCAGAGAAGCCAGGCCATCACAGTACCTGCTGCGGAATTCCCACCCAGGAGGCAGCCAGGCCCTTGGGCTCCTTCCAGGCCTCCACTCTGGGTACAGCTGGTCCCTTGTTGGCCTGCCCCTCGGCTGGGCTGGCTGGCTGCTGGCGCCCTCTGGAGACATAGCTCTAAAACAGAACGAGGGGCTTGGGCTCAGCTGTCACACTGATGGCAAGTGCTTCCTGCACCTCAAGGCCCAAGAGGGCCCCTTGAAGGGAAAAGAAAATTTACTTTTCTTTCTCCAGGGGTGCTTTTGGGTTCATCCTTCTAACTGCACACCCATCAAAATGGTACATATTCTTTTACTAAACCACTGCCTAGAAAATACCTGGAACCAGATACATTTACGAATAAACCAGGTTAGCCATGATACAATGTTATGTTACCAAACGCACAAAGAAGCACTTAAAGTGAAGAATTAGACAGATAGATAGATAGATACAGATATAGATAGATGTATCTCAAAGGCTTTAGCGTTATTTTCTTCCTCTCCTTCCCTCCAAAAGAAACCCGCCCCCCCACCACCCCGGGTAACTTCCAAATTTCAGGAATTCTGACATTTACACACAGCACTGAGGCCCCTGACATCCCAGAATCCAGGGTGCAGAGCAGGATTCTCAGCTTTCTGTGACACCCCGCCCCCAACCAGGGCTTCTTCCGTCGGACAATCCGCATGAAGCTGGAGTACGAGAAGTGCGAAAGGATCTGCAAGATCCAGAAGAAGAACCGCAACAAGTGCCAGTACTGCCGCTTCCAGAAATGTGTGGCCCTGGGCATGTCACACAATGGTGAGAGCCAGCCCGGGCACAGTATGGCCAGAAAGCAGGCCCAGCGGTGGGGGGGAAGGGGTTGCTGAGGTGGGGTGAGGAGGCCCTCAGAGCCATGCCCAGTGTGCAGGAATCCCAAGACCAAAGTGCCCTCCCCAGATGGCTCCACATCCGCTTTGGGGCCCGGGCCCAGAGTGGTCACCCGCTTTCAATCCCCGAGGCTCACTGGGAATTGACCCCAGCTCCAGTCACATTGGAAACACCATTTCCAGCACCCCAAGCCTGTCTCAGATGACCTGACAGCATAAAAAGCTGCTTCCAAAGCCTGGGATCCCCTGGGCCCTTGCTGGTTAGTAAAGGCAGGCAGGAGCCATGAGTGACCACAGGTGTCCACTGTCAGCAGCCGGGCAGGAGTTTTCTGGAGGCTGGCCACTCCTGGGAGATAGACTGCCCTGCACTTTGGGCCTCCTACGGTATTGTCTTCAGACCCCATATAGTAGGATTGCACAGAGCCCATCTGCCTCCCACTTTGCCTGTCTTGAGTAAGAGCCCCCCCTTGGGGGACTGGGGAGAGCTTTTTGTTTAAATGCCTCCACCCACAGCTACCCTGTCTTGCCTTTTAGATGGTGGCAGGACCCAAGCTCTCCAACTGAAGCATTTCCTCCGTGGTGGGGCCTGGCAGGTCCAGGGCTTGGTCCCTCCCTCCAGTCTTTATCTTCCCAGGCTCTGTTCCTTAGGTGGGCTGAGCAGATTTCCTAGGAGATCTCAAGGCCAACTCAGTTCTTCTCACTTCTTCTCTTAGAGAAGCTGGATTTGTATCTTGTTCATTACTAATAACTAACTTTTTAGTGCTTACTGTGTGAACATTCTTATTCAATTGTTTTGACAATCCAGTGAGATTTCAGTATTAGCCCATTTTTCTTATGAATAAAGGTGAAATAGCCTTCCTCTTCCTGTCTCCTGGAGCTCAGGCATGGGCCTTTGACACCAGAGACTGTCTTCCCACCTATCACACCGTACTGCCTTCCACCCACAGTGGCTCAGCCAACTCCCTGAATTAGGGCCCTTGCCAGGCACTATGAACAAGACAGAATCCCTGTCCCCCTAGAGCTTACATTTGGGAGGGGTTCCCCAATATTCCCGTGTGCTGGCTGTAGAGCTTCTGAGGGTCCTGGGCTCAAAAAGTGGGTCTCCATTTTTGGCCTCCGTACCTGTTGTGAGACAAGGAGGTTGGAGGTGTTGGCTCCTGCCTGGGCTCCTCGATGACTTCTCTTCACCCCCCACCCCACACCCAGCCATCCGCTTTGGCCGGATGCCAGAGGCCGAGAAGAGGAAGCTGGTGGCGGGGCTGACGGCAAGCGAGGGGAATCAGCACAACCCACAGGTGGCTGACTTGAAGGCCTTCTCCAAGCACATCTACAATGCCTACCTGAAGAACTTCAACATGACCAAAAAGAAAGCCCGTGGCATCCTCACTGGCAAGGCCAGCCACACGGCGGTGAGTGTCACTGCTCGGCCTGGCTGCCTGGGCACTAGGCCCTGCCTGCCACCCGCCTGACTTCTGGGAGAACCGGGCTACTTCCTTCCCCTCACTTCGGGGAACAGGCCAAGGGTATGGGGAGCACATGGGCGGGGGTCCTCCCAAGGCCTGGCCTCTAATGGGGCCTGGTTTTCAGCCCTTTGTGATCCACGACATCGAGACATTGTGGCAAGCAGAGAAGGGCCTGGTGTGGAAGCAGCTGGTGAACGGCCTGCCCCCCTACAAGGAGATCAGCGTGCACGTCTTCTACCGCTGCCAGTACACCACGGTTGAGACCGTGCGGGAGCTCACCGAGTTCGCCAAGAGCATCCCCAGCTTCAGCAACCTCTTCCTCAATGATCAGGTGACCCTTCTCAAATATGGTGTGCACGAGGCCATCTTCGCCATGCTGGCCTCCATCGTCAACAAGGATGGCTTACTGGTGGCCAACGGCACTGGTTTCGTCACCCGGGAGTTCCTGCGGAGCCTCCGGAAGCCCTTCAGTGACATCATTGAGCCCAAGTTTGAGTTTGCAGTCAAGTTCAATGCCCTGGAACTTGACGACAGTGACTTGGCTCTCTTCATTGCGGCCATCATTCTCTGTGGAGGTAAGTGAGGCTGGGGCTGGCGGGCCTGCCCCACACACCCATTCTTTCTGGGGGTTGGGCCTTCACCACGGGGCACCAGGCCTGAATGCAAACAGTGTGGGGCCGTGCCCGTGTGATGGCAGTGTGACACACGAGGTGCCGATGGTGTGGAGGATCGGCTCCCTCTTCTTGGTGGAGAGGAGGCAGACAAGACTGAAGAAATATGCAACATGTTCATGGGGATGATTCTTCGTATTTTGCCTCCACTTTTTGGATCCCAATGTAACAAATAGAATAATCATCACACTCACAGTGCTATAGAGCTCACTTCTTGCCAGGCACTGTTCTGGTTCCTTTTCCTAGATGATAACTCACTTGGTTCTCATGGCAACCTGTGCAGAAGGCATTTCTGTCACCCCATTTTACAGATGACGGAACTAAAGTCAGAGAGGCTGCAGGGAGAGGCCAGTGCACAGTCTCCTCGCTAGTCTGTGGTGGGGATGAGGGTTGAACCCAGGCAGTGAGTCTCTTTACCATGAGGTCATACTCCCCTTTCTCATAAGAGAAAACCAAAAAGGCGAAGGAGATGGGCCGGGCCCTGGGCGGAGGGACTAGAACTCTCTGTGGAGCAGTCACTGACAGGACAGGGCTCGGGTCTGTCGCGGCAGCGGGTCTGCTGTCCTCTGGGCCAAGTCACCCACCCAGGGCAGAGGTAGGGGAACTCCTCCGCGACTCCCTCCCATACCTCTGCCCTGTGTCCCCACAGACCGGCCAGGCCTCATAAACGTGCCCCAGGTGGAGGCCATCCAGGACACCATCCTACGTGCCCTCGAGTTCCATCTGCAGGCCAACCACCCCTACGCCCAGTACCTCTTCCCCAAGCTGCTGCAGAAGATGGCCGACCTGCGGCAGCTGGTCACCGAGCACGCACAGATGATGCAGCGCATCAAGAAGACCGAGACGGAAACCTCGCTGCACCCCCTGCTCCAGGAGATCTATAAGGACATGTACTGAGGGGGCGGGCCGCCTGCGCTGGGACATAAGTCAACCATGGGACTTTTCCAGACCGCAGCCCCCCTGCTTCTGTGCTCAGACATACGGCCTCCTGCTCCCCGCGTTTCCTGCCTCTCTCTCAGATCCTCTTTCTTCTCTGATTTCCTTGCTCTTCCTCCCTCTCTCTTCCTGCCTTTCTGTAGGTTTCCCTCCTCTTTCCTCCCTTGCCTTCCTTTCTCTCTCTCCCCATCCCCATGTCTGTCCCCTTTTCTCTTTGTGGGAGACAATTTGTGTTACTTCACCAGCAGCATGGAACAGGTCCTCTGCTTTCGTCCACCCCGTCCCCTGTTCCCCAGGAGCCGGGGGGAATGGGCCTGCCCTCTGCACGAACAGTCACCTGCAGGGGTGGGCGCCTCCCTTCTCCTGTCTGCACAGCAAAGGACTCGGGCCAGCCAAAGAAACACTAAGCCCTCTAGGCCCGGCTTCCTGGGGAAGCCATGTGGGGCCTGGGATGACTGCAGCAATGGACCCCGAGTCACCGGGGCCCTCCCCTGAGGGCCAGGATGCCTCCCCCAGACTGTCACTGCCCTCCCCTATCCAGCCAACCCCTCTCCAGCAACACACCCCAGCAACACTGATAGCAGCACCCTCTCTTCTTTTCATCAGTTTGCCAGGCCAGTGTCACTGATGGTTTCCTGCGCTGGCCGCCAGGGGACAGCCCCAGCCTGGAAGGAGACAGGCTTCCCTCCAGGTGGGGCCCCCACTGAAGAGGAGCAAACCTCAAGGGAGGCAGAGGTTGGCCAGAAAGGCAGCAGGCAGTGGACTTAATTGTGAGCCCAGGCCTGGGGGTCATCGGCACCCCCTCTCTTACCACTCTGCAGCAGCCACCAACCACGACTCCTGTTTCTCAGGAGTTCCTGGGCCTCAGCCTCAACCAGGAGCCCTCGATGAAGCTCACGCACCTCCCTCTGCATGCGCACACAACACTCCAGCACACACAAGCACTGAATCACTTTACCTGGTCCGCACCCCTCTCTTCCCTTCCCCGAGGCAGATGGGCCAGAGGGCTCTGCGCAGGGGTGTCCTGCTGAACCAGCCCAGCACCTGCTCAGCCGGGAGGTGCCCGGGGTAACTGATCCCGCTCAGTGTTACATCCGTTTGTCCCAATAGTCGTGCTACCCTTCCCTTCCCCTGCACTCAACACAGCCAGTCGCTGGGAACTCAGCCTACACAGCCTCTGGTGACCCTAGGACCTTGCCAGGCCCAGTCCCACTTCTCTGGCCTTCAGGTCTGCCCTTCCCCTCCTCCCAGGTGAAGTACTCGGCCTCAGGGGAGGGACTGAAGCCCAGCTTGGATGCTGTGTCTGAGCAGGAAGTCAGAGAGCCCCCTCCCCGCCCCCAACCTGCTTCTCCAGGAAGGAAACTGTCCTGGAAGGGTCAGGGACTGGTGGAGGGTCTCTGAGAAAGGTTAGGGAAGACCTGAGTTTAGAGTCCTGACCGTCTGTTCTGCCTTCCAGGCCCTGGGATCATTCTCTACTGACAAGATTCTTCTCTCTCCCATCCCCACGCTCAGCTGACCAAGGATTGGGGTTAGGGTGCTCCCTTTGAGCCAGCGCTGTGAAGGGAGGGATACTGTGCCTGCCCCCGCCCGCCACCACGCACCCCCTCCCCCACCCAGGCCTGGTGCTGAGGATACAGCTCTTCTCAGTGTCTGAATACAATCTCCAAAATCGAAATGTATATTTTTGCTAGGAGCCCCAGCTTCCTGTGTTTTTAATATAAATAGTGTACACAGACTGACAGAACTTTAAATAAATGGTAATTAAATATTTAAGAGTTGATGTAGGCCAACACTGTTTTGTACAGGTTTTTTTCCCCCGGGGGCTGATTGGACTTTGCCCCCTCTTCCCTATCCAGTGAGGAAGGGGGAAACTGGGCTGGGCAAATGAGACTTTGGGGTACAGGCCAGGAGGGCTGATCTGTCTTTCCCCATCACCTGTTCCTCACCATATGTCAGCAAGGGCGGAGGACCGAGGTCCCTGCCTTGTACAGAGCATCTGGGGGACAAGGGGGAGAATGGTATACGCGCCCTTGATGCTGTGGTACCAACCTGGTAGGCGGGAGGAGGGCCGGGGAGGGTCTCCAAAGGGCCCTGGAAGAGGCACCACCCCTATAAGAGACCAGGGCTTTCCTCAGCCAGCACCCCAGTTTCCTCGTTTACTTCCTGGGGTGCCACCTTCACAGAGGCTCCAGGAGAGCCCGGCACTCTGCAGCTCGATGGCAGAGGCAAGTTCAGGGTATACTGGTGCTTGTCCAGCCAGGAAAACAAGCACCCCAAAACATTTCAAAGTAGGGAATTTACAATAGGAAAGTGTGACTGAACTATTGAAAGGAGTGAAAGATCCAAAGGGGAGAAATTGAGGCCATCCATTAGGAGCTGGGCAGATGCTGTGTGGGAAGTGGGATCATCTTAGAATCCCCAAGGACACTGCAGGAATGGGGAGCCTAAAGCCGCCCACCGGGGTGACTGCAGAACCAGAGTCCACACAGGACATTGAGGGCTGCCAGGGTGCTGGCGATCACCAATGCTGCTCTGTTCCGGGACCTCATCCCCTGAGCAGGAAGCCTGGAGGGCCAACTTACCCGCTCTTGCCAGAAGCGCCATCAGAGTACAGGCTGGAGAGGCAGTGTCTGCCTTCCTCCTGTCTTCCAGTCGGCTCCCTGGACCTCCCATTGAAAAAAACCTTAAAGAAACCTGGGAAGTGTAGTGTGCAGACTTCCAGCCCCAAACGTACAGAGGAGCACAGAAAGGAGTGGGAAAGGTGCCCAGACCCTGCGATAAGCCAGCACAAGTACAGACAGCAGCTCGAGGTGAGCGGTCCCAGTAGGCTCAAGCTTAAGGCTGTGGCCAAGTCTGACACTTGTCTCCCTGTTTCTCTGTTGCTGGCCACAGCGATCTGAACCCTGTCAAGTCCCATAGGGTTCATCTCAGTGAGGAGAGTGACAGTCCCAGGGGAACAGGAGGACCTGAGGAGGAGGAAGAGGAATGCTTGGAACAGGTGTGGCTCTGAAATTGATAGTCTTGCTTATGATGGACTCTTCTGGTTTGCTTGATTTATTTTGCTCATGTCAAGTGGAAGACTGCCTCAGTTGTTAACTCCCAGTCCTCTAACCTGTGCTAAAGAGGTAAGAATACAGGATACCAGATAACCAGATAGCGCTCAGTTCAGGGAGAAGGTACGTCTCGGTAGGAGTTTTCTGTTGGTACCTGGCTTCCGGGGCTGCAAAGAGAAGTATTGTTAGAATCACTAAGTGATATTCTTTATTAAGCACCTGTTTCGTGCCAGCCGTTCTACATACTCACCTCTTAACTCACCACCTCTTAACTCACCAAATATCACCTGCCCTTCACAGGTGAGGACGCACAATGAGATTAGCAGGTGTGCCTGGGGCCACTCAGCTGGGAAGAGGCATATTTTTTTTTTTTTAAATATTTTATTTATTTATTTGACAGAGAGAGATCACAGGTAGGCAGAGAGGCTGGCAGAGAGAGAGAGAGAGAGGGAAGCAGGCTCCCCGCCGAGCAGAGAGCCCGATGTGGGACTCGATCCCAGGACCCTGAGATCATGACCCGAGCCGAAGACAGCGGCTTAACCCACTGAGCCACCCAGGCGCCCCTGGGAAGAGGCATATTGATCCCGGGCCTTAGGACCCCTGATTTTTCCCCAGGAGTAAAACTTGGGGAGCAAGTCCATCTCTTTTTAATGATGCTCAGGACAAATGAATCAAATATTTAGACTAAAAGAGAAGAAAGTGACCTTAAGAAAATTAGGAGCTACTACCTCTGTAATAGCTTTTTAAAACTTCAGCGCTAAGAGGCACCTAGGTGTCTCAGTTGGCTAAACGTCTGCCTTCAGCTCAGGTCATGAGCTCAGGAGCCTGGGATCCCAGCCCTGCTTTGGGCTTTCTGCTCAGCGGGAAGCCTGTCCCCCCCCCCCCCGTGGTTGTGCTCTATCTCTCTCACTCTCTCAAATAAATAAATAAATAAAATCTTTTTAAAAAGAAGAAGCAGGTTAGACACCACCAAAGAAGTCATTTTTGCACCTCCCGAAAGACCTATTGAAATTACCCAGAAAATAGTATGGGAAACCCCAAGATGGAAAACATCAGCAGGAAGAATAGCAGTACAAATTTTTAGACACTGAGTAGGGAGTAGAAGTTGGTATGATCTTGAAAAGCAGCTTGGCAAAACCTAGTACACTTAAAGTGCCTGTGGCTGCTGGGGGTTGGGGGGGTGCGGTCAGGGAGGTTCCATCCCTCAGAACCTAGCGATTAGTTGCCATGGCAGCAGGGCTCCCAGCCCACTTCCTCTCAGGAAAGTGCTCTTGCTGAAGGCAGCTGCCTTGCTTCGGTAAGTCCACCCCCCAGGTGCAGCCTATAGCCAACATGGGGGTATGAGGCCAAGCCACCTAGCCCCAGTATGGGACAGCTTGAAGGATCACCCTAGCACCAGAGAGGCTTCGCTGCAACTGCCTTGTCATTAAACTTCTCTCTCTACCCCAGCCTTCCTCCTTTCAATTCCCTACAGCTGTTATTCCAAAGAAGACCCGGCCCTGAGTGTCCTGCAGATAAACCTCCAAATGTACTTCCTGGAGAAGCCGACCTGACCCCATAGTCTGGGGTGAAAAACCACCAAATTACACAGCAGACTCCCATAGGTTTTCACTGCAGCAATAACAAAAACTTGGAAACAAAAGAGCGTTCATCAATAGGAAAATGGATACACTTGGGCTCAGTCATAAACAGTCAATAAATACACTATTTACACAGTGTTAGAACTAGAAGAAACACGTGGGAAAAGATTTTTATATAATCTTGAACTGGATAGACCTTTCAAAAGTCTATTGTATACACACAAGTTTCTAAGTTTCATGCAGTGTACACAAAACTCAGAATCCATTAAATAAAAAATGAAAAGCCTTACTATATATACATCTTAGAAATTAATTCCCAGAACTAAAACCCTAAGACATTTTAAATCAATCATGTAAAAAAAGTGTGACATAATCAGACAAAGAGCTAAGTTTCTTAATATATAAAGAACAGCTACAAATCAGTAAGTAAAAGGACCACGACTGATAGAAAAATGGGTAAAGATAGAAAAAGAGAAAGAAATGCCTTTTAAACATAAAAAAGATTCTTGGGACACCTGGCTGGCTCAGTTAGTAGATCATATGACTCTTGACTCTAGATCTCTGGGTCTTGATCACAAGCCCTACATTGGGTATAGCGTCTACCTAAAAAACGAACATATGAAAAGATGCTCAGTTTTATCCATAGTAGGAGAAACACAAATTAAAACTACAATGGATACTTTTAAATCACCAAGTTAAGAAACACTAACAAGTGTGATAATATTGTTTTGAAAAGGATGTGCAAAACCAGGCACTCTCATACTTTTGGTGGGAATATAAATGGGCACAGCCTTCACAGAAGGAAGATTGGCAGCTCCTATAAAAATTTTTAAAAATAATTTCAATCCATTTACAATGACAGGGATGGAACTAGAGAGTATAATGCTAAGTGAAATTAAGTCCACCAGAGAAAGACAAATACCATATGAGCTCATTCATATGAGGAGTTTAAGAAACAAAACCAACAAGCAAAGGGGAAAAAATCAGCAAACCCAGAAAGGTCTCTTAGAGAACAAACTGATGATTTGCTTGGGAGGCGATGGGAGGATGGGGGAAACAGGTGAATGGAGATTAAGAAGGGCACTCGTGATGAGCCAGGGTGTTGTGTGGAGTTGTTGAGTCACTATATTGTACTCCTGAAACTAACATAACACTGGGTGTTAACTAACTGGAATTAAAACAAAAACTGTATATAAAAAACATAATTTTGATCCAAAGGGGGCTCCGTAGCTCAGTGTTCAGAACAGCGGTCTTGTAATAATTTTGATCCAGCAAAAGTAAAGGAAATAACAAAGATGTCCAAGACTATTGGTCCCAATCTATGATCCCAATTTACTGACATATAAGTTGTTTAAATTCAATTTTTAAATCTCTCCTTTAAGTGAAATTCCTCTTATTTGCTGTTTTTAAACTTCTCTTCCATAGGGGGCAGTGCAGTCAAGTGGAGAGAGCACGGGCTTTGGAGGAGTAAGATGGGACTGGGGGGGGGGGGGGGGGGGGTAGCTTAGAAATAGAACCACGGAATGGCACATGGCTGGTTCAGTCAGAAAAGTGTGTGACTCGATCTCAGGGTCCTGAGGTTCGAGTCCCACACCGGTCACAGAGATTACTTTAAAAACTAATAATAAAATAAATAGAACAGGAAAGACTCCTAAACTTCATGGTCCCCCTTGCCAGCTCCCCACCCTCCTTGGGCCCATCCCTTGGTTCTCCCCACGACAAGCTCTGAATCCACCAGGCGTTTATCCTGCCCGAGAGAGAGGCTCTGCTTGCCCGATGGCCTGTCATCTAATCTGAGGCTTTCTCATTGGCTAAAGGCTTGCCAAGCCCCTTCCTGGTTGCCTCTCGTGGTAAACCTTGCCGAGGCACGGACTCTAGTCCAATTTCTTGTGCCCAGGAGAGCAGACTTGCTTCAGTGGCATAGAGCAGGCCACGGTGACTTTCTGCAGGAAGAACATCCTGGTCCTGGAGGGAGGTCCCCAGAGCCTTTTTCCAGGACCTGGCCACTCTCTGGATGGCCCTCCCTGGACCCCATACCTGGCTTCAGCCACCACCTGAACGCTCCAAAGTCTCCCACCCTACTACCCTGATTTTCCCACCAAGCTCAGCTCCAAATGTGGGGTTTACGTAGCCCTGGAGTTGAGCGAGGCCCCGCTCTGGCTTCCTCCGTTGCAAACCCCTCTCAGACACCACAAAGCACTTCCTCAGCCCTGAGACTCCCAGCCTCCTGGGCCTTTGGTCCTAGGTCCCAGGTCCTTGCATCCCCTCCTCACCCTGTCCCTCCAGACCTTTGAAGTTTTAACCATTCCCCAGTTTCCTCCAGTAATCACCTAGGGATCTCTGAAGGTCCTCAGGCCCGATCCCTTCCACTTCCTGGAGCCTGGGCTGGGCTGCTAAACCCCCTCAACCCTCCTGCCTCTGTCCTCCATCCCTGCAGGCCTGAAGCCATGGGAGGGGGCAGGTCTGGCTGTGGAGCCCCTCCTCCTTTTGGCCCTGCCTGCGGAGGGAGGGATAAAGGTGCACCTGAGGAGCCTGCTTGATTCTCACTAGGGGCTGCCCTCTGGAATGGACTCCACAGAGGAAGATGGCAGCCGCCACGGTAGAGAGAGGCCTGGCTCCCAGCGGCCATGCAGGTAGGGCTCGGGGTCTCAGTGGAACCCAGGGAAGGTGGGAGAAAAGGCTTTGAGGTTTGGCCTAGCTTTCGA
Organism: Mustela putorius furo; assembly: GCF_011764305.1. Taxonomy (NCBI): domain Eukaryota; kingdom Metazoa; phylum Chordata; class Mammalia; order Carnivora; family Mustelidae; genus Mustela; species Mustela putorius. The sequence continues at coordinate 3,667,855 of NW_025421292.1, forward strand.
AAGCCCAGTGTCTAAGAATGTGGGGTGCATCAGGGGGAGGAGTGGCTTCCTTGTCCCCACCCCGATGCTGGAAGGGTCTAGAGATCATCTCCCATACTCTCATAGTCCAGAGGAGGAGACTGGGACCAGAGAGGAGAAAAGATATACCAAGGCTGCCCAGCTCAGTCAGGGCTAGCTCATGGTCTGACCCTTCCCCAGTTGCCTTCTTTCTCTACCACTCAGCAAAGATTTCTCTGCTTAGAAACCCCAAACAGAGGGTGGGATCTGGTGTCCTGGTAACCTCTATAGCTCTGGCACTTTGCAGGGAGCCGGATATTCATAAACGTTTGAATGGAAACAGGTCATGTTAAACATTACACCATGAGAGAGTCATTCCTTTGGGTATGCTCACTGCTCCAGCACCTCAAGCACCAAGCCCCTTTTGCTGTCTCCCCAGGCCTGGATTACCTGTGTCTTTGGCTCTGTCCCTCCTCTTTGGCCTCAGAGCTTGGCTTGAGAAATTCCCCAAATCAGGCAGCCCTTGCCCTTGACAAGTCAATCTTGGTTACCTAGAGAAAAATTGGGCTGAATGAGGCCACCTGGGTCCTAGCTCTTTTTCTGAGTCCTACTTCTCTGAGCCTCAGATTTGGAAAACAAAAAATGACTCCTGACTTTTAAGGCTTGTTTTGAGGATTAAATAAACTGATCTGATGTTTCCACAAGCAAAATGTGTTTCACTGGTATGCTTAATGTGTGTGGATGGAGGGCCTAAACAACAGTAAAAACAGGTTTAAGCAATGCTGGGTTAGATGGAACAGGCTCCTTTGCAGGACTTACCAGAGCCTTTTTTAACAGATTTATTTATTTATTTTAGAGAGAGTGTGTGAGAGCATTGGGGGAGGGACAGAGGGAGAAGTCAAGCAGACTTCCTATTGAGTAGAGAGCCCAACAAGGACTCCATCCCATGGGATCATGACCTGAGCTCAGCCTGTGAAGGAGACAGTTGGTGGCCCCGTCCTTGGCAGTTCTGGAGATTGGCCTCAGTGGTGGTCCTTGGGGAAAGGCAAAGCCATCCCAGCACATCTTCCCTTCCAGCGGATTTCCATCCTTGGACTGAAGAGAAGACCTACAAGTGCTTCCTCTGAGGGTTACTGGCTCCTCTTCTAGGGTTACCTACCCCCACCTTCCATGGAGACTCTCTTTAACACCTCACCCCTCACCCCTCCCTCCACCTTCCCCAACCTTGCCGAACTTTGTCACCCACTGGCCTGGTCCCTACTCCAGCCCAGCCTCTTCTGGTTTACTCCCCACATTGTAACTGAGAGCAGAAACCTACAGACTAGGCCTCTTTCAAAATCTCCTAAAAGAAATCTGGAAAACCACATGTCCCGTCCAGGCACCAAGTTACCTAGTGGTTTGCATCATCACATAAATTGTTGCAAAGAGGATCATGTCTTAAAGTATTACAAATAGTCCCACTTTATAATAAAACAATTACTTTTGGGGAAAAAAATCCAAAAGAGCTTTTTAAAAGATGTGTTTAAAGAGAAGATACATCACTAAATCACATGCTTTTTGCCATTTCTGAATCCTTCCTCTCCAAGGCTGGCCCTTGAGATTTTGAGGGATGTGTTCAAAGCCCCGAGCCCACAAGAACTTGCCCTCAGTCCTGCAGCAGCTTCTCACTTTTTCCAAGCCAGGCGGTGAGAATGATAAGCAGGCATCACGGAGCACTGGGCTAGGGTAGGCTGTAGTTCTGGGTAGAAATCTCATTCCAAGGTATTCTGGGCCACTGGCTGTGGGTCTTGCCAATGAACTTGGTGTGTGGGCAGCTGACCAGAAATGGCAGGTGAGCAGGGTGGCTGTGGGTAAGTACATTTTTCTTTCATCTATCCAGGAGCATCTAACTACCAGAGAGATTTTACATATAATGTCCTCCATCTAAAAATATATATAATATATGTATTTTATATGTGTGTATACACAGGCTGTACAGGTTTTTTAAAAATATTTGAGAGAGAGATTGCACAAGAGCAGGGTGAGGGACAGAGGGAGAAGCAGACTCCCTGCTGAGCAGTGAGCCTGACTTGGAACTTGATCCCAGGATCCCAGGGGTTCATGGCCTGAGTCGAAGGCAGATGCTTAACTGACTGAGTGATCCAGGTGCCCCCAATACAGGCTCTTACAATTTTACATAATTCCTTTTTTCCTTGAATGCTTTCTTTACTTCACTGACCCACAGGATTTTATCTTAACATTTTTTCTATTCTCAGATTCCATCTTTTACTGATGACAATAGTCTATGCTCCTGTAACAAAAATACTTATGAAACTTACTTTTTTTTGGATTTTGTTTTTAGTAGTAGTCAATTGATCAAAACAACTTAGATATATTACATACTTTGTCAGCTATTAAATAGCAAAGAATTTTCTTTAGAAAATTTTCTCCTGGGACGCCTGGGTGGCTCAGTTGGTTAAGCAGCTGCCTTCGGCTCAGGTCATGATCCCGGGGTCCTGGGATCGAGTCCCACATCGGGCTCCTTGCTCAGCAGGGAGCCTGCTTCTCCCTCTGCCTCTGCCTGCCTCTTTGTCTGCCTGTGCTCGCTTGCTCTCTCTCCCTCTGTCTCTTACAAATAAATAAATGAAAAAAAAAAAAAAAAAGAAAGAAAATTTTCTCCTGAGATAGGACAATTGCTTTTTCTTGCCCCTTCCCCACCTCCAAAAGCTCCTGTGTCTGTGGATAAATGTTACTTTTCGCTAGAATAAGCCAGGGTTCAACATCAATTTCTACTTTCAATTTTTATTTTGTTAAAGATTCTATTTATTTATTAGAGAGAGACCGAGATAGCGAGCATAGGCTTGGAGAACCCGGCTCCCCGCTGAGTAGGGAGCCCAACTCAGGACTCGATCCCAGGACCGTGGGATCATGACCCTAGTGGAAGGCAGTCACTTAACTGACTGAGACACCCAGGCATCCCCTACTTTCAATTTTTAAAAAAAGATTTATTGGGGGGACACCGGGGTGGCTCACTTGGTTAAGCCATGGCCTTGGGCTCAGGTCATGATCCCAGCGTCCTGGAATTGAATCCCACATTGGGCTCCTTGCTCAGCAGGGAGCCTGCTTTTCTCTCTGCCTACCACTCTGTCTGCTTATGCTCTCTCTCTGACAAATAAGTAAATAAAATCTTTAAAAAAAAAAAAAAAGATTTTTGGGGGCACCTGGGTGGCTCAGTTGGTTAAGTGTCTGCCTTCGGCTTAGGTCATGATCCCAGCGTCCTAGGATCAAGTCCTGCATCAGGCTCCCTGCTCAGTGGGGAGCCTGTTTCTCCCTCTCCCACTCCCTCTGCTCGTGTTCCCTCTCTCCATTTGTCTCTGTCAAATAAATAAAATCTTTAAAAAAGATAATAATTTAAAAATTAAAAAAAATAAAAAGATTTATTTATTTTAGAGAGACCACACATATACCCAAGAGTATTCTTTGAATTTCTTCTGAATTAAATGCCAAAATTTACATAGCAGTCTATCAAAAAACTTACTGTCTAATGATCTTATATTACACTCCTGGCCCTCATAATAGCTTCTGTAAAAATAGCAACAATACTGGGGCACCTGGGTGGCTCAGTTGTTAAGTGCCTGCCTTCAGCTCAGGTCATGATCCTGGGGTCCTGGGATCAAGCCCTGCATCTGTCTCCTGCTCAGCGGGAAGCCTGCTTCTCCCTCACCCACTCCCCCTGCTTGTGTTCCCTCTCTCACTGCATCTCTCGCTGTCAAATAATAAATAAAATCTTAAAAAAAAAAAAAGGAAATGCAATGGTTTCCCACATTTCCAAGGCAATTTAAAAAAAAAAGCAACAATACTACTATTATCATTATATTATGTGACAGCAGAACATTCTATCTGGAATAATGATTATTATCTCTTCTGCCTCCTCCAAGGCCTTCCCCAGCCACCCTGTCAAAAGTCAGTCCCCACCTAGCCTGCTGTTTGTCCCCTGCTGAGTCTTCGTCACAGCGTTGGCCTGGATCGGTTGTGCCCTTCTTACAGGGCCTGGACTGGGGGAGGCAAATCAGATAACTTGTGTGGGACTGAATCCTCTCTTTGTTTATGAGTTTAATATTTTGGTCATGGTAGAATTTCTTGGGCATGTATTTTGATCTTTAAGATAGGATTTCTTGTGTTGGGTTTTGGGGGGCATCCCCTGAAATTTTGTGTCTGAGGGGAACGCCTCACACCCCACCCACGAGTCATGGCCCTATTTCTTGGTTCTCTGGTTGCTTCAACGGGAGCTCCAAAAGCAGGTTCTTCATCCGAGGGTTCCATGTTGTTGTTGTAAATGAAGGACCATGTGACCCATGATTTGGCACCTTCCCCAGCAAGCCCGGAGCAGGGGGAAGCTGTCGTCCATCATCCCCTCCCTCTGCCTGCTTCTCTGTCTGGGGCTCAGCACTAGCCATTCTTGGGACAATGGTGCTGGCCGTTCTAAGGTGGACCGTCAACTTGGGCTAGTGGTCTGTGTTCTCTTGAGACCATCCCCATCCCTGACGCCCTGGGCACCTCATGTGTGGTCTCATTTGCCCTCAAAGCAAGGAAGCACATGACAACTGTCCCCATTCCCAGGTCCGGGCCTGAACATATAGTAGATTCTCAATAAACACCTGCCCAACCCAGCCTCCTCCTTCCCTTTTCTGCCTCCCACCTTCTCCCTCAGAAGCCCTTGTAGTAGGTGATGGTGAGGATGAAAACAGCTAATGTTTATTGAGGGCTCACTATATATATTGTCTTTGTTTTTAAAAATTTTTAGAAGATTTTATCTATTTATTTGAGTGAGAGAGAGCATGAGAGCAGGGTGAGGGGCAAAGGGAGAAACAGACTTCCGCTGAACAGAGAGCCCGATGAAGGGCTCGATCTCAGAACCCCGGTATCAAGACCTGAGTCAAAAGCAGATGCTTAACCAACTGAGCCACCCCAGATGCCTCCATATATTGTCTTTAAATATACTGTGTCATTTAAATTTGATCTCACCCCATGAAATAGGTATTTATATTATCCCCATTTTACAGATAAAGAAACTGAGGAATGGAAAGGTTGTCCAAGCTCACACAACCAAAGAGTAGAGGGATCAGGCAGAACCGGCTAAGGAATCTGTGAGACCCAGTTCAAAATGAACATCAGGGCCCTTGTTCAAAAATGTAATCATTTCAGGGGCACCCGGGTGACTCAATCAGTTAAGCATCTGCCTTCAGCTCAGGTCATGATCCCTGGGTCCTGAGATCGAGCCCCGCATCAGGCTCCCTGCTGAGTGGAGGCCCTGCTTCTCCTTCTCCCTCTTCTACTGCCCCCCACCATGTTCTCTTTCAAATAAACAAAACGTGTTTTTTTAATGTAATCCTTTCAAGAGGATAAGAGCAGATCATTAAAGCAAGTGCAGGACCCCAGTGTGACAACACAGATCTGTGCCCATGAGGCTGGCCCTGGTACTGGAATTTGAACGCAGAGCTCTGACTCCAGAGCCCACAAAACTCTGTGCTTGGAGGAAGAGTAATCACTGTGATTTACTAAGTACCCACTACGTATGTTATGCAAAAATCTTTAAAGAACCCTTGCAACAACCCTGAGGCAACAATGAGGCATTGCTAATCTAATTTTAAGGATGAGGAAACCAAGCTTTAGGGAAGTTGAGTTGCTCACCCCACGCACCCCAGAAGGTCAGGATGTGAACACAGGACCAACTCCAGAGCCTGTGCTCTCCGGTCCTACAGCCTTTCTGTCCAAGGATCACAAAGGCAGGAGCTAAAAATGGGGCTGAGCCTGACTCAGGCAATCTCTTAGGATCTCTGCCCGTGGGGCCCATCGCTGGGCAATGAGCTACTACTTTGCACAAGGCAGGAAGAAGTCCCTGGTCTGCAGATACTTCTGGCGAGGTTTCTGCTTCCAAGGAGATCAATGCAGGTAAGCACTCCTATCCTCGAGTGGGGAATAGGACTGGGGACACAGGATGAACCCTCCCTCCATTCACCGTGCATCTTCCCAAAGCCTCTTCTCCCCTCTCGGCTCCAAATTCTAGGCTGAGCTAGCTCCGAGCCCTGGGATGGGGGTTGGGGGATCCTATCTGCTCCCTTCACTCTTCTCTTTCCCAATGCAGCTATCAGCACCCTCAGCCCCCTGGCCACCTGGAATGGGGCCGGCGCCATTCGGAGCCATGTGTCACCCTGCCAAGACCCTGGCTGGGCCTGACCCGCAGGGGCTCTCAGCCTACCAACCTGCCCTCTGTGGCTATGGGCCGGGATTGGCCCAGGGCCTGCTGGGGCAGGGAGTTTGGCCTGACAGGGTTGGTCAGCAAGGTCGATGAGGTTGAAGACGGTTCCTGGAAATCCTTCTCACCATCATGTAAGTCATCCGGCGCCCTTCCGGGGGTGAGGGGTGAGATGGGGGGCCCAAGTGGGATCCAAGACCAAGGTTCCTGTGTTATCTCTGAGCAAGGTTTATATTTCTTTTATCCCTTTCTCACTTCACGATTCCCAGCTAGAGGGAAACTTTCCTACAGCTCTGTCTTTATCTATGTTCTAGAAGCAGAGTATCATGGGGCCTGTGGAGTCAAGCTACCTTAGTTTCTTAGGCCGGCTCTGCCACTTAGCAGCTGTGTGATTTTGAGCTCTCTGGACACCCATGTCCTCATCTACAAAAGGACACTGATAACAGTACCTGTCTCACGGGGTTTTATGAAGTGCAGTGCATTCATAAATGTGATGTACTTAACTCACAGTACTGGATGCAGAGTAAGCAGTAAATGTGAGTGGTTTTTTTTTTTTTAAATTACTGCTCTAATTCAGTGCTGTCCAGCTGATATAGAAGTCACACATACAATTTTTTACCAGCTTTGTTGAGATAAAATTCAGATTCACCAATTTAAAGTATACAATCCAATGTACTATAGTATATTCAGAGTTGTACAAACGTTACCACTATCTAACTTCAGAAGATTTTCATCACCCCAGAAAGAAACCCATTAGCAGTACCTTCCCCTCCTCCTCCCCCTAGCCACTGGCAAACATGAAACTACTTTCTGTCTCAGTGGATCGGCCTGTTCCAGACGTTTCATATAAATGGAGTCACACACCATATGGCCCTTTATGGCTGGCTTCTTTTCCTTGGCATAACATTTTCTAGGTTCATCCATGTTGTAACATAGATCAGTATTTCATTCCTTTTTTTTTTTTTTTTTAAAGATTTTATTTATTTGACAGAGAGACAGCATAAGCGGGGGGAGCAGCAAGCAGAGGGAGAAGCAGACCTTCTGTTGAGCAGGGAGCCTGATGTGGGGCTCGGACCCTGAGATCATGACCTGAGCCAAAGGCAGATGCCCAACCGATTGAGCCACCTAGGCACCCCCAGTACTTCATTCCTTTTTATGGCCGAATAATCTCCTGCTGTATGAAAATACTGCCTTTTGTCTTTTTTTTCATCAGTTGATGGACATTTGTTTTGCTTTTTGGCTATTACAAATAATGTTGATATAAGCGTGCATGTATAAGTTTTTGTGTGGACATACATGTTTTCATTTCTCTTTGGTATATACCTAGAAGCAGAATTGCTGGATTGTATAGTAGCTCCATGTTTAGTATTTTGAGGAACTGCCAAACTGTATTCTGAAGTGGTCACAATTCATATATGCAATTTAAATATTTCTAGTAGCCATGCTAAAAAAGTAAAAGGCCGGGGTACCTGGGTGGCTCAGTTGGTTAAGTGTCTGACTCTGAATCTCAGCTCAGGTCTTGATCTCAGGGTCTTGAGTTCAAGCCCGGTGTTGGGCTCCATGCTGGGTATGGGTGTGGAGACTACTTAAAAAAAAAAAAAAAAAAAAGTAAAAAGCAACTTAGGTAAAGTTTAATTTTCATACTATATTTTATTTAGCCCAATTTATCAAAAAGTATATATCCAATATTATCCCAGCCTGTAATCAATATAAAAAGTTATTAATGGAGGGGCGCCTGGGTGGCTCAGTGGGTTAGCCTCTGCCTTCGGCTCAGGTCATGATCCCGGGGTCCTGGGATCGAGCCCCACATCAGGCTCTCTGCTCAGCCAGGGAGCCTGCTTCCTCCTCTCTCTGTCTGCCTCTCTGCCTACTTGTGATCTTTGTCTGTCAAATAAATAAAAATAAAATCTTTTAAAAAAAAGTTATTAATGGAATATTTTAGTCTTTTTTGGTACTCAGCTTCAAAATCTCCTGTGTATTTTACACTTTCGGCACCTCTCCGTTCAGACTAGCTGCTGTTTGGGTGCTCACTAGCCACATGTGGCCAGTGGCTGCTGTTATTGGACAGCATGGTCCTCAATGGTTGTATTAGAGACTTACAATTCTGCCTGGATTCTGAGCTACTTGGGGGCTGGACGTTGCGTGCCTGTAGAGACTGGTGTGCACCAGATGCTGGGTAGGTGTTGCCTGAATGAGTAGATGAATGAACGGATCCAGTTTCCCCCAACAGCTGCTGATGGCGAACACAGCTACTCCCAGGATAATCAGCCCCCGTCAGATCCAGTGCGGGAGCTCGTGGGCCCACTTCAGAGCTTGGACCAGAAGGTACAGCCGGTAGCGGGGGAGGGCCAGTGGCAGAGGATGCCTGACTCGACCTCTAAGCCACCCAGCCCTGCTGGAGGAGGGTTCCACGGTCCCCGGGGCTGTATTTGGGGCAGCAGTGTGTCCGGCGGGAGGAGGGGGACTGAATATGGATGTGCTCTGACCCTGCGTGTGGCTGCAGAGGGAGCAGGACAGTCGGGATATTGTATGTGGCATCTGCATGGACAAGGTGTGGGACAAGCCAGAGGCTGAGCGGATGTTTGGCATCCTGCCCAACTGTAGCCACGCCCACTGCCTGGGCTGCCTGCGCACGTGGAGGAAGAGCCAGCAGAACTTCCCGCTGGACGTCATCAAGTCAGTTTCAGGAGGAGCCCGGAGGCAGGGAGGGAGGGAACCCCTCAGAGAGGTCTGGGTTCGTGACTGCTTTCCACCCCTTACCACCTGTATAGGGCCTGTCCCCAGTGCCGGGTCCATTCCAGCTACGTCATACCCCACAAATTCTGGGTGATCAAGGGGGCTGAGAAGGAGCAGCTCATCAGGAACTTCAAGGCTCGGACCAGGTGAGCCTGTCAGGAGGACCATAACCGCTTAGGGGAGTGGGGAAGGCAGCCCCTGCTCCACTCCTGCTCAGCCTTGGTTCCCAGCCTGGGATCCCCCAAATCCTAGAAGTTCAGAGTGATAGAAATGGAAGACAAGGATGTGAGCTCTTTCCGCTATTTCGGAAATTGGCTGAGATGGCAGCAGCAGATCAAGTCCAAGTGTCTCTTCCAGCCTGGCACAAGGTCAATGCTGGCCAACTCTGGTTTTCTCAGCAAAACGAGAAGCCCTGCTTGGCTCTTACTTCTGATTTTTTTTGTTGTCGTTCTTTGTTTTTTAAGCAAGATGATAGATTGATATGAATACATGTTGTTGCATAGATGATTTTTGAAAACACAGGGTCTCTGAGAAGACCAAAAGGTCAGCCCTTGGAGCAAGGAAAAGGTGGGTAAGTTTTCATCCATTGGGGAGGGCGGGCATACATCCATATCTGGAATTAGGTACAATTAAAGCTTCTTAATGCCGTCTTCCCAAAGGGTTACTTATGCATGACATATGCAAAGTATATTTGGATAAAGGGTGGGATAAAAAAGATCTTGTCTCTACCTGTGAGACATACAACGTCCTTAAGAAGGCACGTGGATTTTGTCTGTGGATTATAACAGCTAGATCAGCAAAATGACTGAGACAAAACTCGTGGGTGAATCTCACAGAGGATGAAATATTTGAGGTGGGTGTTGGAAGAGGAGTAGGGGCCCCTCAGGAGGAGAGAAATGAGAGTACTCCAGGCAGAGACAGGCCAAAATGTGTGACTACTGGCATCTGGGGTACCAGTCAGGAGTGGCCAGAAGGGAGCACCCAGGCCCGGGGGGTGCTAGAAGAGGTATGGCTTAAAATGTAGAACAGACTTTGCACATTATCAGCTCCATGAACTAGGGCATCTTACAATCCTTGTGCTGCAGAAGAAGAAATTGAGGCATGTCTTTATGACTTCAGTGAGAAAGTGGGGCTGGAACCCAGGCGTTCTGACTCCTAGTGCATCCTGGGAGGAAGGGGGTCGGGGGGATATGGACTTAAAAGGGAAAAGGGCTAGACCTGGGTGGCCAACTGGCCATGAGGTGGAGAAGGAAGATTTAAGATGATGAATATTGGGTACCTGGGTGGCTCAGTGGGTTAAGCGTCTGCCTTTGGCTCAGGTCATGATCTCAGGGTCCTGGGATCGAGCCCCACATTGGGTTACCTGCTTAGTGGGGTATCTGCTTCTCTCCTTCCCTTTACCCCTCCACCCTTCTTGTTCACGCTCTCCCTCTCACTCAAATAAATCTTAAAAAAAAAAAAAAAAAAGTGAATATTTTCAGCATAGGTGGCCACAGAATGGCACTATCACCTGAGCGCAGAGAGAGAGGAACAGATGGGGGATTTGGACAGATGAGAGCGGGGTTTTTGTAGGCTGTCCAGATGGAGGGGGTCCTGTCTGACGCTAGGTTTGGGTAAATAGGAGGAGGAAGAAGAGAAATGCAGGGGGGGTCCTGAATTCACCCTGGGGCTGCAAGAAGTGGGTAAGACTCAAAGGTGTAGGGCAGGGAGTGATAATGCAGAGAAAAGGCTATTAACAGGCCCTCTATCCTTTTCTCCCTCCCATCCATCCTTCTCGGCAAGAAGGAAGCTGGTCCTACATAAGCCGATCACTGGTGGCCCACAAACTTCTCCTGTATTTGACGTTTCGCTCCTTTGGTGGTATTATTGAAACTTCGTTCAAAGAAGGAAAAGAGATCCCCAGGGTCACTGCTGCCCCCAAATAGACCTTGGGGGACTTGTGAGAAAGACATCCCTTAAGACGTTTTACTGCCATCTGCTGGAAAATAGTTGTAATAAATGTAGTAAAATCTATACCCTGACACCAGTGTTGGCTGACTAAGAGTGGTAGAGTGGTACCCTTGTGGTATTGTACAACCTACCCAACCTTACATGTTAGCTTTTTTTTTTTTTTTTCCCCTGGGGCAACAGGGCTTGGAGGCAACAGTCATCTCTCCTTCTGTCCTCTCCTAGCCAGATCCGGTGCCGATTCTTCATGCAAGGGAATGGCCACTGCCCCTTCAAGTCTGATTGCATTTATCTGCACCAGCTCCCGGATGAAGCCCTGACCTCTGATCCTCCCTGGACTGAGAGTATGCAGCTGATCTCGGGAGTGAGGTGGTAACTGCAGGGATATGGGACAGGGAGGCTGCTGGCCATGTTTATAATAAATGTCTGCGATAAATGTAAAAGCCATACATCATGTCCATAATGATAAAGGCACCTGCTGGGATGCAGCATCTTTGTACTATGTACAGCCTGCCTGATCTTACATGTCAGCCTTGACTCCCTTGTTCCTGGGGCAATGGGGTTGAAACTGATGGGTTTTCACTGATTTCTTTCTCTATTCCCAGGTGCTGGGCCCAGCAGGGTTCCCAGGGGGCACCGAGCAGGAAGACGAAGTGTTATTCATGGACTGTGCCTTGGCCATGGCCTTCTGGGGTTCAGAACTCTTACTGGATTCCAGTGATTCCTACCTCGGCATTCTGTAACCAGGATCAACATGTGGGGGATGGGGCTGAGGGGCAGGGATTGCTAGGTGGTAGGTCTTTTCCCTTTCAGGGCTTGGTGGGGGCTGAAAGGAGCAAACCCTCCGTGCCCATGGAGCGCAGCATCAACACAGCTGGGGAGCAAGGGAAGAGGTGGAGGGCTCTTGCAAAGACAAAGGGTTCACTCTCTTGCCAGGGACTTGGTTTTTAACTTTGCTCTTTTGTAAGATTCTGAAAGAAAACCAATAAAATGCATCTAAGCCATCACTGCTGGTATCTAAAGAGTGCTCATAGCCCAGATGCCCTCCCCCTAAACCAAGGGTTGTTTCCACCTTCATTCTGTTGCAGTATCACCTGTCACTTGACATTGGCAAAGCTTCACTTTATGCTCCTAAGAGTAGGAGGGTGGAGAGGGCAAATAACATTTTAGTATTAGCAAAATAGTAATAACATCATGGATCTCATGAAAGGGACTCCAGGGTTCTTGAACCACTCTTAGAGCTTTCCTTCCTATTCTCCTTCCCATTGGCTAGAATGCCGACCTTAGTGGGCATAAGCCAGAGCCACCATCATGGTGTAAAGCTGAGAATGGAGAACTGGCAAGGCATTGAAGTTTATTTAGCATTCCTGACCCTACCCACTACTTGTCAGGGTCTGTCCCCCACACCCCCAAACAGCTGGTCATTTGAAGACAAAGACCTTTTTCTTTTTTTTTTTTTTTTTTTTTTTTTTTTTAAAGATTTTATTTATTTATTTGACAGAGAGAGATCACAAGTAGGCAGAGAGGCAGGCAGAGAGAGAGGAGGAAGCAGGCTCCCTGCTGAGCAGAGAGCCCGATGCGGGACTCGATCCCGGGACCCCGAGATCATGACCCGAGCCGAAGGCAGCGGCCTAACCCACTGAGCCACCCAGGTGCCCCTTCTTTTTTATTTTTATTATTTTTTTAAAGATTTTTAAAAATTTGATCACAAGTATTTAAAGATCACAAGCAGGCAGAGAAGCAGGCAGATAGAGAGAGGAGGAAGCAGGCTCTCTGCCTGATGTGGGCCTTGATCCCAGAACCCTGGGATCACGACCTGAGCCAAAACTAGAGGCTTTAACCCACTGAGCCACCCAGGCGCCCCTCCAAAGACCTTTTCTATGAAGTTAGAACAGCCAACCTGAGATAGAGGTGTTGGCAAAAAACTTTTTTCCTGCTATTTAAGCCTTTGCAAAGCAGTCACTCTCTTGGAAATACTCCTCAGTCTTTCTCAACACCTCCCCTGAAATTGTTTTTTGGGGAAAAAATGGCTTCAGTGGAAATCAGATCCAGCTCAAAATATTCCTATGGCTTACCCTACCGTTCAGGGGACCCTGGCTGGCTCAGTCCCTAAACCATGTAACTCTTGATCTTATGGTCATGAGTTCAAATCCCACGTTGGGTATAGAGATTTCTTAAAAACAGGATATTCCTATGGCTTACCATACTACTTACAGTGAAAAACAAAGTCCTCTTTATGACCTCAAGGCCTCACAAGATCTAGCCCAGTTACCTTTCTGATCTCTTCTCTGATTACAATCCAGCAAGTACATTCTGCTCCAGCCACACTATGTCTTGGGGCCTTTGCATGTGCTGTCCCCTCCGCCTGAAATGGCCTTTCCACAGATCTCTATCTGAATTGCTCCCTTATCTTCTTCAGGTTCATCTTGCCTGACTACCTACTTAAAATTACCTCACCCTATCTCCCTTCCCAGCTATATTCATCTTGAAAGCACTAATCACAATCATTCTATTATTTCCTTGTCTCTCCTCTCTAGAGTGTCAGCGACAATGTGGAGGGCCTTTGCTTTGTTCCCTGAATCTCCAGTCCTAGGTGCTCAGTCAAGGTTTATTGAATGAATGGATGTGTGTGGTTGCAGAAACTGAGAGAACGGTAACTAGAAACTGGAGCCCGGAGTAACGTTTACGGGTGCTGTGGGGGCTCTTCTCCCCTCTTTTTTTTTTTTTTTTAAGATTTTATTTCTTTGAGGGAGAGACAGAGAGCCCAGCAATGGGAGAGGGAGAGGGAGAAGCAGATTCCCTGCTGAGCAGGGAGCCTGATGTGGGGCTCAATCCCAGGACCCTGAGATCATGACCTGAGCTGAAGGCAGGTGCTTAACCATCTGAGCCACCCAGGCACCCCATCTCCTCTCTATTTTTATCCTCTGCAGTGATTGCTTCTCCTTTCCCTCCACTTTCCTGGAAACCCGCCTTCTCCAGCAGCTTTCCTTATACTGAAACCTTGGGAGGTGGAGCCCCTCTTGGCCCCTGATAAAAAACCGGAGCAAGCCGGCTTCCTGGACCTCCGGAGGAAGTTCACAGCAAGGCCTTTGGCCATGTAGGTAGTGTTGGGTTTTACTACCACCCCATTCTCAGGGGTAGTTGTGTATCAAATATTTCTGGAGAGGACTGAAACCCTGATGTGATGACAGTTGATGGCCTGTGGAAGAGGTGATGTCAAGGTAGGGTGGCAAACTGATTAAATCCTATCGCAAAGTCCATGACCTACATACAAAATGGACATCAAGAAAAATTAAACGATGCCTGGGTCCTGAAGAACAACAGGATCGCTGACGTACATTCTGCATCCACTTCTCATTCCCCTACAGTCAGGGACCAGTGCAGGAAGGTAGATGAAGGTCAGCAGACAACGACCCATAGCCCCACGAAGCCCCGCCCCACTCCGCTATCTCCGGCATGACCCCGCCCACAAGTAACGCCCATGTTGTGGCCCCGCCCCATCCGTGGAGCTCCCTCGGCTTTCGTCCCGCCCCCTTACTCCGTTCCTCAGTCCTTTGGGCCAGGACCATTTATGGCCCTGCCCCTTCCGGCATGCCCTCTTCCCTTCCCGTCCGGCCCCGCCCCTGACCACACCCCCTATCTACGTTTCTAAAGCAGCGCGGGAATCTTGGCGGGCTCCCGGCGGAGTGGCTCCGAAGCTGGCTCCGAACGCCGACCCCGGCTGGGCGCATGCGGGAGAAGGGTCGTAGCGGCGTCCGGGCTGGCGCTGGCGTTCTGCCCCCTTTCGCCTGTTCTCGAGACTGAGGTCAGGAACCAGAGCAGCGGCCGGCGCAGCCCCGTAGCCCTAGGCATGGCGGCCTCGGAGGAGGTGCCCGCTGTGGCTGAGGGCGCGGACTCGGCGCCCTGGGCACATCTGGAGGCCCCCGCCCGGTGCCTGATGCAGGCCCTGCAGTTGGGGCCGGAGGGGGCGTGGCGCGGCCTGGGGCTGCTGCGGGCGCTGGGCAGTCGCGGCGGGGAGCCCTTCGGCTGGGGCTGCGTCCTGGAGGCGCTGTGCCGGGAGGAACCCGCCGTGGAGGGTCCGGACTGTCGCCTGGAGCTGTAAGTCGTCTGGTCGCGGGGCGCCGCGTTTCATCCTCCACGTCGTGTCAGGCAGGGGCTGGCGCCACCCCACTTTTCCAGATGAGACCGAGGCCCGGAGAGCTTCACTAGGTCCCCACAGCCAGGCGTCCCTGCCGCGCACCCCAGGGATATGGAGGGGCATCCAACAGACCTTCACTGAGGACGAGTGGGTGCGACACACGCCTCCTGCCGCGTGTAAATGAGTAATTCCGATCTCATACTTCATCTCTAAGGAAATCGAACCCATACCCCCAGTGTAGGGATACTTAACGTATAACCACGTGTGCACAAGAGTAAAAATATGTGCGTTATAAAGTATACAAAAGTAGAAATTTAAAACGTGGTGACCGGACATCTAATGGGGTGGTTTTATAATGTTTTCAAAGCACAGTATACATTTTTTAGAGAAAATCACTTTCCTGATGACTTACGTTCTTTGGAGTGATTCTGACTTTTTTTTTTTTTTTTTTTTTTTTGACCTCTTTATGTGGCTGACAATTTCTCCTTGGAGCAGAAGGGTTAGCTCTGCCATTTTCTTATTTGATGGGCTTCCATTACTGGTATTCCGTTTCTTCTCTTTCTCTTTTTTAAGATTTTATTTACTGGGGTGCCTGGGTGGCTCAGTAGGTCAAACCCTCTGCCTTGGGATCGGGTCGTGATTTCAGGGTCCTGGGATCGAACCCCACATCAGGCTCTCTGCTCAGCGGGGAGCCTTCTTCTTCCTCTCTCTCTGCCTGTTTCTCTGCCTGCTTGTGATCTTTGTCTGTCAAATAAATAAATAAAACCTTAAAAAAATATTTTATTTACTTATTCATGAGAGACAGGGGGAGAAGAGAGAGGGAGAGGCAGAGGGAGAAGCAGGCTCCCCCAGAGCAGGGAGCCGATATGGAACTTGATCCTAGGGATGATGACCTGAGCCCAAGGCAGACGCTTAACCGACTGAGCCATCCAGGCGCCCTATGGTATTCAGTCTCTTTTCAGTCATCCTTACAAGCCCTGTGTCCATTTAGTGAGGTTGGTTTTGTTAAACGACATAACACAGTATCCATAAATGCGTTTAATTATCAAATTAAAGAAAAGACACAAAGTTAAAAAAAAAAAAAAAGTGAGGTTCCCCCTTCAGCCACCAGGGGGCTAGAGAAGGGGCTTTGCACTTCCAGATACTCCTCTCTCAGAATTAGGCTGGAGACTGGACTATGAATGGCCATTCCATACATTAAATAGTTGTAATACTTAATTTCTTATGTTTTAGATAAGGAGAAATGGAAATTCTAATATTGTTTTCCCCACACGCCACTTTGAATTTCTTTGGAGAAATGGGTTTAGGAGAGGGGAATCTGTGTGGCTCAGTCAGCTGAGCATGGGGCTCTTAATCTCTGCTCAGGTCTTGATCTCAGGGTCCTGAGTTCAAGCCCCACATTGGACTCCAGGCTGGGTGTAGAACCTTACTTAAAAAAAGAAGGAAAGAAATGGGTCAGGAGAACTTTGCACACCCCCAAATTGGAGGCCTTGGAAATGTTTATCCAGCTGTCTGGTTTTTTTCTTGCCAGAGTAGGAGGGGTACTTAATCTAGGGACCCTAGTTAGAACTTTATTCCAGTATAATTGGTTTCTTTCATAAGCCCATGTATTTTATCTTACACATTTAACACTTATTCTGATAAGGGGTCCGTGCACACACAAAAGTTAAAAGTCCTGAAGTAGGGTATTCCCTGCCTCAGCACTTCTCAATATCCTCTACCACAAACTGGCCACCTTTTTAACTTTTGCTTTCTTTTTTTTTCTCTCACTTCATGTCTATTGTTCACAAAAAAATAAAAGTCAGATTTTTTTTCTCTTTCACACCTCCCAGGTGCCCCTTGTATTGATGACAAGCAGCCCTGCACAGTCACATAGAGAGGAGCACAGGAGTGATGGCAGGTGGGCTCGATGTACCCATGGCTTGTTTGCCACCCCACTAAGCCTCAGGTCACAGTCACACAGTATCTGGATTCTTGCGTTGACAACATGGCAGATGGCTACCTTTGCTTTCTCCATGGTAGCCCAGGCTCATCTCCAGGCGCTTATTCTCAGAGAATTAATTCACTCAGTAAATGTGCCCCCAGTACCTGCGATGGGCTGATGCTGTGCTGGGTACTGGAAGATGGAGGAAGAAGAGACTGCCTCTGCCTCTTAGCAATTCAGTTGGGTGAAAGGAACGTCAAAGCGAGACAACTGTGACCCTGTAAGTTCCGGGGGATAGCCAAGGTGAGCATAGGGCTGTATGGGAAGCACTGTACAGCATCCTGGAGTATTACTACTACTACTACTACTACTACTATTATTATTATTATTATTATTATTATTATTTTGGGTCTCGGCCCATCCTGTAGAACTTTTTTTTAGTTTAATTTATTTATTTTTTTTTTTTTTTTTTAAGATTTTATTTATTTATTTGACAGAGAGAGAGACAACCAGAGAGGGAACACAAGCAGAGGGAGTGGGAGAGGGAGAAGCAGGCTTCCCGCTGAGCAGGGAGCCAGATGCAGGGCTCAATCCCAGGACCCCAGGATCCTGACCTCAGCTGAAAGCAGTCGCTTAATGACTGAACCACCCAGGCACCCCTAATTTATCTTTTTAAGTAAGCTCTACACCCAGTGTGGGGCTTGAACTCAGGACCCTGAGATCACAAGACACAACCTCTAGGGGGCGCCTGGCTGGCTCTGTCAGTGGAGCATGTGATTCGGGATCTTGGGGTGGTGAGTTTACTTTAAATAAATAAATCAATCTTTAAAAAAAAAAAAATAGAAGAAGTCATATGCTCTACTGACCAGCCAGCCAGGGGCCCCTGGAGTGTATATATATATATATACACACATATATATATATATATGTATATATATATACATATTTTTTAAAAAGATTTTATTTTATTTATTTGAGAGAGATCACAAGTAGGCAGAGAGGCAGGCAGAGAAGGGGTTGGGGAGCAGGCTCCCTGCTGAGCAGAGAGCCCAATGTGGGACTCGATCCCAGGACCCTGGGATCACGACCTGAGCTGAAGGCAGAGGCTTAACCCACTGAACCACCCAGGTGCTCCTGGAGTATATTTTTATATAAAGTTTGGAAAGGGATTTTTTTTTTTAAATAAAACAAGCATGGATCTTTTATAGGATAGATTTCGATGTGAATTTTTTGAGCCGAAATAGGAGGTGTCAAAGAGCAGAGCCTAGCACAATACATGATCAATTAAAAAAAGAAAAAAATTGTTTTTGTTTTTTCTTTAAGAAAAAAATTGTTAAAAAAAAAATGGAATTGCTCAGAGATTTTTTTGGTTTTTAGCAATTGTAAAATGAACTCAAACTGGCTTCACCACAACAAAAAAATACATGCTCAGTGAAGGTCTGTTGAATGGCACTCGTGCTGACCACCTCCATCCTATTGGTACTACCTCCGAGTGCCTGCCTGTCTGTCCATGGCCATCCAACCTCTAGCTCTATCCCAGCTGCCCTCTGCTCCTCCCAGCAAGATGCTCTTTAACTGCTTGTCCTCCTTCTGCTACCAGGAAACCCCTGCTGCTGCGATTGCCTCCGTTATGCCAGAGGAACCTGATGTCCCTATTGATGGCTCTTGGGCCATCGCTGCCCCAGAGTGGCCTACTCCCCGTGCTGCAGATTGCACGACAAGACCAAAGCCCCAACCCTGACGCCTGGCTCCAGACCCTGGGGGAGTTGCTGTGGAGGGATCTGAACGCTGGGGTAGCGACTGAGGAGACATCCCCACTGTCTACAGACTGCCAGAGACAGCTCCAAGGCCTGTGTAGGCGGCTAGGCCAGGGAGGCAGGAGGCTGAAATTGGCCCAGGCTCCTGTTCCCGAAGAGGAACAAGAGGAAGGCAAGGAGGACAAGGATTCCCCACGGCCTGGGAAACGCAGAAAGGGGCCAGAGGAAGAGCCTGCCAGTCCTGAAGGCGGACGGGCCCCCAAAAGGTTCCGGCATTTGGAAAGGGAAGAGGAAGGAGGTCAGGAAGAGGAGACACATGAACCTGAGTCTTTGGAGCCCCCGGCAGACGGAGGAGGTGCCTCACCCATGGAGAACCAGCTTGTCCTGGCCGAGCCCAGGGAGGCTGGTCAGAGTCTGGAGGAGGCTAAGGACCTAGCTGAGAGTTTGGAGTTGCCCAAAGCTGTCCAGGTACTAGAATGGGGAGGCTGGGTTTAGGGTGATCCCCCAGGAGTAGGGGGCTTATCCAGGGCCAAAGCTGGTCGGGAGACTATTTCCCAACTGGGATAACTAGAATCCGCAGAGCAGGGGGTAGGAGCCTAGGGTTAAGGAAACCGTCTCTACCCTACAGACTCTGAGGAGGGGGTGGGAAGGGAGGTATAGGAGGGCGGAAACCTTTGGCCTTAATGATCGACAATACGAAGTTAAAGCATTGCCACACAAGAAGAGAAGCTCCAGGGCTATACTGTGGAAGGAGTGGAATCATGCCAGCTTCCCGCCTGTCCTCCCAATCCCAGACCTAGGTCTGCCCCCATGAGGGTGGGTGCAGAGAGGACAAGTCTAGGCAGCTGCATTTCCATGGACCTCGTTGCCTTTGAATTCTTAAGCACCTCTCAAGGTTTAGGTTTCGAGCTCTTGACTCCCTGGAATCATCCTTGCCTGCTAGCTCTCACTGATCTGGGGCCTTCTCGGAAGAGGGGGTTAGGGCTGGGCCTGGGGCCACACTGTGCTGGTAGGGACTTGGCAGTGACTGGACTCTCCTCTTCAGGACCAGGTTCCCAGGCTGCAGCAGCTGCTCAAGACCTTTGGGGAGGTAAGTGGCCCCTGCTCACTGTTGCCCCGCCTAGACCTCAGCCCTGCCCAGGGAAGCACAGGTTGTTTGGATGGCGGGGGTCGGAGTGGCCGTCAGAGGACAGTCACTGCAGGGGCTTGTCTTGGCCCAAGGACAGATAGGTCATCTAACCTCAGACAAGTCCCTCTCCTCTTATAGCATCCAGGGTCCTCATCCACCCACTGTGCCAGACAAAGGGGTGGTCTCTGACTCATCATCAAGGGCTCTGCCTGCCCTAACATGGGATTTGCCTTTCTAGGGGTTGGAGGGTGCTCCCCCACTTGAGCTACAGCTTCTCCATGAATGCAGTCCCAGCCAGGTGAGTCCCTTAAGACCCTGAGGATACATCCCCTCTCCCCAGCCTTTTTCCATTTAAGTCTGTGTTTCCTTGCCTCATGTGGGAATGGAGAAGGGGATCTTGCTGGGGTTTTTCACCCTGTGTGCTTTCTTTTAGCCCTTGGATCCTCACCATGGGGGCAGCTCTCCCAGCCTCAACCTACCTTGGAATATCCTTGCCCTACCCATTCTGCTGCCCTGTTAGCTTGAGACAGCCTAGCAGAGGCAGACTGAGTGTGTCTGTGTCCTCCCTCCTACTTGGCAGATGGACCTGCTGTGTGCCCAGCTGCAGCTCCCACAGCTCTCGGACCCAGCTCTCCTGCAGCTCTGCACCTGGCTCCTGTCCCTTTCACCAGATCTTAGCCTTAGCAATGCGACCATTCTGACCAGGAGCCTCTTTCTTAGACGGGTAGGTGTGTTGTCATATACTTGGCATGCTAGGCACTTTGTGGGGGAGAATCTGAGCCCTTGGAAGGGTGGAGCTTGGGAGAGGGGGTTTCCAACCTTATAATGTGTCTGGCCAGTCAAGGCAGTGTGGGGCAAGGGAAGGGCATGGACCTCCAGGCCATCCATCACATGGCATCGACTTCCTCCTTCTTGGGTCCCAGACCCTTCCAGAAGCTGAAAGGGTTTTGGAGCTGGGGAGCTGAGCTTTGTATCTTTTCCAATGGGTGAATCCATGTGAGTCTGAGATAAAAGAACTTTTGTTTTTTCTTTGTAACATGTATCACCATCTGAAATACGTGTCTAATAAACATTTATTAAAGGGAAAAAGAAATGGGTGATTAATATTTTCCTCCCTGTTGGCTGTAGATTCTCTCCCTGACTTCCTCGGCCTCCCGCCTGCTCATCATGGCCCTGACCTCCTTCTGTGCCAAGTACGCCTATCCTGTCTGCAGAGCCCTTCTTGGCCCGGTGCTCCAGGCCCCAGAAACAGGTAATTCTAGAAACAGCCCCAGGCCTGGTAGCTCTGCCCTCTCGTTTCCCAGCACCCTTCATTCCAGGCGACCCTGGCCATTGTGTATTCAGTCAGTAAAGATACCTTCCTTCCCTGATGATGCCCCCCTATAATGAGCCAGGCATTTTGTTCCATCCTCTCCTGCCCTTTGCCCCCACACCTCCCCCCTCTGCTGTCCCCTACGTAGGCCCAGCTCAAACGGAGTTACTGTGTTGCCTTCTGAAGGATGAGGCCCTGGCACCGGACACGCAGGTTCTGATGCTGGGGTGAGCATACAGCCCTCCCTGCTGCCCCTACTCCACCCCCTCGCACGGGCCCAGCCCGTTCCTGGCCTCCTGGAGCTGGAGTCGGCTGGGGAGCGGGCCCTGAGCCTGAAGCAGGGGCCGCAGCATAGCGGATGCCTCTCTTGCTGTGGCCTGAGCCTGGCTTGTGCCTCCCCCGCTCCCACCCCCCTTATGCTTGTACAAGTTGCCATCCTGGGACCCTTCCCAAGCCCTCGGTTCCAGTCTTCTGGGCCAGGTGCCTTGGGGAGCGCAGGGAAGAGGCTGGTGGTCTCCACTGGAGCAGTTTACAGCATAGCTAGAGCCTGGCTGGCAGTTAAGAGTCTGGCTCTGGAGCCAGGTGGACAGGATTTCAAATCTCAGCCTTGCCCTGTGTCGATTCCAGCAGCCTTCTCCATCTCTCTGAGCTTGTTTCCTCATATAAGAAATGGGGATAATGTTTCCCCGGAAGGATTTTTCTAGATGTTAAATTTGGTAATGCACGTAGACCACAGCACAGTACTTGGCTCAAGTCAGTGCTCAAAAATTGTTATTAAATTGGTGTTCAATTTGGGTATTAAAACTGGGGAGTCAAGATCCAGACACATAGGGCGCCTGGGTGGGTCAGTTGTTAAGCATCTGCCTTTGGCTCAGGTCATGATCCCAGGGTCCCGGGATTGAGCCCCACATCGGGCTCCCTGCTTGGCAGGAGGCCTGCTTCTCTGTTCCACTCCCCCTGGTTGTGTTCCCTCTCTCACTGTCTCTCTCTCTCTCTCTCTGTCAAATAAATAAAATCTTTAAAAAAAAAAAATCCAGACACAGAAACAAGTAAGTAGCTAAGACCCCATGATCCTAATGCGAACTATAAAATGGAGACTCTCACAGGAGAAGAGGAGGGTCTGAAAAGTAACATCAGCCACCTCTGATTGAGTCCTTTCTCTGTACTTTTAGTTCTCTCCATTAGTCCTCACACAGTGCTGTGAGGTGGGTGCTGTGGCCGCCCTAGAGACGGAAAGCCTGAAGCTCATGTTCATTATGGGGTGTGGGCCAAAGGTCACACAGACGGCAAGTGGTAAACCCTGGGATCAGACTCTAGGCTGTGCATCTGAGAAGCCACACTGCTCCCATGTGACAATGCTGCCTTTCCACACGAGCAGGGGATTGCTCCCTAGCCTAGGAGGCACAGCTGGAGTGGCAGTCGCCATGGGCTGGGCGCTGCAGGGAAGGCTGCCTTTTGGCAAGCCTCATGGACCTCTCAATGGGCCATGATCCTCTGCCCTGGGTCACCCTCACCTTCTGTCCTCACAATGCACTCTCCATTCCTGCTATTTTTCAGGGAACCTTGGTACACCTCATGCCAAATCTTTCATGATCCACCGCCCCAGGCGTCTTGGGTCATAGCCTTCCCAGCACCAAGTGTGGGCTGGCTACTGGGTGGCCGCCAGCCTTGGGTGGCGGGGGTGGGAGAGGGCTCTGAGGACTTGCTGTGTTGGCTGGGGGAGCCTTGGCTGTCTCCAGGGTCTTGCACTGCCTTGGGGGTAGGAGCCGTAGATATCCAGTCGTGGGCTGTTCTCAGTGGGACCTCTGCTTCTTGCAGACAGATCTTGGAGCTGCCCTGGAAAGAGGACACTTTCGTGGTGTTGCAGTCCCTGCTGGAGCGGCAGGTGAGCAGGCTGCCTTAAGGAAGGGTGGATGCGGAAGTGTGGCAGTGCCATCGCCGTGTGTGCTGGGTGTGCGGTGGCTGGTGGGCATGGGCCCCCTGGGTTTCAGGTCCCTCCAGGGATGGAGGCAAACAGGACAGCTGCCCTGCAGCAAGCGGGGCCATGACAGCAGGTGAGTCCTGGAGCTTGAAAGGCTGGTAGCTGAGAGCAGACTGCATGGTAGAGCCCACGCTGTGCCTCTTCTTAGCTGTGTGGCCTTAGAGAGGGACTTTTGGGGTTATGTGTGTGAAATTTAACTTAATTTTATTTTATTTATGAAAGTTTTATTTATTTATTTATTTGAGAGAGAGCAAATGAGTGCAGGAGAGAGAATCTGAAGCAGACTCCATGCTGAGCATGAAGCCTGACATGGGGCTCATAATCCTGGGGTTGTGACCTGAGCAGAACCAAGAGTCAGACAGTTAACTGACTGAGCCATCCAGGCACCTTGGATTTAATTTAATTTTTGAATAGGTTATAAATTCATAGGTTCACAATTTTTTTTTAAAAGATTTTGTTTATTTATTTGAGAGAGAGACAGATATCACAAGCCGGTAGGAGAGGGAGAAACAGACTCCCCCCGCTAAGCAGGGAGCCTGATGTGGGGCCCGATCCCAGGACACTGGGATCATGACCTGAGCTGAAGGCAGACACTTAACCAATGGAAGCAAAGATTTTATTAATTTGAGAAAGAGAGTGCATATGTGCGAGTGTGGAGAGGGGTGGAGGGGGAGGGAGAGAGAATCCCAAGCAGACTCCCCACTCAGTGCAGGGCCCTACTTGGGGCTCAATCCCATGATCCTGAGATCATGACCTGAGCTGAAACCAAGAGTCAGATGATTAACCCACTGAGTGACTCAGGTGCCTCTATGTTCACAAATTTTAAAGCTCAAAAGCTAGAGTGAAAAATATTACCCCTGCCATCCAGATTCCCTTCTCCAGGACTAATCAGTATTAGTAGTTTCAGGGGAACTCTCCCAGAGATGCTTTTATATACAAGGACCCGTGTTTAAGTTGACTTTTTGCCTACTTTTTACGTAGATCAACACGCTGAGCTCAGTGCTCTGTCCTTTGCTTTTTTT
Organism: Mustela putorius furo; assembly: GCF_011764305.1. NCBI lineage: Eukaryota > Metazoa > Chordata > Mammalia > Carnivora > Mustelidae > Mustela > Mustela putorius. The sequence goes on from NW_025421292.1 coordinate 3,692,033, forward strand.
TTTTTTTAATAAAGATTTTACTTATTTGACCGAGAGAGACACAGTGAGAAAGGGAACACAAGCAGGGGGAGTAGGAGAGGGAGAAGCAGGCTTCCCCATGAGCAGGGTGCCTGACGCAGGGCTTGATCCCAGGACTCTGGGATCATGACCTAAGCCGAAGGCAGACGCTTAATCGACTGAGTCACCCAGGCACCCCCTTACATTGCTTTTTTAACTTACAGTATATTTTGGCAGTTTTCCATATGACTGCCTAAAGTTCTGCCTCATTTGTTTATAACTTAGATAGCTGACCTAACCTCTTTATGCCTCAGTTTTCCCGTTTACAAAAGGGGAGTGATGATAGTAAGTACTGCCCAAGGCTGGGGTGAGGTGGAAGTAGATAATTGGTGGAAAATGCTCAGAACAGTGCCTGATGTATAACAAGCATTAATTCAGTTATTATGAAGGAGAGCTGATGCTCTTATGCTGACGGTACCCTTGGGACTCCTCACTTCTTTATATCTTTGGCCACCAAGCAAGGCTGAGACCTATGCACCAGGCTCTATGTGCCTTATCTCATTTAATTCTTTTCACTGTCTTTAGCGTTAGGTATCATGAGAACCATTTTACAGATGCAGAAATTGAGGCTTTGGTTATGTGACCTGTCCAGGCTTACTTAGTTAGAAAGTGGTAGAGTTTGGAATTGAATCTGGGGCCCTTTCTTATTCTCTTATCCCATCTCCCAATGTGTGCAGGTGGAGATGACCCCTGAGAAGTTCAGTGTGTTGATGGAGAAACTCTGTAAAGAGGGGCCAGCGGCCACCGCATCTGTGGCCTATGCCAAGCTCATGCTGACGGTGATGACCAAGTATCAGGCCAGTGTGAGTATTGGTAGGGCCATGAGGGTTGATCCCGCTACTGTGAGTGCGCCACAAGCATGTACATCTAGATGTTTGCTGGGGAAGACCCCTGAGTGTTAGCGAGGCCAACTATAAGTTCAAGCCCCAGACTGGGGAATGAGACTGCTTAGGAATTCGCGCATCCAGCCTACATCGCTGTGGGCCAGATGCTGTATGGTGCACTGGGGAATCAACAGTCCTGTCCTTGACTTGACCTCTCCACCAGTGCCAGTGAGGTGGGAGAGAGGTGGTAACCAGATCAGCCTAATAATCTGGAAGGAACCAGGTGAGAGGTGTGTGCGGGGCATTTGGTTGCAGAGCAAGAGGGGGCAACTAAACCTTGTGTTTGGGAGTTAAGACAGGCTTCTCAGCTCTGAAAGGGTGAGTGGTGGCCAAGGCCCAAGACTGAGGAAAGGGCATTTCAGGCCAAGGAAACAGTATAAGCAAGGATCTACAGGTATTAACTGAAGCCTAAAAACATGAGAATGGATGATGGTAGGGGTGAGGTTAGAGGTCAGAGTTTAAACACTGAGCCCTGCTAGGTCTTAGGCACTGTTTAAAGCCCTTTGCCTACATTAACTTGCTAGTTTATTCCATGTGTTAGACCCATGAGAAGATACTATTATTAGCTCCATTTTATAGATGAGGAAATTGAGACTCAGAGAGGTTAAAGTGACCTACCCAAGGTCACATGGTCAGGCCATGCTAATATCTATGGAAGACCCTGTAGGGTATGATGAGGAGCATGGGCTTTATCTTGAAGGTCAGGTGTCCTTGGCTGTTGGCTCTTTGCCTTTTTTGGGGAGTCACAGGCCCATTTGATGATTTGATGAAAGCTATAGATCCTCCCAGAAAAATGAAAATCTGAACACACATTTATGCACATTTTCAGGAGGCTCCTGGATCCTCTGGAGAGCCTGATGATCCTAGAAGAAGGGCCTCCAATATGAGACATCAGAAGTTACCCCAGGGCCCAGCTGAAGCTGGAGTGATTTGGTCAGATTTGCATTTTGTAAAGGAGCCTCTGGTATCTGTAAGGAGTGGGGATTGGAGAGAAGATACAGGGTAAAGATCTGTCAGGATCCCACAGGTCATAGAAGAAACAGTGTGGCATAGAAGGAGTTGTGACAGCCACTGTGGAGTATCTCCGACCCTCAGTTTTCTCATCGGTAAAATGGAGGGTTGTGCAGGTTACATGAAGCTAGGTTTATAAAGTTGCCACATGGTGAGCACCCAATAATAGTCAACTGTCATTGATGTGGCTCTCTTCATAAGTTGCACAGTTAATATCTGACCCAGGTCCACTTGAACCTGAAGACCTTGCATAATCATGGTGAAGTAATGCATTTAGATATCTCCTCCATTGTCCTTATATCCTGATTACTCTCTCCTTCCTAAACAGGGCCATGGGCAGAGGAGAAAGGGGAAGGATCAGTTGCTGGAGTCCTGATATGATTCTTCCCTGTCCCCAGATCACTGAGATCCACAGGCTGGGCCTGGCCGCAGCCCTAGAGCTCAACACCACTTTCCTGAGGAAGCCCCTACAGGCTGCCCTGAGACATCTGGCCCCCTGACCATCACTCCTGGAGCCTGAAGGATACTTCTCCAGCTGCCTGAAGGATGCTTCTGCTCTCAGTCAGTGCCTCACTCTGACTCGTTGCCTGGGGGTAAAGGCAGAGCCTGGCCATGCCAAGGGTCTGCTGCCTCCCTGCTCCAGGATGCAGAGAAAACATCTTGGCCTCCTAGCCAGCAGAGAAGGTCCTGGGCTAAGCAGGCTTGATGAGCTTTATTTCCAAGGGATGCTGACCTTGGGCTCACTCTTTGTCACTTTTGCTTCAGACTGTGTGGTTGGAAACTTTCTGAAAGACCTCAGTAGGGTCAAAGCAGACCCGGGTAGATGAATGATGCTTCAGGAGCCCTGAGGTGACCTGTGTCCTGTGCACAAATATCTTGCACTCAAGTGTATGTTATTACCTTCTGTGTTCTGACTTGGATAATAATTTATTAAAAAGTAGGAAGTTTGGGGCACCTGGGTGGCTCAGTGGATTAAAGTCTTTGCCTTTGGCTCAGGTCATGATCCCAGGGTTCTGGGATCGAGCCCCACATCGGGCTCTCTGGAGCCCGCTTCCACCCCCTCCTCTCTGCCTGACTCTCTGCCTACTTGTGATCTCTGTCTGTCAAATAAATAAAATCTTAAAAAAAAACAAGTAGGAAGTTTAATGTTTTCTTTGAGTCAGTATCTGCCTTCTTACGAACTCTGGGTATTTTTTGAGAACTAACAGACCCTGCCATCTCCCACCCTACTCAATGACAAGGGGCATCTTTTTCCTGGTGAAAGTTTCTGTGAGGGGAAGGTGACAGAGATCTCTAGTTCATTCATTCACGTTCTGGGCAGTGTTGTGTGAGACCACTCCTCTCAGCCCCATCAGAGCTGTCTGCTGAGTAGGTGACTATGACACTGACTACAGGGAGTGGGGCCTGGAAGGTGGGCGAAGCTCTCTGGAGTCAGAGAAGGTTTGTTCGTGGTAAACATTTAACGGGTAGGTGTGATTCAATCAACTATCAAGTACCTTCCCAGCTCTTCCTCACTGCAGGCATCGAGGGAGCGGGAGCAGAACTTTCTGCATCTCCCTTCTCTGAAACCATGAGCCCCAGAGCAAGATGATAAGGGAGAGGTCAGAGTAAAGCCTGCTGTTGAGACACGAAGCAGGTGTGGAGGGCCGGAGGAGGTGGGCAGAAAAGGGTGGAGGGGCAAAAACGCGGGAGCTGCACGCTGTCGGCGGCCATCACGCTGCGGTGCCCAGGACCAGCCTCTTTAAGGGCCTAGCAGTAGCTGGCGCAAAGCGGGGTGTTCTGAGCCACGGGGCGCCCAGGACGGCACCTCCTCGCCTTTGAGCCAGTCTAGTTGTGCAGCGCGCGGCAGCGCCCTCTAGCGGCCGCAGACGCGGTGCTACCCGGGGTTGAGCGCTCGAGCCTAGCTGCGCGGTGGGAGAGGGAGCTACAGGAGTAGGCATCTCGCGAGAACAAGAGCCTTATTTGAGCGCATGCGCCAGTTTCCTTACTCTCTTTTCCGGTTACTGCGGCGCGAGAATCATGAGGTGAGTGGCGCTTGGGAAGCTATCCACCGTCATCCGCGACTCCTGGCACCGTGGTAGGGAGGGGGACTTGCCGGCTGAATCGGTGGTGGTTTTTGCCCCTGCTTCGCTGAGGGGCATTTCTCGCCGGGCGTCGTCCTGCGCTGCCTGGCGTTCGAGTCCGACTCTCTGGGACTTGCATCGAAGTCGCACTCAAAAGGCCTGACGTGGTGTCCGGAATGCCCGCGGGGTGCTTTTGAAGGCCCGAGGCTTCCGATCACACCGAAGCTTCCAGGTGCCAATCCGGGCCTCGCAGGTGCTGAGAGCTCGTCTTGTTTCTCTCTCGCAGCAGCAAAGTGTCCCGCGACACCCTGTACGAGGCGGTGCGGGAAGTCCTGCACGGGAACCAGCGCAAGCGCCGGAAGTAAGCGGGGCTTGATGGGGAGGGCAGCGGCGTGCGAGCCGCGGGCGGCGTCCTCACTCTGTCGCCTTCTCTAAGGTTTTTGGAGACGGTGGAGCTGCAGATCAGCCTGAAGAACTACGACCCTCAGAAGGACAAACGCTTCTCGGGCACCGTCAGGTTGGCACCGCTCTGACCCCACCCAGCCCTCCTTGCCCCGCCGTGCCTTTCGCCACCTTCTAGGCCCCTGTTGAGCTGAAGGCGGGCGGACGGCCATGGCGGCACGGACGCGCTTGGGTAGTTCAGACCCCCTGCCCCGGGCAGGCGTGGCTGGACGGACCCCCACCCTGGGTCTTAAAATAAGAGGGGAGGCGTGGGGAGGCCTTGGCCGAGCCCGCCGGCTAGTTTGAGAAGCCAGGCTAGCTGTTGGTGAATGTGGACGTTCTGGGTAAGGCTCCGTGGCTGCCGCGGCCCCAGACCCCTTCACCTGCTTTGGAAACCCAGGCGGGGCTTGACCTGTTCTGTCCCCTAAAACGCAGGCTTAAGTCCACTCCCCGCCCCAAGTTCTCCGTGTGTGTTTTGGGGGACCAGCAGCACTGTGATGAGGCCAAGGCAGTGGATATTCCCCACATGGACATTGAGGCGCTGAAGAAACTCAACAAGAATAAGAAGTTAGTCAAGAAGCTGGGTGAGTGTGGCTTGGGTTGGTTTTGTATTTGGCCAGACTGTTGTCATGGGACTGGTAGAGAAGAGACGTGGCTGCCATTTGGATTTTAAAATGATGGAAGAGGGGGCAGAGAATCATGGAAAAGACGTGTTGTGGTGAGTTGACTTAAGTGATAGTTTTAACCTATATTTGCTTTGAGGATTCTTTATAAGCAGGTGAGCTCCTCTAAGCTCACCAGTCAGGTGAGTTAGGATTTATGCTTAAAGCTCCCTTCTTTCTTTTCTTCATCTTTACCCGGTGTAAGCATTTCACAGAGAGGAAACTGGTACTCTGGTTATCCTGTAACTAGGAAGTAGGCAGTATTTGAACTCCTGGAGTTTTAACCAGTGTGTGCATTTGCTATTAGAACATGGGAATGGGTCAGCCTGAGCTTCTGACAACAAGTTCATGTAAATGTTGAGCCAGTAAAAGTCCAAAGGATAGAGATAAGCTGGAATAAGGAGAGGGTTAAAAAGACTTGGTATGTGGGGCCGGGGAGGGAATAGAGTTTGGTGGTTAGAGGCCACTTTCGTGGTTGGTTGACAGCTGTTTGAAGGTTGCCTTTGGGGGCCAGTTCCTAAGATCCAGTGGCTTCTTTTTACCAGCCAAGAAGTATGATGCCTTTTTGGCTTCAGAATCTCTGATCAAGCAGATCCCACGAATCCTGGGCCCAGGCCTGAATAAGGCTGGCAAGTTTCCTTCCTTGCTGACCCACAATGAGAACATGGTGGCCAAAGTGGATGAAGTGAAGTCTACCATCAAATTCCAGATGAAGAAGGTAAGGAGGTCTGACTACCATGCGGTTAAGTCTTGGTGATGGTAGGCAGTACCAGTCCTGAAGTTTACCCCCATTCTCTGAATGGGAGCTCTGATTTGCAGAATTTCTGTGGATACTTAGGACATGTGACAGTCCCTGAGCAGAACTGAAGCTTTGCACATAGCCCTGGTCTTTTGGCCTGGGGTTGTTCCTGTTCATTAGGGTCACTGGAGTTGGGGGAGGAATGGGTGGAGCCTGTAGATATGTCTGCTCTGGTTCTTTTCCATCTAGCCACCAGCCTGATTTGACTTTACCCTTCCCGCAGGTGCTGTGTCTAGCAGTGGCTGTTGGCCACGTGAAGATGACAGATGATGAGCTCGTGTACAACATCCACTTAGCAGTCAATTTCCTGGTGTCCTTGCTCAAGAAGAATTGGCAGAACGTCCGGGCTTTGTACATCAAGAGCACCATGGGCAAGCCCCAGCGCCTGTACTAAGGCACAGTTCAATAAATCCTAGTGCTACTGTTACCTGGGCTTCCTGTGACTAGGGAGAGGGAGGTGCTTTGTGAGCTGACATCGGGTGCAGTTTCTGGCACCCCCTGGTGGGTGGTCATGTTCTCCATACTGCAAAAAAGGAAGTGTACATTCTGTCTTCAAAACCATATAGTCTTATATTTGGATATTTTATAACTATTAATAGTAGGGCTGCTGAACCTTGAGAAGGGAAGATCTGGGCTAAGACTCCAGCCTGTAGTGCTTCCACTGTGTACTAGTGGAAGGAGAGGGGTAGGACCTTAACACTGAGGACATGGATTCAGCTCTAGGCAGCATGCTGCTTAGCCTGAAGTATGTTTAACCTGAAGTTGCTTTTCTGTACATCATGCTTTGATTCCGTGGGTTTCTTGTTGTGTCCCTCTAAGTTGTACATCTTGGTTCTTGGTAGGGATCACAAAAACTGTTCCAAATGGAGATTGGGTTCCTAGATTCTTCATATGGGAGTGGTGCACTTGATTTGTCTGTCTGACCCTAAATTTAAATACTCTTATATTCAGAGCAGTAATTTACTCTGAGATGCTTAGGAAGACACAAGTAGTAGGTAGACCTGTACAATATTGTAATTGCCCCTGTTTCCTAGGCAAGCTTAGCAAATGGGCTGTGGATCCTTCCAGACCCTCTGCTCTCCAAGTAGCCTCCCCGCCCTTGACCTGATGCCCTACCCTGGTGGAGGTTTTGTGTTTGTTTTTTTAAGATTTTACCTGAGGAAGGAGAAGCAGACTCCCCAGTGGAAGGGTGGGGGTGGGGGATGAGGCAAGGCGAGGCACTGCTCAATCCAGAACATTGGGATCATGACCTGAGCCAAAGGCAGTCTGAGGCACCGGGCATCTTTTCCTATTGGAGTTCTTGCCTCCTGCACCCAGTACGGGAAGGTGGGTTTTGGTGCAGAACATACCTGTAACTTGACTTAAGTCTGCTTCATTTAACTTTGGTAAAATAACAAGTTCATCCCTCCATCTTAATATAGCTGAAGCTTAATTTTGGTTTAGGTCGGGGGATTGAGCCCTTTAATGGGCACGTAGGATTATCCCTTTGCCCCTCCCGTTCACTAAAATGAATGGGTAGACTTTTTTAAAAAAAATTTTTAAAAAATTTTTTTAAAAAATTAAAAAAAAATTTTTTTTTTAAATCCAAAGCATAATCAGAATGTACCTCAAAACAAGCTTGAGCCATGAATGATAAACAAGATTCTCACCAATCACCAATTTTAGCTTTTAAGTTATAGTAATTTTGCTTAAAGGTAAAATGGGTACAATCTAATCTTGGAATGAACCTTGAATTTGGGTTCTCAGGGTTGATAGGTGTAGTTTGCTCCTTCCTCTGGTCTGTTACCAGAGTATTAGGAGTGATAAAATACCTAGGCTTGTCAGACAGTGGTCCAGAGGGAGGGGAAAAAAGCTGGCATATGAAACTTAGGACCCAGTTTTATTGGAAGAAGCTTTATGCAAAGTAAAAGTGATTGGGAGTTTACATATGTTGGCCATGTTTAACTCAGAGGGAAATTATTATCTGGGATTTTCTGAAGTTATGTGATCTTCGTAATCAGAAGGAAAAAAAATACTAACGAAACAAAGATATTTTGACGACAGAAGGAATGTAATCAGGATTGACATCTGCCTGGTCTCACTGTGTGCACTCAGGCACTGAATACAGCAGGCCTGAGAGCCACCGGCAGAACAAACCCTCTCAAGCTGGCTGAGTTGGGCCACAACTGCACCTCTGGCAACCAATCCTGAGGGCCTCAGTGGACAGGGTTCTGAGCCCAAGACCAGAGAGACCATTTCTGTTACACCAGCCACGGTGCTGTTTCGAAAACACGAGACCAAAAAAAACAAGGGGTTTTTTGTTTTTGTTTTAAAGATCTTATTTGATAGAGATCACAAATAGGCAGAGAGGCAGAAGAGCAGAGAGCGAGCTCAATGTGGGCCTCGATCCCAGGAGGACCTGAGCCAAAGACAGGCTTTAACCCACTGAGCCACCCAGGTGCCCAAGCCAAGGGTTTTAGAGGTGGTTTCTCCCAACCTCCCATGCATACTCCCACTATTTACCGGGCGTGAGGAGACGGCCTGTGATTTGCCTGTGGCTAGAACCCCTTCCACTCCCTGAGTTTGAATCCCGCTTCTCCCATTCGGGAGGCATGTGAGCCTGAATGAGTCCATTCTCTCAAATTGTCTCATTCGAAATCTGATGGCACCCACCTAAAAGACAGTAGGACTAAATGCTGATGCTTTGCACAGTGCCAGGCTCTTGGTGCTCAAACAGCAGGTGCAAGATGGCTGCAGAAAGTTGGGTTCCAGCCCCAGCATGCAAATACCTACTTGCTTGGTTCATTAGGTGCTGATGAATGGGGAGAACAAGGTGGCTTCAAAATTAGTCCTGCCCTCCTGTTTGAACTGAGCCAAGGATTAAACGTTTTTTAAAAGTTCTGGAAACTTGGGGGGAAGGTAAGTGGGCGTTTTTAGAAAATTACTTGGGAACTTGAGTCACCTGGATTTAAATTCTACCCATTCTATCAAGCCTTAGGTACTGGGGTAGGAGTCCTTAAAAACCCACTATACTAAGCAAATGCTGACTCACTACTTTTGCTGGGCTGTGGGGAATCTAGAGCCCTGGGACCTGCTCCCCAGAGGCTCAAATTACCACAATAAAGAGTAGGCAGCAGAAGGGAAAGCAAAGGGAAAACACGTGTGGAGGCCAACTGATTCCACTGTGAATGAAGTTGGCTATTTTAACCATCAGTCTAAAGCTTAGTGTGCACCTGAGTGAATTTTCAGGGTTCAGGTATCTGGGGAACCCCATTTCTCAGGCATTTATGCTACAGGGAAATAAAGAGCTCGGGTGAAACCTCAGTGCCTAGGCTTTGACCGTGGAACTGGCTAAAAAAATGGCATTCCCTCTTTCCTGGGAACATCAGAATGGGAATGGGGCAGGAAAGACAGAACTACCATCCTGGTTGTTGGGGTCCAGCCATCTTGGCCCTTCCTTGTAGCTTCCCACAGAACCCTGAGAAGGGGAGAGTCACTTCTGGGAGAGGGCCTTGGGCTCATGAGACAACTTACTCTGGGTCCTTCCTTCAGGACCTTGAAATTAGTCATCACGGATCTCTGACTTCTGGCTCTCATATATTTGTGTCGGGGGAGGAGGAGGGGATGGGGCAGAGCAGGGTGGGGTTGGGGGAGACAAGCAAACTCAACTCCTATCTCAGTTGAGTTCTCTGCATGAGACCTATATGATTTTAAAAGAAATTAACCGAAGGCTGTTTACTCCGGGATAGTGAAAGCCACAACACACGTGATGATGCCTCAAGCACCCAGTAAATAGAATTACCTGTTAGCCCAGAGATTGGATTTTGCATCCAGTCCTAGGTCAGCACATGGTCTGGCCTAGGGTCCTTCATAAACCACTTTCTGACTCCACGACCCCCCACCCACCTGCCTGGAGTTCTAGGCACTGTCCCCATCTTGCAAGTGACAACAAAAAGCTACTTGATGATTTAGTCTACCAGGTGCATGGACTTGAGAGTCAGGCTGACCAGATTCAAATCTTGGTATATAGCCAGTGACCGGTTCAATGAAGAGAACCTTTAACTTCATCTGCAAACTTGGTTGAGCAAATGGAAATATAGGATGTTCACTTAAATCTAAGCCTTAGATAAATAACTTATGTCCCCTTACCCTCCCCTTTCTCTGGTCCCTGCTGTATGAGTACAAGCCGGCTCAGCGGGGAGAGCAGGGCTCAGCCAGGCAGACAGGAACATGTTGGAATCTGGCTTCTGTTAGCAGCCATTCCCTCAGGAAAGCACTCATCCTCCCTGAGGCTCTCTTCTCTGCTATCCAGTGAGAACCAGGAGTAGCCACATGAAGACTGGGGATTGAGCAGGGGCTCCATCTCAGAAGTGTGTGACCTTGGGCAAGTCACTTCAAAGAGACAATTAACAACTGAACCTAGGCCAGCACTGGGCACATTTTAGCATTCAACTCCCAGCAGGAAGGCGTCAGAGAAAGGAGTCTGCAAAACTTTAAGGGATCTTTGAATCATACCTATTTTGAGTGTGGGTATGGATGCCCCCCCACAAGCCAAGATGGGCAAGGGTAAGTGGGTGGGGTGACACATCAGGATCTAATCTGGCAGGAGCACCAACATGAAGATAATCCAATCTGGAGAAGTCTGTCACACACTGGTCACACAACTAACCCACAAACAAATAACTTTAATTTTTTTTCTTTTTCTTTTTTTTTTTTTTTTTTTTTGGAGCAGGAGCCGGGCCTTGAGGACCCCTGCCCCAGCCCTGTGCCATGTTTACGATATAACCCATCACAGCTGGATTTAAAAAATACACAAAAAAATATAATATACATTATAAAACCTAGGTTGGGGTTGGAAGTGGCCTGAGCGATATGCAAACTGTGAGGACCTTCAGGAAGCTCAGGGGCAGGCCATGTAAGGAAGGGAAGGGGCACAGTACTTCATATGAAACTCGTAAATGCCCAGAGGCGGCTGGTAGACAGGCCAGGCCGGCTGAGGGGCCTGGGTGTTGGAGAGGGGCAGCAGGGAAAGGGTGAACCTTCAGTCCCAAAACTGGGTCTGGGGAGCTGCTGCTCCAGGCCTGGGAAACTGGAGGTGGAGAGAAACGTAAGGGAGTGAACGCACCGAGGGTTCACCAAATCCATGTCTTGGCCATCTGAAAATACCAAATCCTCCTGCTACCCCTTGTCCCTGGAACGCTGGTCTGCCCATAGGCGGGGACTCCAGCTTCCTACTTGACCCGCCGAGCTATTTTGGAGCCTGCCCCTGGGGGCCTTCTCTGGTCAGGAAGGTGCTGAGGGGCTCAGGTCCCAGATGTGGGCTGGGGCAGCTTGGAGGAGGTCCGCATAGGGGCTCCTGAGGCCCTGGCCACACTACGGGCTGACAGAGGGCACCTAACAGGTGCCAAGTACCTGCTGCTCCTCTTTTCCTGCTGGTCAGAAGCAGCTGCTCCCCTGAAAGGTGCCCCCCAACCTGGCTGGCTCCAGCCCCCTGTACAGACCCTGTCTCTCACCCCCTGTGGCTGCTCTCCCACTCCAGGGAGGTAGTGTATACCTGGGCTCTGGGGACAGGCAGCCCCGGGTAAGAATTCCAACTCTGCCCCCCTTGCACCGGTCTCTCAACTTCTCGGAGTCTCAGCCCATCACATGAGACATCCAGACCCATGCTCACCTTGCAGGGTCTGAGAACAGGGCCAGGCACAGTGCAGGTACAAGAAGGTGTGGGCCCCTCTCTCATCTTCTCACCATAGCCCCAACTCAACACTCTCCTTCCTGGAGCCTCTGCACTCTGACCCCCTTGATCTCCATTCTACCCTCCCCTGCCGGCCACACATGCCTGAGCCCGAAGGGGTTGGAGCCCGCTCATTGGAGGCTGGGCAGAGCTGGGTGATGGTTCAGCATCCGGAGCGGGCTGCCCCACCACAGAGCCCTCCTCTCTTCTCCCACAATTAAAGCGCAGAACAGTGGCAGGGAGTGTGTGTGCTGGGTGGCAGGTGGGGAGGCCTCCTGGGTCCTGGGCCTGAGGCCTGGTAGGCAGGATGAGTCCTCAATCCCAGACCTCTGGAGGTGGGAGTTGGGTGGGGGTGGGGGGCCAGGCAGGTGTGTGGAAAAGATGCTTGTCCTGGATCCTGGTACTGGGGCCAAGAGTGGCCTAGTCTTTGACGAGCTTGTAGACATGGTGCTGGGCCCCATGCTCGCTGGTGGAGACTTCGAAGACGAAAGCAATGACGAGCAGGGTCTCCTGGGAGTCCCGGCTGGTGACCACCTGGGGGCCAATAGGAGGATGCAAGGGATCAGGTGGCACAGGGCCACCGCTGGCCAAGGGGGTAGGAGGACTAGGGGGAGGTGGGTGGGATTGGGCCTGAGCCTGAGAAGACCCTTCTCCTTTCTGGACAGCAGTCTTCTCAACCGAGCACTGGGGCTGCCCCCCACCTTAAGTGAGGCCCCCGTGCCCCCCACGCACCCTATACCCGCCCCCAACCTGCAGGATGGTGAAATTCTCCAGCACGCTGTTCATCATGTACTTCTCCGGCAGGTGCTTCAGCTTGTGGATGAAATTGATCATGTACTCGCACATGGGGGAGCGATGGATGCGGTACACGAAGCGGCCGTTCTCCAGCCTGGCGTACTCCGTCTGTGTGTGGCACAGGGAAGGCGTCACCCAACGGGCCTGCTCCCTGCCCCTCTGCGCCACCCCGGGCCCCCACTCACCTCTACCTTCTCCACCACCTGCTTGCCAAAGGAGCACACCTTGGTGGAGACGCTGATGGTCATGCTGTCGGCCGAGCTGTACTGAGAGCTGACCCCATAGAAGGCTCCGGGGCCCTCCTGGATGGTGCTGTTGAGGTCCGCCTGGGAAGGGGTGGAGGTGTGAGCCAGGCCAGCGTCAGGTGTGGGCCAAGGCCAGGGGAGGCTTTGCCGAGGACAGGGGAGGCTCGCCGAGCCACATCGGTGTTCCACCCCAGGGCCCATCATTAAGGCCAGCGCCCTGCCCACAGGCCACAGGGTCCCCTGTGGGCGGGGTAGGCCTGGTGCGCTGAATGGGTTGGGGAAGAGGTGGTCGGGAGCAGAGAGGGCAGCTCACCCAGAACTTAACGAGGAAGAAGGCGTTAGAGGGTCCCTTCTCATAGAGTTCCTTCAGTCCACCTTTCTTCTCGGGGAACTTGTCATAGATCTGTCGCACATCGACAGCCTCCAGCGGCGGGTCGGAGAAGGCGGGGTTCGTCTGGCCGATGTGCACGAAGAGGTGTTTGCTGTACTGTGGGGAGGGCCCGGGACGGGGTCAGGAGAACACGCGGGGCCGCGGGCCTGAGGGCTGCACTGGGACACGACTGCCCCGGGGCTTCCCCGGCCCGGGCCCCCAGAGCCGTGGCCCTGGCCCACCACGCCGGGGTCTCCCAGGCTTGCGCAAATCCTCACCCCCACCCTCAGGCACGTTACCGTGTCGGGGTCTCGCTGCACCTCCATGAAGGCGGAATATTCAAGGAGCCGCAGCCGGGAGGAGGCGATGGTGCGGTCCTGCCACACGGGCACGGAGGCAGCAGCTGGGGGGAGCGGGGTCAGGGGCTCGTAACCTGGGAGGGCGAGATGGACCCTCAACTGCATGGGCGTGTGCTCACATCCGGAGCTGCCCCCGGCTGCAGTGAGCCGAGCCATTGTGCTAACTACAATATGGGGCCCTTTTCGGGTAGGAACATGGGCGGCACCCCCACCCCTCTGCCCCATCTCCTTATGCAGTGTACAACCCGCACAACTGTGCACGGTGGCCCCAGGTACTATACATAGGCGGGGGGTAGTTTAGAGGTCACTGTTAATGTGTATTCAAACGGAAAAGTAAAAAGGGAAAAATAAAAACTATCCTGAATCCCAATACCCAGACAGAGTGCTCCTCTGTTAAGATTTTGGTGTATCTCTGGAGAAGAATTTTATAAACATACATAAATGTAGTATCTTCACTGATATGTACGACATTGCAAAAGGTAAGGGGCCTGTCCCTGACGGTCCCAATGCCCTATCAATACCACGCCCCTCTCCCTCCCCCTATAAACACATGCAGGCCTTGGCCACCCCCCCCCCCCCCCCGCCTTCTGAGCAGCTGAGTGGGTGTGCAGGGGCATTAAGGGTCTTGTGCAGGGGACTTACTGCTGAGCGTCGGCGGCAGGGGTGGCTGGATGGGGTAGGCTGGCTGTGCAAAGGGCTTGATGCTGCAGACAGGAGTGCAGCCTGGTTAGAGGGTCACTCCCCCCCAACACCACCCTGATCTGGTCTCCACAGGGAGCCACCCCACCTATCTGCAAAGGCCCAGAAGTGCATGTAGAGAGGCTAAATCTCCCGCTTTGGGTTTTTCTCCACACTTGAGCTTTTATGAAACCCTGCTGCATCTTACAACTGAGGTGCACGCTGAATGCGGCCTTTAAACCCCACCCTGAGAGCTGCCCATGAAACTGAGGGTGTGTCTGAGGATGAAAGTCCTCTTAGAACTGAGGGAACCCAGCACATTCAACTCCCCCATGTGCTGACTCGGAGACTGACCCAGGGAGCAACCGAGGGAGAAGTGACCAAAGGGCAAACGGACGGCAAGTGGACGAGGAGGTGGATGAATGAACAAACACATGAGAGAACAGACAGATGTGTGGCTCTCTTCCGGGTGCTCCCCATCCTCTATTTTTGAACTAAAGCTTGGAAGCCAGCTCAAAGAGGACATCCCAGTGGCGAGGGTGTGAGAGGGATGGGCCACAATACTCACTCCTGAGAGGGTCCAGGCTGCTGTCCCAGGAGAGGGGGGTTGCTCCAGAACTAGAGAGAGGGGACAAAGACCAGGGGCCCGGCCCCTCAGCATCCAAGACCTACCGCCACCGCCCAGCCCCAAAGGCCCTCCCTCACCTCAGCAACCCCCACCCCTCCCAGGCCCCCTGTACCCGTGAGGAAGTGGAGAAGACGGCTTGGGGCAGAGGGGAGGGTGGGCTGAACTTGTTCTGTAGGACGCTGGCGGAGACAATCTGGGCGGATGACATGGAGGCCATGCTCTGGAGGGCTTTGTCCTTGGAGACCTGGTCCTGGGGAGGAGAGAGGCCGTGTGAGGATGGGCCAGGTCAGAGATGGGGCTAGGGCTTGCCTTGGGGCCCCTCCCAGGTCCTAGAGCTCTGTTGTGTTGGCTCAGGAGAGTCTCAGCCCCTGCCGGGGCCTATCTCCTGAGTACATCACCCCTCTGAGCACAGTCCATTTTGAGACATTATTTTATTTTATTCCATAACCCAGTATATACCCAAACATTTCCCCTTATGTTATCTGTCATGCACTCCTCTATTTCCTATTCTGTGTCATCACTGGTTCTCAAAGTATGGTCTGTGGACAGATGGTACCAGCATCACTTGGAAGCTTAGAAATGCAAATTCTCGGGCCCCAGCCCAGACCCACTGATTCAAAAACTCTGCAGGGGAAGCCCAGAAATCTGTCTTCACCAGCCCTCCCAGCAATTCTGATGCGTGCTAAAGTTTGAGAACCACTCTATCTCATTTTTAAACAGTGCTGGTTGCCAACCCTATTAAGTTGATTTCACAATTCATACTTTGGAAATCCTGTGTTAGGTGCTCTCCCCCTGACCTCATCCCCCAGGGGAGGGGCAGACTACTCACCAGGTTCATGGCCTGCAAAGGAGAGGGAAGGTAGATTAGAAGAGGCACACAAGAGGGTGACATAGGGTAGGGACGCGACCTCCTCCACCCCCATCCACTCAACAGCCACTAGCCTCTTGGGTCTCAGGATCCCAGAGGAGCTCAGAGGCAGTTGTGGACCCTCCTCCCACCTCCCCACTGCTACCCAAGGGGAGGGCTTGCTAGCTGGGGGTGCCCTGCAAAGGGCAGGATTTGAGGGAGGGCAGGCTGGAGACCTAGAAGGCGGACCACGCTGGTGCCCCCGGGGGTCTGTCCGTGTCCTCTGGAGCTGTGATACAGGCCCAGGGGCCTGGAGCGCGAGGCCCAGCCTGCTGTGCAGCCGAGAAGCAGGGAGAAGCCACAGTTTACAGGGGCCCTGAGCCTGTGCTTTGAGATCCTCTGCTGCAGGGCAGCCAGGATTGAGCATCCAGTGCAAGGAAGAGCCAGGGCCACCACAGCAGCTCTACTGGCCAGTGTGCCCGTGTCTCCTCCTGCCCATCTGAAGGCCCCGTGCAATTAACAAGCAGCAATTAGGAAGGAGGAAAAGGAAAAGGAAGAAGAGAGGTGGGCCTTAGTGGCCCCCGGATGGTCTTCCTCTCCCTCACTATAGGGCTGGCTGTCACCCTGGGCTTCTGCTTAGTCTCCAAGGGCTGAGACCCTCTGTAGCCAGAAGTGGCCTTTGGGCTTCATGCTGCTGTTTGCGTTTGAGACACCCTCCAACCCACCATAGCCCTCCAGCTGCCTCTCTGCCCTGCGCTCAGAAAGCAGCAGGGCCAGGCCAAGTGGCAGGGGAACCCCTACCTTTAGCTTGGACTGAATCTCTCGAGATTTCCGCCTGGCTAGAACCTGCAAGTGGCTAGAGACCTGTAGAAAGAGAGAGAAAGAGAGAAAAAGAGAAGAAAGGGCAGAAGAGGCAAGAATAGAGCTTCAGCCAGAAAAGAGGCATAGTGAGAGCCGGCCGTAGCAGAGGCCTGAGCTGTGCAGAGATAGCGGTGGAGGCGCCAAGGAGGGACCGGAGGCCCTGGTCAGGTGCCCAACATACCTTGATGCCAACCTGGTACTCCCGCACCTTCTTCCGAGCTAGAACCTGTATGTGGCTGGACACCTAGGGGCCGCCCCGCGCCCCGCCAGAGAGGAAAACACAGACAGTGAGGAGGCACGGCATGGGGTGGTCATGGGCAAGGAGCATCCCAGCCCTTGTCTCTGGGACCAAATGGAAGCCAGGGGGAACCATGGGGCCCTTGTAAGCAGACATCCCTGAACCCTGCTAATTCTCTGCTCTCTTCTTGGCCCTATTTTGATCAAGAGCCTGCCATAGCCTCTAGGACCACTGCGTACAGTTGTACAGGTCATTCACTGCACAAGAGGATCTAACCCAGTAAGGGCTAAAATCCAGCCCAAGCTCTGCCACTTAAGTTATGTGCCGTGGTGCCAGGCTGCCATTTAACCCAGAGAAGGGATATCTTTTTATTTTTCCAAGATGAATGACTTTTTTTCACTGATATTCTTAGAGGGGCACCTTTTTCTTATCTTTTTTTCTTCTTTCAAGGTTCTTTATTTATTCAAGTCATCTTAACACCCAATGCAGGGCTCAAACTCACAACCCTGGCTCTACTGCCTGAGCTGGCCAGGCGCCCTGAGATACTTTTCTCTGACTGGCATCACCAACAGCCATAACATAACAGCCATAACCAACAGCTCCTGCTGGACATCAGATCATCCATCTGGGCCATGGCTTCCATGAAAGCTCTCCCTGCCCCACTGCCAGGACATGGTCAAGGGTCTGACCCTTAAGCCTCAAAGAACCTATTTTCCCCAGGAAAACAGAAGGGAACACATGGATCCCCAAGGCTGCTTCACTTGAGCTCCTGATATACAATGGCTGTGGGCTTTCTCTGCAAAGTTGTTTTTATCCCCACTAAGATACAGCTTCTTTTGCTTTTTAATCATAACCTGAAAGTTACTATGTCTGTTGTTTCCCCACAGCGCCCCACCACCACTAGCTGGTTAGGACCCAGATGGCTGTGCCTCAGTCTACCTCATTGGGCCCCAGAATCAGATGTTTGTCCAGCAGGGTTACCTGTCACTTCCTATGATGACAACGGTGACATTTACTGAGGCACTAGACTGTTCTCAGCATTTTACACATACCTCATCTGACCTGTACTAAGAAGTCAGTCCTAAAATAATCCCCCAAGTTACAGATGAAGAAACCCGAGCACAGAGCAGTTAAGCAGTTTATCCAAGGTCCCACAGTGGAGGGCTGGAGCTAGGGTTTGAACCTAGGCGGCCTGACTCCCGAGCCAACTTGCTCCACCACCAAGCTATGCTCCCAGGATTCTTCTGACCCTTAGCACAGAGGACCACTGCCAAACGGTCAAGACTGTGACAGCTGAAAGTCACATGGGACTTAATCCTAATGTAATATTTAGCTGTTTTTCCAGCATGGAGGCATTGCATTTGCTATTAATTGCTGTATGTATCTCTAAAAACCCTAACACTGCATTTTTTCAACCAAAAGTGAGACAAAAACCCTGGTCTGTCATCTGGTTGCTCTTTGCAACACATAAAGATGTGCTCTGTCCTCGCAAACATAGGATGGGTCTGTCTGTCCTATCTATCTACCTACTGACTTATCTAATTTTTCTTAAGACTTCATTATTTAAAGTAATTTCTATACCCTATGTGGGACTCAAACTCATGACCCCAAGATGAAGAGTCATCTGCTCTACTGACTAGCCAGCCAGGCGCTCTGGCTTTCTGCTCTTCAAGATGTAACATTAATGACAATAGCAGCGGCACATTCTTCCATCATGCTTACTCTGTTCTAAGTGTCTTCCCATATTAGCTAATTTAATGGCCGAGGAACAGAAACTGAGGGGAAGGCACCCCTTGCTCACAGGTGGGGGTGAGGGTATTTGAACTTGGGGATTTGATGAGTCAGCCCTCCCCACTACAGTCCCAGGCTGCAGGAACAGGGCCCCTGTGGGTGGGGTCCCCCTGCTGTATCCCTAGCGCCAAGCACAGAGGCAGAGCTCTAGAATTTGCTCACTGAATAAACACTGCCCCAGGAGAAAGATTGATAAACGCCGGAGCAAATGGGGGAGGCCCCTGCTCCCATAACGAGGGCGTGGACTCAGAACCTTCGAGATGGTGGGATGGGACGGGTCGGCTTTGTCATCTGCACATGTAGGGATCTGGCAAAGTGGGGGTGCCAGGTCCAAACCCCACCAGACAGGGAGGGTGGGAGGGCCGAGGATCAGAGGCACCCTCTGGTCCTCCAGTCTCTGCGCCTAGCCTGCCTCTCTCCCGGGCACCCCTGCACATCAGCCACCCCAAGCAGCCCCCTTTCTGGGTTTCCTGCAGGATGGGAAGCCGCCCAGTCATCTCTCCCTGCCACCACTGCCTCCCTCAACCTTGCCACCACACTGGCCACCACCACAGCGGACTTCTGTCCCTGCCTCTGCCTGGCTCTCCCTCATCCGTTGCCCCAGCTGCTCCCGGGCCAGCATTCCTCGACAGCTGCCACCTGCCACTCCCTGTTCTAGTCCCTTCCATGGCACCCAGCTGCCCCGGGGGGAAAGCTGTCCCTCAGGCCTCTGGCCAACCTCTCTCCCTGTCCTCAGCACTTCCCACCCCTCTCTCCATGCACCGCACTGCTGACGGATGGCTCTTTCCGCCCAGTGGACTCAATCCTGGATCCACTGCCTACCAGCTGAGTGACCTGGAGGAAGTTACTTAATGCCCCCCTGCCCCCATGTCTTCATCTGGAAGATGGAAAGGATTACTAGACCTACCTCCGAGGCTGCTGCAAGGAATACACAGATTCACATAACCTTAAGCACCCTGGGGGTTCAGGGATTCAAAGGATATCTGACTTCCTCAGCCTGCTAGAACCTCTCCCCTTTTCTCTGCCAGGCTGAACCCCAAATTCCGTCTTAAAAATGCACAGCAACCCCCTCCTCCCTTCCCCTACCGGGTCTAGGCTCTGACAACACACACTCACTCTGGGCTTGGCCATGCTGCCCTGCTCTGCACCCGTGTGTCACTATCACCGTCTGCCTCGCTGACTGGTCAGGGGGCCACTCCGGGCAGTGACCACACCGGCCTGCCCCATGGGGCTCATCTCTGGTCACTGACCCCCAAGGCCTTGGGCGGCGTGGTGGCTGCTTAGAGAGGGCGGCGTCTCCTTCTCTACAGGCCGGGGAGTGTGAAGTCCCTCAGGAGAGGAAGGGGGACAGGGAGGGGCCGATGGTGGCAGATGAGGGTGCGCACGTGGGCAGAGGGCCCGGAGCGCGCATCCTCCTCTCCCTACCTGTTTTCTTGTCCGAGTCTTCCCGGTCCTCAGTTTAATGTAGCGTGCAATCAGCTCATTTCGACCTGGCATGGGGTGAGAGAAAAATGAAGAGTTGGCCACGGGGGGCTGCTGGTGGCTGCAGACCCCACACCCTCTGTTGCAAAACACACAGACCCCCTCCCCCATCACCACCCTCCTGCCCCCTCCCCACCCTCTTCACTTCAGGAGGCACACGCAGGTGTGTGAGAGGTGGCGGGGAGCCCTAGGACCTGGGCGGCTGTTGGCTGAGGGAGGTGTGAGTAGGGGACAGCAGGGTGGGAGGGGACAAGGTCAGGGGCCCAACAGGTTTCCCTGCAGAAAGATAGCTGGGCTGCTCACTCCTAGACCTGGTGGCACCTCCATCCCCCTCTGTGCACGACGGGAGTTCGGAATCTCTAAGTGTAAGCATCTGTGTGCGATCGAGGCCTGCTGCACATGTCCCCAAAAGTCTGAAAGATGGGTTCCTGTCCTAGATGTCCTTGCAATGAGGGGACACCCTGGACAAGTCCCCTCCCTTCTCTGGCGAAATGGGCAGGAAGGGCTCAGTGTGTTCAGCATACCTCTCACACAGATGGCCTGTGTTAGGATGTCCCTGAGCCCATCACTGTGTCCCTGAGCCTGTCACCCCCATGTCCCGGCTTACCAGTGTCTCTCCTGCCCTGTGAGGTGCTGACAGATGCTGATTCAATACCTTTTATCCCCCCAGTCCAGGCCCCCAGACCCCAACCCCACAAGCTCCCCATAAGGGCCACATTCTCCAGATTCCTCCTCCATGACAGAACCAGCCCCACTGCTCCTCCCTTCCTGCCTGCCCCTCTCCACCCCACTCCCTCCGCCCTGTCTAAACATACCCTGTGGGGCTGCCCCGGCCATCTGGGAGGTAGCCATCGGGGAAGCACCCGGGGACATCTGCCTGCCTTGGGAGGGGGCTCCAGGGCTCCAGTGGGCGCGGCACAGTTGCTGGGGACAGGGGCTGCGGCAGCCCTTACCACTTGGCCCAGCTGTCTCCTTTCCACACCCCACCACGATATTAGCCGCCAGGATGGGACAGGCCCAGGGCCTGCCTCACTCAGCCATAGGCTGCCATGGAGGGTTGGAGGGAGCTGGCAAGCAGCCAGGCCCAGAAGGGTTGAGTTATCCCAAAAATGCAGCTCTGGGAGAGCCCTCTCAGGGCTGGACAAGAGGGGGACACTCCCTTCTGGAGGCAAGAGATGGGCAAGGTGGCAGACAGCAGGCCAGGAGAGCAAGAGAGAGCTGGGGTGGGGGGGGTGTCTGAGGAATGAAGGAGTCCCCGTGTCCCTTCAGCCCTCTTCCTAACACAGGCCCTTGTCACAGCGTGGCCTGCTCTGACCCCATATCCATACGCTGGACAGAACTCGCCAGTAGGACACCCCGGTCTCACCCCTCGGGCTTCCCCACATGTGGGAAGGGACCCCCTCCCAGGCCTTTCTGGAGCACCAGGCTCTGACCCAGTTTCCTATGTCCACTGAGTCACCCTGAAACCTGCAGGCCAGCAGGGGGAGGAGAGGAGGAGCAGACGGGGTGTCAAGGTGTGGGCCCCAATCTGGTGGAGGGGGCCAGCCTGGCTTGTTTATGAGGAGGACCCAGACACACAGGCTCACACGCCCAGACTCGCCCGTGGCGGGCTGGCAGGCGGCCCCACAGGACTTCGCCAAACCGGTTGGGTGAGGGGGCAGAGAGCAGGGGGAGGGGCGGGAGGGCCAGGCTGCCTCCTCCAGCCACAGCCAGTGTCCCGTGTCTCCCTACACGCACCGTACATCTTGCCCTCGTCTGACAGGATGATCTTGCGGCGGCCGCAGGGTGGGTAGATGGCCAGGGCCTCCTGGAAGCTCTGCTCGATGTCGGGGCTCCACACGCCCTCTGCGTCGTTGTCCAGCCCCTTGTCCAGGCCCTCAGGCCCATCCTCCCGGGCCTCCCCGGGGCTGCTGCTGGCATTCCAGCTGTTGGACGCTATTGTGCTGGTTGCTCTGGGCTCTGGGCCTGAGCCCACTGGGCCGCCGGAGCCTGCAGGGCAGACACAGACGGGTGAGGGCCGGGGCTCTCCCAGACCACAGTCATCTCCCAGCCGGGGGACAGGTGCTGCAGTTGGGGAGGTGGAGGCAACCAGGCTTATTCCGTGCTTTGCAGCCTTAATGAGTTACCTCACCTCTCTTAGCTTTGGTCCCCTAAGAGGGGGAAAAGGTCTCCTTGAGGTTGTGAGGCTTAAAATTAAATGAGGTCAGACAAAGGACCAACCACAATACCTCATATCTACACAGCACTTCTGCGGGCACAAAGCATATTCGTGTTCACTTAATCCTCAAAACTAAGGCAGGGAGGGCAAGGAGTGATACCCATTATTCAGAAGGGACACTGGGGCTTACAGTCGTGATGAACAGAGTTGCCAGGAAGATTGCTTGGCTCTGACTTTGCCAGATCTTTCCCCGATGGCAGCCCCAGACCCCCAGCCCCCTCATTCTCGCCCCTAGCCTCAGTGCAACCCTGCTGAGGACCCCCTGTGGGAGGGGGAGGGCCTGGGACCCAGGAAGGGTATGGTTTTGACTTCCCTAAAAGATAACTCCCAGGAGCCCAGCAGAACCTAAACAGTGGGCAGAGACGCCCAGGAATCGCAAGGAGGGAGCGATGCTGGCCGGCAAGGGAGCAGCCGAGAAGGTGCCGGGCCTGCAGCCTTGCTCAACCCCACTGGCTTCTCCATCCCACTTCCTGTTCCTGCACCTCCCGCCCCACAGCAGCCCATAAACCACCCACACGCCCGCCCCTGCCCTGGCCCACATCGCAGAAGAGCCAGGGCTCTCTAAGCTCCGAGTTCCCTGCACATGCCAGGCTGGGTTATTAACCGAGACCACACCCGGCAGGCCCCCCAACACACGTAGCTCCAAGGCTAGCCCCACACCCCCTTCAGCCTCGGACTCTGCATGCCCAGTGTCCGGGGAGCTTAGGAGCCCCAGATGGCTAGATCCAGGGACTTGGCTCTGGTCTGCAGGGAGAGCTAGGGTGGGGTCGGGGGGGTGGGCAGGGTAGAGGGGTGGGAGATCCTTCGGAAGCTGTGGAAAGGAATTCTTTCCCCTCAGACAAGAATTCCAGGTCCTGCCAAATGGATAGGGGTCCTCTGTGCTGGGCCACCTGCTTATTTAGGGAGGCTTGACGAGCATCGCTAGTGGCATGGGATGGGGAGGGTCTAGGGGGCCGGATTATCAGATGGAACAGAGTCAAGACTATTACTCTAATGAGAACACCTGCCCCACATCAGGCCCTGTTCTGGGATTTTATACACATTGACTCATTTAATCCTCACGATAACCTATGCGGTGGAGACTATTATTAGCCTCACTTTACAGAGGAGGAAACCAGAGAACAGAGAGGTTAAGCAACTTGTCTGACACACAGCTTGGAAGAGCTAGAGCTGGGTTCTGAGCCGGGCACTCTGGCTTTAGTCTTCTAACCAGAGGGAATGAAGCCGAGAAGCTTCACCACCTGGAGCGAGAAAGGAGGCAACCACCCTGAGCCCGCCCAGGGGGCCCAGCTCTGGGCCTCCCCTCTAGCCCAGAGGCTGGAGCTGCTTCAAGGACCCCCACCCAGCTGTAGCCCTTTCTGTGAGGCCCCCAAGACCAGGAGGAAGAGCTCTCCCACACCAGAGGCAGCCAGGGAGAGGGGAAGCCTTGCTCCTGACCAATGAGAGGGGCCATACTCCTCCATTCCCAGGCCATTCTCCCCAAGCCCCCCCACCCCCCAGGAAGCTAGATCCCTATCCCCTCCTCAACTCCTGAGGCCAAGTTCTTGGAATAAAAATGTGAGGGCACAGAGACTCTGGGAGCCCAGGGGCGCCCATATTGAGGTAGTTGAGAGCCTCCCCCAGGATATGACACTGCCACAGGCTGTCAGAGGGGAGGCAGGAGAGGGGCTGCGGTGCTCTACAACCCCTCCCAGCAGAGTCCTCAACCCATTCCCCCCAAATCCTTTCTTGAGGCCTCCCTCAGAGCAGCAGGGGCCCAGTGCATGGGGGGCCCTGGCAGCCCCAGACTTTGCAAAGCAACTTTCCCGCCTCCCCTCTTCCAGGCAGTGCCCCCCCCTTCTCAGGGTGATGTCAACCCCGCCCCGCCCCCCGCAGGAGCACTGTGGCCAAATATGGCGAACACAGCAGGGCTTGGGAGCTGGGACAGACTGGGGGGGGGGGCGCGGGGAGGCGGCCCCTGGCTGGGACCGCTGGCAGCTGGTGAGGGGGAGGGGAGCCCAGGGGGCGGCTGCAAGGACGAGTCAAGGAGACAAGTGGGACCACCGTCCCTTCCGCTGGCTCACGGGCACATGCAAGACTCACTTTCTAGGAACACTCCTGTGGGCAAAGGCACCAACACAGGGGCACACAGGTGACCCCCCCAACCCCGCACAACCAGGCACTGGAGCCCACGTAGGCAAGTATGCCTTGTGGGGGCCCGGACTGACATCCGGATGATAACTTTTTGTACCCCGGGGCCCAGGCACCCCTGTGGGTAACGGCGAGTGGGCAGCTGTGCCGGGCAGGGCACTGAACTGGGGTCCTTGTCCTGCTGCAGCGCTCAGGAGTCAGGCTGGAGGTTGTGGGAGGGGCACTGAAACCTGCCCACCCCCTTCTCTTTAAACCCTCACACTGCTGGGGACCCAGCCTGGGGGACTGCGGGCTCTTTGGACAGCTGCAGGTTGGCCTGGACAAACGCGGGGCTCAGGCACCCTGCAGGGGAGATGGTGGCCCCAGCCTAGGGCTGACCATCACATCATCCCCACCGTACAGAGCAGGGCTGGCAGGGGTGGGAGTCCCCTAGCTGCCTACTGGTGCTCATGCTGCTGTCCTGAACCTCTATGTGCTGGGCTGTGCCACCCAGAGGGGTGGGAGACTGGGAGGAGGACCCAAGTGAGGGACGAGGGGGTGGAGCCTGGGAGGGACTTGGGGGTGGGGTCAAGAGAGGGAGACAGACCCCGCCAGGCAGATAAGAAAATAGACAAGGGAGACAGGAGAGTCCCAGAGAATACCCAGAGACAAAATCCCCACAAAACCTCGGAGTGAGCCCCAGAGGAGAGATCCAGAGAGAGGCAGGCTGACAGAACAGGGAGGGTGCTAAAGAGAGTTGGATCCAGAGATGGTGGAGGCCGGAATCATGGCTGACAGACCCAGACAGACGGAGACCAAGACCGAGAGAGATGGAAGTACATAGCTAGTGGGCTAAAAAGGGCAGGAAGGGGGAAGATCAATAAACTCAGATGCAGTCAGTGAGGGAGGAGAGAGGGAAAGAGAGAGAGAGTTATGTACATATAAGCCGACAACAGAGCCCAGAGTTCAGGACAGACCCTAGAAGGAAGGAGTGTCAGGAAAGCCATTGCTGGGGCCCAGGGTCAGCCACAACAGGGCCATGTCCAGGACACCCCACTCCTGTCCCATCTGTCCCACGTCTTCAAGACCACCTCCTATGTCTCTCTTCAGAGGCCCGTTATTACCAAAGGCTGCAGGCCCCCACCCCTGGACCTGGGGCCCACTCTGCCTCTATCCTCCGTCAGACCAGCCATTCCGGCTTCACCTCTGTGAGGGCCCTCAGCTTTCTGAGGTCAGAAGGTGCCTCTGGGTGGCGGCAGGGATGGGAGCTAGGAGGCTTGGTGAGCAGGCTCTGGGGCCCCCGGGGGAGATAAGGGGCCCCTTGCTGCCCACTCCCCACCCTGGGGCCAGACTGCTGGAATAACTGGCTGGACAGCTCCAGTGATGGAGGCCTGCCCTGGGCAGCTGCACAGGTCCTAGCTCCCTCCCACCCCCAACCCCCACCCCAGGCCGCGGCAGCGGCAGCCTCCAGACCACCCAGCCCTACACCTCCCTTTCAAAGGAGTAGGGGAGACTGGCCTGAAGCTTGGGCTCCCCCAGCCCTCTGCTCTGACGGGGACGGAGACAAGGCCAGTCAAGGAAGGTGGGTGTCATCCCCAAGTCCCTGGCTACCCTTCCTTCCATACCAGTCCCACTGGGAGGACACACTGAGCCCAGTGACCCTCCTGGGTCTACTGGCCAGCAGCTGTCCACTCCTGCAGGGCCCACAGCTCTCATTTGGAGGGAGAACAGTCACTCAAAATGAAGGAAGATTAGTGAAATCAGCAGTTGCATCCCGAATCTCCCACCCCAAACCTGGGCTGGGCTGACCCACTAGGGGGTTGAGGATGGGGAGGGAAGCTCCCCACCCCCTCTCCCTTTCCCTTCTTCCTTCTCACCCGCCCCCACAGCGGGGCCAGCTGTTCTCCAGCTGCCAGAGGCTCCCACCCTAGAAGGAGCCATGCTCTGGTTGGGACTGCAGAGGGGGCAGGAGGGGGATGGTGTCTGCCTTTAGCACAAGGACCCCTGGGGGACCCTGCCAAGTGGCCACACCCTGCCAGGCTGGGGAGGGAGTACCCTCCTCCCTGGGGCAGGGCCGAGATTTTTACAGGAGGAAGCAATTTGCAGAGCCCACTAGGAGGGAGGTGGGGAAGCCTCCTCCCCTCTCTCCCGCTTATTAATGTGCTTCCAATTTGTGAATCAAGACTCTGCACCCACCCACTCCCACTACTCAGGGCACAGGCTTCCTAGTGGACCAGAAGGGGCAGGATGCCCCCCCCCAGCCTTTCTTGTCCAAAGCTCATCCTCACTGTCACCACCCCCTCACCAGTGTAGGAGAGTGGGAGGTAGAGTCTCCAAACCCTCAAACCTCCGCAGAGAGGAGGGAGGAGAGAGAGGAACGCCGGCAGTAGGAAATGTCCCTTCACCCCTACTCTAGGACTCTGTCCCATCTCATTTTTTTTTTTTTTTTTTAAACTCAGTCACCTCTATGCCCACTGTGGTACTCAAAACCACAACCCCGAGATTGAGAGTTGCACACTCTACCAACTGAGCCAGCCAGGCGCCTTCTGTCTCCTCTTGTCCCACGCCAGTGAGGGCCGGGTGTCCAGCCTGGGGGTGGGGGCGGCAGCCCATGGGTAGCTTGGTTAAGCGGGTTTCACAGTTGTCCACTGCCACGCCCGAGGGTCTCCTCTTAGCCTGCCCCAGCCTCTGGTACTCTGCGTCACCCGCCGAGCTGCCACCCATCATTCGGCTGATCCCCCACCACTGCGATAGTCACAGTGTCCTCTACAAACACCCAGGCTTCCTCGTGGCTCTGCTCGCTCACACACACATGCTCGCCTGCCACCGTCCAGCACATCCACGGTGACCTGTCCCTATCCTGTTCCTTCTTAAGCTTTTCATTGCGCTAACACATGTAACATCCCCTTTACCATTTTTAAGCGCACATCAGTGGCATTAAGTACTTTCTTTCTTTGTTTTTAAGGGTTCACCGTCCTCCGCGCAGATGCCCCAGGCATCAGGGTCATGGGCCTCCAAATATGTCACACACGGTCTCCCAGGCATGCCTGACTCAGCCCTGATGGCTGTCACCCATGCTGGCCCCGGGTCCCAGCAACCACAGAGAGTGCCCACCCACGGAGGCCCCCAAGTCCCCCACACCAGTCCCCTGATGTGTAGGGCTGCAGGGGCAGGGTCTAGAGGCCAGGGTCCCCCCCACACACTTTCTTCCTCACTCAGCTTCTCACACAGCTGCTTAGCGGCATGTCACCATGCATCTCCTCACACACGCCACACACCGTCCTAAGTTTTACACGTGTCCCGTACAGTTGCACACAGCCTGTCAGAGCTCCAAAAACCTGAGACCACTTCATGTGCTGCACACACACACACACACATATACACACACACAAGCACGCACAGTATCATATGCGCTCACCCCTCAGCACCTGATGTCACACAGAATGACACCCGTTCTCGAACAATCGCAGTGTCCCTCACACACACAGAGCATCAGGATCCCTGCGGGGTCAGACCCAGGCTCACGCTGCTGGTCACTGAGAAGCCATGTCCCCTGTGGTGGCCACTCATAGAGACCATGCGTACAACTTCTTTCACACACACACACACACAGGACATCACTCATGGTGGCTCCCACGTACATACAGTATCAGTCACACACACCAGTGTTCTAAAGTCACGGGCAGTGTCACACAGTTTCTGTCCTGTACAAGTCCAGCCTCACATGCAGTCACAAGAACTGGTTTTAGCCGGTTCTCTCACACATGCACCCCCCACCGTCCCGGTCACCCACGCAGAATGTCCCACTCAGTTTCTCTCTCACACAAGTCCAGCGTCACACACGGTTGCACTCTCATTTCCCTCTATCGCTTCCTGTCCTTTCAGGCCTGGCAGGGAGCACAGGAAACAATCAGCACTCTAGGAAACCTCAAGGGCTGAGGCTTTGGGGACCTGTGGAGGGACAGGGATTCTCTGGCCTCCAGCCTCCTGTGGGACCCTTCAAGGACAGGCAAAGTCTGTTCCCCTCTCCGGTCCTCCCCTGAGGGGCAGCACCTCTCTTGCAGACAAGCCCAGGCTGGCATGACACCAGGACAGAGGTGAGGGCAGGGCAAGGCCCTGAGAATGGGGCTGAGTGTGATCTGCTGACCTCAGACCAGAGAGGCTCCCGCCATGGCTCCAGGGCTGCCTCTGAGGTCCATGGAGACCTGGACCCCACAACTTCTGCAGTTCCCACATAGGAAGAGACAGCAACCTCTTAGCTACTGCCACAGAAAGCTGCAGCATTTAGGGTTCTCCTCAAGGCTCCCCAGCAACCTGGGGTCTGGCACCCCAGATCCCTTTCCCACTCTCCTCATCGTGGGTGGACCCCTCTGCTCCTCAAGACTTCCTAAGTGAGGAGGTAGGCAAGACTGATAGCTTCAGTTCCCTTCCAGCTTCCACACTGAGCCCTTCAGAGGGTCTGGGAGTCAGGCAGAGAGGCAGGCCATCCATGTGAGCTCGCAACACAATTCACCCCGGCCAGCCTTGCCAGACCCCAGGGTCACTGCAGAGGGCAAGTTCCCCCAGCTCCACCTGGCTTCCCTGTTGCTCGATGCCTGCTGCCTGCAACCTTTTCAGCCATACTTCACCAGACTTACAAACTGCTCAGTCACCCCCTGGTTTGTCCTCACTTTCTTCCTTAGATCACTGATTGTCCACTCACCTCTCCAGACCTCACCAGGTTCATGGTCCATAATGGAAGGAGCAAGGCCCACTGACTAGAAGACCGAGACACTGGAAGGAGCTCAGAGATAGGGGACCTGAGAAGTCATTTGTTTTGAGCAGGGAAACTGAGGCCCAAGATGACACAGGTGGTTAAAGGCTCAGCTGGGACCAGATCTCTAATTTCTTGACATCCTCTCTGAGATGTCCCCTCCTGGTTCTAATGGTTCTAATATTTCCAGAATACAAAGGGTCCACAAACCTGAGCGAGGATGGGAGCACACAGACAGACTGGGGGGGGGGGGGACCACACGGGGACACACACACACACAGCTCTGTCCTGCCAATCACTGACCATCCTACAGAGCCAGTCCCCAGTCCCAATGCGCTAATTAGGATTAATTATTGTTCCCTCCCTAGGGGGGTGGGGGAAGGCTCATGAAGTTGAGAATCCCATTGGCTCTTAGCCTCTCCCTGAGGAGGGGGCATCCAGGGCCCCTGAAGTCATCCTCACCGGTGAGCCAGTTCCTAGAAGTTACATCTGTCCGTCCCCTGCCCAAAGGGTGAGCAGGGATCCACAAGACCGCAGAAGGATGTCCTGGAATGACACCCTCCTGGGGGAGGGTCTTGGAAAAGGAGCTACAAGAATCTGGAAGGGAGGAGCACATAATCCCCCTAAATGTCCAACTTTGGGGGACTCTAGATTTCCTTTTTGCCCCAGGCTGCCCCCGACTTTCTAGCCAAGGAGGTCCAGGCCCCCTGCACTGGGGTGAGACGTGTATACACAGGCCACAGGAGACAGGATACATTGAGCTGCCCTGAGCTCCAGCCCCTCAAGCTGTGTCCAGTCCCTACCCCCATCCCTTGCTTTCCTGGTCTACAAGTCCAGGCCTGACCTGGTTCTGCCTCTACCTGGAGAGAAAACACAGAAGGAAGTGCCCCTTGAGAAGTCCTCCCGCAAGGCCTCATTCCCTCTTGTCCAGAAAAAATCTCTGAGCCCTGGGCAGATCTCCCAAAAAGGTGACAGAGTGGGGTCTCAATGACACTGCCCTGGGGCCTGGCTAGCTAAAAACTGGATGCAGGCAGGCACTCCTGGCCTTCCCTCCCCAGTGGTGGTGGTAGTGGAGGGGACAAGCCTCCTTCCAACCCTCTAAAGTCTAAACAAGGGCTCTAAGGAAGTGTAACGAAAATAAGGCCCCAAAGCCAGCCCTCTTTGGAGCCAGGCTCCCAGAGCCCTGGTCTGGACTCCGAACCTCCACCCCAACAGGGGCGGCAGAACTGAAAGGAGCTGAAGCCCCAGCTTCTCAGGGGGCGCACGCCCAGGGCACGCAGCTCCGCTCCCAGACACACTCCACAATCCAGCGCAGCTACAGGCACCGCGCGCAGGAGCCGGCCTGGGCGTCGGGAGGCCGGGCCCTAGGCCTGCGTGGAGCTGGGGCCGGGCCGGCTCTAAGAGCGCGCGAGCCGGGAGTCCAAAGGGCGGCGGGGCCCGGGACTGGGAATCCCGGGTACGAGCTCCCCGATGGCAGGCCCCCCAAAACGTGCGGCCCCCAGACCCCTGCCTCGACACCCCAAACGCGGACGTTTGGGGTGTCGAGGGACAGGCGATGGCACCGGGGACACTCTCCCGGCTCCCCGACCTCCCCCGACCAACTCGTCCGGGTCGCCGGGGGGGGGGTTGGGGTGGGAGGGGTGGGCGGGGCTTCCCGGAGAGCTCCCCCCCCCCTCCCTCTAAACTTCCCGGCACCCAGATCCGGGGCTCGGGCTCGAGCTGGACAATAGCTCGGGGACCCAGCCCCCCTTGAGTGCCCCCCCAGTCCAGAACCAGCCAACCAAACCACCTCTCCCAGCAGGGCCTCCTCCCCGCGTCTGCCCGGCTTACCTGGTCCGAGCTCGGGGGGGCGCTCCGGCCGGGCCGCTCCGCCGGACCCGAAGGAGCTGAGAGGGGGACAGGGGAAGGGGGGTCTTGGGGAGGGGGCTGGCCGGAATGTGCGGAATGAGCCGGGCTGGAGCGGGAGGCGCCGGGCGCGGAGGAGGGAGCGAGCGGGACGGAAAGTTTGTGTTGAGGAGCCGGGGCGGGGGGTGGGGGCTGAGGGGAAGGAGGGGGCGGGGCGCGCAGGGGGGCGGACACCGACCGGGAGGGGCGGGGCCGCGCGAGGCCGCCCCCAGTCGGCGCTCGGGCTGCTCACCCCGCTGCTTCGCGACCCGTGGCTGCTCCCGGCCTTCCCGCGCCTAGGCGCTCCCCTCCTCGCCTTCCTGTGCCATGCTCTCAACCTCCCCCTGCACGCCGGGTCTTACCCCACCTGCCCAGGACCCGACCACAGTTTTGGGGCTCAGGCCTGGGCGGGGCCGAGGGCGGAGCTCCCGCCTAGCCCGCTGGACTCCCGTCGGGGTGCCGCGTCACGAGGGACCCCGCGGAGCCGGAGCGCACGGGCCTTGGGGCTCCCTACCCACGCCCCAGTCCGGTGCGGCCGAGGTGGAGCGCCCTCTCCCGCCCGGGAACCCGCCCCCAACTCTCCGGGCCCCAGACCCCGCCCCGCCCTGGCGACTGCGCCCGCCCTGCCCGGACCCGGTTTGTCTGGTTCTCCCCGAGAGGCTTGTTTCTCGAATTTCTCCCTTTCCCCCTCTTCCCGGACCTCCGGGGCCCTCCCTCTCGGCCCGGGGCCCCCGCGGGGGGCGTCTCGACACCACGAGCCCGCCGAGTTTCGGTAGGACCGGCGCTGGGCGCGGGGGAGGGGACGCGGGAGCGCCCCGGGCCTGGGCGGGAGTGGGGTTGGGGGGTGGGGAGGCTGGCCTCCAGCCCGCCCTCCGGACCTCTCCCGCGCTCCGGACCCCTCCCGCCGCCTCGTTCTCGGCACGCGCTGAAGAACCACTGCTCGCCGGGTTCCGGACGCGGCTTTATTGGGGATGTGGGCACCCGGTCTTCCTCCCGCAACACCTACCCCCTCTTCCGAGCCCGCCCCACTCCTCGGAGCCCTTAGGACGATCCCGGAGGGGGTTAAAACAACACTGACTACTGCTCCTGGACAGGAAGTGACTGGGGCGCGGGGCGGAGAAGGGGGGCGGCTGGTGAAGCGGCGCAGGCTAGCTCTGCGACCAGATGTGCGGCTCCCGACTCCAGATGTTCTTCATCTCTGTCGGACCGCCCTCTGAGCTCCTCCCCTGCCTCGGCCTGTGCCAGGCTGGGGAGCGGGTGGAGGTCACTCGGAGACAGTGAGGGGTCAGCCCCGGACAAGAGAGGAGTCTTCAGTGGGGGCTTTGGCGAACGGACCCTGCGGGCCTCCACTGAATCCTTCCCCCATCCTTGGCGGGCGCTGGGGGTTGCCGGGGTCACTCGCAGGCCAGCTTCCCGTCGAAACTGGAGAGGGCGATGGCAAAGGCCTGCAGGGCGCACAGTGGGTAGCGGTAGTCTAGAGTGAAGGCGTCCTCCGCCACGCGACCGAACTGCAGTACGATGTAGTCCGCTATGGACACAGACAGAGAAGCGGGGGGCAAGATTTCCTGGGGTCCCAATCCTGGCAGGCAGTGTCCTCACCTTTGGGAGAAGTCTCCCTCCTCTGCTTTGGGGCCCTAATCCTCAGCCTCCATCTCAATTATTCACCCTCCACCCATCCACCCCTTCTTATCTGACCCATCTGGCCCCACCTGCAGCTTGACCAGCCTTCTGACTGTAAGCCCCTGAGGGCAGGGACCCTGCCTTATCTTCTGGCACCCAGGGCTATGTGTACGACAGGCACTTAAATACAGGAACCTGTCACACTCCCCCCAGCCTAGAGTCCTTTTCCAGTGGCTGCGGCCTCATTCCTTCTTCGATCCCGAGCCCCAAAGTCCCGTCTTAGACTGCCAGGCTCTATCCCTTCACTGGCCCCTGAGTCTCTATCTTATTGAGTGGCTCCACTCAGTTCCATCCGATATCTGGTCCAGGATCCCATCCCCAGTCCCAACACCTCCCCCAGCATCCATAGGAACAGGAAGTTGCTAAAAATACCCCTGATCTCTGTAGACCAGGCTCCACCAGAAATGTGATCTGGAGAGCAGTTTCCTAAGGCCTTGGGACAGGTGACACTGGGGACACATCCCTAGGATGGAGTGGGGGATGGAGAAGTTGCTCGGTGTCAGCCAATCCTGGGAACCCATAGTCCCTTGGGAGGTACCTTTCCACCCCAAACTTCTTCACCCTAGTGGGAACCTGTCCCCCAGGCCTGTAACAGGGACATTTTTACTTACTTGTGTTCTGGGCATATCTTGTTTCCCTAACTCCTTGAGGGCAGGCCTTTGACCTTACTTGAGGACAACAGAGTAGGCATTCAAAGATGCTTGATGAATAATTCCTAGCCCTGCAAGGCAGCCATCTTGAAGCGATTGGGGCCTGGGGCCCTAGAAGTAGACCACCTGGGTTCTCATGCCAGCTGTCCCTCTCTGAGCCTCAGTTTTCTCATCTGCCAAGTAGGGACAATAATAATACCTTCCTCAGGTATTGGGGGGACAGGGTTGTTGAAAGATTTAATGATTCAATAACTGTAAAGTCTAGAGAACAGTGCCTAGCACATAGGAGGCTCTGTGTATCTGTGAAATAAATTCTCATGGCCAGTGGGACCTTTTGGAGTTGCTGAAAGACTCTGGGGAAGGCGCTGCCTTCTCTGAGCCTCAGCAGCCTCTTTGAGTGGTTCTCAAGCTCCACCAGACTAACTGTCCCTTCAGCATAGTCTTTCTTACCCAGAATATCCCAGTATCCACACCAGGCTCTAGTCAATGCTAGAAAGAAGGCCTGGGACAGAGAGCCCCAAGACAACTGCTTGGAATATCGGAGGTTCCTGGGAGCATGCTGTCAATGTCCATGCAGGAGGGAGTGACTTTCTTAGATGTTCTGGCTCCAGAGATCAAGGACAGCTTTGTGCACACCCGCTCACGCTTGTGTGTGTGTGTGTGTGTGTGTGTGTGTGTGAGAGAGAGAGAGAGAGAGAGAGAGAGAGAGGCAGCCAGGTGGTGGGGAAAGGCCAGAGGGAGGGTCAGGGTCCTGGAGGTGGTGGGGAACAACCCAGCTTGGGGCCTCAAATACTCACGGTCATCGGCATGGATAATCTGGAAGTTCTTGACCGAGGCTTGTGTGACTCGGCCTTGGAAGTTGAGTGTGTAGGAGCCGCTGTCTTCGTTCCAGATAGGTGGCTTGTTGTGCAGCTCAATGAGGCTCTCCAGTGTCTTGTTCTGCCAGCGCACCAGCAATCCATCGCTAGCCTGGGGTGCCAAAGTAGAGTGTTAGGGAGAGGACAGTTAGGGGTGGCCGAGATATCTCAGGACCAAGGGGAGGGGGCCTGGGGACCTGGGCCTGCCTTCGCATGTGTGTGCTGGTATGCAGCCTGGACATCGACATCCATTCAGGGGATCCCCGAAAGGACACTTGGTCTCTGTGGTGTCCTTGTGGGCAGGGTGGAGCTCTGTGAGAATGGGGTTTCGCTGTGGGATGTCAAAGTGGAGGGAAGGGAAGTAGCACTTGGCCCCCAGTAGGCGTCCATGCGCTTGACCCCCCCAGTGGGCCTTCGGAACAGCCGCATGCTGGCACCTGATCACAAGAAGGCACCAAACAGGCTAGGTTCGCTGAGGAGCTCACAGTTGCGCGTGGGGAGATGGACAGGTGAACGGACAGATGGAGTGGTTAAAATAAGATGTCCCAGAAGAGAGTTTCTCAAAGGAAGGAGTGGTGTCTATGGGATAGCGCTCCTCAGATGCTTCTTTCCCCAGTTCCCTTGGCACTGGTCCCATCATGGCTTAGAGTGAGTCGGTTCAAGATCATGACTTCTGAGAAGCCTCCCTGACCTGGTGTCCGATTTAGATGTCTTAGCTGGAGGCTCCCTCCATAACACCTTGCTCTTACTGTTTCTCCCACTACACTGTCATAAGCAGAATTAGATACTTAAAGGGAAGGCATCATATTTTATTGACAGCTCCGTGCCTCAGTTTCCCGCACAACAGGGTCTTGTGAGGATTAAGGAAGGTAATAGTGCATGGCATGTTATTCAGATCAGTTAACAGCCCAGAGTGAATGCTCTCAGTAAATGTCGGATTGCTCTGATGGACGGTAAAATGATGAAGTTACCCGGAACGGCCCTGGGGAGTTCTCACCAAGCCCAAACACACCTGGGAGGCACTGTCTCTGGAGCTTTTGTGTGTTTAGTCCAGGCCCGGAAGGAGTGGCTGTGGGACCCCACAGGTCCTAGAGACTAGAGCCTTTCATGCCTCATGCCTCATGGGTTGGCTGAACCTCTGATTACAGTGTGTGACTTGCCAGCATGGAAGGATGAGTGATCAGCTGACGGTGTTATTTTTCATTGTAAGTAGTGACATCACTACAGGTATGGAGCAGGCCAGTCATCCTGTCTCTGCAGTCCTGAGCTCACTGACCCATAGTGCCAAGGAGCAGAGGGAGGGTCTGACACTGCAGAGGCCACCTCTCCCTGGGCTATCACTCCCTATTACCTTAGACCTCACACACAAACAAGCAACCTTTGCTTTTTAAAATAAAAGGCAAATCAAGTCACTCCTGAAAACCCTGCTGTGGCTTCCTGTTTCTGTGAGTACAAACCAGTTATACAGGCCCTATCTGCAACTCAACCCTCACCTCTCACCTCAGACCCACCAGGCACCATCCTGCCTCAGGGCCTTTGCACTGGCTCTTCCCTCTGCCTGGGTGCTCTTTCCCCAGGTATCCGTCAGCTTGCTCCCTCACCTCCTTCAGGTCTTTGCTTAAACATCACCTTTTCAATGAGGCCCACTCTTTTTCTTTCTTCCATATTACTTGTGACTTTCTAACATTCTACACAATTTACTTATTTGCACAATTATTGCCTACGGTCTGGTCCGTCTCCTCCCCTAGAATGCCAGCTTCATGAAGGCAGATCTTTTTTACTCACTGATGTCTTCCAGTTGCCTAGATTCATAATCAGCACTCATTATACACTGAAGGTGGATAGTACAATATACACAATGTGCAATTCATTCAGTGAGTGAATATATGAATGGATGGTGTGGTATACATACTGGAAAAAAAAAAAAAACATTGTATTTGTTTCAGTGAATTCAATTACAAAACCCCCTAATTAATCCCATGAGTTTCCAGAATGAATGTATGTGCCCAGGAAGTTGGGTATGGGCAACCTGAGCCCCTCGGCAACCCCCCCAGCACCCCAGGAGTGGGTCATGGGTGGGTCACATGGGAGCAGGATCCTCAGGGAGAGGCGTCAGGGAGGTGCTGGGCTCACATTTCGTGGCCGGATGGGGACCCTCTCGTTGTCCGAATTCATGCCAGGAATGATGACCGTCATGCGCCGGGGTCCCCGGAAGCCCAGGACATTGGTTTCCTGAGAGGGAGATGCCTGTTATGCCGGCCCCTAACAGGTGTTGGACTCCACCCACCCCCTGTGAAGGGGAGTGACCTGCGGGGTGCGCCCAGGGGGATTCTCACATAGATCACAGCTGCCAGTTCCTGCCGAAGGCTTCCTACATTAGTGCTGCCTCCTCCACGATGCGGGTTCTGCCCATTGTCAAAGACGGTAAAGCGGTTGCCCAGGAGATTGGACCTGCAAACAGGGCGGAGCTGGGGGCGGGGCTGGGGGATTCCACACCCCTGCTCCAAGACCCTTCCTCACCGACAGTTTGGAGAGCTTCCTGTGTCAAGGGTGTGGGTGTCTTAGGACAGAATAACTCTTGTCCCCTGTCCCAGGGGCTCCTCATGAGGTCTTTTTAGAAGCTGGATCTGGGAGGACACTGGACAACCTTCAGATCTCAGCTCCATCTCTTACTGCGTGACCCTAGGCAGGCTAAACTCTGAGCCTCAACTTTCCCTTCTGTAAAATGGGCCTAATGGCAGTATCTAACTCACTTGGTCAAGAAGGGGACTGAATGGATTCATATTTGGAAGTTAGAACGATGCCTGACACATAGGTAGGCCTTTCATAAGCATTTGTTAAGTATATAAATATAAGAAATAAGGCATGACTCGGGGGTCCCCTTGCCCTTACCTCTCAGATGTGCAGTGAGGATTAGATGAGATATATGGGGGGACACAGCACAGGGTAGGTGCTGGATATTTGTTTATGCATTCACTTAGTCAATGTTTTATTGAGTTGCTACTATGTACCAGGTGCTGGGAATTCAGCCACGAACCAAACAGGCACCGACCATCCCTGCCCTCATGGACTTTATGACCTATGTCAAGTGAGGTCCTTGGTCCAGCAGCCTGGGCATCACCTGGGGGCTTGTTAGGAATGAAGAGTCTTGCCCCACACCCAGACCCACTGGGCCATTTTAACAACGCTTCCAAGTGATCTGTGCACATTCACGTGTGGGAAGCCCTGGGGCAGGGGACATTTTTAGAGTGCCCACTGTGGCGGACACTGCCAGGCACAGGGAGACAGAAGCGACTCGCCGTGGCATTCTTATGGCCCCGGGCCTCCCAGCCCCACCTCAGCTTCCCGATGAAATTCTCCCCTCCTCGGGACAGATTGGTGGGGTCACTGGAGATGAGGTAATTGGCCGTCTTGCTACGTTTCCGTTTCCTGCCAGCCAGGAGAAACACCTGGGGAGAGGGGGACACAGGTGAAGGAAGGAGGCGTGTGAGAGGGAAAGGAAGGCCTGTTTGTGTTGGACTCCACCCACTCCCTGGCATTTTGGCTCTAGGCACCCCCCTCCGCCCCCGCTCCCCGAGCCTGGGTGCTGAGACCTACAGTCTGTCTCCCCTGCCGCCTCCCCCCTACCCACCTTCTTCTCGGTGTCCAGGTGCAGGAAGTAGGAGGGATACAGGCCCCGATCCATGCCCTTCTTGTCCCGGGTCAGCCTGCAGCGTACTGTCCGGCCCTGGGGCGCAGGCTGGAGCACAAACTCCCGGGGCTCATCCACTTCCATGGGTGGGGATGGGGCTCTCTCCTCCTTCTGGTTTGGGGCAGAGCGTGTATCAGGCCCGGAAGCACTGGCTCCCCTGCTCTCAGCAGGTCCCCAGTACTGGGACACAGGCAGGACAGGCAGGACAACTCACCGCTTTCTGTGTGGGAAGAGAACACATGGGCCAGCTACGGTGGGTTGGGCCCCCACGCTTCCCCAGGCTCTGGGGAGTTTGGCATTTTATTATTATTTTGTTTGGCTTCTGGTTAAGAGCCTGGGCTCTGGAGCAAGACAGCTTGGGTTCAAATCCTGGTTCCACCACTAACTCGGTCATCTTTCACTTGAAACACCATATGACTCAGTTTTTTCACCAGAGAAATGCAGAGGTTGGGGCTGGATACCCGGGAGAGACCTTACTTCATCTCTGTATTTAACAAACACTCATATAAAGTCTACCAATGCGCTGGGCATTGCTCTAAGTATCTTCTAAATATTAACTAATTCAATTCCCTTAGGTAACTACTGAAGTTGTTGTCCAAATTTACTGAGGAAGTTGAGGCTCAGAGAGGTTAAGCAATTTGCCCAAGTTCACACAGTTAGTAAGAAGTAGAACTGGGCTTCATTTATTTTTTTTTTAAGATTTTATTTATTTATTTGACAGAGAGAGATCACAAGTAGGCAGAGAGGCAGGCAGAGAGAGGAGTAAGTGGGCTACCCGCTAAGCAGAGAGCCCAATGTGGGGCTCGATCCCAGGACCCTGAGATCATGACCTGAGCCAAAGGCAGAGGTTTAACCCACTGAGCCACCCAGGTGCCCTGGAACTGGGCTTTAAATGGTACCTGTTAGAACCAGAGCTTTAGAAAGAACTTCCGTGTGGACACTGTCTCAAGGGGTGAACTGAGGTGGGGCCAAAGGTATGAACTGCTGTGTTCTAGAGTATTAGCCACTGCTATCATTACAGTGTCTGGTAAATATCAATGACTGTAGTAGCCAGCCTCCAAGATGAGGCCCAGTGATCCCCGCCTCCTGGTATTTACACGTCATGTAGTCCCCCTTCTACATCTTATCAGAGTTTGGTCTCTCTGACCAATGGAATATAGCCCAAGTGATGGGGGGTAATTTCTAAGGCCTGGTCATAGAAGATATGGTGGCCTCTCCTTGCTGTCTCCCTTGGGCCACTCTTAAGCCCTGGGTGAAGTTGGCTGCTATGTCATTAGACCATTCAAGCCACCCTATGGAGAGGGCCCCGGCCAACAACCATGACAGAGAACCATTTTCAAAGTGGATCCTCTCTTTCCGGCCAAGCTTTCCGAGTGACTGCTGACCCAACTGACATCTTGACAGCAATGTAGGGACAGACCCCCCAAGCCCAGAGTATCTTGCTAGGCCCCTCCTAGATTCCTGAATTCCAGAAACTAAGAAAAGAAATGTTTGTTTTCTTAAGGCACTAAGTTTTGGGGGTGCTTTGTCAGATGGCAATACAGAGGTCAGACAATGAATGAATAAAAAAGCTTATCTCGCTCATAGAAAAACTCTGAATCACAGTTTGGTGGCATTCCCCCTTAGGGTGGCCTAGGCCCAGCCTGGTGACCCCACAAACCTAGTGTCCTCCGCCCTCATGTTCTATCCCTCTCCTAAGAGGGAGAGCCAAGATTCCAACCCCAACTTTCCCACTAGGGAAGAGAAGGGGCTATAGGAAAGCCACGAGGAATCCCTGATAGGCTGCGGTTGGCCATTTTTGCCAAGGGCAGGTTTGGATTGCATGTGAAGTGAGGCTGATGTTGGTGAGCAGGCCGGTAGCCCGTGGGGCCAGGGAGCATCTCCTCTCCACTCTGAGCTGCTCCTGAAGAAACTTGGGAAATGTAAGACTATGTTTGGAATGTGATGTGGAGAAAGCCAGAGCTTACTCAAACAGTTCCACAGCTGTGAATTTCTAGGGCCTACTGTATAGGAGGTAGCACTGCGGTTATATTCCCTGTGGGAGATAAGAAACTGGCCTTTCAGTATATATATCGGAATCTGGTAAGGTTGACTAATGTGAGTCAGTCCCATAAGACCTGACCACTCCTGAATGAACCAATAAACCCACATGGCTCAGATCCTAGCCCTACCCTCAGCATGATCTCTCCACTTGTGGAAACCAGTTTCTCAAAGCCTTTCATCCCTTTCTCTCTCCAGTTTGACCCCCCTCTCCTGCTTAACTCCAGCTTGTCCATGTTGGTGCCTGAGTCCTTTTTGTGAGGAAGAGCAATATTCAAAATAGTTAGTAAACTGTTCTGCCCCTGAGAATGCCCCTGGGTCTGAATGGACCCTGGTGGGCCTGTTAACCCTTCAGCTGCCAGAAGGTTGGGCCATCCCGGGTGTGCTAGCGGAAAACACTTGGGGCCCCAGAGCAGTAGTGTGAGAACATTTTAACAACTCAGTGAACATGCTCTGCCTGTGTGGTCTACCAGTCTGGTCCCTTCGTGTGGCAGCTGTGTGAGCATCTCTGGCTGGGGCTGCTGGTTAGGCCGCAGAGGGGAGGGCTTAGAGCCCAGATAACATCAGGCCCTCAGGGAGCCTATCCCAGCCCAGTGACCCCTCAGCCGCCTTCTCTGTTCTCACAAGTCTGGTGCCCTTTGTCCTCCTATCATGTTATCAGGGAGGGAACCAAGATTCTAACCCCAGCCCTGTGCCCCCACTCCATGAGGTTCCATCCTCTAGTCCCCCAAACCTAGGCCCCTGCTCCCTGAAGGGGCCTCAGCCCCCTTCCCCTCTGGATCCCAACCTTTTTGGCTTTTCCTTTCGCTTTGCCCTTCTGATTGCTGTTCTTGGTCCCCACGGCTGCCCCTTCTTCCGCCTCTTCCTCGTCCTCCTTCTGGGCCTCTTCTGGGCCTTTGGAAGTGCCTGGGCATGGAGGGG
This sequence comes from Mustela putorius furo, assembly GCF_011764305.1. NCBI lineage: Eukaryota > Metazoa > Chordata > Mammalia > Carnivora > Mustelidae > Mustela > Mustela putorius. The sequence goes on from NW_025421292.1 coordinate 3,732,757, forward strand.
GAGCAAGCCTGTAAGCCCCTGACCCTGCGGAGCACTAACCCCCACATCTTAATGGACCCTCCCCACAAATACAAGAGAGTATTCCCGTGTTACTGTTATCAGAGACTCAGAAAGGCCTGACTGAGGCCACACAGCTGTTCAAGTGCAGAGCAAGATGGCCGTCAAGTTGTCTGACCCCAGAACCTGCTCCTCACCCGACCCTGATCCCTGTGTCCTGGCTCCCAACCTCCAGGACGGCCTCTCGACGTCAGGGTACACGAGCCCACAGCCACCCACCTTTCTTCTTTGGAGCTTTATCAGCTGAGCGTTCTTCCCGGACCAGAAACAAGGCTGCTGGAGTCTTCTTTCTCACTCTGGCCGGGCTCCCTGAGGGGTCCCTGTCAGTCTCCCCAGATCCTGTGTGGGTGGATGTGAAGGAGACACAGTCCACCACACCCAGAGTCCCCTGTTCCTTCGGAGACCAGTCTCACCTTTCTTCTTCGTCCTTCTCATCCTGGGCCCCTCCCCCGCTGGTGCCTCCTTCTTCTTAAGGCGCAGAGGTTTGGCTGGGGGGACAGGGCTTCCCAGGTCCCCTGGATATGGAAGGAGGGGTTAGACAAAGAAGAGCCTGTTGAACCTGAAGGCCGCCTTCCAACCCACTCATCATTCCTTCAGTCCCCAGGGAGGCTAAAGGCCTGACAAGGTCCCAGGATTTGTCTTCTGCTTGTTGTGCTTTAATCCCGAGTCCATAAAGAGCAGGACAAATACCAGGAACTTCATAGGCATTACAGAATGAATGAGTGAATGAATGAATGCCAGGCCTTCTAACTGAGCCTCTGATTCCCAGCTCCCACCCCATCTCCCCCAGGAGACTTCCTCCAGCAGGTGCTACAGACAGCGCACTGTCGCTCCCACAGAGGCCCAAGGTCCTAGCTCCCTCTTCCCCTTTAGATCAGCCTGCAGTACCTGTAGCCCAGGCCAGGGAGCCATGACAGCATTTATTTCATTGACTGATTTGCACCGTAATCACTTTGATACTTTTATGAAAATTATAACAATAATTTATATTGAGTTACCAAAAAAAACTAAAATCCTCCCTCCTCCCTGGCTCACAGAGCCTCCTGGGCAGGCAGGGGGGCGGCGGGGGGAGGAGGGTGGTTGATACATCGTGATCTAGGTACTTAAGGACCATCACGGGGAAGACACCAGAGAAAGAAACTCTTGCATCCAGGTACTGGGTAACTTCCTGATGTCTCAACTCTCGCCTAGCCCTGAAGGACAAGGCTACTTTTCCGAGTCTGTGGGTGCCCTCTGTACCCTCAGCACTCACCCTTCTGTCCCTGGGCCTTGGCCTTCCTCTCCTTGATACCCGCAGAAGTCTTCTCTTTAGGAGGCTTTTTGGGTGGCAGAGGGGTTTTCCGTTTCTTTTCCTCTGCCTCCTCTTCCTCTTTCTGGTCCTTGTCTGATTCCTCCTCATCCTCTATAGGTAGAAACTTCTCATAATGGGGGCTGGCATAGGCCCCGTTATCTGGGAGCCCAGTCCCCCCAGATTGTTGGGAAGTGGTTATGGTGGGGGAGGCTCCCCTTCTGGAACAGGAACAGGAGGAGGAACACAGTTCCAGCACCTTCCTCAAACCCTGGGGGTGACACCCTAAGGTGTTCAGGGGAGTCAGCTGGGGTTGGGGGAATGCAAGGGCCTTCACAATCCTGTTCTGGGGGAAATGCCCTTCTCTGTAAGGCTTTCTCTGTCCCCTCCAGGACCCTCTGCTTCTCCCTGGCCTTGTCCCTTTCTGACCTCCAGCCAGACCCATCTGGGCTACCTCTGGCCCCTAGCTGTAGTTAAAGGCAAAACTCTTAACTGCTCTGTGCCTCAGTTTCCCCATCTGGAAAACAGAGTAAAGAACAAGAGAATTAGGTTCTTTTCTGACTCTAAGAGAAGGCCAGAGCAGGGGAGGTTTTTCCCCCGAGTTTTCCGCCTCCCTGTCGCGGTTCCCGTGTGGCCACCTAGCTCCTTATCCCCAGTGCCCGCCTCCCGGCCTCCCCGCCGGCCCCTGTCTCACCGTCAGCCGCGTCCGGGGCTCGCGCTACCAGGAAGGTTTCCCGCGGGTCGCGCTTGACCTCGGGGTCCCTGAGGAACTTGGCGTAGACGGTGCGCGGCGGCCGGGCCTCTGGGGGCTGCGGGGCCGGATCCTCCCGCGGCTTCCCCCTCCGCCCGGCTGAGCCGAGAGGCCGGGGTCAGGCAGGGTCGGACCCCCTCCTCCAACGGCGCCCGAGCCCCGGACCCTGTCCTCCTCGGGTTCCTCTCCGTGAGGGTCCCCCTGGGCGCTCTTTACACTTTCGCACCCCATCCCCTGGTTTTCATACATCCCTCCTAGCCCCTAACCGCTTCAACCCCAGCCCGCTGCCACCCCTCCAGGTCCCCCCCCCCCCACTGCCCCCACCCCCAGGATTCCAGGACAGCCGCACCCCTCCCGCGTCCCTCACCCTGGAGAGCGCTCCCGGGCTCGGTGCCCAGCCCGCCTCCAGGTCTCCGGGGCTTGGATCCCTTAGGGCCCGGGGACTCCGGGGCCTCCGTCCTCTTCTTCCTCAACTTCTGCCCCTTGACGGGTCGCTGCGGAGTGGGGGGTCAAGAAGGAGGAGAAGAAGGAAAGGGGGGCTCTGAGGTCCGTGACCCTCTAATCCCTTGAGCCGCCAGAAATAACCGCGGATTATCGGGAGGGGAACCGCAGTCGTCGTCTTGGGGTGGGGAACGGTGACCCTCTCCCATGCATCATGGCTACGTCCAAACCACAAAGTCCCAGTTCTTCCCCTGGATATCCCATGCCCCAAAACACCCCTTCCCAAAAAAAAAAAAAAAAAAAAAAAAAAAAAAAAAAAAAGATTACAAGGAAGGAAGCAACCTCAGACGCTGCTGAGGAGGACGTGATCCACTCCCAGATCCCCTCCCTTGCGTGGGTTTACACGCAATGGCGGGTTCTCCCTGCCTCCTTTCCAAGCAGGGGTGGCGCGTACCTGCTTAAGGCGCGGCTGGACCTCCGGGCTCTGGCTTTCCTCCTCGTGTCCACTGATGTTAGCAAAGGAATCAGTCTGTTTTACACCCCTGTTCTGCGCCCCCCCCGCCCCTCCCTCTGGGCCCTCCAGGGTTCCCCAGGGTTCAGGTAGGTTGAGGTGGTGGGGGGGGCACTTCCGGACCTGTCTGAGGCCCACACCTCTCGGAGGGTGTCGTCCTGCAGGGGCATGGTGCCTTCCTCTATCCGCACCCCTTCTCTGCCCACCCTGCGGCTCCAGGAAGCCTCCCTGCCCTCCCTCGCTAATCCAGGCTCAACTTCACCCCACCTCCCGCTGGCTCAAGAGGGTGGCAGCTGGGGAGGGGGGGAGGCAGCCCAGGACTCCCCCCACCCCAGGTCCAGCCCCCTGCGGGGAAAAGGCTGAACTCCCAAGTTCCCAGACCACCAGTCCCACCATCCCCTACCCAGCCTCCATTTAACGTATCACTTTGTCATTTGTCAGGGGTCAGTGGGGTGTGGGAAGAAAATATTAGGTAGATCCTGTATTTATCTTTTTTTTTTTTTTTCATAAAAAACAAGAACCAATGTTTGCTGATATTTAGTATACATGGACTGACAGAAGCAGGTGTATACACAGTATAATGCCTAATTATGGGTGTACACTTAAGATTTTTTTTTTTTTACTGATAGAGAACATGCTTTTTAAAAAGTTTAGAGACCAGGGGTATAGTTTTTTGTTTGTTTTTAAGTAATCGCTATGCCCAAGGTGGGACACAAACTCATGACCCCACTCAAGAGCCATTCATGACCCAGAGATCAAGAGTCACGCGATCCACCAACTCAGCCTGCCCGGTGCCCCCCAAGGATATAGTGTTGATGTGATTAATATCATGGGAGAAGTTTAGTTAAATGCTGAGGAAGCCCAGAGGAGGGGTCCCAGTCAGCTGTCCTGGGGCTTCCTGAAGCCCCATCTAAAATTTAAAAGATGGTGAATAAGGAGTTACACAGGCAAAAATAAAAGTGGGATATGTCACCTGGTAAGGGAACAAGATAGAGGCCTGGAAGTTGGAAATAGCCAGATGTGTTCAAAGGTTTAGTGCTAGGAGGCAGGGTTCACCCATTGGGTCAGCCCTGAGCCCGCAACCTGAGCTCTGTCACTTAAGGCCTAAAGGCCCTTCGGTGACTTACTTAGTCCTCTGAGCCTCGAGTTCCTCTTTTATAAAATGGGCTCGACCTGGTAAGGATACTGTTAGATTCATTGAGATGAGGGGCATCTGGGTGGCTCAGTCAGTTAAGCCTCCGACTCTTGGTTTCTCAGGGTCGTGAGTTCCAGCCCGGCATTGTGACAGACTCTGAGATGACAGGTAGAAAGGAGCATGCAGTGGGCACTCAATAATTGGGAATTATGTGCCTCTTTTCACTGCAGTCCCATTTCATCCCTGTCTCTTCAGCATTTGCAACACGACTTGATACATGAGTGGGGTTCATTTTTTCAGTGAGTTAATGAGTTTTTTATTTCATTCAAATCACACCAGGAACCAGTGAGATAAGCAGGGTAGAGATGATTATCTCTATTTTACAGATGGACGAACTGAGGCTCAGGGAGGTGACGTGAGTGCTCAGGGAGTGCTCAAGTTCAGCCAGATTGTAAGGTCACTTCGTGAATCCAGATCTGACTCCTGTCAGAGCTTTTACTCCTAACCCTTGCATGTTTTACGCCATCACAAGGGTTAGAGAAGGGCTATGAATGAAACAGGCTTTTTGTTTTTCATTGCTTGGTCCACTTGATCCAGATGGGCCCTAATCAGTCTTCCTAAAATACCCCTTCTTCAGCTGACACCTCTGCTCAAAAACTTTCAGTGGCTCCCTGCTGCCTAAGGATCGAATTGAAATGGGCTGGGTTGGTATACAAGACTCTCTCTGGTCTGTCCCCAGTCTGCCTTTCTAACTGCAGGGCTATCCCCAGCCCTACTATTCATCCAGTCACATTGGTGTGCATAAAGCCTTTATATTCTCTCTCTTCCACACCTTTGCTTAAGCTGTTCCCATCTGGAATGCCCAGCTTATTCCAAGAAACCTGTCCCATTCTAAATAGGCCTCAAGTTGCCACCTCCAAGATTCCTCGATCCTCTTTGGCCTCAGAATACATAGTAACAATAACAGTAATAATAGTAGTAGTAGTAGTAATAATAGTAATAATAGCAGCATTTATTGACCAGCCCCTGTGTGTCAGTCTCGCTGCTCCCCTTCTCTCCCCACCCTCACAAGAATGTTTATAAGTCAGACATTAACACCCTGATATCAAAGGTAAGGAAACTCATGGCTGAGAGTCGGTCAACGAATATTTCCAGAACATACTGACTTTGTGCCAAGCAGTATGCTAAGTCCAGGTCATACAGTGACGGGCAAAAGGATGTGGTCCCTGCCTCACGGAGCTGACCTTCTTCTGAGGAAGACACAGAGTAAAGACATAAGTACACTAATTCATTGATGTGTGATCTCGCTGTTATTAATGGTACTTAATACCAAGAACGAAAATAACTGGATTCCGTGAGAACAGCAGGTGGGATCCAGGCGGGACTGATTGATCGATTGATTGATAAGATTTTATTTATTTATCTGACAGGGAAAGACAGCACAAGCAGGGGGAGCAGCAGAGGCAGAGAGAGAAGCAGGGCTCCGTGATGAGTAGAGAGCCTGGGATCACGACCTGAGCGGAAGGCAGACCCTTAACCCAAGACTGTCTGAGAAGAAAGTTTTTTCCTTTCAGAGATTTTATTTATTTCACACACACACACACACAGAGCTCACGCACAAGTGGGTGGAACAGCATAGGGAGAAGGAGAAGGAGCCTCCCCATCGAGCAGGGAGCCCCATGTAGGGCCCGATCCCAGAACCTTGGGATCATGACCTGAGCTGAAGTCAGATGCTCAACTGACTAAGCCACCAAGAAGGAAACATTTAAAAAAAAGATTTTATTTATTTATTTATTTATTTATTTATTTGAGAGAGAGAGAAAGAGTGAGAGAGAGCATGAGGGGGGAGAAGGTCAGAGGGAGAAGCAGATTCCCTGCAGAGCTGGGAGCCCAATATGGGGCTCGATCCCAGGACCCTGGGATCATGACCTGAGCTGAGGGCAGAGGCTTAACCCACTGAGCCACCCAGGTGCCCCCCAAGAAGAGAATCTTTAAGCTGAGCCCTGACAGGGTTCCTGGCTGGCTCAGTCAGTAAAGTGTGCCACTCTTGATCTTGGGATCACGCATTTGGACTCTATTTTGGTGGCAGAGTTTAGTTAATAAATATATACTAAAACAAACGGAGACCTGAAGGCTTTCAGAGACTAGGAATGAGAACATTCCAGGCATAAGGCACAGCTTGTGCAAAAATTTCCAAGCAACCAAAGCACTTTGCATAATAGGGCAGGGGCACCCCTTGACCAGGCCCCCAAGACCATCCTTTAGAGGGTTCCTGAGGATCAAAAAGCCCAGACAAACACATGACTAGGAACCAGAGGGCACCTGAGGCTCAGGGCTGATCTGATCAGGTGAAGTGGAAACTGACATATCTGTGTTCTAAGGAGGAGGGGGGAGGAGTCAGGTGTTGGGGGGTGTTGGAGGTGTCGGGCGGGGGTCAGGGGGGCCTCATATCTTGCTCCCTGTTCTCCAAACCAGAGCTGTCTGCGCTGGACTGAAGGTGGGTTGGGTGACCACCCAGGTCAGAGGACATGGCTTTGGAGTGTGGGCCGGTGTGAACAGCAGGCGCTTCCAAGTGAAAGAAAAGATGAATGCATTTCTCAGACCTCTTCTCTCAGGTTGCAGGGATGTGATAGGTTCTCAAGTAGTAAAGCCTCGGGTTCTTGTGCTTCTTTTCACGTTCTGAAGGTTCTCCTGAATCAGCACTGGTAATCTTAAAGGTGCACGTGGCGACTGAGGAACGTTTTATAATATTAAAAACAATTCATATTGACTCTTAAATTTGTATATATGTAGGTCAGGACAATGTGTGAGATGCGATTGCTGTTCCTCAGATTGACGCATCAGATGCTGTTTTGGGAACAGTTCTGTTTTCCTAAACATATATAATAAGATGGAATTAAAATGTCTGAAACTATTTAAATTCAATTACATTTTGCTACTTATTTTTTAAAATATATTTTTAAAAGATTTTATTTATTTATTTGGCAGAGAGAGATCACAAGTAGGCAGAGAGGCAGGCAGAGGGAGAGGGGGAAGCAGGCTCCCTGCTGAGCAGAGATCCCGATGTGGGGGCTCCATCCCAGGACCCCAAGACCACCACCTGAGCCGAAGGCAGAGGCTCAACCCACTGAACCACCCAGGTATCCCTACATTTTGCCACTTATTAATTAGAAAACATATTTGCCTTTAAATTTTAATACATAATTTTGAATGTGAGGAAAGTCACTTTTGAAAGCATGTGAAAAATAACTTTATTAAAAAGGTTTCTTTCTTTAGGGGCACCTGGGTGGCTCAGTGGGTTAAAGCCTCTGCCTTCAGCTCAGGTCATGATCCCAGGATCCTGGGATCAAGCCCCGCATCAGGCTGTCTGCTCAGTGGGGAGCCTGCTTCCCCCAATCCCCTCTTTTGGCCTGCCTCTCTGCACTTGTGATCTCTGTCTGTCAAATAAATAAATAAAATCGTTTTTTTTTTTTTAAGGTTTCTTTCCTTAATTTATTAAAGGGTTTATTTATTTATTTGAGAAAGAAAGAGAGAACAAGCTGGAGGAAGGGGCAGAGGGAGAGGGAGAAGCAGACTCTCTGCTGAGCAGGGAGCCGCCGCATAAGGGGCTTGTTCCTGGACACTGGGATCATGACCTGAGCCAAAGGCAGATACCCAACCAACTGAGTCACCCAGGCATCCCGAGTTAATTTTGTTTTTAAAAGTGTTTTTATTCATTTATTTTAGAGAGAGGGAGAGAAAATGGAGGGAGGGGCAAAAAGAGAGGGAGGGACAAAATCTCAACCAGACTCCATGCTGACTGGGGAGCCTGGCAGGGGACTTGATCTCATGACCCTGAGATTGTGACTGGAGCTGAAATCCAGAGTCTGGTGCTTAACCAACTGAGTTACCTAGGTGTCCCTGAAAAGGCTGTTTTTTTGTTTGTTTGTTTTTGTTTTACATTTTTATTCCTACTTTTGAGGAGAATGTATTCATATTTTGTATGCTTTGAATGCAATTATATATTTTTAAAGATTTTATTTATTTGACAGAGAGAGAGAGCACACAAGCAGGGGAGCAGCAGAGGCAGAGGGAGAGGCAAGATCTCCCTCCAGAAGAGAGCCCATCATGGGAATCCGAGGACTCTGAGATCACAACCTGAGCCACCCACGCTCCTGCAATTATGTTTTTAAAAATCCTTCAAGAGGTCGCCTGGGTGGCTTAGTGGGTTAAGCCTCTGCCTTGGGCTTGGGTCATGATCTCAGGATCCTGGGATTGAGGCCCACATTGGGCTCTCTGCTCGGCAGGGAACCTGCTCCCCCCCCCCCCCCCATCTCTGCCTGCCTCTCTGCCTACTTGTGATCTCTCTCTCTCTGTCAAATAAATAAACAAAATCTTTTAAAAGTATATTAAAAATTAATGCAGGTCCAGATCATGAGAGGAACAGAAAGTAGCAAAGTGGAACTCGGAAAAAAAATGAAAGGAAATGTCTGGGTCTTGGTGATGCTAGATTTGGTGAGCATGTGTGGGGAATTTAGAGACAGTATATAAATATTCAGATTTGGGTCAGGTCTGGATTCAGGATTGAGGATCAAGATTTTGGTTAAAATGAAGGTCTGGGAGGGCGCCTGGGTGGCTCAGTCTGTTGGGTGTCTGCCTTCTACTCAGGTCATGGTCCCAGGACCCCCAGCAAGGAGCCTGCTTCTCCTGCTCTGTCTACCCCTCCCCATCCATGTGCTTGCTCTCTCTCTCTGTGTCAAATAAATAAATAAAAATTTTAAAAAATAAGTAAAATGAGGGTCAGTTTAGGAATAAAAATAAGATCAGGAATACGGATAACTTCTAATACCTTCTGACCTAACACCATTGCAACAGGCCTTACTCCAAAGAAACACAGTCTCAAGTCTCCCTAATTACACCTTGTTTTGGTCTAAAAATGACAGTTTTTAGCCTGATCATTGGCATTAGTCACCAGATTCAATTCCACATGAATTTTAGCCATTTTCTAAAATTAGGTCTTCTTTTTTTTTTTCTTTCTGTAGACTCCATACCCAGTGTGGAGCTCAACATGGGACTCGAACACACGACCCTGAGATCAAGTTGGGTGCTTAACCAAATGAGCCACCCAGGTGCCCCTAAAATTAAATCTACCTTCAGAAGACAGAAATTCACCACCACCACCAGCTGGGGACGCTGATAAATAGTGACTCCTACCACATGCCAAGCACAGTTCATCCTCACAGTAGGGCTTGCCTGGCTTCAGCTCAGAGAAGCTAAACGACTTGCCCAAGTAATGTGGGGCCATACTGTTGACTAAACACCCACTCTGTGCCCGATATTTACTTGTGTTATCTCTAGTCCCTGTGGAAACTTTGAGAGGTGGCTGGGCACGTGGTTTCACCTCCCTGTGGCCCAGTTTTCTAGCCAGTAAAGTGGTGACAATCATGGTACGTGGCATTAGGGAAGTTTCCAGAATTGAATGGACTGATACGTGTAGGCGCTTGGCACAGTGCTGAGCGCAGAGAAGGTGCCCTGTTGATGTCACTGAATATCGGTTTATCTTCATTTCACAGATGGACCAATGGGAAGCCCAAGTCTCTGAGGGGCTCAAACCCAGGGAATTTTGGGTCAGTGTAGGCGGTGCAGTGGTGAAAAGAGGGCATCTTGGGAAAGTCTGAAGCAGTGGTTAAGAGCTAGAGATTTTACCCAGAAATAGTCCTGGTTCACCACATCCCACCTGAGGTACCTGGGGCAAGCTTTCCCTCTGGCTTAAAATATCTTGCCCCTGACCTCAACTTCTTGACGGGTCGAGGTAGATGTGCACCAGGAAAGGATCCACTCAGGCAGGCTTATCAGAAACCTGGGAACCCCACGGCCTGAAGGTGTGTCCAGGCTCTGGCAAAATAGAAAACAGGCCTGAGCTTTGAAATGACCACTTTTTGCCAGCTTTACTTTTTTTTTTTTTTAAGATTTTATTTTATTTATTTGAGAGAGAGAGCAAGTGAAAGACAGAAGACAAGCATGGGGAGAGGCAGAGGTAGACTCATAGCCCAAGCAGGAAGCCTGATGTGGGGCTCCATCCCAGGACTCTGGGATCATGACAAGCCAAAGGCAGACGCTCAACCGACTGAGCTGCCCAGGCACCCCTGCCAGCTGTATTTTGCTGAAGTTGTCTGGGACTTCTTTCATCCATCAAGGTTCTGTCAGTGTCATGTGGCTCCTGGCAGACTGTTCCCCCAAAAAAGTTTCTCTCAGTGAACCCTAGACTTCCAGTGCCGGGGTCCTAGCCATAGCACTGCTTTTCAGATAAGGGGACAGAGGTTCAGAAAGGCTAAGTCAGCGTCCAGAGTTTCACAGGTGGACTGTGAGTGAGTAGGACGCAGACCAGCCTTCGGAGCTCAGAGCCCTGGAAGAACACCACGGGGGCCCACAGAGGAGCTATTTTTTTTTTTTTTTTTTTTTAAAGATTTTATTTATTTATTTGACAGAGAGAGGTAGGCAGAGAGGCAGGCAGAGAGAGAGAGGAGGAAGCAGGCTCCCCACTGAGCAGAGAAGCCCAATGCAGGGCTCGATCCTAGGACCCTGGGATCATGACCTGAGCCGAAGGCAAAGGCTTTAACCCACTGAGCCACCCAGGCGCCCTCACAGAGGAGCTTTTGGGGTGTTTGCTGAGTGAAGCTCTAGGTGCCTACTGGGTGCTAGCTGCAGAAGCTGAAAATGGGGTTCACGTTCAGTTTTCATCAGGGTGGAGCTCACAGCCTGAGGGAGAAGTGTTGCTTGGCGGCAGAGGTGGTGGAATGGGGGGTGGGGAGGGCAGAGAATGAAACAGGGCACTGACATCCACTCTAGAAAGTCTAGTGTGACAATGATGTTATTGCGGGACTTCATGGCTTTTTGCAGAATTGTTGTACATCTGGGCCTTAAGGGCTCAACGGGTCATGCCGTATGGCCCCCAGCAGAATCAGGGGTCCAGAATGAGAGTTCATTCAATAACTATTCATTGAGACTATACTGTGTGCCAAGCACTGTTCTGGGTATTTGACATGTGTTAGTGAACAGAATGTGCCAACCCCCTGACCTCGTAATGCTGACATTCTAACCTATTATACAGTGTGTTAAAAGGTGAGACAGGGGCATCTGCGTGGGTCAGTGGGTGAAGCACCTAACTCTTGATTTTGGCTCAGGTCATGATCTCCACATTGTGAGATTGAGCCGCACATCGGGTTCCATGCTGGGCCTACATGGAGATTAAGAGTCTCTCTCTCTCTCTACCTCTATAAAAGAAAAGAAAAGAAAAGAAAAGAAAAATGAAAGAATGTGATACAGAAAATAAAAGCAGAAAAAGGGGGGAAAGGTTAAAAGTATGAGGGGAGCAGGGATTGAATACTAGAGTGATCAGGAAAGGTATCATTGGGAAGGTGACATCTGAATAAAGATCTGAAGAGGTGACAGGTGAGCTGCATCAGTATCTGGAGGCAGAGCATTTCAGACAGATGAAACAGCATGTGCAAAGGCCCTGAGGTAGGAAGGTGCTCAGCCACATTTGAGGAACAGTAAGGCTGGAAGAGAGTGGGTGAAGGGGAGAGCAGTAGACAAGGTCATAGAGATAGTTAGGGTGTAATGGAGGCCGAAGAGCAAGGGAATTAAGGTAACATTTAGCTCTACTTAGTGAGAACCGGGGAACATTGGAGGGTTTTGAGCAAATTTTAATAAGACCACTCTTATTAACATTCAGGAGGGTTGGGGAGGCAAGGAGGCCAGCAGTTCACCAGGCAGTGGCCAGGTGAGAAGGTGGGGGGCAAGACAGGCTACCCTAGCTCATTACTTTTGGGGTTGTAGGGTGAGGGTGGCACTCAGGCTTTGGCTTGAGCAACTCGAGGCCTGGAGATTCCATTGACTAGGTGAGAAGGACCTTGGAGTGTCATGTGTGGGAGGTCGGGAGTCTAGTGTTGGATGCGTTCAGTTTTAAGTACCAATTGAAGGGCGCCTGGGTGGCTCAGTGGGTTAAGCGTCTGCCTTCAGCTCAGGTTGTGATCCCAGAGTCCAGGGATCAAGCCCTGCATCAGACTTCCCACTCTGTGTGGGGGGGGTCTGCTTCTCCTTCTGCCCCTCCCCCTACTTGTGCTCTCTCTCTCTCTCTCTCAGATAAATAAAATAAATTTAAAAAAAAGATTTTATTTGTTTAATTTACAGAAAGAGACACAGCGAGAGAGGGAGCACAAACAGGGGGAGTGGGAGAGGGAGAAGCAGGCTTCCCTCTGAGCAGGGAGCCCAATGTGGGGCTTGATCCCATGACCCTGGGATCATGACCTGAGCCAAAGGCATCCGCTTAACAACGGAGCCACCCAGGTGTCCCAATAACTAAAATCTAAAAAAAAAAATAGAAAAAGAAAAAGTGCCAATTAAAGGGCACCTGGCTCACTCAGTTGGAAGAACCTGTGACTCTGGATTTAAAGGTCATGAGTTCTAGCTCCATGTTAGGTGTAGGGATTATGCAAATGAATAAATAAGAATTTTTAAAAAGTGAAGTGCCCATTGGATGGGCCTGTGTGATGTCACAGGGCAGCTGGACACAAGGTCTGGGCTAGAGATATGACATTGGGAATCACAGCCCCGTTTATCATAGTTACAGTCAAACACCCGGCTGGAATGACTGAGGGAACAAGTGAAGATAGAGCAGAGGGGGTCTAAGGACTGAGCACAGGGGCACCACAATGTTAGAAGGTGCCGGGACATGAGGAGGGACCAAACAGGGAGGCTGAGGAGGAAAAGCCAGGGAGGGAGGAGGAAACGCTGCAGTGTGAGAGGGGGAGCAAGCAATCGTGTCAGGTGCAGCTGAGAGGAAGGGCTCATTTATTGTGGAGGCCCATACACCTGGGAGTAGAGGCGGAGCTATTCATAATCACACTGGTGCAACAGACATAAACCAGGGCTGTCCCAGGCAGGCGACAGGTATGGCTGCGGTAGGTGAGCAAGGAAGCTGGCTGGTGGCTGTCCCACCATGGAGGTTGCTGGTGGTGCAGGCATTGCTGGAGGAGTTGGGTGGGGGCAGCTTGGACTGAGTGGGAAGAAAGAAAGTGGGGAGGGCCAGGGCAGCGGGGAAATGGGGTGGTACCTCGTGGGGGAGCTGATTGGAGTGGGAAGTGTTTTAAATTAGGAGAAATAACATATTTGTAAGCTAAAGGAACAGGGAAAGGTGACAGATCCTCCAGTATATGTAGCTTCTGGTGAAGTTGAAAGATAGTGGGAGTTGGGGGGGCCAGAGGAAGTGAGCTGGGTCAGAAAGTGGGGGGGATGGGTGGGAGGTTGGGGGGACCAGGTGGTGAGTATTAGAGAGGGCACGGATTGCATGGAGCACTGGGTGTGGTGCAAAAACAATGAATACTGTTACACTGAAAAAATAAATTAATTAAAAAAAAAAAAAAGAAAGTCGGGGGGATGAGATGGAGATCCCCAGGGTCAGCGGTGACATGGTGATGATACACTCCAGTGGCGGAGGGCAAGTTGAGAAAGGAAAGGAGGCCAAGAGACAGGCTGGGGTGGGCATTGGAAAGGTTTACTTAGATATGGAAATGACCAAGAATTAGCACAGGGACATAGGGGAATGTCAGTGAGGCAGGAACCAAATCTTCAAAGAATGGTGTATCTGTCACTAGCCATCAGGGAGATTCAAATTGAAGATTTTATTTATTTATTTTGACAGAGAGAGATCACAAGTAGAGGAGAGGCAGGAGGGAGAGAGGAGAGAGAGAGAGAGAGAGAGAAGCAGGCTCCCTGCTGAGCAGAGAGGCCGATGAGGGACTCAATTCCAGGACCCTGAGATCATGACCTGAGCTGAAGGCAGTGGCTTAACCCACTGAGCCACCCAGGTGCCCTGGGGAGATTCAAATTAAAAACACATTGAGATACCACCTTACACCTGTTAGAATGGCCAAAATTAGCAAGACAGGAAACAACATGTGTTGGAGGGGATGTGGAGAAAGGGGAACCCTCTTACACTGTTGGTGGGAATGCAAGTTGGTGCAGCCTCTTTGGAGAACAGTGTGGAGATTCCTCAAGAAATTAAAAATAGAGCTTCCCTAGGACCCTGCAATTGCACTACTGGGTATTTACCCCAAAGATACTGATGTAGTGAAAAGAAGGGCCATCTGTACCCCAATGTTTATAGGAGCAATGGCCACGGTCACCAAACTGTGGAAAGAACCAAGATGCCCTTCAACAGACGAATGGGTAAGGAAGATGTGGTCCATATACACTATGGAGTATTACGCCTCCATCAGAAAGGATGAATAGCCAACTTCTGTAGCAACATGGACGGGATTGGAAGAGATTATGCTGAGTGAAATAAGTCAAGCAGAGAGAGTCAATTATCATCTGGTTTCACTTGTGGAGCATAACAAATAGCATGGAGGACAAGGGGAGATGGAGAGGAGAAGGGAGTTGAGGGAAATTGATAAGGGGAGGTGAACCATGAGAGACTGTGGACTCTGAAAAACAATCTGAGGGTTTTGAAGGGGCGGGGGGTGGCAGGTTGGGGGAACCAGGTGGTGGATATTGGAGAGAGCACGGAATGCATGGAGCACTGGGTGTGGTGCAAAAACAATGAATACTGTTACGCTGAAAATAAATAAAAAATAAAATAAAATGGTGTAGTCTGGTGATATGAGATTCAAAACTGAGGTCCTTCTAGGGAGGGACAGATAATTGTCTGGGAGCATCTACTTGTCCTCTAATATGTCTTCTTCCTTAACAATAAGCCTCTGATTTGTAGCTAAGCATAAGGATACCCAGAAAAACACATTTCCCAGCTTTCTTTACAATCATGTGGCCATGGGGCCAAATTCTGGCCGTTAGGATGTAAGTGGCAATGTGCATGCCACTGCCTCAAAGTGTTCTTATGGGGGGTGTGTACCGTACTTGGTTATTTTTTCCTTCCCTTGGGTTGGCAAGAGGGCCTAATGGCTGGAGCTCTCGCAGCTATTTTGAACCATGAGGTAACTTTGAGAAAGTGAGCTGTGACTGTGGAGCCACCAGCTAGAAGCCTTGATTTGAGAGAGAGAGGACAAGAAAAGAAACTCATCTTGTTTAAGTCACTGTGACATGGAGATTTTATTTTTTTAAGATTTTATTTCTTTATTTATTTGTGAGAGAGAGCACAAGCAGGGGAAGGGACATGAGGGAGGATGGCAGGGGCAGAGGGACAGTAGATTCCGTGTTAAATCACAGATGCCAGACACCAGGGCTCAATCCTAGGACCCTGAGATTAGGACCTGAGCTGAAGTCAGATGCTTAACCAAGTGAGCCACTCAGGTGCCCCAACATGGAGATTGTCTATTACTTGTAATTAAACTTAACGCTAATGGTTCCAAGTGGAAAGTTATGTTTGGGTTGTACTAAAAATGACATTTAGTGCTAGCGGGTATTGGTGGATGCTAGGATGCTTTTGAAAGTTGTTGAATAGGATACAGGCTGACAGGAACTGGATGTCCAGAGAGGCTGTGGAGAGTAAGTTAGAACACACGAAGGAGACAGCAGAAGTGAGGATGCGTAGTTAAGTCTTGGCTCAATGACAGCATCTGAAGGACTGGGTCTGGACATCAAGTTTTAGGAAGGTTGTGAGGTTGGCGTTAGTTTAACTAGCAGTTTTGGGATTTGATCATGGTGAGAGTCAGGCTGGAGTGAGGCTTGGGGCTGCAATTTAGACCAGGGTTGGATTTCAGGTCAGAAATGGGAAGAGTGCCAGGGTTGGCCTTGGGGTCACTGGACGTGTCTGGTACACTGAGAAATGGGCACTTAGGGGTTCTGGGATATGGCTGGTTCTAAGGTTAGCATCTGATGCAGTGGTTCCCAAGCGGAGATCAACTGGGAGAGTTGGATATCCTTAGAGCTTGGGGCCAGGCTGTTTGGGTAACTTTGGGGGCCATGGTGTCCAACCATGAATTGGAATCATTCAGTGTTTTTTTAAAGTGCATTTACTAATTTATTCATTTTTTTTGTAATCTCTATATCCAATATGGGGCTCAAACTCATGATCCTGAGATCAAGAGTTGCATGCTCTTCCAACTGAACCAGCCAGGCACCCCACTCAGGAGTTTTGTTTTAAAACACTGATGATTGGCGTTATCTCCCAGAAATTCTGAGTTAATTATTGTGCAGTGGGGCTTGGACAGATGGCATTTTAAAAGTTCCTTGGACAATCAGAGCCATCTGTGGGGCCTGAATTCCTCAGTCTTTAAATTAATCCTCTTGGCTAAGTAGTGGTTTTCAAAGTGGGGTCCCTGGCCCAGCAGCATCAGCGTCACTTGGGAACATACTGGAAATGCTCGTTCTCAGACCTTACCACTGACTCTCAGCAGCTGGGGCGCAGGGGGATGGGGGTGGGCAGCGATCAGCATTCTAGCACCCCTCTGGGGGATTCTCATGCCCACTCAAATTGGAGAATCACTGAAAAACAGCACCGTCTCTGGGAGGCCTTCAAGAAAAGACTGAACTCTTGGGCAGTTCTCCGCGCTTCTCTGGGTTGTGGACTCATCTCTCCAGCTGTGGATGGCAAGCTCCATGAGGTAAGGGACTCTGAACATCCTGTTCACAACTATGAGGGCCTGGCACAGAGCCCGTGTTGAGAACTGAACCAGGACAGAGAGACACAGAGAACGATCTGTGAACAGGGAGGGGAGACCCTCCCTGCCTTTCTCTTCTCTTGGTTCTGCAAAATGTGAGCCTAATGTTTGCTGGGTTTACAGATACAGATTTTTGGCACACATGGGCCCTCAAATGCCTGTGGGGCGACCTGGCACTTGGGGGCAGAGGTGTGGGTGCGCTCCAGCATGGGGCATAATACCACCAGGCAGCGCCGATCCCAAGTCCGTCTGTGCATCCCCAGTGTGGTGGGTGACTGTGACGTTGGCCTGGTGTAGGACTTGACAGGCAATGTACGACATTTTTCCTTTTTTTTTTCTTTTAAACTTTTTATTTTGAAACAATTTCAAACTCTCATACACGTCGCAAGACCAGTCTAATGAGCTCTGGAGTACCCTTGGCCGAAAGATCCCAACTGAGTTTTGCTGACTGCCGGAACAACGGCGTTTACCCGTCCAGGACCAGACTTGGAGTGGGTAGTCGGTCTCCCTAGTCCTCTTCGAGCTGTGAGAGCTTGTCTGGGGGACTATGGCTATCTGCGATCTTCACTTTCAATTCCTGTGATTGGAGAGTTGCCTTCTGAACTCCGCCTCCATGTAAGAAGCCACTTGAACATCAGCTTAGCTGAATCCCCAGGGACCCTAGGAGTGAGCAGGGACTGTGAGCCAACCTAAAGCCAGGCAGGCCTTGGCTTGATTGGCCCCTTACCTGGGCCAGCTGGGAGCATTCTCACCCTCAGGTGCCCTCCAGTCTCCCCCTCACTGCTTTCCTCTGCAGTGATAGGAAAGGTGACCTCCGGCATTGCCCCCACCACATCAGTTCCTCCTGAGAGACTGGCTCCACGTGGGTCACCTGCTTCCCCTTGGAAGACTTGGGTTCTTTCGAGGATGGGATACTCGGATTGGCCAGTTTGAGTCTTGGGCCCGCCTAAGGGCGGGGCTCTCTATAATTGATAGCCCGACGCCCAAGAGAAAAGGGTCAAAGCAACAATAACAAGGAGGGGTTCTGCTACTTCTGATCAGTCCGCAGGGGAAGCCATTGTCAAGAGTCAGGAACGATAATAATCCTAGCGGTATTACAGCTGCTGGCTCAGTAGCAGTCCTAGCTTTTTTTTTTTTTTTTTTAAAGATTTTATTTATTTATTTGAGAGTGAGAGAGCGCGCGCGTGCGACCAGGGGGAGGGGCAGAGGCAGAGGGAGAAACAGAGTCTGCTGAGCAGGGAGGCCCACCTGAGGCCCAGTTCTAGGATCCTGGGATCGAGACCTGAGCTGAAGGCAGACGTTTAACCGACTGAGCCACCCAGGCGCCCGCTAGCAACCCTTGTAACACCGAGAGTTTGCTGGCTTCCAGGCACTGTTTACTATAAGCACTTCATGTGATAGATGTTACTTTCAGACGCGTTTCCATCGAAGGCAATTTCACGGAGAGGCGCAGTCAGTTGCCCAAAGTAACACAGCCGTGTCCAGCAGACGCGGGGGTCCCACGTCCGCAGGGCTCTCTCCAGAGGAGGTGTTGGCGCACACAGGAACACACCCTGCCCCCTCCTCCGTGACCTCCTGCGGCACCTGGGAGCCCTGGGGGAGCAGAACACCTCAGTAGATTGCTTATCGGAAGTCCAGATAAAGGAGCCTAGAGCAAAGCCCGGAGGAGCAGAAAACAGAGCGGGTGAGTTATCGCCGTGGTTATCGCTGTGGTTCGCTTTGCTATGGCAATACTTACCGACCTTTACAAAACCCCAGTGGTCAAGCCACACCCCAGACCAATGGGGGTGGGGTGGGCTCAGTCATCGGTATTCTTATGTGTTTTGCTTTTTGTAAAGATTTTATTTATTTGAGAGAGATAGAATGAGCAGGGAGAGGGGCAGAGGGAGAAGCAGGCTTCCCGCTGAGCAGGGAGCAGGACTGGACTGGGGACTCCATCCCAGGGCCTTGGGATCATGACCTGAACTGAAGGGAGATGTTTAACCTACTGAGCCCCCCCGGGGCGCCCCAGGCTTTGGTACTATTTTTAAGGCATCCCCGGTGAATTCGATGTCCAGCTAAGGTGGAGAACCACTAGTATAGAGGCCTTCTGGCTTAGAGGAAATAGCTGTGGGTTAAGATCTACCTGGGTTTGAGAGACTTGGCCCCATCATCGCAAGCTGTGTGACTTTGTGCCAGCCACTTAGCTTCTCTGAGCTTCGATTTCCTCATGTGTGGAATATCTGTGGCAAAGATAGCATAGGGATTGTCAGGGCTGAATGAGATGTCCCTAAGGAACTTAGCGGCTCACCGTCACTAGGATGAGGCTGTGGAATAGACTTTAGGGGCTTTAGGGGACCCTCAGACTCCAGGTTTTCCCACCTGGAGCTTCTGCTACCACTGAGGGCCCTGAGGCTTCCAAATGCGGTGAGCTAGAGAAGGGATGGGCTGGCTGGAGTTGGGGCAAAGTGGTGGCGGGAAAGAGGAAATGGTTGTGCGCATGCAGTGACTTATCCCCACCACTAGGTGGCGACAGGAACACACCCACTGGGGGAGGACACCAGCCACAAGAGGAAGAGTGAATAGCGCAAAGATACTAGAGGGCTTTTTTGTTTTGTTATGTTGTGTTGTGGGTGTTTGTTTGTTTGTTTGTTTGTTTTTGAGTACTAGGTATGCTAAAATCTCATTTTCGTTCAAATTTATTTGCTTCGTGCAACAGTCCTGTGGTAGGCACCATTATCTTCCTTTAGCGGGTGAAGAAATTGAGGCAAGTTCTGCTAACTGGCAACTAGTAATTAAACCCAGTCAGTCTGACTCCAGATACTAGTCTCTTAACCACTGAGGTCATAGAAGGTCAGAGCAGAGGGCCTTTGGACGTTCTCGGGTCTTGTGATTCTTAAACCTGTTTGATGATAAAAATCACCTGAGGCTCTTTTAGAAAAATTTAAAATTCCTGGGGCCCAGGCCAGCCACTGAGTTAGAATGTCCCAGGAAAAAGGGGCCTGGGAATGTGTGTGGTTAGCAAGAGTCCCCCTTGGATCTGTTCTCAGAGAAGGAAAGTGACCTGTTCAAGGTCACATGGCCAGTCTCCTCCAAGCTCTTAACACCCTGAAATCCAGAAGCCAGGTCACTTCTAAAGAGATGAGACAATATACCATGTGATCCAGCAATTCCACTTTCAGGTGACTCCCTGAAGGAATTGAAATCAGGGTCTGGAAGAAATATCTGAACACCCACGTTCACAGCAACATTACTCACAATGGCAAGGTGGGAGCCACCCTCAAGTGTCCGTCAACAGATAAATGAATAAGCAAATGTGATTGACATATACCATTAAATATTACTCCAGCTTAAAAAGGAAGGGGGGGCGCCTGGGTGGCTCAGTGGGTTAAAGCCTCTGCCTTCGGCTCAGGTTATGATCTCAGGGACCTGGGATTGAGCCCTGCATCAGGTTCTCTGCTCATCGGGGAGTCTGCTTCCCCTTCTCTCTCTGCCTGCCTCTCTGCCTACTTGTGATCTCTGTCAAATAAGTAAATAAAATCTTAAAAAAAAAAAAAAAAGAAGGGAATTCTGTCACAGGCTATGACATGGATGGACTTTGAGGATGTTATACTAAGTACAATGAGCCCATCACACAAAGACTATATGATTCCACTTACACGAAGTACATACAGGAGTCAAATTCACAGAAGCAGAAAGTAGTACGATGGTTTCTAGGAGCGGGGTGGGGGGGTGTGAAGAGGGAAGAAGGGGATGGGGAGTTCGTGCTTAACTCATACACAGTTTGGGAAGATGAAAAGAGTTCTGGAGATGGATGGTGGTAAAGGTTGTGTAATAATAGGTACTTAATATCACTGAACTGCACATTAAAAAATGATCAGAATGGTTGATTTTTATGTGTATTTTCTTTTTGTTGTTGTTGTTTTGTTTTTAATTAATTTTTTATTTTTTATAAACATATATTTTTATCCCCCCGGGGTACAGGTCTGTGAATCACCAGGTTTAAACACTTCACAGCACTCACCAAAGCACATACCCTCCCCAATGTCCATAACCCCACCCCCCTTCCGACTCCCCTTCCCCCCAGCAACCCTCAGTTTGTTTTGTGAGATTAAGAGTCACTTGTGGTTTGTCTCCCTCCCAATCCCATCTTGTTTCATTTATGTGTATTTTACCAAAGTAAAGAATAAAAAAAAAAAAGGAAAAAAAAAGTTGACCACAATCTGTGCCTAGAGCTGGAGGGTGATAGCAAGGAGGAGTCAGAAGATAAATATGATTTCTTTTATATTTTTTTAACGTTTATTTAAGGAATCTTTTTCTTTTTAATATTTTATTTATTTATTTGACAGAGAGAGATCACAAGTAGGCAGAGAGGGGGAAGCAAGATCCCTGCCGAGCAGAGAGCCCAATGCAGGATCATGACCTGAGCCAAAGGCAGAGGTTTAACCCACTGAGCCACCCAGATCGCCATTTAAGCAATCTTTACAATTGACGTGGGGTTGGAACTTATAGCCCTGAGATACGTGCTTTTCTACCTGAGCCAGTCAGGTGCCCCCCCCCTCCTTTATCTCTTGAATGATTTTGTGAATAAATATTACATGGACATTGAGGAACACTGTCAAATCCCCCTTCTCCTCAAAAAGGTTTGTGCTGAAGTGCATGGGTGACTCAGTCCGTTAAGGGTAGGACTCTGGATTTCAGCTCAGGTCATGATGTCAGGATCGTGAGATTGAGCCCAGAGTGGGGTTCCATGCTGAGCGTGGAGTCTGCTTAAGAGTCTCTGCCTCCCTCTCCCTCTATTCCTCCCCTGCTTCTCTCTCTCTTTAAAAAAAAAAAAAAAAGATAGTACTAAAAATGTACGAATATATTTTTTTCCCAAAACTTCACCAAATTTGGTTTTATCATTTTCCTTTTTTTCTTTTTTTTTTTAAATATAGGCTCCTTGCCCAGTGTGGAGCCCAATGTGGGGCTTGAACTCAAGACCCTGAGATTAAGACCTGCACTGAGATCAAGAGTCAGATGCTTAACTGACTGAGCCACCCAGGTGCCTCTCTTGCTCTTTCTTTTATTTTTTCTATTTAATGGATGAGAGATGGTATTTCATTATTGTTTAAATTTGAATTAAAACTTATTAGATATTGGGACACCTTGGTGGCTCAGTTGGTTAAATGTCTGCCTTCGGCTCAGGTCATGATCCCAGAGTCCTAGGATCGAGTCCTCGGTCTGTCTCCCCACTGGGCGGGAAGTCTGCTTCTCCCTCTGCCTGCTGCTCTCCCTGCATTCTCCCTGTGTTCTTGCTCTCTCTCTGACAAATAAATAAATAAAATCCTTTTTAAAACAAACTTACTAGAAATTAAGTGAAAGGTCCAAAATTTACCAGTGTTGTTGGTACCAGCCTCAGAAAAGATTTCCCCCAGAATGTTAATTGCCAATTGATTATATAAAATAAAGCAAATCTGTGTTTATTGTTAAAGTGAATCAATAAAACGCCGACATCTGTGCTGCAGAGGGGCCGGTGGCTCCCGCTTTGATTGTTCTTGCTTATTCAAGAATTCCAGGTTCTCAGACTGGTGGGAGATGGAGATTGAAATGAGCAGCATGGAAGAGCTTCAGGGCATGAGGAATGAGGGAAGAGAGGAAAGGGGATTTTCATTAGTGTGCTGGTGAACTATGTATCTGAATCCCTTTAAAGTCCTTTGAGAAGCGTGACTAAAGAATGAAATTGCTCGTTAATTACTTTAGGCTATGGGGTTGTATATCTTGGGTCAGATCCTGTTCTGAGACTGAACCACCTGGGACTGTGTTTTATTAGGGTTCCACCCTTATGAATGAAGACAGGGGTATGAGTTCTCGAACTTCCAACACCCTGACCTTCCTGCCACCCACGGACAGGGCCACACCCTGGACCCTGTCATCACCCGAAACTGCTCCACCTCCGAAATGACAATTCAGACATCCCGCTCTCTGATACCAGTCTTCCCACACCCCACCTGCTACCCTTTGCTCACTTTCTTCCACCATACCTCTCCTCTGACCCCATTGGGACTTCCAGCCCATCGATCCCAATTCTGCTGAGCCATCTTTTCCCTTTCCTCTTGGTAATGGCACCTACTCTTTCCTTGGAAGAAAAAAAAATTTTTTTCCTCCCAGTATGGATAATGTGATTCAGCTGAGACAGTCTCTACCCTTCCTCTACCCCAGGGATAGGCATAGCTGGGCAATCATAATTTCAGACCTCTGGCCAGCAGCAGTGGGTCATGTGATGCTGGTCAGTCCAGGGAGAGCCAACCCCAGGACTATTGCTGAGATTCCAGAGAATTTTCTGGACATTTCCTTTCTGTTCAGGTGGCTCAGTGGACAGGACATAGCCTGGACTGGCTGGGGGTCTTCCTCGGGATGAGAGCCTGCAGAATAGTAAGAAAAACTGAGCAAAGAGAGGAGATTTCTAACAACCTTGTTGTAGTATCTGAAACTAGCTATTCCTGAAACTATCTTGGGTTTTTCAGATAATAAATCAATATCTAAGATTTGTACATTGGGGTTGGATTCTATCAATGGAAACAGACCTGTTTCCGTGCCTCTCCTGCAAGGCTCTAGATCAGGGGTTCCTAAATGTTGTGCTCATCAGAATCACAAGCAGAGATTTTTTTTTCCCCTTAAAACCTTATGTGAAGGATACCGTGGATACAGAAAAGTGCATAAAACATAAATGTACAAGTTAGTGCATTATTATAAAGCCAGCTCCCATGTAACCTCACCTCTATCAAGAACTAGAACACTCGGGGCGCCTGGGTGGCTCAGTGGTTTGGGCTGCTGCCTTCGGCTCGGGTCATGATCTCAGGGTCCTGGGATTGAGCCCCGCATCGGGCTCTCTGCTCCGCAGGAAGCCTGCTTCCCTCTCTCTCTCTCTCTCTCTGCCTTCCTCTCTGCCTACTTGTGATCTCTGTCAAATAAATAAATAAAATCTTTAAAAAAAAAAAAAAAGAACTAGAACACTTTACAAGCCTTAGCCCCTTGCTCCTGTTCACCGGGAACTACCATGCTGACTTCTATGGCATCACTTCCTAGCTTCCTATGATCATTTTCAGCCTGAGCGGACTTCCTGTTGGAGGAGGTAGTCAAGAGGACATGACCATTGGTTGACCCTTGAGCTAGACTCAGGTAATCAGAGGCTCCTCATCCCCCCTCACCCTGTCCTTGGAATGTAGGTTCTACCCAACCTTCCCATAGTAGAATCTGTTTTCAAGGACATAGTTTTGAGAGAATAAGGTGGTGTTGGGACTGTCTGGTTATATATGTAACTGAACTTGAGACATCCAGCAGGTGGATGTGGAGGTCTATGCCTTATGACCACCACAGACAAGCCTTGTGGCCATGAGTGGCCTGTCTCTTTCTTGGGTCTGTCCTTGCCCTCTGTAGAAAGGAGCCAGTTTTCAAACTAACACTACCCTAGACACTATGGTGTAGTTTTGCCCATTTTAGAGTGTTACATAGGAATTATTTATTAATCTTAGTGAAGCCAAATTTGTCAGACTTTTCCTTTAAGGTTGGTGTCATGAAAAGAAATCTGTTACCCTCTCCTCCACTGCGGATTTCATCCTAATTATTTTCTTTCACCCTCTATCATCTTTTATAATCTTTATTGTTCTGCCCTCCATATTTAGGACAAAACCCACCTGGGATTTATTTGTGTATGGTGTGAAGTAAGGGTCAAGTTTCGTTTCTACCTCATGTGAACAATCCATTTACTGGAAAGGCTCATGTGTGTCCTTCCCTTTGCTTTCAGCCACATGATCACAACGTATTGATGTCAGTTTCTAGTCTTTTCTTGGTTGGTCTGTCCTTGTACAAATACCACTCTGTCCTCGTCACTGTACTTTTATTAAAAAGTCTTGATTTTCAGTAGAGCAATATTTCCATATTGTTCTTCTTTAGGAAGCTATTCTTAGCCTCCATTTGCATATGTATTTTCAACCTGTCATGCTCTACAAAGAAACAAAAACAAAAAAACAAAAGTAAAAAACAAAAACCTGTGGGGATTTTTATTTGATTGCGTTGAGTCTATAGATCAATACATTGTTCAATATTGAGTCTTCCAATCTGTTTTCTTTTTGAGATGCAAATATCAGGGGCACCTGGGTGGCTCAGTGGGTTAAAGCCTCTGCCTTCGGCTCAGGTCATGATCCCAGGGTCCTGGGATCGAGCCCCACATCGGGCTCTCTGCTCAGTGGGGAGACTGCTTCCTCCTCTCTCTCTGCCTGCTTCTCTGCCTACTTGTGATCTCTGTCTGTCAAATAAATAAATAAAATCTTAAAAAGATGCAAATATCAGGGGGCATCTGGGTGGCTCAGTGGGTTAAGTGTCTGCCTTTGGCTCAGGTCATGATCCCAGAGTCCCAGACTGAGCCACACATCTGGCCCCCTGTTCAGCAGGGAGTCTGCTTCTCCCTCTTCCTCTGTCTGCTTGTGCTCTCTCTCTCTCTCTCTCTCGCTCATTTGCTCTCTCAAATAAATAAATAAATATTTTAAATAAATAAATATTTACTTATTTATTTATAAAGATTTTATTTATGTGACAGAGAGAGACCAGCGAGAGAGGAAACACAAGCAGGGGGATTGGGAGAGAGAGAAGCAGGCTTCCCGCTGAGCAGGGAGGCTAATGCAGGGCTCGATCCCACGACCCCAGGACCATGATCCAAGCTAAAGGCAGATGCCCAATGACTGAGCCACCCAGGTGCCCCTAAATAAATAAATCTTAAAAAGAAAGATGTACATGTTAGGAAGAGAAGATATAGGAAGGGGGGTAATTTTGTTTTGGGGGACCCAGATTTATTGAAATGTAATTGACATAAAACACAGATTGGGTAAATTTAAGGTATACAGGTATTGATTTGATAATTTATATATTGCAAGATGATTACCACCATAAATTAGCTGACACTTGCTTCCTGCCACATAATTACCATTTCTTTTTTGTGGTGAGAATATTTAAGATCTACTCTTTAAGTAACTTAGTTTTTTAGAGATTTTATTTTATTTTATTTTTTAAAGATTTTATTTATTTATTTGACAGAGAGAGATAACAAGTAGATGGAGAGGCAGGCAGAGAGAGAGAGAGAGAGAGGGGGAAGCAGGCTTCCCGCTGAGCAGAGAGCCCAATGTGGGACTTGATCCCAGGATGCTGAGATCATGACCTGAGCCGAAGGCAGCGGCTAAACCCACTGAGCCACCCAGGCGCCCTAGAGATTTTATTTTTTTAAGATTTTATTTATTTTTGCAAGAAATTACATATATATTCTATATCTAAATATATAATATATATTTATGTATTTATATAATATATAATTTTAGATAGAAATCTAAAATTATATCTAGATATAAATCTAAAATAAAAATAAAAATAAATCTAATTAAATCTAAATCTAAATATATAATTTATAAATAATATATTATGTGTATAATGTATGTGTATAAAATACAGTATTATTAGCTATAATCACCATGCTGTACATTAGGCCCCTAGAATTTGTTAATTTTATAACTGTAAGTCTGTACCCTGGAAGTTTGTCTTCCAATTCTTGAACAGAGAAATATTTGTATGTATGTGTACATGTGTACTCATGTGTGTACTCACACATAAAATTATTTAGAGAATTTATTTATTTATTTTTAATTTTATTTATTTATTTATTTATTTTTAATTTATTTATTTGACAGACAGAGATCACAAGTAGGCAGAGAGGCAGGCAGAGAGAGAGGAGGAAGCAGGCTCCCCGCTGAGCAGAGAGCCCGATGTGGGGCTCGATCCCAGGACCCAGAGACCATGACCTGAGCCGAAGGCAGAGGCTTTAACCCAATGAGCCACCCAGGCGCCCCTATTTAGAGAATTTAAAATTGTTTTCTCTATAATGCTTTTTTGCCCATCTCTTTTAGATTTATCTCCACATAATTGCTATCTATAGAATATTTTTAAAATATTCTATCTATTTGAGAGAGAGAGAGAGCACGAGCAGGGGAAGGGAGAAAGGGAGAGGGAGAAGCAGGCTCCCCAACGAGCAGGGAACCTGATGCGGGGCTTGATCCCAGGACCCCAGGATTATGATCTCAGCGCAAGGCAGACATTTAACCAACAGAGCCACTAAGGTGCTCCAATAATTGCTGTATCTTTAAACGCCATTCAAGGGGCTTAAAGTTCAGATTCTTTGGCTCATCTTTTGGAGAGTCTGAGGAGTTCTGGGGGCAGCAGGCAAATGTGAATTTTGGAAAAAGCTGCCTAGGTGATTCTGATGGGCGGCCAGGTTTGGGAACATGGATGTCTCTGGGACTCTACTCATTGTCTCTTTCCAGTTCTGTTCAACCCCCTTCCCCTCCAGCTGCCTTGGTCCCAGAGGCCTTTGAGTGCATGCAAGTCTCTCTCTGGGAATAACCCACTGACCCCTGTGGGTCCTACCGTCTCCCTTCACTCCAATGCAGAAAGTCCCATGCATTTTCCGAAGGGTCATCTACACCTGTTATTTTAACTTTTGGGGCTTACATACTCCTTTAAATACATTTGAAAAACCCTGTAGCCATTCATACATTTTTATTATTTTTTAAAAGATTTTATTTATTTATTTGACAGAGAGAGATCACAAGCAGGCAGAGAGGCAGGCAGAGAGAGAGGAGGAAGCAGGCTCCCCGCTGAGCAGAGAGCCCGACGCGGGGCTTGATCCCAGGACCCTGGGATCATGACCTGAGCCGAAGGCAGCGGCTTAACCCACTGAGCCACCCAGGCGCCCTGCCATTCATACATTTTTAAAAGATTTATTTATTTATTTGAGGTGGGGAGGGGTAGAAAGAAATTTAAGGAGACTCTGCACTGGGCACGGAGCCCCATGTGGGGCTAGATCCCATGACCCTGAGGTCACAACCTGGGCCAAAACCAAGAGTCAGTTGCTTAACCAGCTGGCCACCCAGGCACACAATTTTGACATCTAATTCAGATCATCCTAACCCACCCCTGCGTCCTTCTGGTCTACCAGGCTGGCTTCTTCCTTTCACCCTGTCATTCTCCTCCACCCCTGCAAGGTGGCTTCTGGTGTCTGCCTGCCACGAAAGCTACTCTACTCCAGGTTTTTAGACTTCCAAGTCACTCAGTTGTGGGGACAGTTTCAGTCTTTGTTTCCCTGCCTTCCCTGAAGCATCTGGCATGCTCTCTTCCTGGGTGCCCACAACAGCACACTTTTCTCGTTGCACCCCCACCTAGCTCTAATGAGCTCACTCACTATGTTGAGCGATTGAAGGGAACAAGCTGGGAAAGAGCATCTGGGCACCTGGAAGGGAGGGTGCCAGAGCCGTTTCCTCAGCTCTGGCCTCTTCGTTTCCCACAGAGCCTCTCCCATCCCAAGATCTGCCAATCATACCCATGGATACAATGTTTCCCCCCAAATGAAGAAAATAGTATGGATCACTGTAAACCTTTAAGTGCACTGAAAAGACAAAGACCTTTAAAACCACCTGAAATCCCCCTACCCTGAGAAAATTCATGATCATAATGCTGGTGCCCGTCTGGCTGCCTCTCTATGCATTTATACATACCCACAAGTGTTAGTTTACAGAACGTTGGCAAAAATGGTGGTTATCCTAGATGCCCTTTAAAAAAAAAACAAACATTTTTTCCTTATTTATTCATTTTACCTTTCCTTCCCCAGAAACCTATGTTAACACTCTGGTGTATGTACGTCCAGACTTTCCGCTTGTTGACAGAATCACACATAAAAACACTGGAACATATATAGGATTATTTTTGTTACTTTATTAAAAAATCTGACCGTGTTATATACGCATCTTTCCTTCGTGCTTAGGTAACCCCTTGCATCATTAGAAGAGCCATTAACTTACCTCTTTTAAGGGCTGTATAATATTCCACATTTATTTATTCATTATTCCATTAAAGAGCATTCCACTGGGGCACCTGGGTGGCTCAGTGGGTTAAGCCGCTGCCTTCAACTCAGGTCATGGTCTCAGGGTCCTGGGATTGAGCCCCACATTGGACTGTCTGCTCAGCAGGGAGCCTGCTTCTCCTTCTCTCTCTGCCTGCTGCCCCCTACTTGTGCTCTCTCCCTCTCTGTCAAATAAATAAAATCTTAAAAAATATATATAAAAAGCATTCCACCATACACAAAAATAAACCCAACGTGGAAAAGACCTAAATGTGAGACCTAAAGCCACAAAAATCCTAGAAGAGAGCAGAGGCAGTACTGTGACATCAACCCTTACAACGTTTTTCTAGTTATGTCTCCTGAGGCCAGGGGAAAAATAGCAAAAATAAACAAGTAGAACTTCATCAAAATAAAGGGTTCTTCACAGCAAAGGAAACACTCAACAAAACTAAAAGACAGACTACTGAATGGCAGAAAATGTCTGCAAACAACATATTAGATAAAAGATTAGTATCCAGGGACACCTGGGTGGCTCAGTGGGTTAAGCTGCTGCCTTCGGCTCAGGTCATGATCCCAGGGTCCTGGGATCGAGTCCCACATCGGGCTCCTTGTCCAGCAGGGAGTCTGCTTCTCTCTCTGCCTTTGCCTGCCACTCTGCCTGCTTGTGCTCTTTCTCTGACAAATAAATAAATAAAATCTTAAAAACAAATCTTAAAAAAAAAAGGTTATTATCCAAAATAAAGAACTTCTACAACTCCACACCAAAAAACCCCAAATAATCCAATGAAAAAATGGGCAGAAGACATGAACAGACATTTCTCCAAAGAAGACATCCAAGGGGTGCCTGGGTGGCTCAGTTGGTTGAATGTCTGCCTTTCGCTCAGGTTGTGATCCCAGGGTTCTGGGATCAAGCCCCGCATTGGGCTCTCTGCTCAGCGGGGAGTCAGCTTCTCCATCTGCCTCTGTAGCTCTCCCTGCTTGTGCTTGCTCTCTCTCTCAAATAAATAAAATCTTAAAAAAGACGAAGACCTCCAGATGGCCACCAGACACATGAAAAGATGTTCATCATCATTGCATCAGGGAAATGCAAATCAAAACCACAATGAGCTAGCACCCTACACCTGTCAGGATGACTAAAATTCAAAACACAAGAAAAAACAAATGTTGGCAAGGATGCAGAGAAAGGGGAACCCGCTTGCACTGTTGGTGGGACTGCACACTGTTGCTGTTGCTGTGGGAACCAGTATGGAGATTACTCAAAAAATTAAAAATAGATCTACCCTATGACCCAGCAATTGCACTACTGAGTATTTATCCAAAGAATACAAAAACACCAATTTGGAAGGATAGATGCATCCCTATGTTTATAGCAACATTGTTTACAATAGCCAACCTATGGAAACAGCCCAAGTGGCCATTGATAGAGAATGGATGAAGATGTGGTGTATAGATACACAATAGAATATTACTCAGCCATAAAGATGAATGAAATCTTGCCATTTGCAACAACATGGATGAAGCTAGAGAGCATAGTGCTAAGTGAAATAAGTCAGTCGGAGAAAGACAAACACCATGTAATTTCACTCGTATGTGGAATTTTAAAATAAAAGAAATGAACAAAGGCAAAAAAAAAAAAAAAAGCTAGAGACAAACTGAGAAAGAGACTCTTAACTACAGAGAAGCTGCCGGTTTGGGGAGGTGGGGGTGGGGATGGGAGAAACAGGTAAAGGGGATGACAAGCTGTGAGTAATATACAGAATGGTTGAATCACTGCATTATACACCTAAAACTAATATTACATTGAATGTTATCTATAATGGAATTAATATTAAAAACAATCAAATATAAAAATTTTCTTCTCCCCTCTTATGCTCTCTGTCACTCTGTCTCTCAAATAAATAAATATAATCTTTTAAAAAAAGGTTTTTAAAATTTATTTGAGAGAAAGAACACAGTGAGAGAGAACACGAATGAGGTGGGAGGGGCAGAGGCAGAGGGAGAAGCAGACTCCTGGCTGAGCAGGGAGCCCGATGTGGGGCTCGATCCCAGGACCCTGGGATCATGATGTGAGCCAAAGGCAGACACTTAACTGACTGAGCCACCCAGGCACCCCTGGATTGTCTTTTACTTAACAGTTTGTAGGAGCTCTTTGTTTAATATAGATATTAACTTGTCTCTCACATGGATTTCAAGTGGTTTCCTGTTCTCTCAACACCTTTTGACTTCAGGGAAGGTGTCTTTTGCCATAAACAATTTACAGTTTTTATATGATTAAATGTGTGTACATTTTCTCTCACAGCTTGTGGCTGTCTGGTCTGGTTTAAAAGGTCTCCTGGGTATATAGTTTATATATTTTGCCTATAGTTTGCAGGTATGGTGTTAAACCATCTGAAATTTATTTTTTATTTGGTGACGCTGAGAGGTAGTTGTCCTAGCTCATTCTTCTTGGTGGTAGACCCGCCGGGTCAGCATCACTTAGCACATAAAGTGCCATTCTTTTCTCACTTACTGGAAGTTCCACCATTGTTATACATGAAATCAAATCTGTATTGGGATCTGTTCTTTTTTTTTTGGACAGAGATCACAAGTACGCAGAGAGGCAGGCAGAGAGAGAGAGAGAGAGAGAGAGGAGGAAGCAGGCTTCCCACCAAGGCTTTAACCCACTGAGCCACCCAGGAACCCCCTGGGATCTGTTCTTGTGCTCTCTTCTGTTTCACTGAATTTTTCATCACTTTCTTGATCATTCTTGGAAAGGTGTTGGCTGGAGTTAGAGATCTGGACGAGCTGATGCAGGACTGCTTCTGCATTGAGTGTTTATATAGCCTTCTCTGTCCCCTGCTTCCTTCCCTGACAGCCTAAACAGCCACACAAGCTCCACCCCCCACGCCCCCGCACCGCAGACACCAGCACTAATCTCCTTAGGCCCTGATCCCTGTTTAGGTCCTGGCCAGCCTCCTCCCTGAATCTAATCCCCATCTGGCCCTGCTTCCCTTCTGTCATCCTGTCTCCCACCCCCTGACTACTGACACCCGTCTCCCATGCTCCCTTGAACTCAAGCATGGGAAGGGCCCGAGTGTTTGTCTTCTGTGAACAGTTTCCTTCCCCTCCTAGCTCTTCTGGAAAACTCGCTCTCCCTGGGGACCCTGCTTCCCTTACCACGAGCTCAAATGGTGACTGACCATTCTCTCTCCGGTGCTCCTTCTTTCCCCCCACCCCTCCCCTCTGCCTGGGCCAGGACGTAGAGTTGGGGACCTGCTTGCTCCACTTCCAGAATATGACACTTCCCTCTCCCCCCAGCCTCTCAGCTTTAGGTCTCATGCCGTTTGACAATACTGTTGTCGCAGACGTTCTGTGGCGCCCTGGTCACTCATTCCTCCAAGAGTTAGCTCCTGACTCGCTGCCCTTCTCTCTGACTCCGCTCCAGCCATAATGCTGGACGTGCACAGTGTCCCCATAGACGGTCCTTCCCATCCCCTGACTTTTCGGTCTCCCGACCGACTTCTTTCTACCAGCCCCGGCCTCAGCATCTCCCCCGTGGTCACACATGCAGCTTTGCTGTCCCCACCCATAGGCCCCTCTCACCCTGGCTCTGAGCGGGTTCTGCCTGAGATCCACGGCTGCGGGCAGGCTCTCTCCACCTCCCCTCCTGCCCTGGCTTTCACCTCCATTGCTTTGGGATCCCCTCTTTGACCAGTTTGTACTTTGCTGTTTGGCCAGAGATGGCCTTTCTGTCACAGTCCTGGATTCGTCTGTAGGAGATCACTTACCAGAGACTCTGGGCAGGGGTTGGCGGGGGGGTTGTGTGTCCTAAATATCTATTACTGTATGACTTACTGGCCTGAAACAATGACCGTTTTCTTTGACCATGATTCTGTGGGTCAGTGATTTGGCTCTGCTCAGTGGGGCGATTCTTCTGCTGGTCACCCCTGGGGTCATTCATGTGGTGGCAGTCCTCTGGTGGCTTGCCGGGGGCTGGAGGAATGCCCCAAGACAACAAGCCGGTTGGTACTGGCCACCAGCGGGGACTGGCTCTGTCCCCCAAGACGTCTACTGGCCCCTTCCCCTGGCAGCTCAGGGCAGCAGGAAAGGGGTAGTGGAAGCAGCAAGCCTTGGGGGACCTGGCCTCAGAACATCCACAGAATCGTGTCTGCCACTTTCTGTTGGTCCCAGTGCATCACAAGGCCAGTCCGGATTTGGGGGAGTAGAGAAATAGATCCCACCTTCTGATGGGAGTTGCGGGAAATTCACATTGCACAGGGATGTACGTACAGAGAGGGCAGGGACGTGTGGCCCGTTCTGCAGTCTACCACACTGTGTTAGCTTGGACAGCTGGGAGAGGAGTTAGCAGCTTGCTTAGCTGGTTGACTAAATCTTGCCCTCCATGATGACCTCTGTTCAGTGAGATTGAGCTGGAATTATGTAGAAGGATTCTGGAAGCATAGGAAGGGGGAAGAAGGGACTGGATTTGTCACATGTGACCCACACATCCCCTCCTCTCACTGAATCTCCTGAGAAATCCCAGGGGACACACCTGCCATGAGGAGGCCAGAAATATGGTAGCAGGGGGAGGACCAAAATCCTTGACGAGCCCCGTATTGGCTGTTTCCTGTCGGCTAGGAGCCGTGGGGTTGAGACCCAGCCCTGAGATGGGCCCCCACATTTTAGTAGGAAAGCTAGAGTCCCGGATGAGGAGAGGCCAGGTGGCAGCACTCGGTCACCAGAGACACTGGGAACCACAGAATGGCAATCGGGATGTTTCGGCCTGTGGGGGTTCCGAGGGAGGCTAAATGACTATGGTGTCCCCAGGAATAAGAGATGAGGGGCCTATTAAAATATTTCTTGATCTTGAGAGCAGAAACACAACAGGTCAGGGAGCCAGAAGCCTGACTTAGTTTCCACAGTGATGGTCACAGTGTGGAGCTGAGGCAGATCATTGACTCAGAGCCCTGGGATAGAATTGAGCCTGGGGTCCCCTTGAGACAAGATCTTACAAAAACCCCATAAGCATGCAGTATAAATTGCTGAAGCTTTCCTCAAAGGGCTCTGCAGCCATTTACTAAGGTAATTGTGTCTTGGGGAAAGGGACATTCTCAGATGCGTTGGAGACGACTAGATACTGGCTTTGAGTCGTCATTAATTCCTGGAAACCCAAGAGTCAGATGATAGATGGAATTTTGACTCACGTCTAAGTCACAGTGAACCGAGCAAGACCACTGACCCTTCCTGTGGTTATTTCCCTGGTCTTTTGAATGAATGCTTGGCCAGTGACAGAATCCTCCCATTGGCTCTCAGAACCATGGACTAAAGGCTATTATGGTTTGAAGGACCACATGGAAGGATCCCAGAATTTTTCCTCTCTATGCAGATAGTAAACCAAAAGGCGTGTTGCACACTTGGGGAAGCTGCAGGGTGAAGCTACTTAGGTTTTCCTTTCCTTTCTTCCTCCCTTCCTTTCTTATTTCCTTCCTCTCTCTCTTTTTTCTTTCTTTCTTTTTTGTTTTGTTTTGTTTTTGAGGCAGGGAGGGCCAGAGGGAGAGAGAATCTCAAGCAGGCTCCACACTGAGCAGAGAACCCAACACGGGCTCAATCTCACGACCCTGAGATCATGACCTGAGCTGAAATCAAAAGTCTCCACCGACTGAGCCACCCAGGAGCACCCCCCACCATGATGCTACTTAAGCAAGCCCCCATTTATCCCACCTGTTTGGCTTGTGCAAAAGCCACGTGGCTTTTAGAGAATTTCTATAATTCATTATGAACACAATCAGATGGTGACGCCAATGGCGGCTACTGTTCTAGATGAGATATCTTTACTGGAGCAGATTAGCAGAGTCCTTGGTCCCCTGGTACGACACTGTTGATCTGGCCAGTGGCATTTTCTCTGTAACAACTGCGAATATTACCCAAATTGGTTTAATTTCACCTGTCCCGCCCGACACAATATGTTCACAGCCTCGCTGCAGGGCTCTGTCAACTCTGGTTCTGTCATAATTTAGGCTGAAGAGATTTTCCTCATTCTACACTTCCACAGAGCATCACTGCCTTGATGACGTCATGCGGGTCGGACCCAACGAGAAGCTCATAGCAAAGACTTCAGATTCCTGAGTGAGGTCCAAACAAGCTAGAGGGTGGGAGACAAAGCCCATAAAAATGTAGGGGCTCGGCATCTTTTTTTTTTTTTTTAAATGTTTCATTTATTTATTTGACAGATGGAGATCACAAGTAGGCAGAGAGGCAGGCAGAGAGAGAGGGGGAAGCAGGCTCCCTGCTGAGCAGAAAGCCCGATGCGGGGCTCAATCCCAGGACCCTGAGATTATGACCTGAGCTGAAGGCAGAGGCTTAACCCACTGAGCCACCCAGTGACCCCGGGGCTCGCCATCTTAACAAAATTTCTGGGGGTGGGGGTCCAGTGGTTTGGAGCAAATTGGATTTATTGCCTTAAAGATGAATGTTGCGTATAACAAAGAGGTACTGTATGTACATACAATGGAATATTCCTCAGCCATCAGAAAAGATGAATAGTTACTATTTATATCGATGTGGGTGGAACTGGAGGGACTTATGCTGGGCAAAATAAGTCAGGCAGGGAAAGACAGTTGCCATATGGTGTCACTCATATGTAGAACATAAGGAATAGCGCAGAGGACCACGGGGGAAGGGAGGGAAAACAGAATGCAAAGTCATCAGAGAGGAAGAAAAACCATGAGAGACTTTTGGCTATAGGAAATAGACTGAGGGTTGCTGGAGGGGAGGTGGGTGTTGGGGGTGTAGGGTAACTGGGGGATGGGTATTAAAGAGGGCACTTGATGTATTATATGCAACCGATAATTTATTGAACTCTACGTCTGAAACTAATGATGTATTATACGTGGGATAGTTGAATTTAAATTTTAAAAACTGAAAAAAAAAAAAAGGTGAGTACTGCCTTCCTTGTACTGACTGTGCCTCAAAGTGAGACCCAATGCTTTGTGGGTCCTTTTGGATTTGGGTGATATTATGCTTTGAATTGCTTTTCTCAGGAAGATATATTGATGTCTTAACCCCCAATACCTCAGAATGTGACCTCATTTGGAAATAGGGTCTTGGCAGATGTAATCAAGTTAAAATGAGGCCATTAGGTTGTTTTTTTTTTTTCAAAGAGTTTTTTTTTTTTTAATTTATTTGACAGAGAGAACACAAGTAGACAGAGAGACAGGCAGAGACAGAGAGAGGGGGAAGCAGGCTCCCTGCTGATCAGGGAACCCAGTGTGGGGCTCGGTCCTAGGACCCTGGTATCATGACCTGAGCCAAAGGCAGAGGCTGTAACCCACTGAGCCACGCAGGTGCCCCTGTTTTTCTTTCTTTCTTTCTTCTTTCTTCTTCTTTTTTTTTAAAAGATTAATTTATTTATTTGAGAGAGACAGAGTGAGAGTGAATCTCCAGCAGAATCCCTGCTGAGCATGGAGCCCAACTTGGGGATCGATCCTATGACCCATAATATCATGACCTGAGCCATAATCTCGAGTCAGAGGCTCAACCGGCTGAGCTACCCCATGACTGGCATTTCTATAAGAGGAAAATGCATGTGAAAGCACAGATACACAGGGGAAACACTATGTTCTGACAGAGGTAGAGATTATAGTGATCTGTCTATAAGCTGAGAACACCAAAGTTTGCTGGGAACAACCAGAAGCTGGGAGAAGGGCTTGGGATAGAGCCTCCCCTAGACCGTCTGAGAGAATATGGCCCTGCAACACTTGATTTCAGACTTCCACCCTCTAGACCTATAAGAAAATACATTTCTGTCGTTTTAAGCCCTTCGTGTTCATGGTAATCTGTTGCAGCAGCCCTAGAAAACAAATACAAGAGGCGGCGTATATCACATGTGAGCGTGCACCTCTGACTCACTCCCTGAGTTTTGAGTGGGGTCCATGGAGGGGCAGGCAAATGGCTCCAGCACTTGGGTCTTATGACCCAAGAAGCCGAAGGGCAGTTGAAGTATCTACGGCAGATAGAAGCCACTGGAAAATTGGAAAACCTTAATGGAGAGTCACAGCACACACGTAGAAGCTTTTGGAGCATTTCCATGCCCTTGTCTGCAGAGAACTCCTTTCCTTCTGACTTAGCTCCAAGCTTGCTACTAAGCGTTGGTAGAGACCATGGGACCTCAAGTGGCCATGTGATCTGAGATGCCCATTAAATACTGAGTAATATCTGAGCCGCCATGTTACAAGGCAGAGAACATCTTGAAATACTGGGTTTCGTCTTAAAGGATGAACTGCTTTGAAGAAGTACCCAGAATAGATAGATCTAGAAATCAAACGGTGGAAGTGTAAGTAGTTCCTATCACAATTACATCTAATAATCTTTTCATATGTTTTTTGCTTCCTGTTCCTACAACTCTGAGCTCTGCCAGTTTAAAAGCCATGATTCCCTTGGGGTGCTGGGTGGCTCAGTGGGTTAAAGCCTCTGCCTTCGGCTCAGGTCATGATCCTGGGGTCCTGGGATCGACCCCCATGTTGGGCTTTCTGCTCAGCAGGGAGCCTGCCCCCCCCCCACCCTGCCTGCCTCTCTGCCTACTTATGATCTCTGTCTGTCAAATAAATAAAATCTTTTAAAAAATAAGTAAAAGTCATGATTCCCAGTAGAGGAATGCTTCCACCGTCGGGCACAAGGTTGAGTTCATTGATCTGGAACCCAACACTTGCCGGGTCATTTGGGGGCTTCTCATGGCACTGAGCCAACAGACAAAGAAGTGCTTATTCTACTTGCTGGAATGATTGAATCTGACAACCAAGGAAAAATAGGGTTGCTATGACACGATGAGGTCAGAACTATGTTTCGAATTTGGGGTATTCTCTGGGGTGTCTCTTAGTATTTTTACATGCCCAAGTTAAAGTTAGTGGAAAACAATAGCCTAACAACATAAGACAGGACCGCTGAGAATTCATATCCTTTGGGAATTCAATAAAGTGTTACCCCACCAAATAAAGAATTCAGTCAACTGAAGTGCTAGCTGAAAGCAAAGGGATCGTGGAAGGGAGACTGGAAGAAAGAGGTGGTTAACATCACTTGCAGTGAATTACAAAACAAGAATGTATGAGTTAGGTACATTTTCTTGCTTGCGTGTTAGATGCGGACGTACTCACAGGCAAACAATGAGTTTTCGTGGGCTATCATAAAGCTGCAGGCTGAGTGGCCTAAAAAACCATTAGGAAATCTATCCTCTGACCATTTGGGAGGTGGAATTCTGAAATCAAGTTGTGGGTGGGATCATGTTCTCTCGAAGGCTCTAGGGAAGGAAACTTTCTTGCCCCTTCCAACTTTTGGTCGCTCCTGGCAATTCTTGGTGTCCCTTGGGCTGTAGACACATCACTTTAATCTCTGCCCCCGCCAGAACATGGTATTCCCCGGGTCTGTATCTTCCCAAGACATTTCCCTCTTTTCGTAAGAACACGTCATATTAGATTGGGTCCTATCCTAATAATCTCACCTTAATTTGAATAACTTTGTAAAGACCATATTTCTAAATGAGGTCCCATTCTAAGATATTGGGGGGGGTGGTTAGGACTTCAACCTTTGTCTTCAGGAGAGGTCTCTACCCCTAAGACATAGACACACTTACCCATACATGCATATATATAAAGAAATATATATATTTCTTTCCCCCTCTTTCTTCAAGTGCCCTTACTAGTTTCTATAAAGATTGTAATGGGTGGTTCATCTTACAGTTCAGTCTGTAGACTACAGAAGAGTAAGCCGGACGTGATTGCCTCTAGGGGTAATTAACATAATTTAGAGATGGCTGTAGGGACTCTGTATCCCCTTTTGGGGAAAGGGTGAGAGTATCTTCATTGTCTGAAGGATGGTTGCCATCTGTCTTGTTAGGCAGAAGTATAAGGCTGTGTGTGTGTGTATTTTAAGATTTTATTTATTTATTTATTTGACAGAGAGAGAGAGAACACAAGCAGGGAGAGTGGGTGAGGGAGAAGCAGGCTCCCCGCTGAGCAGGCGGGATGCAGGACTCAATTCCAGGATCCTGTGACCACGACAGGAGCGGAAGGCAGCCGCTTAACGACTGAGCCACCCAGGTGCCCCAGGCTGTTTTGTTGTACACATAAGTTTAAATACAAGTAGAAGAGTGGGTAGGTATGGATGCTGGGGAGGGAAAGGGTGGATCTTCACTGTCTTTCAGCTGCTCATCCCTGTTCCTAATTTCCCTCTGACTTGCTGGATGGGAACGGTTTCTCTTCTGCCCTTTGGCTTCCTGCGCGCTTCTGCCAGCAGGGGGCACTAGAGGAAGACCCGACAGCCCGAGCTGGGATTGGCCAGTGCACCCGTTGGGCCCCGTCTGCTTTGCACTAGCAACAGACACCCCCGGGAACCAATAGTTGGCGTCAGCCCCCAGCTTGTTTTGGGAGGCCCAGTTCCGGCCTGGCCACAGCCCCTTGGTATTTGTGACCCAGCAACACAGCATCTCTCCTCTGAGTTCTGAGTCTAAGCCCTGGGAGACCCCTCCTCTGAACTGTTGAGCTGCGAGCACAGCTAGACACCGCCTCTCCTCAGAGGTCGGACCCCCACTTACAAGACGCCCTCCCCGCCCCCATCTTCCCACCCCCGCTCCAAGCTTCTTGGATCTTCCTTTTGCTCCCTCAGCCCTTTAATGGGCAGCCGTGTTTGCAGTAACACATCAGTCTGTGGGACCTGTGTCCCATGTCCACTTTTCTAGCCCCCATTTCATCAATGCCCTCTTTTTGCATTCTCTCTCTTAAAATGACTAGTGAGGGCTGGTCATCAATGACTAGTGACTAGTGAGATATCTATTTTCTTGACTGGACTCTGATGGGGATAATTACTCGACAAGTTGGGAGAAGAGATACCAACTTTATTGTTTGAAAATCAGATGGCAAGGACCTAGATTTATAAATTCTTGCAGACCCACAGGACTGAATGAGGACCCCTACAAATATTCAGTAAACGGTAGAGTAATGAATAATGAATGAATCAATGTGCCCATAAAAGATTATACATGTCGGGGCGCCTAAGTGGTTCAGTGGGTTGAAGCCTCTGCCTTTGGCTCTGGTCATGATCCCAGGGTCCTGAGATTGAGCCCCACATCAGGCTCTCTCCTCAGTGGGGAGCCTGCTTCCTCCTCTCTCTCTGCCTACCTCTCTGCCTATTTGTGACCTCTGTCAAATAAATAAATAAAATCTTTAAAAAAAAAAAAAAAGGTTATCCATGTCCTGGAGCGCCTGGGTGTCTTAGTTGGTTGGGCATCCTGATTTTGGGTCACGTCATAATCTGCAGGTCTTGAGATCGAGCCCCGAGTCTTGTTCTCAGCTCAGCCAGGAGTCTGTTTGGGATTCTCTCTTTCTCTCTCTCTGCCCCTCCCCACCATGCTGGTGTGTGCTTTCTCTCAAATAATAAATAAGTAAATCTTAAAGAAAAAAAAAGATATGCATGTTCTGAACTGTGGAGCCTGTGAATGTTTTCTTATACAGGGGGAAAAAAGGGTCTTTGCAGATGTGATGATTAAAGATTTTGAATTTGGGAGATTATCCTAGATTATTGGGGTTACTTTAAATGCAAACACATATGTTCTTTTTAAAAAATTTTTTTTAAAGATTTTATTCATTTATTTGAGAGAAAGCATGAGAGCAATAGAGATTGAGAGAACAAGTCAGGGGAGAGGCAGAGGGAGAAGCAAACTCCCTATGGTGCAGGGAGCCAGAGGCGGGACTCCATCCTTGGACCCTGGGATCATGACCTGAGTGAAA
The DNA here is from genome assembly GCF_011764305.1 of Mustela putorius furo. Classification (NCBI taxonomy): domain Eukaryota; kingdom Metazoa; phylum Chordata; class Mammalia; order Carnivora; family Mustelidae; genus Mustela; species Mustela putorius. The sequence goes on from NW_025421292.1 coordinate 3,773,194, forward strand.
GGCAGACGCCTAACCAACTGAGCCACCCAGGTGTCCCACATGGATTCCTATAAGAGGGATGCAAGGTAAGATTTGATAGACAGAGGAAAAGGTGAGGTGCTGATGGAGCCAAGGCAGATTTTAAGAGGCTAGCCAGTAAGGTTGGAGCGATAAGCCAAGGGCAGCTGGCAGCCCCTGGCCCCTTGAAGGGCTGTGGAACAGATTCTCCTCTAAAGCTGCTGGAACTGTAAGAGGGTAAGTGTCTGCTGTTTTACACCATGTGGTCTTGGAAATTTTTTCCAAGCAGCTCCAGGAAACGAATCCGTGAATGTTGGATTGGATCTGATTGCTCTTTGGGGCACAGAAAGCAAAAAGGCACTGCCAAGGCATTTAAAGAGGGAGAAACACAGAGCTGCAGAATGACATGGGAGAGGACTTTCCAAAGGAAAATAGTTCTCCTGTCACATCCCAGTGGTTTAATTAGGTCAGAGTCCTGTCCGTCTTGGTTCCACCTGGACCCCCCCCCCAATTTTCTTTCTTTTTCTTTCTTTTTTTTTATGACCCCTCATTTTCAACTCTGATATATCCCCTGTTCTAACCTACATACTCTGTAAAATGCTTTCAAGGGCTTTGGAGTAAAAGACAGCTCGAAGTACATGTCAAATGAGAAAAACTGAAGTCACATTATAAGAGTCCTCGTTCATTCATTCACTCTTCAATCTTGGACTCATTTAAAATATTCAACAAACCAAAATAATCTTCCCAGCACTGTGCTGGATAAAGACACTCCTTAGGAGGCAGGATCAAGACAGACAGAAATGATGAAACTAGAGTGAGCCTAAGCAGCTTGGTGTTTGGGCTCAGCATGGCTAAGAAACAGGGTAATAGAGCCAAACATCAGCCTGCCTGGATTGTGGTCCCCACTCGGCTGCTTGCTTGCCTGGCTACTGGGCCTCAGTTTCCTCCATTAGCCTGAGTACCTGAGTGACTATATGGAAGAAGGCTGGCTGTTTACCTGATTAGTACTCTCACATTACACACAAAGATATTCCTATTGTGTATAAGCCTTACCTGTTTCGGGGTCTGTTTGTGGTAGCAGCTGGTCTGCCTTATTAATACAACATTCTTGGACAATAGATTCATCAATTTCTGGGGAAAGGATTCACTGCCAATGGAGCCTGTAATATTGGGACATAAGAAATATGTATTTGATCTTTCTTCTGTTTCTGAGCTCCTAACACCCTTGGAATTTCCTAAGAGGCAAGAGCAATAGGAGCATCATTTGTTATATTTGATTTTCTGTCCGTGGTTTCCTGAAACAGCTCCAGAGCCATACAGGCAAAAGGAGTGTCTTATTATTCATAACAAACCCCTTCAATCACACTTTTATGTTAGGAGGTGACTTTTGGAAAGCCCCTAAAGATGGGGAACTGGTTGCCAGGGGAAGCAACCACTGATTAGAGGATTGGAACTTTCAGTCCCCCACCCCTTGACCTTGGGGGAGGGGAGAAGGGCTAGAGATTGAGGTCAATCACCAATGGCCAATGATTTAATCAATCATGCCTATGTAATGTAGCCTCCATAAAAACCCAAAAGGGTGGGGGTTCAGAGAGCTTCCAGGTAGGTGAATACATCAGAGGTGCTAGAAAAGAGGTGCTCTAAGAGGCCCATGGAAGCTCTACACGCTTTCCCACGTGCCCTGCCCTATGCATCTCTCCCACCTGGCTGTTCCTGAGTTATATCCTTTTTATAATAAACTGGCCATCTAGTAAGTATATGATTTCCTGAGTTCCATGGGCCAGTCTAGCAAATTAATCGAAACTGAAGGCGGGGGATGTGTGTGTCATGGGAACTTCCGATTTATAGTCTGTTGGTTGGAACACAGATGATACCCGGGACTTCCGGTTGATGTCTGACCTTGGGGTGGGGAGTAGTCTTGTAGACAGCCCTGAACCTGGGACGTCTGGTGCTATCTCTAGGGAGATAGTGTGGGAATTGAGTTAAACTATAGGATACCCAGCTGCTGTCTCAGAATTGCTGGATGTGTGGAAAACACCCACACATCCGCTGTCGAAAGTGGTGTTGTAGCAGAGTAGTGTGAGTAGCAGAAGAAACAGGAGGAAGTGAGTTTTTCCTTTACATTGAGTCATTTTGGCTTAGAGCAGGGCTAGGCAAGCTTCTGAGCCAAATCCAGCCTGCCATCTGTTTTTCATTGTTGTTCGTTTCTTTACTTTTCCTTTATAATTTACTTATTTATTTTTTTAGTAATCTCTACACTCAATGTGCGCCTCAAACTCACGACCCCAAGATCAAGAGTCATATGCTTTTCCAAGTGAGCCAGCCAGGTGCCCCCTACTTTTCAAAATTAAATTGTATTTTTAAAAAATATTTTATTTATTTATTTGACAGAGAGAGACCATTCAAGAGAGGGAACACAAGCAGGGGGAGTGGAAGAGGAGAAAGCAGGCTCCCTGCTGAGCAGAGAGCACAATTCGGGGCTCCATCCCAGGACTCTGGGATCATGACCTGAGCCGGAGGCAGACACCTGATGACTGAACCACCCAGGTGCCCCTAAATCGTATTTTTAGTAGATATTATAAGCACATGGTAGAACATTCAAAAGGTAAAAAATAAATACACCTTTGAAAGTAATTTCCTCTTTTTCCATCCCCAGCTACTCAGTTTCCTCCTTACATACAGTCCCTGTTTCTGGTGGACTCTTTTTGTCTGGTAGAGATGTTGAGGTTTTGTGTATCTAAGTATGTATTGCCTAATTCAAGGTCATTATGGTTCACCAGTATGTTTTCTTCTATAACTCAGTTCCATAGTTTTAACTGTCATATTTAAGTCTTTGATCCATTTTTTTTTTAAAAAAAAGATCTTATTTATTTGACAGAGAAAGAGAGAGAGAGAGAGCACAAGCAGGGGGAGCTTCAGAGGGAGAGGGAGAAGCAGACTCCCCACTGAGCAGAGAGCCTGATGTGGGGCTCGATCCCAGGACCCTGAGATCATGACCTGATCTGAAGGCAGATGCTTAAGTGACTAAGCCACCCAGGTGCCCTTGAGTTAATTTTTATATATGGTAAGCAACCAACTTCATTCCTTTGCATGTGGATATCCAGTTGAATCAGCATGCTTTGTTGAAAAGACTACTTTTCCCCTGGTATATGGTCTTGGCACTCTTGTCAAAAACCAGTTGATTGAGATGTGTGATTGAGTTCTAGATCTGCAGTTCTATTTGATCTCTATGTCCATCCTTGTGTTAGTACCACACAGTGTTGATTACTGTTGCTTTGCAGTAATTTTGAAAGCAGAATATGAGTCCTCCAACTTTTTTCTTCTTTTTCATGATTGTTTTGGCTATTCAGGGTCCTTTGCATTTTCATATCAATTTTATTTTATTTTATTTTTTGAGTGTGCGAGCAAGGAGGGGTAGAAGGAGAGAGAGAGAGAGAGAGAGAGAGAGAGAGAGAATCTCAAGCAAATTTCCTGCTGAGTGCAGAGCCAGACATGGGGCTGGGTCTCATGACCCTGAGATCATGACTTGAGCTTAAGTCAAATCACCAACTGGGTCACCTGGGTGTCCCTTCCATATGAATTTTAGGATCAGCGTGTCCATTTCTAAAAAAAGACTGTTGAAATTTCAACAGGAATGCATTGAATTGTAGACTAATATGGGAAGTATGGCCATCTTAACAAGATTAAGTCTTCCAATCTTTGAGCCCTGGATGTTTTTCCATTTATTTAGGTCTTTAATTTATTTGAACAATGTTTTTTAATCTTTAGTGTACAAGTCTTGCACTTTTTTTTTTTTAAGATTTTATTTATTTATTTGACAGAGAGAGATCACAAGCAGGCAGAGAGGTGGAAGCAGGCTCCCCGCTGAGCAAAGAGCCCGATGCGGGGCTCAATCCCAGGACCCTGAGATCATGACCTGAGCCAAAGGCAGCAGCTTAACCCACTGAGCCACCCAGGCGCCCCAAGTCTTGCACTTTTTAAAAAAGATTTTATTTATTTATCTGAGAGAGTGTGTGAACATGAGTGGAGGGCAGAGGAGGGACAGAGGGAAAAGCAGAGTCCCAGCTGAGCAGGGAGCCCAATGCAGGGCTCAATCCCAGGGCCCCGAGATCATGACCCAGGCCCAAAGGTAGATGCTTAAGCTACCTGGGTGTCCCAAGTCTTACACTTCTTTTGCTAAATTTGCTCCTAAGTATTTTATCCTTTCTGATGCTTTTGTGAATGAAATTGTTTTCTTAATTTCATTTCCATTTTTGGACTGTTCATTGCAAAGTGTATAGAAATGCAATGTGTTCATAAGGGATGTTGGTGTGTACTTGTCTTGTAGTGTCTCTGTTTGGACTTGGTATTGGGTTTATACTGGCCCCAGAATGAGGTAGGAATTGCTTCCTCTTCAGTTTTTTGCAGAAGTGTGAGAAAGATTGGTATTTGTTCTTGTTTAAATGTTTGCTAGAATTTACCAGTGAAACATCAGATCTAGGACTTATCTTTGTTGGGAGATTTTTTTTTTTTTTTAGATATAATTGACTTATTACAACATTGTATTGGTTTTGGAAGTACAACATACTGATTTTATATGTGTATTATTGCAAAATCATTAGCCCAGTAAGCTTAGTATCACCACACATAGTTACAAATTTTTTTTCTTGTGATGAGAACTTTTAAGATTTACTCCTAGTGACCTTCAAATATACAATTCAGTACTGTTAACTATAGTCACTATGCTGTACATGAATCCCCAAGACTTGTTTATCTTGTAGCTGGAAGTTTTTACCTGTTGACCCCCTTCCTCCATTTCACTCATCCCCTGACCCCAGCCTGTGGTAACCACTAGTCTGTTCTTTGTCACTATGGGTTTGTTTGTTTGCTTTTTAGAGTCTATATATAAGTAAGATCATATAGCATTTGTCTTTCCCTGTCTGACCTGTTTGACTTAGCATAATGTTTTCAAGGTCAATGGCAAGATTTCCCTCTTTCCTTATTCATATGGCTGAATAATATTCCAGTGTGTGTGTGCATGAACTTATTTACTTATATATATGTTAAGCTCATACACACATACCAAAATTTTTCAAAAGATTTTATTTATTTATCTGAGAGAGAGAATGTAAGCAAGAGAGCACAAGCAAGGGGAGCAGCAGAGCGAGAAGGAGAAGCAGACTCCCCACTGAGCAGGGAGCCTGACTTGGGGCTTGATTCCAGGACCCTGGGATCATAAACTAGGCGAAAGGCAACTGGTTAACCGACTGAGGCACCCAGGCAGCCCAACACCATACTTTTAAAAAAGATTTTATTTTTACTTTTTTAAATAACCTTTAAAAAAAAAAAGAATTTATTTATTTATTTGACAGAGAGAAGACAATCAGGGGGAGCGGCAGAATGCTGAGGGAGAAGCAGGCTACCCACCAAGCAGAGAGCCTGATGCGGGACTCGAATCCCAGGATCCTGGGATCATGACCTGAGCCGAAGGCAGATTCTTAACCGACTGAACCACCCAGGGTCCCCTAAAGATTTTGTTTTATTTGCTTTTAAAGATAAACACACACACACACACATATTTAAAGATTTTACTTATTTATTTGACAGAGACACAGCGAGAAAGGGAACACAAGCAGGAGGAGTGGGAGAGGGAGAAGCAGGCTTCTCGCTGATGCTGGGCTTGATCCCAGGTTCCTGGGACCATGACCTGAGCTGAAAGCAGCCACCCAATGACTGAGCCACTCAGGCGCCCCAAGATTTTATTTTTAAGTAATCTCTACACCTGTCAATGGGGCTTGCACTCACAACCCTGAGGTGAAGCGTCACATGCTCCACGGTCTGATCCAGCGGGGTGCCCCCTCCACACACTACATTTTTTTTTTTTAAGATTTTATTTATTTATTTGACAGACAGAGATCACAAGTAGGCAGAGAGGAAGGCAGAGAGAGAGGGGGAAGCAGGCTCCCTACTGAGCAGAGAGCCCGATGTGGGGCTCGATCCCAGGACCCTGAGATCATGACCTGAGCTGAAGACAGAGGCTTTAACCCACTGAACCACCCAGGCGCCCCTAAAATTTTTTTTATTCATTCATCTTTCATTGGACACTTAGGTTGCTTGCATGTCTTGGCTATTGCAAATAATGCTGCAGTGAATACGAGGCAGTGATTTTTCTCTTCTTGGGGTAAATACCCAGGAGTGGAATTGCTGGATCATGGTAGTTCTACTTAATTTGGGGGGGAACCCCCTTACTATTTTTCATAGTGGCTGTACTAATTTACATTCCCAACAAGAGTGTGTGAGGGTTCCCTTTTCTCTACACCCTCATTCACACATATTCTCTTGATAACAGTCATTATGATGCATGTGAGGTGCTATCTCATTGTGGTTTAGTTTCATCTTTTTTTTTTTTTTTAAGATTTTATTTATTTATTTGCTAGAGACACAGTGAGAGAGTGAACACAAGCAGGCTGAGTGGGAGAGGGAAAAGCAGGCTTCCTGCCAAGCAGGGAGCTTGATGCGGGGCTCGATCCCAGGACCCTGGGACCATGACTTGAGCTGAAGACTGAGCCACCCAGGCACCCCTAGTTTCATCTTTTGCATGTAGCTGTCCAGTTTGCCCAGCACCATTTATTGAAGAGACTGTCCTTTCTCCATTGTAAATTCTGGCACCATCTATGTGTGGGTTTATATCTGGGCTCTCTGTTTTATTTCATTGATCTATGTATGTGTTTTAGTGCCAATACCATACTGTTTTGATACGATAGCTTTGTAATGTAGTTTGAAATTCAGGAATGTGATACCTGCAGCTTTGTTCTTTCTCAAGACTGCTTTGGCTTTTTGGGGTCTTGTGTGGTTCCATACAAATTTTAGGGTTGTTTGTTATATTTCTGTGAAAAATGCCTTTGGAATTTTGATAGGGATTATGTTGAACCTGTAGATTGCCTTGGGTAGTATGGACATTTTAACAATATATTTTTTCCATTCCATTAGCATTGAATATCTTTCCATTTATTTGTGCATTCATTAGTGTCTTAGAGTTTTCAAAGTAGCAGTCTTTCATGTTCTTGGTTAAATCTATTACTCAGTATTTTATAACTTTTTGAAATAATTATAAACGGCACTGTTCACCTAATTTCTTTTTCTGGTAGCTCATTATTAGTATATAAAAAAGCAAAAAATTTTTGTATATTGATTTTGTATCCTGCAAGCTTACTGAATTTGTTTGTTCTGGGTTTTTGTTTGTTTGCTTGTTTTGATGGGATCTTTAGGGTTTTCTATATCTTGTCATTGGCAAATAGTGACAGTTTTACTTCTTCCTTTCTGATTTGGTTGGCTTTTATTTCTTTTTCTTACCTAGTTGCTCTGGCTAGGACTTCCAGTACTATGTTGAGTACAAGTGCTGAGTGACACTTCTTGTCTTGTTTCTGATCTTAGAGGAAGAGCTGTCAGTTTTTTATCATTGAGTAGGATGTTAGCTGTGGGCCTGTCACATACAGTCTTTATTATGTTGAAGTATGTGCTCTTGATACTCACTTTGCTGAGAGTTTTCATCATAAACAGATGTTGTATTTTGCCAAATGCTTGTTCTGCAACCTATTGAGATGATGATATTATTTTTATCCTTTATTAGTTAATGTAGTAGATCATATTGATTGATTTGTAGATGTTGAATGATCCTTGCTTCCTGGGGATAAATCCCAGTTGATTATGGTGTCTGATCCTTTTAATGCATTACTGAATTTGGTTTGGTAATATTTTGAGGATTTTGCATCTGTGTTCATCAGGGATACTGGCCTCTAATTTTCTGGTTATACCCTCATCTGACTAGGGTATCAGAGTAATTCTTACCTTGTAAAGTGAGTTCAGAAGTATTCCCTCTCTTCATTCTTTAAAAATTAATTAATTAATTAATTTAATAGAGAGAGAGAGAGAGAGAGCGCAGGTTTACACGCGTGTGCATGCACAAGCACACTAGCAGGGGGAGGTATAGGCAGAGGGAGAGGGAGAAACAGGCTCCCTGATGATCAGGGAGCCCAATGCGGGCCTCTATTCCAGGACACTGGGATTATGACTTGAAGCTGAAGGCTGATGCTTAACCCAGTGAGCCACCTAGGCACCCCTTCATTTTTTCATTTAAATTGTAGTATAGTTGGCACACAAGGTTATATTAATTTCAGGTGTGTCTATCTGTTATATTCACCACAAGTGTGGCTACCATCTGTCACCATAAAATGTTATTACAATATCATTGACTATATTTTCTTTGTGGTACTTTTCATTTTCATGACTTATTTATCCCATAATTGGAACCTTGTGTTTCCCCTTCAGTCATTTTGTCCATCCTCCACCCTTCCCTCTGACAACCATCAATTTGTTCTCTGTATTCCTGGGTCTGCCTTTTTAAAAAGTTTTATTTATTTGGGGTGCCTGGGTGGCTCAGTCGGTTAAGCATCTGCCTTTAGCTCAGGTCATGATCCCAGGGTCCTGGGATTGAGCCCCACATTGTGCTCCCTGCTCAGCGGGAAGCCTGGTTTCTCCCTTTCCTGCTCCCCCTGCTTGTGTTCCCTCTTTCACAGTGTCTCTCTCTGTCAAATAAATAAGTAAAATCTTTTAAAAAAGAAAAAATAAAGTTTTATTTATTAGGTAATCTCTATACTGCATGTGGGACTCAAAATCATGACCTCAAGATTAAGAGTTGCATGCTTTTCAGACTGAGCCAGAAAGGTGTCCCTGTCTCTGCTTTTTTGGGGGGGGACTAATTTATTTATTTGAGAGAGCAAGGGAACGTGCATGCACTAGTGGGGATAGGGACCTATTTCTCCTTTCAACCCTGTTAGGTTTTTCTTCATATATATTGATGGTTTGTTATTAGGTACATAAATGTTTATAATTGTTTTATTTTCCTGCTGTATTGAATTTTTTTTAAAAGATTTTATTCACTTATTTGGCAGACAGAGATCACAAGTAGGCAGAGAAGCAGGCAGAGAGAGAGAGGAGGAAGCAGGCTCCCCGCTGAGCAGAAAGCCTGATGCGGGGCTCGATCCCAGGACCCTGGGATCATGACCCCAGCCTAAGGCAGAGGCTTTAACCCACTGAGCCCACCCAGGCGCCCCTGTATTGAATCTTTTATTATTATTTGTTTATTTTTATTTTTATGTAGCCCAGTATGGAGCCTAACATAGGACTTGAACTCATGACCCTGAGATCAAGACCTGAGCTGAGATCAAGAGTTGGGTGCCTAGCTGTCTAAGTCACCAAGGGGCCCCTTGAGACTTTTACTGATGTATACTGTCCTTTGTTTCTTGTAAACTTTTTTTTTTCCCAAGTCATTCTGGCTGCTGTAGTATGGCCACTCCTCTCTTTTGGTAACTATTTGCATGGAATATATTTTTCTATTCTATCATTTTCAACCCGTTTCTGTCTGGATCTCAAGTGAGTCTCTTGCAGATATTATCTAGTTAGAGCTATGCTTTTATGCAGGTGTCATTTGATTGAAGACTTGAATCCATTTACACTTAAAGTATTTACAGTGGAGAAGGAACTTGCTATTTGTTTTCTACATGTCATATAACATTTTTTTGTCCTTCATTTCCTGAATTCCTGTCTTCTTTTGTGTTTAGCTAGCTTTTTTTTTTTAAGATTTTATTTATTTATTTGACAGAGAGAGATTACAAGTAGGCAGAGAGAGAGAGGAGGAAGCAGGCTCCCTGCTGAGCAGAGAGCCCAATGCAGGGCTTGATCCCAGGACCCTGAGATCATGACCTGAGCCGAAGGCAGCGGCTTAACCCACTGAGCCACCCAGGTGCCCTTAGTTAGCTTTTTAAATAGTGCAATGTTTAAACTCCTCCTTAATTCCCTTTTGTGTCTACTCTGTAGCTGTTTCCTTTGTGGTTACCATGGGAATTATAATTAACATCCTAAAGTCATGACATTCAAATTTGAATTTATAGCAACCTAACTTCAGTAACATACAAAAACTCTGTTCCTTTACAGCTCTGTCCTCACCCCTGTGGGTTTTTGATATCACATATTACATCTTTGTATAGTGTATGACCAGAAACATAAATGAATAATTCTTCAGAATACATTAGTCTCCTAAATTATGTTGAAAACAAGCTTTGGTGTCACCAACCAAAGTTACAGTAGTAGGAAGACTATTTTTACACTAATAATTTTTAAAAATGTAGAGTCTTAAACCGTGTAGAAAACAAAAAGTAGTTACAAACCCTTGTTACAATAATACTAGCATTTATAATTGCCCATACTATTATTGATATCTTTATATCTCTTCCTGACTTTGAGGTACTGTCTGTCCAGTGTCTTCATTTCACCTTGTAGAGCTCCTTTGAGCAACTCTTGCAGGGCAGGTCCAGCGGTCACAAACTCCCTCAGCTTTTCTTTACCTGGGAATGTCTTGATTTCTCCCTCAGATTTGGATATAGGAATCTTGGTCTACAGTTTTTTATTTTGGCTTGCTTTCTCTTGCCCTCAAAATTTTTGATGAGAAATCTGTTCATGAGGGTGGCTTGTATGTGATGATTCGCTTCTTTTTTCTTTCTTTCAGGTTTCAAGGTTTCTCATTGCCTTTGGGTTTTAAATGTTTGATATACGGAGGCTGGTGGCTCAGTTGGTTGAAGGTGCTCAGCACAGATTCTGCTTCTCCCTCTCCCGCTCCTTCTGCTCCTCCCCACGGCTTGCACGCTCTCTTTCTCTCTCAAATAAATCAATAAATAAAATCTTTAAAGAAAAAGAAAGTTTGATTATAAGTATCTTGGTGTGGTTCTCTTTGAGTTCATTTTATTTGGAATTCATTGAGCTTTTTGGATGTTTATGTTCTGTATTTCATCAAATTTAGGAAGTTTTCAGCCATCATTATTTCTATTGTTCTCTTGTCCCATTCTCTCTCATCTGGGCTGTCATGATGTGTAAGTTGTCCTACTTGATGGTATCCCACAGGTCCCTTAGATTCTGTTCATTTTTCTTCAATCCTTTTTCTTTCCGTTCCTTGGCCTCAGTAATTTCTAGTGTCCTGTCTTAAAGTTCACTGATTCTTCTTCTGCCTTTGAATTTATCTAGTGAATTTTTCATTTTCATTAAGATCCTTGTCAGATCCAGATTTGCTTTTTGGTTTCTTTTTAAGTTTTCTCTCTCTTTCTTGATATTTCCATTTTGTTTATACATTATTTTCTTGACTTTTTTCATATGTTCCTTGAGTTCTTGAAACATATATAAGAAATTTGTTTTAAAATCATTGTGTTATATCTACCACTAGATCTTTTTCAGAGAAAAATTATGTTAAATTATTATTTTTTGAAACGGGCAATACTTTGTCATTTCTTTGTATGTCTTGTGACTTTTTTTGATTGAATATCGGTTATTTGAATCAAATAATGTGTTATTAACTCTGGAAATCAGTACTCTTTCCCCTTTCTCCAGGGTTTGATGGAGCTACTGCTTTTTTTCCCCTTAGTTATTTAGTTGTTTATTTGATTTCAACATGAAAAGTTTTTATTAATTTTAGGGCAGTTTATATATTTTTTCATTTTATTTTATTTTATTTCATTTCAGTGTTCCAGCATTCATTGTTTATTCACCACACCCAGTGCTCCATGCAATATGTGGCCTCCATGATACCCACCACCAGGCTCACCCTCCCCTCCAAAACCCTCAATTTATTTCTCAGAGTCTGCAGTCTCTCATGGTTTGTCTCCCCCTCCAATTTTCCCCAAATCACTTCTCTCTATCTCCAGTGTCCTCCGTGTTATTCCTTATGCTCCACAAGTAAGTGAAACCATATGATAATTGATTCTCTCTGCATGACTTACTTCACTTGGCATAATATCTTCCAGTACTGTCCATGTTGATAAAAAAGTTGGGTATTCATCCTTTCTGATGGAGGCATAATATTCCATCGTATATGTAGACCATATCTTCTTTATTCATTCATCTGTTGAAGGGCATCTTGGTTCTTTCTATAGTTTGGCGACTGCGGCCATTGCTGCTATGAACATTGGAGTACAGATGGTCCTTCTTCTCACTACATAAGTATCTTTGGGGTAAATAAGTATCTTTGGGGTATCTTTAGGGAAGCTCTACTTTTAATTTGTTAAGGAATTTCCACAATGTTTTCCAAGGTGGCTGCACCACCTTGCATTCCCACCACAGTGTAGGAGGTTTTCCCTTTCTCCACATCCTCTCCCACATGTGTTGTTTACTGTCTTGTTAATTTTGGCCATTCTAACTGATGTAAGGTGGTATCTCAATGTGGTTTTGATTTGAATCTCCCTGATGGCTAATGATGATGAATATTTTTTCATGTGTTTGTTAGCCATTCATATATCTTCTTTGGAGAAGTATCTGTTCATGTCTTCTGCCCATTTTTTGATGTGATTATCTGTTTTGTGTGTGTTGAGTTTGAGGAGTTCTTTACAGATCTTGGATACCAGCCCTTTGTGTATGGCGTCATTTGTGAATATCTTCTCCCATTCCATGTGTTGCCTCTTTGTTTTGTTGACTTTCATTTACTGTGCAGAAGCTTTTGATCTTGATGAAATCCCAAAAGTTCATTTTGTTTTTGTTTCCTTTGCTTTTGGAGACATATCTTGAAAAAGTTGCTATGGCTGGTGTCGAAGAGATTACTGCCTCTGTTCTTGTCTAGGATTTTGATAGATTCCTGCCTCATGTTGAGGTCTTTTATCTATTTTGAGTTTACCTTTGTGTATGGTGTAAGAGAGTGGTCGAGTTTCATTCTTCTACATGTAGCTGTCTAATTTTCCCAGCACCATTTATTGAAGAGACTGTCTTTTTTCCACTGGGTATTTTTTCCTGCTTTGTCGAAGATTATTTGAGTATAGAGTTGTGGGTCCATACCTGGGCTCTCTACTCTGTTCCACTGGTCTATGTGTCTCTTTTGTGCCAGTACCATGCTGTCTTGGTAATCACAACTTTGTAGTAAAGCTTGAAATCAGGCAACGTGAGGCCCCAGTTTTGTTTCTCTTTTTCAGCATTTCCTTAGCAATCCAGGCTCTCTTCTGGTTCCATACAAATTTTAGGATTGTTTGTTCTAGCACTTTGAAAAACGCCAGTGGAATTTTGATCAGAATGGCATTGAAAGTATAGATTGCTCGGCAATACAAACATTTTAACAATTTATTCTTCTGATCCATGAGCATGGAATGGTCTTCCATCTTTTTGTGTCTTCTTCAATTTCTTTCATAAGTGTTCTCTAGTTAATTGAGTACAGATCCTTTACCTCTTTGGTTAGGTTTATTCCCAGATATCTTATGGTTCTTGGTGCTATAGTAAATGGAATCAATTCTCTCATTTCCTTTTCTATATTTTCATTGTTAGTGTATAAGAAAACAACTGATTTCTGTACATTGATTTTGTATCCTGCCACATTCCTGAATTGCTGTACAAGTTCTAGTAGTTTGGGGGTGGAGTCTTTTGGGTTTTCCTTATAAAGTATCATGTCATCTGCAAAGAGACGGTTTGACTTCTTCTTTGCCTATTTGAGTGCCTTCTATTTCTTTTTGTTGTCTGATTGCTGTTGTTAGGACTTCCAATACTATATTGAACAACAGTGGCGAGAGTGGGCATCCTTGTCATGTTCCTGATCTCAAAGGGAAGGCTGTCAGTTTTTCTCTACTGAGGATGATATTTGCTGTGGGTTTTTCATAGACAGATTTTATGAAGTTGAGGAATGTTCCCTCTATTCCTATACTCTGAATCATTTTAATCAGGAATGGATGCTGTATCTTGTCAAATGCTTTTTCTTCATCAGTTGAGAGGACCATGTAGTTCTTCTCTCTTCTCTTATTGATTTGTTCTATCACGTTGATTGATTTGTGAATGCTGAACCACCCTTGCATCCCATGGATAAGTCCCACCTGGTCATGGTGGATAATCTTTTTAATGTACTGTTGGATCCTATTAGCTAGGATCTTGTTCAGAATCTTGGCATCCATATCCATCAAGGATATTGGTCTGAAATTCTCCTTTTTGGTGAGGTCTTTGCCTGGTCTGGGGATCAGGGTAATGCTTGCTTCATAAAAACAGTCTGGAAGTTTTCCTTTTGTTTCTATTTTTTTTTAATCTTTAATTTATTTATTTGGCAGAGAGAGAGAGAGAGAGAGATATCACAAGTAGGCAGAGAGGCAGGCAGAGAGAGAGAGAGAGAGAGAGATCACAAGTAGGTAGAGAGGCAGGCAGAGAGAGAGGGGGAAGCAGGCTCCCTGCTGAGCAGAGAGCCCAATGCAGGGCTTGATCCCAGGGCCCTGAGATCCTGACCTGAGCTGAAGGTAGAGTGCTAACCCACTGAGCCACTCAGGCACCCCTCTTTCTATTTTTTGAAATAGCTTCAGGAGAATAGGTATTATTTCTTCTTTGAATGTTTGGTAGAATTCTCCAGGGAATCTGTCAGGTCCTGAGCTCTTGTTTTTTGGGAGGTTTTTGATCACTGTTTCAATCTTGTTACTAGATATTGGTCTATTCAGGTTGTCAATTTCTTCCTGATTCAGTTTTAGAAGTTTATAGGTTTCTAGGAATGACACATTGGACCAGATGGACCTCATAGATATATACAGAATATGCCATCCTGAGAAGGAGGGATCAGGTTTTGGATTGTACAGGTTTTGGTGGTCATTAATGGTAGAGACGTTTGTCCTGTGGATTTGGGTGAATTCCTCTTCTCCAGGTTCCCAAATATCCTGCACCCATTCCAGTTTTATGGTCTTAAAGATATAAAAAACCTGTATTTGTCAAAAGAGTCCCTTGCATGAATCTCATTCAGTAATAGATGCTTCAGTATTATTATAGGATTTTTTTCTCCTTGGTATCCACAGCTCTTGGTCACACCAGACAGAGTGGTGGGCAGCAAAGCAATATGTATTGAGCAAGAGCAGACTGATAGTACAAAGCTTTCAAGGAGGGAAGGGACACAAGGGATTGCCCACTACGGTTTTTGTTTATTGTTTTCTCTTCTGGTTGCTGTAGGCTGTCACTGTGCTGCTTATCAGCCTGAGGTATAAACTTAGTGTCTTCTCAGGTTTTGGGTTTTTTTTTTTTTTTCAGTCTTTCCCTGGGCATTTGTGGTTACTCTCTAATTTTCCCTGTATATGCGTTTGACTATCCTAATCTTTTAAAAAATTATTATTTTTCAAGATTTTATTATTTATTTGAGAGAGAGGCAGAGAGAGCATGAGCAGGGGGAGGAGCAGAGGGAGAGGGAGTGGGACGAGCAGACTCCCTGCTGAGTGGGGAGCCTGACGTGGGGCTCTATCCCAGGACCCAAAGATCAAGACCTGAGCTGAAGTCAGATACTTAACTGGTTGAGTAACCAGGCACCCCTGAATGTCCTAATCTTTAAAGACTGGCTCCCAAAAGGAGAAATATGAAAGATAAGGGATGAGGGGGAAGTGTGCTAGCCCTTTAAATCTTCTTGGCAGTCACCTGACCTAGAGAGGGAGAAGCTTGCACAATTGCAACAATGGCTGTCTGCTTCTTTGTGCCTCTATAATCAGAAGCAGTAATAATCCATCAGTACATAGATACCTACTATTTGGAGATTAAGGTCCTTTTTGCCCTCCCTAGCTTCACGCAGGCTTTGTATAGTTGTTCCTGGATAATTTGTACAGTTTCCAACCACATGACTGTGGGAAAGAGATAGGTAGCTGTGATAAGGGCTGAGATTTAATGAAATTAACTGCAATTTGTCATCCATGTCTTTTCCTGGAAGCTGCTAGCCTTCCATAGATTCCAGAGTTCCAAAATGTTACATCAGACAGATTTTGCCAGTGCAGCTGCTGTATATGTAGGGAGACTATTCCTGGTGCTTCCTACTCTGCCCCATATTCCCAGAATCCTCTGAGCTTTTCAGTGTTTTATTTTTTTAATTTTTATTTTTCTTAAAGTCTTTATTTATTTACTGGATACAGAGAGAGAATACAAACAGGGGGAGTGGCAGACAGAGGGAGAGGAAGAAGCTGACTCCCCGCTGAACAGGGAGCCCAATGTGTTACTTGATGTGGGGTTCCATCACAGGACCCTGAGATCATGACCTGAGCTGAGGTCAGACACTTAACACATTGAACCTCCCAGGTGCCCAGCTTTTTAGTGTTTTAACTTGTCCCTGAGGCCATCTGTTACTCTCCCACTCTGAAGTAGCTTTGGAAATTAACAAACTATACTCACTGTGGAAACCGGCAACATGGCAGCCATTGAAGGGAGAAGAATGGGGGTAGAGCTACTTCACAGCCTCATTCTCACAGGATTACTTTTATTTGACCAGTCTAGTGGCTCCTTGGAAGACTCCCCCTTCTAAGGCTATCTCTGTATTTGACCTGACTCAGAATTCACCCAGTGCGTAAAGCCTTTTCCTGGTGCAGGTTGTTGTGTGTGTTTGTTAAAAGCAATTATAGGCAATTGAAAAGAAACTTTGTGACTTCCTGAGGCAGTGGACAGTGGTTGGAATATATGCTATTAGTAGGAAAATCTGGGAAGTGAGATGTCTAGAGGGGTCTTGAAAAACTCTGAGATATTCCTGGGAATCTGGAAGGCCACATGCATTCATTTGTAGGATTGTGAATATGTCCAAAGCTAAATGCATGATGAGGAAAGACCTCAGAATGTTCTAGGCTCCCACCTTTGTCTGACTTTGAGTCTTCATGTAAGGAAGAGTAGTCAGGGGTGCCTGGGTGGCTCAGTGGGTTAAAGCCTCTGCCTTCAGCTCAGGTCATGATCTCAGGGTCCTGGGATCGAGTCCCACATCCGGCTCTATGCTCGGCGGGGAGCCTGCCTCCCTCTCTCCCCACCTACTTGCGATCTCTCTCTCTGCCGGCCTCTCTGCCTGCTTGTGATCTCTGTCAAATAAATAAAATATTTTTTTTTTTTTTAAAAAAAGGAAGAGTAGTCAGTTGATTTTCAAAACCATGCTCCAATTTGAACATAGAACTCCTTGACAAAGATTAGGAGACTTGTTGATTTCATGTAGTTAAGAAAATATCTGTGTAATCATTTGCTGACCAGTAAGCTAACCAAGAAGTGACTTCAGTGGCCACATACAACAAAGAACACATACCTTACATAATCAGTTCAGAAACATCACCTAACAAACGACAACACTAACAACAAACAATTATAATAGACTGTGTATGTGTGTGTGGGAGAGATTCTGATTTTCAGAATTGCCACAGTATACTGCCGAACATGTCCATTTTCCAACAAAGAATTATCAGACATGGAAAGGAGCAACCAAGTATGGCCCATGCACAGAACAAAAGCAATTGATAGAAATCATTCCTGAAGTCCAGAATTGAACCTACTAGAAAAAAAAAAGGACTTCAAGTCAATTATTTTAGATATGATTAAAGAATTAAGAAAGCCATTTCTAAAGATCTAAGTGAAGGGTGGGAGAAATGGGCGAAGGGGGTCAAAGGGTACAAACTTCCAGTTATAAAATAAGTAAGTCACGGGGATGTATGTACAGCACAGGGACTAGAGTTAATAATACCATGTTGCTGGGACGCCTGGGTGGCTCAGTTGGTTGGACGACTGCCTTCGGCTCAGGTCATGATCCTGGAGTCTTGGGATCGAGTCCCGCATCGGGCTCTCAGCACCACAGGGAGTCTGCTTCTCTCTCTGACCTTCTCCTCGCTCATGCTCTGTCTCACTTTCTCTCTCTCAAATAAATAAATAAATATTAAAAAAATAATAATAATATCATGTTGCATATTTGAAAGTTGCTAACAGGGCAGATCTTCAAAGTTCTTATTACAAGATGAATGGATGGAGAGGGTGTGGTGTATATATACAATGGGCTATGACTCAGCCATAAAAAAGAACAAAATCTTGCCATTTGCAACACATGGATGGAGTTGGTGTTGTTCTAAGCAAAAGAAGACAGTGAGAAAAAGACAAATACCATATGATTTCACTCATATGTGGAATTTAAGAAATGAAATAAATGAGCAAAGGGGAAAAAAAAGAGAGAGAGAGAGGCAAACCAAGAAACAGACTCTTAACTCGAGAGAACTGATGGTTGCCAGAGGGGTGGGGGTGGGGGAGTGGATGAAACAGATGATGGGGATTAAGGAGAGCACTGGTGATGAACACCGGGTGACGGGTGGAAGTGTTGAATCACTATATTGTGCACCTGAAACTAATATTACACTGTATATTAACTAACTGGAATTTGAAAAATAGCGTTAAAAAAAGTTCTTATCACACACAAAAAAAATTGTAACTATGTATGGGGACAGATGTTACCTAGACTTACTGTCTACATTCTGGGGAGTTTCCATGCACACTCTCGTCTTGCCATTTTCCCTGCATCTCCACGTTCAATTCTCTACATGGTCATGATTGACTAAGTCACTGGTCATTGGCTGATTCAACCTCCAGCCCCTCTACCCTCCCTGGAGGTTGGGATGTGATAGAAAGTTCCAACCCTCTAATCATATGGCTGATCTTTCTGGCAACAAGCCCCTGCCCTCAAGTGGGGTCCAAAAAACACTGCTGTTAGTAATAAGACACTCAGCTCAACTTTATGGCTCTGAAGTGTTTTTAGGAACTGTGGATGAAGCCCAGATATATCAGAGATGACCAAATATGTATTTTTAATGTATCACTATATTGTAGTCGGTATTAATCTGAACTCTATTATATATTAAGATGTCAATTGTAATCCCTATGGCAAGCACTAAGTAATATATATATATTATCTATATGTATAATGAGAATCAAAATGTTATATATATATTTCTAAATATGTACATTTTAATTCATATATATGGGAAGTAAAATGTTACATTAGAAAATTGCTATTTCCCTCCCAATCCCATCTTCTTTCATTTATTCTTCTCGTACCCACTTAAGCCCCCATGTTGCATCACCACTTCCTCATATCAGGGAGATCATATGATAGTTGTCTTTCTCCGCTTGACTTATTTCGCTAAGCATGAGGGAGACAAACCATAAGTGACTCTTAATCTCACAAAACAAACTGAGGGTTGCTGGGGGGAGGGGGGTTGGGAGAAGGGGGTGGGATTATGGACATTGGGGAGGGTATGTGTTTTGGTGAGTGGTGTGAAGTGTGTAAACCTGGTGATTCACAGACCTGTACCCCTGGGGATAAAAATATATGTTTATAAAAAATAAAAAATTATATTAAAAAAATTGCTATTTAACACAAATAGGCAGTGATGGAGGAATAGAGAAAAAGGCAAGATGTCAAGACATTGAGACATACAGAGAACAAATAGCAAAGTGTAAATCCTACTGTATTTGTAATTATATTAATGTAAATAATATTAGGCATTCAAGTTGAAAGTGATTGACAGAATGAATTTGAAAACTGTTTTAACTATATGCTGTCTACAAGAGACACATTTTAGACTCAAAGACACAAATAAATTGAAAATAAATGGATGGGAAAAAGATTTATCATGTAAATAGAAACCAAAAGAGGGGTAGAGTAGCTACATAAATATCAGCCAAAAAAGACTTTTGGACAAAAATTAGAGATAAGAATGTTATTTTATAATGATAAATGGGTCACTCCATCAAGGAAACAAAATAATTATAAACATATATCTCCCAGACCCTCAAGACCCATGGAGCAAAAACTGAGAGAATTGAAGGGAGAAATAGACAATTCAACAACGATAGTTGGAAACATCAATATCCCACTTCCAATAATGGATAGAACAACTCAATAGAAGATCCACACGGAAATAGAAGACTTGAACAACAATATAAACCGTCTAGACCCAACAGATATTTCTCAAACAAGCCATCCAAGAATAGCAGAACACACATTCTTCTCAAGTGGAATGGAACATTCTCTGGGATTGACCATATGTTAGGTCATAAGACAAGCCTCAATAAATTTAAAATGTGAAATCATACAGAGTGTGTTCTGACCACAATGGAATGACATTAGAAATTAATACCAGAAGGAAATCTGGAAGATTCACAGATATGTGGAAATTAAACAACATAATCCTAAATAACCCATGAGTCGAAGAAGACATCACAAGGGAAATTAGAAAATACTCTGAGGTAAATGAAAACAAAAATGCCCCATGCCAAAGCATCTCTCCAGAATGCAGTGAAAGCAATGCTGGGAAGGAGATTTATAGCCGTGAGTGCCTATAGGAAAAAAGAAAGATCTCAAACCCATAACTTAACCTTCCACCCTAACAAACTAGAAAAGGAAGATCAAGCAAAACCCGAAACAAGCAGAGGTAATAAAATAATAAAGATTAGAGTGAAAATAAATAAAATAGAGAGAATAGGAAACAAGAAAGAAAATCAAGGCAACCAAAAGTTGTATTTTAAGATCAACAAAATTGGTGAGGCTCTTCTTCCATCACAGGAGCTGATTTCTGCACACATGTTATTTCGATTAACTATTGTTGTATTACAAACTACCCCAAATCATTGACTTAAAACAGAGGCAACCATTTATTTGCCCCCAATTCTCTCTCTCAATCAGGGTTCAGGAGGCATGCTGGAGCTCTAATATGTAACCCAGAAGCTCAGCTGGGGTTGTCCTTTCCGTGATTGCTCACTACCCTGGCTGGTCCTTGGTAGGGACCTTTCTCTGTGACAACTCAGCCTTCCTTACAGCACCGCAGCTGGGTTCCAAGAAGAAGTGGTTCAAGGAGCAAAGGTGGAAATGGCAGATCTCTTAAAGACCAGCCTTGAATGTTACAGAAAATCCCTAACGACACGTTGTGTGGATTGTAACATGTCTCCGAGCCTGCTGATTGAAAGGGAGGGAAATTGACTGGACTCTGGGAAGAGCGGGGAAGAAAAGGTAGCCATCTTTAATCCACTGCACACGGTTCACCTGTGTGATTCCTCCATCAGCCCTTCCCCAGCTGTTCATTAGGACAAAAACAGGACCAGGGAGGTTCTTGTTACCAGCTGGTGACCTGCTCCCACTGCTGCAAACAGATTTTTTTTTGCCCCGGAGGGCGCCCTCCTCACTCTCAAGGCATGTACTTTGCTGCTTCTCACATTCGTGTATGTGTGTGAGACAGTGTGAAACGAGTCTACATGGGACAGAGAGATCATGAACACAGAGTCTGGAGCCAGACGGCCCATGTTTGAATTGAGCCTCTGCCGAATGCTGCATGACCTGGGACGTTTGCCCTTCCTGAGCCTCAGCTTCATTGTAAATGCTACGTAAGTATGTTTTTTACTGTTTTGTTACTTTTTTTTTTTTAAGATTGTATTTATTTATTTGAGAGAAGAGAGATAGAGAGAGAGCATGAGTGGAAGGGAAAGGCAGAGGAAGAGGGGCAAGGGGACTCCCCATGGTGCAGAGAGCCCAATGCAGGGCTCGATCCCTGGACCCTGGGATTGTGACCTGAGCCAAAGGCACACACTCAACCAACCGACCCCCCCAGGTGTCCCTGTGTTGTTACCATCATCATATAGGCACCCTCTGCCATCTTTCTTCAGTTCCTTTGCTTGATTGCTGCTGCTTTTCGTGCTCTCTCTGTTGTAGCTCAGGACTTCGGGTAGCTCTAGGTTCATTGGCAAAGGATGTTAAGTTTCTCTATCTCCTCTCCATGTTGCTCCTAAGTGAGTTCTCTCTACCTAAAAAAAAAAAAATTGTAATTGACATACAATATTAAATTAGTTTCAGGTGCACATCATGGTGATTCAGCCTTTATATATGGTACTAAATGATCACCATGATAAATCTAGTTACCATCTATCACCCTGCAAAGTGATTACAGTTTGTCTTAGAGATAGCGTGGGTTCAGTTCCAGATCTTCACAATAGAGCAAATATCCCAATAAAGCAAGTCAAGTGAATTTTTTGGTTTCCTAGTGCCTATAAAAGTTATGTTTACACTACATTCTGGTCTTGTAAGCGCGCAATAACATTGTGTCTAACAAAATCTAGGTCTTAAATAAAAAAATACTTTATTGCTAAAAAATGATAACCAGCATGAGGTTTCAGTGAGTTGTAATCTTTTTGCTGGGGCCGTGTCCTGTTCCATGTTGATGGTTGCTGACTGATCAGGGTGATGGTGGCTGAAGGCTGGGGTGGCTGTTTTCTTAAGACAACAATGACGTTTCTCACACTGATATACTCTCCCTTCCACGAACAATTTTTCTGTAGTAGCTGATGCTGTTTGATAGCATTTTATGCACAGCAGAACTTCTCTCTCTCTCTCTTCTTTTTAAAAATATTTTACTGATTTATTTAACAGAGAGATAGAGCACAAGAAGGGGAGCAACAGAGGGAGAGGGAGAAGCAGACTCCCCAAGGAGCAGGGAGCTTGATGCAGGGCTCGGTCTCAGGACCCTGGGATCATGACCTGAGCTGAAGGCAGATGCTTAACAACTTCTTTCAAAATTGGGAGTCTGTCCTCTCAAACCCTGCCACTGCTTTATCAACTATGTTTATGGAATATTCTAAATGCTTTGGCAACATTTCAACAATCTTCACAGCATCTTCACCAGGAGTAGATTCCGTCTCAAGAAATCACTTTCTTTCAACTCCTCATCCACTCAAGTTGGATCATGAGATCACAGCAGCTCAGCCCCATCTTCAGGCTCCACTTCTGACTCTATGTCTCTAGCTAGTTCCACTGTACCTGCAATCACTTCCTCCTCTGAAGTCCTGAGCCCCTCATAGTCCTCCATGAAGGTTGGAATCATCTTCTTCCTAACTCCTGTTCATGTTCATATTTTGACCTCTTACTGGGAACCGCAAATGCTCCTAATGGCATCTAGGTGGTGAATCCTTTATAGAGGTTTTCCAGTTTATTTTCCCCAGATCCATCAGAGGAATCATTCTTTCTTTGTCAGCGCTAGCCTTATGAAGTGTATTCCATAAGTAATAAGACTTGCAAGTTGAAATGAGTCCTTGATCCATGGTCTGTGGAACGAATGTTGTGTTGGCAGGCGTGGAAACATCTCCATCACAGCTCTTGGGTGACCAGGGACACTGTCAATGAGCAATCTTTTTTTTTTTTTTTTTTTTTTTGGTGGGGTTTTTTGGCTATTTATTCTTACTAGCATATAATGTATTATTTGTTTTGAAAAGAATCTTTTTTTTCTGAGCAGGAGTTCTCAACAGTGAGCTTTAAATATTCAGTAAACCGTGTTGGAAACAGGTGTGCTGTCATCCAGGCTTTGTTCCATTCATAAAAGCACATGCAAAGTCGATTTAGCTTAATTTTTGAGGACCCTAGGATTTTGGAATGATCCTTGAGCCCTGGCTTCAACTTGAAGTCACCAGCTGCCCCTGACCAGAGTCACTCCTTCCTTTGAAGCTTTGCAGCCAGGCATTGACCTCTCTAACCATGAAAATCCTAGATGACATCTTCTTCTGATAGAAGGCCGTTTCATTTACACTGAAAAGCTGTTGTCTAGTGTAGCCCTGTCATGGATGATCAGAGCTACGTCTCCTGGAGAACTCGCTCCATACCTGCTGCTTCCTCTTGCACTTTTGTGTTACAGAGACAGCTTCTTTGCTTAATCCGCATGAAGCCACCTCTGCTAGCTTCAGACTTTTCTCCTGCGGCCTCCCCCACCTCTCTCAGCCTTCACAGAACTGAAGAGAGCGAGGGCCTTGCTCTGGGTCAGGCTTTGACTTAGGGACGGTTGTGACTTGCTTGATCTTCCATCCAGACCATGCAAACCTCCATATCAGCGGTAAGGCTGTTTCGCTTTCTTGTTATGCATGCGTTCACTGGAGTAATGCTCAATTTCCTTCCAGAACTTTTCCTTTGCATTCACAACTTGGCTAACTGTAGCGAGAGACCTAGCTTTTGGCCTGTCTTGGCTTTCAGCATGCCTTCCTCATCAAGCTTAATCATTGCTAGCCTTTCACTTAAGTAAGGAACATGTGACTCTTCCTGTCACTTGAACCCTAAGGGGCCATTGTAGGGTTACTGATTGACCTAATTTCAGTATTGTGTCTCCGGGAATAGGGAGTCCCAAGGAGAGGGGAAAAAAAAAATAGGGGACTAGCTGGTTGGCACTCGGAACACGTGCAATATTTATTAAGTTCCCATCTTCTATGGGCACAGTTGGTGGGGCCCCAAACAGTTATAATAGTCACATTAAAGGTCACTGAGCACAGATCACCCTAAAAAATATAATAATAATGAAAAAGTTTGCAATATAATGAGAATTACCAAAATTAACAGAGACACAGAGTGAACACATGCTGTTGGAAAAATGGCACCAATAGACTTGCTGGGTGCCCGGATGCCATGAACATTGAATTTGTGAAAAACGCGATATCTGCAAATTGCCATGAGGCGAAAGGCAATAAAACAGGGTATGCCTGTACATTCCCTATGCTCTACTTTATGTTCCCCTCACTTATGTATTTTATGATTGGAAGTTTGTACCTCTTAATCCCCTTCACCTATTTTTGCCCTCCTCCTAACCCCCTCCCTCTGGCAACAGGTTTGCAATACAGTTTGCTCTCTGTGTTCATGAGTCTGTTTCTGTTTTGTTCTGTTTGTTCATTTGTTGTTTTAGGTCCCACATATGAGTGAAATCACATGGTATTTGTCTTTCACTGTCTGACTTATTTCACTTAGCACAATACCCTGGGGGTCCATCCATGTTGTTGCAAATCAAGATTTTATTCTCTCTGATGGCTGAGTAATATCCTTTCGTATACATATACCATGTCTTTATCCGCCCATCTGTGGATGGACACTGAGGCTGCTTTCGTATCTTGGCTATTATAAATAATGCTGCAAAAAACATAGGGGTGCAGTTATCTTTTTTTTTTTTAAGATTTTATTTATTTGAGAGAGAGAGAGAGAGAGATTGAGAATGAAAGGAGAGAGTCAGCGGGAGAAGCAGACTCCCTGCTGAGCAGGGAGCCTCATTTGGGACTCGATCCTAGGACTCCAGGATCATGACCTGAGCTGAAGGCAGTTGCTCAACCAACTGAGCCACCCAGGCACCTGCAGTTATCTTTTTGAATTAGTTTTTACACTTTCTCTGGTTAAATACTAAGAAGTGGAATCATTAGATTGTATGGTATTTCTATTTTTAGTGTTGACGAATCTTCCTACTCTTTTCCATAGTGGCTACACCCATTTATATTCTCACCAGCGGTGCATAAGAGTTGCCTTTTCTCCACATCCTTGCCAGCACTTGTTATTTCTTCTTTTTGATACGAGTCATTCTGACAGGTGTGAGGGGGGCGCTCATTATGGTTTTGATTTGCATTTCCCTGATGGTCAGTGATGTCAAGTGTCTTATGTCTGTTGTCCATTTGTATATTGTTGGAAAAATGTCTATTCAAGTCCTCTGCCCATTTAAAAAAATCAGATGATGATGATGATTAGTGTTGAGTTGTATGAGTTCTTTTAAAAATTTTTTTATCATTAACATCCAATGTTGTATTAATTTCAGGTGTAAAATGTAGTGATTCAACGCTTTCTTACCCCACCTAGTGCCCATCATGACAAGTGTACCCCTTAATCCTCATCCCCTGTTTCACCCATCCCTCTAGTAACCATCAGTTTGTTCTTAACAGTTAGGAGTCTCTTAGGGCCCCTGGGTGGCTCAGTGGGTTAAGCCTCTGCCTTTGGCTCAGGTCATGATCTCAAGGTCCTGAGATTGAGCCCTGCATTGGGCTTCTTGCTGAGCAAGGAGTCTGCCTTTCCCTCTGCCCCCACACTCCTGAGCTCATGCAGGCTCTCTCTCTCAAAAACTAAATAAAATCTTTTTTTTTTTTTATCTGTTTCTTTGCTTCTCTCTCTCTCTCTTTTTTCTTTTGCTCATTTGTTTTGTTTTTTAAATTCCACATATGAGTGAAATCATATGATATTTGCTATTTTTCCTGACTTATCTCACTTAGCATTATACTCTCTAGCTCCAACCATGTCATTGCCAATGGTGAGGTTTCATTCATTCATACATACATACATGTACCACTTCTTCACTCTTTTTTCTGTGGATCAGAACTTGGGCTGCTTCCATATTTGGCTGTTGTAAACAATGTTTCTATAGAGGGGTGCATGTATCCCTTTGAATTGGTGTTTTTGTATTGTTGGGGTAAATACCCAGTAGCATGATTACTGGATCATAGGGCAGTTCTACTTTTAACTTTTTGAGGAAACTCCATACTGTTTTCCACAGTGGCTGCACCAGCTTGCATTCCCACCAATAGTGCAAGCGGGTTCCTCTGTTGGCCATCTGGATATCTTCTTTGGAGAAATGTCTGTTCATGCCTTCTGCCTATTTTTAAATTGGATTATTTGTTTTTTGGGTGTTGATTTGTAGAAGTTCTTTATATGTTTTGGATACTAACCCTGAGTTGTATAGATTCTTTATAAATTCTGGGCTTTAACTCCTTATATGTCACAGCATTTGCAAACATCTTCTACTATTTACCTTTTCATTTTTTAAAAAAGATTTTATTTATTTATTTGACAGACCAAGTAGGCAGAGGCAGGTAGAAAGAGAGGAAGGGAAGCAGGCTCCCCGCTGAGCAGAGAACCTGATGCGGGGCTCAGTTCCAGGACCCTGAGATCATCACCCGAGCCAAAGGCAGAGGCCCAATCCACTGAGCCACCCAGGCACCCCTGCCTTTTCATTTTATTGATGATTTCTTTCACTGTGCAAAAGCTTTTTAGTTTGCTATATTTCTAATTATTTATTTTTGTTTTGTTGCCCCTGCCTGAGGAGAAATTTCTAAAATATTTTTTTTTCAACATCATTAACCATCAGGGAAATTCAAATCAAAACCACATTGAGATACCACCTTATACCAGTTAGAATGGCCAAAATTAATGAGGCAGGAAACAACAAATGTTGGAGAAGTTGTAGAGAAAGGGGAACCCTCTTAAAGTAATATTGTTAAGACTGATGTCTAATGGGTGTTTGGCCAGCTCAGTTGGTAGCATGTGATTCTTGATCTTGGAGTTGTGAGTTCAAGCCCCATGTTGGGGGTAGAGATTACTTAAAAATAAAATCTCAAAAGAAAAAGACTAATGTCTAATAATTTACTTTGTGTTTTCTTTTAGAGGTTTTATTGTTTTAAGCCTTATATTTAGGTCTTTAATGCATTTTTAGAGTTTACTTTGAATATGCTATAAGAAAGTTGTCTAGTTTCCTTCTTTCTCATGTAACTGTCCAGTTTTCCCATCCCTATTTATTGAAGAGACCATCTTTTTCCCATTGTACATTCTCTCCTCCTTTGTCTGCCCATATAAGTGTGGGTTTCTTTCTAGGTTCTCTGTTCCATTGATCTATATGTCTGTTTTTATGTCAGTACCATACTGATTATTATAGCTTTGTTGTATGGTTTGAAATCTGGGAGTATGATACTTCCAGCTTTGTTTCTCTTTCTCAAGATGCCATGACTATTTGGGATCTTTTGAGGTTACATACAAATTTTAGGACTATTTATTCTTGTTCTTAAAAAAATACTATTAGTATTTTGATAGGGATTGCATTGATTCAGCAGATTGCTTTTGGTAGTATGAATATTTTAACAACATTCTTCCAATCCATGAGCATGGTATATCTTTCCATTTATTCATGTTATCTTTATCATTTTAAAGATCTTATTTATTTATTTGAGAGAGAGAGAGAGAGAGTATGAGCGTGGGTGAAGGGCTGAGGGTGAGGGACAAACAGATTCCCCACTGAACAGGGACTTGATCCCAGGACCCTGAGATCATGACCCAAGCTAAAGGCAGTTGCTCAACTGACTGAGCCACTCAGGCACACCTATTTGTGTTAGGTTTAATTTCTTTCATCATTATCTTAGCGTTTATAGAGTACTGGTCTTTTACCTACTTGGCTAAATTGATTCCTAGATATTTTATTATTTTTTGATGCAATTGTAAGTAGGATTATTTTATTTCTTTTTTAAAAAGATGTGTTTATTTAGGGGCACCTGGGTGGCTCGGTTGGTTAAGTATCTGCCTTCACATCAGGTCATGATTCCAGAGTCCTGGGATCCAGCCCTGTGTTGGTCTCCCTGCTCAGTGGGAAGTCTGCTTCTCCCTCTACCCCTCACCCAACTTGTGCTTTCTCTCCCTCACTCTCTTTCAAATAAATAAATAAAATCTTCAATAATTTGAAAAAAGATCTTTTTATTTATCTGAGAGAGAGAAAGAGTGAGTGAGAGAGAGAGCACAAGCAAGGGGAGGGAGAGAGAGAAGCAGACTCCCCACTGAGCAGGGAGCCCAATGAGGAGTTCGATCCCAGGGTCCTGGGATCATAACCTGAGTCAAAGACAGATGCCTAACTGAGCCACCCAGGTGCCCCAGTGGATTGTTTTCTTAATTTCTTTTTCTGCTACTTCATTATTAGTATATAGAAATACAACAGATTCCTGTGTATTAATTTTGTATCCTGCAGTTTTACTGAATTCATTTATTAGTTCTAATAGTTTTTTTGATGGAATGTTTAATGTTTTCCATATATAGTATCATGTCATCTGCAAAGAGTAACAGTTTAACTTTTTCTTTACCAATGGACTCCTTTTGCTTCTTTTTGTTGTCTGATTGCTGTGAGTAGGATTCCAATATTATGTTGATTAAAAGTGCTGAGAATTGATATCCTTGCTTTGTTCCTGATTTTAGAGGGAAAACCTCCAGATTTTCACTTTTGAGTGTGATGTTTGTCATTTATGGCCTTTATTATGTTGAGATATGTGCCTTCCATACCCACTTTGTTGAGAGTTTGTATTGTAAATAGATGTCAAGTTTTGTCAAGTGCTTTCTTCTGCATTAATTGAGATAATCATATTTTTTATTCTTCATGTTATTTAGTGTATCATGTTGTTTGGTTAGCAGATATTGAACCATTCTTGCATCTGTGGAATAAATCTTATCTGATCATGATATACAATCCTTTAAATATATTTTTGAATTTGGTTTGCTAATATTTTATTGAGGACTTTGCCATCTACACTCGCCAAGGATATTGGCCTATAATTCTCTTTTTATCTGCTGTCTTTGGTTTTGGTATCTGGAAATTCTAGCCTCATAAAGTGAATTTGGAAGAATTCTATTACAGTGTTTTTAGAATAGTTTGTGGATAGGTATTCTTCTTTAAATGTTTGTAGAATCCACCTGTGAAGCCGTCTGGTCCTGGACTTTTGTTTGTTAGGAGTTTTCTTATTACCATTTCAATTTCATTACTAGTAATTGATGCATTTGGATTTTCCATTTCTCTCTGATTCTGTCTTGGAAGATCATATAATTCTAGGAATTTATCCATTTCTTCTAAGTTGTCCAATTTGTTGGTGTGTAATTGTTCATAGTGGACTCTTTTAATTCTTTGTATTTCTGTGGGGTTGGTTGTAAGTTCTTCTCTTTCTTTTCTGATTTTACTTATTTGGGCCTTCTCTCTCTTTTTTTCTTTGAAGAATCTGACTAACAGGTTATCAATTTTGTTCATCTTTTCAAAGAAGGAACTCTTAGTTCATATGTCCTTTCTTTTACTAACTTTAGGCTTTTTTCCTTCTTTTTCTAGTTCCTTTAGGTGTACAGTTAGATGGTGTGTTTGAGATTTTTCTTGCTTGATGAGGTTGGCTTGTGCCATAAACTTCCCCCCTGAGAACTGTTTTTGTTGTGCGTCAACGATTTGGAACTGTTGTGTTTCCATCCTTACTTCTCTCCAGGTATTTATTATTTCCTCTTTGATTTCTTCTTTGACCTGTTGGTTGTTTATAGCATGTTGATTAGCCTTCACCTGTTTGTGTTTTTTCCAAATTTTTTTTTGTAATTGATTTCTGGTTTCTTACTGCTGTGGTCAGAATAAATATTTGCTGTGATTTCAAACTTTTCAAATTTATTAAGACTGGTCTTTTGGCTTAACATGTGATCTGTCATGAAAAGTTCTATGTGCAATTGAAAAGAATGTTTATTCCTTTGTTTTGGGATGGAGTGTCTGTATATATCTATTATGTCCATCTGGTCTAATATGTCATTGAAAGCCACTGTTTGCTTATTGATTTTCTGTCTGGATGATCTATCCACTGATATAAGCAGGGTGTTAAAGTCTCCTACTATTATTATATTATTATTAATTTCTCTTTTTATGTCTCTTAACATTTGCTTTTTATATTTAGGTCCTCCTTTGTTGAGTGTATAGTTTTTTGTGGGGGGGGTATAGATATTTACAATTATTCTATCTTCTTATTGGGTTGATATCTTTAGTAGTATTAATGCCTTTTTTTGTCTCCTGTTACAGTCTTTGCTTTAAAGTCTATTTTGTCTGATAAAAGTATTGCTACCCCACCTTTCTTTTTCTTTCCATTTGTATGAATATATTTTTCCATCCTTTTTAGATCTGCAGTGAGTCTCTTGTAGGCAACATATAAATGGGTTTTGTTTTTATCTCTTCAGTCACTCTGTGTCTATTGATCAGAGTAGTTCATTTACATTTAAAGTAAGTATAGATAGACATGTCCTTAATGCCATTTTGTCCACTGTTTTCTTGTTTTTCTTCTCTTGATCTCTTCCCTTATGATTTGATAACTATCATTGGTATTATGTTTGGATTCCTTTCTCTCTATTTTTTTAATCTAAGTTTTTGGGTTTTGGTTACCATGAGGTTCATATATAACATCATATGTATGTGGCAGTATTTTAAGTTCATGGTCACTTCAGCTTAAATATGTTTTAAAGATTTTTATTTATTTATTTGACAGAGATGACACGTAGTCAGAGAGGCAGGCAGAGAGAGAGAGAGGGGTGGAAGCAGGCTCCCTGCTAAGCAGAGAGACCTATGTGGGGCTCAATCCCAGGATCCTAGGATCATGACCTGAGCTGAAGGCAGAGTCTTTAACTCACTGAGCCACAAAGGCACCCCCAGCTTAAATACATTTTAAAGCACTCTATTTTTACCCCCCAGCTCTACGGTTTAAGTATGTGATATCATACTTTATATCTTTTTATATTGTATGTCACTTAACTAATTATTGCAGATATTGTTGATTTTACTACTTTTGTCTCTTAACCTTCATACTGTCTTTTTAAGTAGTGAATCCATTACCTTTACCATATGTTTGCTTTTACCAGTGAGATTTTTCCTTTGATAATTTTTTTTAACCTTGAGGTATGACCTTTTCTCTTCCACCTGAAGAAGTCCCTTTAACATTTCTTGTAAGGTTGGTTTAGTGGATGAATGTCTTTAACATTTGTATTTAGAAAACGATTTCTCCTTCAGTTCTGAGTGATAACCTTGCCAGGTAAAGTATTCTTAGTTGTAGGTTGAATATATCGTGTCATTTTCTATTGGCTATAATGTTTCTGCTAAAGAATCAGCTGCTAATCTTATGGGTGTTCCCTGTGTTTAACTAGTTGCTTTTCTGTTGCTATTTTTTAAAAAAGAGTTTATTCATTTATTTGTTTGTCTATAGAGAAAGTGAGTGAGGGGAGAGGCAGAGCAAAAGAGAGAATCTCAGACTCCGTTCTGAGCACAGAGCCCAACACAGAGCTCAGTCTCATGACCTGAGCTGAGATGAAGAGTCAGATGCTTAACCAGCTGAGCCACCCAGGCACTCCCCTTTCTGTTGCTGTTTTTAAGATTCTCTCCTTATCTTGAATTTTTGATTTTTAAAATTTAAATTCAATTAGCCAACATATAGTATATCGTTAGTTTCAGATGTGATGTTCAATAATTCATCAGTTACTATAACACTCAGTGCTCAACTCTATGGTCAACTAATTCTTGACATTTAAATTACTGTGTCTTGGTGTGGACATCCTTTTGGGGGCTCTCTGTGATTCATGAACTTAACTATTTCCCTTTGCAGGTTAGGGAATTTTTCAGCTATTATGTCTTCAAACACATTGTCTTCCTTCCTCTCTCTTTCTTCTTTCGAGACCCCTGAGATATGAATGTTAGTATAAATTATGTTGTCCCAAAGGACACTTATTACCATCCTCATTTTATTTTATTTTATTTTTTTTAAAGGTTTTATTTATTTATTTGACAGAGAGAAATCACAAGTAGATAGAGAGGCAGGCAGAGAGAGAGAGAGGGAAGCAGGCTCTCTGCTGAGCAGAGAGCCCGATGTGGGACTCGATCCCAGGACTCTGAGATCATGACCTGAGCCGAAGGCAGCGGCTTAACCCACTGAGCCACCCAGGCGCCCCACCATCCTCATTTTAAAAAAATTCTTTTTTTTTTAAATGATTGTATTCATTTATTTAACAGAGATCACTAGTAGGCAGAGAGGCAGGCAGAGAAAGAGGGGGAAGCAGGCTCCCTGCCAAGCAGAGAGCCCGATGTGGGGCTCAATCCCAGGACCCTGAGATCATGACCTGAGCCAAAGGCAGAGGCTTTAACCCACTAAGCCACCCAGGTGCCCCTAAAAAAATTATTTTTGCTATTTTGCTTGAATGATCTTTCAGTACCCTTTGTTCTAGATCACTAATCTCTTCTTCTGCATCATCTAAGCTGCTCTTGATTCCCTCTACTGTATTTTTCATTTCAGTTATTGTATCCTTTAATGCTGATGGGTTCCTCTTTATATATTTTCTCTTTGACAGTTTTCACTCTGTTCATAATTCCCGAGTTTGGTGAGCATTTTTTTTTTTGTTTGTTCTTTCATTTGAAGCATATTTCTCTGTCTCCTCATTTTGCTTGTGTTCTGTGTTTGTTTCTATGTATTAAATACCCAGATATCTCTACTGGTCTTTAAGGAGTGGCCTTATGTGGAAGGCATCCTGTGGGATTCAGAATGCAGTACCTCTGGTTATGAGAACCAGGTTCTCCAGATGTATCCCTTTGAGGGCTGAGCTGTGATTGCTGCCAGCATGCTGGTGGGGCTTGCCACAGCCTGGGTGGCTTTGAGGACCACGTGTGATTTTACCATTGCACTGGTGGGTGGTGCTTGTCCTCCCTGAGGAGCCACTTTAGTGGTGCACCTGCCCTGACTATGGGTTTGGCAGGGCAATAGCTGCTTTGGTGGAACACAGTTCCTGGCTGTGACTGTTTCCTGGGTGTAGTGGATCAGTAGCTGCTGAGGTGGGGCTCTGGTCACTACTGAGGCCACTTTCTGGGTGTGTCAGGACATGATCTACTTTGCAGGGAAGTGACTACTTGGATGCAAGTGATGGGGAGGGTGTGTCTACAGGAGAACATTTGAGAGAGGTGAGTCCACAGAGGAGGGAGTGGTGCTAGTAATATAGATGGAGAGTGCTAGAACCGGCATCAGGGCCCTTGCCTCATTTAGCTCTGAGAACAGGGACAGCTGGACTCCCACACCCCAAATCGGAAGTGGGAAAATCCTTCCCTGGGGAGATGGACCAGCTCAAGAGGAAGAAGCTATAGAGACTTCCTTGTAGGGGATCCCAACCATCTTTTGTATGAAAAGATGCTCTGCCTCACCTGTAATCAGAAAAACGCAAACCAAAACAAAAATGTGGGGCACCTGGGTGGTTCAGTAGGTTGAGTGTCCAACTCTTGATTTCGGCTCAGGTCATGGTCTCAAGGTCGTGGTATGGAGTCCCTTGTTGGGCTCTGCACTGGGCAGGGAGCCTGCTTAGGATTCTTCTTCTTGGATCCTTCTTGGGATTCTCTCCCTCTTCCCTCCCCCCGCTCATGCTCAACAAACAAACAAATAAACAAATATATAAAGTCTTTTAAAAAATGAGATCTAGGGGCACCTGGGTGGCTCAGTGGGTTAAAGCCTCTGCCTTCAGCTTAGGTCATGATCCCAGGGTCCTGGGATCGAGACCCACATCAGGCTCTCTGCTCAGTGGGGAACCTGCTTCCCCCTCTCTCTGCCTGCCTCTCGGCCTGCTTGTGATCTCTGTCTGTCAAATAAATAAATAAAATCTTTAAAAAAAATGAGATCTAATGTCCTATAAGAGGGGAAAACATTAAGGTGTGCTAAAACCAAATGTTGGAAATATTTAGGGAAACCTGAACTGGTACACACACTACTTCGAAAACCGTTCGTTAATAGTAGAAGCCCATAACCTACATGAACTTTCAGTGTGGATACAGAAAGGCAAGAATACAAGGAGATGCCTTGTGGCAGTTTATAATAGCAAAACCACGGAAACAACCTCATGTACTCAAGGAATGGGAATAAATAAATGTACAATTTATACCATGGGATAGCATGAGAGTTAAAATGAATGAATCATGTAGGGGAGGAAAATTTTCCCCCTTCTTTTTAGGTTCTTTGGCTGGTCTCATAATTAATTTTACATAAGGCAGGTTGACAGGATAAAAACCAATTTCATTTTGTATGAATGGAAGCTTCATAAAAATATGAGTCAAAGAAATGACCAAAGCAGGAAGCTTTTATACCTTGTGGACAAAGAAACAATACGTTCATCTAGAATTGACTGAACAGATGGGTTTGTGTTGGGGCAGTAGGTTGGTGAACTAAGAATGTTTGTATAGCCATTCTCAGCCCTTGTTTTTTAGTATCTGGTAATGAGTGCCTTCTACCTTCCTGGTGCAGGAAGGGTGCCTTCCTTCCTCCTCTCCTCCCTACCTCTCCATTCCCCTCCCCTCTGCTTTCTCTCTCTCTCTTTCTTTCAGATTTTAAACATTTATTTATCAGAGAGAGAGCACATATGCACAAGTCGGGGGAGACTCAGGGAGAGGGAGGGGGAGAAGCAGACTTCCCTCTGAGCAGGGAGCCTGATGTGGGGCTCAATCCCAAGACCCTGGGATCATGACCTGAGCCCAAGGCAGAGGCTTTAACCCACTGAGCCACCCAGGCATCACGGAAGGGGATCTTTCACGTGGGATATTTATCTCCTATTTTCAGGGAGACAAGGGAGGGTCAGAGTGTCCTCCTTGCTCGGGTTGTTTCTCGAGTACCTTTAGTTCCAAATAATCAATATGCCAAAGTGGCATATTTTGGAGTGGCATATTCTGCTCCCCTTCCATTCTATATATCCCTTTGAAACTTAAAAAAAAAAATGTTGAATGAAAAAAATGAATGACCAAAGTATAATTTTCAACCAGGTTCTTCACTGGAAGCAACAGAGAGTGCTTCTGACTTAAGCAGGAAAGGGTTTTGTTGAGGAGCTGATAGAGTCTCCAGGAAAGCTGGAGAAGCAGGGTCCAGAACTGAAGCCCCTGGTGGCAGCTGATCCTTGGGCTCCCTTGTGGGCAATGCCCCCACTGTCAGGGCCAGGGGTGGCTCGCAGCTCCCGTGGTCCGGTGCTTGCCCTGAGCTGCAAGCCTGAAGGCCAGCTGGGAGGGTGGAAAGCTGTTCTTTTTAGCTTTTATGGTGGAGGGGACTCTTCCTCCTCCTTGGAAGGGATTTCCAACCCTGAGCAGCCAAAGGAATGACGAATGGCCCCATTGCTGTCTTTCACATACAACTTACAAACACCCACAGCCGTAGCCCAGGCTGCTTGGAGATAAAGACTCAGTGAAAGGAGGAAATCTTCGGTGAGGTTGGTGTGCATTAACTCTGGGGTAATAGAGGCCTCTGAGGAGGAAGGTAGGGGAGAAGATGGGGTCCTTCAATTGGATCTAAAACAGTTTCTTTCTTTCTTTTTTTTTTTTTCTAAGATTTTATTTATTTATTTGAGAGAGAGAGAGCCTGAGCTCAAGCAGGGGTAGGGGCAAAGGAAGAAACAGAAGAGGGAGCCTGATGTGGGGCTTGCTCCTAGGACCCCAAGATCACGACCTGAGCCCAAGGCAGACACTTAACCAATTGAGCCACCCAGGTGTCCCAGAACATTTTATTTCTTAAAAATAAAATCTCTGGGGGCGCCTGGGTGGCTCAGTGGGTTAAGCCTCTGCCTTCGGCTCAGGTCATGATCTCAGGGTCCTGGGATCGAGTCCCACATCCGGCTCTCTGCTCGGCGGGGAGCCCGCTTCCTCCTCTCTCTCTGCCTGCCTCTCTGCCTACTTGTGATCTCTCTCTGTCAAATAAATAAATAAAATCTTAAAAAAAAAATAAAATCTCTGAAGCAAAAGATGTTAAAATCTATTTATGCTTGGTGGTGGGTTACAGGGGCATTGTTATTTTCCTCATTTATCTGTATTTTACAAATATTTCCTGATTAAAGTGACTGCAATAGGGGTGCCTGGGTGGCTCAGTCTTTAAGCCTCTGCCTTCTGCTCAGGTCATGATCTCAGGGTCCTGGGATCAAGCCCCACATCAGGCTCCCTGCTTGGCGGGAGGCCTGCTTCTCCGTCTCCCACTCCCCCTGCTTGTGTTCCCTCTCTAGGTGTCTCTTTCTTTCTGTGTGTCAATTAAATAAATAAAATCTTAAAGAAATAAAGTGACTGCAATAAATCTAAAGTATGGGTCAGCCACTCTGACCCACAGCAGGAGAGGACAGTTTTGCTCATTAGCACCCACCTACCTTCCATGTTTCCCTTGCTAGGGTGCAGCCTCCCCATCCCCCCACTACCCCCTCCATCAACTGAGAGCTGGCAGGGCTGCTTGGTGGAAATTGTGAGTCTTAGTAAGGCTTGGCCTGGTGTTCTTCACAGGAAAGGAGTGATTCATGTCATGATGGAAATCCTCAGCCCTGGAAGCTGCATCCCAAGGAGTTATCTGGTTTGGGAGATCTGAGACAAAAACTTGAAGGGAGAGCAAAACTCTTAGAAAAGTTGGAAAGGTTTTCCTAAAAAAAAAAAAAAAAAAAAAAAAAGTTCAGACACTGATTCATTGATTCTACTCTGGCCAGTGGAAGTGAGTTAATGTGTCTTTTTCTGTGTATTTTTTCTGTATAGATAATTTTTTAAATATAATTTTATTTCTTTTTTTTTAAAGCTGATTTTTTTTTTTAGATTTTATTTATTTATTTGACAGACAGAGATCACAAGTAGGCAGAGAGGCAGGCAGAGAGAGAGAGGGGAAGCAGGCTCCCTGCTGAGCAGAGAGCCTGATGTGGGGCTCGATCCCAGGACCCTGAGATCATGACCTGAGCCGAAGGCAGAGGCTTTAACCCACTAGAGCCACATAGGCGCCCCTAAATATAATTTTCTATATTTTTTCTATCATTTTTCTATATGTAGTTTTCATAATTGAGACATAATGGATATATAACATCATACAAGTTTCAGGTGTCCTGTCCCTTTGGGTGGATTCAATACATTGATATATGGCAATATGATTACAACCAGAGTACTAGCTAACACCTCTATCACATCACATAATTATCCTGTATGTGCGTGTGTGTGTGTGTGTGTGTGGTGAGGATATTTATGATCTAGTCTCTTCACATCTTTGAAGTATATCATATATAATCAGTAAGCCGTGCATTCGATCTCCAGAACTGATTCATCTTCTCGTTGCAAATGTGTACTTTTTAACAACATCCCTCCGACTCTACCCACGCCCCCAGCCCCTGGTAACCACCATTCTACTCTCTGTTTCTATTAATTTGACTTCTTAAAATTCCGCGTGCTTGAGATCACACAATATTTGTCTTTCTCTGTCTGACTTAGCTCACTTAGCTTAAAGCCCTCAAGTTCCATCCACGTTGTTGCAAACGACAGGGTCTTCTTTGTCATAGCTGAATAATATTCTCTACCCCATCTCCTTATCCGTTTATTCACTGATAGACCCTTAGGTTGTTAACATGTCTTGGCTATTGTGAATAATGGTGCATCCAAAATAAGTTTTAATAACAGGACATCAATTTCTCCCTGTCCCTCCCCACCCAAGTAAATGGTTAGCAAACATGTAAAGACTATGGGTTTGAAAAGATACCAAATTGTTAGCCTGTCAGCGTTCTCACCTGTCCTAGTTTGGTCTTTCGCATAGTTTCTAGACTATAATGTGAGCTTAAGAAATGTGAGGTATTATTACTCAACAGCAAAAAAGCAAATAACCTGAATAAAAAAAGGGACAAAGGACTTGGATAGATATTTCTGCAGAGATGATACACACAAGGCCAGCAAGCACATGGAAAAATGCTCAGCATCCCTCCTCATCTGGGAAATGCCATCTCAAAACCACAATGAGACATCACCTCACACACATTAGGGTGGCTCCTAATCAAAACCACAGAAAAAGAGCAAATCTTGGCGAGGAGGTGGAGAAGTTGGAACCCTTTCTGTTGGTGAGATCGCGGACTGGTGCAGCCTTGATGGAAAACAGGATGATGATGCCTCAAAACATTAAAAGTAGAATTACCATATGATCCAGCTGCTGGGTCTCTATTCAAAAGAACTGAAAGAGCATCACAAAGAGAGAGTTGCACACCCCTGTCCCTAGCGGCATCATGCACAATCGCCAAGAGGTGGAAGCAACAAAAGCATCCATTGGTGGATGAACAGACAAAACGTGGTCAAGACACACAATGGAGTATCATTCAGCCTTCAAAAGGAAGGAAATTCTGACGCTTGCTGCAACATGGAAGAAGCTGGAGAACATTGGGCTAAGTGAAATAAGCTAGACATGAAGAGATAAATGCTGCGTGATTCTGCGTGTATGGGGTATGTAGAGTAGTCAGATTTGTAGAAGCAGAAAGTGGATGGGAGGTTGCCAGGGCGTGGGGGAGAGGAACGGAGAGCTGTTGGCTGATGGGTATAGAGTTTGCGTGTGATGTGAAAAAGTTCTTGGTGCACCCGGATGGCTCAGTTGGTTAAGTGCCTGGCTCTTGATTTTGGCTCAAGTTGTGAACTCTGGGTCGTGAGATCGAACCCTGTGTGGGGCTCTGCATTGGGTGTGGAGCCTGATTCCCACCCCCCTCTCTCCCTCTCTCCCTCCCTGCAGTTTGCCTGCATACCTGCGCACGTGCTCTCAATCTCTCTCTAAAAAAAAAAGAAGGAAAATAGACCCAAGGGCATAGCTATTCCTTGCTCCTCAGACTTCTGCTTGGAGCACCTTTTAAGAGAAAGCCCTATGTCAAGATTAAGATTCTGCCAACAAGACAGGGCCTAGGGCAAGAGGGCTGGTGTGGCTCAGGGGGGCACTGGGAGTATTCCTCATCAGTGAGGGCACAGTTTGCAGCCCCGAGGCCAGGAGAGGAGCTTGGAAAGGGAATGGTGGTCAGCTTAGGGGAGCACAGCAGAAGGGCACATGCCTTTAGTGGGTCTGGCTGTCAGCTGTGGGGCGGGCCCTGGCTGTACTTGGCCTCTGCCGGGGCTCTGCATGAACAGGAGAGCTGGAGAGGCAGGATTAAGCTTCCCGCTCTTTCCCTCAGGTTTTGAAGGCACCAGTAGGGGATGCAGATGCTCTGCGGTGGTCCAGTCATCTGCATGCCTCATTTCCTCCTTGCGAGCTGCTCAAGCACAAGGGACCCTCTTTGCCCCTCATGGAATAGTACCCAGAAGGGCCATAAATGTTTGGGGACTGGTTGCTGGGCTGACAGGGGAGCCAGCGTGAGGGGGGTGGTCCTAGAACTATTTCTAAGGAAAACGCTGTTTTTTTCTTTCTTTTAAATACATCCATGTTGTTGTACAGCACCACCATCTATCTCATGCCTTTTTTTTTTTTTTTTTTTTTTTTTTTAGATCTTAAAAATTTTTTATTTATTTGACAGCACAGGCAGGGGGAGCATCAAGCAGAGGGAAAAGCAGACTCCCTGTGGAGCAGGGAACCTGATGACACCGGGCTCAATCCCAGGACCAGGATTGGGATGTGAGCCAAAGGCAGATGCTTCACCCACTGAGCCACCCAGGAGCTCCCCGTAAGTCATTTTATCTTGTAAATTGGAAACTCTAACACCCATTAACCAACAACTCCCCATCTCCCCTCGTCCCAGCCCTTGGCAACTACCGTTAACAATTTGTCTTTATGATTTTGATGACTCTAGATGTCTGCTGTAAGTAGAGTCATACAGTGTTTGTCTTTCTGTGACTGACTTATTTCCCTTCACATAATGTCCTCAAGTTTTATCCGCGCAGTAGCATAAGTCAGGATTTCCTTCCTTTGTTCAAGTTGAATCATATCCCATTGTAAGTATAGACCACATTTTGCTTTTCCATCCATTTACCAGTGGGTGCTTGGGTTGCTTCCATGTGTTTGCTCTTTTGAATAATGCTGCTCTGAACATGGGTGTATGAACATCTCTTCAAGATCCTGCTCTCAGTTCTTTTGAGGATATACCCAGAAGTGGGTTCGCCAGATCATAGGGTAGCTCCAGTTTTGCTGTTTTGAGGAATAATCATTCTGTTTTCCACAGTGGCCGCCCTGTTTTACATTCCCACCAACGATGTTTTCTATTCCCACCAGCAGTGGGAACATCCCCGCCAACCCTTGTGTTCCCTTGTTGTTTTCTTAAATTGCGGCCATCCTAATGGGTGTGAGGTGGTATCTGGTTGTTGTGATTCCTGTTTCCCTGGTGATCAGTGACGGTGAGCGTCTTTTCGTGCATCTCATGGCCATCTGTGTGTTATCTCTGAGGACAGGTCTGTTCAGATCCTTTGCCGGTTTGAGTCAGTTGTTTTTTTGTTGTCGTTGTTGTCGTGTTTTGGGAGTTCTCTACATAGTCTGGGTATTAATCCCTTACGGAGTTAGGATTTGCAAATATGTTCTCCTGTTCTGTGAGCCTTTCCACTCTATGAATAGTGTGGTTTTTTCCTTGATTTTTCTGCTCCCCAACCCCCTGCATTGAGATCTAATTAACACACAGCACCATGTACAGCTAATGACTTTCCCACATTGTGAAGTGATTGCCACAGTAAGTTTAGCTAACACCCATTATCTCATACAGAAAAAAAAAAAAAAATTCTCTTCCTTTTGATGAGAACTGTGAGGAAATACTCTTTTAACAACTTCTGAATAGACCGTACAGCCGTGGTACCTGCAGTCATCGCGTGGCACATTCCGTCCTGAGGACTGATTGATAGTTCTTTTTAAAAAAATTTGTTTATTTATTTATTTATTTGACAGACAGTGATCACAAGTAGTCAGAGAGGCAGGCAGGGAGAGAGAGGAGGAAGCAGGCTCTCTGCAGAGCAGGGAGCCTGATGTGGGGCTCCATCCCAGGACCCTGGGATCATGACCTCAGCTGAAGGCAGAGGTCTTAACTCACTGAGCCACGCAGGCGCCCCTTGATTGATCTTTCAATTGGAAATTCATACCTTGTGACCATTTTCATCCAGTTCCCCCGTCTCAGCTTCTGCTAACAACGAATCTGATCTCTTTTTCTAGTATTTGGTTTTTTGGTTTGTTTTTAAGATTCCACGTTAAGAGAGATTAGACAGTGTTTGTCTTTCTCTGACTTATTTCACTTTGCATAATCCTCTCAAGGTTCATCCACGTTGTCAGAATGGTAGGAGTTCCTTTTTCTAATGTCTGAATAATATTCCACTGTGTATATATATATACCATGATTTTTTTTGATGGATACTTAAG
This sequence comes from Mustela putorius furo, assembly GCF_011764305.1. Lineage (NCBI taxonomy): Eukaryota > Metazoa > Chordata > Mammalia > Carnivora > Mustelidae > Mustela > Mustela putorius. The sequence continues at coordinate 3,814,429 of NW_025421292.1, forward strand.
TTGTTTCCTTGTCTTGGCTAATGTAAATAATGCTGCAACGAACATGGGCGTACACATGTCTCTTTGATAGAGTGTTATTATTTCTATTTCTAGAGGTGATAGTGCTGGATCATATACTAGTTCTATTTTAAATGTTTTTGGGCAACCTCCTGTATTTTTTTCCATACTGGTTGCACCAATTTACAATTCCATCAAAACTATAAGAGAGTTCTCACTTCTCCAAATCTTTGCCAGTATTTGTTATCTCTTATCTTTTTAATGACAGCCATTCTAACAGGAGGGAGGTGATACCTCATTATGTTTTTGACTTAGATTTCCTTGATAGTTAGGAATATTGAGTACATTTTCTTGGTACTTGTTAGCTATTTGTATATCTTCCTTGAAAAACTGCCTATTCAGGTCCTTTGTTCATTTTTAATTGGATTATTTTTTGTTTGGGGGTTTTTGGTGTTTTTTTGTGTGTGGGTTTTTGTTGCTTTCCTATTGACTTGTGTGAGTTCCTTTAATGTTTTGGATATTAACCTTTTACTAGATAAATAATTTGCAAGTATTTTGTCTCATTCCACAGGTTACAGTTTCATTTTGTTGATAATTTCTTCTGCTGTGCAGAAGCTTTTTAGTTTGATGTAGTCCCACTTGTTGATTTTTCATTTGTTGCTTGTGCTTTAGGTGTCCTATCCAAAAAGTCATTGCCAACATCCATGTCAAGGGCCTTCTTTCTTTTTCTTATACATATACTTTTTTAAGAGTTTATTTATTTATTTGACAGAGATATCACAAGTAGGCAGAGCAGCAGGCAGAGAGAGGTGGGGAGGCAGGCTTCCTGCTGAGCAGAGAGCCCAATGCAGGGCTCCATCCCAGGACCCTTAGATCATGACCTGAGCCAAAGGCAGAGGCTTAACCCACTGAGCCACCCAGGTGGCCCGGACCTTCTTTCTTATGTTTTCTTACAAGAGATTTATGGTTTCTGATCTTACATTAAAGTCTTAATTCTTGTCGAGTTAATTTTTGTGAGTGCTGTGAGATAGGGGTCTAGGTTCACTCTTTTCCCTGGGAATATGTAATTTTATTGAAGAGACTGTGTTTTCTCCATTGAGTGTTCTTGGCTCCCTTGTCAAATATTAGTTGACTATATAATGCATGGATTTATTTCTGGACTCTTGATTCTGTCCCATTGGCATATGTGTGTATTTCATGCCAGTACCACGCTGTTTTGATTACTATAACTTTATAATATAATTCAAAATCCAGAAGTGTGATGTTCCAGCTTTGTTCTTCATGAGGATTTTTTGGCTACTGAAGGTCTTTTGTGGTTCCATATACATTTTAGGATTGTTATTTATACATTTATTAAAAAAGTGCTATTGGAATCTTGATAGAGATTGCATTCAATCTATAAATAACTTAGTATGGACATTTTAATAATATTAGTTTTCTTGAGAAACCATAATATTTTCATTCTAGTTCCTTAATAATTATAGTTACTTTTATTTTTTAATTGAAATGTAGTTGACATACAATATATTGGTTTCAGGTGTACAACATAATTATTTGACATTTATATACATTATGAAATGCTCAGCGCAATAAGTATGGATACCATCTGTCACCATGCAAAGTTATTACAGTATCACTGACTGTATTTGCTATGCTTTTAATTCCTGGGACTTACTTATTTCATAGCTAATTTCATAATTAATTTATCATAACTATTTCATAATTAATTTCTTTATCTATTTTGCCCATCCGTCCCACACCCTACCCCTCCAGCAACCATCAGCTCTCTGAATTTGAGTCTGTTTCTGTTTTTTCTTTTTGTTAGTTTTGGGTTTTTTTAATTCTACATATAAGTGAAATCATATGGTATTTGCCTTTCTTTGTCTGACTTATTTCATTTAGAATTATACTTTTTGGGTCCATCCAGGTTGTCACAAATGGCAAATTTCATTTTTTATAGTTGAGTAAGATTCCATTGTATATACACACACACACACACACACACATAGTATATATATATACATTGTGTATACACATATACACACATATATACATGGTATATATATACATACATATACACACATGTGTGTTTTTATACATATATACATTGTGTGTGTGTCTATAGAGATATATATACACACACACTTCTTTATTCATTCATCTCTCAGTGGACACTTAGGCTGCTTCCATATCTTAGGTATTGTAGATAATCCTGCAGTACACATAGGGGTGCATATGTCTCTTTGGATTGGTGTTTTTGTTTGAGTAAATACCCAGAAGCAGAAATACTGAATTATATGATAATTTTGTTTTTAATTTTTTGAGGAAACACCATACTGTTTTCCTTTTTAAAATTTTTTTAAATTTTTAAATTGCTTTTTAAAATATTTTATTTGACAGACAGAGATCACAAGTAGGCAGAGAGGTAGGTAGGGGCAGGGGGCTGCGCAGAGAGCCTGATGGGGGGCTTGATCCCAGGACCCTGCGATCATGATCTAAGCCGAAGGCAGAGGCTTTAACCCACTGAGCCACCCAGGTGCCCCCACCATACTGTTTTTTTAGTGGCTGCACCAATTTATATACCCACCAACAGTGAAAGAAGATTCCCTTTTCTCCACATTTTTGCCAGCACCTGTTATTTTTTTTATTGTTTTGATACTAGCCATTCTGACAGGTGTGAGCTGAGAGCTCATTGTGATTTTAATTTGCATTTCCCTGGACCGTCAGTGATGTTGAGTATCTTTTCATGTGTATATCTTCTTGGTAATTTGTATGCCATTTTGGGAATATGGCTATTAGTCCATTTTTAATTTAAAAAAATATTTTATTTATTTGAGAGAGAGCGATAGAGAGAGAACGAACAACAGCAGGGAGCCTGACCTAGGAGTTATGATCCCAGGACTCTGGGATCATAACTTGAGCCAAAGGCAGATGCTTAACCAACTGAGCCACTCAGGTGCCCCCATTTTTATATTGAATTGATTTTTTTGTTGAGTTGTAGGAGTTCTTTACATATTTTGGATATTAACACCTTATCAGATATGACATTTGCAAATTCTCTTCCTATTCAGTAGGTTGCTTTTGTTTTGTTGATGGTTTCCGCCCCTGTGCAAAAGCTTTTTAGTTTGATGTAAGCCCAATTATTTATTTTTGCTTTTGCTGTCTTTGCTGGAGAAGACAGATCCAAAAGAATATTGCTAAGACTGATGTCAAAGAGTTTACTGCTGGGGCACGTGGGTAGCTCTGTTGGTTAAACCTCCAACTCTTGGTTTCAGCTCAAATCACAATTGATCTGAGTGACTTGAGATCAAGCCCCCATTCTGGGGCCGTGCTCAGAGGGGTCTGCTTCTTTCCCTCTCCTTCTGTCCCCTCCATTGCTTGTTCTCTCTCAAATAAATTAATCTAAAAAAAAGTTTCCTGGGGACGCCTGGGTGGCTCAGTTGGTTGGACGACTGCCTTCGGCTCAGGTCATGATCCTGGAGTCCCGGGATCGAGTCCCGCATCGGACTCCCAGCTCCATGGGGAGTCTGCTTCTCTCTCTGACCTTCTCCTCGTTCATGCTCTCTCTCACTATCTCTCTCTCAAGTAAATAAATAAAATCTTAAAAAAAAAAAAGTTTACTGCCTATGTTTTCTGGTTTTTTTTTTTTTTTTTTAGTTTTATGGTTTCAGGTTTTATATTAATCCATTTCAAGCTTATTATTGTATATAATGTAAGAAAGTGGTATAATTTCATTCTTTTGCATGTAGCTATCAGGTTTTCCTGTCACCATTTACTGAAAAACTCTTTTCCCCATTGTATATGCATGCCTCCTTTGTCATAGATTAATTATCCATAGAAACGTGGGTTTCTCTCTTCTGTTCCATTGATATATGTGTCTTGTTTTTATGTCAGTACCATACAGTTTGGGTGACTATAACTACATTGTAGTATAGTTTGAAATCTGGGATGTGATACATGTAGCCTTATTTTTTCTCAAGATTGCTTTGACTATTTAGGGTCTCTTTTGGTTCCATACAAATTTTAGGATTGTTATTTTTACTTCTGTAAATAAATGCCTGTGGAATCTTGATGGGGATTGCATTGACTCTAGATGGCTTAGATAGTGTGGACATTTTAATGATGCTAATCCTTCCAATCTATGAACCCAGGATACCTTTCCATTTATTTGTATCTTCTTCAATTTCTTTTCTTAACATCGTACAGTTTTCAGTGTAGAGATCTTCTATCTCCTTGATTAAATTTATTCCTAAGTATTTAGTGGTTTTGATGCTATTGTAAAGGAGATTGCTTTCATTTTTCTTCATTTTTAATTTAAATTCAATTAACATATAGTGTATTATTAGTTTCAGAGGTAGAATTTAGTGATTCATCGGTTGCATGTAATACCCAGTGCTCATTCCATCAAGTGTCCTCCTTAATACCTGTCCCCCAATTACCCCATCCCCCACCAACTTCCCCTCCAGCAACCCTGTTTGTTCCCTGTAGTTGAGTCTCTTATGGTTTGTTTCTCTGTTTTCATCTTATTTTATTTTTCCTTCCCTTCCCCTATGTTCATCTGTTTTGTTTCTTAAATCCCACCTATGAGTGAAACCATATAGGATTTGTCTTTCTCAGACTGACTTATTTCAGTTAGCATAATACCTCTAGTTCCATCCATGTTGCAAATGGCAAGATTCTTATTCTTTTCATTGGCTGAGTAATATACCAGTATATATAATAATGTGTATTATACATTAATATAATTATATATATAAATATAAATATAAACATATATATATATCTCTTCTTTATCCATTAATCTTTCAGTGGATACCTGGATTCCTTTCTTATTAAGATAATTTGTTGTTAGTGTATAAAACTATTGATTTTTTTATGTTAATCTTGTGTCCTGCAACTTTACGGAATTTGTTCATTAGATCTAACAGTTTTTGGTGGAGTCTCAGTGGTTTTTTACACATAAAATCATGCCATCTGCAAACAGAGGCAATTTTCCTTTTTTTAAAAAAAATTTTATTTATTTGAGAGAGAGCATATGAGCCTGAGGGAGGGGCAGAGGGAGAAGGACAAGCAAACTCCATGCTGCACAAGGAGCCTGTCATGGGGCTTGACCCCAGGACCCCGGGATCTCGACCTGAGCTGAAGGCAGATGCTTAATGGACTGAGCTGCTCAGGCGCTCCCTTTTTTTCTTTTTCTTGAGTGATTGCCTTAGCCGGAACTTCCAATACTGTGTTGGATAAGAGTGGTGAGAGTGGGAATTCTGTCTTGTACTTGATCGTAAAGAAAAAGCAATCAATGTTTCACTATTGAGTATGATTAGCTATGGGTTTGTCATATATGGCTTTTTATTATGTTGAAGTACTTTACTCCTATACCTAAGTTATAGAGTTTATCATGAATGGATGCTGAATTTTTTCAAATGCTTTTTCTGTTTATCATTTTATTAATGTGGTATATGATATTGATTTGTGTATGTTGAACCACTCTTGAATTCCCAGAATAAATTCCACTTGATTATAGTGAATGATATTTTAATGTGCTGCTTAATTTGATTTGCTAATATTGTTTTGAATATTTTTAGGTCTATGTTCATTCATCAGGCATATTGCCTATAGTTTTCTTTTCTTGTAGTAGACAATAATGCTGGCTTTGTAAAATGAATTTGGGACTGTTCTTTCCTCTTTTTTTCTTTTTTAAGACTTTGAAGGATTGGTGATAATTTTTCTTAAATTTTTGGTAGAATTCATCAGTGAAGTCATGTGGCCCTGGTCTTTTCTTTAATTGGGAAATTTTTAATTACTGAGCAATTTCCTTACTAGTAATTGATTGGTTCAGGTTTTCTATTTCTTCTTGATTCGGTTTTAGCAGATTGTATACTTCTAAGAAATACTCATTTCTTCTAGGTTGTCCAATTTGTTGGCCTAAAATTTGTCATAATAATTTCCTATGATCCCTTGTATTTCTGTAGAATTGGTAGTAATATCCTCATGTTTCCTTCTGATATTTGTAGTTTGAATCTTCTCTCCTTTTTAAAGACTTAGCTACCTGAATGTTTGTCAACTCTATTATATTTAAAAATAAGTTAAGTTTTGGGGCGCCTGGGTGGCTCAGTGGGTTAATCCTCTGCCTTTGGCTCGGGTCCTGATCTCAGGGTCCTGGGATCAAGCCCCACATTGGGCTCTCTGCTCAGCAGGGAGCCTGCTTCCTCCTCTCTGCCTCCTCTCTGCCTGTGTCTCTGCCTACTTGTGATCTCTGTCTGTCAAATAAATAAATAAATAAAACCTTAAAAAAAACCTCTCAACCCCATTTATAAAAAAAAAACAACAAGTTTTGGTTTCATTGATTTGTATTTTTTCTATTGTCTATTTCATTTAACCCTGCTATCATCTTTATTTTCCTCCTCTGCTAGCTTTGGCTTTAGTTTGCTCCTTTGCTCTTGCTCCTTAAAGTTGGGTTTTGGATTCAGGATCTTTGTTTTTTGAGTACCACATTTGTTGTAAAAGTGTGTTTTTTTCCCCCCATTTTTGTGAATTCCCCAGTTTTCCTTTTTATTGACTTTTTAAAGAGATTTTTTATTTGTTTGAAAGGGGACTTGCGAGTAGATGCATGAGTGGCAGGTGGGGAGGTGGGAAGGGGAGAGGCAGAGGGAGAAGCAGGCCCCCCGGCGAACAGGGAGACCAATGTGGGGCCGGATCCCAGGACCCCAGTACCATGACCTGAGCCGAAGGGAGACATGTAACTGACGGAGCTACCCAGGGGCCCCTTGTTATTGATTTCTAAATTTACCCCATTTTGATCAGAAAAGGTATTTTTTATGACATTTATCTTTTAAAATCTATTGAGACTTAATTTGTGGCCAAACATGTAGTCTATCCTGGAGAATGTTCCATGTACACTTGAGAGGAATTCATATCCTTTTGTTCAGTGGATTCTGTATGTATGTGTTAGCTCTAGATGGTTTATTGTGTTAAGTCCTTTATTTCCTTATTTTTTGTCTGGTTGTTCTATCCATTCTTGTGAGTGGGGTATTGAACTCTTTAACTGTTATTATAGAAGAGTATTTCTCTCCAATTGTTTTTACTTCACATATTTTGATGGTCTCTCATTAGGCACAAAACTTCTATAGTTGTTATACCTTTTAAAAAAAAAGATTTAATTATTTATTTTAGAGAGAGTGAGAGTGGGGGGAGGGGCAAAAGGAGAGGGATAATCCTCAAGCAGGATCCCTGTTGAGCATGGAACCCGATGTGGGGCTAGATCCCACAACCCTGAAATCATGACCTGAGCCGAAATCAAGAGTCGGATGCTTAAGCCACTGAGTTGTTCAGGTGTCCTTAGTTGTTATATCTTAATGCATTGAAACTTTTATATAATGTCCTTCTGTCTCTTAAAATCTTTTTGAAGTCCTTTTGTCTAGTGTTAGTATAATCCTTTTGTTGTCTTTTGGTTTTTATTTGCATGGAATATAGTTTTCCATCCTTTCATTTTCAACCTATTTTTGTTTTTGAATTTCAAGTTAGTTCCTTGTTGGCAGCATATAGTTGCATCATGTGTTTTCATCCATTCTGCCAGTCCCTATCTTTTGCTGGAATTTAATTCATTTCCATTTAAAGTGATTCCTAATAAGGATGGACTTACTCATCATTGTGCTATTTGTTTTCTATATGCCTTATAGCTTTCCTTTTATTTCTTGCATCCCTGTTTTCTTTTATGCTTTTTCTTATTGAAGAGATTTATTTATTTTAGAGAGAGAAAGAGAGAAAGAACAGAGGATGAGTAAGGGGGAGGAGGAAAGAATCTCAAGCAGACCCTGTGCTGAGCATGGAGCCCCATGGGGGGCTTGATCTGGGATCCTGAGTTCATAACCTGAGCTGCAACGAGTCAGACACCCAACCAACTAAGCCGCCCTGACACCTCCATTTTTTTTCTTTTTATGGTGAATTGTTTGAATTTCTGACTTCCTCTTTTGTATATTCTATAGCTATCTTCCTTTTGGTTACTGTGGTGATTATATTAACAAAGTTATTATATTCTAACTTGAATGTATAGCAGCTTAACTTCAGTAACATATAAAAATTACTCCATTAGAGCTCTGTCCCCAACATTAATTAAATTAAAATTACAGTTTTATACATTGTGTGCCCAAATACATAAAATACTCATTTAAGTGTATTAGTCTCCTAAATTATGTGGAAAACAAGATTTGGAGTTACATACCAAAGTTACAGTAATACAACCTTTTACATTACTAATTGTTTTCCTTCTTTAAACGTATTATTCTCTTAAATCATGTAGAAAACAAAAAGTGCTGTCACTAACCCTTGTTAAAATAATAATAGCTTTTAAGTATATTTACCTTTGTTTATTTTTTTAAAAGATTTTATTTATTTATTTGACAAAGAGAGATCACAAGTAGGCAGAGAGAGAGAGAGGAAGAGAAGCAGGCTTCCCACTAAGCAGAGCGCCCGATGCGGGGCTTGATTTCGGGACCCTGGGATCATGACCTGAGCTGAAGGCAGTGGCTTAACCCACAGAGCCACCCAGGCACCCAGTATATTTACCTTTAATGAGACCTATATTTCTCATGGCTTCAGGATATTATCTAGTGTCCTTTCATTTCTCCTTGCTGGTATTCTGAGCATCTCTTTTGGGACTGGTCTCAGTGATCACCAGCTCCCCTAGCTTTTATCTGTGAATATCTCAACTTCTCTGTTTTTGAAAGACAGTTTTGCCAGACAGGACCCTTCATTGACTTTTTTCTTCTTTGCCCACTGGAATATATTGGCCAACTATCTCCTAGCCTCCAAATTTTCTGACGAGAAATCTGCAGATAATCTTTTGAGTCTCCCTTCTATGTGATAATTTGCTTCTCTTGCTGTTTTCAAGATTTGTTCTTTGTTTTTTGCTTTTGGAAGTATGATTATAATGTGTCTAGTGGTGGGTCCTTTTGAGTTCATCTAATTTGGAAGTTGTTGAACTTTATGGATTTTTATGTTCATGTGTTGCACTAGATTTAGGAAGTTTTCCTCTAAGTTTAGGAAGTCAGGATTTCTTTTACAGTTCTCCCCCCCCCCCACCTTTCTCTCTCTTTCCTTCTAGGACTCCCATGGTATGAATGTTGGTCAGCCTGATGGTCTCCCACAGGTCGATTATACTCCATCTGCTTTTTTCAATTCTTTTTCTTTCTGCCCCTCAGTCTGGACCATTTCCACAGTCCTGTCTTTAAAGTTTGCGAATTCTCTTCTGCTGGCTCAGCTCTGCCTTTGAATCTATCTAGTGAGTTTTTCATGTCTATTATTGTGCTTTGCTCAAAAAATTTGTTTCCTCTTTATTGATATTTCTATTTTTATTTACACAATTTTCTTGACTTTCTCTATATCTTCAATTTTTTGAGCATCTTGAAGATTGTTTTAAAGTTTTTGTGTAATATACCTTCCATCCTTTTTCAGGACAGATTCTGTTTTTGTTTTTTTTCCTTTGAATGGGCTGCACTTTCCTGTTTCTTTGTATGCCTTGTGGTTTTAACACTAGCATTTGAATCTAATGATGTGGTATTAAGTCTAGAAATCAGTTTCTCCCCCTTCCCCAGTGTTTGCTGCTTGTTACTGGTTTTAATTGTTGTAGGCTGTCTCTGTGCTGAGGAACAAACTGAGCGGCAAATGTAATGTCTTTTTTAAGGTCTTTCCTGAGCCCTTTCCTAGCCATGTACTGTCACTTGCTAATTACCCCCAATATGCACACTTGTTTCTGAATGTTCTAGTCTTTAATGGCTCAAAAGGGGAAAATGTGAAAAATGAAGAGGGGTGGGCAAAAAGGTTGCTGACCCTTTAAATCTCCCTGGAAGTCACTTTCACCAGAGTGGGAAGAGCTTGCAACAACAGGGGTAGGTTAAATGACGCTACCCACCTTTGTACCTCAGTGAACAGAAGCAGCCATCAGGAGAATGTGATCCCCAATTTTCAGGGGCAGAGTGCTTTTTGCTGTGGGAGCTGCTCCAGAAAAACCTGCAGAGCTTCCTGCCGGGCTGGGGTGGCAGATGGGTAAACTGCTATGGTGCTAAGACTTGAAATTGAGTGAAACTGACTGCAACTTACCATCCATGCCTTCCTTGGGAAGTTGCCTTTGGTCTTCAACAGACCCCAGAGTTGCAAAATAGTTATATTAGATTCTGCCAGTGCAACTGTTGTGGAGGTACGGAGAGATTTCTGGTGCGTCCTCCTCTGTGGTCTTTCCAGAATCTTCCTCCCTGATCTATTCAGGGTTAACTCTATGAGTTATCTGTATGACTGGAGGCAGATTTAAAATCAGCATAGCCTGAATACACAGATCCATTTTGCAGTTATGCCCCACCCCCTCTACTCAAGTTGCTGCTGGTTCACCATCTCAAGGATTTTAACACCAAAATCAGGTTGTAGGAATTGCTAGAAAACCACATGGTTCTGGCTTCCACATTATCAAGACAAGTAAAGGAATAAAGGTGTGAGATCGAGGTGTGGGACTGCTGTATGAGAAAGGACAGGAAACCAATTTATTGAGCATCTACTGTGTACTAGATTGGTGATGGTGTACTAGGTACTGAGACAGTGAGGAGTCAAGGAATAAGTGAGTTCCTGGATCCCTCAGTGGTGGTCACATGAGTATTAACTGTATGTCCAGGCTATGTCAGACTTTGGTGTCTGTAGAGGGTGAGAGTATACATGTAGGCTTAAATTTTTAGACTGAAGAGATCAGGAATTTTCAGTGGGAAAAGATGGCTGTGAGCAGATATCAGATAAGTTAGCAGAGCAGCTAGAATTGGACATGACATCCCCCCAAACCAATCATTGGCTCATTGTTCTTCCCACCTTATCTCCTTGGTCAAAAGCTTTAAGGAGATAAAGGTGCAGGTCCTCCAAGTAGGAATATTTAAGTGTCTGCTCATAATGAGCAGAGTCGAAAGGAAAACCTTTGCATTTTCTTTGCTTCAGTCAGACTCCAAGGTGGTGGGTTGTGTTCTAATACCCAGAGTAGAAGATCTGAAAAAGAACCTAAACACCAAAATTCCTTCTCTCAACCCAGAGTATTTTCCTTTTTTTAAAATGGTTTACACAGAGTTTTATTCAGGGTAACTTACTACAGTGGTGGGTTGGAGGAAGGATGTTCCGTGGTGGCTGTATAGTTGTTCTCTGCAAGATCCAGACCTTACCCCACAGATTTTAGGGTAGGGGGACAAGCTGAAGGTCACTGTAGCGAGACCAGGGGGTTCACATGCACCTCAAAGGGTGTACATGGACCTAACTACAGCTAACTTTTGATCAGATCTTGTGGCACCACCTGTGCATCAGAAAGGAACAGATAACGATCTCCAACAGATTCACGGGAGGCCAAAAGAAGCCCCCCCCCCCACACCCATCACCTTTGATGGGCATTTCTAAGGGATGTATGAACCTCCGAGACCCAGAACACACAGCCCCAAGAGAGGTTTCTGAGCAAAGGTGAACATGAGGGAGGGCCAAAGATGAAGTCAGTATTGTCAGCACTCCTATACTGTATCACTGAAAATATTTGTAAAGTATCATTTTACTAACTGTAGAATACACCACTGATGTAATGCTTCATTATACTTAACCAATCCCCTTTTATGTATATTTACTTCCTATTACTATCTTGGGACTAAATCTTTGCATACATCTTAAGTTATTTCCTTAAATTACTGCAGAGTTTCTGGAGCTGGGTAGAGTATTTTATCCATATACTTAGATTTATAAAAGAACTGCAAAGATGGCACGGAAAGTTCTTGAATGCCCTTCCACCAGCTTTGCCAGAGCTTCTTTAAAAAGCAAAACATACCTATCCTTTACATACTAGTGCATTTCCCCTATTTTCACTCCAAAGTTTAATTATGAGGCCTATGGCTCTGCTGCCATTTCAGGTTTACCAAATGCTTGAGGATTTTAAAGAACTACCAACAGCTCATTCCAGTGGTCAGGACATCCCGCAGACTAGAAAAAGACTTACTTTGGAATTCTGAGAGCCCATCAGTTGACCTGGATGACTGTGGGTGGCCGCTTCATCATTCTGGGCCCTCCCCCACTTGGTTCTCCAAGAGCCTTGAGGAATCCCTGTATAGGGTACTATGCTCCAGTTGTCCCATCTGTAGGTAGTGGTTAGCCCCAAAGGGATGCTAACAAAGGTCCTCCTGGGAGTTACTCTCTGCAGTGTCCCTTTTCTGCAATGTATTGCTAAGGTCACACGTGTACCTGATGTGCAGTTATCGATTGAGATAAATTATGCAAAGAGCAGTGATGAAATTATTGAATTATTGAATTGAAATTATTGAAAATTACTTTCTTAGTATTTGTCCCTACCCCCCACTCCGAATGTCAGCCAAGTAGGAGAAAAATATGTAAGAAAGCGCTGAATGACGGTCCCTGAAAACTTTCTCAAGCCATGAAAGAATGTCCCTTTATGTACAATTTTGCCAGTCATTGCTATTCAAACACATAAGCGGCCAATTGATGGAAATAATATACAGCTAGGTCAGGGAATTTGGAGCTTTGGGATTTTGACTAAACAGCTCAAATTCAATGTATTTTGTCACAAATGTTGGCGGGTCCCCCAGCGTTGCAGTCTGAGAGAATACATCCCAGTGCACTGTGCTTAAGAAGGCTGAGCAAGTGTGGACAAAGGTCTTCACTGATACTCCTCCTGGTCTGGAATGGACACAGGCTGCCTTGAATCACCCAGGTCACAAACTTACAGCTGGGAAACTTTCTCTGGCTATCCTAAATAACCCTACTATGATCGCTATTTGCTTAGCAAACACATGCAAATAAAGGGAATTATTTCATTCCCAGGTAACTTAGCAGCAGAGGGGTAGGAGTCGAATTCAACCTGGAGATGAAGGAAGGAATTCTGAGAGACTCAAAGGTAGCGGCCGGAGCCCACCAGGGCCCTGCGCAGGTGCCAGCGGTAAGAACCACTAGAGGCAGGCTCGCTACCAGCCCACAGCTGTGTCGCCTTTCGTTTGCAGTCTAGGTGGGCTCTCCTTAGGACTTCAGGGTATGTAACTATGAGTATCTGATGAAATATGCCACTTAAGGAAGAGGAAACACATGCTGCACCCAGAATATCCCTGCCACGTGTTCATGTTTTACATAGGGCACGATGAAGCCTCTTCGTTTCCCAAACTGAACCTGCCTTACACAATCAGTTAACGTAGTGGAATAATCTACCAGCAGACGAGAAAACAAATTCCTCTTGTTTTTCTGGTGGTTGGGTTCATTTGAACAAAGATGCATCACTCCTTTAGCCCGATGCTGAGTTCCAGGTCGGCCTCAGAGCGAGGAGGACCACACTGTCTCCAGCCAATTTTCTGAGGTCGCATTTCTTCAGCTTGGCCCACACTAGTTTTCCAACCAAAACAAATTTGCCTGAGGACTATTTAAACAAAACCCAAGAATAATGGGAAATCACATTTGGTTGTTTGAGGAACACAAAAAAGTGCATCTGAATGATTTTTTTTAAACAAGTTTTTAATTCATCATATGCTGCCTCAGCGCTCCAAATGCAGTCTGAAAGATGGTTCAAAGACATCTGCTGGTTTCCAGACAAATTGAGATTACTGAATTTGATAACAAGAATATACGAAGTTTCTTTTTTTTGAGTGGTGATGGGCACCTCACCAACCTTTGCTCAGAACCACCCGCACACCCCAGCTCTCCCCTGCCACGAAGTGACCCATAATACACACCCAGGAGTCAACTGGCTGGGATAATCTAAGATTTGGAATCATTTTTGGGTTGTTACCTGCAAAAAGCTAACTGGCCTTTTTAGGATCAAATCTCAGTATTGGCCTCACTGGAGTCCTGCTTTAGTCAACAGAGCTACAAATACTAAGGAGTCAAGCAAACAAAGCAAAATTGACTTCTGCTTGTCATGTTTACTTGGTGAGACTGGGGCTTTTTAAAGAAATCTTATGAAAAAAGACAAGAATGAAAAATTAAAAGGATTCTAGTTGTCAAAGGAGAAACAATTCAATTTTCATTTGTTCTATGGAGAAGAAAACTGGTATAAATGGAAAGGATTTTATTTTTAGATTTCGATGTGGGTCCTAACCTAACAGGTGAAGTGTTTTGCTAAAACCACCATTAAAGTAAAAACTAGTAATTGCCAGTGTTCTTTAGGATTTTACCAAGTGAGATGTTCCAGGTTGGAGCTACTGTTTCCTTCGGTTGCAAATGTGGGCCTACAAGTGCTTCTCAGGCCGCAGGGAGAGAAAGCCACGCTCAGTCTCGCTTACCCGTGAGGACCAAGACTCCACTATGTGTATGTATTTTAAGACTTGCCCTGATTCCATGCTGTGGGACTGGAGCTTTTAGGTGAGATGTGTCTGCATGGGAAGCGGTTTTCAATTCTTTTTCACAACTCACACCAGAACAAAGAAGCCATCGGCAGGGAAAGAAAGCTACTGCGTGCCAAACCTGTGAGGAGAACCCTTAATGTACAAGAATACCACCTTCTTTTTTCAACTCCACAGATACTGTTTTTAAAAAATCAAGCTACTTAGTAGTAAAAAGTCAAAAAAAATTTTTTTTGCATGATAGAGGAGTGTAAGTAAAGTTTCATAAACCAGTATACATGTTTATGAGCTGGTAATTTTTAAAGACAAAAAAAAAAATTAAAAAGCTGCGTGGATCCTAAATGGATATGTAAATGAATCCACCCCAGGTCAGAGATATTTTAAGAACAGATCTTCAAATCTTAATAGCAAGGGTTAGAATGGTAATAGGAAACGGAGCAGCAGCAATGCTGGCTGGCAGTACTGTACTCAACATTACATCCTACAAGGGACAGAGGAGGGGAAAAAGCACAATTCTGGCATCTCAGAACTTAATCGACTGCAGGGGAAGCTAATCTAGAAACTCCCTCTGCTCATTATCATTGCTGAAGAATGTTTTGGGAAGGACAGACTCCCTCCTCCAGGGCCAGGCTGGGTGCAGAGAGTCCCACTCTCCCAAGCAGGCTGGCTTAGTGAGGGGGGAGTTCGGCTAAGTCAGCAAGCAAGTGACTGCTGAGATTCTGGCTTTTGAGTCTGGTGCTGCCGAGGACCTGAGGGAATTCCAGACCCCTCTCCCCATGGGTTCTATTGGATAAAAATGCTAGCACTTCAGTCAATTAAAAAACAAAACCTCCTCCTCCTCTCCCCCACCCAACGGTAGGAAAGGAGAAAGTCATGAAACATTTATTTTTAGGTTTCTGCAGTGCTATTAAAGTTCAATCAGATGGAACAGATAGCCTCAAATTGTTAGGATTATCTCAAGGGACCCTGAATTAGATATTGAAAGTTGACAGAAACTGAAATGAGCTGGACTTAGCTGCTGGCTCAATCTCGCCACACCAAGTCATTTCCATTTTGTTCCACCTGGAGTGGTCCCATGCCACCCCCTCAAGGAGAGCACTGGGCAGCAGCAGGGTGGCTGTTTTCTGGGAAGCTACTGGTTTTGCCATTTGCTTCCAGACTCACACAGACTCTAACAAACTTTACATTAAACACTGCTTAGTCCTGAGTTGGGTGAAAGCCCATGGAGGAGGGGGCCAAGTTCATTAGGGCTCTTCCCTCCTTTGCGTGGGGTCATACGTGGCCTCCAGCTTTTTCTTCCATCACTTGACTTTCTGTTTCCTTTTCATTGGTGACCCCTTCTAAGGTCTTCTTGCCCATGGCTTTACTGGCCTCTTCCTGAGGAAGAAATAAGAAATCAAAAGAACTGAAACATTCAAATAATTCCCGGCTCCTGCTGACTGCTGGCCTGGCCTCAGACAGCAGGAGAGCATGGCGCATACTGCGCCAGGCCTGCCTGGGTGGCTAAGTCAGGGCAGTGCTGCCAGCAGTTACGAGGGGGTAGCTTTCACTTTTCTTTGGTGAACGTGCCTGGCTTGGTGGAGGGAGGAGCGAGTGCCGTGACTAGAGGGCAGGGGAGGGGAGGATGAGCTCAGGACCAGAATACAACTTGGCTGGAGAGGGCGCTGACAATGTAAAGGGTATGATGGTGGGGCTTCCCCATGGTGGCCAATTTCCTGGGAATATGGGAAGTCTCAACAAAGAAGCATTATCCGAAAAAATACTTGATGTGTTTGCTTTTTAAGCAAACTTTAGTACATCTCCAAGGAACTTCCTTTTCTCCTCTCTTCCATGGACATGTCAGTGCCTCACAACTGTGTATGTCTGGTGAGCAGAATAGCCTGTTCTACTTCTGGATCCAAACCAGCCTCAGATCGGGTCAGAAATCATTCTGTCCACTCTTGTGCCTCTCGGGTTGTCTACCTGCCTGTGTACCCTATGCTTAACCTTCTTGACACAAAAATCAAAGGGGCAAGGTCAGTTTTTGACATACCCGAAGGCAAGGGGGTTCTGTCTATACATACCTTCGCATCCTGCTCTGCAAACTTCTTGAACATGTTGGCGTATATCCTGCGGTCCCGCTCATTGTGCTCCTTAGCCTTTTTCTGGCACATGGAGATCTGTAGTCGTGCGGCCTTATTCTGGGGATTAACTTCCAGCACTTTTTCGAAGTCACCCTTGGCTGACTCAAACTCGTTCATGAGCAGCTGGGCTTCCCCCCTCCTGTACAAGCCCTTCTCATTGGCACTGTCTAGTCCAAGGGCCTAGGGACAGATGGTCTACATTTTAGAAAGCATGAATATAATTTGTGGACATTTCAAAGAAGTTCAGTATTTAAATGACTTACCAAAGCTTTCTGGCCAAGGGGACTAAAAAAAGTGTATTAAAGAGATAAGACTCAAGGTAACTAAATAATGTTGATCAAAATACAACTAACTATACACCCAAATGGACTTCTGTATTTAATGCAATTTCTATAATGATCCCAAGGGGACTTGGGAGGGGCCTCTGTAGAAGTTCATTTTAAAATTCAGTGGAAGAAGTAAATGCCCAAAATGGCAGAGAAAATTTTGGGGAAAAAAAAATAGGAGGGGACTGACCTACCACAAGGGGAAAAACCATTATGAAACCACTGAAATTAAAAGTTTGATTGCTAGTCTATGTGCAAACAGTTCCATGGAACAGAACGAAGCATTCAGAAACAGATTCCTGTGTAAGTATATTAAAAGATTTAAGAGGGACAAAGGTGGGAATGTAAATCAGTAGGGAAAGGATTAACTTGGCAATAAATGGAGCTGAGACTGGCTATAAACATGGAAAATAAGAATTAAATTTTTACCTCATATCAAAACACGAAAGATTCTAGGCCAAATACACTTACATGCAATCTCCCCCATCAAAATATAATAGTTATTTTTTTAATCAGTTTTTTAAAAAGCACACCTAGTTAGAGTAGGTTTTGCAAGTACTTAACAGCATTATTTTTATCATCTTAGGGTGGGGGAGAACTATCTAGTTAGAAAGTAAAAGATCTGACAGATATTAAAATATTAACACTATACTTACAAGCGAGGAGAACAAGGTTCCTACTGGCAGGCAAAGGGTTAACAGTAATAATGTACAGACTGCCTCAATCAATATAAATCAGACAAATAATCTAGTTGAAGCATATGAACATGCAATTCACAGAAGAAATGCAAATGACTAATAATGAAAAGATGTATGATTTCATTAGTAACCAAAAATAAAAACGAAAACAAGAATTTTTTTTGTTGCCAATAATAATGAGAAAAAACCACATGGATAATATTCAATAATCCCAGGTTTTGGCTCTGTATTTCCATACCTGGAAATTGAGCCTGTAGAAACAATCCCAGAAGTATATGGAAGTGGCCTGTGTACATCCTCTATGGAAGCAGCTCCAAGTCTATCATATGTTAAGTCTTGAAATGCTTAAGTTAAGTCTGTTCTTATTACATTGAACCTGAGGAGTTCTTATATCCAATATCAAATACCACAGATTTAAGAAAAGTCATAGATTGTAAGAATTTTAACTTTTTTTTTTCTTCTTCTAAAGTAGGCTTCATGCCCAGTGTGGAGCCCAATGTGGGGCTTGAAATTAGGACCCTGAGATCATGACCAGAGCCGAGAGCAAGAGTTGGATGCTTAACTCCCTGAGCCACCCAGGCACCCCAATTTTAACAAAACTACTCATAACATATTATAGTCTATGCATCAGAAAAGCCTCACTGTGTGGTGTCTGGGTGGCTCAGTCAGTTAAGCATCTGATTGTTGATTTTGGCTCAGGCCATGATCTCAGGGTTGTGGGATGGAGCCCGTGTCAGGCTCCTTGCTCAATGGGGAGTCCGCTGGAGATTCTCCCTCTGCCTCTCCCCTCCCCCACTCTCTTGCGTGCGTGTGCACACTCTTTCCCTCTAAAAGAAATAAATCTTAAAAAGAAAAATCTGAATGCAATCGCAATCTGAGTTTCCCAATTCATAATGAGAAACAAATAATCCCAAGTAAACAAGTGTATATAAGAAAGCAAAATGAGGGCGCCTGGGTGGCTCAGTGGGTTGAGCCGCTGCCTTTGGCTCAGGTCATGATCTCAGGGTCCTGGGATCGAGGCCCGCATCGGGCTCTCTGCTCAGCGGGGAGCCTGCTTCCCTCTCTCTCTCTCTCTCTCTCTGCCTGCCTCTCTGTCTACTTGTGATCTCTCTCTGTCAAATAAATAAAATCTTTAAAAAAAAAAAAAAAAAAAAAAAAAAAAGAAAGCAAAATGAAAAGCCCTCCACCCCTTGGCTTAGAAAAAGTAAAAGATGACCAAGTATGAAGATGGAGAAAAAGATCTGGAATATCTACATGCACATCACTCGTTACCTTATCACAGCATTCCACAGCTTTGGTGTATTCTCGAAGCTTCAGGTAGCACATGGCCAGGTTCAGGAAGGCAGCAAGCAGAAATGACTCAGAAGCTTTAGACTCCTTTTCTGATAAGCCATATTCCATCTCTAGCCAGGACACGATCTTCCCATATTGAATCACTGCCTGCATGTACTTGCCTCCCTAGGAGAAAAAAAGCTAGGGATTATTTCTTGTAAAGACTCTGGAGGGGATACCCAAGAACTGTAAGCTCAGGCCTCCCCGAGACAACCAAATCCTCCAAATGAAACAATCCCCTCATACTAACCATGATATTTGATCCGTTCTTTCTGCTCTTAGGAGACGGCCATGCAGGCCCCCTTTCCCATTCTCTCTGCAGTGCCAGTGGCCTCTGAGCTGGTTGAGGACAGTGCACTCTACAATGCTGTTTGTTCTCCAGCAAGTACCATCTCATCCTTTTCCGAGGGGACAGTTCTTCCAGCAGGAGGGCGTCAAGGCTTTGGGTGACATTCTTTGGTGCTAGTGCTTATCACACTTTCATAAGGCTGGTGAGTAGTTTTAGACTCTATCACTAGTTTACTTGAAGGGGAAGTTACCTTTCCCTTTTCTCCTGATGATCAGCACTCCACAGTAGAGACTACGTGCTGGTAAGTGCCAGTCACAAATACAGAAAACCTTAGTTATCTAAACCAGGAGTTGCCAAACTTTTTCTGTAAAGGGGATAATAAATATTTTAGGCTTTGCAGGCCAAACAGTCTCTGTTGCAACTCGGTCAACAGTAGTGCAAAAGTAGTCACAGACAATATGTAAATATGTTTGATCCCTGAACACAGGGCTTTGGGCTGTGACTCCCCGTGTAGTTGAAAATCTGTGTAGAACTTATTTTAAATGATTTAATTACTTATCATTTTATTACATTTTTTTATCATGACAAGGGTACTCTTTCATTCCCCTCACCTGTTTCACCCGTCCCCTCACCTAGCTCCCCTCTAGTAACGGTCAGTTTGTGCTCTGTAGTTAAGTCTGTTTCTTGGTTGGTCTTCACACCCCTGCCCTTTTCTCATGTGCTCTGTTTCTTAAATTCCACATGAGTGAAATCATCCGGTGTTTTGTCTTTCTCTGACTTATTTCACTTAGCATCATATTCTCTATCTGCATCCGTGTCATTGCAAATGGCAAGATTTCATTCTTTTTATGGCTGAATAATATTCTACTATATATTTACTCTGTATCTTATCTATCATGTACTGATAGACACTTGGGTCCATATCTTGGCTATTATAAATAATGCTGCAATACACATAGGGGTGCCTGTATCCCTTTGAATTACTGTTTTTGTGTGGGTAAACACCTACTAGTGTGATTACTGGATCACAGGACAGTTCTACTTTTAACTTTCCAGGAACCTCCAAACTGTTTTCCACAGTGGCTGTACCAGTTTGCATTCCCACTAACAGTACAAGGAGGTTCCCCTTTCTCCGCATCCTCGCCAATAGTTGTTGCTTCTTGTGTTGTTGATTTTAGCCATTCTAATAGGTGTGAGGTGATATCTGATTGTGGTTTTCATTTGCATTTCCCTGATGATGAGTGTTTATATAATTGTGACTTCCCCCAAACTTTACTCATAGTCTACTGTTGACTGGAAGTTTTATTGATAACAGACAACTGAGCAACACATTTTACCTGTTATTTGTATTATATATGGTATTCTTACAATAAATATTAAAACAAAATGTTATTCAGAAAACCATAAAAGAAAATACATTTATGATACTGTACTGCATTTATCGAAAAAAGTCCGTATATAATTGGACTGGTGTAGTTCAAAGCCATGTTGCTCAAGGGTTGCTTGTAAGTGTATGTGGCTGTGTCCTAGTAGAATGTTACTTCCTAAAACGATGTAGTCTGCTGACCTCTGATCTACAGACAATGGAAATACACATAGTTGAACAGCATACAACATAAATAACTAAGACACAAATCACATAGATGTCAGCCGGCGAACTCATGAGAAAAATCTCCTACCGTATTTTTGCTCTTACCTGATTGGTAGAAAATTAACAATTATGAATAACAACTGTGTAGTTAATTTGTGTGAATTAATTATATATATGCTCCATGCAAGAAATTATGGGGCCAGGACAATGTGTTTATTGCCATTTTAGGATGAAAGAAGTGACAGCTGGTAAATACACAAATAAAAGGGGAGTACAGGTGAGGAATCTCCTCTGAAGGATTTGACTATAAGCCTGAAAGCAGATGACACATCCTACCAGGTGGCAGAATTGTCGCCAGATCCCTGAAGTCTGACCCATGAGCAGTGTTAAGATCATGTTGCTAGGACTTACCACAGTCAAAGCAGTGTATATACCTCAATGTAGAGGTTTTTCCCCATACGCCAAAGGTCACCCAAAGACTAAGAAGAGAGAAACCCGGAGCAAATCTACGAGAATGTTCCAGTTACAAAAGACTTCAAGTGTCTGGTACAAGAAACGAGCTCCACTCGTAGAAAGAAGCCCTGATGCTGATTTTTGGTGATGAGGATGGGGCAGACCAGTTCCAAGTGGAAGGTCTAAGTCCGAAATAAAGGAAGGCTACATGCCCCACTGAACATCCCACTTCACAGGTGACCTGTTTAGGGAACAGAAGACTTATAGCACCCACAGGTTCTGCGATAGAAGGGCAGTGCGAAAAAATTCTGAAGAGTTTTGAAGGAACGCGTACTAAAATCAAAGTTTATTATCCTCTCGGCCTCAGACATTTGTGATACGGTTATTTATAAGAAAATGAAATCCAGGCCCTTTTATAACAAATGCTGAAATTTTTGAGAAAATTATATTATGCATGCTATGGACTGAACTGTGTGTCTCCTGTGCCCCTGATTCACAGGGTGAAGGCCTATCTCTAATATGATGGTATCTGGAGATGGGGCCTTTGGCAAGTAATCAGGTTTCAGTGGGATCGAGGATGGGGGCCCTCATGATGTACTTAATCCCGTTGCAAGAGACACCACAGAACTTCCTTCCTCGCTTTCTCCCCTGCCGCTAGCACCTAGGAGAGTTCATTCAGGACACAGCAAGCAGGCAGCCATCTGGAACCCAAAGAGAGCACGCTCACAAGACACCAACCCTGCTGGCACCTTGATCTTAGACTTCCAGTCTCCAGAAATGTAAGTAAACTCCTGTTCTTTATATCACCCAGTCTAGAAGATATTGTTATGGCAGCCCAAGGTAATAAAGACAACACTTACATTTTATCAGAGCCTGAGGTCCACTACTTTTTGAGGCACTACAGAGAAGAAAGTCCTCCTGAGTTTCAGGGTTTGTCATTTCTTTCTTTCTCTGTCTTTTCTCTTGCTGGATGGGGAGCAACTGAGGATAGGAATCATGTCTTATCCCTTTGGAATATCCAAAGATACTTAGCACAAAGAAGCCCTAGTAAAGATCTGAAGAAATAGTAAGGTCAAAGATAGAACTATGCAATCAAAACTTTCTCTATCATGGGGAGCAAAAAATGGAGAAGTGCATAGAAATGAAAGGTATCATTTTATTTAGATTAGTAAGGAGGACAGGTATTTTCTCTGTTCTGCCAGTTGCTTCTTTCTTGTCCTCCTCAAATGTACCTGTTACCTTTTCTTTTTATCTCCTAATGTATTATCATAGAGAAAGAAAAAAGCCAGGGAGGACAATGACTCAGATCTTATAATAATGGTAGGTTCTGGGGTACCTGGGTGGCTCAGTCGGTTAAGCACCTGCCTTTGCTCAGCCTGTGACCCAGGGTCCTGGGATTGAGCTCCACATTGGGCTCCTTGCTCAGGCAGGAGCCTGCTTCTCCTTCTGCCCATCCCCTCGCTTGAGCACTTTCCTGTTCTCTCTTTCAGATAAATTAAAAATAATAATAATAATAATAATAATAATAATGGTAGGTTCTAAATAATCAGAATGGTAGAGGGCTATGGTTGCAAAAAACAAGCAAACAAACCAAAAAGCCAAAACTCAAAAAACCTAACAGACTTTGTAACAGTTCCTTTACATTTATACAGCATTTTAATTTCTTGAAAGCTCTTTCATCTGTCTCCTGACTGTACTTAGAGCTCAACTTCCAACGAACAAGAATCTCGTTTTGTGGTATTTCTGCTTCTAATGTACTAAAACAAGAGTTTTCAGCGTGGGGGTGATTCTGCTCCCTGGGGGGGCATCTGGCAATATTTTGTCACAACTGCAAGGAATGTGTGCAAGGAGTGTGCGTGCTACTGGCATCTAGTGGGCAGAAGCCAGGGCTGCTGCTACACATCCTGTAAAGCACAGGACAGCCTCTCAGCATCACAGAGCTACACAGCCCCAAATGTCAGTAGTGCCACGGCTGAGAAATGCTGTGCTTAATGAATAAAGGGAGAAGAAAGAAGGCAGGGCGGACACTTCCTTAGGAGTTTTTTTAAAAACCAGAAATTCTAGAGTTATGGATGACTTGTTCCTAAATTACAGCATTGGTTTCTTGGTTCAGCAAAGTCAAAACACAGCAAAGCCTGGTTTGTCTGAAAAGGGTTTGGTGGTTGAACCAGGATCCTTAACTAACTTGCTCGAGAAATGCTTTTTTCGCAAGGAGCACAAGGGGGCGTGAGAGTCCCGTATCACTGCAGTGTCCTCAGCCTTCTTACCACTCTGTCTCCAAGTCAGAAAAGAGAAACACTAGTCAAGTCTGATAGTTAATGCTCCTGTCCTGCAGGACACTATCAGCTCTGAGGGCAAAAATCAGGTCTGCTTAATTGGCTTGCACAAAGCCTGGCACAATAGCATGTTGTTCTCTGTTAATTATTTTCAGAGTTAAATGAAGAGAGTCTTCTGCCTTTCTTCTCTTTAGCCTTCAGAGGTTGATATGAGGAGCTGACAATCTAAACAGCAAAATGACTCCCATTTTAAAACTGAGTGCAATTCAGCTCTTTACTAAGGGGAGAAATCTACCTAATTATGTGTAAACCAAATTCACAGGTCGATGAAAACGGAGCTGTAATGTACTAGATGGCATGAAGTGTAGATTTTTTACTTCGCCCCATCTCTGCTCTCACCCACACATCTGGACTCTGTGCGTGTGTTCAACGTGCCAAGTCAAACACTCGGAAATACGAAGCCCAGGAGGGCACAGTGGCAGATTGAAACCTGCCCTGAAATTTTAAAAGGGAATGTGTACAGGAAACTATCTACCAACCATTTTTAAGTCTTACATCTAAAACTAGGACCACTGCTGGGATCTTTTACCTATAATTATGAAGGTGCCTCAAGGGAAGTCTCTAGTAGTACAAAATGTTCAGAGACATTCTGGGAGAAAAGTCTTAGGTCAGTGGTTTTCAACCTTACATTAATTTTCCCCCAATAGACTAATGTTTTGACAGATTTTGTCTATCAAACTGCATGTCAAAAATAATATGTTCCATATGTGTGACTGCTGATCCAGATTTTATCCAAAGATCAGTAATTTTTAGAAGGTTCTTAATATTATGAAATACACAAATCACTACTGCAATTGTGATGCTCAGAAGTGACAAAGTTAAGTAACCGTACGGACACAGAAACCCTGCTTTCTGCCACTGATCAGTAATTCTGGCCATCTCTGTGTTCAGCACACAGCAATACAACACATGGCTTTGCCACATTACTTCATTACCAATACTGTTCCCTAAAGTTCTGAGTCATCAGCAACCAATTAGAGCTTCTGAATAGCTGAGCTGTTTTACTACACAGAGTTGATATAATTCTAGTCAGATGCCAAAACCCCAACTCCCCCCCATCCCCAAACTATTAATATTCTACTTAGAAGTTTGGGAAGTAAAAATACAGTAAGGACTTTTATAGACTCCAGGTTTATAGGAAACACCATTTGGGACCTATGGTTCTAAGGGATTTTACAAAAAAATATTTCATTCTAGCATATTGTGTATTTGAGTCTACACATAACTCATGTGGAAGCTTACTTGAATAGCTTAGAAGTAGCCAATATAGTTCAATTAGAAAAAATCAAAATTACTTTTCAAGAGTTTTGAATATCACAGAACTTTAGAGCTGAAAAAAGACTTGGGGATCATTTAATCTAACCCCATCACTTTTAAAAAAAGATTTTACTTATTTATTTATTGAGAGAGAGAGGGCACAAGCAGGCAGAGAGAGGAGCAGGTTCCCTGCTGAGCAAGGAGCCCCATGCAGGGGTCAATTCCAGGACCCTGGGATCATGACCTGAGCCAAAGGCAGACGCTTAACTGACTGAGCCACCCATGTGTCCCGTCATCACTTTTTTTAAGATTTTATTTATTTATTTGAGAGAGAAAGGGAGAAAGCAGGGAGAGTAGGAGAAGGAGAGGGATAAGCAGACTTCCCGATGAGTGTGGAGCCCGATGCAGAGCTCGAGCCCATGACCTTGAGATCACTGTCTGAGCTGAAATCAAAAGTTGGATGCCCAGGGCACCTGTGTGGCTCAGTTGTTAAGCATCTGCCTTTGGCTCAGGTCATGACCCTGGGATCCTGGGATCAAGCCCCGCATCAGGCTCTCTGCTCAGCGGGAAGCCTGCTTCTCTTTCTTGCACTCCCCCTGCTTGTGTTCCCTCTCTCACTGTCTCTCTCTGTCAAACTAATAAATAAAATCTTAAAAAAAAAAAAAAAAGAGTTGGATGCCCAATCCACTGAGCCATACAGGTGCCCGTAACTCTATCACCTTTCACACACAAAAGTAACCTCTTTCAATGTTAAATATCTTTAAACCACTTGGAGCCATAAAGCCCGGTTTTCCCAATTTGGAGCTTATTACACTATTCCCCCAAGCTTTCCGGTGATCCATACACATTACCTTAGTATATATAATAGCTATAGATAAATATAAATAATCATATATTAACTATTCCAACAGATTTCAAATGTGTTTAGCTATAACCCACAGTAAGAAATACGTTTTCAATTATGATCCAGTGCCCACTCACACACAACTGAACAAATTTTATGAAACAAAATTTATCTTTACTACATAATGCAATACACTTCCACTAAATTGGTATCATGGCCCAATAATGGGTCTGTTTCCACAGTCTGAAAAACAACCACGGCACGTGTTGGCCCTTCTGTGTGAATTCTGCCTTGGTTATATAGTCTTACATCATTCTCTAGCTGTCTCACAGGAGGCAGCACTGCTTACCCCCTGCCCCAGACAAGGCTGTCCGTGCAAAAGCAAGTCTCAGAGCAGATGCTCCATAAACAAGAAGAAAAAAAAAACCTTGACAAAACTCCATTCTTTCACTCTCTTCCTCTCTAAACCCTTTCTGCTGGGCATGGAGAAGGTACTTGGTTGGGGGTGGGGAAGCAATGGCAATGGGCAGAACATTCTGATGAGAACTGCTATTTCTTTTTCTCTTATCTCGGGGGGTTTAAGATCTAAGTGAGGAAGTAACACATTCATTCCTAGATATAACTAGAAAGGGCTTTCAAGAAGCAATCAGTAACGAATGTCATTCAGGAGTTTCTCAAGATTCCTCACAAAACCAAATGTGGCAGGGATCATGTTGGCCACTAGAGGAACTGAATATTCTCTTCCTTCTGGTTTCTTCTGGAATCTGTGCGAGTTCTTTCCTTTTGTCATGTGCCTCCGTGGCTCGACCGAGACAGCGGAAAGGAAGATGATGTGAAACTTACCTCCACGAATTCTCACTTGCTAACAATTATCCGATTCATTAATTCTACACTTGCTGAGTGCCAACTATGTACCAAAAAGATGCCTTAGGTCTTGCGAGATACAGTGGAGGGTGGGCAAGCCAGAACTGGCCTGCCTTTATGAATGGTTACAATCTGGAGTAGAATGTGTAAAAGAAACCTCTGTATTCTTTTTGTCACGTTAATCCATTCCTTCTCACCATTTCTAATGCTGAAAATGACAGACTTGTAAAAATTCAGACTTACTCTTACCCAAAAGGGTGCTGTTAGAATTCAGAGTAGGGGATGTCAGTACAACTCACTGACAACCTGAACAAATTCTTTGTGATGGAAAAGACTGTACAAGGACTCACACACCTTGAAATACACAGTTCCCTTCTCTTTGACAATGGCAGCCTGCTCCAATTTTTCTTTGGTGTCCATCTCCCAGGATTCTTTGGCCTGTTGTGTAAATTTGTAACAACGGTTAGATGAACAGAGAAGGAAAGAGCATCAGCTAATGGCTGTAAGAACACACAGCAGCTTCTTCTAGGATACCCACACCTCAAAATGCACTGGCTCTTAAAACTGGGTGCCACTGCCCACTCACTGCTAGGCTAGAACTCACCTTCCACAATGACCAAGCTGCAGTCTGGCCCATGGTGCCCAAGAAGGAAGAGCAGGCAAAAGCACAGTAAGGAACCTAAGCCATTGTGTGCTGTTAAAGAGCGCATCTTTGGAGTTATGAGGTGAGGACACACAACAAAACCCAACGTCCCTCATCGCCCTCCCACAGACTTCCCCAGCAAACTGCCATTACAATTTCAGCAAGTTGTTTCTCTCAAGCCTCTGTTTCAAACTCTAAAATGGGAACACTACTGTAGTCAAGTCACAGGCGTATATTCACAAACAATATTTTAAATGCCAGGCCAGGTCATTGTCTCTCCACTGGAACAGCTAAAGCTTCTAAATTGTGTCAACTTGCAGATGGATATCTGGGGGACTTCAAGCAAAACATAGATGTAGAAATATTTCCAGGGATTTCGTGACCATTTGCTATTTCGTATCATGTGTATTATCACTCTCCACCATTAGAGATAGGAATCCAGAGCCAAGTGCACTTTCAGTATGAATAGCTGGATTTAAAGGGAGTGGCAAGAGTCCCAGAACAATCTGGGATCCTTTAGGGGAAACGACAGTGGCTGGGTCAGTGCTACTACTACAGGAATTATGAAACTTGAGTGGGTAACCGTACAATTCTCTCTATTCAAGAAACAATTAGTGATGTATCCTGCTGCCACCCATCCCACCAAGTGAATAATGAGAGTTACCAGTCTTTCTGGCAACCCTGTGTTGCTTCTGACAATTTAGTTCTATTAATTTAAAATGTGGTAATAAGGGCCCTCAGCATTTTTTATATGGAGTTTGGCTTCTATGGGGTATAAGTGTGTTATTAATACTATGAGGCAGAGAATTAAAATGTTGCTTCCAACAACATCACGCTTTCACATGGTTTCAAATATACACAGTTTCAAATATCCTGGAGCCACGTTCTCGGAGCAGGGAGCGCGTGGGGGCTCCTTATAGCACACAACAGTGAGAATGCACCGCGGTAAAGAAGTGTCCTCTGGGCTGTGGATGGGTGGGGGCTGTGGCGGCTTACTTGATTAAAATAGAAATGGGAAAGCCAAGGTCGAAATAACCATATGCTAAAGATTATTTTCTCTCTCTTTAATAATAAAAACCATCGTGCTATGGAGGCAGCTTTGGAGGATCGGAGCTGAGCTGGCAGGCCTTCAGGAGGGGTACCCGGACAATATGTGATGGTCATGACAACAGCATAATATGGTTGTTTGGGGGAACATGGAGTGTGAGGGGTATGATCAGGAAGGTCACTGTTGGGGGAAAATCCCAAAGCAGTCCTCCCCTGACTTTCCTGGCCCAAAGTTCCAGCCCCACAGGGCAATGATTTCCTTACTAAGTCTAACAGAATATAAACAGTCACATTTCCAGTCCACAGCTTAACGTACAGAACACCGAGGTAGCGCTACAGGCCTACAGAATGCAGTTCTTAGAAGCTCTCTGGGGAGAGCGGGGCCTCAGATTTGCAGAGGGGACTTTGCTGGCCGTGATGGTATGCCTAAGCACAGGCATTCGCTCTGTGTGTATCTGGTGAAACTGCTGCTCGGAGCCTCCAGAGGTAGGCCCGAGACAAACACGCTTCAGGAGGGCTGCTGCTTCTGGAACCCAAAGCAACTAACAAACTCTCTCATTTTTAGACTTGGACAGGTAGGAAAAGGCAAGGCTGGAGGGTCAGCAGGTTTGTCTCTTGTGTCTCTTGTCACAGAGCCTGATGGTCCATGATGCCTTGCATTTTGGATAACTTCCTTTCCACGACTCCGAGAAGGGTACAATCCATTCAGCTTCGGGAAAACTGCACCCCACTCCCCCAAAGAGCTGCTTGGCAGAACGTGAACCTTTTTGTCTTCAACCCAGGAAAAAAAGTACAGAAAGAACAAGTCTAGGAACAAATAAGGGAACAAGTCTTGGATTCTACCCAAAAAAGTTAAAAAAAAAAAAAAAAAAAAAAAAGGCTGACACGTAGGAACAAAATAAGAACACTGAGCTCCTTAGCTGTGTATTGGCTGTGCAGTATCAGTTCTCCCAGACTCTGGGAGCAGTGTCAAAGGCAAGAAACAAACTTTGTCACAAAAAGCACAACATATGAATAAATACCATCTATCCACACCACTAATAATAATGTAAGATAGTCATTTCTGGGAAGTGGACGGAGAAGAAATCTACCATGATTTAGAGAAGTTGGTTATTTTCTCACCTTTTCGAAGCTCTTAAGTGTCACTTCATACATAAGCTCAGCATTAGGTTCAATGCCAAATTTCGGCTTCCCTGCCTCTCCAAAACCATATCTGAAATGGAGAGTAAGAAAACAAAACTTTAAAAGAACTGATGTATTTCCAGGCACTTCCTCTGGTGTTCTGAGGCATCACGTTAGCACAGAGCTCTCATCTGCACTCTACACACATTGGGGACCATGAAGACAAACCAGCTGTGGGTCAGAAGGTACAGTGTAGTATCCCTGCTGGCTTTTGAAGAAGCCAGGCTAGATTTCGTTTTCTTTTCTCCATCATCACATGTAATGTTAACACCTGTACACCTTGGGAAAGCTTGTTTAAGGGGATTTTAAGATTTTATTTATTTATTTGACAGAGAGATCACAAGAAGGCAGAGAGGCAGGCAGAGAGAGAGGGGCAAGCAGGCTCCCCATTGAGCAGAGAGCCCGATGCAGGGCTTGATCCCACGACACCGGGATCAGAACCTGAGCCGAAGGCAGAGGCTTTAACCCACTGAGCCACCCAGGCGCCCCTTGAGGGGATTTTAAATGTCACTGTCTTTTCCTCTGCTTTATGTAATATCTAGTTCTTTTTATAAAATAGCCATTGTTTGGTTATCAGGGCTTTCCCTCGAAGCTTTATCAGCAGGACAGAGAAAAAAGACACTGTGATTGTTACAATGCTATTTATTAGCAGCTATGTTATAAGACGCTTTTAACTTTACAGACCAGCCCTAGCAAAGCTCTAACCCCCATCAAGAGAAACACTCTCAGAGCTCCGCAGCTATCATGCCGTAAACGTGATGCCTGGGAGCCAAAATGTACTGAAGAAAATGACTGAGGGTCTATAAACTGTTTTTCTATTTTCTTTCAGATCACCAAAAGACTTTAGAAAAACCCAAAGCATTCAAGAAGCATACATCTCCTAGAATGGAAGTTCTGGTGGTGGTTGGTCTGTCTGGTCCAATGGATTCCCAGCGTTCAGTACAATGCCCAGCATATTTCAGAAATGTTCACTGGAATATATTCTGTTCCCGTATGTTTCAAGGCCAAACTACTCTTGAATACATGGAATGGTACTGCAAGATAACTTAGTAAACACCCACTTTTCAGGGCTGAAGGATGCCCAAACCCAGTGGCTGCTAATACCTCCCTTTCTCTGGGGCAAAACGACTAGAAGGGGGTAGACTCCTATCCTGCGGCTTATACCATTTTCTTTACCCCCTGCCTGAATTTTTCAGGAAGAAAGTGCTTAACTCACCTCCACTATTACAAAAGAAAATAAAAGCTGGAGCCAGAGAGAGGCACAGAGACACAAAGAGAGTTGGTAGGAATGTGGTAGTTTTAATAGCAGGGCAAAGGGTATCTTCAGCAAAGAAATCAAAGAGGACATAATTACCAGTGGCCAATTTTAGGCAGTCATGACTAGTTTTGTACTTCGAGCTCTTAGACCTATGTAGCTCCTATTTGCTTTCTACCATCTGGTAAATAACAGAACATTCCTTAACTGCTAGGAACTAGGTAGACAGGTGAGTCTTTGCTGATCATGTTTACCGACAGCATGTGGCATTTGGAACCTTGTGCTCAACAGGTACAAACTCAACAGACGGTATGACACTTGCCTTAGGCCAGTGACTCTCGACACGGGTGATTTTAATCCACCCCCCCAACAGGGACATTTGGTAATATCTAGACATTTGGGGTTTGCTAGAACTACCGGGGGGCTACCAGCATGTAGTGGGTAGAACATCCTACAACATGCAGAACAGCCCCCACAACCAAGAAAGATCTGGCCCAAAATGTCCACAGTGCTGAGGATAACACAAGCTGCTTAGAGGAACTCATGAATCAAAGTCCCATGGCTAGGGGTGGGGGAGCTGGGGGGTTTCACATGAAGGACTCTGAGATCACTTATGTAGAGTATACCATCCTGGGGAGGTGTAAGCCCACGCCAAACTCTTTTGAGAGCATCTAGTCTGACTTCCAGGTTATACAGAAAGCTGTCTGACTTATGCTAGATGGGCCTGGGCACCGAAGGACCCGGGGCTCACAAATTCATCTGACTGAGAGAACACCACAAATGGAAATCTAGGACTTAACCCAGAGATACAAAGCTACAGTAACAGAAAGAATCTGGTAGTAATGTTCTTGAATTAACAGTTGCCTGCAGACAGCAGAGACACAAAATGTGACTATTAATGACCATTAAAGCTTTTATGTGCATACAAGAAGTATTTGTACCACAACTGCTTACTGACTGGTTCATTTTTCCAGATGAAGAAACTGAGGCTCAGAGAGTAGCGCTTCTGGAGAGTCGCACGAAGTGGCAGCAGCAGAGCCAGGATTTAAATTCAGGCTCTCTGTGTCCCTGGAAAACGGTTTATTTTTTAACCTGCACTGCCTCATAACTAAGCACTATGTCTCTTGGCAGCCCGTGTTTTAGTCTGGGGTTGGTGCAGGACAGAAACATAAGGAAAGGGAGGGAAAAAAATTTTAACTAGCCATACATACCTTACCTGAAATGAATACAATATAAAAGTAGTGAACAATATTAAACACAATATAAAAGATGCTGTTTGCTGAGAAGGAAAAAAAATGGTTTTGTGGATGTGTTTTAGGAATTGATTGTGAAAACATCCCACCAAATAGTCTGTAAGAGTCGCAGAGGTGTGTCCTGAACATCATCTAGAGAACGAAATGCAGATGACGCAAGAGAACTATAGAGCACGAGTCTGTGGCAGCCACACTCACGGCGACACTGGGATGCAGTTTTCTGTGGTGTGTGGGGATCTGAGCAACACAAGCAAGCCCGCAGCGGGCACTCACAGCTGCCTGTCATGGGGACGGCCTGCCTGTCTGGATAGCATTCCGCCGGGTGCGTCCGGCCGGCCACACACTGCTTTTATGACTGAAAAGATTGGAAAAATCCACTGTATGTTAAAACGGGGTTTCCTTTTTCAAGTGGTCTGAGGGACAAAGTGGAGTAGAAAAATCGTCACCACAGTAGCAATCACAGCGAATACACCGAGAGTTTCTAGGTGTCAGGCACGCTGCAGAGTTCTTCACATGCATTAATTACCTCATTCAGACCTTCACAACTTTATGTTCGTAGATCTTGTTATCCCCATTTTATGGAAGGAGAAGCTGAGGCTGAGGAGAGTTAAGTGACTTGCCCAAGCAGACACAGCTGGTAAGGTACAGAGCGGGGTGGGGGGCGCTAACCATTAATGACACAACAAACAATTTAAATGTGCAAGGAACTATTTGCCTGGATGTATGTAAGGATGATTTCTGTATCTCTTTGCCATTAAACTTAAGACAGCTGCCTCCCACGCTGTCTTGTTAGCTGGCTCAAAATATATTGAACTGATTCATATAATCTATGCTTGCATGTACGCAGAATTATCTATCCTCAAGGAGCTTAAATCAGCAAGCACACAGGGAACATAAATACCACTCTCTTCATATGAGTCTGGAACTACAATTTTAGAAAGCTACATTAAAAATAATTAGCTATTACCTGGATATGGAGGAGACAGCCTTCTCTGTGCTCTGAGTAAAAAACAGTTCCTTCTAGGATGAGAGAAATAAGTTCACCTGAAGTGAACTACAACTATAGGGTAAATGTAAATAAAACACACTAAAACAGGAATATGGTTGTGGAAAGTGGATGACAGAGAAAAAAGCATGAAATAAAAGGTGCCTCCATGAAGGCTGTATAACGGGTCAAGGTGTAGAGCATTTGCAGGCTTGGCCAAACCCTCACTTGGGAAATAGAATTAGGGCTAGAGTATGAGGGCAAAGAGGAATATGTTACTGGATTACTCCTGAGGCTCCACAAAGGCAAGCAACTGTACAAAAGGCCAACTGTACCTACTGGTGAGTGCAGGCCATCCGGATCCTCAAGAACTCAGAATCCTAGGGGCTGAAATCCAAGCAGCCAGAGAGGGAGGAGACTGCAGATAAGCAGATGCGCTTTCATGCAAACAGAATCAAAACACCCTGGTTTCTCTCAAGGGTCTATTTCTCAAGATAGAAGGGTTAGATTCATGGTATAATTTTAGGTCTAAAAATAATACCAAACATGTTTTCACAAGAGAGCTGTTGGTGTCTGATAGTTCTAAGCTGGGAAGTGCTAATGGATATCCTTATGATGGGAAAAATTTAGGCAAAAATGAGTCATCTCCGCTGCCTTTAGATCCAGGAAGAACACTTTTTTTTTTTTTCAGGGACTCTGTATAAGAACAGGTAGCACAAATTCAAGTGGTAATAAATCATCCAAGTGCTTCTTCTACTTCCAACCCTCACCTGTTTTACTGCCTCCCATCTAATTTAGAGAAAAGGAAGGAGAGAGGCAGGAGAATCACGTGAGATGGCCAATAGCTTCCTGTCTTGGCAATATGGCAGGCAAAACAAATAAGCAGCAAAACTTGCCTGTCAGTCCTCTCTTTGACACACAACAGTCAAGTAATCAGGCTCGCAGATCTTTGTGATATTATATGGCCCATTAATTCACTCCATGACTAACTGATTTAATTGTTTCCACTATTAGCATTAACTTCATTGAAAACTCTAAAACGCTGATTGAAAAAACAAGTATATACATATACTTGTTTTTACTGAAGTACAGCGGAGTACAATGTTATATCAGTTTCAGGTGTACAGCATAGTGATGTGTCAATTCTACATGTTATATTAAGCTTGCCATGATAAATTCAGTTATCTATTATCATATAATATTAGCACAATATTATTTACTATATTCCCTATGCTATATATTTCATCCCTGTGACTTATTTTATAACCATAAGTTTGTACCTCTTAATTCCCCCTTCGCCTTGTGCTCAACAGGTCCCCCCACCCCCAAATCCTCTGGCAACCACGAGTTTGTTCTATTTATGATTCTGTTTCTGTTCTGTTTGTTCATTTGGTTTTGTTTTTTTTTTAGAGTCCACATATAACTGAAATCATATGGTATTTTTCTCAGTCTGGCTTCTCTCACTTAAGCATAATGCCTTCTATGTCCATCCATGTTGTCACAAATATAAAATACTGATGAAAGAAATTGAAGAGGACACAAATGGAAAAGATATACCATGCTTATGGATTGGAAGTATAAATATTATTAAAATATCCATACTGGCCAAAGCAATCTACAGATTCAATGCAATCTCTATCAAGATATCAATAGTATTTTGGGGCACCTGGGTGGCTCAGTGGGTTAAGCCTCTGTTTTCAGCTCAGGTCATGGTCCCAGGGTCTTGGGATTGAGCCCCACATCAGGCTCTCTGCTCAGCAGGGAGCCTGCTTCCTCCTCTCTCTCTGCTTACTTGTGATCTCTGTTTGTCAAATAAATAAAATCTTAAAAAAAAAAAAAGATATCAATAGTATTTTTTACAGAACTAGGATAATCCTAAAATTTATAAGGAACCACACAAGACCCTGCATAGTCAAAGCAATCTTGAGAAAAAAGAACAAAGGTGAAGGTATCACACTCCCAGACTTTAAGATAGACTACAAAACTGCAGTAATACTGGCACAAAATAGATCAATGTAACAAGATAGAGAGCCCAGAAATAATCCACATTTATTTGGTCAATTGATCTGTGCCAAAAGGGGCAAGACTATATGGCAGAGAAAAGACGGTCTCTTCAGTAAATGGTGTGGGGAAAACTGAAGAACTATATGCAAAAGAATGAAAGTAGACCTCCTTCTTATACCACACACACACACACTAAATCCCTGTCCTTTAGATAACTTCACTGTGTACTGAGCTGGTATGCTGCTTACCGTGGTCCAAGATATAAAATACATTGTTCTTCCCGTTGCATTTTCTCCAGGGCTTTGTCAATTCCAATTGGAATGTCATGGTCTTCTCCTTCCCCAACAATGAATACCACATCTCTGCAATCAAACATCCTTCCATCACAGCGGCCTTCTAGGTGAACTGAGGGCAAGGAGACAGGTCAGTCAGTAATGCTGCTCCACAGGTCTGGCTAATTTAGAGAAGTGAAAAATGATTATTTCCCCTTTCTCATTTCATCTAGAGACACATGGGGTATGTCCTATTGACACTTTACCTACTCCGTCTGAAAATTTAAGAGCAATCCTATTTCTCAGTTTAAACTTGTAATTACCAACAACTCTATCAATAAGATAGTTCAGGGCAGGAGTGGGGTGGGGTGGGGAGGGCACCTGGGTGGCTCAGTTGGTTATGTGGCCAACTCTTGATTTCAATTCAGGTCATGCTCTCAGGGTCCTGGGATAGAGCACGGTGTAAGGCTCCCTGCTCAGCAGTGGGGAGTCTGCTTGAGGAGTCCCTCTCCTCTCGCCCTCTCCCTCTGCCCTCCATCATCTCTATATAAAATAAATAAATAAATCTTGAAAAAAAAGATAACTTAGGGGATAATAAAGCAGAACACAGGTTTAATTTAAACCTACTACATGACAGAAATTTCCTCACCTATAACACAGGATCAAGAAATGCTTGAATATTTAATAGATAATTATCAAGGTGCAACGAACTTAGTATCAAGTATATAATGACGTAAACATTTGTAACTACATTTTGACTTCAGATGCTTGGGGGAAAAAAAAACCAAATGACTATTTCCCCCAAATAAACAAAAGTTAACTGAATAAAGCAGCTCTTTTTTCTTTCTTAAGTCTTAATCTCATTCACAAATATATTTGAGTAAAAACAGAAAACTCAAAGCCAGCATCACCAATAACTGTATCATAGCTATATGCCTTAGTGGAGTGATAACTGTAAAGTGTGAAGGAATCACCAGTCTACTATAACTTCACAAATCAAATTATTTAACAACTCTTCTGAAATGTTAAGAGGTCACTTTCTTGGGGCCTAATTTCCTGTTCCACTTAGACTCACTCACCTCATTCCCACGGTGATTTCCTATCAGATAAAAAGCTTTTGTTTCAAGACAAAATAGGAAGAATGCATATAGATATGTATTTTTTCTTGATCCATTACTTTTTTTTCTAGGATAAGCAACTCTCTGAATCTTTCCAACTACTTTTCATATGAAGGACATTCATTCTCTTCCACTTGGGTCTTTGACTCAGTAAGAAAAGATGGATGGCTCACCCAATAGCACAGCAGTCACCAAGCAATGTAATAATTGGTCTTTTCCTAAGAAAATTCTTTATTCTAAACTCTAATGGCCTAGATTCAAATGTAACAATTTCCTAAAATTCTTCTTTTCTAACACCAGTTTCTCTAACTTTAACTTGCTTTAGAAAGACTAAAAATTACTCATTCTGTTATACTTGTTTCATGAGACAATTATTAGTTTCCAAACACAAATTCAATTCCAACTTACTCTACTTTTGAATTACATGATCTCAAAGGTCTTCTGAAGCTCTACAATTCTATGATACTATGACCCAGTGATACAGTTCTGATACCGGCCAGAAACCAGCTTCAAAGCCAATTCCTGCAGTTAATTATTTGATCAGATTACCTTTAAGCCCAAGCCTGAAAAATTCGAGAAACTCTGAAAAGCAAATGGTAGTGGTATAGTTGTCAAGAGCCACAATGTCACATGGACATTTATGCTTTAAAGCTCTCTATCTTGGGGTGCCTGGGTGGCTCAGTGGGTTAAGCATCTGCCTTTGGCTCAGGTCATGATCCTGGGATCCTGGGATTGAGCCCCACTTCGGGCTCTCTGCTCAGTGAGGAGCCTGCTTCTCTCTCTCCCTCTGCCTGCCGCTCTGCCTTTCTCTCTCACACTCTGTCAAATAAATAAAATCTTAAAAATAAATAAATAAAGTTCTCTATCCTTTTCTGACTTACTAGGATAAGACCATCCTGATGTGCTTCCAACAAAGACGTAGGATGGAGTCCAAGAAACTTGGGCCAAATTAGAGAGAGGTGTGACTTTCCAAACAAGGGCAAGAAATACACTGGCTCTCAGGGTGGAGTTGATATACAGGAATTTTGCTCCATGTCCCACAGTCATAAAAGTAGATGATCCTCTCTATTACAATCACTCTTGGAATGTTCTAGATCATATAAAACTCAATCAATTGATAGCACATTGAAAATTCTTTTGTACTGGAAAACAGTCTCAAAATAAATTCAGCTTTATTTTCAGATACATCTAGAGAGCTTCTGCAGGGTGTCTAAGGCTTAAGATATTTTTACTTAAATAAATAAAAACTGATGTTGCTAAAGGAATTCAAAGTCCTGAGAAGTTTATGCTCTTACATATTTTAAAATCTGCCCAAGAAATTTGATGTAGACTAATGCAATGATACTTTTCATGAAAAAAAAAAATTGCTGAGCAAAGTGAGTTTCAGCTCATGAATTGAGGAATAGTCTCAAGTCTTAAGACTTATTATCCTATTATATCACAACTCAGCTGACAGATTTTTCTGTCTGAGGTTTATTGTTAGAAATGTCTTCCTCCCTAAAGGAGAGTACATTTCGTCGGGGAGGAAACTATCAGTACATTCATTGTGGTTTTTGGTTGATCAAGTTTGAATGTGTTTTCAAAACAGGAAATCCAGAGACTCTGCAAAGGATTCCTGCCTGTGTGTCAGTTTCCTAGGCTAGTTTTCAGCTTGATGCATGTACTTGATGTTAAAATTATATAAATAATTTTAGAAGTTCTCTTTACGTGGGACAACCCATATTAGGGGGAAAAAAAGACTGGCTACTAATAAATGTGTTGGGAAAGATAAGTGAAGTAAGCAAGCAAAAAAAGATTTCAAATTACAAGGAAGGTTAGGAAACTATAATGAAAGCAAGACAATAAAAGATAATAAATGAAAGAACCAATTTTTATGGCTACCTTATAGGAAAATAAAAATCCTCAATAATTCTCATATTTAGTACCTTTTATATGGACTGATTTTTTTTTTTTTTTTTGGTAAATACAACTCTTTTAAGTTGGACCTGAACACTACCTACGCGCCATCAAATCTTCAACTGATACATACAAGCATACGCACACACACATACCAGTTCATATGTACAAAGAAAACCACAGCCTTTTCAAATCTGGAATGTCAGTGTGAGAGAAGGTGTCACAGGCTCAAGGAGTATATAACCCACTGGTTCTTTACATCTACAAGTAGCAAAGGCTATCTCTCTGTTAACTGATTTCTAAACTAGGAACACTGGTGTGACAAGTTCTGCAAGACTGCTGACAAGAACTCACACACCACCCTGGAGCCACAGAAATGCCACCGACTGCCACAGCAGGGGCCCCCTTCATGGTGACAGATCAAACATGCCTGGCTCCTCCAGGTCCAATGCTTGGGTTTTGTTTTTGTTTAATTGTCTCAACAACTGATACAAAAGAAAACCGTGGCAGCTCTGGCTAGGAAGACCTGTGGTTGCTTTTGACCTTGCATCTCTTAGTACAAATACTCACTTAATAAATATTTAATAATAACCATCATGACTCACTGGGAGCTCAGCCTCTAGGGCTCAGGAGGTCTGTTGCTAATTCCAACCAGCATGATTTACGGGAAGTAAATGATCTATGACGTGTCCAAAGAGAATAAAAGTACATACAGGATGCTTCTACTTAGGGCTTTTTCAGTAGAGAGAAAAAAAAAAAAAGACACAAAAAAGGAACATTTTCTCTTGACTTAAAGTCCATGGAACTTGGAGGAGGGAGGTCCTCCAAACCCCATGAAGTCAAACCAAATGAAATTACCCGAGCTTTGCTGAGCAATCCGAGTGTAACCACATCAAGTAAGCCGGGTCTGCTGCAAAACATCACTTAAACTGGAGCTCTGACTTATTGTTCTCTTACTGCCCTAGAGCAATTTTGTTTTGAAGAGCACAGAACACTCTGTTCTGAATGTGGCTGGCACATGAACTCGATGTGCTGACAGCAATTTGTACTACGATTAAAATAGGGGGGAAAAGGAGAGTGTGCTGCAGTAACAAAAACTGGAATGCGAGAACCCAAAAACTAGACTTTGTATTTTAGGAAGCAAAACTGAGAAGGAGGCTCCATAACCTAAAAAAAAAAAAAAATGTGCCGTAAATGCTCCAGCCTAAAGACGTTAGCTCTGGTGAGTGTCTGTTTTCCCCTTTTCTAATTATAGTAGCTGGTGTCTGATAGCTTTGCACTCGTTCCCAAAACAATTACTGGGTCATGGGGATCTGAATGGGAATGTTGTAATGGCATTACTACTAGACAAGACCAGTCATCTGGCCAGAGAAAACCAGGTTGTGACAGGTTACTCCCACATGGCAAGGGTTTTTTCTGCTGCCTAGGTCATGCCAAATGAGTTTCTCTCTGCCTGCCTAATAGAGCAGAACATCCAAGAGATAGTGGATTCTTAATGACCCCCTGAAAAGGCAAATAAGGAAACAGAGATGGAGTTCTAAATCAGGAGAGGCATATTAATCACTGATTAGAAGAGAAACTGCAAGCATGGTGGTCAGATTTCCCCCAAACTGCCTTCCTCCTCCTCTGCACCACTTTCTACTGTGCAAGATGACCAAACACCACCGTGCGATCGCTGACAGAACTGAGGGGCAACGGCTAACTGCAGGCAGGCAGATACCCCAGCTACCGAACTAGAAGAATTCATGCACATGGATGAGAGGTGATAGATCTTAGTCTAAATAGGGACCATACACACAGCAACAAATCCTACACGAACACAAATCTGCACCACTCCTGTCTTTACACGGGGAGAGCACTTTAGTCAGACCTGGATTCCAATCCCATTCTGCCACTTAACAGTTGTGGCTTTGGGCAAGATCATCTAAATTATCTGAAGCTCAGTTTCTCCATCCACAAAATAGAGCTAACTAATAATTGCAGAGAGGATTAAATCAGGGCCCGAATGAAAGCTGTTAGCCCAACACCTGGCATTTGTTCATTCTTTTTTTTTTTTTTTTGCATTCGTTCATTCTTATGTCAGGGTACCTACTATATGAAGACATTGTGATACACAGAGGTGAACTCAATGGAAGTTGGCTATGATTATTTTTCTGCAATCAGAGGTAAATTATACCAGATTAAACATGTTTTTGAACTTCTGCTCGAGAAGCCACTTAATGGCTCCACAGAGAGGGCTGTCGCAATATGAATAAAACTCAAAGTTCGTAGACAAAGACAATGTCTTCCCCTTCTTTTGTACCTTATAGTGCCTAACACACAGTTCAAGGCCAGATAGTAAATATTTATTTAACAATTAGTTTGAAAACAGGGCCTTAAGGAAAATGGTAGTGATTTTCACTTACTTCTGGGAATTTTCCTTTTTGAATACTAGTCAGTACTCCTATTTTTTTTTTAAAGATTTTATTTATTTATTTGACAGAGAGAGATCACAAGTAGGCAGAAAGTCAGGCAGAGAGAGAGAAGAGGAGGAAGCAGACTCCCTGCTGAGCAGAGAGCCCGATGCAGGACTCGATCCCAGGACCCTGAGATCATGACCTGAGCCGAAGGCAGCGGCTTAACCCACTGAGCCACCCAGGCGTCCAGTACTCCTATTTTTAATAAATTCCAAGAGCTATTTAAATTTTTTACTGATATGGAGCTTCTGTATTTTAATACTATTTTTTAAAATATTTTATTTATTTATTTGACAGACAGAGATCACAAGTAGGCAGAGAGGCAGGCAGAGAGAGAGGAGGAAGCAGGCTCCCCGCTGAGCAGAGAACCCGATGTGGGGCTCGATCCCAGGACCCCGGGTTCATGACCTGAGCCGAAGGCAGAGGCTTTAACCCACTGAGCCACCCAGGCGCCCCATGTATTTTAATACTATTTTAAAATAAATGATCCATTGGCTGGATTTTTTAAATTAACAAAAAAGACTATTTTCTACTAAGATTTTACTCTACCTGAAGACTTGAAGCTGCCTTTTTTTACAAGGAGCTACATAAATTCAAGATATTTGAAAGAATAAACAGTGTCCATTTTAGACCAAGTGCCACACTACTTTATTTTGTGAAAACATATAATAAAGTGGTTTCAAGAATTTGCTCTCTCTCACTGGACCAAATTTACCAGGACATTCACAAATACTTAAAAAGCATATGAAAAACAAAACCAAAAAAACCTCATAGCTCTATCAGGTCTCAACATGGGCATAAATGAAATGATTCCTCTATTTTCCATTTTTGGTACCACTTGGTTTTTGATACTTACCTATTTATTGAGAGAAAGAGAGAGGGAACATGTGAGAGAGGGAGGATGGTGAAGGAAAGGGAGAGGTGGAGAGTGAATCTCAAGCAGGCTCCATGCCCAGTGTGAGCCTGATGCAGGGTTCTCATAGTCGCAATGCTCAAAGCATTGCCATGTAGTGTTTAGTATCATGAGTAAGTCTGAGGTCATTGTGATTCTTACTGCTTTGCATAGAGCTTGTTCCTCCGTGGAAAAGCTCAAAATTTTCTTCTAAGCTGTGGATTAAGAAATCTTATCAGAATGTATCTAGGGGAAAAAGCATTCTTTACTGCTGTAGGCCCCTCTCAACTGGCACTTTAGGCTCTTAAGCCTCTTCTATCTTTAGGAAATTTTCTTCTGTCACGTTTGATTGGATTCAATTGGTCTAGCTTTGATTTTTTCATCCCTATCTTCTTTCTTCCACCTTCCATATCTTGGATTTTCTGAAGACGGTAATAAGTATTGTATTTTTAAAATATTTTTAATTTATTTGAGAGAGAGAGAGCACATGTGTTCGCATGGGGATGTGGAAGGAGCAGGGGGAGAGGGATGAATAGATCTCTGTGCTGAATGCTGAGCCCAATATGGTGCTTGATTCCAGAACCCTGAGATCATGGCTAAGCTGAAATCAACAGTTCGGCGCTTAACTAACTGGGCCACCCAGTAATATTATTACCCCAGTAATAATAAGTATTTTAAAAGTTCTCTTCTATTTCTTCTTAGTCTATCTTGGTGCTTCTTTTTCTCATGGGTACTTGCTGACATTTCTTTGTTATCTAGTCATATTATAAAGGATGGATTCAAAAAAATCAAATGATTGTTGATATCTGGCACTGGTTTCCAGTTTTTCTAAGTAGTCGGATACATTTCGATGGTAGTCTTTCCCCCAAAGGGGTGGGCTGATTATGGGAAACTAGGGGTGGGGTTTCCAGAAACATTTACGAAGTATTTATTATGAGCTGAGCACAATGCGCCCATGAAGGCTGGGGAAACCTTTCCCCAGTTGTGATATACGAAAAGGTCTTATTTCAGGAATAAAACACTTGAGCCTCTTTATTGTTGCACAGAGCTATTTCACATTCCTTCCCCTTCAAATCTGCTTTATAAGTTCAAGCCATTCAATATGTCCTCATTCTCTAGTCCAACTCCTAATACAGGGAGTCTTTTGAGGCAGAGACCCCTATTTTATTTTAGAAATCTGGCCTTACTGACTTTAGCCCAGGAGCAAAGACACAGCTAGACCCTAGAGTAATTCTCAATCCTTGGTTGCAAATTAGAATCACCCAGGGAGTTTAAAAATGTGTGCCTGGAGTTCCAGCCTATGAGATTTAAGATTCTTATTTAGCTGGCCTGGGCATCAGGATTTTAAAAGCTCCCCAGGTAATTCTAAATTCAGCCAAAGTTGAATACTGCTACTAAAGTTTACTACCCCAGCTGTTCCATATTGTTTTATAAGAAACCTGATGATTGCCCCATAGCCTGCTTTCGCTCCCTTGCACCAGCTGACCATGAGCTTGGAGTTCTGCCCAAGTTTGTTGAGAAGAATGGTATGTACCTCTGCAGAGATCTTCTCTACACCTG
This sequence comes from Mustela putorius furo, assembly GCF_011764305.1. Lineage (NCBI taxonomy): Eukaryota > Metazoa > Chordata > Mammalia > Carnivora > Mustelidae > Mustela > Mustela putorius. The sequence continues at coordinate 3,857,444 of NW_025421292.1, forward strand.
TTTTGAGTTGGGTTTCCTAAGTCTAGTTTCCAACTGTCCAATTTTATCTACTTTATTCCAGAAATTCTTCATAATTCCTGATCCACTTCTTGTATTCCATTTTCCAGCACAATTTTGGATTTCTTACTCTTTCTTAAAAATCATTCTCCAAACCCCTTGCCCATCTCTTAGGAATTCAGTGGAATCTGGGTAGGGAAAGGACGTGAGAAGGAAGGGTATTCCAGTAAACTGAATTCTGCAGGTGGTTCTGCTGAAATGTTCATATTTGAAAACAGTGATGACTGTCTGCATTTTTTGCATTCAAATGAGGTTGAAGGCAGTGTGAAGCGAGAGAGCCACAAACAGCCAGCATTTTGATATATCTACTCAAAGTACTGAAATTAACAAATCTTAAAAAAAAAAAGTGACCCAACAGAAAACTTGGGGAAGGAGTGTTAGCTATTTAGAGTCTTATGTCAGATTTCTAAGAAAGCAAAACTTAAAGGTAACCATGTAGCTACTGTTGGCAACTAAAGTATGATGACTAAAGTATCAGTCTTCATCCCACTGTCAAACAGACTACCTTAGAACACCAACTTTCTTTTTTTTTTTTTTTAAAGATTTTATTTATTTATTTGACAGAGAGAAATTACAAGTACACTGAGAGGCAGGCAGAGAGAGAGAGAGAAGGAAGCAGGCTCCCTGCTGAGCAGAAAGCCCGATGCGGGACTTGATCCCAGGACCCTGAGATCATGACCTGAGCCGAAGGCAGTGGCCCAACCCACTGAGCTACCCAGGCGCCCCCCAACTTTCTTTTTTTAATGGACAAAGAACAAGATTGAAGAAAAATGACAAGATGGTCATCTTAATTGACATAAGAAAAACACACTGGAACAGAATCTAAAAATTGATCTGCAATTATTAGGATCCTGACAGAGAGGGTAAAAAAATTTTTGAGGGGTATCTAGGCGGTTCAATTAGGCGTCTGCCTTCAGCTCAGGTCATGATCCCAGGGTCCTGGGATCCAGTCTCGTGTCAGGCTCCCTGCTCCGTAGTGCTTCACACCCTTTCCTTCTGCCCCTCCTCCTGCTTGAGTTCTCTCTCTATCTCTCAAATAAATAAGATCTTTAAAAAATTCTTTGAGGAAGAATAAATCCTGTCAATGAACATAAGTTCTCTCCCCTTGCACATACAAAATAATTAAAAGGAAGCAAAAGTTTGTAATTCAATAAAAGCCTTTTGATTCAGTCCATAACTTTATTCTTCAAAACCCAAATAAACGACAATCCTGGAGAAATAGGATTTAGGTACAATTAGTATTAAGAAGCTATAAAATTAATTTGAAGACTGTTGTTAACAACAAAGGCAAATTAGTCAGGGGTTCTAGGTCAACTTTGGTAGAGTCAAAAGAATTTGGTGATGAATTGGATATAGGATATAAGATAAAGAGGAGTCAAGGATTTCCTTCCTTAAATCTACTTTCAGGAAGCAAAATAAAGTATATAAGCAGAATATAGGGTAGAAAAAGAAATTAAATGTCCTGTATTAGGCAACTTTCTTCATTTAACTGTCACAATAACCTGTGTGAGTATAAAGATTATCATTCCTGTTTTACAGATGACAAATCTGGATGCCCAAGGTAGTCAAGTAACATGTCTAAAGTCCTAAGAATATCAAATAGTGATTCCAAAACTCAGAATTCAAGTCCATCACTTCCAAAACTTGTGTGTCCCTCCCCAACTATTCACTGTCCTTTTTCACAGAAGTGACAGGCACTCTTAACTCTTGTGTGTCTATAATGATATATGATGGATCATCACTGTCTCCTGTTCCCTTCACTGCAGAACTGGTTTTAGTTCTGGGATGTCTTCCTGACCTTGAATCTAAATGTATAGGTGATGCTATCAGAAATGGCAAACTGGTAAAGACGAAGAAGCCTTTCCCAGAACAAGGTGATCGTGGTTTCAGACAGTCAACCTTCTGTCTTCCTCCCACACACGGCAAACTTGTTTCAAAGAGGGAAAGCAGGACACCTTACCCTTGATAAGTGAAAATACATTTTTATATAACTGATTTGTTCCAGAAAACCAAAAAGGGCTTTTGGGAGAAAAAGTAAAAATAAACCATTTACTCTAAAATTTCCCAGGAAAGTACAATCCTAACAAGATGAGAGACAAAAATCAGTCATAACCCTGTCTTAAGATATTTGGAAATAGAAAAAGTAAAATGAGATAAAGAATTAATCAAATATTTCTAAAATCCATTTATAGTAATGTTAAGGGAAGGAGATATAAGAGGGAAAAAACCCAGATATTAGCTCATTTTTGCAGAAGAAATAGAAGAAGTATAAACCAGGAACTGTGACTAGTGGTCAAAGGAGGTAGGTAGGAAGGAAGGTAGAAATAATGGGAAAATGAGAACAAGTTAGTAGAGATGAGGGGGGAAAACATTTTTGTGTATATCTTATTGTATAGTTTAGAATCATGGGGGATGCCTGGGTGGCTCAGTTGGTTAAGCAGCTGCCTTCGGCTCAGGTCATGATCCCAATGTCCTGGGATCGAGTCTCACATGGGGCTCCTTGCTCGGCCCTCTTCTCCCTCTGCCTCCATCTGCCAGTGCTCTCTCTCTCTCTCTGACAAATAAATAAGTAAATAAATAAAATCTTAAAAAAAAAATCATGGTAATGTTTCATCTACCCCAAACATAAATAAATAGTTAACATCAACCAGTGTGTGCTGGACACAAACATAACAAATGAACATAACTGCATTATAAAGGAATAGCATGACCACACTGGAGGGAGTGAGGAAAAGGAACTATTGGAAGTTGGAAGCAGTGTTTTGAAATGTAAGCTTGAAGGCTCATGATTAAAGGAACTATGCACAAGTATTTCCTATATTTAGAAAGTTTGTTTCTCACAGGGTGTGGGTTAGCAATTTTAAAACTACTTTCTGTATAAACTACAATTAAATAAATATATTGTGGATAATGAGAGTGAGGTTTCTCACTGCTGGAGAAAGCAGTTTTAAATAAGCAAAGGGAGGTGAGAATAAAGCAGTGGTATTGGACCGGAACTCTGAGTGTTAGTATGTACTCATAGTTTGTAATATATATACAGATTGAGAAAGAATACCTGTAGTTGGTTATAGATGCATATTGAGGCACATACATTTCCTAGCTCTGTCTGCTTAAGAGGTTCTAGAAGCAGTAACATTCCATAGTGTGAGTATACCTAGCACCTGGATCTTGGTTTCTAAATACCCTTCTCTAATAAATCAGAGCTCCTCAGCGAATCAGCTAATTCCAGCCCTGGGGCAAGGAAGTTACAAAATGAGCCTAGAGCATCTTGTACCAAAAGTAAGGAAATACTAGGGCACCTGGGTGGCTCAGCTGGTTAAGCGTCCAACTGTTGTTTTCAGCTAGGGTCACGGTCTTGGGGTCATGAGACTGAGCCCTGGGTCGGGCTCTGCATTTAGCATGGAGTCTGCTTGGGATTCTCTCTCTCTGTTTGTTCTCTCTAAAACAATTAAGTAAAATTGCTTTTTAAAAAGATTTTATTTATTTACTTGAGAGAGAGAAAACAAGCAGGGGAGAGGCAGAGGGGGATGGAGAAGCAGACTCCCTGTTGAGCAGGAAGCCTGACATGGGGCTCAATCCCAGGACCCGGAGATTGTGACCTCAGCTGAAGGCAGAGACTTAACCATCTGAACCATCCAGGCACCTTATAAATAAAATCTTTAAAAAAAAAAAAAAAAAAAAAAGGAAGTGCTTAAAAATCAAGGTACATTGAAAAGAATCTTCTAATGGCCAAACCTGTGACAATTTGAGCAACAAATAAGAATAGCAATGAATAATAACCTACAGAATAAAATAAGTTCCCATGAGTCCACACTATTGAAAATAACTGAATAAACAGGGGAGGAGAGGCAGCTCTTCCTTATAGCAGAGTTCCAATTAAACTGTAGAAGAACAATGGAAGTAGAAAAATTACCACTGGGAAAGTACTACAGTAATAACTGCTGCATACAAAAATTATTCATGGACGTTAAAATCAGCACGTGAAGATATGATATAAAAAACCTCCGCATGGTCTCCTAGTAGTTCTCTGCCAGTGAGATACTTAGTAAGGCAAAAATAGGAACTTTACAAAGAAGAAACATGGCAGACCCCACTTTAACCAAGGGACCTAAGTTAGTATCATCACTAACATGTACCCCCTGATAATGAAGAACTGAGAAGGGCACAACATCACTTATATGGTATTTTTCAAAACAATGTGTAACTTCAATCTAATCAGACAAACCCAAACTGAAGTATATTCTATATCAGCCAGTTGTCTTCAAAAGTGTTAAAGTCATGAAAATCACAGAAAGACTTACCAACTGTCACACACTGGAGAGGCTACTATTAGAGGGACTAAATACAATAATAATGGTGGATCCTGAATCTGACCATGGACCAGAAAAATGACATCAGTGTGGGAACTGATGAAATTCACATAAGATCTGCAGAACAGTTAATAGTATTGCATCAAGGTTAATTTCCTGACTTTGATAGATGTACCGTGGCAAGGGAAGATGTGAACATTAGGGAAAGCTGGGTGAAGCATATAGGAGATATTCTCTGTACTAGTTTCACAGTTTGTCTGTAAGTTGAAAATTATTTTAAAATGGAAAGCTAAAAATAAAGACTCCCACTGAAAATACTACTAAAAGCAAGATCTGATTGAATTTAGCCTGCCCCAAAGTTAACTCTGCAGTGGTGGCTTTGTGGCATTGTCAATAATCAGGAAAATTTTTCCTTTTATTTTGCCAAAAACCTCCAGTTTAAAAATATTCATTATAAATTGTTGAATTTGGGGAGTTACTATATCATACGGGGAAAAATCTCTATTGTTGTATATGTCTGAAAATTTTCATAATAAAAAATTAAAATATATATTATAGATAACCTTTTGTGCATTTGCTAAAGGTAATTTTCTTTTTATTTATGTATTTATTTATTTATTTTTAAAGATTTTATTTATTTATTTGACAGAGAGAGATGACAAGCAGGCAGAGAGGCAGGCAGAGAGAGAGGAGGAAGCAGGCTCCCTGCTGAGCAGAGAGCCTGATGTGGGGCTCGATCCCAGGACCCTGAGATCATGACCCGAGCCGAAGGCAGCAGCTTAACTCACTGAGCCACCCAGGCGCCTCTCAAGGTAATTTTCTATCATCCCTGTAACTTTCCTAGAATTCTGTCATGGAATGTTCAGTGCTAGTAGGACCTTACAAATCAAGATGTCTACCCCTGTGTCATTAGAAAGGAAGGAAGCTGACACTCAGAGAGGCAAGGGCTAGTTAGAGTCAGCTAAAGCCAGAATCCTATCTATGACTCCTGGTCTAGCTATTTCTCCAACATGTGAGATCCTCTTCATTTTTTCCAAAAGTTACCATGATAATAGTCACCTAAACATTTCAACTATAATAGTACAGTATTACTATTGGTATAACTCAATCTGAACTAATTTGCCAGACTCTGAGAAATGAAACATGGGTCTCAAATAGTATAAACAATGGTAAAGATAAGAAGATCAACCATTCTAGTTTACTTTTCCAAATGAACTCTTTATTTTAAAGAAAATATTTAAATAAAATATTTTAAATAAAATAAAAATTTTATATAAAACTTTTATCATAGTTCATTTGCCATCCTATTTTAGTGCTTTGAGTGTTTTCTTAGTGGAAGTATTTTTCCATGTCTTCTCACAACTTTTTGAAAGTACTTCAGCCCAGCGAATGGCATCTTTCAAACATCTGTCCATGTAGAGAGCATCTACCTTATACCTACAGTGGAGAGCACTGTAGGTGATGCTGGAACTAAAAAAAATGAAGAAAGATTCTGGTGCTCAATCTGAATACTGGGCAAAGGGGCAAGCACTGATTATAGTATAGGGTACATGATAACAAATGGGGTATATGACAGTATGTCGAACGTACTCTAGGAGGGAAGGAGGAGTGATCAGTATGCCAGTCCTCAGTAGTATCCTTACTCCCAACTTAGCAAATAAAAAATGGAATAGCTTTAAGTCATCCAATAAATGGCAAAGGAGAACTTGAACCAAGGTCTCCTAGAATAGAATGAACAATTTTATCCAATTTTGATGTAAGATGAACTTTTTCATCTTGAGAAAAGCCAGTGAAATGGGTTTGAGAGTTCTGAAGTGCACTACAATCTAACTGCTCTGTTTAGAAACTCTGTAACCTTGGGCAATTTATGTAACTTCCCTCAACTTACTTTTCTTACCTGGGGATAATAAATCTTATCTCATAATGTTACTGGGAGAAATAAATGAATAAATAAATATGTAAGGCAGCTAACTTAGTTGCTGGCACATGAAGGAGTCCATAGATTTGGACTTGAGGATGGGATTACCTTTTATTCACTTTCTGGGTCTACAGAAGCTGGTACAGGACCTGGCATGGACATGCTGGAATGAATATTTACCAAATAAATTCACTATTTAATAAATGTTCAATTTGAAACTATTCTTGGGCTATATTTATTACTATAAACCTATTTTTAGAAAGAAATCTTCATTTTATCCCCATAAATTGAACCCAGCTTTTAAGGACTAAGTATTGTTGTCACAGCAACACTTACTTTCTACTGTTGCTCCTTCATTTGGGTTTGAATATCCTTCTCCCTTCCGTTTGATTCTTCGGATAATGCCTCCATCTTCAAATAAATCCTCTCCTTTGAAATCAAGAAGCTCAATCTAGAAAGGAAAAAAAGGATCTGGCTGAGATAAGACCAAACAGAGCCAACAGAACATACTTAAAGACAAGGGCAACCAATTCTCCTTTCATTTTACAAAATAAAACTCTTTTATATTTATCTATGCATCTCAGTTATTGGAAAAGTAGGGAAAAAGAACACTGCACTTTCAATACCTGGAAAGAGCCTTCACGTAATGACAATGTCTAGGACTACATCCTGTGGGGCTGCAGTGCAAAGACAGACAGGAAATACTAGGAAAGCTGCCTTGTGGGCAAAAAGCCAGAACTACAAGGTGCTGGCCCAGAACTGTTTTGTCTGACTCTAAAGGCCACCACCTTTCCACCCCAGATTCATGGAATTCCCTTTTTCAATGTAAAAATAAATCTTATGAATCAGGCCTATGATCAACTAAAGGTGTTTTTTACCTAGTTATGATGTTTCAGGCATTTCCTCCCTTAATTTTTTAAATCAGATTTGGACAAATATATAAAAGTCAACACAGGGTAAATAAGATTATTACCACCTACCACTTCTAATGAAGGAGTGAGATCTGTGACAAAGAGTAAACCTGTATAATAGGAGAATACCTTACAATTTGGTTTGGGTACACTTCAACACTTACCTCCCCTTTTCCAACCTATCTTCTGGGCAATTTCAAGTAGGTTATACTCACGCCACTGACCAGAACCTTTATTTCTTAAGCCTGGTGTCTTTTGTTTATTTGGATACGACCTTTCTGTGCCAGAAACACGTTTCTAAGAAAGCACTGGCACACACCCCTTGGGTTTGTGGGAAACAATTCAAGAAGCCAAGCTCCAAAATAAATAAGTTGGATCTGATTCTCAGTGGCAAGCCTAGCTACTTGTTCCACTGCCTGTTGCTTCAGTGCCAGCACTATAGTAGAACAGATGCTAACAAGGCAACATAGCACACGTACTTACCTCAAAAAAGAGAGTTGCATTCGAGGGAATTTTAGGAAGACTGCCAGCCGATCCATATGCATACTCTGGTTTGCAGAGTAAATGGCAGATCTCTCCTTTCTTCATGGTAGCCACCCCAATGTCCCATGCCTTGATAACTTGGCCTAAGAGAAAGAAAAATGTGGTTGAAAGCTACAGGCCCTATTTAAAAATATTTAACCATCAAAAACACAAGTTCAAACAAATTTCCTATTCTCCTTACATTACACACTCAGTAAATAGGGGCTATAAAAGAATCTGGTAACATTTACCCACTAAGAAATAAATTGTGATTTTTGAGGGTGATCAGAGTAGATTCCCTCCTGAGAAGAATGAAAGTAGGATCAATTTCTAAATTGCTCAAAGACTGTATCTTTGAAAAGGGGCAATAACATAATCTTTGAAATGTAGCTGGGTTGTAGTTGTTGCTTAATTTATAATTTCAACTATAATAAGGGCATTTTTCTAGGTATAGATAGAACAAAAATAGTTTGGAATAAAATGGAATTTGTCCTAAGGAAGTTTATAATTTAGTTGGATAAACAAAAACACCAAACAACTGGAGAAGTATAAATTGCATAAAAGGGCCCATGAAAGATGTCTTCTCAAAATTTAGAAAAAGAAAAAAAGAATTAAAAAAATATATGATTATGTGTTCTTTTGTCAAATCACAAGAACTACTGAACTCAGAATTTCTTCTCCCCTTCCAGGAAACAGAAGTTGATTTTACTGCGCTCAACTGTTAAACTATATTAACTTATATAATTGGGTTTTTTATTTGTTTTATTTGAGAGAGAGAGAGAGCAAGCGAGCGAGTGAGCATGTGAGCACACAAGTAGGGAGAGTGGAAGGCAGAGGGAGAGGGAGAAGCAGGCTCCATCCCAGGTCCCTGAGATCATGACCTGAGCCAAAGGCAGACGTTTAACTGACTGAGCTACCTACATGCCCCTGGCTTATATGATTGTAATTATATCTTACAATAAGCAGTCTCAAATCCTTTGGAAAACAATAAAAAACGTAGTTAAAGGAATAAAATAGGAAAATAAGGTACAACGTCAATCAAAAACTTAAGGATAGCAAATTCAGGTAAACAATGAATCCAGTGGAAGTAAATTTTGAAGAAAGCTATTATCCTGAAGTGAGAGTGGATGACAGGATATTAGAATAAGGGGAACTCTATACTTGCGTAGGTAAGTAGAGATGGATTAAACATTCATGACTATGACTACAGCTTAAGTATTACAATCTTTCAAAAGATCAGACACTTGTTTTAGTTAAAAATTTCTAAGTTATATATAACATATTAAAGCACACACAAGAGAGAAAGATATAAAGTGAAAGGGTATCCATTCTTTCCATGTAAGAAGCCACTATTGTTCTTTTTATATCCTTCCGGTGTGTGCTGTCACTTCTCAAAAGATTTAAGAAACAAAATGACAGCAGACTATACATTCAGTTTGGCTTTTCATTTAATATAGGTCTTGGGGCACCTGTGTGGCTCAGTCAGTTGGGCAACTTACTCTTGGTTTTGGCTCAGGTCATGATCTCAGAGCTGTGAGATGGAGCCCTGAGCTGGGCTCCACTCTGGGTATGGAGCCTGCTTGGTATTCTCTCTGCCCCACCCCCTCAATAATATATATCTTGATCTTTCTCCATGTGTAGAAAGAAGAAAGTACATTTTAGAGGGTAAAAGTACAGCTTTTTTTTTTTTTTTTTTAAAGTACAGCCTGTTTTAACCTCAAACTATATGGATTCAAATACCAGGTCCGCCCCTTACGGGTGATGGGCAAATTATTTAACCACTGTGCCTCAGTTTCTCATCTGCAAAAGGTAGATAATAATAGTGCCTTCCATATAGTAAGAATGTGCCTTCCATATTGTAAGAATTACTAGATAAAAAGAACAGCAATCATACTGGGGAAGTCTGGCTCAGTCGGTAGAGCATGCAACTCTTGATCTTGGGGTTGTGAGTTCAAGCCTGTGCTTGGTGTAGAGCCTACTTATAAAAATAATAAATAGGGGTGCCTGGGTGGCTCAGTGGGTTAAAGCCTCTGCCTTCGGCTCAGGTCATGATCCCAGGGTCCTGGGATTGAGCCCTGCATTGGGCTCTCTGCTCAGCAGGAAGCCTGCTTCTTTTCCTCTCTCTCTGACTACTTGTGATCTCTGTCAAATAAATAAATAAAATCTTTAAAAAATAATAATAATAATAAATAATAGAAGGACAGCTGCCATCAACATCATCATCATCATCATCAATACAAATAGATCTACCTCTTTCTAAATGGCAGGATAATGTTCCAGTCACTCTTGTATTGAGAAACATATTAACAACAATATTGTAAATAAGGCTATCTGTCCATATAGGATTGTCTAGCTTGTGCAAGACAAGGGAGGGTAAATTCCTAGAAATGCAATGTTGACGTGCATTTTTTATTTGATAGACATATTGCCCAAATGCCCTTCCAAAATAGCTACATCAATTTATATGCTCATACATGGTTCTACTATGAAAACAGTCCAGAATCTTCAGACAAAATGTAAAGCCTGCCATTGATAGGTTGGCTTTCCTGTCACTGATTCTCCTCAAAGATTGCTAGGTTTTAGAGAGGGCTCTCAAGAACATTTTTTTTTTTCCACTATTAACTAACTCTCATACTTTAAGACATACTCCTTCAGGAAATCTTCATATTGTGGGGGTTACTACCGTACATTTGTTCAAGACATTTAGCCAATTACCAAGGAACAAAGGTATAGCTATTAATACAAAGGTGGTCATTCCCTTTTTCCTTCTAAGGACCATGCAATGTAGTATGGCTAGTGGAAGAGAAAGACACATATTGTTTTTATCTTAAACAAAGAATAGTAAACACTAACACAGACTACAAACAAGGGGCTTTTGCTTTTGGGTGGGGATTAGAGCAATCAGCCAAAGTTTAATTCACAGATAAGGTCTACACTTGGCCTTAGAAGTCAGAAACATTAACCTGTCAGTTAAATCCATAGGAGCCTCAAGCTAAAAAAAAAAAAAAAAAAAATCATACCCATGCCTTTGCTTTTTTTCTCATTTGGGAACATAAAGCTTCTCTTACAGTGAGCTCCCATTACTGAATGAAACACACTGAGGAAAAAGCCACACGGGTATGAACAGAGGTCTATATTTCTAAAATTGCCAATCCAGGGACTCTTCTTAAAAAGTATTCCCCTCCCTCCCCCACAAAACTATTTCCTTTTGGACTCCTGGGTGGCTCAGTCAGTTAAGCGTCTGCCTTTGGCTTAGGTCATGATCCCAGGGTCCTGGGATTGAGTCCTGCATCAGGCGCCCTGCTCCACAGGGAGTCTGCTTCTCCCTCTGCCCCTCCTCCCACTCATTTTCTCAATCTGTCTCTCAAATAATAAATAAAATCTTTTCTATTTATTATTTGCCAGAGGGAGACACGGTGAGATAGGGAACACAAGCAGGGAGAGTGGGAGAGGGAGAAGCAGGCCTCCTGCTGAGCAGGGTGCCCAATGTGGGGCACAATCCCAGGACTCTGGGATCATGACCCAAGCTGGAGGCAGACCATGACTGAGCCACCCAGGGGCCCTGCTAAATAAATAAAATCTTAAAAGAAAAAAAAAAAAACCAACAACAACCAGGAGCGCCTGGGTGGCTCAGTGGGTTAAGCCTCTGCCTTCGGCTCAGGTCATAATCTCAAGGTCCTGGAATAGAGCCCCACATCCGGTTCTCTGCTCAGCAGGGAGCCTGCAGTCTGCATCCCACCCCCCTCTGCCTACTTGTGATCTTTCTCTCTGTCAAATAAATAAATAAAATCTTTAAAAAAAAAAAAAACCAACAACAATTGGGGGCACCTGGGTGGCTCAGTGGGTTAAAGCCTCTGCCTTCGGTTTGGGTCATGATCCCAGGATCCTGGGATGGAGTCCCACATCGGGCTCTCAGCTCAGCAGGGAGCCTGCTTCCTCCTCTCTCTCTGCCTGACTCTGCCTACTTGTGATCTCTGTCAAATAAATAAATAAAATCTTTATAAATAAATAAATAAAACCAACAACAACCCATAGTATTTCCCCTTGTGATAAGTACCAAATATTGTATTGAAATACTGAATCACTAAATTGTATATCTGAAACTAATATCACACTATGTTAACTAAATTAGAATTCAAATAAAAACTTTTAAAAAAGAAATGTACTTCCCCTGATTAAAAAAAAGGTATTCCACTTATCATAGAATACCTGGAAAGTATAGAGGAGCATAGAAAATAAAATTTAAAACCTCTGAAATCCCAGTATTTGGGGTAAACTGTCAATTTCCTGGTTCATTTTCTTCCAAATTATAAATGTACACTTTGTTTGCATTTAAAATTTTTACATATTCATTCTTAAAATTCTGGTTATAGTTTATTTGGTTTTGTGATTTACTCTTTACATTTCATATTGTATGAGCATTTTTCTTATTAAAAGATAGTATCTGAAAAATGACTTTTAATAACTATATACTATTTCACCTTTTGATTATGATTTCATCACCTCCATCAATAAACAAGTTCTTTTTTCTTATTTTAAATTTTATTTTTAATTTTTCATTTTTCATTTTTTTTAAGGTTTTTGTTTTTATTTATTTGACAGAGCTCACAAGTAGGCAGAGAGGCAGGCAGAGAGAAAGGTGGGGGAGGCAGGCTCCCTGCTGAGCAGAGAGCCCCATGCGGGGCTCAATCCCAGGACCCTGGAATCATGACCTGAGCCAAAGGCAGGGGCTTAACCCACTGAGCCACCCAGGCGCCTCTATCATTTTAAATTTCAATGAACAATTCTGCATCTAAATCTTAATGTAGCTTTTTTTTTTTTTTGCATAGTAAAGGCCTGTTACCTGAAAATCGGAACTATAGTTGGTAGGTTAATTTAAAATGTTGCTTTGAGTGAGGAATCAAAAAAAGAACATATACATGTCTCAAACATTTATTTTAAATTAAAACATATCGAAGTATGTTAATTCACTAATCTTTGTAACAAAGTTAACTCCTTGTCTGTAGGTGTGGCTTTGGTGATAAAAAGTTTCACATCATCTTTACTGTATACATCATAATTATGATATATCATTTCAATTTATAATGTGGGTTTCTTTAAAGTGGACTGAGAACCAGAAGATACTTGTAAAGCAATCAGTAAAATTCTGGTAAAAATGTGGTCTAAATGGCCTACTTGTTTTTGCCTTTTATCCACCTCTAATTCAATAGCAATTTAAAAAATGCTTTCAGCGGGGCTCCTGGGTGGCTCAGTGGAATAAAGCCTCTGCCTTTGGCTCAGGTCATGATCCCAGGGTCCTGGGATCGAGCCCCACATCAGGCTCTCTGGTCAGCAGGGAGCCTGCTTCCACCTCTCTCTCTGCCTACTTGTGATTTCTGTCTGTCAAATAAATAATAAATAAAAATCTAAAAAAAATGATTTTAGCAATTCATCTTAGTAAGTCTTTCCAAAAATGTTCAAGTTTTCATTGAAATAATCCTTTCTTTCTACACGAATTGTTTTATGTAAAACATGAAGTATTTTATATATGATCTAATTAAATTCTATAATTACAAAAAGCACAATAGAGATAAACATATTTCAACTGATTCTTACTAAGAGGAAGAAAAATCAGCCCCTAACATGTGGAAACTGCTTGACACTGACAGCTAGGCCTTAATGATGTCTGAAGCAGGCTGGGGGGAAGCTAGGCCATGCTATTTTCCTGTTGGACATAAACAATCTCACAAAACATCAACATCAGACAAGGTCACTCCGAGACCATGAAAAAGTGAGACAAAACAAAAACACTTCAAAATTTTGTCTGGACAAAAAATAAGGTCATTTTGCAACCTACCAAATACCAAACATCCCCCTCTCCTGGCTGACAGGGGTGACTGCTGCTTCTCCAGCAGGTGTAGCTTTTAGTCTCTGTCTACTCAGCCTTCCCCCTAGATAAGACTTACTAAGATACCCAAGGACTCAGCCCACATCCTAACAATATCCCATCCAGAACAAAGACCCTCTTCCTTAAACCCTTCCCCAAATCACCTAATACAAGCTCAAATTCCATAATAAATCCTTTTGAACACTCCTACTAAAATACCCCACAATTTCCCATATGCATTTTCCCTCCCTACAATGAGTAATAAACCCAACTTGTTCTACAACCTCTGTGTGCCCAGTGGTCTGTGGCTGGAGGGCATTGACAAGGCCCACTTGAACTGGCTGAAGCAGAGTGTAGAACCATACCACAGAGTAAGAACACAGCAGTACTATTCAACATATTTTCAAAAAAGATTGGAGAGCATAGTCTGGAGTTTGTTAAGCAAGCTTCTACCATACTTTCTATTCAGGTTGAATTCTTAGAAGCAGAATTAAACATTTGTAAGACTTTTAATCTTTAGGCTCTTTTGAGCTTTAGGATCATAATAATAGGTATAATACACCAAGAATATGGATTTTGTTCTAACACTTGACCTGGACTTCCATTAGCTCAAACAATTTATCAATTTCAGGAGTCCTATTTCTGACACTATCTGAAGTAAAAATACAAATTTAAACAAATGTATAATGTAGCTATCCCTAAGTTCAAATGCTTTCCATATATACCTAACTGTAGGCAACTGGAAAAGTTTAAAAGTATATAAACAGCCCAGTATAAAAGCAATGAACTGTACTTTTTTCTTCCTTCTGCAAAGGAATACATTTTAAAATACAAAATTTGGGGGCACCTGGATGGCTCAAGTAAGTTAAGTGTCCAACTCATGGTTTCGGCTCATGTCATGATCTCAGGGTTGTGAGACTGAGCCCCTTGTTAGGCTTCATCAGGCTCTGTGCTAGGGGTGCAGCCAGCTTTGGATTCTTGCTCTCTCTCTCTGACCCCCCACTCCCCTCTCTAAAAACAAACAAACAAGAAAATTCATAAAATTGGGTCACCTGGGTGACTCAGCTGGTTAAGTGTCTGCCTTCAGCTCAGGTCATGATACCGGGGTCCTGGGATCAAGCCCCACATCAGGTTCCCTGCTCATTGGGAAGCCTGCTTCTCCCTCTCCCTGCCACAACCCCTGCTGCTTGTGCTCTCTGTCAAATAAATAAAATCTTTAAAAAAAAAAAAAGCCCATAAAATTATATAGGTTCAATGTAGGTTCATCAATGTCAGTAAATGTACTGCTCTGGTGGGGTATGTTGTTAAGGAGGGGAGGGGATGCTGTGCATGTGTGAGCATGGGGCATGTATCAGAACTCTGTAACTTCTGCTCAATTTTACTATGAACCTAAGAGTGCTCTAAGACTAAAGTCTATTAAAAATCATATTAATACATTTTAATGGAAGCAACCCAAGTGTCCATCAATCGATGAACGGATAAACATGTAGATAAAGATAGATCTATACACATACACATGATGGAATATTACTCAGCCATAAAAAAGAACGAAATCTTCCCATTTGCAACAATATGGATGGGTCTAGACGGTATAATGCTAAGGGAAATAAATGTCAGCAGGGCACTGGGGCGGCTCAATCTAAGTGTCTGTCTCTTGATTTTGGCTCAGGTCATAATCTTAGGGTTGTGGGATCAAGCCCTATGTTGGGCTCTGCACTGGGTGTGGAGCTGGCTTAAGATTCTCTCTCTCCCTGTCCCATCCCCGTTTCTCCCCCTCTGTAAAAAAAAGAAAGAAGTCACTGGGCGCCTGGGTGGCTCAGTGGGTTAAAGCCTCTGCCTTTGGCTCAAGTCATGATCTCGGGATCCTGGGATTGAGCCCCGCATTGGGCTCTCTGCTCAGCAGGGAGCCTGCTTCCTCCTCCTCTCTCTCTCTGCCTGCCTCTCTGTCTACTTGTGATCACTATCTGTCAAATAAATAAATAAAATCTTTAAGAAAAAAAAGAAAAAAGAAATCAGTCGAGAAAGAAAAATACTGTATGATTTCAGTCATATGTGAAATTTAAGAAATAAAACAAATGAACAAAGAAAAAAGACAGACAGACAAACAGACAAACAAAAACCAGAATCTTGAATATAGAGAAATGGTAGTTACCAGAAGGAAGGTGGTTGGGGGTATGGGTAAAATAGGTGAAGGAGATTAAAGAGTATACTTATGATGAGCTCTGAATGTACAGAATTGTTGAATCACTATATTGTAACCTGATACCAATGTAACACTGTATGTTAATTATACTGGAATTTAAATAAACAGATTTATAAAATAAAGAAAAAATTTAAAAATCATATAATACATTAAAAAATGTAACATTTTAATTTAATCATGGAATACTTTCATCCACAATAAAAAATATAGTGACCACTTTAGAACATTCTAACATTTTTCTTTATTTATTTAAAACATTTTTAAGGGGCGCCTGGGTGGCTCAGTGGGTTAAAGCCTCTGCCTTCAGCTTGGGTCATGATCCCAGGGTCCTGGGATCGAGCCCCACATCGGGCTCTCTGCTCAGCAGGGAGCCTGCTTCCTCCTCTCTCTGTCTCTGCCTGCCTCTCTGCCTACCTGTGATCTCTGTCAAATAAATAAAATCTTAAAAAAAAATTTTTTTTTAATTGTGGTAAAACACATGCAAAATTTCCATCACATACACATACAAATTTACCATCACAACCCTTTTTAAGTGGGCAGGTCAGTACTGTTAAGTATATTCACTGTTGTACAACCAGTCTCTACAACTTTGTCATCTTGCAATGTTAAAACTCTACCCATTAAACAATTCCCCATTTCCCTTTAGTATTAGCTATTAGTCTTTCAACATAGACTTTCTCCCTCTTACTCTAATATACTAATGACTGACAAAATTAACAGTTGGTTTTACTAGTGATCATGGATCATCACACAGCAGAGAAGACTATATTAATGTTATAGGCAGACTGCTGATATTACTTCATTATAATTTAATCTCAATAGTAAGAGAGAAGTATAGGTATGTGATGAATCCAAAATGATTGGTTTCTTTGTTTCTCTTCTCAGATCTGGGGGAAGAATATAACAGGAGTTTTCACTTCATAATTCCCAGCCATGTTTGTTACATACCAAGAACATCATAAATAACTTCACTGAAGCAGCTCGCCATAAGAAATCTCTAGATCTAGATAAGGGTAGGTGGGGATGGGCAAAACCTAAGCATGCCTGGATTTACTTCAAAGAACTAAAAGATATAATTCTTTCATTTCCCAAATCGATCCCTTCCCAATTTTAGTGAAAATATACTTGTTGGAGGGAGGGAGGGGGAAAAACCAGAACTTCTACTATGGAAGTATATTGGAAAATGTTGAGTCCTTATTTCAACTTCTTTTAAAATGAGTTATGAACACAGTTCTAGGAATTCAGAACATGTAAGATTTAGTTAAGAAAACCCAATATGCAGAGAGCTTGGGTGGCTCAGTCAGTTAAGTGTCTGCCCTTGGCTCAGGTCATGATCCCTGGGTTCTGGGATTGGGCCCCACGCCGGGCTCTTTGCTCAGCAGTGAGCCTGCTTCTCCCTCTCCCTGCCGTTCCCCCTGCTTGTACTCTCTGTCAAGTAAATAAATAACATCTTTTAAAAAAAGGAAAAAAGAAAAGAAAACCCAATGAGGGAAACCACCATCTCTTCATTCTAATTTGTGTAACATATTTTGAAGTAGTAATAATCAGTTGTCTTAGATTGATTCCATTTTTGTCTTTCCAGACTTCCTGGGGCTAAAAGAGATGGATAAGCATTATTTCACAAAGTCTGTATGCAAGCAGAGCAAACAGAGTTAGGACCCAAACTGCTGTAGCATAGTTACTGCCATTCCACTAGGAAGCCAATAATCCTAACACTGTAACAACAGTAACAAACATGTGAGTGCTTACTGTGTGCTAAACAATGGTGTGCAATGTCTTACTTACTCTTCAGTGTATAACAGTATATATTATTATCATGACTTTACAAATGGAGAAGTGAGGCACAGGGTTTAAAAGATGGCACAGGAAGAGCAATAGACACAGACACCCAACCTGTAGGTAAAGCTCAAATATATGTGGATGTATAAATGTACATAAATGGTATGTGTATTTTTATGGCAATTTTTTACAGACAAGCACTCCTAATTCTTTTTTTTAAATTTATTTATTTGACAGAGAGACTCAGAGAGAGAGAGAGAGAGAGAGAGAGAGAGAGAGAACATAAGCAGGGGACATGGGAGAAGGAGAGGCAGGCTTCCCACAGAGCAGGGAGCCTGATGTGGGCCTCAATCCCAGGACCCTGGGATCTTGACCTGGGCCGAAGGCAGACGCTTAACGACTGAGCCACCCAGGCACCCCATAATTCTATTTTAAATACTGAAATCACAACAGAATCCCCAAATCAGTGTGACTTTCCACTGAAATATTTCTATTTATTCCCTTGGGAGAGGTGAATTTTAAGGCATCAAGAGAGCTCAATATAGAGTATTTATGCTACTGTCCATTTATGTTATTTTTCTTCATTTTGGTGAAGTAGCTACTGCCATAACATATAGGTATAAAAGTGTAAACTGTCTAACCAATGTTTCTTGCTTTACAGTCAACTGAACACATTCTGCTACAGAAGATTTACCAGAAGTATATTGCTCTTTTCTCATATTTCTAATTATCATCTAACAGAGGCCTCTAAAGCTTCTGCCATTGTTTTGGTTTTTAGTCTTTTACACAGTTTTTTTTACACAGTACCTTGCCATACTCTTTACAGAAGGTCCAAGAATGAAATCATAGCCAGGATTAATCTTCAAGCTTTTCCACAGAGGTCTCCTTTTTAGAGGAGGAGGGAAGGTTAGGTAGCTTACTCGTGTTGAAATGACACAGGAAAGGGGTGCCTGAATTTAGTGGGTTAAGCCTCTACCTTCGGCTCAGGTCATGATCTCAGGGTCCTGGAATTGAGCCCCGCATTGGGCTCACTGCTCAGCAGGGAGTCTGCTTCCCCGCTCCCTCTGTCTGCCCTCTCTGCCTACTTACGATCTTTCTCTGTCAAAAAAAAAAAAAAAAAAAAAAATGACACAGAAAGAGTGACAACAGGAGCCCTGGCTTCTGAACACCCAGGTGGATGCTCCTCTCCACATGAAACCAGTGTCTCTAGAGAGGCGTGCCCTAAGTACCAAGTTAACTGGAAGTCGACTATTTTATCTCAGCTCCAAATTCTAGGAAACATAAAAGACTCATTCATCATAGGGTAGTTTATCAAGAAAATGTGGGTAGAGAAGATAGTAGCGTAAGTTCCTAGCAATATTTTTTTTCTTAGCAATTCTTAAGTCTACTTGCAAAGATAGCTGCTGAGAGAAGGTATGTTATCTTAACTCCAGGAAATTCAAAGGGTAGAGTAAGAATTTGGGGGACAGGGCAGTGGGAAGAAAGATGTCTAAGATGTCTGATGAGGCCATTTACTCTGAGGTCATCTCAATTAAATACGATGGCACAGCCATGCTGGTGGCCCTGAAAGTTCACATCCCTAAATAAACAAAAAAAGAGACAAATTCTAATTTAACTGTCAATCATTATCTGCTTTATCAAGAAAGGGAATGTGTATTTCATTTTGACTGGTATCATACTGAAACACAAGATTAATCTCACATTCTCACATGACCACTAACTCACTCAAGACCCAAAGGAGAAGGGAGCAGTGGCCTAGCCTACACCAGGGCTTGGAGAGAATACAATTGGACAGGAAGCAGAAGTCACCATGACCTATGCCTATGAGTACCAGGGAAGGGAGAGTGTAAGAGGGGCAGAAAGAGTTTAACTCCAGGGGTGCCTGGATGGCTCAGTGGGTTGAGCCTCCACCTTTGGCTAGGGTCGTGATCTCAGAGTCCTGGGATCGGGCACCACATCGGGCTCTCTGCTTGGCAGGGAGCCTGCTTCCCCCCACTCCCGCCTGCCTCTCTGCCTGCTTATGATCTCTGTCAAATAAATGAATAAAATCTTTAAAAAAAAAAAAAAAAAGGAGTTTACTCCATAGTTCCTGTTTGCTGTTTCCTTTCTCAGATCCATGCTTAATTAACAATTCATCTAAAATGGTACAATCAGAAGAAGAAGAGCACCCGGGTGGCTCAGTGGGTTAAAGCCTCTGCCTGCAGCTCAGGTCATGATCCCAGGGTCCTGGGATGGAGCCCAGCATCTGGCTCTCTGCTCAGCAGGGAGCCTGCTTCCCTTCCTCTTTCTCTCTGCGTGCCTCTCTGCCTACTTGTGATCTCTGTCAAATAAATAAATAAATAATCTTTAAAAAAGGAAGAAAGGGATGATAACACAGAGCCACAGTGATAGATAGGGGGATTACTCCTTTTCTCTCACACTTAATCTGGAAACCAACTAGAAGTCCGTTATATCTGTAGCAGATAAGAATAAAAAAACATTGGTAATTCAGCCACTAACTTTCAACAAGCCACATGGCCCATAAAGTTCAATTTGATGTATGGGCTACTATTCTCCTTACAAGACTAAAAAACAAAACAAAACAAAACAAACAAACAATTGAAATTAACTGAAGATATTTAAAAGCATTTGAAAATAATTAGTATAAACCACATTTAAGACCCGAAAATAGTGGTTCTCAACACTGTTTCCTCAGGACCCTCTTTAAATCTTGAAAATTGAGGACATGAAGGAACTTCTAATTATTTATTGATATTTACCGCATTGAAATTTAAAGAAAATAATTATTTACCAACTCACTGAAAAATAGTAGTAACCTCATTATATGTTAACACAAGTTATTTTTATGAAAAGTAACTATATTTTTAAAAAATTATTAGTGAGGATGGCATTGTTTTTACAAATTTGTAAGTGTAAAATGTGTCTACCTTAATAAAAGACAACCAGATTCTCATACCTACTTTTTTTTTTTTAAGATTTCATTTATTTATTTGACAGACAGAGATCACAAGTAGGCAGAGAGAGAGGAAGGGAAGCAGGCTCCCTGCTGAGCAGAGAGCCCAATGTGGGGCTTGATTCCAGGACCCTGGGATCATGACCTGAGCTGAAGGCAGAGGCTTTAACCCACTGAGACACCCAGGCGCCCCTCTCATACCTACTTTTGCATTCACCTGTTGCAATTCTGGTTTAAGTGTATGGAAGAAATCCAAACCCCAAAAGATAAATAGTTGGAAAAGGCAAGAGTACTTTAATAGCCTTTCAAGGTAATTATGAATATAACCATCTGATATGACATCAAAGCTGGACTAGTGGTAGTTTCATAACGGTGAGCTGTAGTATGGAATGTGAAAGCATATCAATGAACTTTTCATATCATATTACATTAAAATCCACTGGTCTGGCTTGCACAATGAATGGATCTTTTAGTCAGGCATGATCTTGTAACATCTAGTACTGGGAAAATACTGGTTCACTGAGTTACGCAGATCTTCCAAATGTTAGCACATTTCCTTATATAATGTTTTGAAAATCTCATTCGTTAAAACCCACTGATCTCATCAGAACTCTTAAGCTTTGGAAAGCTGCCAAGGTCAGAATGGCAGATACACATTTCCCAAAACCGTAATTTTTATTTGAAAACTCAATAGTTTTCGATAGGCTTACTTCATTCATTTTTAAGAAAGTATCTCCCAAATACTAAATAATCAAGTCTAAATAACAAGTTTGCCCTTTCAAATAAAAATGGTGCTTTCTGAAAAAATGTACTCAAGTTAAGTGCACAAGTGCTTCTCCATGAGATAACCACTACACTTGGATCTGCAGGAGCACTCAATGTGTGCTTCCTATCTGTTACAAAGCAGCGAAACAATGTGAAACTCAAGGATTAGGATTTAATAAAATTAGTATTTCTTACACTTCATCAAGCACATTAAGTGAAACTGGCTTCCCTTTTTTTTCTTATTTACACAGTGAATGAGGGCAGCGAGGCATAAATGATTACTGGCAGAGCTCGGTGTTGCGCCTAGACCTGTGCTGGGGCCCTGGCCGCCTCTACCACTGCAGCTTGTGTGTCTTCCGTGCAAGTGTAAATACAGCAAAAAGATAAACAACATCTTAGTAGTATTAAGAAAACAATTTTGACATTATGGACCCTCAAAAAATCCACTAGCTCCTAGACAGAACTGACTAGCTCCTCTATGTTAATAAATGGCAATAAATCCAAGCAAAACACAACTCAAAAATACCCTCTTACCTTTGCCAAGACTAAAGACAAATGGTTCATTTCTATCATGACTGGAATCAAACTTCTTTCCATTTGACAACTTCCCTTTGTAATGGACATAAACTTTGTCTCCAATCATTGGTGTTTCCTCACTATTTCCCACTCTTTTGACAATCTAGAAAAGACAAACATTAAGAAAAAGGAGCTGATTTCATTATAATCGGAGAATAGAAATATCACACAATCCATTCCACATTACCCAGGCAGGTTTACAGACAATTATGCCCTTTCTAAAGGCCTCCCTCCCAGTTCTCTCAATAACCCCCACTGTTAGAAAACTGTCCTGTACTACTCTCAATCTTTATTGCTATATTTAATTATTCCCTCAAAATAACGTAATAATATAACCAACAGATCCTGCTTCATGCTAAAGTCTCTCAAAACAGAGAGCTAGTTCATACACAAATTAAATGAGATCAAAAAGATTAGTGGACTTTCAAAACCATTCAAAAAGAAGTCCAAAGTTTGGTTTAATTTCAAAAAGCTCAATTTCCTGATAGAACAGGTTATACTTCCTCTTTTGTAAGGACTATTTAACGTGTTAAAAAAACAGTATCACTGCATAGTTTGTTATGATACTGAACAACCTGTTTTCTAGTAAAACAAATGTCAAAAAAACTCTAGGCTGAAAAACAGTTAGCTGTCATAAAATTCAGTGTATTTATTTTGTTCTTGGCAGAGCAGACCACTAATGCAGTTGGTCAGTTCTGGGAAAAGAAAAGAAAATCCAAGCATGTGGCGGTATAATTCATTCCATCAATCACCTATGCTAAATTAATCATTTTTTTAGGTAACAGGCGTTGATGGCTCATATCCAAGATATGTCATTTTAGGGGAAGAGTCTGAATTTTTATAAAAGAATTCAATTATCCACTCCGAAATTCCTTAAGATGTGTCCTCCCAGAGCCACTCTCAGAATACCACATAAACACTGTAAATTTATATTCTACAACTTTCTTAGTTCAAAAATCCAGACATTCTTTAAAGGAAAAGACTCATGACCGCAACTCCACCAAACACCTGTTAGAATGGATCAATGAGTTCAGGCAAGTGGAAGGATACAAAACCAACACACAGAAATGAAACAAGCACAGAAATGCAAATCAAACCTGCAGGATACCACCTCACCTGTTCGAATGGCTATGATCAAAAAGACAAGAAATAGTAAGTGTTGGCAAGGTTGTGGAGAAAAGGGAACACCCATGTACTGTTGGTGGGAATATAAACCGGTATAGCCACTGTGGAAAACAGTGTGCAGATTCCTCAAAAAACTAAAAACAGAACTACCATATAATCCAGCAATTCCACTTCTGAGTATTTCTTTGAGGGAAAGGAAAACACTAGATCAAAAAGATATATGTACCTCCATGTTCAGTGTAGCATTATTCACAATGCCTAAGCTACGTAAACAACCTAAATGTCCACAGATAGATGAATGGATAAAGAAAATGGGGTATATACATACACAGTGAAATGTTATTTTAGTGATAAAAAAGAATAAAATCTTGCCATCTGTGACAACAGGGATGGACTTGAGAGCATTAGGCTAAGTAATAGAGAAAGACAAATCCTGTAGGATCTCACTAATATATGGAATCTAAAAAAGCTGATCTCACAAAACCAGAGAGTAGAATATTAGTTGCTAGGGGCTCTAGATTGGGAGAAATGGGAAGATGTGAAGAGTTACCTTAAGGAGATACTTTAAGGATAAAATCTAGTCTAGATTCATTTTAAAAATGTAAGCTCCACAATGTAATTTTATCCTCCTGAGCTAGTCACTGATTTCCCAGATGTGCCTTGGTCTTTAAAAGAAACAAACAAAATAAAACATACACATACTGAAAATGTATATATGTATGCATATGTGCATGTCTGTATAACATGTATATATAATATATATTTATATGTAGATATATAATATAATCTCCATATATATGGAGATTACTACAGATGAGTCACTGTGCCAAATGCTTTATATAATCCCAATAAGTGTATGAAGTAGATAGTAGTGTTCCAATATTACAAATGAGGAAATTTCAAACCACAGAGGTTAACTAAATTGCCCTAGGTCACACAGTTAGTAGACCTATTTAATCTTAACCAAAAGCCCCACAGTGAAACCCAAGGCTGTAGATAGGAATAAATGATATGATTTAAAGGGCTTACAATCTCAAAATATTTCTTACAAGCCTAAAAATCTTAGCAGATTTACTCCCTGGAACAAAGCAGGGCTGAAGGCAGACTGGGGACTATGTTCTTTGTACGGGTACACTGAAAAATGAAAGAGAAGGACTCTCATAGAGCAGGCAGATGCTGAGGACAGCCTGCAAAACACCTAATGTCTCCAGAAGTATCCTGGAGTTTGGGAAAAGTGATTCATATAGTTATGGGTTGAGAGGCCCTCTGAAAGAGAGCAGAATATAAATACAGGGCATAAAGTCCCTCATTCTAGAGTTGAAACACTCTGAAATTTACCTTGGCATATAGCAAGCTAACAGTAAAACATGTATATTTAGAAGATCCAGGCACAGAAAAAAAGCTTTCATATAAGCGAGATTAGACAAAACAAACTAAGAAATTCTCATTTGCTGCTGCTGACACAAGGAGATATTAAAACTCAACTTAGTGGTAATATTAGAGTTCAGCAAGAAAAAAATTATACAAAACTTGCATGAGTAACAACAGTGTAGGAGAAATAATGACTTAATACGACTAAAATCATTTAATCTCTCTCAGCTCCGCTTTATTTACTTACATGGAATACCAATATACACCTTCCATAAATGGAAGGGTCAAGATGTGCTCATTGTCTCACAAGACTATTGTGAGATACAAAAACACACATGTAGAAATGGTTAATTACAGAGTAAAAAATATACAGTGTGTTTTAACGAGGAAAGCTAATTCAAAAGATATATTCTCTGATGAAACCTCAAAAAATATCTTCACTGTACAAAACAATAATCTGTATGTAAAAACAAACCCTTTGAACTCTGCAAGTCAGCTTTTCATTTTCCTCTAATACGTCTCAAATTGAATTGTCACCAGCTAGCTTTAATACACTTAAATACTATGTTAAAATAATAACCTTTGTGTACACTCTTGAGAACTGGGAGACACAGACTTTTAGAGTCACACAGAACTTGGATCTGGATCCCAGACCTGCCTTTATTTACCCAGCTAGGCCTCAGTTTCATCCTCTATAATCTGGGATTAAAAAATAAACCTTGGGGGCGCCTGGGTTGCTCAGTGGGTTAAAGCCTCTGCCTTCAGCTCTGGTCATGATCCCAGGGTCCTGGGATCGAGCCCGCATCAGGCTCTCTGCTCAGCAGGGAGCCTGCTTCCTCCTCTCTCTGACTGCCTCTCTGCCTACTTGTGATCTCTGTCTGTCAAATAAATAAATAAAATCTTTTAAAATAAATAAATAAATAAATAAAAATAAACCTCGGGTCATGCAGATGAACTTGACTGCAGTGTTTAACACTTAGTAAATCCCAATAAACATTAGTCACCTCTACCTCCAGCCAAAAGAAACAAAGGTTTTTATATGTAATCCTTCCAGATAGCAAATTTCCCTGCATGTAACCTCATGTAACCTCATCCTTGTAACCTCACCTTCAATACTCCTCTATCTTTTTTAGAGGTGATATCCTCTCCACGTTCAGCCACAGCTGCTGCTGGGTTTTCTCCATTGTTCTTGGCACCCTCATCAGTAGTCATGGTCTTTTATAAGTAAGAAAACCTGCTGAGAAGAAACATATTTTAGCTAGGTAAAATATCATTGCTTTAAGCATCTGAAAATGTCCCTAGGAACAGGCCTTCCCCGATTTAAGATTTACATAGGGCCAATAAGGTTAAACATTGAACATGAAAACAAAAACATCTGCCATGAGCATGTACTGATGTACATAAAATATCATTCAACTCTTCAATTTCCCTTCCAGCACTGGTGTCAAATTAGAGAGCAGTACAGGTCAGGTTTGGTAGTCATTATATTCCTTAACGTGATTACACACCCACAGGCAGTACTTTCAGAACTTTGAAAATGTCTTTTTTCCTATAGTGATATTCTTGACAGAGAATTAAGAACCCATTAGATGATCTGATTTTAAAAATGACAATATACAGGGGTGCCTGGATGGCTCAGTCATTAAACTTCCGACTCTTGATTTCAGCTCCGGTTGTGATCTCATGGCTCCTGGGATGGAGCGGCAAGCTGGGCTCTGCACTCAGATGGAATTCTCCTTGACAATCCTCTACCCCTGCTCCTCCCGCCACCCATGCACACTCACCCTATCGCGTGCCCTCTCTCTAAAATAAATAAATAAACCTTTTTTTGTTTTAAATGGCAAAATGTCATAGTGGTAAACAGAACATGTGTTAGAAGCTGAGGGACCCCAGTCCACGTCTCAGCTCCAGCAGTATCTGTCTGACACCAGCAAACTTAATCTGGCTGAGCCTCAATTTCACATCCGTAAAAGGGAGAGAGTACATTGTTCCTGGAGTTCCTGTGAGGCGTTAATGAGATAATGTATGTGAAGAGATTAGTACGGAATCATAACTTACATAAAAACGTCAGAATTTGTCATGCTTATTATTGGGTCCCCTGTAGGGATACCGCTCAAAATATCTACCCAGAATAAGGTTCTTCTCTGGCATGGCATTCGAGACCGTTCACAATCTGATCCTAACCTAGCTTTCACAGGTCTAGCTTCCACTGCTTTCTTTTACTTTCTTTCATGCAGTTCATGCTCTAGTCAAACCAGAGCAATTCCTCAGCCATAACAAACCCTCTGTTTCCCATCTCCATGCTTTGGTCACTCTTTTTCTTCTCTTCCAAATACTCCTCCCTCTCAAATTCTTCCTCCATCATGCCAATCTTGACTCTATGCATAGAAGTTGTCTGCACTTTTCTCTGATCCCTGAACTCTTCCCTCAATGTGCTACCATATATTTCTAAGAAGACACATTTGCTAGATTTGAAAGATTCTTGAGGGGCGCCTGGGCGGCTCAGACAGTTAAGCGTCTGCTTTTGGCTCAGGTTCTGGGATCGAGCCTTGTGTTGAGCTCTCTGATCAGCTTCTCCCTCTCCCTTTCTACCCCGCTGCTTGTGTTCTCTCACTCTCCCTTTCCCAATCTCCTCCCCCCAAAATAAATAAATAACATCTTGAAAAAAATAAAAAGAAATGGTCCTTGAGAGCAAAGGCCATGCTTTGTTCATAGGTAGATCCCCTAGACTGCCTCTACCTTTCAGACTGCTACAACGAAACAAGCAAGGAATTTGGAGCCCCTTACAAGCTGTTTGATGTTGGCTATCTTTAACTTCTCTAAGCCTTTCTCCCCACCTGTGTGATTGGAATAATAACATCTACTTTCACAGAGTGACCTTCTGGATTAAATGGTATAACGTGTATTTTTAGATATACATTCCAATGTTAGCTTTTACTATCAGTCACCCAAATGACAGATACTTTTCATGCAAGGCAAACCAAACCAATGGGCCAATGAATAGATGCAACAAAACACACCTCACTGGCTGCTGCCATGATTGATTCCACACCGCTCTCCTGGTTGAGTGGAGAAAGTCAAGGATTAATCACGCTACAGCTATTCCCTATTAGGCTAATAATAATGGATAAAGCTCCCTAAAGTCAATATATAATAACAACACACTGCAGTGTTTTCACTCATTTCCAACTGACCTAAATTTACTTCAGTGTCAACAAAGACAAATCAAATTCTGCTGTGTCCAAAAATCTTCATAGGGAACACCAAAGACCAGGGGCTAAGCCCCTTTGCTTTATTTTCTAGTACAGTTTATACCAAACACAAAAGATCCAAATGCTTGGCTCGGGATGAGGGAGAGGCCAGAACAAAGCATTCTCAAACAAACAACAACAGAAATTATGTACCCAGCTGTACGTGATGCTAGGCTAGATAATTAGGAAAATTACATGAAGAGGGTTGGTTCTCAGCTTCTAGTAACCAGCTGCTTATGACAGACTTCTCTAATGCATGGGGACTTGCAGAAGGCACCTCCAAAACAGAGAGGAAAAGATCTTTTAAATATTTGGGGAGTCATGAATCTTACTCCTGGAAAAATACATTGAAATTTAAAAATGCCCTGGCCTTCATAGATAAATTGACATCCGTCAATAGTCCCCAGGCAAATCTTGAATTAAATCAATGACAGGGTCACCTGGGTGGCTCAGTGGGTTAAAACCTCTGCCTTCGGCTCAGGGCTCAGGTCATGATCCCAGGGTCCTGGGATCGAGCCCCACATCAGGCTTTCTGCTCAGGAGGGAACCTGCTCCCCACTCTCTCTGTCTCTGCCTGCCTCTCTGCCTACTTGTGATCTCTTTCTGTCAAATAAATAAAATCTAAAAAAAAAATAAATCATGAGAAAATTAAAATAAACAGGTGGAAGGTTATAGGGAATAGGACAACCATACAGTCTCAAAGGATGAACCTTCAGATTACTAAATAAAGAAAAAGCACTTTCCAATGATCTGACAGATACCCCTTAGCACAAGCAGTCTGCATCATGACCAAACGGTGCATTACCAAAAAATAAAACACGGCGATCACTGTGCCTCCTGGATGGAATGGGAACTACATTGTGATGTGATGTGATGGAATGGGAACTACACATATAGCATTCCTACTAAAAGTATTTAATCTGAAACTAATCAAGAAGACAAGACAAGGGTGCCTGGATGGCTCAGTTGTTAAGCGGCTGCCTTCGGCTCAGGTCATGATCCCAGGGTCCTGGGACAGAGTTCCACATCAGGCTCCCTGCTCGCGGGAAGCCTGCTTCTCCCTCTTCCGCTCTCGCTCCCCCTGCTTTGTGTTCCCTCTCCTCTCTGTCTCTCTCTGCCAAACAAATAAATAAAATCCTAAAAAGAAAAAAATAAAGAAGAAGAAGAAGAAAAATACAAAATCAGTCGTGGAATATCATATAAGACCACTGGACTAGATGCCTCAAAATGTTAATGTTATGAATGTATCCCTCACTCAAAAAAAGATAGGGGGCCTGTCCCAGTTTAAAGGAGACTAAAGAGATAAGACAACCATTAGGAGGAGGAAAGGAAAAGTGAATTGAGGCAAACTGGAGGAGGAGACGAACCATGAGAGACTATGGACTTTGAGAAACAATCTGAGGGTTTTAGAGCGGAGGGAGGTGGGGGAATGGGTAAGCCTGGTGGTGGGTATTGCAGAGGGCCCATATTGTATAGAGCACTGGATGTGGTGCATAAACAATGAATCTTGGAACACTGCATCAAAAACTAATGATGTGTTTTATGGTGACTAACACACACACACACACACACACACACACACACACACACAACTGAAGAGATACAACAACCAAATAAGATGTGTGATCCATGGCTAGATACTGGATTAGGGGGACAAAAGTGTTATAAAAGCACATTTTGGGGAGAATTAGAAAGACTTAAAAAAATGAGACTGTACATTATAAGGTTAACTTTCTAGAGTTTGATACAGTATTGTAGTCCTATGTAGAATAATATCCTCATTCTTAGGAGACACATCCTGAGATGTCATGATGTCTGCTACTTACTTTCAAATCATTTAAGGGGGAGAGTAAGAGTGTGTGTGTGTGTGTGTGTGTGCACGCAAGCACAAATACCACAAAAAACTAAAAGTTCTGAAAAAGAATGACTACCCCACATCCGAAGGCATTGCCTTTCTTTTTAATTCTTATCAATTGGAGATCCACTACATTTTTAAATGAAAATATTGTCAATCAAAAAACAGCTCAGTCAGTTAAGTGTCTGACTCTTGATCTTAGCTTAGGTCATAATCTCAGGGTCATCAGGCTGTGCTCAGTCAGGAGTTTGCTTGAGAATCTCTACCCTTCCCGCTACCCGCACCACCTCCCCCCGACCCCAGCCATTCCTACTTGCTCACATCACTCCATCAAATAAATAAATCTTAAAAAAGCCATTTCTTTTGGTTCTAACCTTACCCCTTGGAAACAATAGCTTGCTAAAATTAATAGAGAACTTGTAAATTGATTTGCTAACTTGGTAAGTCTCATTTGATAAAGGAATTTGGTCTTCACATTTGATTCTAACACTTAAAGGGATGCAAGTAATTGTAATTCCAGACAATAGTTCCAAGTAGTATGGAGTATATAAAAAGGGGTAGCACGAGCAATTAAAACACAAAGATAAAAAACAATAAAACACCTTTCAACTTTCAAAGGCAGATAAATCTGGAACAATAAAGAAATAAGCTGAACTCTTCAAGTTTCTCCCAACAATTTCAGTTTGTCCTTTGGGGTACAGATTTTTATAAACAAACAAAACAAATTTTTAAAAAACCTTCTTCCTTGACCTAGTCTTATATGAAAAAAGGCAATAAGATGAGACAATTCCTGAAAATCTCCAAGACACACTGAGAAAGTTTCCCTTTTTTCATAAGGGAGCCTTTTCTTCTTTCCCCTACTCTAGGTTTATTCTGGATTTAAAATCACTATGTAACTATGGATATTAATCTATGATAAAGCTCACTGTTCTGAACTGTCCAAAGGGGGGAAACTCCTACCCAGTATATCAGAGAGGGAACACACAGTTCTGTTATGGACATGCCAGATAAGCAGGCACTCTCCAAAGTGCAAGTCAGCAAACACCTGAGACATAAGAAAAATGAGAATGCGCTTAAAATTTCACCAACACTGTACTGAAAAACTCAGTTAACATAACTAAATTGTCAGATCCCCCAAATGAGAAATCCTTTTTTTTGAAAAATCATTTTAAAGCATTATCCACTAGTTCTCCAGGTGTATTACTCACTGTGTTGTTCTCTGTTAAAATATAGATAACTTGAATCAGATTATCCTACTAACAGGAGAGTTTTCAGAGAGAAGACAAAAAAAAGAATATCAGAACTGGAATCTTTGTTAATGACAAAGAAAAACAACAGTAGCATTCTTTCTAAGTACCACAGATGCCTGGGCCATAACAGCTTTCAGCCTCTTAAAACTAAAACACAAAAGAAAACACACAAGGAAATAGGTAAACCCTAGGACTTGTAACTAAATGCAATAATTTATCTTAATTTTGAAAATACCCATGTAAGGATGAACCAGAAAGCCCTCACTGACTTTCAACACCATGACTCTGTCAAAACATTCAAGCCCATTAACGCATGGGAGTGTCAAGAGGAATTATCTCTTTGTAGACAAGATACACATACAAAACGGATAAATATGCAAGCAGAGGAAACAAGATCACATACGAGGACAGACTACACATCTACATGAAGCTGCACACTGTGTTTAGCCATCTATTTTCCCCAAGCTAACTTCCTTCCTCCACACTAGTATGGGGAATGGGAAGATGATGAATGATATTCCCACACATGCCCATACATTTTTTTCTCCTTCAAAAAAGGAACCTGGGAAAAGATGTACAAATGGCCAATAAACACATGAAAAGATGTTCAACATCGTTAGTTTTTAGGGAAATGCAAATCAAAATCACAATGAAATATGTGAGCGGGAAAACTTTCCCCTTCTTCCCTTTCAGGTTCTTTCGCTAATCTAATAATTAAGTTGACATAAGATAGATTAAGAAGAAAAAAAAAACCCCAAATTTCGAATCTACGGGAACCGCAAAGATATGAAGTTGCCAGACACACAAGCAACTGAGTGTTATGGGCCATCCTGAGCGAAGGAGAAGGGAGTAGGGGTGTGGGGCTTCAAAGGGGAGGAAGACAATTCACAGGATGATGGGAGGAACAAATGTTTGGTAAACAAATGTTTGCCCTGCCATGCAGATAAGTCCTTTTTTATATAAAAAGTTATCTCTAGTATTAGCTCTCATCCTGGTACAGGCCCTCCATGTAAATTCTTTTAGGCAGTGCAGGGAAAGGTATGTATGTATGTATGACTGAATCGATCAATCAACCTACCTCTTCCTCAATCTGTTAGACCTCGATTGCCTTCCGCTCAAAATAGTCCACATGCCCAAGTGGCATATTTTGGGATCATATGTTATGCTCCCCCTTAGATACCTTCACACCCATTAGAATAGCTGTTTTCAAAAAATGGAAAATAGCAAATGTCTGGGGAGACTGTAGAGAAAAACTGGAACCCTCATGCATTGCTGGTGGGAATATAAAATGGCACATCCTTTGTGGTTCATCAAAATGTTCCACACAGAATTACCATTATGATCCAGCTATTCCACTCCTGGATATACGCTCAAAATGAATGAAAGTAGAGACCTGCACAACAATCTCCATAGCAGCACTATTCACAACAGTCTAAAGATGGAAACAATCCAAGTGTCTATAAACAAAATATGGTGCCTGTGCTTACATGTATGATTAAACCATCCAGCCATAAAAATAAAATGCTGACACATGCTACAATATTGATAAACCTTAAAAACATTATGCTAAGTGAAATAAACCAGACACAAAACGGCAAATATTCTAGGACTCTACTTCTAATGAGGTACCTAGAATAAGCAAATTCATAGACACAGGAAAGTAAAAAAGAGGTTAGTAGGGGCTGGAGGAAGGGGGCATGGACTGTTGTTTAATGGGTGCAGAGTTTCTTTTTGGGAAGGTGAAAACATTCTGGAGAACAAATGTGGTAATAATAGCAGAGCAGTGTGAATGTACTTACTGTCACTGCACTGTACATTTAATACTGGTAAAAACTGTAAATTTTATGTTATGTATATTAAGCACAACTGAAAAAAGAAAAAAGAGGGGTCTGGGTGGCTCAGTTGGTTAAGCATCTGCCTTCAGCTCTGGTCATGATCTTGGAGTCCTGGATGACTTCAGAGTTCTGGGATGGAGGCCCAATGTGGGGCTCCCTGCTTGGTAGGGAGACTACTTCTCCCTTTCCCTCTGCCCTTCCCCTCTCTTTTAAAAAAGAAATAAGTCTGAGGCCAGAGCAAGACAGAAATGAACAGAACAGTCAGCCAGACTTAACTTCTCTCTTTAATCCTCTTATTTTCCCCTTAACCGAAGATGCCTTGCTCATTTCCAGTGTACATCCTTAGTGTACATCAAAAGTGCTGAGCCCGGCCTCCAGCAGGGACCACTGCATCAACTCTTCAGGGACCTAGGGCTCAGATGTCCAGTTAAGAAGACAGGAGAGGAAAAAGAATCTTCAAGAGAATTACTGCTTTTATAGCTACAAACTACTTCCTCCTTTATTCCATCTCTTAGATACATCCAGTGTTTTGCTACACTTGGTTTTCTCAGGTCAAGTAGTTACTGAAGATTTTTTATTTGACAGAGAGAACACAAACAGGGGGAGTAGGAGAAGGAGAAGCAGTCTTCCCACTAAGCAGGGAGCCTGATGCGGGGCTCGATCTCAGGACCCTGGGATCATGACCCGAGCCAAAAGCAGATGCTTAATGACTGAGCCCCCAAATTTATAATTACTCTTGTCACTGACTACTTCAATGAATTGCTGTTCTCAATTATATTAGTATTATATTAGTATTAAAACAAAAAATATCTAGAAAATATTAGACCATCCAAATTCCAAAGGTTGAAAGACAGTACTAAATTATCAACTTACTCCAAGAGGGCCTTGGAATTACAGAAAAATTGATAAAGCTCTGACTGAGCTGGAA
Source organism: Mustela putorius furo (assembly GCF_011764305.1). Classification (NCBI taxonomy): domain Eukaryota; kingdom Metazoa; phylum Chordata; class Mammalia; order Carnivora; family Mustelidae; genus Mustela; species Mustela putorius. Next base: position 3,890,919 of record NW_025421292.1, read on the forward strand.
AACAAGAAAAGGTGTGTCACTGAATTAGAAGGCAGAAGGGATCAGACTGAAGAAGAGGACAAAGAAGCACAAACTGGCTTTTAAACAGCAACTGTAAGAACAGCTCTTCCCAAGGGAGTCTTGGGTGAGCATTATCAAAAGCAGAAGAGGACAAGAGAAATTAAGCAGAGAACCACATCTAGGGAAGAAAGCAGAAGCCATGTTTGGGTCAAGAAGCCATGTTTGGACCAATTAGGTCGGGTAGGTTTCCTTCACTCCCTAGTGTACAAGGTGGCTCCCATTCTTTAAAAAGGGTATAAGGATTTTCTTTATTCCTGGGGTTCAGACTTATCACAAGATATATTGTGGTATTTGTCTTCTTTCCTTAATTCCCACAGAAGCCTTGATATCCTGGTCTTTAATTGCTTAAGATGAGTCTTTGGGGATCTCAGGGAAGCTCGTACTATTATTTCATTTCCTTCATTGTCTGTCCTCTACTTCAAAGTCTTACTAGACAGACTGTACACATCTCAGTTTTATCCTTCAAATCTCTTAAGCATATTTCTAAACATGGGATAAGCATGAGAATCATCTGGGAAGCTTTTAAAAAAGCCACTGATGGGGCACCTGGGTGGCTCAGTTGGTTAAGCAACTGCTTTCGACTCAGGTCACGGTCCTGGAGTCCCGGGATCGAGTCCCGCTTCGGGCTCCCAGCTCCATGGGGAGCCTGCTTCTCCCTCTGACCTTCTCGCCTCTCATGCTCTCTCTCAAATAAATAAATAAAATCTTTAAAAAAAAAAAAAAAGCCACTGATGCCAGCACCCCACTCACAGAGAATCTGCATTTAATTCGTCTGGGGTGGGGCCAGGGCCTCAGTGGGGTTTTTTGATTGAGATGTATTTATTTGTTTGAGAGACAGAGCACACATGCATGGGAGGGGCAAAAGGAGAGGGAGAGAATATCAAGCAGATACCATGCTGAGCATGGAGCCTAACTCAGGGCTCTATCTCATGACCCTGAGATCATGACCTGAGCAGAAACCAAGAGCTGGATGATGCTCAACGGACTGTGGCACCCAGGTGCCCTAAGGGCATTAGCGTTTTTATTTTATTATTATTTTTATTAACATATACTGTATTATTTGCCCCAGGGGTACAGGTCTGTGAATTGTCAGGCTTACACACTTCACAACACTCACCATAGCACGTACCCTCCCCAATGTCCATAACCCAACAACCCACGCCACATCCCCCCTCCCCACAGCAAACCTGTTTGTTTTGTGAGATTAAGAGTCTCTTATGGTTTGTCTCCCTCCCGATCCCATCTTGTTTCATTTATTCTTTTCCTACCCCCCAAACCCCTAACCCTGCCTCTCAAATTCCTCATGTCAGGGAGATCATATAATTGCCTTTCTCTGATTGACTTATTTCACTAAGCACAATACCCTCTACTTTCATCCAAATCGTTGCAAATGGCAAGATTTCATTCCTTTTCCTGGTTGCATTTTCATGGTTACATTGTATGGAATACTATGCAACACACCACACCTTCTTTATCCATTCATCTGTTCATGGACAGTTAGGTTCCTTCCATAGTTTATCTATCGTGGACATTGTTACTATAAACATTTGGGTGCATGTGCCCCTTCAGATCACTACATTTGTATCTTCGGGGTAAATACCCAGTAGTGCAATTGCACTTGCAATAGTGCACTACTGCTATCTATCTATATCTGTACACACAATGGAATACCATGCAGTCATGAAAAGGAATGAAATCTTGCCATTTGAGACAACGTGGATGGAACTAGAGGGTAGTATGCTTAGTGAAATAAGTCAATCAGAGAAAGACAATTATCATATGATCTCCCTCATAAGAGGAAGTGGAGAAGCAATGTCGGGGGTTTGGGGGGTAGGAAAAGAATAAATGAAACAAGATGGGATCGGGAGGGAGACAAACCATAAGAGACTCTTCATCTCACAAAACAAACTGAGGGTTGCTGGGGGAGGGGGGAGGGAGAGGGTGGTGGGGTTATGGACATTGGGGAGGGTACGTGCTATGGTGAATGCTGTGAAGTGTGTAAACCTTGTGCGTCACAGACCTGTACCTCTGGGGCTAATAATACATTACATGTAAATTTAAAAAATTAGAAATTATAAAAAGAAAAGAAAAAAACAACCTCCCAAAATTTTAAAGAAAGAAAATACACACACACACACACATATGTGTGTGTATATATATACACATATATACATATATATATACACATACACATATATACATATACACATATGTGTGTGTATATATATATATACATACATATATACACAAAAATAAGGGTAAACATGATGAAGGGATGGAATATGACTGTCAAGATGAAAATTTTTTTAAAATTCTAAAAAAGGAATTGATAAGTTCATTCAAAAAAAGAAAACAGGAGGGAATGTGCTCAGGCTGGAGATGAAAACAAAGCCATGGGCTAGATTAGGGTATATTTTGATCTACTGTAAGAAATTGTATCCAAAAATTTTTTAAGAAAAAAACCTATATGTATACGAAAAATAAGGTTAAATACAATGAAGGGATAAAATATGACTGTAACAATGAAGTTTTAAAAAGTTTTTTTGTTTTTTTTTTTAGAAAGGTATTGTTAAGATAAACTAGTTAAAAAACGTTAAGAGGAAAGAAAAAAAGTTTAAAAAATAGAATAAGAGGGGTGCCTGGGTGGCTCAGTTGGTTAAGCAACTGCCTTCAGCTCGGGTCATGATCCCAGGGTCCTGGGACCAAGCCCCATGTTAGGATCCTTACTCAGCAGGGAGCCTGCTTCTCCCTCTCCCTCTGCCTGCTACTCTGCCTGCTTGTGCTCCCTCGCTCTCTGTCAAATAAACAAATAAAATTTAAAAAAAAAAAAAAGAAATAGAATAAGAAATAAAATAAAATTTAAAAAATTTAATTTGGAAGACTAAAGGATCATGGGGGAAAAGCCAGGAATTCTATGGGTTGCTTTCCCCTAGCTCTGGAGTTCCGTTATTCTCCTTGATCAGTGAGCTTGGTCTTGGCAGGATGTTCTTGCTAATCTTCTGGGGGAGGGGCCTGTTGCAGTGATTCTCAAATGTCTTTGCCTGGAGGCGGAATTGCACCACCCTTGCTAGGGGCCAGGCTAGGTAATCTGCTCAGGTTCACTCTTGGAGCTTTTTTTCCCCTGAATGCTTTCCATAGAGCTCTGGAGGACGGTAATGAAGATGGCAGCCTCCCAATCTCTGGCCTGGAGGAGGCGAGAGCTTGGGGCCCTACTCCTCAGTGCACCCTCAGAGTAAAGTAGTCAATTCCTCTCATCTCCCTGGTCTCCAGCCATGCTCCGAGCTCATCCAGCCCGGAACCGAGCACTTGTGTCTGACGCCTGGCCCTGTTTTGAGTCTCCAAACCCAGCAGATTCCTGCCTTCAGAGAAGGAAGGTGAGTCTCCCCAGATCTGCCACTTGTGGAGTCCCTGCTCAAAGAGCAGCAGTGGGACTGCGCCGAGGATCACAGTTTAATGTAACCCCAAGCTGAGAGCTCACTCCTCGCCTCTGTCTCTATAGTCGGCTTCCCCGCTCGGATACCTGGGAGTTCTGCTACACTCAGACACCCCTGATCCTTCTATGACCCCGCGGGACCTGAGACCACACTGTCCCTGTGAGGGCTCCACCCCCACTTAGCCTCTGGAGTGATGTCCCTCAGTGGAGCCGACTTCTAAAAGTTCCGATTTTGTGCTCTGTTGCTCCCCCCCTTCCCAGGAGCAGGCTCCTCCCCTTGCGGTCTGTGTTCCTGCAGCTTCGGATTCACTTCTCTGCACTTCCTACCTTTCGGAAAGCGATAAATTTTCTATTCCTAGAATTGCTGCTCTTCTTCTATTTCCTGCTGAGTTTGTACGTGTTCGGAATGGTTTAATACCTATCTAGCTGAACTCCTGCGATCTGATGTCATTTCAGTTTGCTACTCCTCCACCATCTTCCCTCTCCCACATCAGTTTTTAAAAAGCATCTCAGATTATTCTAATGTGCACAAAAAGTTAAGAAACATTAAGCTTTTCTCTTAGATTCCATCATTGGCTTTTTGCTCTATATTCTGAGATTTTCTTTAATGGAATGCCTAGATCACATTTGATTATCAGCTATGTCCATTATTTCATTTACTCTGTTCAAAGGATCTTTTAAACAAGGTTTTTGATTTTTATATACTCTTAATATCTGGTTGTACATTTTTCTTACATGTCTTTATTTTGTGGATACGATTACTTCTCAAATATTCAGGGATTCTACTTAGAATAAAATGGGACATCTATGAATAAGTATTTGGCTAAATTTTTTTTTTTTTTTCATTTTGTGCAGGGGAATCGCTGGGAGATCCAGGGATTCCCCTAGGATCTCCCAGAGGCACTGGGCAGAGGTAAAGGCTAAGAGGTTAAGAAACTGAAATAAGAGAAGACAGCATATTATGAGTTACAAGTTAAGTAGAAGAGGAATGCATAAAGATGCAAAAGTGAGGGGCGCCTGGGTGGCTCAGTGGATTAAGCCGCTGCCTTCGGCTCAGGTCATGATCTCAGGGTCCTGGGATCGAGCCCCGCATCGGGCCCTCTGCTCAGCAGGGAGCCTGCTTCCCCCTCTGTCTCTGCCTGCCTCTCTGCCTACTTGTGATCTCTCTCTGTCAAATAAAATAAATAAAATCTTTAAAAAAAAAAAAAAAAAAAAAGATGCAAAAGTGACAGGTGAGCCATGTGATACTTGCACTAGGCTTACCAAAGGAAAAGGTGAAATGCTTTAGGTAAAAGAGAAAAAGAAAGCAAAGGCTTAAGAAGAAGAAAGGATCAGAAAAACTTAAATACATAGGGGAAAGAGTCAAGCATGGATTTGTTCATCAAACACTTACAGACTGCTTAAGTTATCACTAAGTTTACCATAGGGCTAAATAAAAGCATGCTAAAGTTTTTCCTCAATAAAATGGTTGTGGGAGTATTTAAATAAAATCTGGCAAATTCATACCACAAAAATACAGTCTTTGAAAAGGATTAGAAATCTGGACAGTAAAGAATTATTAAGAGTCTAAATACCAAAAACATCCAAACAGCCGAATTAGGATTTTATAAATGCTCATTCACTGAAAAAGAATACTATTATAATAAGTGAAGTGTATTGTTATGGTACACAGTGCCCAGTGATAACTTGGTCCACTGGGTTATTAAAAAAGTAAATAAATAAAATTCAGTTGATGATATCACAGGGGGATAATACATGTGACAATGTGCCATATTGTAATTACACGCAGCAACCAACCACGGTCCCCAGCTGTTTGTAGATTTTGGTGTGTGCAATCATTTTACAGAACTAGATTACAAATTATGTATTACATGCCTTTTTTAAATTATTTTTCTCCTTAGAGTTAAGAAAGCTAAACTCTGGAAATATTAATATAGAACAGGTAAGGTCTTAGCCATTCCAGATAAAATAACTTTCTAATAATGACATGAAAAGATGGGAAGATGTCCAAGATGTACTATTAAGTAAATGGTGAGCTGCAAACAGTCTACAATATGATCTTATTTTCAGAAGGAAAATAGCATATATGTTACACAAAAGTTTGGAAAGATACCTACTATCAAAATAGCCAGTAAAATTAACTCTGGAGAATGAAATCTGGGAGAAGGGGGGAGACAGAAATCTCCACTTCTTAAATTTTATTTTAGATCATTTAAATCATTTAACAATAAGCATATATTACTTTCATGATTTTTTTTTTCAACTTAGGACAAAAAGATGAAACAATTCCCGGTTCCACTCATCTGGACTTTTATTATTTTTTCAAAACAAATTGCTAAGGTTAATGTAAAACCATTGAAATATGTTTTTTAATTGAAAAAAAAAAGATTTTATTTATTTGGGAGAGAGTGGGAAAGAATGCACGAGTGGGGTGAGAGGGAGAAGCAGACTCCCCACTGAGCAGGGAGCCCGACATTGGTCTCCCTCCCAGGGACTCCAGGATCATGAACTAAGCCAAAGGCAAATAGATGCTCAACCAACTGGGCTACGCAGGCATCCCTCATCAGGAATTTTTATTTTTACTGTTAAATTTAATTCAAACATTTTGGAGCACCTTCAATGTAGAGGAAGAGATCTCTGGTTGAACAAAGAGTATTTGTGAGATATCCAGAGGGCAGTCAGAGAGACAAGGACTGAACGCAGGGGAGAAGTCTGGGTGTTCGTTGGGGAGTTATCAGACTCTACATGGAAATTAAGATAAAAGTATACAGCAATTTCTACTAAGTAAATAAAACCATGTTCTCAAACTTATAATGCCTCATTTCTGATTACTAGGACTCTTAGCAATACAGCTGAACAGTTTAAAAACTGCAAGCCGTCCCGGAAGCAGCCAGCAATATTACAATTGACAGATCAAAAAGCTCTCTCGGCACTTCGAAAGCACAGTTCCTCTCATTCCCTTAATACCATACCATTGTTCAAATAAAATTATTTACTGCTCTTTCACCACCTCAGGGAAACATGTGAATCCTTCTCTGGTACCTTCTTGACTTTACGCACTGCCTTGTAGCCATCACTAGCTGTAGCCTACTCCATACCAAATTGTGGCACCTCTTAGCTCAAAGGTACATCTGACAGATATCACTGGTATGTGTTATGGTTATGGAAGAGACTGCCAGTAATTCTCAAGTCTCTTTTTCTTCACTTCTTCCTTGTTAATAAGACCTCTATTTTTTTTTTTTTTAAACAGGACACAAAGCTTTCTAGAACAAACGTGATCCTACCCTGCATGTAAGTATGGCCATGCAACTAAATTCAGGACACTGCAAGATAAGGTAAATGTATCCATAGAGGAACAGGTAGCCAAAGCATTATACACACACATCTGAGTTCAAAGTTGAAAGATAAGGAGGCATCAACAAACAGCTACTGAGTACCTACTGTGTGCTACTGTTCTAGGCAATGGAGGCACAGCAATAAATAACAGAAAACAATTTCTATCTTCTCAGAACTTACATTCTGCTAAGGGTAAAGACAGGAGTAAGCCTCTATTACTTCATGTTCTGAACATGTTTGCTCATGTTTTTGATAGAAAAATCAAATTCTAGCTCTATCACATTGGTAGATTATCACCGTGGGTTGACTCACAGGGTCAAACAGTTTGCTTCCAAGTTGGCTGATGATTTCTAAGAACAAGCCAACAAGGTAACATGACAAAGATCTATGAACATTACAGACAGGTCCATAAGTAGACAATGTGTCCTATTCATCTTCATACCTCCACCATGTAGTGTAAGTGAATGGAGTAGAAGAGGCACTCAACAAACACTGAAGTGAATTGATTTTCAATAGCAGCAATATAAAAAGGGTAAAATATCAGACACTAGGGTAAGGAATTAGTGTTGAAATATCATTACCAGTTGACTACATTCCTTCTCCAAATCTACTCTGAAAAATCTAGAGAATTACACTGTACCTGAGTGTTCAACTATTAAAAAAAAAGTCAAAATAACATTCTGTTCTAATAAAATGCTGGCAAAATTAGCATATCTCCAAAGTTGACTGTAAATATATGGCCATACATATATACATACATACACACAGCAGGTTCATCTTGTGAATTATATCAGTTTTCCTTAAACATGGGCAGTCAAGAGCAGAAGACTACTGGCAGCTGTCAATCTGAGGATACATTAAATCACAACTGGAGGAAAAGGTGGTTTAGAGAGCTAAAATGCAGAGGGAAGAAAGGTAGGATAAAAGTTCTGTGTCATACTGTATCCTCTTCTAGTACCGTCTTATTAAAGCACTGTAATATACATTAAGCAGATTTAAGACATGGCTTTAATATATTCTTTCCAAAGGTCATTATGTCCCAGAGAAAAACTATATGAGAAGAGCATTTTTGGTCTGTGAACAAAACCTTATATAAAAGGAATAAAAACCTTAGCCAAATTAAATCCCCACCATAAAGGTGCCAAAGGAGAACAGCAAAGGAGGACAGAGAAGGGAAAGAGGGCTGCTGTCAGGTCTGATGTCTAGCAGCCTCTGTGGCCACTGGGTTCTGAGAACGAGCAGATATTCCATTACAGGACAGATGCAGTGTCTGGGGAGAAGTCTGACAAAAACAGAATCTGTAATATTGTAACAGATCTAGGCAAGAATAAGGAAAATTTATTTTATTACTTATTTTTGTAAAGATTTTATTTGTCAGAGAGAGAGAGAGAGAGAAAAGAGAGCACAAGCAGAGGGAGCAGCAAGTGGAGGGAGAACCAGGCTCCCCACTGAGCAAGGAACCTGATGCAGGACTCGATCAACCTGAGCTGAAAGCAGATGTTTAACTGACTGAGCCACCCAGATGTCCCAGGAAATTTGTTTTCTCCCAAACCCCTCCATTTTGAGCTGGTACCTTCCCCCACATGCATGTCAAGTTACTGACCAGTGAAGTCTGTTACTGTGACTTATTCCATCTCTTAAGGATCAGGTACTTAGGGCCTTCCAAGGTGACAAATTAATCCCACAATTAATCTTGTCAACTAGACAAAGATTCATCTATCTCCCTAAGTAAACACCCTTTTCCAAAAAGTGACTCAGATATTCCACAATTCCAGAACAAATTTCTAAGGGTATATATGATAGAACACTGAACTATGCCTGAATTTAAGCTCCGATCTACTGGCAACTAGCTATGGAATCTTTGGCTGTTGCTCAGTTTCTCCAATTATAAATTTCAGGAGATCAAATTAGAACGATAGCTAAGATTTATTCCAACTATAATGTTTTATGTTTAGAATTACTTTTTAATGAATAAATACACATTTTACTTTATGGAAAAATGAGGTTTGAAATGCGGAAGGGAAAACAAGTCCCAAGCAATGGAAAAAGTTATTTTGGTATTACAGAGTTCACTTTCCATTGCAATGCTCTGGCAAAACACTATTAATTCTGAGCTCTACAACCTTGGATACTATATTTGTATTTTATAGCTGCAGTAACAAATTATAAATTTAACTGCTTATATAAAACATATGTATTATCTTATAGTTCTGGAGTCAGAAGTAGAGCCCTCTGGACAAAAAAAATCAAGCTGTTAGCAGGGCTGTATTCCTTCTAGAGACTCTAGAAAAAAATCTATTTCCTTGCCTTTTTTTTTTTTCCCCCCAAATTCTAGAGGCCACCCACATTCCTTGGCTCACTGCTTCTTCCTATTTTCAAAACAGCAATACTGTATGTCTCTGATCTTTCTTCTGTAGTCACATCTCCTTCTGGCCACAGCCAGGAAAGTTTCTCTGCTTTCTTAAATTTCTTAAGAAGCCCTGTGATTATGTTGGGCCCATCTGTATAATCCAGGATAATCTCCCCATCTCAAAATCACATCTGCAAAGTCCTTTCAACTATGTAAGGTAACATATTAACAAATTCCAGAGATTAGGATGTAGACATATCTGAGGGGCCATTATTTACATGGTCATCCAAACAAAATCCTAAGAATTTCTCCCAAGCCTAGAATTCTGTTAACTTCCTCCATTTTATCTTTAGGGTTCTTGTAACATTCTTTCCCATCTCCCTATCATCCAGTTGAATAATGTTCTAATCTGACAGCAAAATTAAATCTAGTATTTTATATATATCATTCTGAAAATTCCTTCAGAATTTCAGAAAGCCCAAGTTGGTACATTACAGTTTTTCAGTTTTGTGATAAGTTAAAACATTAAGTGAACTTGATAACACACTACATGTTTTCCCACCTCTCAAACTTAACCACTGAAAAATTACAGTTGAGTCCCTTATGTGATCCTGAAATTTGAGCAGCAAAATATAAACACTGAAAAACACTCAAGTACATTTTTAAAACAAATGTAGTGACACAGACTCTACAAATGTACAATAAATTGTACATATTTAAAGTAAACAACTTGGGGCACTTGAGTGGCTCAGTAGGTTAAAGCCTCTGCCTATTAAAGCTTCTCTCTCTGCCTCTCTGCCTCCTTGTGGTCTCTGTCAAGTGAATAAATAAAAATCTTTTTAAAAAATCATTTATTTTATTTTATTTTTTAAATATTTATTTATTCGACAGAGATCACAAGGAGGCAGAGAGGCAGGCAGAGAGAGAAGGAGGGGAAGCAGGCTCTCCGCTGAGCAGAGAGTCCAATGCGGGGCTCGATCCCAGGCCCCTGGGATCATGACCTGAGCCGAAGGCAGAAGCTTATTAACCCACTGAGCCACCCAGATGCCCCAAAATAAATGATTTTATAGTTCATTCTTCTCCAGCTCATGTCTCCAGACAACCTCTCATCTGCTTTCTGAATAGTTTGTATTTTATAGAATTTCATATAAGTGGAAACATGTCTCTTATTTTTTAATTCTTTGTTTTTTAAAGATTTTATTTATTCATTTGAAAGAGCAAGCAAGCAGGGGAGGGGCAGAGGAAGAGGGAGAAACAGACACCCCAATGAATGCAAAGCCCAACAAGAGACTTGATACCTGGACCTTGAGATCATGATCTGAGCTGAATCAGATGTCTAACAAACTGAGCCAGTCAGGTACCCCAATTTTGAATGAACTTTTAAATATGATGAAAAGTGTGGATTAAGGTATGATTCAGGTTGTTTTGTTTTGTATAGGAGTATCATTGTTCCACTTATTGAAAAGACTATTCTTTTTCCATTTAATTTCCTTGGCACCACACTAAAAAATCAACTAACCATATTTTTTTTCTGGACTCTCTGTTCCATGAATCTATTTGTTTATATTTACATCAATATCATTGTTTTTATTATTATAGCTCTAATAATTTTTAGAAGCGTTTAGATAGCGTTAAATCCTCTCTGTTCATCAAGATTGTCTTGGTTATTCTAGACCTTCATTTCCATATGAATTTTAAAACCAGCTTAAACCTCACTTTCTACAAATTGCCTGCTGGGATTCTGATTGGTATTGTACTGAATCTACATTTTTAGAGAGAAGTGACAATACCGAATCTTCCAATCCTTGAACATAATAGCTCTTCATTTACCTAGGTTTTAATTTTTTTCTCAGTAATATTTTATAAAAGCTTCCAGTGTAAAGATTTTACACATCCTTTACATAATTTATCCCTAGGTATTGAATGTTTAATATTTAACTATAATAATGTTCTTTTTAATTTTTTTCTCTTTTTTGTTAATGTGGTACATAGTATGCCCCTCCCAACCTTATCTGCAGGAGATATAACTAAGACCCCCAATGGATGCCTGAACCTACAAATAGAAGCAAACGCTAGATTTACTATGGTTTTTTTCTATACATACATATCTGTGATAAAGATTAATTTATAAATTAGGCACAGTAAGAGATTAACAACATAATAAACTAGAACAATTACAACATACTATAATAAAAGTTACAGGAATGTCATCTCTCTCTCTCAAAATATCTTAATTGAACTGTACTCACCCTTCTTGGGAAGATGTGAGACCATAAAATGCCTACACAATGAGAGGAAAGGTGGTGAAAGATGTAGGCATTGTGACGTAGTGTTAAGCGACTATTGAACTTCTAAGGATATATCAGGAGAATCATATGCTTCCAGATTGAGGTTGACCACAGGTAACTGAAATCATGGGAAGCAAAACCACAAATAATGAGGGATTACTATTTGCATTCCTCAGACAAATCCCATTTGGTCATTGTACTTTATCCATCTTATATGTTGTTGGAGTCAATTTGCTAAAATTTCGTTAAGAATTTTATGACTGTTCTCATAAGGAATATTGGTCTCTAATTTTTTTTCTTGCAATGTACTTGGATGGATGGAATATTTATTACTTATTTTATTTTTTTAAGTAATCTCTACACCCAACTTGGTGCTTGAACTTACAACCCTGAGGTCAAGAGTCCCATGCTCTACCAACTGAGCTAGGCAGGCACCAGTGTCTGGTTTAATACCAAGATAATACCAGTATCATAGAGTGAGTTAAGTATTCCCTCCTCATCAACATTATGGAGGAATTTATGTAAAACTGGCATTATGACTTCTTAAAATGTTCAGTAGAATTTATCAGGGAAGTCACCTGGGTCCACAATTTTATTTGGGGAATATAATGTCTTTAATAGGTAAAGGACTACTCAGGTTATTTCTTCCTGAGTAAGGGCTGGTATTTTGTGTCTTTTAAGGAATCTGCCCATTTCATCCATCTAACATACTGGCATGAAGTAATTAATATCACTGGTCTTCTCAAAAAGCCAGCTTTTCATTTCAATGATTTTCTACTTTTCCTTGGTTTCAACTTTTATCATTAACTTTTTTCTTCTGCTTACTTTGGGTTTTATTTTCTCTTCTTTTTCTAGTTTAAGGTCGAGGCTCAACATACTGATTTACAACCTTACTTCTCTAACATATATATATATATGTGTGTATATATATGTTATATATATAACATATAATGTTATATATATAATTAATATATATGGCATATAATGTTAAGAATTTCCATGAGCACTTGCATTAGCTACTTCCCACAAATTCTGAACAGTTTTCATTTCCACTCAGTACAAAATACTTTGTAAATTCACCTTTGACTTTTTTTCTTTTGACCTATAAATTTCTTTTTTAAAAAATATTTTATTTATTTATTTATTAACAGAGGGAGAGATCACAAGTAGGGAGAGGGGCGGGGGGGGGGGGGGGGCAGGCTCCCCATGGAGCAGAGATCATGACCTAAGCTGAAGGCAAAGGCTTAACCTACTGAGACACCCAGGCACCCTGACTCATAAATTTCTTAAAGATGTATTAGTTTATAAATATTTAGGGGTTTTCCAGACAGTTTTCTGTTATCAATTTTAAATTTAATTCCATTTTGGTCAGATGACTTGCTTTTTATGATGTAAGTAAGTTTTAAATTATTGACATTATTTTAGGGACCAAAATGGGTCATATTATACTAGTAAAATGTTCTCTGTGCAATTCAACAAAATGTGTATTCTGCTGTATTGGACAGACATCAAATAAATGTCAATTAGGTTAATTGGATAATAGAGTTTAAATCATCTAAATCATTACTGATATTTTGTCTTCTTGTTCTATCTATTGAAAGGGAAGATAGTGAAATTCCCAACTGTAATGTGGATCTGTTTCTCCTTTCAGTTCTGTCAGTTTTGATTCATGTATTCTGAAGTGTATTAGCTGTATAGATATTTAGGACTATTAATTCCACTTTATTTTTTTTAAAGATTTTATTTATTTATTTGACAGACAGAGATCACAAGTAGGCAGAGAGGCAGGCAGAGAGAGAGGAGGAAGCAGGCTTCCCGCCGAGCAGAATACCCGATGTGTGGCTTGATCCCAGGACCCTGAGATCATGACCTGAGCTGAAGGCAGAGGCTTTAACCCACTGAGCCACTCAGGCACCCCATTAATTCCACTTTTTAAACTGGCTACTTTACCAATGAAATGGTCTTCTTTATTCCTGTTAATATTCTTTGCTCTAAAATCTAGTTTGTCTGAAACTGATATAGTTATTCCAACTTTCCTGACTAGCATTAGCATGGAATATCATTTGCAAACCTTTTATGTTTAGCCTATTTGAATCTTAATATGAACAGTAGGTTTCTGTAGGCAGCATACCCAATCTACTATGTACCCAATCTACGAAATTCTGCCTTTTAACTGGGTTGTTTAGGTCATTTACAGTTAGTGCGATTATTAATATAGATCAGTATAAATGTAACAAAAATATTTGTTTTCTATTTGTCACATCTGTTTTTGTTCCCCTTTTCCTCTTTTTCTTGGATCTCTGAACTTAACAGTTTTTAACAAATCTAGAAAAATTTGGCCATTGTTTCTTTAAAATTATTTTCTGTACCCTCTCAAGACTACAATTACATTTATATTAGACCACCTGAAGTTGTCTCATAGCTATCTGATACTCTTGATTTTTTTCCCCAGTCTTTATTTCCTTTTATTTTGGATGACTTGTATTGATTTTGCTTCAAGTTTACTAATCTTTTCTCCTGCACTAATTTGCTGTAAATCCCATGAAGTGTATTTTTCATCTCACACATTGTAGTTTTCATATGTAGATGTTCAATTTTGGTCTTTAAAATAGATTACATATCTATATTTGACATTTGCAATCTTTCCTATAATATTCTGAACATAAGGAATATACTCATAATAAATGTTTTAATCTTTTTGTCCACTAATTGTATCATCTATGCATCTGTTTTGACATATTGATTTTCTTCCTCGGGGGCTGTATTTTCCTGCTTCATTCCAAGTCTGATATTTTTTATTGGAAGCCAAATGTGAATTTTACCTTGGTGAGTACTAAATATTTTTGTGTAAGTGTAAATATTAAGCTTTGTTCTGGGATGCAATTAAACTACTTGGAGGTCTGTTTTTATGCTTTGTTAGAAGGGACCAGAACGGTCTTTAGTTTAAGGCATTTGCCCCACTGCTAATCTGAGTATTCTATCCAATATCCTAGACTTATATTTTCCTCTCTGGCTGTTGGGAATACAAACTGAGAATCAGAAATTGTTCCCTGTAATCCTTTAGGGTGGTTTTTTTCTTGGCTTTGGGTAGCTTCCGTAAAATACATGCCCTGATTAGCACTCACCTGAAGACTTTAGAGGGACTTTGCAGACCTATGGAATTCTCTCTTTGTGCAGTTCTTTCCTAGCTGTAGCAACCCTGGCCTCCTTGAACTCCAGCTCTCTCTCCTCAACTCAAGGCAACAGCTGAGCTCCCCACTCCTTACACTGCTTCCTGGAAACTCTCTCCACCAAGTAAGCTAGGATAATTGTAGGGCTCATCTGTTTCTGGTTTCTCGGTGATCACTGTCTGCCTGTTGTTCAGTGTCTGAAATTTCATATATTTTTTCTGGGGTTTTTGTTTGTTCTGTGATTACAGCCAAGAGAGTAAATCAAACTCTCTTAATCCATCTTGGCCAGAAGTACAAGTCCTTAAATACATTTTCAAGCCAGAGAAAGGAGACACAGTAAAAAAACACAAGTATTATGGATGGAGTTTCAAGTGGGAGAAAAGGTATTTGATAAAATAAAGCACTGTTTAGAACAAATTTTGAGTCTGAAATTTGAAGGGTATAGGCTTTCCATGATGTTAAAAAAGTCAAAGCCTACAACTGATAATGGCCCTACCTCCAAAAATGGCAGCTACTTTTTTTTAAAAATGGCAGTCATAACTATAGTTTTGTGTTTATTTCTGGAAATCTGGATAATTGCAATCTCTCTTTTTTTTCCTTTTAATCTATGTAAGAAATGACTGTTATAAACCTTAGAAGAATGAAAAAAGTGTGACTTTACATTTCTAAAGGCCATATACCACAATTTTTAAACATCTGAAGAACTATTTTTCCTCTTCTTTTAATTCACCTGAAAATTACATAGTAAAAATCACCTTAATACTTCAAATACTTCATAATGCCACAAAAGTTGGCTTGTAATTGACATTACTCTTTAGTGTGTCTATAAAACTTGCCTTTGTTTTACAACAAACTTCAAATGGACACTGATTATATGCAAAACCTATAAAGTATCAGTATACTGAGATTTTTAAAAAATATTTTATTTATTTGACATAGAGAGATCACAAGTAGGCAGAGAGGCAGACAGAGAAAGAGAGGGATGCAAAGAGCCCGATGAGGGACTTGATCCTAGGACCCTGGGATCATGATCTGAGCCAAAGGCAGGGACTTAACCCACTGAGCCACCCAGTCGCCCATATACTGAGATTTTAATATTGCTTAAACTGAAAAGAAAACCCCCAAACTATTTAGAATACACACACACACACACACACTGTAGCAGCACTTAAAAACAACATATGAACAGCAGTCAGTCACCAAGCCACATAGCTTGATTCTCTGTGTATCTATTTAAACTTCTAACTAGCTTTGGCACCACTTGCAGGTATCTGCTCTTAAAAAGCATACAGTATCATAAGAAAACAACAAATACAGACACAAAGAAACTGACAGAACACAAGAAGTGCAGAGAAGGCTCTTAAAGAGTGCTGCTTGGATGGCTTCCTCTCCCCTCCCCTTTATTTTCCATCAAAGTAGCTTCTGTGGCTCAGATTGCATTAAATGGCTCCTTGCCCTCATGCTACTCACCTGCCATTCATTCCAGTTATCAACGGCAATTATAAAAACTAGCCAGAGTCCCAGAATTTCATCTAATTGTTCTGAGTAAAGTCTTAAGCTGGGGTGTAAGGGAGGGTAAAAAGGCAGAGAATAAACTGAAGGAAGCTAGAGAGATAAAGGAGAATAAAAAACTGAACACTAAATCTGAGACTAGCTCATTTCTACCCATAACTTTAAATCCTCACCTTCACACACTCTTCCTGGAAAGTTAGGTAGCTTGACTTTTTAATCTACAGAACTAAAAGTTGCCTCTTGAGTTAAAATTATTCTCTTAGACAAGACTTTGTTAAAATTATAAAATTTGACATAGTTATATATTACACAAAGTTTGGGGAATGAAGAAAGGAATAAAGAATTTACCACAATCCCAATTATTACAACATAAGGGTACTTTTTTTTTTAATGGACATTGTTTTTTAAAATTATTGTAGGTTCACAGCAAAACTGAGTAAAATAGCCAAACAACCTCAAAAACTACAAAGTTGAGAGGACTCACACTTCATGGTTTACTTACTACAAAGCTACAATAATCAAGCTACAATAATCCAGACCCTGTGGTACTAGGATAAGGAGAGGCACAGATCAATGGGAGAAAACGGAAAGCTGAGAAATAAACTTTTATATTTATGTTTAACTGATATTCAGAATGGTTGCTATGACAATTCAATGGGAGAAATAATAGTCTTTTCAACAAATGGTGCTGGGACAAATGGATTTCCACAAGTAAAAATTACAGTTTGATACCCTACCTCACACCATATACGAAAAGGAACTCAAGATGGATCAATGACTACAATGTAAGAGATAAGATGACCTCCTAGAAGAAAGCATCAGGACTGTGAATCTTTATTGACCTTTGATTAGGTAAAGTTTCTTTTTTTTTTTAAACTCAAATGATATATTTTTAAATTAACAATATAATGTATTATTTGTTTCAGGAGTACAGGTCTGTGATTTATCAGTCTTACACAATTCACAGCACTCACCATAGCATATACCCTCCCCGGTGTCCATCACTCAGCCATCCCATCCCTTTCATCCCCCTCCCCTCCAGCAACCCTCAGTTTGTTTCTTGAGATTAAGAGTCTCTCTTTTTTTTTTGTTTTAATTTTTAATTTTTTATAAAGATTAAGAGTCTCTTACAGTTTGTCTCCCTCTCTGGTTTCGCCTTATTTCATTTTTCCCTAGGTAATCGTTTCTTATGTGAAACAAGGTACAAGAAACAACAAAAATCAGTAAATGAGACCTTATGAAAATTAAAAATGTCTGTGTTTCCAAGAACACCATGAACAAAGTGAAAAATTATTGCAAAGGATGGGATGAAAATTTTGCAAATCCCGTACCTGGTAATGGCATTGTTATCTAGAATATGTTAACATCTTGGCGTCTAGAAGAGGGAAAATTAAGAATAGGAGGATCCTGAGCTCACCTCTTATCAAGGACATACAGAGGGAACAACTACTTGTGATAAAACTCACTCTGAAAAGGATCTGAAGACTGGCAGAACAAATCTTTTATAGCTAAAGACATAAGGAGAAGACCACATCAAGATGGGGAGGAGTGAGAGGCACCTGGGAGGCTCAGTCAGTTAAGCATCTGCCTTTGGTTCAGGTCATGATCCCAGAATCCTGTGATCAAGCCCTGCATCAGCTCCCTGTTCAGCGGGGAGTCTTGTTTGTCCCTCTCCCTCTGCCACTCCCCCAACTTGTGCATATATATGTACATGCGTGCACTCTCTCTCTCTCAAATAAATAATCTTCAAAAAGAAAAGGAGAAGAGGAGGAGGAGGAAGGGCAGATACACAGTTGGTGAACCAAACTCCCAAGGCTGCAACCCCCAGCAGGAGGGAGAGTTATCACAGGCATGGAGAAGCCAGGAGATCAAGCCCACAGTGGACACCCCTGGCCTTGGGACCTGCACCAGAAAGATAAGACCCCGTAATATTGGATTCTGAAAATCAGGGGGCTTATTTCTGGGAGAGCCACAAGGCTATAGGAAACGGAGACTCCTCTGTTAAAGGGCCAGGGCACTAGTATCACCCAGTTCAAACCCAGCACAGAAGCAGGGTCTGGAAAGCACCTAGTACCTGGGTTTTACGTGAAGGAGATTTACTGACTAATTTTGGAAACGTGTGTTGGAGGAGATAGGAATCTGCAGGAACTTTCTTGGAAAAAGGAAGTACTGGAGGGCACCGTTTTTCTTGCCCTTCTTCAACCTAGCTGGCCAGATACTTGTGGGAGCCTGTTCTGGCACTCTCTACCTACCTAGTAAACATGCTAGCCCAGCCCCAGCATTCCCCTGTGGACCTGCCCAACCTGGCAGGTGCCCCTCCCTGATGGCTCCCACCCCACCATACCTGGAGGGCAGTTTCAATATTCCCCTGGGACAACTACTGCTCAGTCATACCACCTGAGAAGCAGCTCTAGCTAGGAGGTACCCCTCCAAGCACACCTCCAGACTCCTGCCCTGAAGAATGAGGGAGCTAGCCCCACACACCAGCATGTTCTTACTAGCCACAGTGGGGTCTCTCAGGTAACCATGGGAATAAAGTGGGGGAGCCCTGCCCACCAGTGTACCCAGAGGTAGAAGCCAGTCATTGCAGCTAACAGGGCTGAGGGCTGTCCCCACTCACTAGCATGTCCCCAAAAGCTACAGCAGAACCACTCAGCAACCATGCAAGGGGCAAAACCTGCACACTAGTGCCCCCTGCTAGAGGGTGCAGCCCGTCATTGCTGACAGCCAGGCTGAGGGTCAGCCATGTCCAACAGTGATGGAGGATAACTGGAAGGCAGGCAGGCAGGGACAAGGGGTCCCCCCTGCCCTAAGATGAAACCACCCTTAAAAGGATTTTACACCACCCTGGAAGGAACCCTCCACCCTTTCCCATATGAGAGGTGAAAAAAATCTGATTGGATAACAGGAGCAGGGAGGGTTAATCAGATTGAAACAGCTCACCAACAAACCCATAAAAACCCCTACACCTAGGAACTCCAGTACAATCCTTTCAGGTCCCCTCCCTCCTTGGGAGCTTTGTACTATCACTTTGCTATCACTCAATAAATTGCTCAACAAACCTTGCTTTGCTTTCTACCACTCTGGTCTACCTCTTCATTCTTTGAAGTGGAGTGACCAAGAACCGTGGGCACTGAAGGAGAAAAGAAAATCCTCCAACACAAGCACAGCCTACAGGAGAGCATATGCAGCCAACACAGGGGACACCCTTGGAACACGTGGTTATGGTGACCAGGGGGGACCACACTACTGGATACCAAAGATTATCTTCTACATAAAACCACTACTTTCAGACCAGGAGATGTAGCTGACCTAAATAATACATAGAAACACAGATTTATACACAATGAAGGGACAGAGTAATATGTTCAAAATGAGAGAACAAACAAAACCAAAATTATATGACACAGAGATAAGCAATCAGCTTGAAGTAATGGTCATAAATTAACTCACCACGCTTGAGAGAAGACTGAATGAAATGAGAACTTGAAAAACAAAAGAAAATACAAAAAAGAACCACTCAGAGCTGAAGAATACAATAACTGAAATGAAAAAATACACTAGAGGGAATCAACAGATTAAAAAATGCAGAAGAATGGACCAGAGATCTGGAAGACAGAAAAGTGGAAAACAATAAAGCTTAATAGTGAAAAGGAAAAACAATTTATAAAATGAGGATTAATTAAGGGGATTCTGTGAAAACATCAAGCATATCCACATTCATATTATAGGGGTCCAAGAAGGATAAGACAATGAGAAAGGAGCAGAAAACTTACTCGAACATATAATACCTAAGAACAGTCTTAACCTAGAAAAAGAAACAGACATCCAAGTCCAGGAAGGAAAGAGTGCCCCAAACAAGATGAACCCAAAGAGATCCATGCCAAGACACATAATAATTAAAATGGCAAAAGTTAAAGAAAATTTTAAAAGCAGGAAGAGAAAAGCAAACAGTTACATACAATGGAAATTCCATAAGGCTGTCAGCTGATTTCCCAGCACAAAATTTGCAGGCCAGAAGGAGGTGGAGCCTGATACATTCAAACTCTGAAAGGAAAAAACCTAAAACTAAAAGTACTCTACCTGGCAAGGTTATTATTCAGAATTGAAGGAGTAATAGCTTCCTAGACAAGAAAAGTTAAAGATGTTCATCACCAGGAATTCAACCTTACAAGAAATATTAAAGAGAGTTCTTTAAGTGGAAAAGAAAAGGCCATAAATAAAATTATGAAAGGAAAAAGTTTCACCAGTAAAAGCAAACATATATTAAAAGATAGTAGCAGATCTGGATGGGGGAATGGGATGACTGGGTGATGAGCATTAAGGAGGGCATGTGATGTAATGAGCACTGGGTGTTAATATGCAACTGATGAATCACTGAACTCTACCTCTGAAAGTAATAATACACTGTATGTTAATTAATTGAATCTAAATAAAATAAATTTTTTGAACATCCATTAAAAAAGGCAGATTACTTGGGGCGCCAGGGTGGCTCAGTGGGTTAAAGCCTCTGCCTTCAGCTCAGGTCGTGATCTCAGGGTCCTGGGATTGAGTCCCGTGTTGGGCTCTCTGCTTGGTGGGGAGCCTGCTTCTGCCTTTCTCTCTGCTTGCCTCTCTGCCTACTTGTGATCTCTGTCAAATAAAAAAAAATTTTTTTTAAAAAGGCAGATTACTTATAAAAATAGCATAAAGTTTAAAAGATAAAATTAGTAAAATTATAAAAAGATATAAAATAAAACATTACATATAAAAACTTGGAGGAGGAAGTAAAAATGTAGTCAAACTTAAGTGACCATGAACTTAATATACACTGTCATGTACCTAGATTGTTATATATGAGCCTCATGGTAACCACAGACCAAAAATCTGGAATATATATACACAAAAAGTAAAGAGAAAGAAATCCAAACATAACACTAAGAAAAGGCATCAAATCACAAAGGAAGAGAGCAGAGAATTAGAAAAACAACCAAAAAACAATGGACAGAAATGGCAATAAATATATACCCATCAGTAACTTTAAATGGAAATGGACTAAATGCTCCAATCAAAAGAACCAGGGGGACAGAATGGATAAACAAGATCCATTTATATGCTGCCTAAAAGAGACTCACTTCAGACCTAAAAAAATATATAGACTGAAAGCAATATAAAGATATTCCATGTAAAACAAAGTGGGGGGAAAAAAGCTCAGATAACAATATTTGTATAGGTCAAAATAGACTTTGAAAGAAAGACTGTAACAAGAGACAAAAAAGGGCATTACATAATGATAAAGGGGTCAATCCAATAAGAGGATATAACAATTGTAAATATCTATGCACCACACATATAGGAGCACCTAAATATATGAAACAAATATTAACAGATACAAAGGGAGAAATTGACAGGAACACAATAACAGCAGGAGACTTTACCACTCCATTTATATCAATAGATAGATCACTCAGACAAAAAAATCAGTAAGTAAACAGTGGCTTTGAACAACACATTAGACGAGACAGACTTAACAGATAGATACAGAACATTCCATCCAAAAACAGCAGAATATACATTCTTTTCAGGTACACACGGAACATTTCCAGGGTAGATTACATGTTAGGGCATAAAACAAGTCTCAATAAATTTAAGAAGATTAAAATCATATAAACATCTTTTCCAACAACAACAGTATGAAAATAGAAATCAATTACAAGAAGAAAACTGGGGGAAAAACCCGCAAATATGTGGATACTAAAAAACATGCTATAACCAACCACTGGATCAAATGAAATCAAAGAGGAAAAATAAAAAAATACCTGGAGATGAAGGAAAATGGAAACACAATGGTTCCAAATATTTGGGATGCAGCAAAAACAGTTCTTAGAAGGAAGTTTATTAGTGATACAGGCCTACCTCAAGAAATAAGAAAAATCTCAAATATATAATCTAACCTTACACCAAAATGAACAAAAAAAAGACTAAAGACCAAAGTTAATAGATGGAAGAAAACAATAAATATCAGAGGAGAAATAAATTAAATATAGACTACCAAAAAAAACCCAGAACAGACCAATGAGATTAAGCTGGTTCATTGAAAAGATAAACAAAATTGACAAACATTTAATCAATTTCTTTTTTTTTTTAAGATTATTTATTTATTTATTTGACAGAGATCACAAGTAGGCAGAGAGGCAGGTGGTGGGGGGGGGGAGCAGGCTCCCCGCTGAGCAGAGAGCCTGATGCGGGGCTCGATTCCAGGATCCTGAGATCATGTCCTGAGCTGAAGACAGAGGCTTTAACCCACTGAGCCACCCAGGCGCCCCCATTTAATCAACTTCTTAAAGAAAAAATGAGAGAACCCAAATATATAAAATCAGAAATGAAAGAAACCAAAATGAGACCACAAAATACAAAGGATAATAAGATACCACAATGAAAAATTATAGGCCAACAAACTGAACAACCTAGAAGAGATGGATAAATTCCTAGAAACATACAGTCTTCAAAGACTGAGTCAAGAAGGAATAGAAAATCTCAACAGACCCAATTATTAGGAACAAAATTCAACTGATAGTAAAAAAAAAACTTCCCATAAACAAAAGTCCAGGACCAGATAGCTTCACAAGTGAACTCTATCAAACACATATAAGTTACAGTATCTGTCCTTCTCAAACTATTTCAAAAAAACAGAAGAGGAAGGAATGTTTTCAGATTCATTCTACAAGGCCAGCATTACCCTACTGCCAAACCAGACAAAGACACTACCCCACCCTGAAAAAACTTAGACTAATATCCTTGATGAACATAAATTTAAAAATCCTCAATGAAATATTAGCAAACTAAACTTGAAAACACATTAAAAGGATCATTCAACACTATCCAGTGGGATTTAATCTAGCAATGCAGGATAGTTCAATATCTGCAAATCAACAATCATGGTACAACATGTTAACAAAGTGAAGAATAAAATTACAATCATCTCAATAGATGCAGGAGTATTTGACAAAATTCAACATCCATTCATGATAGAAACGCTTAACAATCTGAGTACAGAAGAAATATACCTCAAAATAATAAAGGCCATGTATAAACCCACAGCTAACATCATACTCAATTTCCTCTAAGGTCAGGAACAAGACAGGGATCCCCATTCTCTCTCTCTCTCTTTTTTTTTTTTTTTTTTTATTTTATTTATTTATTTGACAGAGAGAAATCACAAGTAGATGGAGAGGCAGGCAGAGAGAGAGAGAGGGAAGCAGGCTCTCCGCTGAGCAGAGAGCCCGATGCGGGACTCGATCCCAGGACTCTGAGATCATGACCTGAGCCGAAGGCAGCGGCTTAACCCACTGAGCCACCCAGGCGCCCCCCATTCTCTCTTTTATTCACCATAGTACTGGAAGTCCTAGTCACAGTAATTAGACAAGAAAAAGAAATAAAGAGCATCCAAATTGGTAAGAAAGAAGTTAAACTGTCACTATTTGCAGATGACATGATACTATATATAGAAAACCTTAAAGACTCCACCAAAAAAAAAAAAAAAATTAGAATAAACGAATTCAGTAAAATTGCAAGATACAGAAGTCAACATAAGGAAATCTGTTGTGTTTCTATAGACTAATAACTATCAGAAAAAAGAAATTAAGAAAATAAATGCATCAGGGGCACCTGGGTGGCTCAGTCATTGGGCATCTGCCTTCAGCTCAAGTCATGATCCCAGGGTCCCAGGATCTAGCTCCGCACTGAGCTCCCTGCTCTGGGGCAAGCCTGCTCCTCCCTCTCCCAATACCCCTGCTTCTGTTCCCTCTCTCCCTGTGTCTCTGTCAAATCAATAAATAAAATCTTAAAAAAAAAAAAAAAGAAAGAAAGAAAGAAAGGAAGGAAGGAAGAAAAGATGCATCAAAAATAATATACCTAGGAATAAATTTAACCAAGGCGGTGAGAGATCTGTACTCTGAAAACTATTAAGACAATGATGAAGGAAATTAAAGATGACACAAATAAATAAAAAGATATACCATGCTCAGAGATTGGGAAAATTGATATTGTTAAAATATCCAGGGGCACCTGGGTGGTTCAGTTGATTAAGTGTCTGACTCTTGGTTTTGGCTCAGGCCATGATATCAAGGTCCTGAGATCAAGCCCTGTATCAGGTTCCACACTTAGTGCAGAGTCCTCTTGGCCCTCACCCTCCCCCACTTGCTGTCAGTATCTCTCTCTCTCAAACACATAAATAAAGTCTTTAAAAAAGAAGTAAAATAAAATGTCCATACTACCCAAAACAATCCACAGATTCAATACAATCCCTATCAAAATACCAATAGCATTTCCCACAAAACTTGAACAATCCTAAAGTTTGTGTGGAACCACAAGAGAACCCAAATAGCCAAAGCAATCTTGAGAAAGGCACAAATCTGGAGGTATCACAATACCAGATTTCAACTATACTACAAAGCTACAGTAATCTAAACCATATGGTACTGGCACAAAAAGAGACACATAGATTAATGGAACAGGATAGAAAGCCCAGAAATAAACCCCAGGTTATATGGTGAAATTAATTTATGACAAAAGAGACAAAAATATACAATGGGGAAAAGACAGTTCTTCAATAAAGGCAGTTGAGAAAACTGGACAGTTACATGCAAAAGAATGAAACTGGACTACTTTTTTATATCAAAAACAAAAACAAACTCAGAATGTATCAAAGACCTAAATAGAAGACCTCAAACCATAAAACTTTTTTTTTTAAAGATTTTATTTATTTATCCGACAGAGATCACAAGTAGGCAGAGAGGCAGGCAGAGAGAAGAGGAAGAAGCAGGCTCCCCACTGAGCAGAGAGCCCGATGTGGGGCTCCATCCCAGGACCCTAGGATCATGACCTGACCGAAAGCAGAGGCTTTAACCCACTGAGCCGCCCAGGTGCCTCAAACCATAAAACTTCTAAAGCACAGGCAGTAAACTCTTGGACATCAGCTTTAGCAATATTTTTTGTATATGTCCCCCAGGAAAGGAAAACAAAGGCAAAAACAAACAACTTGGGGGGTGCCAGGGTGGCTCAGTGGGTTAGAGCCTCTGTCTTCAGCTCAGGTCATAATCCCAGGGTCCTGGGATCAAGTCCCACATCGGGCTCTCTGCTCAGCAGGGAGCCTCCTCCCTCACCCCCCTCCACCTGTCTCTCTGCCTACCTGTGATCTCTGTCAAATAAACAAATAAAATCTTAAACAACAACAAAAACCAACTGGGACATCAAACTAAAAAGCTTTTACATGGTGACAGAAACCACCAACAAACCAAAAAAGGCAACCTGCTGAATGGGAGAAGACATCGGCAGCTAATATATTCAATAAGGGGTTAACATGCAAATATAGAACTCCTACAACTTAACACTGAAAAACCAAACTGATTAAAATCTAGGCAGAGAAGATTGGAAATGCTATACCAAGCCCAAACTTCTTTGTCTTGTCAATTCTTCAAAAATTTATTGTTTCTTTGTCTAAAAGGTATAAAAACTCCCTGCTTTGGTTACTTCTTTGAGTTTCCTATTTTTATGAGCTTCCACACAAGAAAAATTAAATGTTTCTCTCTTGTTAAAAAAAAAAAAATCGGGCAGAGGACCTGAATAGACAGATATTTTTCCAAAGATGACATATATATAGGTGGCCAGGATACATGAAAAGATGCTCAACATCACTTATCAGGGAAGGTAAAATCAAAACCACAGTGAAATATCACCTAACACCTATAGTTAGAAAGGCTATTATCAAAAAGACAAAAAATAACAAGTGTTGGTGATGATGTGGAGAAAAGGGAACCTCTTTGCATTAGTTGTTGGAAATGTAAATTGGTGCAGCCACTACAAAAAACAGTATGGAGGTTCCTCAAAAAATTGAAAGTCAGAAATACCATAAGACCTAGTAATTCCATTTCTGGGTATTTTTTCAAAGAAAACAAAAATACTAATTGAAAAACATACAGGCACCCTTATGTTTATTGCAGCATTAGTTACGATAAGCAAGATATGGAAGCAAACTGAGTGTCTACCAATGGATGAACGACTAAAGACAATGTGGTATGTATCTACAATGGAATATTACTCAGCCCTAAAAAAAGACTGAAATCATACATTTGCAACAACATGTATGAACCTAGAGGGTATTATGCTAAATAAGTCAGACAGAGAAAGACAAATACCACATGTTTTCATATATATAGAATCTAAAAAAGAAAGCAAGTGGAAACAGACTCATAAATACAGAAAAAAGAAACCTGATGGCTACAAGAGAGGAGGGGGCTAGAGAGAGGTGAAATAGGTGAAGGGAATTAAGATGAGCAAACTTCCAATTACAAATTCATCCCAGATGAAACGTAGAGCATAAGGAATACTGTCAATAATACTGTAACTTTATATTTGTAATAGATAACTACACTTATCATGGTGAGCATTTCATAATGTAGTTAACTACATTATTATTAACACTATATTGTATACCTTAAACTAATATATTATCTCAACAAGACTTCAATAAAAAAAAATCTACAACTCAGTAACAAAGAAACAAATAACCCAATTAAAAAATGGGCAGGAGTGTCTGGCTGGCTCAGTCAGTGGAACATGCGACTCTTGACCTCAGGGGTAGGAGTTCAAGCCCTACACTGAACACCCTTAAGGGTCACTCATTCAGTTAAGTGTCTTGATGTCAGCTCAGATCATGATCTCAGGGCTGTGGGCTCCACACTCAGTAGGGAGTCCACTTGAAATTCTCTTTCTCTCTCTCTCCCTCTGCCCCTTGACCCCCATCCTACTTGCTCTAAAATAAACCTTATAAATAAATAAACCTTTTAAAAATGGGCAAAGTATGCAAACAGGCATTACTGAAAGAAGATATAAAAATAGCAAATAATTACATGAAAATATGCTGAACATTAGTAGTCCGTATGGAAATGCAAATCAAAGCCACTCCATACACGCCAAGAAAAGGACACATCATACCAAGTATTGACAAAGATGTGGAAAAATTAGAACCCTCACACACTGCTAGCAGGAGTATAAAATGGTGCAGGTGCTTTGGAAAATAGTGTGGCAGTTCCTCTAAAAGTTAAAGTTATCATTTGATAAATTCCAAGAAAAATGAAAACATATGTCTACACAAAAACTTGTGCATCAATGTTCATAACAGCATTATTCAGAATAGCGAAAGAGTAGAACAATCCAAATGTCCATTAACTATTGAATGGTTAAATAAAATGTAGTGTATCTATACAACACATTATTGAAAAGCAACGAAGTACTGATAACATGCTACATGAATGAACCCTGAAAATATGCTAAATGAGAGAGACACAAAATACCATATATTGTAGCATTCCATTTATATGAAATGTCCGTAAATCCACAGACAGAAAGTAGATCGGTGGTTACCTAGGGTAATGGTAGAAGTAGGAGTGACTGACTGCTAATGGGTGTATGATTTCTTTTGGGGGCAATAAAATGCTCTTAAGTGGGATAATGGTAATAACTGCATAATTCTGTAAATATACTGGAAACCACTGACTTATACACTTTAAAGAGGGGAACACCATGCTATGTGAATTTTATGACAATAAAGCTTTTAGAAAAAATACCCCATTGAATAGATGGAGATTAATTCCTGACGTAGATTGCTTCCAGTATACCTATACTATGTAACACTGCTGTGAACATTTTTGTGCCTAGGCTTTTATCATATAATTAAGAGCATGGATTCTTGGGGTACCTGCCGGGCTCAGCTGGTGGAATGTGCAACTCTATCTCAGGGTTGTGGGTTCAAGCCCCATGTTGGGTGTAGAGATTATTTAAAGACACAATCTTAAAAAGAAAAAAAAAAGGTATGACTTCTTTAAAGATTTATTTTAGAGAGTGAAAGAGAGTGCACATGCACACACAAGAAGGAGGGGCAGTGGGAGAGGGAGAGAATTTCAAGCAGACTCCCTGCTGAGCATGGAGTCTGACACAGGGCTGGATGCCACAATGCTGAGATCATGACCTGAGACGAAATCGAGTCGGACACTTAACCAATTGAGCCACCCAGGCATATGGATTCTTTAAACACACTGCTTCAGTGAGAATCTTGGCTTGACAACATAGCAGTTACAGGAGTGGTGCTTGGGCAAGTCGCTCAACTACTTTGTGTAATTTCCTCCTCTATCATGTGAAATAACAGTAGTCACCCCTCTTGGAATTTTGAGGAGTAAATTAAGTAAGGGCTTTGCATTATGTCTGTCACATAATAAACTTTCAATATTAGTAGTTGAAATCGTCATTCTGGTTTATTTTCTTTTTTTTGGTTTTTTTTTTTTTAATTGAGGTATTACTTACAAGAAATATAGGACACTTCACAAATTTGTGTGTCTTCCTTACAGAGGGGACATGCTAACCTTTTCTGTATTATTCCAATTCTGGTGCATGTGCTGAGAAGCGACCACTGTATTATTTTCTTAAGATGATTTCTGGAAGTGGTGTCACTGGGTCAAAACCCACAAAACATTTATGTGTCTGAATACATTTTGCCAAACTACATTTCAAAGGGGGTATACTAATTTTTCGTACCAATAGCAAATATAGAAGAGAACCAAGATGGCCATGCCATCACCAACATTATGTTACAGTACATTTTTGTTAATTTAACAGATGTCTCAACTTTCCTTGTGGTCCTGAGCATCTTCAAACCCAACGGTTTTCCAATAATCCTATGAATCCTGCATACCATGAGTACCTACCAAATGCGAACTCTGCACAAGACCCTACACTGGGAGCCACAATGGAAACTAAAATGAATAAGGTCAAGGATTTTGTGTGAGGCAAAACAAAGAAACATTTCAATTCAAGATAACTGTGAT
This sequence comes from Mustela putorius furo, assembly GCF_011764305.1. Lineage (NCBI taxonomy): Eukaryota > Metazoa > Chordata > Mammalia > Carnivora > Mustelidae > Mustela > Mustela putorius. The sequence goes on from NW_025421292.1 coordinate 3,919,928, forward strand.
TAAGTACAACAGAGCTACAAAGTATTTATAAGTGTAGGGAAAAGATGGCGGTTTATAAAGCAGGCAAAGGGGGGCGGTGCTCCAGCTGGTTCTTGAAAGATAGACATTAATTTCAACTGGCAAGGGTGTGGCAAGAGTAAAATCAAGGCTGGTAAAAGAACACTGCACACAGCACATTCCAGGGCCTTGGCTTGAGTAGGAAGTTGCTAGGGGAGAGAATGGGCAGAGAACAAGGCACAGGGTCCCTAGGAGCACAAAAAGGGCCTTCTAAAACACAGCCAATGATTCTGTGAGCTGGGAGGGAGGGTTTCTCACAGGGCAATAACCCTATGCAGAAAGACACAAAGACGTGAATCATCATGACCCATCCAAGGAACCGCATGTAATCCAATTTGGCTAAAGTGGAGGGTACATGCGAAAAGGATGCAGATGATGCTAACTAAATAGGCAGAAGCTAACTGTGAAGGACTTGGTGTGCCAGAATAAGCATTTGAACTTTATTCCAAAGGAAACAGAGAACTGAAGCATTCTTAAGGGGAGAGGTGACAATCAGAGTAGCTCAAAAAAAAAAAAAAAATTACTCTGGCAACCCTCCAACAGCTTCCCAGCTCACACAGAATAAAATCCAAAGTCCTTCTTATACTTAAAACCCTATATGCTGGTCAGTGGCTAGCTCTGAAATTACTTTCCTATTGCTTCTCTTTTCACTTACTCTGTTTCTGCCACACCAGCCTTGTTATACCCCCACCAACATGCCTCTCACCACGGCTTTTGCACCTGCTGTCCCCTCTAGCACCATTCCCCACCCCGAAACACAGAGTTTTCTCCCTCACTTCCTTCAGGTCTTTGTTCAAACACTTTCTTATCAGAGAGGGCTTCCCTATTACCCAACATATAAGAACAAGAAACAACCGCAATCCGCCCTACCATTTTCCCCCTCCATTTACCACCTGGCACATAGATTTACGTGGCTATTTCTTGTCTCCCCTTACTAGAATGTAAGTTCCATGATGGAGCCTCTCTCAATAACCCTATGCTATAGGAAGTGTTATTGCCATTTCCAGATGTTGAAATTAAGAGGCACAATATTGCTAGTGAACAGAGGAACCAGGTGGAATGACACCTGAAGTTGCAACTATAATCATTTCACATAGTGTCAGAGGTTCTGACTTTGATCCTAGATCATTTCCCGTGAATTGGCTCCATTCTGACAAGTGCTATGACAGATTTTACTATGTCCTAAAAGGATGAATTCTTACTAGTGGTTATTAGCCATGTTTCATAAGCCAGGAAACATTTTTTTAAAGACCACTTAAACTGCACAAGGTATCTGGACTTTACCCAGCAATAAGCAATATTTTTTCTTGTTTAGGACCCAGAGATACTAAAACAAGATGAAAACATTTTATAAAACTAAAAAGAACATAGCATATGACACCAAAACTACTTTTCCAAAACCCTTTTTCAAGTAGAATATTAACATCAAATCCATCTTTAAAATAACTATTACAATTTTCTGAGGTATCACTACCAAAGGAAGAACAAAGTATCTACCTGGAAAATACCAAGTAAATACTGTACCATATGCAGATACATACCCTGATTCTTTCCCTACACCTCAGATTACTAATGTCTTCTTTCCCTAATTTTTTTTTTAAGATTTTATTCATTGATTTGACAGAGAGAGATCACAAGTAGGCAGAGAGGCAAGCAGAGAGAGTGAGAGGAGGAAGCAGGCTCCTTGCCGAGCAGAGAGCCCGATGCGGTACTCGATCCCAGGACCCTGAGATCATGACCCGATCTGAAGGCAGAGGCTCAACCCACTGAGCCACCCAGGCGCCCTCCCTGATTCTTTCAACCCATTTTCCATTATTGAGAGCACGCCTTTCCAAAATGCAGTTTTCAATCAACATCTTTTCCCATCAGCTACTTCATACCAGAACTTACCACTCTTAATTCACCACTACCTCTACTATAACCAAATCTAGTTATAATTGCTCGTTCTTCCCTTTTGCAGTTTCTGATCTCTAATTGCCTAACCTTAGATACTTCGGTACCTCCTTTTATATTCCTACTTTTTTAAAGAAAATCAACTTTTCCAAAATTGGCCTATTCTCTATTTATTTCATTAATCTGTATTATCTTGCTATTCTCCTAGGTTTAGAACTTTAATATATTTTTTCTCCATTTTATCAGCAGGACCTGCCAACTGTTCACTGTATTTCCTACTACTTCACTTTCAAATTCGTATTTATTACCATATTCAGGGTTTTCTTCATTACCTTCCTGAATTACCATAGTTGTCGCACTGATCTACATATTTCCAGCACACTCACTTCCATTCACTCTATACATACTACCAGTAAAGCCTCACACACACAGAACACTCCCAAATCAAGGACTTTAAATGGCTCCCCAGCACAACAAATCCAAAACTTCTCAAACCAGCACTCAGGACCTTCTACTTCTTTGGAATATCACTAATAAATGCTTATCTAAAAACATTCTAAGACAACACTCGAGAAAACCGGGGCACCTGGATGGCTCAGTGGGTTAAAGCCTCTGCCTTCGGGTCAGGTCATAATCTCAGGGTCCTTGGATTGAGCCCCAAGTCGGGCTCTCTGCTCAGCAGGGAGCCTTCTTCCCCTTCTCTCTCTGCCTGCCTCTCTGCCTACTTGTAATCTCTTTCTGTCAAATAAATAAATAAAATCTTTAAATAAATAAATAAATAAATACAAACTCGAGAAAACCAACATCTTGATCTCTCTGATCTGAATCAGTGCAATGTACACTACTGGTCTCTAGACCACACAGACCAACACCGTCCATGTGACTTCAGTTAATTACATCAGGCAATGGGACTATATTAATCTATCATCTTCTAAACATCTCAAATTACTATGGGAAGGATTAATTTTTAAAAGTTGAACTCTTTGGGGCACCTGGGTGGCTCAGTGGGTTAAAGCCTCTGCCTTCAGCTCAGGTCGTGATCCCAGGGTCCTGGGATCAAGTCCCGCATCGGGCCCTCTGCTCAGCAGGGAGCCTGCTTCCTCCACTCTCTCTGCCTGCCTCTCTGCCTACTTGTGATCTGTCAAACAAATAAACAAAATCTTTAAAAAAGAAAAAAAAAGTTGAACTCTTTTAATCAGCAAAATGAAAGTGTGTAATTATTAGAAAATAACACCTCATATTCCTAGTGAAAGTACAAAGTAGTAAAGTATTTTAAAGGTGAATTTGCCAATATCTATAAAGTTTAAGTGTAAAGTATAATTTAGCCCAGCAATACTTCCAGGAAATTATTGTAGATATTCTCACAGAAGAAAAATTATATGCAGAAGGATATTAAGCACAACATAGTTGTAATAGTGTAAAAAAGGAAATAGGACAAACTAAAACTTCCTTACTAGACTTTTTATTTTTTGAAGTAGGCTCCATGCCCAGTGACCTCAAGATCAAGAGTCGGATGCTCAACAGACTGAGCCACTTAGGTGTCCCCTTACTGGACTATTATTATCCATCCCATAGTGGAATATTATACAGCAAATAAAAATAAAGAAGCACCTATATGTGAATTAATACAGAAAGATATTTAAGAATAACCTAAAGGGAGGGGAAAAAAGCAAGTCACAAAACAGATGTACATTATTATTCTATTTGTGTAAAGGAAATTCATTTATTTGTGAATGCAAGAAAATATCTAAAAAGAAATAGTAACAAACCACTAATAGTCAATCCTGAAATGAGATTTCGGGGAAGAAACAAGGGATTTTCTCTTTTGGGGCTGTATATGTGTGTATAGGTACATGCCTATACATCCTTTTTTAACTGAAGTATGGTTGGACATACAATATTAGTTTCAGTATACCATCAGTGATTTGATATTTATATACATTATGAAATCTTACCATAATAAGCAGTTACCTCCTGTCACCATACAAAGTTACTACAATGTGATTGACTATATTCCCTATACTGTACTTTACATCCCCTAATTTATTTTATAACTATAAGTTCATACCTCTTAATCCCCTTCAGCTATTTCATCCATCCTCCCACCCTCTCCCTTCTGGTAACTACCAGTTTGCTCTCTCTACTTATGAGTCTGTTTCTGTTTTGTTTACAGATTCCACCTAAGTGAAATCAAAAGTATGTGGCTTTGTCTAACTTCACATAATACCCTTTAGGTTCATCCATGTTGTTGCAAATGGCAAGATTTCATTCCTTTTTATGGCTGAGTAATAATCATGTGCATCATGCCTTCTTCATCCATTCATCTATCGATGGATACTTAAGTGGCTTCCATATTTTGGCTGTTGTAAATAATGCTTCAATGAACACAGGGGTGCATGTATCTTTTCAGGTCATACGTATCATTTAAAAAAAATCAGTATTAAATTTTCACTTAAAAAGAGAAAGAAAAAGGGGTGTCTGGGTGGCTCACTCTATTAAGCCTCTGACTCTTGATTTTGGTTCAGGTCATGAGTTCAGGGTCATGAGACTGAACCCCACATCTGGCTTCACGCTGGGCATGGAGCCTGCCTATGATTTTTTCTCTCCTTCTTCCTCTGACCCTCCTCCAAAAAAAGTAAAGAAAAGAAGAAATAAAAGAAAAGACTCTTTTTTAAAAATTATTTATTTGAGAGAGAGAAGACACAAGTCTGTGAGCTTGGGTGGCGGGAAGGGGCAGAAGGGGAAGAGAATCTTAAGCAGACTCCATGCCCAGCATGGAGCCTGATGTGGGACTTGATCTCAGGACCCTGGGATCACGACCTGAGTTGAAATCAAGAGTTGGACGCTTAACTGACTGAGTCACACAGGTACCCCCTAAAACAGATTCTTAAATTCAGAGAACAACCTAGTGGTTACCAGAGGGGAGATGGGTGGGAGGATGGGTGAAATAGATGAAACGGATTAAGAGGTACAAAATTTCAGTTATAAAATAATTAAGTCATGAAGATGAAAAGTACAGCATAGAGAATATAGTCAATAACACTGCAATAACTTTGTATGGTCACAGAGGGTGACTACACTTACTATGGAGGGCACTGAGCAGTGCAATGAATTGCTGAATCAACATATACACCCGAGGAGCACCTAGGCAGCTCGTTGGTTAGGGGGGTCAACTCATAAATTCAGCTCAGGTCATGGACTCAGTGCCAAACCAACTTGAGACTGTGCTTGAGATTCTCTCTGCCCTCCCTCAATACATGCCTTCCTGTGCACACACTCTAATAAATAAAATTTTTAAAAATATATAGGGGCGCCTGGGTGGCTCAGTGGGTTAAGCCGCTGCCTTCGGCTCAGGTCATGATCCCAGGGTCCTGGGATCGAGTCCCGCATCGGGCTCTCTGCTCGGCAGGGAGCCTGCTTCCTCCTCTCTCTCTCTGTCTGCCTCTCTGCCTACTTGTAATCTCTCTCTGTCAAATAAATAAATAAATCTTTAAAAAATATATATATATATATATAGTACACCTGAAACTATTATAACATTGCATGTCAATTATAAATTTTAATTGAAATTTAAAACTTAAAATTTTTAATTCAATAATAAATTTTCAAAAGAAAAAAAGGCTGTAAATAGCAAAAGTTCTTAATGTTGGATGCACATAACCGATCTCGATCACCCACAGTGCAGGAAATACAAGCCACTCAATGCTTAATGAAAAACTCATCCATTCATTCAACAATCATTTACAGAACAATTCCTATGTGCCAAGCACTGTGCCTGAGGATATAGACATAATGATGAACAAGACAAAACTAGATCAAGCCCTCAAAGAGCTAACAAAGGAATTTAGGTCTCTATTTTTCCCATTTTCCCAGTAAAAGCCACTCTGACTTCTAGGTATCTATCTGCTCTCATGCTTACAGTTCCCCATAAAATAGATACAAATTAATAGGTAAATTATATCAAATAAAAACAAAATCTTTAAAAAAGGACTCCTATTCCTGTCATAATTAATTTTAAGTTATCAGAAGCACAATTTATAAATAGAATAGTTCAACAAGCACACTTCCAAATATATAAGAATTAGGCTAGATGCTAAATGAAGTTTAAGAGAAATTAAGAACATATGAGGAGGGAAAAAATGTTATACGAAATATTAATTTTCATCACTAATTTATACACATTAACTAAATTTTTGTACAATGAACATGTACTGCTTAAGAAGCTCTAGAATAAGGGGTGCCTGGGTGGCTCAGAGCATTAAAGCCTCTGCCTTCGGCTTAGGTCATGATCCCAAGGTCTTGGGATCAAGGCCCACATAGGGCTCTCTGCTCTGCAAGAAGTTTGCTTCCTCTTCTCTCTCTGCCTGCCTCTCTGCCTACTGTGATCTCTGTCAAATAAATAAAATCTTTAAAGAAAAAAAAAAAGAAGCTATAGAATAGAACATATACGAGAAGTATAATAACAGTAAATTCTTGTTCTTGAAAAAACTGTCTACTGCAAAAACAGAGCAACTACCATATGAAGTTCAACTTCTTATCCTTCCATCCCAGTCTGTTTGTGGTCTGACCTTATTGAGACTCCTTGTCTTGTCAGCCCCAAGTCCATTTCTCCCCCTCTTCTTCTAGAAACAGCATTCTGAGACTTTCTAGTAGGGAGCCACTGCTCACCTCCTGGAGTGGAACCAGTAGTCTCGAATCTTTGCCAAGCCATTGCTTTCTATTCCCTTAGCTGCCAAAATGGTTCAGAGGTGAACGTATGACCTTAACAGATACAAACCAAAATCAATCTTGAAAAGAGGCTAATTTTAATGAGACTACTAAAGTGACCATAACCACAGACATATAATGCAGCTAAAATTCCTAAAAAGAACATAATAATAAATAGAATTCTCATTTCATGTGGCTGTGAAATAGTCATTAGTCACCCCTTTTGTTGAAATATACAACAGAAGAGCAACGAAAATACAATATTCAAAAAATTCCCCATTTCTAGGATTGAAAACTTCCTACTTGTCTCAACGAGTAAAAATGTTGAATCCATATAAACCACAACCTGTTAAAATAGGTAAGTACAGTAAGAGAAAATACAGGTTACCAGACATATACATTAATCATATCTCCTCTGACAAAAATTTTAAAAAATAAGTTCAAAAATAAAGGTTATTATGCATAGTATTTTATGAGGCACCTAAAATGCCTCATTAAAAAAAAAAAACCTTGCATACATTTAAATTTAAGTAATTTCAGTAATTTTGATCAATTATTATCTTATTTTCAACACTAAAAAAATTACAGAATAGAATATATTAATAAATTATAGGGAAACAAAGTTCAATTCAAAATGAGAAAATAAAACTTAAGCCATTAGAACTTCCTAAGAGTAAAATGGGCTACTTTGTAATATAGAGACCTCCCCTTCCCAAAAACTAAACTATAACCAAAACTGCAAGTCTCTGAAAATATGACATCCTTGAAGAATTTGACAGATGTGCCAACTGTTTTTTTTTTTTCTTGAAAGCATATAGTTGAACACATAATAATCTGTTGCATTTTTCTCTAGCATTGCAAAACTTTCCTGGCCTACAATGCACACGCTGCATCTATTACTATCTGATAGCATTGTTTTAAGAATCCACAATATTCATCTCTAACTAAACTCATATATAAACATTTTAATCTTCAAATGCCTATGAATTTTAGCAGTTAAGTATCATATATATTTTTTCCACAAAGTCTCAATACATTTCCTGAACTTTCAGCTTTCAGTTTCCTATTCGTCAATGGCTACAACTCCAGAGGCAATATATAAACACACCCCAGCCGTGATATTTCCACTTTTGACAACAGTGGATGAACTCAGTATGACCAAACATAACTATAGCATATATAAATGGTACATGACAGTTAACATAGCAATAACAGGAATTTAATGATTTATAAAAATGGAAATGTAAATCATATTACTGATATAAAAGTTACAACATCAACAGTCTCTTTCTTTCTCAAATGTACAAGAATTGCAGGGCTTCTACCTAAAGAATCCTCCGAATACAAAAGAAGTTGCAGATTATAAGACAGAGAAAAAAAAATTCCCTTCTCCCTTAAAAAAAATGAAGACAGGAAAAAAGAAATCAAACCATGGGAAATAGAAGTAAGCGATCTGACTGATACAAAGCTTTGAGGACATGAAAAAAAATTTTTTTGTATACACTTGGATTATACAATTCAACTTCACAGTATTTGAAAATAAGAAAAATTCGTATTTTAGTAAAAATGAATCTAGTCCAGAAGCCTACTATCTTTGAAGGAATATAGCAGGATAAGCAAAGGTCCGGGGCATCTTTACGTAACCCACACCTGTTTCTTTCTGTAATCATGGGGAAGAATACAGAACATTATTACCAGCTACAAAATGATTTCATGATAAAATTATGCTTAAAGTGACAAAAAAGTATTTGTACACCATGCAAATTTTCCAAATGCAGGAAGGCCATCTTGCCTAAGTTTAAACAATACACTTCAAGGGGGAAAAAAAAACAAGTTTGATAATGATTTATTTGCTGGCTAGGAAGAGACATTATTTATATATGAGGAAAAAAATTACTCTGTAAAAAGGGGGTATTTATTGAGCATCTAGAGTGAAACTAAGCTTAGGATTTTACAGATCTTCCACCCCACTGCATCTCCACAGGAAAACAGTGTACAAAACAATGTTTAAACAAGTTTTTCACGATGATGTGTGGCATATACTAAAATCTAAGAAGCTAGAAAATGTGTAAACTTGAGAGACTACTGTACTACAAGTATTGGGTTGGAGGCCCGGAGGTCAAAGAACAACAGCTCCCAACTCTTCATGCTAATCTTACCAGCACATCAATCTGTAAAATGATAGAAACAAAAAGCCCATTTCTTTTTGAAAATGCTATTTATGATTACAACACTATTGTATTTATAATTTAAATCTCTAAAAACGAAAGAAAGAAACCCTTTTCTTCTTAAGGCAGATTTTGGAGCCTTGGTGTCAAATATTACTTTAAGAATAGTAATGCTCATACAAGAAATGTAATCATGGACTTCTCATTAAGATGTGTGAATTACTGTCACATTTTTCCTAGTGGTAAAAATATTTTTTATCTTGGTTTTTAATAGCAATTAGTAGAAAAATTATCAGTAGTACTATTATAAATTCCACCCACACGGCTGAGAATCACACTAGGCCCGACAGTTAAAAAAAAAAAAAAAAAAAACCAGCCCTAGTTTAGCTCTAAAAGGTACAGGCCTGCTCAGTAATTAGCTGTGGATCTTGAACATGTGATTTTACTTCCTCTGGACCTCAATGTCCTCATCTGAAAGGCAAGATGGCTGGACTAGAGGTTATTTCCCTCCCTTCCTCTCTGTCTCCCTGACTCTTTCTACTTTAAGGCTCTAGCGATTTAGGATCCAGCCTGGGGCTTCTGAGGATGGAGACAAAAATCTGCAGAAAAGGAATAAGGATAATGCACATGGAATATGGAGAGAAAAAAGTCCAAAATTCATGTTTATAAAAAGAAGTGGACAAACGGTTCATGATAGAAGATCATGAGCTTTATTGTCAAAATTAGTTTGAATACAAGTTTCAGTTATACTGCAATCAGGAAATAAAGCGAGAAATGCCAGAGATAACAAACTTAGAAACATTGTCTATAACACACAAGAACACCTCACAAATAACCCAAGAAATCCTCCCCACGTTCCCTCAGTACATACGGAGAGGACCTCATAATACCTGGCTTGATCATTCATAACTCTGCCCTAACATAATCACCAACTATCTTCCCACAGATTATTCCTCTCAGTCAATCTGACTTCATCACTTCAAACAAACCTAGACTATCTCCCCTTCAATATCACTCAATGCTTTCTGAAATGTATTTTCTCTTCTCTCAACTTATACTAATAATTTATCATGCTTTAATCATATTTGAAGCACCATTCTCAGTATTTGACATGTATCAGCTCATTTAATTCTCTCAACAGTCCTAGGAGGGAGGTCATGTAACTCGCTTAAGGTTACACAGCAGCAGAGCTAGGATTCCAACACGGTTCCAAGGAGACTGTCCTCTGAACTTGATAACTAGTCCTTCAAAGCTCAGATCAAGTTCTGTCACCTTTCTGAAGTTCTCAGCTGCTTAACAATCATTCTTGTCTCTTGAGTCCTTAAGTAAACCACTCATTTATGACTTACCATTGAACCTAGGTTGTTATTTATCTTTTGTGCACGTATTCTAAGAACAGGCTTTTTTCTCACTTATTCTGCAACAATGCTACTTAGAACCTAAGAGAAGCTAGTATCTGAAATCTGAAAGTGCTTATTAATGTAACTATAAATGACATTTCGTCAACATATCGGAGACATATACCAGACTCTGGGTTGAGTGCCTTTATATGTACAGTCTCATTTAATGCTCACAACTGCCCCTCCTCAATACTGCAAATGAGGAAATGAGGCTCAGAGAAGCTATATATGTTATTCAATTTCACAGTGTAAGGATAGTCTTACTTAAGAGTCTGTACCACACTCTTCATCTGCAGTGCACCACAGAACACCTTGAAGAATCAGTCCTAACTACAGTGAAGTTCAACTTGCACTTACTCTGCGGCATGACTCTGAACAATAAGGATTCAGGACCAGAGGTGCAGCTGTTGCCCCCAAGAAATTTGTAGTTCAGCAGGACTTTGGGACCAAACTGTCCTATCACTGGCAGAGTCACCATCACCAACTTAAAAATGTTAACTTATATTTTAAATCAAAATATCAGAATGGGGTGCCTGTGTGCCTCAGTGGGCTAAAGTCTCTGCCTTCAGCTCAGGTCATGATCCCAGGGTCCTGGGATCGAGTCCCACATTGGGCTCTCTGCTCAGTGGGAAGCCTGCTTCCCTCTATCTCTCTGCCTGCCTCTCTGCCTACTTGTGATCTGTCTCTCTGTCAAATAAGTAAATAAAATCTTTAAAAATATATATATCAGAATAATCCTGGGAAACGCTCTTCCACATCACTCACACTCCCTTCAGGCTCCCTCACTTCCTTTATGCTCAGACTCCTCTCTCTAAGCTTTTGTATTATAGAGTAGAAGGGTCCCATTAATCCTAACAACCATTAGGATATCTAAATTTAATATCTGATAGATTCCATGCCCATAATGAAATGAGTACTGAAAAACAGCTAGAAAAAATCAGTACCGAAAAGAGGGATATGAAAGTTACAGTGTAAATGAAAGAAAAAGCAAGAAAATGTGCACAAATATAAGGTAGAAAGTAGAGTCCAGCATAAATTCAGTGGAGAAACAAAGATAAATAATACCAAAATCTAATCCATTTTAGGATATTTGGCTCCTTTTTTCCTTTTCCTAGCCTCTAAAGGAAAAAGCCTCTATTTCCTTTAGAGGCTAGGAAAAGGAAAAAAGGAAAAGAAAAAGGAAAAAAGAAAAAAAGAAGGAAAAGGCTAAAGGAAATAGAAGGAAAAAATATATATATTCCTTCTATTTCCTTTAGAGGCAAGGAAAAGGAAAAAAGGAGCTAGATATCCTAAATATATATATATTTTTTTCTTTATAAAAAAAAAAAATGAAAAACCATTTACTAGAAATAGTATATAAATTAGGAGATTTTTTCCAAGAAACCATTCATTTTAGAATTTCAGAGCTGCAAAGAAACCTTAAAGTACTACCTAATCCAACCCACCCATTTTACAATTAAAATAAGGCTCAGAAAGGTTGATTTTAAATTGCCTAAGAACAAATGGCTACTGAATCTCACCCCAATGTCTACACCTACCAAACTAAGCTTCCTAGAAATGTATTTTACTCCTCCATTTTCCGATCTTAATAACTATTAATTAGTTTCTGCATAAGCATCTCACAATCTACTTATTATTGCTAATTCCCTTAGAAGAAAATAACCATTCTGGATTAGGTTAAAGCAATATGGAATTTTATTCTTTTATTCCCAAAGTCAGTAATCTCAAATAGGGTCCTGGTTCTTACCAGGAGATTCAAACATTTCCCAGAAGAGCATAAAGAAAAAAGATCTCCGAGAGGAGGAGTCAAGATGGCGGAGAAGTAGCAGGCTGAGACTACTTCAGCTAGCCGGAGATCAGCTAGATCGCGTATCTAAAGATTGCAAACACCTGAAAATCCATCGGCAGATCGAAGAGAAGAAGAACAGCAATTCTGGAACAGAAAAACAACCACTTTCTGAAAGGTGTTTTCCTTTTTTTAAATTCTTTTCTTTTTTTTTTTCTTTTTTCTTTTTTTTTTTCCTTTCTTCTTTATTGAACCTCTTTTTACCCCCCTTCTCCCCCCTCACGATTTTGGATCTCTTCTAATTTGTTTAAAGCATATTTTCCTGGGGTTGTTGCCACCCTTTTAGTATTTTACTTGCCCCTTCATATACTCTTATCTGGACAAAATGACAAGACGGAAAAATTCAACACAAAAAAAAGAACAAGAGGCAGTACCGAAGGCTAGGGACCTAATCAATACAGACATTGGTAATATGTCAGATCTAGAGTTCAGAATGACAATTCTCAAGGTTCTAGCCGGGCTCGAAAAAAGCATGGAAGATATTAGAGAAACCCTCTCGAGAGATATAAAAGCCCTTTCTGGAGAAATAAAAGAACTAAAGTCTAACCAAGTTGAAATCAAAAAAGCTATTAATGAGGTGCAATCAAAAATGGAGGGTCTCACTGCTAGGATAAATGAGGCAGAAGAAAGAATAAGTGATATAGAAGACCAAATGACAGAGAATAAAGAAGCTGAGCAAAAGAGGGACAAACAGCTACTGGACCACAGGGGAGAATTCGAGAGATAAGTGACACCATAAGACGAAACAACATTAGAATAATTGGGATTCCAGAAGAAGAAGAAAGAGAGAGGGGAGCAGAAGGTATACTGGAGAGAATTATTGGGGAGAATTTCCCCAATATGGCAAAGGGAATGAGCATCAAAATTCAGGAGGTTCAGAGAACGCCCCTCAAAAATCAATAAGAATAGGCCCACACCCCGTCACCTAATAGTAAAATTTACAAGTCTCAGTGACAAAGAGAAAATCCTGAAAGCAGCCCGGGAAAAGAAGTCTGTAACATACAATGGTAAAAATATTAGATTGGCAGCTGACTTATCCACAGAGACCTGGCAGGCCAGAAAGAGCTGGCATGATATTTTCAGAGCACTAAACGAGAAAAACATGCAGCCAAGAATACTATATCCAGCTAGGCTATCATTGAAAATAGAAGGAGAGATTAAAAGCTTCCAGGACAAACAAAAACTGAAAGAATTTGCAAACACCAAACCAGCTCTACAGGAAATATTGAAAGGGGTCCTCTAAGCAAAGAGAGAGCCTACAAGTGGTAGATCAGAAAGGAACAGAGACCATATACAGTAACAGTCACCTTACAGGCAATACAATGGCACTAAATTCATATCTCTCAATAGTTACCCTGAATGTTAATGGGCTAAATGCCCCTGTCAAAAGACACAGGGTATCAGAATGGATAAAAAAGCAAAACCCATCTATATGTTGCCTCCAAGAAACTCATTTTAAGTCCGAAGACACCTCCAGATTTAAAGTAAGGGGGTGGAAAAGAATTTACCATGCTAATGGACATCAGAAGAAAGCAGGAGTGGCAATCCTTATATCAGATCAATTAGATTTTAAGCCAAAGACTATAATAAGAGATGAGGAAGGACACTTTATCATACTCAAAGGGTCTGTCCAACAAGAAGATTTAACAATTTTAAATATCTATGCCCCCAACGTGGGAGCAGCCAACTATATAAACCAATTAATAACAAAATCAAAGAAACACATCAACAATAATACAATAATAGTAGGGGACTTTAACACTCCCCTCACTGAAATGGACAGATCATCCAAGCAAAAGATCAGCAAGGAAATAAAGGCCTTAAACGACACACTGGACCAGATGGGACATCACAGATATATTCAGAACATTTCATCCCAAAGCAACAGAATACACATTCTTAAGTGCACATGGAACATTCTCCAGAATACATCACATCCTCGGTCCTAAATCAGGACTCAACCGGTATCAAATGATTGGGATCATTCCCTGCATATTTTCAGACGACAATGCTCTAAAGCTAGAACTCAACCACAAAAGGAAGTTTGAAAAGAATCCAAATACATGGGAGACTAAACAGCATCCTTCTAAAGAATGAATGGGTCAACCGGGAAATTAAAGAAGAATTGAAAAAAATCATGGAAACAAATGATAATGAAAATACACTGGTTCAAAACCTGTGGGACACAACAAAGGCAGTCCTGAGAGGAAAATAATATATAGCGGTACAAGCCTTTCTCAAGAAACAAGAAAGGTGGGCGCCTGGGTGGCTCAGTGGGTTAAGCCGCTGCCTTCGGCTCAGGTCATGATCTCAGGGTCCTGGGATCGAGTCCCGCATCGGGTTCTCTGCTCAGCAGGGAGCCTGCTTCCTCCTCTCTCTCTCTCTCTGCCTGAGTCTCTGCCTACTTGTGATCTCTCTCTGTCAAATAAATAAATAAAATCTTTAAAAAAAAAAAAAAAAGAAACAAGAAAGGTCTCAGGTACACAACCTAACCCTACACCTAAAGGAGCTGGAGAAAGAACAAGAAAGAAACCCTAAGCCCAGCAGGAGAAGAGAAATCATAAAGATCAGAGCAGAAATCAATGAAATAGAAACCAAAAACACAATAGAACAAATCAACGAAACTAGGAGCTGCTTCTTTGAAAGAATTAATAAAATTGATAAACCCCTGGCCAGACTTATCAAAAAGAAAAGAGAAAGGACCCAAATAAATAAAATCATGAATGAAAGAGGAGAGATCACAACTAACACCAAAGAAATACAAACTATTATAAGAACATACTATGAGCAACTCTACGGCAATAAATTTGACAATCTGGAAGAAATGGATGCATTCCTAGAAACATATAAACTACCACAACTGAACCAGGAAGAAATAGAAAGCCTGAACAGACCCATAACCAGTAAGGAGATTGAAACAGTCATTAAAAATCTCCAAACAAACAAAAGCCCAGGGCCAGACGGCTTCCCGGGGGAATTCTACCAAACATTTAAAGAAGAACTAATTCCTATTCTCCTGAAACTGTTCCAAAAAATAGAAATGGAAGGAAAACTTCCAAACTCATTTTATGAGGCCAGCATCACCTTGATCCCAAAACCAGACAAGGATCCCACCAAAAAAGAGAACTATAGACCAATATCCTTGATGAACACAGATGCGAAAATACTCAACAAAATACTAGCCAATAGGATTCAACAGTACATTAAAAAGATTATTCACCACGACCAAGTGGGATTTATTCCAGGGCTGCAAGGTTGGTTCAACATCTGCAAATCAGTCAATGTGATACAACACATCAATAAAAGAAATAACAAGAACCATATGATACTCTCAATAGATGCTGAAAAAGCATTTGACAAAGTACAGCATCCCTTCCTGATCAAAACTCTTCAAAGTGTAGGGATAGAGGGCTCATACCTCAATATCAAAGCCATCTATGAAAAACCCACCGCAAATATCATTCTCAATGGAGAAAAACTGAAAGCTTTTCCGCTAAGGTCAGGAACACGGCAGGGATGTCCATTATCACCACTGCTATTCAACATAGTACTAAAGGTCCTAGCCTCAACAATCAGACAACAAAAGGAAATTAAAGGCATCCAAATCGGCAAAGAAGAAGTCAAATCATCACTCTTCGCAGATGATATGATACTATATGTGGAAAACCCAAAAGACTGCACTCCAAAACTGCTAGAACTTATACAGGAATTCAGTAAAGTGTCAGGATATAAAATCAATGCACAGAAATCAGTTGCATTTCTCTACACCAACAGCAAGACAGAAGAAAGAGAAATTAAGGAGTCAATCCCATTTACAATTGCACCCAAAACCATAAGATACCTAGGAATAAACCTAACCAAAGAGACACAGAATCTATACTCAGAAAACTATAAAGTACTCATGAAAGAAATTGAGGACGACACAAAGAAATGGAAAAATGTTCCATGCTCCTGGATTGGAAGAATAAATATGGTGAAAATGTCTATGCTACCTAAAGCAATCTACACATTTAATGCAATTCCTATCAAAGTACCATCCATCTTTTTCAAAGAAATGGAACAAATAATTCTAAAATTTATATGGAACCAGAAAAGACCTCGAATAGCCAAAGGGATATTAAAAAAGAAAGCCAAAAGTTGGTGGCATCACAATTCCGGACTTCAAGCTCTATTACAAAGCTGTCATCATCAAGACAGCATCGTACTGGCACAAAAACAGACACATAGATCAATGGAACAGAATAGAGAGCCCAGAAATAGACCCTCAACTCTATGGTCAACTAATCTTCGACAAAGCAGGAAAGAATGTCCAATGGAAAAAAGACAGCCTCTTCAATAAATGGTGCTGGGAAAATTGGACAGCCACATGCAGAAAAATGAAATTGGACCATTTCCTTACACCACACACAAAAATAGACTCAAAATGGATGAAGGACCTCAATGTACGAAAGGAATCCATCAAAATCCTTGAGGAGAACACGGGCAGCAACCTCTTCGACCTCTGCCGCAGCAACATCTTCCTAGGAACAACGCCAAAGGCAAGGGAAGCAAGGGAAAAAATGAACTACTGGGATTTCATCAAGATCAAAAGCTTTTGCACAGCAAAGGAAACAGTTAACAAAATCAAAAGACAACTGACAGAATGGGAGAAGATATTTGCAAACGACATATCAGATAAAGGACTAGTGTCCAGAATCTATAAAGAACTTAGCAAACTCAACACCCGAAGAACAAATAATCCAATCAAGAAATGGGCAGAAGACATGAACAGACATTTCTGCAAAGAAGACATCCAGATGGCGAACAGACACATGAAAAAGTGCTCCATATCACTTGGCATCAGGGAAATACAAATCAAAACCACAATGAGATATCACCTCACACCAGTCAGAATGGCTAAAATCAACAAGTCAGGAAATGACAGATGCTGGCGAGGATGCGGAGAAAGGGGAACCCTCCTACACTGTTGGTGGGAATGCAAGCTGGTGCAGCCACTCTGGAAACAGCATGCATGGAGGTTCCTCAAAATGTTGAAAATAGAACTGCCCTATGACCCAGCAATTGCACTATTGGGTATTTACCCTAAAGATACAAATGTAGTGATCCAAAGGGACACATGCACCCGAATGTTTATAGCAGCAATGTCCACAATAGCCAAACTATGGAAAGAACCTAGATGTCCATCAACAGATGAATGGATCAAGAAGATGTGGTATATATACACAATGGAATACTATGCAGCCATCAAAAGAAATGAAATCTTGCCATTTGCAACAACATGGATGGAACTAGAGCGTATCATGCTTAGCGAAATAAGTCAAGCAGAGAAAGACAACTATCATATGATCTCCCTGATATGAGGAAGTGGTGATGCAACATGGAGGCTTAAGTGGGTAGAAGAAGAATAAATGAAACAAGATGGGATTGGGAGGGAGACAAACCATAAGTGACTCTTAATCTCACAAAACAAACTGAGGGTTGCCGGGGGGAGGGGGTTTGGGAGAAGGGGGTGGGATTATGGACTTTGGGGAGGGTATTTGATTTGGTGAGTGCTGTGAAGTGTGTAAACCTGGTGATTCACAGACCTGTACCCCTGGGGATAAAAATATATGTTTATAAAAAATAAAAAATTAAAAATAAATAAATAAATAAATAAAAATGGATGAAGGACCTCAATGTACGAAAGGAATCCATCAAAATCCTTGAGGAGAACACAGGCAGCAACCTCTTCGACCTCAGCCGCAGCAACATCTTCCTAGGAACAACGCAAAAGGCAAGGGAAGCAAGGGAAAAAATGAACTATTGGGATTTCATCAAGATCAAAAGCTTTTGCACAGCAAAGGAAACAGTTAACAAAATCAAAAGACAACTGACAGAATGGGAGAAGATATTTGCAAACCACATATCAGATAAAGGACTAGTGTCCAGAATCTATAAAGAACTTAGCAAACTCAACACCCGAAGAACAAATAATCCAATCAAGAAATGGGCAGAAGACATGAACAGACATTTCTGCAAAGAAGACATCCAGATGGCGAACAGACACATGAAAAAGTGCTCCATATCACTTGGCATCAGGGAAATACAAATCAAAACCACAATGAGATATCACCTCACACCAGTCAGAATGGCTTAAATCAACAAGTCAGGAAATGACAGATGCTGGCGAGGATGCGGAGAAAGGGGAACCCTCCTACACTGTTGGTGGGAATGCAAGCTGGTGCAGCCACTCTGGAAAACAGCATGGAGGTTCCTCAAAATGTTGAAAATAGAACTGCCCTATGACCCAGCAATTGCACTATTGGGTATTTACCCTAAAGATACAAACGTAGTCATCCAAAGGGGCACGTGTACCCGAATGTTTATAGCAGCAATGTCCACAATAGCCAAACTATGGAAAGAACCTAGATGTCCATCAACAGATGAATGGATCAAGAAGATGTGGTGTATATACACAATGGAATACTATGCAGCCATCAAAAGAAATGAAATCTTGCCATTTGCGACAACATGGATGGAACTAGAGCGTATCATGCTTAGCGAAATAAGTCAAGCGGAGAAAGACAACTATCATATGATCTCCCTGATGAGGAAGTGGTGATGCAACATGGGGGCTTAAGTGGGTACGAGAAGAATAAATGAAAGAAAATGGGATTGGGAGGGAGACAAACCATAAGTGACTCTTAATCTCACAAAACAAACTGAGGATTGCTGAGGGGAGGGGGTTTGGGAGAAGGGGGTGGGATTATGGACATTGGGGAGGGTATGTGCTTTGGTGAGTGCTGTGAAGTGTGTAAACCTGGTGATTCACAGACCTGTACCCCTGGGGATAAAAATATATGTTTATAAAAAATAAAAAATTTATAAAAAGAAAAGAAAAAAGATCTCCGAAAGCTGATCAAAAGCCAGCCAAACTGATAAACTACAATCCACTGGGAAAGGAATCAAGCCCAAGACCCCTGGAGGCTGGATGACAGCTAGTGGGAAATGCAATGGATATAACTTATTTTCCCGTTTCTATTTTATGCCCTCCTAACTAACCACAGGTTCCTATCTTTCTGACAAACATCAATGCCAGGAGTCTGTAAAGAAAAGAAATGAAGAGAGTATCCTGTCACTTCCAGCAAAGGTGGCTTTTAGACAGAAACTATCTTGACCAGGAAATATGGCGTGAGGGAGAAGTTTTAACATAAGCCCATAGACTCTTACCTTTAGCCTTAAAAACACCAGGAAGTCCTGAAAATGTGTTATGTACACTTAGAATTTCCTCCACTGAAAAGCACTTCAAGATACGTTGGGCTGGAAGGAACTCATCCTAGGCTGTGGCCTCATGAAGTCTGTTATTTACACACTGCTCCCCCCATAAACTGTGGGCCCTGCCAGCCACTGTACTCCAGGGTATTTGAACTGATCCTAAAGTCTAAAATAGAACCTTAGCTTAAATACAGTGAACACATAGGCCTTAATACTGATGTGTTTGCCTATAGAAGGCTGACTGAAGCCTTCTCTGGAAGGGAAGAAAATGTCTTCGTTTACTTTAGGAACATAGCTTCCTTTATTATGTACATGAAGTTCATTCTAGATTAGGAACAATCTCCTGCTTTAACATCTTAACCAAATCAAGATTATTATACTGAAAATGAAAAGGACAAAAAGATTAAAAGAGTCATTATAAAGTTAGAAACAAACTATTTTAGTGACTCAATGAATTTAGGAAGTAAGAGTAAAAATAACCAACAAGAATAATGAAGTGACTGGGTGCCTGGGTGGCTCAGTGGGTTAAGCTGCTGCCTTCGGCTCAGGTCATGATCTCAGGGTCCTGGGATCGAGTCCCACATCGGGCTCTCTGCTCAGCAGGGAGCCTGCTTCCCTCTCTCTCTCTCTCTGCCTGCCTCTCTGTCTACTGTGATCTCTCTCTGTCAAATAAATAAAATAAAATCTTTAAAAAAAAAAAAAAAGAATAATGAAGTTACTAACAGCTGAAGAGGAAAACTGGGAAGAGCTTTTCAGCTGGGGGTAAGGGGAGGGGTGTTCGTGTGCAGCTGCTACAGGGATGGTATTTAAACATATTTAGTTTCAAGACATAGGTAAAAATTTGGGCCTCAAGTTTAGACAAAAGATAGAGATTTGCGGTCTAGAAAGCAGAGCAATGATTAAGTTTATAGAGAAAGAGAAGGTTATGGAAAAGACAATAGCAACCCTCAGATATTACACTTTGAAGATAACCTAACCTTTCAGATGAATAATACTTATCATACAGATATGGAATATTTGGACTGCTTTGTTCTAAATGAAAAGCTAAAAAAAATTAATTTTTTTCTCAGGCTATGAATTAACAGGAAAAAAAAACTAACAATTAAAATAGTTTCAAAATTATGGTTTGTCCAAAGTCAAGCCTCTGAACTAAAACACAATGCTTCTGAAGTTTCTCTATTTATAAGAAAACTTTTGGAAAAAACAGAAAAATCTGATGCACCAATACTACTACTATTTTACAATAGTGGTGAGAACTTAAAAGAACATTAACCAAAATGCGGATAATTAATAAATCTGGAGAACAGGTATATGGAAGTTCATAATACTATTCTCCCCAGTTCTGTGTAGTTTAAAACTTCCATAGTTAAAAAAAAAAGTCTTTAAAAAGCCTACCTACAGATATTTTAAAAATTCTTTTCAATGATTCCAGGGTCCTGGGATCGAGCCCCGCATCAGGCTCTCTGCTCAGTGGGGAGCCTGCTTCCCCCCTCTCTCTCTGCCTGCCTCTGGGCCTACTTGTGATCTATCTGTCAAATAAATAAATAAAATCTTTAAAAAAATAAAACTTTTTTTGAGAAAGCATGAACACAAGTCGGAGAGGGGCAGGGAGAGGGAGAAAAAGACTCCCAAGAAGGCTCCACCCCCAGCAAGAGCCCAAGGTGGGGCTCCATCTCATCACCTGAGCCAAAAATCAAGACCAACTGAGCCACCCAGGCACTCCAGATATCTTAAAAATTCTATCTGTCGTTAAGGCTTGACAACTCAAAACAAAATTCTAACAGACAAAAACTTTTCAAATAATGTTTTATTGATTCTCAATAGATTAATCAAATTTAATGTGTATGAAAGGGAGAAAACATCCTGTCATTTTAGAGGACTATAAATATGTTCATTAAAAAGAAAAAAAATCCATTTACCCATGTTGGCTGACGCTGAAGAATTGTTATTTTTCTCTTCAAAGAACTTTTATTTTTGTTAAAAAAAATATATATATATATATATAGTCCATATAAACATATGTGTTAGTTACGAAAAGCAAAATAAACATTTATTCCCAGTATCAATGATTGATTCATTGGACATGCTGGTTAGCTATCATATTATCTCAAACATCTTCCAACTCTAGTAAATAATCAAACAACTTTTTACAGAGATAAAAAAAAAAAAAAAAAAGGGCCAATATCCACAAATTAGAAACAAATATTTAAAATTATATAAACTAATGAGGGGGGAAAGTTGAAAGTTTTTAACAATGATCATAGTTTAAGCTAGGATTTAAATAGATGAAATTTAAGTCGTATCACTCTACTAAGACCATGATAGTACCGCAACTAGCAGAGAACAAATTGACCGCTTAGATTTACCACTTACTGATAAGCAAGAGTAGTATATATGGTTTACAAGCGCATATCTTTCCTCTCTATGATAAACAGCACCACCCAAAAATGATAAGTAGATTTGTTTGCCTTCTCTTCATCTGTAAGTTCCAAGAAATAAAAACTATACATGTCTGTGCAAAACCTAGCACGCTGTAGGGGTACAACTCTTCTAACAGGAATAATCAATTCCCAGAAAAGTATTGCTAGCTATCAGTCTCACTTCCTAGGTGATGTGCATAGGATAACAAAATCAAGCAGGGTTTCCTTGCTGGCAGTTCTGCCTTCAATCATTTTCAGAATCTTATTTCTTCTAATGAAACAGGTCATTAGGAAACTTTAGAGAGAAGCGGAGTGTATACATCTATGTAAAGACAAAAGAAGGCTGACAGAGATTCTCTTTTTCCCCATCACTATGAAAGCACTGATGAAGTCTGAATTGAGGTATTTCACTTTTTGCAGGTAACAAGATCACTGTCCTCTTCAAATTGTTGTAGCTTTTTTCCTAATTAAAGTAAAAATTACATACCGTAAAGTGTCCAGATCTTAAGTAGTCAGCTCAATAAGTTTGATCAAGCGCATACACCAACAACTGGTGAATCTCAATGTTCCTTGTATTAGGCCTTGCAACTTCTCTGTAAGTTAAAAATTATATGAAAATAAGAAGTTACACAACAAGTATACACTGAATTAGCATTACCAAAGTCAAGTTACAGAATACTTCTATCTCCCCAGAAAGGTCCCTTTTGCCCCCTTCCAGTCTACCACAACCCTTACCCAGAAGCCACTGTCCTGATTTCTATCACCACACCTAAAGTTTTGCCTGTTCTTATATTTCTCATAAATGGCATCATTTGGTACATACTTGTGCCTCGCTTCTCTTGCTCTGAATAATATTTCTGAGATTCATTTATGTTGTGTGAATCAGTAGTCCATTCCTATTATGAAAAAAGCTGCATGAACATTTTACATCAATCTTTTTGCAAACATGTACTTTATTCCCCTTAATGCAATAAGATTTCACTTAAAAAGGGGAGGGTTCCAACATATAAATGAGCCCATAAAGTCATATAGTATAGAAAGATGAACTGATTGCCCATAAACATATCACAAAAATATATAGTTATATAAAATACAAAAAATATAGGTGTTTTATCTGTGTGAGTATGTATATAAATGAATAGATTCTGAGAAGTCCACCTGGAACCAACAAAGATATTTTTTAAAAACTTATAAAGTTCCTAGTGAAAATAAATCTAAGATGGGAATGCTGTCTGTTTAATTTTTCTTAGTAAGTATTATGTATTAACCCAAGAATGCTTCAAAAGAGAAACAGATTTCTTTCCACCTAAGTTGCCCTGTTCTGCTTCAATGAAATAGCTCCTTCTCATAACAAATCTCCTCTCCAAACTAGAACTTCAAAATATTAAATGTTACCTCCACTACATAATAATTTTTTATGCAAGGTGTAAAACCCAAAATATGTGTTAAAATTACAAGTTTTATCGTATTGTCTTGCTTTTTAAAAAAGTTAAACAGGGAAATAATCCATTGGCTAATACTTAACATGGGTAAAGACCATTCCATCTTCATGGAGAATATATTCTGAAAAGGACTCAATCTCTAGAATGTTTTCTCCATCCCAAAAAGTAATTTACTACAGCATTAAGTCTATGACAAACACATCTTGACTTTGAAATCCCACTGCGTAATTTTCAGCTGAAAGCAGAGGAGGTTCTTTAATTTCCAGAGGTAGTAACATTAAGTAACATACATACAAATCTGATTTTTTAAAAGATCTGTTTGAAATTCCCAGACCTGCTTTTGATAATTAGATGATCATTTTTAGGGACTAGAAGTGGATCCTCATTTAACATCACTTATAAATTGCCAAAATGGAGGCAGAATGCTACAAATGGTTCTAGAAATTTACCACTGCTTGCTTTAGGAAGGGTTTGCAACTATAAAAGGAGGAAACAACCCTGTTTTAAAGATGTTTGATCTTTGTTCATCTTTTATTCCTCCTCCCCCAAAATGAGCAACTTCAAGGACACACAATTCTAATGTACTACGTTTTTAAAAAACATTCTTAGCATTTGGAGGTTCCTTAACTTTCACAGATGTGTGATTATTCACTTAACCCATTACTCACTCTGAAAATACATCATTTTCACTTTTCTAATAATTATACCATTTTCTAAAACTAGGAAAACAGTTTTGATTAACTTACAAAAACAACAGCAGCTCTATAAACAGCTACAACCTCCAACTTTCATTATCTTTTTCCTGTTTTAAAGAATTACAATCTTATTCTTATTTTTAAAGTGTTTTTCTTCCAGACCAAGAGTAGAAAACAGATACAATAAATGTGTAGACCCCATACTCCCTCTGGTGGTCCTTTATTCTCATTAACTAGCCGTTTTCCAAAAGACTGGAAGTAAATACTAAATTAAGCATAAAATGAACTTGCTCCATTTAAGGATTATATATAGCCTTAAATGTTTAAGTTTCAACTGAGTACAGGCCCATTCTTTTCACTAAAAAACACGAGATATAATCATTTTGAGTACTTGAATTTTAGTGTTTCAAATACTGCTAAAATATCCTTAGTAACCTGTTACACAGATTAGTTACAAGGGTGCATAAGGACCTACTATAACTAATTTTAAACTGTCTCTTCTGACAGAAGAGTCTTTTACCTGGTATGTATCTTTTTCATAAATTAAGTCATACTTAAGTAGTTATCGATTTTTTTTTTAAGATTTTATTTATTTATTTGACAGAGAGAGAGATCACAAGTAGGCAGAGAGGCAGGCAGAGAGAGAGGAGAAGCAGGCTCCCCACTGAGCACAGAGGCTGATGCCGGTCTCAATCCCAGGACTCTGAGACCATGACCTGAGCTGAAGGCAGAGGTTGAACCCACTGAGCCACGGAGGCGCTCTTGGTTACTGTTTTTAAATCAATAGTTACTTTCATACTAACAACCACTTAATCTCCTATGTGTATAGATTTCATTTTCTTTTACACTTTGGGGATATATTATCAGAAGTTAAAAATGCCCTGTAGGTCATTCCTCTCTCCTTGGCCATCTTGGCGACTGCTCTTGGTTGGAGTTTGTCCTGCATCTAAAGCAAGAAGATGGTGGCTGCACAGAAGAAAAAGTCACTGGAGTGAATTATCTCTAGGCTCCAACTCAATATAAGTGAACAGTACATGATGGGGTACAAGCAGACAAAATGATCAAAGATGGCCAAGCAAAACTGGTAATCCTAGCCAACAACTGCCTGCCTTGAGGAACTCTGAAATACAGTACTACATCACATTGGCCAAAACGTGTTCATTGCTAAAGCGGCAATAATATTGAATTGGACACAGCATGTGGAAAATACCAAAGTGTGCACCCTGGTTATCAATGATCCAGGCAATTCTGGTATCATTAAAAGCATACCACAAAAGACTGGTAAAAAGTAAATCATGCAAAATTTTTCTTTAATAGGGGTGCCTGTGGGGCTCAGTGGGTTAGGCCTCTGCCTTTGGCTCAGGTCATGATCTCAGGGTCCTGGGATCGAACCCCCACATCTGGCTCTCTGGTCAGCAGCTGTATATTATAAAATATACAGCTCTCTGCGCAGCTCTCTGCTCAGAGCTCTCTGCTCTGCTTCCCCCTCTCTCTCTGCTTGCCTCTCTCTGTCTACTTGTGATCTGTCAAATAAATAAAATCTTAAAATTTTTTTCTTTAATAAAACTTTAATAAAAGCTAGAGATTGTTTGATAAAACAAAATGCACTGTAGAAAATTCAGAAATGTATAATTAAAAAATCTAATTTATTAATCAGCTAGGTTAAAAAGTTTAAATAGTTTCAGGGTGCCTGTCTGGCTCTGTCGGTGGAGCATGTGTCTCTTGACCTCCAGATTGTGGGTTCAAGTACAACACCGGGTGTACAGATTTCTTTAAATCGTTTTTTTTTTTTTTTTTTTTTTTTTAAAGATTTTATTTATTGGGCGCCTGGGTGGCTCAGTGGGTTAAGCCGCTGCCTTCGGCTCAGGTCATGATCTCAGGGTCCTGGGATCGAGTCCCGCATCGGGCTCTCTGCTCGGCGGGGAGCCTGCTTCCTCCTCTCTCTCTCTCTGCCTGCCTCTCAGTGTACTTGTAATTTCTCTCTGTCAAATAAATAAATAAAATCTTTAAAAAAAAAAAATAAAAATAAAATAAAAAAAAGATTTTATTTATTTATTTGACAGACGGAGATCACAAGTAGGCAGAGAGGCAGGCAGGGGGGTGGGGGGAGCAGGCTCCCTGCTGAACACAGAGCCTGATGTATGGCTCGATCCCCAGGACCCTAGGATCATGACCTGGGCAGAAGGCAGAGGCTTTAACACACTGAGCCACCCAGGTGCCCCAAATTACTTAAATCTTAAAAAAAAAAAAAAAGTTCAAATAGTTTCAGAATTATAAAATATACATATTTGGTTGTTCAGTATTAAATAATTACAGAATTTGCTGTGGCAAAATATGTACAATATAGATTTTTTTCTTGGGGTGCCTGGGTGGCTCAGCCAGTAAAGCATCTGCCTGCTGCTCAGGTTAATGATACCAGGGTCCTGGGACCAAGACCCAGTCGAACTCCCTGCTCACAGGGAGCCTGCGTTCTCCCTCTGCCTCTCTCATTAATAAATAATAAAATCTTTTTTTTAAAAGTACAGATTTTTTCTTTAGGAATTGTGAAAAATTACAGTAAGGGCCTGTATAGAGATATTCCAGTATGACATGCATATTACTGTCAAATAAAGCCACATTGATGTCTAAGAGGATCATCTGATTTATTCCTCAAATTAGCTATTTTAATAAATGTCCTTGTTTTTTTGTGGTCCTATTCTTTCAAAAATATTTGCCCACTCCCAAATTCAAAATTCAAAAGGAACCACACCTGAGGATAAATGACTGAAACACACTCACAATGTTTACCATATAGATGTGAGACTTCAACTTATGCTTAATTTTGAAACTGAAATGTGGTTGATAATTTTATGATATGGTCTACCACAAGTTAAAGTGGACAAAAAAACCCAGTAAAATACCTAAAAACTGAATTTGAAAATGGGTTTTTAATTACAGTTACTTTATAAAGTTCTTAAATTATGCTTTTATATAAATAAAACTATGAAATATAAGTTTAATTTATCATATGTGGTATATTTAAATATCACCATAGGTTACAGATTATAATACTTATTATACATAGTAAATTACACACAGTAGTTAAACTAGTATATTCCTATACACTTTAAAGAACAATCACCTAAATCATCCAAAACAATGAGGACCCCCAGACTTATAAGATTCCTTACAACTATCTATATAGAATAAAACCAA
This sequence comes from Mustela putorius furo, assembly GCF_011764305.1. Taxonomy (NCBI): domain Eukaryota; kingdom Metazoa; phylum Chordata; class Mammalia; order Carnivora; family Mustelidae; genus Mustela; species Mustela putorius. The sequence continues at coordinate 3,947,005 of NW_025421292.1, forward strand.
CTCTACAGGACAAATCACTGTTCAGCCAACCTACCGTAAGCATCAAAAAGACAACTTAGCTTTAATAGCAATAATTTCTTCTATAGCTACAGAAAGACTATGTTCTTTCTTCTCTAGACGGATTCATTCTAAGCTAAGAAACTTTTAGGAAACTAAATAACCCAAAGTATGTGTTCTCTTCCAATCCAAGAATAAACAGAAAACTGAAGTTTTAATTAGTTGCCTAATCCAGTATTTTCCGTTTTTCATGTTGAACTGGTTAAAATTATGTTTTAAAAAAGAAATTCATCTAAACTACCATAACTAAAAAATTAAAGATTCAGAAAAATATTTGTTCTGTTAAATGTTGTAAAGACAAAGACCTCATAACTTTAAGCCCATTGTTTTAGTGACAGAAAACATTTCATAAAACCATCTTTGATTTTGTTTTTAAAAATCCCAGTCACGGGCGCCTGGGTGGCTCAGTGGGTTAAGCCGCTGCCTTCGGCTCAGGTCATGATCTCAGGGTCCTGGGATCGAGTCCCACGTGGGGCTCTCTGCTCAGCAGGGAGCCTGCTTCCTCCTCTCTCTCTCTCTGCCTGCCTCTCCGACTACTTGTGATTTCTCTCTGTCAAATAAATAAATAAAATCTTTAAAAAAAAAAAAAAAATCCCAGTCACAACAAGCCTATTGGTTAAAGCATTCAGCTTTAAATGGTGTTACTAATTAGCTAGGTAAATAGTAAAATTATAATTCAGTAAAATACTAATAAAGTAGCATAATTAAATCAAAACTGTAACTTTGTTCTTAAGAAGTAACACTTCTATTAAATAAATATAAATCATCCCCAGAAGATAAAGACACATCAGAAAAAAATTGAGCTAAATCAGGTGTTATAAATAAATTTAAATATGTAAAAACTACATTTAAAAATTGTTATGCATTATTTTCAAATGTATTTTTTTCTGTAGATGCCTTATATTGGTCAGGGCCGTAACTGCAGATTAAGTAGAGGTCAGTTGGGAGAAAGACAAAGAGAAAATGGTAAGTGAAAGTATCACAAATAAAGATTTCCCTAAAAGAATAAAAAAATCTTTCAAGTCTATCCTTGAATTTTGATTCAAACACCAAGAGAGAAAGCTACTATAATTCTCTAACGTAAAAACCCTCGGGAGTTGGGGGGGGGGGGACAGAATTCCATAGACTATTAAAAATACTTAACCGAAATATGCCTTAACTTTTCCCTTGTCCACAATCTAACAAAATGGTAAGACAATGAAAATAAACACTCCTGTCTACCTTCAGCGAGGCAAAGAAAGCTCCCATTCAACGCTAAGCCTTATTCCAATGGAAAACATCCTCCTGAAAAGTAAATCCAAAACCACGAGCTCAAACTACTTCATGCAGAATTTTCTGAATGGCGGCCAAACGTTGTACACGCTGTCCTGAACCACAGATATCTAGAGTTCTGCATTCTCCATTTACTTTGTACCTTACTATGCTTTTGCCACCACTGCAGAAACCGAACTGTTAAGTAAGACTACAATGTTCCTCCAAGCTCGTCCTACACGCTGCTGACCCCATCGAATGGTTAGGTTTGTTTTTAAATCAATACTGGGTTTGGCTTCTATACGATCGCCAGCACAGCTTTTCAGACATCAGTGGAAGCAGTTCTAACATTCTAGGAGTGAACCGAATGAGGAGCCCTAGAACAAGTTTTAACTGGCTTTCACCTGGCAAGAGAATAATCACCTGTTAAAACGGCGCTGCACCGGCACCCTCCAAGAGCGGCCGAGCACCGGGATGCTGTATCCCAGCCACTTGTCCCAGGCGGCAGGTGAAGGCGGAGAACACGCATCCACACCCACCGCCCGGGGAGCGCAAACCGAAAGCGAGGAGGGCAGCCGCGGGACACTCGGTTATCCTCGCCCGCCACGGGCCCCGCCAGGTGTGCGCGGCTCCATCGCGCCCGGCGTCCCGGCGCACCGCTCACCCCGGCTCGACTTCGCCCGCCGCCCGGGCCCCAGAAGGCGAAGTTTCTCTCCCGCCCGCGGCGGCTGCTGCTCACGCGCCGCCCGGCTCTCGGCGGGTCCCGCAGCCTGCTCCGGGCGGTCGCGGTCACAGGCGCCGGGCCTCGGGCGAGTCGGGGGCCGCCGACGGGAGCCGGAGCCGGGACCTGTCACCTCGGGCGGGAAACAAAAGCCGGGTGAGGACAAGCCGGCGCGACCGGCCTCGCCTCCGCGAGGGGGAGCGCGGCGGGGGCGGGGAGCGGCTCTCGCGGCCGCCGGACTCCGCGCCTCCCAAAGGGAGCACCGGCCCCGAGGGCCGGCGGGTCACAGAGGGGCTCCGCAGTGGGGCTAGGGGCACCCGGCGCGCTCGCCTCGAGGCTTGCCCGGCACCGTTCGCCCCGAAGCGCCGCTCCGGGGGCTGGGAACCCATGCGTGAGGGTGCGCCGCAGCGCGGCGGCCCCCGGACCGCGAAGGAGGGAATTCGGCTCCCGAGGCGCTGCGGCCGCCCGCCCCATCCCTATGGCCATGGCGCCGGTACCTGTCGCAGTGGTTGCTCCTCGGCCCGGTCTCTCTCTGCCTCACCCGCGCGCTGCTCTGCCCCCAGCCCGCCCGGCAGGCCGTCCGCGCGCTGGACGCCGCCGCCCGAGACTGGCAGCGCCCGCGAACCGGCCCGAATCCCCCGGGCAGCGCCCGGCACGGTCCCGCCCCTGCCGGCCGCAGGACCCGCCTTCCATAGGGCCCTGGGGCTGTCAGTCCGCCCCCAAAAGGCGCGCGGGCTGTCGCTCCGCCTGTCCGGATTGGTGGCCGCGCGCCGTCCATGCAAATGAGACCCCGCCCCCGTCCATTTGCACCTCCGCCTTGGTGTAAACTCCGCCTCTCCACAGCTGCCCACGTGTCTGGCCCTTGGCCTTTGTGGGGCGGGAGGGAAGGGATGGAGGAAACTGACCGACGCCCCCTCACACCATCTCTTACCTCCAGAGAAACTCATGCCTAAACAAGCTAGTTGACTTCACATCTGAATAGTATCTCTGAAAGCTCTACCCTCCTGTTTACCCGGCCTACCTCTCAGAGAATGGAGCGGGTAGGCCTGGCTGCTTGTGTCAGGTAAGCGGACTAGGTTAGCGCCAGGAAGTCAAAGATGCCCAGTTGAGTCTGGGGAAATCCCACTTTGAGAGCGAGTTTAGCACGCAGCATTTCCCTATGGACACTAAATGACTGTGAAGACAGTGGTTGGCCGTGGCTTTCTGCCTTTTTAGCGTGAGATACGAGGCGATTGAGACGGCAAAGGTCCTTAAAAAATGTTTGTGTTCTCTGATCGCCTACTGTCGCACCCCACCCCTGCCATCAACAAAGGGGTAGACCTGCTGAACAAACTCTCCTTAAGGAGGGGCCAAACTCCTCCAGCTGGAAGGCTGGCTCCCTCTGTGTAGTTCCCCATAGAGATTCAGATGAGGGTCTTGAGTTGGCCGCACCTGGGCTTGAGTTGGCCGCACCTGGCCTTTAGGGGATAACTAAGTCAATCCCTCACTGTTAAGGAAACTGAAACCTAAAGTCCCATAGCTATGGAGCTTAATAGTCACCTGTGGAAACCTGATGTCTCATAACCAGATCAGAAGCCACATCTCTTAGCTCCAAATCTGCTCTCTGCATTATGTCATGTTGGTCATTTAGGTATTTCTGAAGAACCTCTTCAACAAATCACCATCACGGCCTTCAGGAGGTGGTGCCTGCAGAGAGGGCAACTAGAACCAACACTGAAACCTCCTCAAGGGCAAGGGACCTGACTTAATGCCTGTAAGTTTCACTCTTTACCAGATGCCACTGAAACAATTTATTCATGCATTAATTCAACAAGACACTGGTGATTAAACCCAAACCCAACCTTTTATCCTTCAATGATTTGTTCTAAAAGTTTCCAACACAAGCTGATTAAAAATCTACCAACAGGGGAGCCTGGGTGGCTTGGTAAAGCGTGGGGCTCTTGGTTTCACCTCAGGTCATGATCTAAGGGTTGTGAAATCAATCCCCTCCACCTGCTCTGGGAGTCTGCCTGTTCCTCTCCCTCTGCTCCTCCCCTTTCTCGTGTGCATGCACTCTCTCAAATAAATTAATCAATTTAAGAAAAGAATCTACTAATAGCAAATGCTGTGCGCAGAGTATACATAGGTGAAAAGACACTGTGACAGCTCTTGAAAGCTTTAGCCAGGGAAATAGTAACATCCACAGCACCTGTCAATACCACTTACATTACAGTGGGCAGCTCCAAGAAGAAGCAATTGGCTCTTCCTGGGAAAGGCAGGGAAGGCTTCACGGAAGAGGTGACAGTAGAGCTGACTCCTAAAGATGGAGTCTTCAAAGATGGTGTTTGCCAGACGGAGGGATGTGGAAGAGGGAAAAGGGGGATTCCTGGACTCCAGAGGATAGTGTGAGCAGAAAGCACGCAGACCTGGAAAAGCCTAGTAATTAAGGGAATAGCGAGGAGAAATATGGGCAAATCTGCAGGGCTGTGTGGTCATGTCACATGCTCTGGGACCAGGCTCTTCCAGGAGGAAGACAGAAAGGCCCTGGAGGCTGCCAGGCTGTGTTGTAACACACCGCAGCAAACAACAACAGGGCCTGTAGATACAGCTGCAGGCTTTTTTTTTCTAGGCCAGCGTCTGTGGGGAACAGTCAGTTCCACAGTTCTGATGGCAGCCTGGCTGGCCCCACCCACTCTCTCAGAAAACCACTCCGGTCACTGCACTTGCCCTCCTTGGCATTTGGAAACACGTGTGCTTGCAATTTCCCCAAACACTGCTGCCCTTCAGAACTCAAAGATAACGTGGGCTATGGCTGCAGACACCTTGGTGTGGGACGGACAGCCCTTTCCTAATGCACAGAGTGGTTCTTTTCAGGGCCTGTTACCAAGGCTGGCTTCAGGGGGCATGTGACCTACACTTGGTTTCATGCTCTGCTGTCACTGTCTTGAGATTCTTCATAATTTCTCAACATTGCATTTTCATTTTGCACTGGGACCTGCAAATTATGTAGCCAGTCCTATCTGTCACTGTCACTGGGAATACTGTGATCCTGCTCAAATCATATCTCATTTTTAAAGTACTTGGCATTCACTAGGTTTATTCACATGCACTGTATCACTTGAGTCTCACAATGGCAATGTGGGATAGGTCTGCATTACTAGCCCTATTCATTAGCCAAGAAAACTGAAGTTTGGCTAACTTCTCCAGGTAGCACCTCAAGGAGTGGCAAAGCTTGTATTTGAACTCAGCCCACACAAGCCCTATTCCATCTGCTATGGAGCTACCTGTTGTTGATTTCAAAATACTTTCAAAGACAGATTTGCACAGGAAGGATGTACTGGGGTTTTTTGTTTTTGTTTTTGTTTTAAGTAAGCTCTACACCCAACATGGGGCTTGAACTCATGACCCTGAGATCAAGAGTTGCACGCTCTAACGGCTGAGGCAGCCAGGTGCCCCAAGGATGCATTGTTTTAAGAGTCAGAACACATGCTGGAGTGAATATATGTCATTTCGTGGCTTCTTATCACATCTGCACAATTTTTCATTAATTTTGAAAAAAATTCAGCCATTGTATGTTTAAATATTGTTTCTTACTCTTTCCTTCTGGGCCCCCAGCTGAAATACCTATTAGACCTTCTCACTACATCCTTTTCTTTTATTTTTCGTTTTTTCTATCTTTTGTTCTTCAATGCTATGTTCTAAAAGTTTCTTGTGACTACTTTTCATTTCACTAATTCTGTCTTCAGCTTTTAATTTTTTATATTTTTAAAATATTTTATGTATTTATTTAACAGAGAGCCATATGCGCAAGAGGGAACATAAGCCAGGGGGTGGGGGGAGGCGTGGTGAGAAAGGGAGAAACAGGCTTCCTGCAGAACAGAGAGCCTGATGTGGGGCTCCATGCAGGGCTGGATGCAGGGCTCTATACGGAGATCGATGTAGGGCTCGATCCCAAGAGCAGAATCATGACCTGAGTTGAAGGCAGACACTTAATGACTGAGCCACCCAGGCACCCCTTTAAAAAGCCTTTACCTTTGGGGCACCTGGGTGGCTCAGTGGATTAAAGCCTCTGCCTTCAGCTCAGGTCATGATCCCAGGGTCCTGAGATCAAGCCCCACATCTGGCTCTCTGCTCAGCAGGGGGCCTGCTTCCTCATCTCTCTCTGCCTGCCTCTCTGCCTACTTGTGATCTCTGTCTGTCACATAAATAAATAAAATCTTAAAAAAAGGGGCGCCTGGGTGGCTCAGTGGGTTAAAGCCTCTGCCTTCGGCTCAGGTCATGATCCCAGGGTCATGGGATCGAGCCCCGCATCGGGCTCTCTGCTCAGCGGGTAGCCTGCTTCCTCATCTCTCTCTGCCTGCTTCTCTGCCTACTTGTGATCTCTGTCTGTCAAATAAATAAATAAAATCTTTAAAAAAAAAATCTTAAAAAAAAATAAAAAGCCTTTAGCTTTTTAAAAAATTCTCCTCTTGGGGTGCCTGACATGCAACTCTTGATGTCAGGCTCGTGAGTTCAAGCCCCACGTTGGGTGTGGAGTCTACTTAAAAAAAAAAAAAATTATCTTTTTAAACCCATCCATCAAGCTCTTAATTTGTTTTTTGGTTTGTCTGGGTTTGGTTTTGTTTTGTTTTTTGTTTTGTTTTATTTTTCATATTTTTTATTATTTTTTTAAAGATTTTGTTTATTTATTTGACAGAGAGAGATCACAAGTAGGCAGAGAGGCAGGCGGGGGCGGGAGAAGCAGGCTCCCCACCGAGCTGAGAGCCCGACGTGGGACTCAATCCCAGTACCCTGAGATCATGATCTGAGCCAAAGGCAGAGGCTTAATCCACTGAGCCACCGAGGCACCCCTTGTTTTGTTTTTTAGTTCCAAAATTTCTAATTGGGTCTTTTTCAGATCTGCTGTGTCACTTCTTATATTTCTTATATCTCTTGTCTTGCTATAATTTTAAAGCTCAGCTTTTCTCTCTTTAAACAGAGAAAGTGTAGTTGTTTTATGGTTTCTGTCTATTAATTTCAATCTAGTGTCCCTATGGGCCTGCTTCCATTGTCAGTTTTAAACTACTGGTTCTTCCTCATGTTGTTTTATCTCCTCATGTACCTGGTTATATTTTGGACATTGTATTTGAAAAATCATTTGAGGCATCAATAATAATATCTTCCTCTCAAAAGGATTTCCATTGATTTCTGCAGGCATCTGAGGACACTAGCAAGCTAGGATCACCTTAACTCAGTTTCGGGGCTTCTGATTTTCTGAGCATCCCAGATGACTTGAAGCTGGAGGACAGTTTGTGGGACAGTTTGTTTATTTATGTTTCCTCCTTACCCCATGTTGCAGTTCTTTGAGGTTTTAGTCAAAGATTGGGAGTTGTTTTAGTCATATATTGTTTCACAGCAAACTAACCCAAAATTCAGCAGTTTAATTGTCAGTGGACTTTTTCTTAAAGGGCCAGATGGTAAATATTTTAGATTTGCAGGCCATATGGTCTCTGTTACAACTACTCAGCTCTGTCATTATAGTTCAAATTAACCATAGACCATACATGAATGAATGGAATGGCTGTGTTCTAATAAAACTTTATTTACAAAGCCAGGCAGTCATTCCCAAGCTTATAAAAAAAATGAGTGAAAAACCCACAACTAACATCATGCTTAATAGTGAAAGACTAGATACCTTCTCCAAGAAAAAGACAAGGAACAAGACAAGGATATCCCCTCTTGCCACTTCTATTTAGTATTGTATTGGAGGTTTTCGCCAGATGATTAGGCAAGAAATAGAAATTAAAAGGCATCCAGATTGGAAAGGAAGAAATAAATCTACCTCTCTTCACAGATGACATGACCTTGTATACAGAAAATACTAAAGAGGAGTGCCTCGCTGGTTCAGACTGTTAAGTGTCCAACTTTTGATTTCAGCTCAGGTCATGGTCTCAAGATCCTGAGATAGAGCCTTGTCTTGGGCTCCGTGCTCAGCAGGGAGTCTGCTTCTCTCCCTTTCCCTCTGCTCCTCCACTAGCTCACTCTCCTGTGCTTGCACTCTCTCTCTAAAATAAATAAATAAATAAATAAACAAATAAATAATCTTTTTAAAATAAAAACTTAAAAAAAAGAAAATACTGGGGCGTCTGGGTGGCTCAGTCGTTAAGTGTCTGTCTTCGCCTCAAGTCGAAGCCCCGCATCCAGCTCCCTGCTCCACCGGAAGCCTGCTTCTCCCTCTCCTATTCCCCCTGCTGTGTTCCTTCTCTCAGTGTGTCTCTCTGTCAAATAAAGAAATAAAAAAAAAAAGAAAGAAAGAAAGAAGAAAATACTAAGGAATCCACATAAAAACTGTTAGAACCATTAAGTGAATTCAGGGGCACCTGACTGGCTCAATCAGTAGAACATGTGACTCTTGATCTTGGGGTTCTGAGTTTAAGCTCCACATTGGGTGTAGAGCTTACTTAAAAAAATAGTAATAAACGAATTCAGCAAGTTTGTAGGAAACAAGGCAAGTCATAAAAATCAATTATATTTCTATACACTTCCAGTGAACAATGCAAAAATGAAATTAAGGAAAAATTTCATTTATAATAGCTGAAAAAGAATAAAACACTGGGGCGCCTGGTTGGCTCAATCCTGGTAGAGCCTGTGACTCTTGATCTTGGGGTCATTAGTTCAAGCCCCACGTTGTGTGTAGAGCTTACTTTAAAAAATAATAATAGGGGCACCTAACTGACTCAGTTGGTATAACATGAGACCCTTGATCTCGGGGTTGTGGGTTTGAGCCCCATGTTGGGGATAGAGATTACTTAAAAATAAAATATTGGAGAGCCAGTGTGTCTCAGTTGTTTGGTCATCTGCCTTTGGCTCAGATCATGATCTCAGGGTTCTGGGATTGAGTCCCGCATTGGGCTCCCTGCTTAGCAGGAAGTCTGCTTCTCCCTCTCCCCCTAACACTCCCCCTGCTAGAGCTCTCTCTCTCTCTCAAATAGATAAATTAAAAAAAAAAAAAAAACTTTAAATAAATAAATCTTAAATAATAATAATTTAAAAATGCTTAGGAATAAATTTAACAAAGTGACAAAATTATACTCTGAAAACTGCAAAACATTGTTGAAAGAAATTAAAGAAGACGTATGTAATCAGAGAAATGTTCTATATCCACACATTGAAAGACTTAACATTGTTAAGATGGGAATACTTCCCAAATTATCTACAAATTCAACACAATCCCATTAGAGTCCCAACTGACTTCATTATAGAAATCAACAAGTTGATTCTAAAATTCATATAGAATTACAAGGGACCCAGAATAGCAAAACAGTATTTAAAAAGAAAAATGGGGCACCTGGGTGGTTGAGTCAGTTAAGCATCTGACTCTTGATTTCAGTTCCAGTTGTGATCTCAGGGTTCTGGGATGGAGCCCTGAGTCAGGCTTCCCCCCACTCAACCCCGCTCAGCAGGGAGTCTGCTTCTCTTGCCCTTTCCCCATGCCTCTCCACCTGCATCCTTTCTCTCTCTCAAATGAATAGGTAAGTCTTTTTTAAACAAGAAAAAGAAAAACAGGGGGTGCTTGGCTGGTTCAGTCAGTAGAGCATGTAACTCTTGTTTTCAAGGTTTTGAGTTTGAGCCCCAGGTTGGGTATAAAGATTGTTTAAAAATAAAATCTTTAAAAATAAATATATAGTAAACAAACAAATTAATTAAAAGAAGAACATGGGGCGCCTGGCTGTTTCGGTCAGTAGAACATGCAACTCTTAATCTTGGGGTTGTGAGTTCAAGCCCCACACTGGGTGTGGAACTTACTTAAAAAAAATAAATAAATAAATAAATAAATTAGAAGGACTCACATTTTCTCATTTCAAAATGTATTACAAAGCAACAGTAGCTAATACTGGGTACTGGTACGAGGATAGACATGTAGATCAATGAAATGGAATTGAGGGTCCAGAAATAAACCCACACATCCATGGTCAACTGATTTTCAATAAGACTACTAAGCATTGGTGAGTAGGTGGAGAAATTGGAAGCCTTGTGCATTGCCAGTGGGTTGTAAAATAGTACAGGTTCTATGGAAAATAGTTTGGTACTTCCTAAAATGTCAAACATCTAATTAGCATATGACCCAGCAATTCCACTCTTGGATATATACCCAAAAGAACTGAAAACAGGGACTCAAACAGGTACTTGTACACTAACCTATATATTAGCATCATTCATAATAGCCATTATGAATAGCCATTCATAACAGAAGGTCTAGCAACCAATGCTCAAAAGAGCCCAAATGTCTATCAGCTGATGAACAGATAAACAGAATGTGGTATATCCATACAATGGAATATTATTTTGCCATTAAAAAGAACAAAAGATAGAAGCAATGATATAGATGATCCTCAAAGATGTTACACTAAGTTAAAAAAGATAATCACAAAAGATTGTATATTATATTATTCCATTAATATGAGATGTCCAGAACAGAGAAGACAGAAGACTAGAAGTAGATCGGTGACTGTTAGGGACTGGGAGTATAGAGGAAGGGTATAGGGTTTCTTTTTGAGGTGATAAAAATATTCTAAGGTTGATTGTGTGAGAGTTGTATATATCTGTGAACATACTAAAGACCACTGAGTTGCATACTTAAAGTGGGTAAATTGGGGCTGCCTGTGTGGCTCAGTTAGTTAAACATATGCCTTCAGCTCAGGTCATGATCCCAGGATTCTGGTATTGAGGCCCGTGTCAGGCTCCCTGCTTAGTGAGAAGTTTGCTTCTTCTTCTCTCTCCCTCCTCCTGCTGGTGTTCTCTTTTGCTCTCTGTCTCTCAAGTAAATAAAACCTTTTTTAAAAATGGGTGAAATATATGGAATGTGAATTAATTGTTTTTCAATAAAGCAGTTAAAAAAAAAAAAAAAAGAGGGGCGCCCGGGTGGCTCAGTGGGTTAAGCCTCTGCCTTCAGCCCAGGTCTGGTCTCAGGGTCCTGGGATTGAGCCCCACATTGGGCTCTCTGCTCAGCGGGGAGCCTGCTTCCCCCCCCCCACCTGCCTCTCTGCCTACATGTGATCTCTTCTTTGTCAAATAAATAAATAAAAATCTTTTAAAAAAGAAAGAAAGAAAGAAAGAAAGAAAGAAAGAAAGAAAGAAAAGGCAGCCATCCGTGGGCCATAGTTTACTTACTCCTGACCTAAAACAAAAACTATTCTAGGGATACCTGTGTGGCTCAGTCAGCTAAACAACTGACTCTTGATTTCAGCTCAGGTCATGGTCTCAGGCTCAAGAGATCAAGCCCCACATTGGGTTCTGTGCTTAGTGCAGAGTCTGTTTGGGACTCTCTCTTCCTTTCCCTCTGCGCCTCCCCTCCTCAAATAAATAAATAAATAAATAAATGGGGGTTTTTTTAATTAAATTAAAAAAAAATTTTTTTAAACTATTCTATTTAGTTGCTCATAATGCTGCAGTTTGGGGCAGTGACAACTGGTCTCTGTGTGGCATCACCTGGTCTCTGTGTGGCATCACCTGGTCTCTGTGTGGCATCACCAGCTTGACCAGTCCTGAATGATCTACTGCCAAGATGGCCTTATCAAATGGAGGGCAAGTGGGACTTCAGCTGGGATATTGGTAAGGGTCCTAAGTTCTTCTCCACATGGTCCATGAGGGTAGCTTGGGTTTGTCACAGTATGGTTGTCTCAAGATAATTGGACCTTTACATGATGACTGGTTTCCTCTGAAGAGTAAATTTGGAAGCTGCCAGCCCTTCTAAAGGTTTAGATCTGGAACCAACAGTGTCATTTCCACCATGTTATGTTGGTGAAAGCAGGTCACGGGTCACCAGGTTCAAGGGGAGGGAACTAATAATGATGTGAGTACAGATACGTGGTTTACTGGAAGTCACTAAAATAATAATCAATCAGTCTTCCCTCTGTCCCCTAATGTTTCACTTCTTCGCCCATGCAAAACAAACTCACCACCCCTTTAGACCACCCCCACCCCCTGCAGAATCTCACCTCATAGCTCTATCAGGATTGGGTTTGAGGTCCATAATTTCATGATCTGAATCAAATCTAGGTATGAATGAGATTTCTCAAGTGATCCTCCTCTGTTTCTGACAACCTTTGAACTAAAGAGAAAAGTTATCTGCTCCCCATAGGAAAACCCCTAAATATATTCCTCTTTAAAAAGGAGGAACTGGAGAAGCCTGGGAGGCTCAGTCGGTTAAGTGGCTGCCTTTAGCTCAGGTCATGATTCTAGCGTCCTGGGATGGAGTGCTGCATCGGGCTCCTCTCTTGGCAGGGAGTCTACTTCTCCCTCTGCCTGCTTTGCCTGCCGTTCCCCCTGCTTGTGCTCTCTGTCTATTAAATAAATAAAAAATCTTTTTAAAAAAATTTTTAAAAAATTAAAAGGAGGAACTGGCAGAAACATAGCAGCCACAAGTCCATAGCAATTCTGAAATCCATCTGGGTACACATCACCTTCCTTAGTTAGCTCCCATTTCTTCTGGTAGTTGGACTTACTACTGGAAACTTGCTTCCCCCAGAGCCAAAATATGGAAGCCGCCTTCTTAAGGCTTCAACAAGACCAGGTACAACATTGCTTCCATCACATTCTATTGAGTAAAATGGGTCACAGAGCCCGTCCAGAATTAAGGGGAGTACACGGAGTATGAATACCCATACCCATGGTTCACCGGGGATTATCAAAGTAAGAGTCTACCACAGGGGTGGTTTATCAGCCTCCAACCTTGGTAGGCTCTGCATTCCAACTTTGTACCCTTAATCCTAATAAGCTTTTGAAAGCACAGCTCAACCTCTCTGATGACTCAAACTGGCAAATGCCCCTGAACAAGAGCAGCCCCAACTGCTGGACTCACTTCTCTGCTTGGGTTGCCAACTTTAATAAATAAAAATGCAGGACGTCCAGTTAAATTTGAATTTTGAATAAATAACCGCTTTTTAGTATGAGTATTTCAGAAGTATGGCATGGGCACACTTATGCTAAAAAATAATTTGTTGTTTACCTGAAATTCAAATTTGACCGGGACATACACTAAAAAAAAAAAAAAAATTGTTGGTTATCTGAAATTCAAATATACCTGGAAGTTCTGTATTTTATCTGGCGGCTCTGATCTCCCTGGATTCCTATCTTTTCATGTATCTTGGATCAGTAATTCCTCACTATCTTCTTATATTTTTGATGCTTTTAAGATTTTTAAAAAGATTTTCTTTATTTAATTGACAGAAAGAGACAGCTAGAGAGGAAACACAAGCAGGGGCAGTGGGAGAGGTAGAAGCAGGCTTCCCGCTGAACAGGGAGTCAGATGGCAGGATCCATCCCAGAACCCTGGGACCATGACCCAAACTGAAGGCAGATGCTTAACGACTGAGCCACCCAGGTGCCTCAATGCTTTTAAATTTAAAAATATTTGGGGATGCCTGGGTGGCTCAGTCAGTTAAGTGTCTGCCTTTTGGGCAGGTCATGATCTCAGGGTCCTGGGATGAGAGATGAGTCTGTTTCTCCCTCTGCCTGCTGCTCCCCTGCTTGTGCACTCACTCTCTCTCTTTCTCTCTCACAAATAAATAAAATATTTTAAAAAAAGATTTTAAAATATTTTAAGATTTAATGTAGGTGTCTCTGACAGGAGAATTGGTCCATATTCTAAGTGGTTTTTCTGTATTTGGAAGAATTCCCCTATTATGAGGTTTTGTTTTCTTTTTTTTTTTTTTAAGATTTTATTCATTCATTTGACAGACAGAGATCACAGGCAGGCAGAGAGAGAGGAAGGGAATCAGGCTCCCTGCTGAGCAGAGAGCCAGATGCTGGGCTCCATCCCAGGAGCCTGAGAACATGACCTGAGCTGAAGGCAGAGACTTTAACCCATTGAGCCATCCAGGCGCCCCTCCCCTATTATGAGTTTTGTCCTCAACCTGTAAGTCAGAACTCAAATTCCCAGCCTCCCTGGCAACTAGAATATGGACATGTGACCTAACTCTACCAATCACACAACCAAGGGAGACTTCAATTTGGAAGAGCAGAACATGGGGCTTGGTGAAGGATTCCCACTCTTTCTTTCTTGGACAGCTGGCTATAAAAAATTCAGTTTTTAAAAATGAGACAAATCTATGTATACTGTAGCATAGATTGTCGGTTATTCCCCGATATCCATTCTCCTCAGGGCAACTGGGTGGCTCAGTCAGTACAGCGTCTGCTTTTGGCTCAGGTTGTAATCTCAGGGTCTTGGGATCGAGCCCCCCATCAGGCTCCCTGCTCAGTAGGGTATCTGCTTATCCCTCTCCCTCTCTTAAATAAATAAAATCTTAAAAAAAAAAAAAATCTACTCCCCTCATCTCCTGATTTTCAACATAGTACATAGCTACCTGGAATAAAGAATATTTCCCAGGGGCACCTGGCTCACTCAGTTGGTAGAATATGTGAGTCTTGATCTCAGGGGCATGAGTTCAAGCCCCACATTGAGCATGGAGGCTACTTAAAAAAAAAAAAAAAAAAAAAAAGTTTCCCAGCCTCCCTTACAGCTAGGTGTGTCCCTATGTTCCAGCCAATGAGAGGTGAGCAGAAAACTCATGGGAAGTATCACTCATGGGAAGAAGCATGTACCTCTCTTTCCTTTTCTCTTTCTGTTGGCTAGATGCAGATGTAATAGGTGGAGCTCAGACAGCCATTTTGGACCATGAAGTAGGGCCCTATGCTGAGGATGTCACAGCAAAAGACAGAAGGAATCTGATAATTGCCGGGTCCTAGTGTTGTCTGGCTACTTACTTCTAGATTTTTATCAGTAAGAGATAAATCAATGTCCAATCTTACACGGCACTGGTATTTTGAAATTTCTGTCACTCACAGCTGAATATAGTCTTAATTGATACACCTATTGATGTGGAATGATTTCTAAGATAAATTGTTAAGTGAAAAAAGCAAGGTACAGAACAATGTATGCAGTATGGTGCTTTTTGGGGGAAAAATGCAAATAGATAGATCTATGTTTGCATAGGAGAAACCTTTTCCAAAATGATATACTGTTTGAATATTTACTATGAGCACATATTACCTATTCAAAAGCTAATTAAAAAAAAAATCTAAAACTAGTTAATAGGGTCCCCTGGGTGGCTCAGTCGGTTAAGCATCTGCCTTCAGGTCAGGTCATGATCCCAGGGTCCTGGAATCAAATCCAGCATCGGGCCCCCTGCTCCCTGGGGAGCCTACTTCTCCCTCTGCCACTGGCTCTCTCTCCCTCTGTCTGTCATGAATAAATAAAGAATCCAAAGAAAATTAAAATAAAAAAAATAAAAGTAGTTAATAACGTGAAATGTTTTACACTTTTAAACCACAGTAATTTGGTGAAACGATGGTCAAGTTTCCTCTTCTTTCTATTTTTGTATACTTTAGATTTCTAAAGCATATTTACATGCAAAATTGAATAGGCCCAGACAATACAAATAATTTATGTTTTAAATATTTGTATTTTGTTGATGTGCATAGCCTTTCATTCCCAGGACCTAAAAGGTCAATATGCTGAATGCATCCTTGGGACTGAAAAGCCTTTGAGCAATATAGATTAAACATCTATCTATCAGTCACTGTTCTAGGTAAATAAAACAGACAAGATGCCTCTGTTCACGGACTTAAGGTTCTCATGGGGCAGAGAACAAGTAGACAAACAAATAAGATTCTATCAGATAGGGCTCACTGCTACAAAGAACACAAAGAGGGTAAGTGGGATAAAAAGTGCTGAGGCCACCATTAGAGGAGAATAAAAGTCTTCAAGGAGGTGACATTTTTGCTGAGGCCTGAATGATGAGAAGGGGTCAGTTATGGAAATTTCAAGAGAATGAGAAATCCAGGCAAGGGGCCTAGAGCATGGGAGAAACAGAGAAATGACTGGAGAGCTGGGGAGAAGTGTGTGGGCAGGAGGAATGATTCCAGAAGATCTTGGGGGGTAGGCGTACGTGTACCTCGGTGAGATACCATTACACACCTAACCAGAATTACTAAAATTACAAAAGACCAACAACACCAAGAGCTGGCAAAATGTAGAACAACTGGAATTCTCACACTTTGCCGGTGAGAACATAACACATTCGCTTCAAAACACAGTTTGGCGGTTTCTTTTGAAGTTAAACCTCTGCTTACTGGGGTGCCTGGGTGGCTCAGTCGGTTAAGCAGCAGACTCTTGATCTCAGCTCAGGTCTTGATCGCAAGATTGTGAGTTCAAGCTCTACACTGAGTTCCGTGATGGGTGTGGAGTCTACTTAAACAAAAAACAAAAACATAAACATAAACTTACTGTATAACACACCAATTCTGCTCCCAAGCAAAATAGAAACATGTTCACAAAAAGAGTTGTGGAAGAATGTTCACAGCAGGGGCGCCTGGGTGGCTCAGTGGGTTAAGCCTCTGCCTTCAGCTCGGGTCATGATCCCAGGGGCCTGGGATTGAGACCCGCATCAGGCGCTCTGCTCAGCAGGGAGCCTGCTCCCCTCTCTCTCTCTGCCTGCCTCTCTGCCTACTTGTGATCTCTCTCTGTCAAATGAATAAATAAAATTTAAAAAAAAAAAAAAAGAATGTTCACAGCAACTTTTTTTTCACAATAGCCCCAAACTACAACCTCAATCTTCAACAGGAGAATGAGTGAACGGATTGTGGTGTAGCCATACAGCAGAACACAAAACAGCAACGAAAGGAACAATATTAATAGGAGCAAAAACACAGACAACCCTCACAAATGTTATGTGGAACAAAAGAAGCTGGCAAGGAAAAGAGTTCATACCGGGTAATTCCTTGTATCTGAAATTCTAGGAAACGCCAATCTAACCCAAAGCAGCAGAGGGCAGATTAGGGGCTCCTGGGGCCAGGTGGGGATAGATTGATTACAAAACGGAACAAGGAAACTTTTAGAGTGATGGAAACGATCTGTATTGTGATAGAGGTTACACAAGTAAACACATTTGTTGAAACTCATAAAATGATGCTCCTACATGAGTACACCGCATTATATGTAAATTCCGTCTCCGTAAAGTTGATCCAACCCACACACACAAGGTGAGTGCCTACTTATTAGCCTGGCACATTATCTGTCTGTTTCTCTCTGTATTTTCTAGGCAATAGCTGGCAAGTAATAATTTCTCACCTGCTCCCTTGTTTTTTCCCCTACCCCTAACCCCAAAGAGAAGTGTGACACCCAAAACTTCTAACTTTTGAGGCTGACTTCATCACCTCAGCCCTCACCACAGAAATGTTCATCTACATTTTACAGAGAACACAGGTCCAGTGTGGCAAAGTCAGCACAAGTGCTTTCCCTGCAGGCCTCTTTGGTGAATTGAGGGGAGTCCCTCAAGGCCCCCGAAGTTTCTTTCCTCTGCCAGCTAATGCCTGAAATTCTTGGTCTGAGAGTCATCCTTTTGGTGTCAGGACTTTAGGAGCCTGGGAAGGGAGGTCATCCCAGTTTTGTTGAGTTCAGTCCCCAGTGAATGTTACATGCAACAAACGGGCCCCACAGAGACTGGGGACAGAGGTGAATGACATCCAGGCCCTGCCACTGAAGCACCCACAGTCTTGGCTGAGTGGTCTTGGTACAGTGGGCCTGAGATGGCCAGGAACTTGCTGGAAACAGAGACTTATGAGTCCCTAGGAGGTTCTTCTTTGGGTGGGGCGTTGTTAGTCTGATGCAGACCATCTTTGAGAAACGGTGGCTGGGACGGAAGAAATACTGAAACCATTTAGAATAAAATATGGCTGAAATTGTTCCAAATTTGACGAATGCACCGCAAGCAGGATAAATACACAAGAAATTTCACCACGGCACAACTTGTTAAGAAACAAAAGCCAAAAAACAAAAACAGTGATCTAGAGAAACTTGGTTCCCGGGATTTAAGAGAAAGCTTTTGCAGGGTGGACGGTGTTGGCAGAAAGTACCAGAAGTGGGTGAGAAGGGCAAAATAGGGGGGAAGGTGAACCTGAGAGTTTAAAGAGAGCTGTCAAGGTCTTCTCGGTTTGCAACCAGCTGGGCCTGGCATGGGAAAGGGCCCAGGCTCTATGTTTTTTTGTTTTGTTTTTAAAGATTTTATTTATTTATTTGACAGAGAGAGGGATCACTAGTAGGCAGAGAGGCAGGCAGAGGGAGAGGGGGAAGCAGGCTTCCTGCTGAGCAGAGAGCCCGATGTGGGGCTCGATTCCAGGACTCTGAGATCACGACCTAGGCTGGAAGGCAGAGGCTCAACCCACTGAGCCACCCGGGTGCGCCAGGCTCTGTGTTACAAGATAATCCTCTCTCCACTTTCCCCTTTGCTGGGAAGAGCCAGATTGTTATCCTGTCCCAACCTTGTTCTTAGAGATCTTTGGGCTGTCACTGCACAGCTAGATGCTGCTCTGACCCTGTCCTGCAAACAGCCAGGGGTATTTCCCAAGCCTGGGTGCATGCAGGACTAGGAGCTGGCTACCCCCAGGAGACACGGAGGCACCAATGCCTACTCTCTGGGGACCTAACTCTGATGCCTGGAACCTGGCTGACCCTCAAACTGAAATTGGCCTTGTGCCCCGTGAACTCCCAGAAAGTATTTACTCAGGTTTCTTTGCAGCTTTGCTTCCCTGTCCATGCCCAACAAGCACGAATCAGAATGAATCATATCCCAAGAAGCCAGCGTAACAGCATAGGGTCCTGTGTGGGCAGAAGAGAAAGAGGGGAGACTGACTTAAGCATTTGGTGGGTGAAGAGGGCATGGATTAGGTCAACAGGAACCACATCCTGGGGGAAAACTCTGTACTAGAGACAGGTAGCATCGAAGGCCAAATCTTGTGGCCTAAGAGAGGGATAACCCAGCAAAGTTGGCATCCTTAGGAAGACCCTTGACTATGATATGCATATTAGCTAATGTCCACCAGGTACTTATTGGAAGTTGGGCCATGTTCTAGATGCTTTATGTGTCTTCACTAATTCAATCTTCAAAAACAGACTAAGGAAATTATAGCACAGAGAAGGTAAATGATCTGACAAGCCAGCAAGTGTCAGAGCTGTGTCTCTTCCTCTAAGCTCCTCCACCTTTCAGAAGTGAGGATAGGGAAACTGAAAATGTTAGTTGGTGATGGTTACCAACCTGCCTGGTGGTCTCACCTCCCACCACATCTCTCTTGCCCCTGCTTGGCTGCCCAACTCTTCCTACCACCAAACCTGGGGGTCCAAGCATGTCCTTCTCCTTTTTCTCCAGTTATCAAAATCTTTCAAGACTCAGTTCAAACCTCACCTCTTCCAGAAAACCCTCACAGACATCCCTGGTTGGAACAACTCTGTCCCTGGCTGGTGTACTGAGATAGGATGTTCTTTCAGCATCAGCCATAATTCACTTGGCATTAGGTCACTTAGTGGATCTGGCTTCCTGGCAGCTTAAGCACAGAGATCGCTCAGTATGAGCCAACACCTGCCTGTGTCATGGGTAAGTGGGTCATTAGAAGGTCTTGAGGACCTCTCTCTTCACTGACTTGAAAAAACTTAGGCTTGGAAATCCATATAAATTCCATGTAAAAGGCAAGAAGATAAAATGAAAATAGGATGTATGGGATTTTACTCTCAAAATCTATTTTTAAGGGATGCCTGGGTGGCTCAGTTGGTTAAGCTTCTGCCTTCACCTCAGGTCATGATCCCAGGGTTTTGGGATAGAGCCCCGCTTTGGGCTCCATGTTCAGTGGGGAGCCTGCTTCTCTCTTTCCCTCTGCCACAGCCCCCCCCCCCCCCCGGCTTGTGCTCTCTTTCTCTCTCTGCCAGATGAATAAAAAAAAAATTTTAATCTTTATAAAATCTATTTTTAAAAATTTTTTTCTGGGGCGTCTAGGTGGCTCAGATGTTAAATGTCTGCTCAGGTCATGATCCCAGGGTCCTGCGATCGAGCCCCACTTGGGCTCCCTGCTCAGAGGGGAGCCTGCTCTTCCCTCTCTCCTCCTGCTTGTGTTCCCTCTCTCACTGTGTCTCTCTCTCTGTCAAATAAATAAATAATCTTAAAAAAATTTTTTTTCTATATCCTCTGAAATAAAATAGCTTTGGCATAGCAGACATCTTACATGAATGAAGATGAGCCCTACTTCACTGCATTAAATTTTAATGAGTTCATTCATTCATTCATCAAACATTAAATGAATCTGGTTGCTCAAAGCTACATAAGTTGGCAAATATGTAAGACAGGGAATGAAGCAGCATAGTGCAGGGCTGAACTGTACAGACTCTTTGGCTGAAATGGCTGTGTAAATCTCACTCTACCACTTATTAGACATACCACTTTATTATTTTTTTAATTTTTAATATTTTATTTATTTTTGCAAGAGAGCATGCGAGCACATGCACATAAGTGAGGGGGGAGGGTCAAAAGGAGAAGCAGGCTCCCCACCCAGCAGAGAGCCAAATGTGGGCCTTAGTCCCAGGACCCCAGGATCATGACCTGAGCAAAAGACAGACACTTCACTGACTAAGGCCCTCAGGCATGCCACTTTAGGTAAAGAAGTCACTTAAACTCTCTGTGTATCTGCTTTCCTATAAGCACCTATAAGATGGAAATTATAATTACAGTATCTATCAAGGTTGTGAGGATTAAATGAGCTAATGTGTACTAATAAATATAATTATCTGTTTATATGTAATATATAAATCAATCAGAAGTTGTGCCTGCTATGTAGAAATGTTGGCTTTTAAGTCATTATTTGTCAGCATTATGTTAAAGTGTGTTTTTTTGTTGTTGTTTTGTTTTGTTTTTAGAGAGGGGGGTGAGGGGCAGAGGGAGAGGGAGAGAGAGAATCTCAAGCAAGCTCCATGCCTAGTGCATAGCCTGACACAGGGCTTGATCCCACAACCTTGAGATCATGGCCTGAGCTGAAATCAAGAGTTGGATGCTTCACCGACTGAGCTATCCAGGTGCCCCTAAAATGTCTTCTAAGAGCGAATGAGAAAGGACCCCTTAGTCTAGAAAGATAAGGAGGTCCTTGCTAGGTCAAGGAGGGGACAGGCATTCCAGGCAATAGGAACAGCACATACAAAGCCTCAGATGTGTATACCAGCATGGCCAGTTAGGGGAACAGGGAGGCTGGGACCTAGTGTGTGGCTGAGGACAGGCTGAGATGGGCAGGGGTCACACGTACTGTGCACAAAGCTCTGGTTCTCCCATGTCAGGCATTCGGACCTCTGTTCTGATGGTGATGGTGAGCCAGTGAAGGGCTCTCAGTTACAGATCAGTTGTGTGTCTGAGGCAGCTGGTTCTGGCAGCAGAGTGAGGGATGATACAAGGCTGGAGGTGAGACCCCTCTCCCCTAATTAGAAGCCCCCGGAGGGAGGTGGTAAGAGATACTGAAACCATGGCAGTAAGCGCTGAAAGGAGAGAATGCATGAGAAGGATGGAACAAGAATCACCCAGGGGACAGGCGACTGACTGGATAGGGTAGGGGAGGACAGACCTGGGGTGGCCCCCAGCTCCACTCTCCGGGCTGTTCCGCCCATGTGGTAGTTCCATGAGACCCAGGCACACATGCACTCTTAGAAGATAGTTGCTATGTCTTATTCATTTCTGTATCTACCCACTCACCCTCCCCAGCCATCCCAGCACCTTGCTAGGCCCATGCTGTGTGCCCAGTGACTCCAGCTGAATTGGGCTTCATGGAATCCAAGCTTGTTCCCTGCCTAACCCCTAGGTTGGGTAATTGTATCAAATGCAACCACTCTGCCTCACCATTCTCTGGATTGCTGCTGCGCTGCCCTGGAAGTGGCCAAGAGAAGCGCCCCCCCCCCACACACCCCTCACGTGAGGTCCTAGGCTAGCCTGCCTAGGACCCTGCTGTCAGGCCCAGAGGTGCCACATCAACCTTGGGCCTGGGCCCTCTTCAAAGCCTTCCTACCTCTCTATGGGAAGAGACTATGAGCCTAAGACCCCTGCAGCAACGGGAAGAATGGGTGGAATGGAGGCAAGGGCCTGCCAGTGAAAGCAATGAGATCAGCCTCACATCTTCCGGTCGGTCCCGCAAAACGATGGCTACTTGGAGACATTTGTTCACATAAGTGATGGAAACCTTACCCCCCCGCCTCCCGCTCCGGGCCCCCATTCCTGTCAGCCAGCCAAGCAAGAGAACCCACCACGCCTCAGCTACCCATAGTCATTCATCAGTAAGAGAAATTAAGACAAAAGAGCCTAGTTTGGGAGAAGTACAGAGGCAGCCAGAAGCCAACAATGGAGCACTGTCCTCACCCCACATTGCCCTGGAGGATCCTCCGTTGGCAAGTATGAGCTGGCTCACCTGAGAGAGGAAGGTGGCGAGGAGCCCATGTGGGCACCACGGCCTGCCCACGCATTCACTCATATTACCCATGTATACACCCACGTGTATGCCCGGGCTGTGTGTGTGTGTGTCTGCATGTGTATGTGTGTGCGCGCGCGTGTACATGTGTGTCTGCGTCCCTTCCATGTACGCATGCGTAATAAATCTATGCGCATGTGCTGTGCGGCCCAGGGCAGGGGCAGGGGAGCAGAGGGTTGCATCTTTGCAAAGCTGCTAGTCTCTCCGTGGGCAGGTAGGTAGGAGTGGGTTTGGGTGTGGTTGTGGGAACAGGAGAGGTATGTTTGTTGTGAGGGAGGATTTCTTCCCAGGTGTTTGTGAAGGAGGACGGGACTGATGAGGTGGGGCAGCCGTTCTTCTGGCAGAGGCCCTGGTTGTCCTCGTGCTTCCGGGGATCACCTCCCAGGGTGATCTACCACCCCAGGGTGGCTACCTTTGCCCGAAGTGCCCCAGTGTGATGCCCCAGGTGGGGCTATCTGCCTAGCAGGAAGGCACAATCTCTTAGAGACTCTGAGGAAGGATGAGCTCCATCTTGGGAAGTTGAAAAAGGTGCATTGGAAGGGGGGCTTGTGGGGGGGTGCAGAATTCACCCCACTCTTCCAGGGGTGGCTGACAAAAACAAAAGCCTTCCTGGCAGAGAGGCCCTGCCCTAGGGTGGGAGGGCTGCAGCATGAGGAAGGCTCTGTCTGTTCTGATAGCAGAGACATAGGGCCACCGCTCAATAGATCCCAGATGCTGTGGGGGCCTCAGGGGGCAGCATGTGAATTAGGTCACAGATGACTGGGAGAATGTCAGAGGAAAAGGGGGAAGGGGCATTCCAACCCGAGCAAGCGTAAGTGAAGCCACTGAGGTGGGGAAATGCTGGGTACATTCGAGAAAGCAAGAAAACAAGAGCTGAAGGAAATGTAAATCTCTTCTGGAGGCTGCCTTCCTCCTGGATATGGGAGAAAACTGGGGCCCAGAGAAAGGAAGTGCTTCTAAGACCTAGAAGCAGAAATGAGGTCTCCTGACTTCCAGGTCAGTGCTCTTTCTGCTACTCCAGAAAGCCTGCGGGGAAGAAAACCAGGGAGTGTCAGGCTGCTGATTTTGTTTCCTTCACTTTCTCATCCCCAGTAGGGAGGCCCTGATCCTTGCCTCCCTTTGTCAGCAGCTTGCTGTGTGATACAGCACAAGTCACTTTGCCTCTCTGAGCCCTTGATCTCCAACGTCAAGGGGGTGAAAGGACTTGCCTCAGCTGGGAATGCTACCTGTCACTCCCTGTGGACTGACGTTTATCTTAGTCATCCTCCTTGCTTCAGTGCTGAACAGAAGCTCAGATAAGTGTTTGTTTTTGTGTTTTTTTTTTTTTATTTACTTACTTATTTGACAGAGAGAGACACAGCGAGAGAGGGAACACAAGCAGGGTGAGTGGGAGAGGGAGAAGCAGGCTCCCCGAAGAGCAGAGAGCCCAAAGAGTTCAATACCAGGACCCTGGGATCATGACCTGAGCCAAAGGAAGATGCTTAACAATGGAGCCACCCAGGCACCCTTCAAATCACTGTTTTTAAATGAAGGAAGGAAAGAATGATGAGCTCCATGACTCTGGTACCACCCTACCTTGAGAGCCTCAGCCTCTCCCTGGGCAGGACATAGAGTGAAGAAGGCAAAAGACTGTGGAAGGGAGAACAAGAGAGATAAACAGTCTGGCCACACGGAGGCCCTGACTTCTCCCTGTCCCTGGGTGGATGCCCTTGAGAGCACCCTTCCTTGCAGCCTTGGCCTTGCTGAAAACTGCTGTAGTGGGGGGACTGGGGGAGGGGCAAGGACTTCATAAGGAATAAGGGGTTGGATGGACCCAGGAGGAGCCCTGGTAGGCCTCTCCCTCACTCCTGCTCTCCCCTCCTGTTCCAATCCTGAGAGGTTGGGCTGGCCCTGGAATCTACAGTTTCCCATGCCAGTGATTCCTTGTTTTTTTTCAAATAGAAATAACCCTTCTATTTTGAGACCCCCTTTTCATGTTAAAGATTGTATTGCCCACTTCCCTCTTCTATGATAGCAGCTGTTTTTTTTTTTTTAATTTCTTACAACCTTCTAAAGCACAAATATGTGTGCATACACAAAACCAACCTGTGGTGTAGAAATCAGATAGAACTTGCCCCCCCGGAGGTGGGGACTGGCTAGGAGGGGGAACGAGAGAATACAGGGGTATGGAAAATGTTCAAAATCTTGATTTAGATGATGGTTGCTCAGGTCTATACACTTGTCAAAATTCATCAAACTGTAAACTTAAGATTTGTACTCTTAACTGTATGTAGATTATTCCTCAATAAAGTAATGCTAGCATCTAAAGGACACATATTCTGGCTGGTTTAGTCAGTAGATCATGGGACTCTTTTTTTTTTTTTTTTAAGATTTTATTTATTTATTTGACAGACAGAGATCACAAGTAAGCGGAGAGGCAGGCAGAGAGAGAGGAGGAAGCAGGCTCCCCGCTGAGCAGAAAGCCCAATGTGGGGCTCGATCCCAGGACCTAAGCCAAAGGCAGAGGCTTAACCCACTGAGCCACCCAGGTGCCCCTAGATCATGGGACTCTTGATTTCAGGGTGATGAGTTCAAGCCCCACAATTGGGTGTGAAGCCTACTTTAAAAAAAATTTTTTTATTAAAAGACACAGATACAGAGAAATATGTAAAACAGACATGCTCAGTTTAATGAATTATAAAGCAAGTACCCATGTGAACATCACCCAGAATGCTTGGAACCCCCATGTAGTCCACAGTGCTGACTGGAACCAAGTGGCACCCCTTGGGCCCCAGCACCCACAGATTGGGCATCTTGGCTGCACACACTGTGCACTTCCTGCTCCCCAGATGCAGGGGGACACAGAGACAGAGATGGGGTGGAACCCATGGGTTTTGGAACTTAGAATTTCCCATCAGTGCAACCCCAAGCTTGACTATAGCTCCCGTTCTGGTGAGCTGAAGGAACAGAAAACACACCCATTTCCCCTTTCTGGGAGGGGGGTTTCCGCACTGGCCTCCCCAGGCCAAGTCTTGGCTGGGGGATGGGGGATGTCCCCAGTGAAAGTCAAGGAGAAATGTGCCTTCCCTACATCCATGCTAAAAATAATCCCAGGCGGTGCTGCTGCCACCGAGCAGCAGGAAGGACAGAATCATGTTTTGCTTTAAACCTAGAAGCAGCTCAGCAGTTGGGGGTGAGGGAGGGGTGGGAGAAGGAGGCTGGGGATCTGAGAACCCTGGCAGTGCTCTCCCCACCCCCACCTCCCAGCTGCAGCTGGTCCTCTTAGGGGTGCCTGGAAGGGGGTTGTGAGTGTGAATTGTGTGTGTGTGTGTGAGAGAGAGAGAGAGAGAGAGAGAGTGTGTGTGTGTGTGTGTGTGTGTGTGTGGTGACAGGGCCTCCCAGCAGAGCAGGAAGCTGGGGAAGATGGGTGGGGAGGGGTCTCTCTCCTGCTAACTGGAACATGTAGGCTGGAAGGGCAGGGGTCACGTACTCCACGGGGTCCCAACCTCCTCTGAGAAGAGCTCTGTCCCAGCAGCCCACACCGGGCTCCCTCTGCGGGGGGTGGGGTGGGCCTATCCTCCTGCCGGTGTGGCGCCTGCCCCTTGGGGGCTCCTGGCACACACAGGGCTGAAGACTGTCACTTCCCGGTCCCCGGCTCTGTCTGGCTTCTGCTCTGCCCAAAGAGATGGGGAGGTCCTCAAGGGCGGGTGTGGTCCAGTGGCGAGGAATTTCCCTGGAAACGGGAAGTACAAGAAGTGTCAGTGTGGGATCCCAGCTCAAGGAGTAAGCGGCTGAGCACAGGCGAAGGGCATCCCTGGTCGCCCTCTCCTGCTCTCCCACTGACCACAGCTCCCCTGGCTGTCTGAGGCATCAGAGGCTTCACGTGGCCACAGGACCATTTGACAGGTGACCTCAGTTTCCAAAGGTAACAATAAAAAACTATCATGAATTGAATGAAATTAATGTGTGTCGTGTTCCCGGCATTGTACTGCCTTACATGGATTATCTTATTTAATCCTCTCAGCAAGACTGTGTTACTGAAATTATTACTCTGCCTATTTACAGATGATGACACTGAAGCTTATGGTGATAAAGTGCTTGTCCTAGGATCCCACTGGTAGTACATGGCAGAGACAGGGCTCAAAGTCGTGATTTGGAACAGAGAATGCCCATGATGAATGTCCAGAGAACAAAGAGAAACATTTTTGGAAATTGGACCTTCCCAAATATTTTAGGACACATGGTTACTGTACTTGATACTTTGGTTAAAACACACACACACACACACACACACAGTGGCTTTAGAGACAAAATTTTTACCACCAGTTATGCCTTGGCCAAGAAATGTAACCATTCTGAGCCTCAGTCTCAATCTCTACAAAATGGGTACAATAATCCTTGTATAGAATTGCTGTAGAGTAATAAAGTTGAATCAGCGTTTTTTCTTTTTTCTTTTTCTTTTTTTTTTTTTAAGGATTTTATTTATTTATTTGACAGACAGAGATCACAGGTAGGCAGAGAGGCAGGCAGAGTGAGGAAGGGAAGCAGGCTCCCCGCTGAGCAGAGAGCCCGATGCGGGGCTCGATCCCAGGACGGGGCTCCATCCCAGGACCGTGGGATCATGACCTGAGCTGAAGGCAGAGGCTTTAACCCACTGAGCCCCCCAGGAGCCCCCCAGTGTTTTTTCTAAACCTGGAAAACTCTAAGCTCCTTACTGTCTCAGGGCCTTTGCATGTGCTGTTTCCTGTGCCGGGAATCTTCAGCCCCAGATGTTCATATACCAGTTTGTTCTTGTCATCTCAGTCTCAGCTCAAATGTAACCTTCTTTAGCGCAGCCTTCCCTGACTACCCAAACTACCCCATTACCCCCAACTGCAACACTCTGTTTTTACAATCTGAAATTATCTTGCTAATTTATTTGTTTCATTTGTTTTTCTGTTTATGGCCTATCCTCTGTTTCCAACTGCCAAGTATGTAAGTTTCTTGAGAGCTGGGATCTCTGTAGGGTTTAAGGACCCATTCCCAATGCTCAAAGCAGCACTTGGCAAACATCAGAGCTTCCTAAATATTTATGAATAAATGAATGAATGAATGAATGAATGAATGAATGATTGTGCTTTAAAACCAACATTATTCTGTCTGTCAAATAAATAAATTTAATTTAATTTAATTTAAAAACCAGCATTATTTTCCAGTGTCTGACTCTCTCACAGGCCTCACTAAGCCAAAGAGCAGTAAATGTGGGGTGGTTTTTTTTTTTAAGGTTTTATTTATTTATTTATTTATTTTATTTATTTGACAGACACAGTGAGAGAGGGAACACAAGCAGGGGGAGTAGGAGAGGGAGAAGCAGTCTTCCCACTGAGCAGGGAGCCCAATGCGGGGTTTGATCCCAGGACCCTGGGATCATGACCTGAGGCAAAGGCAGGCGCTTAACGACTGAGCCACCCAGGCTCCCCAATAAATGTGGGTTACTGAGGGCTTGAGAGAGGGTTTTGGGCCTGGCCCAGGCCCAGCTCTGGAGCTCCCAGGCTGCAGGGAGCCATGAGGCTGCTTGGGCTTCCGGCTGCTCCAGGATAAAGGTCAACCCTTTTACTAGAACATGAGGTTCTGCACCATCTGGGCCTGCCTGTCTCTGGCCTCGTCTCCCTGGGTTCCCCAACCTGTACTCCATGTCCAGGCCAGACCAAACAACTCAAAGTGCCCACTGGAAAACACAGTCTGCTTCACACCAGTGTACCTTTATAGACACTACTTCTACCTGGAACACTCTGCACGCTGGCTCTGCCTGGCTAACTCCTCTCAGATCAGAGGGGTCTTCCCTGACCCCTCTGGCCACACCCAGTCCCCAGCTTCCCAGGCAGTGTAATGATCTATTTTTGTTCAGCTTCCCAAGTAGCCCAGAGATCTCTTGAGGGCAGTGACTAGGTTTGGTGCACCCCAGGATGAAGCACGGTGCCCGCTGCATACAGTAGGTGATTAATAGATGCTCAGACACAGCTTTTAGACTTCGGGTCCTAGGAATTAAAAGAATTCCTGGAGCACAGAGTAGGTGCTCATTAAGTAACTCATTAATGCATGAAGCTTGGCAGTCTGACACTGGCAGAAGGTGGAGGAAAGGGGTAAGGTAGGGTTAGGAATGGCTTCCTTGGAAACAAGTCAGTGTCAGAGGGGACCCTAGGACACTTCCCGGAGAATGAACACGTAAACAACAAAAATGAAAAGCAAACACAGATGGATGAAGGCATATAAACAGGGCTTTCAGCAAAGACAGAGAGAAGGATGAAAGAGGAAGAACTGGGCTCTGAGGGGACAAAATGTGCCCATGAGAGCCACAGAAGACAGGAAGCCAGAGACTGGGGCAGGCCAACTCGCTACAGGATGTCTGGTGCCCTTGCTTCAGCCTCTGGGGGTAGATAAGGGTGGTGCGGGCAATGTGGTGCTCTGGTCCCTTCCCCCGGTTGTAGGGCTGGATGAAAGGACACATGTCACGAGATTTTGGGGACATCTTGAGAAACTCTTCCTCTCTTAGCTCAGAAGAGGCCCTGTGTTATGAAACACGGCACCCAAGATATCACAGTCACAAACCTAGCTTCTTGCCCTTGGGTGAGCAACTGAGCCACTCTTGCCTGCTTGCCCATCAGGAAGGCAAGTACTCTTCTTACTTTAGAGGAATGTTAAGATCACACTGAGTTAGGACATGTCAGGGAAATGTACACAGTCCAATACAAATGGCAGGGATTGACCTAACAGTGGTGATTTCTCCCGAAGTCCAACTGTGCATGGGTCCTAAGAGAGGAACCTAAGTTCACATGCCCCTATGTCACCGAGTGCCGCAGACAGACCCAAGTTCAGAGACTCAGCCTCTGGTTTTTTGGATTCGATACCAGATCAATTCGACAAGGCAAAGTTTATTCCCAGGTGAGGGGATGAGTGGCGGTGGCATGCATGCCAGCTGGCTGAGAGACAACTAAGGATGTCCTCAGCCAGCAAACCTGACCATCCAGCTCCACCACTGAGTGTCCTCTGGGACCTCTACACCTCAGCCTGTCAAATGGGCTGAAAACAGTTTTCTGGCTGTCAGATTATACCGCAAGGCATATGAACTCCAAGGAGGCAGAGTTCCTGGAATCATTTGAGGACCAAAGGAATAAGACTCTGAGAAATGGAGGATTTACAATTTAGACACATGATCTAAGCAATCTGGCAGAACATTCAGAAATACTAGCACTGATGGTAGAATTAAACGTGAATCCTAGCTCTGTCACTTCTCTGAGCCTCAGTTTCCTTAAGTGTCAAAGGATGCTAACAATAGCGTCCACCTCCCAGAGCTGTTGCAGAGAATAAATGAGCTTGTGTGTATAAAACCCTGAGCCCAATGCTTGGTCCTCAGTAGCAATCGATATTCACTATTATTATATCGAATATAATTATATTATATCAAATATAATATAATTAATTAATGTATTTAATTAATTATATATTATAATCAATTATATTTCTATAATCAATATATTTAATGATTAACATAATATAATATAATTATATTATATCGATTATAATTATTATATCAAATATTCTATATTATAATATCACAAGCTACTGGGGAAGGAAGGCCAGATCAATCTCTGAACATTGAAGCCACTTTGAGGAAGTTAAACCGGTCATGACTCAGAAAATCATTAAGTCACCAAGTGTCAAATTCCATTTTGCAGCTTCTATTAGGAATGTGTGATTCTTGGGTTGGGGGGGGAGGATTCCGATTCCCTGCCCACCCCACCTCTGCCGTGTTCTCTATGACTGATGGGGGAGGATCATGGATTAAGAGGTCTGCCAAGCTTTTGGGGAGGCAACATAAATAGAGCCTGTTGCTCACTTGTCCAGCCAGGCTCAAGAATATTTCTGAAGTGCTTGGGTAAACAAGAGGGGCAAGGAGTGGAGGATCAACCTCAAGGCCCCAGAGAACCATCAGACCCAAACTGGAGGGTCCATGTCCTCGGAGGCTGTTGCAGGGCTGGGTGATAGGAGAGAGAGCAGGGACTGGGGCTTTTACCCTTTTGGAGTCAGACTTCTGTCCTCCAGGGTGTTCTCTGCTCCCCACTCCACCCTCTCACAAGAGTTTAGAACCTAAGGACTGACTCATGGTGGGGTGCAGGGCCCAGGTGGGAGGTGGGCAGATGAGAGCAGGGGTGACTGACTGCCAGCAGGATGCCACAGCTGAAGAAGGAAGTATAAATATAAAGCAGCCGGTGTAGGACTGGACAGAGGCCATATGAAACACACGGTACATTCCGGCCCCAGCGTAACAAACTGTACCAGCCTTTTGGAGAGCTGGGAGCACTGTGGAGGGGAGGGAAGAGAAGCAGAGGTTCCTTCGAGGTTGGCCCTGCCTCCTCCTCCCCCACTTCTCCCACAGCTCAGGCACCACAGGGAAAGTCCCGATGTTCCTTTTGCAACCACAGGAAACCTACTATCCCGGCTCACACTCTGTACCCAGTGTTCCTCTCAGCAGCTCCAGACAGGGAGGGAGCCGTGAGTGGGGGAGGGTGAGAGGGCTAGCGGGGTGGGGGGGGGTGGGGGGGGTGATGGTGGATGTAGGCAGCCACAGCAGCCCAGGTAACATGAGGGAGGTGGCCCTCATCACTGGGAACACTAACTCACAGAGTCCAGCCTGTAAGCGTAAGCGCTGCAAGGTCCAGATGGCAGTGAGGTGTAGGGAAGGGAGTGTCTTGCCCAAGATCACACAGGCAGCTGTTCACCGGGGTGGGACCAGAGTGCATCCAGAGCTGGGCAGTGCTGGGCAGCTCTCTTGGGTGTACTGTGCAGGCGTGGCAGGCCAGGGAACAGGCAGTGCCTGGGAATGGAGGGTGGGGAGCCCAGATCCCAGGCTGCCTCTGTGCTCTGGTTAGCTCTGGGCAAGTCTGGCTTGGGCACCAGCCCCTCCACTCCTTCCAAACCTACCCTCCTCCCCCATCGAAATATTAGAGATAATGCATGGAAAGTGGCTAGCATGGAGGCTGGCTTATGGTGATGTCAACCAGCATGAGTCACCTCCACGCCTCGTCTCTCCTCCTCCGCACACGCAGCTCAAGGCCTAGAACCTCCTGGGATCTTTCTCCCATATCACCACCTCCTTCCTGAGTCCCTATAGCTCTTAATGTTTGGTACTCACCACCTGCTGCCTTGGGTTATTATTTAACCTCACGAGCTCTGTGTTTGTCTCTTCCACTGGTCTGCAATCTGCCCAAGGGCAGGAAATCATTTCAATACACCCAACATTTACTGAACATCAACTCCAGTGCCAAGCTTGGCCTGTGGGGGATGAGCTCAAGTGATGGGGGGAGGCCTCGAAGAGGCAGACTTTGTTTCTGCCTCAAGGACTTTTTAATCTGGTTAGAAGAACAGGATTAGTAAACAGATCACTAGAATATGAGGCCACAGGCTGTGCCGCGAGAAAGGTACAGACTGAATGTGCTGGGCATTCAGAGGGGAGAGGAATCAGATCTGGCTGGCGCTGTTTCAAGCAGTTTTTTAAGAGTTGGAGTTTAAGGATGGGTAGACTAGGATGATGGGCACTCGGGGCAGGAGAAATGGCACAGCACTCTGCGGAGGTGGGAAGGAGGGAGATGGGAGGACTCTCGGAACTGTGTCTTCAACTTTCTAATGACGTCCTTAGCAGGACCTCACAGAGCCTTCCATATGGTCGGTGCTCGGGAGACAAGTCCTTTGCCCCCTGCTCGGTTTGGAGACGTGGAACAGCACTCGATGACGCCCTTCTGTAGACGTTTGGGTAAAGAGAAAACGTGGCTCTGAGTAAATCTGGGTTTGGGGCTGGAACAAAGGGAGGGGTCAGTTCCAGTTGGGGTCCTCTCCTCCACCCCGCCGTCCACTCCCGGGCTCTTCGCACTCCTGGCGTCCCGCCAGGGGTTTCCCAAGCTGTCCCAGAGGGCCGGGCTTAGTTCGCCAGCCCCTGGGAATCCCTGGAGTCTCCAGGCTGGTGTGAAGAGCGGTCGGGGAAGGGGGACTGAGGCACGAGGAGGATCCTCCGGGGGATCGCGCGCATTGGCCCCCTCCAGCGGGCTTCCGTTGTCACGTGACCGCGTCCCAGGTCTTCCAAGTGTGGGACTGGCGCGTTCGCGGCTCTCCTCCAGACCGTACCGAGCGCTGGTGGGGCTCGGGCTCCTTTTCCCTCGGGGAGCTCCCAGCACCTGCCTCCCCCCTCAACTGTGCTACTTGGGCCCCGCACACGCCTGCGCTGATACACTGGGGTGCAGGTGGGGGATGAAGAGGTCTGAGTGCTGTAAGGCTGGAGGGCTCTCCCTACCCCCACTCCCGGCAGGGCGCGCGTCCCCGGGGCTCCGCACCGGCCCTCGGCCGCCCCCGGCCGGGCCCCAGCGCGCACTCGCAGGGCTGCGGCGGCGGCGGCGGGGACACCGCGGCGGCGGGGAGGCTGCGCGCCGAGCGCAAGCCGCGAGCACAAACAGGGCGAGGAGGCTGGTGTGAGCGCCTGGGCCCGGTGCCAGCGCGCCGGGGCTGGAACACAATGTCCCGAGCGGGCGGGCGAGCGGGGAGCGAGAACAGCCTGACTCAGCAGCTGGGTAAGTGGGTGTGCTCGCTCACCAGATCAACCGCTCTTGCAGCCTGCGGTCAGCGACGACCCGACTCTCGGAGGCTCCCTCGAGCCGGGGGTGGGGGGGGAGTTGGAGGGGAAGGCGGGCGCACAGCCGGCTCCCCGGCTCCCGCCCCTGCCTGCCGCGCGGGACCTCCACGTGGCCGTTTGCGTATCCCTCTGCCTGCTCGCCCCTGCGTTTCCAGCATCACAGGGCCCCCAGCCCGAGCGGAGCAGGCTCGGCTCCCCCCACCCCCGGCCCTGGGGAGAGGCGCTCTCCTCGTGCCACCGGGCAGGTGTGGCCTGGCCTACAGCTTCTGTGTCCCAAGTACCGTTTCCCCCAAAGCCCATCACTCTGGGAGACCTCTGGAGGTCTTGGTATGGGGGATGGAACTCATCATCCTAGAGGTGGGGGGTAGATATTTGTCCTAGGGTGGTGGGGAGCACAAGAACAGGATGCTGAGAGAAATGGGATATAGGGCAAGAAGATCTCCCCCACCTCTGTCCTTGGCTGACCCAGAGTTTAGAGTCTCTTCCTGTCCCCTCCCCTCAAAACCACTAGGCCCCTGAAGATTTCCTCAGAGGGAGAGAGAGCAGGTGGGGAGGTGCTTTGAAGCCTGAGACCCTGCTTCTCTGCCTTACCCACCCTCCCACCCAAAGCCACAACAAAGACCCATGAATCCTGCCACCCAGCCACAAAGCTACTCCTTCCTCTTCTGGGCCTGCTGTCCTGGAGGGGCCACTGTGAGGATGACAGCCCAGAGGTGGACTTTTCCTGGAGGCGTTGATCTGTCCCACACCCTTGCCTCCTGGGGTGTCTGCTAGGTGCCCCAGGGGACACGCTGTGCCTCGAGTGTGCCAGAGCTGGCAGGGAGGGGCTCCGTCCTCTGCTGAGTTCCAGGAAAGGCCCTGGCAGCCAGCACAGGCCTGGGCTCGAGGGCCTTGGCGGGTGGGGTTGGGGGAGGGACCCCAGGCAGCAGAAGCGCTTCACCTGGGCCTCATGCCCCTGGGCCATCTGATGGCATCTCTGGCATCCTCTGAGGAGATGGATGCCAATGCAGGCCTGAGCCATGGACCCCCTTCCCACACAGACAGTCATTTTTCCCTTATATGTGTTCATCCAGCCAGTGCTCACTGAATCTCCCAGCCAGAACGTGCCTTAACTGTTCTCAACTCCAACCCTCTACCTAATGTATGAACTGTCCATGATATCCCAGGTCAGTCATTGTTCTGAAGCTGTCTGCATACCTACGGTGACAGGGACACTCACAAGGCAGCCCATTATCTCTGGGTTCAGTTACCTATGGGACACCTGTCCTCACATGACCT
This sequence comes from Mustela putorius furo, assembly GCF_011764305.1. Lineage (NCBI taxonomy): Eukaryota > Metazoa > Chordata > Mammalia > Carnivora > Mustelidae > Mustela > Mustela putorius. The sequence goes on from NW_025421292.1 coordinate 3,981,234, forward strand.
GGAAGTGGCTGAACTCATCTTCATATTGCTCACACCAGCTCTTCCCCTTTACCCACGGTGACTTTCCCATCGCCCAAACTCACGATGAAGGTGGGTTAATTTTTTTTTTTAAGATTTTATTTATTTATTTGACACAGAGAGATCACAAGTAGAGAGGCAGGCAGAGGGAGAGCGGGAAGCAGGCTCCCTGCTGAGCAGAAAGCCCAATGTGGGGCTCCGATCCCAGAACCCTGAGATTATGACCTGATCCGAAGGCAGAGAGGCTTAACCCACTGAGCCACTCAGGGTCCTGAAGGTGGGTTAATTTTTAACTATTTTTTCTCCTTCATCATCCTATACCCAAACTCCTCCCTTTGTTACTTTTATTACAAGATGTATTGTTCCTTATTTTTCTCATCCACTTCTTCCTCTCTATCCCAGACGTTCCACCTTTGGCTCAAATTCCCACAGCCTCTGCTGCACCTTTCTGACCCATGTTTTTCCTTTCTCCTAACTAGCCTACTGGAAAACTGTATGTTTTCAACTTCAGACTCCTCAGCCAAGCACACTGGGTACACAATTCTCTCGGCTGTGTGTTCCACATGAGGGGACCTGGGCTCATTCGTGGTGTGCCCAGATCACAGAGTCTAGCCCTGGGCCTAGTTCATAGCAGAAGGGCAGCAGATATTAGTCAAGTGACCAACCCACTTGACTGTGCTCTTCTCTCATTTTTCTCTCCTGACTTGGCCTCCTCATTCCCATCGAGCCTGCTGGTTCCTGGTACTTGCTCAGGCCTTCTGTTTTGAAAAGTCACAATTTTTAATCTACCCAATCTTCAGAGAGGGTGGGGAAGGGAGAAGCAGACATCCAAGTTAACGTCAAGGAGTCTGTGCCAAATGCCAACTGCAGAGCCCTTGAGTGCCTGCTGGGAGCAGAAAACCACTGAGGGGGGTGGAAGGCCAAAAGGGGAGTGGGCACAACCAGTGACTTTGGGTTTATAGAGGGGTCTTTTCACGGTTGGAGAGTCCAGCCTGCCTAGCTCTGGGTCCCTGGTCTGATGTCCATGAGCCTTCAAAATCCACCTCCTGCAGGAAGGCTCCGATCATTTCCACCCAATGTTGATCATTTTGTCAGCTTCCCTCAGAGCCTTATGAGCTGCCTTCAGTCTCTTTACTTTATTGCTTATTTTGTCTTGTAATATTTTCAACCCCATAGATTATAAATTCTCTATAATCTATATAGTATATCATTTACTTATTTAATATAATCTATTTATTTTGAGAAGGAAGCATAAGGTAGGACATTCCAACTTTGGAGGGCACATAAACCTGGATCTGGATTTTAATACTTGGTTGTTTGGCCTTGGGCAAGTCTCTCAACCTCTCTGAGCCAGTCTCTTCATCTAAAAACGTCGCAAGTGATACCTACCTTGCAGACGAGGGGCAAAGATGACACAGAGAATACAAAGGGCCAAGAAAGTGCCTGTTGCATAGTGGTCAGACAATGGCTTGTTTTCCTTTCCTGTATGGCCGGAGTCTTTCCGGTATTGGGAGACAAAGTTCTGTAACTAGTCCCCTCCATAGTGGAACACTTTTAAGCGTGAAAAAGGACACTATTAATCATTACACTGGTTCCACAGACTTGACCCGGGGCGCAAGGCCATCCTACCCTAACTTACAATGACGGGTAGGGTAGGGTTCGGATCCCGAGGCACCGTAGCCCAGCGCCTAAGCATTAAGGCGCCAAGCAGAGCCCAAGCTCATTGAGCGCTTGTTGAATGAGCAGAACCGGTCCTCCCTTCAGTTTCGTGCTGCAGCAGCGAGTGGAGAAGCAGATTGAAAAGCCCGCCCCCGCCGCCTCCCCACCCCCACCCAGGTCCCAAAGTCTCCGGTAGCCTCCTTTCTCGAAGGTCTTCTCCAGCCCGCTTCCCCCGCCCTCGGTTGCCGTGGAAGCAGTGACGTGTACGTGAGGGGCGTGATCTCTCTCCATCCTCTCCCGGAGCCCTGGCTCCTACAGACCCAGACTAGAGGAGAGGAGGAGATTGGGGTCTTCGAACCTACCGCCCGCCTCCGGGCCTGGAGCTAGCCACGCCCACCTGGCCGCGCGCTTCCCCGCGCTTCCCCTCCCGCGCACCGTGGACGCGTGGCTCGCTGGAGGGCGGCAGCCCCGATCCGCAGCCCTCCCGGCGCCGGTGATCTGGCTGGGGTCCGGAGAATGCCGGCTTCAGCCTCTGGGGTTCCTTTCCACCCCTTCACCCTCGCCGGGCCAATGGATCCCGAGAACGCGGGCGGGCGCACAGCCCGGGCCCGCCCCTTCCCGGGCAGCCCTAGGCACGCTCCGCGTTCTGGGGAGTTGTCGGGAAGGGTGGGAGCCCGAGGGGCGCCGGGGTGCCGCGAAGCGCGGGAGGGAAGGGGTTAAACAAGGTGCCGGCTCCGGGCGCAGCGGGAGTGGGGGGAAGGGAGCGAAGGGAAAGTGAGAGCGGGGGTGGGGGACGGGAGGGGGGACGGGAGCGAAAGAACATCCTGTGCCCGCCGCCGGATGCGCGCCTGGGGAGGAGGTAGTCCGGCGGGTGGGGGAGCTAGAGGAGGGGAGGCCCGGGGCGGGGAAAGGCTTGGCCTCCGCCCCCCCCACCAACCCGGCCCTTCTCTGGGGGCGCCTCTTCCAGGGCTTTCGCTGCGTTTCTCCCGGTCCCCACGCCTTCGCTGGAGTAACGAGCTACCGAGAGGCCCCCGAATCTGGTTCCTGGGCCGGGGTAAGCGCCAGCTGGGGAAGGGACGGTCTCGGAGAGTGTGGGTCTACGTCAGGGTGCGGGCGGCACCCCCAGTCTTTCGCCTCTCCGCTTTCTCGCTTTCTATTGGGGCGGGGGGGGGGGCTCACACGTGTGAATTGCACCATGTTCACCGAGAGTCACAACATAGGTTCTCAAATTCAGTCTGACAGCGGCACTTCCCGTAGGTGTCAATAGACCCGTATTCCGGAGAAGGAAACTGAGGCTCAGATTATGGAATTTGCCCAAACCCAAGCCCTTCAGGACTCCACTGAGCTTTTCATTATAGAATACGCTAATTTCCCCTTGGCTTCAAGCGCCGGTCCCTTCCAGAGTCCCCCATCGTAATGGCCTAGCATTGTCTTGCACCGTAGGCCCCCAATAGTACATTAGGCTTTTCTAGTTAACTAGGCTGAAACACTCATTTACCAGAGGCTGGTAGTTTGAGGTTTCATAGGTGGGGAATAGGCTGATAAGTATTTGCGGGGAGGCCTTTAAAGGGGGCTCCAGAGTTGTTCAAGGCAATTGAATGGGTTAGGGTTGCTGGGACTGATTAGCCTGAAGAAGAGCAGAGTGGGAGGGGTAGGTGGGATGAATAATGTGTCTTTCAGGTGTCATTGAGGCCCACCATCTGTGTACTCACTGCTTTCCCACACCCAACACTTCTGTCCTGGTGAAACCTGCTTGTGATGGTAATTATTACAGTTGACATTTGATGGGCTCTGCGTGCTGGGTGGTTTCAAGTACCTAATCCTCACAAACAACCCCATGAGACAGACATTATTATTCCCATTTTACAGGTAGGGAAAGTCAGGTACAAAGAAAGCACAAAACTAAGTGGCTGAACTGGTTTTGAACCCTGGTAATCTGGCTAGAGCCCCCTCTCCTTCACTAAACTAAATTGCACCTGCCAGTGATGGGAACAACAGCTTTGAAAGTAGAAAGCTAGGCCAGATGACAGAGAGGTGTGTTGTCGGGCAGCCCAGGACTTTTTGCCTTGGTGAAGGCAAGTAAGAAACTTGGTGGCTGACAGTGTGTGTATATGGAATCTCAGACTTCTCTCTAGTCAGTGATTCCAGATCTTTGCATTTGACAGAAGAAACAATGCAAGGAAACAAAAGCCACATTCCTGCAAAGTTGCAGCTTTCATTTAGGCACCCTAAGAACATTCAAAACACAACTACCATCTATTAGTATCATCATTTCATAAAAGCAAGTGCATTTTAATTCCCAAAATAAGAAAGACTCATCTAAATAAAAAGCAGTCATTCCCAAGGAGGGACAGTCATTGACTTCACACCAACAAATGGACTTCCCTCTGTTTGGTTTTTTTTTTCCACTTTGCTGTAAACTAATGAAAATGTCACTCTGGGCATGGCCTCTGCCTCTCCATCCCTCTGCATCATTTGAGAGCAGAACCAAAAGAAGTGGGCCTTAGGTGTAGCAGAAAAGTGTTAGATTAAAGCCAAGAAGGAACTCCTTTTTCGGAAACCTTTAAAGAACAGGTAAGCACAGCATTTGCTTAGGAAACGAGGGTTGCAGAATCAAGTCCATGGACTGGAGAGGCCAGTAGCCCTGGGTGCTACCCCAGAGAAAGGCAGGAATCTTGTTCTGAAGGATCTAGCCTCAGATCCACTAGGGTCGCCTTAAAACCTAAAGCTGTCCCAACAGGCAGCCATTTCCTGCCTGGAGTTCATAGGGCATGACAGGTGGTTTTATGGCAGCTGGAGACCTCCAAGGGCCTCTGTTACCCCTCCTTGCAGTAGTCACCCACCTTGGGGCTGGGTAGAGTGCTACGAATGACCTTGAGGAGGACCAAGAACAGTAGAGAGGAAGGAAAGAGAACAGCCACCTGGCAGTTGCCTACATCCTGGGGTGTGATGGGTGAAGGCTCTGGGCAGGCAGGACTTGCTGGCTGCAGCAGCCTGAGGATGCTGTTTCCCTCCTTCCCCACCTCCTTCAAGCCCAGGTAGCCCGGGGCCTAGAACCTTTCAGCAGGAGCTCAAAGCCAAGCAGGTAAAGCCCTCTTCTGGCACAACAATGCTCCATGCTGGTCCTGGGCCTGAGCCTGGCTTGGGACTTGTCACCTCCCTGTTTTGTATAAGAAGGCGAGGCTGCAGGGTATGGGGACAAGCAGGGAAGGGGAAAAGAGAGAAGGGTCTGCTCTCACCTGCCCCATCCTATTGAGAGAGACCAAGTCCTCCAAAGCGGGATTCTCATGTTTCTGGAATAGTGGCATTTTTCTGACTCCCCAGGGGGCCTTAAGCCTCATCTCATCCTGTAGGGTTGAATGGGACAGCGTGCTGGGTGCTAGGGTGTGGAACCCTGAACTGTGATACTCCAAGATTTAGGTCCCCATCATGGAAAAGCATACACCTACCCAGATTGTAATCCTGGAGTTAGAGAATGATAAATGTGGATCCCCCCAGTTGCAAACAGTCACAGACTATGCCAGACAGGGGCAGTCCCTTCCTCCTCCATGGTCACACTGGCCAAATGGGCCTTGAGCCCCTGTACCCAGATTCTCTTGTCATGGTTCTGCCCTCAAGTCCTCAAAGAATGACAGAAGTCATGATTTGAGCACCTAAATGCAAGACTTTACCGGTTGTTGGAGATGCGGAGAGGGCTGCCTTCAAGAGCTTCTGGCCAGACGGGTAGATATTACCTACTACAGGGGAACTACAGCTGCCGAAAATGATGGGTTTGCCTGAGGACTGCAGGACTTTGTGAAGTGCTTCCCTTGATGGAAGGGGGCCCTGCCTGCAAAGCACCTCGAGGCCCAGCAGTGGATCTATGGTGAGGAAATCAAAGATGGGAAGCCCTGCAGTGAGAGAAAGGTGTTGCTTATGGGCATATCCCAAATACCCCTCCCAGAAACTTCCAAAAGAACCAGGCCAGAAATTGGGCCTCTGCTGCCCTCTAATGGAGGAAAGCAGCGTCTAGAGCTGCCTGCCGGGACCCAACAACCAACCTGCTTCCCCTAAAGGAAAGGGGATGTGAGGGACCTTCCTGCCCACCCCCCCCACCTGACTTTTAATTCGCCTAGAGTCTTGAGCTTCATTTCCAACAGCCTCTGAAGACAAATATTTTCCCCTTCCAAGCACTCTTGGTTGTCCCGTTTCCTGATCACCGCCCTCCATTCCGTTTCCCCAGTTTCCTTTGTTGCCCAGGTTCTGATGCTGGTATCCTGGTTCCTGGCCCACCAGAGTTCTGGTTCCAGAAGGCCCTTGCCAGGTGCCTTGGGCCTCGCTCCCACCCGGGCGCAAGGCCACACTGAAGACATGGGTATGAGCATCCCCCAGTACCTGGGGCAAATGGACATCCGCAAAGGTGTAGTGGGCTTGGCCACAGGTGCTGGGTTCATCTATCTGCTCTACAAGGCCATCAAGGCCGGTATCAAATGCCAGCCGCCCCTCTGCACTGCCTCACCCATCTGCATCGCCCGTGAGTGTGCGGGCCCTAGGGAGAGGGCTCTGCCCCAGGAGGCGCCTGCTCCCGAGGCCTCCAGTGTGGGAGGGCCCAAAGGTGACTCCTCCAAGTTCCTCTGTCCTTCCTTCCTCTTCTCCATCTGCCTCCAACCCACCATAGAGATGCTAGCTCCAAGCCCCCAGGGAGTAGATGGCACTCTAAGTGTATCCTTGGGCCTCATCTGGCGGGTCTCCTGATTCTGCCTGCCCTCCAGCTCCCAGGATGCCCCTTCTTGGACACCTGGCATTAGCAGTACTCCTTAAGGGAAGGCTGGGCCACCTGCATGCCGAGAGCCTCCACTAGTCCGCAGAAGAAGCACCCTTCTGCAAGACTTGTTCATTGCCATCTGTTGGGCTGTCACTGCTGTGCAGTGATTATGATGAAAGAGTGCACATGACTGCCGTAGCCCAGCAAATTGTTATAGTAAACATACAAAACTAGGACACTTAACGATCTGAATGACACAGCATTAGACATAGCGCCCCTCTCGCAACACACACAGCTCAGCTCTACATGGGGGGGTACTGCATAGAGCAAGAAGGCATCTTCAGAAAAGGCAAGGCAGCCTCATCCCCAGGTCTCTCTACCCCGCTTCCCAACCCCATTCTTTGATGACTTCTGAGTCCGCAGCCTGAATTGGGCTGGGGTGGCTGTCTAGGCCTGGCAGTGGAGCGCGAGCGGCACGGGCGGGACTCGGGTGAGCTCCGGAGGCTGCTCAACTCCTTGGAGTACAAACAGGATGAGTACGCCAAGAGTATGATCCTGCACAGTATCACGCGCTGTGTGTACTTGCTGGAGGCCGAGGTGAGGGCAAGGAAGCAGGAGGCCCCTCCCAGCCAGCCCAGCCCCCGGGGGCTATGCCCAATCCCTACCCTCCTGGCTGGCCACACTGTGTCCTGGGACCTGTCTCTCTGGCCGATGGCGGGAGGGCTTGTGCTGAGGGGTCTTGTTGACATGGGGGGTGGATGCAGTGGGCCCAGGACACCCGCTTCTCCTGCCTCTTCTGTCTCTCCTGGCCCACTGCAGGCCTCCTCTTGTACTGCTGATGACATAAGCTTGGTGGGCTCCATGCTGGATGAGGAGGACAACAGTGTCAAAATCCAAGCTCTGAACACACTTAAAGCTTTCTCTGGCATCAGAAAATTCAGGCTCAAAATCCAGGTGAGCCCAGAGGCAAGTGGTGGATTAGAGCACACAAGATGTCCATAGTCCTTGGGTTCCTTAATGGGCATAGGGCAAATGGTCATGTTCCAGAAGTTGTTTGGGTCTGAGTCTGTGATCCAGAAATAAGCTTTTCCTTTGTAGTAAGTGAGACCCTCGGGGGTCATCAGTCTTTGACTCTCCGGCTGAAACTGAACTGGGGTGCTGCTGGAGTGTCTCTGAGCCCTAAACAGCAGAAAGCACAGAGTCTTTCTGATACCAACTAATTCTACCACACCCGTGGGGGTGTCCAACAATTCAACTCAATTCTGACACTGTCTACCTGGGGTTAGTGCAGAGACCCCACGGGTAAAGGACAATGGACAGTCCCACAAGACCTCCCCCCTCCCCCATTTCCCATGCTTGTCACAAGTGCCTGTATATTCGGCTATAAATTTAGACTTCCTCCTCTGGTTTGCTAATTCACTAGAATGACTCACAGAACTCAGGAAAACACTTAACATTTACCTGTTTATTAGGAAAGGTACAACCGAGGAGTGGTCAAATAGAGGAGTCATGTAGGGCAAAGTATGGGGGGAAAGGATGCGAAGCTTCTGGACCTTCTCTAGGCAAGCCACCGTGTTAGCCCCTTGATGTGTTCACCAACCCAGAAGTTTGCTGAGCCCTGTCGTTTGGGGGTATTTATCAAGGTTTCATTATGTAGGTGTGATTGATGAATCATTGGCCATTGATAAGCGAACTCAATCTCAAACCCCTCCCTTCCTCCTTCAACCCCCTAGTCATGGCTTGGCCTTTCTGGCCACGAGTGCCCCCATCTGGAAGCTGTCTACCATCCACCAAGAGTCACCCAATGAGCATAAGGTTTGGAGTAACTAAGAGAATAATAAAAGGTTCTTCTATTGGGAGGGAGAGGCAGAGAATCTCAAGCAGACTGTGTTGAGCACAGAGCCTGACCCAGAGCTCTATCTCAGGACCCTAAGATCGTGACCTGAGCCGAAACCAAGTTGGATGCCCAGATGACTGCCACCCAGGCACCCACTCCCCTCAATTCAAGGATTTTAGGAGTTCTGTGCCTAAAACCAGGGACAAGGATCAGATATACCAACTCCCACCCCTGTACTGTGTTACTCTGATCCTGGTGACTAAGCCATGGATGCCTTCACTACCACCACATAGAGAAAATAGAAGCCACGAAATGTTCCCAGGCTTACTTGTTTCCCCATCCATCCTTTCTTCCTGATGCTATGAAAACATGGCTTTCTTCCTGTCTAGGATCAGTCCTGGATCCCTTCCCCTTCTTTAATGGCCTCTCTCCTTAATTAGCCTCTTTGAAATGGCCTCCCCTCTACTCCCTCCCATTAGGATTCAACATGCTCTCATTCTTCCGATCTTAAACAACCCCCTCCAAAAAAGAACCCCTCTTCCTTCCTTGAGTTCCAAATTTCTCTCTAGCAATTGGTTTCTCCTGGATGAAAAATCAGTAAAATATTGAAGACTTAACATTTTATATATGGACCATGGAAAGAACCATAAAACAAAATGCATGGCTGAGAACTAGAACTTGGCCAACAGGTTAGGTGTTCCAGAGACTCTCCCTGATCCCAAACTATACCTCCCAAACAGAGACAATTACTTATTCCATGTTTTGTGCATCGATTCCTTGACTTTCTGTATAGTTTGGCTGTATATTCAGGTATCCTATTCTATCAGGGCAAGGCAAAATGTCAAGAATAGGCAAAATGCCATTTGGGACTTTTTAAGCTCCTTTATGTATTTCCAGTTTTATACTGGAAATACATAGTTGGTAGTCTGTGGTTTGCCTCTCCCCCTACCCCAGCATTGAAGGATTGACCTTTTTTGGTGTGGAGAGCTGTTTCCTCATCTTCCACTGCTATATAGTTCTAGTTCATGAATATCCTGCAATTATGTTTATCCACTTGCCCGTGGGTGGGCCCTGAAATTGTTTCCGCATTGTGTCATGAGGCTTCTCGTACACATCTCCCTCTAGGACAGAGGAGTAGCTCTAGGATCCATATGCAGGAGTGGGATGGCTGGGTAACAGTGTACGCCCAACTTCTCAAGATTTACGCACTCTACCAGCTCTGCCTGAGTCTTCCCATTGCATTATATTTCCTCCCCCAAATTTTATATTCTCACACTCTGATTTTTGGCAACAAGCTTTTTTGGAGAGGGGAGCCTGGCTGGCTCAGTCATCAGAGCATGCGACTCTTGATCTCGGGGTCATGAGTTCAGTCCCCATGTTAAGGGTGAAGCCTACCTAAAAATATAAAGAAAAAACATTTTTTGGGGGGCAGGGAAGGTCTTGGTCTCCACTTGCTGTCCACCTCTACTTTCTCCCCAAACCACCAGATCCAGGGCCAACACCTCCACTTAGATATCCTAGGGACCCTCGAACCCAGCATGTCCAAAATGGACCTTGTCCCATTCCCTAAGTCAGACCACTCTATCCCAAGGGATCTGATCCCATCAACTCCTCACTTGGTATTTCTCAGGGCTGTCAGCATAAAGAGCATGATCTCCACCTCCCTGCCACAGTCCTAGCCATTCATACCGTATGTTTCATGCTCTCCCGACCCCCCAGGCCTTACACTTGCTGTTTCCTCTGCCTGAAACACCACCCAGACAAATTCTTAACTGTCCTTCAGGTTTCAGCGGATAGGAAGGGGTTGGGGCAGGCAGAAACTGGTACTAATGGGAATACTGTGAATACTCCAGGATTCTAGCTCTCCTTTTACGTGGGCTCACAAAAAAATATAGCTTGTGGGGTTGTCTGTCTTTCCTAAGCATCTTGCCTCTCAGAAGCCAAGATCCCTTTGTTCATTGAACAGATGTATATTGAGCACTTACTTTTTGTTCAGGCACTGAAGATGCAACAGCAAGGAGGAAAGATCCCCCTCCCCGGGGGAAAGTTACATTCTAGCAGGGCAAGACAGGCAATACACAAATTAGTGAAATATACAGTATGTTTCGTATAACAAATGGAGGGAGAAAAATAAAAGTAGGGCCATAAGGAGGCAGGTATGAGGGTGGTACAGTTTCAAAAGAGAAAAATTTGGGGGACTTAGAGCTTGACGAAGAGTTCTTAGAAATTTCTAACACCAAAAGCATGATCTAAAAGAGAAAAAAAAGTGGATACACTGGACTTCATCAAAACTAAAAACATATGCCTTGTGGGGGACCCTCTTAAGAGGATGAAAAGACAAGCTGTAGTCAGGGAGGAAATATTTGCAAAGCACATATCTGACAAAGGAGTCCTATCTAGATCATATAAAGAGCTCTCAAAACTCAACGTTAAAAAATCCAGTTAGAAAATGGGCAAAAAACGTGGAGATAACTGCACTGAAGAAGATCTACGAGTTGCAAATAAGCCCATGAAAAGATGTTTAACATCAGTAGGCATCAGGGAAATGCAGATTATCACCACAACGAGATAGCACTCTACACCTGTGAAATGGTCCAAACTCAAAATTTGTGACAATGCCACATGCTCGTGAAGATAGAAATGGACTCTCTTGTATGTTGCTGGTGGGAATGTAAAATGATACAGCACTCACTCTGGAAAATAGTCTGGCCATTTCTTTAAAAAATGAATCATCAGGGTGCCTAGGTGCCTTGGTCAGTTGAGCACCCGACTTTCTATCTCAGTTCTGATCTTGACCGTAGGGTCATAATAAGTTCAGGCCCTGCGCTGGGCTCCTTGCTGGGTGTGGTGCCCACTTAAAAAGCAAAAACAACAAAAAACAAACAATGCATTCACCAAACAACTCAGCAGTTGCACTCTAAGGCATTTATCCTAGAGAAATGAAAACTCGTCCCCACAAAAGCCCATAAGCAATTATTTGTTGGCACCCCTCTTGTACCAGTCAAGAACTGGAAACAACCAAAGTGTCTCTCAATAGATAAATGGTTCAACTGTGCAAATGCACACCACGGAACACTCCTCAGAAATAAAGGGGAATGAACTATTGATACAACAACTTGGATCTTAAGGACATTCTACTGAGTGAAAAACCAATCTCAGGAGGTCACAAAGCAGGACTCAACATGTAACATTCTCGAAGGGACGAAATTACAGAGATGGAGATTGGATGAGTGGTTACCAATGGGTAGAGCTGGTTTTGGTGTGTGTGGAGGGGGAGGGTTATGTGACTACAACAGAGTCCCATGAGGGAAATCTCTGTGGTGAGGGGACAACTCTGATGGAACAATCTGTTGACAGCCGTGGTGGTTACATGAATCCCCATATGTGACAAAATGACAAAGACGGTACAGACACCTTGCATCAGTACTGATATATGCAGTGTTGATACTGTATGTAAGTACATAAGGTTAACCATTGAGGGAATCTGGGGGAAGAGCCCAAAGGATGTGTCTATGCTATTTTTGCAAGTTCCTGAGAATTAATAATTATTCAAAAATAAAAAGTTTCAAAATAAAAAGTGTGTTGCCTGTGACAGTGCTGTGGAGAAGAATGAAATAAAGATGGAGGATAAGGAAGGCTGGGTGGGGAGTGGTTGCAGTCTTAAAAAGGGTAGTGGTTGGGGAAGGCCTGACTGGGAAGGTGACATTAAAGCACAGTCTTGAAGGAGGTAAGAGAGTGAGCTCTAACTATCTGGAAGGGAGAGCATTCTAAGTAGAGAAAACAGCCTGTGCAAAAACAAGATAAGTGTGTACTTGGCATGCTCAAAGAATGACTAAGAGACCATTGTGACAGCAACCGTGGGAGCAAAGAAGAGAAGAGGAGATGAGGTCAAAGACATTGTAAGGGGAGAGGGGCAGGCCATATTGGACCGCGTGAACCACTGGAAGGACTTTAGCTCTTACCTTGAATGAACTAGGGACAGAAGCAGAAGAGGGACATGTCTAACATGTCTGCTGTTCTGGAAATAGACGGGGGAGGATGGAAGCCGGGAGACAGGAGGCTATTGGAGAAATGTAGGTGAGAACTGATGGTGGCTTGGAACAGGTGGTAGACGCAGCTTGATAGACCTCGCTGGATCTTGACAAAACCTGTTGACAGATTTTGAAGGTAGAGCTGACAGAATTTTCTGAAGGACTAGAAAAGCAGTGTGAAGAGAAAGTCGTTAAAGAGGATTACAGACTTTTGACCTGAGTAGGGGGAAGGGAGTTGTGACCAAAAGCAGAGGCTGGGAGGGTGATGGGTATGTGTTAACTCTGAGAGGTCGAGCAGGCATTCTGGGAAGGGGAGTCTGACTGGCTCAGTCGGTGGAGCGTGCAACTCTCCATCTTGGAATTGTGTCTTTGAGCCCCGTGTTGGGTATAGAGATTATGTAAATATAAAATCTAAGAGAGCGAAAGAGAAAGGAAGGAAGGAAGGGAGAAAGAAAAAAGCCTTCTGATAAGAAGTGGAATTGACACCAGAATATGTCTGAGTTTTCTCAGAAAGGTTTGGGATAGAGACAGAAATTTGAAAGGCACCAGCATCAACAGTATTTAACACTGAGTCTGGATAATAACACTGAAAGAGTGAGGAAGACAGAGAAGGAAAGGTTGGGCAGAAGAACCAGGAAAGGAGTTCGTGGAAGAGAAGCCAGGTGCAGAAAGGACGCAGGTGTGGCCAACTAGGTCAAGTCATGTTGAGAGTTGAAGTTAAAGAGAGTTGTCTACTGGGTTTGGGCTTGGGCATCATAGGTAGGGGTAGGGGAAGAGTGAACACAGAGGCTGGGATAGTGTTGGGGATCACCACATAAAGGCAGACCCTTCCCTCCTCATCCCCTCTACCCGACCCCCCCCCCCCACCCTCCAGGAACACACCATCAAGGTACTGGAACTGATCTCTACCATCTGGGATTCGGAGCTCCATGTTGCAGGCCTCAGACTCCTCAACAGCCTCCCACTGCCTGACTACGTACATCCACAGCTGCGACGGGTGATGCCTGCCTTGATGGAGATCCTGCAGTCCAACTATATCCTGGCACAGGTGCCTAAGTACCATGGCCCTGGCCCTGCCCCTCCTGACCAGCCCTGCCTGGCCTAGCACCTGGAGGGAGGAGCGGAGAATTGTGTCTTCCCTGCTCGGGCCCACTTTGACCTGCCTTCTCATGCTTTACTCTTTCTTTTATTCAGGTGCAAGCCATACGATTGCTGAGCTACCTGGCACAGAAGAATGACCTTCTGTATGATATTCTCAACTGCCAGGTGAGAAAGGAACTGAAGAAAGGTTGATGGATACCAACTCACATCCTAGGGAAGGAAGAATCATGGATACCCCAGGCAGACTCAGTCCTCACAAGATCATCTTGTTTCTCTTCCTGCCTTTGTGCTAGATATATTGACAACCATCTCCTCTTCCATTCTCCCAATAGAATGAGAGTTCATTTTGTTGAGAGGGGGATTCTCTTTAAGGGGCTTTCTGAACTCTGAGAGCCAGGAATCCAGGTGACAAAACAAAAGTAAATGTAGGTATTTTCATATTAGAGAAAAATTACTTATAACCAAAACCATTATTAGGATAGACAGGGTCACTGCATAATAATGGTTCAGGAGGATAAAGGAACTCTAAACTTATATGAACCCCATAACATAACCTCAAAATTTATATGGCAAAACATGATAGGATGACAAGGAAATATTTTCCTTTTAATTTTTTTATGCTTTAGTAAGATACAGCGAAGAGACAAAATGTAATATTTAAACATAGTGGCAATTTTATATATATACATACACACACAGACACATTGTGAAAAGGATTCTCATCATCTAGTTGATGAACACATCTATCACTTCACATATGTATCTTTGTGTGTGTGAGAACATTTAAGTTCTACTCTCAGCAAATTTCAATTATCTAATACAGTGTTATTAACTATAATCACTATGTTTTACATTAGATCTTCAGACTTTATTTTTTAAAGAGAGTGAGAGCACAAACTACAGGGGGAGGGGTAGAAGGAGAGAGAGAATCTCAAACGGGCTCCACAGCCAGCATGGCTCCCAACACAGGACTCAATCTCAGACGCTGAGATCATGACCTGAACCAAAATCGAGATTTGGATGCTCAACTGACTGGGCCACCTAGGTGCCCCCAGACCTTATTCAATTTATAGCTTGTACCAATGTCTGTCTCTTTCTTCTACACAACCAGCACCTAGTAACCACTTTCCTACTCTGTTTCCAAGTGTGAATATTTATTTGTTTACTTACTTACTTATTTACTTATAGATACCACCAATAAGTGACACCATGCAATATTTGCCTTTCTTTGTCTGGCTTATCTCACTCAGCATGATGTCCTCAGAGTTCACCTACGTTGTCAAAAATGGCAGGATTTCCTTCTTTCTCATGTCTGAATAATTATAAGGAAAAATTGACACATCCCCCATCACAATGGAAGATTTGGGAGATTAATTTTTTCAGCAGTTAAGAGATAAAATCCTAAAACCAGTAAGGGTATATTTGCTGTGAATAATACAAATAAGCTTGAGCCATTAGATACACCTAGAACATTCTATAATTAGTAAGCATATATTCCTCTCGAGCACACAAAATATTTATAAAAATCAACCACATGCTAAGCTGTCATGTTGGACTCAACAGGTTTCCCAGAATCAGTATTATGATCCTATCTCTCAAGTTTGATGACCACAGGGCCATTATGTTGGAGAATGACAATGAAAGGAAAACTAAAAAATTCCTATACGGTTGAAACTGAGACTTGGGTGTACTGGGGAGTTGAGACAATAGGAAGATGGAAGAGGGAGAACTTCAGAACTTGTCTTGGATTTCTTTGCCATGGTCTCTCTACTCCCATCACAGGTGCACTCCAACTTCCTGAACCTGTTTCAGTCCACACAGCCCGGGAGTCTGCTGTTTGAGGTACTGGTGTTTGCTGAGCGGCTAAGTGAGGGCCGGAATTCACCCCATTACCGTGCTGTGAAGTGGCATTACAATGAACAATCTTTGCATGAAGCTCTCTTTGGGGATGAGTCACGACTGGCAGATCGGCTGCTCGCCCTGGTCATCCACCCTGAGGAGGAAGTTCAAATCCAAGCCTGCAAGGTCATAGTCAGCCTGCAGTGCTCCCAGGATGTGGGAGTCCGGCCCTCTTCCTGCAGGCCCAGTCATTCCTACTTTAATAGCGGGGAAAATAATTAAGGAGAGCCAATAAATGACTATGGGAGAAAATCTTGGAGCAGTTTCTGTCTAGGGTCTTCCAAGGGCTGGCTGTAGATTTCATCCCTGAGCAGGTCAAAGCATGGGCACATCTCCCAAAACACATCCCCACTTCCCTGTTAAGGGAACAGATTCTCTTCTCCCCTTGCTGCTTTTCCAATTTGAATGTGGAGCCAATGCTTAGAGGGAATTTCAGAGAGAAGGCATGTTTGGGGACTGAGGCCAAAGATAATCAACAGGAGACAGTATTGCACTGGGTTCCTCCAGATGGCCTAGCCTGGGCCACAGCAGCCAACCACCTCCAAATCTTAGTGGCTTAAAAAATGACAAGGTTATTTATCACAGCCCCTAGCAGGTCAGCCAGTGTGTGGGGGAGCAGGTATCTTATTAAATCATCATCTCTCAGTGACCAAGGCTGAGAGGGGCTCTTAATGTGATCTACAACTCCTAGAGAAGGAAAAGGGAATGTGGCCGTGATCCCTGGCTCTTAAAAGTTAGACCAGAAATGATGCTCCCCATTTCTGCTCACATTTTGCTAGCCAAAGGGCATAGGGAAGATCAGTCTTACCACGTGTCCAAGGAAGAACTGAAAGTATTTGGTGACGGCAGAATTATAGCGACTGCAGGCAACGGGAAGAGTGAGAGCTCTGGAGTCAGACTCTCAGGTTCAAATCCCAGCTCTGTCACTTACTAGCTGTGTGACCTTGGGCAAGCCATTTACCCTATTTGAGCCTCAGGCCTCCCCTCTTCCAGAAAAAGAATATAATAACAGTACTTATCTCATGAGGCTGTTGGGAGGATTATATGGGGATCATAGGAATTAATGAATGTAAGACACAGTGCTCTGTGTGCAGAGTTATTCATCAAAGGTCAAAGATTGAGAGAGTGAAAGATCGGCACTGGAAAGGTCGTGAGGGCATCACCTCTGAGGTTTCTCCAGTTTCTTTGGGTTACAGGCACTGGGGAGTCCCAGAACCCTCTATGAAGCCCCCTTCATGAAATGCCACTGGAACTTAGTTTTAAAAACCAGAGTGACTGTGTGAGTCATATAAAAACCATAACCATGAAGCCTCTAGAAACAAGAAGACTGTCAAACCAAATATGGTCACCAATTTTCTGATTTTTCCTGATTTCACCTATTTTCATTGCATTTCCCACTTACTCATTCATTGTGTGATCTTGAGCCCTTGCTGGAAAACAAGCAGTGGTGGTTGCTGATGGCTTAAGAAATCATTAGGAGAAAACTCTAAAATTGGAGTGTTCCATCTGCTACTACTTGATTCAGGAGGAAGAACATGTTGGCCCAGCTATGGAACACTGTTGTTCTTCGGAGGCAAGATTTAAAACCACAGTCTAGTCCAAGGCCAACCCTGGCATTTTGCAGAAGGAAAAAACAAACCCAAAGAGGGAAAGTGACTTGCTCAAGGTTACATGATTGGCCTGGGGCCAGAATAGGGTTAGAACCCCTTAGTCTTGGGCTTTTTGCTTTCTGGTTCCTTGGGCTGAACCCCCTGGGAGTGGACCATGGATTCTAAACCAGAATCTGTGGCAGTTGAGAAGGACGGTGCTTCTGGTTTATAGGGGTCCATTTGGACTGAACTACTTAAGGACATAGAATTTCTGACCCAGAACTTCATCCCTTGGGTGGGTGGGGGGATGGTTGTTGATGAAGATGGGCTGAACAGAGAGCCAACCTCATCACCATCTCCCAAAGTTTGACTTGTCACCCTGAGTGGCTATCACTACCAGATCTGAATCCTCAGCCCTTGTCTCTCTCCTGAGTTCAGGCCTGAGGCTACCTCTTCCTGCTTCTTGGCTATACTACAGTCACCCCAGTGGAACTTGTCAAAAGCAAACACCATCCCATCCACCCCTCATCCCACTCCCATGTTCCCATGTCACCAGCGAAGTATTGGGCATCACCTTCAACTTCTCTCCACGACATCCAACCAGCCATTCCAAACATCCCACATCTATCCAAATTCTTTATTTCCCACTGCTGCTACCCTGTGTCCTCCATCAGGACTTTTGGGTATCATTTTCTACTTCTGTTATCCATTCTCTCCAGCCCAACATACTCTAGGCTAATCTCAGAACCCCACATTACATCATCCTCAAAAACATTCAGGCGTTCCCTACTGTCTTAATGAACTTTTTCTCAAACCCAAAGCCAAGTCTCATCATCTGACAAGTATAATTGTACTTATACCAAAAGTAGGTTGAGTTCTGTCCTCAAGGATTGGGCCACTGCCCCCCACCCTTTTTTAACATGATGGCACCAAATGAATTAGCTTTGTATTTAAGGTCCTTCATGATCTAGTCCTATTGCTTGCCCCTAGCCTACCATATAAAATCTCTTCTCCTGCCAAACTGGAGGGAACTAGTAGTCACTGCTCACCTAATCCTACCGGGTGGGGCTTGCATCTAAGCTTTTGATACAATGCTCCCCATGGCTACAATGCCCTCTCTTTTCCATTGGGCTGTGTCCTATAGTGTCATCAGAGTTGAATGACGTCCTACTGCAGCCTAGAGCTTTCCTCAACCAGCCTTTGCTGCTTTCTGTAGTACTCCCTATCTGAACCTTTCATTCAGCATTTGGCCAATTAAAGCTTTGATCTTATAAACTTTGTTCTTTTTGTAGAAGATCATATTTGACTCCTTATAAAGCCTTGAAGGAAGAGCCTGCTCTGCATAGGCACAAGATAGCAATTGGCTGATGGTAATGAAAGGGGAGTTGGCAGCGGGCGATGAGATGGGGAGGGGATGGTTTGGTTATTTGTGGCTGTGTAACAACTATGACCAAATTTTGCGTGTCAGTCTGGGTCCAATCAAGGGAGAGAAACCACACAGTGATCTGAACAGGGTAATTTTAATATAATTATGACACCAGGGGATTAGAGTAACAAAAGACTTGGTTAGTAAGCAGTAAAGAATACATGAATTATAAATGGAGGAGCAGCCCTACCCCCAGGGCTGAGGCTTAGGATAGCGCAAAGAAGAGACACCCCCCATCCACACTAAAGCTGAAACCCAGACCTTGGTGAGAACACAGCCTATGGCTCACCAGATGGCAGAAAAGTTGCTATACTGTCATGAGAGTGGAACATGCCAGAAAGCTGCCCTCTAGGATGCCAGGGAAACTTCTTCACAGGGAAGTGCCAACTCAAAGGCTAGAAAACCAGGTGCCTGGGTAGCTCAGATGGTTGGCCGTCTGTCTTTGGCTCAATTCATGATCTCAGGGTCCTGGGATCAATCCCCGCATCAGGGGGGTCCTTGCTCAGTGGGGAGCCTGCTTCTTCCTCTCCCTCCGCCCCACCCCCTGCTCCTGCTTTCTGGCTCACGCACGTGTTCTCTCTCTTTCTGAAATGAATAAATAAAAAAATCTTAAAAAAAAAAAAAAAGAGAGAAAACTGTCCACTGGGCGCAGCTAGCCTCTATGTACCACGGAAGCCTGGTGCTCGACATTGTGACTGCTGCAGGAGCCTCATGCCGGAGATGCCAAGTGTACAGCAGAGGCTGGGTGCTGGAGAAGCTGCAAACACTGAAAGGAGAGGAGTCACACCACTTACATTATTGCCCAAGGTGGGCAGTGCCGGGAGAAGCTGCTAGCTGCTGGCACCAGGCATCGGGCACTGGTGAAGCTGGAGATTCCCAGTTGCACACAGGAAGCAAAATCCTTTTCTCCTGCAACTTCCCTCCCTCTCTCCTTAGCAATTTAAAACCTCAGTAAGCATTTGTTATCTCCCCTAGGAATCCAGATGCATCTGAGCTGGGCAGTGCTGATTCAGTCAAGCTACAATTGTGGTCAAACTTTTGGCCTGGGCTGCAGTTATCCAAAGGCTTGACTGGGGCTGGAGGATCCACTTCCAAGATGGTTCATTCATCTGGCTGGCAAGCTGATGCTAGCTCTTGGTAGGAGGCCTCAATTTCCCTCCATGTGGGCATCTCCACGGGGATGCTTGGGAGACCTCATGACGTAGCAGCTGGCTTCCCTGAGAGAGGTTCATCCAAGACAAAGCAGGGAAAAAGCTGCAATAATTTTTCGGACCTAACGTCAGAAGTCATACCTTATTACTCCGCTATATTCAACTCATTAGAAGTGATTTGCTGATTCACATTTAAGGCAGGGAGAATTAGGCTCTACTCTTTTTTACATTAAAACATTTTTTAAAACTTTTTTTTAAAAAAGTAGATTCCATGCCCAATATGGAGCCCAACATAGGACTTGAACTCAAGACCTGAGCTGAGATCTAGAGTCGGGCACTTAACAGACTGAGCCACCCAGGCACCCCTAGGCTCTACCTTTTGAAGGGAAGAGTGGCAAAGAATTTGTGAATGTTTAAGAAACACAACAGGGGGCATCGATCAACCAGGACTAATGGAACACCTGCTGCGTGCTCAGAAGCTCAATGCATCTGTCTCCGCCTACAGAGGCTGGCTTTCAAGGAGAAGAGAAATTTCATAACTGAGAGTTGCCATCATCTCTCTTCCCTCAGGCTTCCTTTCAGATGGTTAGCTGTTTCCTTACCTTCTTTTACCTTCAGGCAATTACATTTCTAAGGAAATTTCCATCTTTTCAGTTGATTCTGAGAAGGCTTCAGAGAAGAGAGGGGCTTGACTGGATCTCTGAAGAGGAGAGGGGAGGAGAGGAAAGAAAGGGAGGAGCTCCTCAGGGTGGGAAACCTTTGGCATTTGCTACAGCTTCTCTGGTGATGAGTAACAGATTTCAAAATGAATGAGCAAGAAGCAAACAATAATAGAAAAACAGAAATGCGATTTCTTAAAATAGTTTAGGTATTGTTTGAGATGCAGTGGCCTAGATACACACAATAGAGTGAGAAGAGGGAAGGAAGGCAGAGAATTTTACCAAAAGGGACCCAGTCAGTTTCCCTCAGATGGGACTATGGTAGGGGCTGGCTTGCTGTTAGATGACAGTTAGCCAGACTGTCAGTTATAGGACAAGGGAACTTCAGCTGTGCCCACAAGATGACTTCCAGCAGGATCCCAGCACAACATTCTCAAGCGAACGGGACCAGAGTCCGTAGCTTTGTGCTGCTAAGTCTTAAAGGAAAGCATCTCCTTCCCTCTCAGCTCACATGTTACCATTAACTGCCCCCTGAGCCCAAAGCAAGAAGGACTGCAGAGTTGCGGTTTTGAGTGAAGAAACAAAGTAAAGGAGAGAGATTGATTTATCTTCTGCAAAACAGGATTTTTTAAATCACCAGCAAATATAACTTTTATCACTCTCCAATAATAATAGCTGGTAAGTGTGGTAATCAGCCTTCTAAAATGACCCCAATGACCTCCACTTCCTAAATATGCCTTGTGCAATCTGCCCCCCTTGAATGTGACCTGGACCTAGTGACTTGTTTCTAACCAACAGAAGATGGCAAAGGAAGAGAATTTAAAAAAAAAAAATCAATTTTTTAAAAAGATTTTTATTTATTAATTTGAGAGAGAGAGAGAGCGTGAACAGCGGGAGGGGCAAAGGGAGAAGCAGAAGCAAAATTCCCACCGAGCAGGGAGCCCAATGCAGGACTTGATCTTAGGACCCTGGGATCATGACCTGAGCAGAAGGCAGACAAACAACTGAGCCACCCAGGCACCCTGAGACTGTTACTTTTAAGATTAGAGTACAAAAGACTATGGCTCCCATCTTGCTTCTACTCTCTCCTGCCTTTCACTTGCTCATGACCATGAAGACAGCTGCCATGCTACAAGAGGTCCCATGGAGAGATCTATGTGGCAAGGAACCCGGCAAGACTCAGACCAAAGCTCGTGAAGAACAGAGACTGTCAGTCTAACACCCTGCAAGGAACCAAGACCTGCCAACCACCACTTGAGGGAGCTTGGAAACAGATCCACCCCCCGCAAGCCTGAAGGTTACCTTGACTGTAACCTTGTGAGAGACCCAGCTATGCTGTGATTGGATTCCTGACACACACAGACTGTAAAACAAGAAATGATGGGTCAAGCCACTAAGCTCTGGGGTATTTCATTACGCAACAATAGGTAACAAATACAAAAAATGATTGTTGCCTGAGTCCCGTCACTGGGTCGGTTCTCTTCTTTCAAAACGAGAATGAGAACAAAACATTCTGCAATGCTACACTCATTGTGGGAGCTTAATGTCTGTGATCCCTGCCCACAGGAAACTAGAGCCGCTTGAATGTCCTGGAACATGATATGGTTTCCTTTGAGAGGAATAAAAAGTGAATGGATAGAGAGCTTTCCTCCTCCATGACACCTGGCCCCACTAAGTCAAAAGATAAATCAACACCCCAGCCTGAGAGGTCCCCCTTCCTCTCTGCTATCTTCCTCTCCTCTTAGTCCTTCGCCCCAGAGCTTCTCAGTCATTGCCACCTTAAAACACTTCTTGTCCTTGAGTTGGGCCAGGGAGTCCCATAGCCAAAACTCAGTGATGCCTGTCTTTCCTTAATTGGGAGGAAAAGTGAAGTGAATAGATATTTTTCTCCTAAATGTTTGGCACTTACTACAGCTTATCTGCTGATGAGTAAGAGACTTCAAAATGAATGAGAACAGAGCAAACAAATAATAATAGAAAAACAGAAATGAGATTTCTTAAAATAGTTGATGTATTGTTGTCTGAGAAGCAGTGGCCTACATACATACAATAGAGTGAAAAGAGGGAAGGAAGGCAGAGAAAGAGAGCAGAGTTCATGAACTTGGATTACATCTTTTGCCATTTCCTGGTGTTCTACAGGGAGCACCAGAAGGTCCAAGTGGCCAGAGCAAGGGTGAGAACCTCAGCTATTCCCAAGGGAGTGAACAGATTCCTCAGATTTGACCCCAGGTTGGAACTTCAGGGGAAATCCCCCGAGGCTTGAGGTACCCCTGGTCACATTATTGGAAGGTGGAGAAGAGACACTGTAATGAATTGTGCTTCCTAAGGCTGGAACCATCAAGGCTAACGGCGGGGCTCCGGTCATGTCTTCTGGTTACAAGGCTGGCAAATATTTTCTGTTTCCAAGGGGTGTAAGTATGGGCACTGTGTTTGGCTCAGCCCTGTCAGTCTGAGATGACAATGACAAAAGCAAATGAATCCTCACTGTAGGGCCTCTCCGTTCTCTTATTACCCTGGGTGCTTAGATTCTAGGGGTTGCTGGAGTCAACTCTGAGTCCAGGAGGCAGAGAGGGTGAGGTATGGAGATTACATGATTAAGGAGATTAGAGCCAGGACTCTTGGGTATGAATGGGAATGTACCTTGTGGAATCAGAAAGCATACCCCTGGCAAACACACATTCAACACAGACTACTAGACTGCCACCATGCCTCCATTTCTGTAGGACGCTACATTTCCCGGTTACCTTTGCAGGTACTTTTGGCCCTGTGAATATTACTGGTCCATAGTATACAAGAGTCCTTAAAAGGAGGATTCAGGGTGCGCCTGGGTGGCTCAGTGGGTTGGGCCTCTGCCTTCAGCCCAGGTCATGATCTCGGGGTCCTAGGATCGAGCCCTGCATCAGGCTCTCTGCTCGGTGGGGAGTCTGCTTTCCCCTCTCTTTCTGCCTCCCTCTCTGCCTGCTTGTGATCTCTCTTTCTCTCTGTCAAATAAATTAGTTAAATCTTAAAAAAAAAGGAGAATTCACACCCTTTCTTCCCCCATTTTCCATTCTGTTGCCTGAAACAGGAACAGCTTGGAAAGCCATCTTGGACCTTGCTTATTAAAGCAGTACCTGTAGATGCAGAGCAGCTTGGGTCACGAGGCTTTGAAGCTACTATATCAGCTCTGGACTATGTATGTTTGGAATGTTACAAGAAAGAGAAATAAACCTCTGTCTTATATTAAGCCATTTATTTTTCAGTTTCTTTTACCACGGCTACACCTAATTGTATATCCTATAGCCCTGTCTTGGTAAATCAGATTACACTATTAGTGATTTGTTTCACACTTTACTTATTAGACAGACATTTGTTGAGCATTGAGTCCTCTTATTGTATTCTCTTAAACAGGAGCTGGCAGGTGAGCACAGAGCCAGGACCAACAAGGGACACAGGGGAGGGGAGCTCATCTATCTGTCTGTTTTCCCCAGGACCATCTCTTGCCTTGGTTTCCACAAGTGGCAGATACCATGTTTTGCCTATGAAGCTACTGTAACTTTTAGGGGAAAGGAACTACGATTACCATGGGAGTCTACAGGGAAGAGAGCAAGTTTAAGTTACTGTTAGCACAGAGCAGTGGGAGCATTCTCTCTTGATTGTTGCCAGAAGAAATTGACAAAGCAGCTTCCATTGACCTTCCAGAGAGTGGAGGATGGGCGCATGAGAACAGCACAGTTGGGAAGGGGGAAGGCTGTGGGGCATGGGACTTCCCTACCAAATTGCCAGAGGAGAGGAAAAACCCTGACCATCAAATTTGTAATTTTTAAAAATCCAACATATTAAATATACATGAAAGAGAAACATAGAAATAAAAAGCATGTGTTGGCATTCAAAGGGACATGCAGCTGTAAAAATTGAAAAGTTTTCAGATAGGGAGTAGAAACCTACCTCCGCACCAGGTAACCTGTACCACTTCCAGACATTTTGTCCCTGTGCTGTCCACTGGCTTGTTTAACTTCTGTTCCACCTCCTCCTGGTGTGCCTTCCCGTAGAGCTGGACTGGAAAGCAAAACATTAGACTATCACACCCAGGACTTCAGATGTGATTTAGGTATAAAGATCCCCTGCACTGCCTAAAGAACTGATGGGCATGGAGGTGAGTGGAGTAGAGGAATTTGTGGGGGAGGCATTCTCTTTTTTGGGTAGGGCAGATATCGCAGACACAGGCAGTCATTTGACCTTAGGTCCCTGATCATGAGATCAAAGCTAAGGTGTGTGTTCCTGGTACCAACAGTGGCAGTGATGGCTTCCTGAATCCTACCTTCCTGATGGTGACAGGGGTAGTGGCTTTCCTGGCAGCTCAGTTCTGCAGTGGTTTGGGGGTTTCATGCCTGGAGGCTCAGTCTCGTAAGCCCCCAGTCGTCTGTCTTACTACATCTCTTTCTGCTAGATAGGCACAGTGGTGTCTGTTATCTGCAACTGGAGCCTGATGCTAACGTGCCTAACATAAAGCAGGGCTCACTAAATGTTTGTTGAATGAATGAATCAGTGGGCAAATGGACACTGATGTCTGCAGTCAAATCAGCTGGACTCAGTAGAGTGCTGAAATCAATTTGGTGGATTCTAACCCACATTTTTGAAGATTTTATTTCTTTTAAGGAGAGGGAGAGAGAGCCCGAGAAGAGGAAGGGGCAGAGAGTGAAGGACAAGGAGAGAGAGAGAATTCCAAGCACAGCCTGCACTGAGTAGAAAGACTCCATCTCACAAGCCTGAGCTGAAAGCAAGAGTCAGACACTTAGCGGATTGAGCCATGCAGGCGCCCCCCAACCAACATTTTAAAAAGATGAATAAAGAATCTCAGAACAGATAATATACAGTAAATGTATTACTTTGTGAAACTTCAGTTGCATGCACAGACATACACACATTTGCAGTGGTGATAATCCAAATATTTGACCACCAGCATGACACAGACATCAACCAATTAGAGTGGTTAACAGTATCTACTAGTGTCTGAATACCAGTATAAAATGTATCTCCTTAGGGGTGCCTGGGTGGCTCAGTGGGTTAAAGCCTCTGCCTTTGGCTCAGGTCATGATCCCAGGGTCCCGGGATCAAGCCCAGCATTGGGCTCTCTGCTCAGCATGGAGCCTGCTTCCTCCTCTCTCTCAGCCTACTTGTAATCTCTGTCTGTCAAACAAATAAATAAAACCTTTTTAAAAAAATGTATGTCCTTTAGTAAAAAAAAAAAAAAAAAAAAAGTTAAATTCATTGGTCTGTGAATTGTAGCCTAATGCTTTTGGGGAATGGGAGGCAGTGGGCCCATGTTTCTAAGCACCCTTCCTTTGGCATTGTCCCTGGCCAAACGAACATGTCCATGACCCACTCCTGCCCTTGCGGGAACCTTTTCTGGATCTAGAGCAGTCCTCACATGGCATGGGTTGGGATATTCTAGATATCTGTGTTTCTGCCGGCCAACATCCATCCCCATTTGTCAGGAACCAGCAATTCCCCATCTCTGCTGCCACCCCTAGCTTAGGCGTCAACTGCTGTGAGTCTCAGGGCCCTGCAAGTTTCCCAAACTTGACTGACTCCTGACTCCACCATGTCCTTGCACAAGCAGACAGCCTGTCCTCACTGTGCTCTGCTCCTTCTTACCTCCAAATCTTTGCTCACTCTGGATCCCTGCTTGGAAGCCCTTTAATCCTAGCTTGCCTGAATCCTAGTTTCTCTTCAAGGCTTTGAAAAAGGACACCCAGCCACTTTTCCTGCTGACATCTGAGACTGTCCTGGGCATTCTACATAGAACATTGGTGTCTTCAACCTTTTACCCCCAAATATTTCCCACTCCCCATCTTCTCTAGGAAGCTTTGGCTGGGCTGACCCCACATCTCAAACTCTTTTGAGTGCCTCCTTATTCGTCGTTCTCCCCAGATTACCTTGAGAGTTCCTTCAGGAATGAATTGAGTAATAGACAATTTCCATTACATCAGTTTTCTCCAGAGTTTTATTTTGGAATTTCCCAGACTGATAAAACTTCTTGGGCCCCGAGTGGCTCAGTCAATTGAGCCTCTGATTCTTGGTTTCAGCTCAGGTCATTACCTCTTGGTTGTGAGATCAGCCACGTATCAGGTTCTGCACTCAGCCCAGAGTCTACTTCAAATTCTCTCTCCCCCTCCAGCTCTCTCTCTCTCAAATAAATAAAATAAGTAAATAAAATCTTTAAAAAAAAAAAAAACCTTCCAAAAAACTCTGGGAACTGACAGAATTTGAGTATTAACCACTTGTATATAACAACCATGTAACAATAACAGGAAAAACCAAAAGAAACTACCATTGTGTTATTGCCAATGTTTCATGAAAACACATTTGAACACCAAGAAAGTAGGAAGGGCATAATTTCAGAACAAAGAATCATTCTTTAAGTTCATCTTTAACAAAAAACCCTACATCACCCCCATTTTCTCCATTTTGCCGAGGATCAGTGAAAACATTGTCACGGAAACCACCAGAAAGGTGCAGGAAGGGAGAGACAGTGGAGAATGTCAGAAGGTGAAGAGACAGAGAATCGGGGGTCGGAGCAGATCACAGAGGTCCCCCAGTGAGGTGTCCCCCTGTCTTGGACTGACTCCCATTCTTCTCATACAAGACTGGAGCAGCCATGTTTGGACCCTGGCCCGGGGGCAGCACTGTGGCCACACTCACAGGTCAGGTGGCTCAGTGACCACTCCTACACCCCTGGCCCTGGACACCCTGGTGATCTGGCTCCCACCTGCACTTCTTGCTGCAGAGGTGTCCTGGACTTGTGCCTGTGACCAGCACTGCCTGGACTGGGGAGACAAGCCATTGGTACGGGAGAAGGAGTGCAGGACTTGGAGACAAGAGCCCAGGGTCTAGGCCAAGCTCCGCTGCTTTGCTTGTGCAAGTCTCTCCTTCTCTGGGTGTCCGTTTCCTCACCTTAAAATGAAGGTTCTAAACCAGTCTTAAGTCATTTCTGAGGAAAAATGCAGACACTTGTCTTAAAAAAAAATTGTTTAAGCCATGCACATAGAATTTCAGGGGCTCCACCATCCCCTCTGAGCCTTCAGTGAACTTCCCAGGGGCCCTGGGACCCCAGATCAAGAATCCCAGCTTGCCAATCCTGACACACAGTGGCTGGCCTCTTGCCTCCAAATGTGTCCTCTTTGGAGAAGTTAACAGTATTTTCCAGTTTCCTAACACTCACAAGGGCATGACCAAACACCTCAGGGAAGGAGAGAACTCTGTACAAAGAGTTATGAGTGCCTGAAGATCCCCTCTAGTTCACAGTGGGGCTGGGAGAGACTGTGAGCTTCGTGGTGGGGAACTAGCTGCCCAAAGCAGCAGACCATAGATCTGGAGAGCTGTAGATCACGACTCCTGGATAGGGAGGACACTGTGATAACAAAATTCCTTTACTGAGAACAAGGCCTTAAGGTCACACACTGCAGTGCGAGACAGGGGTAAGAGCTTGGGCTCCGTAGCTAGAATGCCCTGCATTTGTATCAAGGCTCTGTGACTTAATTGTGCTATTTGGGCAAGTTATTGTGCCTTGAACTTTTGGGTTCTTTATCTGTAAAATGGGGCTAAGACTTATGCAGCAGAAATGATAGAATACACTGAGTTCTCTGAGACTTCCTTGAATTTCCCATCCTCCCTTGCAGAAGCTGAGGTCATGTGACTAGTTTTGGCCAATGGTCTGTGAGTGAAGAGGCATGTGTCACTCCAGGCTGAGGCACTGAAGTGTCTGTATCCTTTCTTCATCTCTCTCTTCCACCTTCCAGCGTGACCCTGGAGGCCAGTCTTCCAGATGGTGTAGCTCCAAGACAGAAGAAAGATCTTCTGTTCCATACCAGATTTTACATGAGTGATAAATAAGACATTATTGTGCCAAGCCACTGAAATCTCAGGAGCTCTCTGTTGTGGCAGATAGTGTTAATTACCCTGACTAATACAGGGACATCTAAATGGGTTGATGCATCCCAAACCCTCTGAGTACAGTGGAAGCTCTTATTCTCAGACGAAAGCCTTAAGGCCCCTATTTTAGTCAGCCCAGCTAACATAACAAACTATCACAGACTAGGGAGCTTAAATGACAGAGATGTATTTCCCACAGTTCTGAAAACTGGAACCCCCAAATCAGGGTGCCAGCATGGTCAGGTTCTGGTGAGAGCCCTCTTCTTGGTTTGCAGATGGCTGCATTTTGTGCTGTGTCCTCATATAGCAGACAGAAAGAGACATCAAGCTCTCTGGTGTCTTTTTTTTTTTTTTTTTTAAGTAATTTCTACCACCAATGTGGGGCTCGAACTTGTGATCCCGGATCAAGAGTAGAGATGCTGGGCGCCTGGGTGGCTCAGTGGGTTAAGCCGCTGCCTTCGGCTCAGGTCATGATCTCAGGGTCCTGGGATTGAGGCCCGCATCGGGCTCTCTGCTCAGCAGGGAGCCTGCTTCCCTCTCTCTCTCTCTCTGCCTGCCTCTCCATCTACTTGTGATTTCTCTCTGTCAAGTAAATAAATAAAATCTTAAAAAAAAGGAGTAGAGATGCTCTATCAAGTGAACCAGCCAGGTGCCCTTCTGGTGTCTCTTCCTATGAGGGCACTAAACCCCTTAGGGGGGAACCGTTATGACCTCGTCTAAACCTAATCACTTCCTGAAGTCCCCATTTCCACATATATCAACACATTGTGGGGGCAGGGCTTCAACATAGGAAATTGGGAGAGGGCATAAGTGGGTCTGTAGCTCCCCCTACAAAGCCAGGCCTTCTCACATCTCTTCTTAAAAGCAAATTTTTTTCAAGATTGATTGATTGATTGATTGATTGATTTTAGAGAGAGGGAGAGAGGGAGATAGCAGGCAGGGGGAGGGGTAGAGAGAAAGGGAGAGAGAGAATCTCAAGCAGACTCCCCATGGAGTGCAGAGTCCTACACAGAGCTTGATCTCATGACCCTGAGATCATGACCTGAGCCAAACTCAAGAGTGGGACGACTAACCCACTGAGCCATCCAGGTGCCCCAAAAGCAGATTTTTAAAAGCAGAAGCAGGCAAGTGTGAGGTCAGGTGGGGGTTTCATGAAGAGGGATGTCCTGAGGAAGGTGCCTGTCCCCAAATTCCACTGATCACTATATGCTGCTGTCCCTTAAACCCCCTTTCCTTCTGAGTCTTCCTCTCTCCTCCCCTCCCTTGTCCCCACGCCCTGACTTTTCATACAATTCAGAGACAAAATCTTAGACAATTAATCATCTAACCCAGACCAGACACATCCTAGGTCTTGGAGGCCATCTTGTCTTACTTCCTGTTTCTTACCGACAGCAAGACTGGACCTCGAGAGGTCCAGGGAAAAGCTCCAGAAGTTGGCGCTGGCTTCTCCAAAAGATACAGGATGGGGGGCTGCTGAGGGCACCAAGGACAAAAAGAAAGAGAGAGTCAGACTATTAGGAAGGAAGCTCATTTCATTTCGGTATATCGACTTTGCATCATTTTTCAAAGCAAAATTTTCTTTCACAGGTTTTTTTTTTTTTTTTTTTTTTTTTTTTTTTTTCAATTTGGAAGTCATGCCTAGGGAGGCTCCTAGGGCCCCTAAAATGTGCACTCCAGTCTGTCCAAGGCTTGACTCAGGGTGTCCCGGGAGCTCTTTTCCTTACTCCATTAGCTTCCCAGGGCCCGGGGGGAGTCCTCGGCGGTGCAGGAAAGGGCTTCTGTCTGCCTCTGCTCCTGAGCAGCCTGTGACCATTAAATTCTTCACCCTCCACCTCCAGCCCAGGGCGGGCCTCTGGGGCACCAGGTCACATGCCAGGCAAGGGGTTTATCCCTGCGGCCCCTCCAGCCCCAGCAGAGCCTTGAAACTTGGCGCCCAGGCCCATGCCCATGGCCACAGCCTTCATGCTCCTTGTGGGGGTCCTGCTCCCTTGCTGGGGCGATTTCCGGCTCTTTAAAAAGAGGTTCATGAAGGTGAGCCAAAAGAGCATTTTGAACTTTCTACTATAGTGGGCGTGGGGGTGGGGTGTCTGGCATCACAGACCAGCCAGGAGGCCCCAGTTGGTTTTGAAGAGTGAAGTAGGGGGGTGGGTATGGGTACCACCCCAAAATGGGGACTTGTTCCCGGGGCTGGAAGCTTAATGTGTCCCTCCCCATCCCCAAAGAGCTTCAAAGTTCTGCTTCACCTCCCCAGTGAGCCTGGAGGTGAAAGAAAGTGGTCTTTGATCAGTACCTCCCCTGAGCCAGTGCCCACCCCCACCATCTCAGACCTGGTCCCCAGCCACACCTTACCAACCTGCCCGCACTCCCTCTTCTCCCTCTCCTGCGCACAATCACTGTTCCTTCCCTTCCCTGTCTTTCTCCCCCTCCTTTTCTTTCCATGCACCCCTCACCCCCCCAAACCAAGGTGTGATCTGGGAGTATTTGCTCCCCTAGCACTAGGGAGATGGAGGCCCAGGAAAGGAGAGGCAGAGAGGGAAGTACTAACCTCCTGTTCTTCTGCTTCTCTGAGCATTGCTGGGGCGGGTGCGGGGTGGGGGTGGCACCTGCTGGTCACCACCTCATGGCTTCTCTTTCTGGACCCCTGGGGCCTTGACGATGCCCCCCATCCCTCCCACTCCTTGGCATGCCGCCAGAGAGCTGGTGACAGTTGTCCCCACAGGTGAATGGTGCTGAGTGCTCCCACCACTCTGAGTGTGCCAGTGACTGCTGCCTGATGGACCTGGACCGTGCTGGTGCCTTCTGTGCCCCTAGGGCCAGAATGGCCATGTTGTGCTTGTTCCAGGTGATGCTCTGGGCTGGTGCAGCTGACTCTGCCTTGAGGGGTTGGGGAGGCTACAAAAGTCCACGTGGCTGTCCCTGCTTTCCCACCCTCTGCCTGGGTGCCCTCACCCCTTCCTCCTCCCGGCAAGCTCCTACTCGTCCTGCAGGACAACTCCAGTCACCTCCTCAGGGAAGCCTTCCCTCCCTGGAGCTCATGGGAGCTCCAAGGGGAGCTCCTCATGGGAGGGTATGGAGCTCACACCCTCATCGTGGTGTGGCTCCAGCCAATTTGCCTGTTTTCCCTCTGCCTCCACCACTGGCGGGAGCCCTTCCGGGGTGGGCTTACAGCAGGTTCACCTCTGAACCCCCTCCCTCCCAACTTAGTACCTGCACATATTAGGGGTTCAACGAATGTTCGTTGAATGAACATCTCTCCCCTGACTCACTGAGACAAAGTTGATGGGAAGAGACTCTTCCCTACCTCACTAATTTTTTTTGAACGATTTTATTTATTTGTCAGAAAGAAAGAGCGCACAAGCAGGCAGAGTGGCAGGCAGAGGCAGAGAGAGAAGCTGGCTCCCCGCTGAGCAAGGAGCCTGATGCTGAACTTGATCCCGGGACCCTAGGATCATGAGCCAAAGGCAGACGCCTAACTGACTGAGCCACCCAGGTGTCCCCCCACTTCCCTAAGGGAGGAGCATGGCCCTGTGGGGACTGGACCACAGCTTGGGAGTGGGACCTGAGTTTGTTTCTTTGTTTAAGAGTTTAGTTCTTTATTTGACAGAGAGAAAGGGAGAGAGAGAGAGAGAGTTCACATAAACAGGGGGAGCTACAGAGGCAGAGGGAGAAGCAAGCTTCTGCTGAGGAGGGAGCCTGATGTAGGGCTCTATCCCAGCACACTGGGATCACGATCTAAGCCAAAGGCAGACAGTTAACCATTTGAGCCACCCAGGGGCCCTGGACCTGAGCTTTTCCAGTTCCTGTCTTTGTGACATCAACCAGGTCACTTCTGCTCTCTGAGCCTCAGTTTCCTCATCTGTAAAATGGGGCTAAAGCCACAACCTCACTGGGTTGTCTTGGCAACAATGGTGCTCACTGGAGCTTGGTTACGAGCCGGCAGAAATGCGGAACACAGTGTACATGTTGTTACTACTCGTCATTTCTTATCTGGCCCTGGGCCCACGCCTTTCTAGAATGGGCTCAGCCTCCACGTCCCTGTCTGGGGAGCTGCCAGTGCCCTAGGGAGGCAGCCAGTCCCCTGACTCTACAGCTGGGGTGGCCAGAGGGTCTTTTCATTATGGCCCCTTGCTCTATTTTATCCAGGTCCTCATGATCACCCTGTGGGGCAAGTTACTATTACTATCCCCATTTGACAGATGAGGAAACTGAGACCAAGAAGCTCATTAACTTGCCTAAAGTCATAAAGCTATCCTCGGCAGAGCTGACACCCCTTTACTCATGCTGTGTTCCTCCTCCCCGAGATGTTTAAGCCTCCTTCTTCCCTGCACCTCAGTGACCTCCAACTCTTGTTTGCATTTCCCACAGACCAAGGGAGCTATCAACATCATATGCCCCTGCCAACATGGCTTGAGTTGCATAACCAGGGACCCATTCTGTTCCCGCCGGTGCCATTTGATTTAGAGGAGGACATAGGCTGATTGCTGACCACCCCCCGCCCTGGGGCCAGAGGCCTGAAGAGCCCCATATTGCTCATGATCCAGCTCCTGAGACATTAAACTCACTTCCTGACCGTGGCTTCTGTCTGCACTTCCTGGGAGAGGGAACCTGCTAGGTATTATTCCAGTCCAGGGGCGGGAAAGTTCGGCCCTGTCTGTGGTGGTCTCAGGCTGAACTGCAGGAGAGAAACAGGGTAGGGGAAGGTGAGTGAAGAGGCGGGGTCCTGGAAGGGTGTGGAGGGCTTTACAGGAAGAGCGGGGTTGAGGAATATGGCTGGAGAGCGTATGTTGGGGTGCTCATGGAGGAGTATGAGGTAGGAAGGACTGGAAGGGAATTTTGAAATGCATGCCAAGGGGAGCACAAGGATGGAGATCATTGAGAGAATGTTGATGAGAATGTATAATGTAAATGCCAGAATGTTCATGCCGGTGGGGGGAAAGACCTGGTGCACTGAGGTCTCTCTCCACTCCCTCAGATATTATTAGTTCCATTTTGTGGGTAAAAAAACTGAGGCTGAGAGCTTACATGACTCTCAAGGTCACCCCATGAGGGTTTCAATGAGGGGTCTTTCTGCTGCAAGTACTCAAAACAACCCAAACTGGTCTAGATGATCAGGAAATTCATGCATGGTCAGAACTGGAAGTTCAGTGGCAGGTGGGCTTCAGGTCTGGCTGAATCCAGGTGCTCCATGCCCCTAAGGCTGGATTCCTTCTCAGTAGCCACAAAAGTTCCAGGGGTCACCTAACAATAACTAACAGTTAGGATTTCTTGAGCACTTATGTTCCACACACTATGCAAAGTGCTTTCTTATCTATATTAACTCATTTTATTGTTACAAGTTTAGAGTAGGTACTATAATTACCCCTATTTTAGGAAGTGGGGGGCACCTGGCTGTCTCAGTCAGAAGACCATGTGACTCTTCATCTCAGGGTCATGAGATCGAGCCCCATGTTGGGTGTAAAGATCACTAAAAAAATAGATAAATAAACCTATTTTATAAATAGGGTGTTGAGTACCCTTCTTAGGAGTTCAGAGTAAAGGATGGGGCTGGGATTTGAACCCAGGCTGTCTTGCTCCAGAGGGCAGGCCCTTAATCATGAAGGTGGCCAGGATCTTTCATATAACCACAGCTTTTTCCTCCTGTCAGATCAGCCTTTTCTCTGCCCAGACATGGGCTCTCATCCTTTCTCTCAGAAGCCTTATTTCTAAGGTAAGATCTCTAACCCCCACCCCCAACAGATTCCTTCTTCTTTGTACAAGGCAAGAAACAATGCTATGAATTCAAGCCCCTTTTCATTTGCTTCATTCTTGGCACCAGAAGGATTGCTTTTGTGCAGGCAGCTTGGGCTGTGTAACTATTTCTAGCCAGTGAGGTGATAGGTGTAAGCCAAATCAGAGAAGCCCAAGCGTGACAGAATAAAAAGGAAGACTCCTTTTTGGATGACTGGACAGTGATAGCTTTCCAGCTGCTTTGGCGCCACAACCAGGCAAGCCGGTGGACAGCGCAGATCACAGGACCCCCAGCCTGCTCTGTGGAAACCTCACTCTGGCCCCATCACCACAGTAAGAGCCAATGCCACACACCCCTTCATCCTTGCCACTCACACCTTCTCGCACCTGTCCTGAAGTTTCCTGTGTTCCAGTAATCAATCTTTTCCTATCATCTTGGTTTGTGCACGATAGGTCCCAACATCCAAACCAATATGGGACAAGAGTTGATCTCCCCCTCCATGAAACACCCAGAAAAGCTTTGAGTTCTTCATTTTTCTTTTGCCATGACCAGGTGGTGATAAGGTGGTAGCTGGGGAGGGGGGGGCGCAGTGCCTGGGTCACTAAGTTACTGGGTGAAGAACGGTGACCTCGAGAGTGTCCTGATTCACAGCTTACTTTGCACATGTGTTCACGAGTGTGGTGTCAAGCCTCTGTGGTTCCTGGGTACTTTGTTTCCACAGCATTACCTAGCTTGACTTACCAGCCTCTATGAAAATGTCCGGCTGCTCTGCCCTCCATCTTACCAGCTGTGCCCACCGCCAAGGCTGTCACTTTGTGGACTGTCTTCACCGCAACCCACTCACGGTCTTGGAATGTCTGGCTTGGAATTCTTCTGCTGGCCTGCAGAGATGCCTCCGGGCATATTTTCCCAGAGGGGGGAGTTATTGAAATTCTAATTGAGGGGCACCTGGGTGCTTGGACCCTTGATTTCAGCTCAGGTCATGACCTTAGGTCCAAGGATACAGCCCCACCCTGGGGCTCTGCACTGAGTGTGGAGCCTGCTTAAGATTCTTTCTCCAGCGCCTGGGTGGCTCAGTTGGTCAAGAGACTGCCTTTGGCTCAGGTCATGATCCTGGGGTCCTGGGATGGAGCCCACAATCAGGCTCCTTGCTCAGCGGGGAGCCTGCTTCTCCTTCTCCCTCTGCCTGCTACTCCACCTGCTTGTGCTCTCTGTCAACTAATTAAATAAAATCTTAAAAAAAAAAAAAAAAAAGATTCTCAGGGGCCTGGGTGGCTCAGTCATTAAACATCTGCCTTTGGCTTAGGTCATGATCCCAGGGTTCTAGGATTGAGTCCTGAATCAGTGGGGAGTCTGCTTCTCCCACTCCTACTCCCCCTGCTTGTGTTCCTGTGTTCCTTCCCCCCTCTCTCTCAGTCAAATAAAAAAATAAAAATCTTAAAAAAAAAAAAAGATTCTCTTTTTCCTTCTTCCTGCTCCCCCAACCCCTCTTTCCCATTGCATGCTCTATCTCTTTCTCTCTCTAAAAAAAAAAAAAAAAAAAAAGAATTCTAATTGAAGGCCTCTTGGGGAAGAAAGTGGAAAGATGAAAACTAGAACCTCATTTTTTGTTAATTGATAGCTTTGTGACTTTGGGGAAGTTTGGCAACTTCTCTGGGACCTAGTCACCTCATCTGAGAAACAAAATATTCACAATAATATACAATCGGATTACATGAAAGATTCTTTTCAAATCCCTTGAACTTGAAGAACTTTGAATTCTAAAGATAATGAGAACCGCTTCCATATATTGGGCACTGACACCAAGCGAAGCACAGTATCTGTTATTTAATCTGAAAGTTCCCTCCACCCCTGCGATGACACGTTAGCCGACGTGTTGCCGATGGAGAAGGAAAAGCAAAGTCTCGCTCGGAAGTTAAGAAGCCCCCCCGAGATCACACAGCCAGTAGGCAGCGGAGCTGGGATTTGAACCCAGGTTGTGCCAGGGCCAGAACCTGAGTGCGGACTAGACTCTTCTGCGGGTGGCCGGATGAGCGCAGAAAATGGTCCAGGACACAGCAGCTCTTCAGGGGAAACTCCCACTTCACCCCCATTGCTTGTTCTTCTGTCCCTGGGAGCCGACAGCTGCCTCTCCAGCCAACCCTAGGAATGGGCATTCACACTTCATTAGCTCCCCTCCAGGCCCGAGTCACATGGCAGGGTGCTCCGATTGTCCTTCGGAGCCCACCACCTGCTCTGGGCCTTGACGCACTGCTGCTGCCCCTGCCCGTCCTCACCCTCCTTTTTGCTTCCCCCTCGTAGCAGCTCCTTTTTACGAGGGACAAATCGATTACTTGGCAAGGACCTGGAGCGTACCGTACAGTCACTGTGCCCAGACCCGTGCTGAGTGGGGAGTTGGGTGGGCATAGAGGCTGATGCAGGCAAAAGCCGAAAGATGCTGGCGGTGGGGAAGGTTGGGGGGAGGATGTCGGGGAGAAAGAAGAAAACCCATTCTAGTTGTGGGAGCTATGCTAGGACTGTGCTAGATTCTGCCGCCGCACAGGTGAGTATGACTCAGGACTCCCTGCCCCAGGTTCACATCTGGTAAGAGAGACATTCATTCATTCATTCAACAAATTTTACTATATATGGAAATTATCTTTCTAAGTGCTAGGGATGGGGCTGTGAGCAAGACCAAAAAGCTTTGCCCTTGTAGAGCTGACATTCCACTGGAGGAAGCAAATAGGGATAATATTTATGTAGCCCAGGCGATACACACCTGGTGACAAAGCAATCAGGGAAGGGGCCTCAGGTATGGGGGTGTAAGGAGAGAGTGGTTTGAGACAGTGTGCGTAGGGCAGATCTTACAGACCAAGTGCAATTTCAACAAAGACCTAAAGGTATATTCTCACGTATGCAGCACCTAAGCATTCAGCACCTACTGTGTGTGAGGACTTTATTTAGTCCTATGGGCTAAGAAATATGGCAGTGAACAAAATAGGGAAAGAGACTTGTCCCCTGGAACTTAGGTTGGCGCAGGAGGGAGACAGAAAGTTAAAAACAAAAGGAGAAAAAGAAAGATGAAGATAATTTCAGAGAATCCTAGTGTTGTGAACATAGTGAGTCCAGCTGATGGCGGCTGCTGGAGCTGGGTGTTCAAGGGAGGACTCAGTGGGAGGCAGCCAGATAGGGCTCACAGGCCCGCAAGTTCTGGGCAGAGGCACCAGCAAGTGCAAATGGCCAGGGGCCAGGTGAATCTGGTGCATTCAGATCCCCAGTGGTGGCTGCCGGGTGTATGTGTGCGCATGTGTGTGCGTGCATGCGTGCATGTCTTGGGGGTGAGGGAGCAAGAGATCTAGTGATGGGCAGGCAGCCCTGGGATGAGGAAACCTTGCAGGTCCAACAAAGCATTTCAGTATCTAAATGCCCTAGGAAGTCCTTGCAGGCTTTGAAGCAAGGGAATGACATGATGGGATTTACTTTTAAAAAAAGATTTCTCCTGGGGTGCCTGGGTGGCTCAGTGGGTTAAAGCCTCTGCCTTTGGCTCAGGTCCTGATCCCAGGGTCCTGGGATTGAGCCCCGCATGGGGCTCTCTGCTCAGCGGGGAGCCACTTCCCCCCTCTCTCTGCCTGCCTCTCTGCCTACTTGTGATCTCTCTCTGTCAAATAAGTAAATAAAATCTTAAAAAAAAAAAAAAAAAGACTTCTCCTGTTCTGGGAAGAATTGGGGAAGGTGGGGGTTTGGGGAGACCCTTGAGAGGTGGAGGTCAGAGTCCTGGACTGGGTTACCAGGAAGAGTGGAATCAGGGAGACCAGTAAGAGGCTATTGCCAGTCCAGCCCCCTCCTGCTTTATTTTCTTTGTAGTACTTAGTCAAACATAATAGAGATGATCACGCATGTATAAGTAGTAATTATTAATTAATACTATCTAACACATATATGTTAGGTAAAAATTAGGCACAGTAAAATGCCCAAATGTTGATTTTACATTAAAATCAATGAATTTAAAACCCATGCAAACATCCTCACAAACACCACCCAGATCAAGATACTTCCAGCAACCCCACGAGGCTCCGTTACTCTGAATGCCAGTCTCTGGGTTCCAAAGATAACACTCTCCAGACCTCTTTTGTTGTAGATTACTTTTGCTTGTTTTTGAACTTTATCTAATAGAATCACACAGTATTTTTTGCTTATGGCTTCCTTCTTCAATGTTTTGTCTATGACACCCGATCTATTTCACTTATTTATTTTTTTTAAAAAAGATTTTATTTGACAGACAGAGATCACAAGTAGGCAGAGAGAGAGAGGAGGAAGCAGGCTCCTTGCTGAGCAGAGAACCCCATGCAGGGCTTGATCCCAGGACCCTGGGACCATGACCCCAGGCGAGGGCAGAGACTTTAACCCACTGAGCCACCCAGGCGCCCCATATTTCACTTATTTATTACCTGTCTTCTCCCCTAGAACTGCATGCCCTTGTCCAATAGCATAGTCACGAATCCCTGGAGTTACTTACGTTACAATTAATTAAAATTAAGGTAAACTTAAAATTCAGCTCCTCAGTACCCCCTCGCCACATTTCAAGTGTTCATTAGCCCTATGTGGCTAGTGATTACCAAACTGGAACTGGCAGAAAAAGCACATTTTGGTCATTGCCAAAAGTTCTACGGGACAGCTGCTCTGGAACGTCAGCCGGAGGAGGGCAGAACATGGTGTTTCTGGGCGGTTCTGTTTGTTTTGTTCCCAGCTGTATTCCCAGTGCCCGACAAGCTGCCCGGACACAGTAAGGGCTCAGCACTGAATGACACTGAACTTGTCTGACAGAGAGATGACGGTGGCAGTGATAGGTCGCGTCATGTCCTAAACCCCAGCACTGGGGATCAGTGATATGAGTGTGTGCGCGTTTGCATGTGCGTTTGTGTGGTGGAGGAGGGAGCCTGGAGATAACAAGCGAGCTCCCCTTTAAGGATTAAGTAGGAAAGCCTTCGGCTCAGGTCATGATCCCAGAATCCTGGGATCGAGCCCCGCATCGGGCTCTCTGCTCCTTGGAGAGCCTGCTTCCTCCTCTCTCTCTGCCTGCCTCTCTACCTACTTGTGATCTCAGTCTGTCAAATGAATAAATAAAATCTTAAAAAAAGAAAAAGAATGGCAAAAGTCGACATAAAAAAAAAAAAAAAGGATTAAGTAGGAGTTCGCGGCGAGAAGGTCGTGCAGCTCAAAGAACCGCGGGAAGCAAAGACAGGAAGGCCTGGATCAGAAGAGAGAAGTAATCTCTTTGGGGGACACTAAAAGTAAACCTGCAAAAATCTCTTTAACCCCCTCCCGCACAAGTAAGGGTCCCCCGACGCCCCTGCGCACGGACATCCGCGGTCCCCAGCTCCAGACCGCCGAGCCTGGCGGGAGTGGGCTCGGAGGTGAGCGTGCGGCGAGGGAAGTGGGGCGGAGCCTGCAGGTGGGAAGACCCTGGGTGCCGGCTCCCCACAGGACGTCGGGGAGCTCTGTATCCGGAGCAAGAAGCGCAAGGGCGGGTGCTGCCGCCCGGTGTCCGGGGGCTGTGAGTCGCACTGCGCCACCAAGAGGTCCGAGGGCAGC
This sequence comes from Mustela putorius furo, assembly GCF_011764305.1. Classification (NCBI taxonomy): domain Eukaryota; kingdom Metazoa; phylum Chordata; class Mammalia; order Carnivora; family Mustelidae; genus Mustela; species Mustela putorius. The sequence continues at coordinate 4,020,561 of NW_025421292.1, forward strand.
GGGTGTCGCATGCTGGGGTATCAGCGCCCGGGGTGGGGTAGGGGTGAGCGGAGAGGGCCATGGGAAAGGAGGCGCCGAGGCGGTCAGGAGGGTGGCAATGACAGGGAGCTGCGACCGCACCTTCTAGCCGCCGCGGGGAGCCCGTGGACCGACCCAAGATGGGACACCCTCCCCCGACCCAACCCCAAAGGCTTGGAATCCCGGGTGGAAGGCGTGGGGCTTGGCGAGGTTTCTCCTAATATAAGTTGCAGCTCTCGAGGGTTTATCTCAGCAACCTTTGAAAGTAGCCCTGTAAATGGGCACAGCTAGAAGGTCTGGTCCCAATCATGGTTCTCGGCCCACCCTTCCCAAGGGCTCCAGGTGTCCCTAGCTGGAGGTGGTGGGGCTGTGGTAGCCTCTGAAACGGGTGTGCAAGAGAGCGTAGTTGGTTTGCCCGTGAAAGGACTTAAGGAAAAAAGATGGAGGCCCCCTATGGATGAGTGTTTATTCACTCAGGATAGGCGCGTGGGTTAATGACAGTAAAGGTAATGCCAGAGATTAGACTAGGAGGACACCAACAATCTCAGAGGTCAGCCTGGAGGAGGCAACCAGAGGCACAGACTGAACAGTGTCTGTGGGGGTCTCTTAAGCCCAGGCTCCACTGCTGTGTGCAAGCGGATGGACCCCAGAGCTAAACTCGGGTTGGAGTGGGGGCTGTCCCTTAGGGCAGAGGACAAAGCAACCCCTAAAGTCAAGGTCAAAGTCCTCCCTAGACATTCCTAGACCTATATCATGAGTTGTCTCTGTCTGCTGGACCTGACTTGTGTATTTCTGAAGATGAGAAATCATTTAAAATCATCTATGGCCAGGGGCGCCTGGGTGGCTCAGTGGGTTAAGCCTCTGCCTTTGGCTCAGGTAATGATCTCAGGGTCCTGAGATTGAGCCCCGCATTGGACTCTCTGCTCAGCAGGGAGCCTGCTTCCCCCTCTCTCTCTGCCTGCCTCTCTGTCTACTTGTGCCCTCTCTGTCAAATAAATAAATAAAATCTAAAAAAAAAAAATCATGTATGGCCGTTGTAGGAAAATTGATAAGAAGAAGTCAGCTAAGAACATTTTCTCCTAATGCTCCCTCTTCTTTGCTGCCTCCCCCTCCTCCTCCATCTTCTCCTCCATCAATCCCCACGCCTACCCAAAACTATGTTCTTGCCCCTAGCTCTGAGAGCCTCCACCAGCTGGGAAGTGTGGGATGGAGGGATGATGCATCATCACTGAAATAGTTTTCAATGTTTGCTGCCCCTGGCACTGGGGGCTGGGGAGGCCAGGCTGGAATGGGCATTACACAGATTGCTGGGAGGAGTGAAGGGTTACAGAGAGGCAGGAAGCTTAGGCTTGGCCCAGTCCCCTGTTGGGCATGAACGAAAGTCCCCAGAGGAGACTTGAGCTCCCCTCCCCACCCCAGTGGGCTTCGGCCCATTCCGTAATCCACCCTCCAAAAGCTCCATTTACACCAGAACTCTTGGTTTCCCCTGACCTTCAGTACAAGAAATGTGAAAGAAAACGTACAAGACAAAAGTGTATAAAGAATTGCCGGTCTCAGTTGGTAGAGCACGCAAAACTTGATCTCCAGGTCATGAGTACAAGCCTCATATTGGGTGTAGAGATTATTTAAAAAAAAAAAAAAAAAAGATTTGTCAGTGTTTATGGGGCATTTACTCTATGCCGGGGTAGTGCTAGATGCCTTACACACATGATCTCATTTAATCCTACAAAAAAACTTATGAGGGATCAGAACTGTTATCACCCCTATTTTATGGGGGAAAGGAGGAGCCCGAGACGGATTGAGCAACTTGCTCCCAGTCACACAACTTTGAAGCTGGACTCTGGACTCCTCTGGAAGACCAGAAGAGAAAGGAGGGTTGAGAACGAAAGGAGAGCCAAGGAAAGAGCTTGAGGAAAAGAAAGATGGAAACACCGGTTGTGCTGTGGGGATTTCTGGGCAGAAAATGGGTCAAGTGGAGTTTCAGGAAATTGTACAGCTGGTTGTGAGAGCCTTTTGAGCCAGATGCGAGCTCTCCCGCTGCATGTCGCGAATTCTCAGCAGAAGCAGACTTCACAGCAGCCCTGCTGTATTCGGGTGACATTTTGGAGATAAATAATTCAGATTATGGACCCAAAGTTCCCTACTTGGCTATGCTTCGGGTTAAGTGAGCCCCAGACCTAAGCCAAGGGTGCCCCAAAGGATGCAAGAGCTCAGGAGTTGAGAAGGAAACTGAGGTTCGCTTAGAGCGCCCCCTGTAAGTCCTAGTGACACTGTAACCCATGTCTTGGTAGAAATAACTCCTGTACTCAATGTGTCAGACAGATATTCAGTGTTCATGTACATCAGAAAGACATGGCATTATAGTACATAGCAGTACGTGAGCTCCCCTTATTTGGAGAAAGTCTAGGAAACGCCCTTGGAAGGAGAGATTGCAGGTTGAAAACCCAGCCTCCAAGGATACCCAATGTCTTCAAATTTGATAGGGGAGGGGGATGATATTGCTAATATGATTCAACTAGTTTCATGCAAGGGAGGAAAACTTTCCCTCTACCCTCTTAGGTTCATGTTTGGGGGGGTCTGTAAATTAAACTGACAAAAAACAGATTGGCAGGGCATCGGAGCGACTCAGTCAGTTAAGCGTCTGCCTTTGGCTCAGGTCATGACCCCAGAGTCCTTGGATGGAACCCCACATCGGGCTCCTTGCTCAGTGGGGAGCCTGCTTCTTCTTCTGCCTCTCCCACTAATCATTCTCTATCTCTCTCTCTCAAGTGAACAAATAAAATCATAAAGAAAAAAAAAAAACCAGATTGGCAAGAGAAAAGACAGGTTTGGGGGTTTTTTTTTGTTTGGGTTTTTTTTTTTTTTTTTAGATTTATTTATTTGTGAGACAGAGGGAGAGGGAGCAGAGGGAGGGGCAGAGGGAGACAAGCAGACTCCCTGCCAAGTGGGTAGCCTGGTGTGGGGCTTGATCCCAAGACCCCAAGATTATGACCTGAGCTGAAATCAAGAGTTGGATTTTTTTTAATATATTTATTTGACAGACAGAGATCACAAGTAGGCAGAGAGGCAGACAGATCGAGAGGAGGAAGCAGGCCCCTGCTGAGCAGAGAGCCTGATGCGGGGCTCGATCTCAAGACCCTGAGATCATGACCTGAGCCGAAGGCAGAGGCTTAATCCGCTGAGCCACGCAGGCACCCCAAGAGTTGGATGTTTAACCAACTGAGCCAAGACAGGGTTTTTTTGTTTTTTCTTAAAGATTTTATTTATTTGACAGAGAGAGAGAGACAGTGAGAGGAGTGGGAGAGGGAGAAGGAGGCCTCCTGCTGAGCAGAGCCCCATGCAGGGCTCCATCCCAGGACCCTGGGACAATGACCTGAGCTGACGCTTAACCAACTGAGCCACCCAGGCACTGCACCCCCCAGACAGATTTTTATTTACATAAATATGTGGGGGGGGTTACAGAAAAAGGTGACTCAATGAGGCAGTTGGAATCTGGGACATATATACCATCTTAATTGGAGAAGGGGAATGGGAGAAGGACACTTTGGAAAATGGCTTCTTAATAGGGGAAGGGTTGGGAAGAAAGGGCACTTAGGGGAAAGTGAATTACTTTTAAGAAAGATAAATGGGCCCTTAGGAGAGTAGATGATAGATATGATAGTTTTGTTTTGTTTTTTTCAAAGATTTTATTTATTTGACAAAGAGAGAGAGAGAGAGATCACAAGTAAGCAGAGAGGTAGGCAGAGAGAGGGGGGAAGCAGTCTCCCTGCTCAGCAGAGAGACTGATGTGGGGCTTGATCATAGGACTCTGAGATCATGACCTGAGTCAAAAGCAGAGGCTTAATCCACTGAGCCACCCAGGCACCTACATGATAGCTTTGTGACAATGTCTGTTTAGGTGTGGTGCTGACTTCTCCAGTGGTAAGACTCCAGAGATAGGAGGCAATCTTTCCCAGTTGCAAGAAACTTCCCCAGGAAATTTATGAGTTGAGTTCTTTTGGGAGGCTCTGTTTTTAGGCAGATAAGGGGCTTCAGAAAAAAAGCTTATTCTCTAATGCTTTCAGCTTAAAATAGCTGCAGTGTTCAGTGGAAGTGAAATATGAGCCTCATATGAAATTTAAAATTTTCTAATGCCCATATTTTAAAAATGGAACCAATTTTGATAGTATATTTTATTTATTTTTTAAAAATTCTTTATTTAAGTTCAATTTAGTTAACATACACTGTAGTATTAATTTCAGAGGCAGAATTTAGTGATTCATCAATTACTTATAACACTCAGTGCTCATTATATCAGGTGTCTTCCCTAATGCCCACCACTCACAGTTAATCCATTCCCTCCAGCAGCCCTCAGTGTGTTTCCTATATTTAAGAGTCTCTTGGGGCACCTGGCGGGCTCAGCTAAGGTCATGATCTCAGGGTCCTGGGATCGAGCCCCGAATTGGCTCTCTGCTCCGTGGGGAGCCAGCTTCCCCTCCCTCTCTGCCTGCCTCTCTGCCTGCTTGTGACCTCTGTCTGTCAAATAAATAAACAAAATCTTAAAAAAAAAAAGAGTCTCTATGGTTTGTGTTCCTCTCTGTTTTCATCTTATTTTATTTTTCCTTCCCTTCCCCTATGTTCATCTGTTTTGTTTCTTAAATTCCATATGTGAGTGAAATCATATGGTATTTGTCTCTCTCCAATGGACATATTTTGCTTAGTATAATACCCTCTAGTTCCATCCACATCATTGCAAATGGCAAGATTTCATTCCTTTTGATGGCTGAGAAATATTCCAATATATATGTATATATATATTCCATTTTATACACACACACACATACTTCATCCATTCATCTGTCGTTAGACATCTAGGCTCTTTCCCTGTTTTGGCTATTGAACATTGTTTTTATAAACATGAGGTGCATGTGCCCCTTCAAATCACTATGTTTTTAACCTAGTAGTGCAATTGCTGGGTTGTAGGATAATATTTTTAATTAGAACTCAATCAAAAATGATATTTCAGGGCGCCTGGGTGGCTCAGTGGGTTAAGCCGCTGCCTTCGGCTCAGGTCATGATCTCAGGGTCCTGGGATCGAGTCCCACATCGGGCTCTCTGCTCAGCGGGGGGCCTGCTTCCCTTCCTCTCTCTCTGTGATCTCTTCCCTTCCTCTCTCCTACTGTGATCTCTCTCTGTCAAATAAATAAATAAAATCTTTAAAAAAAAATGATATTTCAACATGTAAAATATTTGAGATATTTTGCATTCTTTTTTTGGTAATGGGACTTCCAAACCCAGTTTGTATTTTACACTTATCCAAGTTCAGGTGAGCCATACCTCAAGGGCTCAGCGTGTGGCTAATTGATACTATATTAGACATAGTAGCATATGTCTACTACAGTGTCCGGCATTAGGAATCTTTTATGGATTCAAGCCTGCAAATACCCCTGCTTGCTTATATAGCTGAATTTCTAGCAGATCTAGAGAAAAAAGTTACAACAAGATGGGGAGCTCCTGGGATTAGGATATTAAGATAAGGTATGTCAATTGCAAGGCTACAACCCACAGGAGATCTTTTTTTTATGGAGAGAGTGCGCATGTGGGGGTGTGGGGTGGGGAGGGGGCAGAGGGAGAGGAGACAAAATCTTAAATAGGCTCCATGCTGAGTTCAGAGGCTGACATGGGGCTTGATCTCACAACTCTCAGATCACAACCTGAGCCAAAATCAAGAGGAAGACACTGAACTGACTGAACCACCCAGGCATCCCTCCCGCCATCAGAGGACATCTTTGTGGGAATTAGACAATGAAGACTCTTCTGGGCTCCAGGCTTGGTGAGAGGAAGGTGCTTTTGAACAACAACAGGACAACAAATGCTCCCTTTCTCCCAGCAGTCTTGTATTAGTGCAGAAAAACAAGAACCACTCCAAAGAGTTCAAGTAGAAAGGATTTAATACTTTATTAAAGGAACAGGGGGTGGGGTCTTTGCCTTTTGCTTCCCACAGAGCCCAACTTCTCACTCATCCTGGGAAATGAGGGACATTTCCCTTGAGTCCTTCACAGTCTGTAACAGTGCTGGACACTATGGTCATTCGGATGTGTAAAGAAGCAAATGAATAAGATTCCACCCAGGGCTAAATGTGGGCACCAAGGAGTATGACCCAACCCTGTCTTGGGCCTGAGACTCCTACTGGGTTACGGTACTGAAAGCTACTCTGGGACCCCTGGGTGGCTCAGCCCGTTAAGTGTCTGTCTTCAGCTCAAGTCATCATTCCAGGGTCCTGGGATCGAATCCTGCATGGGGCTTCTTGCTCAGTGGAGAGTCTGCTTCTCCCTCTGCCCCTTCCTCATCATTCCTTCTCTCTCTCTTTTGCAAAAATAAATAAAATCTTAAAAAAAAAAAAAAGCTATTCTGGTTGAGCCCTCACTTAGGCATGACAGACACTTACTTGGGTCCCCAACAGCCATTGCTCACCTTGCTTGCTCACTGAACCCCAGTGCTGTTGGGGTAGTACTGTGGCCAGCCCTAGGAGAGGGCTCATATAGTCTAAGCCAGTCATGGTGATCCCATGCCCTCTACCCAGCACTTGCTTTTCCATCTTCCCTTGGGGCCAGAGGTGGTCATGTGACCCAGTTGGAGACATTCCGATAAGGAGAGGTCAGCCTGGAGGCTTTTGGGCGAAATAAGAAGGCCTGCTAAGAGAAACACTCTGCCTTCACCCCCTCTGTACACCCACCCTCTACTCTATGCTTCCTAACTTTGAATATGGGGGAGAACATGACGTTAAGAGCTGTCGGAAAGGCACCTGCCAGTTGAGAGGAGGTTTGAGAATGGCAGGGCAGCCAGCATCCAAACAGATGCCCCACTTCTACCTCCAGACGTCTGGATGTGTGGGAAATTTGTGTCCCTAAGTCATTTAAGCCATAATGACATGTACTTTTTGTTCCCTTCAGGTAAATCCAGTCCTACCTCAGAAACCTAATTCATTGACCATGAGCTACAAAATCCTGAGGCTGGGAGAACATGTCAGTTTTAATTAGCTCATTTTCTTCTTCTTTTTTAAGATTTTATTTATTTATTTGACAGAGACACAGCGAGAGAGGGAACACAAGCAGGGCGAGTAGGAGAGGGAGGCTTCTAGCAGAGCAGGGAGCCTGATGTAGGGCTCAATCCCAGGACCCTGGGATCATGACCTGAGCTGATGGCACTTAATGACTGAGCCACCCAGCTGCCCCTTACTCTCTTACTTCTTTGTGTGACTCTTCTCTCCTGCATCCCCATTGAGGGTCTGTGAATTTCCAGTTGCACAGCTCAGTGGTGGGGACCTCAGTACTGCCTAAGGCAACCCAGGCTTGGTGGCTCCAGGGGCTATAACATTTTTGTACTGAACCAAACCCAAGGGGCACCTGGGTGACTCAGTGGGTTAAAGCCTCTGCCTTCGACTCAGGTCATGATCTCGGGGTCCTGATATTGGGCCCCAAGTAGGGCTCTCTGCTCAGTGGAGAGTCTGCTTCCCTTCCTCTCTCTCTCCCTGCCTCTCTGCCTACTTGTCATCTCTGTCTGGCAAATGAATAAATAAAATCTTTTTAAAAAACCACCCAAATTCCCCACAGTTCCACTCATTTGTCTTAGTATGAGTAATTGAAAAAGAACCAGGAATTGTAGAAAGGGTAGGGGGATGGAGTTAGATGGATGTAGTGCCAACTTTTTCGAATTATGTGACATTGAGAAATTTACTGAACCTCTCTGAACATTAGTTAATCTAGACAGTCAATAAATTCTCCCTCCTAGATCGTTGTGAGAATTTGCTAGCACAGAGTCAGCCCCCAGCCATTGTTAGTGGTTTGAGCCCCTAACACATGGGTTGTGTCAGCTTGGGAATTGGGCCCAGAACGGAGGCATGAACCCAGGACAAGGACTGGGAAGTTTTTATGCAGGGCAGGAATATGGGCCATTCTAACTCCCTACTAGAAGTTTGCGCATGTGTGTGTGCTCACATGAACCTGCCTGAGAACTTGAGGGCCAAGGAGGGCATTCCAGGGAGGTGTGATTGGGCCCCAGAGGGAGAGATTCCCAGTGTGGCTGCTTCACAACCTTATCTCCAGGCTGTCCAGCCTCTCCCCACCTGGTCCCAGACCCATCTGTCCTTCGCCTGACCTGACACTTGCCTTGATGAGACAAAGGCTTGATGTGACATCAAGGAAGACACTGATTCAGCAAGAACATTCAGGAGCCCAGGGAAGGTTGCAGGAAGAGCTTTAATTGCTGAGAATCCAATCAGAAAAGGGAGGTGCTGGTCAAGGGGGCGTGGAGGGACAGCCAGGGAAAGGTGGTCTGGAGGAGCATCCTTCAGGGGTTTTACTCCCTGGAGCGGCCGGCATCGAGGCAGACACCGAAATTGGTATTGGTGATGGAGCCCACGATGGTCTTGTCCACCTCACAGGTCAGACCCCGCTCACAGGGACACTTGTAGTAAACCCCATAGAGCGTCTGCAAAGACACAGAGCCAGTGGAGTCACAGGCTGGTGGGGGGCTCCTTTGGGCATAGCCCGCCCACCCGGGCCTGACCCTGAGAACACCAGGCCTGCGTCCCTTTTCAGTCTGTCTCCTCCCGACTGCGACGCCAGGGGGCGCTCTGGGAACGGAGGACGCAGATTATGGGTCCTCCTCAGGCTCATTTGAGTTTACTAGCTAATCTCGCTGGGGTAGACTCTACCCATGCGCGAAATGGGCATGACAAATCCCCGCCCGCACCCACCTCACTGGTCAGTTGTGAGGATCAAAAGAGTTGAGCGGATGGGAAAGTGCTCTGAAGCCGTTGACCTCCCCCTCTTAATCACAGCGTTCAGTGTCCGGGCTCCCCCTCCCCCCTCCCTGATCCTACCCCCAAGCCAGAGGGCCCTCCTCCTCTGAGCTGTCCCCCTTTCCGCCGGCACCTACCTTGGCAGAGCACTCGCTGTTCTCGCTGGCCTTGGGCGCGCAGCGGGCCAGGCTCAGCCCGGTGTCCCGGTGGCAGCACTTGCTCTTGCACTGGGCGCTGTTCAGGCAGAGCTCGCCGTCTTCCTGCCGGGCGGGGGAGTGGGGGCGGAGTTATCCCGGGACCCCTCCCCCCGCCTTGGTCCCGCCTCTGTCCCACCCCGTACGCCGCGACCCTCTTCCGCTGACAGTGCCTCCCTCGGTGCGGATATGTGTAGAGGAAGCCGTGTAGGGAGATGGCGGCCAGTGCGTCCCCGCTCCGCCCCCAGTCGTGGGAGAAGCGGATAGGGTCGTGGCTGCGAAACGGGACACGGGTTCTAGTACCCGTGGCACTGCCAGCTCCCTGGGTAATCCTGGGCAAGTCACGCTCTGCCTCAGTGTTCCCTTGGAATGTGCACAAGTGACCCAGAACAGGGTCTCCAGACCCTGGATCCCGCCTTCCCCTGAGGAGTCTATGGAGGTGGAGGCCCGCCCACCCGGGCTTGACCCTGAGAACACCAGGGCGCAGGCGGGCTGAGGTGGGCTTCCCTGGAAAACTCCCCGCTCCTTGGACAAACTTTTACCTACAACCTCAGGCGGATCCTGGCCCCTCCGAGCTACCCAAGGCCCTGAATTAAGAACCTTTGGATAGGGACGCCTGGTTGGCTCAGTTGTTAAGTGTCTACCTTCTGCTCGGGTCGTGATCCCAGGGTCCTCGCGGCGAGACCCGCATCGAGTCTCGCAGAGTCTCCCATCGGGCTTCCTGCTGAGCAGGAAGCCTGCTTCTCCCTCCTCCCAAACCCCCTGCTGTGTTCCCTTCCCTCTCCTATCTCTCCGTCAAAGAAAGAAAGAGAGAGAGAGAGAGGAGTAGAAAGAGGAGGCAAGGGACAGTGGGAGATCAGGGCTCTGGGGCTCAGCCAGGGCTCCCCCATCCCTGCTCAATGCTTTCCAGCGGCATGACCTCAGGCAGGTGGCCTCACCTTTCTCTACAACTGCTTTCCATCTGCAAAGGGGTTTGATGCTAATAGTAGTAATCTCGAGTGCTTAGTATGAGAACCAAATGAGTAAAGGTTCCTGAGGCCTTTGGAACAGTGTGTGCCACTGAAGGTCAGAAGTCACAGTCACTGGGGAAGCTTTTTAAACTTTAGCTGGACCTTCTGAGACAGAGTTTCCAGCACAGGGACCTAGGTGTTTTTTTGTTTGTTTTAAAGATTTTATTTATTTATTTGACAGAGAGGCAGTGAGAGAAAGAACACAAGCAGGGGGAATGGGAGAGGGAGAAGCAGACTTCCTGCAGAGCAGGGAGCCTGATGCGGGGCTCGATCCCAGGATTCTGGGATCATGACCTGAGCTGAAGGCAGATGCTTAACCACTGAGCCACCCAGGCACCCCAGGGCTCTGGATTTTTATAAAGCTCCCTCAGCCAGGTCCAACTACTGCTCTGAGCATGCTCCCTGCTGATCAGCTTAGTCTGAGCAGCCCACCCCACCACCACCACCCCAGCAGGGAAGAGGCAGAGGGTAGACCTGGGCAGTAAAGGGAGAGATGCCTCACCTTTAGGGATCCAGGCAGCCCCGGGGTGGAGACATTAGAGGTAAAGATCTAAATTTTAAAAATCCCCACCTAGATCTTCAGATGACTCCTCCCCGGACAGCCCTCTTACCAGATTGATAATGATGCCCCGAGGGTCAGGAACTGCATAGACCACTGCAAGGGCCACGAGCAGAAGGACGAGGATCTTCTCCATGATGAACGGGCACAGCTGGGACAAGTGGCAGCTGGCGGGTCAGGTGGCAGAAGATAGCCTGCTAGGGTTGCGGAGCTATAAAAGGGGCTCTGTCCACATGTGCCCCACCTTCCCTGACCCACAGGGCTTGACGTGAACAGAGGCCCAGCTGTGGCCAATCTGCTGGGGGGAGGGTCCTGATAAAGCCACTGGGCGGCACTGGGCACCTTGTGTGTGTGTGTGTGTGTGTGTGTGTGTGTGTGTGTGTGTGTGTGTGGTGATGCTGCATCATGGCTGGGTGTGGACTTCTGGAACATTCTTACTTGTACAAGTTATAAACTGGGCAAGTTTTCTGTTCTGAGTCTCAATCTCCTTATCTGTCAATGGGGGATCCTTTCAAGAGTTGGGGGTGCTGAGGGAATGAATATGTTAGATGTATCTTAACACACGTATCTCTCCCTCTGGGTGTTCTGCCCTCCTGCCCTCAACCAGGGGGCTGCCTGCATGAGAGATCTCAGGGGTCCTTAGGAAGGTCCTCCTCAGACAAGCCCTTCCTGTTTCCTTTCCCCTTCCCTTAATATCTGCAATCCCATAATTAGAGACTCACGCCTGCAGGGAAGGCTTCCACTCACCCTGTCTGTCCCCTACCCAAGGCCATGTGTGGGCATGAACAGTAAGTCAGTCCTGGCTGAGAACGAGGAGGTCTCGTGAGCTTCAGGTGGCCCCAGGGCTGTAGGCTGGGAAAGATGCAGCTGCCCAAGTGTGCTCAGGTGTAGGACCAGAGCAGCTTTCCCTGGAGGACTGGTCGTTGCAGCCAAGGACCCCTTCCCTATCCCAGGGCATGGAAGACCACTCCACTGGGGAGGCCCCTGATCGGGTTGCTGAGAGCAAAGCTTTGATCCAGACAGACTTGGCTCCCAAACTCAGCGCTCACAAGCTGTGTGACCCTGGGCAAGTCATTTCAATTTGTAAGCAGTCTAAGCCTCCATTCCAGTTATCTACCTGAGAAAGATGATGGCTCCTTCTCTGTAAGGTCAAGATTGAACAATGTCTGTGGGAGTGCCTGGCGTGTAGTAGGCACTCTGCCCATGTGATACCAGCCCCTTCCTGTCCCCCTGACACCACTAGAGGGTGTAATATAGGGGAGAAGCTGGAGGAACCAGCCAGGAGACCCTCAAAATGGCAGAAACCTATCAATTACAGACACATAAATACCACTAATTAAAAAAACACTGTTATCTCTTATATATTTATAGATCTCAGTGTTAAAACCACTTCTCCCCCATGAGCTCATTCTGGTCCCTCCTTTGCTCCGCACATCCTCCACCCCAACACCTCTGTGAGCTGAGCTACAGGAAGGGTGATTATGCTTTCTTTATCACAAGTCAAGGCAAGGAAGCAGGGAAAGGGACTGGAGGAGCTATTTCCATCTGTGAAGGGAGCTGTGAAAAATGCATGAGTCCTATGTCTAGGTGGTCACAGCCAGCTTCCCAGAGGAGAAAGAATGGGTTTTTCTCTTATTAATGAAGAGTATAGCAAAGAGACCTTTGACCAATGTTTGTACTTCCAAAACATAAGAAAAAATTGAATAGTTTTTTTTTAAGATTTTATTTATTTGACAGACAGAGATTACAAGTAGTCAGAGAGGCAGGCAGAAAGAGAGGAAGTGAAGCAAGCTCCCTGCTGAGCAGAGAGCCTGATGCGGGACTCGATCCCAGGACCCTGGGATCATGACATGAGCCAAAAGCAGAGGTTTTTACCCACTGAGCCACCCAGGTGCCCCAAATTAATTAGATTTTTTAAAAGATTTTATTTATTTGAGAGAGGTCACAAGTAGACAGAGAGGCAGGCAGAGAGAGAGGAGGAAGCAGGCTCTTTGTGGAGCAGAGAGCCCGACGCTGGGCTCCATCCCAACGACCCTGGGATCATGACCTGAGCCAAAGGCAGAGGCTTTAACCCACTGAGCCACACAGGTGCCCCTTAATTAGATTTTTTTAAAGTAGGCTCCACACCCAGCATGGAGCCCCACGCAGGTCCCAAACTCATAAACCTGAGATCAAGACCTGAGCTGAGATCAAGGGTCAGACACTTAATCAACTAAGTCACCCAGGTGCCCCAATTAGATTATTTTTGTACCAAAACCTTGCAAGGTTTAACCACCCCTTCCCCAGTCTAAAGAGTGTTGTGCTTTGGGTTTGTTCCCTTCCAAAAGGAACACCACATGCAATCACATTGATTAACCTCAGAGACACAATGTTGAGTGAGGAAAACCATAGACGAAAACACACAGTGTATTACATTTACATGCGGTTCAAGAGAAGGCAAAACTGGGCTCCTGAGTGGCCCAGTCAGTTAAGTGTCTGCCTTCGGCTTAGGTCATGATTCCAGGGTCCTGGGATGGAGTCCCGCATCTGACTCCCTGCTCAATAGGAAGTCTGCTTCTCCCTCTCCCTCTGCTTCTCTTCCTGCTTGTGCTGTCAAATAAATAAAATCTTAAAAGAAAAGGCAAAACTAACCTATGGTGATGAGAATCTGCAGGTCTAGCCCTGGGAGGGCAGTTGATTGGAAGGGGGAAGGAGGAAACCTTCCGGAGTGTTAAAACTGTTCTAAATCTTGATTTGGGGTGTTGGTAACACATACGTAAATATCTAGTGATTCACTTAAGATTTGAGTATTTTACTGTATGTAGTGCAGTACTGCACCTCAGTGTTTTTTAAAAAGCAGATTTCCCCCTGGCCAAGTCCTAGCATACGGATAGTGAGGGTTGGGGTAATGTCATGCCTCTTGGTGAGTGGGGTTGGGGCACAGTAGCTGTAGGCCTAGAAATGCAGCCAACATCTTTTGGGTGCCCCCTGCTCTATATTCTCCAAGATCCCCCAGGACACACATACAAAGACAGGCCTCCAGCAGCCATTCTAACAAATGAGCCCATCTTTGCACTCTATCACTATATATAGATATCTATCTATCTATCTATCTATCTCTATCTCCCACATTTTCTTTATCCATTTCATCAGTCAATGGACATTTGGGATTTCTCCATAGTTTGGCTACTGTTGGTGATGCTGCTATAAACATCGGGGTCCATGTATCCCCTTCAAATCTGTATTTTTGTGTTAAGATTTTATTTTTAAGTAATCTCTACACCCCAGGTGGGGCTCGAACTTACTGAGCCAGTCAGGAGCTCCCGATCCAGTGTTCCTTTTGCTCTTGGTCAGGATCTCTGCTGATTAGAGTTCTTTGGGCTGTGTCGTGGCCCAGACTTCTATTCCAGAGATATCTGGGTCTTGATGGGTATGCCCCTGTGCTGGGTTACTAAAGTCTTTACTAACTTATTCCTGACTGCCCTTAATTTTCACAACTGCATGTGACAGTAACGGGAGGCAGCCCTGGCATTTCCTGAGCTCTACATGCATTCCTTCTGCTCCCTCTGTGTATTACCACACTCTCTGGTCTAGATTGTCAGGATATCCAACCAAAATCAGTAATCTCTTTTGAAATATTAAAGTATACACAGAAAAATTCGCGCTTTACAGTGTAAAGTTCTATGACAAACGCATATATCGTGTCACCACCACCACCACAACCAAGATAGAGAACACTTGCATCATCCTAAACAATTTCCTCAGATGGCCCCTTTGTAATCAACCCCACCACCAGAGCCGTGCTGGCAACCACAAATATGTTTTATTCTCTATAGTTTTGGCTTTTCCATAATAAAATAGAGATGAAATCAGACAGTATGTACTTAAATTTTTTCTTTTTTCTTTTCTTTTCTTTCTTTTTTTTTTTTTTTTGCGGCTTCTTAGCATAATGCATTTGAGATTCATGCATGTTGTGTCAGGCTTAGGGAGTTCGTTTATATTGCTGGCTAGTGGTCTGTTGTGTGGATGGAACCACAGTGCACCTATCCACTCCCTGGCTGAAGAACAGTTGGGTTATTTCTGAAAAGTTTTGGCAATTATTAATAAAGCAGTTATACGTAGGGGTGCTTCGGTGACTCAGTGGGTTAAGTGTCTGACTTTTGATCTCGGCTCAGGTCTTGATCTCAGGGTCTGACCTGAGGAATTCTGATCTGATCTCAGGAGTTCAAGCTCTGTGTTGCGCTCCTGGGTGAAGAGCCTACTTAAACCAAAACCAAAACCAAAACAAAACAAAACCCCCAAACCAAAAAGGGGGCATATGATGTGGCTCAGCCAATTGAGGGCTGAACTCTTGATTTTGGGTCAGGTCATGATCTCAGGGTCATGGGTTCAAGTCTCTAGTGGGGTTCCACGCTCAGCAAGGACTCTGCTTGCGATTCTCCCTCTCTCTCTGCCCCTCCCCTACCCATGTACACTCTCTAAAGTAAATAAAATAAGTCTTTACAAAGAGAGAGAAGATAAAGCTGTTATACATATTCATGTATAAATTTCGGTGTGTGTGCAAGTTCTCAGTCCTCTGGGGCAAAACTCAGGAGTGAGATGGCTGAGTCTCATGGCAAATGTTTGTTTCAATGTCTCAAATATGTCATACTGTTTTCCAAAGGGGCTGAAGTAGTATGTATTCCTTAAAAAAAATAAAAATAAAAAAAAATTCCTACCAGCAAAGTAAAAATATTCCAATTGCATTCCACATCCTCACCAGCACTTGAAACTGCTGATTTTTTTGTTTTTTTTTTTTATTTCTTTACTTTTTTTTCCTTTTTTCCTTTTTTTGGTTTTTACTTAAAAAATTTTTTTAAAAGATTTTATTTATTTATTTTACAAAGAAGCACAGTGAGAGGGGGAACACAAATAGGGGGAGTGGGAGAGGGAGAAGCAGGCTTCACACTGAGCAGGGAGCCAGATGTGGATCTCAATCCCAGGACCCTGGGATCATGACCTGAGCAGAAGTCAGACATTCAATGACTGAGCCACTCAGACGCCCCTGTTTGTTTTTTTTTTTTTAATTTTTTAGTAGTGAAAAATCAGAAACTGACAAAATACTCTAGAAAGGGGAAATAATTAGACAAATGATTAAATGATTACATACTCTGTATCAATATACAAGTATTAAAATCATGTTCTTGAAAAAATAGTAATATGAGGAAATATTAATGGTGTACAGCTAAGTGAAAAAATTAGGTACTAAATTGTCCAACTGTGTAAAGCAGTATTTGCAGAAGGAGGGAAAGGCACCAAAATGTTAACAGAAGTAGTAATAGTGACAAACATTTTGAGTACTTTTATATGTGAGTCCCTGAGCAAAACAGTTTACGTATGTTATTTTACCTAACCTTTATATGATAGACACTATTTTTAAAAAATATTTTATTTATTTATTTGAGAGAGAGAATGAGAGAGAGAGAGCATGAGAAGGGGGAGAAGGTCGGAGGGAGAAGCAGACTTCCTGCTTAGCAGGGAGCCTCATGTGGTCTTGATCCTGGGACTCCAGGATCATGACCTGAGCCGAAGGCAGTCACTTAACCAACTGAACCACCCAGGAGCCCTGATAATATATTTTTTTTAAGATTTTATTTATTTATTTGACAGAGATCACAAGTAGGCAGAGAGGCAGGCAGAGAGAGAGAGAGGAGGAAGCATCCCAGGGGCTCGATCCCAGGACCCTGGGATCATGACCTGAGCCAAAGGCAGAGGCTTTAACCCACTGAGCCACCCAGGCGCCCCCCAATACTATTTTTTAAAAGATTTTGTTTATTTATTTGAGGGAAGGGGAGGAGAAGAAGGAGAGGGACAAGAAGACTCCCACTGAGTGTGGAGCTCCCTGGAGCGCCCTTTCCCCATCTCAGGACGCTGAGATCATGACCTGAACTGAAACCAAGAGTCAGACACTCAACCACCAAGTGAGCCATCCAAGCACCTATGATAGATACTATTATCCTCCCACTTTACAGATGAAGAAACTGAGGCTTAGGAAGGTTAAATACACAGATGGTCACATAGGTTGTTAAGTGGCTAACTCAATACAGATCTGTCTAAAGCCAAAGACTGTGTTTTTAAGATGATCATGGCTCTCCCTAGTTCTTGGGGTTATGCATGATTTATATTCTTCTATGTAACCTTCCTGTCTCTCTACATCAAACATGTTTACCTATGCAGTCAGGAGAAATATATATTTTGAAAAAGAGGGGTAAAGAAATATGCAGGAGCCCCTGGGTGGCTCAGTGGGTTAAGCTTCTGCCTTTGGCTCAGGTCATAATCTCAGGGTCCTGGGATGGAGCCCTGTATCAGGCTCTCTGCTCAGCGGGGAGCCTGCTTCCCTCTCTTTCTCTCCACCTACTTGTAATCTGTCAATAAATAAATAAAATCTTTAAAAAAACCACAAATATGCAACAAAAACATAAACAGGAAAAAAACATAAAGGAAAAAGGTACTGTATTGAACAAACCATGTGTAAGGTTTGGGAGGCTTCCTTTGGGGTACTTCGTAGTTGTTATGACACTATCAGTCTGCATTGCAAATATACATATGCATATACATGTATGTAAGTATCTCACCATCTTTGAGCGCAAGGGCTCTGTCATTTTTATCTCTGTGGTTTTGCTTAGGGAAGATATCCTCCAACATAGGGCTTAGGACATAGTACGCTCTTAGTAATTGTTGTTTGAGAGAAGCCACAGAGACCAGAAACCAGTGACCAGAAGACACAATCAGAAAAGGTTTTGCACTCCAGGGGGTTGGGAGTTCTGAGAAGGCGACTAGGGAGCCAGGGCGGGTTTGGATGGGACTGGGGTGGTGGTGGGGGTGGGGTTGGGGGAACAGATAGTGCTCAGGACGAGGTTTTGGTTTTGCGGCAGGAATTGAGCGGGAGGACTGTGACAGTGACAGTCGCAGGCCCAGCCTCCCAGTTTTTGGAAGCTCTCCCACCCACACCCCGGCCCCAGCGCTCAGGAGGGTTTAGAAAAATCTAAGTTTCCTGTGGCTGGAGTGCGCGATGGGCGGGCCGGGCGCTCCCCGCCCCTCCCCCGGCCAGGTCTCGGTTTCCAAAGCCTCCTCTGACCGGATTCCCGAGGCGCTGGCCGCGGTGCTGAAGCAGCACTTTCGTAGGCGGGAGGAAGGAGGGACCGAGCCAGGAGAAGAGGCGGAGCTCTCTGGAGCCGGGAGCTGGAAATGGGGGGAGGGACAGGGCGGCGCCAGTAGGCCGAAGACCCGGGCAGGCTGGAGAGGAAGAAGACCGGAGACAGCCTGGCTAGAGAGGACAAAGGCATCTGGACAAGCTTACGCTGAAGAAACCAAGGTTCTCTTCCCGGTCTTATTAATCCTCTTTCTTCTTCTTGGAGGAACCCTCACCTTGTATCCTTACCTCAGCCTCCTTCCCCAGCCCAGCTAAGGAGTGACCCACTCCTAGGCCTCTGTCTACTAAGTCACTGGCTTCCAGTCCACAGGATCCCAGCCTAGGGCCTACCTCCTCACCATGGTGAAGTTGCTGCCTGCCCAGGAGGCAGCCAAGATCTACCATACCAACTATGTGCGCAACGCCAGGGCTGTGGGTGTGATGTGGGGGACACTCACCATCTGCTTCTCTGTACTGGTCATGGCCCTCTTCATCCAGCCCTACTGGATCGGTGACAGTGTTAACACACCCCAGGCAGGCTACTTTGGCCTTTTCTCCTACTGTGTGGGCAACGTGCTGTCCTCTGAACTCATCTGTAAGGGTGGCCCGCTGGACTTCTCCTCCATTCCCTCTAGAGCCTTCAAGACTGCCATGTTTTTTGTGGCATTGGCGATGTTCCTCATCATTGGCTCTATCATCTGCTTTAGCCTCTTCTTTGTCTGCAACACAGCCACTGTCTACAAGATCTGCGCATGGATGCAGCTGGCAGCAGGTGAGCAGGATTAATGGGAGGACTAGCAGGGGCCCAACCCAGGCCCCCCAGGAAGCTGAAGCTTCCACCCTCTGCGGATGCTCTGGGTCTCTTTTCCAGGTGCTCTTCTTTACATTTATTTTATTTTTTTTCAAAGATTTAATTTTTTTAATGTAATCTTTACTTCCAAAGGGGGCTTGAACTCACAACCCCAAGATCAAGAGTTATACATTCTACCCACTGAGCCAGCCAGGCGCCCCTAAGCTGTTCTCCTTTAGCCCAGCCATATACTCAGTGCTCTGCAGAAGCTTCTGAGGAGTAGAGAATTTTAGAATGGCTGAGACCGAAAGAATTGTTGAGATCAAATTGTTCAACCCCCTCATCTTGTAGATGGGAACTGAGGTCCAGAGAGGGGAAGTGACTTGCCCAGGAGCACACAACTAGTTGATAGAAGGTGTCCCGACTCCCAGGCCACCACATCAGAGGTTGTTTGGTCTGGGAAGGAAAAAGAAGGAAACTTCCATTGTCGGCCATGTGGGAATAGGATCCAACCCAGGGCAAAATGGTCAAGCACATCCTAGATGTTTCCATCTCCCAGTTCTGGATATTTGCTCTTTCTCCTTTAAGGACCCACAGATCCCTGTCCTCACTCCTTCCCTCCCACCCCAGATTGCTCACAGGGAGATTCTAAGGTAGTTATTGATTTGGAGTGTTATGCTGTGACCTTTCCCATAGAAACTTGCATTTAAGTTCCCTTTCATGGTGGAGTGAAAGTCTTTGTTCCCTAGTTATAGGTTTCCATACTTGAGGCAATAAATGGGAGTGGTATTTTGTGATGAGGGAGTAGGGTGGTGGCTAGAGTTTTTTTTTTTTTTTTTTTTTTGACAGAGAGAAATCACAAGTAGACGGAGAGGCAGGCAGAGAGAGAGAGAGAGGGAAGCAGGATCCCTGCTGAGCAGAGAGCCCGATGCGGGATTCGATCCCAGGACCCTGAGGTCATGACCTGAGCCGAAGGCAGCGGCTCAACCCACTGAGCCACCCAGGCGCCCCCCTTTTTTTTTTTTTAGATTTTTTTTTATCTGACAGAGAGAGAGAGAGAGTGGGAGAGGCAGAGGGAGAAGCAGACTCCCCACCGAGCAGGGCCACTGATTCGGGGCTCAATCCCAGGACCCTGGGATCATGACCTGAGCCAAAAGCAGACGTTTAACCAACTGAGCCACCCAGGTGCCCCAAGTGGCTAGGGTCTTTAAAACTGTGTGGGGCGGTGAAGAGGCAGACAGCAGATGGTGCCCAGAAACAAGGCCTTCCCTGCCCCTTGTTCTTGCTCCTGGCCCAGGCAGGCCTCTCAGCCCTTGAGCCTGCTGGTCCTGTTCTCTAAGCCTTGTCCTGCAGGCCTTGATCCTGTCCTATCACAAGGACCAGGCACAGGCTGCCCATACTGGGACATGTCTAGGAGCAGTGCTACGACTGCAGACTAGAGAGAAAACCATCTTGACATCATTGGTTAGAATGAGAAGCAGTATTATCCATAACAGGGGGAATGAAGCAGGGATCAGAATCCCAGACAACCAGACACATAGACTCAAACGCTCTGTCAGAGTTGGAGGGGGACCCCAGAGAGGTGGAGGTATCCCTGCCAACTACAGTGAGGAATCTGGAAATAAGGAAAAGGGTTGACCAAGTCTATAGCAAACCAACTGGTGACTAAGGACCTAGGGGAATGAAGGCAGTGGGTTCCAAGAAACTTGATGTATTCCAAAGACATTTTTATTGAGCCGCACATTTACATAGATATAATGGCTGACCAAGCACTT
Organism: Mustela putorius furo; assembly: GCF_011764305.1. Lineage (NCBI taxonomy): Eukaryota > Metazoa > Chordata > Mammalia > Carnivora > Mustelidae > Mustela > Mustela putorius. Next base: position 4,040,839 of record NW_025421292.1, read on the forward strand.
TCATATATATCATCTGGAGGAACCCCATCCCTACCTTAGTGAGGGAGATATTCCTCTTATTTTATAGATAAGCTCTTAGTGGGTAACTTATCTTTTAGCACAGGTAGTGATGGACGGAACCTTTGATTCAAAATCTTGTACTCAGGGTAGTCACCTGGCTCCGGAGCTGCTTCCCCAATCCATCTACCTTCTCCCTCTCCTCTGATCTCTATCGATTAAGGGAGAGGCTGGGGCAGGCTAAGGTAAATCTCGGTGGGCAGTGGGGAGAAGGCGGGAGAATGAAGATTTAGCAGTTCTGTGACAAAGAAGAGTAGAATGGACCCTGGCATGGTTACCAGCTGGTCCACCGTATCAGAGCCATGGAAGGCTGGAAACACAACCATTTCTCTCATTCTCCATGCTGCCCCCTCCCACAACATCCTGCAGCAAGTGCCATTTGCTGAACAGGCAGTGTGCTTGGGAAGGCCTGGGTCGGGGAGGCATCAGCAGGCCATTTGAATTAGACTCCAGGTCATGAAGCTAGAGACACTGATAGCAGAGGTGGCTGGATGCCATCCTGTGAAACATTTATGTTGGGGGAGGGTAAAGGTGGTGTCAAGTTCCATTCTTTAATGGAGGGGAATGAAAGATGAGCCGAAGCGGGGCGGTGAAGAAGCAGACAGCAGATGGAACTAAACCCTTGCCAAGAAGCCCGAGACCAGGGAGGGGAGCAGGAGAAAGGAAAGAGGACCGATGACTGGGGCAGTGTGAGGCTGTAGTTTAACAATGTTAATCCAGCTTCTGGATGCCAGGTGTAAGCTGTGTGTGGTTCCAGCTCCTGGAAATCCAGGTAGGGCAAGTTGCTTGTCTCTCTGAGTCTTGGTAACCTCCCTTGTAGAACGTAGCACCAGACCTCCTATCACAAGGATGGGCTGTCTAATACACATAAAACACCTTCTCCAGCGCTTGACACATAGCAGGTGCTCAGTAAATGTGAAAAAACACAAAAGCCACTTTATCAGTCAAGATGGATGAGGTGACAAATTACTCCCAAATCTTAGTGGCTTAAAACAAAGCTTCAGTTTTTGTTTGCAGCGTGTGCCCACTGAGGACCAGCTGGGGGCTCTGCTCTCACTGTTCTCTCCTGGAACCCTGGCCGATGGAGCATCTGCTGTCATCTGGCTGGTGTCATTGGAGAGCGAAAGGATGCTCTGGAAGCTCTCTCTCTAGTGGTTAAATGCTCTGGTCTGGAAATACACACATTTTGTTGTCTAAGGGAAGTCTTGAGGCCTTACCTAATTTGAAAAGAGGAGAGCAAGGAAGTACAACCGTACTATGTATGTGAAATACCTCTGAACACCTCTAATGACATCCACATCCACTGAAGTTGCTTTCATTCACTTGGCCTCAGTGCCAATAACAATAGCAACGATGGACAGGGACTGGTTGCCTACCATGAACCAGATGCTGCCATGAGTGTTTTCCCTACATGACCACATGTAGGGAAATTTTTTTCCAAAAAATTTCCATTTTTTGGAAATTAGTATTTTAAATAAATATTAGGGATTCGTAAATTCAGGGAAGTGTGAGCAGCTGCACTGACTTGTACTGGGTCAGGATGAAGAGACCTATTTGCTTGAATGAAAGGTTCACAAGGGAAGCAGCCAAAGATGGGTCTGGAAGACTTTGTGTATTCATTAAATCTAAGATTCCAAGTTGTAGGACATGCTGTTATTCTATGTGCAAATACTTGTTCTTTTTTTTTTTTTTTTTTTTTTTAAGTAGCCCAATGCAGGGCTTGAACTCATGACCCAGAGATTAAGACCTGAGTTGATATCAAGAGTTGGATGCTTAACCAACTGAGCCACGCAGGTGCCCAGGAAGCTTTCTTATTATACGTATTTCAGAGATACTGGAGTATGAACAATTGTGCATCTTAGAAGTGATGAGTTCTCTGGGCTGAGACCGGATTTTGCGGGGGTTTGAAGCCAGGGTCGCTAGTGCCTCATCAAGTCCAAAGTGAGGGGCATGGCTGCGGGCCTGGTAGGACCACCTGGTGCCATGGCAGAATCTTCCCTGGGCTGGGGAGCTCCGATTTCTGCCTCTACTCCTGAACAAAGGGAAGTCAATTTAGCTCTTGGATCCTCAATTTTCTCCCCTGGGTTCTACAAGAATGATGGTAGGTACTGCCCCATACCTCTCAAGGCTGTTAACATGAAAAGAAGGGAGGTGACAAGATAGCAGCAGTGCAAGGTGGGAGGTGGCAGGCTGAGCACGCCCAGCCTGATGCTGTCTGCCCGCCCTTCTGCCCCCTCAGCCACAGGCCTGATGATTGGCTGCCTGGTCTACCCCGACGGTTGGGACTCAAGTGAGGTGCGGCGCATGTGTGGGGAGCAGACAGGCAAGTACACACTGGGCCAGTGCACCATCCGCTGGGCCTTCATGCTGGCCATCCTCAGCATTGGAGATGCCCTCATCCTCTCCTTCCTGGCCTTTGTGCTGGGCTACCGGCAGGACAAGCTCCTCCCTGATGACTACAAGGCAGATGGAAAAGGTAATTCACCATCCCCCGGGAGTTGGGGCTTCCTCTCAGCCAGTCGCCAGAGGATTGTCCCTAGCCTGGGGTTGGGGACATCAAGACCAATCAGACACAGCCCTTATTCCAGAAGCCAAGGGCCAGTGGGGGTTTACAAGCCAGCAGGTGATGAGAGAGGCTGTCTGTGATAGAAGGGTGTCCTCCTGCCTCCCGCACACCCCCACTCCCATCAGGGTCTACAAGGGGGAGAACTCTGATCTAGCCTGGGACCTAGGGATGGCCTCCAGTAGAAGGTGGCACTGAGGCTGGGTCTGGAAGTTCACTGGGAGTTTGGTAGAGAGAGGAGCAACAGGTGAGCAGAGGGGCTGAGTTGTTGGGGCAGAAGGAAAAAGGTAGGTTAGGGGGCAGAAGTGACAGCTCTTAGAGTGCAGTTGGTGGGTGCTCCCTTGAGCTGGGGAGAGAGCCTTGGGGTTCTCTGCATGCAATCCTGTTTCAATTTCCATCTTGCCCAAGTCCTATCCCTGAGTCGTAAGAGTCAGTTGTAGCTGACCCAAAGCCAGGCAGACCCTTCAGCCTTTTCTGTTTCCCATTGACCTTTCTTCCTCCTAGGGTACTTTCTGCTCCTGTATCTCATTAGGCACTTCTCCTGTATTAAGGGGCTTTTTAGGGGCATAAATTGTATCTACTAGTCATAGGGGAAGTCCTATCTCACACCCTTGTCAATCCCAAAATGCCTACTTCCAGCAGGCGGCTGCTGTGAGGGGCCTGTGGCTCCACAGGGACCTCTCCAGTCTCCTTTCCCCATAGTTGTCTTCACCGATTGCCCTGAACTAGAAGAAAGAGGCAAACTTCCTTGCCCCCCTCCCCCCATGACCTAGGACCCTTCCCAGTTAAGGAACTTGAAGCCCAGGAGGGAGACCCACCCAAAGGTACACAAAAAGGTGGTGACAAGGAAGACCCAAAATTCTGGTCTTCTCTAGCTCAGCCCAGCACCCACTTCTCCACAAGGAAGTAATCAAACATCTTGTCCTTGTTTGGGAGTTTAAGAAGACTCACACACCTAAGTTTTGTGGTTAAAGATGAAAAGCAAATTACTAGAATGAGCTGGGCCAAGGAGGAGAGAAGAGCGAGGTATCTTTCCATTGAGGGAGCACTTAAGGTCTGGGTCCCTTGTAAACCCCATAATGGGAAGGGAAAAAGGAACTAGAATTTACTGAGCCTTTTCCATGTGCAGAAGTGATGAGTTTTGTTCACATGAGCCATTTTTATTTAATCTGCACAGCAAACCTGTGAGGACAGTTTGGAGGTGGGGGTTACAGAAGCAATGGGCACAGCCAGCATTTTCTCCAGTGATGGAGAGTTTCTCAGGGAAGTTTCAGCAGGAGCTGCTGGGGGCATTTTGTTCAGCTCTCAGCCTCAACCTGCCTTAGAATATTTTACATTACTTATTTGCATTCTTTCCTTTTCAGAAGGGATTCTTTCAGCTGGAAAGAAATTCTATTGACATCATTGATTCATTCATTCAGTAGGCTCCACACCTAGCATGGAGCCCAAAGCTCACAACCCTGAGATCAAGATGCAAGCTGAGATCAAAAGTCCCCCGACACTTAGAGCATCTGGGTGGCTCAGTTGTTAAGTGTCTGTCTTTGGCTTAGGTCCTGATCCCAGCCAGGGTCCTGGGATCGAGCCCCACAGGCTGCTTCTCACTCTCCCACTCCTTGTGCTTGTGTTCCCTCTCTCACAGTGTCTCTGTGTCAAATAAATAAATAAAATCTAAAAAAAAAAAAAAAAAAAAAAAAAAAGAGACACTTAGTTGACTAAGCCACCCAGGTGTCTCCACATAATTCCTTTTAAAGTGGTTTCTACAAAAAAAAATTTGTTTGACAGAGAGAGAGAGAGAGAGAGAGAGAGATCACAAGTAGGCAGAGAGGGAGGGGAAGCAGGCTCTCCACTGAGCAGAGAGCCCCATGAGAGACTTGATCCCAGGACCCTGAGACCATTGAGCTGAGCTGAAGGCAGAGGCTTAACCCACTGAGCCACCCAGGCGCCCCTAAAATGGTTTCTTATGAAGAGATGGTTTTGTCCCTTTGACACTTTTCTTTACAAATCAAAATGTCTGTTCACTCTTTTCTCCTTCCTTGTCCTTCTTTCAGATCCCATGCACTTGCCATCAATCTTTTCAGATTTTTTTCTCTCCATATTTTAGTTCCTTCACTATCACGGAGGACCTAGTTTATCCTTTTAGTTTATTACCTGTTAGAAAACACTCACATAATCTTTCTGAATAGATCTAACTATTCAGTGACGTAGTGATTGCCTCTGTCAAAGCACAGAATTGGGTCAGGAAAGCAGAGGTTGAGTCCCAGTTCTGCCAGATCACTTTCTTCCAGGGGAAAAGGGGGACACCAACTCCTGTTTTGCCCCCTCCATTATTGTGTGGCATGAACAAAACAATGAAAGCAGAAATGAAACCTTGCACAAGTACATAGTTGTCGAACCACTCCCTAGGGGTTAAGGAGGCAGAGAGTGAGTGTGTGCTTTGGAGTCAGATCTGGGTTTATAATTTGGGCTCTGACAAACCATAAGGGACTCTTAAGCATAAGAAACAAATTGAAGGTTGCTGGAGGAGGGTGTGGGGGATGGGGTAACAGGGTGATGCACGTTAAAAAGGGCCCGTGATGGGGCACCTGGGTGGCTCAGTGGGTTAAGCCACTGCCTTCGGCTCGGGTCATGATCTCAGAGTCCTGGGATCGAGTCCCGAGTCGGGCTCTCTGCTCGGCAGGGAGCCTGCTTCCCTCTCTCTCTCTGCCAGCCTAGCCTCTCTGCCTACCTGTGATCTCTCTCTGTCGAATAAATAAATAAAATCTTAAAAAAAAAAAAAAGGGCCCGTGATGTAATGAGCACTGGGTATTCTATAGGACTGATGAATCACTGACCTCTACCACTAAAATCAATAATACATTATATAAGAATTGAATTTAAATAAAGTTTGGGCTACATTGTTATCTACTTGTGACTTTGCAGAGATTGCTCAATTTCTCTGAGTCTCAGTTTCCTCATCTGAGCCTCATTTTTATGGAGATGAGGTGGCAGGTTTCTCCTCATTTGTAAAAAATACCTGCTTCAAAAAGTCGTGAACAAGAGAAGGTTCAGCAAGAAGATGAGGATGTCTGCTCCTGTCACTGCTGCGGAAGATTGTACTGAAGATTATAGCCAGGGTGATTAGACCAGAAAAAGAAAGGAAAGAAATCCAGTTTGGAGATGAAGAAGTACAGCTGTCTGTATTAGCAGATGAAATGATTTTGCATATGGAAAATCCTAAATAATACACTAAGAAACTATTAAAGCTAATATATAACATCAGCGAGGTTGAGGGATATAAGCAGTATACAAAAATTTGTTGCATTTATATACACTAGCAATGAATGATTTGAAAATGACATTAAGAAAACAATTTCATTTATAATAACATCAGAAAGAATAAAATACATAAAAATAAATTCAATGAGAAGTGTAAGATTTGTACATGAAAATTAAAAGACATTGTTGAAAGATATCAAAGGCCTAAATAGATGGAAACATCTATATTCATCACGCAGAACACTTAATACATTAAGATGGCAGGGCGCCTGGGTGGCTCAGTGGGTTAAGCCGCTGCCTTCGGCTCAGGTCATGATCTCAGGGTCCTGGGATCGAGTCCCACATTGGGCTCTCTGCTCAGCAGGGAGCCTGCTTCGTCCTCTCTCTCTGCCTGCCTCTCTGCCTACTTGTGATCTCTCTCTGTCAAATAAATAAATAAATCTTTAAAAAAAAAATACATTAAGATGGCAATGCTCCCCAAACTGATCTACAGATTCAATGCAATCTCTGTCAAAATCCCAGCTGGCTTTTTGCAGAGATTGATAAACTGATTCTAAAATTCATATGGAAATAAAAGGGACCCAGAAGCAGCCAAAACAATCATGGAGATCAAAATTGGAGGACATTCATGTCCTGAATTGAAACTTCCTACAAAGCTACAGTAATCAAGATGGCTTGAGGACGGACATATGGATCAATGGAATAAAATTGAGAGTCCAGAAGTAAAGCCAAACATCCACGGCAAAATGAGTTTTTGTAAAATATTTTATTTATTTTGAGAGAAAGAGAGAGCACAAGTGAGGGGAAAGGGCAGAAGAAGAGAGAAAAGCAGGCTCTCGGTTGAGCAGGGAGCCCAGTGGATGGGTAGGGCTCGATCCCAGGACCCTAAGACAGGACCTGGGCTGAAGGCAGACGCTCAACTGACTGAGGCACCTAGGTGCCTTTTGCAAACTGATTTTTTCTTTTCTTTTCTTTTAAATTAAAAAAAAAAAAGATTTTATTTATTTATTTGACAGCGATCACAAGTAGGCAGAGAGGTAGGCAGAGAGAGAGAGAGAAAGGGAGGCAGACTCCCTGTATAGCAGAGAGCCCAATGCAGGGCTCATCCCAGGGCCCTGGGATCATGACCTGAGCCAAAGGCAGAGGCTTTAATCCACTGAGCCACCCAGGCGCCCCGCAAACTGATTTTCAACAAAGGGTGCTGGAACAATCAGATATCTACTTGCAAAAGAATGAAGTTGGATTACTCACTTCACATCATACACAAAAACTAACTCAAAATGGATTAAAGACCTAAATGTAAGATGTAGAATTATAAAAATCTTAGAAGAAAACATAGGTATAAATCTTTGTGACCTTGAATTAGGCAGAGGTTTCTTAGATGGGATGCCTAATACATAAGCAACCAAAGCAAAAATGTATATAAACCGGATTTCAAAAAAAATTGAAAACTTCTGCACTTCAAAGGACAACAACAAGAAAGTCTAAATATAATGCAAAGACTGGGAGAAAATATTTGCAAATCATGATTCTAGTATCCAGAATACATTAAAAACTCCGACAACTTAACAAATGAGAAAAACATAGATAACCCAATTTTTAAAGTGGGCAAATGATTATTTTTTTTTTTTTAAGATTTTATTTACTTATTTGACAGAGAGATCACAAGCAGGCAGGGGGGAGCAGCAAGCAGAGGGAGAGGGAGAAGCCAGCCTCCCACTGAGCAAGGAATCTGATGCAGGGCTCAGTCCCAGGAATCCCAGATCTGACCTGAGCAGAAGGCAGACACTTAACCCACTGACCTACCCAGGCATGCCTGGGCAAAGGCTTTGAATAGACATTTCTCCATCGCAGATATCCAAATGGTCAATAAGCACATGAAAAGATAGTCATCATCATTAGTCATTAGGAAAATGCAAATCAAAACCACAATATTATTTCACAGCCACTAGGATAAATTGGAAAAAAAACAAAAACAAAAACGAACAGTAACAGGTGTTGGTGAGCACGTGGAGAAACTGGAACTCTCATATGCTGCTAGTGAAAATGCAAAATTATGCAGTTGCTGTGGAAAACAGAAGGGCAGCTCCTCAGATGGTTAAGCACAGAGTTACCACTATGTGGCTCGAAATTTATTCCTAGGTATGTCTGCAAGAAGACTGAAAATATGCTTGCACATCTTGTATACAAACGTTCATAGTAGCATAGTTGCCAAAAAGTGGTAACGACCCAAATGTGCATCAGATGATGACTTGGATAGATGACCTGTGTATATCCATACAGAGGAATAGTATTCAGCTCTAAAATGAATGAAGTACTGAGAATGACTACCGTGTGGATGAAGCTTGAAGACATTGTAAGTGAAAGGAGCCACTCACAAAAGCCCATGTGTTGTATGATCCCAATGATATAAAATGTTCAGAATAGGCAAATCCATGCAGACAGAATGTAGGTTTTAGTAGTTGCCTGTGGCTGTGAAGAAGCAGTGATTGAGAGTGATAACGGGCACAGTGTTTCTTTTTGGGATAACGGAAATGTCCTAGAATAGGATAGCAGTGGTGGTTGCACAACACAGAGATTATACTGACAACCCACCAAGCTGTACACTTACTTATTTAGTAGAGAAATCACAGGTAGGCAGAGAGGAAGGCGGAAGGGGAGGGGGCCCGCGGGAAGCAGGCTCTCCACTGAGCAGAGAGTCCCATATGGGGCTGGATCCCAGGACCCTGAGATGATGACGTGAGCTGAAGGCAGAGGCTTAACCCACCCAGGCGCCCCCTAAGCTGTACATTTTAAAATGAGTAAATTTTGGGGGCGCCTGGGTGGCTCAGTGGGTTAAGCCTCTGCCTTCGGCTCAGGTCATGATCCCAGGGTCCTGGGATCGAGCCCCACATCGGGCTCTCTGCTCTACAGGGAGCCTGGCCTGCTTCCTCCTCTCTCTCTCTCTGCCTGCCTCTCTGCCTACTTGTGATCTCTGTCTGTCAAATAGATAAATAAAATCTTTAAAAAAAAGTATATTACCTTGGGAAGGTAATTTATAAAATGAGTAAATTTTGTTAGTGAATTATAGCTGAATAAAAAAATGAAATATTGTGTGAAGGGTTAGATAGTGCATATAAAGCACTGACAGCGCCTGCACGCTATACAGGTGATTAATAACTATTAGTTCTCTCACCCTTTTGTCCTTCTAGGATCTCCAACTTTTTACACCATCCATCTACCCACTCAGTACCAGCTCCTGGGCCCCACGTGCCCACCGACATCTTTAGGCATGGGATGGGGGTACAGCAGTGAGGGAAGAAGTCTCATTGGAACTTGCCATCTGATAAGGGACACCACATGCAATATGGAATTACAATCTGAGAAGCATTATGGAAAAAAAGAAACCTTCCTGAGATTGAATAAATGACACCTGATCTAGTTTGGAGAGGGAGTAGGGTGTAGGGACTTATCCTGAAAAGGAGGAGTGGTTGTAAACAAATAATGTTCTCTTTTTCCTTGCAGAGGAAGTCTGAAGCAGCTGAAGTTCGGGGAGTAACCATTGTTGGGTCATCTGTGTGCCTTTGGAAGGGCTGTGGCCTCCCGGTTTCCTTATTGACTCAGCAGGGTGCATGGCTGGTGGGGGAGGGGGCTGTGGGGGCTGCGGTGCGGGCTGGGAGAGGAGGAAGGACTCTGGCAGGAGTTAGCTGGCATCTGAGACCCTCTAGTTCTCCTTCTGTCTTGAGAAGTAGACAAAGAACAGGAAGAAATATTTAAAATAGGAGGTGGTGGGGCGCCTGGGTGGCTCAGTGGGTTAAAGCCTCTGCCTTCAGCTCAGGTCATGATCTCAGGGTCCTGGGATCGAGCCCCACATCGGGCTCTCTGCTCAGCAGGGAGCCTGCTTCCCTTCCTCTCTCTCTGCCTGCCTCTCTGCCTACTTGTGATCTCTGTCAAATAAATAAAAATATTAAAACAAAATAGGAGGTGGTTTCATAAACTCATCTTTTTCTGGAGCCTGGCAAACAAGAACAGACTGTTTACAAGTTGGCATTCTAATTTGGGCCTTTATTTTCAGAAAGATTTTAAGTGATTTGTAAGAAACAAATAGAAAACTTAATAAAATAAAAAAAAGTCAGAGAGGAAAACAAATATTCCAGAAAGCTAGGCTAACAGAAATACTGTATTGAGTATTAAATTTAGCTTTATGCTTCCTAATAGCCAAGGCAAAAAGAAAAATATGATGTAACCTGTTCTAATGTCGGTTGAAAAGGAAGCACACATATCAATTTCCTTGTTGTCTTTAGGTTTCCAAAATGTGATTTGATGAGAATATTAAGGAGCACATTAAAAAAAAGGGCCCATCATAGTATCACCTTCCAAATGCTCCCATTTATTGAGGACCTCCAGCAGGCTGGGCACTTTGTGTGGGGAGGAGGGATTATCTCCATTTCAATTATTTTAATTTTTGCAAAGTACCTTCCAATCCTTGACCACTTAGATGTACTTTTTGAATAATTACAAGCTAGCACTGCCCCCTCCATACTTACTAGATGATTCTCAAACTCAAATATGCATACAACCCACCTGGAGATCTTGTTAAAATGTAGATTCTGATTCAGTTTGAGTGGGTCCATAAACCCTGTGTTTCTAACCTGCTTCTCATAATGGTTGCACTTTTGAGTAGCAAACTGTTAGAGCGCATGTGAACATACATGGGGAAGTTTTTTTGTTTTGACTGTTTTTTTTTTAAATGTCAAATTTTATATTCTTGGAATTTTTTTTTTTTTAATACCACAGGTCAACTGTTTCCCTGACAATGGAAAATTAAGGAATCGAATTCTTCAGAGACAAAAACTTGTTCCTTCCATGCTTCCCTGTCCCTGGGTACTATAGACCTGATGTTCCGAAGCCTTTTGCTATAGGATTAGAACGTGGCGTGTATACAGAAAATTTTCAGGGGCAAGCAGCCCCGCAGTGACCAACATCAGAGATATTCAGAGAGAAATGTGTGGTATTCTTCTGACGGGGCCCCAGTTCTCTTGTATCCCTGTAACAGCAGCGATCACTTTATCCCCTCGAGGCCTCTCCTCTGTAAAATGAGAGGGCTGAGTCCCCGTCTTGGGGCCTCCCAGGTCGGAGTTTCCCACAGCCAGCCTGCCTGAGGATACATTTGTTTGAAGGCACATTAGAAACAGCCACCCAGCTCTAAAAGGGTAGGGGAGGAAGAGGTGCTTGGAAGTGTGCTAGATCATTTCAGGTGGAGGTTTTAGGAGTCCTGTTTCTTTCTCACATTTTTTTTTAAAATTGCTGATTGGGGTGGGTAAGGGAGGGGGGGGCCACCAGAACCTGAATCCATCAGAAAGCCCTATGAAGATTGGGTGAACACAAGATCTAAAAACTTAGGAGACTGACTTTCTCTCCTTTGGACCCCTATATTACCTTCCCTTAGTGCCCACACTGACACAATCAGAACTGGGCACTGGCTTGAGAAATTTGTTATAGATTTTATTTCTTGCAAAAAAAACCCCTCAGTACTTTGAATTTGGCACTCTAAATGGTGCATCTTTTGCCAGCCTCCAGAGGGGAACTCAATTTAGGTAATACCTCCTTGTAGCAAACACCAAGACAAACAGGTTCTTTGGGCTATTCCCTGCCTGGGGATGGTGCACGGAAACCGGGTTTTGTTGGTCATCCACAGTGGATAAACCTGATGAACAGGTGTTTTTTTCCTGGTCTTGTGCAGCACTCAGTAAAGAGAAAAAGTGGACGCTGGTAAGAGAAGGGAGGAGGTAACACTGAACAAAACTTTTTTGGATCTTGTTACTTGATCAAGGTGCAGACACAGCAGGTTTCTCATTCCTGGGCTGTAAGGGACACTTCTTTTTTTTTTCTTTAAACTCAACTCTACCTCCAGCATGGGGCTTGAACTCACAACCTAGGCAACAGTCCGAGGCTTTATGGCTGAGTCAGCCAGGTGCCCCCACAGGGCACACTTTTTAATCAAAGCCTTGACAACCTGTCCAGTGAGTGTGGTTTCTTGCACAGTTCAGATGGATTAGGGATGAGTACTACAGCACTGTCCTGTTGTTGGTAATGGAAACTATTAGGATGGGACTTAATAATCACATTTGTATTTCCTTGTGTTGATGAAATTATTTCAGTCAGCACTTACTTTATGCAAACCTGATGAATGACAGAATCCAACAAATTCTGTAGCTTAGTGCCTTTTCTAGTTATATTTACTTCTCATAATTTTACTTTTTTTAAGTAGTAAGTTTTCTAAAAGTCTACCTTCTAAAGATTTCTTGCTAACATAGTAACTATGGTGGTCCACTGAAGCTTCTGGGGGACTTAGGGTGCATCTGCCAACAGCCTGCACCTTGCTCTTGTCAGGAACAGCTGGCTTCACCAAGGTGCTCTGAGTCTGTTTATGAATGACCCAGTGCTGGGGAAGGATCTGCAACTCTGTTTATGAGTCAGATGACCCAGATGACCTTTTGCTTTAGCTTCAAAGAAACTCATTATTCAATCTCTCCAATCACAAGATTGACTTTGGTTGCTATCTAGTAACTGTTTATCAGCTCAAGTAGCTTTACTTTTTACATAAATTCCTAAAGGCAGGAATCTCCTCTTTGGAAGTATGTAGAAGATCAATAAAAGCAGCACTCCTCTAACCAAGTCAACTTATTGCTTTCTTGCTTCTGGCTTGGGCTGGGCTGTTGGGATGGTTGTGATGCCCAAGCTTTACCAACCATGAGTAGGCCTGAGCAGATGTGGTCAAGAGAGGATTTGTCATTTACATCAGAGAAGTGAACGGGAAGGATATTTTAAATGCTTTCATTGTTTCATGTCCCTGCATTAGTTACCTATTGCTGTATCCATAACACATTGCCATAGACCTCCAGTAGCTTACACGTTTTTTGTTTTTGTGGGTTAGGGATCTGCCAAGAGTTAGTATGGTGTCTGCATCCAGGTTTCTCACAGGGCTGCAGCTAAGGTGTCAGATTCTTCCAGGCTCAGTGGTTGTTTGCAGGATGCAGGTTCTCACAGGTAGTTGGGCTGCGGCCGTCCCCATAAGGCAACTCACATGTCAGCTTGTTTGCCCGGAAGAGTTCCAAGACAGAGAGGGGGTGGAGAAGACAGCAGCCGCAGCCCTTTGTAACCCAACCTCAGAAGTAGTACTTGTTACTTTTGACTTAACCTGTTACAACAGTCATCAAGTCCAACCCACATTCAAGGTGAGGGGATTATAGGGGCGCCTGGATAGCTCAGATGGTTGGGTGCCTGCCTTCGGCTCAGGTCATGATCCCAGGGTCCTGGGCTCCTTGCTCAGCGGGGAGTCTGCTTCTCCCTCTGCCATTCCTCCTGATTGTGCTCGATCTCTGACAAAAAAAAAAAAAAACAATCTTAAAAAAAAAAAAAAAAAAAGATGAGGGGATTATACAAGTGTGTTAGTACCAGGTGGGAATCACTGGGGTCCTTTTTCCTAAAGATCAAATAAGTGCTCTAACCCTCAAAACTCATCCCACTTTTGTTAGCTTACCTCAAGAGGATTTGTAGTAGGGTCCACTAATTTCCCACACCGACGGTCCTTTCCTCTACATTTACAAAATCCAAAGTATCGGGTGCAGTTTTAAGGGCACAACTTCTAGGAACATACCTCAGGTGCAGGCAGCCAGTGGACTTCTATAATAGTCTAGTTCTGACAGCTGACCCGGTTCTGACCCAGCCTTGTTACTGGGTTAAAGTGGGCAGAAGCTAGACTGGAATTAAGGACACAAGATTATGATAAAAAAGCCTCCTCCCTCAGAAGGAATGGTACAGCCAGCAACGCAACTACATACTAATGTAAACTTGCTTAATGAAAACTTCCAATCACTTAAAATGATCTCAAATTTTCTGGCTTTTTACCTGGGATATCTGGCATCACAAGGGCTTTGTGTGGACTAATATTTGTGCAGAGATTTATAGGCAAATGTGTATCACACATGTAGTTCCTAAATTCCAACTTTTTTTTTTTTAAAGATTTTATTTATTTGACAGAGATCACAAGTAGACGGAGAGGCAGGCAGAGAGAGAGAGAGAAGCAGGCTCCCCGCTGAGCAAAGAGGCCGATGTGGGACTCGATCCCAGGACCCTGAGATCATGACCCGAGCCGAAGGCAGTGGCTTAACCCACGGAGCCACCCAGGCGCCCCCCCTAAATTCCAACTTTTAAAAACAAGACTTTAGGGGCACCTGGCTGGCTTAGCCAGTTAGGTGTCTGCCTTCTGCTCGGGTCTTGATCCCAGGGTCCTAGGATCGAGTCCTGAATCAGGTTCTCTGCTTGGTGGGGAGCCTGCTTCTGCTTGCTCTCTGACAAATAAATAAAAAACCAAAATCAAACCCCAAGACTTTAGCGACATGAAAACAAACTTCCTCCTCAGGTCTCAACGCTCTCAGATTATATATAAAAGTTTATTTAATCTTCACATACCGAAGACTGTGCAAGAGATCTGGTAGTTACCAATGACTTGCTAACTTCTAAGGCCCCAAACTTGTAGGCAAAACACAAAGGACTATTCAAGCTCTCTGGTGTCATTAGGCCTTATTTTTGGGGATAAATATAATTCTTTATAAAATTATTTATTTATTTAACAGAGAGCGAGCGAGTGCACAAGCAGGGGGAGAGGGAGAAGCAGTCTTCCTGATTACATGGGGCTCAATCCCAGGACCCTGGGATTATGACCTGAACTGAGGGCAGATGTTTCTAGAACACACCTCAGGTGCGGGCAGCTAGTGAGCCACCCAGGTGCTCCTGGAGTAAATATAATTTTGACTCTGTTATCAATAAATCACAAGTTTTCTGTGATATTGTAATCTAACAGCAAATCTCTTTCCTCATAAGAGCAAAACTCTAGTCTTCAAAAATAAAAGAATGTAAGCTGGGCCTCTCTGGAGCAGGCAGATGGTTTGCCTGTGGACATTCAGGGCAAATGAAGACTGAAAAGCAGGGGCATTGGGGGGGTGTGGAGGATTAATTCAAACCCCAGTTTGCTGGCTCTTTTAAAGATAGCTACAAGTTCTCCTAGGACAGCACTTAAGTTTTCCAAAACCCTCCAAGGTCCATACATTTAAGACAAGGCTTGGAGACCGTCTAGACTGGTCAGTCTGGTGAACACAATGGTTTGATGAATTCCAGGTCAATTTTTTTAGGTAAAAAAAAAAAAAAGAAAAGAAAAATCTGGGGTGCCTGGGTGGCTCAGTGGGTTAAAGCCTCTACCTTCGGCTCAGCTCATGATCTGAGGGTCCTGGAATTGAGCCCCGCATCAGACTCTCTGCTCAGCAGGGAGCCTGCTTCGCTTCCTTTCTCTCTGCCTCTGCCTACCTGTGATCTCTGTCAAATAAATAAATTAAAAAAATCTTATTTATTTGGCAGAGAGCACAAGCGGGGGAGCAGCAGGCAGAGGGAGAGGGAGAAGTGGGCTCTCAGCTGAGCAGGTAGCCTGATTCGGGGCTTGATCCCAGGACCCTTGGATCATAACCTGAGCTGAAGGCAGACACATGCTTAACCGAATGAGCCACCCAGCGCCCCTAGGTTGTTTTTAAAATGTGTTATATTCTCTTCTGGTCAACACTACAATATGAAGACACTACATAGGTCTTAAGTATGATGCAATTAAATTAACTAGAAGAGTTAATGTATGTAGCCCAGGGGTGGGGAAGGACTTTCTATGAGTAACACTAAAAAACACCACAAATAAAAGTGAAAGGCAAATTAAAAACTGTTGAAGTATATATGATGGGAAAACCACAAAAATGCACTATCTTTAATACAGAACAAACCCATACCAAATAAAAAGGGAAGCACACAAAAACAAAGCTGGGCAACATAGCAAATAACCAAAAAACAAAAATGGCCAATAAAACCCATGAAACAAGTTTCTGACTTGTCATCCAATATTCAAATTAAAACAAGGCAAAGATGCTCTTGTTTTTTGGCACTCAAACTGGCTATTGGGAAAAAAAAAATCAACGTGACTGTAACAAGCCCATTCAAATGCTGCTGGTCACAGCAAAACAGTCCAACCATTCTCCATACCAGTTACCTGGCATTTATTACAAGCCATGAAAATGTGCTTACTCTCTGGCCCAGCCATGCCATTGTGGAGAATTTATTCTAAGGAATGAATCTATGAAAGCCCCTGTACAAGAGGGTTTCACAAATCTTTGGCATTTTTGCATCTACTGGGATTGTGATAATAATCTGAGGGGGGTGGTAAAGGACACACCACCAGTATTCTGGGAAAATGCCACTGGATATAGGGAATGATACCCTTTCTAAGATTTTTCCAAAATGTACGTTGTTAGTCTCATCTACCCCCAATTTAAAAGACAGAAGCTAAGCTACAAATGGCATAAAGTGGTGGCAGGTGTTTAAGCCAGGCAGTTTCACTGCATAGTTAAGTTTAAAAACAACATTCAACCAATCCTTCTCTCCATTCTGAAGTGTGGGTCAGACCAACTTGGGCAACAAAGTAAAATAAATGCTCTAGAAACATACAGATTATTAAATAATTTGTTTATTGTACTGCATTTATAAAGAAAACAGACAATGCACCCAGTAGAAAGAATAAAAATGCATTTGGGGTTGTAATTGACAGCAATAGAAATCCTTTACTGAGATCATGGCAATCTGACAGCATTATGATTAAGTTCAATAAAGGTACATGGGGTATTTGGAAGATCAAATTCTATAGCTGCCTCTTTCTACGGCTTCTAATTCATCTGGCTCCTTAAATGATAGGGGGAAAGCCCTTATTTGTGGGAAAACATTTTCAGAAAGAAGTTATAGGTTCTCTCTTATTAAAATTTCTTTTCACATCAGTTGTTAAAATGGGGCCTTCTATTTTTGTTTTGGTTATTTCACTTTAATATTGTCACCAGAATTCTTGTAATTGCACAACTGTTATTTTACAGTGTAGACAAAAATTCAGTTCTAGTCTGCTATTGCTTTAGATTTATGTATCGCTGAAAAGCCAAAGTGGATTAGAATTGCCGAAGGATTTTTCCCTGCCGTTGTTGGATACAATCTATTTTCTTTATTCTTGATAGGTGCATAGACAGCCTCACTTAGAATTCTTTCTACAGGAACATGTCTGATTTCAGGACTACCCAATCAAGGATCCGATGAATGGCTGGCCATAGTTACTCAGGGTTCTGTGTTTATGCGTTAAATGGATTGCATAATTGCACCACTTTTTCCTGTTGTTGGTGGAAAAATGGCAGAATCTGGACTCCAATCTCCAATACAGAGTTGGCTACCTGAAAGTCTTGTCGGCAGCTCTGCTAGTAGAGCCTCAAGTCGCACTTCCTTGGCTTTCTGTAAATCAGTCCTGGAGCCGCCTCCGCAGAAAGCAGTAATCCCCAAGGCCCACTTGGTCCATGCTGAACAAGCGGCTGTGACCCCAAACCTGCCCCCTTTTGCTTTTCAGTATGACCCAAGGAATATGTGATGTCTAGGGCAAGTCTAGGAAAGGCCCATTCTAAAGTAAGATTCACAAAGCCTTTTCTCATGGGGGGAAAAAACCCTCAAGTACATCTCAATTATCTCAGAATTGCAGTTAAAAACTTACATTATACAAAGAAATAGCAGCAGAGAATGGCTAATCTTAAAACAACCAAAAAACAAAAAAAATCCCCCAAAACAAAAAAACCCAAAAGTGCCATCCCCCCACCCTTCCCTTTGGCCTTGGCTCTTTTATGCTGGGATTTCATTTAAGACCTGAAGCTTCTGAGAAAATGAGAGTGGCAAAGCCACAAAGGAAAACTGCCTAAAGGTTAAATTTTGGACAAGGTAAAGAAAAAGCTGTAAATAAAGTAGAGGACTGACTGGAAAAGAACTGGGAATTCTAGTACATCTTCTTCCTAGAGGGGAAATCTCTGAAACCCAGATCCCCTTTCTGGAGTCATCCTGAATTCTTTTGCTGTGGGGCAGTAAACTCGAGTGCAATGAGTAAAGTGCCAGCCAGGGATTAAAACAACAAAAACCAAAGCAGCCAATCAAAATAACTCTGTGGTTAGGGTAGCAGAAGACACAGAGGAAATAACTGTTTCTGCAGAACATCTAGTTCTGAAGAAATAGCTAGTCAATGGTTCCGTGTCTGTTTCCACCAAAAATCAGACCAAAGATTTAAGGACCTTAGCGTTATGGGAGGATAAAAGGAATTTGATAGTGCTATGAACAGTGATAAAAGTGGTATCCAAATTTGGTGTTGATATAGCTCATTTAGAATGATAGTAGCTTCAAAGTTGCGGGACAAAACGTGAACACAGAGAACAACAGAAACAATCCAGGAAGATGATGCAGCCTGGATACAGTAAGTTTAATGTCTCTGCTGTACACAGAAGTAACACCCTTTCCCCTTCTCATCCTTATGCTGGCAATAGGAGATGCACTAGAAAATTTGACTCTTAGAGTCAATGAATAAAAGGATGAGCTCATCATCTTCATAGCTTTTTAAAAAGGAAGCTCATAATTTAAAGGGTGTTTTAATGGAAAGACAAGTGTACAGGGTGAGAGGCTGTTTCACATTTTAGTCTATGAGTCTTTGGCAGAGCTCAATCGAGGCCAAATTCACCTAGGATGCCCAATGGCTGTGGGGGATCTCCACAGGGTCAAGTAAGCAAACCCAAATGAACATGTTGATTTGAAAAAAAAAAAAAGCAACAAAAAAACCCACAAAAAACCTAGGAAACCCTTGAAGGAAGAGCTTCACCCTGAAAAGGGAAGAGGGAAATGCTTGGCAGGGAGGGGCGAGGGTCAGCATGTGATCTCTGCTGCGGTCCTGGGCTGGGGCTTAGGAGTTGAGCCAAGGGTGCCGGAGACAATCGGCGGCAGTGGCTCTCTTCTCGGGTATCAGCTCCAACATGGGCAGTAAGAAATCCGTGAAGCCAGCTGCCTCTTCCTGAGACCACTCATACTTCTCCACTAGAACCTCAAATAGGCCCCAGGGTTTCAGTTTCGTGATGTGTTTCAGGTCACCTATGGTAAAGACAGTACAAAAGAAACTGACCAATATTGACAAGTGACAAGATCCTTTTGTGGAAATCCAGGAACTAATCCAGACGCTCTATAAAGAACCAAATTTTGCCATGAGAATCTAATCCTTTTCTATTCACAAAGCTCTTCTTTAACACGTTCCTTGGAGTGTCTCCACTTTCCGTGAGGGCCTAAAATCTTAATTTGTTTGTTCCACTACTCTAGGATATTTTGTCCCAGTAAAATTGGGTAGGCCTAGCAGGAACTAACTAGGTATTCACTAAAATGAGTATTAAATGCCTATATATGCAACACTGTTTCAAAGGGTGTTTAAAAACAGTTTATCATCATATACCAAGAACAGCTGTGTTTTTGGGGGCTTAATAGTCTACTAATGTTGCTTCCAAATAAGGCAGTAATTTAAAAATAAAGAGCTAATACCATGTTAGACCTGTATAAAAAATAACAAGACTAAAACAAACCCCATACAGCTTTCAGATATAGCTACATCAACAATTTGTCCTATTCTGAAATGTCATTCTAATTCTTACTTCTCTGACATAACCATTTTAACTTATACAACACTTATCTGAAGTTTCTTTCTGTGGGCAGTGAGTGCCTGATTCATTACCCACTTGATATACACATGCCATTAACTGGTCTTTGCACAAGGAGGAACTCTTAGGAAGCACTTCACTATTTTCCTGCCAAAAAGAAACAATAAGGTTTCTAGGATGCTTGCTGTCAAGTGTAGAGGTTGTGAGGAAAAAGGGAACCATGGCAAAGAGGGAAAAAAGGCAAGACAGTTTTCTAGTCCTTCCTAGGTCAGGTTTTCAAATTTCAGCTTTTAAATTTTATTTGGATGCATAAGAAATACATACTTAACTACATACTTAATACTTAAATACATACTTAACGGAGTCAAAAATTTCAGGTGAGAGCATTATCTTTGT
The DNA here is from genome assembly GCF_011764305.1 of Mustela putorius furo. Classification (NCBI taxonomy): domain Eukaryota; kingdom Metazoa; phylum Chordata; class Mammalia; order Carnivora; family Mustelidae; genus Mustela; species Mustela putorius. The sequence goes on from NW_025421292.1 coordinate 4,060,666, forward strand.
TTCTTTCACTAACTGGTGATAACATAAACTTATAAAACTGCAAAAGGTAAAGTTAATTTGCAGGACTGATATACTTAAGTGACTATATTAGGTATCACTGGGCTACAAGATGAGTAAGATGTAGTCCTGCCCTTAGGAAGCTTAAACTAAACTACTTGCTCTGTTAGAGGCAGTTCTGAGATCAAACACTAGCAAACGTCTGCCCATTTTTCAGAAGCAATGAAGAGGAGTAATCAACCAATTATGTGCCAGGCACTATATACACAGTAACTTATTTAGTGTGAAGTAAACACTTAAAATCCCCATTTAGAAATCAGCTGACTGAGGTTGTGTGGCTGCTGGGATTAGAACCTAATAGTGTGGCCCCAGTCTCTGCTCCTGACCACAGTATTTCACCTCTCTGCTGTTACAGTTCAGCATCCAAGGCAGGACCATTCTTCCAAAGGTGTTGGGAGCATGTACACGGCTGCACTTACCTTTTCATTTTTAAACACTTTGCTCCCGTAATGTCTGGGAACAAGCACATTTATTTTACCTTTTTTGGTGAAAAATTCCTTGGAATATTTTCCTGCCACAATGAGCTTGCGAGGCACCTTTCCCAGAAGTTCTATGATCAATGCAATGTGATCTGTATGTTTCACACATTTCAGGAGGGGGAAAAAAAAGACATACATAACAGGAGTAACAAATGCAGTTCTAGACAATGGCAGAAAGAGTAGCATGCACACCTCTTTGTAAAGCATTTCAGCCTTGCTTTCTGTCCTAAATAGGAAGAGGACTCTATCCATCTAATGGAGAATCCAGAAAAATGTAAAAAAAAATCAGGTGCCCACTTCAGTGGGACTAAAGTTATAACTAAAAACAATCTTGGTGTGAATGCTCTGCTTCCTGAAGTTGTATCCCTGGGGCCTAGATGAAAACTCATGTTAATAATACTACCTCTGCGGTTGAAGAAGTCCTGTGAATATTTCCCACTGAGGGCAAAGCGTCTTGGAATTCTGCCTATCAGCTCTATAATGTGCGCAATGTGGTCTAAAATAGAAGGGTAAGAAGAACAGGATCAAGGACAAGCTGTAAAAGAGGTTTTTTTTTTTTTTAAATGAATAGCTTTTTCAGGCCTAGCTGTTTAAAAGTAACTACAAATATAACCAAGGATACTCCAGGGGAGACTGGGAAGGTCAAGAATTATTTCAGGTGGTTGGTCACCTGAGAGCAGCTGGCAAGGCCCACCGTAGAGTTTAGAGGCTTATCTGTATTTTTATTTCTATTTTGTCTATACATCTAGATTCAGGTGGATTTTTCAGTTAAGGTTAAAAAAACTACCAATATGCTTTAGACACTGTTATTTATGATACTACTCTGGACTTCAAGTAGTAATAAAATCACTTTATTTAACAAAGTTCACAATAATTAAAGCACTCATATATGATGAGTTTTTACAATCACCCTGTAAAACAGGTCAAAACTAATAGATGCCCCATTTTTAACAATGAGAAAACAGAACCTCAGAATAAATGGCCTACTTGAAGGTACAGGGCAAACAGGAGCTAGAACTCAAAATGAATCCACATCTAACCATGTGTAGTTCAGAGCCGGGTAATTGTTTTAAAATACATCACACTTTTAAAGTAGAAATTGGCACAAACAGTTTAAAGTACAGCTACTTGACTTCTGTGGGCCAGTATAAGATGCCCATGTCGTAGCAGTGTCTTGTAACTATCCCAGCATGAATGTGGACTGTGGGCACTGCCAGGGAAGTGTGCCCCAGGCGGTGATCCTGGGAATAGCCAGCATCCACATCCAAAGTAGTAGGAAACTACTACTTTTTTACTCTGCAGGTGACAGCAACTAAGAATAGGAAGGAATTTTAAAAAGTGATGGCACAAAAGAGCTCTATAAATGACTTTAATCCTGTAGGGCAGTAATGTTATGCCAGAGACATCACTATATGTGGGAATTTGTGATGGTGTCAGGTCCTATCTGTTTCTCAAGTAAAGGACTCAGTGCTGTCATTTAAAAACAGCTTTACATTCATGAAATCACTACAAAACTTCTGGCAGTCTTGACTGAATTTGTCGTTTGCTAACAAGACTTGGCCGCCAAGAAATTTCTGCTCATTTTAGGTAAAACCTGCAAATAAATGTTTTTGTATAAATGAGACTACAGTTTATCTTAATGTAAACTTCCAAGTGAAGTACTGGTTCTTTTAACATTTTTCCTGTACCAAGAAATTATTTTTCTCTTGAGTGTGTTATTCTACATTTAATTCCAGCAGCCTGTCTCTGGCTTATCAATTAATCATAGGAATGATATACCTGATAGGCAAAATTATCAAGTATTATTCCAAGAGTTAGGGCTGTAGAACATCAACAACATCAGAAAAACATGTCTCTTAGGTAGGCCCCAGTCCTACAGTGACTTATAACAAACTATGCATACACTTGCTAGGGAATAAGGGTTTAGTTTTTTTTCTTCTCTTATGGACCAAACTGCAGTAGTCTGAAGTTTCCTCTAAGGACTATTAGTATTAACCGGTACAGGAGGAAATAAGTTTGAATTTAAGTATCTAGAATAGACAGTTCTCCCTTGCCCCTTATTTGGGACTTTTTAGATACACTTCAATTTTCAGGTTTGGTAACATAAGACCCTACAGAGTGTAATTTCAGCTGTTATATGTGTTCTGTACCACAACTATTTACAGGGAGTCTAGGAAAGTAAAGAGAAAAAAAAAATCAATTGTTCAAACAGGTATAACAGAGCATTTCTAAAAAACGTCCAAAGCCCCAAACTTATAACTGGCAAAAAAAAAAAAAAAAAAAAAGCAGATATTAGGGAAAATTAAATGTGTACATAGATAATTATTACAGTATATTCTTAAAAGGGTTTATTGTAGAAAAACATCCAAACTGCACTCACTACAATAGGCATTTGGCAATCGGAATTATCTTAACATTTCCAAACAGATTATGTGTTAGAGGAGTATCAAGAGGCCCTACTAACACTGCCTATTACTATCCCAAGAAACCTTGGTTTAAGAAATGGAGAGCATTCTTGGTTCCACACAGCACAAAACCTGATTTCCCTAAGAACTGAGGGAAGCACAGAAAGTAAAGGACATATTTTCCACATTGGGAGGCTACATTGCTAGTGTTCTCTCAAAGTAATCCTCATTAATCTTGAAAATAAAACCTGCTGAAACTGTATAATAGTAAGACATTTCTTTAATAGTTCTTTCATTCACATTATTATCTAAGTTATTTGGACATGACCATGATAAAAAAAAAAAAAATCACATTCAGTTGTGTGCTTTCACAGCCTTTCAGATGGAGCAACTGACAGCTTGGGCCTTTCCCATCAGCTATCACAAAATGTAAATCAGTAACACTGTTTTATTTATTTATTTTTTTTAAAGATTTTTAAATTTATTGGAGAGACACAGACACAGAGGGATCGAGAGAACACAGGGAAGAGGAGGGGCAGAGGAAGAAGCAGACTCCTTGCTGAGCAGGGAGCCCAATGTGGGGCTCAATCCCAGGACCCTGAGATCATGACCTGAGCCAAGACAGACATTTAATTGACTAAACCACCCAGGCGACCCAATAACACTGTTTTAGAATGGAATTCTAAATGTCAGTATTATTTACAAAGAAAAAAGTATGGTTTTAATTTTTAGAAAAGGGAAAAAGAATGCTAAATATTGTAAAGTTTATATAGACAAAAAAGCTCTAGTGTCTGCATTCACAAACACCACTCAAGTAGTGTGTTTGCCTATAAAACTACTGACTTCCAAATAAAGTTGCAGGCATAACTGAGCAACAAGCTGATGAACAGGTTGTTCACAATGGGTAAAGAATAAATCACTGATTTATACAGAAAGGAAAATAACCAGATGTTTTAGAAGAAAATACCTGGCAAATACAAGTTTTATTAACCAACTGTGGTCTCTTCTTTAATCCTCATATAGTTCTTTAATAGTTATTATTAAATATCTAGTGTATCTAATACTTAATATAAAACATCTTATATTTCTATCTTTTCTGAGATTTATATATTCTTAGTACACTAAAAAGACTAAGCTCTTCAGTACTAACAAACCATGTTAATCACACATGGAAAGTGTAACTGCCATGCACAGAGACTCTTGGTTAAGGAGACTCACCTTCATCTCGAGTGTACTCTTCCCCTGAATGAGGCTCAAACAAATAGTCACCTGTGGCCAGTTCAAAGGCCTGAGAAAAAGAGGACAGCATATGAAAGCATTAAAACAAAACAAAACAAAACAAAAAGGTAGCCTTTGGGAAGCTTATTGCTTACTATCTGACTCAATATGAAGTAATTTTTTCTTTTTTAAAAAAGCCACAGATGATCATTTTTAAAAATGTCTGAGATTATATCTAAGGAGTTCTCCTTCCACACCAGTTTCTTAGTAAAATGGAGCAGGAAAACAGGAAACTCTATTAATATCAACATATGGATTCTTCCATCCCATGCTCCTTTCAGCAATTTGGCTCTCCTGAATTTCTCTTTTTGCTTAGAGAGGGCAACATGTGGATATTAAGCTAATTCTAAGTTATTAAATTATTCACGAGAAGAACAGGTCTTATTTTCTCATGTTATAATTTCACATAGCTAGAAATTAAGATTCTGTACACAAAATCAAAACCAAAAAACTCAGACAGACATCTCTCCACCTAGGACTCTTAACTATGTGGCAAAAAGTACATTTTTAAGTTTTGCTTTGGGAAGCACCCCCTAAACTGTTCCATACAATCCTCAATTTTTAGGTCTAATGGAAAATCAGAAAAAGATTAAGTATAAATGTAGTCAAGAGCCATTCATGTTTTATGGGACTGGCAGGTATGGCATTCACATACCAGGAAAAGGCAGGCACAGGTCTTCTACATGAAAACCTCTTGTAGGGGCACCTGGGTGGCTCAGCTGGTTAAAGCCTCTGCCTTCAGCTCAGGTCGTGATCCTAGGGTCCTGGGATGGAGCCCCACATGGGCTCTTTGCTCGTCAGGGAGCCTGCTTCCCCACCCCACCCCAACTCTTTCTCTGTTTGCCTCTCTGCCTACTTGTGATCTCTGTCAAATAAATAAATTAAATCTTAAAAAAAAAAAAGAAAGAAAACCTCTTGTAAACAGTGTTCAACAAGTATGAAAAAGTGATTTCCTTTAGAATACACACCAAGCATTATGGAAAAAGACAGCACCTGAGTGACAGGCCTATATTAATCTTTCACTGATTAAAAAATGGGTCAAAAAGGTAACAGCAATTTTTATAAAGGATCATACTGGTATAAAAGTGCAGTTGTAAGTCAAGTGTCAGTTACAGGTCAATTTTGATTAAGTCAACGGTCAGACAATTTCAAAAACTGTGGTGTGGCTTGCACTCTCTAATTCAGTCCTAAGATTAGGTCTCTGTGGCTTTTCAGAGTCCGCTTCTGCAATTTCACCACAGGACAGCTTTTCTCAAAACTGTATTACCTGAACTGTACTACCCTCCAAGGCATTAGCTGGTTTTATATTCTAGAAGTTCATCAAGAAACTGAAGCTGGTAACTTGTTCCATCCTTATCCTAAGGCTTATAGTTCCAAAGGAGAACAGAAACAAACTGTGATTCTCATTAATTAAAATTTGTTAATCTCTTGGGGCGCCTGGGTGGCTCAGTGGGTTAGGCCTCTGCCTTGGGCTCAGGTCATGATCTCAGGGTCCTGGGATCGAGCCCCACATCGGGCTCTGTGCTCAGTGGGGAGCCTGCTTCCTCCTCTCTCTCTGCCTGCCTCTCTGCCTGCTTGTGATTTCTCTCTCTCAGTCAAATAAATTAATAAAATATATATTTAAAAAAAAAATTTGTTAATCTCTTCTGAAACCAGTACTTTTTCAAAGGTTCATAATGGGAGTGCAGTAAAAATACTGAAATTAAAATTCAAGGAAATAAAAGAAAATTTCTAAGATTTCAGTGTTTTCTAAATTTTTCACCCAGACACTCACAACTAGTTACCTCAAGTTCTCTGAGAACTTTATTTTTTGGAACATATGGCAGTTGCTAGTAGTTACAATTTTGTAAATAAGATAATAGCAGAAAAACACAAACCAAACCAACCAATCACAATGTCAGAAGTGAAAACTAGCAGAAGCTCTAGTTAGAAACGAAACACTTTAGTTGAACACTCTTCCCTTTGTAGATGAGAAAACTGTAACCAAAAATGACAGGCAAGCAAGCCCATCCTAGAATCCAGGGTTCCTGATTCCCACTCCTGTACTGGTCTTACACTGACCAAAGAGCCTGTTTTGTGACACTCAGCGTCAAGCTCACAACCAGAGGCAACGAGTTAGGAAATCCTGTGTTCTGGTATATATCCAGACAATGTAGTATCATTTAGTGCTAAAAATGCAAAAGAGTTATCCAGTCATGAAAGGACATAGGCAAACCTTAAATATTATGAAGTGAAAGAAGCTAATCTGAAAAACCTACATACTTTTATGATTTCAATTCTAGGACATTCTGAAAAAGGCAAAACTATAAAGACAATAGAAAGATCAGTGGTGGCCAGGTACAGGGGGTAGAGAGGGAGGGATGAGTAAACAGAGCATAGAGGATTTTTATGGCAGTGAAGTTATTCTGTATGATACTACAGTGGTAGACAGAAGTCATTATACATTTTTCAAAATGTATAATTTTGAATGGAGGATTTTGCAGAATGAAAGATTTTAAAGCATTAATTATTTGTCAACTCCGAAGTGGTCTTCACAGAACTTTCCCTTTTTATAACTGCCCTCTAACTTGGTAGTCTCAATCACTAAGGTGGCAGGCAATCTTTTTATCTCTTAGAAAGGGCTCCAATCTTTCCATCAATTAATTGCATTGGATGCAGGATGATCCATCTTTCCAGACACTTCTGATATTACAGGATTTCTTTTTACTTTCTGGTTATGGCTAAATGGAAAGCAACATTTCTACATCTATTTGCAAAATAAGAGAAACAGCGAAGGGGGTTCAAGTTTCATGATATTGTCTCATGTCAGGTAAGTGCTTTCCCTCCCTTGGTTGAGAAAATTCCTACATGTGAGTTGGTCCAAACAGGGGGCAAGGTTAATCCCCCTTTTATCTTTTGCCTTAGTATACATACGACATAGCAAGCAGGAACTACTGCCCCCAATTAACCCACTACTAAGAACCACATCATAATAAACCAGATGTCATCTACAAACTAGTTATATTTTGTAGTTGGTGGCATCTCTACCATTTATTTTCTCCAGCAAATCAAATTCCTGAAAATACAAAGCTTTAAAGTTTGCCAAGAAAGAAGTTAGTTTTTGTTTTTGTTTTAAAGATTTATTTATTTATTTATTTATTTGACGCACAGAAATCACAAGTAGGCAGAGAGGCAGGCAGAGAGAGAGAGGAGGAAGCAAGCTCCCCACTGAGTAGAGAGCCCGATGCGGGGCTCCATCCCAGGCCCCTGGGATCATGACCTGAGCTGAAAGCAGAAGCTTTAACCCACTGAGCCACCCAGGTGCCCCAAGAAGTTAGATTTTATTCCAATGTTCTTTCATCTTGTGCACACAATACCAACCCTCACATTTCACAAAGTCCACCATCTTAACAGGCCATTGATATGCCATAACACAATGATTTACAAGGTTAGGCCATATTAACGACACGGTTTTAACTCTATTACCTCTGGAAGACAAAGTTTTTTAGGAATGTGGGTCTCAAGAAATCTATGACCTAAAACAGGCTGGGGCTTCTAATCTATAGTTTCTCAAGTCTTCACCAAAATTGACTGTGAACAATGTCAACTGAAATGACAGTTTAATAGGCTTCTGGCTTAGTTTACTCCTTTGATGGCCCATCAACATTTATTTATTAAGTATTGCTATATAATAAAGAATTTGTTTGGTCTTTGTTCCTGTTTCCTGAGAGGAAGCCTCTAAAAGCCTGGCATTTCCAAGTGATGATGACTTTTGTCATTCACATTGTCCCCCTGTACCCTAATCATTATACCAATGAGGTGACTCACGGTAGGCTCCTAGATAATTATAAGAGGAGGGCTGGATATACACCCTAACTGGACAAGACCCAATTGTGTGAGGACTGGGGCTTTGAGCCTGTGTTATCCTAACCTCCAGGGACGGAAAGGGGATTGGAGATTGAGTTCAATCACATGATCAACAATTCATTCAATCAACCATGCCTAAGTGATGAAACCTCAATAAAAAACGGGGCACCTAAAGCCCATATGAGCTTCCCTGGCTGGTGGTATACATGATGTCCTGGGAAGGTGACATGTCCTAATGACACAGAAGCTTCGGCTTTCTGACCCTCTTAGTCCTCGCCCTATGCATGTTTTCATTTGACTGGTTCTGATATGTAGCCTTTATGACAAAACTGCAACAGCAGTTTAGTACTTTCCCAAGTTCTGTGAGTCCTTTTAGTAATTTACTGAATCTGAAAGGATAATGGAAGCTCCCAATATGCAGCTAGGAGGTTGGAACTGTAAGTGGCCTGTGGACTCCAGAGCTTACAGCTGGTGTTTGACTGAGGGGCCTTCTGGAAACTCTGCCCTTAACCCATGAAGTCTGCCCTAACCTGGGGTAGTTAGCATCAGAATCACACTGTAAGCATCTACTCAGAATGTGCCAGGCTTTGAACCAGACACTTAGCTATACATAACAGACATGGTTCCTGTCAGCATGGCACTTACAATCTAGTGCAAGAGAAATAAGTGAAGAAACACACAATTACAAATCAAATTGATGAGTATACTCTATTTCAGGAAACAGTATAACACATTCCAATAAAGGTTACTTGTGGGAAACCATTCAATGTCAACTAAATGACTACCTGAGTACTTGACAGGGACAAAGCAGCAATTTAAGACTCTTTGTATGACTGGGCTTTCACATCTTTTGGGGTGCAAAGATATCTAAAGAACTGTCCAACTATACAGACTGAAGTAGTTTCCATAGTTTCCCTAATCTGAAAACAGATCAGAGCCGAAAGGGCAAGGGTACTGGTAATCTCCTAATCAAAAGCTGTACCACCTTGGAGCACTTATTTTTAATTCCCTCAGCCGAAGCCCATGCTAAGAAACATTTGGTGCCTTCAACCAGCAGCAATTTGGCACAACAAAACAGAATGCCAGATGCTCTTTTTTTGAGACAGAGAATTTCAAACAGGCTCCACGCCCAGAATGGAGCCCAAAGTGGGGGTTCAATCTCACGACCTGGAGATCATGACCTGAGCTGAAATCAAAGAGTCGGACACTTAACCGACTGAACCAGCCAGATGCCACAGAATGCCAGATGTTTTTAATCAGCTTTTGAATTCTAGCCTCTCCAGACACAAGATTTAGAGTGCTAGTGGTATATCATAAAAAATTTGTTTTCCTGTTTGTAAATTTGCTGGTCTACTGAAATTAGCAAGCAGGGCAAGCTATAAACTACCACATAATTAAGTGAAGGTCAAGGGTTTGGAAAAACATTACCATGCATGCTGTGCTCCAAATGTCAGCAGGGGTATTGTAGCCAGATCCTATCAGAACTTCCAAGGAGCGATACTGCCTTGTTTGAATATCTTCAGTGAAATGTTTGTGCTGAGTAAATGGAGAAGGACACAGTATTTTAAAATTCACTTATTCTAAAAAGTAACAAATCACAAAAAAATGGAGATTAAAATAAATCTATTTTCCCCAAACCAGTCTTCATTTAGCTAGTTTACTGAAAGTATCATTTTGATGCTATTAGCTCCAAACAGTACTTTGCTTAAATACACCATCTACTCCAAATTATTTTAACGAACATATAAGTCTAACCATAATATAGATATACAGATTAAGGAATAACAATTGCTTTTTAAGAAATGGAGAACTATTACCCCAAGCAAAAATTAAGTTGGTCATTTGTCCATAGTAGTAAGTGCTTCAATAAATAAATGCCACCAATTTAGGTCCAATTCAAACTTTCCTTGTTATGTGCTCATTATGAAGAAATAAAAAAATTAGGCTTCAAGTTTCAAGAATCTTGTAAGCACCATCTATAAAGAACTCTTGCTCCCATTCTCCTCCATCCCCCACACTCCTCTAAAAACTCAAACATGATTCTTGGGGAAAAAAAGACCATGTTAAGTACCTTGGGAATGCAATCAGCAAAACAATCAGAATCTCTTTAACACATAAATTGCATGGGAAGAAAAGGGTAAAACTATGGTAAAAGCAATTTAAGAGACATAGTATCCAATTGTGGATTCATAGATTTTATTTGGATCCCGTTTGAAACAACAAAAAAATTAAAAGAACGTTTATAGGTTCAGTCTGGCAAAACAGACTGAATACTTGATATTGGTGAATTGCCAACTTTGTAGGTGCAGCAATGGTGTCATCGTTGCCTGAAAGAGTCATCTTTTAGCAAGCCATATTTAGGAATGAAAATACCTGGGACATAGTTCAAAATAATCTGGAGTGGGTGGCAGAGTGGGGGTATAGATGAAAAGAGACTGGCAGTGAGTTGATAAATGCTGGGTGACACTAGTATAATGACACAGGGTTTCAGTGTTCTATTCTCTCTACTTTGGTGTAAGTTTGAAGTTGGCCATAATAAAAAACATTGCAGAAAAAAGCTTAGAATGAGTCACAGACACAACACAAAATCCAGATATTAAAAAACATGTAATAAAAAAGAGTGGAAGATGACTCTTTAATCCTACTGGAATTCAAAAACAAGGAAGATCATTTGTTTTTTGTTCCTGTTTTTAAAGTTCTATTTACTTAAGTAATCTCTATACCCAGTGTAGCTTGAACTCATGACCCCACGATCAAGAGTCACCCCAGCTGAGCCAGCCAGGCACCCCAAGGAAGAATATTTGTGAAGAGGAGATATTAGGCAGAGAAAGCTTCAGGTAGGAAACCAGTATTGACCAGAGCTCCACAGGGACAAAGACTGATCAGAAAGAGCAACTTTTGTACTTCTCTGCCAGGAGGAGCACATCACCAGCATAGGCACCGAAAGATACCTGCCAAAGCCACATACAGTTAATTGCTAGGACGGAGTTTGGATTTCATATGGCATCACTCCATGTTAACGCACAGGAAAGTGTGCTCCAGGGAGAATGACAAGATATCTGAGGATATCATTCCAGTCATTTGCTGGTTGGTGGCCAGTAATGAAAATCTGAGCACTGGCTGTGGAAACAGCAGAGGGAAGAGTAAACCCAGGGACAGCCAAAGAAAGAACAAGCAGAATTTAAAAATTCAACAGCTGTATGTAGGAGACAGTAGGAACTCAGTGGCAGAGGCCTAAAGGGTTAGCGGTCTGCTAAAAAAACGGAGAATGACAGACTTAGTGAAGTGGTTTTACAGGAAAACAATGGGCTCAGATATGGAGTCTGAAGTGGAAATGTACTGCTCGCAATTATGATACTGTAATTTATAAGACAGACAGACACACACATATAGCATTCAAAATGCATTTCTCATATATATTGGGTCTTTATCCACTCTTCTTGGCTAAAACTTCCTAAACCCCTGGAATTTCTGGAACAATAAGAACAAAAGGGAGTATATTTATTATATGTCCTCAGTTCCTGAAAACACTTTACAGCTGTAAAGGTAAAATGGGTGTCTCATTATTTATAAGCCCCTTTCCACAACTGAGTTTATGTTAATGAGCTGACTTGGAAAGCACCTAAGGATGGGGGCTGGTTGCTAGAGGAACTAACCATGAACAGAGGGTGGGACTGAAAGTTCCAATCTCTGATTTCTGGAGAGAGAAGAGGGGCTGTAGACTGAATAATCACTAATGGCCAGTAAGTGAATCAATCATGCCTATGTAATGAAGCCTCCATAAAAATGCAAAAGGAGGGAGTTTGGGAAGCATCCACAATGAGGAACCAGAATGCTGCCACATGCCACTGTGGCAGATCCCAAGCTCTTTTGAGACCTCACCCTTTGTATCTCTTTCTCTGGCTACTGATTTGTATCCTTTAATATCCTTTGTAATAAACTGGAAATGTAGTGAGTAAACGGGTTTTTCTGAGCTTTGTTAGTCATTCTAGCAAATCAGCCAAACGCAAGGAAAGGGCAGTGGGATTCTCTTATTTTCAGCCAGTTGGTCAGAAGTATAGGTAACAACCTGGATTCGTGACCAGCATCCTGAATTGGAGGGGGTTGTTGGAACCTCCAATTTATAGCCGATTGGTCAGAAGCAAAGGTAACTTGGGCTTGCAACTGACATATGAAGTGGAAGGAGGTCTTGTGGAACCAAGCCCTTTACCTGTGGAATCTCATTTTTCTCCAGGTAGATAATGTCAGAATTGAGCTGAATTCTCAGACTACTGTCCAAGAACCACTTGGTGTGGGAAAACCTACACACACACACGCTCTTCAGAATTGGGTTCAGGTGGGGCGCCTGGGTGGCTCAGTAGGTTAAAGACTCTGCCTTCGGCTCAGGTCATGATCTCAGGTCCTGGGATTGAGTCCCACATCGGGCTCTCTGCTCGGCAGGGGGCCTGCTTCCTCCTCTCTCTCTGCCTGCCTCTCTGCCTACTTGTGAAATCTGTCTGTCAAATAAATAAATAAAACCTTAAAAAAAAAAAAGAATTGGGTTCAGGCATCCTTTTCAGTGATACATTTAGAAAAATGGACATGCTGTTCAAGGGAGTTGTCTTTACTACTTGTATCTCACTATTGCCTTAGAAAGACGCTGTAAATGATAAATAAGGCCAACAATCAGCAAAAGTTAAGAAGGTGGATCAGATACAAACGCACACATCCTCCCACTCCTGAAACTCCACCTTAGTAAGAATTCAGTGTTAATTCTTAAAACATGAACTAACAAAGAGAATAACAAAGAAGTTAGAGCAATAAAATTTACAAGTTGAAAAACAGATCACTGGTAAACATCTTAGTGGATCCAGGAAAACTGAATAAGCCACCGGTGCAAATTGAGAAGCACTGGGATGTATACCAGAGTCCCCCTTGCCTCAAGGCTCAGGGTTTGGCAGTATCACATATGACTGCAAGTGAGGGTGGGATTTAACCCAGAAATACTGCCTTAAACATCTTTTAAAGATGACATGCCTGGCTGGCTCAATTGGTTAAGCACCTGACTCTTTTGGCTCAGGTCACGGATCTCAGGGAGATGGAGCCCTAGGTCAGGCTCCATGCTGGGGGAGTTTGCTCCTCCTTCTCCTTCCACTTCTCTCCTTCCTCCACCTCATGCTCTCTAGCAGCATTCTCTGAAATAAATAAAATCTTAAAACAACAACCACCACTCTTTTAAAGAAACAGGGCTCCACCCCAAACCACAAGATACCTAGGAATAAACCTAACCAAAGAGGCAAAGAATCTATACTCAGAAAACTATAAAGTACTCATGAAAGAAATTGAGGAAGACACAAAGAAATGGAAAAAATGTTCCATGCACATGGATTGGAAGAACAAATATTGTGAAAATGTCTATGCTACCTAAAGCAATCTAAACAATGCAATCCCTATCAAAATACCATCCATTTTTTTCAAAGAAATGGAACAAATAATCCTAAAATTTATATGGAACCAGAAAAGACCTCAAACAGAGGAATTTTGAAAAAGAAAGCCAAAGTTGGTGGCGTCACAATTCCAGACTTCAAGCTCTATTACAAAGCTGTCATCATCAAGACAATATGGTACTGGCACAAAAACAGACACATAGATCAATGGAATGAATAGAGAGCCCAGAAATAGACCCTCAACTTTATGGTCAACAAATCTTCGACAAAGCAGGAAAGAATGTCCAATGGAAAAAAGAGTTTCTTCAACAAATAGTGTTGGGAAAATTGGACAGCCACATGCAGAAAAATGAAACTGGACCACTTCTTTACACCACACATGAAAATAGACTCAAAATGGATGAAGGACCGCAGTGTGAGAAAGGAATCCATCAAAATCCTTGAGGAGAACACAGGCAGCAACCTCTTCCACCTCAGCCACAGTAACTTCTTTCTAGAAATATTGCCAAAGGCAAGGGAAGCAAGGGCAAAAAGGAACTATTGGGATTTCATCAAGATCAAAAGCTTTTGCACAGCAAAGGAAACAGTTACCAAAACCAAAAGACAACTGACAGAATGGGAGAAGATATTTGCAAATGACATATCAGATAAAGGGCTAGTATCCAAAATCTACAAAGAACTTATCAAACTCAACACCCAAGGAACAAATAATCTAATCAAGAAATGGGCAGAGGACATGAACAGATATTTCTGCAAAGAAGATATCCAGATGGCCAACAGATACATGAAAAAATGCTCCACATCACTCGGCACCAGAGAAATACAAATCAAAACCACAATGAGATACTACCTCACACTGGTCAGAATGGCTAAAATTAACAAGTCAGGAAATGACAGATGCTGGCGAGGATGCGGAGAAAGGGGAACCCTCCCACACTGTTGGTGGGAATGCAAGGTGGTGCAGCCACTGTGGAAAACAGCATGGAGGTTCCTCAAAAACTTGAAAACAGAGCTACCCTACAACCCAGCAATCACACTACTGGGTATTTACCCTAAAGATAGAAATGTGGTGATCTGAAGGGGTGCGTGCACCCAAATGTTTATAGCAGCAATGTCCACAATAGCCAAACGATGGAAAGAACCTAGATGTCTATCAACAGATGAATGGATAAAGAAGATGTGGTATATATACACAATGGAATACTATTCAGCCATCAAAAGAAATGAAATCTTGCCACTTGGGATGACGTGGATGGAACTAAAGGGTATTATGCTGAGCGAAGTAATCAGAGAAAGACAACTATCATATGATCTCCCTGATATGAGGAAGTTGAGAGGCAACGTAGGAGTTTGGGGAGCTAGGAAAAGAATAAATGAAACAAGATGGGATTGGGAGGGAGACAAACATAAGAGACTCTTAATCTCACAAAACAAACAAAGTGAGGGTTGCCAGGGGGAGGGGGTTAGCGAGAGGGTGGTGGGGTTATGGACATTGGGGAAGGTATGTGCTATGAAGTGCGTAAACCTGGCGATTCACAGACCTATAACCCTGTGTGTGTGTATACACACACACACACACACACACACACGTATATATGCACATATATATGCATATATAAAAATGTATATGTATTATATATGTATATAATATATATATATTTTAAAGATTTTATTTATTTATTGGACAGAGAGAGAGATCACAGGTAGGCAGAGAAGCAGGCAGAGGTTGGAGGGGGCAGGGTCCCCGCTGAGCTGAGAGCCTGATGTGGGGCTTGATCCCAGGACCCTGAGATCATGACTGGAGCCGGAGGCAGAAGCTTTAACCCACTGAGCCACCCAAGTGTCCCAATATATTATGTTAAATAAATAAAATTTTTTTTAAAAATGTAAAGAAAAAAAGAAAAAGAAAGAGAAAGAAACAGGGCTCCAAGACACAGGGCATGATGCAATATAACAGCATCTTCCCTGACCTGACAGATCATTTGGAGGTTTTCTCTGGAGTAGGTAAAATAGGGTCTTTGAAGGATGCTCCACACAATTGAGGGGCGAGGACCATTTTAAAAAACAGGGAAATCAAGTGACTAGTAACTGCATGTTGAACCCCCTGTTTTCCTTCAGAAAGAAGGCAACCGACAACATATAGGAAGAAACAATGTGAAAAATGGGATAATAAATTATATCCTCTGAGAGACAGAGAACCAAAGAACTCTTGAGAAGTAAAAATGTAATGAGAGAAATAAGAAAAAATAAGGCATATAATAACTAGTCAAGAAATCTCCCAGAAAATAAAGCAAAAAGAAAATGACAGAAAATAGGAGTGAAGATAATACCTGCACAGGAGGTCTAACATTTGAATTATGACATTTCAAAGCTAGAGAACAGAAACCAAGGAAATAAAAGAAAACAAAAAACCAACCAACCTAATGACAAAGAAAGAGTCAAAACGAAAGAACTAGAGTTTCAAAATTAAAAGTGCATACCAGAGGTGTCTGGCTGGCTCAGGTGGAAGAGCATGTGGCTCTTGATCTCGGAGTTGTGAGCTCAAGCTCCACACTGGGTGTAGAGATTGTTTAAATAAACTTAATAAATGAGTGAATGAATAAATGAATGAATGAATAAACAAACAAACCCTAAAAAAAAGTGCACACCAAGTCCTTAGTATAATGGATAGAAACAGACCCAAGTGAGGCACAGCACAGTGAAATGATCCTGGAGACTTTCACAGGGGAAAAGGTTTCATACAAGGGATCAAGAATCAGAATGACCATGGTCTTTAGCAGCAACAAGTCAGGGAACTAGAAGATAATAGAGCAATGACAAACATTCTGAAGGAAAATTGTTTTCAACCTAAAACTTTGCCTGCAGCCAACTGAGTGTGAAAGTAGGACAGAGACACTATCAAACATGCAAGGTGCCCCTCCCAGTCTCCCACACCCCTTCTTAGGAAGCTACTTCAAGTTGTATATACTCCAAAAACAAAACAAAACAAAAAACCATCAAACAAAAAACAAAAAAATAATTTTACAGTAAACCAAGAGAGATCAAAAAGACAGAAAGCAGGGGGTATAAAGAGAAAGTAAACATAATCTCCAGGATGATGGTGAAAGGAAATCCGAATGGCAGTAATGCTACAGGCCTATGGGCAATTCAACAGGTGAACATAGGTTAGAAGACTCCAGGTTCCAGATAGAGCTCTTCAGGAAGAAGTTGAAAGAATACTCAAGGCATCTGCATGTATTAAAGTGTACATATTTATACCACTGGGTCAAAGTGTGGAGTTGAATTAAGTAATAAATAGTATAAAGATGAGTAAGCAAATGAAACACAGTTTAGGCAGAAGTGGAGAAAGAATCAGTACAACGTATCCTCAAGATAGCACTGGGTCCCAATAATGCCAACATAGAATGATTAACCAGCCAAAATCATCTTAAGTCAGGAACATGGGGGCTCCGTGTAGTGATGGTACACAAATCCTGTATAATGCTTCCCCTCAAAAAAATTGGGAGCAGCATAGCCAAGTTATTTATCAGCAATATGAAGGTAAATACTGTTGTGTGGGGAGTAAAAAACTTGCAAAGGGAGGGAACAGATTTTTAAATCAACTTAAACTACATACATGCATAACTGATAAGAATTTTTTAAAAAAATCAAGCAATCTGAAAATCATACACAATTCCATTACTGAATGCCAGATGCTGCTGATGCTGCAGAAATCAGTAAGAGGTGATGTCTGACTAGGATCCAGCAGGACAAGACACTGATGTCTTGTTCACACTGTGTTCTAGTACCAAGTCAGAGCATGTGACAGTATGTTTGCTGAAGGTGTGACTGAATGAAAAGAAGGTAAAGTCATTTTAGCATAGGGACACATTTTTTAAAAGAGACAGGCAGACAAAAACAAAGTAATTGTGGTAGTAAAGGTGACATGATAACTTGTAGCAGAATAAAGAGAAGTGTGCCAGCTGGGTAGACAGTAATGGAGAAAGGCATTCTAAACACAAAGGCCTAGAAGCCTGAAGCATCTGATGTTCGTACCATGTGACATGTGTGACAGGCCAAAGCACAACTCACGATATGTTGACTTAAATATTTATTGAGCACCTCCCTAGGTTCTTTTCTAAGTACTGCAGATACAGAAGTGAACAGAAGAATCTGTTGTGATGGGGCATACATTTAGGAAAAGGGACAGTAAGCAAACAACTATATAGTATTAGACTGTGTGACAGGTGCTATGAAGAAAAAAAACTGAAGAGGGAGAGGAAGAGAGAGATAATACATGAATGAATATAATAAAGGTGTATGGGTTTGGATAGTGGTGGTTTGCTTATTATATTAGGTGTTCAGGGGAAGATCTTCCTGATGACAACTGAATAGGAACTTGAAGAAAATGAGTTGTACATTGTCTTGGGAAGAGAATTCCAGGCAGAAGGAAGACATCATTTGCTTGGTGTTATGTGGGACATGGTAAAGACTTTGGCATTCATTTTGAGGGAAGTCATTCTGATAGATGTGCTGACAATAGTCTTATGGGGACATGGGCAACCAAAGGGAGAGTGAGTGGGCTACAGCAGTCATCCTGCACTCAGGTGAAGACTGGCTGGCCTAGATCAGACCGTGGTATGGTGGAGTAATTCTAATTACCTGAATGCCATATGGAATAGAAAAATCTGAAGTATAAAAATAAATGTAAAACACATTATTATGGATTTTTAATAATGCAGTTTTTCCTTCGGCAATCTTCAACATTCCTGTTTACAAGGTGTATGACTCTGAGTAGTGTCATTTATGTGCAAATCAATTCCTAGATTGTTGAGGTGTCCATTAAAAATAATGCCCTCCCCCAATTTCTTAGGTAAGCAATATTATTAAAAAATAAAGCACGCACTTTTTGACTTAGGAATTCTATGTTTAGGTTCTGTCCTAAGGACAACCATATGAAGATTTGTGAGTAAAGATGATGACTGCAGGGCGCCCGGGTGGCTCAGTGGGTTAAGTCTCTGCCTTCGGCTCGGGTCTTGATCTCAAGGTCCTGGGACTGAGTCTCACATAGGGCTCTCTGTTCAGCAAGGGAGCCTGCCCACCCACTGCCCACCTACTTGTGATCTCTCTCTGTCAAACAAATAAATAAAATCTTTAAAAAAAACCAAAAAACAAAACAAAAAAACACCCACAAAACAACCAGATGCTCACTGCAAAGAGCTACCAAATATGTGTAAAAAACTAAGTACATTAGGGAATACTACATAACCAACTGAATTTGATATAAATTTCTGTTTGACAAAATGTCCAAAATATTGAATGAGTTAAAAGGTTACAATTAATAGTATCAATATCAATTTTGAAAATATCGGGGAAGTATGAACATAAGCATTGTTGAATATGAAAATGAATTAGAATACAGATAAAACAAGATTGACCCTGGGGCGCCTGGGTGGTTCAGTGGGTTAAAACCTCTGCCTTCGGCTCAGGTCATGATCTCAGTGTCCTAGGAGCCAGCCCCACATCTGGCTCTCTGCTCGGTGGGGAGCGCACTTTCCCCTCTCTCTGCCTGCCTCTCTGCCTACTTGTGATCTCTGTCTGACAAATAAATAAATAAAATCTTTAAAAAAACACACACAAAAAAACCAAAAAAAATAAAACACCCCCAAGATTGACCAGGAATTAACATTGTTGCACCTGGGTGACAGGTAACTGGAATGGGAGTGGGGGCTGTTTTATTATACTACTCTACTTCTGTTAAGTATATTTGAACGTTTCTATAATTGAAGATTAAGAAAAAAGTGAAAAAATTTTCACTAACATGTTAACCGGCAATCTGAGTACAGACCTACAGATGTTTTCTTCCTTAGCACAATTAAATTTCAAATTTTCCTTCATTGCTAGTCACTTCAAAACACAGCACTAAGTTTAACTTACCACCCAACAGGCATTTCCAAGATCAGCAATCTTCACTTGGAGCTTTTCTGCATTTTTTGGCTCAAGGGGATTAACAAGAAAATTTCCAGCAGTGGATTTTCCTACAGACAAAGGATATCATTAATAAGAGTGTTTAGTGAACACAAACATACCCAAAGGTTAATAAAATGCTCTGAGGCAACACACCCAGGCCTCTGACTGGAAAAGTTCACTAAATTTTGTAAGATAAAGAGTAGCAACACCTTCAGTTTACACAATTAAAATCTACCTCTGCCTTCAGGGCAAATGAAGTGCTGTGCACCCACTACATGACCAATACAATTCAAAGTTAGTTAAAAATTTACACACTGAAGGTAACCTGGGAACCTGCTATGAAGTTTTATTTATAAAAACAATGGTAGATTTAGACTAGAAATTCATGAATATGCTATTCAGGGAAGGAGTACTGGGGAAGGATGTCTGTTTAGGTACCTTTGTTGTCCAATGGTCCATTTTGTTCTTGCTCATGCTCATCTTCACAGGGTATCTCTGCCCGAATGCTTTCTTGAAGTTGGCTGATGTCCTGTTCACTGAATGACTTGTTTACATTTGGTGAAGCCTGGCACATCATGGTATCTGACACCTCAGAGGTTACAGGTGTACAAGAGTCTGTTTCCTGAGATGTGCTGCTGTCTCCATTTTGGGAGCTTAGGAAACTAGGTTCCTGCTTCAAATTTTGGACATCACAGTCATTAGCATTATGTAGATCCTCTTTAAGCCTCAATGTTTCTTTATTACTGTTTTCAGTATAATTAACGATTTCAATTACTCCATTGCAATTAATTTCTGCTGCACCACCCTCTACACCACGTTCCATAAGTGTTTGATCCTGGTCAATGGTACTTGACTCTTCTAAGGAACAAACAGACAAAAAGGATGTATGTGTATGTGTATGAGTGAAAGAACAAAAAAATTTCTCCACAAGATTAAAAATGCTTTCTAGAACTTATATAGGGTGACATAAAAACATGACTGAACATCTAAGACCTATTTATGGAAGGAAAAAAGATCTTCTCATCCTTACTCAACTGCAAAATGAAGTCTATGTTGCATTTCCATAGAAAAGTCAGAAATTACATTTGAATATTACCTGCCTGACATTTATGAAGGTTCTGTACTCTTACTGTATAAGGACACCCCCAAATGTGTTGTATGCATGAAACCACTATATTATAGAACAATGATAAAGTAATGTTAAAGTAAATTTTTGTGTATGCTCTATTTATACCAAGTTTTTCTTGGGTCATTTTATTAGGTGGGTTCTCTTTCAAGGGTCTTTCAACAGGACTCTCTGATTCTTCTTGCTTGTTTGGTCTTTTTTGCCCAGGGCCCGACTCTTTCTCCATTTCCTCAATTTCCTGCATTCGCTTCTCTAGTAATTCTGCCTGGCGCTTCTGCTTCTTCTTCAATTTCTTCTTCTTATTCTTTGACATTTTGTCAGCCTGGGCGGAGATTACAAACAGATAAAGCCTTCAGGTGGCTAATCCATTACCCCCAGTTGGAGATAACTGTTAACTTTAATATTTCCTAATTAAATTTCATTCTTTTCCTAACATAGCGCTTAAGTTTCTCATTAACTTAAACAATGTGGATACTCTTATGAAACCAAATAGAAACAAACTTAACAATAAATTTTGGTCCTCTGAGCCAACTGTGGGGCTGATACTTTCAGACACTCTCAAGTTTATAGGAGCCTCACCAGTACAAACTTGTCAAAGATGCATGGGCATTTACTGGAGAAAATATAGAAGCGCAGGAATATTTTTTTCTTTGGTTTTCAAACTCTACACAAACTGTGATCCCTAACAGAGGAATCCCTGCCCATTGCCCACAGATCAGAATTAAACATAGAAACACCTTATACTTACTGGTTTAGGCTGGGGCGCAGTACTGACTGAAAAGAAAAGAAAACTAAGTAAGAATCCTGGCATTCAGCAAGCCATGTAAGTTTATGTTACAGAGAAAACCACTCTTTTTAAAAGCAACTCTGGTAGAAGTACCATCTTTTAAAAAAGAATAATACACATAAAAGTTGGCAAACTTAGAATGAATTTAAATAAATTAAATTCCTCTCCAGATAAAATCCATACATGCAAAGATCCAAGTTCCAATTTCTGGTTTCTGCTATTAATGTTGCAAAAATCTCATTCCTATGTATGCTTAAAACAGAAAATGATAGGCAGCAGCCCTCATCCCCACCTAGAATCCCCATCACTTAATTCTTCTTCTTGGCAATGGTCAGTTTTAAAAGGAGAGCAGCATTAAGAGCTATATAATAATTTGTAACATAGCATGTTATGGGTGTTAGTTTACATTAGGTGGGAGGTAGACTCTTAAAAAATTTTTTTTTTAATTCTGGTCAAAGCCACACAAGGTAAAATTTCCCTGTACACTTAAGTGTACAGTTCAACAGTGTTAATTATATTCACATTGTTGTGTAATATTTCTAGAACGTTTTCATTTTGGAAAAATAAACTTGATCACGTTCCTTAAAAAAAAAAAGTTCCTCAAATATAATAAAACTACTAAAATTAAAATCTATACCCCAAATGGCAAAAAAAAAAAAAAAGCACCACAATCATAGCCATCATTTATTTAGCACATACTACTGTCTGGCAACCTATTAACTGCTTTAACATGGAACTAATCCCAAGAACTTCATGAGGGAAAGGGAAGTCAAGACACTTGCTCAAAACAACCAGCCAATGATGAAGCCAGGATTCGAACCAGGTCTGTCCAATCCAGTGCTTAAACTCAAGTTTTTTTTTTTTTAATTTATTAAAAAAAAAAAAGATTTATTTATTTGACAGAGAGAGAGATCACAAATAGGCAGAGAGGCAGGCAGAGAGACAGGGAGAAGCAGGCTCCCTGCTGAGCAGAGAGCCTGATGCGGGACTTGATCGCAGGATCCCGAGATCATGACCTGAGCCGAAGGCAGTGGCTTAAGCTACTGAGCCACCCAGGCACCCCTAAACTCAAGTTCTTGATAGCAAGCCCTCTATAGATCACACTGATCTATAAGCAAGCAGGTATGTATGATCATGGTTAGAGATAAACACATCAAAAATAGCCACTGAATCACAAGGGAAAATATTTTAAAACAAGAATATGAATCATTAATAACTTTTATAGTATACAAAATATCTGTATCTAGAAGAGACAATTTCTAGACTTCTATTTTTTTTTTAGAAGATTTTATTTATTTGACAGAGAGAGATCACAAGCAGGCAGAGAAGCAGCAGAGAGAGAGGAGGAAGCAGGCTCCCTGCTTAGCAGAGAGCCTGATGGGGGGCTCAATCCCAGGGCTCTGAGATCATGACCTGAGCCGAAAGCAGTGGCTTAACCCACTGAGCCACCCAGGCGCCCCAATTTCTAGACTTCTTTCTATAGGAGAGCAATACTGAAGATTAAAATTTAAAGTCTTGAAGGCTGAGACTTTCTTATACATAAGTACTTACTGTATCTTATTGTTAAATGAGAAATGCTTTACTTAACTGCCTGGTAATAGAATAAAAATAGGAACTTCTCAACTTTTTTCTTTCTTTCCTTTTTTAAAAAGATTTATTTATTTGAGAGAGAGACCGTGAGACAGACAGAGTGAACAGGGAGCCTGATGCGGGGGCTTGATCCCAGGACTGGCTCGAAGGCGGACGGTTAACCAACGGAGCCACCTGGGTGCCCCAGAACTTTTATTAACTTCTAATGAGACCAAAGTCCTTAAAGAAAACATACCTGCAGATCCAGAAGGTGGAGGAGCTCCAGATCTCTGCCATTCGGTTGCTTCTGCAGCCAGTCTTCGGATATACTGCTCGTTCACCGACAACAAGATGTTTTCTGGTTTAATGTCAGTGTGGATGATACGGCACTTGGTGTGTAAATAATCCAGACCCTGTAACACCTGAATGGGAACAGAGCAGTAGACTTGCAAACACAGAATTTAAGTCCTTTCTGGAGAAGGAAGAAATCACAATACAACATTTTAAAAAGTAAAAATATAAGAACAATATGATAGTTTTCAACAGAGAATAAAGCATTTTTAGTAAGGCACCAAGGAAAACTTCCCCAGAAAGATTACCTGTAAAGTATGAGCAAAGACAAGAGTTCATCTATTAATAAAAAGTTTTAAAAGGCTAATTGTTTTAAAAAGCTAATAGTATTGAGATAGTTAATGAAGAACAGTAAGGCTGAGAATAAAAGTCAATATGCTCTTAAAATGGTGAAATATAGGTGATGAAAGATTTAGATATCTCTTAATTAAAATTTCCTTGTTGATAAAGAACCTAGGTCTCTTGATTCCCAGTTTAGAGCTCTTTCCACCAAAACACATTATCCAAACAAATTATTTGCCCTCTGAAGTATTAATATTTTCCTAAGAGTAAACTTCTTTACTGTATATTGAAAGCTATTCAGAATATTAGAAAATACCCTTGAATAATGTTCTACAGATAGTAATAATTTGACATAGCAATTCTCTATTCACAAATAATAAATATTTGCAACCACAACTTCCAGATAAGGGCTCCAAATTTCCAACACCAGTCAATGAACACATCTTCCTCTCTAATGATTATTATAGGAGATGAATCGGGGAAAAATGATTATTGCTAAATCACTTAAAGAGAGAATAAACATTAGGGGCTGAATAAAACACCTAATTTTAACAATTAAAAAAAATCCCTAGTTTTTAAAATAAAAATTCTATTGGATATAGGAAACTCCTGACACTTTAAGAATATAAAACAATCACCACATAGAAAAAACTAGGATACATACTTGCTGGATAATTTTTTTGACACAAGGCAGTGGAAGCCCTTGGTAATTGGACTTGATGATCCACTTGAGCAGATGATGCCCCAAAACTTCAAAAACCATGCAGATATCTAAGGGTTTGTTAAGGAAGGAAAAGGGGGGCACAAAAGAAGAAAGAGGCAAGATAAAATGTGTTCTGCCCCAATGAAACTGTTACTGTGTAATTCTTTCAGTATAAAAAAATATGACTTAAAAATATAACTAGCTGTCAATATTCTGAATTCCAAAGGTTAGTTACTGAAAACATCCAAGAAATTGGGGGGGGGGCTGGTTTATTGATAAAACTATGTACATTAAAACGCTCAGTAGTAAAAGTAAAAGAAACCTGCACATTCAATTAGTGAAAGCACTAGCTTTAAGTTGTTGATCAGTTTTCCCTGATGCAAAACTAATGCCCAGGGTAACAACTCCTACTCTCATGGTCTCAAAGCAAGAAAAAATAACTTCTGCTTTAACTGCAGGAAATAATGTACCAAAACTTAACCTAAAAAATGTGAAGGCCAACATTTTTTAAAAACAGTAGTTTATATGTTGTGACTTGTCAGGGTAGTTTACAAAACTAATCTTGATTCTAGTGCCACCGTGTGTTCTCTTTATGTATAAACATTCCAATCACCACAAGTAGGAATAACTATGTGCAGGGCATGGCTGGGATTTTATAGTATGTTGCTACCTTGCACCTCCAGAAATTTCTACCTATGGGAAAAGTCAAAATATACATATGTAATAATGAACTAGTGCTCAGAATTCTCCTTTAAATAAGATTTTTCACTAAAGGAAAACCTGGGCTCCTTGAAGAAATGGCCAAATTCTAGGTGAACCTGGAAACCTAGTTGTGTGAACAGTAATGGAACACATCAAGAGAACAACTTGGAAAGGATGACACTCGCCAAGTTGAAAGCATTTTTAAAAATGAAGTTATGAATTAACTTATAAATAAAAACGGAGTGAGTCCAAACAAAGACTTTAAAAAGTAATGTGTTGTGGACAGGGAAATATCTTTTTAATTATTTTTAATTTTTTAAAAAGATTTTAATCTTCACTCTAAGTAATCTCTACACCCAACATGGGGCTCAGAATCAGGACCCTGAAACTGAGGCAGCCAGGTGCTCCTGGAAATATCTTTTTTAGAGAAAATGACAAGTAACAGACATACAAAGACAGAAATAGAAAATTACCATTTTATAATTACTGTAGCAATAACTGGCTCAAGTAAGAATCAATGAACACTAAAACTACTGAGTTAAAGAGTGGTTGGAATAAAGTCACAATGTCACAGTATCAACCCAGATTGCTTATTAATTATGAAAGGAAAAAGGTATTTCTAAACAGGGAAATCTGGAAGACTGTGACTTAACCTAGTGATCCAACTTATTACCCACTAATGCTAAAGTACATACTAATATCAGGTACTTTCTGATTTAATACACCGAGAAGAATAAAGCATCATCCATGACTGCATGGAATTAATTTTCAGGAAACCATTAGACAAATCCAAATTAAGAGATAAAATATCTGCTCTGGGTTCTTTAAAAAAGAAAAAAAAGTCAATGCCATTAAAGGAAAGCAACGTTCTAAATTAAAGAAGATTAAAGGGACATGCTATTCAGGGAGACACAAACAAAATTTTCATAAGATAGCGTTACAAATTCACTAGAATAACTAAAATAAAAAGACCAACAGGACTAAATATAGGGGAGGATATGGAGCAATGAGAACTCTCTTACTTGCTAAGAGAAGTATAAAATGGTACTACCACTTTGGAAAACTGGCTGGCAATTTCTCAGAGTTAAACATCCCTAGGAACTTCTGTCAAGATGGAGTTAACAGGGCATGCATTTACCCTCTTGTTTAAAACGACAACAACAAAAGCAGACAAAATACATAAAACGACAAATTTATTGACCCTGACATCAGGCAAATAAAGGCAGTGATCCTTGAGAAAAGAGAAACAAATGAGCTGAGTCCTATGACTGCCCCATATTATTGCCTTGAGACTTTCCAGATCCCCTGAGTTTAAGAGATGGAGTCAACAGTCTTGGGAGACAAAGGCAGCTACAGAAAAAGAGAACTTGGTGATCTGCAGAGGGATCCCCTTAAGTATTTAGCAGAGTAATACTAATCAATATAAGTATACAAGGAAACTACTGAGTACTACTAATCAATATAAGTATACAAGGAAACTACTGGAGGCAGGGGGAAAATACCACCTGAAGAAATTAGAGAATAGTGACCAGCGTTCCCAAAAGGCTTCAACAATGTCTGTTCTCATCAAAAAGGCTAGATAAATTCATAGTCATAGTCGTGGGCAGATATAAACCCATACATATAGTCAATTCACTTATGACACACTGGGGAAAGAAGAAATCTCTTCAATAAATGGTGTTGGGAAAACTAGTCAGCCACATGCAAAGAATGAAACTTGACGACTATCTTACACCACATACAAAAATCAACTCAAAATGGAGACTTCATTGGATGTTTAAGACCTGAAACCATAAACTCCTAGACAAAAACATTATCAAATTAGATACTGGGATGACTAAAAAACTGGTCCTAATTTTTTTTAGACATAGTGATTATATTGAGGTTATATTTTAAAGTCCTTCTTTTTTGGAGATACATTCTAAAATAATTATGGGTGAAGTAATATATCTAATAGCCACAAAATTAGCAGGAGGTAGAGACAAAACAAGATTAAACAAGATCCTAAAATGTATAATGAATGTGTGGAGATTAACTATTCTACTTTGTATACACGAAATATAACAAAACAGGACTTATTAAAATGCAGATTGCTTAAAAAAAAAACAACAACCCAGAAAATGGAATTCTTAAGTTATTCTATTATGCTCCTAGTTTCAATGTTTGATTTCTTGAGAGAACCATTGTAATTTGACAGTGGGATTTTCAATCTCTATGCAGTGATACAAAAATGACTGAACATTTAGTAGCTTAAGAGGGGCGCCTGGGTGGCTCAGTGGATTAAGCCTCTGTCTTCGGTTCAGGTCATGATCTCAGGGTCCTGGGATGGAGCCCCACACCGGGCTCCCTGCTCAGTGGGGAGCCTGCCTCTCCCTCTGTCTGCTGTTCCCCTGTTTGTGCTCCCTCTTAGTTTAGGGTCCCTTATATTTCAGTATGAGAAGGACAGTGCTCTGGAAATGCTCAGATACAAAGAAAAATACAGATATATGGCTTCATGCAGACATGCTTATCTTGTGAAAAGAGAATGGCATAACCCATTAATCCTTAACGCAGTGTTCTTTATCTTTTTTAATCTCTAGTAGCAGCAAATAATGTGGGAGCCAAGACAGCTGGGAGACAAGTAGGAAGAGCAGAGGAGAAATGGGCTCAGGACAAAGAGGGACTCAGTGGATAAAACTACAGAGAAACTACCTGGTAATATTTGGAAAATATCTTGAAACTTGAAATTCAAACCCACTAAGATTTCAATAGTTTAAAAAACAAACCAACAAAAAGAACACCCTTCTTCATTGGAGTCAAATCAAGATACTCACTCAAGCATTATTGAGGAGACTATTTAGAATATTTCTAGTTTTATTTGTAGCTTTCCCAAATTAGCAGAGAGAGAGTTGGCATGATAATCATTACAAGATTAAACAACAGGGAAATAGAATCTAATGGCATCCTATGTATCTTTTGTATCTTGGTTAGCCTTATTATATACATACAGAGTAAGCCATCTACAGAGTGATCACAACAGTCACAAGACTCTGCTTTAAAACGGATGATTCTTGAAGCACTTTTCTTCAGACATCAGGGATATGTGATTTATACTTCCCCAAGGAAATAACAACTGAATTTAGAATGACAGAAAAAATCTTTTCACATTATCACCTGTTCTCGCTCATTCCTCCAGTCAAACCTCTTACCATAGTCCACATGATTCCAGAACCATATGTAGCCCACCTCCTTAAAAAGAGGTAACTGGCAATTAACAGTGCATGTTAAGAGAGGCTAAATATGCAGAAAAAGTAGAATGAAAGAAGAAATGTCTTTCTTTTAACATTTTTAAATAGTTTATGAACAGGTAGTTTTAGACTCTCCAATCCAAGTGAGATTCTACTTCATCTTTTATTCTGAAAAGTCTGATGAGCCGTCATAAGCATGGCTGTTGCAATAACCTTTTAATCAGTTCACACATGTCACTTATGAAAAAATCAGCTAAGATTCCTTCAAGAAATTCTAAAAATCCAGATAAAAACATTAAACAAGTCAGTTTTTTCATTTTGACAGAATGCAATCACACCTGTTTAGAGTCTAAGCATAATCTATATGCACACCCTCTTCAATGTTGAAGGCCAGTAGATAATACAACATGTTAATTTTTTCTTTTTCCAGTATTTATCATGAAAGATTATTCCCATTAAGAACCTTTACTAATACAAGCCTAATTTAAAAAAAAAAAAGTTTTTCTTTTGACTTTGGTTTAATTTGCCTGGAAAGGGGAAAAAGCCTAAGCAATACCCTGACAAGTCACAACATATAAACACTATTCATATCTGTGTTCAGAAGTCTACAATAACCCAAAGTAGTTTGATTATACTTTGCCTTGAGAAAAGAGACGAATGCTATTTTATCAATCTGGTTTCCTTTCTCGGAGATAAGGTTATTTCGTGATTTATTTTCAAACATTTCTTTAAAGGATACGTGTTCCGTTAACTCCTGATATTTTAAAGTCATCTAACAGTTGAACAACCATTTCTCTATTTGGATCGTTAGGGTCTGAATTACGAACCTGTAGTGGGAAAGAGACAGTATTTAGCAAAAGGGAAAGCATGGAAATAAGCCAGTTAGTGGGGGAGGGAGGGAATACCTGTAGCACATGTAACAAAGGAACAATTACTCCCAAGAAAGAGATCACACAAATTATGAGAAAAACATACTAAAAATTTAATTGCTCAAACAGGCAAAGAAATAAACAGTGCACAAAAGGAAATACAACGGACAAAGACTATTGCTCTAATTCAACCATTTTTCTACCAAAAGTGTGACTCTCAAATTAATGCTGGTTACCAGGCCATGAGGAAATAAGGAGCTTTCATAGGATGCAAAACAACCACTGAACCAACATTCCTCACACTGTTTACTCAGTCGAACTTTCCCCTCCATAAAAAACCTTCTCAATCAAGGAAGCAAGCAGTATCGATGTAACTTTTGGGCACAGGCTCCTAGCCTGTCAGACTGGCACTCTGAAAATTACATTCTTAGAGCTCTCCTGGTCTAACACCCTCATTTTACAAATGAAAACTCAAGGGCTCAGAAGAAATGACGTGGTGAGCTAGAGGATATACTGGACTAGGGCTGGTCTTAACGTCCAGGTTTTCTAACTATGAGTTTAAGCTCCTTCTACCATAACTTCCCAATTTTTAACAAAACTAAAAATAAGTTTTCTAAAATTTACCCAAGTTTTCAGATATATAAAAGGAATTAATAAAGTATTTATTTTATATATTTTTATAATATTTTAAAGTATAAAATAGATATATACTTATTCGCATAACTTTACTTTTTTTATTAGTTTCAGAAGTAGAGTTTAGTGATTCATTCATTAGCTGCTTATAATACTCAGTGCTCATTATATCAGGTGCCTTCCTCAACGCCCATCTCTCACAGATATCCAATCCCCCCACCCACCTCCCCTCCAGCAACCCTCAGTGTGTTTCTTATAGTTAAGAGTCTCTTATGGTTTGTCTTCCTCTGTTTTTATCTTATTTTATTTGTTTTTCCCCTTCCTTATGCCCATCTGTTTTGTTTCTTAAATTCTACATAAGTGAAATCATTTATTTTTCTCTGACTGACTTATTTCGCTTAGCCTAATATCCTCTAGCTCCATCCATGTCATTGCAAATGGCAAGATTTCATTCTTTTTGATGCCCAAGTAATATTCCAGTGCGCGCTCTCTCTCTCTCTCTCTCTCTCTCTCTCTCTCTCACACACACACACACACACACACACACACACACCCACCCACACACCCAATATCACATTTTCTTTATCCAGTCATCTGTTAATGGGCATCTGGATATTTTTGGCTATTGTCAGAAAACTTTAAACTACAGTAGGAAAGTAAAACATTTTTTGTGCTTTCTGGTACATAAAACATGCTCCATAAATATTTTCATTTATTTGAAAGTTTTTTTTTAATGCTTTTGATGGGAATCCACCACTTCCCCTACCACAAGCATAGAATTTATAAATATTGTCATCTACCTCTACTTCTTTAAGGATATTATAACTTTACAATAAAAATTAGTCATGCTAAAAAGTCTACATTTGGTGTGTCTTGCGTCACACATGGGATTTAATACTCACTGATTTCAGCAACCGGATTTCATCTAGTGCTGTTTCAGTATAATGTTCAGCACTTTTAACTACTTTCATTGCCACAAACTTCTTCCCCCTACAAAACAAACACAGGCAGTTAAGACCTAATGTCCTAGCCTCACTTTAGGAAGGTAAAATTTACCTGTAACTGGGAGGCAGTGACAAAAGTACAAATACGGATTTCATGTCTTCCTGTACTTAAACACAGGCTATTTCTATGTAATCACTTGTAACTGTTAATGGTACTAACTGGCCAGATTTCATTTATAGAAGGAAGAAAAGCTGTTCTTAGGTAATCTCAGTCAGCACACATTTCTCCAAGTTAAAGTCTACCTTCTGAATGCTTCTCTGAATCCAAGTAAAATTATGAAATGGTAGTAAATATGGGGGACAACCACATCAAATCAGAAGTGTCCTGTATATCTGCATGTCAAAAGCTAAAAGGTTAAAAGCTTTAACACTTTCCTAGAAAAAGCAAGAAGAAATACTTCACATAGGATGGTATAGGACATCATTTAAAAACTTACTCCAGTAAACAAACAAATAAAAACACCCTAAAGAATTTACATACCATACTTTCATTGAGTATTTGTAATGTTTTGAATTTCCAAGTTCCAAGTGCCTTATGGATACTAATCGAATCAATCTTTTGTCTCCAAGGCTCTTCTTCCCCAGATGAAAGATAAATTTGCCCAAGAACATAAAGATTACCAACAACAAAATTCTGATCAAGAAATTCGTCTAGAGATAGACTGAAGGCTGGATCATCTCTGGAAATTCAGATGAAAGCTCTCAGGCATCACCTAATTCTTTTGCAGGATCATTACAACTTACTGAATATCCCATGATAACCACACTGTTGAAAAGTGTCCCCAGCCCAACTTTCTGATCACATGGTATCTCCCATTGAATAGATCTCCGATTTTCACAAGATGATACCCTCCTGGAAGAAACAAGAAAGAAACATTGTCACTTAAGTAGTAAAAAAAGATATCTTACATTCCATTTTCCAACATCTATACACTGCTTATCAAATTAAAAATGGTTTCTTCTACATCATCAATTGAACAGAAAAAAAATCAGCCATACAGTATTACTGAACTCATGTTATGAAAAAAATTCTTAGGAGCACCTGTGTGCCTCAGTTGGTTAAGCATCCAACTCTTGATTTTGGCTCAGTCATGATCTCGGGGTTCTGAGATGTGAGATAGAGCCCTGTGTTGGGCTCTGCACTCAGCAGCAGTTTGCTGGAGAGTCTCTCTCGCCCTCCCTCTGCTCCTGCCCCACCTCCTGCGCACACATACGCTTGAGCTCTGTCTCTAAATAAATAAGTCTTCGTTTAAAAAAATAAGCAAATCTTTAAAAAAAATCTTAGAAAATAAGGTTAATGATTTAGAGTAAGCAAGTTGTTGAACAACCATGTTACTTAAAACAATAAGTCATTGCAAAAACAATGAATACTGTTACGCTGAAAAGAAATTAAAAACAACAACAACAACAAAACAATAAGTCATTTTTTTAAAGGACTTATTTATTTGTGTGTGTGTACAGAGTGAGTACACAAGCAGGGGGAGCAGTAGGCAGAGGGAGAAGCAGACTTTTCGCTAAGCAAGGAGCTCAACCCAGAACTTGATCCCAGGGTTGGGATTATGACCTGAGCTGAAGGCAGCCCCTTAATCAACTGAGCCACCTAGGCATCCCAAAATAAGTCATTCTCAAACAAAAATAAGATTATGTATCACAATATTCTTGCCCCTCAAAAATCTAGATTTACCTAAACATGTACATGTTTATATAAAAACTATTTATAGTTGCAGTCTCAGGATGTATTTTTATACATCCTGGGAGATCAATGAATTCCATTTACTTAACTTAAAAAAAAAAGTTTGTTTTCCTAAAACAACATAACACAACAAAACAAGGAAAGGAAAGCCTGAAAAGGCTGCCAACAGTGGCAGGAGTCAAGGTATTTTTACATCTTTGCTTGCTGAGAATAACATAAACTAGGTTCTCCCAGATAGTTAGATACATTCTGATATCACTTGCTATTAAGTATCTGTAATTCCAGTTTAACTTCTATTAGCAATCATCACTATGAGAAAAAAGTAATGAAAAGGTTTTCTGAAAAGTCTATATGCCAAATCTCAAAATTGGTTACTTCTGGGTGATACAGTGTTACAAATGGCTTATATTTTTTGTTTAATATATTTCTGAAATTTTCTAAGGTAAATACATACTATCGTTTTTAAGGGAAAAAAAGGGTAAAAATAGATTTAATATAAAACCAAGCTTTAATACATTAAATTGAACTGAGAGGAAATACTATTTCTTATACTTCAAGTAAAGGATGCAAGGAGCAGAAAACATCAAAACAGCTTACACTCAGGCCAAATAATTAAGTGAGATACTGCATGTACATGAATCCTATCTTACTTGGTGTCTCCTTATGAAAAGCCTTACCTTTACAATAATCATTGGGATCTTCCTGCTCATCATCATCAGACCCCAGAATCTCCTCTTCCTGCTCTGGTAGGTCACTTTCAGAGTGGGGAGCAGAGCCTCGGTGCTGAGTTTCAGATCTAAGAAATAATACAAACATGTTCATTCCACATGGACAAAATAAAATAGGACATTAAGAAAGTGTTATTATCAAAATGTCTCCCTACTTGACAGATGACATAAACAGAATATTATCTACTGGTGGCCTAAGAAAATATTAGCTATCACTTTATCTTATGTTAGGAAAATAATACCTTTTTAAAAAAAGATTTGAGAGAGAGACGGAGAGAGGGAATACACATGAGTGAGAGGGGTAGAGGGAGGAGAGAGAATCTCAAGCAGATTCCATATTCAGCTTGACACAAGGGCTGGATCTCATGACCCCGAGATCATGACCTAAGCCGAAACCAAGAGTTGGATGTTTAACAGAAAAAACTACTTAAACTCAATATCCAAACAAATTACTGATAAAGCTATTATATTTTCTTTCAGTATCTTCCTGTATTTTTATGAAAACATGTATCTGTAATCACATACTATATGAACAAATTAGTATCCTGCTTTTCCATTATATTTTAAAGTTTTCTCCTCATTCCTATGCCATCTCTTTAAATCTTACATATTTTCCTTAGCCATATCACCACTTACTTTGGCATATTCTGCTCAGTTGGACATTTAACTTGTTTCTAATTTTTTACCACTAAAAATAAAGCTGATGAATATTTTTGGATAATTTTTATTCTATATTCAGAATTATTTCCCTGAAGTTAAACCACCAGGGAAGGATAGAAACATTCTCCCTATTTATAAAAACAACATGTTAGGGCACCTGGGTGGCTCAGTGGGTTAAAGCCTCTGCCTTCAGCTCAGGTCATGATCCCAGGGTCCTGGGATCAAGCCCCACATCGGGCTCTCTGCTCAGCAGGGAGCCTGCTTCCCCTTCTTTCTCTGCCTGCCTTTCTGCCTACTTGTGATTACTGTCAAATTAAAAAAAAAAAGTAAAAAAAAAGTTAAAATATTAAAGTTTGGGAAACAATTATTTTATTTTAAAACACTTCAATTCTGAACAAATTAATATTTTAAACTGTTTTTTTCCAGCCTGTAGCCATGAACAGCCTTTAGAATTATTATGTAACTATGACTTTTCTAAAGAGGTTATAACTGAGTTATATTTCCTGCCATGTATGTGCTTTTGGTACTTAATATTAACATGTTTGGAAAACTTGGCTTATCTGATAGGGAAAGATGGTTTCTCAACTTAAAATGAATAAAAAAAATTTACTAATTCCTTTCTCTACATGCCATCAATTAGTTGCATCAAAATTTTTGTGCACTGAAAAGTTCAGAGGCAGAAAGGCTTGGATTTGTATTCAGGTTGACACCTCTTAGTTGCCTGCTTTATAAAGTTTCATGCAAAATAAGCAGGTACACAACATTCCTTTCAGTAGTTGCAGGAAAAGGAATTTTAATCCTTATTTTTCAATATTTTATTTATCTTTTCATCATTGTTTCATTAGATTGTTTTTAAAAGACACAGTTTTACAGAAAAAAATTTTTAATAGCAAAACCAGTTATATGGGCTACTGAGACATAGGGAATACCTTGGCAAGCATAACTAATGATTCAAATTTAGATTTTTGGTGACCTTTCCAACCTGCCTCAATTCTGGGTACTTTTTTGTCTTCCAGGAATACAAAAGTAGCTATAAACTACACTATTCAAAGCATTCATTTTTAGTGAAAACATGTGTTTGGGAAACTTATTTAGTAAAGAACTGGCCCACTTTCCTATGTGGAAATATGAGTCTGAATTTAAGACTAAAATGAATTTCTAAAACAGAGTCTCTAATTTCAGACTTGTACCTTATACAAATAAAATTACAAAAATAAAATTACAATTTGATACTTTTGAAAAGCAGTGAAATATAATAGTGAAAACCAGACATAAAAATGCTGAAATATCAGGATTCTACAAACATCATGGGATTCATTAAAAAATTATTTTTAAAAGATCTGGACATTCTTGAAAACAAATATATTTGTAAAGAGTTTTTTATCTTTAAGTAGAATTCCTAAAGGATTCAAGATTGAATAATGAATTGCAAGTCACAATTTGAAATACAAGTCTCTACTCTGACATGTGTTGGGACAGAAGAAACTATCCTGTTATTCTAAAACAATAGAGAAAGATTACTTAAATGGGGAGGGATCCTACTTTTTAACTCTGAAATGTAATTTAAAAAAATATACTAAATTTACATTTAAGTATTAATTTCAAATATATAATGTCTTAATATCCAGTCATCTCTCTGTGGTGGATGTCCTGTCCCTTCAAGTCCACAGTGATTTACTCCTTCATTTTCATAGTACACATTTCTTAGTAACTTCTGGAGAATGAGCACATGGGAGGTAAATTTAAGATCTCTCTTATTATTTTATCCTCACCCATGATTGCTGGTCTGGGTATAAAGTAAATCCTCTGTCACCTTCTAGTTTTCAGTGTTGCTGTTGACAAGTCCAACCAATGCCTTGTGATTTCTTTTTTTCTTTTATATATTTTTTTGAGATTTCTTCTCTTTTTATTTCTTTTTTAAAAGATTTTAATTTATTTATTTGACAGAGAGAAAGATCACAAGTAGGCAGAGAGAGGGGGAAGCAGGCTCCCTCCCAGAACCCTGAGGATCATGACCTGAGCCGTAGGCAGAGGCTTAACCCACTAGGCCACCCAGGCACCCCTGCCTTCTGATTTCTTGAGTCTTCCAAACAGGGCTTGTTTTTCTCCCTCAGTGTTTTTTTAAAGATTTTCTCTTTAATTCCCATGTTCTGAAATTTCCTGAATGGCTTTTTCAAAATCCAGCTTGCTAAGTACTTTCTATGTAATTACTTGCAAGACAAGGATTCATTCAGTTCTGAGAAAATTTCCTGTATTTCAATGTAAATTTAATCTTCTTCATTTTGTCTGTTCTCTTTGGAACATGTTTTTTCAGACACTGGACCTTCTGACTCACTACATTAATTTTCTTACATTTTCTATCTCCTTAGATTCTGTTGCTGTTCTACTTTTTAGATTTATCTAACTTGTGTTATCTATTACATTTCTACCATATTTTAAATTTCTTACACTTTTTAAAAAAATAAATTCTATGCTCAACACAGGCTTTAACTCATAACCCTGAGGGTAAGAATCATATGCTCTACCAACTGAGCCAGCCAGGTGCCCCATTTTTGCTCTTGAATGTTCCTTTTTTACAGACTCCCGCTTAGTTTCAATGAGGCACTATCTTTTACCTTAAGGATACTAATTAAAGTTTCCTTCTGATCCTGTATCATCATCTTGGCTTTCTCAAACTACCAATGTTTTACTAATGCCATACTTATGTAACATCGAACAACTGAAACAAAAAAAGAAAGAAAAGAGAAATTCTGAGGAAACAGAGACAGTTACTAGTAGATAATGAGGATAATATGGTGATATGATTAAAGAATTCAAAATCACTTTAATTTCCACTGACAATGGGTGTTAAGAGTAAAGAATTGACAGAAAAGCTACAGAAAGAAATTTCAGCTTATTAATATTAGGAACTAAAACCCATTCTTCTTAGAACAAAAAAGGGGAGTTCTAAAATAGTTTCAGTCTGTGCTTTGAAATTCTTAATACCTACACTTCCGGTCTCAAAATTCGGCTATTCATTCACAAGGAAAAAATTATGCCAGCACTTTAAAGCTCTCAAAGCATATAAGATTAAACCCAGTACATCTACAAAATCTCATAGAAATTGAAATCGACAATGGATCAAATTTTAATAGCAGCATGATTTCAGAGGAGCTAACTTGATCCAAACAGAGGTACTGTTAGAAATAGAAATGTACTTGACAAGGGTACAGAATGAAGCCAAGGCAAAAATCTGTGAGTGAGCAAGGCAGAAAGTAGTGGAAAAGTTTGGCAGTTTTGTTCCTCTTATATTTCCAAGCAAGGCTTAACACAGAAGGAGTAAAAACAGATAAAAACTGTATTTGTCAGGGTATTCCCCCTTATTTCTGAGGATCTTTTCAATTTAGATTCCATTTCTGGTATAATCCTCATTTCTAAGCATCCGTTACCTCAGTCTCTAATCGGCCAAATAAATAATAAAACCCAAGTGCCAAAACTACTGTCTTTTGTGAGCAAATACTATATAATTCATATTTATATTATATTTATATTTATAATTGCCATAAAGAATATGCTACTTATGAGTTTTTACTTATACTTTACTTATACACTTTCTCTCTCTCTCTCTTTTTTTTTTTACAAAGTCTATTACTAACCAACTAACTTGGTTTATAACCTACTAGAAGGTTGGTTTGAAAAACAGTGACCTAGAAATTATTTTTAACTTCTTTAGGGAGATATCATTCACATCCCATAAGATCACTAATCTAAAGCATATAATTCAGTGGTTTTAGTATATTCACAGACTTGTATTACCACAATCTTAATTTAGAACATTTTTATCACTCCCACAAAAAAACCAATCCAATTAGCAGTAACTCACCATTATATTCTTCCCTTAGACTCTGGAAACCACTAATCTACATTCTGTGTCTATGAATATGACTTTTTGGACATTTCATGTGGAACCACTCAATATATGGTCTTTTATGACTGACTTCTTTCACACAGCATAATGTTTTCCTAGGTTTACCCATGTTGTGGGATGTATCAGTACTTCATTACTTTTTATGAATAATATTCCATTATATGGATAGATCACATTTCATTTACCCATTCATCAACTGATGGGCATTTGAGTTGTTCCCATTTTTTGACTATTACTGACTATTATGAGTCACACTGCTATGAACACCCCAAAAGCAGCACAGGTGAGTATGTTTACAGCAGCACCATCTGTAATAACATTAAGCAGGAAACTAAATGTCCATCAAGAAGAGAAAGGATAAGTCATGGTATTTTGATATAATAAAATATTATATCCAACAAAATGAATGAATTACACTCATAAAACAGCATGAATTAATTGCACAAACAAGATGAAGTGAAAATAGCAAGATGCAGAATACATATATCACTTTAACCAAATTTAAAACACACACAAAATGGCCAATATAAGGAAATAAAGACCTGCAACTAGTAGAGATCTAATACATAGTAGAGTGATTACAGAGAACAAAACTGTATTACACACATTAAACTTTCTTTAAAAAAAAAAAAAAAAGTTTATTTATGTAACATCTGCAGCCAATGTATGACTTGAACTCATCACCCTGAGATCAAGAGCACCATGTTCCTCTGACTGAGCCAGCGAGGTGTCCCCAAACATTAAACTTTCTGAAACTAGATCTTTTTTCTTTTTAAAAGGTTTATCCATTTATTATTTGAGAGGGAACACATGAGCAGGACAAGGAGCAGAGGGAGAGACTCTCAGACTGTGCTGACCCTGACAAAGGACTCAATCCCATGACCCTGCGATCATGACCTGAGTCAAAATCAAGAGTTGGAAGCTTAACCAAATGAGCCATCCAGGCACCTCTAGACAAGATCTTTTTTTAAAATTTAAAACATTTAAGTATACTTTTTTTTTTTTTTTAAAGTAAACTAGACCAGCACGGGGCTTGAACTCATGGCCCTGAGATCAAGATTCCCATGTTCTAGGACTGAGCCAGCCAGGTGCCCTGAGACTAGTTTTTTGTTTTTTTTTTTTTAAAGATTTAATTAATTTATTTATTTGACAGAGAGAGAGAGCGAGAGAGCGAGAGAGCGAGAGAGCGCTCACAAGTAGGCAGAGAGGCAGGCAGAGAGAGAGGGGGAAGCAGGCTCCCCGCCGAGCAGAGAGGCCGATGCAGGGCTTGATCCCAGGACCCTGGGATCACGCACGACCTGAGCCAAAGGCAGAGGCTTTAACCCACCGAGCCACCCAGGTGACCCCTGAGACTAGATCTTAATTGTCCCCACCACTAGAAGAAATGATAATCACCTGACACAACAGATGTTAGCTAATTCTACAATGGCAATAATATTGCAATATAAATATATCAAGTAACTATGTTGTACAGTTTAAACTTACGCAATATTATAGGTCAGTTGTATCTTAAAAAAAGCTGAGGGAAAAAAGTGATTAAAACAAGAAAAAAAAGAACAAATTCAGGGTAACTACAAATTCTACAGTGGAGCTACAATATAGGGATTTGATCAAGGAGGAGTACAAATGGGCACCAACTATATTATAACTTTACATATTAAACTGATATACTTACATGTGAAGTTTATATTTGGTCTTCCCAAACATCCAAAAATAAGATCCCGAAAATGGGCATACCGTAAAATATAATAAAAATATCTTAGCTCTTGATTTAAAGAGGAAATGAAATTTAAAATTTCAAAGTAGGGCTGCCTGGGTGGCTCAGTCGGCAAAGCATCTGACTGGCTCAGGTCATGATCCCTGAGTCCCAGGTTGAGCCCTGCATTGAGTTCCCTGCTCAACAGGGAGTCTGGTTTTCCCTCTGTTCCTCGCCCTGCTTGCTCTCTCTCAAATAAATAAATAAATAAAATCTTTAAAAAATTAAATAAAACTTCAGAGTATTTAGAAATTGGCATATTAACATGTTAAAATCTGTGACAATTTCACTTGAGAAAAATTTGTAACTATGAATATACCAATTATGAAACAAAAACTGTTACTCATGAAATATTCACATCACTTAAAAAATAGATCAAAATTTAAAAAAGATACAACTCATTGTTAGGTTAGTAAGTGTGCAATGATAGGACTGCCACTTTCATACTCTGCTTCATCTTCTATCCAGCATCATTTCCTTTTAGGGAATGACCCTCTACAATTGCCAAGGCTGCAATCATATGGCCCTACCCACCCTCTCTCTCTACAGGGGTGGACACATGATCCAAGCAAGATCTAGGATCCTTTTGAGGGGGAAATGATGGCTGCTGGGAGCTCTATTTCTGAAATCTTAAGCACTAAGAGCCAAGGAGTTGTCCAATGTTTATTGCTGCCAAGTAGGGAGAGAATTCTGAGAATGAAGTCAAAATAAAGAAAAATAAAGCAAAGTTATTTATTGGCTAATGGTGGAGGAAAATGGGCACTGAATGTAACTCCAGGGTTTACAGACAACTCCCTACCTATTAATCCCTCTGGATACAGCCTAAGTGAGTTTGAATTTGGGTACTTTTAACAAGAAGCATTCTAAATAAGACACATACATAAACATAATTAGGCAATAATCACAACAATTTTAAATTATTTCACTTCTAAATACTTATCCTATAAATTAAGATAAACACACACTTTATACCAATGTCAACTTCCTAGTTTTGATATAGTTGCATAAGAAGCAACTATTGGGGGAAACTAGAACCTCCTTATATTATCTTTGCAACTTCCTGCAAACCTGCAATTATTTTAAGATTTATTATTTTTAGGGGTGCCTGGGTGGTTCAGTGGGTTAAGCCTCTGCCTTCAGCTCAGGTCATGATCTCAGGCCCAGCATCGGGCTCTCTGTTGAGCAGGGAGCCTGCTTCCCCCTCTCTCTCTGCCTGCCTCTCTGCCTACTTGTGATCTCTCTCTCTCTGACAAATAAATAAATAATAAAATATTTATTTTTATTTTTTTTAAAAAAGGTTTTATTTATTTACTTGACAGAGGGAGAAAAAGCAAGAAAGGGAACACAAGAAGGGGGAGTGGAAGAGGGAGAAGCAGGATCCCTGCTTGGCTGCAAAGCTCCATCCCAGGACCTGGTACTATGCCCTGAGCCAAAAAGGTAGATGCCCAACGACTTAGCCACCCAGGCACCCCTATTTTAAAATTAAAAAGCTTTAAAAATTTGTGAAAGAAATTAAGATATATATGAACAAAGACTTGGGCATAATAATGGTTATCACTGCATTTATTATAGCCAAAAACTAGGGACACACTTTAAGATGATGGACTGCACAACTATTTATATCATCTTCCTGCTCAAAGCCAACAAAACTAAATAAAGGAATAAGGTTATAAATCTAAAACCATGTGGAGGAGACAGAAAGAGCAATGTCCTGGCAACCCAGAAACACAAAGGTAGGGTGAGCTATAGTGAGCTATAGTGATAGAGGGAGATAGCCAACCTGTGATACCTGATTAAATGATAGATACAGGTATGAAGGAATGCAGGTAAGAGATGAGGGACAAATAAAGAGATTAACTGAAGGTTTGTAAAATAACTTTGACACCCTAACACAGCAAAGTAGATAGTCTGGCATTTACCCTATAGGGCTATTCTCTAAAGAAAATGAACACAAATGGAATAACAAAAGCTGTCAGTGTGGATGCTGGTACTCCAGAGTAAAGTTCTCCAGATTCAGGTACCCAGAACCATGGATGACTCTCTACTTACTCATCTTAAAAGAAAAATCCTTGCTCGGACACAAGGCTTTCAATCAGTTCTCTAATGGCTCATCTCATAAAAATGAAAAGCTGACCAAGTATTAGCAAACATTTGAGAAAAGCCTCCAACCCATAATGATAGAGACCAAGATAAACAATTGGAAAACTGATCTGAGAGAAGTGCATTCAGGAAGAACAGATAAAAAAAAAAAAGTTTTCATTCATTCATTCATTCATTCATTCAGAGAGAGAGAGCGAGCGAGAGAGAGCGAGCATAAAAGAGCACAATGCATGAGCAGGGGGTTGGGATTAGGGAGGGACAGAGGGAGAACAAGGGGAAGCAGACTCTGCTGAGCTGGGAACTCAACAAAGGGTTTGATCTTAGAACTCTGAGATCATGATCTGAGCTGAAACCAAGAGTCAGGCACCCAACTAACTGAGCTACCTGGATGCCCCAGGAAGATCACAATTTTTAAAACTACAGTTGGGTGTGCCTGGGTGGCTCAGTTGGTTAAGTGTCTGCCTTCAGCTCAGGTCATGATCTCCAGGTCCTGGGGTTGAGCCCCATGTTGGGCTCCCTGCTCAGCAGGAGTCTGCTTCTCTCCCTTTCTCTCTGTCCCTCCTCCCTGCTCATTCTCTTTCTTTCTCAACTAAATAGATAGAACTCTAAAAAAATTTTTTTTTTTTAAATTTTTTTTTTTATTTATTTATTTGAGAGACAGAGATCACAAGTAGGCAGAGAGGCAGGCAGAGGGAGAGAGGAGGAAGCAGACTCCCTGAGGAGAAGAGAGCCTGATGCGGGGCTCGATCCCAGGAACCTGGGCTCATGACCTGAGCCGAAGGCAGCGG
The DNA here is from genome assembly GCF_011764305.1 of Mustela putorius furo. Taxonomy (NCBI): domain Eukaryota; kingdom Metazoa; phylum Chordata; class Mammalia; order Carnivora; family Mustelidae; genus Mustela; species Mustela putorius. Next base: position 4,102,991 of record NW_025421292.1, read on the forward strand.
CGTAATCCACTGAGCCACCCAGGCGCCCCTAAAAAAATTTTTTTAAATAAATAAATAAAACTACACTTGACCATTGAACAACATGGGTTTGAACTACATGGGACTAGTTATATGCAAATTTTTTGATAATAAATACAGCATAGTTCTGTAAAATGTACTTTCTCTTCCTTATGATTTTCTTAGTAATATTTTCTTTTCTCTAGCTTACTTTGTTAAAAGAATACAGTATGTAACACATACAACATACAAAATATGTGTTAATGAACTATGTTACCAGCAAGGTGAGGCTTCAGCAAGCTTTTAGTAGTTGAATTTTTGGGCATTCAAAACATACATGGATTTTTCACTTTGTTGGGGTTGACATCCCATTTGTTTTTCAAGGGTCAACCATAATTTATATGAATAGAGAGATTTAATATCTTAAGTGATATTAACTTCAAAATGGAATAAAGTGCTCTAAAAGGTAAGTAATATGGGAAAGAAGCTCTGGAATATAAACAGTTTTCTAAATGTTGGGGGGGGGTGTGGGAATCACCTATGGAGATGATAGATGCACCAAAAAGAGGTCAGAGACAATCAATTCAAGAGGTCCAACATCTGAATAACGGGAATGGCAAAATAAGAGAGCTCTGTTTGGATGGGAGGATATTATTAAGGAATACAAGAAATGTCTGGGGATTAAACAGAATCTCCATTTAACTCAAAACAGCCCCTTGTGGTGCTAAACAGGATTACTCTTGCCAACATATAGATATATTATTGGGGAAATTTCAGTATCCAGTATTAAGGTCCTAACAGCTTCTAGGGGGCAAAAAAAAAAAAAAAGATTTAAAAGAATAATAATCACACTGGCATCAAATGTCTCATTAGAAATCCAGCATACGAAAAGACAATGAAGCAATGACTTCTAAATTCTGAGGAAAATAACTTTTTTTGTTTTACCCAATGTAGCTTCGAATAGATTTGAGGGCAGTCTTTTAAATATAGAAGGATATAGAACTTATTTATCATTCACCTTTTCTAAAGAAGTTGCTTGAGGACAGGAAACAAAAGGTTAAAGAAAGAAAACATGAGATCCAAGTAAACAGTGAATCCAGGAGAGATGACAGAAAAAAAAAGTTCCAAGAGAACAAATGTGAAGAAAACCTATGGCAACTAAGGAGTGCACTTGTGATGAACAATGGGTCATGTATGGAATTGCTAAATCACTATATTGTGCACCTGAAACTAATTGACACTGTGTATGTTAACTATACTGTAATAATAATTTAAAAAGCCCTAAAATGCATTTACTCTGAGATTACTCTACAGTGAGAGGCTGGAGGGCTCTAAGAGGGAGGTCTCAGGGAAAACACACAGACAAGAAAGTATACTCAAGATATTGGAGATACATGGTAAAAGAAAATGACACAAAGGGGAAAAATAATAAAAATTCCAGAAAACCACCAAAAGCCAAACAAAAAAGTATATATAATTACAGGTATAATAGTTAAAGTAATGTAAGTTATTAATAGATTACGGATTTTCTACTTTCAAAATCAACATAATTAAACATGAATCTAGGGGTTGACTCTAGTCCTTTCCAGAGACTTCAAGAGGATGGGCACCACTAATGCACTTTCCTGCCATGCTCTGGAGCACTGGCCTCCTAGAGGGGAATTTTGCATGCAGTTGGTGCCCCTGTTTTTGCAGCTGTTGTCCTCTGGGTTCTGGAGGCCAGTGTGGCAATCAAAGAGATGAGTCCTGGCAGGAAGCTACCTCCAGGGCACTGTGTAGACTGTATATCAAGGCACAACCCCCAGTCTTTCTGTGAAGGCCTGTTGGCTGTCTAGGAGTTTCAGTCTGAGGGGTGGGCTTCAGGTATGGCACACATTTAATAGACTATGGAACTGCTCTCAAGGAACACAGCTGTGGGCGCCTCTTGAAACTCTTCTGCCATGTTCCAGGTCGCCAGTATCTCCCAGAAAAGAGATTATACACTCATCTGGAGGCCTAATTTTTGCAACTGCTGCCCAGGTGACACTGTCAAATTGTCTTACCAGTGAGACTTATTATGCTTGTGGTCCCACAGGAATATATTCATGTGCACACACTTAAAAACTGCTGCCTAAGGGTCTGGTTTCCAAAGAGCCTGATTCTAGATGCTTAAATCCTGCCCTCAGGGTTACCCTCAACTACTGGAGCTATTAAAAATAGTTTAGCATACTCTCAACTACTAGGATCTATTAAAAATATAATAGGCTGTTTGGACAAATGTTTGAAAGACAACAAAGAGTTGGGGCAGGGTTAAGCAACAAGGTTCATATCCTACATTAGGCCACTCCTTCAAGACTTGGAGAGGTGGTTGTTTCCAACCGACCAAGAGAGAACGAAGCAAAATGATGAAACAGAGGAATATATTCCAAACGAAAAAACAAGATAAAACCTCAGAAAAATAGACCTTAATAACAGAGATAAGTTCAAAACAACAGTCATACAGATGTTCAACAACCTGGGAGAGGAATGGATGAATGCAGTGAGAACTTTAAGAGAGACTGGAAATACTAAAAAAGTACCAAAGAGAAGTCCCAGAGCTGAAGAATATAGTAACTGACCTGAAAAATACACTAGATCCAACAGGCAGACTAGATGAAGCAGAAGGAAGGATCAATCAACTTAATCAAGGTTAAGACAGTGAAAGACAGCAGGAAAAAAAAAACTGAAGACAGACTAAGGGGCTTGTGGGACATCAAATGGACTAACATTTGCATTAGAGGAGTCCCAGAAGTTTGAAAGAGAGAGAAAAAGGCAGATATCTTGTTTGAAGAAACAATGGGTGAAAACTTCTCTAACGTGGGGGAAGAAACAGACATCCAGATTTAGGAAGCCAAAAGATTTCCAAAAAAGATGAATCCAAAGACAGCCACACCAAGCCGCATAACTAAAATCTCAAAACTTGGAGTGCTGGGTGGCTCAGTCAGTTAAGCATTTGTCTTCAGCTCAGGTCATGATCCCAAGGTCCTGGGATCAAGCCCCATGTCAGGCTCCCTGCCGAGTGGGAGTGGGGAGTCTACTTCTCCCTCTGCTCTTCACCCAGCTTGTGCTCCCTTTTTCATGGTCTCTCTCTCTCACACTCTCTCTCAAATAAAATATATATTTTCTAAAAATCTATAAAGTTGAAGACAAGGAGAAAATTTAAAACAGCAGAAGAAAAATAACTCATAATATGCAAAGGAAACCTTATAAAACTATGAGCAGACTGTTCAGCAGAAACCCTGCAGGCCAGAAAGGAACAGCACAATATAAAGTACTGAAATAAAAAACAAAACAAAAAAAACTTCCAGCCAAGAGTACCCTACCCAGCAGTTATCATTCAGTATTGAAGGAAAGATAGAGTTTTCCAGTTCATCATCATTAAACCAGCCTTACAAGAAATGTTAAAGAGACTTCTTTAAGCTGAAAAGAAAAGGCACTAATTAGCAAAAAGAAGTCATATGAAAGATTGTATATCACTGGAAAGGTAAATATATTGCAAAAGAAAAGGATTAATTGCGTATAAAGCTAGATGGAGGTTAAAAGACAAAAGCAGTAAAAAATAACTAGGATTATGTTGATTAATTAAGGGATACACAATAAAATGTGACATCAAAAACAAAATATGGGGGAGAGTAAAAATGTTAAGCTTTAGAATGGGCTCAAACTTAAGCTTTCAGTAACTTAAAATAGATTATTAGATATAAATTGTTACATGTAAGCCTCATGGTAACCATAAAACAAAAATCTATAGTGTATACAAAAAAGTAAGGAGAAAGGAATATATAATTATACCACTCAATAAAGTCATCAAATCACAAAGGAAGACAGCAAGAAAAGAACTGACAAAAAAGAAACTGCAAAAGAGTCAGTAAACAATTAACAATAAGTACATAACTATCAAAAATAAATTTAAATGTAAATGGAGGAAATGCTCCAATCAAATGACACAGAATGGCTAAAGGGATAAAAAAGACGAGACCCATCTATATGTGTCCTACAAAAGACTCACTTCAGATATAAGGGCACACAGAGACTGAAGTGAAAGTATGGAAAGGTATTCCATGCAAATGGAAACCCAAAGAAAGCTGGAGTAGGTATCCTTTTACCAGAAAAAAAAAAAAAAAAACAGACTTACAAACAAAGACTATAATAAAAGAAAATATGGCATTGTAAATAAAGGGGTAAATCCAACAAGGGGATATAACATTTGTAAATATTTATGTACCTAACATAGGAGTATCTAAATGTATTAACAGACTTCAATGGAGAAAAAAAAAAGCCAATAGGGAATTTTAATATCCCACTTACATCAATGGACAGATCATTCAGACAGAAAATCAATCAGGTAACCATGGCCTTAAAAGACTCATTAGACCAGATGGACTTAACATGTACATACAGAATATTCCACCCAAAGGCAACAAAATACACACTCTTCTCAAGTGTACATGCAACATTCTCTAAAATAGATCATATATATATATATATATATTTTTTTTTTAAAGATTTTATTTATTTATCAGAGAGAGAGTGGGAGAGAGCGAGCACAGGCAGACAGAATGGCAGGCAGAGGCAGAGGGAGAAGCAGGCTCCCTTCTAAGCAAGGAGCCCGATGTGGGACTTGATCCCAGGACGTTTGGGATCATGACCTGAGCCGAAGGCAGCTGCTTAACCAACTGAGCCACACAGGCGTCCCTAAAATAGATCATATATTCACAAAACAATATTAATAAATTTAAAAAGCCTGAAATCATATCAAGCATCTTTTCTGAGCACAATGGTATGAAACCAGAAATAAATTACAAGAAAACTAGAAAATAGAGATTAAACATGCTACTGCACAACCAATGAATCAAAGAAATTGAAGAGAAATAAAAAATACCTTTAGACAAATGAAAACTGAAATGTACCAAAATTTATGGGATGCAGCAAAAGTGCTTCTAAGAGGGAAGATCATAGTGATAAATGCCTACCTTAAGAAACAAGAAAAGTCTCAAACAACGTAACTTTACACTTCAAGGAACTAGAAAAAGAAAAACAAAGCCCAAAGTTAGTACAAGGAAGGAAATAACAAAAACTAGAGCAGAAATTATATAGACTAAAAAGACAATAGAGAAGATCAATGACAAAAGCCTTTAACTGGACTGAGAAAAAAAGAAAGGTAACTGAAATAAAATAAAAAATGAAAAAGATGTCACAACTGTGCTACAAAAATATAAAAGATAGTTAAGAGACTACTATGAACAACTATATGCTAATAAACTGGACAACCTAAAGAAACTGATAAATTGCTGGAAACATACAACCTACCAATCCTGAATCATGAAGAAAATAGAAAACCTGAACAGACCAATAGCTAGTAAGGAGATTGAATCAGTAATCAAAAATCTCCCAACAAACAAAAAACCAAACGGGTCCACAGGTAAATTCTACCAAAAAGTCAAAGAACAATACCAATTCTTCTCAAATTCCTCCAAAAAAACAGAAGAGGGGGGAACTCTTGTGAATCCATTTTATGAGGCCAGACTTACCCTGATACCAAAACCAGACAAGGATACCACAAGAAAGGAAAATTACAGGCTACTATCCCCAATAAACATAAATGCAAAAATCCTCACAAAATATTAGCAAACCAAATTCAACAATACATTAAAGGATTGTTCCCACAATCAAGCAGAACTTATTCTGGGGATGCAAGGATAGTTCAACATTCACAAATCAGTCAACACGATACACATTAACAAAATGAAGGATAAAAGTCTTATGATCACCTTGATAAAGAAAAAGATTTAACAAAATTTAACATCCATTTATGATACAAATTCTCAGCAAAGTAGGTATAAAGAGAAAATACCTTAACATAATAAAGGCCATATATGACACAGCCCACAGCAAACATTGTATTCAACAGACTACTGGATGTCTTAGCCAGAGCAATTAGGTAAGAAAAAAATAAAAAGCCATCCAAATTGGAAAGGAGTAAGTGAAACTGTCACTGTTTGCAGATGCCACCAAAAAACTGTTAGAACTAAGAAGTTCAGTTCAGTAGCAGAATACAGAATCAACACATAAAAACTGGTTGTCTCTCTATATTCTAGTGAACTATCAGAAAGAGAAATTAAGAAAATGATGCCATTTACAACTATATCAAAAAGAATAAAATGCCTAGGAATAAACCAAGGAGGTGAAATGCCTGTGTACTGAAAACTATAAAACATTAATGGAAACAAACAAACAAACAAAAAACCACACAAGTAAATGGAAGACAGTCCTTTTCATGGAGTGGAAGAATCAGTATTAAAATGTCCATACTACCTACAGCAATCTGCACATTCAATGTAATTCCCATGAAAAGTCCAAAAGCATTTTTCAAAGAAATAGAACAAATTAAGTGTACAAATTGTGTGGAACCATAAAAAATAATCTAAATAACCAAAGAATCTTGAGAAAGAAGAACAAAGCTGGAAGTATCATGCTCCCTAATTTTAAACTACATTATAAAGCTATAGTAGTTAAAACAGAGTGTTACTAGGGATGCCTGGGTGACTCAGTTAAGCGTCCAACTCTTGATTTTAACTCAGGTCATGATCTCAGGGTTGTGAGATCGAGTCCCACACTGGGCTCTGCACTGAGTGTGGAGCCTGCTTAAGATTCTCTCTCCTCGGGGCGCCCGGGAGGCTCAGTCGTTAAGCATCTGCCTTCGGCTCAGGTCATGATCCTGGGGTCCTGGGATCAAGTCCTGCATCAGGCTCCCTGCTCAGCGGGGAGCCTGCTTCTCCCTCTCCCACTTTCCCTGCTTGTGTTCCCTCTTTCACTGTGTCTCTCTCTGTCAAATGAATATATAAAATCTTAAAAACAACAAAAACAAAAAACCTCTTTCCTTCTTCCTCTACTCCCCCTGCTCGCTACAGCTCTTTCTCAAAACAAAAACAAAACCCTGTATGGTACTAGCATAAAAAGGACAAGGAGAAAGGACAGTCTCTTCAGGAAATGGGAAAGGACAGTCTCTTCAAGAAATAGTGCTGGGGGGGGGGGCGCCTGGGTGGCTCAGTGGGTTAAAGCCTCTGCCTTCGGCTCAGGTCATGGTCCCAGGGTCCTGGGATCGAGCCCTCCATCTGGCTCTCTGCTCGGCAGGGGGCCTGCTTCCTCCTCTCTCCCTCTGCCTGCCTCTCTGCCTACTTGTAATCTCTGACAGTCAAATAAATAAATAAAATCTTAAAAAAAAAAAAAAGAAGTAATGCTAGGAAAACGAACAGCCATAGGCAGAAGAATGAAACTGGACCACTATCTTATACCATACACACTTAAACATTAAGACCAGAAACATCAAACTCCTAAAAGAAAACATAGGTGGTAAACTCCTGGACAAAAGTTTTCATAATTTTTTGAATGTGACACCCAAAGCAAATACAAAAGTTTTTAAAAAATAAATAAGTGGGACTACATCATACATTAAAAAGCTACTACAGAGAGAAGGAAAATCAAAGGTAAGCTATAGAATGGGAGGAAAAATTTGAAATCACTTATCTGATAAGGGGCCAATATCTAAAATACTAAGGAATTCCAAAGACTCAAAAGGGAGAAAACAAAATTCCTTTTGAAAATGGGCACAGAAGATATGAACAGGCATTTTCCCAAAGAAGATAATACTGATAGTCAACAGGTAAAGGAAAAGATGCTGAACATCAGGAAAATACAAATCAAAACCCTAATGAGATACCACCTCACACCTGCTAGGAAGGCTATTATGAAAAAGTTAAGAAATAACAAGTGTTGTTGAGCATTTGGAGAAACTGGAATACTATATTGCTCATGGAAGTGCAAAATATTACAAACACTTTGGAAAAGAGTTTGTCAGTTTCTCAAAATGTTAAATATTAGAGTTACTATTTGATCTAATAATTCTACTTCAAGGTCTATATCCAAGAGAAATGAAAACATATGCCCCCACACAAAACCATACGCCAGGGTTCACAACAGCATTAATTATAATAGTCCAAAAGTGGAAACAACCCCAATGTCCATCAACTGATGAGTGGATAAATAAAAGATATCCATATGATGGAATACTATTCAGCCATAAAAAGGAAGTAACTTACAACATGAATGAACCTTAAAAACATTATACTAGGTGAAAGAAGTCAGCCACAAAAGACCACATATTATATTATTTCCTTTACATGAAATGTCCACAATAGGCAAATTCACAGACAGAAAGTAGATTAGTTACAGAATCTGGGGTAAGGGTATAATGGCGACTGCTAATGAGTTTGTTTGTTTGTATGTTTGTTTTCAGTAGGGGAGGGTACAGGGGTGGTGAAAATGGTCTAAATTTAGATTGTGTAAGATTGTACAGCTCTGTTGTAGGAAAGGGGAGAGTAGAGGTGGGACAAGTGAATTAAATCTTCTTTAATCAAGCACAAATTGGTGGTAATAGCTAAAGCCAATCAATCAAGAAACAGCAATAAGCATGATGGATACAGGCATTAAACAAAAGAATATGAAATGAATATGTTACTGTCAATTTTATCTCAATAAAACAAAACAACCAACTACGAAGAAACAGTCAAAATGGTTGATTTAAGGAAGTAGGTCCACGACTGGGGAAAGTGTAGGACAGAAGACTGAATAGCTTTTATGCAATAGACTTCCATTCTATATTTATTTTTTAATACTGAAAGACATAATTCCTTATGGAACAAACTAGAAACCTAAACATCCAACAAGAGAGGACTAAGTAAGTTTACTGGCTGTTTAAAATCACCATTTATGTAAAATCTGATTTCCAATTTGTTCATTTAACATAAAAAATTTAATCGCTGAAAAGATTATCTATTTGTACTCCCTAATCAATACATTCCATTTTAAATGTTTACTATTTAAAAAAATGTTTCTGTGTAATGAACTTCTAAAGTATACATTATGGTCGTCGTCTTTTTTTTTTTTTTTTTTAAAAGATCTTATTTATTTACTTGTCAGAGAAGGAAAGCCAGAGAGAGCACAAGCAGGGGGAGTGGCAGGCAAAGAGAAAAGCAGGTTCCCTGTGAGCAAGGAACCTGATGCCGGATTAAATCCCAGAACCCTGGGATCATGACCTGAGCTGAAGGCAAACGGTTAACCAACTGAGCCACCCAGGCATCCCATTACTGTCTTCTTTTAAAAAAGCTAATTTATCATACCATTACAAATTTCAACTCATAGACCATGTTACGATCTCCCCTCTTCAAAGAAGGATCAGATTTAAAAGAAGCAATAGATTTTAAACAACAAAAACATCAACCTTAAAAGCTCACACATATCTACTTTTCAAATTAGTGATAGCAAAAGACCAAGTTTGCTTGTTTCAGTCTAATTCAAAATACAAGGATATTAAGCTCCACCACTGCTTTATGTAATGGGTATATACATAATGAAGGAAAAGTTATTTTGAGTGTTTTACCAAACTGTATGGGAATACAGGACAAAACTGCATCACTGATCCAGAAATAAAGCTTATTAATTCCTGTCTCTTCTTTACACACTACTGAAAACAGTAGTCCTGGAGGAGAAAACCTGCAACAAAATCAAAATTTGCTCTCCCATTTGGGGGACAGAAAAAGCCATCAGGTTATATTTATTTATAAGTATTAGTATTTTCTAATTAATCAAAGGGATTTACACTGTAACAAGGTTTTACCTTAAAAATTATTCAAAAACTAGATTCCAATAGCCATATGGTTAAACTTCATTATAAATAGTGATTCAAGATGGGGTGGCTGGGTGATGGACATTGGGGAGGGTTATGTGCTATGGTGAGTGCTATGAATTGTTTAAGACTGATGAATCACAGATCTGTACCCCTGAAGCAAATAATACATTTTATGTTAATAAAAAACAAAAACAAACAAAAAACAAAAAAAGATTCAATATGAAGTACACACCATCATCCTGACTACCCTCATCAAAATGTTCAAGTGAAAACTGAAAAATCTTTTAGTCTGAACTTCCAGTTTTAAGGAAATATAGGGAGAGAGGAACAAGTTAAATCTGGAATGTGGGATATTTTCCAAGATAACTGGCCTGATCTCTTGGGGGGGAAAAATCAATTACTGGGGTGGTGGGGGGCAGTGGAACTGTTTTAGATGAAAAGAGATAAACTTGCACACCCGAAATATGTGAACCTTGTTTTAATGACTTAAACAGCAGACACTTATAAAGGCAACTGGGGAAATATGACTATAAGCTGGCTGTGAGATGATCCTAAGGAATTACTGTTAACCATAATACCATTACCACAGCCAAGACAAATACATAAAAGAACATCCATAGTCTTAGGAGGAGCAAGCTGAAGTATTTAGGGATATGGTGTCATAGATTTTGCAACTTACTTTCAAATAGTTCAGTCAAAAAATAAAAAGTATTTACATATATATATATAACTAATACACCTAGATGGATAAATATACAAAGTATTTACTATGCTAGTCTTTCAACTTTTCTAGATTTTTGAAATTTCTCGTAATTGAGAAAAAGGATTAGGACAAAATCAAGCTGTTTTCAATGCTTTATATGTATTTTATTCAATATTTTACAGTCATTATTATGTTTAAAAACAATATTCCACACAGATACATTGTTATTTCTACTTTATTGGATATTTAGGTTTCTGTGATTAACAACTTCAAACATTAAAAAAAAAAGGGATACACAGGAAAGCATTAAATCCACTTTATTTATTTTTTTTTGAAGATTTTATTTATTTATTTGACAGAGAGAGATCACAAGTAGGCAGAGAGGCAGGAAGAGAGAGAGAGAGAAGCAGGCTCCCTGCTGAGCAGAGAGCCCAATGTGGGGCTTGCTCCCAGGACCCCGAGATCATGACCTGAGCCGAAGGCAGAGGCTTTAACCCACCGAACCACCCAGGCGCCCCTAAATCCACTTTCTTGACACGGTCCAACTGTAAACTAATAAATGATTTTCTTGTGGCTTATAGAACTCTAGTATAGGAGTAGTTATGAATTCCATTTCTGTACACTATGAATTCCATTTACATAAACCACCAAAATGCCAAAGAAGAGATTTCCTTTTATAAAGCAGGTATTTGTTCAATAATGAAAAATATGTTCTTTTTTGTGTGTTTTCTTTAGAGAGAGAGAGAGAGAATCTCAAGTAGGCTCTACACTCAGCGCAGGCCCAACTCAGGGTTTGATTTCATGACCCCAAGATCATGACCTGAGCTGAATTCAAGACTCTGACACTTAACTGACTGAGCCATCCAGGTGCCCCGATGAAAACTGTTTCTTTTCTGACACCTGGTTAACTAGAGTTAGTCAGCAGTTAGGAATATCTGTGTAACAATATTAATTTTTCTTTGCTCTTAACCAATGTGAAACTAGGCTGAATTTTCACAAGGACAGGGACTGTGTCTTATCCATTTTTGTTTTAGATACTCCCTAACATTTCATAGGTATTCAAAAGTTTACTGAATTGAACAGACTTTATTTCTTTGGCGCTTGTTAATAAATCATGATTATCCTTCAATTTTACAAAAGGTTTCATTTTATCTACTTATTTCCATGAAAAGGAATGTTTTCTTGTTGAGTTCTTTAAGAAAACACTTTGATGTTTCTCCTAAGTCCAATCCTACTGAAAAGTTATATTCAAAGATTTATACACAAATTCATAGAAACAATCTTGCTTCATAATAGGCCCCAACATGAAATAACACGAATGGCCACCAATGGAGAAAAAGACTAAAAGAGTCATAGATTAATATTCAGCAATAAAAGGAATAAACTACTAATATAGGGAGCAAACTACTAACATAGGCAACAAACATGGATGAATCTCAAAATCAGTATGCTGAGCAGAAGACAGACAGACGCTGAAGGATACATCCTGTATGAGTCCGTATCTCAGTTTGTTGACCAAACTAATCTACAGTAACGGAAGAAGACCTGGCTCAGGGTCAGGATGGGGAGGGGGTGTTACATGGGTGTATATGTTTGTCAAAATATACCGAACTATGAAAATGGGTTCATTTTATTGTTTGTATATTACACAACAGAGCTGACTTTAAATAAGGCACGGTATTCCCCTCCTTCTGTTTTTGATAGAAATTAAGCTATCCCTGGATTAATACAAAGCCAAGGAACTGAGATTCTCCTTGCTTATTGAAGAGTTCTGGCCATCTGGCCAACAGCAGCAAACTAATAGCTTTTCATAAAGAGAGGTCCTGCAATGGAGCAAGAACAGTAGTAGCAAGAGAGACAAAAGAAGCAGTAAGAGGGGGCACCTGGGTGGCTCAGTGGGTTAAAGCCTCTGCTTTCAGCTCAGGTCATGATCCCAGGGTCCTGGGATTGAGCCCCACATCGGGCTCTCTGCTCAGCGGGGAGCCTGCTTCCTCCTCTCTCTGCCTGCTTCTCTGCCTACTTGTGATCTCTGTCTGTCCAATGAATAAATAAAATATTAAAAAAAAAAAAAAGCAGTAAGAGATCCGGAGACAAGCACTTAATTTTCAAAGGGCACTTGAAAGAGCACAAAGAATGGGGTGCTAACTATGAAAACAAGTAGGAGCAAAAATGTGGGCCAGCTTAAATCTCTACAAAATGCAGACCTTCATGAGGATACCTTGCAGAACAATTTTCCATAAATTAGTTTGGAAAAATTCATAAATTTGAAAGTCTGCTTAATTTCTATGACCTCATGGGTTCCTTTTAATAAAACCCACTTGAAGGGCACCCGGGTGGCTCAGTCCATTAAGTGGCTGCCTTGGGCTCAGATCATGGTCCCAAGGTGTTGGGATCCAGCCCCACACATCAGGCTCCTTGCTCAGCAGGGAGCCAGCTTCTCCCTCTCCCTCTGCCTGCTGCTCTGCCTACTTGTACTCTCTATCTCTGTGTCAAAACAACAACAACAACAAAAAAATAACCCAAACCCAAAACAAAACAAAAAAACCTTTAAAAAAGAAAATAAAACCTACTTGAAAATGTTTCCATACCTAATACTTTTTGGAACTCTAAAGTTTAGTTTAGTGTCCTGTAGACACCTGAAATCCCTTTATGATTTCAAAGGAATTCAAACAGCAGCTATTCAAAGAAACTATTTTCAGAGTAAAGTAAAACCTCTTTATACTAATTAACTATTTAGCCATGTGGGTTACTTAACCTTCAGGCTGGAAAAAAAAAATGTTTAGGTTATCAGATCAACTTAGTTTGTTTACACCACAAAAACTTCAAACTTTAACAATATGATATTATGGCAGAGACTGTTACACCACTTTCCATTTTATTCCTCTACAGTACTTACTGTGTTTTTTTTTTTTAAGCTGGACACATGGACTACCAGAGAGAGACACATTTCCCAGTCTCCCTTGCAGCTATTTATGGGCCACGTAGAGGGAAACTCCTCAAGAAACTGGCAAGAAGGGGCACCTGGGTGGCTCAGTGGGTTAAGCCTCTGCCTTCGGCTCAGGTCATGATCTCAAGGTCCTGGGATCGAGCCCCGCATCGGGCTCCCTGCTCAGCAGGGAGCCTGCTTCCCCCTCTTTCTCTGCCTGCCTCTCTGCCTACTTGTGATCTCTGTCTGTCAAGTAAATAAAATCTTAAAAGAAAAACAAATTAAAAAAAAAAAAAAGAAAAGAAAAGAAACTGGCAAGAACCCTACACCTCTTCCTATGACTGAAACAATATGCCCCCTTGGCCCAAAGCACAACACCCAAAATCGAGGATGGTGAGACCAGTGAACTAGCAGTTTGTGGTCACATGACACTTTGTGGTGTGGAGCAGAGCCACTGTAAATGGCTAAAGATACATCCCCAGAGTTTTAACCTTGGGAAGAAATAATCTTCTTTCAGTCACTTATTACTTTGGATCTTTTGCTATTCACTGTAAAAAATAACTCTCTTGGGACACCTGGGTGGCTCAGTTGGTTAAGCCACTGCTTTTGGCTCAGGCTATGATCCCAGGGTCCTGGGATTGAGTCCCACATGGGGCTCCTTGATCAGCGAGGAGCCTGCTTCTCTCTCTACCTCTGCCTGCCAATCTGCCTGTTTGTGTTCGCTCTCTCTCTCTCTCTGACAAATAAATAAATAAATAAATAAATAAAATCTTAAAAAACAAACCAAAACAAAACTCTCTTATCTTACTCCAGCTTCCCCATCCCCCTTTTCCCTTCTCCAAAGGGATAAGTCCATTTCTCCTATATCATTCTATATAATAAATGTATGTATGGGTATATATGCACATATACACATATTCTTATTTTTAACTATTGTTAGCATGCAATACAGTGTTCAAAGCATTCTTTTTTCATTCAGTAACATTTTATAATAATTCTCAAAGTAGGGATGCAGGTACTTCATTTTTAATGGAAGCAGGGTATACCCTAATTTTTAAAAAACATGATTTCTGTGGACATTTTCTTCTATTGTCACAAACTTCTAAACCTTGTTTTTAATACTTCTTTACACATATATCTCTATCAGTTTAACAAATTCCTAGAAGAGGGTATGTGCAGGGGAGGTGGGGTGAGCTTGGTGATGGGTAGTGTGGGGGGCACATATTGCATGGAGCACTGGGTGTGATGCACAAACAATGAATTTTGGAACACTGAAAAAAAAAAGGGTATGTGCAAATTACTTTTTGATAATACTGCTGATGGACTTTCATAGATGCCTTATCAATTTACACTCCCATCAGCAATATATGACCATGTCTCTTCATTTCCTTTTCAATACCATGTATTATTTTTTGTTCTTTGCCAACCTGATGGGGAAACACAGAATCTCAAAAGATGGTAAAAGTCCTATAATTCAAGTTGATCACACTGGTATCTGTGTCAAGTGAAAACACTGGATAAAGCAGGGAATCATACATATACTGTAAATAGTTATTATAACCTAAAAAATGTAAGTGAACAGGCTATTTCTTGTATATAGGTGTACCGACTCCTGTTCCTAGCCACCTTTCTTGCAACCATCACACCCATATGTATCAAATCTAATTTCCAGCTGGGGTTTCTCTGAAGTAAAGTAAGAATTCGATAAAACATGGGAACCCATAAAAAGAATGATGATCTCTAAGAACTGGTATGAAGTGATTTCCAAGATATACTATTAAGGAGGGGGAAAAAAAGCACACTGCAAAAGAATGTATGATTATTTTATGTATAAGGCAGATGAAGAAATAATACATATATACTTTTTTACAAAAAGAGATAAATCAGAAAAGCCACTGGGTGGCTCAGTCAGTGAAGTGTCTGACTCCTGGTTTCGCCCTAGGTCATGATCGCCTGAGGTTGTGAGATCAAGCCTGGTGTTGGGCTCCCCACTCAGCATGGAGTCTGCTTAAGATTCTCTCCATCTCCTTCTGGCTCTTCCCCCCATGTGGATGCACTCTCTCCCTAATAAAGTAAATAAAATCTTTAAAAAAAAAAAAAGAAAAGAAAAGAAAAGAAAAGGAATGAAATGGTCACCTTTAGGTGGGGTGGGGGACAAGGAAAAGGGGAAAGGGAGGATGGGACTGGCTCCCTAAACCACGTACAGTATCTGTATTACTGAAATTAAAGAAAAAATGATGAAAAAGCAAACCTTAATATTGAATGTAAACAGATGGAAAAAATAAATTAACTGAATATTAAATCAATAAAACAGGAGAAAAAGTTAATTCAATTAATTTTGGACAGCTGTCTATGCATCCTTAAGTGAGATGTTTTGCTAGGACTTGAACTACAAGGAAACGTTACACTTTATTGATTTAGTGTTGACAGTGAAACATAATCTTGAAAGTACTTGTGTGTAACTGGAGGAAAGCAAAAGGAGTAATACAGATTCATGGAGAACAAAGAAGGGATATACCAATATAGAATGAGAGAAAGTAAAGAAAACCTGTAGTACACTTGAATTGAAAGTACCATGAAATAAATACACACACACACAATTAAAATATATATTTAAATATATTTCTTAGTTCTACCCTCAACTTCCACTTTAAAGGTCTAGAAACAACAGAATCTTAATAACAATGAGCAGGACCAGTACCTAGATCTTGGTTTCCAAATATAATTCCTCACTAAAATGCACAAGGGGGTTCTTTGGGGGCAATGGATGATTCCAGTCTGAGGCAGGGAAAGCACAGAGGATGTGGAGTGTCTCCTTATGTAGAAACCTAGACATAACTAAAGCTGAAGAGACATAACCAGATGCAATGCCTGACTAAATTCTAGATCCAAAAAAAGAAAGGTGTAAAAGACATATTTGAGATAACAGGAAAATCTAAATATGGTCAGAGTATTAGATGACACTGAATTAATATTCACTTTCTTAGGTGTGCTCATTATCAGTGTAATAACATTACTGCATTTATTAAAGGAAATATCATTCTTCAGAGATGTATTTATTAAAGGAAATATCATTCTTCAGAGATGTATCGTGAAGTATTTACAGATGATGTGTCATGAGACCTGTAACTTTCGAGTGGTTCAGCAACAAAATTACCATGTAGACAGCTTTAAGGCCAGAAACTGGAAACCGCCAGATGGTCATCAAAAGGTGAATGGATAAACAAACTGTGGTAAAGCCATACCCTGGAATACTATGGAGCAATAAGAAGAATTAAGTTACTGATACACAGGAAAAATAGATGAATCTCAAAAATCATTACGCTGAATGAAAGAAGCCAAATACAAAAGAATATATGACGTGTATTTACATTTATATAAAACTCTAGAAATGTAAGCTGATGCATAATGTCAGAGAATAGATCAGCCATTGCTTGGGGCCAGCAATACAGGAAGGAATGGACTACAAAGGAGCAGGAAACTTCTGGGTACAATGAAATTTTCTGTACTTTGATTACAGTGGTGATTTCATGGATGCACACAGCTGCTGTAAGTCATTAAATTGTGTTACTCTGTTGTAGAAAGATGGGAGAAGATATGGCAAAATGTCAGCAGCTAGTGAATATAGAAGAAGACAATTACAGGCTATCATCCCATTTTTTTCAACTTTGCCACAGACTTACATTTTTTTTTCCAAAAGAGAAAAAGATGGAGATGAGACAATTTACAAAAACAGGTAAAAACGACGCTCCACACATATTAAAGGTGAAACTCATTGAAAAGAAAAATGTAAAGTAAATACTGAGATGCCATTTCTCACCTATCAGACTGCTGAAAAATACATTCTTTTGGTGAAGCTCTTGGAAGATAAGCACCTGATACACAGCTAGTGAGAATGCACACAGCACAATCCTGCTGAAAGGAAATGTGGTAATAATTAATGATAAACCTACTTGGGTTCCAACTCAGTAACTCCACTTCTAGGAATCGATCTACCCTGAAAGAAACACCTTCAAAAAACTGGAAATAACACTGGCAGAAGGCTATTCATTGCAGCCTTGTTTGTAATTGCAAAATATTAAAAACAACCTAAATGCCCACACCTGGGAGTGGTTGAATACAGTGTGGTACATGCACACAAGTGAGCACTATGCAGCTGCAAAAAAAGAAAAAAAAAAGGCGCTGAGGAAGTTCTTTATGAACTGATATAGAATAGACAACCATGACACACAGGTAAATGGAAAAAGCATAGTGCAAAGGAGTAGCTACAGTATGCCACCATCTATGGAAGAAAGGTTAAGCCGCTGCCTTCGGCTGGGGTCATGATCTCAGGGTCCTGGAATCGAGTCCCACATCGGGCTCTCTGCTCAGCAGGGGGCCTGCTTCCCTTCCTCTCTCTGCCTGCTTCTCTGTCTACTTGTAATCTCTGTCAAATAAATAAATAAAATCTTAAAAAAAAAAAATCCATGCACCTGCTCATTTGTGCAAAATGAAACACAGGAAGAATAGAGAAACTAAAGCAACAATGGGCAAGTGGGAAAGACAGAAAAAGTGGGGAAGAGGGAAGCCAGAATGAAGAGAAGTGCATTTCTGATTATATCTTCTCCTATAGCTCTGACTCTTCAAAAACAAAGTAATGTGTCCTTTGGCTCCCAAAATGAAAATATAAAACCAACCAGGATGTGGGAGAACCTGAAATGGAATGCAAACAGGAATGAACCAAATGGCATGCCCAATGAACATCATCACTTCGAGCACAGGTTGAAAAGTACTCCCCCCCGCCCCCTCCGGGGCGCCTGAGTGGCTCAGTGAGTTGAGGCCTCTTTTCGGCTCAGGTCGAGATCTCAGGGTCCTGAGATCCAGCCCCGCATTGGGCTCTCTGCTCGGTGGGGAGCCTGCTTCCTCCTCTCTCTCTGCCTGCCTCTCTGCCTACTTGTGATCTCTATCAAATAAATAAATAGAATAAAAAAAAAAAAAGTACTTTTTCCCCAGTGTTTTTTGGTTTGACGTTCCTGACTTTCTCCTTTTTGACATGTATACATTTTTTATTCTTATAAAATATTTCAATCTTTAGATACAGTTTTTGGTCATGCCTTCCTCCAAGATTATTTCATTTTAAACATTCACATTTTTTCTTATATGTTGTTTATTTTTTAATGTTTAAACCTTTGCTCCACCTCTAATTAACTGTGTTAAGAACAGGTCAAGAATATTTTTTTAATCCCAGTTCTTCCAACAGCAGTTGGAATTCATTTTTCTGAATTCATTTGAAATACAACTTTTATGGTGTTAAATTCCCATGCCTTTACTGTTTTTTGGATTCTCTATTCTGTTCTACTGTCTTGTTTATTCAAGGGTAAGTATCAAGCAATTTTAATTATTACAACTTCACAGCATTTAAAATATCTGGGCAGTTCCAATTCCATCCTTATTATTATACTTTTTACAATTTATATTACTCTTACATTTGTATTTTTCCATAAAATTAAAAATCTGCTTTAGTTCTTAACTGAATATTGTTACTAGATAGGACATTTATGTATTAATTTGGGGAGAGCTAATCATTATTTAAATGAGTCTTCACGTATTCAATATTTTAGGGAACTTATTAATCACAAATTCTACAACGGCATTGTTTCAAGAATAGAAACATGGAGCTTTTCTACAACATTAATTATCATTGCTTCAGCAACCTGCTCAGTGTAGGGTAATACCAAAGAACAGGCATGAAGGCGTGAGGAGGTTATCACAGGTTCTGCCACCTAAGATTTTCATTGGAAATAAAGAACTGTGATGTCACAGAAACATCCTACTATGCCAACATACTGTCCAACATAGAATTTTTTGGACCTTAAAATCATACCCAAATCTTGGTTTCTAAGTCTTCAAAAAAAGGAACCAGGGCTCCTTAGAGAAAGGGCTGATTCCAGGGTTGTAGCAGGCAAAGATGAACCTGGAACATTTTGTTGGGCTAGAAAGTATAAGTGCTCAAAGAATGCAGAAAACTTGTCAAAAGACAAGGTGCCAGCTTGAAAGGGCTCCCACTGGTCAAGTATGAAAGAATATGAGCATCAAATAATGAGAATAATGGATTAAAACTCACTGAATAAAACAGACTACCTAAATTCACACCAAGGATTAGGACTATGATTATGAATGGGGAAAGGAGAAAGGGGAAAGTTTTTTCTAACAACAGAATGCTGACCAATAACTCGAGCAGAAAATGGGAGTTAGGCAATCACTACTTGCAACTGTCATAATAACAACTGATTTAGGCAAGAATCAACAATGGACACTAAAAGAGTGAAATTTCAATGAGGAAAAAGTTGTTTACACAGGTCAAAGTATCTCCCCCCAAAGAACTTGAGATTTGCAACGGAGGAAAACATAACATTATGCTAGAGAAACTGGGTAGTCACCACCTTAATTAAGCAATTAAAGGAAACAATGCCAATTCTGAGACAGTTATGATGTGATACACCAAAGAAGATACAATTTACTTTGGTGGCACCAACACACAAAACCTAAATCATGAGGAAACAGATAACCCCAAACCGAAAGACATTCTAGAAAATAAATGGCCTATATTCTTCAAAAATATCAATGTCAGGAAAGACAAAGGCAGGCTATGGAACTGTTCTAGATTTAAGAGACATAAAAGCTAAAGGCAATGCATGATCTTAGGTTAGATAATAAGCCAGAAAAAAATTTGTTTTTCTATAAAGACATTGGGACAATTGGCAAAATAGAGTAAGATCCAGATTAAATAATAATGTTATATCAATATTTTATTGCTTATTTTGATAATTCTGGTTATATAAGGGAATGTCCTTGAGGCAATACATGAAATATTTAGGGGCATGGGGGACAATGTTTATAATTACTCTCAAGTAGTTCATAAATGAAGGTTTTCTTCAGGCATTCACATTTTCCATTTATATGACTTAGCTGGCAAAAACAAACTACTGTAGCGCCTTCTTACAATCTGGAAGGCTCACCCACATTTATGATCAACAACCACTAGATGGCACTCTGTGACCTTCCAATCCCAGCAGCTTAGGTTTCTATACACAGCATTTTTGACTTAATTATACTTAGAAAACAAAAACACAATTGATCTTTAAATAAGCACCAATACCAGGCAAGTACTACAATCAAAAGAGATTTTTTCACAATGGCCTTACAAGGCCTTTCATGATCCAATTTTTCACTAGCTCCCAAACTCATCTCTGACTACATCACTCTAGTTCTGAGTTTAGTGTTGCCTCTTCAGAGAACTTTGACACTCCTATATAAAACATCAAGTGGCTGCATGCCCTCCCCCCATCCCCTTACCCTGCTACATTTTTCTTTAGCAGCTGACATTTTCTTGTCTTCCTTCCCACACTCCCAGAATATAAGTCTTATGAGGACAGATTTTATTTTGCTCAATGCTTGTAACCCAAATGCCTAGAAAAGGTATACATACAAGACATGTATCTTCTCTTTCATCCCTAGCTATTACTCACCATCCTTTGATTGTTCATGACACCCCCTCCCCACCCCAAACCAGTCCCCTACCGAAGGAGACTGTGAAGAGCCTTAAATGTCAAGCACTGAATTATTTTATTTATTTATTAATTTATTATTATTTATGTGGAAGTCATCAAGACATGTATGTAAGCAGCAAAGTAACCCTATAAAAAGTTTTAGAAAAATTCCTTTGTCAAGAAGGTAGTAAAAGGTAGCAGAATAGAAAGCAAAAATACAAGAGACATTGCAAAAAAAGTATTCCAAGTAAGGCCTCTGGTGCCATGAGACTTATTAGGTTTGATCCTGGCTCTATAGTTTACCAGAGCTCCAGGACTTTGGATAAACTGCTAGCTTAGGAAGTTCTTTGTCCTTCAGCTGTGTAAAAAGAGGACAGGATAAAAATCTACCTTAAAGACATTATGCTTATACTCTACTTAGTACAGGGCCCAATACATAAATTGTAGCACTGCAGGAAAGAAATAAGGAAAAAGGAATAAGCAATTATCTGTTCATTAGTTAACTAATTTTTACTAAGTATTTGTGCCAGGCACTTTTCTAGGCATTGGAAATGCAACCATGAGCAAAAAAAGAAAAAAGAAAAAAAAAAGTCTAGGGTCTTCAACATGTTTACATTTTAGCATGAGGTGAAAAAATAGCCCTAAATAAATGGAATCTATCTGATTCTTGACTTTTTGCCAATGCATATCTAAAGTCGGGACTGCAACATCCCATCAAAGTCTTATTCAATGTCTCTCAAGGAGATACAGGTTCTATAATGTCAGGCTACAAGAAGGGCTAAGAAGGAAAATTAAGCTAAGGGGACAAAGTACACCAACGTTATTTTAAATAGGGTTGTAATATTTGAGTAAAGAGGTTAAGAGATGCCTAAAAGCTGACTAGAGACAGCACCCAGCAACTCTAGGTTACATACTTGTAAACTTTAGTCTTCATTTCTTTTGACTGTGGGGAATAAAGAATTACAGAATCTCCTATTGCAGAGAACTGTCTTCCAGGGACTGTGTTATGGGTTGAACTGTATCCCACCCCCAACCACGAAAAGAAACACTGGAGTCCTAGCCTCCAGTATCTCAGAATGTGACTTTATTTGGAGACAGGCTCTTCATAGAGGTGAACAAGTTAAGATGAGGTCACTGGGATGAACCCTAATCCAGTATCACTAGTGTCCTTATAAAAGGTAAAAATTCAAACACAAATTGAGACATACATAGAGGGAAGATGATGCACAGACACAGGGAGAAGATGTCAATCTTCTTTTTAGGACAGAGGCCTAAAAACAGATTCTTTCCTCTCAGCCCTCAGAAGGAACCAACCCTGCTGATGATACCTTGATTTCAGAGAAGCAGCTGCCAGAACTGTGAGACAATAAAGTTCTGTGGGTTAAGTCATAAAGTTTGTGGTACTTTGTTACAGTAACCCTAGGGAACTAATACAGACGAAGAGAAAATCATATCTGTACACTCATCTCCCTTAAGAGCTTGTATGCCCCTTGAGGGGAAGAGGTGAACGTGCACGAAACCATCTTTGCATCTCTTCTGCTGAAGTACCTGATCTGATGCAAAATTTTAATATGATTCTATTTTAAGTTCCAGCACCTAAACATAGTAGAGCTCAGTAAGTACTAAAGTTCTCCCACTACTTTTCCATATATATTTCTCCTGACAGGTATTTTTTGTTCTGCAAATTGACAAGCTGAACTTAACTTCTGAGACATGCTCAAGTAGTAACCTCAACTCAGTAATCCTAAACCAGAGCTAGGATCTGGCACTATCAAAATAAAAATATGAGTGCCTAAGTTTATCAGGTGTTAATTAAATATAAATTATCCCTGACCTTTAGGCCATTATATCCCAAATCAGACTTTATATATACAGATTAATATAGAGGAAACACCAATTGGTAAGTTAAAACCATTAATTTGATACATGAATAATTGTAAGAAATGTCACATAAAAGTCAAAGGTAATCCCATGTAAGGTAAGGAAGAAAGCATGAGGAAGGAAGTAACCACCAGCACTTTACTCTAGCTTCACACTAGGCTAGGCTAGGCACTCCCATGCAGTTTCACCCTCAGGATCTCACCATCTACAGATAAGCCATGTCAGAGTCCAGAAGTCAAACGACATTGTCCAAATCTACCCAGCAATGGTGCTGGAGAAAAGCTGGAACCTGGGACGGTGTTTTAAAAGGAGAAGCTTTTTGGCGAACTGCACACAAGCATACACGCCTATACCAACCTTCCACCTAGAAACATGAGCACAAGTTAATTAATTTAATCACATTATTTGTTAATACTAGCAAAGAAAAATGCAAAATACAGTTTCTGTTAAATCTATTCTCAAAGGCACAGACAGTTGTAGAAGAGAAAAGGAGTATCAAGGGAGCTTGCCACCAAGCTCATGTGTAAAAAGAACCCAACACCTTTAATCAAATTCCTTGGTTAGAAGGACATTCAAGAATATTCACAAACTGAAGCAGCACCATAATTAAAAGCAAAGTGAATGAGAAGATACAGTTGCTACAAACTACATTTATAATCAGTTACAAAATAAGATTACCTTAGTATTTTAGGAAACAAAAGTTCACAAATTCACCCTGAAAGTACTGGTAGCCTTTTTAAAAAACACCTAGCCACTCAAAACAAAGAATTTAGAATTTGAGTAAATCAAATACAAAGGTCATCAATGTGACTCATGGTACCTATCAACGCCAAACTTCATGATATTGATGTCTGTTCATCACTATTTGTGATAATTCTTACATGGTAATTAAAAATACGTATTAAGGGGCAACTGGCTGGCTCAGTTGGTGTGGTATGTGACTCCTGATCTCAGGGTTCTAAGTTTGAGCCACATGTTGGGTGTAGAAATTACTTAAGAAAAAAAAAGTCCTGGGGCGCCTGGGTGGCTCAGTGGGTTGGGCCGCTGCCTTCGGCTCAGGTCATGATCTCAGAGTCCTGGGATCGAGTCCCGCATCGGGCTCTCTGCTCGGCAGAGAGCCTGCTTCCCTCTCTCTCTCTCTGGCTGCCTCTCTGTCTACTTGTGATTTCTCTCTGTCAAATTAATAAATAAAATCTTTAAAAAAAAAAAAAGAAAAAAAAAGTCCTTAAAAAACACATGTATTAAATGTTCTCAAACTTCTTGATAAGCTATCCTAAAATACTCATCCATATTGTCCAAGGCCTTTAGGCCACCAATGAACTTACTACCCAATAGCAACAAATTACCCTTGACTTTAATCTTTATCTATACAACTGAAGGTTCGCCATGGTACAAACGAACATGATTTTTATTTATCTAGCTCCTGCCAACTGACTTTTATGAACAGTACTACTATACTTCACTGAAAATGAACAAAGTATATTTATTTTGTGGCTTCCGATAACTTTCTGAAATCATTCTTTGTCAAAAGAGTTGAAAAACTGGATACGCCAGTCTTCATAGCTGATCTCATGTTTTTTTCCGAAATTCCCAAAGTACATTCTCCAATAAGAAGTACACAGAACTACAGAGCTCTTCCACAACTGTGTTTACTGTAACTTTAGGAAAGGGTACTTGATATAGTATTAAGCTAATTAATTAGGCTATAAATACCTAACCCTCACCCTGTTCAGACTCTGTGGCAGAGATGACAAACTGCAGACTGTAAGGCAAGTCCTGGCCCTAAACTTTTGTTTACAATGGTTGAAAAAGAAAAAAAAAAATCAAAATAATCTGGAGAATCACAGGAAAACAAAGATTTCTAGGGTCTCCTGAAAAATCTGAAGCTCTGATTACACTGGACTCATCTTCTCACAGGACAATGAAGGAGAGCTAAGAAGTCGTTTCTTCTTCAGATACAAAGAAGGAGGTCTACTCCACACATTCTAATAACCACTCTTCCCTTTTGGCTTATTCAGAGTATGTTTTATAAGCCACATCCCAAAAATAAATCAACACAATCACAAATTACATACAATATTCATTTTAAATTAAAAACACAGGTGACTCAAATGCTATAAGATTTGGAATCTTAAAAAACACCAAAGATGCTATAAAATGAGAGCAAAATGACAAATGAAGCTGTGTTAACCAGGTGGTAACATAATTACACAGCAAGGAACTGGCCCAAGTAACTTTAAAACTCAGTAATTTGACTCTACATCCATAGGGAAATACATCCTAAGGTTTAAAAACAACAAAAAATCATTAGCTTTCTTTAATAATCATATATTGGTGGTAGTATTGGCATTGTCATTCTGTGACTCTTTATTTATACTGTGGGAAAAGGAAAACAAGTAATCATTTGGTGCTGTTGAGAATAAGGGGTTTCCAGTGTGGGAGAGAGGAGATGGGAGATGTAAAATCAAAGAAGGCTAAGAAAAAGACCTTGGGTCATTTAATTCGATTTTTAAGTATAACATGAACTCATGAATTTTTTTAAAAAGAAAAAAAAAAACTTATTTCCTAGCTTCAATCACAGGCAAGGCCTAGAAACAATGACTAACTCAGTAGGAATAAACACTTTAAGCGCCTAGATTGTGATTTTGAAATGCCATTTCCCATGAAAAAGCTTCTTAGAGAAAGGCCTATTTCCTGATTTGGGCAGAAAATGCACAAGATAATTCTAGACAAATTGTCATACCCGATAGCAAAAAAAGCTATAAAAGATGCTTCAGATTAAGTCAAATGGACTTTGGGGCCAGGCCATCTCAAAGGGACTCCAACTGACCAAAGATGGGGCAATCAATAAAAATGACTATACAGGGGCACCTGGTGGCTCAGTCGCTGGGCATCTGTCTTCAGTTCAGGTCATGATCCCGGGGTGCTGAGATCAAGTTCCACATCATGCTCTCTGCTCAGCAAGGAGTCTGCTTCTCCCCCCTCCCTCTCCCTCTGTCTGCTGCTCCCCCAGCTTGTGTTCTCTCTCTCTGTCAAATAAATAAATAAAATTAAAAAAAAAAAAAAGACTATACATGCTACAAAAGCCATAAATATTGAAAATATTATGCTAAGATAAAGAAGCCAGTCACAAAAGACCACTTATTATATGCTTCCCTTTATATGAAATGTCCAGATAGGCAAAAAAGAGGATTAGTCATTGCCTAGGATTGGAGGTAGGGTACTGTTGTGGGGTAATGAGGAGTGACTGCTAATGGGTAAAGGGTTTCTATTTGGGGTGATGAAAACGTTTCAATCTTATTTGATCATGGTGATGGTTGTACAACTCTGTGAACCATACTAAAAACCACTGAATTATACACATTAAACAGGCAAATTTCATATATAAATTATACCTCCATAAAGCTGTACCAGCAAAAAAAAAATAAAAAAAATCCAATACAATGAACTGAAACACAAATGTTTAAATCTATGAGTTTATATTAAAATAAATCTTTCTTGGTCATTTTGGAGGATGCTGGGAATCTAATTTATTATATGAAAATTGGAAAGTATTTATCCATGTCTTACATATACGAAGTGTTTCTCTGGGTAACCAAAGAGACAAGGTAAAGTTTTTCTTTGTAGAACAATATAATTAATAAATTAAAGAACAGACTATTACCACTTTGCAACCCTAAATAAGATGGATCTAGGCAATGACCAGTGGCTGCTAACATCACAAAAAGTTCATCAGACAGCAGGTATCACCTGGTAGAAGTGTACAACACCACCTACGAAGCAGTCTAGCAAAATCAAATTTGCAGGGGAAAAAAAAAAAACCCTGAAGAACCAACAGATAAAAAGAACAGAAAGACTTCTCAAACAATAGCAATATAATGATTTTATGAATCCTGATTTAAACAAACTTAAAATTAACCAATAAAGTCCTTGGTTCAAAAAATTTTAAGTATGATAATAGTATTGTAGCCCTGTTTAGAAAATTAAGAGTCTATATCTTACATAATGATATGATGTCTGCAGTTTGCTTTAAAAAAAGATGGAGGGGAGCAGAAGCAGGAAATAAAATGAAACATTAGCCATAGCTGATAACTGCTGAAGTTAAGACTGATACACAAAAGTTTATTTTGCCATTTTCTCTTTCATATAAATTTGAAATTTCCCACAATAAAGCTTTTAAAAAGAAAAGTGCTCCCAATTCCACACATCACTGGAAATACAGCAGTTCACAAATTCAAACACAAACAGGTCTCCTAACATTCCCACATCTTTGAAATCAAGACATGTCTTACAGTGAATGGTGTGTTTAACTGGTAGTTTTTTTCAACGTGATAAATATAAGATGGTGTAATTTAAAAATGATAGCATCTCAAATTCAATGAAAAAGCCCCCAAGATTATAAATACATCCAGTTATCTATCTCTCCTTAGCTAAATCATTATTTGCCTTGTACTGGAAATGAAGAATTCAAAAAAACCTCTTGGCCATCTGAATTTTCTTACTTACTTGGAATTAATTCAGTTACAGTGAGATAAGCATTACAATAATACTTTAGACAATATAAGAATAAAACTAGTTCCTAAATTAGCATTAATGACCGAGAAGATCTGGGGAGCATGGAGCAAGAAGTCTCCCTAAGATGGGGGGGGGGGTTATTATCTTGCCAGGTCTAGAAAATTTATTAAAAACTGAATCTAGTTGACCAGCCTGTCTTGTCTTCATTTTTGAAAAAGGAGTTCCTAAGTACCTACCACTTTAGCACCTCCATAAGTTACTGATTTCAAGTAATCTAAAGGAATACAATAATCTGGCAAGCCTCTGGGCCTCACTGTAGCAGAAAGGCATATAAACAAAATTTACTAACATAATATAAACTTACTGAGGAAGAAAAGAGACAAGAAAGTATTTCTGACAACTGTAATTCTAGAAATGCAATTTTGCAACCACACACTTTAATGGAATCACAAACATAAAACTTTTTTAAAGATGACAATTGACATTGAAAATTTCAAAGATAAAAAGCAAAGGAGAAGACAGGCTTGCCACATTTTTAAAAAATCAATTTATGTCAAGAACACATTATAAATGAAATTAGAAAGGCTTGAGAAATATAAATCTGCCACATGACAATGGTATATTCTTAATAAATAGCTCTTAATATCACAAAAATGATCTATAACCCAATATAAAAATGGGTAAAAGAATGGAAGGGGCCAATAAATACATCCCACAAATGGCTGACCTTATTGGTAACAAAAGAAATTAAAATTATAGATTACCAATCCATAGGTATATAGATTATAAATTAACAAAAAAAAATTAAAATGACAGATTACCAAATTTGGGAAGCTTTTTAAGTAACACTGTCCAGTTCTGGTGCACAAGCAGGATGTGCAAGAATATTCCCAGTTCCAACACTGTCTGGAGCAGTCCTCCTTCACTCCCGTCTTCTCAATATGGCTTCAATCACCCTATTTAAAACTGCACCGCCATCCCCACTCCTCAATTCCCCTTATCTTCTTCTACTTTTCCAACTAACTGCCTAACACACCACATAAGGTACTTACTATGTTCACTGTTTATTCTCTGTCCCAGGACCCCGAGTCATGACCTGAGCCGAAGGCAGCGGCTTAACCCACTGAGCCACCCAGGCGCCCCAAAGAGGTTTTTCTTTCACTGATGTACCAGAGGATGGAAAACTGCTAGGATATTGGAAGGTTAAAAAATTACTTGTTTTTTCTTAAATACAAATTGAATTGAATTTGAATTGAATATGAAAATTCAATTAGTTAATTCCTAATTAAACTATTTAATGTTTCTGGAGAAAACTCTGTTGACAACAAGAATGCAAAAACCTTTATTTATTTATATTTATTTATTCATTTGAGAGCAAGTGAGTGCAGGCACGAGCACAGGGTGAGGGTGAGAGGGAGAAGCAGACTTCCCACTGAGCAGGGAGCCCAAGGATGTGGGGGTTCATCCCAGAACCCTGAGATCATGACCTGAGCCAAAGGCAGACGCTTAACTGACTGAGCCACTCACGCACCCCAAATTTAAAAACCTTTAAAATCTACATACCAGTAATATAACTTCCAAGAATTTATCCTAAGTAAATAATCACTGATGTGAGCAATGGTTGTGATCCAAAAACTTATTTATTTTAGCTGTGAATTGTGAAAAACTGGAAACATACACTAGAACAATGAAAAGGATATGGAATATTTAGTGTTATGAAAAACATGCATGATAATGCTAGCTAGGGAAAAGTATACTCATGATTCCATTTTTGGATGTATATTTAGATATGCTTAATAGGAAATAAATACATGTGTATATATTGCTTAATAAGAGCTAAAATAAATTATGATACAACCAATTAATGGAATGATGGAATGCTAGATGAAGCTACTCAACTGTGCCCTAATACGGATTCATTTCTTCTGTTTTCTTTTTTTTTTTTTAAACTAGGTCTCATGCCCAGCATGAAGCCCAATGTAGGGCTTGAAATCACCACCATGAGAACAAGACCTGCAAGAACTGAATTGAGATCAAGAATCGGATGCTTAACTAGCTAAGCCACCCAGGTGTCCTGATACTGAACCATTTCTAAGCCTTAGTGAAAAAAGGCAGACTTTAAAAAAATAGTAAGGCTACACTATAAGGAAGTGATACAGAATCAATTTCCAAGGTACATTGTAAAGTGTAAAAAGCATCCAACCATTTAAAAAAAATTGTTTCAAGTTTATGTACTCTATTCTCTACTGAATAAAAATGTTAGAAATTTTCCACTATCTTTTCTTCTAAATTTTCAATGTAACAATTAAATCTTTTGGAAAACTAGGAAATAAAGCTGTCTCTCCTTTAACTGCATTGATCAGTGAGTGCTAAAACAAGCAAAAATCACTTTTCCAGTGCAAGTAATTTGACTACTAAATTCATAAAGTTCTTTAACTTCAAAGAAAGTAAAAACTACTGTCCCAACTAACTTCCTAAGCTAAGCAACAAAATTATTAAATATGAAATCCATTCTGGAATCATGTTTCATAAGAAATAATGTCAAAAGCAAACATAAAGGGTGTTACATTATAAAAGCTTATGACAAACAGATAAAGGCACACACCTATTGATATATACATTGAAATTACCAAAAAAACTTGAATGACCAAAGACAGAAAATTGTGCCCTTTTAGAAATATATCCATGAGCCAGTAGGTGCTTAAACTTTAACCCAGGCATCCTGGAGGTACCTTATTTAGAAGCCCAAGTTTGCTCAGTTTCTACCTTGTCTGTCCCTCAGACACATCAGAAGGAACTGTCACTTGAGAGACAGCAATGGTTAGTACCAAGGGCTTTGGGATCCATGAGACCCAGGGTTGAATCCTGGCTTTACACTTTTCTATGGGAGTAATATGGAAAAATCTTAATTTCTTTATCTGTAAAGTAAAACAGAGATTATCATCCACTAGTTAATATTAGTAAATAAGAATACAATGTCTGAGAAAGTGAAATGGAGGCAAAATTCTTCAAATAACAACTAAAAATCTCTAAAGTCAACCTGAAGGAAACACATGCTAGAGAGCACTGAGCTGGAAGGCAGGAGCCCTGGATCCCAGTTTTGACTCTGCTACAACCAGCTCCAGCTCCATGGAATATTATTTCATGTTATGTAGGTTCTAGTTTTAACATCTACAAAAATTAGGAGACTGAAATCCTTCCCACCTGTACTTCCAAAAGTCTCTAAAATTTTTCACTTAAATACTTAATTTTTGTAAATTCTTTTTTATTTTTTTTTATTTTTTTTTTTAAGATTTTTATTTATTTATTTGACAGAGAGAAATCACAAGTAGATGGAGAGGCAGGCAGAGAGAGAGAGAGGGAAGCAGGCTCTCCGCTGAGCAGAGAGCCCGATGCGGGACTCGATCCCAGGACTCTGAGATCATGACCTGAGCCGAAGGCAGCGGCTCAACCCACTGAGCCACCCAGGCGCCCCAATTTTTGTAAATTCTTAATCAGTTTTCATCATGACTCAGCTACTAGTCATAACAATATATAAGACCATAGCCTTAATTAAATTATCCAAAGTCAGATTGCTTTAAGTGGCAAAATTGCAATTCAAACCAGATTTGACTCACTCCAAAGATCAAATTTTTCTTTTTCCAAAGACCAAATTTTATGTCATCCTTCTTTAAAAAAATTTTTTTAGGGGCGCCTGGGTGGCTCAGTGGGTTAAGCC
This sequence comes from Mustela putorius furo, assembly GCF_011764305.1. Lineage (NCBI taxonomy): Eukaryota > Metazoa > Chordata > Mammalia > Carnivora > Mustelidae > Mustela > Mustela putorius. Next base: position 4,133,966 of record NW_025421292.1, read on the forward strand.
GCTGCCTTCGGCTCGGGTCATGATCTCGGGGTCCCGGGATCGAGTCCCGCATCGGGGCTCTCTGCTCAGCAGGGGGCCTGCTTCCTCCTCTCTCTCTCTCTGCCTACTTGTGATCTCTGTCTGTCAAATGAATAAATAAAACCTTTAAAAAAAATTAAAAAATAAATAAAAATAAAAATGAATTTTTTTTAAACTTTATTTATTTGACAGACAGAGATCACAAGTAGGCAGAGAGGCAGGCAGAGAGTGGGGGGGGAGGGTAGCAGGCTCCCTGCTGAGCAGAGTCCAATGCAGGGCTCCATCTCAGGCCCCTGAGATCATGACCTAAGCCAAAGGCAGGGGCTTAACCCACTGAGCCATCCAGGCGAACCTTATGTCATGCTTCTTCCTCAGACCTTCTCCCTGACGAATCTGGTAACTAGCAGTTTGCCTTTGCAAAACAACTGGAAATCAGGAGTGCAGTCAGGAATCATGGAGCAGAGTCCAGTTACGGGAGTCAGGTGGGGCTTGAACTTCTGACACAGTACTCTAACCAAGTTAATTAGACATTTCAGCTACTTAAAAGAAGTCTGAAGAAACAAACAAACAAAAAATTAAAATTGTCAAGAAAAACTATTAACTGAAAACAAAAACAAAAATAAAGCATCTTTGGGGCCCCTGGGTGGCTCAGGTCATAATCCCGGGGTCCTGGGATTGAGCCAGTAAGTTGAGCTCTCTGCTTGGCAGGGAGCCTGCTTCCCTTTCTCTCTGCTACTTGTGATCTCTGTCAAATAGCTAAATAAAATCTTTAAAAAAAAAAATTAAAAAAAAAGTATCTTTAAAACTGTAAGTAAATGAAGGCTCATTTACATTAAAGTTCAGGAGTTAAAGCTGTACAAGATCAAATAGTCAGTAAAATAACTGCTATGCTATTTAACTGCTTTTGTGCAAGTATACAAATAACAAATTATACACGAGTGAGTTAAGGAGTAACAGATAATCCAAAGCACATACATTCGGCTTTAGAAATAAAGCACATGGTCTAAATAGATAATCCAAAGTAATGAATATCTGGTACTAAAAATATATAATCCAGGGGTGCCTGGGTGGCTCAGGTGGTTAAGCAACTGCCTTGAACTCAGATCATGATCCCAGGGTTCTGGGATGGAGCCCCACATCAGGTTCCCTGCTTGGAGGGGGACCTGCTTCTCCCTCTCCTGCTCCTCATGCTTGTGCTCTCTCTGTCAAATAAATAAATAAAATCTTTAAAAATAAATAAAATTTAAAAAATTAAATAAAAATATATGATCAGGGTGCCTGGTTGGCTCAGTCCGTAGAGCACGTGACTTTTCATCTCAGGGTGGTGAGTTCAAGCCTGACGCTAGGTGTGGAAACTACTTAAAAATAAATAAATAAATAAATAAATACACCCATCTATACTTTCCTCCCAAATTATAGGCTACTCAGGTTGATACAAAATTAATTTCTATGTGGAGAGAGGACAGATCTTTTCTAAACAGTACAGTACATAGTAAAATTATCATCTCCCCACATCAGCAGAAAAGATAACGTTTTATAACACATCTCAACATCTCCACAGGGACTAACAAAACTAAGGCACATACAAAAAAAAAAGAGTAACATTTAAATTCCCACTGCAGACAAGAACCAGGTTAGCTCCTCTGCTGCTTCCATTAAGCCAATGTGGGATTAAAAACTGGTTTTGAAATGATCCACACATGGATAATCAAGAGTCAAACAAACACATGTAGATAAACTCATATTTAAATGTGTAGGTTACCAAGCACTTTACGAAATAAAAAATTTCATAAGACAGTTGATAGAAATGGAACAAGAGGTGAGGTCACCTACCACTTTAGCTCTATTGATAGAAGTCATTATGTGCTCTTCTCAAACATCCGGGAGCCACCAAAAACCACAGAGACACACACCACATCTGGCAGTATCGTTCAGAAAGGTAACCCAGGAAAACCTCAGAAATGCTCGCTTCATCAGCTCAAGAAGAATGAAGCTGTACGCAACTCCACATAAGATCAAGTAAATGGAAAAGTGTCAAGAAAATAATGCATTTATTTTTCTCAACACAAACTGCCTAAAAGACAACTTCCAAGACACCGGGCAATTAAACGTCAGCCCCAGCTAAAAGTTCTTTCGGCTAAGCCTCACTGGCAGAAGCCCTCTACTGGGCGTTTCTAAGATGGGACCAACTTTTGTGTTTCCCACAGTGGCGCTAAACCACGGTTATGCATCCTGCTGATAAACCCGGACATGCGGCACTTTACACACCAAACCAGCCTCGCCGACACCCGTCACTACTGTTAGGCCCACTCCAGAAGGCAATGTGCACTGAGGGCGAGGACTTGAGGTTTTAAGAGGAGAGGAGCGGTAAGAGAAGCCGGTTGTATACACAGTGGTCTGCCCGCACGCTGCAGGGCCGGCGATGCGCCGAGCAGGCTCAGGAAGTTGGCTAACCCAGGGGAAAGCTCCGTGCCCTCCTCGGTAAGCTAGAGCGTGTGGCTGGCAGACCCAAATGCGGAAAATTCATTTAAGAACTCCCTTTCGGCCTACGGTGCAGACGTAGGAGTCCAGTTAAGACTCGGGGAAGCAGGTACGGAAGAAACCAACAGTCCACGAACTGATACTGATCAACCAGCTCCGCCGGGAGGCCCAAACTCGGGGAGCCGTGCCTCCTCTCCGGAGTTGGTGAGCTAAGGCACCGGGCGGGCTCTGGTCCTCCTCCAACAGCCCTTTCCAGCAGGTCCGGGGCTGCTAAGACCCAGGCCTGGCCCTCAGCAACATCGGCTCGGTTCCACAGGGTTCATTGAGTGCGACCCTCCAAGGCCACTCCGAGGCCATGTGGCCGGGGCCGCGCGGTGCCCAAACGCGGCGCACGTTCAAGAGGTGAAACCAGAGGAAAGGAGGTGCGGGAGGAAATCCAAAGAATGGGATGTTGGGGTACAAGACTCACTTCCTTTGGGCTTTGTCCTTCTTGGCCTTGGTCCTTTTCTTTCGGGCCTGGAGCGCAAGCACTGCAGGAGAGAGGGATGGATGAAGGGCGAATGTGGAGGAAAGGAGGCAACCAAGGTGAGGGTGGAGACCCAGCAGGGGCGCGAGGCCCGGGTGCGGGGCCCGCCTGAGGGGCGGCTCTGGGGCGAGCGCCGCGGCTTGGGCGAGGCGGCCGGCCGGGCGGCGGGCGGCCCACGGGGCGCAGAGGAGCGCCCAGGCGGGGTGCGCCGGCGGGGGCTCGGGCCGGGTCAGGGGGCCGGCGGGCGGGGGTCTGTCTGGTTCGCCGAGAGCCCGGCCCTGCAGCTGCCCCAAGGCGCGGGTCGGCCTGGCGGGGAACAAGGGGCGATGACTGCCGGCGCGGAAGGACGCCCCGGCTGAGGGGCGCGGACCCGCAGCCCAGAGGCGGGGGGTGAGGGGCGGCGCCACCTCAGAGGGGGGGCGCCGCACGCCCGGGGACCGGACTGCGGCGGTTAGGCGAAGCTCCAGTGCTGACTCGGGCCTCGCCCCGCCGGCCGTTGCCCCTCGTGGCGGAGGCCGCTCCACCGCTCACCTTTCCGCTCCATGGCGAGACCGGTAACCGCCAGGCGCCTGCGCACTCGAGTGGCGGTGACTCCCGCTCCCGCCGCGGCCCAAAACCAAGCCCGCGCACACCCCGCCCCCCAGGTCCCGCCCCCGCCCCCGCCCCACGACGGCGCGCGCCTGCGCGTTGAGCGCGGAGCCTACCACCTGCTTGCCAGGAGAGGGGGGGGATCTATAGAATCGGGGGCTGGGAGGAGGAAAGAACGCCGAGTGTGAATGCTAAAGAGGTGCTGAGAACCAGCTTGGAAGCCTGGCGGGGTCAGGTTCGTTCTCTCCGCAGGGCGGTTGCCCCTGAGGAAAGGAGAAGAGCGTGGCTTTGAGGGTTCCCTGGGTGGTGGTGAGTCGGTGCTCTGCAGCCCACTGGAGTCCGCCTCAGTTTCCTGGTCTGTAGAATGGACTTAATCAGGCGTGTCCCAGTTTCTTTACTGAACTCTTGTGAGGTTCAGTTCAGATACTATAGAAAGAAAATGAGAGCGGGCGAGATTACAAGTGAGAAAAGAAAGCTGGAGCAGCACCAAAAAGTGCCTGGAAAGAAGGAGCCTGTGAACTTACCTTCATTCTAAAAGTGAAGACCTTAAATAAATAAATTTTTAAAACGTGAAACCTTAAAACTGAATTTTCTCTTAAAGTTTCACGTTTATATGAAGGCTCTAAAGGAAGGAAGGGGAAGAATAAAATCAGTGTTTTCTCATTTTACCACTTTATCATCTTTTTAGTACATGATAAATATAGTTGTAGCATGTGTTTATACTTTTCTAAGTGCATTATTTCATTTGATATTTATGACAGCTTAAAAGCAAAATATTACCTCCACTAAGAAACTGAAAGTTGGAGGGATGTGCCCCCAATTTTGGGGGTCCTGATCCAGTGATTCCATCAGCAAACCCATATTGTAAGGCAAGGTTAGCAAAGATTTTCTGTAAAGGGCCATATAGTAAACATTAAGGCTTGTGGGCCATTAAGATCTCTCTCAGCTCTTCAAATCTGCCCCTGGAGTTCAAATGGAAAATAGAAAACAGGGGCTGTGTTCCAATAAACTTTGTTTATGGTCCCTGAAATTTGCATTTCATGTAATTTTCACATGTCATAAAATACTATTCTTCTGTTAATCTTTTTCAACTATTTCAATCATTCTTGGCTCAGGTATTAGTTTGCCAACCTCTGTTGTAAAGTACTAAAGCTGGACAGTGGGTAAGCTTTGAAGACCCTTGCCCTAGAAGAAGTTAGACTCTATGGGGGAAGACAGACAAGTAATTAACTGACTGAGAAAGGAAGATGAAAGTGTAATAGTACTACACAAGTGAAGCATGAGGGCTTGGGCGGGATTTTATTGAGCAAAATAAGTAATCAAATTCAGCCAGGGGAGGAGGCAGCTTTTGAACTGGATCTTGGGAAATGTGTAGGGTTTCCGTAGGTGGAGAAAGACATTAGGCATTCCTGCATGAGAAAATCAGTTGAGCAAAAAGGCACAGATTTGGAAACGTAAGGGTGGGGGCGGGGCTGGTAATGACTGAAGTGGATCCAGTGGAACGTGATGCCAGAAATGCAGGTTGGCTGAATTTGAAATTTAGGTAATTAATATCTATTGCATGGAACCTGAATGATAGCATTTCTGGACATATTGCAAAAGAGGATAGCACCTTGTTGGCCAAGGAAAACTGCATCCCAGTTTCCTCTCCACTCTACTTAAGAACAAAGGGAGAGTTGGGGCAGACAGTGAGGGTTCTGCTAGCTCAGGAAAACCTCCAGTGATTTAGAAAAGACAGGAGAGCTGTGGTGGCTGATAAGAAATCCCAGAATTGGCAAAGTACTCTCCACAAGAAGGTAAACTCTATGAAGGTAGGAATCCTGTTTGGATTTTTCTTGAGGTATCCTTAGTGCCTAGCATAGTATCCAGCACCTAGGAGGTGCTTAAATATTTGTCTGATCAAAGAATAAATGATGTGCAGTTTATGAGAAAGTTCTGGACGAGAGGGAGAAAACACTGAGCCGGACAACGTGAAACTGTGCTAATAACCCAAATGCGATACTGCAGATTCATTAAGAAGGAAATAAGTTTGGGGCGCCTGGGTGGCTCAGTGGGTTAAAGCCTCTGCCTTCGGCTCAGCTCATGGTCTCAGGGTCCTGGGATCCAGCCCCACATCTGGCTCTCTGCTCAGCAGGGAGCCTGCTTCCTCCTCTCTCCCTGCCTGCCTCTCTGCCTACATGTAATCTCTGTCTATCAAATAAATAAAATCTTTAAAAAAAAAAGAAGGAAATAAGCTTAAATTGGCATGAATTCTTCATACCTATTCTGGCTTTGAGTGATCACTGCTTCTTTCCCTAAGAGCTTATTGTTTAATAACTCATTCGAGAATTTTTCCAGAGTCATTATCAAGTTCACTGGATTGAGTTCCCTCAATTGACCATTTCTCAGACCTTTTTTGTTTTTTTCCCCTTTCTCTCAGCATGTTCAGTTCTCCACACTTTTTCTAAAATCTGTATAGTTGTTCATCTGAGCTAGTCCCCCCCTCCCATTCTAAAGTAAGAAACTGCTCAGTCAGTTAAGCATCTGCCTTGGGCTCAGGTCATGATCCCCAGGTCCTGGAATGGAGTCCTGCATCAGGTTCCTTGCTCAGCTGCGAGCCTGCTTCTCCCTCGGCCTGTTGCTCCCCTTGCTTGTGCTGTTTCTGACAAATAAAATTTTAAAAAAAAAGAAAGAAAGAAAACCCCAGATGAACATAGGAGGAAAAAAAAAAAGAAAGGCAAACCAGGAAACAGACTCTTAATTATAGAGAACAAACAAAGTTACTGAAGAGGAGGTGGGCAGGGGGTTTGGTTAGGTGGGTAATGGGTGATAAGAAGTATACTTGTGATGAGCCCTGGGTATCGTATGTAAGTGATGAACTACTGAAATCTACATCTGGAACTGATATTACACTGTATTTTAACTAACTGGGATTTAAATAAAAACTTGAAGAAATAAAAAAATAAATAAAGCCTCTGCCTTTTTTGTGCTTCTTACTTTAAACATAACTTTAAAAATCACTCCCCACCCTCTCATCCCCAATTTTACAGGGCTTGTCCCATTCTGGATTTCATCGTTCCTCTTCAAGTGGTGAAGCATGCATATCTCTCTTGCACAACTGTTTTTCTCAAGTTCTTTTAAAAGTAGAATTATTTGGAAAACTGTTCAGGAGCAGTGTCAGAATATAATTTCTGAAAAGATCCCATTCCCTGTGAGCTAATTTATTTATTTATTTTTATAATTTTTAAAAAAGATTTTATTTATTTATTTGACAGACAGAGATCACAAGTAGGCAGAGAGGGAGGCAGAGAGAGGAGGAAGCAGGCTCCCCGCTGAGCAGAGTCTGATGCAGGGCTCCATCCCAGGACCCGGGATCATGACCTGAGCCGAAGGCAGAGGTTTTAACCCACTGAGCCCCCCCAGGTGCCCCATGTGAGCTAATTTATTAAGACTTCCCTGGGACAGTCCCCTAATGCTTCTTGGAAGTTTCTGAAATTTGATCACCTAAAGTTTAGGACACATGTTTCATCAAACCCAACATTCTCTGCTTTGGTTACCACAAACTCTTAACACTTTGTCCTAAGTTTTGATCTGAATTAAATAAAAAAATATCATTTACCTTTTATGGCTTCCCTTTTGTCTTGTGAGGTGAAATGGACAGCAGAACAAAATGAATATATATCGGATGCTTTACTTTTCAGATTCCCAGTAGATGTCTGCACAATTGAATAACCCCAAAAGAATTTTTTGTGAAGTTATATTGAGAAAACAATTATATCCTAGGTTGGAGTTTCAAGAAACACATGGCACATTCAACAGAAAAATTGAAGATAACTGAATGAAGGGATTGAGGTGTGGGTAGGGTTAAGGGAAACCAAGAAGGAATGGTGAGGCGTCCAAGGACTATCAATGTGGGAGTCCTTACTACCCCTAGGCCTGAAAGGACAAGGGGTGGAGATGTTAACCAGAACCCCGTAATACCTTGTATTAGTCTGCTTAGGGTTACCATAACAAAGTATCACAAATTCTGTGGTTTAAACAACAGCAATTTATTGTCTCGTGGTTCTGAAGGCTAGAAATCCAGGTGTCAGCAGGGGTGGTTCCTTCTGGGGCCCGTGAGGGAAGGATCTGTCCTCTTTCCTTGGCTTGTAGAGGATTCTGTGCCTCTTTATATTTTCTTCCTTCTATGTGTGTCTCAGTCTGTGTCCAAATTTCCCCTTTTCATAAGGACATCTGTCATAATGGATTACGACGCTTTCTAATGATCTCTTTTAACTTCTAATTCTTCTAATTTCTCTTTATTTTTTAAAAAAATTTATTTATTTGTCAGAGAGAGAACAAGAGCACAAGCAGAGGGAGCAACAAGCTGAGGGAGAAGCAGGATCCCTGCTGAGCAAGGAGCCTGATGTAGGACTTGATCCTAGGACCCCAAGATCATGACCTGAGCTCAAGGTGGCCACCCCCGGTGTCCCTCTCTTTAACTTTAACCTTTGTAAAGATCCTATGTCCAAATAAGGTCACTTTCTGAAGTACTGGGGGTTAACACTCCGATATATCTTATATTGGTGAGAGGGGGTGGAGGGGACACAATCCAACCCCTATCAGAATTGTAGTGATAAGAAAGATCTGCTGGATGGCAGCTGTGCCCTTTGATAAAAGGACACAACCACTGTCCGGCAGGGAATTAAATGCCCAATTTCTTACTCCTCTCATCCTCTCAGGCCATCTAGTGCCCCTCACTGAATGAACAAACTGGAAGTAAGAAGGCAAGGGTGCATGGGTGATGCGGTCCGAGCAACCCAACCTCCCAGGGCACAAAGAGGGTGGAGAAGGGTGGAGGGTTCATCTGGAGGGGCAAACAGACTATCCAGCACAGCCTGTCTGGGAAGTCTACAGGATACACCCAAAGTGGCTAGCACTTTTCAAGCAAATAAGCCAGCCTTTTGGACTCCCTGGAAAGGCTTGAGAACAGAAGCTGCTTGGAGATAACCCCCTTTTTGGCTCCCCCCCCCCTTCTTCCTCCTTTATAAAGCCTAAGCTTCAAAAAGAAATAGTGCTGGAGTAAAGGGTTGGGGAGAGTAGGGAGAAGAGATAAAAGAATAAAAACCTTGGCTTGGTGGAATGGGAAACTAAGTAAGTTCTTTGAGGTCTCAGCTCTCTGTCCTTTTGGATCTCTGCCAACAGCAGGAAAGTTGAGAGAGAAAGGAGATTCTCTAGCAATGGGCAGGTCCCAGACACTGGGGGTTCTAGTGGTAGGGAGAGCCCTTGCTCTGCTCCCTGCGTGCTCAGGGAGACAGCAGGTGTTGTAAACTGAAATGAGCTGATCATGTCCAACTCTGCATTCTTTTTTGTCGGTACCCATACCTGCCAGAGAAGTCGAAAGCAATGAGGAGTTGCCAGCTTCTCATCTTCACTCCCAAAATATAAAGAAAAATGTTGCACACTAAAACCGGCCACACACATGCAACCTTTGTTAAACATTGATTAGCAGGCGGGCACAAAACAGCTCCTATGACTGTGTAAGCTCTTTGATGTCTCTCTGGCCTTTTGGATGCTCTGGCCATTGCAAGAATGTTTTACTCAAGGTGGGATAACAGTATCACCGAGGCAGGACTCTGTCACCCGCAGAGCTGGCAGCAGGGAACCAGAGATGGAGTCTCCTTTATAATTTGTTATGCTGTTCCAATCCTGATCAACACCAGAGGCATCATCGGAAGCAGGTTTCCATTCGTGAAATGCGTTGCCTATTAATTTGTGTAATGGATGTTATTAAAAAAAAAAAAAAAGCTGCCGTTGGCGGAATTTGCATTAATCAATGACCCTGAACTCCTTTGTCGAAGCTGCCTTGTGATCAGAATGTTTACAAACCACTCCTGGCATGGGAATCACAGATTAGAATGTAAGCCGCACCTGGATGTTAACTATAAGTAACTAGCACCTACAAGTGTTATCCGGTCTTTGTCAGAAGTTTTCATATGCCCAATTATTTTATTTTGAAAAAATGGATTTGTTTCTTGAAAAATGCCAATTGAAGAAAAAAAATGTGGAAGTCCAACACTAGAGAAATGGTTACCAAAGTTTTATAGCACATCCCCTCTAGGTGAGTTGACGAAACAGGGACCTAGGGACTCCTTTTTAAGGTTCTGTTAAGTACCAGAAGAACCACCTAGAAGGTCTATCTAGAGATGGATCTATAGGATCGATCTTTCCTTGATAACCTGGGGGAATCCTGAATTTTTTTTTTAAAGATTTTATTTATTTATTTCAGAGAGAGAAAGGGAGAGCATGAGAGGGAAGAAGGTCAGAGGGAGAAGCAGACTCTCCGTGGAGCTGGAAGCCCGATGTGGGACTCCATCCTGGAACTCCAGGATCATGAGCTGAGCCAAAGGCTGTTGCTTAACCAACTGAGCCACCCAGGTGCCCCCAAAATATTTTAAGGCAAATTATAAACATCATGAGGTGGAAGCCAGGACAAGGTGCTCTGTTATACTAAATATGTTCAAGGGGTGATGAAGACTTGGACCAGAAAAACAATGGACTGGAGCTCAAAGTATTTTCCCTATTTTCTGAGCAGTTCATAAACCTCCCAGGCTCTTATGGGACCCCAGGGAGAGGGAGTACATAATGACAGGTATTTAATTTCTCCAGCTTGGTCCCAGGATGAGACCGAAGGCAGGTAGGAAATACATAGAAATGGCTTACACAGTTGAATTCTGATTTCTACCTGCTGTGCAATGTTGAATCTGTTTTGCTTTTCCTTCTTTCTGTCTACCATGCTCACCCTCGTGATGAACATTTATTGAGGACTCACTCACCTTTAGACCAGGGCTATGAGAAGGAGAGAAGGAAAAAACCAACGCCTTGCCCTATGGGACTTAATAGCTAACTCATGGAATAATTACTGTTTACTAGACACTATTGTCCCTCAGCTGTCACACACTACCAAATAGGCGTTATTATCATCATCCGTGGCAGATAAGGAAACTGAGGCAGAGCCAAGGTCATCCAAGCTAGTCAGAGGAGGGGTTTTGAATCTGGGCAGTAGGGCTCTTGAATCCACACTCTTGGCCACACACCCGTGTGTGTATATCACCTGTCTCATTTAGTGGGGGATGGACATATAGATAAATAATTCACACAGTGTATAATGGTAGAAGCACAGGGTACCATGGGAACACACACAACAAGGCCCACTTAGCTCAGGGTCTGAAGAACGGTGTCTTTCCTGAATGAGATGACACCTGGACAGTGTTGGGGATCATGAATATGTGTCAGCTGGGAATAGAAGAGAGTGGAAAGGAAACTCCAGATAAGACAGTACGGTGTTGGGGAGTGGAGCAGGGGAGGCATAGACACCATAGAATCACTGGGGAGAATGAAATGCAAGGGGGGAGATGGGAGAGAGTTCATTCCTCAGATACTTGTTGGGCCTCTTCTATGGGTAGGACTACAGCAAGGATAGAGCCTCTGAGGAGCTTGAACTTGAACTTTCAAACATTTTGCTCCCTTACCCACTGAAATAACTTTTAAACTACCACCATGCAGAACATTTAACGGACTAGAAACAGAAGGGTACTTTCTCAATCTGATAAAAATCATCTATGAAAACCCCACAGCTAACATCATATTTAATAGTAAGAGATTGAATGTCTTACTATTAGGGGACAAGACTGTCCCCTAGGATCAGGGATAAGACAAGGATGTCCATTCTCACTCCTTCTATTCCGTAGTATACTAGAAGTATCAGCCAGGGTCACTAGGCAAGAAAATGAGGTAAGAGCATACAAATTGCAAAGGAAATTGATACTTTGAAATAAAAGTGTTACATCAGCTTTGAATGTCAATCTGATACCCACCAACACTCATTAATATATGTGTGGGAGGCTGCAATAAGGCTTGAGAGGAGGACCAAGCCAGGCCCTGACTTTGCCTCATTTAAAGTCCGAATAACCTAACAAAAGGTTTAAGACAGGAAAAGTTGAGTAGCACTGAGAAAGGGTCTGTGCTATGTGTTGTGTGCTCGCCTACGTGACTTCCCACATGCTTGCTAAACAGATGAGAACAATTTGGTTGGGGTCATAAGTTCGTTGCTGGTCCTTGCTGCCCTAGTACAGCCCATAAATTACTTTCAGGTTTGCTGTATCAATACAGAACAATCATACTGGCATCAGCCATTTGGCATCACGAGGTCTGCTTATAGTTAAATGTGAAACTTATTATGGGAACGTGTGGTTGTTTAACTAGACACAGATGTATTACTTCTCCTATTATCACTATTTATATGGCCTTAATGCTTTGAATAAACTTAGCACTGTTGGACATCCTCCTCAGTGCTCCTCCTGCTCCCATCTCTCTGCTTCTCGAGTTCTTTTCTTCATCCTCTTACCCTCACATTCCTGGTTGATTTGTCGCGCCAGCCGTGACATATATGTAAAAAAAAAAGGAAAATCACTTTGTTAACTACAAGAAAGTTTACATTGTTCCTTTGTCTCCTTGAAGTTGTGTTTCTAGTCCATTTTACTGTCACAGAAATTTATTCTCAAGTGATGTCATTTTATGCTTTCAAGTATTTATTGAAAGATGAGAATAAGGGTGCCTGGGTGGCTCAGTGGATTAAAGCCTCTGACTTCAGCTGGGTCATGATCCCAGGGTCCTGGGATAGAGCCCTGCATCGGGCTCTCTGCTCAACAGGGAGCCTGCTTCCTCCTCTCTCTGTGCCTGCCTCTCTGCCTACTTGTGATCTCTGTCTGTCCAATGAATAAATAAAATATTAAAAAAAAAAAGAAAGTTGAAAATAGAGCTACCCTATGACCCAGCAATTGCATTACTGGGTATTTACCCCAAAGATACAAATGTAATAATCTGAAGGGGCACCTGCACCCCAATGTTCATAGCAGCAGTGTCCACAATAGCAAAACTATGGAAAGAGCCCAGATGTCCATTGACAGATGAATGGATAAAGAAGACGTGGTGTATATATACAATGGAATATTTCTTGGCCATCGAAAAGAATGAAATCTTGCCATTGACAATGACGTGACTGGAACTAGAGGGAATTATGCTAAGTGAAATAAGTCAATCAGAGAAACAATTATCATATGATCTCACTCATAGGCAGAATTTAAGAAACAAGGCAGAGGAGCATAGGGGAAGGGAGGGAAAAATAAAACAGATGAAATCAGAGAGGGAGATAAACCATAAGAGACTCTTAGCTATGGAGAACAAACTGAAGGTTGCTGGAGGGGAAGTAGGTGGCGGGGGGTTGGGTAACTGAGTGATCGACATTAAGGAGGGCACATGATATAATGAGCACTGGGTGATACATGCAACTGATGAGTCACTGACCTCTACCACTGAAACAATAAATTATATAATAAACTATATGTTAATTAATTGAATTTAAATGAAAGAAAAGGGAGGTATGAGTCAGGAATAAAATCTCACCTGTGGGGCACCTGGGTGGCTCAATGGGTTAAAGCCTCTGACTTCAGCTCAGGTCATGATCCCAGTGTCCTGGGATCGAGCCTCGCATCGGGCTCTCTGCTTGCCAGGGAGCCTACTTCCACATCTCTCTCTCTGCCTGCCTCTCTGCCTACTTGTGATCTCTGTCTGTCAAATAAATAAGTAAATATCTTAAAAAAAGAATCTCACCTGGACAATAAAAGAACTATAAAATATTGGAGTTGGAAATAAATTCCAAATGATTTACAATGAGAAAAAAAAGGTCTTTATTGATCATCCCATCATATTTCTCTACCACATAAATGTGCATTTACATTGAAATTTAATTTTAAAAAAATTTTTAAAAAATATTTTACTTATTTTAGAGAGAGAGAACATGAGTGAGAGAGAACGGAAGAGAAAATCTGAAGCAGACTGAACTGAGTGCAGAGCCTGATGCAGGACTTGATCCCACAATCTCGTGACCTGAGCCTAAATCAAGAGTCAGACACTTAACCAACTGAGCCACCCAGGTATTCCTGAAATTTAATTTCTAAAAACATTTCCTGAGATCACAATCTTCTAAAAACTTTCTTACTTGTTGTTACAAGTATTCTTATTGCAGGATTAATCAAAAAACATATGATGTAATTTCCTGATAAATAAAATGTTGTTGCAAATGCATCTCAGTAGAACAGTAGGTGATTTTTCTCGACAAGTCCTGCATCATTCCATTTGTACTTCTTTTAGTAGTGGTCAAGAAAACTGGCCCATATGAAACCAGTAGATGGGAATAGAAAGAGTTCTGCTATAGTAATAGAATGCTCAGAGTTCTTTTGGAACTCTTTTCAAATAATTTGCCAAAGATCATGCAGTAATCGCCACCAAAGCTTATTTTAATCCCTCATCAGCTGACAATTTCAGGAGGTCCTTATTCAATTTTGTCAAAATCAAATAATGGGAAACCATCTGACTTGCAGAAAGATGTGTTACCCAGTCATTCAAGTATTTAGTTTCTCAACCCAGACACCAGCATTTCAATATGACCCTTTGTTTGGACCCCTGAAAGGAAGTCAGTGTCTGGGACAAAGGTTGCCAGGTACTAGGGGGCTTGTGTTTTTCCATGAGAATTTACAACACGTAAAGTCCTTCTTTTCTAATAAAAGAAAAATACACCTGTCTGAATTAATCCTTGCAAAATGCCCTTTTCCTCCTGGCTCAGATTTAGCTCCAAAATGGCATTTGATTACATAGCATGCAGGCCCCGTGAAACCACACTCAACATTTTTTGATACATTTGATCTGTACTTGGCTTCTACAGAGGATAAAGTAGATAAAGGTAGAGGGAGAAGGTGGCTAGTATTGGGGAAGGGGTTGACACTCCTCCCAATGCACAAATACATACACTGAAGCCGCTGCACAGGGTAATTCTTTATATTAACTGGGAACAAAGTTATTACCTCATGGAACGCCTGAAACAAGTGGGAACCATTTTGCCATTTCACAACTAGCCAAGCTAGTTGTGACTCAGAAGAGGACACAACCAACCTGTCTTGCGGTCACGTAGGCAGAAAGGACGTCAGGTATCTGGAGGCACCTGTGCCCATGTTAACCGACTGGGAGCTTGGGAAGTCTATCCACCCACTGATTACATACCCTGCCTCAAGTCTGATTTGCTTCCGACTACAGGAAATCCCCGTTGCTGGAGAGCGATGGGCCACTACAAAGTGAAAGCCCTTCTTGAAGGGAAGGTTGCCGGAACATTTTTGTTCAGGGACTCTGCACAAGAGGACTACCTCTTCTCTGTAGCTTCTGCCCCTATGGCAGATCCCTTCGTGCCCAGATTGAGCAGCGGAAACACAGTTTTGATGCTAATGACCTGTGTATGTTTCGCGCCCCTGCTGTAACAGGACGCTTGGAACATTTAAAAGATCCAAGTTCTTGCATGTATTTTGAACCACTGTTTCCTGTATCACCAGACAGGACTTTCCCTTTCAGCCTGCCATTATCTGCCATGCAGTAATCCGCAGACGAACTACATGTAATGGAATTGATGGGCTTCCTTTATCATTAATGTTACAGAATTTTAAAAAGAGTATCCTTATAGGAGCGCCTGGGGAACCCCGTGGGTTGAGTGTCAGACTCTTGGTTTTGGCTCAGGTCCTGATCTCAGTGTCCTGAGATTGAGCCCTCGGCAGGCTCTGGCTCTGTGCCCAGCGGTGTCTGCTACAAATTCTCTCTTCTACTCCCTGTATCACTCCCCTGCTTGCACTCAATACATCTTAAAAAAAAAAAAAAAAAAAAAAAAAAAGGAGGGGGCACCTCGGTGGCTGAGTGGGTTAAAGCCTCTGCCTTTGGCTCAGCTCATGATCCCAGGGTCATGGGATCGAGCCCCGCATCTGGCTCTCTGCTCAGCGGGGAGCCTGCTTCCTCCTTTCTCTCTGCCTGTCTCTCTGCCTGCTTGTGATCTCTGTCAAATAAGTAAAAAAAATCTTAAAAAAAAAACCAACCCAATTCTTAAAAAAAAAAAAAAAAGTATCATTATAAACAAAAAGTTAAGAGAGAACTCTGCTGTTCTCAAAGGGCATTAACTAGATCCACTTTTCTGTGCCCCAGAGAGTCTACCGACAATAAGCACACATATCACCTTTAGGCTTTTTCAGCACAATATATAAGCATAGTGTGAGTATCTGCCAGATGTGACCTGCTGTTACTTAGATAAGTGTGGTGCCTATTGAGACAACAGAGGAGCTACAGGTACAGGCATTCAGTAGGGCTACAAAAATATTTTGCCGATTTAACTAACAGTTTGGTTTTTAATGTTTGTGGTAGTTGAGTGAGGTAATTCCGGGACATTTGCGAAGAAGAATTCTATTTCTTACCGAAGAGTGAATTATTAATATTGGAGGAGTGTTTCAACGGAATGACTCATTTTTAAGTTTGTTTTATTAAGAATTTTTCTATAAACTTTTGAAAGCAGCGCTGCTTGGAGTTCTGTAAATTAAGCACTGGAAGTCTAAAAAATAATAAACCATCTTCCTTTTAGAAAAAGTGCAGTTTTCTGGCCACAAGGGCATAGTAGAGTTCATTTACATGTTGGTATAGTTTATGTTTGGTCTCCCTGCCTGTTCTTCAAAAGGTACTGTTTATAAACCAGGTTTTATAAATAATAGTTCTAAAATTTCAGATTTATTAAGTTGGTAGTAAAATTGTATTGATAGGTTAGGTATGAATAGTTGAGTGAGTGCTTTAACTCAAAACAGACATTTGAGACCCCATTGCTGCTCCGAGCCACTTACGCCAGCCAGCCTCGGCCAACCCCACCATGGTGTTCTTTGACATCACTGGTTAGGGTGAGCCTTTGGGCCCTCTCTCCTTTGAGCTGTTGGCAGACAACTTTTGGGCTCTGAGCACTGGGGAGAAAGGATGTGGTTATAAAGTTTCCTGCTTTCACAGGACAGTTCAGGGATTGTTGGGCCGGGGTGGTGACTTCATGGCCATAATGGCACTGGCAGGGAGTGCATCTATGGGGAGAAATTTGATGATGAGAATTTCTTCATAAGCTCGTGGGTCCTGGCATCTTGTCCAGGGCGAATGCTGGACCCCAACATAAACACTTTCCAGTTTTTCTTCTGCACTGCCTACACTGAGTGGCTGGAAGGCAAGTCGTAATCTTTGGCAAGGTGGAAGAGGGCAGGAATATCATCATGGAAGCCATGGTGAGCTTTGTTTGGGTCCAGGATGGCAAGACCAGCAAGAAGATCACCTTTGCAGACTGCGGACAAATCTAATACATTTGACTTGTGTTTTCTCTTAAATACCAGACCATTCCTTCTATAGCTCAGGAGTGCACCCTTCACCCCCATCTGCTCGAAATATCCGATAATCTTTGTGCTCTCACTGCAGTTCTATGGGTTTCATGTTTTCCTTGCTCCCCTCCAATTCCTTGCTGAATTAAGTTTATGATTATGAAATAAAAACTAAACAACAATAAGACACACAAAAAACCCAGACATTTGGAATAGCTGCTGCAATGTAATTCTGTGTGTGATTTTTTTTTTTTTTAAGATTTATTTACGAGAGAGAGAGAAGGAGTGGGGTGTAGGAACAGAAGCAGAGGGACAAGCAGACTCTGCAGTTGAGCATGAGTCCAACTAAGGGTTGGATATTGATCTCAGGACCTTGAGATCATGACCTGAGTCAAATTAAGAGTCAGACGATCATCTGCACCACCCAGGCACAACCCCCGCCCCCAGTGTGTGACTTTTAAGTTGACAGGTGCAGTCTAATCATTGATTCCCATCCTGAGCTCCTATTCCCACGATGAGTTTATGAATCAAGACGAAAGTGAGACTAGAAGATGGCCAAACAAGTCAGATAATAGTAATGACAGTGGCCACTGATGTTGAGATTATTGTTAAACTGTAATTAATAATTTGGATGGCAATATTTCTCTTTGCTATAAACTCCCATAGCCAAGTTGCTTAAGTACAATCTATAGAACTTCAGTACAGTTAATTTTTCAGAGAAAATCTGAAATCTAAATTGCAGATTTAAAGGCACTCTATGCCCTATGACCCAGCAATTGCACTACTGGGTATTTACCCTAAAGATACAAACGTAGTGATCCAAAGGGGCACGTGCACCCAAATGTTTATAGCAGCAATGTCTACAATAGTCAAACTATGGAAAGAACCTAGATGTCTATCAACAGATGAATGGATCAAGAAGATGTGGTATATATACACAATGGAATACTATGCAGCCATCAAAAGAAATGAAATCTTGCTATTTGCGACAACATGGATGGAACTAGAGCGTATCATGCTTAGCGAAATAAGTCAAACGGAGAAAGACAACTATCATATGATCTCCCTGATATGAGGAAGTGGAGATGCAACATGGGGAGTTAAGGAGGTAGGAGAAGAATAAATGAAATAAGATGGGATTAGGAGGGAGACAAACCATAAGTTACTCGTAATCTCACAAAACAAACTGAGGGTTGCTGGGGCGGGGGTTCGGAGAGGGGGTGGGGTTATGGACATTGGGGAGGGTATGTGCTGGGGTGAGTCCTGTGAAGTGTGTAAACCTGGCGATTCACAGACCTGTACCCCGGGGATAAAAATATATTATATGTTTATAAAAAATTAAAATAAATAAATAATTTAAAAAGGCACTCTATATTCATTGTATCTGTAAATAAGTTTACTTAGCCCCTTTCTGTCACTTAGAATAGTATGCAATACTACCTGAGTGAGTTAATTTGGAAGTAATATCAAGCTCTAATGTTTGCTTAGTATTGAACTGAATTTACAGTTCTGTCCTAGATATTTTTCACTAAAGTGGTTGGATCCATTCTTGTGTGTTTTTGTTAATGTGCTCAAAACTACTGGTGGGTGCTTCTTGGTTTCCTAACTTGCTGCTGCAAAATGCTATTTTTTACATCCCTAAGGCTATAGCCAAGGCTACAAAAAAGAAAAGCTATATTTGTATATAACACTAACCCTTTGAATGCTAATGTATATTCCTACTTAATTGACCATGTAATGGCTGTTCTTCTGTACCAAGAAAGTATGTTTAGTATTTTTGTAAAAAAACAGAAACCAACCAACGGACCAAAACTAAAATTCTTTCCCGATGTTCCCAGCAGAGGGCGATGTAGAGTCCTGCCTCACGCTTTGCCCTGCAGCAACTTCGAACAGGGGAAACAGTGTATTTAGCATTATTGTCATTGGGTTGTATGCTGTCTCCTCCTCTTGCCTAAGATTTCCTTCAGAGGAGAGAGTCATTCTATTAAAAGCCGGACAAGCACAAGACTCAGCGATTGGCAAGCCCTCAAATGTTCCCTAAGTGAAAAAAAATCTGGAGATAAACGCGGACACCACAGATTGGCCCAGGACAACTTGCCCTGAGACTGGAGGTGCAGCCATGACCCAATGCTTCCTAAGAAAAGAAGGTCAGAGAATGGTCATGGTCATAGAGTCTGTCTCCTGGCTGGTAGTTCCTTGGCTTATTTATTCTGAAGAAAGAGTTCTAGAAAACTTGCTGGCCCTGGGAGCTGCCTAGAGGGCTGGGGCCAGATGTGGGCTGCTGGCAGCACTTTCCAGGTTATCAATGAACCTGAGAACAAGAAAAGCATGTTAGCATGGGTTATTATCTTTTAGATTTAATCAAAGTACTCCCTAATCTGTTGAAGTTTTAGAAAGTTCTATAATGTTGGGAGGGGAGAATCCTTCCATTACCACGAGAAAGCTCATGTTCCCTAGTAAAACAAACGAAGCACCCCAGAATGCAACAGAATTTATCTCTGGGGAATATAAGTCTAAGGGACTGTTTTCCCCCTGCTTTTCTATATTTTGTAGATTTTTGTTTAAAAGCTAGTATTATTCTTATAATGAAAAACCTTAGCAAACTTCTATCATGAGCTCAAAAAAGTCTCCACCTGCAGATTTATAAAATAACACAAATTCTTTAAACCATGAGGCTCCTTTGACTATGTTTTCTTTTTTTAAATAGAGAGTTATTTTTTTATTTATTTGACAGATGGAGATCACAAGTAGGCAGAGAAGTAGGCAAAAAGAGAGGAGGAAGCAAGCTCCCCACCGGAGCGGAGAGCCCGATGTGGGGCTCCTGTGGGGCTTGATGTGGGGCTTGATCCCAGGACCCTGGGATCATGACCTGAGCCGAAGGCAAAGGCTTTAACCCACCGAGCCACCCAGGCGCCCCATCCTTTGACTATGTTAAATCCAGTATTCAGAGCATTGGGTATATTTAGAAAGATTTTGTCTAAGTTTAGGGGAAAAGTTAGCCCTAGACTAAATGCTACTCTGGTCTCACCTAACAAAGCATAATTGATGCTTAAAGTGATCAAAATGTTTTTGAGTCACTTAACCACATCCCAGAACAAAGGTCAAGAATGTTTAGAGGAATACAATCACATCTCATGCTCCAAAAGGTAAAATTTACAGTATCTAACACGATTGGTCCACTATCTAATAAAAGTTAATTCATATGCAAAGAGGCAAAAAATATGACCCTTAAAGAGAAGAAAAAATCAACCAACTGAAACAACCCAGAAAGTATCTTGTAGGATTAGTAGAAAAGAACATAAAAACAACTATAACTATATTCAGTATGCTTAAGACACTAGAGGAAAGGTTAAATATGTTAAGTAGAGATATGAAGACATAAAAGGAGAACAACATTGAATTTCTAGAAATGAAAAAATTTACTGTATGGGAGTAACAGTTGAGTAGACATTGTAGAAGGCAAAAAACCAAACAAACAACCTGTGAACCCAAAGATATAACTACAGAAGCTATCCAAAATGAAATACAGAAAGAAAGAATAAAGAAAATAAATAGAAAAGGGGAAAACCAAAACCCCAAATCCAGAGTATCAGTTTGCTATAGGACGATTTCAAGTGGACTAACACATGTTAGTGGAGTTCCTGGAGAAGAAGGGAGAGGGACAGTAAATATTTCAAGAAAAATGAACAAGTTTTATAAATTTGATGAAAAGTATAAACCAAAAGATCCCTGAAGCTCAATGAACCAAAAGCAGGAAAAAAAAAAGAAGAAAACTACACCAGGGCTGCCTGGCTGGCTCAGTAGGTAGAGCATGTGACTTGTGGGGTTGTGAGTTCAAGCCCCACAATGTGTGTAGAGATTATATAAAAATAATATCTTAAACAAACAATTCCCAACTATTCCAAATAACATTTTAATCAAATTGCTTAAAAGCAGCAATAAAGAACAAATTCTTTTTTTTTTTTAAGATTTTATTTATTTATTTGACAGAGAGAGATCAAAACTAGGCAGAGAGGCAGGCAGAGAGAGAGGGGAAGCAGGCTTCCTGCTGAGCAGAGAGCCTGATGCGTGGCTCAATCCCAGGACCCTGGAATTATGACCTGAGCCACCCAGGCATCCCACATTTGTAAGGTTCTTAAAGATGAAGTCAGACTATTACTTGAAGGTAGACTGTGATAAGTTAAATATGCATACTATAAACCCTATAGCAACCTCTACTATAACCCAACAAAGAGTTGTAGCTAACAACCCAACAAAAAGGATAAAACTGAATCACTGAAAATATTCACTTAATCCAGAAGGAGGCAGAAAAAGGAAAAATGGAACAAAGAACAAATGATACAAATAAAGAACAAATAACAAGATGATAGATTCAAACTTAATCATACCATTAATCACATTACATGTAAATAGTCTAAATACCCCAAATAAAGATGTGAGATTTTTCAGACAGAGAAAAGAACAAGACTAAATTATATGCTGCCGACAAGAAAACCGCTTTAAATGAAAAGGTACAAATATGTTAAAAATAAAAGGATAGAGAGAAGATTTACCATGGTAACACTATTCTAAAGAAAGCTGTAACAGCAATAATAATATTAAACAAAGTAAATTTCTGAGCAAAAATATCACCAGGCACAAAGAGTGCCATTTCATAAGGAATGAATGTGTCCCTTCATCAAGAAGACATAACAAAGCTAAATATTAAGCACTTAAGAACAGAGTGTCAAAATGCATGTTAAACAAAATTAGCAGAATGTGAAGAAAAATAGACCAACCTATAATTAGAGTTGGAGGTTTTTTCTTTTTCTTTTTTTTAAATATTACTTTAAGTAATCTCTATACCCACCGTGGGGCTTGAACTTACAACTCTGAGATCAAGAGTCAAATGCCTTTCCAATTGAGAAAGCCAGGTGCCCCAGTAGCTGGAGTTTTCAATACCCCTCTCCCGGTATTGATAGAACAAATGGACAGGAAATCAGTAATGCTTTAGAAGATTTGAATAACACTATCAACCAACTTGACCTTATGGACATTCATGAAATAGTCTTCTCAGCAACAGCAGAATACACATTCTTTTTAAGTGCATGTGGACCATTTGCCAAGATGGACCTTTTTTGTATCATTGAACAAGTCTCAAAAAATTTTAAAGGCATCAAATCATGAAAAGTATGCTCTCTTACTACAAAGAAGTTAGAAATAAATGAAAGGTATCTAGAAAATCCCCCAAATATCTGAAAACTAAATAACACACTTCTAGATAATCCAGGGGTCAAAGAAGAAATCAAGAGTGAAATCATAAAGTATTTTGAACTGAATAAAACCATAACATATTAAAATTTGTGGAATGTTGTTAAAGCAGTATGTGGATGGAAATTTACAGCATTCTTTTTTTTTTTTTTTTGAGATTTTATTTATTTATTTGACATAGAAAGCGAGAGAGCACAAGCAGGCAGAGCAGCAGAGAGAGAGGGAGAAGTAGGTTCTCCTGAGCAGGGAGCCTGATGCAGAGCTCAATCCCAGGACCCTGGGATTGTGACCCAAGCTGAGGGCAGTAGCTTAACCAACTGAGCTACCCAGGTGCTCTGATTTATAGCATTCTAACAACAGTATTAAAAAGAAGAAAGGTCTCAAGTCAATGACCTCAACTTCCACATTAAGAATCTAATAAAAGAAGGGCAAATGAAATCCCAAATAAACAAAGAAAAGAAATAAAGATCAGAGTAGAAATCAATGAAATAAAAAATAGAAAAACCATAGAGCAAATCAATAAAACTAAAAGATACATGAATACAAAATAAGCACATGAAAGAATTTTCAACATTATTGGTAATTAGAGAAAAGCAAATTAAAAGCACAGTGAGATATAACTAGATAGCTTTTAGAAAATCTTAAATTAAAAAGAATGAACATAACTAGTGTTGATGAGGATAGGGAGCTACTGAATTCTTATACAGTGCTGGTGGAAATATAAAATAGTACAAACATTTTGGAAAATTCTTAAAATGTTAATCACAAACTTAACATATGACTCAGCCATTCTATTCCTAAGGGAAGTGAAACTATATGTTCATGCAAAGACTTCTGCATTACTGTTCATAGCACGCTTATTTGTAATAGTCCCTAATTGGAAATAACTCACATCCATAAGCAGGTGAATGGATAAACAGATCGTGAGTTATCTGTACAATGGAAAACTAACAAGAAAGAGAGATGAATCCTTGGTAAATGCGGCAATATGCTTAAGTCTTAAAGTGCTAAATGAAGGAAGCCAGTTCCCCCACCTTGCCAGAAAAAGCACATACCATATAATTCCATTTATGCAAAAGTCCAGAAAATGAGAACCAACGCATGGCGACAATAGGTCAGTGGTTGTCTGGGAGTGGAGACTTGGCTGGGCAGGGCCCAGAGCATGGGTTTACAAATGGGCACAAGGAATTTTTTGGGGGTGACCAACATGCTTATTTTGATCGTGGTGATGGTTTTGTGGGTGGGTACATAGGTCAAAACATCAAACTGGGCACTTAAAAATGTATCATTTATTGTACATCAGTTGGCTCAATAAAGCTGTTTGAAGTGAAAACTGACCTGAAGTCCAGCACACACACAGAAACACACAAATTAATAAAACAAAAATCCCTCCTTCGGGTCAGTATTAATATTAGAAATCTCCAAGATAGTTTTTAAAAAAGAAAATTGTCAAACATATTTAATTATCATTTGGGCAAGAAAAGGGGAACCTGGTGGCCTGGGTGGCTCAGTTGGTTAAGCAACTGCCTTCGGCTCAGGTCATGATCCTGGAGTCCCGGAATCGAGTACCACCTTGGGAGCCCTCATTGGCAGGGAGTCTGTTTCTCCCTCTGGCCTGTCCCCTCTCATGCTCTCTCTCTGTCTCAAATAAATAAATAAAAAATCTTGGGGCGCCTGGGTGGCTCAGTGGGTTAGGCCGCTGCCTTCGGCTCAGGTCATGATCTCAGGGTCCTGGGATTGAGCCCCACATCGGGCTCTCTGCTCGGCGGGGAGCCTGCTTCCCTCTCTCTCTCTCTCTGCCTGCCTCTCCATCTACTTGTGATTTCTCTCTGTAAAATAAATTAAAAAAAAATAAAAAACTTAAAAAAACGAAAGAAAAGGGAAACCTAAGACTATATGTGCACATATTCATACTTACGCCTAGTTGCATAAAAAATAGCCATATTTGCTGTATTTGCATAGAGGGTATTAGAAGGATCTAGATTCACAAAAGGGAGTAGTAATAGTGGTTATCTGGGTGGGCTAAGGAAAAAGGAATTTGGGAATGGGAGTATGGAACAGGGCTAGGAGCAAGATTTTTCACTGACAACTTTTTGAGTAGTTCTTTTTTGAGCTATGTAACTATTTTTACTACTTAATTTTTTTTAAACAATAACCTTAGGTTGTATTTTTATATATATTTTTTCATTTTTAAAAAGATTTTATTAGAGAGAGAGTGAGACAGAGAGTGAGCACGAGCACGAGGGAGAAGAAGAGGGAGAGGCAGACGCCCCCTTGAGTAGGGAGCCCAAGGTTGGGCTTTATCCCAGGACCCTGCGATCATGACCCGAGCTGAAGACAGATACCTAACTGACTGAGCCACCCAGGTGCCCCTATTTTTACTATCTTAAAATTAAACAATAAAGTAGAATTCAGTTCAGGCTTAGCTACCACGAGGACAGTTTTTCTAACCAAGGATCTTTATCAAGTTAGTAATTCATGAAATAAATGTGATGGGTCATGACCGTTAAAACATACATACACTCAGAGAAATAGAAAAGAACAGAAAATATTGACGAATACAAGGTAACAAGAAGGAAAGTATCATTTCTTGGAATTTTTTTCTCTGTTATATGTGTGTATATATATACTGTGTTGTGATACAAAATATGGGCTGCAGCCAAAAGAATAGGAGTCTGGAAAACCTGGTCTCTCTCCTCCTTCCTTCCTCTGTTTTTCTTTTCTTTCCTTCTTTCTTTTTCTTTCTTTCTTTCTTTAAGTTTTGGTTTGTACATATCACATTGTAATGCTGTAATTTATCATTCTATTCATTCTCTCTCAGATTAGAAATTCTTTGAGGGCAAGGACTATCTTGAATGTTTGATCCATGCATGCATGGATGAAGAGGAGAATAAAAAATTGGGTATATATGGGGTGCCTGGGTGGCTCAGTGGGTTAAAGCCTCTGCCTTCTGCTCAGGTCATGATCCCAGGGTCCTGGGATCGAGCTCCACATCCGTCTCTCTGCTCCATGGGGAGCCTGCTTCCTCCTCTATCTTCACCTGCCTCTCTGCCTACTTGTGATCTGTCTGTCAAATAAATAAATAAAATAAATAAATTAAAAAAATTGGGTATATGAATGAATAAATAAGCTTAATATCCTGAGTAAACATATTCTGAGCACTTACTGTATGCTGGGAACTTGAGATTTACTCAAAAACAGAATAGCAAAACTCAAGATTTTTCTTGGTGTCCCACTCACATATTGGTAGTTTAAAAATATTTTTCTCCTTTCTTGTTCCCCTCCTTTTTGATCGAGTTCCTCCTCCCCCGTTTTTCTCTTTACTGGTTTGAAAATTACACACTTTATTTTAGTGATTACCCTTAAAATATTGCTATACATATTTAATCTGAAATATGGCATTTCTCACCATCAATATCCTCTTCCTGAAAAATACAAGGACTTCAGAATCCTTTCTGTACTGAGAGAATTGGTTAAAAATCTCCACGTTGAGATTTCTATCCCCTTTTGTTTTTGTCATTTTGCTTTATATCTTTTGTTTATTTATTTTAGGATTTTATCTATTTATTTGTCAGAGAGAGAGTGAGTGCACAAGCAGGGGGAGTGTCAGGCAGAGAGAGAAGCAGGCTCCCCACTGAGCAAGGATCCTATTGTGGGACTCATCCCAGGACCCTGAGATCATGACCTGAGCTGAAGGCAGACACTTAGGCAACTGAGCCACCCAGTTGGTTTATTTTTAATTTTAATATTTTTATGTAAACTACATCCAGAGTGGGGCTTGAACTCACAATCTGGAGATCAAGAGTTGCATGCTCTACCAACAAAGCCAGCTTTATATATTTTGAAACTGTTATTAAGTGCATACAAAGTTAGGATTTTTATGTTGTCCTGTTTCATTGACCCTTTTTCATCTTTCATCACGGTATAATGGCCCCCTTAAACCGTTAGGAATACTTTCAGTTTTATACTCTACTTTGTCTGATATTAACATTGTCACCCCAGCTTTGTTTTGGTTACTATTTGCTTGTTATGTTTTTCCATTCTTCTACTGTGTATATATTTGCATATTAAGATTTACAGTGTCTCTCATAGAGAGATATATATATGTATGTGTGTATGTGTGTGTGTGTGTGTGTGTATTTATATATATATATGTTTCTTTTTTTAAAGTATCAATTCAAAAAGTCTGTATCTTTATTAGAATACTTAGTTTATTTAGTTTATGGATATAGTGGAATTTGACTGCCATCTTGGTATTTTTCTACTTGTCCCATATATTTTTTGTTTTCTTATTCCAGTGATTCTTTAGATTAATCAAGTATTTTTATTATCCAATTTATTTTCTCTATTAATTTTTTTTAAACATTATTATTTTTTTTAGCGAGAGAGAGAATGTGTGTGAGAGAGTGTGAGAGTGGGGAGGCCTGGAGGGAGAGGGAAAGAGAGAATCCTCAAGTAGACTCCTGGAGGATTATAGAGCCTGGTGTGAGGCTTAATTCCAGGACCCTGATATCATGACCTGAGTAAAAATCAAGAGTTGGATGCCCAACTCACTGATCCACGCAGGTGCACCTCTTCTCTATTATTTTTTAATTATATATTTTTTGCTTTATTATTTTAATAGTTTCCCTTGATATAATAATATGCGCTTTTAACTTATGATATACCCTAAATTAGTTCTTTACCACTTTGTGAACAGCTTACCTCCATTTACCATCTTGTTTTTGTATTTTTTTGTAGTTACGTAGCATACTTTTACATTTGATAAACTATACATGATATAGTTATTGCTTTAAACAATCACAAGCAAGATTCTTTAATATGTATCCACATATTTAGCCCTTCCAATGTTCTTTAGTCCTTTTTATAGTTCAGAGCTTTCCTGTGTGCTCCTCAAGATTTTATTTTTAACTAAACTTGACACCCAACATAGGGTTTGGAACTCACAGCTCTGAGACCAAGGGTTGCATACTCTACCAACTGAGCTAGCAAGTTGTTCCAGCTTCAACAAGTTTAATATTTCTTGGGGTGCCTGGGGGACTCGGTCTTTAAATGTCTGCTTTCAGCTCAGGTTATGATCCCAGGGTCCTGGGATTGAGCCCCACATCGGGCTCTGTGCCCTGAGGGAAGCCTGCTTCTCCCTCTCCCACTCCCCCGGCTTGTGTTCCCTCTCTCACTGTGTGTCTGTCAAATAAATAAATAAATAAAATCTTTTTTTAAAAAAAAGTTTAATATTTCTTGTAGAGTGAATCTGAAGGTAATGAATTCTCTCAACTTATTTGTCTGATAAAATCTTTACTTCATCTTTATTTTTAGAGGATGTTTTCACTGGGTACAGAATTTTAGGTCTGCACATTTTTTGTTTCTTTCAGAATTTGAAAGATGTCACCCCTTGGTCTTCTGTGTTTCCATAGGTTCTGTTAAAGTGTTATTGTTGTACTTCTGCAAGCATGTGTCTTTTTTCTCTGACTGCTTTTAAGATTTTATGTTCATCTTTGGTTTTCAGCAATTTGACTATGACATGCCTGTGCTTGATTTTCTTTCTACTTTGCTTAGGGTTATCTGGTCTTCTTGAATCTTTGAGTTGCTATCTTTCATGTTTGGGCAAATTCTCAGTCACTACATCTTCAAATATTACTTCCCCCATATTCTCTTCTTTTTTGGACTACTATAACACATATATTAGGTCATTAGACTATGTGTTACATATATTCTTCAATGCTCTTTTCTGTTTTTTCCATGTTTTTCTCTATGTACTTCATCTTGAATATATTGTGTTTATTGTCTTTTGAGTGATATAGTTCATCTTGTGCTGTGTCCAGTTTGTTGCTAAACATGTCCAATGAGGGTTCATTTTCCAATCCTAGAATGTCCATTTAATTCTTTTTCTATCAATTATAATTCTCTTTCAAAATTACTCATTTTTCTTTCATTCATTTTGTCCATCTTTTACTCTGCTTCTTATATATGTTTTTACAATAGTTATTTTGAAGTTCTTCACCACTAACTATGACATCTGGATCATCTGTGGGACTGCTTCTATTGTATACTTTCTTTTCCTTCCTTCCTTTTTTTTTTTTTAGGTATGCTCCATGCCCAGCATGGAACCGAATGTGGGACTTGAACTCACAACCCTAAGATTAAGACCTGAGCTGAGATCAAGAGTCAGATGCTTGACTGACTGAGCTACCTAGGCAACACTATGTTTTTTTCCCTCCTTTTTTTCTTTATTTTTTTTTTCTTTTAAAGATTTTATTTATTTATTTGACAGACAGACATCACAAGTAGGAAGAGAGGAAGGCAAAGAGAGAGAGGTGAAGAAGCAGGCTCCCTGCTGAGCAGAGAGCCCAATGCGGGGCCTGATCCCAGGACCCTGGGATCATGACCCAAGCCAAAAGCAGAGGCTTAAACCACTGAGCCACCCAGGTGCCCCTATTTTTTTTTTCCTTTTAGATTTTTATTTATTTATTTGACAGAGAGAGTCACAGAGAGAGAAGGAACACAAGCAGGGGAAATAGGAGAAGCAGGCTTCCTGCTGAACAGGGAGTCCAACATGGGGCTCGATCCCAGGATCCTGGGGTCATGACCTGAGTTGAAGGCCCACAGTTAATGACTGAGCCACCCAGGTGCCCCCCACCCATTTTTTTCCCTTAATTGTCAGACACATTTCCTACCTCTTCAAATGCCTTGTGGTTTTTAAAAATTGTATGCTCAAGGCCGTGCAAAAAAAGAGACTGAAGTCAATGTTCTTCCTTCCCACATAGGATACACACTTCTTATTAGGCAAAAAAAATGAGGGACTGATCATCCTAATTGTATTGGAAATTGTGCTGTGTTATGGCTTTAGTTAGACTCAGTGCACCTCTGGCTTCAAATATCTTGAGGGCAAGATTTTTTGTATGCTTATTGAAGGCCCCTTCCTCTACTGACTGTTTTGTAGACAAAGGTACTTTGAGACTTGGTAGATTTCTTTTGCCTTTGCCGGCCAATCCCTAGCCTCCTGAGTGGCCCTGGCACTCAGCCAATGCCTCAAAGAGGAAATCAGTCAGCTTGACAAAACCACTTAAGTGGCCATCAAAAGCTTCATTAGTTTTGTTTTTTCCTGGCAGAGCCCTCTACCTAAGGAAAGCTTGATTCCAGATTCTGCAAATAACCCTTAAGAAAAAAAATCTCAACTTACCTAAGAAGGAGTTTTTTCTCTCTTAACTTTGAGTTCTTTTACTCTTCCTGGCTTCTACAGTTTTCCAATATCTTTTGAAATATTCCATAATTTGTTCATTTTTTTCTTGATAGGGAGGGATGCCATCACTTCCCCCTACATTTTACTCTGAAGCAGAAGTTTTCTCATGTTCTTTTCCAATTAGTTCTAGTCAAGATTCGAACAAAGTCCACACATTCCATCCTCAAGATCCTGAATTTATAGATTTTCCCATCCTTCTTTGTTTTTTTCAATTTATTTGTTGAAGAAAGTGGCTTATTTGTCCTGCTGAACTTTTGGATCCCACTAATTGACTCTGCTTAATACCATTTAACATGTTGTCTGCCCCCTGTATTTCCTAAAATCTGGCAATTAGATCTGCAGTATTATTCAGGTTTAATTTTTTTTGGCAAGATCATTTCGTAGGTTGTACTGTGTACTTCCTCTTTTATCACATAATTCCCATGCATTCATTTTTCTTATTTATTTATTTATCTATTTGACACAGCGAGAGAGATCACAGGCAGGCAGAGAGAGAAGGGGAAGCAGGTTCCCTGCTGAGCAGAGAGCCCAATGCGGGACTCGATCCCAGCACCCTGAGATCACGACCTGAGCTGAAGGCCTAGGCTTAATCCACCGAGCCACCCAGGTGCCCCTGTATTCTTTTTTCAAAAAAAATGTATTGTTAAAAGACATTTTTTTATTTGAGAACGTGGAGAGGCAGAGAGAGAGGGATAAGCAGACTCCATGCTGAGTGTGGAACCCCTCTCGGGGCTCAATCCCATGATCCATGAGATCATGACCTGAGCTAGAACCAAGAGTCAGATGGCCAGTCAACTTAGCCACCCAGGTGGCTCTCAAAAAAACTTTTCATTCTAAGTGTAGTTGACAATTCCTACATATTCTCTATGTCCAGCTCAAATGTCATTTCTTCTCAGTAGTTTTCCCTGAATTGCATTCTTTCTAACCTCTCCTGTCATTTCTATTTCCATAGTACTTTACCTCTCATCATCACCCTTTCATTTAGGAGTCCGTGACATTCCCTTTCACAATAGCTGTTTGTAGTTTGGGAGCTCATTGAGGGCAAAAATCATACTTTATTCATTCTATTATCCTCATGCCATGGTATCCTGTTTATTTGGGCAGCTATAAGAAGATACCATAAACTGCCAGCTTATAAATAACAGAAATTTATTTCTCCCAGTTCTGGAGGCTGGGAAGTCCAAGGTCAGAGTGCTGGCATATTTGGTGTCTGGTGAGAACCCACTTCCTGATTCATAGATGGCCCTTTTCTGGTGGTGGTGGCGGAAAGTAAGAGGGACCTCTCTGAGGCCTCTTTTAAAAAGGGCACTAATCCCATTAATAATTATAAGGGTGATCTAATCGTCCCCCAATGGCCCCACCCGCTAATACAACCACCTTGGGGGTTAAGATTTAAACATACAATTTTGGGGGATACATTCAGAACATAACATTCTACTTCTGCCCTCCAAAATTCCTGTCCTTCTCACATGTCATCAATTCAAAGGTCTAAGTCCAAAGTCTTATCTAACTATCATCTAAATCAGATACAGGTGAGGCAGTATGTTTCAATTCATTGGGCTTTGTGGTATTTAGCATATTTAGACACAGCTGCCTAAGGTTACCTATTTCGACGAGTTTCTTGTCCAGACCTACTTTTCTGCAGGTCTAGTGATTCCACTTAGTTCTTCACATTTAAAAATCACACCCCAACTCCCATTTACTGTAGATCATCAGCTGCTTCGAGGTATTTTTTTTTTTTTTTCAGTAGTGGAGAAAACTTTGTGCTAAGACACACTTTTAGATCCAGTCTGTACTGGTTTCTCAGCCTTGACCATGGTGTGAAAAGTGAGCTAAGCAACCCAAACTGTAGTATTTTATATGGTTTGAACTGTCTTAGAATTTTAATTGATTTGCATTTTGGAAGAAGACTCAGCCTTTGAATTGTTACTCAGTTTACATCTTCTTTAATGTTGTACTATTCTAAGGGCCTACTTAGCCAGAGCGAGCCATTTTGTTGTTTATGCAATAAACTTAGATTGAACCTGCCCCTTCCCCCCAAGAGAAAAGCGCTTAGAAACAGAACTGGTGAAATATGACTGACCAGCCCCTGATAACGGAGCCCACATACAAGGATGTGTCTGGCCAGGTGGAAACGTCCAATCAGTGAAAGTGCATGTATTACCTCCCTACCTGTCAAGGATGAGCCAGGCCAGGTGGAAATGTCCAATCAAGGGAAAGCGCAAGTATTACCCGTCAAGGAGTGTGAGCCCTGCCTATCAGGCGCCAAAGGCGCCAATTCCAGCCAAGGTCACAGGCTGAATTAAATGACTATCATGGGGTGAATTGTAATTCCATTGGCCACCTGTGTGTGGCCAGGCTCAACCACATGGCCTTTACTCTATAAAAGTTAGTCTGTGAAACTGGGAGGGGTCGCCTCTTTGCAAGAGCCGGCCCTGGCCGGTCAGTTTGATTCTTGATGCTTGGTGCAAAGTAAAGCTTTGCTTGACCTTCACTTTGTATCAGTCTCGTCCTTTTGTCTATGGACCCTTTCACTATTTACAGTCAAAAAACCATTTTTTTTTTGTTTGTTTGTTTTAGTCTTACTACTTTGGGAAAGGTGGATGTTAAAGACAGACTGTAATACAAGCATCAAGTTGGGTCCTTCCAAGGTCATGCCTCAAAGACAAGATTTGGCTATGTTGCAGTTGCAGCAAAAAGGACCAGAGTCTAAACTCTACCACTTACTACCCAAGTGTCAGAAGCCACTTCCTCTGACGGGAATGTGGCAATACAAGGCAGCTGGTGTGAGAGGGTGGCAGCCCACAGAAATTGGGTTCTCCATATACTTTCTAGTCTCCTGTTTTAAGTGTGAACTATTTTCTTGGTTTTGACAAATTTCTATGCCTGTCCCTGCCACCTTGATAATTCATTCTGAGTTTGACCCTGTTTTCTAGTTAAGTCCTTGGGGCCATAGCAAGTACCACTGGCTGTGTTCCAGGGGATCTGGCTTTTGTGTTTACCCATTGTCACCACTCTTGGTCCCCCCTTGGGCTCTGCCATCCTAGCAGTCATTGGAACTTGGTTTAGACCAAACTCCTACTCATCCTTCAGGTGCCAGGTCACAGGTCTTTGTCATGGGGAGGACTTCCTTGACAGCCAAGATAGTTTCAGGCCTTCCTGATGTATGCCCTCAGACTTTCCTGTATTTTATCTTCAAGGTACTTATCACAATTTATAATTATTTTTGTCATCTGTTCTGCTCACCTTGTATCTTCAACACCTGGGACAGTACCTGACATACAGTAGGAGTTCAATAAATGTATTGAGTAAACAGGAACAAATGAAGCTTGTGATGTGGCCTCCCACCTCTTTTAGGTTACAATTGTCTATGACCTCACGCTAGTTACAAAACTTATCTGAGTCTCAGTTTATGCATGTAAAGTAGGGTTAATATTGTTCTATCTACCCCACCTTTTGGGGTGTACATGGAGCCGTTGCTTAGTGAATGTAGAATGAGTGATTCAACATGTCATCTCTGTGATAAGAGACACCTATATTTTAACAAGAATTTCTTTCACCTAAGAGATGAGAGAAATTAAGTACCCAGGCAAGAAGAATTTTGTTTATTGAATGGAAAATAAAATTCAGGATACCTTTGCCCAGGGGTCCATTATTTCTCTTCTGCTTACAGCTTAATACTAGATATTTTTTAAAAGGGAGTAGGAGTTTTTTTTTGCATGGATTTGGGCCTGGTAATGACGGACTTTTCTAATTCCTAAGAGGTTTGTGTATGTCATAGATTTTAAGTTTGGTCCACCAAGAATCAGATTTTAGATTGCTTGTATCTTAAAAACTTGTAAGAAAGCAGCAGTGGTGAATGTGAATCTGATACCAAAGACAGCTCTGTAAAGCTAACATCCCCATCAGTTGGTACAGCTGATTGGTCTTCTGAAATAATGGTAGGATAAGATCGTGACCTTGGAGTGATGGCAAAATTGTTTTCAGCCTAACAATTCCTTGTATTAAAAAACTCACAGTCTGACATAGCTTAGCCTATTTCTGCTTTTCCACCATCAGTGCAGTGAGGATACCTTGCATATAAATTGCAAGTGCTACCCAGTTTCTCCTTTTCTTGCTCATCTCTTCTTCACCACGTCCACCCACTTCTGGAATTTCTCCCACCCAACATTTCCTTAGGGATACAGAATACAGAGAAGGGAAAAGATGCAGGAAGGGTCCAAATGTAACCAGAGTTATATATTTTATTTGAGCCTCATCTCTTTAGAGAAGGGTAAACAGATGAAAGGAGGAAGTTAGGGATGGTTGTGGACAATATACCCCAGAGGTGTGGGGTATGCAAAGAGGGAAATCTTTCACTAGAATATCTGCTGAAGGTGAAATGAGGTAAGCCTACATAGGGAATTCGGAGATAATTCTTGGTGTTTAGTATTGTGATCTGGGAGTGAGATCCCAGTGCTGAGCAAGCAAGAGGCCCGCAGATGGAGGAGTCCCAAAACAAGTATTGTTAGTTTGTAACTAGTCTAGGTCTTCTGACCCAGTGAACCCATTTGGGTTAGGAGGATTTGCCCAGGGAATCTGACTCCTTATTCCCAGTTCATTTCCTAAGGATCTGCGGTTTTATTGCCCTTGGGTGAATATGAATTCTTAGGTAGATTCCTCCTCTCCAATGACTGTGTCCTAGGCTGATCCTGAGTTGGGGACCTGGGAGGCATAGACTGATAGAGAGGCCAGTACTGCTGCCGAGGATAAGTGTGAGCCTTTGGTCTGGGTTTGGACTTAGATTCAGGATCGAGCTCCAGTTCAGACTCTACCTCTGGTTCGGGCTCTAGCTCAGCCTCCATCTCACGATCCAGGTCTAGCTCTAGGTCCAGCCCAGGCTCTTGTTCTGACTCCAGTGGGGGCTCCATCTCCATGTCTAGCTCCGACTCCTCCTCTGTTATTGGTTCCTGAAACATGCTGTAGTCTGAATTTATGTTTTTGGAGACATCTGGAAGATGGTCTGACACTCCATTCTAAAATACACACAATTGGATGGGTTAAAATTTCCAATTAAATTTAACTTTTGAACAGTCAAGGAATTTCAGAATACAATAGGACTTATGATACATGAAATCATGAGTTCCTGGCAAAGTAGAAAATATTTCTGACTCACATCTGCTTTTCAACTTTGCACCTTCCAGTTCCTTGTTTACTCCCTATTCTTTAGGCTAAATTCTGATTTGTTTGGCTTTCCTAGCTAGCCTGGATTTCATGGTCAATCATTAAAGCAGCAGTGGTCTTGGCAGCAATCTGAAACATCTTGTCTTCTTGATCTTACTTGTCTTTCCAACCCCCAGTGTAATTTTGGTAGGGCATGTAAGGCCCTTTGTGACCTTGCCTCTTGCCATCTGCTTTAGCTTTACCCACATCTATAGTCTCCACCCTTTGTCTAGCCTTAAAGATAACCAAAGATGTCTGACTTCTGCTTACCTTTGCTCATGCTGCCCCCTGTGTCTGCCTTGTCCTTCTCCACCTTGTCCACATACACTTATTCACTGTTCCAAATTCAGATCAAAGATGACCAACCAGGATCAGAGCTTCCTTTGTGTTCTAACTATATACCTCACACACACCTCTATCACCGTGCCAATAATGTATTGCCTTATTTATTTACAAATCTGTATCCCCTATTAGACTCTAAGCTCCTTGAGGTAAGGCAGTTCCTGGTTTTTGATAACCCCAATACCAGGCACTGAGCCGGCCCTATAGCAGATGCCCCACAGGCTTGATGAATTAGTTTTGCAGAAGCATTCCATAGAATTAACAACTTTCACCTCAACTGAAACAATTTTTTCTCTTGCAACATATGACAGCTTTTGCTTTTCCTCTTTACTTCCTGACTGCTTCTTTCTGATCTATTTGTTATCTCCTCTACTTCTTTTGGACTTCTAAATGTTGGCAAGCCGCAGGGCTTGATCCTGGGACCTTTCCTTCTGCACCTATGCTCCTTCCATTAGGCAATTTCATTTAGGCCCATAATTTTCATTATTATATATGTGCCAATGACTTTTTGGTTATAACCCTTCCTCTGATCTGCTCGTTCATATACCCATTTCCATTCTGACATCTCCACTTGAACATTTAACAGGCATCTTGAATTTAATACATTCAAAGTAGAATTTGCTCCTCTCTTAAGTTCCCTAGTTTAGATGCCAGAAAAAATTTGGCATATTCAATACCAAGTCTTAATATAAGTCCTGATAAGGATGTTAGTAGACTAGAAAAATGCTTTTTAAAAACAGAGTAAATATAATGTCTATCTTAAGCCAACTGTTACCACTATCCTTAATAGAGATACATAGAAGTTTTTCTCATAAAATTCAGGAGTAAGACAAGACAGCTCATTATTACTTACGTTGTTCTAGGAGATCTAGCTATTGCCATAATATATGATACTGAAATAAGAATTTTGACAATTGGAAAATAAGGTATTTATATTATTTGTAGAAAATATTTTTCTATCTAGAAAACTCAAGAGAATTAACAATGAGACCTCTAATAAAAGGTCTAATAAAAGGATACACAAAAGTGGCCAAATAATTTTATACAAGTGAATAGTTTCCTATAGGCTAGCAATTGCCTGGTAGAAAATATATTGAAAAAGAATGTTCATTTAAAAAAATCAGTAAAAGTATAAAACAAGGTTTAAAGTACTTAGAATTTGTCTGCATAAAGAAAATCACAAAACCTTACTCTGAATGCAACATTTAAAAAGACTGAATAAATGTGAAGACAGTCCATGTTCCTAGATAGGAAAAACAAACACTGTAAAGGTATCAACTGTCAAGTTATTTCATATTTTTAACGCAATTCTAATGAGAATTCTAATGGGATTCTCTTTGCGGGGAGGATGGGGTGCTGATAAAAGATTTAAAGTCTGGAAGACTAAATTGGTGAGAATGACTTAGCAGATTTTGAAATAGAGCACTGGTGACACATGACTTCTTAAGCAAATGCTAAATGTATTACAAAGCTGTATTGAAGCTATACTCAACAATGAAAACACTAAGCTGGAAATAGACTTTAGTTTTCATAAGAATATTTTATAAAAATAGCATTTCTAATCAGTGGAGGAATGACAGCTTATCCAATGGATGAGTTAGCTCAGAATGGTTAGCTGTACAGAAAAAAAAAAAGATTACTCTTTAACACCACACTGAAATGCATTCTAACTAGATTAAAGAGTATAACATATAAACACTTAAAACATAAAAATCTAGAAGAAAATATAAACGATTAATTTACTTCCTAAGTGAGATGATGTCCTAAATAAAAGGCAAATGGAAAATAAGGTTAATATAAGAAAGACAATGTAATATGTAAGGCAAATCTGCCAAGTATATTATAATTATAAAATAGAGAAAATTCCACTTATAGTAAAGGCAGAATACATAATTCAGACCTCCTACTGAGGACAGCCACAAGAGCTGGATAAAATATTTTAAAACTTCTGCTTGAAGAAACTACAAAGCTAACAAACATCATGAAGAACTACCAGGCCAAGATTTGGAAGAGGTGAAAATCAACAGAGGTGAGTCTGGCATTTGGGACAGTTTTGTAGAAGGTTTTTGATGATCTTGAAGTGACACATATATATGGAGCAGTACTTTTGACAACTTTAAGGGCTTAAGAGTTGCCAAAGTTGCTTTCCAAGGTCTGCTGAAGGAGGGGCTGTGGCATGCCTTCCCGCAGAGAGGTTGGGCTGTGGGTCATCTGGAAGGCCTAGAACACCTCAAGTCCTAAAATCAGATCAGTTAT
This sequence comes from Mustela putorius furo, assembly GCF_011764305.1. Classification (NCBI taxonomy): domain Eukaryota; kingdom Metazoa; phylum Chordata; class Mammalia; order Carnivora; family Mustelidae; genus Mustela; species Mustela putorius. The sequence continues at coordinate 4,171,098 of NW_025421292.1, forward strand.
CCTGGATTGCTAGTGCCTCCAGGTACTTAGCAAAACAAATTCTTTCCAGAAGAAAATTATCATCCTGGGCCTCAAATTATTTTTACAAACACTTTCTAAATATAATGTCTGGCACAAACCCAAAGATTACCATGCACACTGGACTTTGATAGTGAAAGATGGACATTGAATCTCTAAGGTAGTAGTTCTCAAAGTGTGGTTTCTGTACCAGTAGTATTAGTGCTTGTTAGAAGTGGAAACTCTCAAGCTCTACCCCAGACCCAATGAATCAGAAATTCAGAGGATGTGGAGCACAGGGGTCCTGTAGTCTGTTTTAACAGCCTATTTTGGTGATTCTGATGCATACTAAAGTTTGAAAGCCACAGGAGATCTCCACGCATAAGCAGGACAACCTCTTGTCAGAAATGTTAAGAGAATTAATGCTCCAGATGGGGATGAACCTAAGAAACTCCAAGGTTTCTTCCAACTGAAAGGTTTTGTGACTCTATGATTTTATAGATGGGAGTGGGGTATAGAGCAGAACAGAAAAAATATGTCCATTGAGGAAAAAGTTGTTCAGGATAAGCAGAGGCACATAACCTGTGAGATTTCTCAATAATTAAGGGAAATACATTACTTTAAAAAGAAAATGGGGCACCTGGCTGACTGTAGAGGATGTGACTCTTGATATCTGGGTCATGAATTCAAGCCCCACACTAGGCAGAGAGCTTACTTAAAAGGAAAGAGAGGAAAAAAAGGCCATGTTTTACAAGTTTGGATCTCTTTTACTTTGTAAAGTGTTCAAAAAAGCGACTTCTGGGTGGTTCAGTCATTAAGTGTCTTCCTTCAGCTCAGGTCATGATCCCAGGGTCCTGGGATTGAATCCTGCATTGGGCTCCCTGCTCGGCAGAAAGCCTGCTTCTCCCTCTCCCACTCCCCCTGCTTGTGTTCCCTCTCTCGCTGTATCTCTGTCAAATAAATAAATAAATGAAATCTTAAAAAAAAAATAAATAAAAATACTGAAATAGGCCCAGGTCTTTACTTAGTATTAATAAATGGCTAAAAATTCTGGCTTATAGATCATTCTCCTTTGTGTTTGTCAGGTTGAGTAAATCTTATGTTACTACCAATGTAAATGAGAGCCAAAGTGTTAGACTGGCAGGTCTTTACCTCTGCTAGTTCATCATTCTATTATTCATCCCAAGGGTGGTGTAGGGATGGATTCTAAAGCTATCGCTAGGGGAGATATTTAAAATATTTCATTTAAATCTTTAAATAAAAATAAAAATATTTAAATATTTAAAATATTCAGTAACTGGAATGGCCCTGGCACTAACCAAGCTTGCTATAAAGGGATCCTTGAGACCTCTGCTGGTTGGGTAAAACTCTTCAGCTGGGAAAGGGTCTTGAACGGAGCCCAGATGCCACAGCAGTGGGGGGAACTTGGGACTCAGTTCCAGTGTTATTTACCAACTGTTAAGGGAGCCCTTCAATGTCCCAAAGTCTGGCACAGCCATACTCAAAAACCTTTCCTGGCCATTGTTCATCTCGACTTAATCGGGTGTCTCCCACTGCTCACCCCCCACCGCGACGCCTCACGTCATCCAACCTTGTCTGTTTCTGAGTAGGTTTCCTGTATCACAGTCTCAGATTCGTCCACGCTTAACTCGGATGACTCTGGAAACTTCCTTGACAGGGCAAACAGCACAGCGTCATGGAGAGTGAGGAACAGCTGAGCCTTCGTGATGCCAGCGTCAAAGAAATCATTCTTCTCAAATGCCCTGACCACAGAAGCTACAAACCAAACCCGAACACACAGGGTCAGACACCTGGGGAGGAGCGCGCCCAGGGTGCAAACAGCCCTCTCACAGAGTGGATACTCACAGTGACATCCTGAAATGAGTACCAAAATGTTTGCGTTTTGGAAAGCATTGCACATCTGTGGGGAAAGAGGGAGAGGAAAGCAGCGTTAGTGATCTTCACGCTCACGAGGAAAGGGCTTTCGGATTAGCTAAGTTTTAATACCCCTTTGGTCATTCACTTGTCTGGAGTATTTTTACCTCTTCTTTCCAGTTCAGCTCTCTAAACATTTGATGAGTGGACTTCCATATGCCAGGAAATGTCTAAAGTGTTAGAAATACAGAAGAGAATCACACGTTCTCATGTGGGGCAGGGACTGAGAGGGATGTCGCCTATGAGCTCAGGTGGGAAACAGTTCACACCAAGAGATGGTGCTCCTGAGGACAGTGCTAAGACAGACACAGGTACGGGTGTGATGGGAACATACCGGACAGTCCTGAGGAACAGCCAGGTCTTGGTATTATTGTTTAGTGTATGCATGGGACCCCTTCTTCCTGGAATTTGCTGAGCAGAGGATGAAAAAAACAAAAATGTGCCAAGAGATGGTTAAGTGACATAGTAGAGAATGGAATTCAGGAATCCTGAACCTTGTATTCGGAACTCCTCTGCACAGCCCTTCAGTGCAACCGAAGACGGAAAAGCCCCAAAGGTAAGACACTGAGTATAACTGAATCTGAAAATTGGGTGGAGACAAGAATGTCTTGGATGGGGGAGCCCTTAACATTAACTTCTTCTGAGCCTCTCATTTTATAGATGAGGAAGTGAAGACCCAGTGTAATTTACTAAACTACCTTGGGTCAGATGGATGGAGAACAGTAGCACAGCCAGGATACAGGACACAACCACGGACAGCCAACCAGAGTTCTTTCAGCTCCCAGAAGTTTCCTGTTGCCTCAAGACACAAGAGGAACTGGAATCCCGTAAGAGAGAATCAGAGTTCTTTAGGAATAAGAAAATTTTATAGGATCAGGGTATAAAAGAAGGAAAGTCAACTGAAGGGGTAGATCTCAAGGGAAAAAAAAAAGTGGGCACAGTCAGACCCGGGAAATGAGTGTTTGGGTTGTTTGCACACGAGCCATCACCAACGGGAGCAAGAATGAGACAGGGCTGCAATGGACATAAGGTGGCCAAAAAGCAGATATTGTACTTATAAGACATTAGCAATAAAGCTGATATGGCTAGTTATGGGTCTAAACATTGCATAAGGAGAGGAACCACAACTGTCAGAGAAACCAGAGGAGGAGGAGAGAAGCCAGGACTCAGGGACACAGTTTCTGAAGGAAAAGTCTCCCTGCCCTCTTTACCCAAAGATGCAGGCAAGGTGGAACGAACTGGGGAGATCCTGTAGGTCCTGGACCAGGCAGCCCCAGGCTTGTCATGTCCTCTTACCACATCCTCACATCTGAGCATCTTTGACAATGTCCACTGCAGAGCTGCAATATTGCAGAAGATTCTCAGTGTGTTTTTTTTTTTTTTTTTCTGTAGCATTTAGACCTGTTCTTGAAAAGGTCTGCAGTGAACTCCAAGGATATCCTAAGAGGGACTGGGTGTGTAGCACAGATGGCCACCTCAGTGGTATTAAAATTACCCACTTTTAAGTTTTGAGAAAGAATATGCCATGCTTAGAGAACCAATCCCAGTTCAATTGAGTGGTTCATTTTCTTTTTAATCTGATTGACCAACACCCCCCCCCGCCTTTTTTTTTTTTTTTAACATGTTATTTATTTGTCAGAAAGAGCGATAACATAAGCAGAGAGAGTGGCAGGCAGAGGGAGAGGGAAAGGGAGAAGCAGGCTCTCCGCTGAGCAGGGAGTCTGGTGCGGGGCTCAATCCCGGGACCCTGGGATCATGACCTGAGCCGAAGGCCAACGCTTAGCCTACTGAGCCACCCAGGCACCCCTTACTCTGGTTTACCTTAAATTGTCTTTAGTGGCCAAGTTTCTAGTGGTCCCAGAGGCACATAGCAGCCGATCAGTGGCTGATGGTGTTCAGTCAGGATGCGGGCAGGCACAGCTAGGAGGGGATCCTGGCTCTTGTGAAAGCCTCCTCAGTACTTACCTGTCTTAATGACACCGAAGCCTGTGGATCCACAAAATGGACCATGGAGAAATCCAGGATAATGGTGTGGATACTGGTTAGAAGAGAGCTATCTGAGAAGGGGAGGAATGATCTGTTCCTCCCCTGCTTTTCAGCAATGCCAGGCAGTGGCATTGAGCTGTTTCTAGAGGGGTTATTAGAAAGCCAGGCTTGGTCCACATCCTCATAGTTTTGTCCGGGGTTTCTGTAGGAGGTGGAAGATTGGACGTAAGGCACTTGTTCATCAGACATGGATTGGCTCATGTGCATGCTGTCAAAACGCGAGCAGCGGATCAGGTTAATGGAGGAAGAGTCTTGGTCCTGTTTACTTTCAAATCGTTCCGTGTAGACAACCTGAGACAACAGAATAAGGGGAGGACCATGAAGAGGCTCAGAGAAGGGCGACCCCTATGCCATTCTGTCTACGGACCAACCGCCCTCTCTCGCAGGAAAGCTCACTGTGGACCAGGAGCTTGGATTTCACTTGGGATACCTCATTGTCCCTTTGAGCTCACACCTAAAACTACATGCACCATCATCATTTCCCTCCCAGTTTCCTTCAGTGCACCAGTGATGATTTTATTGTCCTGTGAGCCAGACTTAAAATCATTTTTGCTTTATTCCTTCCCCTCCTCCCTGGGTTCTAATTTGTCTCCAGCACCTCCTAACATATTGTCTGAGGTGTTTCTTCCATTGGTCCCTTTCTCAATGCCTCCATCTTTCCCCAGATTTCCTTAAGAAGATAGAGGTTACTTGAACGGGGCTGTCTTTAACTTTTGCTCCTTTCATCCTAATAGGCTTGGAGTGCCTGCCATAGCTTAAGGACAGTACCAAGCACTGGGAATACAATATTGTGCAAGGTGTGGAATGCCCTGCTCCGCAGTCACAGGCACCAGGTTCTGCCTGAGGAGAGGGCATGCGCCCATTCAAAGGATAAACGACAACACAGGTAGACAAGAACTATAAGGTACATGGAAAAATTTTTTAAAAAGTTAACTTGCTAGAGTGGTATAGTTGGGGTGATGTTTCTTCGAGGAAAAAACTGCACAAAATAGTATGTGTTGTATAGCAAAAAAAAAAAAAAAAGATGTGGATGGCTAATAAATTATAGTTCAATGAAGATGGGTGTTTCTCAAGAGTTGAGAGTTACTGAGGCCAGGCTTTTGGGGGAACAGCGGAAGACGGGCTCAGTGGTGGGGAGATGCAGGTGAACCTTTCACCTCTAGGTGGAAGGAGACCTCTGGGAGCCTCCCTCACTCTCCTTCATCCACTCTACATACTCTTGTCCCTTAAGGACTTTCAAGATCCACTCACACCGTTGCCTGCCTGAATTTCCCAGGCCTATTACTCGGAGGACCCCATACGTATTTCCACCCTAGGGTCCTTGTCCAACCTTATCCACAGGCTGGGAGTCCTCTTTTTCCCCACCTGATCTAAATTCAAATTTCTCTCTCCTGCCTAGCTCAAGTCCATTGCTACCAGGACGTTTGCCTGACTTTTTGAGATCACGCTGATCTCTCTATACCTGATGTCTTATAGTTGTTAAAATCGAAAAACACAATTCAGAACATGACAGTATACTGTATGGAATGGTTGACTGTCTTACTTTATCAATTTTTCCTTAAACATTTTATTTATTTGAGAAAGCACATGCGTGTGTGTGCGCACACGCTACAGAAAGAGAGAGAGAGAGAGAGAGAAATCACAAGCTGGGGGTGGGCAGAGAAGCAGACTCCCTACTGAGCAGGAAGCCCAACATGGGAGTCAATTCTGGAACACTGGGGCTCAATCCTAGGACTCTGGGATCATGACCCAAGCCAAAGGCAGATGCATAACCAACGGAGCCACCCAAGAGTCCTCTACTTCATCGATTTTAAGATGCACCACTACTTTATATGTCAAGAAAAGAAAAACTAGTCACTGCAAATTAAATTGTGACATGCCATCAATTACACAATGAATCCAAATTTCAGAGAAGTGAAAAGAACATATATCTTAGGATGGATAATATACAGTAAAAGCCTTGTTTGTCACATTAATAGAGAGCCATCTACCTAGCGTGACTTAAAATTTCATGTGTTGGGCCCCTGACTGGCTCAGTTAGTAGAACATGTAACTCTTGATCTCAAGGTTGTGAGTTCAAGCCCCACATTGGGTGTAGAAATAACTTAAAAGTAAGATCGCTAAAATAAAGTAAAATTCCATGAATTGCTCCAAAATAATTCTGTGATTTTGAGGGGCTAAACATGGGTGGGAATACAGATGAAACAAAACTGACTATGAGTTGATAAATCTTGAAGAGGATGGTGGGTATATTGAGGCTCATTATACTTGTCTCTACTTTTGTTTATGTTCAAAATTTTCATGAAAAAAAAAAATTTCTAAAAAAGAACAACGTGGATGAACCTTGACAACATTACTCTGAGTGAAGTAAGCCAGTGACAGAAAGACAAATCCTGTATGATTCCACTTAATGAGGAATCTGCAATAGTCAAATTCATAGAGACAGACAGTAGAATAGGGGTAGCCAGGGGCTGGGAGGAGGAGGAAATGGGGAGCTTTTGTATAATGGGGACAGAGTTGCAGTTCTGCAAGATGAAACAAAATCTGCAGATAAGGGCACCTGGGTGGCTCAGTTGGTTTGGCGTCTGCCTTCAGCTCAGGTCATGATCCTGGAGTCCAGGGATCAAGTCCCACATCGGGCTCCCTGCTCAGTGGGGAGGCTGCTTCTCCCTCTGCTTCTGCCCCTCCCGCTGCTTATGCTCTCTCTATCTCTTTGTCAAATACATAAATAAGTAAAATATATTTTAAAAAATCTGTTGATAAAAGGTAGGGATGGTTGCAGAACAAAGTGAATATATTTAATACTATTGAACTCTACACTTCAAAATCAGGAGACCCTGGCACATCCTTGGGAACCCCAGCCACCACGACTCTGCTGCCCTAGTGGGAATTAGAAACAATCTTTTTTTTTTTTTTTTTTTTTAAGAGGGGGGATGAGGAGCAGAGGGAGAAGGAAAAAGAGAATCCCATGTAGGCACCATGCCCAGTACAGAGTCCAACTCAGGGCTTGATCCCACAACCCCAAGATCATGACCTGAGCCAAAGGCAAGAATCGGATGCTTAACCAACTGAGCCACGCAGGCACCTCTTAGAAAACAACTTCTAAGTCACTTGTTTTCAGACATCTAAAGCCAGGCAGGTGAAAGTCAGGGAAACAGGTACAATTAAGGTCTTACTATCAATTTCAATACGCAGAGTGCACTCCCTGTGCAGGGACTCAGCCATCTCCTCCTTCTTACTTAGGTCAAGATCTAAATCTCAAAAGGGGACCTGTGTCTTCATTTCTGAGTAGAAATCTTTGACTTCCAATTACCCCAGAGCCCATCTCAGAGCCGAAATCCCTGAGGGGGTTTCAATTTTCTTTCCTTAGTTCTTCTTTTTAAAGGACTAGTGCACGTCTTTATAAAACGTGGGAGATGTTGTGCAGAAAGGAAGAGGGGCTTCTAACCCTGGGTGATGGCTCCACTTCATCACAGTTGCAGAAACAATGACAAATCTTTTCTTCCTGTGAGCCTTCTTCACTTCGATTAAACAGACGGAACACTTCTTCTTCTTTAAGCGGCACCCTTACCATTTCAACCTGAGAGAAGTAAGAGACGTTGAGGTCAGATGGTGAGTGGGCAAAGAGAGGGGCCCCTGGGGGTGGTGGGGAGAGCCGGTGGAGAAAGGCAGGGGAGGCGGCCATCACCTCTTTCAGCAGCTTGTGCTTTAGGTCATTAACGTTGACAAAAGTGATGGAGTTACAGCACTGGAAGATTTTCACTCCAGGAATGTTTGTGACCTGCGAGACAAATGTCAAATGGAGGGCGATTTCTCTGCTCTTTTATGGAGGAAGAAAAAAAAATCTCTAGAACCCCCTGGAGAATCTGTATTCTTCTTTATGGGAGGCCGGAATTAGCAAGTTCTTTCCTCCCATTTTCACCCCCTGCTCTTCCTGCTTTCTTCTTCCCCCTCCCTTTGCTCCTTTCTTTTTCTTGGCCTCCCTCTCGCTAGAGGACGTGACCCTTAGCTGGCTATTGTACTCTAAGGATCTACCTGCTTATGTCACCCGCCTCTGCCTTTTTGCCTCCCTCTCCCCGCCTTGGGAGATGCGTATCTCTAGAACAGCCAACGACAGCAAAGGGATTTTGTAGAAAAACTAAGCAGCAGGACTGGTCTAGTCCATCCTTTGGGCAAAGGAGTGGGATTGATTTGGAGTCTTACCTCCCGATAGTCATTGAAGTTTCTATATATGTTGGTGTTAGGGATCTGACCCAGGAGGAGGATCTTAGTTCTGAAAGGAAATGTATTTGCTTTTAGATCGAAGTTGCCTTACCTCACCATGGCCAACCTCCTGGTACCTGAGACAAAGTACCTGTGTGACTGAACAGTGACGATGAAGAAGGCAAAACCTACTGAAACAAGTAGCCCAACATCCAGTCCCAGGAAAATGGCAGATATAAATGTCACCAACCAAATAACCTTATGGAAGAGGGGAAGAAGGAAAAAGGAAGACCATGACAATAAGCAGAACTGAGAAAACCACCAGCTCTATCTCTCAAGCCCCCTTCCTCCACCCCCTCCTGACACCTAGAACTTAAGAGCACAAATTCCACAGCCTTATGGACTGACACCATCACAAAGGTTGGGTTCCAAGACTGTCTAGCGATTCTTGTAGGCATCCTTGGTCATTTCTCTCTTCAATTCTCTCTTGAAACCTCATGTGAAAAATAGGGATAACAATATCTACTTTATAGGCTCTGTTAAGATTAGAAATCCTGGTCCCAAAGCAACCCAGAATACTCACCAAATGAACAGTAATTGCTATTTTAATACCTACCATGGTTATGGTGAGCCTTTAAAAACATGTCAAGCTCTTACCCTAACACCTTCTCCATCACTCTCAGCAGGCAACCTGACTCATCTTCACAGAGTGGATAGGCTCAAACTCCCTTAAATATTTCCTTCCCCCTTCACTTGCCACTTGTTAGTATCCATGCTTAACTTTCCCTCATTCTCTTCACTTCCGTTGGAAGTTCTATCCCTCCTCCAAGGACAAGAAGTGGTATCTGTGTGCTGGACCACATCCTCTCTTAGATCCTCTGAGACCTGGATCCCAAAACTATCCCCTTTCATATCTCTTTGCCTCTATTGGGTCTTTCTCCTCTCATGATATTATATTCGCCATCTTTATTTTTTGCTGTTTTCCCTTTATGTCCTCAGTAGTGTGCTTTAGAAGGAGAGAAGGTGCTCCAATGTTTAGTCTGCCTGGCAAGACACTGCCTTCTCTTAGTAAGATTTGTGCCTCCTATCCTGGAATGTGTTCACACTAACCGGATTAAAAATCATACAACTGTGTCATGGATGACAAATCCTTTTTACTAGATTCGCATCTAACTCTAGCCACTTAATTTCTTTTTATTAATTTTGTGTCATTTTGGAATAAAGTCTCAGTATTTCCATGCACCAATAACCTTGACTACCCCCCCCTTTTAAAGCTAGAGTCTTAGTTATCAAAGAATTGCTAGTGTCCTTCACCTTGATCTCTTTTGCTTGTTCCCTCTTTCCAACCTACCCCTCTGTTCTTCCCTATCTCAGCCAGTGTATTTATACTCACACAGTCATATTGATTCTGCCTCCATAGACTGGGTAGGTTGTAAATGGTTTCAAGGTAGGGTAGGATGTTGCTCAGAATAATACCAGCCAGGATAGCCTATGGGGAAAAGGGAAACCCTGATTAATTTTCCCTTCAGAGGTAGAATTCCCAGTTCTTCACCAAAAACAAACAAACAAACAAACAAACTTTTTTGACCCACAAAAAAGTCAGCCATGCTGCTCAGAAATGTTAAAAATCCTCAGGGTTTCAAGGCAGAATCTAACGTACTTTAAGAAACATTTTCTTGTTTTCATCAGTCCCTGCGATAGCTTATCATTTCTTAGCCATTTCCTAGCCATCTCCTCTATATGCTCTGCTTGGGAATTAGAACTGATCCTATCACCAGGAATGGCTGGGTCTAAGCTCGCTCTGGTTTTCTGAGATTACTCAGTGACCAGTGGACTCAATAAGTCAGCAGAGGAGGGATAGGCAAAGATGAAATAAGCAGAAATCACTTCTTTTCCATCTTCATCTTCTTTCCAGTCAAGAATCTCTAAATGTGGAGCACCTGGGTGACTCAGTAGGTTAAAGCCTCTGCCTTCGGCTCAGGTCGTGATCCCAGGCTCCTGGGATCAAGCCCCACATCAGACTCTCTGCTTGACAGGGAGCCTGCTTCCCCATCTCTCTCTCTGCCTGCCTCTCTGCCTACTTGTGATCTCTGTCTGTCAAATAAATAAACAAATAATTTATTTAAATAAATGAAAAGATGTTTAATTTTTTAAAATTAAAAAATCTTTTTAAAAAGATTTAAAAAATATTTTTAAAAATGTTGCCATTCTGAATATTAAGGTAAAACATACTCATGTATAAAAAAAGAAGTAGACTTACATATAGTTTCCATCATCCAAGAGATAACCATGGAACATTTTGGTATGTGCTATATATTTTTTCCACATAAAATTGGAATATTGAACATACTATTGTGTATCATATTTTTAAAAATATTGTGTTGGTCCCTTGCTAACTGGTTGAGATCCTAGCCAGGATGCTCCACCAACTACTCCAATAAATATTTTATAACAAGCTATCCATAATCTATCCCCAAGGAAGGGCTCATTCATAGTTTAATGCTCATAGAGCCCCATTATTACAGCGGTTTAGATATTCTACTGATCAGTTGGTGTTCACATCTTCTCAACCAGAAACATCCTATCCAGATGCTATAAAAATAATGTGAGCCAAAAGAAAGGCATGCTCTGTTTCTAATGTATGTATAATAAAGGAGGGCCCTTGGTGAATTCCAACAGATTTTTATTTGTTTGCAGTTTTAAAGAATTCTGATTCTTCTAGCTATACAGAAAAGAGAGAGAGAGAAGAAAATCCCTATTCAAAGTGCATTAGTGAGCGGCTCTCCTAAAATAGACTCTAAGAGTTAATGCACCTTGCTATAGAAGCTACATTCTGTAGATGACTTCTGCTGGGAATCAGAGGACAGCTTGTGTGATAAATACAAGCTTAATCCCACCTTCCATGTATATAGATTCTGGGGCTGAGTTCCAAGATCTCTGAATCACAACAGCAGAAGGCAGCAGGAGCCTTGAGGTAGTCCCCCTCTCCTGAAACCTGATACTTACCAGGTGGGATGGAGGTGTTCAAAAGCATGGGGATAATATTTGCAACCACTCCAGCTTGTAAGCAAGCTGCTCCCCCCAGTCATGAAACTTCTTCTCACCTCCCTTAATACTATCTAAACATGGCGAAAGGGAACGTTAAAGAAATTTACAAGGAAATTGTGGTTACTGAGCATTGGTCTGTATTGTAACTGAGAACAAATTAATGACAGCCAATCATTAATGCCCCTGGCATTTCTAAATGCAGGGTGATCAGTCCCTCGCAAAGGGAAGAAATGGCAAGTATATGGAGGTGTCCCAGCTGAACAGGGTTACAACCCAACTTTCAGAACCTGCTGTCTAGTGTAAACTTATCACAAGGCAGAACGGCAGTAATAGGGGGATTGAGTTCATATGAATGCAGAACAAGGCCTTCTGGAAACAGCTTAGGAAAACAGATGGCATGAATACACAATGAGTTTCCAAGCCTGAGTCGGTGAGGGGCGTTCTGGCATCTGAAGTCTATTTTGGTCATCTTTAACTAAATCCTTACTTATAAAACTTACTTTATAGCTTAAGCAAGAAAAAGAAGATTAATGAGAATGAGAAGAGTGACAATAATACCTAATACCTCTTGTGCACTTACGATTAGCTCAATGCTGTTCTCTCTATATTACAAACATTACTTGATTTAATTCCCAATCTTGTGAGGCGGATGCTATTATTTTAAAGGGAAGGGATGTGAGCTAGGACAGGGCCACCCCTGGGGACAAGGTGAATGCCCTGCCAAGACACAATCTGGAGATCTGATCTTTCCCCGCTTGGTTATTTATCAGTTCTACTTACATTTGGCATTTCATGGAAAAAGTGTCCCACCTTCACCATCAGGAGCAGCATCACACCTGCGCCTACCAGAGATGCAAACTGAGGAGACAGAGCCAGTTGGAGAGAGACCATCAGGAATGTATTGGTCCCTGTCTGCAATTGAGGCCTTCTGCTTGGTGAGAAGCGTGCTGTTTTTTTCTTTAAAGGAGTTGAGTGTAACCATCCAGCCTAAGTGCATTTTTTGTTGAGCTGACATTTTCAGGTCTTGTTAAAGCACTAAGCATACACTAGGTACTCAAGAAATACTTGTCAAAATGAATGCATGAATACTTTCTGAAAAGTGCTAAATTGTCTTGGCTATTTGAATCTTTATTGCCCTAGCTTTGTGCTGTGAAATCTGGAGTCTTCTAAGGTCGGGTTTTCATTCCCTCCCAAATTTAACTCCTCCTGAAACATTCTAGAAAAGCCCTAGTAGACCCATTACTGTCCACCCTAAAATCCCAACCCCTCCATTTTCCCATATCAGTAAATACCTCCCTCCTCACTCTCCTGCTTGGAGCTTAGGTAGCTTCCTATCAAACAGCGTTAGAAATGCTCCATCTTAAAAATGCAATGATAATCATTTCTGATGTTCCTCAGTTTTTCTCTGCTTCATTACCATAAAAAAAAGTTACAAATGTGAGTCAGGGCAGCAGAGAGCAGCTCTGGGTCTTTTGCTAGCTGTGTGACTCTGGGCTCAGTGTCGCTTGGTAAGCAGGGGTTCTGACTGGCAACTACAGATAGCAAACTGAGCCACAGAGTTTCCTCTAGAGTCTCATGGCTCTCTGAACAGAGTCTTGGACTCAGTATGTCCTCCATAGCTAAATCTCCATCATTTAAGCCTCTAAGAACAAAAATGGATACAAAACAGTAGAATCTCCCACTGTGTTGGGGGATCTGTGTGGGGGAAGATAAAACAAACCACTGATCAGAACTATGGCCCAAACAAGCAAGATCTGAGGGAGTCCCTCAAAGCTAACCCATTAAGTGACAGATGAGCAACGATGCTCGAATTTTTCTCTTTGTTTCTTAGGAGTGGAAAGAAAGAAAGAAAGAAAGAAAGAAAGAAAGAAAGAAAAACCTTCTTACTGGATTCCTTCTCTCTGCTCACTGCTATTTACTTATAAATGCATCACTAAAAGTAAAAGCAAGGAAATCAATTTCCTGCTTCCTTCTTTCCACAATGGTAGGGTTGAAAGGAGATTGAGGAAAACGGACCATTACAACTGAAACTCAGGGAGTTCTACGGACACACATGTTATACCCTGTGGTACTGAAACAGGTAACTGAGAACATGAGCTTCTCCAACCAATGTACACATCAGCCTGTTGCTGGATCTAGTGTAGTAAGGGTCTCGCATCGGGTGGTCTTCGTTGGCACTGCAGAAAAACTACTTTGATCAGCACAGGAAAGTACATCAGCACTTTTCCTTTCTACCACTTCTTTTTTCTTGCTGTTTGGTTTGTTTTTGGTTTTGTTTGCCTCTGTGTTTTGTTTTTTTGGCATTCCTGGGTAGGCTTGACCTACCTCCCACTTCTTTTCTCCAAGTTCTTCTGATTGAAGGAAACAAAGATAGGCAGATGCTTTAAAAAAAAGCTGCATAAAACCTAGATTTAAATGAGTACAAATCTGACACTGAATCCCACAAAATTTGCTGCTGAGAGAGGGGTGGGAGGCCTGCCAATAATTGTGTCTCCCTGGGCTGCACACGCAAAGGAGAAGACTTTGGGATCAGAAGGCCATCCTTGGTGGCATCGTGCCTTAGGAGGATGCTTGATGGCTCTCTGAATCTCAGACTCAGTGTCTGAACAGGGTCTAAAGACAGCAAGCATGTAGAACTTTACATCTCATTCATATTTTGCTATTCTGCTCCCATTTTCCATCTCTTTTCCAGGTTTTCTTGAACAAAAACTGCCTCTGCTGACTCTGCCTTCTCTTCGGGAATTCAAGGCACAGTGAGTTCCCACAAGCCACAGCCACTATCCACATGCAGACCCTCAGACACCAGACACCAACTACTCTATACACAGTGGGTTCCATGAAGTCGACGAGCACATTGCCAAGTACTGGCCCAGGCCCTGGGAACTTGGGGTAGAGCTACAATTTTTGAATTTCCTAAGTGACAGGGGCTATGATAAGCACAATTACCATCGAATTTAATTCTCCTAACTGAAAAGTTATCTCTAGCCCAATTTTACAGATGAGGACTGCAGCCTCAAAAAGCAAAAGTAACTTGCCCAAGGTCACCCATGTAGGAACTACTGAGTCAGGTTCCAATCTATCTGACTGGCTGATTCCAAGATCTAGGCTCCCTCCAGCTGGCCCATTTGCTTCCTGTAAGAAGAATACAACACGTTTCTTTCTTTTATGTCTCTTTCTTTAATAATAATAATTTTTTTAAAGCAGTTCTGAGAGCCTTGGGACATGACTAGAAGACCAGTCCTTGGAAAGCAGGGAACAAGGAAAGGAGCCCAATCACGGAGAACATGGAAATCCAGTGGTTAGAATCTTAGAATGAGGGGAGCCGGACGATGGATTGGGGGACAGTCCAACTGACCACAGGTCTGGGGCTCTTTATATTCCCTCTGCCCTGGCCTGCCAACACTGAAATCCAAGCCTTGGCTGGATGAGCCAATATGTTTTGCTGTAACCAGGGAAGATAAGTGGGTTCTAGACAAGGGAAGTTAAAGTGAAAATTAGATTAAAAAAAAAAAAAAAGTGGCCTTTGGTGGCACAGGTCTGAGAGGTACAGAGCCTGCCCCCTAGCTTCTCCTCCCAGAATTCTGAGGAACTTGGAAGAAATGAAGGTGTTCCCAGGCAGAGTGACTCAAAAATCCCGAGAGAGGAGGGATAGAGAGAACACCCCACTGCTGTGGGATGAAGATGGCTGAATGAATCTCCAAGGCCTTTGCTTGTCCAGATCAGAAACTCAGAGTGGAGGCTGGGGATCCCAGTGCCTCCACAGCCAGGGGCCAACTAACATTCTCTGGTCAAACCAGTGATTTCCTGGGCAAATTAGGGTCTCAGGGAAGGGTTGACCAGCATCCCTAGGAAAATGCCTGTCTGTGAAGCATCACTATGCCACAGGGAGAGTCATTGGTAGGGGAAGGAGAACAATGCAGCAGCAGCAGCAGCAGCAAATAGATGAGAGCCCCAGGCTGCCTCTGAATTGGGTACTTTTTCCGACAGGCTAAATGCTACTCAAGCTGAACGGAAGCCTTTCTTTCCTCCTAGCTATACATATCCTAACCTACCTTCCTTTCCTTTTCTTTTTCTCTCTCTCTTTCTTCCTTCCTTCCTTTCTTTTTTAAGATTTTATTTATTTATTTGAGAGAGAGAAAGAGAGAGAGAGAGACCAAATAGGGGGAGGGACAAAAGGAGAGGGAGAGAATCTCAAGCCGACTCCTCACTGAGCACGGAGCCCAACACAGGCCTCAATCCCAAGACCCCGGGATCATGACCAGAGCTGAAGACAGCTTCTTAACTGACTGAGCCACCCAGGCACCCCAGTCCTAACCTTCTTTCAATAATCTACAGAAGTCCACTTCTTCCATCCCTCTCTTTCTTGTATTTATAGATTTATGGCACTTTTTATTTTGTTTTTTCTTTTTTAAATTCTTTTTTATTATGTTATGTTAGTCACCATACAGTGCATTATTAGTTTTGGATGCAGTGTTCCGTGATTCACTGTTTGTGTATAACATCCAGGGCTCCATGCAATACGTGCCCTCCTTAATACCCATCAGTGGGCTCATCCATCCTCCCCCCAAAACCCTCAGTTTGTTTCTCGGATTTCTCCGAT
Organism: Mustela putorius furo; assembly: GCF_011764305.1. Lineage (NCBI taxonomy): Eukaryota > Metazoa > Chordata > Mammalia > Carnivora > Mustelidae > Mustela > Mustela putorius. The sequence goes on from NW_025421292.1 coordinate 4,186,927, forward strand.
TTCCCCCCCTTCACTTTTCCCTTCCTTTTCCTAATGTCCTCCATTCTATTCCTTATGTCCCACAAGTAAGTGAAACCATATGATAATTGACTTTCTCTGCTTGACTTACTTCACTCAACATATTTATATGACTTATTCCGCACTTAATGTTACTTGCCCTGCGATTTGGTTTTTCCAACTGTGTGCGTTGTTTCTCCCCACATGTATCTTACACTTACCTACTGAAGATACAAGGCATGTTGTTAAAAGTTAGTGGAGACTAATGTCTGGGATGGCCTTTTCCTCTTCTTACCATGAAATCCCCTCCTTTGACTTGAGTGTTTGTACACATGTGCAGAGAACATCCTTCTTTTTTAGAGCCCACCTTCCTTCTTTCTGCCCAACAGTGGTGGAAAAGAGCTACACCTTTCAGGCCAGAGTGTCTGGCAGAACGTGAAGTGACATGATATGGTCTTACTCTAGACTCAAGCTCTCGACCCTGCTAATTTTTATTGCCTTTGACCTTATACTTCACCTATATCTACCCAGGGTCGGGGACACTTTATCCTCCCCCATTAAAGTGTAGTGTCCATTCTTTGACACTTAAGTTTCTACCACGTGTTTGAGACCTAAGTTCATTGTTGACCTCTGTCACTGTTTCTCTGCTCTCTGAACCCTGACCCATTCTCTGGGCTTACTCCAGTTTCGATTCTGATAGTTCTCTGACATTTCATCATGCTGCAGAGCTGAGCTGGGACACCTCCCATGCGGTAGAGCTAGAATTTCTATCTAGTCAGTTCAGAACTTATGAACATTGGACTTACAAAATCTCATGCCTGCAGTTAGACAAAGAGCTGGCCTTTAACGTCTTCTCTACCATCATTCTCCCCTTCGTTCTCCCCTCTGACCCACACATTTAGTTTACTAATTCAGCATACCTGAAGAGAATCTGACCCAGATGATTTGTATTCCAAGGCAGACCGGTCATAAATTCTCGAGGCTCATCTAGACAAAGGCCTTATTCTCTATCATGAGAGCCTCTTGCCATGTGCCTTGGGGAAACTAGGAAAGTTTCTAGTTCTGCAGCTAGTATGGGGAGAGGTGTATTATTTGCTTTCCCAGATGAGGACTGGGCATATATCTTTCCATGGAAAACAATGTTAAGAGGGGATGGTTAGTTTACCTGAAATATTATTCTTTGGGGGATGTTACACGAAAAAATGGGTCTTTATGGACTAATACATAGAAACCTCTCATATAGAAAAATATTTCTACAGAAAATGACTTACAAATTCGACATTGGCAATAATTTTTAAGACAAAAGTCCAAGCAAAAATTTAGGCAAGCATGAAATCCAAGTTGCTCCAAGAGACCTTCCCTAACAAACATAATACCAAAGCAGCAGTATGAGGCACCTGGTTGGCTCAGTTGGTTAAGTGTCTGCCTTTGGCTCAGGTCTTGATCTCGAGGTCCTGGGATTGAGCCCCCCCTTGATCTTCCTTCTCGGTAGGAAGTCCACTTCTCCCTTTCTCTCTGCCCCATCCACCCTGCTCATGTTCTCTCTCTCCAATAAATAAATAAAATCTTAAAATAAAGCAGCAACAAAATTAAATGAATAAAATACTCCTCTATGAATATACATATGAGTAGTATAAATATGTTCATATTAAATTCTATTCCAACATACCTGCTGTCTTCCTCCAGTCTTATCTTGGATAATCGTCCTGATTATAGCACCAGTAAACACACAAGATCTGAAAAATGAGCTGATGACATTGCAAAGACCAATGGCTATTAAATCCTGTAAAGAAATGGCAAACATATTTGGCCCACTGTTTGTGGAAGAAGGCAGCATTGAGTTTGAACTCAAGGTATACTGTCTATTTCTTATGTTTGACGATAAGATTGTTTCCATTATTTTAGACAACACTGAAATATTCTTAGAAAAAACAAAAGGATGGAAAATCTGATTCCTGGACTAACTTGAATCTTCATTTTAGCTAGCCATCCTAAGAAAAGCACTTTTTCAAAGTAAGAAATGAATTTTTTGTCTTATTATTCCCTTTCACGTGATTACTGGGACATAGAATGGCAGAGGGAAACATAGTACTATTTTTCCTCCCTCCCTTTTATACTACCTCAAAATCAAAGTGGGATACCTCTTGCTTTCACATCTCTCTTTGGAGTTCTAGGAAAAGAGCCAAATTTAGAATAGTGGGGAAACTAAACAAACAAACAAAGAAGGACTGTTTCTGGGAGAGTAGTGTAATTATGTTAGAAGCCTGGTTTTGATATTCCCTACCATTTCTTATTGTGTCTTAGTATGTGCTTGACTCCTCAGGACTTTGGAAAGAAAGACAAAATTAAGAGAGGAATTCTGCTAGCTTAACAACACGATGCCATATGTTATCTTCTTGCCTCCCTACACCATAGCTGTTCTGGGGGAATAACACTCGTGTTAATTTAAGTGACTTCAAAGTTAAGTATGCCACACTCCTCAAAAATCCTTGGGTAATTATAATTCAAATTACAGTCTCACTGACTCTCTGGTTACAAAGAATGCAGCCTTCATATTAGCAGGAGACTCAGATTGGAGAACAAAGACATAAGGTCAGAGGATATAAGAGAAAGGCCTGTCATCTCACCTGGTTGGAATTCACATAGTAGTTATGGTAACTGGCAATCTTCTTGCCCAGAAATATGAGGAGAGAGGAGCTCACTAAAGCTAAGGAGAAGGCTTCTAAAATAAGTTCAGGAAGAATCTTCAAATCTGGTGTCACAGGAAACATGAAGCTGGAATAAAATGGTGGAATCATTCCTAGATAGTAGGAACAACTTATTGGTCCCTCCCCCACTCCAGACTTATCATGTGGGGCAATTGGCATAACCCTTAAAAAAAAAATAACAATAAGAGATAAGAAGAACAACTGAGGCAGCAGCCTACCAAAACCCCCAAGCAAACCCAGCCAGGTTATAAAAGCCGTTGTGAGAACATGCTCTGCTATCTTCCAGGTCAACATTTTTGCCACATAGCAACAGCAACACACAGGACAGGGAAGCAACAAAGATTGGGAGATGCTGTTGGGAGACCATACAAGTGGATAAATGCTGTTGGGAGACCATACAAGTGGATAAACAACAGGCAGATACCACGTCTGTGATGAGTTACAGCTAAAAAGCTCAATGAATTCTATTCTACTCATGCTCAAATCTTTCAGGGTATAACTTAAATCACTGTCCTTTGTACCAATTACTTCCAATTCTAACCACACCATCCATTCTGCATTTTTCTCCCCCCAATTTTTTTGACTTGGTAAATATGCATAACATGAAATCAACCATCTTACCCATGTTTAAGTGTACCAATGGCGGTAAATACATTCATAACGTGCGACCATCTCCATCATCCACACCCAACACTCACCTTGTAAAACTGAAACTGTTTTACCAGTTTTAACCAGTAACTCTCCATTTCCCCCCTCCCTCCCTCAGCCCTGGCAACCACCTTTCTCCTTTCTGTCTTGATGATTTGGACTATTCTCAGCACCCCATTAAAGTGGAGTCATACAGTGTTTGTCTTTTTGTGACTGGCTTAGTCCACTCAACATAGTGACCTCGAGGTCCTGCTGAAGGCAGATGCTTAACTGACTGAGCCACCCAGGTGCCCTCAAACTAGTAATTCTTTTAAATGTATTGGTCTCTTAAAATTATGTAAAAAATAAAAAGTGGAATTACAAACCATTGTTAAAATCATTAGTTTTTATAATTTCCCAATATTTACCTTTATTAAGATCCTTATTTCTTTATACAGCTTTAAGCTACTGTCTCATGTCCTTTCATTTCACCCTGCAAAACTCCCTTGAGCATATCTTGCATGGAGTTCAAGTGGTAATAAACTCCTTCAGCTTTTGTTTATCTGAGAATTCTTTAATTTCTCCTTCACTTTTGAGGGAAAATTTTGCAGGATATAGGATTCTTGGTTGACAGTTTTCTTTTTCTTTTAGCACTTTGAGTATGTTAGCCCACTGCATTCTCACCTCCAAAGTTTCTGATGAAAAATCTGTTCATTACTTTATTGATAAGCCCTTGTGTATGTATGATGAGTCACTTCTCTTTTTGTTTTCAAAATTCTCTTTGCCTTTTTTTTTTTTTTAAGATTTTATTTGTTTGACAGAGATCACAAGTATGCAGAGAGGCAGGCAGAGAGGTGGGGGGAAGCAGGCTCCCCACTGAGCAGAGAGCCTGATGTGGGGCTTGATTCCAGGACCCTGAGATCATGACCTGAGCTGAAGTCAGAGGCTTAACCCACTGAGCCACCCAGGCGCCCCTCTCTTTGTCTTTTGAAGTTTGATTCTGAATCTAGATACAGGTGTCTTGGAGTTTCTCTAACTAGGAATTTGTTAGATTTAGACATTTACATTCATGTCTTCCATCAAATTTGGGAAGTTTTCAGCCATTTTTTTTCTTCAAATATTGTTCCCTATCTCTTTCTTTTTCTCATCTCCTTCTGAGACTCCCATGAAGTGTATGTTGTTTTACTTGATGGTGTCCCAAAGGTCTTTACAACTCTGTTCATTTTTCTCTGATCTTTGTTCCTTCTGTTCCTCAGACTCAATAATTTCCAATATCTTCAAGTTTACCAAGTCCTTCTTCTGACTGCTCAAATCTGTTTTTGAATCCCTCTAGTGAATTTTCTTTACTGTTATTGTACTTCTTAGCCCCGTAACTTCTTTTTGGTTTCTTTTTAAGTTTTCTGTGTCTTTATTGATATTTCCATTTTTTAAAAAATAGTTTGCATTTTAAAGATATTATGTATTTGACAGAGAGAAATCACAAGTAGATGGAGAGGCAGGCAGAGAGAGAGAGGGAAGCAGGCTCCCTGCTGAGCAGAGAGCTCGATGCGGGACTCGATCCCAGGACTCTGAGATCATGACCTGAGCCGAAGGCAGCGGCTCAACCCACTGAGCCACCCAGGCGCCCCGATATTTCCATTTTGCTCATACATCGTTTTCATGACTTTCTCCACATTTTCCTTTAGTTCTTTAAGTATTTTTAAGGCAAGTGTTTAAAGTCTTATGTTCATAGATCTGCCGTCAGGCCTTTTTCAGGACAGCTGTTGTTCTTGTTTCTTTTTTCTTTTGAACAAACCATACTTCCTTTATCTGCCTTCAGATTTTTGTGGAATATTGTGTATTTGAATCTAATAATGTGATAACCTGGAAATCAGATTCTCCTCATTCCCAGAGTTTGCTGTTATTTGTAATTGTTCTGTTGTTGTTATTGTTGTAGGCTGTTTTTATGCTGAGGATAAGCTTGATGTATAAACTTAAGGTTTTCTCAGGGTTTTTCTGAGCCTGTACCTTTCTCTGGGCATGTATAGTTATGTTCTAATTTTTCTTATATATACAGTTTTTTAAAAATCTCCTAATCTTTAATGTATGTCTTCCAAAAGGGGAAAAAAGAGAAAAATGAAGAAAAAAAGGGGCACTACTACCTCTTTAAATCCCTTGGAAGTCACTTTTACCAGAGGGGGAAGGACTTGCAACAAAGGGAACCGAGGTGCAACAACAATGGCTATTCACCTTTTTGTTTGCACCTCTGTGGTCAGAAGTAGCAATCAGCAATCGGAGGAAAGATCCTCAATATTTGGAGGACAGGGTCTTCTTTGCCATTGCTTCCTCCCTCAAGTTGTGTGCAAGTTGCTTCAGGTATTCCACTGCCTGACATAAGGCTAGATGTGGGGGATGGTAGCTGTCACTGTGCTAAGAGCTGAAATTTCCTGAAATTAATTGCAATTTACCACCCATGCCTTCCCCTAGAGGTTACAAGGCTTCAAAAGGCTATAGAGTTCCAGAATAGTTATATCAGACAGATTCTGCTAGTGCAATTTTTGTCAAGGTGGGGAGAGAGATTCCTGGTGCTTTTTATTCCAACATGTCCCCAAATCCTCTTTCAACTCCTGTTGATTTGATGTCACCAGATTGTTGAGACTTGTCCATCTTGCTGGTAGTCACTGTCATCTAATTCTATTAAGTCAATATATATATATAATTTCTTCTAAGCTCACATCATATAAAATATTGCCAGTCTCATATTACCACAAGTAGAACTTCTTCCCAGGTATATCTCTCACCATATTGTTAACCAGGAAACTCTCCTTAAGACAAACTTTTTTCTTTGTCAGTATTACTATCAGATTGCTGATCAGAGAATTAAAGATTATCTTGCTTCTTATAAGAATAGATGCTTGTCTGTTTGTGAATGGGTTTAGAAATTTCACTCTGTTATCCAGAGTATCTAAGACAGGTTCTGTGTGGTCAATTTTAGGCTGACTTCTTAGGAGTCGGAGACTGTCCCTTCAGGGGCATGTATCATTGAGTAACACACATAAATATTTGGTAATTTATTTTTAATGTGGAGAATTTCCCAATATTTGCAAAAGAAGAAAGGATGGTATAGTGAGCTCTTATGTACCCATCACTCACTTTCAACACTTAACAATTTATAATCAGTCTTATTTCATTTGTACTCCTACCCACTGCCTATTCCAAGATTATTTTGAAGCAAATACCAGGCATTCTATAGTTTTAATTGTAAACATTTTAGTGTGCCTATTTGAAAGATATACATAGGAAGATTAATACCAACTTATCAATATAATCAAATATACAATTAATGTTCAAACTTTCCCAAGTGTCTTATAAATATATATTTAACATTTGTTTCAATTAGAACCCAAATAAGATCCATATGTTACAATTGGTTGTTATGTCTCTTAAATCTCTTTTAATCTATAGGTTCTTGCTCCATATTTTTGTTTTTCCTCCCTGCAACAAAAGCTGTTGTTGTTGTTGTTAAAGAACCTGGACTCTGGTCCTTTTCCCAAAAGATTTTGCTGATTGCATCTCTGAATTAACATTTAACATATTCCTCTTTTGTATTTCTTATAAATTGGTAGTTAGCCTTTCGGGTTTGGTCAGATATGGACTAATTTTGGGAGGCAAAAATATTTCATAGGTGGTAGTGTGTAATTCTGTCAGAAGGCATAAAATGTCTTTTTAAAAAAACTATAATTAAGAGTGGCTCAGTGGGTTAAAGCCTCTGTTTTCGGCTCAGGTCATGGTCCCAGGGTCCTGGGATGGAGCCCCGCATCAGGTTCTCTGCTCAGCAGGGAGCCTGCTTCCCTCTCTCTCTGCCTGCCTCTCTGCCTACTTGTGATCTCTGTCTGTCAAATAAATAAATAAAAATTTAAAAAAACCCTATAATTAGAAGCACCTGGTTGGCTCAGTTGGTTAAGCCTCTGCCTTCTGCTCAGGTTATAATCTAGGGGTCCTGGAATTGAGCCCTGCCCTCTGTGGGAAGTCTGCTTGGAGTTCTTTCCCTCTGTCCCTCCACCTGCTTGTGCTTGTGTTTTCTCTCTAGAACATTTAAACAAATCTTTAAAATAAAGATTGTTCTATTTCTGCGCAAAATACCATTGGAACTTTGATAGAATTGCATTGTAGATTGCTTTGGATAGTATGAACATTTTAACAATATTAGTTCTTCCAAACCATGAGGATGGAATATTTTTCCATTTATTTGTGTCTTCTTCAATTTCTTTCATCAATGTCTTATAGTTTTCAGTATACATGTCTTCCACCTCCTTCATTAAATTTATTCTTATGTATTTTATTCTTTTTCATGCAATTATAAATGGGATTGTTTTCTTAATTTCTTTTTCTGATAGCTCATTATTGTGTCTTTTTATAATGTTAACAGATGTTACACTAGTATACTTTAATGGTGATATCCTAATTCTATAATTCCTTCTCCCTTAAATGGCTGTAATACTTGTATAAAGTGAAGTATCTGAATATCAATGATTTGGATCTCCCAAAGAGCAGATCTTATAGAAAGAGCATGATAAATGCTTACTTTGTTCCTTTTATTTAACAATTTTCAAAATAACAAAAGTTGGTTCTACAGCATTTTGGGAGGGTGAAAAAAATGAGTTTGCTCTTAAAAAAAAAAGATTTTATTCATTTATCTGAGAGAGAGAGAGAAAGCAGTGGAGAGGGGCAGAGGGAGAAAGAGAAAAGGAGAGCCCTCGTTGAACAGGAAGCCCAACATGCGACTTGACTTCAGGAATCAGGACCTGAACTGAAGGCAGATGCCCAAATGACTGAGCTACCCACCTCTTTTAGAATTTTTATATTCACTGATTTAAACATATTTTATATGTTTTGCTGGCAAAAACCTCAAACTGACATATAGATTCAAGGCAATACCTATCAAAATTTCAATGACTCTTTTGCAGAAGTGGAAAAGCTGATTCTAAAATAAAGAAGAATAAAGGTGGAGGGCTCAGGGTATTTCATTTCAAAAGTTACTGTGAAACTGTAGTAATTAAGATTGGTATACAGATCAACAGAAAAGAATTGAGAGTTCAGAAATAAACTCAAACATTCATGGTCAATTGATTTTCACCAAGAGTGCCAAGACCACTGAATTGGGAAAGAACAGTCTCATCACCAAATAGTATGCAGACAATTGGATATTCACATGCAAAAGAATGAAGTCAGAGCCTTATCTTACAACATATACAACAGTGAACAAACCAATGAAATGGATTAAAGGCCTAAATGTAGACCTGAAACTATAAGTTTCTTAGAAGAAAACATATAGGTAAATCTTCATGACCTTGGATTACATTACAAGACTTTGTAATACCAAAAGCTCAAACAACAAAGGAAAAAATGAATTGGACTTCATCAAAATTAAAAATCTTTGTGCTTTCAAGGATCTGTGACGAAGTGAAATGACACCCCTCAGTAAAGGAGAAAATTCTTGCAAACTGTATATCTGAGAAGGGTCTAGTATCCTAAATTCCTACAACTCAACAACAAAAAGACAAATAACCCAATTAAAAATAGTCTAAGGAATTGAATAGATATTTCTTTAAAAAGATATGCAAATGACCAGTAGGCACATGAAAAAATGCTCAACATCATTAGTCCTTAGAGAAATGCAGAGCAAAGCCAGAATGATGTACCACCTCATACTTACTAAAAGGATAATAACAATAATAATAATTAAAAATAGCAAATATTGGTGAACATAGGAAGAAATTGGAACTTTGTGCATTACTGGTGGGAAAGTAAAATGGTGTTGCTGCTGTAGAAAATAGTTTGGCAGCTCCTTAACAGGTTCAACATAGGATTACCATATGACCCAACAAAAATCTACTCTTACATATAAACTCAAAAGGAATGAAAACAGGTGCTCAAAAGAAAAACCTGCAGATCATAGTCCTATTTATAATAACCAAAAGTTGGAAATAAATGAAATGTCTATCAGCTGATGAACAGATTAACAAAAGGTGGTATATCAATATAATGGAATATTATTCAGCCATAAATGGGAATTATCCATGCTACAATATTGATGAATCTTGAAAATATTATGCTGAGTGAAAGAAGCTAGAGTCAAAACACCACACGTTTTATGATTCCATTGCAGAATAAGCAAATTCCTAGAAGTAGAAATTAGATTAAGGGGTGCCTGGCTGGCTCAGTCAGTAGAACATGTGACTCTTGATCTTGGGGTTGTGAGTTCAAGTCCCATGTGTGGTGTGGAGTTTACTTAAATTAAAAAATTAAAATAAAAATAAAAGAAATTAGATTAAATAAAAAATTAAAATAGAAATAAAAGAAATTAGCCCAGGGCTGTGGAGGGGAACAAATGGGACAGGGCTTCTTTTTGGGGGGTGATAAAATATTTTAAAATTAGATAGCAATGATGGTTGTACAACTTTGAGAATATACTAAAATTAATGAAAGTGTGTAAGTTTAAAATGGTGAATTTTATGGTATAGTAAAGCTGTTACTGAAACAAGATAGTAAGAAAATATTATAAATAACTTTTTGTCAATATATTTGACACTTTAAATGGGCAAATTCTTTGAATCACCAAAATTGAGTACTCTCAAGAATTCTGGATAAACTGACGTATAGAGAAAGTTTATGTAACTTAATAGTAATTGTACTTAAATAATAGCCCGTTAAAAATTGAATTTGTAGTTAAGAACCTTTCCACAATGAAAACTTCAGGCCTAAATATCTTCACTGATGAATTCTACCATGAAGAAATAATGCCAGTTCTATAGAAACTCTTCCAGAAATTAAAGACAAGAGAATACATCCAAAGCGTTTTATAATGTCTACAATACTCTACTACTAAAGCCAGATACAGATATTACAAGAAAAGAAACTCTCAGGCCAATATACATAAATGCAAAAATTCTTACCATCATTTTAGCAAGTCAATCTACAAAAGGTAATCATATATCATTACTAAGTGAGGTTTATCTGAGGATGCAATGTTGGTTTAACATTCAAAAATCAATCATGATATTAACAGACTAAAAAAGGAAAAGAAATTTTCATGATTTGAGGGGCAGTATTGTTTTTCCATGGATCCGTAAAATAATCTCTCAAGCTGAATTTGGAAGCACACGTATGTTTTGGTTTCTATATCTCTAGGTTTATTTTCTAAGTAAAAACAAAACAAAACAAAACATTGAAATGTTTTAGATGAAGTTTGCTATTTGAAATGTTAGTTCTTCTGATTATTTTTATCTTTCATCAAGACACAGATACAGGACTCCATAACTGACTTCCAAAATTTTATGTAAAACCCAATTTCAGTAAAATGAACAATGTGTTAAATATCACTTGGGAAAATAATTTTAAAATATATTTTGTGATGTATTTATATTTAATCCTTTATCTAATGAAATGTTATTAGTTTCTGCATTTCCAATTTTTATTTTCTTTAGAATAAGAAGCAGCCTACTGTACATTATTATGTAAAGGAATCTAAATTCCTATTTTTAAATATCTTTTCCTTCACTATCTATGCCTTAGTTCCCTATTTAAAATATACTTATAACTTACAAGCACCTAGGTGTTTTCTAGGTATTGAGCTAGATAGAAATATAACTGAAGGCTCAAAGGCAGATATTTAACCTTTTGCTAAATTTCCCCTTTTTGTACTTTTAAGAAATTAAAGAAAAACGTGGCTATCCCAAGGAGGTATACAGTAAATGGAATTTATTGCCCAAATCTCTGTCAGTAAACCTTAAATATTCAGTATGCTAACACAAACTACTCTTTTTCCTTTCTGGTGTTCTCTAATATTTAATTCTTTGTTAGTAGTTTAGGTTAGAAGGACACATGGTCACAGAAAAAACTAACTTAAATTGTTCAAATTTTCTAATCTTTAGCAACCTCAGATAAACATATAATAAAAAGGGAAGTTCAAAGCAATACCTAACAAAAAAAGAAAGCAATACCTAAAATTAGATTTTTGAAATGCTTACCTATCTATCTATACCCTCAATCTTGTGATGAAACAAGCAAAAGTTGACCATATGGTTTTTAAGTCATCAATAGAGTGATTCTAATCAGAGATTTTGGAATTAAATAGGAAATGGGCTCAAAAGTAGCTGTACCCCGACCAACTGTGTGATGGCAGAGAAATAATTTAAATTGGTAAACCTTAGTTTCTTCAGCCATAAAAAAGGAGTATTACTGAGAGGTGCAAATGAAATAAAATAATTATTATCAATCTCATTGTTGTTCTTGTTATTTTTTTTCTGAGAGCAAAGACGCAGTCTTATTTACTGTCGCATTCCTTGGCACCTAGGTGGTCTGCTCACATTTTTTTTTTTTAACTGAACAGAATTGCAAATGATTTAGTAATCATTGGATTTAATGGAGAACTGATAGGACATGAGACTATCAGACATGAGACTAATCCAGTCCGCTTTCATCAAAGTAGTCTATGTTGTGTTCTCCTGGAGTCTGCCGGTATCACTGACTCTTTGCAGTATTCCCCACTGAGCAGCCTTAGGAAATAAACAACGCTCTTCAAAAGCCTGCCTGTGAGTCAAGAAACTGCAGTGTATTGCCTTTCTTAGCTAAAGTGATTCATCTGATGAAGGTTACAGGGAACTAATATTTCCTAATAGGAGCAAGACTGACCCATAGTCACTGGTAGAAATTATAACGTAAATTCATCCCAAGTCCTTAAGAACTCCATAGGGCAGACTATTTGAAGATAGCTTTCTATGCTTCTTAAGGACACTGAGGTCGAAGTGGGTGGAAACAGAGGGACACTCATCTCCTGAGCACTTAGCTCCAGGACAGAGGCCAGGAAAGCAGACGCATCTCTTGGTCCATCCTTGAGAGTTAGTCAGATAGGTATGGACGTTTTGAAGACCCGAGATGTACTGGGAAAAAACTGTGTGTCTCTCTGGTATCTGGCGCCTCCAACAGTTTACTTGTGTAAAGGGACTGGCTCAACTAGGGGAAGAGAGTAAGAGGCTGACTGGAGAAACAAAGGGTTGTCCTAGCCCATCTTCCTTTGTGGACCTCTGTATTCTAAAATGCATTGGAGCCCAATACCCATATTTGTCCGTGGCCAGGCTGCTAGTAGAGAATACCAGTCAGACAGTGTGGTCAGAGGCTAAGCGAAGGTAACAGAGAGGGAAAAGTAATCCTGAGAAGTGGAGTTACTGACCTATAAGGAATCATATCAATGAGCGTCCTGCTGGTTTCAGTGGCCATGCTTATCTTGTTGGCAAATGCAGTGAAGCCAAGAATCTGTAGGGGTTGAAATAAAAATGCATATGATCATCTCAAAATTATGAATTGCTTCCAGGAATAGAGGTGCATTTAGTCTTGGCGAGGCGGGGAATGAAATATATGTGGCGGTCCCCATGCATGAAAGTGAGAAAGAGAGGTGGGGCCAGTTCAGCGGAGAAAGAAAGGTGGAAACCCTCTCTGACTCTTAGCTCCCTAAGCTCTCTTTATTTATTTATTTGTTTGTTTATTTTCAAGATTTATTTATTCATTTTAGAGAGCAAGGAGAGCATGTGGGGGGAAGGGGCAGAGGGGGGAGAGACTCTCAAGCAGATTCCCCACTGAGCACAGAACCTGATGTGGGGTGGGGGAGGCTTGATCCCTCAAGATGGTGACCCGAGCAGAAACCAAGAGTGGGAAGCTTGACTGACTGAGCCACCCAGATGCCCCCTCCCTTTGTTCTTTTTAGCCTTGTAGACAGAATGAAAAGCAACTTCAGCCTTGGTCTCTGACATGACAATGGGAATAAATGAATGCATTTACCAACTTGGAACATCTGGACCGAATACACACATGTTTTCAGGTAGTCGGTATTTTAAGGCCTCAGTTGTAGAAGTTTTTAGATCTAGAGACACTGTACCAAGATACATATGCCTTTGGGGGATTGTTTAGGTATACTGAGAATCATATTACTGAATAACCCTTAAGAATAAATATAGAGCAGCATTTGATAGCACAAAGAAAAAGTCTTCAGCAAGGCAATGACTTGCTTTTTAATCTCCCTTTCATTTAGTCCTAAAATAACAAGGCTCCTTTCCATTTCAACTAGGGGCAAAATAGACAACCTAGCAGCTGTTATACCTTATAGAGACCTCACACCAGAGCAAAGTAAGCCAGAGACAAAAGAACTTGATGCCCAGGTCTTAGCATAATAATTATGTAGCTGCTTTACCCCATTTTCCCTACTAACACGTAAATCTTTTCCCAGCCTCTGCTGAGAGTTCAGACACTGAGTAGAATAGCAATTGGTTTATCTGTGATGCTGCGATCTGATGAAGACCCCTGGGAACCTTACAGGTCAGAAGGTAAAGAAAAATCTGGATCATAGCTTGACTCAGAGAAGTTTTCTTCTTTATATGGTTAAAGGACAAAAAGTGTGAAAACTGGCCAAGGAACTCTTTTTATTTCCAATATAAAGGTAATGCTTGCTCATAAAGGAACACAGAGAAAAATAGGAAAATTAAAAAGCAGAAGTAAATCACCCAAAGACAACTATTTTTGATGCCTGTTTGGTGTGTGTTATACAAATTAAATAAACATAGGCACAAACACACTCATGTACACATATAAATGATGGACATATATGTATAATTTCTTAGAGCTATAGGATTCCTGAATTATTTGTCAGTATATTCTACCTGGATCCCAGATACTGCCTTGAAACTTTCCCTTTCTATTTGACACTATGTGTTAAGGACAGATTGGTGTGTGTGGGCAGTTTCCTCCAGCATGTCTAAACAGTAAGTGTCTTGGTGGGTGCTGTGAGAAGCTTTTTACACCTTTAGGGCATAGCAGCTCTCATCCTCCCGCTCCCATTTGCCTCACTGCCAGGGGAAACATGCAAGTCTTTTCTCAGTTCTAACAACATCTCTAATCCTTACTACTTGGTGGACAGTGATCCTGATCACTTGACTTGCTTGATATGTGTATAAGTAATTATTACAGGCTTTGATAACCTTCGAGCATAAATTAGGTCACAAAAAGTGTACTGCCTAAACTGCAACAATTCTTAAGTCTCCACCGACTTTTCTTGCTGGATCTGTTTCTTCCCCCACTTCACTCCATGGTGCATCGTAATTATTTATAGCGCTCTCCAAAAGGAATGTCTTAACTGTGGCTCCCAAACCAATCTGTCAGCCATAGTGAACTCAGAGAATCCTCTATACTCTTTCTTCTTGCCTTTCCTAGTAACTCTGGTTAACGTTCATTGCTTTCGAGGTTGCTTGAAGGAATATCACTACAATCCCTGCTGCTGATGTCTCTTGAAAGAGGGCTGATTTGCACAACGGGGATGGACCTCGAGGGCAATATGTTAAGTGACAAGAGCCATACAGAGGAAGACAAATACTGTCTGGTATCACATAAGTGTGGAATCTAAGAGCAAAAACAAAAACAGACTCACAGAAACAGAGAGTAGAAAAGGGTTGCCAGGAGATGGGGGTTGAAGGAAATGGGGAAAGGTTGATAAAAATACACAAAAACATTCACGTTTAAGATGAATAAGGTCTGAGGGTCGAAGGTAATGCACGGTGACTATAACTGATAACATTGCATTGTATAATTGAAATTTGCTAAGAGTAGAACTTAAATGTTCTCTCTCTCTTTCTCTCTCTCTCACACACACACACACACACACGATAGATACGTGAGGTGATGGAAATGTTAATTAACTAGATGGGGGAATCTTTTCACAATGTATCTGCATAAGAAATCACCATGATGTACACTTTATATGTCAATTACACTTCAAGGAAAGCTGAAATTAGCGGGAGTGCCAATATCTGCCTCACAGACGCCATCTGCTGGTGACTCCAAAGCCTCAGCTTCCTGACTCCACTCTCTCCGGCACTATATTTCTGTATAGTGATTTGGGAAGTCTTTGATAAAAGTAGTCTTTCAGTTTATGGCCTTTACAAACTAATAGCTTTTCAGCTACTCCAATGAAGAAAGAATATACAGCTCCATGAAAAGTAGTTAACAGTTATAAGACAAAGCTTGGTCTCAAATTCCAAAGCAATTCGCATACTGTTTTATTTTATTTTATTTTTTTTAAGATTTTATTTATTTATTTGACAGAGAGAGATCACAAGTAAGCAGAGAGGCAGGCAGAGAGAGGGAAGCGGGCTCTCTGCTTGGCAGGACCCTGAGATCATGACCTGAGCCGAAGGCAGTGGCTTAACCCACTGAGCCACCCAGGCGTCCCTCGCATACTGTTTTAATCATGCTGGGTATAGACATGGATTCTTTAGTATAGAATTAGTTGGCAACATACAAATCATGAGAACTTAGAGTTATTTTTTGCCCACACAGTCTATTGTGGGCAAGTGTCTTTTCAGGGCAACTTCTTTGCAAACAGTGCCTCAGGGATCCAGGCAAATTCCACCTGGGGACCCTGTTATTTCAACAGGCAGCCCTATGATTACCACAGCAGGAAGAGAAAGAACATGGGGACTCACATGCTTTCTCCTATGCTTTGGCTCCAAAGTCACTGGCCCTGCTTAAATACAAGGCAGCCGGGAAATTTAAGGCAAAACATGGACATCTGTTGAACTTCAAGCATCTCTGCAACAGAACACTTCTTAAGGGGAAATTAATTCTTGTGGATCCCCAAGCATTCAGCAATCCTAATACGAGAAATGCTAACTTTAAAAGACTGATTTTTATTTATGAAAATGTCTTTATCATTGTAAAAATGTTAATCATAACTGCAAAAGATAACTTTTACCAGATTTTTTTTTTTTTTAAAGAAAGAAGAAATGTTATCATTAGCTAGTGGTGAGCCCCAGCTCTGCCACTTACTAATGACAAGGATTAGGCAATCTATTTTAACATCTCACCTCCCTCAATTTCTCTACTGTAGTATAGTGAGAATGAAAGGAGGCTGAAAACAGTATGATGGCAACATTATTAAAATAGAAACAGGGACAGCAGGTTGGCTCAGTCAGTAGAGCATATGACTCTTGATCTCGGGTTGTGAGTTCAAACCCCACATTAGGGGTGGAGATTACTTAAAGATAAAATTTTAAAAAATAAAATAAAATAGGAACAACATTCTACGTAGAAGACAGAAATTCACCAACACTGAGCATAGGCCTGTCATACATATTTGAAGGAAGAAAACTGAATAACTGAAAATCCAAAATTATCTATTGTAATTGACTTTGGAAGGTGTGGAAATTTCTATTCTTCCATTTTTTTCTTATTTTTTCAAAGTTGCTAGAATGAGGAGTATCTGGGTGGCTCAGTTAAGTGTCTGTCTTTGGCATAGGTCATGAACCCAGGGTCCTGGGATCCAGCACTGTACTGGGCTCCCTGCTCAGCAGGGAGTCTGCTTATCCCTCTCCCTCTGCCCCTGCCCCTGCCTGTTCTCTTTCCCTCTCTCAAAAAAAAGCAAAAAACAAACAAACAAAAAAAACAAAAAACAACAACAACAACAACAAAAAACCAACTAGAATGATCCTGGGTTATTTCCATAAGGGGAAAAAAATCCTATTTCTAAAATACTATGAAAGAGGCAATAGAGAAAAGTACTTTAAAAATAAGCATGTTTTACAAATATAAGCTAGTATTTTAAATTAAATGTATTCTACTTTTCACAATTCAACATACGTCTTTATTTTATTTATTTATTTATTAATAGATTTTATTTATTTATTTGACAGCTAGAGATCACAAGTAGGCAGAGAGGCAGGCAGAGAGAGAGAGAGAGAGGGAAGCAGCCTCCCTGCTGAGCAAAGAGCCCACTGAGCCACCCAGGCACCCTATTTATTTATTTTTGAAAAGATTTTATTTATTTATTTGACAGAGAGAGATCACAAGTAGGCAGAAAGGCAGGCAGAGAGAGAGAGGAGGAAGCAGGCTCCCTGTGGAAGAGAGCCCGATGTGGGGCTCCATTCCAGGACCCTGAGATCATGACCTGAGCCAAAAGCAGAGGCTTAACCTACTGAGTCACCCAGGCGCACCTCAACATATGTTTTTAAGAAATTATTATTTTAATAGTCTCCTCTAATCTTCTTCGTTCCTAGGTCGCTTGCTTTTTATTTTATTTTATTTTTTAAGAAAGCGGGCATTTTTAAATGGTCTAAACCATGAATTTGGGGCATCAAAACCTACCAGAAAAATTTCCATAGGAAACTCCAGTGGGTACTGATTGAAAGAAATTCTGATACATTTGTTGATTCTCAGCACAACAACAGCAGTTAGAAATAGTAGGATGCTGGTAGAATTAGCTTTTGGGAGAGTTACACAGTAGTTAACTATGTTCTGAAAGAAAACAAAATTATAAAGGCTTAGTAAGGGGTATGATAATTGCCTCTATCTAGAAAATGACACTAGATTAGTTGAAAAAGAAACCTCTAAGCAGTGTTTCTGGGCACAAATGTCTTTATAAGTATTGCTAGCACAGTGGAGGCAAATGGAAAGATGGAGATATAGATATAGATACAGATATTTTTTAATTGGAAAGGGAGACACTAAAAGATAATAATGCCCAGTAAGGAGAGAATACACTTTAATGTTTCAGTGTAATGGAAGGGACCCAGGAGTTCTGTTTTTCAGGCTACTCTTTTTACTAATTTTTCTAGACCACTGATGGATGTTCTTTAGCATGCCTCCTATGCCATTCTTGCATCAAGGGACAATGTAGCATCTTATATTCTTTAGATGTTTTAGGATACAGGTCTGCTATGAGGCATGTAGTGGGAAGAATTATGCTAGATTACAGTATTTTAAAAACCAACTTTTAATGTAAATCATGTTTGCTTAAAAGGGCTGGGCAAAATGGTTAGTGCAACTGAGAACATGATACCACCGGCATCGGTATTTAATTACGACTGTAAATCTAGAAGAGATGAAATTATTTCTAAGACCTCGTTGACTAAGCCGCCTATGCAGCAATCTCTCCACTTGAGTCAAGGGGAGGGGCATCTGTATATCTGGGTGAGGGCAGAAATTACTCACATAGAAGAAGGAGATGGGACCAGCGTGAAAACTAATCATAATCCCGAAGATGCAAGTCAGCTGGGACAGAATAATGTGTAGTGCTGTGGCAGCCAGGTAAGCGCTGATTGCAGCCTCCGGAAGGTACGTGGCGATGAAGCCAAAACCTAACAAGCCCATTGAAAGCTGCAGGAGGGTCGGGTGGAAAAGAAAACTGGAGTGAGACAGAATGTCACCAAACCAACAAAGGCATCAACTAGGCGCTCTCCACGAGGTTGCCAATGAAAAAGTTCAATGAGGCCCCTGGGGTTAACTCTGCCCTCTCTTTTTCTCAGCAACTGCAAATGACAAGGTCCGTCCTTGGTGTTGATTCAGGAGATCACACTTCCTTCCTGCTTCGGGAGCACTTACGCTTAAGTTCGTGCCCTAGCATCTATTGACCTTATTAATGTGAGGTTAACAGTGACCAAGTGGTGATTAGAACAAGCTTTTGCCTTTTTAAGGGCCCTTTTGTTAGACGTTTTAATAGCCCTTTTCAGGAGATGTTAATATTCCTGTGAGGAATGTGGCTTTTCACAAAGGGAAAAGACAAGTTAAAAAACCCCCCGGGTTCCAGCTCAGACTCCTCGGCCTTTGACATTTATCTTTACTAAGAATGATTAAACTGAATTTATGTCTTCAGGATTATATACGTAATAGATAATATGTGTATATAAGACAGAAATTCAGTTTCTATAAATCCAGTATATATAATAAATATAATTTATATATTATATATGCATATGTACATGTAAAATACCATATTACACTTAATATATAATTTGTATACTTATATTTTGAATAAATAAATGTAATTATATATTATATAATTAAACTTATATAATTTATCTGATTATATATTTATATATAATTACATATAATAATTCTATATTTATATATAATTACATATACCACAAATTATACATTAAATGTAGGTTACATTTTAGTATTTTATATGTACACGTGCATATGTTATATATGTATATTTTATATATATATATATATTTAAATATACAAAGGATCTAAAAGGGTAGCCCCAAACTATTAAAAAAGTTACTCTTGGGGAATGGGATTAAAAATTGGGGCAATATTGGGGCACCTGGGTGGCTCAGCCAGTTAAGTGTCTGCCTGAGGCTCAGGTGGTGATCCCAGGGCCCTGGGATCAAGCCCGTTGTTTGTCGGGTTCCCTGCCTCTCCCTCTCCATTTGCCTCTCTCTCCATCTGCTTTTCCTCCAGCTCAGGCTCTCTTTCGCTCTCTCTCGCTCTCAAGTAAATAAATTACATTTTAAAAAGGTTGGGGTAATATTTTAAGATTTATGCACTTTTTTATTATTTGAGACTCTTGCAATATACGTGTTCATCTTATTTTTTTTCCAAGTAGGCTCCACATCCAATGTGGGGATTGAACTCACAACCCTGAGGGCAAGAGTCACATGCTCTACTAACTGAGCCCGACAGGTGCCCTCCATCTTTTATAATAAAAAGCAACTTGAAAATTGTTGGATAGAGGGCGAGCCCCATTTCCCGTTAAGAAAGGAGGTTAAGAAAACTTGCACAGCTTAATGAAGAAGATGGGGAAAGATCAGTCTTGAAGCCTACTATAGTTAGCACTTCACCTCTCCTTCACTAGAAGCTCTCAGAAAACAAACTTGGAAGAGTAAATCTTGGAGGTTTAAAAGGATTTTGTTTTCAAGCTTTCAGTCAGTTGAGCACCATGTCTCTATATTCTTTGATCATTATTGCCCAATGTGCTCTGCTACTCTAATGGGGCCAGTCAGCTTCCTGTCTTTTGTGTGATTGGCTGATCTGTATCTATTTCTGTGTTTATGCATGAATCCCTCTTTTTTGCCCATTTCTGTCAATTCCTGTCCATCATTTCTTTCAAGAGCTCAATACAATTCCTCTTCTCCAGGAGATATGGTGAGAAGAGCATGATTCCTAGGGATGAAAAACTTGGCTTCAATCCTGGCTCTGCCTCTCACAGGCTGTGTGAGCTTGGACAAGTTAAGTAAACTCTCTGAGCCTGTTTCTTCATCTATAAAAAGTGAGTAATAACCATGCAGTGTTTTGTATGAATTACATTGTATAAAACATGTAAAACACTTAGCTCAAATCTGAGAGTAGTGACAGAGGCAAATACATTACCATTCACTTTTCATGCCATCTCTTCCTTCCACCTTGTAAGTGGCAAATACTTATAACCACAAAGCTCTTTCTTGCTCAGCTGTGTGGTGGTGTCAAAATTTGTGTTGACCTAATTCTCTAAGCAGCGAATGCCAATCAGTCAGAGTTGGCCTATGACATGATACCTATTGCACATTCTTATAGAAAACAAGTACTAAATGTTCAGTGAATGAAGAGAAGTCTCAAAACATGGTTGTTTTCTTCACAGACTTCAACCAACTAAAGGTTATTCCTGTGCTTTACATTCTTTTGACACCAAACACTTCACTTTTATTAATATTAATCTTAATTTGCACTTTAAAATTATGTGAAGCACAGATTCTGGAGATAGACAACCTTGAGCCCAATTCCCAGTTTGGGATCTTACTGGCTGTGTGAACTTGGATCAATTCACTTAACCTCACTATACCTTTTTTCCCCTTAAAACAAGGATCATAGTGGGCACGTGGGTGGCTCAGTTGGTTCGGTAACTACCTTTGGCTCAGGTCATGATCCTGGAGCCCTGGAATCAAGTCCCGTGTCGGCTCCCTGCTCAGCAGGGAGTCTGCTTCTCTCTCTGACCCTCTCCCACTCATGCTCTCTCTCTCTCATTCTCAAATAAATAAATCAATAAATAGAATCTTAAAATTAAAAAAAAAATCATAGTAACACCTACCCTCATACAAGGAGTTGTAAGGGTCAAATGAGAGGGGTACATGTGAAGTATTTTGAACAGTGACTAACACATAACAATGAATGTTAGATATTTTCTAGTACAGACTTCTTTTCAAAATTTAAACTTTTTATTTTAGATAACTGTAAATCAATATGCAGTTGGGAGAAACATTACAGAGAAATCTGGTGTACTCTTTACTCAGTTTCTCCCACTGATAGCATCTTGCAAAATTATGGTTGACCCTTGAATACCACAGAAGTTAGGGGCAACACCCCCTCCCCAAACACACACAGTTGAAATCCATGTATAACTTTTTTCTTTTTTAAGAATTTATTTATTTGAGAGAGGGAAGATATAAGCAGAGGGAGGGGCAAAGGGAGAGAGAGAAGCAGTCTCCTGGGCTGAAAAGAGAGCCCAATGCAGATGCCTTGGGCCAAAGGCAGATGCCTAACCAATGGAGCCACCTAGCACCCCCCTCCAACGTATAACTTTAGAGTCCCCCAAAACTTAACTCCTATTGTCCTACTATTGAGTGGAAGCCTTACCAATGACATAAACATATGATTAACATTTGGTATATGTGTTACATACTATATTATTACAGTAACGTAGGATATAGAAAATAAAGTATTATTAAGAAAATCATAAGGAAGAGAAAATATATCTACAATACTGTACAGTATTTATTTTTAAAAAATCTGCATATAAGTGGGGCTGTGCAGTTCAAACTCATGTTGTTTAGGGGTTTATGGTAATTGTTTTAAATACTTCCTCTACATACATTTTGAACCACATCACAGTGTTATAATTTCATTTCAACCATCAAACATAATTTAGAAGGCATAAGAGGAGGAAAATCTATTGTATTTATCCATATTTTTACTCTTTCCATTATTTTTTCTTCCTTCCTGATGTTCCAAGATTCTTTTATCATTTCCTGTTTAGAGATCTTCATTCACCATTCTTTTAGGGTAGGTCTGCTCCTAGCAAATTCTTTTAAGTTTTTCTTCCTCTGAGAATGTCTTGATTTCCCTGTGATTCTTAAAGGATATTTTCATTGGGTATATGATTTTGGATTGACATTTCTTTGCTCTTAGCAAACAGAAAATATTGTGTAACTTCCCTCTGGACTCTATGGTTTCTGATAAGAAATCTGCTGCCGGGCACCTGGGGGCTCAGTTGGTTGAGCAACTGCCTTCGGTTCAGGACATGATCCCAGACTTCCAGGATCGAGTCCTGCATCGGGCTCCCAGCTCCTTGGGGAGTCTGCTTCTCCCTCTGACCTTCCCCTCTCTCATGTTCTCTCTCACTCATTCTCTTTCAAATAAATAAATGAAATCTTAAAAAAAAAAAAAGAAGAAGAAATCTGCTGCCATTTGAGTTGCTCACCCCCCACCCCACCCCATAGGCAAAGTATTTCTCTTATTGCTTTTGAGAGTTTTTTTTTTTTTTTTTTTGTCTTTAGTTTTTAAGAGATTGGCTATAATTTGTCTTAGGGTGGATTTTTTCTTTTTTTTTTTTTTTAATAAAGATACAAATATTCTGGTTCTTTCCATTTGTTTTTTTTTTTTGTTTTTTTAAAGATTTTATTTATTTATTTGACAGACAGAGATCACAAGTAGGCAGAGAGGCAGGCAGAAAGAGAGGAGGAAGGAGGCTTGGCTCCCTTCTGAGCAGAGAGCTTGATGTGGGGCTCGATCCCAGGACCCCGAGATCATGACCTGAGTTGAAGGCAGAGGCTTTAACCCACTGAGCCACCCAGGAGCCCCTTAGGGGGGATTTCTATGGATTTATCTTGTTTGAAATTTTCTCAGCTTCTTGATTCTGGACGCTTACATCTTTTGCCAAATTTGGGGAGTTTTTAGCCGTTATTTCTTCAAGTAATTCAGCCCCCATCTTTTTTCTCCTCTCTTTCTGGAACTCTCATGATATAAATATTAGATGTGTTGTTATCGTCCTACTTGTTCCCGAGTCTCTGTTCATTATTTTTTCCAGTCTGTTTTCTCTCTGTTGTTCCAATTGGGCAATATCTATTGTTCTTTCTTTGAATTCATTCATTCTTTCCTGCCTCCTCTACGCTTCTAAAATTTCCATTTGTTTCTTCATATTTTCTGTTTATTTGCTGAGACTTTCTATTTTCTCACTTGTTTCAAGCATGTTCATTATTGCTTGCTGAAGCATGTTTAGGATGGCTGCTTTAAAATCTTTGCCAGATAATCCTAACATCTCTGTCATCTCAGTGCTGGCATCTTTTTATTGTCTTTTTTCATTCAAGTTGAGATTTTTCTGGTTCTTGACATGACAAGTAATTTTCAGTTCAATGGTGGACATTTTGGACACTATGCTATGAGATGCTGGATCTTATTTAAATCTGTGTTTTACCTTACTTATTTTGACAAAGTGATGGCAGGGGAGGAGGAAGGTGCCATCTTGTTACTGCCTGTAGATGCAGAAGTCCAGCTTCTCCCCTAAGCTTCCACCGACAGCTGTGGCAGGACTCTTCATTATTGCTGGGCAGGGGTAGGAGTTCTGGCTCCCACTAGCCCTCTGCTGATATTATCCTGGTTGGAAGAGATGGGAATACCTTACTTCTTCCCATTTGGCGTCCACTGATACTACAACAGAAGGGGTTGTCCTCTTCCGAAGGCCATCTCTAATACCACCCCAGTGAGGAGTAGGAAGAGGGTCTCATTATTGCACAGTGGGAATGAAAGTCTTGACTCCCTATTTGGCCTTCTCTGACAACACCCCAGTTGGGGTTGTGGGTGTGCACTTCATTATGGGTGGGTAAGGGTGAAAGTCTGGACTCCTCAGTTGGCCTTTGTTGGCATGAGGGAGTTGATATCACAGTTTTGTTTTGTTTTTCCTTGGTGTTAGTCTGGAGTGTAGTAGTTATATGTAAAAGTTTTCAGCTTTGCTAGCCTTTTTTGGTGCCGTGGCTATAAAGAACAGATTTCTGTTAGGGCTTGGTGTGTGTATGTGTGTGTGTAGGTGTATGTGTGTGTGCACAGGTATTAGCATTTGGGTTTCTGGCTTCCTTAGCACCAAGTTTGAAATATAAGAGGCAAAAAGAAAACCCTGGAAACTCACCATTGTGTTATTCCTTGGATCCTGGGGTTCTGAGCCAGTTTGCCTTCTCTCCACTATTCAGAGTCTTATGTTTGTGTTATATATAACGTTCCAAGGTTTTTAGTTGTACTTAGCAGGAGGCATAGGGAAAAGTAGATCTATTTCATCTTTCTGGAAATGGGATATCTTTTCCTTTATTAGATGAAAAAACTGAGGCTCAAAGGAGGCAAGAGAACACGCCCAGGGTCATGTAGAGAATTCATAGATTGCTGATTTATATTTTGTTATTTTATCTTCTCCTACAAGATTGATTTTTTTAACCACAGGAATTACATCTTCTTTTTTATTTTTGGTCTCTGTCAAAGTACCCAAATTCATATTTCTGTACCCAGTAGTTATCACATGCTGATGCTTACTACGTGACAGGCTCTGTGCTGAGTGCTTCACATGTATTTTCTCATTTACTCCTCATAAGAACCCTGTGAAATAAGTGTTATTTTTCCTACTTTATACACAAGAAAACCAAGGCCCATAAATGTAAGGTAATTTAAGTAAGTTGTATAGCTGGTATATGGGCTAGACTTTGTAGGCTTTCTTTCTTTCTTTCTTTCTTTCTTTCTTTTGTTTTAGGATTTTATTTATTTGACAGAGATCACAAGTAGGCAGAGAGGCAGGCAGAGAGAGAGAAGGAAGCAGGCTCCCTGCTGAGCAGAGAGCCCGACTCGGGACTAGATCCCAGGACCCTGTGATCATAACTTGAGCCAAAGGCAGAGGCTTTAACCCACTGAACTACCCAGGCGCCCCGACTTTGTAGGCTTTCAATAAAACCTTATCTTGGGGCGCCTGGGTGGCTCAGTGGGTTAAGCCGCTGCCTTCGGCTCAGGTCATGATCTCAAGGTCCTGGGATCGAGTCCCGCATCGGGCTCTCTGCTCAGCGGGGAGCCTGCTTCCCTCTCTCTCTCTCCCTGCCTGCCTCTCCGTCTACTTGTGATCTCTCTGTCAAATAAATAAATAAATAAAATCTTTAAAAAAAAATAAATAAAACCTTATCTAATAAAAGATGGTTCCAGGAGAGATCAGCAAAAATTAGCTAGAAAGTAGATTGGTTGCAAAGAAAGAGAAATAAAGCTAGCATATGTGACTTCTGTTCAATGGGTGAAGCTTTAGATGTTAGTCTCTGAGAGAAAATCAAAGACACACCAAAAATAAGTTTTGATATTTTAATAAGTCATTGATATTATTGTCCTTTAGCTGTGCTCCTGAAATATTAAAAAAAAGGATTATAGATCTTGCTTTCATGCTTACTTAACCCAAAGTATAGTACAGGAGCTTATGAGTGTTAGTCTTGTTGAAAGAATATAAAGACATTTTTAAAAAACATGAAATCATGAATAGAACTCTTGACCATAGTCCCTAGGACCTTTCTTTAGACAAATGAGAATGTTCAGTGTCTCATCCTAAATCAATGGTGAATTGTTTCTGAGGAAGGGAGAGGTTTTGTCACTAAGGAGAGCCTATCCACACATCCTGTAAGCTTTCAAAAAATAAGCAACTAAAGTTCCAGATATATCATGACGGATAACAGGAGCAACAAAAGGAAGGGGTCCCTTTGTAGCTCCTTTATTTATTTCTTCTTCAGTGGTTTGGAGACTCTGATCCTACCTGAATAATCCCAGTCAGAAAAGTTGTGGATGCCACCACACTCAAGGATCTGTTATAGTCCGCAAGGAAGGAGGGCTTGGAAAAGTCATCCTTGATGAAAGTTCCCAGAATCAGGTTGCCATTGTTGAATGGGTACAACCTCAGCACAT
This sequence comes from Mustela putorius furo, assembly GCF_011764305.1. NCBI lineage: Eukaryota > Metazoa > Chordata > Mammalia > Carnivora > Mustelidae > Mustela > Mustela putorius. The sequence goes on from NW_025421292.1 coordinate 4,213,008, forward strand.
CAATCATCAGAGCACTCACAAGGAAGAAGGAACCTATGAAAGAAGGTGTTGGGGCAGAAAGTGCAGTTTTAAATCCAGGTAACCTGACATATTTGAAAAATCAAGGCATGGTCTAATGTTGTTTTGTTTTTGATCTGAAGAACTTCTCTTATTTGAAAGTGGCCATTGGAAAAGTGAGAAGGAGCAAAGAAAAGAACTCTGGTTCCACATGCCATGAGCATCTTCCAGAATTTAGATCTTGGTGGTACAGGTATTAACCTCTTTGCAATATGGGCACAAGGAGTGGGATTCAAAGGGAAATTGGCTGGAAATGCATATCAGGCTCAGTCACTGTACCTGCTCTTAGAGATGGTGAATGAAATTGAAATGGTAGGTAGGCAGATCAGAAAACAAAGCTAATCAATAATAATAAGAAAAATAGCACCTATCACTTGTGAAGGATTTATTAGTTGCAAAATGACAATGAGATAAACCTGTTTCAAACATGATTTCGTTCAGCCCTCCAATCCACATAGTCACATATGGGAGTAAAGGCAAATCTTACCTTTAAATTACCTAACAGAAACAAAACTCCTGTAGCCTTATTATCAGTATCTGGAAATGACTGTGCTATGCCCCAGGAACTTGGAAATATAGGAATAAATTGTCCTCTCAGTCTCCCAATGTAAAATCAACACATAATGGATTTTAGTAAAGACATGTGATACTGTCCTTTAAAAAGGCAGGATAGCACTCTGCATCTAGAATAATGGGGTGGTAATCAGCCTGAATATACAAATGTATCTGGAGAAAAAGTGTGTTCGTCAAAATGATCAGTGCTGGTTGGGTGGTCAGTTGTTCAGTGGGGAAGCCAAGAAAAAGGCACTTTACTAAGTAGATGTTGACAATGCCCTTCCAAGATTATTGCACATTTTGTGGTTTGATTGCTATGACGGTTTACCTAAGTGAAGAAAATGTGCTGCTTGTATGACTTTCAACTAGTTTGTTATTTCTAATTATAAATTAGTAGATGCACTTCTGACTCAGGGAAGGTAAGTGCTTGTCCTATGGATTTGAGTGCTTTGATTATATGACAGCCTTTTCTCATTGTAAATTAATAAGCTAATATAGTTATTGAAATGTAGGCCCATGTGGGTTATTATAGGTCCAGCTGAAAGATGGATCTACTCTAGGAATATTGGCAAACTTGCCTCTGGATCTTCTGGGTTGAGGGCAGTCAGATTTCAATGTGTGTTAATTTCACCAGGATAAGTACCCCTGCTGTCTAATTTCTTTGGGAAAGAGCTAGCCGACTCTGTCTGGCAGTGACATTGATAATGGCACAATCTCTGAAATCTGAACACTCACCCTATGGATAGAATGTCCATCTTCTGCCTCCTTTTATCCTACCTTAAACATAGCAATAAGGAAATGATTGAGGCAGAAAGCCCATCCACCCCCTGTAGTTCTAGTGCTGAACTCACCAATGGACATTTGATGACATGATCCCAAAATGATGTAAACTACTGAAGAACAGAAAGCCGCATAACAGACATTGAGAGGAGGAATCAGTTGCCTCGTCAGCAAGCTAAATGTCAGGGCTGAAAAGATAATTCAAGTAAGAAAAGTTAGGCTGGCTTTTCAAAGTCACCTTTAACAAAAACTGTAAAGAATATTGAAAATAAAAATGATCTACGTGTCTAGCTGCTGAGTGTGATAATAAGATCTCTTAACCTGCAGCCCATCATTTGTGTCTTTTATTACCTCCTTTGATATCTAGCTTCTCCTCCTACTTTACCACATGTTTTTACACCTCAGCTCTAAATCACAGGCTTAAACATCTCTCCTTTCAAGGTCTTCATGCTAATCATGGAAAACAGATGTCGCAAGAATAAGACCTCTGATTCCAGCAGCTGAGAAGCAGCCCCATTTCACACCTTGTCTAATAGCAGAAGGCCCAGGCATCCTCCAGGACTGGAAATAAAGCTGGAGAACAAGAGAAGAATCATATGTAACTGGCTTGATTCCATATTGGTATGTGCAGTCCCTCTTTCATATGACAATCACATAGGTCTCTTTCTTCAACAACCCCTTCAATGCTTACTTTCTTTTCCAAGAACACCATGAGAATTTGGAAATTTTGAAGCAAATGGATTAACGTGCATGGTGTCATCCTTTTATCCTTTGATGTAACAAGTCCACAGTTCCTGCCCTAAGGGTGTATCTTCTTCTTCTTCTTCTTCTTTTTTTTTTTTTTGAAAGAGAGAGAGAGAGAGAGCACGCGTACCTGGGCAGGGGCAGGGGGGATTGGGGTGGGGCAGAGGGTGAGGGAGAGAGAGAACCTTGAGCAATCTCCTTCCCAGCATGGAGCTGCATGCGTGGCTCAATCTCGTGATCCTGAGGTCACAACCTGAGCCAAAATCGAGAGTCTAACAACCAACCGGATTGAGCCGCCCAGGCACCCCTGGGTGGTCTATCTTCAATTTACATCATACCAAGTGCTCGCTTGAATTCAGTTATGAGTTCAGTGAGCAAATTTAGTGTCTTAGACAAGAAAGGCTGTGTGTGTGTGTGTGTGTGTGTGTGTGTGTAGAAGTTCAAACACGTACAAAAACAGAGTATAATGGGCTCCCATTATACCCATCACCTGCTCCAACAGTGGTCAACTCATGGCCAGTATTGTCTCTATTCCCTCACTCCTCTCCCACTTCATATTATTTTTAAGCAAATCCAAGACAGGAAATTATTTCATCTGGTGATATATTAGTACATATCTTTAAAAGAAGACCCTCTTATTTTTTTAAAAGATTTAATTTATTTATTTGACAGAGAAAGACACAGTGAGAGAGGAAACACAAACAGGGGGAGTGGGAGAAGGAGAAGCAGGCTTCCCGCTAAGCAGGGAGCCGGATGCAGGGCTCAATCCCAGGACCCAACGATCAGGACCTGAGCCAAAGGCAGACACTTAAGAATGAGCCACCCAGGCACCCCAACTCTCTTATTTTTTTTTAAACCAATCTCTACACCCAATGTGGGGCTCAAACTCATGACCTTGATATCAAGAGTCTTGTGCTCTACTGACTGAGCCAACCAGGTGCCCCAAAAGAAGACCCTCTTTTATTTCACTTATTTATTTATTTTTAACTATTTTATTTATCTGAGAGAGAGAGCATGAACAGGGGCAGAGGCAGAGGGAGGGGAGAAGGAGAGGGAGAAGCAGATTCCCCACCGAGTAGGGAGTCCAGTGCAGGACTTGATCCCAGGACTCTAGGATCATGACCTGAGCCGAAGGCAGATGTTTAACCAGCTGAGCCACTCAGGTGCCCTAGAATACCCTCTTTTAATTTAACTACAATATCATCATTATACCTAAGAAATTAATATGGGTTCTCTATCAAATATCCAGTCAATGGTCAAATTTCCCTGCTTATTTCATAAATGATTGTTGTGGTAGAGAACCCCTAAGATGATCTGTAATGGCTAATTAGTTTTCCTGCCTCTGTTTGATCCTCACCCCTTAAGTGTGGGATGGACCTAGTAACTTGCATCTCATAAACAGACTACAACAAAGGTGATAGGCTGTCACTTTTGAGAGTAGATTGCAAGAAGACTGTGGCTTCTATCTTGGTTGCTCTTTGACTCACTCTCTCTTTCATCTAGGCCACCGGCTGCCACAGTTGGCTTCAAGAATGTGTGACCTATACAATTAAACAGGGCTTAGAAGGTACCACATTTGGCTTAATGCTCTACTCTGACCATCTTGAAATTCTGAATATTTTTTGGACTAGGGGTTCTACATGTAGCTGATCCTGTCAGCTGCCATATTAAGAAGGCACTCAAGTGCTCTTGGAGATGGAGGCCCACAAGGTGAGAAACCCAAGCCTATCAGCAGACACACGAGAGCGCCTGAAGACTGATCTCCAGCCTCTGTGGAGCCTTGAGATGACTTGAGATAGCTTGACTACAACCACATGAGAAACCTACAGCCAAAGATTTGGGGTGATATTTAAAAAATATATTTACTATTATATGTTGTATTATCTCTGACAATCTTTATCAGATTCAAATGAAGTTCTCACATTGGCTGATAGGTCTCTTAGATCGTTGTAATTTATAGTTTCTCCTTCCACATTATTTTTTCCTAAGCAAGGTTCTAATGATTGCAAAAACAAAAAACCAAACCACCTCCCTCAACCCCCTCCCACACACACAGAAAAATTGCTCAAATTAGCTTAAGCAAAACAGGAAATGTACTAAAAGTGTACAAAGGACAGTTAGGCCTCATCAGAGACTGGAACCGGAACTAAAAAAACCATCAGCATCCAAGGCAGTGATCTCCCTATTTTCTTTGTCTCCAGGCTTGCACAGTCTCCTGTCTTTGTTTCCAGTTTGGGGCCACTGTGAACAACATTGCCATGAATATTCTTGTATATCCTCTTGGTGCATCAAAGTACAAGTTCCTTGGGATTCTATATTATGAAGCATAATTGCTGGGGCATTTTGCCAGAACATGCCAACCTGTTTTCCACATGGTTATACAACTTATACTCCCACCAGCATTGTATGACAGTTCCCATCATCTGCATCTGTGTTAGCACATGATACTGTCAGGTTTTAAATTTTAGTGTGTATAAGTTAGTGTGTAACTCATTTGAACCTCACTTTTCACTTCACTGATTGTCAGTAATGTTGATCAGTCTCATTGAGTTGTTTCCTTACAGATTTGTAGGAGTATATATATTACAGATTTAAATCCTTTGTTGGGTACATGTATTACAAATACCTCTCCAATTCTGTGGTTTGTCGTTCAATCTTTATGTGTCTTTGAATGAATAAGACTTTTACTTAATTCAATTTATTAGTCTTTTCCTTTAAGCAGGCTAGTGCTTCTTATGTCATCTTTGAGAAATCATTTTCTACTTCAAGATCATGAAAATATTCTTCTACATAATTCTAAAAATCCTTGATTGTTTTACTTTTCACATTTAGGTCTTTAATCTACCAGGAATAGATTTTTATGTATGGCATAGGGAAGACATACATACATGTGGGTTTTTTGGTGCTGTTTTTATTGTTTTTAGTAGGTTCCCGCACAGCATGGAGCCCAATGTGGGGCTCAAATTCATGACCCTTAGATCAAGAGCTGAGCTGAGATCAAGAATCACATACTTAACTGACTGAGCCACCCAGGTGCTCCTAAAAATTATTTTTTCATGGAAGTATCCAATTGTTTCATATCATTCATTAAGAAGCTTGTTTCTATAGTGAAACATATGATATAAAGTATGCAACATATATTTGTATGACTCTTTTCTGTTCCATTGGTCTGATTGTTACTGTAATACCACACTATCTTGCTATTTTGTAGGAATTAGTTTAGTAATAGTTTTGATAATTTAAGTCAAAAATGCCTATTTTTATTGTGAAATATAATATACATATAGAAAGTATGTTAAAATAAATATTGATGGGGTGCCTGGGTGGCTCAGTCTGTTGAGCAACTAACACTTGGTTTCGGCTCAGGTCATGATCTCAGGGTGTGGGATCAAGCCCTGGGTTGTGTTCTGTGCTCAGGAGGCGTCTGCTTGGGATTCTCTCCCTCTGCTCCTCCCTTAACTCATGAGCTCTCTCACATGCACTCTCTCCCTTTCTTTCAAATAAATAAATCTTAAAAAATAGATGTTGAGCTGAATGAATACTTATAAAACAAACACCTTTGTTACCACCATCCAGGTCTTTGTTATAATTCCACCTGTTCCCACAAAGGTATTCATTATTTTGACTTGGTGATAAAAATTTATTTGCTTTTCTTTATAGCTTTACCAGTAGTATACATATTTCTAAACAATAGAGTTTAGTTCAGTATGAATTTTCAGTTTGAAGGAATTTATTCATTTGACAGAGAGAGATATAACAAGAGAGGGAACACAAGCAGGGAAAGTAGGAGAGGGAGAAGCAGGCTTCCTGCTGAGCAGGGAGCCCAAAGCAGGGCTTGATCCCAGAACCCTGGGATCATGACTTGAACCGAAGGCAGATGCTTAATGACTGAGCCACCCAGGTTCCTGAGTTTGAATTTTATATTAATGGAGTTACAATGTATGTAATTTTAATTTCTGCTTCTTTTGCTCAATATCATGTGTATAGAACCATGCCATGTTGTGGTGAGTGCCTGAGATTGCTCATGTTCCTTGCACGTATTCCAATATACACATATAAGAATGTTTATTTATTCTGTCTACTTTTGATGGATATTATCTTAAATATTATAACTTTATATTAAGTCTTGATAATTGGAGGAGAGGTCTTCCCATGCTATTCTTTCAAAAGAACATGGACATTCTTGGCTTTTTGCATTTACACATACATTTTACAATCTGCTTATCATGTTCCATTAAAAAAATGCTGTTGAAGGGGGGCGCCTGGGTGGCTCAGTGGTTTAAGCCTCTGCCTTCGGCTCAGGTCATGATCTCAGGGTCCTGGGATCGAGCCCCGCATCAGGCTCTCTGCTCAGCTTGGAGCCTGCTTCCCCCTCTCTCTCTGCCTGCCTCTCCGCCTACTTCTGATCTCTGTCTATAAAATAAATAAACAAAATATTTTAAAAAATGCTGTTGGGATCTACATTAACATTGTAATAAATCTATGAAACTTATTTTGAGAGAACTGAGATCTTTAAATATTGAGTCTTCTAACTCCTGGACATGCTATTTCTCCATTAATTTCAACTAAGTTAGTTAATTAATATTACTCAGTAAACTATAATTTCTCTAAAGAGGACTTACATATCTTTTCTTAGTTTCATTACAACTTATTCCATATTTTTTATGCTTTTGGTAAATGTTATCTTTTTTAAAAAAATTTCACTATCTGTTCCCTGCAGGTACATAAGAATATACTTGATTTTTATATACTGATCTTGTATCCAGCAAACTAGATAAAGTCTTATTAGTTCTATAAATTATTTGTAGATTATTTTATTCATTAGAAAAATCATCATCTATAACTAATGAAGTTTTATTTCTTCCTTTACAATCTTTATACTCCTATTTCTTTTTCTGGCTTTAATGTGCTGCCTATGAATTCAAGTATAATGTTGAATAGCCCTTACTTATTCTTTAAAATATATATATCATATTGATTTATGTTTTAAGTAAGCTCTATACTCAATGTGGGGCTTAAAATCATGACTCTGAGATTAAGAGTTGCACAGTCCACCAACTGAGCCAGTCAGGTGTCCTATCCCTTATTTACTCTTGATAAGCAACATAGAGCACAAAGAGAAAGTCTTTTGGAATGTCGGTTTCTTTCTTTCTTTAAGATTTATTCATTTATTTTAGAAAGAGAGTAAGCAGGAGGAGGGGCAGAGGGTGAGGAAGAGAGAATACTCAAGCAGACTCCCTGCTGAGAGCAGACCCAGATGCAGGGTTCAATCCCAGGACCCCAAGATCATGACCTGAGCTGAAATCAGGAGTTGGCTGCCCAAATAACTGAGCCAGCCAGGCACGCTGAGATGTAGGATTTCAAATAACTTACCATTACAGGGAAGTGAGAGAATTACTTCGTGGGACCCTGAGAACTAAGTGGTCCAATCTTGGTTAAGTTTAGGCTGTGGAGAAATAAAGGGAAACCAAGTTTCCAAACTTCCCACTACCTTAAAAAATTGTTAAATTTTGAACTAATTTTAGACTTACAGAAAAGTTTCAAAAATAATAGAGTTTCCATTAATCCTTTCTTAGCTTGTAATGTTAGTATTTTATATAGTCATTGTATAATTATCAGAACCAGGAAATTAACATTATAAATTAACTAAAGGCTTTATTTGACTCTCATTTGTTGTTCCACTAATTTCCATTTTCTGTTAGGGAGTCTATCCAGAATCCCACATTCATTTTAGTTGTTATTTCTCCTCAGCCCTGCAATCTTTAATAGTTCCTCCGTCTTTACTTGATTTTGATACTTTGAAAGAATATTAACAGATCAATTATTTTGCCAAATGCCCCTCATTCTGGGGTCGTCTTTAGTTTCTGCATGATAGTACAAGTTTACACGTTCTTGGCAAGAATGCTACAGACATAATATTGTGTCCTTCTTAGTGTGTCATATCATAGGATCATAAAATATCTGTATGTCTTACTACTGGTGATGATATAGCATTGATCACTTGGTTTAGGTTGTTTCTCTCAAGTTCTCTACTGTAGAATAGAGAAGTAGTTAGCAATTATCTTGAGAAAGAATCTTCAAAACTACACAGACCTCCTTACATAGTTTGCAAACTTTCATCCACTAATTTTAACATCTGTTAGTGGATTTTATCCATGAAAATTACTAGTGTGGTGTTTCCCTAATGGTTATTTTCTACCTTCTTTTATGTTTATAAATTGGAATTGTACTGTAAGGAAGATCTAGAACTTTTTATTATTTTTAATTTTTAAATTTTTTTAAAAAAAGATTTTATTTTTTATTTGACAGACAGAGATCACAAGTAGGCAGAGAGGCAGGCAGAGAAAGAGAGGGAAGCAGGTTCCCCGCTGAGCAGAGAGCCTGATATGGGGCTCAATCCCAGGACCCTGGGATCATGACCTGAGCCGAAGGCAGAGGCTTTAACCCACTGAGCCACCCAGGTGCACCAACATCTAGAACTTCTTAAATAAGTTCTTCGCCATGTAGTATTTTTGTTTCATTTGAAGGAAATTATTAAGTTGTCAGATGCTACCTATTTAAGTATAAATAAAACTTTTGAATTATTTATACAACGAATTACTTCATTATTCACACTACTTAAAATAATACACAATCTCTTAATTAGCAAGAGTTTCTCAGATTCATTCATTCATGTAGTTATATAATTATTATTATTCATGAAAGATCTTGTGTACCCACTACGTGTTAGATACTATGCTGGATGCTAGGTAAACTTATATATCTATTCTCCCTTTGGTATGAAATTACACTGATAATTTGGCACTTTAACAATGGGATGGCCTCAATTTTCACCATAAATGCAGGACCTTTGATAAGTGGGAGTCAGTAGAGGACTTGCAGTTAAAGCAGCAGGCTCAAGAGTTCAGGTCTTCCATTGTAGCCCTCTAGAGACTTTCTGTTACTTTTCTGGAAGTGAATGTACCCATACAAATGGAACATTTTGGTTTATAGCTGCCATATGGAAATTTTACAAGGTACTCCTTTATATTAGGGATGCAAGGCTGGTTCAATATTTAAAAATCAATTAATGTAATCTATCATATTAATAATCTAAAGAGAAAAATCACATGCTCATATCAATAATGCAGAAAAAGCATTTGAGAAAATACACCATCCATTCAAGATAAAAATTCTCAGCAAGCTAGAATAGATGGAAATTTCCTTCACCTAATAAAGGGCATCTACAAAAATCCTACAGTTAATATCATACTTAATGGTGAAAGATTGAATGCTTTCCCTCCTAAGATCAGGAACATGGCAAAAATGTCTATTCTCAGAGAGCCACTCTTTTTCAGCATAGTACTGGAAATCTTAGCTAGCACAATAAGCAAGAAAAAGTCATAAAGGCCATTCAGATTAAAAAGAAATACAACTGTCCTTATTTATAGGTGACATGATTATCAATGTAGTAAACCCCAAGGAAAAAAGATTATTAGGGTTAGTAAATGAGTTGCAGGATACAAGATTAACACAAAAATCAATTGTATTTCTATATGTAAACAATGAACAACTGGAGAACAAAACTATTTTTAATTACTACAAACAATAACTCCTCCAAATGAAATGCTTAGATATAATTCTAACAGAACATGAGTAAGATCTGTATGCCGAAAACTACAAATGCTAATGAAGGAAATCAAAGAAGACCAAAATAAATGAAGAGATTTACTATGATCATGGATTGGAAACTCAACATAATAAAGGTATCAGTTATCCCCAAAGTGATCTGTGGGCTTAATGCAACAGCCATCAATATCACAATAGGATTTTTTTTTTTTTTTTTGGTGGGGGCACCTGGGTGGCTCAGTGGGTTAAGCCTCAGCCTTCAGCCCAGGTCATCGACTCAGAGTCCTGGCCCTGAATCAGGCTCTCAGCTCAGCAGGGAGCCTGCTTCCCCCTTTCTCTCTGCCTGGCTTCTTGTGATCTCGCTCTCTGTTAATAAATAAATAAAATCTTTTTAAAAAGGATTTTTTTGGTAGATATAAAGAACATGATGCTAAAATTTATATACATTTTTAGCTAAAAGAATTTTGGAAAACAACAAAATTAGAGGGATCACACTACCCAATTTTTAGACTCATTATAAAGATACAATAATCAAAACATGATATAGGTAAAGGGAAAGACAAGTAGATCAATAGAACAGAATAGAGTCCAGAAATAGACCCACAAAAATATGGTTGTTTGATCTTTGACAAAAGTGCAAAAAGAATTCAATGAGCAATAGCCTTCTTTAAAAATGATGTTGAATATGTAACAAAAAATAAACCTTGACCTAAACTTCACACTTTATGTAAAGATTAACTCAAAATAGATCATAGATCTAAACATAAAACATAAAGGTATAAGACTTTTAAGAGAAAACATAAAAGAAGATCTTTGTGACCTGGGAGTTAGGTAAAAGGTTCTTATATATGATAGGAAAAGCATGATCCACAAAAGGAAAAAAATGGATAAGTTGGACTTCATCAAAACTAAAACCTTTTGTTCTGTTAAACACATGATCAGAGAATGAAAAGATAAGCTACAGACTGAGAGAAAGTATTTCCACACTACATATTGACAAAGGATTTGTATCCAGAATATATAAAGAAGTCTCAAAAATTAACAGTAAGAAAACAAAAGGGTTTTTTCCAACTTAAAAAAATGGGCAAAAGAGTTGAACAGGCACTTCACTAAAGAGGTTATGAGGATAGGGGTGCCTGGATGGTGCAGTTGGTTGAGTGTCTGACTCTTGGTTTTGTCCCAGATTGTGATTTCAGGGTTGTGAGATTGACCCCATGTGGGGCTCTATGCCCAGTGTGGAGTCTGCTTGAGATTCTCTCTCCTTTCCCCTGTTCCCTTCCAGCTCATGTTCTCTCTCTTTCTCTAAAATAATAAATAAATACAAATCTTTTAAAAAAGGATATGAGGATAGCAAAAATTAACATGAAAAGATGTTCAACCTCATTAGCCATTAGGGAAATACAAATTAAACCTATAAGGAGACATCACTATACACCTCTTAGAATGGTTACAATAAAAGATAATAAAAACTAGCTTTCATCAAATAAGAATTTTGCCCTGTAAATACTCTGTTGGAAGGACAAAAAGACAGGCTACAGATTGGGAGAAAAAATTTACAAAACATAAAAGACAAAGGCCTAATATCTAGAATATATAAATAACTCTTGAAACTCAATAGTGAAAATGCAAATAATCTGAGTTAGAACATGAGCAAAAGACAGGAAGAGCCATCTCATTTAAATATAAAGGTGGGAGGGGCCCCAGGAGGGCTCAGTCATTAAGTCTGCCTTGGGCTCAGTCATGATCCCAGGGTCCTAGGATAGAGTCCCGCCATCAGACTCCCTGCTCAATGGGAAGACTGCTTCTCCCTCTCCCACTCCCTGTGCTTGTGTTCCCTCTCTCACTGTGTCTCTGTCAAATAAATAAATAAATCTTTAAAAAAAAGTATATATATGTATATACATATACATATACACACACACACATACAAGTGGAGAATTAGCATAGGGAAAAATCTTAAACATCACAAGGCATTAGGGAAATGCAAACAAACCACAATGAGGTCTCAGACACCCCTATTAGAATGGACCCCCCCCCCCGCAAAAAAAGTTGTGACAACACCAAATCCTAGTGAGGATACAGAGCAGCTAGATCACTCATAGACCACTCATGCTGGTGGGAATATAAAATGATACAACCATTCTAGAGAAAAGCTGGCAGTTTCTTAAAAATCTAAAGATGCAACAATTGTGCTCCTGATCACTTATTCCACAGAAATGAAGACTATGTTCATTAACCTGTGCACAAATGTTTAAAACAGCTATATTTATAATAGCCAAAACCCAGAAACAATCCATATACACTTTAAGGATGAATGTTTAAATAAACTATGGCACATCCATACCATGGAATTTTACTTAGTAACAAAAAGGAAAAAACTACTGATACATACAAAAACCTAGATGAATCTGTAGGAATTAAGAAGAGTGAAACAAAGGCAATCTCAAAGAATTTCAACTGTATGGCTCTTCATATAACTTTCTTGAAAGGATAACATTCTAGACATGAAGAAGACTAGTGGTTGCCAGGGTTAAGGAGGGGTTGGGGGCAAGGGTCAAGTGGGGGTAACTTGGACAACAGGAGGGATCCTTGTGGTAGAAATGTTCTGTATCTTGACTATATCAATGTTAATATCCTGGTTGTGAAACTGAACTGTAGTTTTGTAAGATGTTACCACTGGGGAAAGTAGGAAAAGGATACAAGGAATGTCTCTGTAGTCTCTTACAAATGTATGTGAATCTATAATTTTTAAAAGATTTATTTATTTGAGAGAGAGAGAGATTGAGCACAAGTTGGAAGAAGAGAAGACAGGCAGAGAGGAAGAGCGAAAATCTCAGGTAGACTCCACACCAAGCATGGAGCTCACATGGGGCTCAATCTCACAACCCTGAGATCATGACCTAAGCCAAAACAGACAGACACTCAACCAAATGCACCACCCGGCATCCCTTGTGAATCTGTAATTATCTAAAAATAGGAAGTTTAATTTAAAAAATACAGACATCATCAAGTGAAGGGTATGGAGGAACTAGAACTCTTGTACATTGCTGGTAGGGATAAACAATGGTAGGTACAGCCCCTCTGGAAAACAATTTTGCAGTTTCTTAGGATGTTATACACATAGCTACCATATGACCAATGATAACACTCCAGGGTATTTACCTTAGAGAAATGAAAACTATGTTTTCTGGAAAACGTGTACATGAATGTTCATAACAACTTTATTTTTGACAACCAAAAACTAGCCATGAAATGTCTCCCAACAAATGAATGGATAAACTAGCTGTGATATGTCCATGCAGTGGACAATTTACTCAGGAATGAAAAGGAACAAGCTATTGATGCACATCACAATTTCCATTAATTTCAAAGACAACGTGCTGAATTGAAGAAACCAGGCTTCAAGAGTTACATACTCCCTGAGTCCATTAGATGATATTCTCAAAAAGGCGTAACTGTGGTGACAGAGAACAGATCAGTTTTTGCCAGGGGTGGATGGGACTAAAAGGAATGGCATAAGAGTGTTTCAGGGCTGATAGAAATGTTCTGTATCTTTGTTGTGTTGGTGGTTATATAAATCCATGCATATGTTTAAATTTATAGAATTGAACATCAAAAGGGGGAAGAAAAGTCAATTTTCCTGCAGGATAGTTAATTGACTATTTAAAAGGGGATCCCTGGGACACCTGGGTGGCTCAGTTGGTTAAGCAACTGCCTTTGGCTCAGGTCATTATCCTGGAGTCCCAGGATCGAGTCCCACATTGGGCTCCCTGTTCAGCAAGAAGTCTGCTTCTCCCTCTGACCCTCTCCCCTCTGATGCACTCTCCCTCTCTCAAATAAATAAATAAAATCTTTAAAAAAAAAAGGGGGGGGATCCCCTTTCTCCAACTAACAGCCTTGTCCTGGAGTTGGTTGTTAGCTACCTCTCGCCCCTTTGCTTGGCCTCTTTCATGCTTCGTACAAGCCGTACAATCAGAGGTTTCAAACCTTTCTGATGGGCCCCAGGAGAATAAAGGAATAGCATTTAAGTACTATGTAGTAGGGGAGCCTGGGTAGCTCAATGGGTTAAAGCCTCTGCCTTTGGCTCAGGTCATGATCTCAGGGTCCTGGGATCGAGCCCTGCATCAAGCTTTCTGCTCAGTGGGGAGCCTGCTTCTCTCTCTCTGCCTGCCTCTTTGCCTACTTGTGATCTCTGTCTGTGAAATAAATAAAATCTTAAAATAAATAAATAAATACATAAATACTATGTAGTATTAATTTAAATACTATGTAGTAGTTGCAAACTACTGTGAGTAAAGGATTAATAAAATCTTTTCTCTCTCTCTGCAAATAAATTTGATATTGGATTAACTTTCTAGTTGTTTCTTCGGAAATCCAGTAATGGTGGGATGTCAGCTGTGTTACCAGCCAATACTGGTTATGGTAAAAATGAGCCTGCTTAGTCTACTCTATCTGGACCAAGCTGATCTGTGAATGAAGGATAAATATACAGTGGGAATCATTAGCTTTGAGCTTCTCAGTGCAATAACTCTTGTAACTGGCCATGGTGTTTGTGGAACCCTGGAAGCAAGTTATGAGAATTATGAGAGATGTTAGTTCCTATTCAGGAACTGAGGCTTCTGAAGCCCATGATGACTCCTGCACCTCTGTCTGTGTGATCTTGCTGTCTTCTATCTGAACTGCCACTCGGAAGACCAAAGAGTGGTGCCTGGATTGCTTTGTATGTAACTTACTGAAGAGATGCTAGCATGCTGTGTTTCCTATGCTTTACCTTCCTAAGGAAAACCAATGCCAAGTGAGGTCTACTGTAGTTGTGTGAGTATGAAATGACTAATTAAGCAAAAACAAAACAAAGCAAAAAAACCCAAAACAACATTGAATGAGCATTGCAAATACTCTATCATTCTATCTAAACTAACTGAGTTTATCTTTTTTCTTAAAGATTTATTTTATTTGAGAGAGTGTGCATATGCGCTGGGAGTGGGGGTAAGGGCAGAGGGAGAGCGAGAGAATCTCAAGCTGATTCCCTGCTGAGTGTGATGCCAGACAGAAGGCTCCGTCCCACAGCCCTGAGGTCATGACTGGAGCTGAAACCAAGAGTCGGATGCTTAACCACCCAAGTGCCCTAAAACTAACTTAATGTTTTGGAACCCACCCTGGAAGTTAGAAATCTGGCAGGTAAGGGAACAGATGGTAGTAATGTGAATGGAATTCACCTACTTCTTTCCATTCATCTAACACAGGTAATTGTTTACTAATTGTTTACTCTGGGTGAGCAGACCAGGTCTGACCGGTTGTGGGTGAAGAGGCTTCGAATCTTCCTTACCTTGGGGAACTTGCACGAGGCCAACAGTTATACCAGCAAGTAAGTCTCCAAGAAGCCAATCCTTGAACCGATACAAACACACCCACTCCAGGAAAGGAAAGATTGTTATTATGCATCTTAGGAACTTGTGCCATGAGCAGCTGTGAGAAAGAAGAACAGAGACTTGATAAGATTTTCCAAAGAAAAAGCCCACATAGCCAAGAAAAGTTCCAGTGCATAACTATTCCCATATAGCAGCATTTCTTGTCAGCTCTATTGACATTCTGACACAGTGGACTAGATAATTCTTTGTTGTGGTAGATGTGTCCTGCGTCCTGTAGGATGGCTAGCAACATCCCTGGCCTTTACCTACCAGATGCCAATAGCACCCCCTCCCCCAGTTGTGACACCCTAAAGTGTCTCTAAACATTGCCAAGTGTTCTGTGGGGGACAAAAATCACCTCTGATTGAGAACCAAATGCCATATATATATATATATATATATATATATATATATGCCTTATCATCTAGCATACGAAACAGGATGTTTGGAAAGAATGAAACCCACAAATTTTCCAGTAGGAAAATGGACTTTACTGTTTTCTCTTGATAAGGACAGTGTTTTGAGATGTGATACTGGTGGGAGGCAGGGTCCATTAAGATGTCCGCATCATTCCCATATACCAATTTTCTTTACTGAATATTAACTCTATGCCGCTTTGATCTGTAGTATGTAGAAATTTATAGAAAAGGTAGGAGCTGGCCATATAAAGGAAAGGCAATAAAAATAAAGTTTTATTATCCTTTAACCTAGTGGACATCAATCAGAACGAATTTTGTTATCCAAGAGACATTTGGCAAAGTCTAGAGACATTTTTGGTTGTCACAACTGAGGGAGAGGGTGCTATTGGTATCTGGTGGGTAGAGGTATCTGTATCTTTGCTACACATCTTGTAGTGCATAGGACAGCCCCCACATCAGAAACATTTTTCTTTTCTTTTTTTTTTTAAGATTTTATTTATTTTTTTGACAGACAGAGATCACAAGTAGTCAGAGAGGCCGGCAAAGAGAGAGAGAGAAACAGGTTCCCCACTGAGCAGAGAACTCAATGCAGGGCTCAATCCCAGGACCCTGAGATCATGACCTGAGCCGAAGTACAGAGGCTTAACCCACTGAGCCACCCAGGTGCTCCCAGAAATGATTTTCTGGTCCAAAATGTTACTGATGCTGAGATTGAGAAAACCTACATTAACCTCTAAATCTAAATCTAAAATAGCAGAATCATTGTTAGTCAATTGGTTAATCAATCAACCAGTAAAACTAATATGGCTTTAAATTGCTTTTTGCTAGTTACATCTTAGTATGGGCTGAAAGCCAAAAGTATGAAGATTTTTTATATATGAGCTATAGTTGGATAACTGGGATTTGACTATAATAACAATTAGAACTTTTGTGTATGCAAAGCTAAAATGTGTGCTCATAAAGAATTTCACATGTTTTGACTCACAACTATGACCATTACTCCCCCTAAGGTAACTGAGGCCAAATAAGTGTAAGTGATTTTTCCAAGGTCACAGTAGTGTGGACATAGCTGGGGCTACAAACCAGGACTTCTGATTCTTACTTCAGTGTTCTCTCCACTCTATTACCACCATATTTCATATTGACAGCTATTAAATTCTGTTTGGGAGCCAGGAAAAAATCACTGGCTTAGAAGGAACATCATATTGCTGTTTTTATGAGAGTCCTTGGATGGTAGGCAAGGATACCTAGGGTGCTTTCTCCAATTATGGCCCCCAAAGGGGAGAGCAGAGCATGTCATGGGGACAATTTTTTCCTTCATCTGATCCCGTCTCTCCCATGTACCACTGGGCAGAAGACAAGCCACTCTAGGCAGAGTCATCAAAGCTCTTTAGCATGGAAAAATAATACAGTGGACATGGAATGATGGGACTCTAGACCTGAAAAGAAATCAAGGAAGGAGCTAGAGGGATAGGAATTAAAGCCAGTGTGTGTGTGTGTGTGTGTGTGTGTGTGTGTGTGTGTGGCGGGGGGGGTAGTTTGGGGGTAGGGGGCCACAGTATAAGCATTTTGACACAGATCTGGATTTTACTCAGGACATCTTAAAAGTAAGGAATGTAAGAATCTATGTGAAAGGACCGGGGACATTTTGACAAGAAAGGGAATATTTGTAGTTGCTAATGGAAAGGGAGAAGATGAGAAAAGAGATGAGGTTTTCTGTAGAAAAGAAACACAGGTGCTTGTGACAGGTGGTTGTGGCACCTGGGTGGCTTAATTGGTTGAGTGTCTGACTCTTGGTTTCAGCTCAGATCATGATCTCATGGGTCATGAGATTGAGTCCGGTGTCATACTCCACACTCAGAGAAGAGTCTGTGTGAAGATTCTCTCCTCTGACTCTCCCCAACTTGCTTTCTTTTTCTCTCTCTCAATAAATAAATAGATCTTAAAAAAGAAAAAGAAGATGTAGAGTTCAGAGACTTTTTTAAACTAAAAAACCCCCACCTAAAATCATGTTTTTTATTTGCTAGGTGCCTTACAAATACAAATATTCAAAGAGCATTTAGCATCACAGTCAAGTAGATGCTAATATCATCCCCATTTTTACAGATCAGGAAACTGAGGCAAAGTGGGTTAGATAGCTTACCTAAGGTCACACAGTTGGGAAGCAGAAGAACTGGGATTCATAACCAGGCAATCTGGCTTCTGAGCCTTGCTCTTAACCACAGAGTTGTGCAACCTTTCATGTTAAAAATCCAAAAGTGGATACAATTGTATGTTTCAGAAATAAGGAGCTGGGATGCAGAACTGATCAGATTTAAGTGTCTAAGGATAGGGCAGGTTGGGGGGAATTAGACTGAAATTTCTTCGGTAGTACCTTATTGTGATGGAGTAAAAGTCAGGAAAAGATTCTCCTTTTGTAGAGACAAAGTCAATGTGCCCCTAAATCCCCTCTTTGACACATGACCTCTGACCCATCTGGAGTAGAGAAAATGAGAATAGTGATGTAGAACTGGGGAGGGTCTCCAAGACCACAACTTACAAAAGGCAGGATATGAACAAGGGAGAATGCCTCAGAGAAGGAAGGTCTACAATAGGGCTGTGTGGAGGCCTTCCTCACCCAACACAGGCCAACCGTAGTAAAAGGTCAAGGGATAAGAAAGACTGATAAATCCCAAGTGTGAGTGAAGATAGCTTGAATACTTAGGGTTGATATAATGATGTAGGTTATAAAGGGTCCCTCACCTGAGGTTGGTGGATGCCCCCCCAAGGGTCTATAGATAGAATTTGTAGGTATGTGAACTTAGAAAAAATTATACCTTTATTTTCATTACCTCCTAACTGAAATTTAGCATTTCCATCAATTATGAATATTGACAAGCCACTGTAGTATCAGCAGAACCTTTGTCACTAATAAAAACTGCAATGTTTTCATATTACATTCACATTGCTGCAGAGATCTTAAGATATCATTTATGTTCATCACTACCTTGAAATTATGATAGTTATTAGATCTATATTATTAAATAACATTATTGTGATATTTTAAAATATTTTGATAACTATATTTCAACCTAGCTGGTTTACTTTATAGTCCTATGTATTTTATGCTTTAAAAAAATATTCTGGCCAAGACCATTCAATGGGGAAAGAACTGTCTCTTCTTCTTCTTTTTTAAAGATTCTATTTATTTATTTGACAGTGAGAGAGAGAGAGCACGAGCGAGTGCACAAGCAGACAAAGAGGCAGGCAGAGGGAGAGAGAGAGAAGCAAGTTCCCTGCGGACCAGGGAGCCCGAGGCGGGACTCGATCCCAGGAAGCTGGGATCATGACCTAAGTCGAAGGCAACGGCTTAACCAACTAAGCCACCCAGGTATCCCAAGAGCTGTCTCTTCAACGAATGGTTCTGAGAAAATGGGATCTCCATATTGAAAGAATGAAGTCAGACCCTAACTTTATACTATATACAAAATTAACTCAAAATGGATCAAGAATCTTAATTTAAGAGCTAAACACTATAAAACTTATAGAAGAAAATCTTCATAATATTGGATTTCCCAATAGTTTCTTAAAGATGTCACCAAAATCATAGGCAACAAAACAAAAAAATGGATGGACTGGATCTCATGAAAATTATAAACTGGTGCACCAAATGACACCATTCAACCCACAGAAAAGAAAGTCCACAGAATGGAAGAAAATATTTGCAAATCATATATCTGATAAGGGTTTAGTATCCAGGATATGTACAGAACTACTACAACTCAACAATAAAAAGACAACCTAATTTTAAAAGAGGTAAAGAGACATTTCTTTAAAGAAGATATAATAACAACCAGTAAGCACATGAAGAGATCTCAACATATTTAGTTCTTAGGGAAATGCAAAAAAACCCAAACCAAACCAAACTCCACAATGAGATATCACTTCATGCCTGACAGGATGGCTATAATTAAAAAAAAAAAAAGGGAAAAATAACACAAGTTGAAGAGCAAAAACACTTGTACATTGCTAGTGAGAACGTACAGTAGTATAGCTTGTATGAAAAAGTCTGGTGGTTCTGCAAAAAATTAAACAGAGAGTCACCATAAGATCCAACAATTCTACTTTCAGTTATATACCTGACAGAGTTGAAGACAGGTTCTCCAACAGACACTCCTATGCCAATATTCATGGCAGCATTATTCGCAATAGCCAAAAAGTGAAAACAACCCAAGGGTGCACGAGCAGATGAATGGATATGCAAAATACGATATTTACGTACAATGGGATATCATCAGCCATAAAATGAAATGAAGTACTGATCCACGCTACAACATAGTTGAAGTGTGAAAACATCATGCTAAGTGAAATCAACCAGAGAGGAAAGACAAAAATTGCATGATTATACTTAAATAAATTGTCTAGAAGAGGCATAGGGACAGAACAGAGAGGAGAGGTCACCAGGGGTGAGGAGGAGGGGACAATGGGGAATTATTGCTTAACAGGTCCAAAGTTTCTGTTTGGGGTGACGAAAAAGTTTTGAAAACAGTGGTTGCAGAACATCGTGAAATGTCATTAATGTTGCTTATTTGTACATTTAAGACTGGTTAAAATGGCTGGTTTTCTGTTATATGTATTTTACCACAATTTTTTTAAGTAAAAAAAAAAAAATATCCTGCAAAGATGTCTATTAGCTTTACCAGCCTGCTGCAAGGTTGATAGCACAAAAACAGGCTAAGGGCCCCTGAACTGGAGGACCCACATAATCCCAGTGACTATCAGAGGCAGTGAGTTCTACATTGTATAGTTGTGCAAGTACTGCCTAGGGTTCGTGGGATATGAGGTTAGAAGGATCTCATTCTGCTACCACTACTTAGTTGACCATCGCTGCTTCTGTGGCTGTTTTTAGGAGACTGGTAATAGCAGCTAATCAAATGATGTATTTATTAAATATCATCCATAGATGCTGTCAGGGATATCCAAGAAATTTTTATTCAAGAGGGTGCTATAGGACAAACCATAAGCAAACCAACTGAAGAAAAATCACACAGCAGCCCAAGGGTCCTGAAGATAGGAATTCAGAGGAGGAAGACAGAAGTAGGCACTGTAGGAGTAAAGTAGGGTTTTGGTGCTGCTAGCTTGGAGGCAGCTGAATGACCCCCCACACCCACCGGCACTGGACATGGTGTCTGAACGTGGTGATGTCGATGTCCAAGTTTCCAGAGGAAATACTCTTCCTTCTGTGTTCCTGTTGAAAGGTCTCCTCATTGTACACATCTCGCTTGACGTCATATGTGAAAGAATTTTCCCTGTATTTATAGCCAAAACCCTGGGGGTTCCTCTCTGGTTGCAACATTCCTGGTTGAGTGGGAAGAGATCAAACAAAAAACAGTTTTTAAAAAATCTAGATTCTTGGCACATTCTTATGGAAATAAAATTTCCATATAATGATATCTGGTATTTGCATAACACTTGCTGTCTTTTTTTTTTTTAAAGATTGATTGATTGATTGATTTATCAGAGAGAGAGAGAGCGCGCACAAACAGGGGGATCAGTAGAGGCAGAGGGAGAAGCAGGCTCCCCGCTAAACAAGGAGCTGGATAGAGGACTCCACCCCATGACCCTGGGATCATGACCTGAGCCAAAGGCAGACACCTAACTGACTGAGCCACCCAGCCATCCCAACACATGATGTCTTAATAAAAACTTTCTGTGTATAATTTTATACTCAAAGCCACCTATAGAAAATGCAAGGTGTGTATTAGTCTCATTTTCCAAACAGGGAGACCTAAAAGTTTCAACAGCTTTGGTTGTTTAATAATTAGAGTCAGGACTAGAACCCAAATGTCTTGCTAGGAAACCTAGTTTTCTTTATGTTCAATTACATTGCTATGTTGTGGAGGAAATGATTATGAGGTAAAAGTCAGTAGAACCATCAATTTTTACCACAAACACTGAAGGTGAAGTGGTCAATACAGTATCTTCTTCCCTTAATCCCTTCCTTTTCTTCATAGCGCTTGTCAGGACCTGATTCAATATTTGTCCATTGTCTGTTTCCCTTACTAAAATATAAGCCCAAGAGGTAGGACTTTGCTCACAGCTATATCCCCAGGTGCCAGAATATTGCCGGGAAGTACCAGCTAGTGGCACCATGGTGTAGCAGAAAAAACATTGCATGGGCTATCAAGAGATTCGGGTTCCAGCCCAGGCTGTTTTTCTAACTAGCTATATGATTAGGAGCAAGTGTCTCAGAAACTGAGGGTCAGTTTTCCTTTGGTTTCATGCATAAAATAACATGGTTGGAACACGTGGTCTCTAAGACCATTGAATTTTAAAGATTTTTTTTTTTATTTGAGAGAGAGAGAGCTAGAGAGAGAGAGAGAACACAAGCAGCAGGAGTGGCAGAGGGAGAGGGAAAAGGAGAAGCAGTCTCCCTGCTAAACATGGAACCCAGATATGGAGCTTGATTCCAGGACCCCGGGATCATGACCTGAGTCATAGGCAGATGCTTAACTGACTGAGCCACCCAGGTGCCCTGGGTCACATTAAGTCTTAAAAATCTGTATCATTCTGCTCTTTTAAGAAAATAAGTAGCAGTTACTGAGGATGGCTACAGGTCTATTTCTGGGAGAAAGTATAATTATTCTTGTCTATTTTTAAAAGATTTTATTTATTTATTTATTTATTTATTTATTTATTTTAGAGAGAGATCATGCAAGAGAGTGTGGGCAGGGGGAGGGACAGAGGAAGAAGGAGAAGGAATCTCAAGCTGCCTCCTCACTGATCATGAGCCTGATGCTGGGCTTGATCTCATGACCTGAACAGAAATCGAGAGTCAGATGCTTAACTGAATGAGCCACCCAGGTGTCCCTCATCATGTTTTTGAAAAATAAAAAAAGCATAAACCAAATTGCTTCCTCATAAATGTGGAAAAGCATATATATATCTATGTATCTATCAATAGATATATAAGATACCTGGCTAAACACACAACATTACCCAAGTAATTCTTTTATAAGTGAGGCTGAAAACAAGTTCAATGTACTAGCAGCTTTGTTTTCCTTCAGAATGATCATGTATCATTAGCAGCAGCAGCAAAATTTATAGAACACTTGCTATATACCAAGCATTGCACTTGATTTTTTTCACGAGTTATTTCACATAATTTCCATGACCATCCTAATACTGCTATTATGCTCATTTTATGGGTGATAAAACCAAGTCAATTACTTTATACATTTTGAGAAATTAACTAACTGAGCTGTAGACATAGATTGTATTTCTACCCTCAAAGCACTTGTGTGTTGTATAACACCTATGAACTAAAGATCACAAATTCAATAAAGTGGGCATGTGATTGGGGAATATAGAAGAGGACGGAAGAGGTATTTTACAATGTATCACTCAAGAGAATTAGTAATATGTGTTTTCCACAGAAAAAACAGAACTGTATATTAAAACAGGTAATATTTTTCCTTTTCTTCCCCCATCCATAGGACTATTCATCCAGTCATCCTTACTTTTCCTGTGTAATCTTAAAATAAGCTTCCATTGCTGGAAGAGAGCTGTTCCTGACAACTGAGAGAACCTAATTAACCTGCCAATTATACTGAGATTATAAAAACTGCCATCCTGGGTTGGATCCAGCGTTTCAAATCTAGCATTTTCTTTCTGAAAGTGGTACCAAGGCAGGGTTGGCATAAAGCAGGCAACATATAGACATTGAGGCACAGAGGGAACAGTGGGAGACTGATGAAGGCAGCAACAGCTCCTTGCATGGGGCAAGTGGGGCCCAGCCAGGCCAGGTCTGATCTTTCTCAAGATGAGTGGCAAGTGCAGATTTTTATCTGAAGTCTTCTAACTTTGAAATGTTGTCAATTACTTTATACTTTTTTTTTTTTTTTAAACACAGAGCATATCTAACAAAACCTCTCTGCAGGCGAGATTTAGCCTGTGGACCATCAGTGTGTGACCTCTATACCAAGAGCCTTGTTGTGGAAGCCACGAAATACCCTCATGCTATCCTATCACAAATTATACTTTATCCCCCAAGAATTTCTCTAACTCTCTTTCCAAGTGAAAGTATTTATATTTTCTGTTGCCATGCTCTTTGGAGGTATTGCATCCCACTAGTTCACTTACAGAAAGTAGGGTATCATTCTGTTGTCTTCAAATCTACATCATTTATATTTCGAGAGGCAGCTCCCATCTACCAGACTAAGTTTTGATAAGCCTATCTGCTTTTATTTTCAGAATTTTATAAATTTCTACCATATGGACTCTTGGCCTTCATTTGTTTCTGCTTCAGAATTCACGAGCTATTTCATCTGTGTTCAATTAATTTAGTGTTCCACTAACATTTGTTGAGTGCTAGGTGTTAGGGATTAAAAAGGACAAAGACTCTATAGTTCAGCAGACTAAAAATTCCAAAATATAGTGCTCTAAGAGTTGACAGGTGGGAAAGACAGGAGATATTTACATTTATTGCTGCTCTGCCATATGCCAGGTTCTTCTCACACATCATCTCAAGAGAGGTCCTCTTTTCCTCATGATGATGATACCCATTTTACTGATGAGGTTAGTGGTTTCTCAGAGTCATAAAAGGCTTAAATAGCTGAGCCAGAACCTGAACCCTGTCTTTCTGATTCTAAAATCATGCCACATCCTAATACCATGTGATCTCCTACAGAGTGGGATTAACAATTCCAACCTAGGGGGACGAGACAGGCCTTATTGGGGAGAGATGAACTCTGTTCTGTCTAAACTGGGGGCAGAGAAGAGAATAAGGTATTGAAGGAAGAGAACAAGATAAAATTACAAAGATAATATAAAGCAAGTAATCTAATAATCTGAGTAAAGGAGAGCCTGGGTGGCTCAGTGGGTTGAGTGTCTGACTCTCGATTTCAGCTTAGGTTATGACCTCAGAGTTGTGAGATGGAGCCCTGTCTTTGGTTCTGCGCTCAGCAGAAAGTCTGCTTGAGTTTCTCTCCTACGCCCTCTGCCCCTCCCCCTCTGCCCCTTCCCCTGCTCACAGACACAGTCTCTCCAAAATATATGAAACAAATCTTAAAAAAAAAAAAAAATATATATATATATATATATATATATATATATATATATATCTGCATGAAGTCAGTGTCAAGCCCCAAAAAGTCAGTTGAGGCCTATTCCTGGAGGGTCTTGAATATCTGGGTTGAACTTGGACTTTTTAGTTGTTTAAAGTGTTTAAAACAGCATTTTGCACAGAATTAGGACAAACAATTCTTAAATTTCTATGGAACCACAAAAGACCCCACATAGCCACAGCAATCTTAAAAACGAAAAACAAAACTGGGGGTATCACAATTCCAAACTTCAAGTTATATTACAAAGCAACAGTAATTAAAACAATATGGTACTGGCATAAAAGTAGACACATAGATAAATGGAATAGAATAGAAAGCCCAGAAATAAACCCACAATTATATGGTCAATCAATCTTTGACAAATGAGGAATGAATACACGGTGTGGAAAAGACAGTCTTTTCAACAAATGGTATTGGGAAAACTGGACAGCAACATGCAAAAGAATGAAATTGGATCCCTTTCTTACACCATACATAAAAATAAACTCAAAATGCAATAAAGACCTAAGTGTGAAACTTAAAACCATAAAAATCCTTGAAGAGAGCACAGGCAGTAATTTCTCTGACATTGGCCATAGCAACATTTTTTCTAGATATGTCTCCTAAGGCAATGCAAATACAAGAAAAAATACATTATTTGGACTCCATCAAAATAAAAAATTTCTGGGGGCGCCTGGGTGGCTCATTGGGTTAAAGCCTCTGCCTTCGGCTCAGGTCATGATCCCGGGGTCCTGGAATCAAGCCCCACATCGGGCTCTTTGCTCAGCAGGGAGTTGCTTCCCTTCTCTCTCTGCCTGTCTCTCTGCCTACTTGTGATCTCTGTCTGTCAAATAAATAAATAAAATCTTTAAAAAATAAAAATAAAAAAATAAAAAATTTCTGGACAGTGAAGGAAACAATCAACAAAACTAAAAGACAACTTACAGAATGGGAGAAGGTATTTGCCAATGACATATCTAATAAAGGGTTAGTGTCCAAAATCTATAAAGAACAGATACAACTCAATACCCAATTAAAACTAAGAACTAATAATAACTAATATTAATTATTAGTTACTTATTATTATTATTAGTTATTATTGATAACTAATCCAACTAAAAATAAGCAGAAAACTTTAACATACATCTTTCCAAAGAAAACATCTAGATGACCAACAGACACATGAAAAGATGCTCCACATCACCCATCATCAGGGAAATGCAAACCAAACCTTATACCTGTCACCTTACACCTGTCAGAGTGGCTACAATTAAAAACACAAGAAACAAGTATTGGGAAGAATGTGGATAAAAAGGAACCTTCTTGCACTGTTGGTGGGCATGCAAATTGGTATAGCTGCTGTGGAAACAATATGGATGTTTCTCAGAAAATGAAAAATAGAACTACTCTACAATCTAGTAATTGCACTATCGGGTATTTATCCCCAAAATACAACACTAATCCAAAGGGATACATGTACCCCTATGTTTACTGCAGCATTATTTACAATAGCCAAACTATGGAAGCAGCTCAAGTGTCCACTGCTAGATGAATGGGTAAAGAAGATGTGGTATATATTATATAATGGAATATTATTCAGCCATAAAAAGAATGAAATCTTGCCATTTGCAACAATATAGATGGAGCTAGAGAGTATGATGCTAAGGGAAGTAAGTCAGAGAAAGACAAACACCATATGATCTCTCTCTTATGAGGAATTTTACAAAACAAATGAGCAAAGGAAGGGAGACAGACAGACAGACAGACAATCAAGGAAACTCTTAATTATAGAGAATAAGAGGATGGTTACTAGAGAAGGGGTGGGGGAAATGGGTGAAAGAGGGGATGGAGATAAAAGACTACACTTACCATGATGGAAAGAAAAAAGTGCTTGAGCAGGACTAGTCATAGGCACAAGGAGGTTTTTTGGGAGGATGAGTGATGGCAGTGGTATGGTCTAGAGGTATACTGTTCAATATGGTAGCCACTGGCTACCTGTGGCTATTTAAATGTAATTAAAATAAACCAAAATGAAAAAATCAGTCCCTCAGTTGCATTAGCTACACTGTAAGTGCTCAACAACCATATGCGGCAGATATACCCTACTGAACAGTGCAAGTATGAAACATTTGCATCATCACAGAAAGTTCTGTTGGACAGGAGAGACTGAGGCAAGAAGTCCAAGTGGAGATGATGAGTATTACTGTAGTTTAGGGCAAAAGGAATCAAGTCATAACTCGGGGGAGGGACCACAGTGAGGGATAGCTAGCAGAGGCTGCAGGAAAGCTTTCTTTCAGGGTTCGTCACACGACTGGTGAAAGGTAGTGAGGTAAAACGCATGATTTCCTTATTGGTTTTTGCTGTTGTTGTCTGGAGTGTGTCATCTCTGGAGTTTGTCCAGCTTCATTATGTCTTTGTGGATTTCCTAGAAACCCTAGTGCTTCATTTACATGTCCTAGCAGGACACTTGTGACAAAGTATGATGACAAGAAGCTCCTATTTACAAGAGGCAGATGTAGTTTGATGTGGAGCAGGTTGCACACTTCAGAAAAAAGTTACCAAACCACACTGATGGAATAATGTACCTGTCGGCTGAGGCACAGTGCAAGGTGGGGGAGGAATCTCTGTTACTGACTCCTGAAGGCATCAGTGTGATGGACCTCTGTCCAAAGTGTGATCAACAACATGCTGAGCTCTACCCATAATCCTGAAGGTTAAGTGTCCACTTAAGAAACAATTTCGGGGCAGGGGGGCCTGGCTGACACAGTCGGTTAAGTCTCCCAACTCTTGGTTTGCCATGTGCTGGGCATGGAGAGATTCTCTCTCTGCCCCTACCTACCCCTTGCTTGTGCACTCTCTCTTACAAAAGGAAAGGGAAAAGGAAAAGAAAAACAATTCCCTGATGCTTCCTGACATCAAACAAAATATTTAGGTGGGATGACCACAGGTCCAGAGTTTTTAAGATTTCATTTTCTGATTCTACAAATGTCATTCTGGGCATCATGCTTCCCTAGTAATTAACAAAAATTATTTTATTATTTTATTTTGTAATTAACAAATTATTTTAATCTATATAGTCCACACTGAGGGCCCACACTAATAGCATCAGCATCATCTGGGGACATGTTAGAATTGCAAATTCTCAGGCCCTACCTAGCAAGACTTAATTAAATTATCAGAACTCTGAGGATGGGCCAGCAGCTGGTTTAAGAAAAGCTCCAGGTGATTCGGATACACAGTCAAGTTTGGGGGCCACTATAAAAGCAGTCAATTATCTTTCCTTGGTCAGTCTTTCTGTGCTAACTTTGGGAGCACTGTTAAAAACAGGGACTTTTGACCTAGTCCCTGCATCCCCCATACAACTCCTGTCTAACCAGCCATCCATTGATTCATTTACATGATGTGTTGAAAGTATTTTAAAAAGCCAAGCATAAAAAATTTAAATGCGACCCAATTTTCTGACTATTGGCCTGATAGATATGAAATCCTGAACCTTACTTTAGTTGCAAGTATCTTTTGCCCCATAGCGTCATCTTTCCTATATCCTCTATAATCATGCTAAGGTAAAATTCACTTCCGAAATTTCAAATAAGCATTTGTAGTTCCATCAAACACAACAGCCCTTTGCCCATTACTACCTCATTTTATAGGGAATGTATTTGGAATACAGCAAAGGCACGAGCGAGGTGCATCGTTTTTAATATCCTTCAGTCACACTGTCCGGTGGCTGGGGATGAATCATCAGCCGACAGCCCTCAAGGAGCTGACCACCGGACACTTGAACAACTACCTTAAATGCGACTTGATGAGACTATTACCAGTGGGGTATGTTGGAGAGAAACTCATGGTCGGGGTGCGGATGTTGGAGAAGGCTTCAAACGGGGACACTGATTCATTAACAAGAGTTAAAGGAAAGGGGCCATAGCAGGTGGGAGTGGGGGCTCAGTCCGAAGGAATAAATGAACAGAGCAGTGAGGTCTGAAAGCAGAAGGCGCTCCTGGGCACAGACGGTGAGGTGGTAGGGAGAGCTTCCGGCTGCAGACAACTCAGACCGATGAGTCTGCAAGGATTCCGTTGCAAATCGCCCGCATTGCCTCTAGCCCTTGCCTTTCACAAGTAGAACTGATGCCTCCGAGAGATAAGCTCTCGAGGACCACCGTCATTCCTTCATTTCGCCAATATTGACTGAACGCCCGTGACGGGGGCCGACCCGGCGAGTGACGGACGCAGCCCCCGCCCGGGGACTTAGAAGGGTAACGAGGACCTGGTGCCCCGCACCCGGACGCCCGCGTCTGGCTCAAACCTGCGGCGCTCGACCCCTTACAGCTCCGGGCCGCGGATCCACTTGGTTCCCCGAGCGTGGCGCGAGTGCTGGCGCTGGGGTCGGACGCTGCTCGGACCCGGCTGGCGGCGCTGTAGACGCGGACGCCGGCCGTTCCCGAGCCGTTGCTGCCGAGCTCGCGGGCGTTCTGGCGGGCGGGGTACCGGAGAATGGGCAGTTGCAGTAGGGAGCCGGGAGAAGAGGGTTGGGAGGGGGTACCTGGGCTGGGGAAGCCCCTTCACCTGTGCCATCCAGGCCTCCACTTGCTTTGGGGTTTGACTGCTCTTGGCTGGGGGGCATCTAGATACCAGGCCTTGTGCCCTGCACTTCACTTAGAGTCATTCACTTAAGTCACCCTACGACCACGTCAGGTCAGAAGACGAAGGAGGAAACTGGAGGCTAGAAGGTCATTCGGGTTTCCAACCTTAGCTCTCGGCCCACAACCCTGACTCCTCCCACTGAAGGACGCTCTTCTGCCCAGGTCTCTTGCTGCGCTCCCCTCTAGAGCCCCGCCCTTTAACCTTCTGAAGTTGATTCTGCCCCTGTCACTGTCTCTAACTCTGCCTTGTAGTCCTGCTTGGCCCAGAGCGGTTTTACACCTGCTCAATTACTGTATTAGTATCTAATGTGTTCACTTTACTTAGTCCTTACTTTTTGTAGATTGTCACCCCCATAAGGCAGGGATTTTTATCTGTAACTGCTGTATTATCAGTGCATAAACAATGCGCATATAGTAATAGGTTAATAAATTGTAAATCTCATGTAAGCAGCAACTGCCTCTGTTTTTGAATCGACTTTAATTAGAAGTGCCTGGTACCCAGTAGGTATTCAGTACGTAATTGTTGAATGAGTGACTGAATGTACTGCTTACTTCATCTTTGCCCTTTCAGTCACTCACCTCACTATCCCAATTTTTTGGATAATTTTATGAATTCCTTAGGATTCCCGCTGCTGAGTTTCTTCCCTTCTATCAATGCACTCATTACCTTGGTTCCCCACTCCTACCTGCTATATCACAGTCATATTTCTTACTCTTACTTCCTCCTTCAACCTTCATTACTTATGGGAAAGCTCTCTAACCTGCATTTTGGAACATTTTCAAGCCGGGTGTCTTCATAGGCAAGAGAGTCCAGGCTAAGCCACACTGAATCCCCCAAAGAAAAGCTTTCCATGAATCATCCATGATTCTGGTTTTTGTTTTTCCTCAAGGAGAACTGAGGATCCTGCACTACCTCCTAAACTGAGATCATGGTCATTATTCATGATTAGTCCAATAAATATTTATGGTGTACCAGTTATGTTCCAGGCACTGTGCAAGATGCTGGGACAAGATAGGCAAAATCGGAGCACTCCAAGGGATGCGTAACACCAAAGCTCTCTAAGTAAGTGCTGAGAAGTGTCCTGGCTCGGACAGAGTTCTTTCTTTCTTTCTTTCTCTCTCTCTCTCTCTCTCTTTTTTTTTTTTTAAGATTTTAAAAATACATTTGAGAGAGAGAAAGTGAGAGAGAGCATGAACGAGGAGAAGGTCAGAGGGAGAAGCAGACTCCCCATGGAGCTGGGAGCCCGATGCCGGACTCGATCCTGGTACTCCAGGATCATGACCTGAGCTGAAGGCAGTCGTCCAACCAACTGAGTCACCCAGGCGCCCCTAACCCAGTTATTTCTAAGAGAGATTGTGACAAGCTTAAAAGTGGGGGGAGGTATGGGGTTATAATATCTTGCCCAATCACACTTATTTTGTTCAGCTTTATAAATAACCCTATAAGGTGGGAATGTAAGGCAGGAATTATTTTTGCAGGAATTATTTTTCCCAGAACTAGAACGAAGGTCTAAGAAACGTCAATCGACTTGCCTGATGTGACACTGCCAGAAGACCACTCTCTGCCTTGCCCCCCCCCTTTTTTAAAGATTTTATTTATTTGACAGATAGAGATCACAAGTAGGCAGAGAGGCAGGCAGAGAGAAGGTGGGGGGAGCAGGCTCCCTGTCGAACAGGGAGCCCAATGTGGGGCTCCATCCCAGGATCCTGGGATCATGACCTGAGCCGAAGGCAGAGGCTTTAACCCACTGAGCCACCTGGCTGCTTCTTAATCTGAAAGGCATGAATCAAATGCTTAAAATCGTCTTCACTGGAAGCTTCAGAGCAGAAATCAGTTTCAAACCCTCTGAGTAATGTTTCAAAACCCCTTTCAAAGGGAGATACTGGAGACTTTCCTTAATCAGAACTACCTGGGGCATTTTGTAAAAATGCGCATTCTTGGAGCCTGTCACGGACCTATCCACTTAGACTCCCTGTGGGTCCTGAGACTTTGCATTTTTAAACATGTAAAGTGATTCTTCTGCACATAAAAGTTTAAGAACCGCTAGGAGAGTTTGGATGGAAAACCTCAGCCTTAATGCAGAACTAATATTTGCTTTTGGGATAGAATTCGTCACAATTCCGAAGATTAAGCCGTATGTCTTTGAGCAGATGGAATACAACGGCTTTCTGGCCAGAATCTCCTTTTTTTAATGTAAATATTTCTTGGAAATTGGGTGTTCTGCTTAGCAGATGCTCAGCTGCTGGTTGACTACAGGCAGTTCAAAGATCTTTTGGCTCTTTTCCCGACACCCTATTAGTCACTGTCGCTTTCCACAACGGAGCCAGGCACTTACCCCGCCGACCACGGTGGGGCGCACGCGGCATACATTGCCAGGTTATCCCTTCCTTCCCGGGTCCGCCTTCGCGCCCTTAAGTCCCTGAGAGTTCTTGCCTCTGGTGTCCAGCTGTTGCTCTTTTCTCGCGAGAAGTGCTCCTCCCATCCTCTCCCGTCGTCAACCCCCTCCCGTGGGCAGGTTCCATATTGGGTAAAATCTCGGCTCGCGGAGAGTCCCGGGAGCTGCTCTCGCGAGAGTACGGCAAGAGGCTCCTGTTCGCTGGCTCTGGAACGGCGACCACTGGAACCTCAGCGGGCGCTGCAGCTGGAGCGGTAGTCCCGCGGCGCAGCCGGGAGTCGGCCTGGTCTGGGAGAGGGTGCAGGGAGAGCGTGGTGGGCGCAGCCTTGGGCTCCGGAGCGTGCCCTTGCCCTTAGCCGGGCTCGCTCCCGTCGCTGAGGCGCGTCCAGCAGCTGCGGCTGACAGGGGCCGCGCGCGCGGGAGTCGGCGGGGTCGCGTCTGCCGCACCTGCGCCGACTGCCAGCTCCAGGTCCCCGCCGGGCCGGGCGGGCGACGAGGGCCGGGGAGCGGGAGCGGGTGCAGGCGGGGCCCCTCAGGGCCACCTCCTAGCCCCGCGGCCGCCGCTGGAAGATGTCTCAGGAGAGGCCCACGTTCTACCGGCAGGAGCTGAACAAGACAATCTGGGAGGTGCCCGAGCGTTACCAGAATCTCTCCCCGGTGGGCTCTGGTGCCTATGGCTCCGTGTGGTGAGTGTCACCGGGTTTGGGTCTGCGGTGGGCTGAGTGGCCCTTAATACCCCAGAGCCAGGCCTGCCCCCATAGCTCAGCGATGCACCAAGCGGCAGGAATTTTCCTTGGGGGAGAGCACCGCTGCCTCTTGGACCCCTGTCCTGCACTCCCTGTACCCCTTGCACCCCTCACTCTGCACCCCCAGGTAGGCGGTCAGCTGTGTGCACGATGCAGGTCCACGGTGGGTTGTGGTGCTGGAGCTCGTCCCCGGCTCGCACCTTGCGCAAGCCCTTCTTGTGGGGATTGCTGCTTCGGGGGCAGGCACGGGGGCGGGGGTGCCTCTTCGGGGGTCTCCCTGCCAGCATCCAGCAGGAAGATCCTCTCCGGAGGTGCGTCTACTTTGGGCGCCAAAGCCCGCCCTCAAAGCAGACAAGCCCGGGGAGCTGCAGGGAGAAGCAGAAGGGCAAAGCTCGACTGGGAGACTGCGGTTGTCGGAACAAAACTGACGACGACGAAGGGCGATCTGTCCGGGTGTTTTTTTTTTTTTTTTTTTGCAAACCTCTTTCGAAATCTCCTTTTGAGAAGCATTCGTTTTGAATTCGCACTTGCATTATCAGCGACCCGTGGAACCTAAAATACCGACTTTATCTCGGCCAGCACAGTGCCAGCTTGAGTGGTGTGTTTCCGATTCGGTTGAAAGCGTATTTCCTTTTTGCAGAGTGGGGGTGGGTGGTAGTGCCTGCAAGAACACTGCAGCTTGAGAAGCTGGCGGCCTCACTGATTAGTCACATACCACTGCTCATTTAAGTATTGTTTGGCAAAACAATTTTCCCCTTTGGAGCAAGCGAGATTCAGATCCGTTGGACGCGCTCAAGAGCAAGAAGTTACTAACAATGCTGGGGTGTATTGTAAATATTTTTAAATTGCAGTACATCTTGTGAATATATATATATATTTTAAAGTCCGTGAGAGAGTTTGCAGGGAACTTATCTGCATTTGTAGCCTGAGGTACACGATGGTTTTTGTAAAGATCTATAGCAAAGGAAGGAGTAGTCTATAGCAAAGGAAGGAAGAGACACGTCTCATCTTTAAATCACACTGGGTGTTTTAAATTAAATTGATAACATAAAATTTCTGGATCTGAAATATTTCACTAATTTAGGTATTACACACTCGATTTTAGATTTACTGTAACTTGAGAGCTGCTGATTTGAGACTAATTCATGTATTCATGTGCATGCATCATTTGAAAGGGGCTTTATAAAATTATTTTTTTGTTTTGGAACAAATTCCAGACTTTTGGATGTATTAATCTTTATAATTCCTGTGTTTCTTGCAGTCACATCATGAATTTCCTGTTTGGTAGAATCTTCTGGGTAATTGAGATTATGCAATTGTGTCAGGAAACAGATCATGTTGCATCTTCTAGTTCAAGCTGTGTGAGTTAATGTTGCTGATAGCTCCATGCTTGACATCTCCATTTTTTTAATAATACGGCATTTTAGATTTTAAGGGAATTTGCGACATTTTACTATAGATGTGTATATATGTGTGTGATTGATTTGCAAATTTTCAAAGATTTATTTAGATCATTGCTCCTTTGATAGCTTACTTTTTTGCCTTTATTTTTCATTCTCCAGTTGACATTAATTTTTGTAGTACCAGGTTTTTGTTTCCAATGATGTTTAAACTTTAATGAAATGATACAGCAGAATAACTCAACTCTGGGGAGTTTAGTGAACTTGAAATGCTTGTAAGGTTTTCCTGCTGTTGGTATGAATAACTCTACACTGGAATTGAAGATTCAGATTTTCAGTGAGGTGTCATTAAAATGACCTTTACATTTCTTTAGTACTGTACTTTTCTGGCTTACAGAAGCCAGCAGTATCTGACACTTGGAAGTAATTTTGCCAAACAGATTTTTAAAAATAGGTCATGTGTTCACATTGTATAAAATTCAAAAGGCATAAAACGATATTTAATGAAAGGTATCCTTTCCTTCTTGTTCTCCAACCATGTCACTCCTTTCCTCAGAGACAACCACTGTTCAATTTCTTATGTGTCTTTTTTTTAGTAGTAATTCTGTTAAGGTATTTAAATTGTAACCTATGGTATAATGATGGAGGAAAAATACATCTGATATTATGTGACAGTTGAATATAAACAAATGTAACTGACTTTGGATTAGAAATACTGGAATTCAGATTTACAATTAAGTGGTATCTCATTCAGAATTATTTGAGGTTGTTCTTTCAATTAGCTTTTTGGGTATTGCAGAAGACTGGTTTTTTGTGTCCCCCCCCCCAGCCCCCTTTAAATTTCTTTTAGTATCCATTCTGGAGCCTCTGTTATTTTTCACTACCATCATCCTTTGAGAACAGATTTGATTTTAGGAAATAATGCAATCAAACTGAATTCAAATAATTTAGAGAACTTGTACTCAAGTCTGGTGAAAAAGATTAGGCATTCAGATTGGTCATACTGTTTTAGGTCAAATAGATGTTGTATCTATAAAGTAATGACCGAATTTCTTGTGTGACTTGTAGAACTGGATCTGAAGTCTGTTCCAAAAAAGAATCTCTGAAAGCATTTTAAGGAATGCAACCTCACTGAAATAGGTGTCAGTTTCCTAATTTGATTGTTCCAAAGTGTGATATGCTTTGATGTATAACTTAAGTTTTTTAATATTAAGCCTATTTTCATTATTTTAATTTGTTCTAAGTATACGGTAGAAAAGCAAATAGCATCCTGTATGATAACCAACTATGAATCCAATATCGAGGAATCAGACTAGAAATTGAGAATCGATAAGGTTTTATAAATATGCTTTTCCTTTTTAAGGGAGTAAAGGGAACTAAATAAGTCTTGCAGTTTTAAGGAACTTTGTGCATTGTCTGTGAGGGGAAATGAAGCAAAAGTATTGTTTAAGAATACTTTGTTGCAAAGCATTGATTTTTTGGTTTTGGGACAGAAGGGGGGGTACTTTTTGCGGTGAATTTAAGGAAATACAAACAGGAACTTAAATGCCTTTCCTCTGGGTATGGTTTTTCCAGACCCTTGCTGTTGATTAGAGGAGGTGGGGCCCTGGTCGCCATAAAAGAGGTGAGAGTTGAGAATTACTCTTAAGTCCTAGTCATTTGTTTATTCTACAGTATTGAGTACGACTAGATAACAGGCGAGGCTTCCTGAGCTAGAGCGCTGAGCAAGACAGAGAGAATCCATTCCCTCCTCAATCTTATAGCCTAATGCGAATAATAACTATATTTTATGGATTGCTTACTATGTTCTGGGCATTTTGCTGTGTAGTTTATATTTTTCATCAGTATATAAAGCATATACATGATTTTTAGTAAGAGGATAGCAAAATTTACTAAGAAATCAAATCCAGCTTCCTAAATGCTTTGTGTAATAAGACTGTACATACATAAATGTAATATAAATAAAGCTAAGTTTTAGTGTTAATAGCCATTTACAGTTTTAAATCTTTTTTTTTTTTTTTCTTTTGGGATGAGCCAGGGCACAGATAAATGAAAAAACATCACTGTTGACTATGCAAAGATGACTTTCTTGACTCCTGATCAGTAAGAGAGGCTTGCCCTTTATTTTTCTAGTGGTGATAATAGGCCCGTACTGATCTTTCTTCCCATTTGCTTTTCTTTGTAACCAAAAGCAAGGTGATTGGCTGCATGTCACCAGTACTAACAAATAAATATTTAAATCTAATAACAAATATTTATATTATTAATATATAAATATTTTAAAAAAGATTTTATTTATTTATTTGACAGAGAGATAGTGAGTGCAGGAACACAAGAAGGGGAAGTGGGAGAGGGAGAAGCAGGCTTCCCGCCAAGCAGAGAGCCCTATGTAGGACTCAATCCCAGGACCCTGAAATCATGACCTGAGCCGAAGGCAGACACTTAAAGGCACCCCCGATATAAAAGATTCTTTAAAAAGAACTCAAATTTGGGGCACCTGGGTGGCTTAGTGGGTTAAAGCCTCTGCCTTCTGCTCAGGTCATGATCTCAGGGTCCTGAGATGGAGCCCCACATCAGACTCTCTGCTCAGCAGGGAGCCTGCTCCCCCCCCCCCTGCCTGCCTCTCTGCGTACTTGTGTTCTCTCTCTCTGTCAAGTAAATAAATGAAATCTTAAAAAAAAACCCTCAGATTTGTTATGAAGTCGTATTTTATTTATCGAATCCCATTTTTTTCTGATACTTTTCTACTGGCTCCCATTTTAAAATAAGGGTATTCTGAAGCTCTGGCTTTTCAGTTCTGCCAGTTTAATTTCTTGATACTGAAGACTACTCTTTTTAAATTTCCCTCTAACTCAGCGTTAGAGATGATTTGTATGTTGACTCTTTCATGAACTTGCTTGGGCAATTGTGCAGATGGTGCTGAACCCCTGAAGCTTTGAATTCAAAGGTGGAAGAATTCACTGGGCTAGATCATTCTCATTTTAGTATAAATTGGCATTTTTATGGGATTTTACACTATAAAGTATTTTCATTGAAAGCATCATCATTCAATCTTTACTGATTCTCTGTTATTATTAACCCAGTTATGTAGAAGAAGAACTGTACTCATTTCTAGAAGGAATGGCTTACTTGTCAGTGGTACTTTGGATTTGGTTCTGGGGTTTCAATACTTTAGAAGTTGTCTTTTCTCTCTATACAGGCTGTTGAGTTTGTGTGATAGTACCTTCTTTTGTGCTGTTTGCATTTATCCCTCTTTTTGTGAAGAAAGAGGTAGCTGGGTCACTTGCAATAGAGCTATGACTGTACAGAACCAATCCCACCAGCGTCATTGCCTAGCTAATCTGAGGGGTAGTGACTTAACTTGTTAAAGTATACCTCTTCCTCAGAATTGATAGACCAAAAAATGAACTCATTGCCCAGATAACATTTTTTCCCCAGTAATTATTAGGCAGTGCAAATATTTAATTTCTGAATTTATTAATTATGTTGGTTTGAAATTCTTCAGTGTAAAGAAGTGTTATAAAGTTGGTACTATCTGTACATGTTTGTGTTACGTAAGTAGAGAATATTAATAGAAAAAAATCGCCTCTCCAGGCCTTTGAAAATACATTAGATTTTTGCTCTTTACTGTGAAATTTGTTATTGATTAGTTCCTGTACAGGAGGTATCCTTTCTATAATGCTCAGTAAAAACCTCATTGTAAAGTGGGTTTCTTGGCTTAGGGAACCTAGGGATTTTTGTATCACAGTCACCATGTACTTGGAAGTCATGTATGTATTTCTTCAGGACAAAAAAACCCAAAAACAAAAACAAACAAAAAAATCTCTTTAAACTTGAGGTTTTTTTTTTTTTAAATTTTTGTGTAAATAAAGCTTTCAGTATTAGAAGTTTGTCTTTGCAAACAGGGTTTGCACAGGGTTTCCATAAATTAAGTGCTTGTGTGTTAAAAATTTATAAAATGAACCAGTTTCTAGCATTTCAGCCTGTTAAGAGTTTATTATAGCAAAGAGGAAAATGGTGGTCTGTAAATTCTGCAGTTTTGACAAATAGGTCTTGGATTTTTGACATGACTCCTAGGCTGAAGGTCAGGGGAGAAAGAATACAGAAAAGAGCAGCCTAGGATGACCCCTAAGTTTTGGTTTTGAACAAATGATTATTTCAGTACCACTATCTGAACTTTGGAGTATTGTAAGAATTGCTAAAGCAAATGGAGAGAAAGAGGGATTCATGCTAATGTCCTTGAGGACAGGACTGTGTGTTGTATGGATACTTGGAGCACCTACTATGTATGAATCCTTCTTCAGGTCTTGGAGATGGAGTAAGAACAGATGAAAATTTCTGCCCATAAGAACCTATATTCTAAGGGGGATGAAAGTGGAAATAGGTAATAAAATTTATAGTATGTCAGGCAATTGTTGCTATGGGGAAAATGAAGAAAGGAAAGGAGAGGGAATACTGGGATGGCTGTGTTGTCCTTTTAAGCGGGCTCTTTTAGTCAGGGCAGGCCTCAGTGATGAAGTGACGGCTGAACAAACACCTGCAGGAGGTGATGTAGAGCACGGGTTGGACTTGGGTCATGAGGGAAGAACATTCCAGGCTAAGGGATCAGGAGGTGCAAAGGCCTCAAGGCAAAGGCCTCTTTTTCTAGGATAGCTAGGAGACCAGTCTGGCCAGCAATGAATGATCCAGGGGCCAAATAGTAGTAGAAGAGGGTGGAGGGGCTGCAAATGTGCAGGAATCATGAAGGGCCTTGCTTTCCTAAGAACTGTTCCTTTTACTCTGGGCGAGAGGGGAGGCCATGGAGGGTTATGACCAGAGGAGAGACACATGATCTAATTTACGTTTTAACAGATAACTCTTCTCTGGGGTCTCGTATTTTTTCAGTTCTATTCCCTACCCATTGGAGGTGCTAATTATAGTTTAGGGTAGAATGGGGGAGTCTGATGAATTGGTGCAGAGCCCCAACCCATGTGCACAGCTCTCATTCCAGAAGGCTCAGAATACTAGAGCTGGTACTTCTGTTGGGCCCTAGAAATTCAGGGTATTCCAGTCCAGCTCTTTAAATAACATGGGCTTACTTCACTTTTTCAGGTTTCTGTTGCCAAAAGGAAGGGAGCGAAGAGATTAGCTCTAGACTTCTGCTGACAAAAGAAGATTAGCCTGCTGGCAGGTTTAATGTTTTCTAACTTCTTTGGGCTTCTAGGTTTTTTCTTACAATTGGGTCATATTTTGAAAGACACTTTTACCTTCCTTCAGCATTTAAGATCTCATTTATTTTGTGTTTTATTTGACCCTATATCTGCTTTACATTCCTCCACCTTACCCCATTATAGTTATTTTAGTAGAGGTCTGATTATTGTTACCTGTTACTAATGTTTTGGCTGTGAGGCCCCAAGGGCTTCTCTGTTAACTTGAATAAGTTGTGATTACATAATTCTACACATACATGACCCTATAAAATCTTATAGGGTTTATTGTCTTACCTGCCTTTATAGATACACAGGTTTCTCTCCTCTTTCATGAAAGCTCTCCCCCTTTTACTGCTCTATCATCTAGTTGGGGAAAATAAGTGTTCCTAAACACAGATTCCCATGGTAACATAACAAAAAGGTAATAGAACAAATGTTTATTTTGTCTAGCTGCTGTCTGAGTAACTTTAGACCCTGAACACGTTGGCTCCAGTTACTTTGAATGATGTTGTTATAGATTTCCTTGTTTTCCTCAAAAGCTCTAGGCCTTGGTGGTATTATCACTATGCCTGTGACATGAAGGAGCTATGTATGTGTGTCTTACTGTCAGTCTACCCACAAGTTTGCTTTTCCAAGCTTATGGTCCCACGTGGAGGCATCACACAACACAACTATGTCCAAAAAAAAAAAAAAAAGGCAAAAAGCATACCAGTTGTCCCCTTTGTTTTCTTAAATTCATTAATTCAGTATTGCCTGTATTAAGCACTGCACTAGATGTTATGTTTATAAAAATGAAAAGGCAGAAAGGGTGACTGCTTTCAAAAGTATCAGTCTAGGGACATGTTACCTTGTTTCCTCAGAGATTACTTTGTAAGTAATCTCTTTGTAGCTTTCTTTTCTGCATTCTTTCACTTAAGTTGCCATTTCACATCCACCTTTATGTTTCTAATGGCTTCCTTTGAAATTTTCTTTTAGATTCTTTTGTCTCCCTTGACTAGTGACACTGGTTACTTTATATCTAGGGAAACCCTGTGCAAGGATATATGTTGGAAATCTGTGTCAGAGAAGCCCTCCCATCTGATGATTCAGATCTAGAAAGTGATGACATCAGCATGTGCCCACAACAGGTCAGAACTTCTTCTTTTGATCTGCCCAGGGTTCACGGAGGCTATGTGTTAGGGGAAACAGGGGACTGTCAGGGTAAGGGTCCTTTAGAGCCTTAACCCAGCTCTATAATTCCACTTGGGGCGGTGTCTCTGCTGAGATAGTCTTCTTTACCTACAAATTAAGTGCCCTTAATCGTGCCGTTAGTCTGTCCTGTGACACTGAGCTTGAAGTGTCTGATTTATACAAGTGCATATTGAATTCTTTCTTGTATTTCATCATCCTTGTAGTAGATGTAACTTTACTTACAGAAATAATTGCATTATTCTTAATATCCCCCAAAAGGTATTTCGCCACCCCCTTCTGTCAAATCCATATAGGGTTTTATCTAGCTTGAGCCTTCTCGAACTTAGACTTTTGCATAATAAGTTTCTATTTATGTTTTCTTCTCCAGGCAACCAAATGCTGGGAAAATCTTAGTTATCTTCTTCAGCTTCTTAATGATTTTAGTATTAAACTGAAGTGAAATATTGATGTTGGCATCTTATATTGATAAACTTCTAATAATTTTCTCATTTGACATTTTAAGTTTATCTTGCTTCATTTTTTTGTTCCTAGTTTAGGAAAAAATGTTATGTGTACTAGATGTCATGTGCCTTATGCTTTGAATGATCTGCTTTGAAATTAGCAATCTCAGTAAGTTAAATGGTATCAATGCTAAAGGGAGCAAAAGGGGAAAATAGCAAATTAAGAAAACAGTAAGTATTATGAACATTTATCGAGTTCCAAATATAATATAACCTAGGGTTACTCAACTTACTGACATTTTGGTGGGATAATTGTTTGGGGTGGCTGACTATCTTGTGGATTATAGGATATTTAGCAGTATGCTTGTACCCTACTTGCTAGATGTCAGGAGCAACCTCCAGCTGTGACAACCAAAAATGTCTCTAGACATTGCCATATGTCCCCTGGGGACAAAATCACCCTTGTCGAGAACTACTTTTATAACTCTATGTATTTGGGTCGATTGGCTCTGAGGAAAACCTTGATAGGATAACTTGAACCTTCCACTAGCAGAAAGATAGAAAAAACAATACTTTCTGTGCATATTCTTTTTCTTCTTCTTTTTTTTTTTTTTAAAGGTTTTTATTAAACCCTAAAAAGAGAGAGACAGACAGACAGACAGATACAGCATGAGCGGGAGGGGTAGAGAGAAAGAGGGAGTGTCTCAAGCAGACTCCATGCTGACACAGAGCCTAATTCAGGGCTTGATCCCCGGACCCTGAGATCATTACCTGAGCCAAAACGAAGAGTCAGATGCTTAACCAACTGTGCCACCCAGGCACAGTTCATCATATGGTACAGTCTCAGCAGGGGCTTTGTTCATGCATTGTGTGTCCAAATTTGTATTTCTAAACCTTACCTTAGGAATATCTAACCCTTTGGTTTTAAGGTCTATTGAGATGTAATGTTTCATGCTTTTCCTTGGTTATTTTTCTTAACATTGTTTGAGGATGATCTCAGATGTAGCACTAATTACCCTGGGAATAGATTGATGTTATAAACTTGTATGATTCAGGTTTAGAGTTGTGAAGGTGTGATATTTGAAGAAAGCTTTCATTAACACTGATGAATGACAGTGGTCATGAAAATTACAATGAGGGAACAAGCCAATTACCTGAAGATTTCTGTAACTTTCTGTAACTCTGTTAAGGCAACATGATTTTGAAAATTTGAAATGGTGTGTGTATATGTATTTGCCTGTGTTTTAGATTTAACGTAGTGAAGAAAATCAGTTGGTCATCCATCAGTGTTAAATGCCTATCACTGTTAAAAGAAATAGACAAAAGGGGCACCTGGGTGGCTCAGTTAGTTAAGCAACCGGCTCTCAATCTCAGCTCAGATCTTGATCTCAGGGTCATGAGTTCAAGCCCTGCCATGGAGCCTATTAAAACAAATAAACAAAAAAATTGACATAAAATTGAAGTGAACTCTCTATATAAAAAGGTATTGATGTGTGTAGAGTTGTGGGACATTGTGGGCTATAGTAGTTAGAATGGTTTCATGGAAGAGAAAGGATTTGAAGGTTATTTTGAAAGGTGGATAATATTTGGAGAAGAGGAAAGGGAACATATTTTAGGGAGCAGGAGAAAACACAACTAAGAGAATTAGTTATGAGATCAACTGGCCTGAATATCTCAGGTAGCTTGAACCCAGTTGTGGTTCTTACTCGGTTGTTCTTCAGAATCAGTGTGAAGTTTTTAAATACAGATGCTTGGATCCTACACCCAGAAATGAAGAAGTACCCATGGACTAGGGCTAAGGCACTGCGTTTTCCTAGGCCATGGAAAGCTGTTAAAATTTCTTGAGTTTTTAAAGTATTGAGGAAAAGTTTTTAAAACTGATCTGACTGGAGTGTATAGAATGGATTAGAGGAAGCAAATGTATTGCTTTTAAAAGTCTTCAGTCATTTGTTTATGTGAGTGTCTGTTTATTCTGAGTCTCCAGTGAGACGTCACTGTTCCTTGAGGTCAAGAACTATCTGCTTTGGTGTATACTTATTAATCTTGAATTATGTTCCAGGCCCTGGGCTAGAGGATATGCAGATCACCTATAGCTTCTGCTTTTCCTCAGAGTTTGGATTTGGAAACAAATAATAAAGGGATTTTAAAAAAAAATTCACTATTTATAAAGTATTGGCTCCATTATGTTGCTGATTGTAGTCTTAGATCCTGCCTAATAATTGCTGAATAATTTTATTGTACATTTTAACTTGTAGAAACTACATGTTCATTATCCATAGCATGAAAACAAATGATCAAGGATTTGGTCCCTCAATTATATTTTACTTTTCCTATTTTACTGTCATTTCAGAGGTTTACTCAACTTCAAATTTGAGAGTAATAGATCTAAATATATATATTGAGAATCTGCTGTGTGGTAAACCCCATGCTGGAAGCTGTCATAAAACTATTTTATAATAGCATGTTATTTCAATCTAGAACACTTAAAACTACCTGCCTTTTATAGTTCATAAAGTACTGTCACATAATTATCTTATTTAAGCCTCAAAACAGCATTGTGAGATAAGCAGAGCTGGTGACACACCCATTTTATTTATTTGGAAACAGGCTTATAGAAACTTTGCCCCAGAACACTGCTCCGAAGTGCCAGAACCAAAACTAGAACTCAAACTAGAACTAGTTTATTTTTCTCTGTATCAGACTGCATATGTTTATGCTTAATAGAATTTTTTGAGATTAGGTCATCAAAATACTGCAGAGACCATTCACTAGGAAGCAAAAGTAGCTTTGTTAAATGGAATTCCAGTGATTTTTCCAGAGCAGTAAAAAGATTCTTAAATAGCGTTCCCAAAAGTAAGTGAAATATCTTGAAAATTTTAGTATTTTGTTTAAAACAACAACAACAACAACAACAAAAGCATGTTGCAAAGTTTTAAAAATATGACCATAAATTATTAGATACATCTCCTTTAAAGAGGTGGAGCTAATAATCCTCACCTTCAGTGAAGGTGGTACTTGCTTCTCTAATATATGGAATGTGGTCGTAAACATGGAATGTGATTCTGAGGGTAGGTCATAAAAGATATATGGCCCCTATCTTGCTCTTTCTCTGAATGTTTCTCTGAAATCATTTGCTCTAGAGCAGTTTTTCAACCTCAGCACTATTGACATTTTGGACCAGATAATTATTTTTTGTGAAGGATTTTTAGCAGTAACCTTGGCCTTTACCCACTAGATGCCAGTGCCCACTCCACACACTCCACACACTCCAGGTGTAGCAGCCAAAAATGACTCGGACATTGTCAGGTACCCCTTAGGGGGAAACTGCCCTCTGTTGAGAACCACTGCCTTAGGGACAGCTCTGTTGAGAAGACTCAGAAGCAGCCTTACAGAGAAGCACATTATGAAGAACTGGGGCCTGCCAAAGCT
The DNA here is from genome assembly GCF_011764305.1 of Mustela putorius furo. NCBI lineage: Eukaryota > Metazoa > Chordata > Mammalia > Carnivora > Mustelidae > Mustela > Mustela putorius. The sequence continues at coordinate 4,257,093 of NW_025421292.1, forward strand.
GTGTGAGGCAGCCATCCTAGAAGCGGATCTTCCAGCCTCAGTTGGGCTTTCAAATGACTGTAGTGAAGGCCAGTATCTGGACTGCATCCTCCTGAGAGACTCTGAGCCAGAACCACTCAACTCTCCGGCTCCCCAATTCCTGACTCACAGAAACTGTGAGATAATAAATCTTGTTGAAGGCACCAAACTTGGGGGTAATTTATTATTTAGCAATACACTAAGTGTTACTGTAAAATATATGTGTATGTCATATAAGACGGAGAGTCACAGACTATGCAAACCAAAGATTGTGAAGACATAGTAATACCTGTTATATGCATCTGTAGTCAAGTTTATAGGCTAAGTTGTAGGGGGCTTTTTTTCTGGATATGAAGCCTAGGAACACAATTATTGTAAAAGCCTTTTAATTGGAGCAGCAAGCAAAGTTGACTGATGGTAATCATAAATAGTTAAAAGGTAATATAGGATTTGTTTATTTCGTATTTGCTTGAAAGGAGTTAAAAACTAGTTAATGATAATTTCAAAAACATTTGTTACTGAAATTTTCTTTTCTTCTTTTTTTTTTTTTTTAAGATTTTTAATTTATTTATTTGACAGAGAGGAAATCACAAGTAGGCAGAAGCAGGCAGAGAGGCAGGCAGACAGAGAGGGAGAAGCAGGCTCCCTGCTGAGCAGAGAGCCTGATGTGGGGCTTGATCCCAGGACCCTGGCATCATGACCTGGGCTGAAGGCAGAGGCTTAACCCACTGAACCACCCAGGCGCCCCAGTTACTGAAATTTTCAAACACAAAAGTAGTGAAGGTAAATCCATGGTGACAATATTTTAATGAGGCTTGGGAAAGTAATTTCACATGTAATAAAATAATCCATATGTAATATTTTTGTAATCAATATGAGGTAACTATTGCTCTTGATACAGATGTATTGACTGCATTTGCAATCAAAGAAATATTGTTAACCGACACCACTGTGGCTTTTAAAGCTTGAGTGAAGAAATAAGTTACGAAATCATTCTATTTTCAAATGGGCTTAGAGCAAATGAAGATTAATTGCATTTCACATTTTAATCACAAATTGGTTTGAATTTTTAGATTGCATGTCTAAGTGAATTTCTACATTGGTTGCATTTTAGTTTTCATCAGGCTAGTAAAAATTAAAGCAAATGTGAAAAACATTTTTGCTCAAGTAGTTTAGAAGTTTTGCAGCAGGAATTAGACTGATCAAGAATGGCAGGTCCAGTATATGTGTTTCTATGCTCTTGAATTCCAGCCACATAGCTAGTGTCTCAAATAAATTCTGTCACAAATACACTTTACCTGTCTGAGTGAGATTTTCATGAAAATACTCAATTTGCATAAAAGTTCTTGAACTATCAAGTTGTGTAAGGCAAAGTGTATGGTCAATTAAATAACTCTTTTCCATTCAATGTATTAATCTATTGTTAGAGTGTTTAATATGTCATTTGTGTTTTGAGCCTCTTTGAGAGTAATATTTAAAACCTGAAAAGTTGGGGATTGGTTACATTGTACACACTTGTAACAGTTGTATTAATGATATTTGATGTTTGTCCCATAAGTATGAAAGTGTTATTATAAGAAACTAAATTCCACTTAAAAATACTATAATAGTTGCAAATAGTCAAATCATTTTGTGATCCTTTAAAAAAAGTGTTGTATAAATATTAAAACAAGGTATTTGAGAGTTAGTGAAAATATTAAAAGAAAGCTAACAATGTTTCAAATGTGATGAGTTTTTAGAATCCGTTTTAAGTCCCTTGCTGCTCTGAAGGATATTTTTTGAGGTTCCTAAATCAAAACTTGAGTTCTAGTTTTTGCATAAATTTGCCTTATTTTCATGACATTATTTCCAAAATGGAGGGATAGACTGTAAAAATAAAGAAAACTATGGTGATACTTGCACATTTGCCTGAATTTAGGAGGAAGAAAAAAAGTTTCCATAGTAGAGGGAGATGTGTGCCGAAAAATCTTTCTAGTATGATACTTATTGAAATTTGTACCAGATGTTATAGGTAAAGAGGAAGTTCCAAGTTAGTAATGTAAATTACTTATTTAGAAGACTATTTTGCAGGCTGTTAGCAGTTAGCCTGATTCTATTGGAAAAAAGCCTCAAATTGTATAATGTGGAGAAGAGATGTCATGTTTTTGCATTATTTCCTTCACCTTAGATACTTTAATTTGATGCATTTAATTTGACGCATTAATGGGAGTTTGTTAGTTCAGTGTAACTACAAATTTTAATATATTTAATTTTTCCCATAATTTCCAAAATTTTAATATATTTAAAATTTCCCCATAATTTCCAAAAATAAACAAAATTGTGGTTTGTCATTTTAAACATTATTGAGGGTTCATTTTTTTTTTTGCTTATTAACATGCGGGGATTAGAGAAGTCATCTATGACCACTGAAAGAAATTGTAAAACCGCTTCTGATCCTCACAAATTACCTAGAGACTTGTCAGGTGATGGCTCATTTTTCATTCTGTTGGGGAAAACCAAAATTGTTTTTTGAGGAAAAACCTGGCACGGTCATTTGTCCTCCCATGCTCTGTTAATGTGAGCATTTGTCCTGGGTAGGCAGCATTTCGCTTTTCTTAAGAGGTTGTCTCTCTTACTCTATCTAGCAACTCACCTGTTGGAGCATATTGATCTGCCTCTGCCTTGCTGCATAGAAAATCTGCAAGCCAGGTGCCAGTCATGGAGGAGAAACACAGAGGCTCTGAGTCTCTACCTATCAAAAGCTCAGTTGATGGAAATCATCTTTAGAGGATTATCTGAGGAGCATGGAGCTTACCTTTTTCTCTCAACACACTTAAGATTTCCTCTTAGGTTAAGTCTGCTGGAGAACAGCAGCATGCATGCTATTATGTACTCTTCCCTACCTTTGCTAATAATGAACGGTATTTTGGCTTTATGAAACAGTTTCCACTGATAAAGATACTCTAAGAAAAGAACCATCTGAAACCCACTATTATATTGGTCTAAGAATGTTGATTAGGACATTTTTACCACATTATACAGTGTCTCCTTCATAAACATACACAGGAGGAACTCTTCTCTGGTTTTATTACAGGAATAATTATGCCTCTCTTCAGTTCTCCTGAGTACCTAGTTTGTTTTTATTATATGGTCCCTGTGACTCATGTCTTAACTGGTTGTGTTTTCTTGCGTGATGGCTTTAGTGGGCTCAGAGCCCACTTAAAAAACCCACTCTAAAGGGTCTTTAGAAAAGACCTCATAGTAATCATTAGTCTGTTAACCTCATCTATACAGAATTTCTTATTTTCCCATAATCACTGTTATTTCAAGTTATGTATGTATAGTTCCATACTGCCTTAAATCTATTGTGGAATTAAGTGGGATAAATAAATTTGGAAGTTAAACAGAATATATTAGGATATGTTAAGAATCTAATAAGCCAGGAACACCTGGGTGGCTCAGTTGGATAAGGGTCTGCCTTCAGCACAGGTCATGATCCCAGGGTCCTGGGATCTAGCTCTGCTTTGGGCTCCCTGCTCAATGGACAGCCTGCTTTTCCCACCCCTCTGCCTCTCCTGCTTATGCTCTCTCTCCCTCTGCTAAATAAATAAATAAAAAATATATATATATTTTTAAATTAATAAATAAAATATTTTTAAAAAAGAATCTAATCCAGTTTTTCGTGGAGAGAGAGGAGGCAAATTTGAATGGGTAACAAAACATTCAGTTTTATTGAATATTGTGTCCTAGGCACTGGATTCACAGCAGTAGATGAGTGAGTATGACATCCTACATTTATAATCACTGCTTTTAATGAATTTTATATTTTTTCCTTTAATTTTTTCTTTACCATATCAGCGATTTTATAAAATGTGAGTTAACTTTATAATGTGGGAGACTTCATGTGAATTTGTAATTGGAGGAAAACCTTATTAAACGATGTGTCCTTAATTTTAGTTGGGAAACCTGATCATTGTAAAGATAATCCCATTTTATGATGTTGTTCATGAAAAACAAGATTTTATTTGTAGCTATAATTTTAAAAAATGTGATTAAGAGGCCCAACTGGTAATACTAGTAAGTGAATCATTATAATAAAGGCAAAGCGAATTGCCCTTATCCTGGGCAACTTGGCATTCTGGAAAAAGAGTGCACATTGATATTAGAGCAATCTGGGTTTGAATCCCACTGTCTAGGAGTTATATGCCCTTGGATGAGTTGTTCATGTCTTTGACCATTAGTTTCTTATTTTGGAAAGCCAATTGGTTTTATCAGGTAATTTAAAAAATTATCAGCAATTTTTGCTTTTGGTAATCTGTTTGATTTGGGGTGAAATTTCTCCTCTTTTTAAATACTGCTTTAATTAGTGATATTAAAGGAGGCTAGGTCAGAGCAGTAAATTCTTAAAGAGGTGAGGTTGAGGATGGATATTATATTCTTTGCCTCAGCAGCTTTGTTATAGGAATCATTGATAGCAGAAAGCATTTCTCTGAACAATTCCTGCTTACTCTCTTTTGTAAGCAAAATATTTTAAAAAGTGAGAATGTATGTCCTTTGAATTAAAAATCATCTGTTTTAAGGAAATCATGCAATTATTGTAGAATCAGTATGAATTAAGATATCCATTGTAATAGTATTTATCATATTTGTATGAGTGAATGGAATGGCTATAATGCCCATCAATAAAGAGAATAGTTGAGTAGATTGTGGTGCATATATTTAATGAAATTACTATAAATGTTAAGTAAAATGGAAAATGCTTATGCCTTTGGGATAGAGCCCAAATTTATGTACCAAGAGTATAGCTATATAAGTATCATTTGAAGGGAATACAATTTTTTTTTAAAAGATTTTATTTATTTGACACAGAGAGAGACAACCAGAGAGGGAACGCAAGCAGGGAGAGTTGGAGAGGGAGAAGCAGGCTTCCTGCAGAGCAGTGAGCCCAACATGGGCTCGATCCCAGGATCCTAGGATCATGTCCAAGCTGAAGGCAGACACCCAATAACTGAGTCACTCAGGCGCCCCTAAAGGAAATATGTTAATAGTGTTTTTATTAAAGTTAGAGAGTACCTATTTTTTCTTTTATGGTAACAACAATACAGATGACTTAGGTTCTAATTTTACTAATACCTAATATTAAAAGATACAAGCTCATTTTTTAAAAAAAAATCAGGAAATATAAAGTAAGCAAAAAAGTTAAAATTCTGAATATATTAGACATTTCTTCTTTGTGTATATTTATATATACATGTATGAGTATACATTTTTCCCCCCACAGATAGGATCATTCTTTACTTCTGAAACTTGTTCTCTTTCCCATTAATAATAGAACATGTACATGTTAGTACTGTATGGAGATTCTTGCTAATGGCTGCAATATGGGAGAAAAATACCATAATCTAGATTCTCCCCTATTGGACATTAAGGTCATTTCTGGTTTCCTTCTTTTGAACAAGCTGCAACAAACACATATATTGTGAATCCAACTTTTATATTTTTATATGTAAACTTTTAAACCCAATTTATATATTTTTGAATCTAAGGTTTAAAAAAGTAGTCAAGTGTTTATAGTTGCACTATTTTATTGGGCATTGTTTGCTTTCATGTTTGTTTTCATCATTCCAGTTAGATGGTAGGTTCTCTGACATCAGGTACAATGTTTAATATTTCTTTTGTATTCACAAAGCTTATCATGAAGGAGATATTTCATCAAATAATCAGGAAGTGATACTTCGTTATCTGTAAAATTCCACATCTTTGCCTCCTCTAGTATTCTAGATTCATAGGGAGTAGTAGAATTTTAGGGATTGAAAAACTTCCCCTAAATTAAGTAATACAAAGAGAGTAAAGGTTATTTCTTTTTTCTTTCTTCTTCTTCTTCTTCTTTTTTTTTTTTTTTGCAAAGGTTATTTCTTATGAAATACTTTTCATTAATACTATCCTGTGCTTTCCCATATGAAATGCAATTAATTATGGCAGGAAAATTTTAGAAAAGCAGGGTTTATACAATTAGAATATGTTTAAAATTGACCAAACTTTTTGCAAAATTGAGCTTGATTATCCATTAAGAGTTCTAGTCAGAGATCCATTGAGGATCCATTCAATAGTATCCATTAAGAGTTGATGCTTGAACATCAAAGGAAACAGTTAACAAAACCAAAAGACAACTGACAGAATGGGAGAAGTTATTTGCAAACAACATATCAGATAAAGGGCTAGTGTCCAAAATCTATAAAGAACTTAGCAAACTCAACACCCAAAGAACAAATAATCCAATCAAGAAATGGGCAGAGGACATGGACAGACATTTTTGCAAAGAAGACATCCAAATGGCCAACAGACACGTGAAAAAATGCTCCATATCACTCAGCATCAGGGAAATACAAATCAAAACCACAATGAGATACCACTTCACACCAGTCAGAATGGCTAAAATTAACAAGTCAGGAAATGAAAGATGCTGGCAATGATGCGGAGAAAGGGGAACCCTCCTACACGGTTGGTGGGAATGCAAGCTAGTGCAACCACTCTGGAAAACAGCATGGAGATTCCTCAAAAAGTTGAAAATAGAGCTACCCTATGAGTCAGCAATTGCAGTACTGGGTATTTACCCTAAAGATACAGTGCTCGCTTTGGCAGCACATATACCCTAAAGATACAAATGTAGTGATCTGAAGGGGCGCGTGCACCCGAATGTTTATAGCAGCAATGTCCACAACAGCCAAACTATGGAAAGAACCTAGATGTCCATCAACAGATGAATGGATAAAGAAGTTGTGGTATATATATACAATGGAATACTATGCAGCCATCAAAAGAGATGAAATCTTGCCATTTGCAACGATGTGGATGGAACTAGAGGGTGTTATGCTTAGTGAAATAAGTCAATCAGAGAAAAACAACTATTATATGATCTCCCTGATATGAGGAAGTGCAGGTGCAATGTGGGGGGGTGGGGGAGTAGGAAAAGAATAAACGAAACAAGATGGGATTGGGAAGGAGACAAACCATAAGAGACTCTTAATCTCACAGAACAAACAGGGTTGCTAGGCGGAGGGGGGTCGGGAGAGGGTGGTGGGGTTATGGACATTGGCGGGGGTTGCTGTGTTGAGTGCTGTGAAGTGTGTAAACCAGGCGATTCACAGAGCTGTACCCCTGGGGCTAAAAATACATTATATGTTTATTAAAAAAAAATTAAAAGAGTTGATGCTTGAAAACACACCACTTGAATCTGAATCTCAGCTCTGCGATGTTCTTTCTATACTGTAGGCACCATTACTCTTTGTGCCTCTGTCTTCTCATCTGTAAAATGGAAATCATAATAATGTCTTTTTATAAAGTTGTGATACAGATGCTCATTTATGTAAAGATCTAAAAACGGTGCCTTATAATAGTAAGCACTCAGTGATTATAGGTTTCTAACATTAACATGAATTCCTTGTTGGATGCTATTGAATTTATTTATTTTATTTTTAAAAGATTTTATTTTTAAATAATCTTTGCACCCAGTCTGGGCTCGAACTTATAACCCCAAGATCAAAAGTTGCATGCTCCACTGACTGATTCAGATAACTGCATCACAGAATGCTCTTAAACCTTTGTAAAGCCTTTTTTGAGAATATATATGTGCCAGGCATCATGATGCTGAGTCCTATGTGATACAGTGGTGAATAAAGCAGAAAACACTAACTGCCCTCAAGGTGCTTATGATGAGTGGGAAGGGCAGGCATTATTAACATCCAGTATTTAAGCTTGACTATGGGCTAGGCCCTTTTGCTAAAACTACTACAAAAGTTACCCCATTTAATCTTAACAACCATTTCTTTATTAATGTATACCTTACCCTCATTTTATATGTGAGGATGAGAGAATTTAATTAAGTTTCTCAAGATTATGCACGACTCAGTGGCAGAACTGAAATTAAACCAGATAGTGTAATACCAAAGCCCCAGCTTTTATTTAACCACTCTGCTGGGTGGTAAATAAAGATATAGTAATACATTGTGACCACTGGGGTAGGGTACTGATTAATCTTAGCCTGCCTTTCTCTAAATAGATACAGGAGTCAGAGATAAAAATATGTACTTTATTACTGTAAAGCCGGAATGGAGAATGGCTTTGACAGGCAGTTCAGATGGGCTGCTTATTTCTTCCCCACTGAATTGAACTTGAACATTCGGTCATGGGCAGTTCAGCTAGAAACCTGATAACAATTGTTGCTCCAGGATGTCCCAAAGAGTTTACCAGTGGAGGAGAGGGAACATGCAGGTAGGCAGGCAAACTGAGGTGAAGAGTTGAGGAGCATGGGTCACATGGCAATGGCCATTTTCTGTCTCATTTGAGCCATTGAGGGCTGTAGAGAAGAGTATATATTTACCTGGTACTTCCAAGAGGGAAGAAGTAATTATTTTATGGGTCTGTAGGAAAAGGAGGGGGAGAGAGGTGAACTCCCCCTCTGTGTAGGATAAGAAAGGAAATGAGGAGTGTGTTGTGACGAATGACTGAGACCTGTTGATAATCTCAAAGGGGGATGGCAATTTAAGCCAGAGCTTGAAGGATAAGTATTCTGCTGTGGGGTGGAGTGAACATGGGAGAGAAGAGCAGCTCAGGAGCCAGAAACAGCCCATTGAAGAATTTAAGAAACTGAAAGGAGCCAGCATGTTCAAAACATAGTGGCTGAGGGGAAGGAAGGAATAGCACAGGAGCAGGATGGAGTGGTCATTGGTGGTCAGATCACCTGAACCTTGTAGGCTTATGATAGGAAATTTGCATTTTATTGTATATGCCAAGGAAATTCCTTGAAGGATTTGAAGAAGTGGGTGTTGTCCTCTAATTTATATTTTTAAAAGATTGAATTGGATGCTTATGGAGAGTGTATAGGAAGGAAACAAAACAGGGAGACTAGTGTAAGAAGGCAGGTGATGAGGATGATTTGGACTAGTATGGTAGCAGTGAAATGAAGAGAAGTTGAATTAGAGCTGTATTTTGGAGGAGGAAATGACAGCACTTGCTGATAGATTTGGATGGGGGCCAGGAGGCTGGAGGAAATCAAGGATAATCAAATGTTTAGCTCGAGCAATTGGATGGAAGGCCATTTATTGAGACATAGGAAACAGGGAGGAGAATAGTTCCAGGTGTTTTGAATTTGTTAAGTTTTAAGGTGCTTATGTGGTTTTCATGCAGAGATGTTAGGTAAGCAGTCAGACTCAAAGGGAGATTTCAGTGAGAGACACAGATTTGCAAGTTTCAATATAAGACGGCATTTAATTTAAAGTCTTGGGTATAGATGAGATCGTCTAGAATGTGGGAGAGAGAATAGGGTCCAGTGTCATGCCCTGAGGAACTAACAGAGAGTTCCAAGTAGAGGGACCACGGCAGTGGAGTCAGAGAGGGAGCTACCATAGAGGTCACAGAAAAACAGTAGAAATTAACAAGTCAGGAAATGACAGGTGTTGGTGAGGATGCAGAGAAAGGGGAACTCTCCTACACGGTTGGTGAGAACGCAAGCTGGTGGAGCCATTCTGGAAAACAGTATGGAAGTTCCTCAAAAAAGTTGAAAATACAGCTACCCTACAGCCCAGCAATCGCACTATTGGGTATTTACCCTAAATATACAAATGTAGTGATCCAAAGGGGCACGTGCACCGGAATGTTTATAGCAGCAATGTCCACAATAGCCAAACTATGGAAAGAGCCTAGATGTCCATCAACAGATGAATGGATAAAGAAGATGTGATACACACACACACACACACACACACACACACACAGGAATACTATGTAACCATCAAAAAACCAAAATCTTGTAATTTGCAATGATGTGGATGGAACTAGAGGGTATTATGCTAAGCAAATTAAGTCAATCAGAGAAAGACAATTATCATATGATCTCTCTGATATGAGGAATTTGAGAAGCAGGGTGGGGGTTTTTAGGGGGAAGGGAGGGCAAAATGAAATGATAGGACTGGGGAAGGAGATAAACCATAAGAGAGTCTTAATCTCGGGAAATAAACTGAGGGCTGCTGGGGTAGGGGGGAGGGATAGGGTGGCTGGGTTATGGACATGGGGGAGGGTATGTGCTATGGTGAGTACTGGTAAGACTGATGAATCATAGACCTGTACCCCTGAAATAAATAAATTATATGTTAATTTAAAAAAAAAAAGAATGTGTTGATATGTACTCCAGAATGGAGAATGTTTCGAGAAAGGGGAAATGGATCAACTGGATCCTGGATCAACTGGTGATCCAGAAACATAGCCATTGAATTTGGCAACAGGTCATTAATGACCTGAAAAGAGTAGATTCAGTGTAATGGATTGAGGAAAGAATGGAAGCTGAGGAAATGAGTCAAACCTTAAGATACATATGAATTACTTGGAGGTCTTGTCAAAATGTAGATTCTACTTTAAGGCCTGAGATTCTGCATTTCTTTTTTTTTTTTCCCCCTTTTATCATATAGTTTATTTTAGTTTTATTTTTTTTATAAACATAATATATTATTAGCCCCAGGGGTACAGGTCTCTGGAGATTCTGCATTTCTAAAGAGCTCCCCCGTAATACTGATGCTGCTGGTCCGTGGAAGAGCAGCAGCATAGATTAGTGGTTCTTAGATGTCATGGTTTGTTAGAGTTATGTGGTGGGCTTGATAAAATACAGATTACTGGACCCACTTCAGTGTCCAATTCAGTGGGTCTGGGAGATGGACCTGAGAATTTGCATTTCTTATAAATCCCAGGTGATACAAATGCTGCTGGTCTAGGAACCGCACTGTTGAGACCCAATGGGGAATTCTAACTCTGAGAGCATTCAAGGAAAATTTTTTGTTTTTTTGAGGATGGGCAATAACTCATATTTATGTGATGAGAATGACCCAGAAGATAGGGAGAAACTCAGAAGGGAGAGAGAGGAAGGGAATGAAGTTGTGAGGTCCTTGAGGGGATCAGGGAGGTGCCTCCAGAGCATGTATTGAGGTTTTGGATTTTCATAAGAAAGGGCATGTGTACTTTGTTATAGCAAGAGAGGAAGAAGAGAAGATAGGTTCAAGTATAGATGGGTTTATACATTTACCTGTAGGCAGATGGAGCTTCCTTTTGCTGGTTTCTGTTTTCTTGATGAAGGCCGGGGCAACTTTTGAAGGAAGATGGTGAATTAGAGGTTTGAGGAGAGAGGCAGTGTCAAATGATGACTTTGAGTAAGAAAGTGCACTTCCTAGAAAAAAGTGGCAGTTTTGAGAGCCTTATTTGATGTTAAGGTCAGAAATTAAGAATGAAACCAGTCTGTGTGATTGTACATTATTATTATTATTATTATTATTTTTTCAACCACAATTGGTTCTTGGATTCAGACAAGGAGAATTAAATAGTTAAGATCACCCAAAGTTAGACTTTATCCAGGTGAGTGTAGAAGACAGAAAGACAGCGCAAAAGGGAGCATGTAGTCTAAGCCAGGCAAGAAGGGAAATGAAGATTGGAGAGGGCTTGAAGGATAGAATCAGCCAACGATGATTAGGTCCACAAATCACTGTAGTCAGGATATAAGTAAACAAGAAGTAAACTAAAAGGCATAGAAGGTTTGTGATGGAAAATGGGTGCTGGCATTCAAAACAGTGTAGGCAGGGCAGCTTTTGGTGGTGATAGACGTCCAGGGCGTGACCATGGAGGAGGCTGGATGAGGTGGAGTTTCCTGGAGAGGCCAGGAAACTGAGAGGCCAGGATGTTGGATGTGTCCTCCACCTGGATGTTGAAGCTGCCAAGAATGATGACAGAAGTTGGGAGTGGAGAGAGACTTTGAGATAGGAACTAACTTTTCAGTGAATAATGGAAAATTCCGGGTCAATGGATTACAGCAACAGAGAGGTAGCAATTGCTGCGAGCGGGGGTGGGGGGGGGTGGGGGGGTGGGGGGGTGGGGGGGCTTTTGTAAAGCAAATGGAGAATCAGAGTCTGGAAGTAGGAATGGTTGGTGAGGAGGACATCTGCCCCACCTGCTAGCCGTGAGGTACATGGGATACGAGAGAGAATCCCCTCCAAGGGCAGGGCTGTAAGAGTAGTGTCTTCAAGGTAGAGCCTAGTTTCAATTAAAGAGATGGAGGGAAAAAAAAATAAAGAGATGGAGGGGAGCTCAAAAAGGGGGTTGAAGATTTATAGGAGTTGGTAACAAATTGGGAGTTGAAGGGCAAGGACTTAGTCTAGGGATTTGGGAGAAGTGGGGGGGAACTTCTGGAACAAGTACAGAGTCACGTGGGAAAAAGTTTGGTCCCAATAGATGATCCGGAGGTCTTGGATTCCTATTAGAGACTGAGAGAAACAGGAGGATGAGGCATGATCAGATTAGCCCAGTCTCTAAAAATAATTAAAATATACATCAAGTTTCTTGCTATAGTTGTCCTACATGACCTAGCCTCTGCCGGTACCTCTGACCTCAATCTTTTCTCCTCTCCCCTTGCTCCACCTACACAGGCCATCTTTATGTCCTCCAGCATGCCATATTTTGTCTACCTCTGTGTCTTCTTTCCTTTTTCTGCACTTGCTCTTCTGAGAGGCAACATGGCAAGTGGTTAGTAGCATGAGCTGTGGGTTCAGATTCCCTCCTGCCACTTTCTAACTTTGTAATCATGGGCAAGTTATTTAGCACCTCTGTGCTTCAGTTTCCTCATTTCTGAGTGGCAGAATGATAATAGCAGTTACTTCATAGCAGTGTTAGGGATTAAAATTTATTTTAATTTTAGTTTTAACAAAAATTAACGTTAAGGGCCTGGAACAGTTACTGGTATGCAATAAAGACTCAATAAATGTTAATAATACTACTTTTTTCTGGGCACCTGGGTGGCTCAGTCATTAAGCATCTGTCTTCGGCTCAGGTCTTGATCCCGGGGTCCTGGGATCAAGCCCTGCATCAGGCTCCCTGCTCAGAAGGAAGCCTGCTTCTCCCTCTCCTACTCCCTTTGCTTGTGTTCCCTCTCTCACTGTGTGTCTCTCTCTGTCAAATAAATAAATAAAATCTTTTAAAAAAATAAGTAAATAAAAAATAATACAACTTTTTTCTTTGTAGCTCTTTTCCCATATGCCTTTACATGGTTGCTACTTTCTCATCATTCAATTATCTCAGCTTGAACCTACTTGCTCAGACATCCTAGTTAAAGTAGCAAAACTCCACTGGCTTTCTGTCATTTGTCCCATTATTCTGTTTTATTTAGTCATATCCTTCATCACTATTTGAAATTACTGGATTATTCTGCTGATCCCCTCTCCCCCATCCCTTGAGGGCAGGGATTTGTTGACTTGTCCTTCTTATATCTCAGCTTCTAAAGAGTGGCAGATACTTTGTAGGTGCTCAAGAAATTTTTCTGCCAACTCATTGTCCTGAAATCATTCCAAGCCCTCCACTCTGATCAGGCAGCATTTGGTGGCAAGGTGCCAGTGAGGCCTAAGGCACAGAGGACAGAATCCAGCTCTTTGTAGATCAGTCTTTTGGCTCCTGTAGATCAAGAGGCTGCTTGTTTTTGTGCTAATTGGGACACAGCTACATCCATTTTCAAATTTATTGTCTGGCTATAACCACAGAGTTGAGTAGTTGTGACAAAGATCCTAAGCCTCACAAAGTCTGAACTATTTTTTTCTCTCGCCCTTCAGGAAAAAATTTTCTGATCCCTGATTTAGATGCATAGAAAAAACAATGAGAAAGAAGCACCAAAAATAAAAGAAGGTTACTTTGAATAGTGGGATTATAGCTCGTTTTAGATTTTATGTTTATACTTTGTATTTTGTTATGGACCCACTTAATTTGGAAATGAAATAGCCTTCCTTATAAGTACTAATTTTGAAGTATTTAGAAGCACATTCAATAATGAAATCTTTATGTGTGTTTTTTTTTTTTTCTTAGTGCTGCTTTTGACACAAAAACCGGGTTACGTGTGGCAGTGAAGAAGCTCTCCAGACCATTTCAGTCCATTATTCATGCCAAAAGGACCTACAGAGAACTGCGGTTACTTAAACATATGAAACATGAAAATGTAAGTTACTCATGCAAGGAGTAAGTGCTGTTCTTGAATGGACTGGAAAAAATTTTGTTTTAATTACTACAGATGGGCATACATGAGAATGCATCAGACTCTGGACGATTCTCCTGGTACCAGAGTGTTTGTGGTCGCTGTGTTAGACCTGGTAGCCCCCCAAAGCCTTGGGAGTCAGTGGGTATATCTTCCTAGAGTTCAAGTGTTACTTGGACAGTTTCAGAGGGAAAGCATTAACTTTTTTTTTTTTTTTAATGAAAAGATATTTAAGAGAAAATATTACAACCAAATTTTGCATTCTTTACCGGGTTTACTTAATAAGGCTGTAGTGTCCGAATATGGGAGGCTGAGGCTATTTTGTATTATGGGTTATTTCATGGGAAGTTTGAGGTGGCATGCCTTACGTTCACTGAATATCTTATCAAAGTGACTATTAATTTACAGATAGTTTAATATTTTAATTTTCCTTTTTAATCTTTTTCAAGACAGCTTTTCCAGATTCAGGTATTTTAATAAATGTGACAAACACACTGTTTAAGTTAAACATAACTTTTTCTTTCCTGTCAATTTGGAAATTTGAGAGCAATGCTGTCCTGCAAAGGAGTGCTTCAAAATCCTAATACAGTAAATAAAAGGTTGCGACTGGACTATTAGCTGAAAATGGAAAATAATTATGGAGGATACTTATTTTCCTAAATTTTAAAATCAAGTTAAAGGGAATGTATGTGATTGCCATATGAAAGGAGCTGTAAAATTTGTAGCATTGTGGAAACAATGGCCATAGAGATTTGACCGTATTGATCGTTACTGTGTAGAAAAAAATTCAAAATGTAGAAATTTATTATTTGGCTGTTCAGACCTTTTTTATTTTAATAATTGAACTTTAAAAATTTTTTTAAAAATTACAGATCTGTGATACTTTATTAATATATACTTGTTTCACAGGATACAAATTTTTTCTAAATTGGGAGCATTGAGACTTAAATTTGGAGTTGGATTACCAATGCTCTTACAGTCACAGCTATAGCTTATTTATTTTCATGGTTTATTTTAATTGCATACTATTGAGAAAATTCTGTTTTCCCCAGGTAGCTTCTATTCCTAGGTATAAATTTTGTGAGCATCCATGTGCAAAGCTGTGTTTTTAAAAAGTTCATGCAGTGCTGCAGCCTTCCTAATCAGTGACATGTTTACAAGAAGTTGAGATATATGGAAAAAGCTACCAGGAGATGCTTTATTCCAAGGTCTGCATATAATCAAGGTAGCCTGGCAGCCTAACTAATTTACATTTAGTTTTTAACACAGTTGAGTGTGTATGCTGTTTTTCATTACACATTAATAAATGTGACAAAGACATTATCATATCTTTTTAAATAAAGAAAACTTTGAAAATAGAACACAAACAAAACATTTATGGAACCCCAAAGCACTTGAGGAGGCCCTGGGATCCCACTGAGGTTGCCAGTGCTCATTTATGAACATCTGGTTTAGATTACCAGCACTACACTTTATTGTTCTGCTTCTCTTCGTAGACCATTTAAGCCAGTGTTGAGGGCAAAGATTATTTTGGGTTATCTGAATCCATGCCTTAGTTTTTCTAGCTTATTTAGTTTATTATGCTAATTGTCTGTAATGAGAGACTTCAAAATGTGTCTTAGACAGTATTAGGCTGGTTACATTTGTAGAAATGAAGAGGCCACAATGATGGGATACGGTTGTTCTAATCTAGGAAGTGCTACAAGAATCCTGATGGGATGCCTGGGGGTGCATAGTCTGTTGAGTGTCTTTCAGTTTCCGCTCAGGTTGTTATCTTGGGGTCATGGGCCCCAGCCCTGTGTTTTGGGGGGGGGGGGTTGGTGCTCAGCAGGGAGTCTGCTTAGGACTGTCTCTTTCTCTGGTCTTCCCTGTTGCATTCTTTCTCTCTCTCTCTAAAATGAATGGATAGATCTTAAAAAGGAGAGGGAGGGCTGATATTATAGGAACACAGGATTTTAATTTATGTAAGTTGTTTCATAAGCAGTTTGCTTAATAGCAGTTGGGCATTTCATGTTAACATGTTTAGATTTTAGCATTATCAATGGAGAGGGTCATCTGTACTTAAATATTGGTGATTTGGTTTTGAACAAAAAAGGCATATGGCTGAATGTTTTATAGTTCTCTATTCTGTTAGGGGCTAACAGACTTTGACTCAATATAGGAAACTTCCTGAATGTCAGCCTATTCCACAAACACTTGTTAGAAGCTCAAATTGTAAAAGTAGTTTTACGCAGGGAAGAGCCAAAACTTCTAAATAAATCTGAGGATTTTAAGAGGAGTTCCTCTTAAATAATTGAGGATTTTAAGAGGAGTTCCTCTCCTTCATCTTCCTCTTTCTCTTCCTCTTTCTTTTTAAAAAATGACTCTTTTGGGGTTGCCCAAGAGGTTCCAGTCTGTTAACCATTTGTCTTCAGCTGAGGTCATGATTCCAGGGTCCTGGGATCGAGCCCCACATTAGGCTTCCTGCTGAGCAGGGAGCCTGCTTCTCCCTGTCCCTCCCCTGACTTGTGCACATGTGCTCTTTCTCTCTTTCTCTCAAATAAATAAATAAAATTGTAAAACAAAACAAACAAACAAAAAACCCTTTTGGGTCATACCTGGTTGGCCCAGTCAGTAGATCATGGGACTCTTGATCTCAGGGTTGTAAGTCTGAGCCCCACGTTGGGTGTAGAGATTGCTTAAAAATAAAATCTTTTAAATGAATGAATGAGTGAATGAATGAATGACTCTTTTGGGCCCCTGTACAATTTTTAACGAGCCACTAGGCCTCCAGAAACAGCAGCAGCTTAAGACTCTGGACAATACTAAGTATTGGTAACAAATATAATTTCTAGATGCCAAGTGCACAGGTGATCTTTTAACAGAAATGCCTGACTCAGAATTAGTGGTTCATCTTATTTCTTTTATTAGTGATAATGAATGACAGATACATGCTTACCAGATGAGTAGTGGGAGCTAGGGCTATGTCCTCTGTGCCTGTAAGAGTTACTCTCTGAACAGAGTTAGCTGGTGCATTCTTGACTGGACTTGTGACCTTGATCTCATTAACACCTGCTCTAAGGAAATTGAAAGGGAACCATCCTGCCAGTTGCATCTTTGAATAGGTACTACAAAGACTGCCTGTTAAGGGCCTGGAAATCTGTGCGTTTTGAGATTTGAAAAAATCCAAGGAATCCTTTAATAAATTTTATTTGGGAGCCTTAGATGTAACACTGCCATGATAGGCCAAGTCATTGTCTTGGTGCACTTGTGTTAAATACATTAGATATTGTCTTTGGTGACTGAATTAAGATGGGTTTTTTTCTGGAGTATGTGCCAAGTTAATAAAAATGTGTGTTAACTTTTGTCTGTCAGCTTTTGGACCATTGTAGCACAGTCATCAGAGACATTTGCTGATTATTTCTATTACAAATGTCTTTTCTGAATAATTGATTCCTGGGTTACTTTTGGGTGTCTGGAAACATATAATGGCAAAAGGAATAAAGAAATAGGATAAAATTAACTCGATTTAAAAGGAAATTTCCATTTAGAAAATAGAAATGAATAGTTTATGGAATATTCCTAAAAGTTCCCAGACCTATTCTGCTGCTGGGAAATTTATTAATGGAGAAGGGATATTAGTAAAAGCCCATAAAAATTTAAAAATACTTTGATGTAATATGAGTAGTTTTAATCTCATAAAATAGGTCCTTTTTAGGAAATTAAATTTGATAGGCTGTTTACTAACGTGCTTGCTCTATTATGTTTTCCAGATTAGTCTATTGTGCTTCTGACAGTCATGCTTCTTAGTCATTTGAATAATTTAGCTTAGTTTTGTGTCTCAAATTTTGTACTGGAAGTAGCTGTTTCAAATTGTTTCTGTGATTGTATTTTGTAATTCTTTATAAAACTTAAGGACTGTGATCACCACTTACTTTGGTAATCAACAGAGGGTCAGGCCTTTGGACTAGGCACCTTCAGTTACATTGTTAACTTCATCTTCCCCACAATGCAGTAAAAATGAGCACCCCCCCTCTATATGAGGAGAAGATACCCGTTTTTCATTTATTTAACAAATACTAATTGAAGTACCGTGTGCCAGGCACCATTCCAAGAGCTGGGATTATTGGATTGAAGAAGACATAAATTCATGGATCCAGGAAATCACAAACTGACCATGGAGTTCTGACGTAAAGCTGTTGGATTCCAAAATGCTTATGTTTTCAAATTGAAGTTGGAGCTATTATTTGAAAATGATTTGGACTTATTTTTAAGTTTTACTTTATTTTGTCTTTGAGGTACCTCTTGCATGAAAAATCCTGTGTAAATTGATCTCTGGTGATTTACTTTAATCTGAGGATTTTCACAATCACCACTGAAATAATGTAAAACAATGTGAATTGTTTTAAACTTTTCCTATTGCACTGGGGAGATGAGGCATCTCACATAATAGGAATCAATGTTTTGAAAATATTGGAACAGTTGAATAAAATTGGCTTCTAATCTTTGTTACCTAAAGTACAAGTGAGGTTGGGAGAGTAATCAGAAGATCAGAGGTCTTTTTTTTTTCTAATTTCTTTTCAGCGTAACAGTATTCATTATTTTTGCACCACACCCAGTGCTCCATGCAATACGTGCACTCCTTAATACCCACCACGTGGCTCCCCCAACCACACCCCCCCGCCCCGTCAAAACTCTCTGGTTGTTTTTCAGAGTCCATAGTGTCTCATGGTTCACCTCTCCTTCCAGTTTCCCTCAACTCCCTTCTCCTCTCCATCTCCCCATGTCCTCCATGCTATTTGTTATGCTCCACAAATAAGTGAAACCATATGATAATTGACTCTCTCTGCTTGATTTATTTCACTCAGCATAATCTCTTCCAGTCCCATCCATGGTTGCTACAAAAGTTGGGTATTCATCCTTTCTGATGGAGGCATAATACTCCATAGTGTATATGGGCCACATCTTCCTTATCCATTCGTCCGTTGAAGGGCATCTTGGTTCTTTCCACAGTTTGGCGACCGTGGCCATTGCTGCTATAAACATTGGGGTACAGATGGCCCTTCTTTTCATTACATCTGTATCTTTGGGGTAAATACCCAGTAGTGCAATTGCAGGGTCTGCAAAAAGTAATAGGGAAGCTCTATTTTTAATTTCTTGAGGAATCTCCACACTGTTCTCCCAAGTGGCTGCACCAACTTGCATTCCCACCAACAGTGGAAGAGGGTTCCCCTTTCTCCACATCCTCTCCAACACATGTTGTATTCTGTCTTGCTAATTTTGGCCATTCTAACTGGTATAAGGTGGTATCTCAATGTAGTTTTAATTTGAATCTCCCTGATGACTAGTGATGATGGGGTCTTAAGCCAGCAGTCTATCAAACTCAGGGAATTCCTGGTTTAGATGGGGAAGGTAAGAGAAAATGATTTGACTTAATTTAAAGCACCATTCAGAGCCGTCATAAGGTCAGGGATACACTGTTGGTGAGACTGTATGCTGATCCTTAAATATATTGGTGTCCTTTGATGCTATAATTCTATTTCTTGAAACTTATTTTCTGGAAGGAAATACAAGATATGCAAAAATATATATTACACACACATATGCACATATGTGTGCATACACACTTGCAGTTGTCCTTAAATGTCCAAAGATAGGAAATTGGTTAAATCATGATATATACAAATGGTAGAGCATGAAAAATATTTGAAGATATAATCATCATATAGTAAATGAAAAGGCAGGATATAAACCTATGCAGAGTATAACCTCAACTTTAATTTACATACATCAGAAACATCAAAGGAAATATCTCAAAATGTTAATGATAGTTATAATAGGTAGAGCAATTATAAGTAATTTTATTTTCTTGTATACAGTTGTCTGGGTAATGATTGTACAGATAACTGTACCTTTCCTTTGGAATAAGATGTAAAGTCTTGAAAAACTATTCTCCTTGACTTCCAAGGCCTTTTTTTGGGCTTGTTTCCCTTTTGGGTGCAGGCTGTATAATTGTAATTGCTTTTAAAAGTCTGGTAGTTAGATGAGTAGAGTAACATTCTAATTAAGAGTGTTTTTTTTTTTTATGGTAATGTTTGCAGCATAGGTATATTTTACTTTCAGGACTGTTCGTTTAACTTGCTAGGTTAGAGCAGCATGCTAATGTGGCCCAGTTGTGAGTCTGTTCTTGAAGGCCATTTAGCTTTTGTTTGTTTTGTTTCCAGATATTCTTAATTCTGGTTTGAAGTAACTGGGGGTGGTTTGGGAATGGTGGTAGTCTATACAGATTAGTAAGTGTGAGTCCATGACCAGAAAAAATGCTCAAAAACCATGGATTACTGAGTATTAAGTAGTTTTTGCTTCATCCTTGTGTAAAGAGGGCCTTGTCTTTTTTTCTTTTTTAAATAGTCTGATCTAAATACTTGACGATGACTAAGAAAAGTATCTGAGTATTAAGAATATTATAAGAATAATACCAAGAATATACTAAGAGAATATTTTGGGACTCAAAAAAAGTCAGTCTTGAAGACTACATATGGAAAATTTTCATGGAATAATAATATGTTTAAAAAAGAAAAATGAGGGGCACCTGGGTGGCTCAGTGGGTTAAAGCCTTTGCCTTCGGCTCAGGTCATGATCTCAGGGTCCTGGGATCGAGCCTTGCATTGGGTTCTCTGCTCAGTGGGAAGCGTGCTTCCTCCTCTCTCTCTGCCTTCCTCTCCACCTGCTAATAATCTCTGTCAAGTAAATAAAAAAAATCTTAAAAAAAAAAAGAAGAAAAATGATACTGTAGTAATAGCAGTTGAAGTGTGACTTTTTTCCTGCTTGTTCATCATTAGACTATCAGTGTGTGTATAATTCAAGAGCCCTAAAACTTTTTGTTTCCTGATAAACTAATGGCTATATGTGAGCAAATTTTAAAGAAATGGTGTTTTTAATGGTAAAATATGTTATTCTGGGAGGCGATGCTAATAAGAAAAGGTCAAAAGCATAATTTGGTTAAAAAAATAAGTTGTAGTTAAGTGTATGATGATGTGATGTCATTGAACTAAAGTAGTGGGATTTGAAATCAGTTCCTATTAAAATGGTTAAGACCTAATGGGTATTATGGTTCTGTATTTATTTACTGCTTGATTTTTCTATTTTCTTATAGGTGATCGGTCTGTTGGATGTTTTTACACCTGCAAGGTCTCTGGAGGAATTCAATGATGTGTGAGTGAATCTTCTGCCTTTGCCTTCCTCAGCTGGATGATAACGATTAGCAGACCACTTCTCTTCCTGCACCATTTAGCGATATACAGACTTCAAAAGATTCTTTATTCCTACCATCCAACTCCCCTAGGGGAAGGGGATGAATATAGAAATGTGTATCATGTATGGTCTAAGTCCTCGTGGGAGGGTCAGCTGGGCCACCCGCTGCATTGCTCAAGGCTCAGCTGTCTATTAGTATTTTCATCATTCCAGGCACAATGTGATGATCTAGTGGTGAGTCCTTGCAGGACTTCCATGGAAAGGAGCATAGGGAGTTTTGATTATGATTTTTGTTCTCAAATTGCCTGTCCCAGTTTTCAAGGGACACCTTTATACTATACGTCATTGCATTCACATCAAGCAATGTAACCAGGCCCTGGTTCCATATAAATTCTTCTCTCCCTTTTGTCCCACTTGCATATGGAAATAAATGGTACTAGACCTGCCTGCTTGCTTGAAGTATTAGATTTCTGTCCTGAGACAGGCGGTGGGCCTCATGTATTGAGAAAGCTGTTGCCCAGTGCTTGTTCTCCCATTGCTAGCCTGAGGTTATCAGGAATCGGTAGTGGAGGTTTGGGAAAATGAAACAGGAGAGAAGGCTGCTGTGAGAATATTTGTTTAGTAGGTCACCATTGTGGGCAATTGGGCTGAAAACTACCAGGATCTTCTAGGGAGCAATTTGAATACACCTCAGATGGGGAGCATTTATCTCCTGGCCCCTGGCCTGTTGGCAAGGGTTTGCTCCGGGAGGGCATTAATGCCCTCACATGTCCAGATTGCACATGCGTGAGTACAAGATCAATTCTGGCAGGTGTTCCTGTGTATGTAGGAGCTATCTACTGTAGCTTCCCCAGTAGCTGAATTAGCCCATCTCCCTTACATTCCCAGTTCACAGTTATACTCCACCACAGGGAAAAGGAACATCTTAAATTCAGAGTTATACATTTTGTCCTCTTGTAATTTTTGGCATTCTTACCTGGAAAGAGATGACTGTTATGAAAATCAACACAAAACTGCAGATCATGGCTGCTTCTTTCTTTCTTTCTTTTTTTTTTTTAAATTTATTTGACAGAGGTCACAAGTAGGCAGAGAGGCAGGCAGAGAGAGAGAGGAGGAAGCAGGCTCCCTGCAGAGCAGAGAGCCCGATGCGGGGCTCGATCCCACAACCCTGGGATCATGACCTGAGCCGAAGGCAGAGGCTTTAACCCACTGAGCCACCCAGGCACCCCCATGGCTGCTTCTTTCTTAACCTCGACTCCCCAGTGCTGAGCTTAATCACTTTCTCCCCACCCTTATCCTGCGTTCAGTTTCTCCCACTTTTATTTATCCTAGGCTGAGTGCAAGCACCGTTTGCTCCTTTCCCAAAGAATAAGCAGGGGGCTATGTTTGAGCTTGTGTGTTCTGTCTAATGAAAGGGTCAAAGAAAAAAATGAAAAATATAGAACATGAAATATAAAAGAAGCAGAAAAAGTAGCAAATTTTTCCTCACCATGTGAGATGATATGGCTAAGAATAGAAGATGAAAGTGAAGAATGTGGTCCAGGTGCGAGAATTTCCACCCACATTTACCTTTATCCTGCTAATGGAAGTTTAAGAAACAAGCAAAGGGCGGGCACCTGGCTGGCTCAGTTGGTTGAGTGTCTTCTGCCTTGGGCTCAGGTTGTGATCCCAAGGGTGTTGGAATTGAGCCCTGTGTTCAGGCTCCCTGCTCAGCTGGGAGGGCTTCTCCTTTTGCCCCTCACCTCTGCTCATGCTCGCTCTTATTCTCTCAAATAAATAAAGTCTTAAAAAAAGAAAAAAAGAAACAAAGGGAAACATAGGGAAAAACAAAGGGAAAAATAGGCCATAACTAAAAACCTGCAGCCCTGCTTGGCACTGGAATGTGGAGGCTTCCAAAGAATATTGGATGCTACCCAGGCAAGGGCACGTGTGTTTCAAATTGTTGAGCCATGCTGTAAGCTATACTTGGAAAAGAATATTGCAGAATGTTGTGGGTTTTTTTTTTCCTTTAAAATTCATTTTTATTTTTTTAAAGACAACATTTTTAGAGCATCTTTAATTTTTTTTTTTTAAAGATTTTATTTATTTGAAAGAGAGAGAGAGATAGCTAGAGTAGGAACACAAGCAGGGGGAGTGTGAAAGGGAGAAGCAGGCTTCCCGAGGAGCAGGGAGCCGATGCGTGGCTCGATCCCAGGACTCTGGGATCATGACCTGAGCCAAAGGCAGATGCTTAACCATCTGAGCCACCCAGGCACCCCAGAGCATCTTTAACTTTATAACAAAATTTAGAGGGAGGTACAGAGATTTCCCATTATGCCCCTGCCCCAAACGTGCATAACTTCTCCCATTGTCAACATCACTCACCAGAATGGTACCCTTTTTCTTTTTTTCTTACCAAGGAGGAACTCATAGTGACACATCATGCTCACCCAAAGTCCATAGTTTACCTTAGGCTTCACTTGTGGTGCTGTTAATCTATGGATTTAGACAAGCACATAGTGATATATTAACATTTAATATTATACATTATATTTTCACTGCCCTAAGAGTGGTGGGTTTTGATATTCTGCCTACCTGTGGAAGAAATGCTGAAATAATGTGTTTGTGAATTACTCTGGAAAGCATTTGAATCAAGTCTGAGCTATACCCTAAAATTTTAGGCACCATGAAGATGGGTTTATTATTTAACACATGGTTTGGTGATTCTGACCTGGGAAAATGCTGTATTTTGGCTTAATAAGGCATTATGGAACTGCATTATGAACCTGTTTTTTTCTTCCATGTGAAAAGATCTTATTTAAGGCTGGTGTCTGTTTGAAAGGTGAAGTTTTATCCATTGTTATGCCTTTGGCTCCTTTATCCGTTTGAAGGCCACTGACTGCAAGGATACCCACTGAACTGAAGTTGCATTTATTTCTTTCATTCAACGAATACTGTTGAGTAGGAATCTGTTCTCTCTACTTGACTATCACTGGGTTCTGGCCATTTGTTTATTTATTTCCAGCTTTATTGAGCTATAATTAACATAAAACATTGTGTAAGTTGAGATCTGATTATTTATAAACAAGAACTGAGTTCATCTCTTGGGAGCAAATCTCAGTACTACTTGTTGAATGCTTTCTGAGTGGAGTGTTAGAAGAAGTTTCCAAATAATGGGAAACACTAATCTTTCCCCTTGATGAAATCAAAATCTTACTAGGAGAAGGATATAAACTCGAGAACATTTTGTAACCGAGTTACTTGGTTGTATGACCTGGACAAGTCACTTTGCTTCTCTGGGCCCTAGTGCTTTTCTAATTAAACCTAGTAGACAAATAATGAAAATTGGGGTGGTGGACTTCTGAAGTGTTTTGTTCTGTTTTTTAAGATTTTATTTATTTCTTTTAGAGAGAGAGATACAGAGCACGCAAGCAGGGGAAGGGGCAGAAGGAGAGAGAATCTCAAACAGATTCTGCACTGAGTGCAGAGCCTGGAGCCTGATGGGGGCTCGATCCTACTGTCCCAAGATCATAACTTGAGCCAAAATCAGGAGTGCGATGCTCAACCCACCAAGCCACCCAGGCACCCCTGAAGTGTTTTTAATACTAGAGAATCTC
The DNA here is from genome assembly GCF_011764305.1 of Mustela putorius furo. Lineage (NCBI taxonomy): Eukaryota > Metazoa > Chordata > Mammalia > Carnivora > Mustelidae > Mustela > Mustela putorius. The sequence continues at coordinate 4,281,966 of NW_025421292.1, forward strand.
TGGAAATAGAATGGAAACCCAGGGTTACCTTAGGAAAATATTTCATTGTTTATTTTTCTATGATGTTTGTATCACTGAAAAAAATTTGTGCTTGTCCAGGACAGTGGTAATTTCAGAAAAATCAAAATAATTTCAGAATTTGCTTAAGAGGCCAAACGTCTTCACCTATAATTACAAGGTTTGCAGATTTAAATACCTTTAGGGTCAGACAAGTAACATAAATGAGTCAGACAAATAACATAAATAGAAGTGGTAGGATCTTTGGTAAAATAGAGTACTTGTACTTCCTAAAAGCACTCAAACTGACATTAAAACAAAACAAGCAGACAAACAAAAAAACCACTGTTCTGGCCAAATCAAACACACCGAAGGCTGGAGTGGTTCTATAGTTTTAGAGCAGGCACTAGTTTTGAACATGAACTTTTCATGCTAATTAATAAAATATCTAGTTACTTTTCATGTTTACAGTAACTGAATTATGTGTCATGTGTATTTGTGCCTTTATGTTTCACTTAGCACTTTTCATTTATCATATAATTCTAATTTTTACTGAATTTTTAACTTCTTGGTTAATAGGCATTCTGCATACTTCACTTGTAAGACTGTACTTTTGAGAAAGGAACGGTAGGTGGTAAGTTTTATTCATTAGGAATAATGGGCAGGTACTGAATCTAACAGTGTTTGGAAAGTGTGAAACTGAAAGATGAGTATATCGAGTACTTGACTGCTGTATGAGGTGGTTGTACAGATGGCAAAATTTTGTAGAGATATAGCTAGACCTTTTAAATGATTGGAAATCATTTGGGCATTTCTGTTGGCTTCTTAATGGCAGCATTTAGCATGAGGTGGCATATATGTGCATATGCATGCTGCAAGTATTTAGCTCCCCATAGAAGTCCCAGAATTTTAAACAGCCAGTCTCAGAACCTAACTCCTAGAGTAAGCTAGCTGCGTCTTCATGCAACCATATCATCTCTTCTTGGTTATAGAGGTTCTCTAACCAAGCTTAGGAGGCATTGGAGAGTTTTTGGACTTAGGGGGAGCTATTTCCTCAAATTTCAGGAAAACTGAATTGTCATGGTAGGTGGAAGGCGGTTTGTTCCTACTGTTTACCACTCTCTCCCTTTTTTTTACAGCTTTACATTGCAGGTTTCTCATACCTGAGTTCCTTACCTCTCCTTAGTTCTTGAAGAAGGAAATGGTAGTGGGGTTATAGACTCTTCTATGATCTAGCAGAAGACCTTACAACAGGGTCAGTCAGCAGCCATGGTTTGAGTGAAAACCACTGAGCAGATTATCATCTAGTTTAGAGTTACGTTTGATAAAAATGAATGTTTAACCAATAAGGGTAACCTTTTATGTCAGTGTAAAAGCTGTTGGGCATACCGAAGAGGTAAAGGGAGTTTCTGGATTTACATTTAACCTGATTTCATTCAGTATTTGAATACCCAACATATTCAAGAGTTTTGTTCATCTCTCTCAGGACTAGTCTCTGGGGAATGTAACAGTAAATAAAATAAACATGATCCCTGATGATAGAGTTGAGATGCCTAATGGGAGAGAAGAAAATTTTATTTTTTTAATTTCATTTTTAATATTTATTTATTTATTTTAAAGATTTTTTAACTTATTTATTTCAGAGAATCAGAGAGAGAGACAGTACAAGCAGGGGGAGCAGCAGGCAGAGGGAGAAGCAGGCTTCCCTCTGAGCAGGGAGCCCCATGCGGGACTTGATCCCAGGCCCCTGGGATCATGATCTGAGCTGAAGCCAGACACCTAACCAAATGAGTCACCCAGGCGCCTGAGAGAAGAAAATCATAATTAATCAAACAAAAGACAGTGTGGGCAGTTCCAGAAGATCCTACATGATTTGTTCCTGTGCAGTCTCTGACCCCATCTGTAGTCTTTCCATTCACTCTCTGCATTCCAGCCCCTCTGGCCGCTTTGTTCTCCTTTGAGTATGGACATCCACATTTTCAGTAGGACCTTTGCCCTGGTTTCTAATGTGGGCCTGAACACTCTACCCTCATCTCTACACAACTGGCTCCCTCGTTTCTTTCAGGACCCTCCTCAAAGGTCTTTTCGCCAGGAGCCCTTTCCCCCTCACCACCATAGATGCGTCTTGCCCCACTGTCAGTGTCTATTCCTTATGCCACTTGGTTCTTAGCAGATTTTACCATCCTATGTTTGTTACTGTGTCTTTCCTCTCTCTGGCTTACACGCTCTAATAGAGTAGGGAGTTTGTTTCCTTCCTTGTTGAATCTTCAGTACTTAGAGATTCCAGATGAGGAAACTGCACTTGAGAGAGATGAACAGAACTCTATAATAACCTACAGAACTGCACCCATCTCGAGTCTTTTGGCTCTAAGTCTATTTCTGATCACGTTTGTCCTGATCCAGGGCTATGATTATTATTTGAAGGTCTGCAAATCCTTCTTACTGGGTAAAGACTGTAATCAGTTCTGTGTAAGATGTCAAAACCAAAGTCGTTCCAGTTGCATGTGTTTCCTGTTACTAATAAGGTGAAGCATAAATGTTTGCCTAAAACAGCTAAACAACCAAGTCAAGTTTGTAATGTGGTATTAAATGATATCACAATGTGAGAGAAACTTAGTGGAGGAAGAAGGTAAGAACTATATCTGAAGAAACAGATAAATGTGGATGGGGCATAGAGGTTGAAATTTTTTCCAGTCAGTCAAAGAAATGAAGAAACCATGTAAAGTGTACAGAAAAAGAGATTTGCATTGAATGGAGAATGTTAGATAAATAACCATTGGTTTTTCTTTTGTATTTGGAAAAACTGTGTAAGTAAATTCTGATTGATTGACTTTTGTGGCAGAGAAGAATTGTTTTCCCAATTTAGCAAATAAGTGTTACTTGGAAATAATACTTTCCTCAATCACTGTGAAAGAAATACCCAGCCTCATTGTTTGGGCCTACAGACATGCTTTCATTCTTTGAAAACAGGCTGAGTGTCCAAGATAGGTAATGTAAGAGAATCAGTCTGGGAGAAAGATGAGGAGGTGGAAGTTCCTTGTAGATGCCTTCAGTGACTTACATTTGAAAACTGACTAAATTACATATCCTTTAAGAAAGTACCATTGAGTTTTTTTTTCTGACATGTCAATAAGATGCCCCTTTTTCTCAGATGAACTGATTTCAAAAGGTGGAGAAGATCCAGGGTCTAATTTAGAGTTTCAGTCCTTCAGTAAATCTTTTCCTTGTTAACTCCTTCCTAAGACTGGGTTGGGGCCTTCTCCTGTGTGTTCTCTAGCCCCTTGATGTTCCTTTTTATAGTTCTAATCATGCTCTATTATGATTTTATATTTATATTTGCCTTCCTCTCTTCATCATTGGATCCTCAGTGCTCAACGGTTAATATTTGCTGGTGGAGAGACTGAAGAAATAACCTTATGCTGTCCTGTTTGTAACTGGTTGATGATCTGGTTTTCTTGTAATCTGCTCAGTGCATTCTCTTTGACTAGCTTTATTTTTTTATTTTTTTATTTTTTTTAATCCTGTCATAGGGTATACGGGATATAACTAGACTCAGTATTCTACCATATGGAATCTCAGGGGTCTAGTTTGGTTGATGTGGGTAAGTAGAGGGCACCTCTCAGTAATCTTTGCTTCCAGTGAAGAGAATAGTTTGTTGTGAAATAAGCTGGTTAAGCTGTCTACTTGGCTGCTAAATGGTCGGTCCTTTTACTCCTTATATTAGAAGCTTCTGGTCTGCTGACGAGCTAAGATCTTTGGCATATGTATTTCGGTAAGATGTGTCTTGCTTGGTCTCACTAGTAATTCTATATGTCTTGGTCTTACTAGTAATTCTGTACGTGTTGTCCTGGGTCATTTGTTCTATTCAGTAGTAACTGAGTGCTTGCTATCTACCAGACACCATTCTAGTACAGGGAACAAAAAAAATTTTGTCCTCTTTGAACATTGTACAGATAGATAACAATTAAGAATGAGCATACAAAAAATTAGATAGTATATTAGCAGATAATAATGCTGTAGACAAAAAGAAAAGGTAGAGTAGGGAAAGGGGATAGGAGTGTGAGGGTAGGGGTTGAGATGCAGTTTTAAATGGGCGGCCAAGGATAGACCTCATTGAGAAGGTGAATTTTGGAACAAACATTTGAAGGAGTAGAAGAATTCGACCCATGGATATTTGGGGGAAGAGCACTCCAAGCAGAAGGAACAGCCAATGCAAAAGTCCTGAGGTGAAAAACTCCATGCTGAATTGGAATTTCAGCAAGGGGCCTGTGTGCCTGGAGTACAGAGGCCAGTGTGGAGCTGAATGAAAACAGCGGAGAAAAGTAGATCATGAGGTCAGAGAGATAATTGGGGACAGGGTACTGGATTATGTAAAGCTTTATTGGCCATTGAAGGGATTTTTATCTTTTTAAAAAAATTTGTTATGTACTTATTTAATATATATAGAGAGATCACAAGTAGGCAGAGAGGCAGGCAGAGGGAGAGGGGGAAGCAGGCTCCCTGCTGAACAGAGAGCCTGATGCGAGGAGTCTGCTTCTCCCTCTGATCAGAATTCTCCCCTCTCATGCTCTCTCTCACTGTCTCTCTCTCAAGAGAGAGACCATGACTTGGGCCGAAGGCAGAGGTTTATTAACCCACTGAGCCACCCAGGGCTCTGGGATTTTTATCTTTATTCTAAATGAAAAGGGAAGCCTTTTGAGGAGAGAAGTGACATGATCTGATTTTTATTTTTAAAGAATTACTCTGCTGCTGTTTTGCAGATAGACTGTAGCAAGTCCCAAGGATCATCTGAGGTCTTTAGGAGGCTTATGGTTACAAATTGTCAATCCCTGTGATTATTTTAAATACTTTGTTTAAATATGGAAATGTTTTTTGCCTTTTGGTAATTGCTTTATCAAATAAGGCTGACAGTAGTAAACCTGCCAGTTTACAAGATACAGAAGAGACTTTTTTTTTCTATATAGGTTTTTTTTTTAATTTTTTAAATTTTTTATTTTTTATAAACATATATTTTTATCCCCAGGGGTACAGGTCTGTGAATCACCAGGTTTACACACTTCACAGCACTCACCAAAGCACATACCCTCCCCAATGTCCATTCTATATAGGTTTTTTTCCTGGTTATATAGTGCTTTAAAAAGAAGAGTGGTAGGGGAGGACTCTTGACTTCTTGTTGTCCAATCAGTGCTTAAAAAAAGAAGTTCCAGAATGGGGTGCTGTTTACAGTACTAAAAACCATTTATTATGGAGTTCGCCTTTTTGTTCATAGAGTAGATTTTACTTATGAATGACTTTGAGAAATGGTGATTTGTGCTTCTTAAGTTTGATTAAAAATTTTTTTAAAGATGTTATTTATTTATTTGACACACAGATCACAAGTAGGCAGAGAGACAGGCAGAGAGAGAGGGCGAAGCAGGCTGCTTGCGGAGCAGAGAGCCCGATGTGGGGCTGGATCCCAGGACCCTAGGATCATGACCTGAGCCAAAGGCAGAGGCTTAACCCACTGAGCCACCCAGGCGCCCCAAGTTTGATTAAATTTAAAGGAGACCATCTTCAGGTGCCTGGGTGGCTCAGTTGGTTAAGCAACTGCCTTTGGGTCAGGTTATGATCCCGGAGTACTGGGATTGAGTCCCGCATCGGGCTCCCAGCTCTATGGGGAGTCTGCTTCTCCCTCTGATCAGAATTCTCCCCTCTCATGCTCTCTCTCACTGTCTCTCTCTCAAATAAATAAATAAAATCTAAAAAAATTTAAAAAGTAAAGGAGACCATCTTCACAAGAAAAGTGAAAGATGAGATTTGTATCAGGCCACGTAATTATCTTTTCAGCCTTTAGACTAATAAAGTCCTACTTAATTCATTTTTTATTTAAATATTTATTTATTTATGTGTGAGAGAGAGGAGGGGCAGAGGGAAGGAGGAGAGAGAGAGAGAGAGAGAATCTCAAGCAGACCCCCTTCTCTTCGGAGTGTGAAGCCCGACCTGGGACTCCCATCTCACAACCTAAGCCAAAACCAAGAGTTCAAGGCTTAACTAACTGTGTCACCTGGGCGCCCCTACTTAATTCATTTTTAAAGATGGGAGAACTAGGGAAGGGAAAAGTGGGAGCCATTTCTCTCCACGGGCTACAGCCTCTGTGCTCACAGCTCACATTTGCCCAGAATCCAGAGGCCTCCTCGGCTAAGGACTCCATAATGCCAGATACTTTCATCCTGACGTTCTTTGCCATCATAAGCCTGGTCATATTGTCCTACAGTATCCGTCTGCGTTAGTGACCTGCAGCTGCAGGGGGGAGCCCTCAGAACAGTTCAGTGGGGGAAGGACAACGCTGATGGGCTGAGTGTCCTGCTTGGCTGATGTACCAGTGGATTTTTGCTTCTAGACATTATTTTGGCTCCTGGTCTCCAGCCCAACAAGAGGCCTCTTAGCTGGGGGCTGCTGGAGCTCAGAGGCAAAGACTGATTAAAAGCCCTCATCTGGGACATCAGGAATGCGTGGGCATGGCTGGCAGTTGCTGTGTGCATTTGCACTGTAGACAAAGCGTGTTGAGTACACAGAGCTGAAACGTAGACTCAGTAAAGTTACCATGGAAAACTGCTCAAGTATTCATTTTGATAGCCTTTCTTTAGTTGTAAATGCAATTGCATATTATTGTAAAATATGTTGTTTCCTTTCCTCTTACACACAAGGGGGTCCCTTGTAAGTCCAAGAGCACACTGTCTGTCTTCATCTGTGAAGTAGTCACTTTATCATTGTCTTTACAGATTATACAATCTGAGCTTGTGTGGTATCCCTCATCTCACTCTCCAGCCAAAAGGAACTTGTCATTTGAATTTTAAAAATTTATATTTTTTCCATTCCATACCACTTGTGCCCCAGGTTCTCATTTAAAGAGAAAAGTGGTTATGTAGTCCTCATTCTTTGTGGCTGGCTGAATTATAAATTATTGAAATAAGGTAGCTGTAACTCATCCTGTTATTTGGGGAAAATCTCTATCTTACCCCCCAAAAAATGTTTTGTGTGTGTGTGTGTGTGTGTGAGTTTTTTTTTTTTTTTTAATTGTCAAGTGTTTCTTTTCTGGAAGAAAACTTTCAATATATTTCTTTGTCCAACTAGGGTTGAAGAAACTCAGTATTTTAGAACCCTTACTAGACTTGGGCCCCAAATCTGTGATACCTATTCCTTTAAAAAGTCCATCATAATTGTTCTACATTTGATTTTCCTTTCTAGCTTAAAAATAAACAGGGAGGGGGAAAAAAGGTGGGAGAACTAGATAGCATTCCAGCTGTTCTTAAATCAAACCTCCAATCATTTATTTGAGGTGTTCTGAATACTGACAATAGTAGTTACATCTTCACTAAACTGTAGTTAAATTTGCTTTCCAGAGACAAATGCTGTAGAAATTATGAGGTTATCAGTGAATGCTCCTTTTGGAATTGACTTATTTAAAATGTGCTGATCTACATTTTCCTCTCACTCCCTGTACACTATTTAAAATTTCATACCACTTCCATAAACATTCAATAACTTTGTGTGATGCTTGTTTTTGTCCACTGTTGGAAGATTTGTTTTTGGAAACCTTCCTATATATGATGAGTTAGAATTTGACAGTTGGTGGTTATGGATTGGTCTTTGGGATTCATGGAAACAACATACAGTGTTTAGGTTAGTTCCTGCAAGACACTTCTGCCATGAATCATGCTTTTTAGTTTACTTAATGGTAGCCTGGCAGCAATGCTTGATAGTTATTGCTATTTAGACTGATTAATCTTATATACTTAAATAATGTTTCACCCTCTGTCTGGAAATTTTAGTGATAGAATGGATGTGATCTCTAATGGGACCAGTGATGGAATATTGTAATTAAAAGCATGCTCTTTTTTCTCAGGCTGTGCATTCAGTGGTCTTCTGGCTGTATAGGATTTAAGTCACTGGTAACAAGGTTTTTTTTTTTTAAAGATTTTATTTATTTGAGAGAGAGAAGGAGAGATAGCAAGAGACCATGAGTTGGAGGGTGGGTGGGGGGAAAGAGAAAAGGCTCCCCTCTGAGCAGGAAGCCTGACACAGGTCAGCACAGCTTGATCCCAGGACCCTGGGGTCATGACCTGAGCTGAAGGCATACCCTTAACGTAATGAGCCATCCAGGCACTCCTACTGGTAACCATTTAAACACAGTAGTTATACTAGAAATTACTGTGGTTACATTGGTAATACTGCTTCACATCTTTGCACAAACATACTAATATTTTTAGGTTTTATTTCTAGACAAATTAAGATAGATTGTAAGTGGATATTTTCCTTTTCTCTCTAAAATTATTTTTTAAAGTTGAGAAAATAATCCTTTACTATGTGAAATCCTAAAATGTGATCATTTGTAAAGTACACTTATAAAATAGAAATTGTATTCTCTCTTCCTCAGCTTGAGCCTTGCAATTTGTCATAATTGATATTATGGATATGGTGACCATACACTAGATCTTCTGGGAGAAGTCCTGATAGTAAAATATTAGCCAGTTATTGGCAACATTCTCATATTTGTCAGATTTATGAATCAGTTGGGGTTAAAAACTTCAGTGACTGTGATCAATGGAATATTGCTAGGTTTTTGCCAGCTTTCTTCTTTCATTAAAGATTAACTTTGAGGGGCACCTGGTTGGCTCAGTGGTTAAGCCTCTGCCTTCAGCTCAGGTCATGATCTCAGGGTCCTGGGATCGAGCCCCACATTGGGCGCTCTGCTCAGCAGGGACCCCGTTTCCCTGCCTGCCTCTCTGCCTGCTTGTGATCTCTCTCTGTCAAATAAATAAATAAAATCTTAAAAAAAAAAAAAGGTTAACTTTGATAGTAAGTACTGAGAATTACTATGGAAATTATCTGGAGATACCGCTTCCCAGATTATTGTGATACTTACAAAACTTTTTAGAAAACATCATTCTCGGGGCGCCTGGGTGGCTCAGTGGGTTAAGCCGCTGCCTTCGGCTCAGGTCATGATCTCGGGGTCCTGGGATCGAGTCCCGCATCGGGCTCTCTGCTCAGCGGGGAGCCTGCTTCTCTCTCTCTCTCTCTCTCTCTCTGCCAGCCTCTCTACTTACCTGTGATCTCTCTGTCAAATAAATAAATAAAATCTTAAAAAAAAAAAAAAGAAAACATCATTCTCTTGATTTAAACTTGAAGACACCTGGAAGAATTTGGAGGCAGTATGTGCTGTGATTAAGATCATGCATGGTCCTGAGAGCAGACAGTTTTCAATTCAATCCTTGACATTACCACTCTTAACCTTGAGCAGGTTACATATCCTTGTTCAGTCTCTCTTTCCTTGTCAATGAAATGGGAAAGCTAATGGGACTTAACCTTACAGAGTTGTTAGGAAGAGACCATGAGACACAGGCATCAGGAAAAGAGCTCTGCACAGAATAAGCACTGACTACATCTAGTTACGGTTTGTTCAGTGTGGAACATTTCTTGCAAGAGAATTGCCTTTATGAAACATTTCAGAAAGTCTGGTTTTTTCTTTAAGTTATGTTTAGAGTCTGCCCTTTCCTCAAGGTAGTATAATTGTACAAACTTTAAAAATATGAAATGCTAAAATCTTAATTTCACATCTAGGCCAAGTTCTGTTGATCTTTGTGAAATTGGGAACTGACCCTACCATCCTAACAGGGAAATTATGAAACAGAAAAAAAAAATTCAGTTCCTCTCTGAGGAAAGAAAGTAATACTACAGTGTGTTTGTGTGTGTGTGTGTGTGTGTGTGTGTGTAGAGGTCATACACATTTTTATTTACACAACACATTAATAGTAGATTTAAATTGACTAGCCTGGTTTCTTTCCCTCCAAATTTATAAAAAATCAAAATAGAAATGAAATGAAATCAGCATTTTTCATAGCTCGCTGGTATACATTATGATTCAGCCTCAGGAATGAGTAGTGATTCTTACACAACAGATAAAACCTAACCTGCTTTTTAAAAATTCAGCCATTTTAGTACTGATCTGGTTTTTATGTTCCCATAGCTGTGTAATACAGTAATGAGTGGGTAAAAGGTATTGCATCTAGAATATCTGTGGTGAACCTGTTGGACTTGAATATAATTGTTCCCTAATCTGACCACGTAGGATTAATAAGGAGCACCACACCTGTGAGGAGAGGTTCTGGAATGCCCCATCTTGCTTATAGATAATGTTCCTCCGTCCTTTAAAGTAAATGCAGGAATATTATCCGTGAACAGTATCCTTTTGCCAGGGAATCCTGAAAAAGGAGAATTATAATTTGAAAATTTAAAGGTACTACTTTAGAATCTACAACTTGGTTTATAAAGAGGTGATAATATAATGATAAATTTCAAAATCCAAGATACTTTATCATGGCAATGCATTTAGTAGCACTGTATAGGTCTCAAGTAATAATACTTTAAAAAAACTGATACTGATAATAACATACATCATTCTAATTTTCATCTTCGCTTTTTTCTTTTCTCTTTAACTAACATCAAGTAGGAGGGAGTATAGAAGTTTTTAGGAAAATAGATGGTAAGTGGTAAAGTTAGAATAGGGGTGTTAAAAATGAGCCCCCCACCATGAGTAGTTATGTTTTTAGCTCTCACTGTGGTACTTAGTAGGTAGCTATCTTATTTTATTTTATTCATCATGATAACTGTACTCTTTAATCCCCATCACCTGTTTCACCCATCACTCCATTCACCTCTTGTCTGATTTGTGTAGTTCAGTTTGTTCTCTGTTGTTAAGTCTGTTTCTTTGTTCATCTGTCTTTCTTTATTTTCCCCTCTTTGTTCATTTGTTTTCTTTCTTATGTTCTACATATGAGTGAGATCATATGGTATTTGTCTTTGACTTATTTCACTTAGCATTAGACTCTCTAGCTCTATCCATATTGTTCAAATGGCAAGATTTCATTCTTTTTTATGGCTGAATAATATTCCATTATATATATATTATATATATTTTACATATATATATAACATCTTCATTCATCTATCAGTGGACACTTGGGCTGCTTCCATAGTTTGGCTATTATAAATAGTGCTGCAGTAAATATAAGGGTGCATGTATCCCTTTGAATTAGTGTTGTACTTTGGTGATAAATACCCGATAGTGTGATTACTGGGTTGTAGAGCAGTTCTATTTCTAATTTTTGAGGAACCTCCATACCATTTTCCACAGCAGCTGCCCATTTTGCATTCCTGCCAGCGGTGCAAGAGGGTTCCTTTTTCTCCACATCCTTGCCAACATTGGTTGTTTCTTGTGTTTTTATTTTATTTATTTTTTATTTTTAAAAAGATTTTTATTTATTTATTTATTTGAGAGAGAGAACATGCAGACTCCCTGCTGAGCAGGGAGCCCAATGCAGGTCTCAATCCCAGGACTCCAGGATTCACCTGAGCCCAAGGCAGATGTTCAACCGATTGAGATACCCAGGTGCCCACTTGTGTTTTTAACTGTAGCCATTCTGACAATACAAAAATTGTAGTTTTGATTTTGCATTTTTCTGATGATGAGTAATGTTAAGCATCTTTTCATGTGTCTGTTGACCACTGTATGTCTTCTTTGGAGAAATGTCTTGTTCATGTCTTCTGCCCATTTCTTAATTGGATTATTTATTTTTTGGATATTGAGTTGTATCAGTTTATGTATTTTATTTTATTTTTTAAAAGATTTTATTTATTTATTTGAGAGAGAGAGACACAGTGAGAGATGGAACACAAGAAGCAGGCTCCCCGATGAGCAGGGAGCCCGATTCAGGCATCGATCCCAAGACCTGGGGTCATAACCTGAGCTAAAGGCAGATGCTTAATGACTGAGCCACCCGGGTGGCCCTCAGTTTATATATTTTAGATACTAATCCTATATCAGATACGTCATTTCCAAATATCTTCTATTCAGTAGGTTGCCATATAGGAGTGGCCTTCTCTTAAAAACTTTTAGAAGTCTTATGAAGATAAGAGCTTTCATAGGGGTTCTGGATTATTGTGTAACTCTCCCATTAATTTCTAGATATCTGGTGACCCATCTCATGGGTGCAGATCTGAACAACATTGTGAAATGTCAGAAGCTTACGGATGACCATGTTCAGTTCCTCATCTATCAGATTCTCCGAGGTCTCAAGGTATAGTCTTCCCTTCTTTATTCCAAGGCTTAAGAAAAGGAAGAAAAAAAAAACCTTTCCTATGGAAAATTTCAAACACTCACAAAATCACAAGTATAATCCTAGTGTAATGAACCCCTTTATTTACTCAATGACCACAGTTACCAACATATGGTCAATCTTGTTTCTTTTGTATTTCACAATTCCTGGATTATTTTAAGGCAAGTCCAGACATAATGTCATTCCACCCATAGATATTTCAGTATGTATGTCCAAGAGCTCAGGACTTCATTCTTATATCTAAAGAGTAGTAATAATTTCTTGATACAATCTAATATCTGGTCAGTGTTGTTGAAACTTTAAAAACCTCCTCAGGTTTATTTATGGGAGGGGCAGGGAAGTAATGTTTTAAAATTAAGCCACCTTTGACTTTTAGCAGCTTTGAATCCTAGCTGAGCTCCACAGCACTGACCAGAAAACAGGTTGAAAATTCTGTTTAACTCCTGTGAATAGAGTTGATGGTATAGAAATCATAGTTTTGATAAATGTACAGATTACTGTTAATTAACTTGTTCTCATTTCTAATCCCATTATTTAATACTAGCAGTTCTTACTGGTTCATGAAAATATACCTCAACTATGTCATATGACTGTAAGGGGTTGGAGATAATTTTTTGATTAACCTACTTTTTTCTCTTTCACAGTATATCCATTCAGCGGACATAATTCACAGGGTAATGTATTGTGATTTTGATTAAATTATTTGGGGAGGAGGGGATACTGAAGTAAAGACGACTGGCATTCAGCCAAGATCCTAATCCAAACTTAATTTAGCCATGGAAGTATTGATTGATTGTAACTTTGCTCTAGGTTTAAACCAATTAAAGAAAGAAAATGTATTGTTTTTAGTTACTTAAGGCTAATTAGGATTAGCCAGTGATTATGGATGGAGATCATTGATAGCTGGGTAGTCTTACATTTATGTTTGGATCTTCATCATTACCTGTAGGAAAAAAACCTACCATATATCATAAAGTTGATCATGTCCTCTCTGTACTTGCTTCCTAGGACCTAAAACCTAGTAATCTAGCTGTGAACGAAGACTGTGAGCTGAAGGTGAGATGAAGAGACACTGGTAATTGTTTGTTTCAGCATGTAATTATATGTTTGACGAGCCAGGCAGACTAATGGAACAGATGGGTTTGTAAAACCATGACTTTTTATCCGAAAATTCATTCCTTACGAATATCAGATTTTGAAGTTTGAACCATAGACTTAGTAAGTTTTAGTTTACAGGACATTGAAGATGGCATCCGATGTCTTGTTTTCATTCTAAAATAAAGTTGCTGGAAATTTAATATGTTAGTTATAATAAAGGAAAATTATAGTCTGAATATCAAATAAGCAGTCCTGGAGAGATAATTACTAGATCAGTTTCCTGAGAGAAAAAGGGCAAAAGCCACTCATCAAAATAATTCAGATAGGAGATAGGTAGTCTATAGAGAGCAAGCAGTTCTGGAATTTTTTTTTCTTATCTTTAATTTTTAAACGTAATTAAATATAATAAAATGCATCATTTTAAGGGTATGTTTGACAAAATTTTGATATCCATTTAACCACCAACACAATTAAAATAAAGAACAGTTTGTCACTTCAGATAGTTGCCTTGTACTCCTTCCTAGCCAGCACCCTCCCCTGCCCAGGCCTCCACTACCCCTAACCCGGCTTCAGACAACCACTGATCTGCTTGCTGACACTATAGAATAGATACACTTTTCATGGAATTTCATATAAGTGGAATCATACAGAATTTGTGTGTGTTTGTCTAACTTAGGCTTAGTATAATATTTTTTAAGTCTCTCTGTGTTGTATCAGTAGTTCATTCCTTTTTGTTGCTGAGTAGTATTCATTTTATGAATTTGCCACAATTTGTTTATCCGTCCACCTGTTAGACATCTTCAATTCTAGTTTGGGGCTGTGCACAGCTGCTTTGAATATTCATGCTCAAGCCTTTGGGTGGATGTATGCTTCCATTGCTCTTGGGTAAATCCCTAGGAGTAGCATTTTTTGCTTAGCTTTTTATAATTTTATTTTTTAAAGTTCTTGCTGTGTTTATCATGTGTTTTAAGCATGGACTAGGAAGTGTGTTTAGGAAAGTGCTATCTTGTTCTTCCTTTTCCAAGACACTAGAGCGTTCTCCCCTCCTGCTTTGTGAGTCTTAGGAGCTTGACTGTTCCAGTGCCTGATTTTTCTTCTCTCCCTTAGATCTTGGATTTTGGACTGGCCCGACATACAGATGATGAAATGACAGGCTATGTGGCCACCAGGTGGTACAGGGCTCCTGAGATCATGCTGAACTGGATGCATTACAACCAGACAGGTATTGGCTTTTGTTAGTTACTTAGGACCTTATTAGCACCATGTTGGTTGGGTGTATCTGGGATTCTCCGAAGTGGAGATGATGGGAGTGGGAGAAAACATCTTTTGCTCCCCCCTCAGTGGTCCTTTTAAAGTCAACAGGAAATATTTCAGTTGCTTAGATAGAGAAAGTGGGGTTTTTATACACAGCTTTTAAACTTTGTGATTTAGCAGCTGGGTTTTTATTTATTTAGATTTCTAACATATTCTGTGAATACTTCTACCTGAAGACAGTGGGGTCATAATTTTAACTTCTCAACACTATTTTGGAGAATCTGCCATTTCTGCCAGTAAGAATCTCTGCCCCCTTTGTGAACAGTTTCTCTTGCCTTAAGTATGTTTTGACATCCCACCTATGTAGCTCTTTAGTGGGGTTAATAAGCTTACTGCTGTAAAGAAGAGTATGACTGTTGAACCTTGAATGTATTATATACTAATTTCAGCATTTCGCCTCTAGTTACAGTTCTCTTTGTGGTCAAGTATGATAATAGTGATGTCGTATATCCTTTTCTCTTTACTTTTGCCAGTTGATATTTGGTCAGTGGGATGCATAATGGCCGAGCTGTTGACTGGAAGAACATTGTTTCCTGGTACAGACCGTATCCTTTTAAAAGTTTTGGATTCTTGTTTCTTATCTGTATTCCAGTGTCCATGGGAGTATATTGCTTTTACCTATCTCTAGGGAAGGCTCTCAGTTACTTGTTTAAATAGTTCAGATACATGTTATGAGATCTGCCCTCTGGCTGAGTATTTCGCCTTGTCAAGAAAGAGGCTTCAATTTACTTGTGCGCGTTGGAAAAATTCCTCATAAGCTGGGGAACTCTTTACATTTCTCACATGTCATCTTTTTGCAGTGAGTCGCTTATTGTATTAATTTAAAAGCAGTTCTGCAACCTGAGCGTATTCCTGAGAAGCTCCAGATCTCAATGACTGGTTTAGTCTGCTTGTACAACACTTAATGAGCACAAGGTACCCATTTACAAATCAGGGATATCTTTAGCTTTTATGTTTGGCTTACATGTTAAAAAGATTATTATTTGGTCCCTATGATGCTGTACCTGCTGACTCTCTTTATGTTTGTTGTTTAACAACAAATAATAAAAACAAGAAGTGATAAAGTCGTCTGACCTTATCCATGTGCCTTTTTTTTTTCCCAGCACAATTTTGTTTTTAGTCTAGAGTGTAGCCAAACCTTAATTTACTTCCAGACTATTATCTAGTTTATAGTTTTTCATGGCCCTTTTATTTTAGGTCCTTTCTTATCTGCTGCGTGTCCATTTCATGGTTTAGAAATAATACCAGCAAAATGTGGTTTGTTGGAACTCTCATTACTTTGATTGGGGAAAGCATTCAGGTGAGAAAGAATGTTGATTTATGTGTCTAGAATGAGGCTTGAAGATTTTTGTAAAATTCACCTGAGTAGCCCAGGAATGGGTTAGGTAGAGCTTTAAAGATGCTGCAGTTATGCTATGAATGTGATCTCTCATGCTTAGAGACCTGAAAGCGTAGAGACCTTAGCAAACTCACTGAGTTTATAAACCAGGACATCAGTTTACTTGCTTACGGTATACCTCTGTGGTGACTGTGATGTTCATGTTATCTATCCATGAGTTCTAACTATCTTCTGCTAGAGGAAATGTACTTTCCTAAGGAACTGAAAAACTTCTGCCCCCTCAGGCAAAGCTGTTTATATCCCTCTGAATATTTCTGCTTTGATACAGAGCTCTGTCTCCCTATACTTACTGCTTCTCATTCCCAGAGTCTTAGTTTTTTAAATACATAGTGTTTCTCCTTTGTCCTTTGCTTCATTCACCTTATGTCTTCGTCTTAGAATTGTGGTATATACGTTACAGTCCAGGCTAAGAGAATTAGGGAAATTTTGTAATTCCTCCTTTCCTCAGGTACGTATCTCAGAGTCTCATCCTTTAGGCTGTCTTGCCAAGCTTACTACTGTGATGCATTGCTCTATTGCCCTCTCCCCTCGTCTCCTTTATTATCTCTGTCTCTGTCTGTCTTCAGTCGGCTGCAGACTCTTCTGCCTACATAGATAACCAGAGTGGTGGAAAGCAAGAGAGACAGCAGGGTGTACTAGTTGAGAGCACATAGTCAGGAATGAGACTTCTGGGTGTATATCCTGCCTCTTTTGCCCCCAGCTGCTGCATGACTGTGAGCACATTTTCTAACCTCTGTCTCCTGGTTTCCTTAACCATAAAATGTTAAATGTATATACCTCGCAAGGTGGCTGTGAGAATCCAGTGAGATAGTGTCTGGAAGGTTCTTAGAGCCTGCCAGGAAATGTTAGCCATCATCTTCATTAGTGACTTTTGGGAAATAGTTTTTCCCTTTACCTTCCCACTCTGTTGTCTACCTATGAATCATTAAAGGTTAATTTTTGTTTGTTTGTTTTATTTATATTTCATGACAGGTAGTGAAGGATGGACCCCCTTGGCAGGCTGCTGATAGAAAGGTTTCAACGCAGTTGTGCCCTGTGGTTTTATCTACAGACAGCTGCCTGCCTCCTGATGCCTTGACTCTTTTAGAAATGCTGACTTTCATGCACACCTGACCTGGGTGGTTCAGTCGGTTAAGCATCTGAGTCTTGATTTCAGCTCAGGTTATGATCCCAGGTCTGTGAGATCGAGGCCCACATCAGGCTCTGTGTTGGCGTGGAGCTTATTAGAGATTCTCTCTCCCTTTCCCCCTGCCCACTGTCGCCCACCTTCCTGCTCTTGCACACGCACGCACACTCTCGAAAAAATAAAGGAAGGATAACTTTCTAAGAAGTGTTCTCTTGCTATGCATACTTCTTTTCCTTCTGTGAGCTTTAGATGGAAAACCTAGTATTACCCAACGACCCAGCAACTGCACTACTAGGTGTTTACACTAAAGATACAAATGTAGTGATCTGAAGGGGCACATGCACCCCAATGTTTATAGCAGCAATGTCCACAGTAGCCAAACTATGGAAAGAGCCTAGATGTCCATCAACAGATGAATGGAAAAGAAGATGTGGTGTATATATACACAATGGAATACTATGCAGCCATCAAAAGAAATGAAATCTGCCATTTACAACAATGTGGATGGAGCTAGAGGGTATTATGCTTAGTGCAATAAGTCAATCAGAGAAAGAATTATTGTATGATCTCTCTCATATGAGGAATTTAAGAGGCGGGGGGGTGATGGGGGGAAGGTAGGGAGAAATGAAACAAGATGGGACCAGGGAGGGAGATAAACCATAAGAGACTCTTAATCTCAGGAAACAAACCGAGGGTTGCTGGGGGGAGGGGGGCGGGAGGAAGGGATAGAGTGGCTGGGTGATGGGCATTGGGGAGGGTATGTACCATGGTGAGTGCTGTGAATTGTGTAAGACTGATGGTTCACAGGCCTATACCCCTGAAGCAAATAATACATTATATGTTAATAAAAAAAGAAGAAAAGAAAACCTATCATTTAGATTTTTTACCATGAGCTTTTTTTTTTTTTAATGCATGCAAATTCTTTTCAAAATTCTTATATTAGTAATACACCATTTCTTTTCTGCTTGGCTCTTTTTGAAACAGATATTCTCCTGGATCATAAAAATCAAATTCAAAGGATTTGTATTTGAAATATACATAACCCCCGTCTTGTCAGTTGCCATCTGTTGGAATGTAGCTTTGGGCCTGACAAGGAAAGAGGAAAGTGCTATTATTTTTTTTTTTCCTCGCCTGAAGTGTGCAATTGCTTATAGACTAGCAGAGTGGTTCTCAACTCCTGTTTTTCATCAGAATACTTTAGAGAGCTTTTAGAAACTCCAAATGCCTGGGCACTGCCCCAGAGACTCAGCTTCATTTGGTGTGTGGACCAAAGCACAGGCTTTGACATATTTTTTTAAGTCCCAGTTGATTCTGGAAGGTAGCAGGTACCAGAGTTTAACCCCACTGACCTTGACTTTCAAGCTTTTAGGCTGATCATAAAAAATTATTTAGTTAGGCAGTCTTTCTTCTTCTTCTTCTTCTTTTTTTTTTTTTTAAAGATACCAATGAGATCAGAAAGTTAAGAATTTAGACTTACCTACTTGGGAGCCTAGAAGGATGTTAGAAAACCTCTAATTGAACCCCTTGTTTTTTATAGATGTGAGGAAGTCAAGACCCAGAGAAGATAGATCCCAAACTGTTATTTATAACTCAGGTCACAGTTTCTTTCCATTATTTTATTTGTTACCCTCTTCCCCTGATTTCCAGAACTTCTCTTCTTAAAACCTCTGGAGAGTGTGCTGGCCCCACCATGCTGCTTTTGCCCACAAAAGTGTGCAGCTACTGCTTATTTATGATTTTTATGTGCAACTGAATGCCGAGGGAACCTCTAGAGCATGCTCTTTGTTTGAGGGCAGTTTTCTCCCCGTTTTCCTCATTTATTAATGAGCTTGCATTTAGAACTAGTGTCTTTAGCTTCTAGATGAGCACTAGCTAATAGAATTTTCTGTGGTGTTGCAAATGTTTTATATTTGTGCTACACTGTGGTGGTTGGTAGCCACTAATCACATGTGGCTAGTGAGCACTTAAAATATGGCTAGTGAAACTTAGGAACTGATTAAACATATCTCTGCAGTAAAATGTATTAACATAATTTGCCATTTTAACTTTTTATTATTGTGGTAAAATGTGGCTAACACAAAATTTACCATCTTAACCATTTTTAAATATACAGTCCACTCGCACTAATTACATTCACAAAATTGTGCAGCCATCACCACTATCTTATTTCCAGAATGGTTCCATCCCTCCAAACTAGAACTTGGTACCCATTGAACAATAACTACCCCATTCTTCTTTCCCACAGCCTCTGGTTTCCTCTCTTCTATTTCCTGAATTTGCTTATTCTAGATATTTCTTATAAATGGAATCACACAATATTTGTTCTTGTATTTCTTGATTATTTCCCTTAGCCATGATGTTTTCAAGGTTCATCCGTGTTGTAGCATGTTATCAGAACTTCATTCCTTTTTATGGCTGAATACTATTCCATTGTATGTGTATGCCACATTTTGTTTATGTACTCATCTGTTCATTGACACCTGGGTTCTTTCCACCTTTGGCAATTGTGATTAGTGCTGCAGTGAACATTGGCATACAGTTGTTTGAGCCTCTGCTTTCAATTCTTTGCAATATGTACCTAGGAGTGGAATTGTTGGGTTGTTTGGTAATCCTCCTGTATTTAGTTTTTTGAGGAGCCACCAAACTGTTTTCCACAGTAGTTTCACCATTTTTGCCCACCGATGATGTATGAGCAATTTCTCCATATCTTCACCATCTTCACCAACACTTTTTCCCTCTTTTTCTGCCTCCCCTCCCCCTCCTTCTCCTCCACCCTTTCTTTAAATTATAGCCATCCTCGTAGGTACAAAATGGTATCTCTTTGCGAATTTAATTTGTATTTACCTAAGGACCAGTAATGTTGAGCATCTTTTCCTGTGTTCATTGTCCATTTGTATATCTTCTGTGGAAGAATATCTGCTCAAGCCCATTGCCCATCTTTTAATTGGATGGTCTTTTTATTGTTGAGTTTTTAGTTCTTTATATATTCTGGATGTTAAACCCTCATTAGATATATGATTTGCAAGTATTTTCTCCCCTTCTATGGGCTCTCTGTTCATTTTCTTGATAATGTCCTTTGATATACTAAGGTTTTGGGTTTTTTGAAGTTTCAATTTATTTTTTCTTTTGTTGCTCATGTCCTATCTAAGAATAGATTACCAAATTCAAGGTTGTAAATATTTGCTATGTTTCCTACTAAGAATTGTATGATTTTCTACTAAGATAAACTAAAAATATTTTCTGCTAAGAATTATCCCCTTTATTTAGGTCTTTGATCCATTTCAAGTTAATTTTTATATATACTGTCAAGTTAGAGTTTCAACTTTATTCTTTTGCATGTGGAAATCCAGTAGTCTCAGTACCATTTGTTGAAGACTTTCTTCTCCCTTCACTGAATGGGCCTGGCACTTCTGTTATAAGCTAATTCTATTCTGTTCATCTATATATAGCTATCCTTACAGGAGTTCCTCACTGTTGTGATTTCTGAAACTTTATATGGTAAGTTTTGAATTCAGGAATTGTGAATCCTTCAACTTTGTTCTCATTGTCAAGTGTTTTTGTTTTAGCTCTTCAGGGTCTTTTGTAATCCCATATGAATTTGAGGATGGACTTTTCTATTTCTGCAGAAAAGGCTATTGGAATTTTGATAGAGATTGTGTTGAATTTTTAGGTCACTTTGGGTATTACTGACATCTTAACAATATTAAGTCTTCCTATCCATGAACACCAGATGTCTTCCCATTTATTAGTTCTGAATTTCTTTCAGTAATGTTTTATAATTTTCATTGGACAAATCTTTCACCTTCATGGTTAATTTATTCCTAGATATTATTTTATTCTTCTAGAATAAAATATTGTAAATGAAATTGCTTTCTTTTTTCTTTTTGTTTTTCAATTTGTTTTTTTTTTTTTAAGATTTTATTTATTTGAGAGAAAGAGAAAGTAGGAAGAAGTGGGTGGAGGGGGTAGAGGGAAAGGGAGAAACAGACTTCCCGCTGAGCAGGGAGCCTGATGCCGAGCTCGATCCAGGACTCTGTGATCATAACCCAAGCTGAAGGCAGGTGCTTAACTAACTGAACCACTGAGGCTCCCTTGAAATTGTTTTCTTAATTTCCTTTTCAGGCTGTTTATCGTTGGTGTATAGCAACACAACTAATTTTTGTTGATTTTGGGCACTGCATCTTTACTCAATTTGTTTACTAGCTCTAGAAGGTTTCTGGTAGATTCTTTGGTATTTTCTATACATAGGATTGTGTCCTCTGCAAATAGAGATGGTTTTCCTTCTCACTTTCCAGTTTTTCGGGCTGGAACTTCCAGTAGAGTATTGAATAGCACTGGTGAAGTGGGCATCCTTGTTTTCTTCTTATTTTAAAGGGAAAGCTTTCAGTCTTTCTCCACTGTCTATGATTTTAGCTGTGTATTTTTCATAAATGCTCTTTATCATGTTGAGGAGGTATCAGAGAAACTCAGGGAAGTTCCTTTGTGTTTATAGTTTTATGAGTGTTTTAAATCTGAGCTTCAAATTTATTAGATTTTATTTAGATTACATGTAAATTTAATCAATCATATATGATTGGTATTGAATTAGATAGTGCAGTTTTAGATCTCTACTAGTCTTGTTTCTATTCTGCCTTTTTCTATTTTTGTGTGTGTGTGTGTGTGATTAGTGTCCTCCTTGGGAGATTCTTTTAGTAGAATCTTGTTCTAATAGGTTGTTAATAATCCTTGGCTCTAGTAGGTTGTTCTAGTAAGTTGTTATTAATCCTTGAGTTCCCGTAAAGGTATAAGAAATACAAATTTTTGTCTTAGAGCTCATTATATGTTATTAGGTTAGAAACTTATTTCGTTCATGACTGTGTAGAACCCTTCTTCCATCTAGCTCAAAAACAGTATTATTTATTTAAAGAATGAAGCCCTGCCTTGTAAGCTTCGTTGACTAGGTATAGCAAGTGGACACCGCTGGCAGAAGTTCATATTTAGAAGAGAGTGAGGATACAGAATCTCTGTTCAGGTTTATTGCTAACTTATTTCAGACGCCATTGTTTTGAGAAGCGTGACCAGTTAGAAAATAGTTTTACTAACACTTAATAGTCTATAGCCTAAAGGAAGAGAGAAAATGAATTTCACAGCTAGTTCTGTTACCCACCAAATACTGTTTTCTCTTCCAGAGATCACAGCATTTGCTTGCTGTGGTTTTCCTTTCTAGGTGATCACATGAATTTCCCAAATGTGTAAATGTGTAAAATGTGTTTTTTCCTTCTTTTGTTTTAATAGAAGTGGTACTCTTAAGATATTAACTAGAGGACAGTGGGAATCCACTTGTCATTAGCTGCTGCCTATGCCATATGAATTTCATTAGTGTATTAAATTTGCTCCTTGATTCTGCTTTATTCATTTCTTCTTTTGATTTTTGCAAACACTTTATGAAATACTTATAAAAAGACAAAGAATAATATAATGAACACCAGTGTTCATAGCTCCCAGATCATGAGATAAAACATGCTAATAGAGCTAAAAACTTCTGGTGTACCCCTTCCTATCACATCGACTCCTCGCTTGTAGTTACTGGTTTCAAACATTATCTCATTTTTTAAAATGACATTTTGGGGGGGGCACCTGGGTGGATCAGTGGATTAAAGCCTCTGCCTTCAGCTCAGGTCATGATCCCAGGGTCCTGGGATTGAGCCCCACATCGGGCTCTGGGCTCAACAGGGAGCCTGCTTCCCTTCCTCTCTCTCTCTGCCTGCCTCTCTGCCTACTTGTGATCTCTGTCTGTCAAATAAATAAATAAAATCTTTTAAAAAAAAAGACTTTTTATTTTTATTTTTTTTTAAGTAGGCTCTACTCCCAGTATGGGGCTCAAACTCACAATCCTGAGTTCAAGAGTTGCATGCTTTACCAGCTAAGGGAGCCACTGAGGCATCCTTGTTTTCTCTTTGTTTATTTACTTATTTTAGTGGGGGAGGGCCAGAGGGAGAGAGAGAGCCTCAAGCAGACCCCCCATCAAGCACAGAGCTTGACGCAGGGCTTGATCTCAAGACCCTGAGATCATGACCTGAGCTGAAGCCAAGAGTCAGTGCTCATCCAGCTGAGCCACCCAGGTGTCCCTGTTCTCTCTCATTTAAAAAAAGTAGTTTCACTTTAGACACTGAAAGCAAGTATACTAATAAATGTTGAAGAAGAGAAATATTTCACTAGATTATTTGCCTTTTCTTGTCCCGACTTGAAAAATACAGAATTTTTTTCCCCCAGGAAAGGTTGGAATTTTCCTAAGGTACCTAGAGTAGAGTGTCTTAGGAATTTATGTGTGACAGTGAAAGTGACTATTTTGACAACCAAGAAGAAGAGAAAGTAGGCTGAGTCTTATAGTCCATCCCGTCACCAGGAGGATCTCCCACCCTCCAAACACGGATGTTCTGGGTTTGTATGGGTCTTGTCTCATTGAAAATCGCAGCTCACACACAGTGGTCACTGCAGGGAGGTCCTGCCACTGATTCTCGTCCTCATCTTCAACTCTCCGGCCTGTGGACGCTTTCTCAGAGTTGCCTAGAACACTTAGAAGTGAAGAGAACAGTCCTCTCTCATTTTCCCTGTGTTTACCCTAGTCCCCTTAGGTTGATTTCCCTAACTGTTCGTTCTCCCTTTTACTTTTATGACAGAGAGCCTAAGAAAAGGCTTTGGCCTCAGCGGTTGTTTCAGAAAGGACCAGGAGATCTGGGATTTAAATTCTAATAGTTCGATGATGACCAATAAAACACATTTTACCTAATAGTGAAAATTTCTTCTGTCTAGGGAAAAAAGGGGGTTAAACCAATTATGAAGGATGACTTGTGGAAATAACTAATTGTCATAATGTGAATTTTGCTTTGCTCTGCTGATGCAGCTTCTTGAAGCGCCTTCTGGCCTTAACTGCCTGGACCAATGCTAGTGGCCTTACAGTAGCCGGTACTATTGGAAGACTGACCTGTATTTCAGTGGATTTGCCAGCTCTTGGAGAACCTATGGTGATTTCTTCCGGGGTCTGCATGCTTTGACTTCCTTCATGCAAGTGCTTTTAGCTTCTGAGTAGATTTCTATTTTGCATTGTGTGTTTACTAATCTGAGTATTGGCTATCATGCTGAAACAGCTGTCTTTGTCCATGACCCTTACACACTCGTGGCCCTCTGTTTGTATACTCTCTATGATGTAAACACTTCAGATGGCGTGTTCAAAACTTTGTTAGGCCTGATATTAAATGAAACAACTTTTCTTATCTTTTTATCTAGTTAGACTTCCATAGAGTATGGTCCTCATAGGTTTTGAGGGCAAGGCAGAGGGGTGGAGTGGAGTTAAAAAGGCACATTACAGCAGGTCTTTTCAGGCCAACCAGTGTTTATCAAACTACCCTGTGGAAGGTTCTAGAGACAAAATAGCAGCTGTCCCCCAAAACAGAATGATCATACTCAGTGGAAAGTGAGTTCTAGGAGTTAGGAACTCCTAGGTAGGAACAAATGCCTACTCTCTGGTTACAGAATAAGACAGAGTGAAAAGAGAATAGAGGTATAGATAAGTTATTGAGAGAAGCAGAGATTAATTCGAACCTAAGATATCTAGAAAGACTTCATGGCAGAGTCCTTGTTGAGTAGGACTTTGAAAAAGAAATAAGAAAAGGCTTGGTAGGAAGGGAGAGTGGACAGTATTTCTGTTTATGACTTGGGTGTTTAAGAAGCTGGAAGCTGAGCAGTGGCTAGAATATTTGGTGTGGATTGAAGCATTGAGTGCATTAAGGAGTAATAGTCTGAGGCAGAGTCAGAAAAGAAGCTTGAAGCCAAAGCCAGGAGGGCCTTGAGGCGCTGAGGAATTGCAGCTTTGTTCTTCACACTTGTGATTGTCTCCTGCTGGCAGAAGCAAGAGAGAGAGGTAGGGCCCCCAGCTCATTGCTGTAATGAGCACTGCGGGAGTAGTGGGCGTGGCCTACTCTTCATGTATGTTGAAGTGAAGTTGGGGCAATAAAGAAACTCAGCCCAGAGTCTTCGGTCATCCCTGCCAAGTAAAACTTGACTCTCATCTCAGTAGCTAGGAGTTTCCTGAATGAGGGTACCTATCTCAACAGCTTTATTTCTAGAGACTGCTTTTGATTGTCAGACTACCTGTTTGAGAGTTGAAGTAGTTTTTGGTTTCAGTAGTCAGTAGTCAGTTTTCATATATGATATGCTTTGTGATGTGGGATAACTACCCACTTCATTTTGTTCCTGAAGAGCATGAGGGGACTTAACACTTATGGAATCATTTTAAATGGGCAGAGGGGATCCTGTACTAAATTCAACTGTTGTATAATTTGATTATTTTAGAGCATACAGTAATCATCTGCCCTCCCTACTCTGTTTGCATTAATGCATGCTTTAGATTTTTTTTCTTGTCAGCACTTTGAACGAAGAGTCAAATTTTAAATATTGAAATTTCAAATATTGAAAAATTTTTTTCAAATACTGAAATTTTAACCTCCAGAACACTAATTTTTGCCATTTGCAGATGATGAAATTCTCCACTATTCTTAATTTAGAAATAATTTGTGTGAGTGGACTTGTTTCTAATTTATCCTTGTTTTCTATAGAGCTCAAGTTACTTGGGTCTAGGATGGGGTTGGACAAACCTTTTCTTAAAAGAGCCAGATAGTAAATCTTTTAGGGTTTGGGGACCTTGTGATTTCTGTTGTAACTGCTCAGTTCTGCTGTGTAGGGTGAAAGCAGTGCGTGAATGAATGGGCATGGCTGTGTTCCAATAAAAGATTATTTTCAAAACAGGCAGCAGGCTGGGGTTTGCTGACTCCTGTCTAGAATTTTCTTCCATTTCAGTCAGTTTCATCTGGGGGGGAAAAAGAGAACAGGGCAAGATGCCAGTGATATTGCATAAGTAATTCCTGTAACTTAAGCAACTAGAGTTTGCGGAGGCCATTATTTTTAAGTTACACCATATTACCTTTATATGTGTAATCATAAGCAGAAGTCTTCTCTTCCATCCTCCCTTCCATCCTGCTCCACCTTCTCCTCAAGTCTTCTGAGTGCCCACCATGTAGCAGATGGCCAGCAAAGCGCTGGGGATAGATAGGTGGCCCCTGCCCTCGGGAGGTAACAGAAAGCAAACAAAGTAACTCTAGATTGTGAGAAGCACTTTGATGTTGGAAAGCATTGTGTTGTGGTAGAGAATACCGGGAAGAGGGGGCTTCCGTATTTAGAGTGTTGGGGGAGGCCTGTCTGAAGAAGTGAAGTTGAAGCTGAGACCTGAAGTTGAGAAGGACCTGAGAGGTGAAGAAGCTTGACAGGATTGCTGACGGGATTTGTGACGGGCATCAGAAGACAGCCCTCCTCCCCTCCTTTTCCTCTGAATGTCGGTATCGACATGGAGATAAACTGCTCTCATTTTCACAGGGAATATGAAAAGCTATTTTATATGACTTTTTCCCTCCCCTTTAACTTCCTTTTTAGGCAAGGCTAAAGGCAGTAAGAACAAATGCAAAGTTTTTGGCCTCTGGTTAATACATGCACATACACTTTGAGTGTGTATGGAAGAGTTGGCTACCAGAATAAAGGTCTGGACACTGTAGCCTGTTGCTCAGAGCCTGGGGGTATGTGAGCTTTGTCACCGCACTTGTGACGTGGAAACCTCTGGAGTCCTGCTTCATCATGGCGCTCCCGGAACACGTGCCCGTGCGGTGGGCGAGTGGCGCCCTCTGCTGGCCGACCGTCGCTCACTGCACTTCTCTGCCCGGGGAAGCCCTGTAGAGAGTTTTTCTAGAGGGCTCGCTCAAGAGGTTAGGCTCTGAGATAGTCAAGGGTCCTGTCATATTAGGAGCTCCTTAGCTTAAACCGTCGGGGAGTATACACAGGTGGCCCTGGCTGGCCCTCGCTCCTGTGCTCTGCTGCTTTTTTCTTGTTTGTAGCACTCTGCTTACCAGTGCTCTTCGCTTAACTGGCTACTTACTAATGCTTTGGTGGAAGGTGAGGAGGTCGGTGTGGACTGAGTGAAGCTTTTGTGTTTGCACCTGCTGTCTTCAGCAGCTAAGTACCCAGCTAAAGTCACTTCGCTTTATTGACCAGAGACGTTGACAGATCCACAAAATGAATATATATTGGATATGTGTGTGGTGCCGTTCTGAGTCTTTGTACAGGAGGAGCGTGTTCCACTTGGAGTGACCGTCCCACAGAAGCCTTGATCTAGACGAATTCACCATTTTTGCCTGGTTTGGGTTTTTACTTTTTGTTATTGGGGTATTTTGTTTGTTTTGTTTTGTTTGTTGTCGTTTGTTTTTTATTTTTATTTTGTCCCAACATTTTCCTTTATAGTCCACCATTAGATATTGATCAGTTGAAGCTCATTTTAAGACTCGTTGGAACCCCAGGGGCTGATCTTTTGAAGAAAATCTCCTCAGAGTCTGTGAGTTGATGCTTTGATTGTAATTATCTGCCCTGTTGGGAGCCTCTGCCACTTGCCTTCCATCAATCTGTACTTTGCCCCGGGTATGTTTGTAAGCATGTGTGCCCTTTTGTGCTGACTTCCCGGATGAGGGTGTGTGTGTGTGTGTGTGTGTGTGTACACGTGCACTCGTCTGCCCCCATGCATGAGTGTGTTTTGTTCTCTATTGGAGTATGTACTTAGATCATGAGAGCTTGTATTGGGCAGTAGAATCCCAGTAAATGATTTGTGATTCTAACTCATTCCAAGAGATTAAAGGAAAATATGCCTCTGTTATCAAGCCCTGACATCATCTTTCTCAGAAGTTTCACATATACTTGAGTTGTTTTTAGTTTTCATTTAGTGTGTGTTCTCAGAGCATGAACTTTACCACGTATTAGTCTAGCTTCACTACAAGAATGAAGTGTGCATTGTGTCCATGCTACTGCCCTTTTCCAGAAGTTACTGCTTTTTACTGTTTTAGAATAGACAATGCACAACATCTTGTAAAAGTTGTCTATTCCCAGCAGGGGCACTTCTCCACCCTATCTCCAGACCAGTCCTGATACCTCACATCCATTGGAGTAGACTTGTAGTAAATCCTTCCTCCCACAGCCTGCCTTTGTCATTACAAGTTGAATAACCTGAGAAAAAGGTTTGGAGCTAATGCCTTCCTTGCTCTAAGCAGGGATCTAGAGAGAAGCCATGGGAATGTGACTCTGGCTTACTTTGGCTCCAATTTTCTGCTGTTGGTCATTTTCTGGAGCCAGAGACAAGAGAGAAATCATGAAAGCTCAGCCGTTCTCCCTTTTCCCCTCTGTCTGCTGCCAGGCAGTTGACTAAAAGGGAAAAAGAGCTGTGGAGCCAAGCTCCAGTTGTGCCTTCCTGAATTCTCCTCTCACCATTCTGACTGAAGGGGTCCCTTTGCCCAGTTGGAAGGACTCCTGGGTAGCTTGAGGCAGGCTTGAGCAGGTGAGTTTGAATGGTTCGTGATCCCCCTTATAACATAAAGAACATCTCCCTTATTAGCATAAAGAATATTGTCATCTGGTATGTTTCTGGTACATTAAAAGACCATGCATTAAAAGACCACAAAGCCCAGTGTATTTATGAATTTTCACTTGGTGGGATGTAAGAGACTGTGCTGGCTCTATTATTTTGTTTCATTTATTTATTTAAGATGAAGAAGGAAAAGCACAGAAAAGCTGTGACTTGCCTGAGTCATGCACTGAGTCATTTGGCAGAGACAGCTGAGCATCTCAGATGTTCTGATAACATGATCTCTAAACTTTAATCTCATGCGATTGCACACTATTTTGAAAGTTATTGTTGGAGTTACCAGTGTGTCAACCCAAAGGAGTGTTTTCTTTTGCTTTATGAAATGCAGAAGCTGGGTAGATTGAATCAAAGAAGATAAGGAATGTTCCTTAGAGAAGATGGTACTTTCTTGTTTTAAATGCATGTGCTGATGAGAAAGACTGGTAATACAGAAGACATGGAGGCAAGGCAGTGGGGGTGAGAGGAGATTCAGTTTATTTACCAATCATACAAATGAGACTAAGACAGTAAATTCATTCCCTGTCTGGGAATGGCCACTAGCAGCTCCTTCTCAGTCCCCTCTCCCACACCCAACCATTGGCCCTGTAGATATGTGCTATTAGTCACAAGAAGTTCTAAGAGGAAAAGCATGGATAATGTGGTATTTATTTTTAAGAAAGAAACAACATCAGGTGCCCAACCTAATGAGATACCGTTATCTTATGTGATAAAGGGCACATCATACATTTAAACAGCTCTAGAGTTGGGCATAATAAAATGGGCTGTCAGAATATAGAATGTACTCCAACAATGAATATAGGAATAAGAAAGGTTTTTTGTTTTTGTTTTTGGGGGTTTTTTTCCCTACATGGTTATGGCAAGTGGATAAAAGGGGTTTAAATGGTAGACAAGATTAGTTTGGTGGTAGTAATACTGCCCAAGTACCAGTTTATCTTAAAAGCACATGGTGTGTGGGGGACACATGGTGTGTAAATAACAAAGCCAGGTGAGTAAAATTGTTTAAGGATTTTAAAAATCAAAAGAAAAATTCATTAGTGAAGGAATGGAATAAAAGCAAGCCAATCGCTATTTTCATTACTCCTGAAAAGTAGTGATGCCATCATTCTTTTTCTTTTCAAATTTCTATTTAAATTCTAGCTAGTTAACGTACAGATGCCATCATTTATCTAGAAATCCAATCAATAAACAGTAGGACATTGTAAGAAAATGCAATAATGGATGCACTGATTGAGAACAAATTGGGATATGCTATGAGAAAGGGGATAAATAGGTTGTGGCAGCTAAGGAGAGGCCTGTTTCGGTTAGTGACCCAGAACCTATAGTAATCAATGAGAGAACAACAACAACAAAATCATATTAAGCAAGCAAAAGCCCTTTCACTGACTCCCATTTTTCTCTAGAAATATATTTTTCCTAGCTTCCTAATAGGAAGGGGATATAATAACCTATTTGACTAATGGAGACAAAAATAGAGAAATGCACCAGCCAAGTATTATTCCTAAGAGAGAGGAGAGAGGTGGCTGGATTCTAAGATTTTAAAATCCAACTGGTATTCTGCTATTGCTGGTTTACTTAGTGAGCCCCTTTTGTTGTATTGGCATTTAAAGTACTATTTTTTTAAGATTTTATTTATTTATTTGACAGAGAGAGATCACAGTACACAGAGAGGCAGGCAGAGAGAGAGAGAGGGAAGCAGGCTCCCAGAGAGCCTGATGCGGGACTCGATCCCAGGACCCCGAGATCATGACCTGAGCCGAAGGCAGCGGCTTAACCCACTGAGCCACCCAGGCATGTAATTTGTTTCGAGGTAAATCTAAACTTTGTTGAGGGAATGTTAAAAGGGCTTCATGCCACCTTTTGAATTTGCTACCTCTGACTTTGGGCATAAGGACTGGGAAAGGCAGGTTGAAGCGCAGGGTCCTAGCTCTGTCCTGCCGGCCAGCCAGCCAGCCAGGTATATTTGTAGTCCTCTGACCATGAGAGAATTTGAGGTCAAGAGAATGAGTTAACATGAAAAATTACTGAAGGAAGCCACAAAGAAGTGTGATTGCCTGACCAGGGTGCTCCTTGAAGTTGCTGCTACAACCGGAGGAGGGAATTAATAGTTTAAGAAGAAAGGGAATATAGAAAGATTTTAATTGAGTTGCATTGATTTTTAAAAATCCCATCAGTGCTCCTTTAATAGGAACTTATGATAAACCAACAGTTAATATAACATTTTGGGGGAGGGGGAATTGCGTTCAAGTTGGTGGGGCAGCAAGAAGAGAGAAGTGTGGAATACCGTTTCCTTACGTGCCTGTACATACGGAAGACCTAGCAGTTTCCTCCTGGTCAGATCACTGCAGAGCGTTTTGCAGACTTCCTCTCAGCTGTTTAAGTGAAATCAGCCTGGTCACCTGTTAGAGACTTGTGGAGGAAATCACTGTGGCGTGTTATGCTACCATCAGCAGCCTGTTTTGTCTTTGCCATTAGCTTCTGACTTTGCCCCGTGTCTCCTCTTTCTTCATCACCACCGTGTGTTTGTGGCATGTTTTATAAATGTACCACTACTAATGTCCTTGAAACTTGGCATTGCTTATCAGCTCCCACAGGCACCCATGTCTTACATTTGGAGGGGTAGTGCCTTGGAGAGTTACCAGAACCCGTGCCATGAAAATGTAACCTCTTCCTTGAATGGATGTAGTGAAAATTTTGTTTTGTCTGAAGCCGAATCAAAATTTTCTGAATCAGCTCCATTTACCACCACCCCCTGCCCTAAGCAAGCAGGTTTTGGCCATCAGTACTTGAAAGCAGTTCTCTGGCTGGCATCCTGGATCAAGGGGCAGTCTCTTTCCAGGGAGCCTAAAATATTTAACATTAAAGATGATGCTAAAACTAAAGGAAAGTAATTTTCCTTATCTGCATGGCCAGTTATGGGCTGCATGCCTAATAACCCTCATGCCATTCCACAGAAGCAGACTTTCACACGCAGCCTTGGGCTCAGGCCTGGGGTGGGGGGTGGGGACTGGGGAGTGGGTTTCTTTTGTTCGTTTTGGGGTGGCTTTTGTGGCCTTCTTAAGAACTTGAGTTGAAAGTTATTTTTTTGCACTGTATGTTTAACAATGCCCTTGACTAGGCATCTAAGATATTAACCAGCTTCAGCAGATTATGCGTCTGACGGGGACCCCCCCTGCTTATCTCATTAACAGGATGCCAAGCCATGAGGTGAGAACGAACAGACTGGATAGGGATATCCAATTCAGAAGGCCACATCCTCATTCTGTTGCCACTGTATAAGCAACACGGTTTTTAATATCACTGAGTGCTTGCATGTGCCTTGAGAGCTTAAGGGGATGAGCACCTCTGTGCTGTGGCAGGATGCTGACATTTGGGAGAAAATGTCATCGCATCCTCTGGATTGAGAATATAATTTATAGGCTTGTAAATAGAAAGTGATATGATTTTTATATTTAGGTTTTATGAATTTAGTGCTCAAGAGGCTATTGTGTTTTCCTAGTGAGGGTATGTTAGCATCTGATGACTGTAGGCTGGAAGGGTATTGAACTGAGGACCGCTAGGTTGCTTTCATAGTCATCAAGTTTTTATAATGATGTCCCAAAGAGGATTCTTCCTTCAAGATAAAAAAACAAGTCTATAAAAGATCCAACACTGATAAGTACTATATTCAAAAGAAAATACGCAAATAATATGGAATAAATGCAAACAACTTACATAGGGCTATTCATCATCTTTATCAGTTCTTTCTAATTAATCTGATACTGGTTTTATTATCAGAGATGGTTAGGCATTTCTTAACAGGGTGCCCTTAATCTTTTTGGGAGTCAGGCTGTCGTCACAGAGGCCCTTCCCAGCAGTGTTGTTTATGCTTCAGCTATATTCAGGTAGTTTTAAAATATACCTTTATTTATCTTATTGGAGGGATGACTGTGCTCTGCATGAGACAGGTGTCTCTTACTTCTGTCTTCCCTTGATCCTTTCATCTGTGTGCTCGAGGAGGAAAGGATTACAGACATGTGGATATTCAATTCCTAGAACTTTCTTTTCAAATTGGTGAGATTCTCAACCAAAGCAGCCTCCCCTTCTTGCTACACATACAAGGACTAAGAAGGTGAAGTTGTCCTAGTAGCCAGAGATTTTTCTAGGCTTTTGTGAGTGCACGTGCGTGCGCACACGTGCGCGCGCGCGCGCGCACACACACACACACACACTCTTTTACTGTTGAGCTGTATTAAAACAGGATTTTAAAGTGGTTAAGACAGATTCAGAGAAATTCTATCTCAACTACTCAAATGGACTGATAGTGGAATTTATGTTTTGAAATAGGGAAGGTCCTAGCAACAGTTTAATACCTAATATCTGAAGTACACATTTATGAGTTATATTTGTATTTATATGATTATTCTCAAGACTAGTTTTTGGTCAAGTTTTCGGGTTTGCCGTGGTAGAGCTATCAGTCCTTAAAAGTATTTGACACCTTAAGTTCCTTTGAGTAGAGTTCAGAAATTGTGAAGTTGAAACACCCTTAGAGAGTGAGAGCAAACTTCAAAAGGCAACAGGGAAAGCAACTAATGTTTGTTGAGTTCTCACTCTGCACCAAATACTGTGCTAAGGAAGTACTGGTTGGTTATCTCCAGTCCTCACTGCAGCCCCGTGAGTAGGCATTGTGAATCTCATTTTATCAAAGAGGAACTCAAGCCTTAACGAGAATAAGTAACTTGCCCAAAGTGATCAAGTCAAGATTCAAACTCAAGCCTGTTCCACCATAGGGACCAAACTTGTAACAACTATTCTGGTAATATAAATGTTGTTTGTATCAAAATTTTAGTTTGAAGCTTTTTCATGAGCCTTGTCTTATTTGAATATCATGATAACTGTATGATACAGGCAAGCCAAATACTAATATCTAATATTAATATTTTGCAGTTGAGGTCACTTATAAGTCAGTTGAGACTTGCGTAAGGCATACCTCCTAAGTGGTAAGGGAAAGATTTCTGCATAGGTCATGTAACTTAAAAATCCATTATTTTTTGTTGCTCTTACTAAGTTGCTTTAGTATTTTTAAAATGCGTTCAAGACTTTTAGGATAATATACTAGGCTTATATGTACTTTGTTATTACCAAGATTACTTTGTTAAGGTTTAGCACTGATACCCTTTTTACAAACTGAAAGTACCTACTGAGACCAGTGCCGTCAGAACTGCTGGTCCTAGACTCTCTTTAGGAGTCCCAATCCCTAGCTTTCTAGGAAGGCTGTCTCAGAAAGGGGAACTTCTTAGATATCTTGGCCTCATTTTTTTTTTTTAAACTTCTGATCCCTGGATCAGAAAGCTAATAAAAGGGAACTTAATTGCTTATCATTCTCATTCACTTAAAATGTAACCGTGAGAGATAGCCAGAATAAACAGAAGTGCTGATCATACATAAGGTAGTTAGAATGGCAATAAGAGAGAAATCTTTTCATTGAATATCAAAGACAAGTCATAAACATTGAAGCTAGTAGACCTTGTCAGTGAACGCTTGTTCCCTGACAGGACCGAGACTCTGGGAGCATTAACATGATTAAACAAAGCCATTTGAAAATGTTTTATATTTGCAGGCAAGAAACTACATTCAGTCTTTGACCCAGATGCCGAAAATGAACTTTGCAAATGTATTTATTGGTGCCAATCCCTTGGGTAAGTTGATCATATCCTCACTGCATGAATATTGAATTGTTAATGACATGAACTGGGGATTTAAAGAAGAGTTTTTCCTTTTGATTAAATAGGGTACCATTAATTAAGTGCTGGAAGGTGGTAAGTAATGCCATTTGTTATCTGTGTTTGTGTTGTTGGGTTTTTTAATCACGTGATATGCTTATATATTTATATGGTCCTAGAATTTGGTAGAGGAAATGAGATTTTATGGTGAAGACAGGAGAGCAAATGGTGGGGATGTTGAGAGGGGCACAGGAGGAAGGAGGTACAGAGGAAAGTCGTGACTTCACAACTGCTGGTGTTTTGTGGTGTCCCAAGCCAAGGGCAGAAACAACCGAAGAACAGATGGGTGTTTAGAGGACCTGCCCCCAGGAGTTCCCTGCAGTGCGCCCTGAGCTGCCTGTAGCTTCCCAGTCCCACAGATCCTGCCATCTTCATGCATTTTTCCTTTCTCCTCGTCTTCTGCCCTTCCCACAGGGAGTTAACCATTCTGTGTTCTTCGTGGAGTGAATTTGCCACCGCAGACTTTAAGGAATGGCTCCATATTCCTTCCTGCCACCATCATTTCTGGGATCCTCAGCAGAGGGATGGGACAGTAGTGGCTGCTTTAGCCTTGGCTAAAAAGGGAATTGATTTATTCCTTAAAGTTGGGGTCTAACATGTGCTTTGGTTGGCCCCTAGAAGTGGCATTGCCAAGACCCTACTTCCCAGATTCAAGGATTGTGCAGTAGACCATGCCATTTAACAGCAGACATGGAAAAATCAGACCAGGCCTTCCTATGAGACAGGAAGGGGAGCCATGGTATGATAATGGTCTAATCAACCTTCTCACTTCCCTGAAGATTGTGTTATACTGGTATGTGCTCCACTCTCTCAGTGGGTCATCCCTCTGCTGGGTCCCAAAAACTAATAACAAAGGTTTAGTTTTCTCCTTTGAGAGTGGATAGTCACGATGCCGTCTTCAGAAGTTGTAGTGAGAGCTCAGTAGTTTTCCCTTTTTAAATACCTCATTCACAGTGACCGTTAACGATTTCAGTGTTACTGTGGTAATTCTTAAAATGGCAGAGACGCTCACATTCTTTGAGATGGTGGGCAGTCCTGGGTGAGTCTGTGTCAGCCTTGGAAATTGTAAGTAGGCCAGATCTCAGTTGGGCCACTCTCACATCCAAAAATGAGTCCAAAGACTCATTTGGGGTATATACAGAATTTTAGGCAGTTGGTTTAGGTCTGCATCTGCCCTGGTATGATCTTACTGGCTCTGTAGGATTTATTTGAACTGTATTACCTAGTTCAAGGATCTGTGACAAGCTCTATTTGAGTTGTAAATACTCTAGCATGTTGGGAAATTATGCTGCATGCTGGTAGCTTTCTTGTCTGTCATTCTGTTCCGAATGTATTTTCATCGTACCAGTTCATGTTTCAGACCTGGCAGTGCTCACTGTTTGACTTCCTGTTAGCCAACTCCAAGAGATTTGTTAACTCATTTTTTGGGGGTGGGGGTACGGGGGGGGCATGTATGTGTCCCAGTAGCTTATTTAGGTCACATCCATCCTTCTCTGGACTCATGACATTTAGACATTCAAAAGAACTGGATACCACTTAGCAATACAGACTGCCAATGAGTTGAATGGAGGCTTTGGGCCATCTGGTGCTCAGCACTGCAGTTCTCAGAATTTAAACATGCCTAATAGCTCACTGCCAAACAGTGACGTCATACAAAGAGTTTCTTCTTGCAGACAGAACATGGTGTTACTGACCACGAACTTGTGCCCAGCATATTAACTGAGCAGGAACACACCAACGATGTAAACAACGACAGCTGTATTTTGTCAGTCACTGACTTCATGTTTGACTATTATTCTCAAAACATGAATTAAAACTTGAATTGTCCTTTGTGTATGTGCTGTCGAAGTGAGCACTTGAATTGCCTTTTGATATAGTGTGTGTCTTTCTAGCTGTCAGGATCTTAGAAGAATCTTTTCCTTACCCCGACCTTATTCCTCACCAAGGTATTGGTTATTGCACACAGTACTTTTCACCCTAGGAAGCCCAATCAGATGCAGTGTGTGGCCCTTAATTGGATCCTGGCTTGAAGAAGCCAGGGATAAAAGACAACTTTGGGATAATTGGAGAAATTTTAACATAAACTGGATTTTAGATGATATTTGAGAATTATTTAGTTGTCAGATAAAATGGTTTGTGATTATATAGAAAGATGTCTTTATGCTGAAATACTTAGGGGTAAAGCATCATGTCTATCATTTTATTTTAAAATGAACCAGCAAAAAAACTAGAGTTAAATGGATAAATAGATAGGGAAATAAATAATGTTAATTGTTGGATATGGGTAGTGGGCCTATGACTGTTCACTGTACTGTTCTGTATATTGAAGTTTTTCATAGTGAAAATTTTTTATTTTCTTTATCCAAATACCTTGCCTTGCCCACACACCCATGTAAAACCCTCAATTTGTTCATTGTTGGGAGATCTATTTGATGAATATTCATTGCCTTATGTTAGTAAATAAAAAGCCCAGGGAGACAAAAAAGTACAAAAAATTACAAAGCCACCCTGCTTACCTTTTCTCGATTACTTTGGTTATAGACTTTCTTTCTTTTTTCCCTTTTTTTTTTTTTTTAAGATTTTTATCCATTTATTTGAGAGAGAGAGAGTAAGGGGGAAGGGCAGGGAGGGAGAGGGAGAAGCAGACTCCCCGCTGAGCAGAGAGCCTGACGCCAACACCCGCTCTATCCCAGGACCCAGATCATGACCCAAGCCCAAGGCAGATGCCCAACTGACTGAGCCACCCAGGCGCCTGTAGGCTTTCCTTTTGACACAGTTTGACTACATGGTAACGCTTTGACATTGATGTTCCACAAAAGCTTGTTCAAACAGTCTCAGGTATTTTTAAAAATTCCTCTTTAGTAATGTATTCTTAATACAAAACACATCCACACACACACACACACACATATAAAGAAGAAAAGGAGTAACGTTTCTTAGAGCAGACACATGGGGGGAGAATGCATGTATTCTCTTTGTTCAGTATGAAGATTCAAGACCGTGTTTGCTTAATAAGGCCTAATTTTTTGCTAATTGTTAAAAACTCTTTTTTCCCTTCCAATCCGTGGGACTGAAAGCTGTCGACTTGCTGGAGAAGATGCTTGTATTGGACTCAGACAAGAGAATTACGGCAGCCCAAGCCCTTGCACACGCCTACTTTGCTCAGTACCATGATCCTGATGATGAACCAGTAGCTGACCCTTATGATCAGTCCTTTGAAAGCAGGGACCTCCTTATAGATGAATGGAAAAGTAAGTTATGAGAGCAGGATTAACATCTAGTGTGAGGACTTAAATTGAAAAATCTTTCTTAGGTGAGCCACTGTCCAAAAGCTGTGGGAAAACAGAATTTCTGGTTATAACCAACTTGTTAAAACTGGTAACTAGTGTCTCTGATGCAGAGCGGGTATGTTCCTCTGATGTAGATGAGGACACTGTCTGGACCTTTAAGGTGCTCATGTCTGGTCTGATTTTGCACCCAGTCCCTTAATAGCCATATAGAGCTTTGAGGTTTTTAAGGCAGAATCTGCATTTACAGTATCTGTCTGAGATAAGTAGGGAATAAGGTATTTTCAAAGTTTTACAGTCGCTAGAACTCTAGAATTATAGTTTCACAATTGATAGAGAGTTTATTTTGTGTCTGTTACCCTAGACCTAGTTAGGGACACAGCCATACATGGAACCCATGTCTCCTGTATGTCCAGCTTCAGATTCTTTGCATAAAATGCACATTCAAAACTCCAGATGGATCCCCCAAACCAGAATTACCTGTTGCTATAGCTTGTGGAAGAGCTGTTATTCTTGAGCACCTTCTCCAGAGAGCTGTAAGAAAGGAGGCCCTGCTGAGTGTAACAAATAAGTCAAAGTAGCTCTTTTTTGGTGTATCCTTGAACTTCTGTGATCACATGTTCCATTAGGCTATCACACATCAGCAATGAGGGGGTTATTTGAAGTAGTGCATCAAAGCACTAGCCTGGACAGGAAGGAAGGATCTTGAGCCTAGAAGTTAGAGTACCTACCAGCGAAGAGAATAGTCTAAACTCTCACATCCCACCTTTCCTTCCTGGGTTTTAGGCCTGACCTACGATGAAGTCATCAGCTTTGTGCCGCCACCCCTTGACCAAGAAGAGATGGAATCCTGAGAACCTGGTTTCTGTTCTGTTGATCCCACTTCACTGTGAGGGGAAGGCCTTTCCATGGGAACTCTCCAAATATCATTCAAGTGCCTCTTGTTGCAAAGATTTCCTCCATGGTGGAAGGGGTGTGTGTGCACGCGCACGCGCGTGTGTATGTATATGTATGTGTGTGTACTCCTGTGTGTGTGCATGTGTGTGTCTGTCTTTGTGGGAGGGTAAGAGAATAGGAGCAAACTATGATCACAGTGGCTTCAGGGGCAGTCCCAGAAGCTCCGAGGCGGCCTCTGCTTGCCCCTTGGGAGAGTCAGCTCAGGCAGGCAAGGGCTGCCGTCTTGTTCGGGTTTGTTACGTGCAAAATAAAGATACTAAACGGCCCAGATCCCAGTCATGCTTTTGCCATTTTGGCCTCTCCCATGGCCTTGTCTGGAGGTGGGAGGTAGTCTCGCTGACAGCCCATAGTGGCCCAGAGAGGGGACGCACACCTTCGGGCTTCCGCGGAAGCCAGCCCTCAGCGACGGCGCGCGGCCAAGAAGGACCAACTGCCTTCTGTGCGCTAGTCTGTGATTGATTTGCTTAGTGTGATTCTCAGAACTCAGCAGGTATGTGCGAAACTGTAAATATGTTTGTGCCTTAAGAGGAGAGAAGAAAGTGTAGACAGTTCAGGCAGCAAGGCCGACCGACCACATGCGGAGCCTGGCAAGCAGTTGGCTTGTCCCACCGCCGCTGGCGAACCAGAAGTGACCAGGGAGCCCTCAGAGGCGTCGTGTGTGCATGTGTGCGCATGCGTGTGCGTGCTTCTCTCTCTCTCTCTCTCTCTCTCTCTCTCTCTCTCTCTCTGCCCCCGCCCCAGAGGCTGCCATTTCTCTGCTCGCCCTCCCCCCCCCCCGCCGCCCCCGCTCCACTCCAGCGCAGAAGTTTCTTGCGCATTAGCCCCAGCAGGCAGAAGCCCGTTCTTGCTGTCAGTGTACTTCTGTGTACTCTTTATTCCCAGCAGAGTGACGATGTGTTTTGCACGTCTTGCTATTTGAGCATGCACAGCTGCTTGTCTGTTCCCTTCCGGAGGCCCTGGTGCCAGGCAGGTTTGCCAGTGAAGACTTCTTGGTTAGTTCAGAACCCACGTCACCTCGGCTGATGCCAAGGGCAGGTGACATCATCCTCTCTCCAGCCCCAGTACTATTTTGTGTTGAACACAATTGATACTCCAGGTGCTTTTGATGTGAAAACTATGAAGAAATGGAACAGATGGGTCAATAGTGTGTTCATTCTTGCCATCTGGTTTTCGACAAACTCTTTTTGGGGAGCCAAAAAGATTAGGGCTTTTCCCAGGAATATCTCAGACTTTGAAAAACAATTGTTCTCTTCACTCCCAATAGCCAATGCTAAGAAATGCTGAAAATCAAAGTGAACAATAAAAGCTCATGAGGCCAGAAACTCCTTTTGCTATCTTTGTCTAAAAATGGTTATTAAAAAAAAAAAAAAAAGTAATGAGGTGTCTTTTCCACCCTTCTTTGGAAGAGGGTCTTCTTGGCAGCTTAACATTGACTTCTTGGTCTTGGTTTGGGGAGAAATAATTTTGTTTCAGAATTTTGTATATTGCAGGAATCCTTTGAGAATGTGATTCCTTTTGATGGGGGGAAAGGGCAAATTATTCTAATATTTTATATTTTCAACTTTATAAAGGTGAAATATCCTCAGGGGTGGAGAAGAATTGTTTTTTCATAATTTCCTGAATTGCAGGCATCTTGTGCTACATAAAGGCCCATGTATCTTAACCTCTTGTGAAATAAGAATGTGTAGAGCCACTTCCACTATCGGCTGTGTGACAGAATCTCATATTTGGGACAAGATGTCTCCATTTCTCTATCACAGCGCAGTGGTACGTGTGCTCCGGAGGGACAGGGTAGGACCTCTGAGTCAACTGGAGCAAGAAGGCAGGAGGCAGGCTGACTGTGATGGCGCCTTGCCTGGGATTCTCCCCCTCTTTAAAGGAAAATGAACGCAAAGGCCTCATCTCCTTTATATACAGTTCAAATCCTCACAATCCACAGCAAGATGAATTTCATCAGCCATGTTTGGTTATAAATGCTAGTGTGGTTTCCTACAGAAATACTGCTCTGAATATTTTTTCATAAAGGTCTTTGCACATGTGATTGTATATGCATTAGGAAGCTGAATGTTCTGGGAGCCTGGACTCAGCTGGAGCTGAGTCCTTGGTTTCTGAGCATCGTGCTCGCATCTCCTGATTTCTCTGAACAGAAAGCAAAAGAGAGAATGAGGGACACTGCTATTTTATTTGTATTCATGAACTTGGCTGTAATCAGTTATGCCATATAGGATGTCATACAATACCACTGGTTAAAATAAAGCCTATTTTTCAAATTTAGTGAGTTTCTCAAATTTATTGTATTTTTATGTCGACTGTTTTTAATTTAGTGCACAATATGGCATTGTATTGATGTTCTTTCAATTGTGGCCTGGCATATGTTTCTGATAGATCTTAATATTTACTCCTAAAATTTAGAAAACACTTTAACAGATGGTACACTTTCTGGTGAAGCAGATCAGAGTCTTTGATGTAGATGGGTAGAGCAAATAGCAAAGAAGGTATAACATGGCAGGCAGAGTGTTATTGCACTTGGGTGTCAGAGTGGCCTAGGACAGGGGTCAGCAAACTATGGCCCAAGAGCCAGATCTAGTCTACCGTCTGTTTTTGTATGGCCCGCTAAAAATGGTTTTTACATTTTTAAATGGCTGAAATCAAGAGGACAGTATTTTTGTAGTGTGTGAAAAATAATGTAAAATTCAAATTTCAGTGTCTATAAATAAAGTTGTATCAGAACACAACCACACGTTTGTTTATGTATTGTCTGTGGCTGCTTTTGTGCGACACAAAGTTGAGCAGTTGCAGCAGAGACCACAGGGTTTACAAAATCAACACTATTCACTCTGGCCCTTTACAGAAGAAGTTTGCCGACCCCTGGCCCAGGACTTCAATTTCCTCATGTGTAAGATGCAGTTTGTTTAGATAGTTGTTTGGGTTCTTCTCAGCTTTGACGTTCTAAGGCTATCTGTAGAAAGTATATTTTTATTTGAAAATTGCCCGAGAGAAGTTTGTATGTGTACATATATATATATATTGTTTATAGACTTCGAACCAAATGTGTTTTATGACACTTTTATCTTACGGCCCTTAACAATATTCTTCAAAACTACTATGTACCATAGGATTAAAGGGCCGCAAGGTCTCATGGCTGTTTTCAGGGCCCGTGGTGGTGTGCTTCCTTTCTCAGCCTAGGAATGCTAACCAGTGACCCGGGGTGGATTGTGAGGCCCGGCCTGTGAGGGTATCAAGAGCGCACAGCTGGGTGTTTTGTCCTGTAATTTCTGGACCCAGGCTGGCAGCTGGGAATAATGGCACAAGGCAAACTAAGCACAGACTCTTTTCTTCATTCTGTCCTCATTAGCTTCATAAGAGGGTAAAAGAAAAGGGACCTAGTTGTTACCTGTGATGTATCAGCCCCGTAAGGATCAGACAGTTGTAGGAAATATTTTGCTTCACATACCATGCATGAGTGCTGTGACACAGCCTTCCTCCTGGGCTTCTGGGTGGAGGCCCTGCTTATTAGCTTAAGGAGAATTGACACCAGAAAAAGCTCACCTAAAGTGAATCCACTTAAAATGGGGACCAGAATTGCATGGTATGTGCTGCAGATTGGAGGAGAGAGGTCTGATTGGGACTGTCATGAAAACTAAACAAAAGCATAAGAGCATATTCTTAATTTCAGATACACTTTTGTAATGAACAAAGAACAAATGAAGCATTTCTCAAGGGACACCGTGTCTCTGGCCGCAGTATCCTTCCCATTCCAATTTTTGTGGCATAATCATAGAGGAAAATTTTGCAAAAATATTTGAGGTCTTTCTCAGTTTTCCTAAGGGCCTCAATCTTTAATACTCACATTGTTCTTTTTTTTAAAAAAAAAGATATTATTCATTCATTTGAGACAGACAGAGCATGAGCAGGAGGAGAGGCAGAAGGAGAGGGAGAAGCAGACTCCCCGCTGAGCCAGGAGCCCTACATGGGGCTCAATCCCAGGACTTGGAGGCCATGACTGGAGCCGAAGGCAGACGCCCAACCATCCGAACCACACTGTTCTTTTTTATAAGTATCTATTGGTGATCACTTTATCACTTTTCCCTTTTTATTGTCTGGTCTGAGTCTGCCAGAGCCACATTTTTTAGATCTGAACAGTTTTCTAGCATTATTTGTCGTTTATCAAATCTACCATCTTTTGCAAGATTTGCAGTTATCGCAATTAACCTGTCATTGGTCATATGCTTATAGTTAGAGACAAACAGAAGATTAGAATAAGATGGACACTCCAGGTTCTGATACTTATGAAGCAAGGAGGGACTAATGTTATAAACAGTCCATTCATTAGTGAATGTTTGTGTGTGACAACTTTTGCTTTTCTGTACAATCTGAGAGCTACAAGGACTTGGCCAACAAACATGCAAATGAAGATCTTTTTTATTTTATGATACAGATACGTTTTAATATACATATATTTTGAACTTAGCATTTACACTTCTCAAGACTTAGAGGCATCACAAGTGCACAAATGAAAAAGTAAAAGGTTATTCAGGGTCTTTTTTAAAAAAGACTTTATTTATTAGAGAGAGAGAGGGGAGGGAGGGGCAGAGGGAGAGGAACAAGCAGACTCAAGTGCTGAGCGCAGAGCCCGACACGGGGGTCAACTCCACCACCCTGAAATCATGACCTGAGGCAAAATCAAGAGTTGGTTGATTAACCAACTTTGCCACCCAGGCACTCCAAGTTCTTGTTCTTTATTAATAGCAAAATATTGGAAGTAACCCATGTATCTGTCAATGAGGACTTCATGGATCTCTTACAGTGAAACACTGTATATCTAGGTATGGATACATGCGTAAGATACATTAGAAGGAAAGTGCCAGAGAGAAAAAAGTCTCTCTCTTTTTTCTTTGTTTTACTTTTTAAGATTTTATTTATTTATTTGACAGAGCAAGAGAGCACAAGCAGGGGGAGCGGCAGGCAGAGGGAGAAGCAGGCTCCCCACTGAGCAGGGAGCCCCATGAGGGGCTCAATCCCAGGACCCTGAGATCGTGACCTGAGCCAAAGGCAGACGGTTAATAACTGAGCCACCCAGCTGTCCCTGTTGTCCTCTCTTTTTACGGATAGAAACATACGGCTAGGGAGAGCCTAGAGGAACACACACAAAACTCAGCAGCCATCTCTGGGTAGTGGGATTATAGGAGGTTCTAACTTTGTGCAATTTGTTATGTTTTATTATGAAACTCTGAATAGTTTGTTTTGGAATCCGAAAACTTCTAAAAAAAATTTTCTGATGAGAAAGGATTTGGGTTTTTTTTTTTTTTTTTTTTTTTTTTGGTGTGTGTGACCTGGGGAACCATTCCCCAATTTCAGTTTTGCCTGGGTCAGAGCCCAACTTCCTAAGATGAAAGAACACTTGCTAGGAAGGAGTTGCACCCAGCTATTGGGCTTCTGACAAGCAGAACACCACCACTCCATCGTAGCACGAGTCTCCTCCCCAGCTGGAAGCGCCTGGCAGTTTCTTCCCCAACAGAAGAGTGTATTTTATGGATCTGAAGCCAGATTTTTCAACTTTTGGCACTCTTGACATCTTGAGTTGGGCTGGTACTTGTGGAGGCTGACTGTATGTTGTAGGTGGTTAAGCAGCATCCCTGACTTCTACTCACAAGATGACTGCGGTGTACATGCTCCCTTCTCCCAGCTCTCACAACCAAAAATGTCTCTACATATTGCCAACTGTCCCCTGGGGCAAAATCACCCCTGGTTGAGAACCACTCGTCTAAAGCTGACACCTCTCGCAGTGTCCCACAGGCTTGGTCAGTAGAGCAGTTGATTATTATCTCGGGGTCATGAGTTTTCAAGTGCCACACTGGGCCTGGAACTTACTTTTTTAAAATGTGTGTGTGTGTGTGTGTGTGTGTGTGTGTGTGTTTAAATAGTAAAGCTGGGACACCTCTAGTCTTGCAGAATAACGAAGACTCTTCTTGAAGTAATAATCGAAGGTTAACACCTACTAACCTGTTCTTACTCAAAGATATGGGAAAGGCCTTTTTGAAGACTGGGGTATATCTTTTTTGGAGAAGAGGAAGATGTCATTTCAGGAAAAAAGTATGCTTGATTACTGGATTGAGGCTCTCCCA
This sequence comes from Mustela putorius furo, assembly GCF_011764305.1. Taxonomy (NCBI): domain Eukaryota; kingdom Metazoa; phylum Chordata; class Mammalia; order Carnivora; family Mustelidae; genus Mustela; species Mustela putorius. The sequence continues at coordinate 4,326,674 of NW_025421292.1, forward strand.
TTTTTCAAAAAAAGAAAAAGGATGTGGGTGTCGAGTGGATAAAGTTATTCTTTGTTCAGAAGCATGTTGGCCATTGCCACAGCTAGAACATTTATTTCAACTGGGGTATGGCTGCAGGATATTCTTAGGCAGGTGATGGGTTACCATGGAAAGAATACTGGGTTTTGAAGCCGGAAATTCCAGGTTCAATCCTGACTCAAGCTTTCATCAGGCATGTGACACTGGGATCATAGTTTTCAGTTTTCAAGTGATTGTAAAGGTTAAATGAAATAACAACCCTCTCTGTGCCCTGCATTTTGGGGACACTTGAGGCCCTGGTTAGTTTGTCACTTGAGCTGACCTTGAGTGTTGAGGTGGTTCTATTAGAGTCAGTGTAGGAGTGTCCTCCCTATCGTGTGACCTGAAATCACGTGGGAGGACAGCTCCCAGGACGAGATAGTCCAGGGCCTAACTCCAGTGTAGTTTCTGGGAAATTCCCCTTATTGAGGCCAGAGGCTGTGGTCTGAGTACGCACAGCCAGAGGGACACTATTATATTCCCGACCTTCTTGATTTGTTCAGTTCAGAGAATGTGCTTTATTTAGAAGTCTCTAAGAAGTTAAGTGTGGAAGTAACCTTAAATCCAGTTTTGCAATGAAGAAAATCTATATACACCACCACTTTTGCATTTCAAAAGGTTAAAAAAAATATATAGCTTAGCCCCTTGACAGAGAGCTCTGATAAAGCTCTCAACTCTTGGCTCCTGGGTGGCTCAGTTGGTTGGGCATCTGCCTTCGGCTCAGGTCATGATCTGAGAGTCCTGGGATCAAGTCCCGCGCCAGTCCCCCTGCTCAGTGGGGAGCCTGCTTCTCCCTCTGCCTTTGCCTGTCACTCTGCTTGCTTGTGTGTGCTCTCTCTAATAAATAAATAAAAATCTTTAAAATCAAGTTACAGTCTAGGCTCAGATAACTATAAATAGGGTTTTCCACTTCCATGAATGTCCAGCAGGGTGTATTTTGTTACATGAAGCAATTTTTGCTGAGAATCTCACTCTGCACAACGCCTCCTGTGTGAGAATTATCAGAAGCCCCAGTCATGGCGACGACCATACATGACTCCAAGACTTCCCAAGTTCACTCTCAGGGAACTGCTGACATAGACAGGCCCGGCTTGGGGGGTTGTGGAGTGAGACTTCCACGCTGAAGAACAGGTCTGCTTTCCTATTCTCCCTCTCCTTCCCCCTCTTTCCCTCCTTCCCTACTAAAAAGTAGCTATTTTATTGAACCCCTACTGTATGTTCTACAAGTCATAAAGTTCTCCTCCAGAGTCACAGAACACCTGAAGCTAGAATCCACTGACCATCCTGGAGTCGACATTGAGGGACTCCTAGCTCCACAGAGTTTTACAGCATTGACAGTAGACATGCCTCTCCGGGTTTTTGAAAGAAAATCAAGGAAAAAATGTGTTCAGTGTGCATAGTTTCCCCCAAAGACTTGCCGGCTGTTTTGGACCAAAGAGGAGCAAAAAGGACAGCAATGTCCACGGTGCCACACCTGGCCTTTTTGCTTACCTGGACTGGAGATGCACCCCCAGCCCTCAGGAGGGAAGTGGGGCTGAGGGGGAGCAGCAGCAGCTACCTTTGCCCCCATCCGTGCCTCTCGCTCTCTAGGGCCCTGCTCTGCATGTAGAAGGCCACTGTGGGCTTCAACCTTCTCTCTTCTGGTCTTATGCATGGCATTCCTCTATGCAGAAGCCCCTGCCTTCTCTCTTGCCAGGCTACAGACCCCTGTCACTCCCTCTGTAAGCCTTCCCTGCCCACCCCAAGCTCGGATGAGAGGTCCCTTCTATGTGCTGCTGTTCTTGTCTGCACTGATCGACGGTGACCCCATCTGCGCTTTGTCATCACTGTTTTGTCATTGCCTGGGGTTTGTCTCACCTGCTCCAGAGGAGAAACATACAAACGTTAAGGACAAAGGTCCTGGAAACAGTCTGAGTGGGTCCAAGTCCTAGCCCCTCCAGCCCTCAGGGAGGGGTCCAATCTTGAGTAAATTACTTAATCTTTCTGAATCTACCTATAGTGTTGTTCTGGAGATTATCTGAGCTGAGCCATGTAAACCCTTGGCATACATCACTCAGTACCTGTCAGTTCAGGACTGTATGTCCTCAAGGGCACAGACTGTCTTGTTCAGGATGGTGTTCCTGGTACCCGGCACACAGTGGGCAGCCAACCCCCGGCGGCTGAGTCAGTAAATGACTCTCCTCTTTTAATCACTCGCACCCCATCTTGTCCTCTGCTTCCTGTTTTTATAATCAACGATCTTAAAAAGCAAAGGCCATCTAAAGAAAGAGACCAAATACGGACCAATTATCTGCCCGAAGAATCGGTGCTGTGTGGAAATTTCCGGTTTAAGAAGCAACAAGCGTTAGAACCATTGGATCCCGATTCTCTTGGCTGCCTCTTGCTATGTCGTTTGAGTTGGACGCCCAGCACTTAAATGACTTGGAACAAGAATCAAAAGATTAGTGACGGTGGCTGATGGCCGTGATCCAGGTAATTCCTACCGTTTCCCCATCCATCTGCCACTTGAGAATGAAAATATCAGGGAAAAAGAAGGGGAAAATGGAAGTCATGATGATGTCTCGCGCCCTCATTCGGCCGTTCCACACGCACCTGTTGGGTAACCTCTGTGTGTCAGGCACTGGGAACTGGGAAAAAAATAAAAGATCCCTGCCCTCTTGGAGTTGATGTTCTTAATGGGGAAGATGGTCACAAACAGTGTACTATCTCCCTGGCACCCCTAGGAGAGGACCTCTGAGTGCTCATTGCTGGGGGCCATTTCTGGGTCAGGGATGCCTTTGGTGCCCATCCCTGGCACCCAGCTGACAGACAGTGGGATTTCATCACAGGAGTCCTAGCCTTGGGTGTCCGTGACCTGATCAGCTGGCCTCCCTTGCAGGGCTGCCAGTGTAGTCATCTGCTTCTGGTTGGGAGATGTCAAGTCATCCCCTGCAGCCATTACCCGAAGAGCCATTTCCCCTCGGCCATTGTTCAGGGATGACACAGCTGGTGATCGGGACCCTTGTCCCTAAAACTCACCCTCACGACTCCACGACTCCATTGTTCAGTGATGACAAGGCCGTGACTCTCTGATCCTGGCCGCTGACAAATGCTTGTGGTGGTGTGTTCCCATCCGGAGGCTATTCTGTCACTGAAAAGCCCCACCCACTCCCCAGCTAGAAAAGCCCCACCGGCACCCACCCCACCGAGCCTCTCCCTGGCCGACACTCAGGTGCCCGCTGCTGGTGTTTGTTCTGTTTTTCTTTTTTCTTTTATCTTTTTTTAATTTAAGACTTTATTTATTTATTTGAGAGAGACAGAGAGAGCCTGAGCAGGGAGAAGCGCAAAGGGAGAGGGAGAAGCAGACTCCCCAGGGGAGCGGAACTCGATCCCAGGATGAACGCAAGGCAGACTCCTCACCCACTGAGCGCCCCAGGCACCCCCCACTGCAGGTGTTTGTAACCAAGCACCAAGCACCAAGCTTGCTGGCATCAAAGCACTGACCACATTACTTTTTCTAACTACTCTTATTCTTCCATGACACAGAACGTGTTGATTATTGAAAACGTTTTCAGTGGAGCTAGGTAACCTCCATTATCCCACCCCCCACAAATAATAGTTCTAGATTTTCTCAATCGGTAAAAACACATGACTTCTATAAAAATGGATGCAGATTATTCAGTCTGTGTCAATAAATGGCATTGAGACAAATAGACGGTTACCTTCCTCCTTTAGCCAGGATCACTTCCATGCGAAACAAAGGTTTAAAAGGGGAAGGGCTTTTGAAGCATGTCACAAAAGCCAGAAACCCTCAAGTAAAAGGCTAATGAATTGGATCATGCAGCAGCCGTAAAATTTCCATTCGTTAGAAGACATCATAAACACCTTATGACATCATGTTTTACTTGTAGGTAATTGTTCTGGAGAAACTCTACCACTGGGCTCAAGGAAATCAATACAGGGGACTTTTCACTCAGAATTATTCGTAATGGAGAGACACTTGGGCGCTTGGCTGACTCCATGGGTGACATGTGCAACTCTTGATCTCAGGGCTGAGATTGAGCCCCACACTGGGTGTAGAGCTCGCTTAAAATTAAAAAAACAAAAAGCAAAAAACAAAAAACAAAACTTGAAAAGAAAAGAAAAACTGGAGCAAACATCAAAGTCCATCAATAGGCGGATAGGAAGATAGCTGAAGCGTGTCCCTGCAACAAAATCCTTCCCAGCAGTGAGGACACATGATCTAAGACTCTGCCTCCCCCCAGGTTCTATCTGCGTCCCAGGAACAAGTGGCAATGTCTGGAGGCATTTTTGGTTGTCACGACTGGGGGCAAGGGGTGAGCATCTAATGGGTAGAGGCCAGGGCTGCTGCTATGATACACAGGACAGCCCCCCACCCCCATAATTAGCAGGCCCCGAGTGTCGCTGGTGCTGAGGTTGAGAAGTCTCGAGCAAGCTCGAATCAACATGGGCAGATCCCGACAGCAATCTTGAGTGAAAAAGGAAGTTGCAGACTGATCCGGTTTGATATTTTTGCAGATACATACATAGCACAAGTAAAAATCACATATGGGAATAATGCACACCCACTCAGCAAATCTGGAACAATCCATCCAGGCATTTTTTTCCCCCCTTTTACTTTCTTCTCACGATGCTGGAAAAGTCTCTTTATTGATATAGATGAGGAACAGTAGTGATGAGTGTAAGGGCCCTTGTCTGTTTCATGTCGACTACATTGATAGCTGTGGAATTCTCAGGATAAACAAGGTGCACATTTTCACTATTGTGATAACATATTAAAACGGCTCTCCTAAAAGCTTGTACTAATTTACATTCCCACCGCGGTGACAGTTGTCATTTCTTCTTTCTCTCTGCCTCCTTCACTAAGATATGAGTTTCTTGAGTGACATGTGTCCATGTGTCTTTAGTGTCTCGCTAGGTGCTTCATCCTAGAATTCGTTCGCATGGGTTAAGGCTTTATGACACATTGCTAAGTCGATTCAGAGGACAGAGAGAGATAAAACATTCATAGCCTCAAGAAAGTCAGTTTCATTTCGTTTGAATGTTAACCAACAATTCAAGTCAGGGGGGAAGGGGGCAGTTGGGCAGGAGCAGCCAGGAACAGCTGGCCCCCAGAAGGGCCTCTGAGCCGGGCCTGGAGGCATAAGGGTCCTCCCCATCCATGGAAAAGCAGAGGAATGGCATTCCAGAAAGGCAACAGCTCATGCAAAGGTGTGGTGCCAGGGCTGAGTAAGGCATGTTTGTGAGATAGTTAGAATGGAGGTCATCTGGGCATCGACACTTTGGAGGATCTGATTAGCAAGAAAGGAAGGCAGTGCCGGGTTGGGGGCAAACCTTGTCCAACAGGCTAAGAAGTCTAAACTTTTTTCCTGGAGGCAAAAGGGAGCTCACAGGGGCAGGGAGCACCGAGGTGGAAAGGCTGCCCTTACCAAGAAGAGCAGTCACAGCTGGGCTGTGGTCACACCTGCCCTGAGCTTCTGGCCAGCTGCCCAGCAGGAGCACGGAAGTATGAACCAGTGGAGATCCTGGAAGGTCCATGAGGTAGGGAGAAGCACTGTGCCCAGGGCCCAGAGGCCCTGCTGCTGGTTTGTACCCAGTATTCCACGGATCCCTCTTGTCACGTCTCTGCCTAGGCCGACAGCCCCGGAGCCCACTTGCTGTGGCTCTTGACAGCTGACTTTGTGTCGCTCTTCTCAACTCCATGTTCAATGACATCAAGTTGATAGCTTGAATTTGGCCTGGCGGAAGTATTCATACCACGGAAATCACTAAGTGCTACGCACTGGGACTCCCGATCCCACCCCCAAGCTACCTAATGCCAGTTTTCCAAGACACCACTGACTGTTTCCTTCTAGAAATAAAGAGGATCCTGTGATTAGATGTGGAGAAGCATGGGAAGGGAGAGTCTTTTTTTTTTTTTTTTTAAGATTTTATTTATTTATTTGACAGACAGAGATCACAAGTAGGCAGAGAGGCAGGCAGAGAGAGAGGAATAAGCAGGCTCCCTGCTGAGCAGAGAGCCCGATGTGATACAGGGCTCAATCCCAGGACCCTGAGATCATGACTTGAGCCGAAGGCAGAGGCTTAACCCACTGAGCCACTCAGGTGTTTAGGGAAACTAAATGGAACGTTTAGGAAGAAAAATGTGTGGCCAAATAATGGGGGCACCATCAGGAGGAATTCAGATTGCTCAAAGGCAAAGGCTGGGCCCCCAGGGGCGCTGTACAGAGCAGGTGAGCATAGTGGTTACCAGCACCAACTGCAGCTGAGACTGCCAGGGCCTGAATTGCAGCTCTGACCCTTGTGAGCTGTGTGACCTTGGGCAAGTCACTTTGCCTCTCTGTGCCTCAGGTTTGTCATATGAAAAATGGAGGGTACTATGAACTCATCTCATAGAATTCCTAAGAGGATGAAATGAGTTACATGTGTGTAAAGCTCTTAGAACAATTTTTGGCCACAAATTAATACTCTATGAATATTTGTTAAATACACAAAATAGAAAACCGAAGTACCCAGAGAGGCAGAGTGACTTACCTCAGGTCACACAGGAAATGTGAAGCATAGCTGGGATCAGAGCCCAAACTTCTGCCATGGCAGGCAGTCCTGCTAGTCTCATCTGGCTTCCTTTGGCCCTGACAAGGGCTGTGGGGCTCCCGGGAATGATTCATGTGTCCTGGCCTTGGTGCTTTACATCAGAAGGGCAGAACGGGCAGCCCCAGTGGCCTCTGGCCTGGAAAGGCAGCTTGTTGAGATGTCCTCCGGGGTGCACAGCCTCCTCAGCCCAGGGCAGGGCACGAAGGACCCCAGGTGGGACACTGACCTTGTCCCAAGCTTTGGCAGGTCGTTGAGCTGGGATGGCCCTAGGACGGAAGGTGAGCTAGCCAACCTATCAGCTGCAAACTAAGAGGACAGAGAGGTACAGTAATAACAGTGGCTTCTGCTGAGAGCCCCCACTCCTGGCCAGTCACTGTAGGGGGTCGGGGGCACTGTTCTAGGTACTTGAGATTCAGCAATGAACAAAGCAATGAACAAAGTCGAAGCCGCTCTTCCTGCAGACCAGACGATCTAGTGGGGGCAGGCAGAGAGCTGATCAACAGATGCACTGAGAGATATATAAGGTTTTAAAGGAAAATGAGGCCAGGAGAAGCAGGTGGGGCGTGCCTGGCGACCGGGTCAGGGAGGACACTCGGAGGAGGTGACAGGTGAGCAATCCTGAAGGATATGAGGGAGCACCCATGCCTCCAGGGTCTCATTAAATCCTGCTGCTCACCCTGGCTGTGTGGGCGTCATTCTCCCACCTTACTGATGAGGAAGCTCAGAGACACGTGTTCACCTACTCAAGGTCACACCGCCTGTGAGTGTCGGCTGGAGATTCAAACCCAGCTCTTCCTCCCTGTCCTCGTTACTCTCCTCCCCAACGACTCTGCAGTTGTCACAAAGCCTGGGTGTGTGTGCGGTGGGGGAACAGCCAGGGTTGTAGGGTCAGGAGGGTAAATACTGGGGTACAGAGGTAAGCGGGTCTGGAGGTCAGTCTGGAACACTTCCTTGAAGAGGTGGGTTTGTAGCTGAACTTTCAAGATCAGGAAGGAAGGGCAATTGCAAAGGGTAGAGGGTCTGGCTTATCTGCAGTGTCCGTGGGAGCAGGGAAGGCAGGGAGGGGCTTGCTTTACCATGGAAGTTTGGTGAAGGAAGTTTGGCAAATTCTTGGTGAAGGAAGAAGAGGTCCCCAAATTTGGGTTGTGTGCCCTGGTTCTTTTTTTTTTTTTAATTTTATTTTTATTTATTTAGTTGAGAGAGAGAGAGAATGAGAAAGGGAGAGCATGAGTGGGGAGAGGTCAGAGGGAGAAGCAGACTCCCCACTGAGCAGAGAGCCCAAATGTAGGATTTAATCCTGGGACTCCAGGATCATGACCTGAGCCGAAGACAGTCGCTTAACCAACTGAGCCACCCAGGCGCCCCCTATGTTCCTTGGTTCTTTTTTTTTTTTTTTTTTAAAGATTTTATTTATTTATTTGACAGAGAGAGATCACAGTAGACAGAGAGCCAGGCAGAGAGAGAGAGAGAGGGAAGCAGGCTCCCTGCTGAGCAGAGAGCCCGATGCGGGACTCGATCCCAGGACCCTGAGATCATGACCTGAGCCGAAGGCAAAGGCTTTAACCCACTGAGCCACCCAGGTGCCCCTGTCCCTTGGTTCTTAATTAAAAGTCCTTTACCACCACACATGGGAGATGGAGGGCCACACGAGGGGGACACCCATAGGCTCTGGTTCAGAGAGCAGTGAAGTAACAGTGCGAAGCCAAACACCCTTCAGGATAGAGCATGTCCAACCCAACAGGGATCACATGTCCCAGACACCTCACAACAGACCCGACTTCAAGCATGACTCCCCAGCTGTTGCTTCCTCCACTCCACCTTCTGGGTCTTCAAACCTCATTCCTCTTATTGCCTCTCGAACCAACAAGAGACAAAGATCTTTGATTCATTCATTCACTATTTATTGAGCACTTCCTGTGGGCCAGGCACAGTGCTGGGCACTTGGTGGTGACCAAGACACTGCCCTCGCCCTCACCGAGTCATTTATCCAGTGGTGGAGGCAGACATTTCATGGAGGACAGTGCCGATTCATCACAGTTATGAGGGCGCATGGGTGGCTCCTCGTTAAGCATCTGCCTTCAGCTCAGGTCATGAACCCAGAGTGCTGGGATGGAGCCCTGCATTGGGCTTCCTGCTCAGTGGGGAGCCTGCTTCTCCCTCTCCCACTACCCTTACTTGTGCTCCCTCACTCGCTGTCAAATAAATAAATATTAAAGAAAATCTACAATTACAGTGAATGCCACAGAGGACAAAGCAGATCAAATGGAGCAGAGTTTGCCCCATCACGGGAATATCTCACCAGACCGACCGCAGACCACATCCTCACAGGACTTGGACTTGGTCAAGGGGCCCGTCTCACGAAGGCTGGGCAGAGAGAAGTGGGTGTAGGGGTGCAGTGGGAGGGGGAGCAAGGAAGAGGACTGTGTTTGATGTGAGTAGGTAAAGTTTACCTTCTGGGTCCCAAGAAGGTTGGCTGGGAGGGGGTTGCTCCCGCAGAGCTGTCCCCAACTCGGTCGTCCACCAGGGGGTGCTCAAACTGAGGGCAGGGAGAAGACCAGGAGGGCGGAGAGAGGAGCACCTGTGAGAAGAGGGAGCCAGATTCTCTGGTGTTGGGATGGATGTTCCGCTCAGGCCCTGAGGCTGTTGCCCAGCCCCAGTCCCAGCCCCCCAGAAGGGGAAGAGGTGCTGGGGAAGATGACCCAGGACCCTGAGACCATTGGCCCCAGGTGTGGTGAGCTGGTCCCTTGAGGGACTGAGCAGAGCCTGGTTGGAGTGAGGGATGAGGTTGGGGATGGGGGTGGGAGGGGGTGAGAGGGGGTGGGAGGGAGGTGGGGGTGGGGCGGGTTGGGGTGGTGGGCAGGCCCAGAACTCAGTGGAAAAGTTGGGAAGGCAGACACCTGCTCCTGCCCTGGAGATCTGCTTGGCTCACTGCCCTGTGCAGTGAGATATTGCCCACATAGGGCCTCCCCAGACAGACCTTCCCTGACAGCCTGTCTAAAAGAGCTCTCCTGGTCCTTCTTCACAGTCTTACTCAGCGGGATTTTCTTCCCAGGGCTTAACGCTGCCTGACATGACATTTGCTCAAATCATCTGAAATGGTCAAATAGCAGCAATTTCGTGTGGCTCAGCCTAAGGCTACGTATTTGTTCACTGGTTTTCCATCTGCCTCCACAGTTAGAATGTCAGCTCCACGCGGGGGTGCAGTGGGGGGCATCTTTATCTGTTACATTTCAGTCACATGCCTGGCACCTGGGTCAGTCCAGGGCACTCAGTAAACCCTCAGTAAACACCAAGTGGGTCACATTCACATTGACTGAATGAGTCTGTGGGCTGGGGTAAAGAGAGACTGGGGCGAGGGGGCAAACCCCGAAACAGACTTTTGACTACAGAGGACACACGGATGATGACCAGAGGGGAGGGGGTGGGGGATGGGTGAAAGAGGTGATGGGGATTCAGGAGGGCCCGTGTGTCGTGATGAGTACCAGGTGGTGTGTGGAGTGATGAGTCACACTATTGCACACCTGCAACTAATATTATAATCTATGTTAACTAAGTGGAAGTTAAATGAAAACTTCAAAAAATTTTTAAAAGCTTGATAACAGAATTGGATGTGAGTGGGAGCCGCCCAGGAAGCAGCTTCTGGGGCAGGACTGGGAGCAAGGGGCGGGGGGGTGCTGGGGCAGAGCGGTGGGGGTGTCTGGCGCTGGGAGGCAAAGCTGGACAACACTGGAGGGGAGGGGAAGAACATCTGGACAGCATCTCCCATGTGCCAGCCACTGAATTACACGCCTCTCCTGCCATCTCGCTCAGTCCTCGTGATGCCCCATGAGGTGGGTATTATTGCCACTCCTGGTTTACAGACGAGGAAACTGAGGCTCAGGCAGGCTAACTCGCCCAGGGCTAGCTAAGTCAACAAGGCACACGTGCGGCTTTCTCTCTGCATTTCCCTACCTCCTCTTCCCCCGCCCCTCCCCCCTCCTCTTGATTTTGATGGTTTTGTGGAGTTTTGAAAGCCCCTTAGGAGCTGGAGCCCGAGTTCTTGGGGGCTCCCTTGCTGTTTTGTCCCGGCAGGACCCCAGACCCATCACAGTTTCTCATTTTGTAGAGGTCTCCTGGCCAGTTGTGGTGAGGATTTGAGTGGCTGGCCCTGTATTTGGGACAGAGAGGCCTGTGGTGTTTGAGGCGTGGCTGGATTCCTGAGGCAAGATGGAGTCCAGGTGGCCAGGATGCAGGACATGGGCAGCAGCCTCATTGTCCTGTGAGGCTTTTATCTCTGTTGTAAGAAACGAGTCATCAATCCCCCCAAAAACCATGCCCTTGCCCCCCACCTGTGGCATCACTAGGGGGACAGCAGTACAACAGCCTCTTCTCAGGGGCTGGCTGGGTGTTGGGCTGTCTACTTGGTAGTTGAATGCACAGCCTCTGGAAGACCACATCCACCAGCTTCTTGGTCATGTGTGACTTTGGGCCAATTACTTACCACCTCTGGGCCTCAGTCTCTCCATCTGGACAGAGCAGAGCAGCCCTGACATGCGGGAGATGCCTGGTCCCATCAGCCAAGCCTTGCTGGTGCTCACAGCAGGCCTGGCACAGCTCCCTTCTGCTGGACTCCTCTAAGCACAGACAAGGCCATCTGTGACTGTGCTGGGTCAAGACAAAAACAAGACCGCTCCATAATCACGCCTGAAAACAGACAAAACAGGAATACCGTCCAGACCACAGAAATGACCAAACATGCCTTGTGTAGCTAATCTGAGGAAAGGCTGCTTCTCCACCAATTACAGCTCTTGCCTCTTTCCGGTTGGCTGTCCTTCTAGGTAAGATGTATGATCCCCAACCATAGAATCACCTCTACTTCCCGACAGCATCTCATCCAGATCAGCCTTGCTCGGGATGATATACTCCCAGGACTCTTCAGATATAATTGTCATGCTATCACTCTCACTTCACAATGGGGACACGAGACCTCTATAGAGAGGGGCAGCAGCTTTGCCCTGGGGCCACACAGCTGGGAGTGCAGAATCAGGGTGGCAGCTCGTGTCCCCTTCCAAAGTGGGTTTCCTAACCTCCTTGATTCAGCCTTGATAGGGCAGAAACCAACATGACAATTTGAGCCATTATCTGGGAGAAGTGCAGAGGAGTCTGGAGCTGAAAGAGAAGAAGAGCCTGAGGCCTCAGTGACCCACTGTGCTTCCTCTCCCAGGTGTGAGTAGCCAGGCAGCCTCAGCTCCTCCAAGGTATTTTTCTCCCAAGGCCAAGGCCACCTGGCTACTGAGTAAAACGGGTCAGCTGAGGCCCGAGGGAGCAGGGGTGGGGGTGGGGGTGGGGGGGCAGTGTCATCGGACTGAGGCCTGAGTCACTTCCTGACCATTGCTTAAGAAGCATGCAGAGCCACAGCCCGAGTGACCAGCTCGTGCCTTCGCGGGATTATATCCACTTGGGCAGGACCATTTCCCTGGTACCCCCACCTTTCTGGGTTCACCTCTGCCACACTCAGCTCTGTCCTTGTCCCTGGGGACTGTGATCCTCATCCCAGAAGGAAGCCCTGAGTCTCCTGGACAATTCTGTCTTGCCTGCGCCCAGGGCCTGAACTCCAGCCCCCAGAACCCCACCCCAGCTTCAGAATCAGGATGCCCTCCCCTGGCACGACCAACCTCAAAGGTCCCAAACTCCTGGAAACCCCTCCCCTGCCCCCGCCCCAGGCTCATAGCCTCTTCCCTCTTCCTCCTGCAGTGTCTCAAGGCTAGAGGCAGGGGAGGGGCAGGGAAGAGGGTGGAGAATATTCCAGATAACCTCGTGTAGGATGTGCAGAGGGAGACCCAGTTTGATCAGTAGACATGTCCTCATGATGTGAGTGAGGGGAGCAGTGTAAAATGCAGACCATTGACTTTAAGAAGCAAGGCCTTTCAACTCAGAGACACTGCACAGACTTGGAGCTGAGAACATAGCCTCTAAAACCAGGGTCCGCTCACTTCTTCAACCCAGCTCTGCCCCTTAGCCACTGTGCAACCTTCAGCAAGTTACTTAACCTCTCTGTTCCTCAGGTTCCTCATCCTGGGCATAATCATAACACTGACTCAGAGACCTCTCACCAGGACTAAGGGAGTTGTATATGTAAAACCCTCATAATAATGACTGGCCCATCGCATGCACAAGTGTTCCGGAAAGGTTTTTTTTCACTTCAAATGGGCTGATTCTTCCATTCATTCTCAATACAGCTTTTGATATCCTACTGTGTGCCAGATACAAATAAGGCAGATTCTCTGAAAGATACACCTGTTGGGCATTACTGTGGGATCACCCTGCCGCCCTCACCCTGTGGTGGTCTTCCAGACTGTGGGGTGGGGTGGGGTGGGGGGGAAATGGGGTCCAGGGTTTGGGGCCTGCAGACTCCCTAGTGAGGTCCCCCCTTGGTGTAGGCCGCAAGCAAGTTCCTTTCCTTCTTCAAGACACCCTCTCTCCCTTTGATTAAGTGAAGCCAGTGGTCCCTGCCCCTTCCACAACCCCTTCCCCAAGCCAGTGAAGGGTCAGATAAGTCAGACCAGGCATGTGGACCCCTTCTGGCCATTCTCTGTCCCAACCCCCTTCTGGGAGGCCTCCGTGATTTAATTTGAGCACAGAATCTCTCCTGGGCCGCACCGGCCGCCAGACACAGGCGGCAGAAGGCCCTGGCTTGTCCTTGCCCTCATGCGGCTTCAGGAAGCCAGCAAAAACCGTGCAGAACTGGTAATCTGAGCCTGGACTGGAGAGTTGGTGTGATAGAATCCCTTCTGGTAATTTTAGATGTAAAAATATTGTGGTTATGTTTTAAAAGTAGTCCCTTATCTTTAAGCGATGAAAAAATATTGGATGAAATTACATGATGCCTGGTGTTGCATCAAAATTGGCTAAGGATTACTATAATCGTTGAAGCTGAGGGACTGGGGTCACGCAGATTCCCTAGAACCTCACTATCACAATGTGGTCCAGAGAGCCCCTGAGCCCGGGAGCCGGCACCTTCAGTGGTGAGCAGCATCGGGCTGTTTTGTCTACTTCGGTACTTTTGAAACTTTCCGTAAGCAAAACGTTGTGGGGTTTCCTTTTGTTTTTCCAGTATTGTCTCCATTAGCCGCACCACGATCCTCCACGCAGATCTTCCCATCGAGTCCGGGGCCAGAAGGACCGGAGCGACCCTGTCTTCCCACCCTCACCACCCCTACCCCCGCCACGCACCCCCGCGGGAGCCCCCGGCTCTACCCCGCCGCCGGCGACGCCCGCAGCAACCCCTCCTACGGGGCAGCGCACCTGGGACTCCGGTCCCGGGCCCCACACCGCCGGGGCTGTCGGGGCAGGTCCGGGCGTGGCCGCACTCGGCGCATCTGGGCGAGCCGGCAGGTGGGACGCGCCGCAGGCCCGGGACCCCGCCCTCGCGCGGGGGAGGAGCGGGCGGCGGGGCGGGCGGGACCGGCGGGCGGGACCGGCGGGCGGGGGGCCGGGTGCTGGGAGCCCGGCGGGCCACGAACGCAGGCGCCGTGCTGGGGCCGCCGAGACTGGGGGCCCGGGATGAGCTTCACGCGGAAAAAGGGCTTCTACAAGCAGGACGTCAACAAGACTGCCTGGGAGTTGCCCAAGACCTACGTGTCCCCGACGCACGTAGGCAGCGGGGCGTATGGCGCCGTGTGGTGAGACCCCCGGGACAGCGCGCCGCTGGGGGGCGCCGGGGGACGCGCGGGGCGTCGGACGGGACCTAAGGCGGGCGCGCGGGCACCGGGGCGCAGATGGAGCCTCCCGACGACCCGGGCCCGGCCAGTGCACCTCTTCCCGGGCTCGCCTCGGGGTTGGGGGGGGGATCCCCGTCTCCTGCGGGGCGCTCGGGGCTGCGTCCCCACTACCTTGAGCGAAGACCCCAAAGCCCCGAGTCCCGCCGGCTCGGAAGACTCTGGTGGAGGCTTTTCTGGGCTGAGCGCTTGGAGCTGGGAGGCCGCGACAGGGCAGCGGAGTGGCAGGCAGAAGCCTCGGGCTGTGGCAGAGGCTGACCTGCGGCCACCGCGGGCGCCACTTCACTGTCCTCACCGGCTTTGTGGGGTCTCTGTGGCTTGAGTTAGGACTGGGTCTGGTTCCCCAGGACTTGAACCTTACAAGGGACCCCAGAGTTCATCCAGGCAAATCCCCGTTGTTACAAGCGGGTACCCTGAGGCCCAAAGAGGAGGAAGTATGACTTGCCAAGGTACACAGTGCCGGGCTCTGGATCTTGTTGGCCTGAACTTGGGTCTGACCCCGTGAAGAACTGCCCCCCTTTGCCCCCCCCCCACCCCACCTCCCCCTCCCATCCCTCCCTGCGTTTGAAGCTGCTCCCTTACCTCCCGGGTGGTGGGTTCCCTTCCTCCCAGCCCAGCCCGCTGGCCAGGAGGGATCTTGGTGAGGATGGCCTGGGCTCCCCCAGAGTGGCCTGGGAGATAGCACTTGGGATGTGGCCTGGGGGCTGCTGGGGCGGCAAGAAAGCCACAGCCTGCCGACCTGTATATGCCCTCCAGCTCTGCCATCGACAAGCGGTCAGGGGAGAAGGTGGCCATCAAGAAGCTGAGCCGGCCCTTCCAGTCCGAGATCTTTGCCAAGCGGGCCTACCGAGAGCTGCGGCTGCTGAAGCACATGCAGCATGAGAACGTAGGCTGGGCTGGGGGGCTCTGGGGGCCACTCTGGAGCAGGTGGGTGGGCGGGGGAGGGGCCCCATAAGGCTTCTGACTAGCTTCCCCCTCCCACCCCCCATGTGTGGGAGAGATGGCCTAAGAGGGTACAGAGAGCTCAGGACAGGGCCAGGGGAAGGGGAATCACCTCTTGCCCCTCCCGCCCTTTTCCTCACCTCATTAAAATGAGGAGCCAGGACCTACCCTGCCCAGAAAGGGTGCAAAGGATGGTTTTTTGGATAGTGGAGCAAAATGAACTTTGGGAGGGGCAAACTTACTGTTTCCTCTCTGTTACGAAGAAGTGGGCACGGAGGTACTTGTGATTTTTTCTCGATCTTGGAGCTAGGACGCCCAGCATCCTGGCTGATGTAGCTTCTGCACGTGGCCCGAATAATAAGAACAATAATTCTAGGTACTTGGGCACTTTCTCTGTGCCAAGTGCTGTCCTCAGAGCTTTGCGGAAACAAACGTGTTACTCCTCACATCATAGGAGTCGAGTACTATTATTCCCAAGGACAGAAGGGGAAACCAAGGCACATAAAGACTAATAGGTTATATAGTTAGTGACCCAGCTGGGAATTTGAACCCAGGCAGCGTGGCCCCATTCCTCAGTGCATAACCATTAGAATATCCCGTCTGATAGAAACAGCTGGGAAGACTAGCCACCCAGCGCTGGGCTTAACAACCAGTCTTTGCTCTGGGATACCTAGATTGGTAAAATAATGATTTCAAAATATTGTGCACAAATCTTAAGCCCCATTCCTCTTCAGCAGACGCCTCCCCAGGGCGATGTTTCCCCTGTCTCTGAACCAGCCCTTTGGCAGGCAAGGATGGATATGGTGGGAGACCCAAGGTCAAGGGCAGGGAGCCTGCTGGCTGGAAGGCCCCTTCCCTGTTCCCTCCTTGATTCCCTTCCCCACTTATGGTTGCCTACTCGAGTTGAGAGTGAGTTTGCATGCATGCCCTGAATCCCAGACTTGGGGGGCAATCACTGTGTCCTGCAAGCTCGCTCTCAGTTAAGGGGCTTTCTCTTCTGCCTCTGCCCTTTTAACCATTCCCGAGAAGGCGGGGGGACCTGCCTCCTGCCAGAGATGGTGTACCAGGAAATGGGGGGGGTGTGTGGCTAGGGCCCCAAGCGAAATGGGGAGAGGGCTGTGGCGGCTGCCCAGCCTCACTGGCAACCTTTTCCCCAGGTCATCGGGCTCCTGGATGTCTTCACCTCAGCCTCCTCCCTGCGCAATTTCCATGACTTGTGAGTCGGGCTGCGCTGGGTTCCAGGGCATTTGCAGGCCTTACTTGCCACTCGGGAGCCAGCTGGGGGAGAGTCCAGATTCGCTCTTCTGCGCAGTAGGCTTCCTGTGCTGGGTTGTCCACCCCTCACCCCTGTGTAATTCCCTCTGTAGTTTCTTGGTGGGGGTTGGTGGGGGAGGGCTGGCAGGAAGAGGTGGGAGGGGCTCTGTGGGGTGCTTGCCTGCCAAGAGATGTCTGCTCCTCTGCTTCTCTTATTACGCACTTTAATACCACCAAGACCTCATTGGCAGTCCTCACAGGGTCCGCACCAACTTACTTCACCATTCCCTAGGGGCCCAGGTGTGGGTCTGGACTTTGGGTGTCTTCCTAGCAGGAATCCTTGGCCGCTTCTGGCTGATGGGGTGTTTGACAGTCACAGAGAACCAGAAAATTTAGTTGTTCAATGCACTGCTTTGCTACTGCCTGGTCTAAATTTTAGACCGTGCCTGGTCTAAAATGTACGAACCTTTGGGAGGATGGACTTTTTTTTTTCTCGTTTTTTTCTCAACCTCTATTTCAGATGCAGCTGAAGGTCCCTTTGTTAGGATGCAGCGATTCTGAAGAGGGTTTTTTTTTTTTTTTCCTATAAAGCCAGCTTCTGGGCTTAGCATTGGGCATTTAAAGTGGACCAGTTTCCCCTGCCCCTGGCAGGGTGGGGGTATAGTTCCTACAGGAAGACTCACAGAGATGTGGTGGGTGCTCTAAGTATGGTCGGGTGCAAGGGACTGCATGCTGCCTTGGGGCTTCACAGAGAAGGAAAGGCTCAAACTCAGCCCCGAAGGATGAGTAGAGGTTTGCCTGAGGTGGAGGGTGCAGAAGGCATCCCAGGTAGGAGGAACTGAGTGGACAAAGGAACGACCACGTTGCCTGGAACTGGACTGTTAGGGGAATATGGGTAAGTTCAGTTTGACTGGTGAAGGCCAATGGCTGGTTTGGTCAAGGGAAGAGTCCAGACTTGATCCCATAGGCAGCCTCAAGTCCACAGAGGATTTGAACATAGCGTGAATAGTCAGATCAGATTTGGGGGTGCACTTTAGGAGGGGGCAGGGAAACAGGGAGCAGCTCTAGAAGCAGAGAACGCCTGGAGAAGGGCATTCCAGACCTGGATCTAACTAAGGCGGAGGTGATGGGAGGCTGAGAGCGGACCTGAGAACCGTCAGGAGACAGGACTGTCGAAGGGTCGTATCTGTTGGGAGAGGGAGTGGCCCAGAGAGGGGCTGTAAATCAGGATGCCAGGCTCCTGCTTGGAATACAAGGGGAAGGAAGAACAGATCTTGGGAGAAAGATGATGAGCTCTGTTTTGGACACAACTTTTGAGGAGCCTGTAAACGTTAGGGTGTTTAATCAGCAGTTGCAAATAAATCTGGAAACTCAGGGAGCTCTGGGCTCAGCTAAAACATGATGCAATACTGTTGATGAAGGGATCAACAGAGAAATCTTGAGGGAGAGTCAGACTTTGCAAGAGGTCCGACAGGAAGAAAGGGAGCCGTGGGAGTGCCTGCTGGGCAGCCCTTGGTCCAACAGTTTCCAAGGGGTGGGAACAGATGTCAGGTTGTCAGGGGATTGGAAGTTAAGGCAGAGAGTCGAGAGGGTGAACCACTCTTTCTAGAAGTTTGGTTGGAGAGGCAAAGAGGGAGAAGGGGTGGCTCTTTGAAGAATCAAGTCAAGAGGTGGTGATACAAGCATGGGAAGACTTCAGCAAGTTTGTCAGCCAACGGGAGAGAACCTGGGTCCATGCGGAGGTGAAGGACAGCAGTGGGGAGGGGACCGCGCATGGAGCAGGACCCCCGTGAGGAAGAGGGGATGGTAAGGTAGCAGAAAGCTTCAGAAAATCACAGGCTTGGGGTGCCTTCGGCTCAGGTCATGATCCCAGGGTCCTGGGATCGAACCCCAAATCATCAGGCTCCCTGCTCCGTGGGGAGCCTACTTCTTCCTCTCCTCTGCCCCTCCGCCCAGCTTGTGCTCTCTCTCATGTGTAAGCTCTCAGTCTCTCTCTCTCTCTCTCAAATAAATCTTAAAAAAAAAAAAAAATCATAGGCTCAAAGAGACGGCCTCTACCACATCCTTTTTTTTTTTTTCTTTTGGTAAATATTCCTTTTTAAACCCATCATCTTTTGTTCTGGACTTTGCCGTTACTACCTTGAGCAACAGCCATATTTTGCTGACCTTGACCTGTTTTGCAATCCCATCAGAGGGTGCTGTGGCTCAGCTACTCCTTCTTCCTTCTTCTGCCCTCCTGGAGGCTGTGGGATTACTTCCTTCTTGGAAGGGCAGACGTTCCTGGTGGTTTATGGAGCTCTCCTAGCCGGGCATAACCCTCTGCGGGAGAAAATATTTGGACAGAAGCAGAAGGAAATGCTGGCAGGTGCTCCTAAGTCACGGCTGTGGCTTCCTGAGGTCAGGGGGTGCAGCAGAGGAGGGCAAGGAGAGGGTGCCTTTGAAGAGAGGGAGCACAGCCCCATTTGGGTTTTCCTGAGCATGCTCCCGCTAAAATGCTGATCCTGAACTCTGCCAGTGGGGGTCCACTGTGCTCGGCTGAGAGCCAGAAGCCAGGAAGCCCGTGTGAGGGGTCTGGCTGGCTGCGGTGGGGCCAGGGTTGGCAAGAAGCTCTCACGCTTTGCAGCTACCTGGTGATGCCCTTCATGCAGACGGACCTGCAGAAGATCATGGGGATGGAGTTCAGTGAGGACAAGATCCAGTACCTGGTGTATCAAATGCTCAAGGGTCTCAAGGTGTGTGTGTGTGTGTGTGTGGCGAGAAGGAGGGGGCTGAAAGGGAGGGGAAGGGCCGGGGAGGGAGGGGGGCGTTGGTGTTGAGACCTGAGGTTTGGGGAATGCCCGGCCATCAGGGCTGGATGAGCACAGTGGGACAGGGCCAGGGAGGTTTGGAGCTAGCCTGAAGCGCCCGGGATGGAAGCCAGGCGCTGGCTTCACCCTTCTCTCTCTCTCTCTCTCTCACACAGTATATCCACTCAGCTGGGGTCGTGCACAGGGTGAGTGCTTTCTCTGCGGTGGTCCTCAGAGGGCTCTTCAGCCCGGAGAGATTCTCCACAGCTGGGAAGGAGGAAAGGAGTGGGGAGGCGAAAGTCCTCTAGACCTGAAATGTGGATTTTGCAGACCCGGCCTTGGCCCAGGAAGGCCTACTCAGAAGAATGCTGTGTTCTGGGGAACTTTCTGGATGCTGCAGACAAAGCGAGCCTTGAGCTGGGGGTCTTAGGCTCTGGGAATCAAGAGTATCTTAGAGCTGGCTGGGCCCGAGAGGACACCTAGGCCAGCCCCCTACTTTACACTTGAGGAGACGGACACCCAGAGAGAGGAAGGGAGACCAGCTCTCATCTCTGCCTCTCAGCCCAGCGCTCGCTCTCTCCTCTCGTCTAGGACCTGAAGCCGGGCAACCTGGCCGTGAACGAGGATTGCGAGCTGAAGGTGAGCTGGTGGGTGCAGGGGCAGCCTGGTGTTGGGGTGGGAGCCTCCTGTGTGCGGCAACTCTTTCTCCCTGTGTCCCCTGAGCCATAGATCTTGGATTTCGGGCTGGCCCGGCATGCGGACGCAGAGATGACAGGCTACGTGGTGACCCGCTGGTACCGGGCCCCTGAGGTGATCCTCAGCTGGATGCACTACAATCAGACTGGTCAGTGGCCCACTGCCCAGGGAGGGGCCGGGGGGCTTCTCTGGTGGCCCCTCCAGCACCGTTCTGGCTACTCTGGGTGGACTGACCCCCGGCTCAGCTGGTTCTGGTGACGCGTCCTCTCCTCCGTCTGCAGTGGACATCTGGTCTGTGGGCTGTATCATGGCGGAGATGCTGACGGGGAAAACTCTGTTCAAGGGGAAAGATTGTATCCTTTGCTGGAAAAGCTAAACTCCACCCAGGGATTCACTCCTTCAACAGACACTTGATTAAATCTCTCTCTCTCTCTTTTTTTTTTTGGTTAATGCGAAAGTGATTCATGCTCCCTGTAGAATGGTTTGTTGGTTTGGTTTTTGGAGCCCAACACGGGGCTTGAACCCACAACCCTAAACTCAAGACCTGGGCTGAGATCAACGGTTGGCCACTCTGTGGACTGACCCTAGAACAGTTTTAAAATGCAGATGAGGGAATTTCTGGAAAGCAGCCACCTGCTGTTCTACCACCGTGTAGGAAAGACTTCACGTGTTGGCACTGCGCGCTCTAACTGAGCGGCCCTGTGCGCCGTGCGGGTGTTGAGAACATGTGGGTCGGCAGCACCGAACTCAGTGTGAGGGTGGGGGACTGTGACCGAGAGACTGATGTGATGGCGGCTGACTGGCTGGGATGGGAGCCTGGAAGGCGGCGCCTCCAGGAGCATCTGTGGGGAAGGACCCTTAACCCAGCCTGGAGGATGGGAAGCCTCCCGGAGCCCTGCACCTTCTCCTGAAAGCACCCTGGGTGCCTGGAGGTGGGGGTGGGGAGTGATGGAAGGGCAGTGGGAAGGACAGCCTGAGATCCACCAGCAGAGAGTGAGGCTGAGCCTTAACTTGCTGTCAAGACCTGGATCAGCTGTCCCAGATCCTAAAAGTGACCGGGGTGCCGGGGGCAGAGTTTGTGCAGAAGCTGAATGACAAAGCAGTGAGTGGTAGATGGGTCTAAGTTGGCCTAGGCTTCTGCACTTGGCCAACTGGGGGTCACGTGGGCTCTAGGCCATTGGCAAGGAGGCCTCACTGGCCCCCTCCTGGCAGGTGCTCTTGCCTTCCTCCCACTTTGGACTTTGCCCTGAGCCTTCGGCCCAGCTCTGGGCTTCTCTGGAGTCCCTGCCCTTTACCCCAAGGCCTAACCCCCTGAGAGGCTGACCTTGGGAGATTACTCACTGCTCCTCTGTCTTCCAGGCCAAATCCTACATCCAGGCCCTGCCACAGAGCCCCAAGAAGGATTTCTCTCAGCTCTTCCCGCGTGCCAGCCCCCAGGGTGAGTGCTGGGGCCTGGCTGTGATGGGGGGCAGCTGCAGCCTGGCCCAGCCGCTGGGCTCTCCCAGGCCTGGGGCGTGAGCTTCCTGCTCTGTTGCCGCAGCCATAGACCTGCTGGAGAAGATTCTGGAGCTGGATGTGGACAAGCGCCTGACGGCCTCGCAGGCCCTTGCCCACCCCTTCTTTGAGCCCTTCCGAGACCCCGAGGAGGAGACAGAGGCCCCGCAGCCATTTGATGATTCCTTAGAACATGAGAAACTCACGGTGGATGAATGGAAGCGTAAGAGCAGGGGGCCTTGGGGGTTCTGGTCTGTCTCTTCTTTGCCCCCCTCTGTCTCCAGACCTGGCCTCAGCTGGCCCGCCGCCCTCCTGGATCCCTGCTGCCACCCCTTCTCTGAGCAGATACTGTCTCCTGTGCGCACTGCTTGCTCCCCGAGCTGATCTCTGCTCCGCATTTCATCGGGGGAGAGGGGCTTTCTCTCACCCTTGGCCTCCCGAACACGCCTTGAGCCAGCCTGTGTGTTTCGCAGAGCACATCTACAAGGAGATCGTGAACTTTAGTCCTATTGCCCGGAGGGACTCACGACGCCGCAGTGGCATGAAGCTGCAGTGACCTGTCTAGCCGGACCCCTGGCTGAGCCCAGGGACTACCCGTGGCACCACCTGCCAGGGATCCTGCCACTAGGACTGATGCCTGCTGGTCCCTAGGACATGTCCGGCCCTTCTGGGATTATCCTCTTCTGGGGTGGAGGAGAGAGGGGCCTGGTCCTTCTGTAAGAAACAGACCTTACAGAATTCAGTAGCTGCAGAATTCAGAGATGTTGGTTGGGAGAAAATAGCTCTGATCACAACCAGCCACATTAAATCGTCCATCTGGAGACTCGCCCACGTGTGGGGTCCTTCCTTGGGGCTGGGGGGCGGGCCAAGCAGGGGCAGGGGGCTGTGTGCTGATGGCATATTGGTTTGCTGAGGCTGCTGGGACAAATCACCACAAACTAGACTTGAACAACAGAATCATTCTCCCACAGTTCTGAAGGCCGAAAGTCTGAAATCAAGGTGTTGGCAGGGCCATGTTTCCTCTGAAGGTTCTAGAGCAGAATCCTTCCTTGCTTCTTTTCAGCTTCTGGGGGCTGCTGGCCTCTGTGGTGTGCCTTGTCGCCACATCCCTCTAGTCTCTGCCTCACAGGGCCCCTTGCCCTCCATGGAGCTCTGTCTGTCCCGTCTGTCCTTATAGGAACACCAGAGATTTAACCGAGGGCTCGCCTTCCTCCAGCAGGACCTCATCTCCGTCCTTACTTATTATTTCCACAAAGACCCCGTTTTCAAATGAGGCGACATTCTGAGGTTCCTGGCCGACACAGATTTTGGGAGGACACCATTTAAGCCCGTACAGATGGCCACGAGGGAGGGGCCCCTTTCCTGGGTCCTGGGCTCTGTCGCAGAGCCAAACGTGTCTGGCTGCTAAATTAAGGGAGTTGCAGAGAGCTGCAGCTGGTGAGCGGTGGCACGCAGGTTATTTTGGGTGAGTGATAAGCAATCAAGATACGAAACAATAGCGGGCTTGTGGGCTGGGAGCTGCAGAAGGCAGAAACGGGCTTTTTCCAGACTTTATGGAAAAACAGTTCTACTCCCGCCTCCTCAGGAATGGTGCATCTCTCCTGAGCTTTAACCTGACAATGGCCAGGATTTTTCTGTTTGCATATGAAAAGCTTTTGTAGAACCAGCTCCCAGGTACCTGTAGTTCTGGCTCTGGGTGCCAGGGGCCTGGTTAAAATTCAGCTTCCTGGGCACTACACTAGAGATTCTGACTTGGCAGAGTATGGGACCGAGGCTGGAGAACATCTGAATGAAGACCCCCTCCCCCAAGCCCAGGGATTCTGATGTCTATCAGACCATATTTAGGAAGACATTTAGTTGTTGTCCGTCCCATTTGTCAAGAGGCCTAAATTAGCAGCGGACAGTGGGAGTCTGGGGCTCACATGGGCTTCACACTCATTTTACAGATGGTAAAACTGAGGCCCGCACAGCACTTTTAGGACAGTGAGACTGTTCTGTATGAAACTGTCATGGTGGACACGTGATGTACACGTTAGTGACAACCAGTGGACCCCTCCACCACAGAGAGAACTCCCAAGTAAACTGCTGCCCTTAGTAACAACATATCCGTATTGGTTCAGCTCTTGTAACAAATGTCCCACACTGATGCATGTTGTGAATAATGGGAGAACTGTGAGGCACGGGGTACTAGCCGTGTTGGGAGGGAGTATATGGAACTTTCTGTATTCTGACACAGTGTTCTGCAAACCTAAAATTGCTCTAAATAATAATAATGTCTATTAAAAAAAAAAAAAGAGCTTGAGGCTCCAGGAGGATGGGGTCACTTACCCACAGCTGGAAAGTGGTTGTAGGCAGGATTTGAAGCCAGCAGCCTTGACCACTGTGATCTTAACCCATGCTTGGATTCAATGGTGGCCCAGCCTTCTGTACCCTCTGGCCTGCCTCTCTGAGCTCCTTCACTCCCTGTCTGTAGAATCTGCTTCGTCTCCCACAGAGTGACCCTGCTGTCAAGGAGGGAGGGGCTGGCCATGTCCTGCCATAGCCCTGTCCTCCCGAGGTTACTAAACTGCCCCAAGGTTACTAAACTGCCCCAAGTCCCAAGCCAGGATCCCTCAGTTAGACACCACACTGGTCCCAAGAACAAATTCCATTCTTGTTGGCCTGGCATTCAAAGCCCCTTGCCTCCTCTCTAACGTCATACAATCCCACTGCCTCCCATGTTCCTTATCCCAGCGAAGATAGCCAGAATGCCAGTCCTGGAACACACCATGAGGCTCACCCTGCACGTGAATAGGTGAAAGGTTCTGACAAGTCCCGCAGCAAAGAGATCTGCTCAACATTGTTTAATCCAGAACTTCCCAAATGTACCTATCTCTAGGACCCCATGTGCTCCTGAGAGCCATCACACACCAAACCCTCTTTGCTCAGTGCAGCCCAGTGCAGCCCAGTGCACAGGTCCCAGTATTCTCCAGGTGGGCCTGGAGCTTCCTTCAGAGCATCTGCCTGGGAGGCCTTTCATTCCCCTCCTCCCAGGAAAATCCTCCCTATCCCTCAAGGCTTTGCTGCTGGCTGCCATCCAGGAAGTAGTTCTCCACAATCCTCCCTCGAGAATGGGTATTTCCCCCCTTCTGCCCCAAGCTCCTGTGGACAGCATTTTCTTTGTGTGTGGTTCTGCCTCCCATCCCCACTGCACACTGCAAGCCTGTAACAAATATCTATGAATGAATAAATGAATGCATGAATAAATGTATGATGTCCCGGGGTCCTGTCAATCATTTCTCTGCCCTGACCAGACCGCACGCATGCTATCACGGGTAGCGAAGAACATAGCAGAAAGCAGAAGTGAGTAGTCCTGGCCTGTCTCTTCGAGGGGCTCCCCTGAAAATTTCTAGGGTTTCAGACTCCCAGGTCTTTCCCTCATCATCCCTCAGTGTCCCTCCTGTCCATCCCCCATCCCAGAATTAACCTTTTACGTTACTTCCTTACAATGATCTCAAACCTGGGAGGGTTCCCTGTAGGGAGTCTGAGTTGCTGAGCAGTGGCAAGGAGTTCCTGCGTTTGGGTCTCCCCCTACGGGCACATGGCCAGAGTCACAGGAGGTGAGTCCAACTCTAGGCTTACTGGGGGATCTGGGCTCAGTTACTCTCGGAGTTGGCCTGCAGGACCTCTGACAAGTTTTGGGTCCCCTGCTCCCGATGAGGGACAAGGGTGGGATCCGCCCTGTGGCAGGTAGGGAAGCTTAGAAGGTCCTGACAGAGATCAGGAAGCTAAATTCAGGGACAGGGGACAGTTGAGTAAGAGAATCTCTGTCCTGGATTTCCTCCTTTGAGTCCTTGTACAATAATGCTGCTCTTCTCCTAAGACCATGGGGGCCTCAGCTGGGGCCTGGCCGCTGTGTCCCCCACGGAAGGGCTTGCCTGGCGTGTTAGCTGTGGCAGCTCATGGGGGGGGCAGAGATGGAGGAACCATCCTTGCAGGGAAGAGTCTGGGGTGCATCTGTGCCCCAGTGCCTGCAAGCCCAGAGGCTTGTTTGCAAGGGGGAATGGCTCAGCTTTCGTCCAGGGCCCAAAGAAGTGGCTTTTGTTCTCCACCAGGGTGTGGGAGACTTGCTTCTGAGGATGGAAGGATCTTCCCACCTCTTCTCCCCACTCTTGGCTTTTGTGTCCTTAAATTCAGTGGAAACAATTCCCTAAGAACCAGTGCTGGAATGCTTGGGGCTCTGTCCTCATCCCCCCTGAATCCTCTTGTGACTTAAGGTAGGAAGCTAATGATGTTCTCCTTTTCCACAGTGGGCAGCAGAGGCCCAACACCATTCCATCAGATTGAAGCTCTCAGGGAGATGTCCCCGGGGAGGCCTCACCCCTGCCCCCCTACCCGGAGATTTCCTGGAGAAGGGACAGTGCCTGCTGGAATTCTGATCTGGTTCCTCCCATAGGAACTGAACCTCTGCCCTTGCTCTGGGCCAGGATCCATGAGGTCACTCTGGGCAAGGGGTAGGAGGGTGGGGGAGACTCATGACCATTTTCTGTGCCCCGGATCCTGCCTCAAAACAATATTTTCGTATGCCTAAAATGAAATACACAGGATTACAAAGGAAAGCTGGTTATGTTGAAATACAGTTGTGAAAACATTTAAGTGTGTGATGTCGTAATTCATGGGTTTCTTTATGGACGCATTAAATAACAAGATCCGGCTGGGACCCTGATAAACTACAAATTTGAAATCGAAATGAGCGTATGTGGTGTTTCAAGAGAACTACAGCAACTATAAAGGGAGACGGAAAGCTCTGTGCTTCCTACCAACATCGCTACGACAACCATAGTCTTCAGAACGGAGGGCGTGGACGTGAGTGGAAGGAAAGTGATAATACCTTTCAAGCCAAGTTCATGGACTCTGAATTACCACATGTGGTCTGTGATTGGTGCACCCCAGTTAAAAGACCTTGTCTTTTTTTTTTTTTTTTTTTTTTAATTTATTTGACAGAGAGAGATCACAAGTAGGCAGAGAGGCAGGCAGAGAGAGAGAGGAGGAAACAGGCTCCCCGCTGAGCAGAGAGCCCGACGCGGGACTCGATCCCAGGACCCTGAGATCATGACCTGAGCCGAAGGCAGCGGCTTAACCCACTGAGCCACCCAGGCGCCCAAAGACCTTGTCTTGATACTAAAATGTGACTGTGGGTTCCCTCTGTTATTTCTTTTTCTTTCTTTCTTCCTTCCTTTCTTTCTTTCTTTCTTTTTAAAAGCTTTTATTTATTTGACAGACAGAGATCTCAAGCAGGCAGAGAGGCAGGCAGAGAGAGAGGAGGAAGCAGGCTCCCCGATGAGCAGAGAGCCCGATGTGGGGCTCGATCCCAGAACCTGGGATCATGACCTGAGCTAAAGGCAGAGGCTTTAACCCACTGAGCCACCCAGGTGCCCTAGCCCTCTGCTATTTCTTAACTGACCCCCTTCACCCTGCCACCATCCACAACCCTCCCTTGCACCCTGTCTTCCGTCTTGTATAATCACAGAGGCAGGCTGGAAACACATCACATCTGCACCTGGAAGCCTACAACACATATTAGCCCCCCATTTCCTGTGTCTCTCCCCGTCACTGTCCAGGTAGGAATGGGTCTGACTGGGGCCTTTGCTAAGGATTTGGCTGAGGCCTATTTTGTTTGTGAACTGCTTGTACTTCTCCCATTCCCACTCCCCAGCATTTCCTCTAAACTATTTTATTGACAAAGACATTGGGACCCAGAGTAGAGATTGGGCCCAGGCCTCCTACTTACCACCACAACTCCTACCAGCTCCAACCACGGCATGAGGATGTTTTGAGATCTGCAGGGCCGGCTCTGTCCCCCCAGCCACCACAGGCATAAAGAGAGCCAGGCCTAGGGACAGGTTTGTGTTAACTGGCCAAGAGAAGCAGCTACCAGAAACAAAAATTTGTTTTTATCTTTTTTCCCCAAAGGTCGCATCTTTGGGAATATTTTGCTATGATTCTGGGAAAAGAAAATGTTGGGAGGGAAGTACATCTGAGAAGTGGTATGGCTTCTCCTGGACAGAAAGAGGCAAAGGCCTGTTAGTCCCCATAGTCTTTTGAGACTGTGACCAGCTCCCTGTCAGCACCCTGACTAAAATCAAGAGGAGGCTGCTGAATGCGCTCAGGGAGCCTTGACCCCAGACACAGGGCTCCTAATCTTGCTGGAAATTCCTGTGTTCCAAGTATGTCATGTGGCATGAGAACCACAGACCTGAAAGAGCCTGGTGGACTGGGACAGGTGGCTTCTGTGACAGACACAGTTAGTTTTCTACCCTTCAGCTGCACACCTTTCTTCCTTAAAGAACCCATATTTTGTTCAGGTTGCAACTTGCACAGGAAAGTGGGCCTCTCCTCCAGCCCCAGATGGTGACCCATGATTGCTCTATGCCAAGTTAGCTGATGTTCTCTTTGCTACTTACTGGTTTAGGACCCAGTTCTGACTAAGAGGACCTAGGGAAATCCTGGGAAGGAGATCCAGGTAGTCTGTTCCTGCTCTCTGCCAAAAAGATAGTTTTGTGAGCTCTGGAGCTCTGGCAGCCATTCTGTGACAATGAGGAAACAAGCCCAAGGATAACAAGTCCATTCATTGAGGATGATAAAATATAGGGATAACAAGACCTCGATTTCTTGGAGACATCAGAAAGCTGTGAAACCCCTCCAGGGACTGCCCGCCTCCAGGATTCTTCTTATGTAAAATAGCTGAAGGCACCATCACTCAAAGATTCTCCTATGTGTAAGTCACATGTTTTTAACCAATGCAGCATCTCTGTGGTTTTAGGTACAGGATATCAGAGGCATTTTCTTTGTGTTGTGGGATCCATAAGATCCCAGAAGTTTTGTGTAGGTCTAAGGAAGAGCCCATTGAAGGCTGCAATCGAAATTTCCTCCAGCCCAATAGAATAGAAGCTCCAGCTTCATCCAGCCTCTCCTTTTTATCCTCAGAAGAAGAGCAGGACCTGTTTCTAATGCTGCTCTTTCCCTGCATGTGACACGAGTTAAGCCTTGGGTTCTGGAGGCACATTGCCTGCTGCTCTGCCACGAACCAGCCATGTAACCTTGGGCCTCAGTTTCCTCACCTGTTAAATGAAGTTAATATAAGGAAAGCATTTGGAACAGTGGTGACCCATCACTGAACATTAACTATTATTTTTAGTATTTTTTTCTACCACATCCTCCCTCTTCCTTTGCTGACCCCACCTTCCTGACATCTTCCCTTCCTCCTAAGCAGCACTTTTCTGGGCTCACAGACTCTCCTTCACATTAAATCCTCCCTCAGTAGGTCCTCAAGGGTCTAGGTCCCAGTGGTTCCTGGCTGTGGAGGTGAAAAGAGGGGCTTTGCATACAAAAAGCCCCAGGGTTAAAAGAAAGAGAACAGCATTTCAGGAAATGGCTCACTTGATGGGGAGGAGGTGGTGTTGGCAAGTTTGAAATCTGTAGGGCAGGCTGGCAAGCTGGAAATCCAGGCAGGATTTCTAGATCAGTCTTGAGGCAGAATTCCTTTTTCTCTGGGAAACTTCAGTCTTTGCTCTGAAGACCGTCAACTGATTGGATGAGGCTCACCCACACCAGGGAGGCTAATCTGCTTTACTTAAAGACGACAGATTGTAACTGTTAATCACATCTAAAAATTCTTTGGGGGCGCCTGGGTGACTTAGTTGGTTAAGCCTCTGCCTTCAGCTCAGGTATGATCTCAGGGTCCTGGGATTGAGCCCCACATCAGACTCCCTGCTCAGCCGGGAATCTTCTTCTCCTTCTCCCTCTCCCTCTATATTCTCCCTCTCTTTTTCTGTCTCTCTCAAATAAATAAATAAAATCTTAAAAAAAATAAAAAGTCTTCGAAGCAGGGGCACCTGGATGGCTCAGTCAGGAGAGAGCATGGGACTCTTGATCTCGGGGCTGTGAATTTGAGCTCCACAGTGGGTAGAGAGACTACTTAAAAAAACAAATAAATAAAAATTTAATTTTAAAAATATAAATTCTTCATAGCATCATCTAGACTAGTGTTTAAACAAACAACTGAGCACATAGCCTGGCCAAGTTGGGTAAGTGCATACAGGGAGCACCACAAATGTTAGTCTTTTCCACTATGGTCATGGTTGTACCAGGAGGTCCTCAAAATTGTGGGATGATGATGGCAGTACTCTTGGGGATACAAGGAACCAGAAGCTGCAGTAGGTTTGTCGGTAGGTAGGTTGCGTAGGTATCTTACAAAACCATGGAGCTGCACTGTGCCCATTTGACTCCTCACCCAAGGGAAGGATCCAGAACCTTCAGTGCATGTAAACATTCCCCAAGAAATGGATCTTGAGGAATCCTTCACCCTCTTCTTTCTGTGGAAAGGAGGAAAGTTTTCCCACTGGTTTTCTTCATCTTTGAAGACAGTGGAGGGCTTGGAGCAATACGTCAGAAAGCATTAAATTTCTCTTCTTCAGCAACCATTTCACATTTGGTAAGAACTGCATATTCATGAGGCTACACAGCCCAGTAGGAACCAGATGACAGCTCAGTTTTCCTGGAAATCAGGAAATCAATCAAGCTGCCAAACTGAGAGGTCTGCGTTGTGAAATACTGCTAACATTCCAGAAAGTTGTTTTAAGTGAGAGTTATTTTTAAAAAGGAAATTCTTTCTCTCTCTCGCTCTTTCTCCCTCTCTCCTTTTTCTCGACTTTTATCCTCTCCCTCTCTTCCTTCCAGCATTTTTAAAGTGAGTGCTGCCCACTATTCACTACTTCTTCTAATATGTTCAGGCTAGGTATGAGTTTTTTTTTTAATATTTTATTTATTAATTTGACAGACAGAGATCACAGATAGGCAGAGTGACAGGCATAGAGAGAAGGGGGAAGCAGGCTCCCTGCTGAGCAGAGAGCCCGACGCGGGGCTTGATCCCAGGACCCTGAGATCATGACCTGAGTGAAGGCAGAGGCTTAACCCACTGAGCCACCCAGGGACCCGGTATGAGTTTTTAAAAAGTACATGGGATGGGGGCACCTGGGTGGTCCAGTTGGTTAAGCAGCTGCCTTCAGATCAGGTCATGATCCTAGGGTCCTGGGATCGAGTCCCGCATCGGCTCCTTTCTCAGCGGAAAGCCTCTCTCTCTCTCATTCCCCCTGCTTGTGTTCCTTCTCTTGCTTTGTGTCTCTCTCTCTGTCAATTAAATAAATAAAATCTCACTACTGGGTATTTACCCCAAAGATACAGATGTAGTGAAAAGAAGGGTCATCTGTACCCCAATGTTTATAGCAGCAATGGCCACAGTTGCCAAACTGTGGAAAGAACCACAGTTTGATGCCCTTCAACGGACGAATGGATAAGGAAGATGTGGTCCATATACACTATGGAGTATTATGCCTCCATCAGAAAGGATGAATACCCAACTTTTGTAGCAACAGGGACGGGACTGGAAGAGATTATGCTGAGTGAAATAAGTCAAGCAGAGAGAGTCAATTATCATATGGTTTCACTTATTTGTGGAGCATAACAAATAGCATGGAGGAG
Organism: Mustela putorius furo; assembly: GCF_011764305.1. Lineage (NCBI taxonomy): Eukaryota > Metazoa > Chordata > Mammalia > Carnivora > Mustelidae > Mustela > Mustela putorius. The sequence goes on from NW_025421292.1 coordinate 4,357,773, forward strand.
ATGGGGAGTTAGAGAGGAGAAGGGAGTTGGGGGAAATTGGAAGGGGAGGTGAGCCATGAGAGACTGTGGATCTGAAAAACAATCTGAGGGGTATGAAGTGGTGGGGGGTGGGAGGTTGGGGGGACCAGGTGGTGGGTATTAGAGAGGGCACGGATTGCATGGAGCACTGGGTGTGGTACAAAAATAATACTGTTATGCTGAAAATAAATAAAAAATTAAAAATTAAAAAAAAAAGTAGGTGGCATGAATTATGGATCTCTCTGCCTCTCTCTGACACCTTTCCTTTGTTCCCACTAATTGGACCCTCCTCTGCTTGTCCAGGTGATCCATGTGCCTTTGTCCTTGCTTGTTCCCCACTGTTTCCTGTGCTTTTTGACAGTGAAACTATGACTTCAGCCACCTCCTTCAGATTCAGGAATAAAAGGATTCCAAAAAACATTCTCTGTGTCCAGTATCAAGCTGTAGCTGGGGAGGGGAAAAAAAAAAAATATATATATATATATATGTGTGTGTGTGTGTATGTGTGTGTGTCTATGTCTGTGTCTGTGTCTGTCTGTGTTGTATCTGTCTATACATGTATTTTACCTATACAAATATGTATATACATAATTATAAAATAAACTTTTAATAACAGAATAGTTTCAGATTTCCAAAAAAGCTGCACAGAGAATCCCCATATTCCTGGAACCCACTTTTCCTATTATCTTACATTAGTATGGTACCTATGTTACATCTCATCAACCAATATTGATATCTTATTCTTTTTTTTTTTTTTTTAAGAATTTTTACTTTTTAAGTAAGCTCTACACCCAACATGGGGCTCGAACTTACAACCCCATGATCAAGTGTCACGTGCTGTTCCAGTTGAGCCAGCCAGGCACCCCTAATACTGGTATATTATTCTTAACAGAAGTCTGTACTTTATTCAGGTTTTCTTAGTTTTTACCTAATGTTCTTTGCTGTTCTGGAGCCCAAGCCAGGATGTCCATGCATCTCCTGAGGCTCCTCTTGGCTGCAGCAGTTTCTCAAACTTTTCTTGTTTTCAGGGACTTGGAAGAATACTGGGGGTTTGTAAATGTCTCTCAATTGGGGTTTGCCTGATGTTCTTCTAATGGGCTAATGTGTCTTGGGGATGAAGGCCACAGGGCTAAAATGCTGTTCTTACTACATGAAATCAACATATATACTACCAACATGATTTATCACTGTTGAAGTCAAACTTGATTGCCTAACTGTGGTTGTGTTTGCCAGATTTCTCCACTGTAACATGACATTTACCCCCTTTTCCTATTCTTTTTGGAAGCAAGTCACTAAATACAGCCCACAGTTAAGGAGGGGAAGTTATGCTCCACTTCCTTGAGGAGACGGTATCTAACAAAATGATTTGGAGTTCTGTATGCGAGACGTCTTCAGCCATTTATCTACATTAGCATGGTCTCATTGGTTTATTTTTATACTTCACATAATAAATAAAGTAATAAAATAAAAATAATTAATCATAAACAATAAAAGCTTTACCTTTGACTTGTTTGTAGGTTTTCTTCCTTTCATGGGGATGGAGCCCAGATCTTTGAAAGGATCTGGGGATACTGCCCACAGCCAGGACAGCCCCCTCATCAGCTGCAGAAACAAGTGCATGGGGGTGTGAGAAACATTTTTCACTTCTTCCATTTGGATACCGGTCACCCACAAAATCCACCTTGGATGGACATCCTGAAGGCCCTTCCTCTCTCATCCATCTTTGCCCTCAAGGCTCCTCTTCATCTTTTCCAGCCCTATGTCCACCCACACCTAGTAAGGATTTTGGGGGGAACCTGCATTCTATTTGCGTGACAAAATAGGGCTCAATACAATCAATACATTCATAGGCATCATAGCTTTCCTTCTACTGCAAGTTTTCTAGGTGCACTGTTTTCGGTACCATAAATACATTATTTCTAATCTTGACACTAATGACAAGGTAATTATTATTCCTGTTTTACAGACATGGAAACTGAGTATCTGAGAGTTGAAAAATCTCCCTAAGGTTTCCTCTACCTGTAAAGCGTGTTCCTTCTCAGTAGTCTCCTTCAGTAGTTCCTCTCTTCCCATCTCTTCCTAAAGTTCCTCTTTTCATTCACTTTCCTTGTGACCATGGGCAAGCCACTTGCTGTGGGCCTCCGGTGTCCATCTTGCGATCCTGCTGGATAAATTCAGTGGGATGGGTGGACTGCCCCCACAGTGGGTTCAGTAAGTGGTATCTGTAATTACTATTCATTTCAAGAGGATTACATTAACTTAATAAAAACCTCTCTCTTTCTATTCTTGGATCTTTCTTTCTTTCTTAAAAGATTTTATTATTATTATTTATTTATTTGACAGAGAGAGTGAGAGAGCACAAGCAGCGGGAGCAGCAGGCAGAGGGAAAGGGAGAAGCCGGCTCCTCGCTGAACAGAGAGCCGGGGGCCCTGGGATCATGAACTGAGCTGACGGCAGATACATAACTGACTGAACCACCCAGGTGCCCCTTCTTAGATCCTTTCCTGTTTATGTTCACCTGTTAGTTGGTCTCTTCTCATGGCTTTAACCAGCACACTATGTCAATGAATATCATAGGGCTATTGCTGGCTTTGGTCTTTCCTTTGAATTTCAGACAAATCAACATCTTCACTTGAGTGTTTTAGAACAAAAATTGGAGGTTTTCTTTTCTCTAGTAGTGATTGAGTAGCCTGTATAGTATTTAAAAATTATGGACTCTGGACAAAATTTTTACAAACTCACAATTTGGGTGAGCCACCTGGGTGGCTCAGTCAGTTAAGTGGTTGCCTTTGGCTCAGGTAGTGGTCCCAGGGTCCTGGGGTTGAGCCCCATATCTGGCACCCTGCTCAGTGGGGAGTCTGTTTCTCCTTCTCCCTTTGCCCCCACCCCCACCCCTACTCATGGGTGCTCTCTCTCTCTGTCAAATAAATAAATAAAATCTTAACACACACACACAATTTGAAGAAACTAGAGAGAACAAAAACAGGCAGCAAGTGGAGGAGAGTCAACCATTGGCAGAAGGGAGGGGCAGTGGGTAAGATTTGTGATTATAAAAATTTTTGCCTGAAGGCACTATGCAGAATATGCAGCACGTGATGGCCAGTATTCAAGTATAAATCTGCTGGTCTTACTGGTTTGACAAGTTAGAGAATGGGAAAGAAGAGAAATCCAAGAAAGGGAGGGTTCACAGAAACTTGCTATTTATTTATTTGCTTATTTATCTATTTAAGGAAGCTGGAGATTCAACGTGGGGCTTGAACTCATGACCCCAAGATCAAGAGTTACGTGCTGTACAGACTGAGCTAGCCAGGTGCCCTTGAGAGAGGCTTTTTCAAGGTTTATATAAATTTTGACTAAACCCTTGGCTGATTTCTGACTTTGACCTGTGCAGGGATCCTGCTAAGAAACCCAGCAGGAAACAATTAGGGAAAAAAAGAACTGGAGGCTGAAAGAACAAGGCAGAAGTTTCGGTGCTGTCCGTCTCAGAGAACACAGCATTTGGAATTTTATGCCTGCCAAGTTAAGTGCCTACTAAAAATAAACACTCTTTAGAGGAAGATACCAGAATCTCTATTTTCTACAATATCTCATCTACAAAGCCCAGTATTAAAAATTTTTTTTCCAGTATTAAAATTTTTTTAAAAAATCCACTAAACTTGCAAACAGGCAGGCAAATGTGATCCACAGCCAGAAGAAGGGCAGTTCATAGAAATCAGTTCTGGAATAACTCAGATTATTTAATTAGTAGGTGAAGACTTCGAAGTGGGTTAAAAAAACACAACTGTAGTGAATGAACAGATGGGCAAATTCAACAGAGAATGAGAAACTAGAAAGGAATCATATGGCAATTCTAGAACTAAAAAGCATAATACCTAAAGTGAAAAATTTACCAGATAGACTTAAAAGAGTATTGAAGATGAAAGAAGGAATGAACTTGAATTAAAAAAAAATATATATATATATATATACACCAACTGAGCCATGGCCTCCAGTCATCTTGTGATTGGCAAAAGTCCTGGCAATTGAGAAGACAAAGCAAAACTCAGACTGCTGTTCTCTCACTTATCCTACTAGGACTGTTACTTCCCCTTGTTTCCTCTCCCTGCACTTCAGTTCCAACAGCCTAATACTATGCCACGTCGAAGTGGAGATAGTGTGTAACTTTGCTTTGTTTTCAAGGAAGCGCTTCAAAAACACTTAATGTTGTGATTAAGTATGAATGTTTACCGATTTTTGGTACATACACTTTATCAGGTTAAGGGAGTTAGCTTTTCCTAATTTACCAGTTTTTGAAGAAAATTACATAAGAGTGTTAAACTGTGTTGATTTTTGCTTTTTTTGTGAAAGCTTTCATGCGTTTTTATTCCCTTCAAGTTTGTTAATATGCTATCCGTATTAACAGATTTTCCAAGGTTAGATTCCCTTGGTAAATCTTTCTTGGTCATAACACACACACACACACACACACACGCACAGATACTATGCTTATCCGTGAGTCTGGTGTGCCATTATCCTCTCTCCCACTAGCTTTATTTGATTAATAGTAAGTTTATTTTAATCTATAAAATGACTTCGGGAGGTCTCTCTCTCGGGCCTGCTTTCTCTCTCTCTTCTCTGGAAGAGTTTCTATATTTGTATTAGAATAAAATGTTATATTCTTTAAATGCTTGAAAGGAATGATTTATTAACCCATCTGTGACTACTGGGTGTGTGTGTATAGCTATTTAATAACTGATTTGATTTTCTCGGTTGTAGGTCTATTCAAATTTTCTGTTTCCTGTTGTGTCAGAGTATTAGGATACTTTTGGCAGGAAGTGACCAAAAATGTCATAGTGGCCTAAGTAACAAGTCTTCTCATCCTCCTGACTCACAGACCCATAGTGAAGAGGAGGTATATTTCAAGGCTTAGATACTCAAGGACACAGTGGCTGGCTTGTCACTTCATGTTCCTAAGTTGACTACAGCACCTCTAGGCACTGTGTGGATCCAAACAGGGACAAGCTGGGAAAATTTGTCTTTTCATTTGGGTCAACAGCCAGCCTTGGGACTGATCTTTCCTGCGATCAAGGAATCTTCACCTGCTACTTAATTAAATTGGAGTTCTGTGTGTGTGTTTGTGTGTGTAAATATGGTTGTTTGAAGAGACAACAAATGGATAGTGTTTGTCAATTAGTTTTGGTAAATTGCAATTCTGTAGGAAATTATACTATGTATTTTACAAGTTATATATGTTATATAAGGTTTCAATGTATCAGTATAAAGATTGTCCTAGTATTCTCTAAGGATTTTAGAATTTGTGTTATGTCTCTCTTTTCTTTCTTAATTGTGCTCTGGGCATTCTCTGTCTGTCTCTCTTTCTCGATTTTACCAGAGCTCTTTTACTTTATTAGTCTTTTTTTTTTTTGTAAAATCAACTTTTGGTTTTGTTGATCTACTGTATAGTTATTTTGTTTTTTTGCTTTTTAAAATTAATTTCTGCTCTTGGTTTTCATTTTTCTTTTAGGTTTATTTTACTGTTCTTTTTTCTAACTTCTTAAATTGGATGGTCAGCTCATTAATTTTCAATTTCTTTTCCTTTCCTAAAATATACATTTAAGGCCATGAATTTACTTCTCAGCTGCCTCTCAGAAGATTTGATATGTGATATCTTTTTTTTTAATTCTAGTTTTTTTAAAAAAAGATTTTTTTATTTGATAGAGAGAGCCAGAGAGAGAATGTGAGTGGAGGGGAGGGGAGGGGAAGAAAGCGAGAGAAGGGGGAAAGGGGAGAAGCAGGCTCTCCACGGAGCAGAGAGCTGGGTGTGGGGCTCCATCCCACAACCCTGGGATCATGACCTGAGCTGAAGTCAGATGCTTAACCAACTGAGACACCCAGGTGCCCAATATGTAATATCTTAATTATTATTTAGTATTAGACATTTTTTTCAAATCTTCATTATGATCTCTTTTTGGACCAGTAGATTAATTATACTAAGTTTTTACGTTCTCAACCTCTGAGATTTAAAATGTGTCCTTTTGTCATAACTTTCTAATTCAATTGCATTGTGTCAAAGGACATGAAATGGCTGCTAATGATTCTCTAAAATAGACTTTGTATTTTAGAGCAGTTTTAGGTATACAGAATGGTTGAGCTGAAAGTACAGTGGCTTCCATATACTCTCTCCCTCCCTACAAATTTTCCTCTATCAATATGTTTTTAAAGATTTCATTTATTCATTTATTTATTGATTTAGAATGTGTGAGTGGGGGGAGGGGCAGAGGGAGATGGAGAGAGAGAGTCACCAGCAGACTCCCTGCTGATCACAGCGTTCTACATGAGGCTCAATCTCACAACCCTGAGATCACGACTGACACCGAAATCAAGAGTTGGTTGCTCAACTGAGTAAGCCATTCAGGCGCCCCTCCCCTATTATTAACATCTTGTAGTACATTTGTTACCTTCAACGAGCCAATATTGAATATACTCTTATTAACCAAAGTCCATAGTTTACATTAGGGTTCACTCTTTACATTGTTCAGTTTCACGTATTTTGATAAATGCCTAATGCCACGTATCCCCCACTGCAGTATCACACAGAAGAGTCACACTGCCCTCTGTGCTCCATCTACTCATCCCTCCTCCCCCCTGCTGCACCCCTGGCAACCACTGATCTTTTTCCTCTTTCTATGGTCTCGCCTTTTCCAGAATATCATATACTTCGACTCATATAGTAGGTAGCCTAGTTTTTTCATGTAGCAATATGTATTTAAACTTCCTCCATGTCTTCTTGTGGCTGGATAGTTCATTTCTTTTTGACACTGAATACCATCCTTTGTCTGGATGCGACACAGTGTATTTATCTGTTTACCTACTGAGGGACAACTCAGTTACTTCCTGCTTGGGGCAATTATGAATCAAGCTGCTGTAAATCTGTGTGAGTTTTTGTGTGGGCATAAGTTTTTAACTCAGATCTGTAAATACTTAGAAGCACAATTGTTGGATTGTATGGTAAGCTCAAAAGAAGTCACTAAACTGTTTTCCAAAGTGGTTGCATTGTTTTGCATTCCCACCAGCAATGAATGGGAGGTCCTGTTGCTCCACATCCTCACCAGCACTTGAAGTTGTCAGTATTTTGGATTTTTCCCAATCCAATAATTGTGTAGTGGTATCTCATTGTTTTAACTTGCAATTCTCTAATGACTCATTATGTTGATTGTCTTTTCATATGCTTATTTCCATTGGATATTGTTTTTTGGTGAGGTGTCTGGTCAGATTTTTGTCCATTTATTTATTTACTTATTTATTTAGATTTTATTTATTTATCTGAGAGAGAGAGACAGCAAGAGAGGGAACACAAGTGGGGTTGGGGAGTGGGAGAAGGAGAGGCAGGCTTCCCGCTGAGCAGGGAGCCCAATATGGGGCTTGATCTCAGGACCCTGGGATCATGACCTGAGCTGAACACAGATGCTTAACTTCTGAGCCACCCAGGCGCCCCCAGATTTTTGTCCATTTAAAAAATTGGGTTTTTTTCTTATTCTATGAGTTTTAAGAGCTCTTTGTATATTATAGAGGCAGGTCCTTTATCCAATATATGTTTTGCAAACATTTTCTCCTATTCTGTGATTTGCTCTTTCATTCTCCTAATAGTATCTCTTGCAGAGCACAAGTTTTTAATTTTAATGAAGCCCAACTTACTTATTCTTTCTTTCATGGATCATGCTGACAGTGTTGTATTGCTCTATTAAAAACTCATTGCTAGGGCTCAGTGGGTTGAGCATCTGACTCTTGGTTTCAGCTCTGGTCATGATCTCATGGTTGTGGGATCGAGCCCCGCATTGGACTCTGCGTTCAGTTTGGAGTCTGCTTCATATTCTCTCTCCCTCTCCATCCTGCTCACTCTCTCTCTCTCTCTCAAATAAATAAATAAAATCTTAAAAACAAAAACAAAAAACAAACTCACCTCATCATCAAACCACTTAGATTTTCTCTCATATTATATACTTACCTGATCTGAAATGTCTGCGTTTTCATTCTTCACAGTATAATCCTCTTCTGTCTTTGACTCAGAAGTCAGTGAGCCCTTCTTTCTAGTTGGTCCCATTTTAGCAGTCCCATTGTTGAATCCCTCATTTTCAGGTACCTGTTTTCTTTCCCAAGTCAATAAAGGCTCACTATTTTTTCAGTTTTCCAGTGTCTCTGGTCTCAAATCTGTGTCCTTCCACTTTTGGACAGCAAACACTTCACTCTTTAGTCCTCAAAACTTTGCCATCAAGGTAAAAAAAAAAAAAAAAAAAAAAAAAAAAAAAAAAAAAAAGGCAAGCAAATGATAAGAAGGTAGCATTTGCTCATTTCCAGAACCAACCTCAGGAGATAAAAGAGCAAACACTTCCCAAACTTTGTAATTCCAGCCTGTTTGATCTAAATTTATATGCAGTGCTCACTTGTTAATTAACAGCCTTCTTTATTCATTTTCATTGCAGCTTTAGCAAGAAAACTATAAGAAAATCTTTCAGATATAGAATTTACGTTGGCAATATCTCTTAGAAAAGAAAAATAAAATTGTTTCTTGTTATTTTAAAAAATATTTTATTTATTTTTAAAGATTGTATTAATTTATTTGAGAGAAAGCACTAGAGAGAGATTGAGAGCAAGCATGAGGTGTGTGTGTGGGGGGGGGGCAGAAGGAGAGGGAGAAGCGGGCTCCCTCCTAAACCAGGAGCCCGACATGGGGCTTGAATCCAGGACCCTGGGATCATGACCTGAGCTAAAGGCAGATGCTTAACTGACCAAACCACCCAGGTAGCCCTCATTTCTTCTTATTTGCCTTTTACTTTTGTGACTGAATGATTTGAGTCCCTCAGGTTTCTAAAAATCATACCTTTATTTTATTCAGAAACAGTATAAAGAAGACATGTGTTTGAGGGGCTTATCAGGCAAGTGATTTTATAAATGACTGCCAGTTCTGATTAAGCATGTTTCTTACCTAGATAACCCATGCAGCCATTCCCAGGATGTCTGCCTTATATGTTTCATTTAAGTAAACTGAGACAAAGGGTTTGTGTTAGTTTCCCAAGGCTGTTGTGACAAATTTCCACAAACTGGGTGAGTTTAAACAATCGAAATTTGCTTTCTCACAGTTCTGGAGGCCAGAAGTTTGAAATCAAGATGTTAGCAGGGTCATGCTCCCTCTGAAGACTCTGGGGGAAGAATAATTCTTCCCGGCCTCTTCCTAGCTTCTAGTGGTTGCTGGCCATCCATGTCATTCCTTGGTTTATAGCCACATCACTGGTTTCTGCTAGTGATGGTCCTCACATGACCATCTTCCCTCGGGGTATCTCCAAAACCCCTCCTTGTAAGGAAATCAGTCATCAGATTTAGGACCTACCAGGTGACCAGAAGGCTACACAGGCTGAGGGACCCTAGACATCAGGGCTTCCCAGATCTAATGTGACCCATGCATTCCAGTATAACCTCATCTTACTAATTACATCTGCAAAGACCATTTTCCACCTAAGGTCACAGTCACAGGTATCAGGGATTAGGATGTCAATATAATCATTTTGGAACAATTTAATCCAAACCAGAGTTCATGCTGTAGGCCTAGGCTATAAACATCAAATTCGGAGGAGGTATGCTAATAAGAAAAACACATAGGACAAAAACGTACCTCAGGAGAACACCTGGGTAGGTAGTGAGATGGTTACTGCTTAGAAGGAGGGCTACTCCAGGTGGAGAAGGTGCCTATTCTAAACCTTCTAAGAGAAAAAGGGTCTAAATATGTTTGATGTTAGCCCTGAAAAGAGTAGTGAGGATAACAAGGAACCCAAATCTTCAGTATTAACCAAGGGAATTATCAACGTGAGTAAGTTAAATGCAAACCACTCACAGCCCCATGTGGGAAGGATGGGAGAAACCAGGTCTCACAACTGGCCATCAGCCACATAATCACACCTTAATTTTTGTTTCATTTTGTTCCTTGTTTTCATTTCACTTCATGATTGGTTGCTCAGGTGTCTGGTCAATATGTCTCATCTCTGTTATGGACTGGCATTTCCCTCAACCATTTGCTTAAGTCTTAAGAAGCATTGGCGGTATATATTGTGCCACTCAAGACACCTGAGAGTCCAAAGGGGAAAGAACTCAGAATCTGTTGAGAATTTTCTGGAAGGAAAGGGTGCGCCACTGGACTGTGAATCTTTTCCTCCAGCCGAGGGGCGAGTTTGACCTTGAGTGGAACTTTACATATTTGCAAGCAAAGTGAATACCCAGTAGAGAGAAATGACAGTCTTGCTGGACTTGCTATGTACTGACTGCTCATCTAAGGACACCCCAGGGACACACAATCTCTGGTTGTTGGTTCGTATTTCACTGGTAATTGAAGACAGCTGCAGCACTGCCCTAAGGAATGGGAACTGCAGACACTCCCTCTAGGTCCCAGGTGACCAGAAGGCTGTATCCGCTGAAGGAGCCTAGACACCAGGGCTTCCCTGATCTAATGTGACCCATATGCCTACAATTTGTGCCATTCCTCACGACTCAAACACAGGCCATGCAGCACCTAGAGCCACTGGGATCTCCCTCTGCTGTCACAAGTGTCTGCGAAGGCATGGCTGTGCATGGTGCCATCTTCTCTGCTCTGTATTTGTCCTAAAGCTAGTAATCTTCGACCTGCATGAGCATATTGGGCCCTCTGAGTGTAACTGAAAGCTGAGGCGGAAACCCTCAGATCTCGTGGTGTCTCAACTCTTAACAAGTGTTGGAGAGTACAATGAGTGGTTTTAAATGCCAAATGCTATTAAGCAATTACAATATCAATAAAAGGTCATCTCTCGAATCGACAGAGATTTTTCAAATTGATGTATTAGTTGTAGTAGGGGTTTCTTTGGGGGGGGATTCACTCCTTACCTACCATTTTATTTTATTTATTTTTTAAAAGATTTTATTTATTTATTTGACAGACAGAGATCACAAGTAGGCAGAGAGGCTGGCAGAGAGAGAAGGAAGTAGGCTCCCCATGGAGCAGAGCGCCTGACGCGGGGCTCGATCCCAGGACCCTGGGATCGTGACCTGAGCTGAAGGCAGAGGCTTTAAGCCACTGAGCCACCCAGGCGTCCCTTTACCTACCATTTTATTGTGAAGATTTCCCAATGTAACCCTCCCCATTACTATTATATATTCTTACTCTCCCCTTTGTTCCACAAAATGTATAGTTCACCGACTGACACACACTGCTAATCCAAAGGTAGGAAAGTGGATATCAAATCACACCTCACTATGCTTTGCCAAGTGCCTTTAACTTTGAATCCTCACCAAAATATCATGTATTATTATTTTTGAAAAAAATCAAATCCAAAAGATATGATAGGCATCCTTTCCATTTGTTCCAATCTTTTGTGTCACCAAGTAAACTGCACATTTCTTGTTAAACTTGTTTTTAGAAATTTTATCTTTTTAGGGGTGCCTGGGTGGTTCAGTCAGTTAAGCATTTGCCTTCAGTTCCGGCCATGATCTCAGGGTCCTGGGATTGAGCCCCATGTCAGACTCCCTGATTCTCCATCTCCTTCCCACTCATACTCTCTCTCTTTCTGTCTCTTTCTCTCAGATAAAGAAATAAAATCTTTTAAAAAAAGAATTGTTATCTTTTTGGTTACAATTGTAAATAAAAGTCTTCTTTCATTAATCTACTGATTCTTGAGTATCCAGTCACCTCACTAAAGTCTCTTATTACTTAGTTTTTGAATTGTTACCCTTTGGTTTTCCAGTTGACTAATTATACTATTTACAAACAATGATAAATTTCTTCCTGTTTCAGTTTTGGCAGTTTATATGTCTCTAGGAATGCATCCATTTCTTCCAGATTGTCAAATTTGCTGGCATATAGTTGTTCATAATATGTTCTTATAATAGTTTGTATTTCTTTGGTGTTGGTTGTGATCTCTCCTCTTTCATTCTCTTTTCTTTTTGTTAAGCCTGGCCAGGAGTTTATCAATCTTATTCATTCTTTGAAAGAACCTACTCCTAGTTTTGTTGATTTGTTCTGTTGTTCTTTTGGTTTCTATTTTCATTGATTTCTGCTCTGATCTTTATGATTTCTCTTCTCCTGGGTTTAGGCTTTCTTTACTGTTCTTTCTCCAGCTCCTTTAGGTGCAGGGTTAGATTGTGTACTTGAGACCTTTCTTGTTTCTTGAGAAAGTCTTGTATTGCCATATACTTTCCTCTCAGGACTGCCTTTGCTGTGTCCTGAAGATTTTGAACAGTTGTGTTTTCATTTTCATTTGTTTCCATGAAGTTTTTAAATTCTCCTTTAATTTCCCGGTTGACCCATTCATTCTTTAGTAAGATGCTGTTTAGTCTCCATGTATTTGAGTTCTTTCCAACTTTCCTCTTATGTTTGAGTTCTAGTTTCAAAGCATTGTGGTCTGAAAATATGCAGAGAATAATCCCAATCTTTTGGTACTGGTTGAGACCTGATTTGTGACCCAGGATGTGATCTATTCTGGAGAATGTTCCATATGCACTAGAGAAGAAAATATATTCTGTTGTTTTGGGATGGAATGTTCTGAATATATCTGTGATGTCCATCTGGCCCAGTGTGTCATTTGAAGCCTTTATTTCCTTGTTGATCTTCTGCTTAGATGATCTGTCCATTTCAGTGAGGGGAGTATTAAAGTTCCCTACTATCTCATGATCTCAGGGTCCTGGGATCGAGTCCCATATCAGGCTCTCTGCTTGGCAGGGAGCCTGCTTCCTCCTTTCTCTGCCTTCCTCTCTGCCTACTTCTGATCTTTCTGATCTGTCTCTGTCAAAGGAATAAAAAAAAAAGTTTCCTACTATCATTGTTATTGTCAATGTGCTTCTTTGAATTTATTAATTGGTTATTAATTGGTTATATAATTATTAAATTATAATTTATTAACCAATTATTAATTGGTTTATATAGTTTGCTGCTCCCATGTTAGGGGCATAGATATTTAAAATTGTTAGATTTTGTTGGAGCGACCCTTTAAGTATGATATAGTGTCCTTCCTCACCTCTTATTATAGTCTTTGGCTTAAAATCTAATTGATCTAAGGATTGCCACCCCAGCTTTCTTTTGATGTCCATTAGCATGGTAAATTGTCTTCCACGCCCCTCACTTTAAATCTGGAGGTGCCTTTGGGTCTTAAATGAGTTTCTTGCAGACAGCATATACATGGGTCTTTTTTTTTTTTTTTTTTTAAATCCATTCTGATACCCTGTGTCATTGGGTACCAGATTGGGGCATTTGGCACATTTATATGGTCAGGGTAAGTATTGAAATATATGAATTTAGTGCCATGTATTGCCTGTAAGGTGACTGTTACTGTACATTGTTTCTGTTCTTTTCTGGTCTGTTACTTTTAGGCTCTCTATTCGCTTAGAGGACCTCTTTCAATATTTTCTGTAGGGCTGGTTTGGTGTTTGCAAATTCTTTTAGTTTTTGTTTGTCCTGGAAGTTTCTTTTCTTTCTTTCTTTCTTCCTTTCTCTCCCTCTCTCTCTTTTTTAAATCTCTCCTATGTTCAATGACAGCTTAGCTGAATATAGTATTCTTGGTTGCATATTTTTCTTGCTATAGTCTCTGAATATATTGTGTTGGTCTTTTCTGGCCTGCCAGGTATCTGTGGATAGGTCTGCTGTCAATCTAATATTTCTACCATTCTACAATCTCTATAATTGTTCTACAATTATAGAAATCTAATATTTCTACAGTTGGGACAAAAGACCTCTTTTCCCAAGCTGCTTTCAAGATTTTCTCTGTCACTGAGGGTTGTAAGGTTTACTATTAGATGACGGGGTGTGGACCTATTTTTATTGATTTTGAGGGGGATTCTCTGTGCCTCCTGGATTTTGATGCTTGTTCCCTTCACCAGATTAGGGAAATTCTCTGCTATAATTTGCTCCAATATACCTTCTGCCCCCTCCTTTCTTCTTCTGGGATCCCAATTATTCTAATACTGTTTTGTCTTATGGTATTACTTATCTCTCGAATTCTCCCCTCGTGGTCCAGTAGTTGTTTACCTCTCTTTTTCTCAGCTTCTTTATTCTCCATAATTTGCTCTTTTATATCACTAATTCTCTCTTCTGTCTCATTTATCCTAGCAGTAAGAGCCTCCATTTTTTATTGAACCTCATTAATAGCTTTTTTGATCTCAACTTGGTTAGATTTTAGTTTAGCTTTTATTTCCCCAGAAAGGGATTTTATTTCTCCAGAAAGGGATTCTCTAGTATATTCCATTCTTTTTCTTTTTTTTTCTTTTTTTTTTTTTTTAGCTCAGCTAGCATCTTGATAATTGTTATTCTGAACTCTAGTTCTGACATCTTACTAATGTCCATATTGATTAGGTCCCTAGTTATCAATACTGCTTCTTATTATTTTTTTTTTTTTGAGGTGAGTTTTTCCACCTTGTCATTTTATCCAGATAAGAATAGATGAATGAGGTGGGGACAGAGTCAAGATGGCAGAGAAGTAGCAGGCTGAGATGACATCAGGTAGCAGGAGATCAGTTATATAGCTTATCAAACCATTCCAAACACCTACCAATCCAACAGGAGATCGAAGAAAAGAAGAGCAACAATTCTAGAAACAGAAAATTGACCACTTTCTGAAAGGTAGGACCAGTGGAGAAGTGAATCCAAAGCCACAGGAAGATAGACTGCAGGGGGAGGGGCCGGTTCCCAGCAAACAGTGGAGCAACGGAGCACAAAATCAGGACTTTTAAAAGTCTGCTCCACTGAGGGACATCACTCCAGAGGCTAAACCAGGGTGAAGCCCACGCAGGGACAATGTGGCCCCAAGTCCTGCAGGGTCATAGAAACATTGGGTGTGTCTGAGTGTCACAGAGCTCATAGTATTAGAGCAGGGAAGCCAGCTACAGAGACAGAGCAGAAGAGTGAGCTCTCAACTCGGGGTTATCTTGAACCATACATAATCCGTGGCACAGGCCACTGCTCTGTGAGTGGGGTCCTCACAAGATCCTGGGAGACCCCACATGGAAGAGCTCAGGGATCTGCGGGGTTCAGAGACTCTAGGTGAAGCTGTGTGCCAGAGACAGAGAGGCTTGGTCACAGGCTGGGTGAGCTCGGAATGCAGCAGAAGGCCAGGGAGACAGGAGTGATTGAGCGCTTTTCTCTGAGGGCGCACTGAGGAGTGGAGCCCCGAGCTCTTGGCTCCTCCAAGCCAGAGATTGGGAGGCCGCCATTTTCATGCCCGTCCTCCGGAACACTACGAAAAGCGTTCAGGGAACAAAAGTTCCCAAAAGCAAACCCCTGCAGATTACTTAGCCAGGCCCCTGGTAAGGGCGGTACAATTCTGCCTGGGGCAAAGACACTTGAGAATCAGTACAACAGGCCCCACCCCCAGAAGATCAACAAGAAATTCAGCCAAGACCAAGTTCACTTACCAAGGAGAACAGCTGAATTCCAGAGGAGGAGAAAGCAAAGCATGGAATTCATGGCTTTCTCCCCCTGAATCTTTAGTCTTGCAAAGTTAATTAATTTTTTTAATTTTATTTTTTTCTTCTGCTAATTTTTAAAAACTTTTACCCTTTCCTCTTTTAATATTTTTAAACTAGTTTATCTTAACAATACCTTTCATTAAAAAAATCTTTTTGAAACTTCATTATTATAGTCATATTTTATCCTTCATTTTATCTAACTTTATTATATACACACAGGCTTTTTCTTCTAAAAAATTTGGGGTACAACTTCTAACAGATCAAAATACACCCTAAATCTAGCACCAGGCTTGTTCTAGTCTCCAGCCTGAGCAAATTCTCTCCATTTTTTCTTTATTCTCCCAAATTACTTACCTTATCAACTCCTTTTTTATTTTTATTTTTATTTATTTATTTTTTAAATATTTTATTTATTTATTTGACAGAGAGAAATTACAAGTACACTGAGAGGCAGGCAGAGAGAGAGAGAAGGAAGCAGGCTCCCTGCCGAGCAGAGAGCCCGATGCGGGACTCGATCCCAGGACCCTGAGATCATGACCCGAGCCGAAGGCAGCGGCTTAACCCACTGAGCCACCCAGGCGCCCTCAACTCCTTTTTTAAATTAAAAAAAATTTTTTTCATCTTTATAGTCATATTCCATCCCTTCATTGTGTTTACCCTTATATATACTTTTCTTTCTTTAAAATTTTGGGAGGTAGTTTCTCCCAAGAGACCAAAATACTCCCCAAATTAAGTGGGTGACCCTGTTCTAGTCACCAGTCTAATATATATATATATATTTTTTTTTTCTTTATTTGTTTTCTTTTTTAATTTTTTTTTTCTGAACTTCTTTTTATCCCCTTTCTCCCCACCATGATTTGGGGTCTCTTCTGATTTGGTTAAAGCACATTTTCCTGGGGTCTTTGCCACCCTTTTAGTATTTTATTTGCTCCTTCATATATTCTTATCTGGACAAAATGACAAGGTGGAGAAACTCACCACACACACACACACAAAAAGAACAAGAGGCAGTACCAAAGGCTAGGAACCTAATCAATATGGACATTGGTAATATGTTAGATCTAGATTTCATAAAGATGATTCTCAAGGTTCTAGCTGGGCTTGAAAAAGGCATGGAAGATACTAGAGAAACTATGTCTGGAGAAATAAAATCCCTTTCTGGAGAAATAAAAGAATTAAAATCTAACCAATGAAATAAAAAAAGCTATTAATGAGGTACAATAAAAAAAATGGAGGTGTTTACTGCTAGGATAAATGAGGCAGAAGAAAGAATTAGTGATATAGAAGACCAAATGACAGAGAATAAAGAAGCTGAGCAAAAGAGAGACAAACAACTACTGGACCATGAGGGGAGAATTTGAGAGATAAATGATACCATAAGATGAAACAACATTAGAATGATTGGGATTCCAGAAGAAGAAGAAAGAGAGAGGGGAACAGAAGGTATATTGGAGAGAATTATTGGGGAGAATTTCCCCAATATGGCAAAGGGAACAAGCATCAAAATTCAGGAGGTTCAGAGAATGCCCCTCAAAATCAATAAGAATAGGCCCACACCCTGTCACCTAATAGTAAAATTTACAAGCCTTTGTGACAAAGAGAAAATCCAGAAAGCAGCCTGGGAAAAGAAGTCTGTAACATACAATGGTAAAAATATTAGATTGGCAGCAGACTTATCCACAGAGACCTGGCAGGCCAGAAAGAGCTGGCATGATATATTCAGAGTGCTAAAAGAGAAAAACATGCAGCCAAGAATACTATCCAGCTAGGCTATTATTGAAAATAGAAGGAGAGATAAAAAGCGTCCAGGACAAACAAAAACTGAAAGAATTTGCGAACACCAAACCAGCTCTACAGGAAATATTGAAAGGGATCCTCTAAGCAAAGAGAGACCCTAAAGGTAGTAGATCAGAAAGGACCAGAGACAATATACAGTAACAGTCACCTTACAGGCAATACAATGGCACTAAATTCACATCTCTCAATAGTTACCCTGAATGTAAATGGGCTAAATGCCCCAATCAAAAGACACAGGGTGGGGCATCTGGGTGGCTCAGTGGGTTAAAGCCTTCAGTTCAAGTCATGTTTCCAGGGTCCTAGGATCGAGCCCCGCATCAGGCTCTCTGCTCAGTGGGGAGCCTGCTTCCTCCTCTCTGCCTGCCTCTCTGCCTACTTGTGATCTCTGTCTGTCAAATAAATAAATAAAATCTTAAAAAAAAAAAGACACAGGGTATCATAATGAATAAAAAACCAAAACCCATCAATATGCTGCCTACAAGAAACTCATTTTAGACCTGAAGATACCTCCAGATTTAAAATGAGGGGGTGGAAAACAATTTACCATGCTAATGGACATCAGAAGAAAGCTGGGGTGGCAATTCTTACAATCAGATCAGTTAGATTTTAAGCCAAAGACTACAATAAGAGGTGAAGAAGGACACAATATCATACTCAAAGGGTCTGTCCAACAAGAAGATCTAACAATTATAAATATCTATGCCCCTAACATGGGACCAGGCAACTATATAAACCAATTAATAACAAAATCAAAGAAACACATTGACAATAATACAATATAGTAGGGGACTTTAACACTCCCCTCTCTGAAATGGACAGATCATCCAAGCAAAAGATCAACAAGGAAATAAAGGCCTTAAATGACACACTGGGCCAGATGGACATCACAGATATATTCAGAACATTCCATCCCAAAACAACAGAATACACATTCTTCTCTAGTGCACATGGAACATTCTCCAGAATAGATCACATCCTGGGTCATAAATCAGGTCTCAACTGGTATTAAAAGATTGGGATCATTCCTTGCATATTTTCAGACCACAATGCTCTGAAGCTAGAACTCAATCACAAGAGGAAAGTCAGAAAGAACCCAAATACATGGAGACTAAACAACATCTTTCTAAAGAATGAATGGGTCAAGCAGGAAATTAAAGAAGAACTGAAAAAAATTCATGGAAACAAATGATAATGGAAACACAACAGTTCAAAATCTGTGAGACACAGCAAAGGCAGTCCTGAGAGGAAAAAATATAGTGATATAAGCCTTTCTTAAGAAACAAGAAAGGTCTCAAATACACAACCTAACCCTGCACCTAAAGGAGCTGGAGAAAGAACAGTAAAGAAAGCCTAAACCCAGCAGGAGAAGAGAAATCATAAAGATCAGAGCAGAAATCAATGAAATAGAAACCAAAAAAAAAAAAAAAACCAATAGAACAAATCAACGGAACTAGGAACTGGTTCTTTGGAAGAAATAATAAGATTGAAAAACCCCTGGCCAGACTTATCAAAAAGGAAAGAGACAGGACCTAAATAAATAAAATCATGAATGAAAGAGGAGAGATCACAACCAACACTAAAGAAATACAAACAATTATAAGAACATATTATGAGCAACTCTGTGCCAACAAATTTGACAATCTGGAAGAAATGGATGCATTCCTAGAGACATATAAACTACCAAAACTGAGCCAGGAAGAAATAGAAAACCTGAACAGACCCATAACCAGTAAAGAGATTGGAAGAGTCATCAAAAATCTCCAAACAATCAAGAGCCCAGGGCCAGACAGCTGCCCAGGGGAATTCTACCAAACATTTAAAGAAGAATTAATTCCTATTCTCCTAAAACTGTTCCAAAAAAGAGAAATGGAAGGAAAACTTTCAAACTCATTTTATGAGGCCAGCATCACCTTGATCCCCAAACTAGGCAAAGGATCCCACCAAAAAAGAGAATTATAGACCACTATCCTTGATGAACACAGATGCAAAAATTCTCTCCAAAATACTAGCCAATAGGATCCAGCAGTACATTAAAAGGATTATTCACCACGACCAAGTGGGATTTATTCCAGGGCTATAAGGTTGGTTCAACACCCGCAAATCAGTCAATGTGATACAATACATTAATAAAAGAAAGAGCAAGAACCATATGGTACTCTCAATAGATGCTGAAAAAGCATTTGACAAAGTACAGCATCCCTTCGTGATCAAAACTCTTCAAAGTGTAGGGATAGAGGGCACATACCTCAATATTATCAAAGCCATGTATGAAAAATCCACCATAAATATCATTCTCAATGGAGAAAAACAGCTTTTCCACTAAGGTCAGGAACACGGCAGGGATGTCCATTATCACCACTGCTATTCAACATAGTACTAGAAGTCCTAGCCTCAGCAATCAGACAACAAAAAGAAATTAAAAGCTTCCAAATCAGCAAAGAAGAAGTCAAACTATCAGTCTTTGCAGATGATATGATACTATATGTATCATATCAAAAGACTCCACTCCAAAACTGTTAGAATGTGTATAGGAATTCAGTAAAGTGTCATAAAATCAATGCACAGAAATCAGTTGCATTTCTCTACACCAACAACAAGACAGAAGAAAGAGAAATTAAGGAGTCGATCCCATTTACAATTGCACCCAAAACCATAAGATACCTAGGAATAAACCTACCAAGAGGCAAAGAAACTGTACTCAGAAAACTATAAAGTACCTATGAAAGAAATTGAGGAAGATACAAAGAAATGGAAAAATGTTCCATGCTCATGGATTGGAAAAACAAATATTGTGAAAATGTCTATGCTACCTAAAGCAACCTACACCTTTAATGCAATCCCTATCAAAGTACGATGATTTTTTTTTGCAAAGAAATGGAACAAATAATCCTAAAATTTATATGGAACCAGAAAAGACCCCGAATAGCCAGAGGAATGTTGAAAATGAAAGCCAAAGTTGATGGCATCACCATTCCAGTCTTCAAGCTCTATTACAAAGCTGTCATCATCAAGACAGTATGGTACTGGCAAAAAACTGACACACAGATCAACGGAACAGAATAGAGAGCCCAGAAATGGACCCTCAACTCTATGATCAACTAATCTTTGACAAAGCTGGAAAGAATGTCCAATGGAAAAAAGACAGTCTCTTCAACAAGCGGTGTTGGGAAAATTGGACGGCCACATGCAGAAGAATGAAACTGGATTATTTCTTTACACCACACATGAAAATAGACTCAAAATGGATGAAAGACATCAATGTGAGACAGGAATCCATCAAAATCCTTGAGGAGAACACAGGCATCAACCTCTTCGACCTCAGCCACAGTAACTTCTTCCTAGGAACATCGCCAAAGGCAAGAGAAGCAAGGGCAAAAAGGACTTATTGGGACTTCATCAAGATCAAAACTTTTGCACAGCAAAGGAAACGGTTAACAAAACCAAAAGAAAACTGACAGAATGGGAGAAGATATTTGCAAATGACATATCAGATAAAGGACTAGTATCCATGATCTATAAAGAACTTACCAAACTCAACACCCGAAGAACAAATAATCCAATCAAGAAATGGGCAGAAGACATGAACAGACATTTCTGCAAAGAAGACATCCAGTTGGCCAACAGACACATGACAAAATGCTCCACATCACTTGGTATCAGGGAAATACAAATCAAAATCACAATGAGATACCACTTCACACCAGTCAGAATGGCTAAAGTTAACTAGTCAGGAAATGACAGATGCTGGCGAGGATGTGGAGAAAGGGGAACCCTCCTACACTGTTGGTGGGAATGCAAGCTGGTGCAACCGCTCTGGAAAACAGCATGGAAGTTCCTCATAAAGCTGAAAATAGAGCTACCTTACAACCCAGAAATTGCACTACTGGGTATTTACCCTAAAGATACAAACGTAGTGGTCTGAAGGGGCATGTGCACCTGAATGTTTATAGTAGCAATGTCCACAACAGCCAAACTATGGAAAGAACTTAGATGTCCATTAACAGATGAATGGAAAGAAGATGTAGTATATATATACAATGGAATACTATGCAACCATCAAAAGAAATGAAATCTTGCCATTTGTGAGGACGTGGATGGAACTAGAGGGTGTTATGCTTAGCAAAATCAGTCAATCGGAGAAAGACAACTTTCATATGATCTCCCTGATATGAGGGAGTGCAGATGCAACGTGGGGGGCTTGGGGGGTAAAAAAGAATAAATGAAACAAGATGGGATTGGGAGGGAGACAAACCATAAGAGACTCTTACTCTCACAGAACAAACTGAGGGTTGCTGGGGGTCGGGGGGTTGGGAGAGGGTGGTGGGATTATGGACATTGTGGGGGGGTGCTGTGTTGAGTGCTGTGAAGTGTGTAAACCTGGCAATTCACAGACCTGTACCCCTGGGACTAATAATACATTATATGTTTATAAAAAAATAAAATAAAATTTATTAAAAAAATAAATGCTTATTGTTTTTTTTTTTTTTAAAAGAATAGATGAATGAGAGAACAAAATACTAAAAGGGTAGCAGTGACCCCAGAAAAATATACACTAACCAAATCGGAAGAGACCTTAACCCAGGGGGGAGAAGAAAGGAGAAAAAATTATATGTATATGGCTGGTGAGTAGAACATAGCCACATACTTGATTTTGGGTGTATTTTGTTCTGTTAGAAGAAACTGTCTCCCAAAATTTTAAAGAAAGAAAAACTTTATATATATATATATATATATATATATATATATATATATATACACACACACACACACACACACACACACAAATAAGGGTAAAGACGATGAAGGGATGAAGTATGACTGTAAAGATAAAAATTTTAAAAGATTCTAAAAAAAGAATTGGTAAGAAGTTGGTTGAAAAAGAAAAAAAAAGAGGATAGAATGTGAACAGGCTGGAGGCTAAAACAAAGCCACATGCTAGATTTAGGGTATATTTTGATGTGTTAGAAGAAACTATATCCTAAAATTTTAAAGAAAAAACCCCTATATGTATATAAAAAATAAGGTTAAATACAAAGAAGGGATAGGATATAACAATGAAAATTTAAAAAGTTTTCCTGTTGAGTTTGTAGTTGTTCAGAAGGGTTTGATTAGTATCTAGCTGAATTCCTGGGACCCAATGATATTAGGTCCCACTCCTCCACCATCTTGCTCCTCAAGATTTCTCAGGTTTCTTTTTTATTTATTTTTTTGTTAATGGTAGTAAAATACATGTAACATAAAATTTATCATTTTAATCATTTTTAGGTGAAGAGTTCACTGGTATTAAATACATTCGTAATATTGGGCAACTGTTACTGCCATCTATATCCCTAACACTTTACATCTGGTAAGACTGTACTCAAACAACTTTTTTTTTAAGATTTTATTTATTTATCAGAGAGAGAGAGGGAGCGCGAGCGAGCACAGGCAGACAGAGAGGCAGGCAGAGGCAGAGGGAGAAGCAGGCTCCCTGCCGAGCAAGGAGCCCGATGTGGGACTCGATCCCAGGACGCTGGGATCATGACCCGAGCCAAAGGCAGCTGCTTAACCAACTAAGCCACCCAGGCGTCCCCTCTCTGTGACTTTGTGATTTTGGTTACTCTGAACACTTCATATAAGTGGAACCATACAGTGTTTGTCTTTTTATGACTGGCTTGTTTCACATAGCATAGTGTTCCAAAGTTTATCCATGTGGTAGTTTGTGACAGAATTTCCTTCCTTTCTGAGGCTAAATAGTAGGTATATACAATATTTTGCTTATCCATTCATTAGTTGATGGACATGTGGGTTGTTTCCACATTTTAGCCATTGTAAATAATGCTGCTATGAATATGAGGGTGCAGATATCTCATTGAGACCCTGCTCTGAATTATTTGGAGTATATAAGAAGTGGAATTGCTGCATTATGTGGTAATTCAATTTTTAATTATTTGAGGAACTGCCACACTACTTTTTCACACCAGCTGTCCCATTACATTCCCACTAACAGTACCCAAGAGTTCCAATTTCTCCCTATCCTTGCCAACACTTGCTGCTTTCTGTTTTTTGGATAGTGGCTAAGGTAATGGGTGTGAAATGGTATCTCATTGTTGTTTTGATTTGCATTTTCCTAATGGCTAGTGATGGTGAGCATCTTTTCATGTGCATATTGGCCATTTGTATATTTTCTTTGGAGAAATATCCATTCAAGTCCTTTCCCCATTTTTGAATTGGGTTGTTTTTTTTATTGTTTTTAGGAGTTTTCTAGATATTCTGGATATTAATATCTTATCAGATATATAATTTGCAAATACTTTGTCAGCTTTCTGTGGACAGTGTCTTTGATCCACAAAAATTTTTTAATTTTCATGAAGTCCAATTTGTACATTTTTTGTTACCTTTGGTGTCCTGAGAAAATTGCCAAATCCCAGGTTGTGAAGTTCTTATCCTATATTATCGTCTAAGAGTTTTATCGCTTTAGGGCTTACATTTAGGTGTCTGAACCTTATTGAGGTAATTTTTGTAAATGGTAAGGGTCCAACTTCATCCTTTTACATGTGGATATCCAGTTATCCCAGTTCCATTTGTTGAAAAGACTGCCCTATCCTTCATTAAATGCATCCTTGTCAAAAATCATTTGGTTATATATGTGAAGGTTTATTTCTGGGCTCTCCATTCTTATTCCTTTAGTCTCTCTCTATATGTCTTTATACCTGTACCATCCTGTTTTGATAACTGTGGTTTCGTGGTAAGTTTTGAAACCCAGAAGTATGAGTCCTGCAATGCCTCGGTGGCTCAGTCAGTTAAGCATCTGCCTTAAGCTCAGGTCATGATCCCGGGGTCCTGGGATTGAGTCCCGTTTTGGGCTCCTTGCTCAGTGGGGAGCCTGCTTCTCCCTTTGTCTGTCTTCCTGCTCTGCCTGCTCCTGCCCCTGCTTGTGCACTCTTTCTCTCTCTCCCTGACAAATAAATAAAAACAATCTTAAAAAAGAAGAAGAAGAATTGTGAGTCTTCTGGTTTTATTTTGTTTTTGTTTTCAAGATTGTTTTGGCTAATAGGATACCTCGATTCCATATGAATTTTGAAGGAGAGTTTTCTATTTTTGAAGAAGCCATCATTGGGATTTTTATATGAATTTCCTGAATCTATAGATTGTTATGGGTAGTATTGACATTTTTAACAATATTCAGTCTTCTAATCCATGAACATAGGATGTATTTCCATTTATTTATGTCCTCTCTAATTTCTTTCAACAATGTTTTGTGGTTTTCAATGTCTTTTGCCTTCTTGGTTAAGTTAATTCCTAAGCATTTTATTGTTTTGATGTTATTGTAAATGAAATTGTCTTTGTAATTTCTTTTTCAGATTGTTCACTGTTAATGTATAGAGAAACTACTGATTTTGTGTGCTGCCTTTTATCCTCTTACCTTGCTAAATTTATTAGTTCCAACAGTGTTTGTGTGCATGTGGGTGTGTGTGTGCATGTGCAGTCTTTAAGGTTTTCTACAATTTAGATCAATCATCTGTAAACAGAGATCACTTTATTCTTTTTCAATTTGGATGCCTTTATTTCTTTTTCTTGCCTAATTTATCTGGCTAGAACTTCCAACACTATGTTGAATAGAAGTATCGAAAACAGGCATCCTTGCCTTGTTCCTTCTGTAGCTCTTTTTTTAAAAAATTTCTTTTCAACGTGTAGCTCATTTTTATATGAAACTAATTTCACTGAACTTTTAAGAGGAGGTGTAGCCAAAAGGGCTTTTCTAACCACACAGAATTGTCTTTTCTGTTTTTGTGTAGTGTTCACATAAATGGCAGCTTACTTTCTGGGATCTCCTGGCTCTTATCTCTCCTCTTCCCTGCCCTCACTGAATTTTGTTTTGTCATTATGTTTCCTTTGATTCTTATATTGTCCCTGTTCTGCTCAATTGTGATTCCACTCTCCAGTTTCTTCTCAGTTTGGTGGTCATGGGTGGTCAATCTCATAATTGGTTAGTGCTACAATTCTCCAGTCTCCTCAGACCTTCTTGGGGATGGCCTTGCACTGACAAGCTACTAGAGTGAGCAAAACTACTCCTGATTTCTGCTGCTGTTCTCAGAGTCCCCGATTTCACTTTCCAGTAATACTTCCTTGGACTATTTTGGGGTTCTCCTTTTCTAAAGTTCTCCAGACACACCATTATTCCCTCTGCTTCCTCTCACTCATATGCTGATATTGTGCAGGTTTGGTGCTATCGTTTTGCTCCCCAATCCCTGTTATTTTGGGGTTTGTCCTTGGATTTTATAATAGATATTACCTATAAGATTTTGGTTTCACTGTCTAGTTATACTTCTTTTTTTTAACATTAGGGGAAATTTATTATGATGATCTTAAGGGGTCACATATTGTGTGATTCCATTTACATAGCATTCTTGAAGAGACAAAATTAAAGAGATGGGAAATGGATTAGTGGTTGCCACTGGTTAGGGATGATAGTAGGAGGGAAAAGGAAGATCTTCGTGGTGATGAAATAGTTCTGTATCTTGAGTGTATTGGTAGTTATATGAATCTACACATATAATAAGATTGTGCACACATTGTATACCAATGTATACCTTGCTTTTGATATTGTACTGTAGTTAGGTAGCAGGTAGCCATTGGGAGTAACTGGGTTGAGAATACAAGAGACCTGTCTCTCTGTACCATCTCCGCAAATTCCTGTGAATCTGTAATTATTTCACAGTTTAAAATTTTTAAAAAGAGGAATGAAGTATTGATACATGCTACAATGTGGATAAACCTTAAGAACATTATGCTAAGTTAAAAAGTCAGTCATTAAACACCTTATATGATTCAATTCCCATGAAATGTCCAGAATAGACAGATCTAGAGACAGATAGTAGATTAGAAGCTGCCTAACATGGGGGTGCATGTGGAGAGTGGGGAGTGACTGCTGATGGATATGAGGATTTTAGGAGCGTGCTGAAAATATTCTAAAAATTAGATAGTGGCAATGGTTTCACAATTCTGTGAATATTCTAAAAAGTCATTGAATTGTATACTTTAAATGGGTGAAATTTATGGTATATAAGTTACATCTCAATAAAGCTTTTTTTTTTTTTTAAAGATTTTATTTATTTAGGGCACCTGGGTGGCTCAGTGGGTTAAGCCGCTGCCTTCGGCTCAGGTCATGATCTCAGGGTCCTGGGATCGAGTCCCGCATCGGGCTCTCTGCTCGGCGGGGAGCCTGCTTCCCCCTCCCTCTTTCTCTGCCTGCCTCTCCATCTACTTGTGATTTCTCTCTGTCAAATAAATAAACAAAATCTTAAAAAAAAAAGGATTTTATTTATTTATTCTACAGACAGAGATCACAAGTAGGCAGAGAGGCAGGCAGAGAGAGACGAAGGGAAGCATATTCCCCACCGAGCAGAGAGCCCAATGCAGGGCTCTATCCCAGGACCCTGGGATCATGACCTGAGCCGAAGGCAGAGGCTTTAACCCACTGAGCCACCCAGGCGCCCCTTATTTTTTTTTAAGCGACTTGGGAAAGATGGAGAATCACTGGAACTCTAATACAGTGGTGGTAGGATGTGAAAACCACTTTGCAAACTACTTGACAGTTTCTTAAAAAAGTTAAACATAAATCTGCTCTATGATCTGGCCATGCCACTCTTAGGAATTTCCAAGAGAAAGGAAATATATGCCCATAAAAACTTGTTCTCAGGGCACCTGGATGGCTCAGTTGGTTAAGTATCTGACTCTTGATTTTGGCTCAGGTCATGATCTCAGCATCGTGAGATCAAGCCCCACATGGGGCTCTGTGCTGGGCATGAAGCCTGCTTCGGATTCTCTCTCTCCCTATCCCTTTGCCCCTACCCCTTACCCATGCTTGCTCACTCTCACTCTCTCTCATCTAAACAATGACAGCAACTTGTTCTAAATGTTCATAACAGCTTTATTTGTAATGTTTAAAAAATTAAAACAATCCAATGTCCATGCACAGCGAATGGCAAACAAACTATAGTATATCTGTATAAAGGTATACTATTCAGTAATCAAAAGAAATGAAGTATTGACACATGCCACAGGACAGATAAATCTTAAAATAATTGCATTAAATGAAATAAACCTGACATAAAGGAGTACATACTGTATCAACTTCATTTATGTATCATAGGTTTCCTGGGAGGTGAGATAGGGGAATAAGAGAAAGGAAATATAAAATGGTCTGACCTAACTTTTGGAGGTAATGGATATGTTCATTATCTTGATTGTGATGATGGTTTCATATACATAAGTCAAAACTTGTAAGTTTACATATACATAAGTCAAAACTTATAAATGTATACTTTACAGAATTACACAATAAAACTTCAATTAAAAATATGATACCATCCTCATAGTCCTAAATTCAGCAATCATATTTTTAACTTTTAAGATTCTTTACTGTTCTTTGATTCTTTTTTCATAGCATTATGACTTGTTTTTGTAAAAAAAAAAAACTGGATCTTTGGGACTGCTAATCTCCTGTTGTTGCTATTACTGTTTCTATTCTATTTCTTGAATAGTCTCTGTTTTCAGGTTTTTTTTTTTTCCATTTTTTTAAAATCTCAGTTTTCCTACTTTGATGCCATAGGTCTTTCTCAATGTTGGGTGATCTTTGGTTTTTCTGTTCATACTGTAAAAATACAAAAGAGAACATTTCAATGAGGGCCATGTATGTTGGAGGCCTGCATTCCTTTGGGTAAAGTGTTAAATCTTGTTTTGAGTGAAGTCCTCAAATTTCAGAATAAGGAGGGCCTCACTTGGGGTGCCAAAATCACACTAGCTGCCCTAGGTCCCTCTTGACTTTGTGTTCAGTTCTTTTTAGAGAATTATTCTATGCTCTTTGTGCTAGGACTTGGGTGGAAGGGACTGTCAATTACCTTCCTGGGTTTAGCCACGTTATTTGTTTCTGCTTTTATACCCATTAAAACATTTTCTGATTCCTTATCTGATGGAGCGATCTCTCCCTTGCTTGAAAACCCAACTTCCCCCTTCCTTTGCAAGAGAAGAACAATCCTTTATTGCTAGTCAGTCTGGGCATGCTCTGGGAGAGAAAAATTCAAGTCAAATCTTGGAGAAGAAACTTACACACAAAAAATAATTATAGGGATTTTGCTGATTTATAGCATGACTGGATTCTGTGTCTGCCCACCACGTCAGGAGGAATGTAGTTTTAGATTGGGATTGAATTTATTGGTGTGATAAAATCTTACTCAAGATTTTATATTCATTGTGCTGGCAGCTGAGCATAGTTCTAGTAATTTGCTCAGCTGGTTAACCAAAACCCTGATCCACCCTGGCCTCCATTTAACAATGGGTCACACCAAACTGAGGTGCTAGAAGTTTCTAGAAATAATGATTAAAAGAAACCTCAAAGGATGCCTGGGTGGCTCAGTCGGTTAAGCTGCTGTCTTCCGCTCAGGTCATGATCCCAGGGCCCTGGGATCAAGTCCTGCATCAGGCTCCTTGCTTGGCAGGGAGCCTGCATCTCTGTCTGCCTCTGCCTGCCACTCTGCCTGCTTGTACGCGCTCTCTCTCTCTCTCTCTGACAAATAAATAAATAGATAAAATCTTAAAAGAAAAAATAAAAGAAACATCAAGACTTAGGAAGACAGAAATGTTGGAACAGTTTATCCTGTGTAAATACTATCACCACCACCATGTACATACAATTATGGGCTCTCAGAGAACCCTTAAGATACTCTCTTCTCCAGAGGTGTAAGACATTGGTGAGGGAGGGCACCATTTTTGAAAAGCACTTTAATGTCTCTTCTTTGGAAACCACTGATGTTGCTGGAGCATGAAAATGAAATGGAATATCTAATTTTAATGGGGTTGGGAGTTTCCAGGATGGCAGTGGCACTTAACCATCAAAGGGAAAATGAGCTGATTGGTTTAGGACTTGACACGCCATCAATTCTGGACAAGGAGACATGAAGGGGATTCTCCTAGAGGCTTTTGGAAAATGTGTCTTATTTCCTAAAATAAGATACCTACCCCAAACACAGGAGGGGACAGGAAGGGAACATTTCTTCTTCCTTGGCCTTTATGTCTGGATGTGACACACAACTTACTACAACTTACTATAGCCGCTTTGTGCATTTAAAGGAAGCCAGCCTGAGCAAGGCCACCACACAGAGGAATGGAAAGTACAGCAACTGAAAGAATCTCCGTGATGACAGGACTGAGTGCTGATCTTAACGAACCCCACTGAATCGTACTCTGTAATGACTCACAACTCACCCTACCTCTGGATTTCCACTTTATGTAAGACTGTAGCTTTTCTTATCATTTAAGACAGTCTGAATTAGAGTTTTTCTTACAGTCAAAAGCATTCTGATGAGCCCCTGAGATGGAAGAAGGTGGGCAATATATGCAAGTCCTGCTTGATGTCTCTACTGAGAAACCCTAGCAACGAGGCAGAGAATTCTTTCACTTAGACTTTTTGACCCAGTGGATCCACTGGTGTTCCACAAATGGGTGGCAGATGAAAATGCCACGTGGAGTCTATGGCAGGCTTCAGTAGGAATCTCAGCAAAAGCCCCTAGAGTCATGGAGCAAAACTATGCTCTCAGGCAAGTAGTTATTTGCATTTTGAGAAATTGCTCTAGCTGTGCTCCAGGGCACTTGGGGAGCTCATGTGTTGGTGTGCATATTGAAGCTGCCCACTGGGAGCTATCTGAGCCACCAGGCTGCAAAGTTGGCCATTCTAAGCAACAGTTTATCATTAGCTAAAAGAGGCATAACATACAGGATCAGGTTCCAGCCATTTCTGAAGATATAGTAAGCTGTATGAGTGAGTTACTCATGCTCCCTCCATGCCCAGATGAGCAACTTGCCTTACAGAACAGCTGAGTGGCCTGTTGAAGACCCAGTTAAGCCTCCAAATGGGGACAACACCTTCTGAGGTTGGGATGCTGGCCTGTGGGATGTGTTATATGTTTAGAATCATGAACCAATATATCTGTAGCACAGCTTTTCCTATAATTAGAATATACACGTATGAAAACCAAGAAGTGAGAGTGGGGACAGTGCCTTTCATGATTAGGTCAAACGACTTAACAAATAATTGCTTTTCTTTTTTGTCACTTGGGGGTCTGATGACTTGGGCTTTGGGCATACAAGAGATTACTGCTTCCTTAAGGGGAAAAAAGAATCTTTCCACGCTGGTCATTCTGGGCTTTTATGCCACAAAAGAGTAGACAAAAATGGGGTCATAGTGTTAACTGGTGTGAGTGATCCTGAATAGTCTTGACTATGGGGGGCGAAATATACTAAAGCTTCAGGGTGGCATGGGACGGCCTTAACAGAACTCGGATATGTTGTTCCAGAGCAGGTCTTATACTACCACATCCAGTGGAAACACATTTTTTAAAAAAAAATCTTTTTTAAGATTCATTTATTTTAAAGAAAGAGAGAGCAGGGAGGGAGGGGGGAAGGGAGAGGGAGGGAGAGAGAGAATCTCAACCAAACTCCCTGATGGGCACAGAGCCTGTCACAGGGCTCAATCTCATGACCCTGAGATCACGACCTGAGTTGATATCAAGAGTCTGACTTAACTGACTGCACCACCCAGGCATCCCACCAATGGAAAAAAATAAAGATTACTCTACTGCGATAAGGACAGAATTATTGAGGGCTCAGATCCCTTGTAAAGTTTGGTAAGAAACCCCAACTCCCTGAGTGACTGTGTGAAGGCAAAGGGAACATGGCACAAATTAAAGACAGGGAAAGTCATACATACCAACTACATCCTTATAAGTCATTACAGAGTAAAGACTGTCACCTCTACACATATTTCTTTCCTTATTGCATAAATGTTTTTTTGTATTTTGATAGTTTTTTGTCTTCCTCTTCCCCACTTCCACTGATTAGATTTGGCATGTAAGTAGAGGTTAACTATACACTATTTAAATATCACGTTTATTGAGGTCTAATTTAGTATCTTAGTACTAAGTACCTTCGTAAAATTCATCCTGTTAACATATACAGCTCAATGAATTTTGACAAGTGTACAGTCATACAACCACTACCATAGTCAAGATATAAAATGTTTCCTTTACCTCCAACATTCCCCTATGCCCTCTTGAAGTCAATTTTCTTCCACAACACCCAGCTCTTGGCAACAACTGTCCTGAATTTTGAACCTGAACTTTTGCTTTTTATAAAATGTCCTATATATGGACTTGTGCACTATGTTCTCATGTCTAGCATCTTTCACTTGGCAGAGAATATTTTTAAGTGTATGAAGTGCTTAAAGAAGTAAAAATACAATCACACTATGAGTGAACAAAAGACCCAAAATGGAGCAGATAGCTAAGAAGTGGAAAAACTAAGAAAGAGAGAGTTTAAGGAATATGTGGGAATAGGATGAGAAGTTCTAATATAATCTCTTAAGCTGCAGAAGAGAATGAAGGGACTGGAGAGAAGAAATATTTGGAAAAGTAATTGCTAAGAATTTTCCAGACCAGATGAGAGACAATGAATCCTTAGATCTTGGATGCAGAATGTACCATGCATGATAATTTTTTTTTAAAGAACATCTAAACACAGTAATGTAAAACTCAGAATATCAAAGACAAAGAGAAGTCTTTAAAAGGAGCTAAAGAGAAAAGGCAGATCACCTACAAAGTGAAACAAACCGACTAAGAGCAGACTTTTCAATAGCAACAGTAAACTCTAAAATACTGAAATGGTGCCCAAAATGCTGAGATAAAATAGCTGTCCACCTAAAATTACACATTAGAAAATTTTCTTTCAAGAAAAAAATATGAACTGAAGGTACTTTGAGATAAACATAACCAACAGCCTCTCTGAAGGAATTTATACAGGGTATAATTCAGGAAAAGGGAAAATAATCCCGGTAAGAAGTTCTGAGATGCAAGAAATAACTGAAGGCTAAATAAAAAGTTGTGAACATGTAGGCAAATCTGAACAAACATTTTATAAAATGATCGTAATGAAAATGTCTAATACATAGGGTTAACAAAAAGGTCCAGACATGGTAAAAAGGGATTGGTGAGAGCAATTTCTCTTTTCTTAAAGATGTCTTGCATGAATCTCAAGATAGATGCGGGATTCAAAACCAGCCTGTTCCTGCTCTCTCTCTCAAATAAATAAACAAACCTTTTTTTAAGCTTCATAGAAGCTACACAGAGATTAATACAATCAATACCACAGTCGATTGAGTGAACAGAGAGAGGCCAGAGGCAACAGATCTCAGAAAATATTAGTAAACTCCACTTCCTGTGGGTAAAGAACACTCACCTTAAAGTGAGCCACCTCACACACCATGAGTGCTGAGAGAGCTGGAAACCACTAGGCAGGAAGCAGCTGGTCAGAAGCTGTGTGGGTGGAAGTACAATGAAGGTGAAGGGAGAACAGAGAAATGCTCAGAGGTGGCTGATCTCAGAAAATGCCCACATCATACACTTCACTGAAGGAACCACCTGTCATTGCATAAAGCATAATAAAAAGGGGACTGGCATATCAGTACTACAAAAAATACTATAAGAAAAAGAGATGTGAAGGGATAGCAAAAGGTAAGAGATGAAAAACCAGACAAGGAACAGATTAAAATTCTCAACAAAAGTTAACTACAGGGGCATGTGGTGGCCCAGTTGGTTGAACGTCTGACTCTTGATTTCTGCATGTTGTGATCTCAGGGTCCTGGGATCGAGTCCTGCCTTGGGCTGTGTGCTCAGCCAGGAGTGTGCTTAAGGATCCTCTCCCTTTCCCTCTCTCTCCCTCCTAAGATAAATAAAACTTTTTAAAAAGTTAACTATAAACAAAATAAAACAAGTTACCGCCTCAGTGGAGAAAGGCTTCATAGCAGAAAGGCGAGAAATCTCTGAATTCAGGATCGAATTAGTAAGGGCCCAAGAGAGAATAAACATGATGCAAAATACAGTTAAGGAACACAGAGGACAAAAGTGACAAAAGCAAACAAAGTGTAATGGAAATAAAGTTCAAATGTCCACTAGAATTTTCTATCTAGGTGCTGCTCTGAACATCGAAAGGATAAACGTTAGCCATGTGTGGCTCTTGAGCTTATGACATGTGAGCAATGAGATCACAGGAGTGCTTTCTTAATTTGATTTAATTTTAATTAATTAAATGACCACATGTGGCTGGTGGCTACCATATTAGACAATGTAGGATGAGAGAGAAAATGATAGGTGTAGAAGATAGGCAAAGGAGACAGAACCCCACATGTAACTGGAATTCCTGAAGAAGAAAACCAAACCAATGGAGACTTAAGTGTTTATGATACAGTTCGAAAATCTACTTCACGATATAAATAAATAAATAAATAAATAAATAAATAAATTTATAAGATTTTATTTATTTATTTGACAGAGAGATAGAGAGCACAAGTAGGCAGAGTGGGAGGAAGAAGGAGAAGCAGGCTCCCCGCTGAGCAGGTAGCCTAATGCAGAACTTGATCGCCCAAGACCCCAGGATCCTGACCTGAGCAGAAGGCAGCCACTTAACTGACTGAGCCATGCAGGCACCCTCAAGATATAAATTTAAAAATCATTCCTAAAATAAAGGATTTGGGTATTTTTTTCAAATCAAAATATATACCACATGCCAGGGAAAATGGATTCAAACACATCCTTTTTTTTTTTTTTAAAGATTTTATTTATTTATTTGATAAGGAGAGAGAGATCACAAGTAGAGAGGCAGGCAGAGAGAGAGGGGGAGGCAGGATCCCTGCTGAGCAGAGAACCTGATGTGGGGTTCCATCCCAGGACCCTGAGATCATGACCTGAGCCAAAGGCAGAGGCTTAACCCACTGAGCCACCCAGGTGCCCCAGATTCAAACATATCTTAATAAAATTATTGGATCGTGAAAACAAAGAAATGTTTGGGAAGCCGGGTATCTTCTACTCCCTCTAAAGAAAGTCGCATATAGAAGAAAAAGATTCGAGCTGCCTTTGGATTTCTTCACAGCATCACTCACTAGCCAAATGTGCAGCAATACTTGAAAAATACTCAAAAGAAAGTGAAAACCAGGGATTTACCACCTCGCCAGGCTGTGTTTCATTAATATGACTACAGACACACAAAAACTAGGGGGATATTGTTCCAATGAGCTCTCCTGGAGAAAAGTGCTAAAGGGTAAACTTAGTCAACTAAAAGACTATTGCAAAGACTATGACTATAGTCTGGTGAACATTTAAGCTAACATATAACCACTGGGATAAGATTAAGGTAAAATTTGGAGATCGGGATGGCAAATCAGTATTTAAATGTAATATGGTCTGACAATACATACATTATAGGATGAATAAAAAAAATAGGAGGGGAAGGGAAAAAGGGGATGGCAAATATATTAAATTGGATAACTGCCTCATCTGTAATAGCCAGAGGTCAAATAACCATTCAGAGATGGCAAATCAAGTAACAGATATAGAACCATATTTAATATTTCAAAGGTAAACATAAAGAAAGGTATTTTTTTTACAACTAACATTAGACCATAGGAAAAAAGGAGGGCAATGGGAAAGAAGACAAAACACATTGATTTTTAACACTAGTCACAGTAGGAAATTCATACTATCTAAAGAAATAGAGAATTAAGGATATTATATAAAATTATAATAATAAAAAGTAACATTGGAACAAAAGTGAAAACCTCTCTAAATATCAGAAGAGCCATACAACAAAAAGCAGGGCATTGTGAACATACTGAAAGACTTAAACAGAAAAATGTAATATAAAATACGACAACTTAAACCAAATATACCCATCATATCGACAAATATAAATGAGCTTAAATCATCCATGAAAAGAAAATTATTTTCCCAAACAGTAATTCAGAAAGGTAAGATGTGAAAGGATATACAAAAAGTAATTTAAAAAATATAATAGGTAAATACAAATTTTTGAAAAGTGAGGTCTTGCTCTTAATATCAGAAAGATAGAATTCAGATACTAAAAGAATTAAAGGAGGCAAAGAAGATTGCTCCGTAATTCTAAAAGGCACAATTCACAGTAAAGATACAACTCTGAATATCTATGTAATAAATAATATAGTAATCAAATTAATAAGGTAGACATGTTAGGAGAGATAGAAAGAAATAAACTAGCAGGATGATACTTTAATTCATTCTTTTCAGTATTTATAAGTACTTATAGATAAAAGCAAGAGTTAAACAGATGCATATACACATTCAAGCCTAGTGTGTACACACACATAATTTTATTCTCTAATATTGAGAATATACTTTCTTTTCAAAGGACCATGGATACTCATCAAAACACACATGAGAAACCTCACTGAATTCTCAAAAGAAAAATAACAAAAACTTCATTCTCTGAATTCAAATGCAGGAATTAACAATAAAACCAGAAAACAAAGCTTTTACCTGGGGTCTTGTTCTTGGGGTCTCACAAGGTCTGCCAAGCTACAGTTTCATGTGAGGCTCACATCATCTTCAAGCTCACATTGTTATTGGCAGAAGTTCATTTCTTTGTAGCTGTAAAACTCAGGGCAGTTGGAATCTTCAAGGCCAGCAGGAAAGCTTTTCTGAGTTCAGGGCAGGTCCTAAACCCTCTTTGAAAGGGCTTACCTGATCATGTCAGGCTCCTGCAAGGTAATCTCCCTTTCACTAACTCAGAGTCAACAGATTAGATGCTTTCATTACACTGGCAAAAATTTCTTCCCCCTTGCCATGTAACATAGCATAATCATGGGAGTTTTCACAGAACCTGTCCACCCTCAAGGGAAGGGGATTTTACAAGGATGTAGAATGTTGCCTACTACATTAATTAAAATATAGCAAACAAAAACGAGGGAACATATTAAATAAAAACATGAAAGACAACACCTTATGATGTTGATTATTTCAGAAATATAAAGAAAGCTCAAGAATATCATTTACACAGATACTAAGAAGGCTTTGATAAGGTTCAAAAAAAATGCTTGATGTAAAAACACACTAAAAGTAAGAATAGCTTCTTCTTTCACACTATAAAATAAATTTATTTTACCCCCAAATCAAATATGCTGCTTAATGAGAAAACAGCAGGAGCATTTCCCCTGAAATCAGGAAAAGACAAAGATGTCTACTAACCTTGACTCTTATTAACATTATACTAGAAATACTACCAATGCAATTGGAAGAGAAAAAAAAAATCAGTGGTATAAACATTGGAAGGGAGGGGAAGTTATTACTATTTATACACCATGGTACTATGTACATGGAAATACAAGATAATTAATTGAAAGCTACTATAAACAATAATAAAATCCAGTAAAGTAGAGTACAAAATATATGCAAGTATGCATATATTTTCATATATGCAAACAATCAGAAGGCAGACTGAAAAAAAGGCCCCACTTATTATAGAAACAAAAATATAAAATACCCAAGGATAGCCTTAATAAGAAATTTGTAAGACCTAGTGCAGAGGAGGATGGGGTCTAAAACATTATTAAGCACACAAAAGATTGAGCAAAAAGACCTTTTCTTGAAGAGTGAAACTTAATATCAAATAGGTTTCAATTTTTCCTTTTTAAAAATAAAAAAAAAAACTTTCTTTTTTCTTTTTAAAATCTCTTTCTTTGGTACATCTCACTGGCTCAGTCTGTAGAGCATGCAACTCTTGATCTCAGGGTTGTGAATTCAAGCCCCACGTTGGTTGTAGAGATTATTTACAAAAATAAAATCTTAGGATGATTCAGTCAGTTAAGCATCTGCCTTCCACTCAGGTCATGATACTAGAGTCCTGGGATCAAGTCCTACATCAGATTCCCCGCTCAGTGGGGAGTCTGCTTCTCTCTCTGCCTGCAGCTCTCTCTACTTCTCTCTCTCTCTCTCTGACAAATAAGTAAATAAAAATAAAGTTTGAAATAAATAAAATTTTTAAAAAAGCTTAAATACTTGTCCGTAAAGCAAGTCTCAGCAAATTTCAAAGAACTGCTATATTGATCACATTTTGTGACTGTAAAGGAATTAAATTAGATGTAATAACAAAAATATTTTAAAAAATTCTCCACATATTCAGAAATTTAAAAATATACCTCTAAAGATGTGAATTCTCCACAAACTGATATATAGGTTTAATGCATTTCCTATTAAAATCCCATCAAGATTTTATGTGGAAGACACAAGATTATTCTAAAATTTGTATGAAAAGGGCAAAGAACTATAATAGCTAATACAATTTTGAAACAGAAGAATAAAGTGGGAGGATCATTTTATCTAATTTTAAGGCTTTTTATAGAGCTACACTAATCAAGACTGTGCAGTATTGACAGAGGGATAGACACATAGATCAAAAGATCAATGGAACAGAATAGAGTAGTCTGAAATACACCTACACGAAAATGCCCAGCTGATTTGGGACAACGCTGCAATAGCAATTCAAGGGAG
The DNA here is from genome assembly GCF_011764305.1 of Mustela putorius furo. Classification (NCBI taxonomy): domain Eukaryota; kingdom Metazoa; phylum Chordata; class Mammalia; order Carnivora; family Mustelidae; genus Mustela; species Mustela putorius. The sequence goes on from NW_025421292.1 coordinate 4,395,428, forward strand.
GGAAGACTGTCTTTCCAACAGTGAAAATATTGTGAAAATGTCTATGCTACCCAAAGCAACCTACACCTTTAATGCAATCCCTATCAAAGTACGATGATTTTTTTTGCAAAGAAATGGAACAAATAATCCTAAAATTTATATGGAACCAGAAAAGACCCCGAATAGCCAGAGGAATGTTGAAAAAGAAAGCCGAAGTTGGTGGCATCACCATTCCAGACTTCAAGCTCTATTACAAAGCTGTCATCATCAAGACAGTATGGTACTGGCAAAAAACTGACACACAGATCAACGGAACAGAATAGAGAGCCCAGAAATGGACCCTCAACTCTATGATCAACTAATCTTTGACAAAGCTGGAAAGAATGTCCAATGGAAAAAAGACAGTCTCTTCAACAAGCGGTGTTGGGAAAATTGGACGGCCACATGCAGAAGAATGAAACTGGATTATTTCTTTACACCACACATGAAAATAGACTCAAAATGGATGAAAGACATCAATGTGAGACAGGAATCCATCAAAATCCTTGAGGAGAACACAGGCATCAACCTCTTCGACCTCAGCCACAGTAACTTCTTCCTAGGAACATCGCCAAAGGCAAGAGAAGCAAGGGCAAAAAGGACTTATTGGGACTTCATCAAGATCAAAACTTTTGCACAGCAAAGGAAACGGTTAACAAAACCAAAAGAAAACTGACAGAATGGGAGAAGATATTTGCAAATGACATATCAGATAAAGGACTAGTATCCATGATCTATAAAGAACTTACCAAACTCAACACCCAAAGAATAATCCAATCAAGAAATGGGCAGAAGACATGAACAGACATTTCTGCAAAGAAGACATCCAGTTGGCCAAGAGACACATGAAAAAATGTTCCACATGACTTGGCATCAGGGAAATACAAACCAAAACCACAATGAGATACCACCTCACACCAGTCAGAGTGGCTAAAATTAACAAGTCAGGAAACGACAGATGTTGGCGAGGATGTGGAGAAGGGGGAATCCTCCTCCACTGTTGGTGGGAATGCAAGCTGGTACAGTCACTATGGAAAACAGCATGGAAGTTCCTCAAAAAGTTGAAAATAGGGCTACCCTATGACCCAGCAATCACACTACTGGGTATTAACCCTAAAGATACAAATGTAGTGATCTGAAGGGGCACGTGCACCCGAATATTTATAGCAGCATTGTCCACTATAGCCAAACTATGGAAAGAACCTAGATTTCCATCAACAGATGAATGGATAAAGAAGATGTGGTATATATACACAACAGAATACTATGCGGCCATCAAAAGGAATGGACTCTTGCCATTTACAACTACATGGATGGAACTAGAGGGTATTATGCTGAGCGAAACAAGTCAGTCAGAGAAGGATGATTATTATATGATCTCTCTGATAGGAGGAATTTGAGAGGCAGGGTGGGGGGTTGGGGAGGTAGGGAAGGAAAAAATGAAATAAGATGGGATGGGGAGGGAAACAAACCATAAGAGACTCTTAATCTCACAAAACAAACTGAGGGTTGCTGGGGGGGCTTGGGGAGGATAGGGATAGTGTGGCTGGGTTATGGACATTGGGGAGGGTATGGGCTATGGTGAGTGCTGTGAAATGTGTATGTCTGGTGATTCACAGACCTGTACCCCTGGGGCAAATAATACGTTATATGTTAATACGAATAATTTTTTTAAAAAGCAGAGTTGTCTGCAGTGTGTGGGAGTTATCAAGATATACCCTAATAGACACGCGCGCGCGCACACACACACACACACACACACATCCCATTAGCAAAGGCTGTAAGACTTATTAATGAATGGTGTGTAAGGAAGTGTCTATCCATTCATTGCCTGCCTGATCACAAAGCTAAACAAGCAGAGATTATAGTGGCCACATATGACAAAGAATAGACTTTACAGAATTAGTTCAGGAAAGTCACTAAACAAACAGCAGCAGCAACAACAATAAACGGCAACACCACCACCCTCTGGGAAGTGAAGGGAATCTGATTTCCAGAGTTGCCACATTATGTTATTTAAAATGTCTAGTTTTCAACAAAAACTTATGAGACATGCCAAGAAGCAGGAAAATGTGACATATACAAAGGGAGGAGAGGAAGCAGTTAATAGAAATTGTTTCTCAGGAAGCTCAGATAGATGGACTTCATTAGACAAGGACTTTACATCAGCTATTATAAACATGTTCAAAGAGGGGTGCCTGGGTGGCTCAGTTTGGTTAAGCACCTGACTCTTGATTTCAGCTCCAGTCATGAATTCAGGGTTGTGAGGTGGAGCCCATTCTGAATGGGGCTCTGTGCTCAGTGGGGAGTCCGCTTGAGGTTTTCTCTCCTTCTCCCTCTGCCCCTCCTCCTACTCTCTCTCTCTCTTTAAAATAAATAATTTTTTAAATTAAAAAATAAAAAATAAAATAAAATCAACTTTATTGAGGTGTGGAGCCTGCTTAAGATTCTTTCTCTCTTTGCTCCTCCCCCTTTATCTCTCTCTTTTCTAAAAAAGGTTATATATATATAGTATATAATATAATGTTTCATATATATTATACATTATATATGTTATATATAATTTTTATATATGTATATATACACTATACATTATATAATATATAATGTATATATCTAATATATTTAATATATTTAATATAACATATATATTTAATATACATTATGTATATTGTATATATTATGATGTATAATGTCTATATTTAATATACATTATAATGTATACAATTTTTTTAGAAGAGAGAGAGATATATATATATATATATATATATATATATATATATATTTATTCAAAGAGCAAAAGGAAACCATGACTAAAGAACTAAAGGAAAGTATGAGAATGTCTCACCAAATAGAGAACATCAGTAAAGAGACAGTATAAAAGAGAACCAAATAGAAATTCTGGAATTGGAAAGTACAATAACTAAAATGAAAAATTTATTGGAGGGGCATAACTATAGATTCAAGCTGGCAGAAAGAGGAATCAACAAACCTGAAGACAGCTCAGTTGAGATTCTCCAGTCTAAAGAATACAAAGAATAAAGGAAAGGAATAGAGAATGCCAGAGATCTATAAAACACTGTGAAGTAGACCACTATATACATAATGGAGGTCCCAGAAGGAGAGGAGGGAGAGAAAGAAATACTTGAAGAAGTCATAGCCAAAAGCTTCCCAGACTGGGTGAAAACCATTAATCCACACATCCAAGAAGCTCAACACATTCTAAATTAGATAAATTCAAAGAGATCCATACCTAGACACATCAACATTAAACTGTTGAAAACCAAGGACAAGAGAGAATTTTGAAAGTAGCAAGAAAGGATTAAGGAAGCCTCAGTAAGATTAATAGCTGAATTCTCATCAATGTCAATATTCTGGGTGTGATATTTTCTGTAGTTTTACAAGATGTTACTATTGGAGGAAGCTGGATAAGGTATATGTGGAATTTCTTTGTATTATTTCTTACAGTTGCATGTGGATCTATAATGATCTCAAAATAAAAAATTTAATTTAAACACACACACACACATGCATGAAAAACAGCTTTTGGGACCAAGATGAAATCATAATAGAAGTGTAAAAAATATTTAGAAATGAGCAGTAATAAAAATACAATGTATAAGGCTTGAGAACAAACAAATACTTGATAATTCAAGTAAACTTATAGTGTTGAATGTTTATATTAGAAATTAACAAAGTCTGAAAATTAAAGAACTAGACACCCGACTTAATTAGAAAAATAACAGAATAAAACCAAAGAAAGTGGAAAGAAGCAAATAAAAATGATTAGAGCATCAACAAAATAGAATAAAGAGGATAAACAAAGCCAAAAACTGGTTATCTAGGAGGAAAAAATTAAAATTGACAAGAAGGGTAGAGAAAAGAAAAAATATTAGTGACGCAAAGAGGGACATAATTACAGATGCAACAGAGACTTAAAGACAATATTTTGCAAAACTTAGATGGAGAGAATTCTAGACAAATATAACTCAAGAAAAAAAAATCTCATATAATTCTATGCCCATTAAAGAAACTGAAGATAGTTAAAATTTCTTACAAAGAAATCACAAGGATTAAATAACTTATTAGGTGAATTGTACCAACTTTTCAAGAAGGAGTTCATTTTAATCTTTCTTTTAAAAAAGATTTTATTTATTTTTTTGACCGAGACACAGCGAGAGAAGGAATACAAGCAGGGAAGAGTGGAAGAGGGAGAACAGGCTTCCCACAGAGCAGGAAGCTGGATGCAGGGCTTGATCCCAGGACACTGGGATCATGCATGACCTGAGCCAAAGGCAGACACTGACTGAGCCACCCAGGTGCCCCAGTTCATTTCAATCTTATATAAACTCTTCCAGAAAACAGAAAAAGAGGAAATATTCCCAATTCATTGCATGAGATTAATAAAGCTTAATTCCCAAAGCAATCACATTACAGCCAATCTCACTAGTGAACCTAGATGCAAATATATTACAGTATTAGCAAATCAAATCAGTGATGTATAAAAGAGGTAATAAATCATGACAAAGTCGGTCTAATTCCAGGGATACAAGAATGGTTTATTATTAGAGAACCAGTTCTTCACATTAACAGTAAAGGAGAAAACCAATTACCATCTTAATGGATGCAGAAAAGGCATTTGATAAAATTCAACACTCATCATGATAAAATAACATTTAGCAATGTAAGAATAGAAATGATCTTTCTTAATCTGTTAAAAGGTATTTAACATACACCTAAAGTAAACATCATTCTTAATGGGGAAATGTCAGAAGCATTCCCTTAACTGAGGAAAAAGATAAGGATTCTATGATCACTGCTTCTATCCCACATTGTGCGGAAGGTCAGTAAGACAGACAGATTGAAAGAAAGAGAAAGAAAGAAAGCAAGCAAGCCAACCTAGTATTTGAAAAGGGAAGATCAAAACTATTATTCACAGATAATATAATTATCTAAAGAGAAAAGCCTTAAGAACATACCAATTATTAGAAATAATAAGAATTTAGCAAGGTCATTAAATGTGAGATGAATATGCAATAATATATTGCACTCCCAATACCAGCAGCTAACAGAAAAATATTTAAGATACTATTTACAATATAGACAGTGGTGGCAATGACCTGGCTAGATTATATTTGAATTCTAGCTTGTCCTCCAGTCTCCTGTCAATTGTGAGCCCTCCTTAAATCCTTCCAATAAATTCTTCTTGCCTGAAAATAGCTAGATTTGGAGTTTTGTTGCCTGCAAACACATATCCTGTACTTATGTTATATTACTTGATATTTGGAATAAAATATGTGTCAGGGGTCCTCAAAACCAACCCCAAATTCAATGATGGGCTAGGAGGAATCATAGGACTCTGCCTGCAGCTGTATTTACACAGCTATGATTTATCACAGCGAAAGGATACAGAGCAAAATCAGCGAAGAGAAAAGGCTCATGGGTTTAATCTGGAGGAAACCAGACCCAAGCTCCCATGAGTCCTCTCTCAGTGGAGTGACACAGAACAAACTACTTCTCTCAGCACTGAGTTGTAACAACCTGTCACGTGTTGTTTACCAGCAAAGCTCATTAGAGACTCTATCCGGGGGTTTTATCAGGGGCTGCTTACATAGGCACCTTCTGCCTTCTGGAACTATTCACATTCCAGACTTCCAGAAGGAAAGCAGGTGTTTAGCATAACTATACTGTTTGCACAGATAGTTTAGGCACAGTTGAGCCACCCTTATCAGTTAGGGTGGTGAGAACCTTCACAAAATCTAAGTTCCCAGATGCCAGCCAGGGGCCAACCTTGTAAGCAGGACTTTTAAAGGATGGCTGTCAGGCCTACTATGCTAGCTTTTTTCTGCATGATGGGCATTCTTTCTGCCATACTGAATTGAGTAGCTAATTTATTATAGCCACTGGTCAATTCATTTACTTAGTTCTGGAATAAAATCATTTATTGTTGAATATATTTCATATGAACTTATATGAAATTAGTTTTAAAAAACCAAGTAATACTATGAGGCATAAAAATAAAACCAGAAAAGGATGGCTGAGTAGCTCAGTCAGTGAAGAGTCTGCCTTTAGCTCAGGTCATGATCCCAGAGTCCTGGGATCAAGTCCCACATCAGGGTCCCTGCTCAGTGGGGAGTCTGCTTCTCCCTCTGCCTGCCACTCCCCACACTGCTTATGCTCTCTATTTATAAATAATGAATAAATAAATAAAACAAACCAGAGATCCCTGCTTCCTCCCAACTCCTGCTCTCCCAATTCGAAAGCAGCTATTTCAAACTCTTCAGTCATTTCTTTCAGTATTTATCTTTCATTTCTAAATAGCGTGCCTTTACTGTTCTTGATCTTTTGAATTATACGTTATTATCTTTCAACTGTAGACAATGAGGATTTAATCCTCTTAGGTCTCCCACCACTCACCTCATATTCCTAAAATTGTTTTATCATAATTATTAGCTACCTCTCTGTTCTGTTTTCCACTATTATAATTATATAAACATTTGCAAATGAGCCATATTGGCTCAACTGAAATTACATTTCTTTTTCATGTGAGTTGTCTTTCCTGGATTTAGTAAATGCCTGTTTTAAAATGTTCATATTGTAAGCACATATTATTAAATTCATCTACAAACTCTCCATCAGTATTTAAAAACCTCCTGTCATATGATCAAATGCTTCTGCTAATCTATCCATTCCAATGGTTTCCAGGGTCCTCTCTCTGTCCTCCAACTCCAGTGGTTGTATTCTAGGGGTGGCACACAATTTTTCTCAGGATTTCCCTTTACCATAATCTTGGGGTTGCCTTTTATTTCTCTCTTGTATTGGATCCATTTTATAGATCCCATGACTTTCATTTTTCTTGATTATTTTCTCCATCATTTTTGTGGAAAGGGTCATCCAATTGCTTCCTGAGAAAAGATAAGAGAACTTGCACCTCTGAAGATGTCTTTATATTATTTCCACACTTGATTGGTATTTTGGCTAGACTTCTATAGGTAACACAGTGTTCTCTCAGTATTTGAAAGGGTTATTATTTTGGCTTCTAGCTTGATATTATTCTGATTCTTAGTCCTTTCTAAGAGATCTTTTTTCTCCAGAAGCCTTTAGGATCCTCCCTTTTTCTATTGCTATTTTAGGCTTTTTTTTGCATTCATTGTACCAGAGTACTTCATTCTGTAAACTCACTACCTTCCTTTCTGAGAAGATTTCTCACTTCTCTTTCTAGATGTACTGTAAAGGAGATGTCAGGCTTCCTGAATTCATCCTCAAATTCTCTTCTTTAGGTTTACTTTTCTATTTCTTTCTCCTCTCTGGGAGACTTCCTCAACTTCACGTCCCAAATGTCCCTTTATATCTTTAAAAACCTTACATATTTTTCAATTTCAAGACTTTCCTCTTTTCTTTTTTGTCTCTCTCTCCCTGATAATATCATGTTCCTGTTTCAGGGATGTTACCTTTTGAGGCTGATACTCATTTGCTTGTCAAGCTTTCTTGTTTCTCTACATTGACTATTTTCCTTCTGTTTCCTTTGTTTTGGGCTCTGAATCAATCTGGTGTTCCTTTCGCCTTTCTTTGCTTATGCTTGTGCTCAGCCCATACCATCCTCCCAGTTGACATTCAACCCAAATTTTAAGGTGGAGCTGAAATTGTACCTTCTTTCCTTCTTTACAGGACCTTCCTTCTTTTCTCTCTTCTCTAAACCCTCATGCTACTTTGCTTGTATCTCTCTGGAGTGGCTTATATGCTGTATGTATGTTTATTAATATATGTGATTTATTCCTGTGATTAAAGCATGGCCTTTTCACCTTTGCAGTCTTCACAAGCATAAAATAGAAAGTTACCTGCAACACAATTATTGAATGAATTATGTATTTTCACATATTGAATGAATTATGTATTTTTGTGTGACCCAAAGAGACCCCAGAGAAGTTGAACTGACTTATCATTTTCTCAATCTTTGGGCCCCCAGACCCAGCAGGGGCTCCTATGTAATCTTTTGCTACCTCTTAATTCTTGATAATTGTAGCAACACTGTAAATGCCCCCTAAGTCTGAACTTGGATAACCTTCTCCTTTGTTTCTATGTCCAACCAGCCATCAAATTACTGATCTGTCTTCTGATCTATCTTTCTTTCTTTTTCTTTCAAGAGTTTATTCATTTATCTGAGAGAAAGAAAGCATGAGCAGGAGGAAGGGGAGGCACAGAGAGAGAAGCAGGCTCCCTAATAAGCAGACAGAATTTGAACCCAGGACCCGGGATCATGGCCTGAGCCGAAAGCAGATGCTTAACCAACTGAGCCATTTAGCTGCCCTGTCTATTGATTTCTGACTAGAATTTTCTTTTCCCTCTTCTTTCTCTACCATTTCTTCTATTATTCTAGTTAATGTCCTTTTATTGTCTTAATACTTAATAACTTATAGTAAATTCTTCCTGGTTTACCTAATACTATTCCTAGCTCTAGCTTATCCTATACATAATGGGGACCATAATAATAATAATTGAGTTAATAAATTGGTAACGAGAAATAGGTCCATGTATATTGGACCTATTTTGTATATGTGCCCACTGTATCTTTGGAGAATCACCTTCTGCCCATGTCCTCTGGTTCTAGTAGTGGACAATGGCCAGACTTCATTAGAGTACCATGTCTTTCTGGTCATAGCTATCCATTCAGGTTGGCTGAGAGACTGCTGGAGACAGTATCCTGATGACATAATCTAAGTCTTTTGGCTTTGCCTAAAGTCAGATATACTCTTGGACTTTCTGATTATGTGAGTCAATATATTTCCTTTATTAAAGTAATTTTAGTTTGATTTTTAGTTAGATTTTGTTTCTAATTTTAGTTAGATTTTTGATAATATGGTATGTAAAGCACTAAGCATACTACTTTGCAGAGTATTAGGTATCGTTTTTATTATCCTTATACCTTTGCCGTATCCTATATCCAATTCAACCTTTTCTTAACATCTGCCCATAGAGACCAATAATTTCCTTATTATTCTGTGCATATTGTTCCTTTGCCTGGGCTGCCCTGCCACCAACCTAATAATGTCATTCTACACACTTTTCGCCAATTCACATCCATCATTATTTAGAATCTGGCTTTGAAAAAAGCCTCCCATCTTCCATTTGAATAATGGTAGCTCCAAATTGTTCACTGTCTTATCTAATTTCTCCTGCATGTGTTTTCTAATTATTTCTAGTTTGCTTCTTGAGTGTACATTACTCAAGGCAAGGAAAAATATGATCACTGGGACCTTTTTAGGTTGAGATTTTGTCATTATTTTCCAAAACAACTTGCCCAGGGTTGGACACACAGTTGGTGTTCAGTAAGTGTCTAGTATAGGAATAAATGAATGGAATTAAATTTAGAAGGTATGATAGTCAATTTAAAGCCAGTTGTTAGCCTAAACTTTTTCCTTTTTCTAAGCAAACATTATATTCTTAATCCAATTTCATTATGGCATAAAACTATCACAATGATTCCAACCTCAAACATTCTTCCCATTTATGGTTTCATACTTCTTTTGGCCAAGGTCTAAGGAAGGAATATTCTTTTAAAGATAATGTAACAATCAATCAAAACCTTTTTCTCTTGTCGTACATATTTTATTAATCCAGTAGTATTGCATCTGACCCTTCAGAGGTTTCTTGCCTTGGTAAACTAATGATAATAATAAAGCATTGAAGAAGATATCCTGAGATGCTGAAAAAAAATGAGGGGGATAAATTTTATATTTTCATTTCCTTTTTTTGATCTAAATGGTAAAACATGCTTCTACTCCAAATAAATTAGTTTCTACTAAAAAACACAAAATTTGGAAAACTACTATTTGTAAACCAAAGGTCTGTGCCTGTGTTAGTTGAACTTAATTGCTATATGGGTTAATGGAAGGGTTGAGGGCTAGTGAATTTAAACTCTTTAAAATAGATAAAGATTCCAGCTAATTAAATTTAGTACCTCTGGGATTTTTGATACACATTCCAAATTTGTTTTTAATGACATAATTGTCCCACGTTACATTTAAGATTACATCATTGTAAACTGGTTATGTGTGGAGTTACACTAACAGAAACCAATCCCAGATGTCAAAAATAAGTAAATAAGGGGCGCCTGGGTGGCTCAGTGGGTTAAGCCGCTGCCTTCAGCTCAGGTCATGATCTCGGGGTCCTGGGATCGAGTCCCGCATCGGGCTCTCTGCTCAGGAGGGAGCCTGCTTCCCTCTCTCTCTCACTCTCTCTCTGCCTGCCTCTCTACTTGCGATCTCTCTCTGTCAAATAAATAAATAAAATCTTTAAAATAATAAGTAAATAAAAAAATGTCAAAAATAAATGTCAAATAAACAAATTACAGTTGTTGTGAACAACTGTAATGTTACCATTAAGAAAGTAGAAGTTGCAAATAGAAGAGAAACACTCCTTTGAATAAGTTCTTACTATGAAAACTTTGAATAGAAAGACCTGGAAATTCAATGTATTAACTTCATGCTTTTTCAAGAGCATTTATTTTTATTTTTTTTTTAATTTTATTTATTCCTTTGACAGAGACAGATCAGAAGTAGGCAGAGAGGAAGGCAGAGAGAGGAGGAAGCAGGCTCCCTGCCTAGCAGAGAGCCCGATGCGGGACTCGATCCCAGGACCCTGAGATCATGACCTGAGCTGAAGGCAGAGGCTTTAACCCACTGAGCCACCCAGGCGCCCCTTCAAGAGCATTTAAATCATTCTTTTTTACTTACTCTTGCAAGTGAAAACCAATGTATTTTCCCAAGGTATCTTATTAATTAAGTTTGGTCGGAAAAGAGCTCCCAATCACACAGATGGGAGCTGTGCTAAATAAATTCTGTGAACACTTACCAAGAAATAAAAATTATTAGTCATATGTATAAATGGATGTAGCTCATATTTTAAAAGAACAAGAAATGAAATTCAGTATTCTTGTTTCTTTTAGTTTTCAGGCCCCCCCCCCCTTTAACTAACAGTAATTGTAGTAGTATCTTGCCTCTGGGGCTTTCCCTTCCACAATTAATCATCTTGATACTATCTACACCTTCCCTCCAAATGATTATTCCCCCTAGCTTTAGAACACTTGACATTAATTCATACTCCTCCATCATCACAGTTTTCAAAACATTGCCCTGCCCTTGCTTAGCTCCACAAGACACTCCCTTTTCTTTCAGAAAATTGGCCAACAGAAGAATTTTTGCTATCACTGTTTTCACTTCTACAAGGTGCTACTGTGTAATTGGAAAAACATATTTGTAATACAAATTAGATTCCTTACTTTCATCAAATTTTCAAGTTCAAAACACAATTTTTAAAATTCCTAGGGTAATGAACATCTATACTTCAAAAGTCGCAGTACGCTCCGTTTAAACATTTGGAAGACTTGCATCCTAAGACTATCTTTCATCCTCTGACTCTAGAATCGGTGTCCTTGATCATCAGAACCAAGCAAGAAATTGTGAGAAGCTTCACCAAGCTACACCACCAGCGCGGGCAGAGGAAACGCTTTCAAAATATGTCATTCATCTTCACATTTAAAGGCAGTCTATCCATACATCTTTTACGCCATCATTAAATATTGGTACTTAAGACTTCAGTCATATGAGGTAAGCTTTCTGATTTATAGGCGAAAGGGGGGGGGGTGGCAAAGTCGTCTCCTCTTCTTAAATTTACTTATGGAGACAAAGCCAGTCTGATTACATCTGAAAGTCTGAAGTTGCCATTTGTCAAGTCTTTTAGAAAGCCGCTTATTGCATTAAATTAACCGATTCCTAGCCAAATCAGGTTTAAGGAGAGAGTGTTTCCCTTGTCTACAGTGACAAACGAGTTATCAGACGTCCTTAAGTAGACTGTCAAACTTTTATGTTTACTCTTTCTAAACACATAGGGAGAGAATAGCACATAACGAAAAGTCAGGTCTTTTTCTTAAGAAGGATGTCCTACGGGGAACAAGACCCTCACCTGTACACAACAGAGGGTCTTTTCCTGCTGTCCTCACTGGGGGAGGGGATGGACATCGCTAGACCTTTGTCCTCCGGACCAGAGCACGGCCGGGGAGGAAGGGCGACTTTCTGGGAGTAATGCAGGCACCTGCACCTCAAGAAACTACAGGCCGGTTTTGACGCCAATGACTGCCCTGGCTTAACCTCTGGAGGAGCCCTCTAGCTCCGGGAGGGGGTTCGTTGCCCTAAACCGTAGTCACCTCTCCGCAGGGTCAGGGGGAGGGGACGACTGGGCACTCTAAAGAGTTAGGGAATCCCCGTCTTTCCCAAGCAGACCCCAACGTCCCCCGCTCCCTTGTGGGGCTCGCCCCGCGGCGGAGGCTCGGCTGGGGTGAGCCTTGGCCGCGGCGGGGGCAGACCCCGTCTCTGCTCGGCGCCCCTACCGCGTCCGCACCGCCACCGTGAGGCCGAGCCGGGGACGGTGCCCCGTGGCGGCGGCGGCTCCGCGCTCCTCTCCGCGCCGCCCCGGCCGCCGCCGCGCCGGGGACGGGCGGGGGGATTTTCTTCCCGTTCCCCCCTCTTTCGCGCTCTAGCTCCTGTTCAGCGGGAGAGCCCGCGGAGCCAGGGAGGGAGCGAGGGAAGGGGTGGAGGTGGCGGGGGGGAGGCCGGAGGGGCGGATCCTGCCTGGGGGCTGATCCCTCCCTCCCCTCGGCCGGGCTCCGTGGCGGCAGCGGCGGCGGCAGCGGCTTCATTCCCCCTCCTCCCCCGGGAGCGGCGGCGGCAGCCGGGCCGGGGCCCCAGCGCGGGCCGGGAGGGGGCACGGCAGTGGCCGCGGAGGCCAGCGCGGGAGGAGGTCGCGCTCCGCTCCCCGGGCCGCGCCGACCTGCTCGACGGCCGGCCCGCCAGCGCCCAGGGGCCCCGAACGGTGGGGCCGGGCCGGCGGCTGAGGTAATGGGGGTGGCAGCGGGGCCGGACAGAGCGAGGGCGGGGGCAGCGGGGCCTACGGGGACCAGGGATTGCGCGGGTGGGGGGGCGACGAGAGAGAAGCAGGGGGCTTCCCGAGTGGGGCGGGGGCGGCCCGAAAGCGCTCTCCTGGAGCGAGGGCGGCGGCGGGGAAGAAGAAGCGGGTGAGGGGGGAGCTGAAAAGCGAGGACCCCCTCCCGCAGCCGCCATCTTGTTTCCCTCCCCCCTGGCCCTGGCTGGCGAGCCGCCGAGCCCCGCCCCCGCCATGTTCTCCGATTGGTCAGACCAGAGGAGTGTTCCACCCCCTGAGCGTCCCTTGCACCCCAGGTTCCTCCTGACGGGCAGGTGAGACGACCAATGGGCGCCCGCCTCTCTGCCCCGCTGGTTCGCTGGCGCTAGCTTTTTCTGTCTGAGGGTCGGACTCCGCGTCAGTCTGTCTCTGGCGCTCTCGCCCCCTCCCCTCAGGGGTGGAGATGTTATTTCCCTCCTTTCTCCTCGGAAGGGTCAAGATTCTTCTGGAAGAGGTGCCCTTTTAAAGGAGCAAGAGCCTTAGTTGGGTCTTTCCCCTGTCTCATGAGTCTCTCGTGGGGGTGCAGGGGATACAGCCTAATTGCAGAAACTCCTCGTTCTTTGGGGACCTGGGTGGGATGGACGAGTGGGGGCTTAGGGGTGCTGAGGAGCCCCCGGGGGTGTTGGGGGTATTTGGAGGTGTTTGTGGGAACGGCTGTGTGGGTTGAGAAAATCCCGCCAAAAAACTGGACTGTAAACTCCTTGTGGGCGAAACTCATTTCCTCAGCAGGAGCCCTTCCCTCTCCAGAATTTGCCCTTCCAGTGTTTAGAGGCAGGGGGGTAGGACCCAAGAGGTTCTCCACAGATACTTGCTGCCTGGATGAGGGCTAACCCAGGCTGCCAAGGAGGTAGCAGGTAGGGAGGAAGAATATACAGCGCTTTAACAAAGGGGGCTCCATACCCTCTGTCTAAACTATTTCTGGTTAGTGTTGAGGTAGATTTTCATACCTTTGCAAGGATCTCCCTTCCCACGAGGGGAGGGCCGGGTGGGCGTGGGGACAATGAAGCAGGTCTTTTGGCTGGGACTACCCCCAGGGAGTTGACATTTGTCAGGCATATAGTGGCCAAGGGCCTCTGAAGCCTGGACAGAATTGCTGTGATGATTCTGTTGGGGTGTGTCCCTGCCTGGCCCTGTTCCTCAGCCAAGTTGTTTTTTGTTTGTTTCAGTCACACCTTGGGATTGGAAAGCCTTTTAAATAAGGATGTTAATAAACCTCATTAGCGTATGGCAACCCCTAAAAGGTAGATTTTATTCTCATTTTATTGGTGGAGTCTGGAGGCACAGGGAGATTAAGTGACTTTCTCCAGGTCACACAGGGCCAAGATTAGCACCTGGAGTGCCCCAGAGACTCATTTCGTTCTAGACCATGGCATCTCTGTGGTGTTCTTCCCAGTGAAATGAGTTCAACCCATCATCTCGGTTTGAATTGTAGCTTTATCACTCAACTACCTTTGGGTTGAGTGATACCTTTCTGAGCTTGTTTCTTCATCTGTAAAATGGAGATGATAAAAGCTATTCTGCCTCCCAAACTAGTGGAGAGAAATTTTAAGAGTAAAGGGGATTGGGCCACCTGGCTGACTCAGTTGGTAGAGCATGCAACTCTTGATCTCAGAGTTGAGTTCAAGCCCCACAGTGGGGGTAGAGATTACTTAGAAATTAAAAAAAAAAAAATAGTATCTTTTAAAAAAAGTAAAAGGGATTTATAGTTTGCAAAAGTGTGCTAAATTATCATCGTCTCTACTTCATAGATAAAAATGGTAGATCCTGCAACCAAGGTGACAAACTCTTTTTCTCTTCGAAATCCTCTCACTGTGCGTACCTTCCCAGGTCTCTGCCCACACCTTGGGGTACCATATCCCCTAATGTCTTTCCTGGTAGTGATGGCCTCAGTAACTGCTACCACAGCTCCTTACGGGCTTGTCATAGTTCCCTTTACCCAAAGAGTGATGTGGGAAACTTCAGGGCTTTATCCTTGCTACACAAGGGTAGATTAGATGTAAGTTTTTTTGAGGTAACAAAATGCTTTGAGAGTTTACCTCAGGTGTATTCCTAGTCACCTTGGCTGTAGGTCCAGTGAGGGTCCCAGATAGGCCACTTAAAACTCAGTGCCACTTGGGGCCACTCCTAGAGCTTCCAGTGTTTCTGCTTAGAGATGTACTAGTCAGTGCATCCTCAGTGCTGTGATTTCCAGAGAAAACCCTGCATACTGTAGTTTGAAGTCTTTATAGATTCCACATAGTAGACATTTCAGGTGCCTTTGCCTCTTCACTTCTGGGTGTGGTCAGGAGATAGGGTTTTTTGATCATTCTAAGATTGGTTGGGAGAGGGCTCTAGACCAATGAGCTTTTGATCCTATGATGGGGCCACTGGTCATGTACAGAGCTTGCAAGTGCATATTATTTTTGTTTTCTTTTTTTCTGAGCCCTTGACCTCTCCTTCCTCTTCCATAGTTAGCTATCCCACAGCCTTATGTATATCGTTAGAACTTTAGATGTCTCCCCATGTTGTACTGTAATGATCTCTTTACTTTTCTGTCCCTTTAATTTGATGGAGCACCTGGAGGGCAGGGATCAGGCAGGCATGTTGCATTTCTTTCATGCAACTAATACTTATTTAGTGCTTACTTAAGAGCCAGGCACCATTCCAGGTCCTGGGGATACAGCAGTGAACAAGATAGACAAAAATATTTCCCCTCACAGAGCTTACTTTTTTTTTTTTTTTTAAAGATTTTATTTATTTGACAGAGAGAGATCACAAGTAGGCAGAGAGGCAGGCAGAGACAGAGAGAGAGAGAGAGGAGGAAGCAGGCTCCCTGCCTAGCAGAGAGCCTGATGCAGGACTCGATTCCAGGACCCTGAGATCATGACTTGAGCTGAAGGCAGAGTCTTTTTTTTTTTTTAAGATTTTATTTATTTATGTGACAGATCACAAGTAGGCAGAGAAGCAGGTAGAGAGAGAGAGAGAGAGGAGGAAGCAGGCTCCCTGCTGAGCAGAGAGCCTGATGTGGGGCTCGATCCCAGGACCCTGAGATCATGACCTGAGCCGAAGGCAGAGGCTTAACCCACTGAGCCACCTAGGTGCCCCACTGAGCTTACATTTTTAATGGAAGGAAGCGAACATTCATGATAAATAGGCAAGTAACATAGCATAATAAAAAATTGTGAGTGTTACAGTGAAAAGTAAAGCAGGATGAAAGAGGTTTGCAGTTTTAGGGAAGAGTGGTGGGAGAGGCTCTCATTGAGAAGCAGTGTTTGTTTAAAAAAAAAAAAAAACCAAAAAAACAAACTTGAAGGAGCAAGCTGTGTGGATGTCTGAGGGACAGGATGTTCAGACAGAGGGAAGAGACAGTCTTCTTTCTTGGTGGCCACTCAGGTGGAAGGGTAAATGAGTGCATGCCTGAGCCTTTAGCCCAGTCTCCTGGTTTCTCCTTAGGCCTGTTCCCTTGATTCCCTGGTGCCATGAGGAAGCCTCGCCGGAAGTCGCGGCAGAATGCCGAGGGCCGGCGCTCCCCATCCCCCTACAGTCTGAAGTGCTCGCCTACTCGGGAAACCTTGACATATGCCCAGGCCCAGCGGATTGTCGAGGTGGACATTGATGGACGCCTGCATCGAATTAGCATCTATGACCCACTCAAGATCATCACAGAAGATGAGCTGACCGCCCAGGATATCACCGAATGCAACAGCAACAAGGAAAACAGTGAGCAACCTCAGTTCCCTGGCAAGTCCAAAAAACCTTCCTCCAAGGGCAAGAAAAAGGAGTCCTGTTCCAAGCATGCGTCCGGCACTTCCTTCCACCTCCCACAACCCAGCTTTCGCATGGTGGACTCAGGCAGCCAGCCAGAAGCCCCCCCGCTGCCTGCTGCCTATTACCGCTACATCGAGAAGCCACCCGAAGACCTGGATGCAGAGGTAGAGTATGACATGGATGAGGAGGACCTTGCCTGGCTGGACATGGTGAATGAGAAGCGGCGTGTAGATGGGCACAGTTTGGTGTCAGCAGACACCTTTGAGCTGCTGGTCGACCGGCTTGAGAAGGAGTCCTACTTGGAGAGTCGCAGCAGTGGGGCCCAGCAGTCGCTTATTGACGAAGATGCCTTTTGCTGTGTGTGTCTGGACGATGAATGCCACAACAGCAACGTCATTCTCTTCTGTGACATCTGCAACTTGGCTGTACACCAGGAGTGCTATGGTGTCCCCTACATCCCCGAGGGCCAGTGGCTCTGCCGCTGCTGCCTGCAGTCTCCCTCCCGGCCTGTGGATTGTGTCCTCTGCCCCAATAAGGGTGGCGCCTTCAAACAGACCAGCGATGGGCACTGGGCACACGTGGTGTGTGCCATCTGGATCCCTGAAGTCTGCTTCGCTAACACCGTGTTCCTGGAGCCCATTGAGGGCATCGACAACATCCCACCTGCCCGCTGGAAACTCACCTGCTATATCTGCAAGCAGAAGGGGCTGGGGGCAGCCATCCAGTGCCATAAGGTAAACTGCTACACAGCCTTCCATGTGACATGTGCACAGCGGGCTGGGCTCTTCATGAAGATCGAGCCCATGCGTGAGACCAGCCTCAACGGCACCATCTTCACAGTACGCAAGACTGCCTACTGTGAGGCCCATTCACCGCCAGGAGCTGCCACTGGAAGGAGGAAGGGGGACTCCCCTGGGAGCCTCAGTGAGACTGGGGATGAGGAAGGGCTGAAGGAAGGCTGTGGAGAGGAAGAAGAGAAGGAAGAGGTGGAAGAGGAGGAGGAAGATGAAGGCCAAGGTGGGGTGGGTGGCCCCCTCAAGGGGGTGCCCAAGAAGAACAAGATGACTTTGAAGCAGAAGATCAAGAAGGAGCCGGAGGAAGTGGGCCGAGATACGCCCTCCACTGTCCCCATGGTCACTGTCCCACAGATACCCTCTTATAGGTAAGCCTGCCCAGGAGGGCTCCCCGTGGACCGATGGTTTCTTTTTGGGCTGGTATTGGTCCTGAGCCAGGACCTCATTCCCCAAGCATGGTTGGTGAACGTTTGTTCTCTTCTGTGCTGTCAAATTTAGACTTCTCCTTTGGACCCTGGTTTGGTTTGTGGTTTTGATTATGCCCTGAGAGCAATGTGTTTCATTTGCTTCCAGGTGAGACAGTTAGTTGCTTAGAAACCCAGGTGAAGGGTGTCTTAAACAGTATTTTTCAACAGGTGCACAAGTGGTATTTGGGACAGGACAATTCTTCATTATTAGGACAGTCCTATACTTTCTCAATGTTTAGCATCTCTGATCTTTGTCTGTAAGTGCCATTTGCGTCCCCTCCCTCATTGCATGGGCTTTGTGACAAACTCAGACACTCCCCCACATATGTTACCAAAAACCCCTGTGGGGATAGGACTGAGAACCACTGTTTCAGGGGGTCAGTATGGATGTCTCTTGTTCGAAAGCTCTGTTCTAGGAATGATGGGGGCTTTATGTGAGGGGGTGGTGGTGTGGGGAAGACATGCTGTTTCTCTTCTTGAGAAGCTTTTAGATTTAGGGGAAACAGGCTCATTCGATTCAGCTGTATAGCTAATCCACCTTGCTCCCTACTGAGTCTATAGAGGGACCATTGTACCTATTTTTGACCATCAATGAAGTAGTTGTTGGAGGGCAGAAAAGCAAAAGACCAGAAAGATTTCCCAGTGGATGCTCATCTGAAGGGTGATATTCTTTAGAAAGTAAATAGTATTAGAACACGAAGGAATCTTGGAGATTATTGATCTAATGTAGTCCTTGCACCTTCTCCCATACCCCCAGATGAAGAAACTGCTGCCACAGGAGGTAAAGTTGTTCACTCCTTTATTCATTCAATGAGTTGTTTATTGAGCACTTACTATATGCCAAGTCCTGTTCAAAGGGCTGGAACCAGGTGGGAAGCATAGAACCTAACCACAGGCTGGGACTCATGATACCTCCAGGCTCTGTTCCTGTTGGCCTCTTTCTCTTGTTGAAAAGGATAGGGAGGAAAGTGTGCTAGAGGATAGCAGGGAATGAGTTGTTGTAAGGGGAGCACACACCCAGACTTGTCAGTCTGGGAAGGAGGCACAGTCGTGGAAAGAGAGTAGGAGGGGAGAGGCTCTTGTGGCAATCCATGGCTGGAGTTAGAATTCAGTCAACTGGAACCGTCTTTTAGTCACAGAGCTGTTTTTGGCTACACTCTTCCCTGTTGTTGAGCTGGTCCGTGCTTAGTAACATCCTTAGGGTGGCTGTGTCCTGCGACTAGACTTTTTTTTTTTTTTTTTTTTGGTTGTTGTGTGTGCTCTGATAGATGTATCTTGCAGGGGCCAGCACAGCACGCTGGCTAAGAAAAACTAGACAGACCTGCTTTGAATGCTCCTGTTATTACCTGTGTGACCTTTGGCAGGTTACTTTTTTAAGCCTTATTTCTTTGTAAATGAGTCTCATAGGGTTGTTGTGAGAAATAAATGAGATGGTATAAGTAAAGCACTTAGCACAGTGCCTGGTAAATAGTAAGCGCTCAATAAACGGTGGCTACTGCTGCTGCTGCTGTTTTATTATTCTTTTCCCTACCTGCACAGATGCTGTGGGAACCCTCCATGGCCAAGAGGTTGTAGAGGGAGGGGACTGCCTGCATCTGGGCAGGTGTGCTTGGCATGGGCATTGGTGGGGGATCTGTTCTCTGGGGAAAGGCCTAGGCCTTGATTTCATAAGCTTGGCTTTGGGGCAGGAATGTCTGACTGTGGAAAGGTACAGGGCCTGGGTGAGCAATACCCAGCCCACCATGCCCATCCTTAGCTTCTACTTTCTTGTTTAGCCACACTTACCTTCCTCTCAGTGGAGTGAGATGAAGAGAAAAAGTGGAGGAAACCCAACAGGGGCACAGAGGCCTTGCTTCCTCTGTGGAGAGCCAACTTTGGGACACAGGATGCTATAGCAGAGAGATCATCGATTCACATCTCATCCAGCTCCTTCAGCTTCCTAGCTGCATTAGTGACTTTGACAGTTCATCCAGCCTCTGTTCCTAAGCTGCCTTTCCATCTTTTGTTACTGTGAGACTAATGTTACCAATCTTACAACAGGGCTAGTAGGATAAAGATTACAGGCTCTCATTAACTCCTGCCCCTTTCACTCCCACCTCTCCCACCCCGCCCCCACCGCTGCCCCACGTATTATTGGCTTAAATCCTGACCTTATGACCTCTATTGGGTTAGTTTAGCCAGCTAAGTTTGCAGATTCTCCATCCTCTTATCCAGTACTTTTTTTTTTCTTTTCGTTCAAAATTAGACCTTTTTAAGCTGCTGAGATCTTTCATGAAAAACCAGAGGTCAGACAGCTCCAAGATGTTGCATCTGAGCTCAGAAAGCAGTAGCCTGGTGTACTTCTAGTAGTTTCCCTTCCAGCTTGCCTGTGGATTATTCCCTGATCTGGGGGGACCCTCAGCCACAGGGCAGAGGAAGTAGTGACCACATTGCCCACGGTTTACTTAAGTCCCTGCTCTCTTTTGCTGCCTTTATCAAGAGTTCAGGGCACAGGCCTGTTTCTCAGGATCCAGGACCGTAGGAAACAGGATTCCTGGAAAAGTGTTCTTTTGGAGAATCAGGACTATAAGGTAGGAGATGGAAAATCAAGTGATACATCTATCTCATGCTGAATCTGAGCTGCTTAACTTTGCTGTCTTTTTTTAAGCCTTTCTCTGAGGTGAGGCATTTGGCCACTTTATTCTTCCTTTATATATAAGGTTTAGAAATGAAACGGGGTTTAAAAGGAGGCTGTAATCAGGGTTGCCCACTGACCTTGTCTTTCACTTCCCTGTGCCTCTACTCAAGGTTGAACAAGATCTGTAGTGGTCTCTCCTTTCAGAGGAAAAACCAATTCATACAGCGGCTTCACAACTACTGGCTACTGAAGCGGCAGGCACGGAATGGCGTCCCTCTCATCCGGCGCCTGCACTCCCACCTGCAGTCCCAAAGAAACGCCGAGCAGGTAGGTGAAGTGATCGAAGGGGTAGAGGAGGTGGAGTGTGAAGAAGGAGGAGGGATGGTTGGGGCACCCTCCCTGAGCCCTCTGCAGAGCCTTTGCCTGTAGGCGGTCACCCCTCCAGGTGGCATCTCCCAGGCATGACCTCCAGCATGTAGAGTTCTTGGGCCCAGACAGCATCTCCTTCTAGATGGGGAAGGCTTGACTTTGAAGCAAATTCTAGGGGAGAGTAGAGAGCAAGCCCAGCTTTCCATAGATATAGGGAAAACTTCATAGACGTGGCAGAAAGGAAGAAGTGGGTTGAATGAGGGCCAGGCAGTCGGGTTGCATGAATTAGGACAAGGAGTACTTTCCTTAAGACACTATACTGACATCTGCCAAAAAATGTTTTGTAGAAAACACATGAATATGCCATCTAAATTGTTGCACAGAGCCTGGCCAGTTGTGGTAGCTTTTTAGCTACAGAGCTCCTGCACGTTTAGCATTTACTGAATTGGTTGGAGACCTCCTGTTTTTTTTTTTTCTTGTTTTGTTTTTCAACCATCTTTAGTTCTTTTTCTATTTTCACTTGCTCCATTGCTTCTGCCTTCTAATATTTCCACACCACCACCCCAGAGATGAAGCAGTCTTTTATGTGACTCTTATGCCCTCTGAGTTCTATTTGCTTGCGCTTTTGTCTTTTTTACCTAAAGTCCTGAAGTGCAAGTCTGCACTCCTTGAAGTGGTCTGCCTGCTCCTCTGTAGGCTCTCCTAGAACATCAGGCACCTCCTTCCAGCCCAGCAAGCCGTACCTCACATTCTCACCATATTGGCCATTGTGCTACATTTGACATCATGGAATCATGGATCACCTCGTCTTAGAGCTTCTCTGTGACCCCATTTCCCTCCTCCTCCATGTGGCTGGCTGCACCTTGTGTTGACCCGACTTTTTACTCCTCTGTAATAACATTCCCAGGGGCTCTACTGGCTCCCCATTTGCTGGGAGAGCTCCTATACTCTCAATAGTTATAAGGAAGTGTGGCAATAGCTCCATGTTTCTTGTCTTGTCCTCATTCCTTTTTTTTGATCTCAGTCCCTCTGGGGCAGGGGCCCCACAGATGTCCACGTAGATACTGTTTCCTAGAATTCAGTTATTGGAAGCTGAATTCATTATCATCCTTCCTCTTGGTAAATGTATTTTTCCTTTTTTTTTTTTTAAGATTTATTAAGAGAGAGAGAGCAAGGGGAGGGGCAGAGGGAGAGAATCCTCAAGGAGACTCCCCACTGAGTGTGGAGCTTAACATGGGGCTCTATCCCAGGAGACCATAACCTGAGCTGAAATCAAGAGCCCGATGCTTAACTGACTGGGCCATCCAGAGGCCCCTCCCCATTATTGACATGGATCCTTCCCTCTCCTAACCTCTGGCATTCCCCATCTTGGAGTTAATTTTGATTTTTCCTCCACAACAAGCCACAGTCAATCAGCTCTTATGCTGTTTTGGGAGGAGTTTATCAGTATATGGTCCTTTGTCCCCATGCTACAGCTCCTCTGCTCACCCATGCCCTTTACCCCCTTAATTTCAGAAATAGCTTTCTAGGGAGTCTTCCACCTCTAATTCTTTCTTTGCTGTGCGATGGATACTGTCTTACACACCATTTTCCAGTATATTCCTTTTCCAGAATATATTCCCCTTTCTGGGCAGGCCACATCCAGGTGCTTTGCTGGAGTTGAGGCTTCTTACCAGCTGAATTCCTAGATATTCCTTGGCTTTTGTGGTTCTCTAGCTGTTCTGCTCTGGCCAGGCTATTTTTTTCATCAAGCAAAGAATCACTAATTCTGCCTTCATACTTCTTCCCTGTGGTCTTGGTTTTGTTCCCTTATGTCCATCACCATGTGAAACCCTAGTAAGATTGCTTCTATGGTTAGCCTTCCCTGGCCCTCTCCAACACACTCAGATCCTCTCTATTTTATATCCTCTCAGCATTTTATATTCAGTGTATCTCTTGAGTTTTTATTATGTTTATACTGCTGTGCCCTTGTGTGTCAAACCCTGTGCCTCTTCTTCCGCCAACTCTACTGTAACCTCTTCTAGGGTAGGAATCATGATTTTTGGTGCTGGTGGTATTTTAAGGTATGTTCAAGTTAGTTAGTACAAGCTTGTAGTAAGAACTTCACTTTGTTTTCTAGCCAAGTGGCAGCTCTAGGGTGAAATTCTTTCAGTTCAAGGTGTCTGTTAGTTTCCTTCTGAAACTCTTTCTAGCCCCAAGGGGCACAGCTGCCCCCTGGCATCCTTAGGAGGCAGGGAAGCAGTCCCAGCTCTCACTCCAGCCGTGGTTATTTTGGGGCAGTTAAGAAATGTTGCTGCAAGTCTGGGGGAACTCAGGAGGGAGTCATGGGGCAGAGAGGGGGCAGAAGGGTTCTCGGGAACGTGGCTCAACCAGGGTGCAGGGCCCTTCCCTCTCGAGACCCTGAGAGGCTGGAACACTGAGAGGACTCCGGGCATGAAGCGGGTCTCCAGCTCCACCTTCCTTTCCCTTCCTTCCTACAGCGAGAGCAAGATGAGAAGACGAGTGCAGTAAAGGAAGAGCTAAAATACTGGCAGAAGCTCCGTCATGACTTGGAGCGGGCACGGCTGCTGATTGAGCTGATTCGCAAAAGAGAGAAGCTCAAGCGGGAACAGGTGGGGAAGAGCTGCCAGCCTCAGGTCTTTTGTTCAAGATCTTTCTCCCACTATCAGTGTGACATCAGGAGAGCCAGGAACCTCTGCCTGGTGTCCACTTCCTCCCTTTCCCGCTCAGCACTGGATGCTCCAAGGCCTGCTAGTCTGTACTGGGTATGATGCTGCACATGGCTTCTAACCATGGGGATTCAGCATCTAGTGGCCTCACGCAGAGGCTTATTATATTATCTGGAGTTTCTGACTCAGAAAATCTCAGACAGAGTCTGATCTTGAGTATTTTTGAAAAGCTTCTCAGGCCATTCTGATGGGCATCACTGCTGGCCTGGGAGCTTCCAAGGGTTTTCACTTGGCCCTTAAAACATTTATGATCTTGATTAATTGAAATTTTCCAACCTTTAGACAAGGAGGGTCTGAGCATCTAAGCATGGGGAACGTTGAGGCAGGTAGTGTAACGCAGGGGTTAGGAATATGAGCTGTGCCACCAGATGATCTGAGTTTAAGTCCTGGTTCTGTCACTTAGTGCTCATGTGACATTGGTAAGTTGCTTAATCTCTTTATACCTCAGTTTCCTTGACTGTAAAATGGGGGGAATAATAGAACCCATGTCCTAAGGTTGTGAAGAGGAGATATATCAGTATGTATAAAGAGCTTAGAACAGTGCCTGGCACATCATAGGGGCTATTGAAGTGTCAGCTGGTGTCCTCCTCATCATTATCGATCGTCTTTGCCTCTCTGAAGTGTCCACTGGCACACTCTGCACATGGCAGAGAGTAAATACTATTAATTGAATGAATGACAAGCCAAAACTGTTCTATTCAGTCTAGGCATAGCAGCTGTTACTTGTATGCTTCAGAGGCCCGGGTTAAAGATGTTCCTTTCTTTCTTTGTCCAAACCTTCCTTCACTGTTCAGCCCCAGCACAAGCCCTTCTCTCAGAGGCTACAGGCTTCTGAGAGACTGGGCAGCTCTTGCTGTACCTAGCATGTGTGGGTGGCTTGGAGGGCATCTCAGGACTTCTCCATGGATTCAAACTGCCTGTGCCATCTCAGGCCTGGTCCCACAGCTGAGCTTTGCTTCTTGCCTCCAGTTCAGGGAAGTAAAAGGGAAAAGGAAGCAGACAGGCCTCTCTTGATGTCACCAGGAAGAAGGAACATTTCATAGCCTAATCCATGGCTTCCCAACCTTGTAATGTTAGGGCATACATAGAAAATCTCATTTGTGCAACATACTACTATAAATGCACAAGGCTGCTGCTCCCTGAGGAGGGAATCCTCCAGGCCCTTGTTATCCCCAGCCAACCCAGATGCCCCAAGGGCCAGTGGGATCGATACCTCAGCATACTAAGTGAGAATTCTGGCCCAGGTCGCATTTTAAATCATCAGTGTGCTCTTTTGATGAAGTCAGACCTGGCTTTAAATCCTTTCTTGTCGGTTAGTGACTTCTCGTCCTCCTCTTTCCAAACCTCAGTTTCCATATTTGTAAAATGGGGATAATAGCCATTTCTCCCTCAGGGTTATGGTGATGATAAACTGAGGTAATCTAGAGAGGCAGCATGGCATAGTAGTCAGGAGCACACACTGGAATCAGACTGTCTGGGACTGAATCCGGACTCTGCCCATTATTGGCTGTGTAGCTCAGGCCAGTTACTCTTGCTGTGCTCCAGTTGCTTCTTTGTAAAATGCCTCATCTGTACCTACCTCATTATATTATATAAAATGCTTGTATTTATATAAAATATCATATAAAATGTTTAGAATGTTACTTGGCATTTAAGAAGGACTATGAAAGTGTTAACATATTATTGGAAGTTTTTGGTATAGTGCTTGATACATAGGTGCTTGATACAACAGCCACAAAGTGGTAGCTGTTGGTCATTATTTCTGGGCCAAGGGCTGGGTGATTGCTCCTCATATACTGGTCAGTTTACGTCCTTTGAAAATTTGTTGTACATGATTGGCGAAAGTTAAGTTATCAAGAAGTTGTTGGGTGCCTCTCAGCAAGGGATATCCTGATCTCTTTCCACCTTCTCCACAGGTCAAGGTCCAGCAGGCTGCCATGGAGCTAGAGCTGATGCCCTTCAACGTGCTGCTGAGGACCACACTGGACTTGCTGCAGGAGAAGGATCCAGCTCACATCTTTGCCGAACCTGTCAACCTGAGTGAGGCAAGTTCCCTCACACTTCCCGAGCAGTGAGCCCCTCCTGAATCGGAAGCAGGGTCTGAGTAGGCCAGAAACGGGTTGGGCCATAGGGTGGACAAAACCTGGGGGTTTCCGGCAAAGCTAGTAGACTTGCCCAGGGTGAGGGGTCAGGAAGCCAGGGGGAACCAGGGCCCTGGGGCTCTGCCTGAGCCAGCGTGCCAAACCAGAAAATGGGGAGGCAAGAGTACCGGTGAAGGGTGCATCTGTTTGGCTAGTAAATGGTTATTGTAATTGTACAGGTTTTATATGTTTAGGTTCCAGATTACCTGGAATTCATATCCAAGCCAATGGATTTTTCTACTATGAGGCGGAAGCTGGAATCTCACCTGTACCGCACCTTGGAGGAGTTTGAGGAGGACTTTAACCTTATAGTTACCAACTGCATGAAGTATAATGCTAAAGACACAATTTTCCACCGAGCAGCTGTCCGCCTGCGGGACCTGGGAGGGGCCATTTTGCGGCATGCCCGGCGGCAGGCAGAGAACATCGGCTATGACCCCGAGAGGGGTACCCACTTGCCTGAGTCACCCAAATTGGAGGACTTTTACCGCTTCTCCTGGGAAGACGGTGAGAAGCCTGGATGGGTGGGGAGAAGAGGGACCAGGAGGAGGCACAGGGATGGAGCCCAGAGAGCCAGGGATCAGGGTGGACCTTGGAGCTATATAGGGTAGACATGAGGAGGAGAGCTGAGAGTAGGCACAGGCTGAGATAAACCTGCTTGTGGCTGCAGTAGTTCCAGGAGTTAAAGTTTAACTAATTTACCAAGTATTTCTTGAGTGGCAGGAAAGGAAATCAGGTACTTGCTGTCTGTTTGAAAAGCTAAATCCTTACGAGGGATCTTCCTCTTCTGGATGCCCTCCCTGTGGCTTTCGAGCATGGAGCAGGGAGAGTGCAATGCTAGGGTATGCCTGGCTCTTTCAGAGGAGTGGAGGTAGAGGAGCAGGAAAACGGAATTGCTTCTGAGCCCTGCATTCTGCCTGTCCCTGCTCTCTGCTTCTCGGTGGCAGTAGCCAGTCACAGGCTGGGGGATTGCCAAGCTACCTCGTGCCTGCTCCACGGAGCCTGTAATTATGATGTGAACTGCTTCCTGCAGATGTTTCCCAGATTCTGACCTTGTCCCTGTGGCTGCCCTCTGGGTGGTGGTGATACCAGGGCCAAGGCCTCACAGTGACACTGCTAGAAGCCACTGGCCCAAGCATTCCAGGAGAATATTTTGCATCCGAAGGATTCAGTCCCTTCCCTTTGCCCTGGGCTGGGCAGGTCCTTCAGCCCCTTCTGTCCTCCCTTCTCCCTGGCAGTGGACAACATCCTCATCCCAGAGAACCGGGCCCATTTGTCCCCGGAGGTGCAGCTGAAGGAGCTGCTGGAGAAATTGGACCTGGTGAGCGCCATGCGGTCCAGTGGGGCCCGGACCCGCCGCGTCCGCCTACTGCGCAGGGAGATCAATGCCCTTCGGCAGAAGCTGGCGCAGCCACCACCACCACCACAGCCACCATCACTGAACAAGACTGTGTCCAATGGGGAGCTGCCAGCAGGGCCCCAGGGGGATGTGGCTGTGCTGGAGCAGGCCCCACAGGAGGAGCCAGAAGACGATGGGGACAGAGGTGAGAGACGGTGCAGTCAGGGGGTTGGAGGCCTATGTAACGGAGTAAGGGTTGAGCTGAAATCCCATAGTGGAAGCATCCTTCCCTGAGCTTAGGTCTGACCCTTGTGGGCAAGCAAAAACTGTTGGAGGGGTCACACTTCCATGTATATCCAGGGATGATATCCAAAATATGTAATAATCAGTAGAGACCAAAAGTCAGCAGAGTGGATGTTGGCTGTTGTTTTGGAGTGTGTTCTTGGGGACCACTGATGGGGATGTTAAATTGCTAGATTGTGGACAGGTTTGGGGAGTTTCAGAGACTGGGGCCCAGCAGGTCTTCACTAACCAGTAAGAAAGCATTATAGTGTTTTGTACCTGATATGACTGTATTGCACATAATAGTTAAATATTAGCTCACCTTGAGCCATCATGCAAATAGGCTCTTAGAACAGATTAAGTTGTGGGGTAGGAGAATAGAAAAGGAAGAAAGACCCTAAAGATGGTCTGGCTTCTTGAGCTACCTCATGGCTTTGACCCCAGCTGGCCAAGTCTATAGACCTATCCCAAGCAGAAAGGCCAGATTGCAAAAGATGTCCGGAGTCTTTTCTCACCAGTCTCACCAGTCATAAAGCTGAGCTGCTTTCCATCCTTCCCCTTCATTGGGGACAAAATTGTACTCCTCATACAGGTCCTCAGAGCTGAGCCTACAGCTTGGGGGGATGATCTGTCATCCACACAGCCTAGGAGGGTTCGGTTATCTCCAGAGCTTAAGGGGTCAAATTGCAAGAAATGGTCCATTTTATTTTAGGTTGACCAAGAATAAGGACATGGCTGGGAGGTCCCATTTAGCAGTCACTCTTTCTGGTTCTTTAGGTGGCAGTCAGCATGCCACTTGTATCGCACTCCTGGGCTATGGCAGTGCAGCCTAGTGACTGGCCAGAAGAGCTTTTCCCAGTGAGTTTCAAAACAAAATTCCCAGGCCTCTCTTCTCAAAGAGTCAGATGAAGGAAGTCTGGGCTGTGGCTTGAAAGTTGTAATTTTTAAAAGTTTCACAGTGGCAAAAGACCAGACATGTTTGGGAACCACTGATTTAACTTACTTGCTCTAATTTTTCCACATTTGTAAACTTATTCTTTCTGTTTGTACTACTTGCTTTACTTGGGTGATAGGAGACAAAATACATTGGCAGAAGGGAAAACACTTGAGTCGAATGTGCATTGTGTACTTCTAATCTGTAAAGCTGAACTTGCCTGAGGATCGAAGCCAGCTGGCTTTCAGTTTTCTCAGGTGTGGAGTAATGGTTTGTAACACTCATTTCATCAGATCACCTGGTAAAGCTTTTTAAAAAAATATCCCATAGTCCCATAGTTAGAGATATAGTTTCAGTTGGTCTGGGATAGGACCTCGACACTGGAATTTTTAAGAAACTGCCTAGGTGATTCTAATACACATGGTTTAGAATCATTAATGTAGATAAAGCTTAATTCTACATTCTCTTTGCCTCAGACAAGGAGACCTGGCATATGCGTCAAGATTTGTAATAGCCCATGCCTTTGGTTCTTGGTCATCAGTGTCAGTATCTGGCTTGTAGGGGCAGACTTTTTCTAAAATGTTCAAGCAGGTTCTCTTTTTGTCTAACAGATGACTCCAAACTGCCTCCCCCACCAACCCTGGAGCCCACTGGGCCTGCTCCTTCCTTGTCTGAGCAAGACTCGCCTCCAGATCCCCCTACTCTGAAACCCATAAATGATAGCAAACCTCCAAGCCGATTCCTAAAGCCCAAAAAGATGGAAGAAGATGAGCTCTTGGAAAAATCCCCTCTGCAGATTGGGAGTGAGCCCTTGCAACGCTTGCTCAGTGACAATGGCATCAACAGAGTATCTCTGATGGCCCCTGATGCCCCTGCTGGTGCCCCACTCAGTGGTGTGGGCCGCCGCACCTCAGTCCTCTTCAAGAAGGCCAAGAATGGGGTTAAGCTACAGAGGAGCCCAGATAGGGCCCTGGAGAATGGCGAGGACCACGGTGCAGTGGGCTCTCCTGCCTCTCCGGCCAGCATCGATGATGAACAGCACTCCCGGAAACGGCCAAGGAGCAGGAGCTGTAGTGAGAGCGAAGGGGAGAGATCCCCCCAACTGGAAGAGGAGACAGGTGACCACACTGGTGACTTCTCTACTTCTCATCTGCTTTCTTGCTTTGCCTTGCCAGCCAGCACCCCCCCACACACACACCACCAGTTGGCTGCCTCCCTCATGGTCCCTGTGGACCCAATAGAAGCATTGAGGGTCCGTAGTTTACATTTGGGCCTGGCGCATGAGTAGGGGCCTGGAGGAAAAGGCTTTGAGAAAGTAATTTGAGACGGCCAGATTGTGTCTGGGACCCTCTTTGGCCCTGAAGGGAATGCAAATCTATATGCCATAAAGTAGTTCCTACCTTCACTTTAGTTTATTCATTCATCAGATAATTCTGTGAGGCATTATCTTAGGCATAGGGGGAAAATCAGTGAGCAAAAGGTGAAAATCTCCCTTGTAAGGGAGAAAGACTAAAAGCAAATGAGTAGATTGTATTTTCCATTAGAAACTGTGGCAAAAAGTCCAGCAGGAAACGGGAATGGGGGCTGTTGGGGTGGTATTAGAGAGGATGGCCCGGGGAAGCCCGAGTTGAGGACATTTGAGTAAAGATTTGAAGGAGTTGGAGGCATAAGCCATTTGGGTGTCTGGGGGAAGAACACTTCAAAAAGATAGGCTAGCAAGTGCACAGGCCTTGGAGGTGGAAGTGCCTGCGTGCCTGGGCCAGTGAGGAAGCCAGTGCGGTTGCAGCAGCTTTAGCCAGGGTGTGGGTGGAGATGGGGCTCCAGGGCTGGCTAATGGGGGCTCTGTCACTAAAGAGTCCTTACTACACATCCAGCACAAGCTGGTTACGGGGTCATACAGTAAGTCAGACTGAGTTCCAGCTCTAGAAGAGTCCACAGTCCGGGGGGAGACCAGATGGTGTCCTGAGGTGCACAGATGTTAGAAGGACCATACGTGATTGTGTGTTGGGGACACCACTGCTGGAGGCAGGCAGGGACTAGGAGCTAGAGGACTTGGGCTTCACGAGGGGGCGGGGCCTGAGCTGGTCCTGTGGGAAGAAGGCAGAATATCGGGGGAATAGGTGGAGCCAAGGGCTCAGGCCCATGTGCATGGGAACAAGGACAGAGTGCCTGTGAGGGACAGTTTGAAGAGGGGCTTCTTGGAGCACCAGGAGCCAAGGCTGGATGGGTGAGGAGGGCCTGGAGGTGCAGACAGTGTTGTGCAGTCTCAGTGGGATGGGGGAGGGCAGCTTGCTTGGTGGGAGGGGCCCGCTCTGGGCTTTTGCTTTTTGTGTTGTTCTCATTCTTTTATGTGGTGGCTTTGGGCTGTGTGGCCAGTATATGCTTTTTGTCTTCCCACTTAACACTTTGTTTCTAGCAATACCTTCCCTTCCCCGTCAATAGATTAGTATATGGAACCAAGAGTGAGGCCTGGAGTTAGGCAGACCAGGGTTCAAGTCCCATCTTCTGACCAGTTGTATAGGTTTGGGCAGATGAATTAACCTTTCAGACTTATTTCTTATTTCTAGTAGGAGGCTCTAAGAATTGGAAATAGACTGTGTGAAGTACTTGGCACGCAGCAGTCGATGGTCGCAGTTACCGCGGTCGTCTCCGCTCTGTGAGGAGCAGCCAAACAGCACTGAGAGGGCTGTGCACTAAAAATGAAAAATCCCACTATTGGGAAATAGGTCTGGGTGTCAGGCTCATCCAACCCGAGAGGGCCTACTCTACTGCTTGGGAACCTGCTAGAATCCGTTCATTCCCCAGCATCGCAGAGGCCTGGCACCCAGGAATATTTCTGTACAACTTTAGTGGAGTCTCCCAAAAATAGGTGTTGATCTTTGGCAGTCAAGGCAGCTGAGACGCAGCTGGCTTCGTGATTTAAACAGAAGCTGTAACATCATAGAGGCAGAGTCAGGTTAGAGTCCAGATATCTTGGCTCAGGCACCTGCTTTTCCAGGTGTAGCTTGTACTCACAGTTCTCTGGCCAAGGTGTCTGACCGAGAGCTCTCGAGTTCTTGGCTCAGCTTCCAGACTCCTAGGACTCTGGAATGTGATTAGGAATCAGGGACTAGAGAGGAGAGTTGGAAGCCTTGGCAGCTCATGAGCCTCATGCCCCTGGGATGACCAGACAGCCTTCATTTCCTCCAAAGGGCCCCTTTCTATAAACAGACTTCTCTCATTCATACCTAGTACTGTCCTCTTTAAGTAAGAAGGTATTATTTTCAGAAATGGAGAAGAAGAGGTAAAGAGGAAAAGGGCCGTGTATTTCAGAGCCCAGTCCAGGACCTAGGGAACTCTTGACTCCCAGGCCAGCAAGGTCAGGTCTCCTTTAGAGGTGCTCAAGTCCCCTATCCTCAGCTCTGACCAGCTCTGCTAGGTATCTTGGGGTGGGACTGACATAGCCACTACCCTTCCCCAACCTCCCCTGACACCATCCCAAAAGAATGAAGCTAGCTGTTGCCAGCTGTGTGATAGATAGGGTGTGTGAGTGTTTATCTGAAGAGGCAAGGTGGGTGGGCTCCCCAAGAGGCAGAGGAGACTCCCTGATAATTGAGACTTGAAATTAGAAGCAGATCCAGGGACTTAGGAGCCAGCTGGAGTAGGGAAGTCTTGGTATTTCCTTTTGTAGCCAACTGACAGTAACTGGTGTGAACTGTGTGCTGTGTTTCCCTTAAACCAGAGGGATGGGAAGGAAAATGCAGTGTCTGCTCATTGCCCTAGTCAACATTTCCCCCAAATCTTCACTGGGTTCTTTCCACCACCCAAGACCTATCTCCCATGTGGGAAGAACAGCCACCCTCTTCCACCTGAGCCCTCCTGAGTCCTCACTGAGCCCTCCTGAGGCAGCTGCCTCACACACCAGCATGGGTCAGGGGAAGGGGGTTTCCGAGTTGAGGCTTATTCTGTGTCCTTGGCAGGCGTGACCAACGGCTTTGGAAAACACACTGAAAGCGGGTCTGACTCCGAGTGTAGTTTGGGTCTCAGTGGCGGACTGGCATTTGAAGCTTGCAGGTAAGAACAGTTGTTCCCAAATCTTTGTTGGCAGCTCTGCCACCTCCCCCTTTATTCTCTGTTCAGCTACAGATGGAACCTCCTCCTGCTTATCTAAGATTTTTCTTCCCCCACTCCTGCTATTTCCTGAGGCCTCTGGTCCATAGCACTGGTAGCTCCTAGGAAATGGGGATAACCCTTGCCTCTTAGGCTGATCCGACTGGGAGGGGAGGAGTGGCGCTGATGCTTTGCAGGGTTTGTGGAGCTGAATTTGGCTCCAGAGGGCAGGGACAGCCAAATCTCTTTTGCCCAGCGAAGTTAACATTTGAGCCAATCCCCCACCTTCCCTGCTGGACCACTCTGATAACCCAGTTACAGACACGGTTTTGCCCTTTGCCTTTTGGGGTATCGTAGCAAAGGCATCTTGAGAGGTGTGGTGGGCAAATAAGAAATGAGCAGATAGGAAGTTTGGAATAGCCATTTATTCAAAGGTCCCAGCTCTACTGCCATCCTCGAGTTGGGAACGGATGGGTTTCTTTTTCCATTCTTTTACCAGAAGGGAGGCTTTCTGAGACCAGAACATTAAAGTTCCTTCCAAGTCCAAGAGTTTATTGGATCCCTACACTCTATTATGGGTGCTCTGCCAGACACTATGGAGAGTGGGATTATTGGAAATGGGAGACCCTCAGTGCCACAGAGGAGAAACAAGTTGTCCTGAAAGCGAACTCATGGTCCCCCATCATGGCCATTGAATGGATCCTGGGTTCAGAGTAGGGGAGGAAAGGTCCCAGGGCAGCACTAAAAGACTCTACGTCCAGGTTTGAAGTGCTTCTAAGGCAGGTTGAGTGTGTGTTTTGTTAGTATTCACTCTACTGTGGCTACTGGGCTTCTGGGGGCAGGGGCCATGTGTGGCTGTGGGAGGAACCCTGCCATGGTATGTGGTTCCTTTGAGCTTTCCCTCCCACCAAGCCTCAGAATCACCCTAGCTTTCTTTTTCCGTGGCCTCTAGAGATGTAGGGGCAATAGATGGGAAGAAACACAGTATTAGGCATAGAGGAGGCAGAGCTTTCAAAATCTTATAAGATGTTTTCACCTTGGTCCTGGGTTGGAATTCCTGAGTCCTTTCAAAGATAATGATGCCTGGAAACCCAGTTCATCGGCATAAGGTAGGAGTAGCTTAACAAACTATCCCCTCTTAGCCCTTGACTAAGGTTGGAAGGTGTGTTGGACCCTTTGCTCCATGAAGGGCTCTCGTCCCAGCCATGAACCACAGGAAGGGAGCCAGGCCAACCTCTGGTTAGCCTGCTGATTGGGCCGTGTGTTTGCTTTTGTGTAGAACTCTATTCCATGCCACCAGTTTCTCTAGAGCCCTGCTTAGTGTGGGAACAA
Organism: Mustela putorius furo; assembly: GCF_011764305.1. Taxonomy (NCBI): domain Eukaryota; kingdom Metazoa; phylum Chordata; class Mammalia; order Carnivora; family Mustelidae; genus Mustela; species Mustela putorius. Next base: position 4,429,261 of record NW_025421292.1, read on the forward strand.
TGCCCTTGGAAGGCATTTCCTCTTTAAGTCAGTGGGACTCTGGAATTTCACAGTTTAAAATAGGAGGTTCAGGACTCCCAACTGTAAGATTTTTTTTTTTCCTTTTTCTTTCTTTCCTTTTTTACTCCCTACACTGTGGTGATAAGTACATAAAGGAAGATTTTACTTACTTTTTTTTTTTTAAGTTTTATTTATTTGAGGGAGAGAATATGCACACATAGAGGGTAGGGGCAGAAGGAGAGAGAGAGAGAGAAACTTTAGCAGACTCTGTGTTGACCACGGAGCCCGATGTGGGACTTGATCTTGAGACCCTGAGACCATAAACTGAGCAGAAACCAAGAGTCAGCTGCTCAACTGAGCCACCCATTTACCCTTTTAGTTACTAATTACTGGAATCATATAATCCCAGAAGTAGAAAAAACCTTGAAAGAACCTGTGTTCACTAATCCTATTCCCTTGCCCACCTATGCTGGGGTTTATCTTTCCTGATGATATTCTGAGCCCGACTGGGGCTGTGCCTTCTATGGGTCACTTACTCAATTATTAATAATTGAGCACCTATTTCAAGCCAGGCATTGTTGTAAGTACTGATAAAATGTGTTCTAATGGAGCTTATCTTTTAGAAGGGACAGATGAATGTTAGACCAGTAAACAAAGTAATTATAGATTGGGTTGGCTGCTTAGATCTACGTAACTTGGGAAGAGGGCTGAAATGCAGGCCAGGTTGAGTCACTTGTGCTTTTCTATGAAATAGGAATACACGGACCTAGTTTTGTTGTATCTTCTTTTATTGAGCTCTTCCTCCTCAGAGCTCAGCTCATCATTTGATAGTACACAACATTAGTAGTTTATAATATTTAAAGTGAGAAATTAAAATTTACTGCCCTTCATATAATAGTATTTGTTATATAACTACCATCTGTCATTTGTTGAGTACTGGGTATGTGAGTGCCCTGTGTATTAATGCAGTAGATCCTCACAGCAGCCCATGGGGACACCAGCCTCAGAGAGGGTAGGTAACTTGCTCAACGTCATAGAACGCATGAATAGAAGAGCCAGGTTCTGAACCCAGGTAGTCGGCTCCAGAGTTTTTCTCTTAACCTCTCTGTTGTGGCCTCTTTTGTCACATTTGAAGATGTCTCCCCAGATCCATGGTAGGAACTTTGAGAGGCCTCAGAGTCTGTAAGCCCAGTGGCAGATTTTTATAGGGTGAGTGGGAACTGAATCCGAAATGTAAACCGGGTGTTAATTTTTTTTTTTTTTCCTAAACAGGTTCTAATTTTGACTAGCAGGAAAAAAAGCTACCAACCTGCCAGTTACTGAAGGATTAGGATTCATTGGGTTCTGGTTGTGCAAGGTTTTCTGAATAAGACTATAATATGAAAACTTAAAAAAGAAAAAAGGCTATAATAAAGTCAGCTTTGATTCAGTTAAACAGGAGTACCCTACTCTCTCCAGCCAGTCCTGACGCCGGCATCCTTTTATCCCATCAGGGGTGTCCTAAGCATTTCTACTCTTCTGCAGATTGGTGCCCCATCTTTTAAGCATTTCTTTTTTGTTGAAAAAATTATAGGAGTGATGTTTCTCACTGTTTAGATGGGAACAAACCCTGGCTACATCATGCCCAGAGGCTTACAACTATGGTGTACGTTAGAATTGCATTGAGAGCTATTTAAAAATATAGGTGCTTGGGTGGGTTCCACGTATACCATTATTCTGATATTACCATTCCCATTTTTGCTTTAGTACCTTATAGTCTTTGTCTAATATATATATATTTTACTTCTTTGCAGTAACCATATGGGAAAAAATTGGTCTTATTTGTTTAAAAAAAAATCCATCTCTGTCTAAGAAAAACTTCACACACAAAGTGGAAGTGAGAAGTGGATTTTTTTTTTCAATTAAAAAATGTCTTTTCTAGTTAAGGAAGTAAGACATGTCCTTTATAGGAAGTTTGGGAAAGAGGCACATTTTTGTACCTCAAAAATAAATTATTTTCTAAAGAAGCAGCATGAACCATAGAGTAAAAGAATTCTGGACAGATGTAAGACTGGCCCTTCTCGTGACTAGGCTGCTTAAACCTTGGAAGGATTGACAAGTGCCTGGATTGACCTTTCCTCTGGGTGAAGGCCACGGTTCCTGGGCAAGGAAGCAGGCATCTCTATCCAGAGCCCTTCCACATGGATGAAGTGGTCCCTCAAAGCCTCATAGGAACTTTGTGGTTGGAAGCATATCGTGGGTTAGTGCAAGTTATTAGGGGAAGGTGAGAAACTATTCTCCTTGAAGGGTTTTTGCAGCTCCCCTCCTCTCAGGCATAGGAGAGCAGCAGTGGATGTATTAGTCATTGAAATTGCTCATTTTGCTCCCTCTGCCTTCTTGGTCTATATGCAGTGGTCTGACGCCCCCCAAACGCAGCCGTGGGAAACCAGCCCTATCTCGTGTCCCCTTCCTGGAAGGTGTAAATGGAGATTCTGACTACAGCAGCTCAGGTGAGGAGCAGTGTACTGGTGGATCTGGGGAGGCGGGGTAGGCCTTCCAAAGAACCAGCTCTGTGGGCTGCAGCCAGACCCGTAGCTCCTAAAACCCTTGGGCATGGGCATGGAGATGTCTCTCCCTCCCAGGCCATCCAGGCCATTCAAACTCTTTTTCTTTTTTGAACTTCATCCTAAATTTGAATAGTAATATATGCCCATGATAACAAAAATGAAAAAGGTACAGAAGGCTGCATAATGAAAAACCAGGGGTCCTTTCCTTAGAACAACCACTGCTAGCAGTTTCTTTTGTGTCTCCCTAGATGAAATTTATATAAGCCAAGACCTTTGCATATATTTAGGAGAGTGCATAGAGAAGCTAATATACATGTGTTCCTCTAAACCGTGCCTTTTTTCAGTTAATAATATATCTTGGAGATGCTTCTGTGCTTTTTATTGGCTACCTGATGTCCCATTATCTAGGAGTGCCAGTCTTTCACGGATGGGCATGTAGATTGTTTTCACTTCTTTATTATAATCAGTGAGCAACTTGTACACAGATCATTTTGCATCGCTGGGGAGCACGCACTTCTGTAGAGAAGTGGAGCTACTGTATGTGAGAGAAGTATGTACTTGTAGTTTCCAGAGACATTGCCAGTCTGCCCTCACTGGAGCGATCAGTGACAGCCTGGATTACTGAATCTCACACATTGCCCTGAGATTTCATGCGATCCAGTGCTTCCAGCTACATCCTCATGAGACATTCTATTCCAGCTGGTCCAAACAGTGACATACATGGACCGAGGGATTCAAGAACAGGACAAGGCAGGGCCAAAGGAGAGGGCTGGTTGGTGCTCAGGTGGAGTGGGGACAGGGCAGGCTGTTCTCCAAGTCCATCTCTGTGCAGCCCTCCTGTGCGGCGGGGCGGTGCACTCTGGATGCCCCGTGAAGCTTCCATATAACACACAGGCGTCAGGGCCTCTCTTCTTTCCTTTTCCCAACCGCTTTACTTTTCCTTAGCATCAGTTTCTTTCTCATACGTGTGTTGAGGAATGCATGCCTGTGTATTTCACTGTTGTCTGACTGTCAGCGCCCAGAAAGCAGGGCTCATGTCTAGATGAATTGGATCAGCATCTAACACAAAACTGGCAGCGGATTGGCACTTACATTGTGATTCTGGTAGTGACATTTTACTCTTATTTTTAAAACCATATACTTATAAAATGATGCCAAAGGAAATTTAAAAATTTCGACCCTCTGATGTCCCATCATCACCTTAACACAGTTGTCTTCATTTCTTTCTGTGGCCTTCTGTTTATTTTAGGCACATTTTTAACAAAATGTTAATCCAGAACATTTCATTTTCTGCATTTTTCAACGTTCTCTCATACTTTTTTCATGTTGACATGATCTTTATTTATCTCATATTAGTGGAACAACGTATCTTCCAATCAGTGCATTATAGTTTACTTAACTCTTTTATTGTTAGACTTTTGGTTATTTCCAACTTTAAACATTATACATAATGTAGTAAATGTGTATTTTTGTTCAAAATCCTTTTATTCATTTTTAAAGTTATTTTTCTTTGAATACATTCTCACAGAAGGAATATACTGAAGCAGATGATTCATACTTTTTTTTAATGGCTCTTGAGACATACCGCCAAATTATATGTATTTTTTAAGATTTATTTATTTTTAGAGAGAGTGAAAAGAAGAGAGAAAGTGCATACATGCAAGCAGGGGGAGGGGCGGAGGGAGAGAATCTCAAGCAGACTCCTCCTCGGCATGAAGCCTGACACAGGGCTCAGTCTGGACCCTGAGATCATGACCAGAGCAAGAATCAGGAGTCAGATGCTTAATCGACTGAGCCACCTACGTGCCCCCTGCCAAATTATATTCTTAAGGATTAGACTGGTCTGGAGTTTCTTCAACAGTGTGTGATTGTACCAGTTTCCCCACAGCCTTCCTCTTTAGTATTAGATTTTATCCTTTTGTTGTTACTGCTTTTGACCCAGTGCATAAAAAGCAATACCTTGGCGTGTTTGAGTGGTTCAGTCTGTTAAGCGGTTGCCTTCAGCCCAGGTTATGATCCTGGGGTCCTGGGATCAAGCTCTGTGTCCAGCTCTCTGCTCAGCAGGGAGAGTGCTTCCCCTTTCTCTCTGCACACCCCCTCCCTGGCTCATGTCCTCTCTTTCTCTCTCTCTCTCTCAAATAAATAAATCTTTAAAAAAGAAACAATACCTCATTATTAGTAGTACATTTTAAAAAAAATTATAAATGAGGGTGGTAATATTCTTTAGGAATATAATTTCCATTCTGGAGAAGTCTGGAGCCTTTTCCTTGATTGTGCTTTGTCACCTTGAGTTCTCAGTTTCTAGCTGTGGGGAGGGGAAGGGAGGTTCCTCTTTTTGTTCAGGAGCATTTGTGAAGTCCATCCAAGTGTGCTGGTGCATTGGGTGTAGAACAGAGTAAGCTGGAAAGATGTGGTGCTGCCCTGAGCGGGACACCATCTAAGGTTCTGAGAAAAGCATGTCCATGAGGGACCTGCAGACCTGCTAGGCTCTGCCGAGTCCTGTGTATCCAGGTGATGTGGGTGGCCAGGTGTGGCCCTGTCAGGAAAGAACTCATTTATTAGCAAGTGGTTTTCCTGGGATGTCTGTCCCAGGCTTCTTTTTCCATGAAGCCTCTATTGGGAGGCTCACCACGCAGGGAGGCCCAGAGAGCAGGTTGTGGTTTTGTCAAGTTGCATTGTCATTCTTCTTCCTGGGGTCCTGGTGATGAAGCAGTCATATTTTTCCAAGGAATACCATCCTAGGGTTCTAGTCCAGAGGTCAGCAGACTAACATATTGCCTGTTTTTTTGTAGGGCCTGCAGGCTAAAATGGTTTTTACATTTTTAAATGATTGAAAAGAAAATCAAAAGAAGAATGATATTTTATAACACATGAAAATTGCATGAAATTCAAATTTCAGTGCCTAAAAATAAAATTTTATGGGGACACAGCCATATTCATTCCTTTACAGAATATCTGTGGCTGTTTTCATGCTGCAACAATAGAGTTGAGTAGTTGCAACAGAGGCCCTGTGGACTGTAAAACCTAAAATATTTATCATTTGGCCCTTTACAAAACAAGTTTGCCGACCTCTGGTCTAGTCGTAAGAACTAAGGAAAGGCCAGGGAAGAGGAAGGGTGGAGGGGATGTGACTGACTCATTCCTGGGTTGCCCCAGTCAAATGGAGGCCACAGGCAGGCCTCCTGGGCACCATTCCAAGTCCCCTTTGGGTGCTGTCTCCTCCCCTCCCCCACCCCCAGGCAGAAGCCTCCTGATGCCCTTTGAAGACCGCGGAGACCTGGAGCCCCTGGAGCTGGTGTGGGCCAAGTGCCGAGGCTATCCCTCCTACCCTGCCTTGGTGAGTCTGCCCCAGACACCACTCTCTTCCCTCCCCTGGGCTGTTCTGGCCCCTGTCTTGCCTTGGGGGCTTATCTGATTGGATCAAGCCAGCAGAGTACGGTGGGCGTCAGGGTGCCTTTAGCCACAGAAGAGAGGGAGGTTTTACCCCAGTCTGGGTGGGTCAACCCATCAAGGACCCTAGCTTGGAGCACTCAAAATAGGGTAAAAGTATGAAGACAGAGACTTGGGCTCATAAGGATTTAATAGCATTTATTTATTTGCTTATACATAAAAGTAATGTATGCTTGTTGTAGAGAATTTATTAAATATTTGTCATGCAAATTCTTGAAATACTGAGGAAGGTATGGTTTTTCTCATGTTGTGGGGAAGAAAATTGAGGGTCTGTCTGTTGCCTGTGGTCATCTAGCTATTAAATAGCAGGGTTGGAATTTGAGCCCAAGGCTCAACATGTGTGATGGCAAAGCCTGTGTTCTGAGCCACTAAGTTCAAAATCACCCATAATCTCATCTGTTCGGAGATTACCTCCTGGTGTATAGCCACTCAGCTTTTTTAAAAAATGCATAAATATGAGATCATACTCTGTTTAACCTCCCTTTCACTTAACAGTGTACCGTGAACATGCATGTCTTGTGCCATTAAACATTCTTTATCAACATCACTTTAATGACTGCATTATCCTCAGTTGTATGCATGCACCTTATTTAACCATTCTGTAGTTGGTCATTTGGGTTGTTTAGAGTTTTTCACTATGACAAATAGCTGGCAGTAAACATGACTATAATTTTACTTTGTGCACATCATGATGATTTCTGTACAGTGAATTCTTGGAGGTGCCTTCTTGGGGCAAGGTCTCTGCAAAATTCTGATACAAATTGCCAAACTGGCCTTTAGAAAGTTAGTTTCAGTGTCTACTCCCACCAGTAGTTGCTAAAATTTCTCATTTTTTCCATAGTAGCAGTAGCTAAAAATTCCATTTTTATCACCTTGATTGTTATTTCTTAGAGCTCCCTCTGTACTGGGGAGGTAATGTCCATCTGGCGCTGGAAGATAGTGATTCTAAACCTTTGGGGCATGCCAGAATCATGGAGGAATTTTTTAAACAATACGGATACTGAGGCCCCATCTCAGAACGACCCAGTGAGAATAAGGCCAAACTAAGCAATGAATAGTTTCTTAATTTTAATTTAATTTAATTTTATTAGAGAGCAGCACGAGATGGGTTGGGGGAGAGGGAGAGAGAGAATCTTAGGCTCCATACTCAGTGTGGAGCCTCATATGGGGCTTGATCTCACGACCCCAAGATGATGACTTGAGCTGAAATCAAGAGTTAGGTGCCTGACTGACTGAGCCACCAGATGCCTCTAGCTATAAATATTTTTTTAAAAACCTTTCCAGATGATCTGTAATCAGGATTGTGAACTACCCTGCCAACTGCTTGCATCTATACATGGTTCTGGGCTTCTTATGGTTCTTTCGGGTCTAATAGCGGCTTCTTAAGGTCACGAAGGCGGAAACTCTGACCCTTTTGGGCTGGAGGAAGCTACAGCTCTCAGAGGTTGTACAACTTGCTGGGGCCATACTGGAATGCCTTTTGCCTACCTCACTCCCCCTATAATGGCAGGTGGGGGGATCCACGCAGTGATCCAACTGCTGAGGAGTTTTGGGCCTGGAGTCTGTGCCCTGTTGTCACTGAGACCCCAGCATAGTTGTTGAGGAAGTGCTTAAAGCTGTACAAGTTTGATACTCGTTTTTTTAAGTCTCACAGTGCAAAAACAAACAACAACAACAGAAGTCTAAAACTGGTCTCTTTTTTTCCCTTTTCAGTTATCTTCTTTATCATAACATTTTCTTTCATGATTAAATAAATTCAGCCACCACCTGAGAAAACCCACCACTTGAACAGCCTGTGTTTTTATTTTGGTTTACGCTCTCCCAGTTCTCCTGTGCATTCTTAAATGTGTACTTGTGTCCATAATGAATATATGGTTTTCGAATGGGTTTTTTTGGCTCTTGTTTTTAAAAAAAAAAGTCTTTTTCTATAAAATAATGTGCCTGTACTATAGAAGTTTTGGAAAAGTAGCAGGAACCCCACCGTTCTAGCATGTCAGCTGTAAGCGTTTTGCATCATGTCTTGTCTCTGTTTATGTAGTAAGGCTCTAATAATAATGTATGTAGACGTTTATCAGATAATGCGTTAAAGTGTATCACAAGCCATGTTGTTTTACATCTGCATAACATTTGAGCGAATGGTCCATCATGTGTTATTTTGGGACATATTTGCCTGTATCTTCTTAACAAAGGGAGGCAGGAGAGCTCTCCTTGAGGGGCGACTTACCCACCTTGCTTCTGCCCGGAGCAGGGGTGGGGGGTGGCATTTTTCACCATCTGCCCACTCTCCTCCCTCCCTTTCCAAGGCAGGAACCAGCATGGCTTAGTGAAGAGTGGCCCCCGCTATCTTCTTCAATTGAGGAAGTTCAGGAGGGCTTGTGGTGGTTCTTATTAGGACCCTTAGCTTCGGTCCCAGGGGGCACAGACAGGCTGGGAGATAGAGTTTTGAACAAACTACACAGCTGGGGGCAGGGTAGGGGTGGTTCTTCCTTAGAGCACACTCTTAACCAAAACACCTGCTTTCAGCTGCTTATCTTGAGAGGGAAGTAGGGAAGCTGGCAGACACCCAAAGGTAAATAGCCAGAGCAGTTTATTATGAGAACAGGCCCCCTGGGACAGGGTATAGAAATTAAGATTGTTCCATCTCTGGAGAAAGCTGCTTCCTCAGTACATTTCCAAGCCCCTCTGGCCTCAGCACACAGAGATGATAAGCCCACTGCTTTGGAAACGAGGTCTGTGTAGGGCAGCAGGCAGCAGAGGCTCAAGCCACTGTGGCCACAGCCAGCCATATCCTCCTGTGCCTGGTGCTTTCCTCGGTCAGCTGATAGCTAGCTGTCAGCAGACTTCTCCGCATCAGTAAGAAGATGAAATAAGATGGTGATGTGTGAATAAGTAGGAGCTTTGGTCACTGTCAGTGCTTCCTAGAGCTAGAGGTCATGGTTGTCAATGTCACCAGGCATTTTGCAGAGCCCCTGTCCTGTGGAGCTTGCAGCCCCGAGCATTAATTTCTCCGGTGGCCCTTCTTTCTAGGGCCCCTCTCCAGCAACCCTCCAAGTTCAGTCTTACAGCATTTTTCTGATGCCCACAAATGTACCTAGTCCACACAGCAGGCAGAATATAGTCAAGAAAATAGTGGGTAGCCAGGGCCTCTGGTAGGTAGAACCAAAGGGATGGGCCCTGTTGCTGTTGAAGAAGCTCCTTCCTAGCGGTGGTGTCTAGGAAGGCCCTGGAGCCTTTGATAGGAATTGCAAAGGTTTTAAAGGGAAATTGACAAGGGCAAAAATGGCTTCTACTCCCTTCCCCTAAGGGACATTGGGAAGAATGAATTTGCCAGTCTGGCCTGGACATCACAGATACCCCCTCAATTCTGACACACACACACCAGTGTCCCCTCCCCTACCTCCTCCCCCCACCCCCGGATTCACGTTGCTTCTGTTTCAGCTCTGGACCCCGAAGGTTCATGGAGCAAGCTCACTCATTGGAAGAATTGACTGAGCAGGGCTAGAGGATTAGACCAATGAACTGGGAAAGGAGAGCCGAGACTTCCATTTTGGGGTTCTGGGTGGTCACAGAAGAGGTCAGACCCCTTCATCACTTGGCTGTGGGCCTGGCTAAGGCCCTGCATAGCTTGTGGGGGGCAGGTTCAGGAGGGAGTCCTGGTGCAGTGTGCTCTGCTCACCCCCTCCACCCACAGCTAAGGGCCATCTTCTTTCCTGCCTCCAGATCATCGACCCCAAGATGCCCCGGGAGGGCCTCCTGCACAATGGTGTCCCCATCCCTGTCCCACCTCTGGATGTGCTGAAGCTGGGAGAGCAGAAACAGGCCGAGGCTGGAGAGAAGCTCTTCCTTGTCCTCTTCTTTGACAACAAGCGCACCTGGTGAGTGGGTGCTCCCACCAGGAGGTTGCATCAGTGTGTGGGCTGCGGCCCGACTGGGAGGCTGTGCACACACTGCCATGCTGGGGAGGTCCACAGAGGGCTCTGGACTCCATGACCCTGCCTCCACCCAGGTAGGGTGAAGCATTACCAGCAGCTGGCTGCCCCTGGCACGTTAATAATAACTGTCTCAGGTCAGATTCTCTGGGAAACACCTGAGGTGGAGATTTCTGTAAGGAGGCTTACTGGGAGAGCTGTGGGGATGAGGGATGCAGGGCTGGGCAGAGGAACCTGTTGAACAGGGTCACACTTGCTACAGAGGCCTCCGCTGTTCCTCAGGGGAGCTCGGGAGCTGGAGGGCTTGTTAGCGATGTCACAATTTTGGTCTGTGCGTCTGTGCCTTTGTATCCTCCTGTCAACTAGTCATTGAATGCTGGTTACCCCTGGGTGGGGGTCGGGGGCGGGTGTCACCTTGGGCCAGGTAGCTCCCTTGGTGGAGGGTGATTCCTGGAGAAGATTCAGCTGAGAGCCTCCCCATGGATGTGGGCATATGTGTCTTGGTCCTCGGGTTGGGGGATGTAGAGTTGGAGTGCTTCGGTCCATGGCAAAGGGCTTACTTGCCCTTCAAGATTTCTCTTAGCAGCAGGAAACTTTTTTCACTTCTGCTTCTATAGAATGAGGAGGTAGGACTAGCCAGTCCAGATAATAATAGTTACTATTAATTGTTTACTCCGTGTCCTGATGCAAATTGATTTACATACATAATCTCATTTAATCCTCATTAAATCTTCCATCGAACCCCTCCAATCCATTTTGCAGCTGAGGAAATTGGGGCTTGGAAAGTTAAGATCTCATAGCCAGAACTGGGATACAAACCATGATCTGGCTCCAAAGGCTAGCTTTTAACCATATGTTAGATTCACCTGGGGATCTTTAAACACACACACACACACACACACACGCACACACGCACACACGCACCCCCCCCCCCTGCTGTGGTCGCCACCAAGGAATTATTGATTCTTGGTATCAGCCCCAGTTCCTAGCCATAGTTCCCCAATGTCCCAAGGCAGGGTGAGGGCTAACCCTCATATGGGCCTCTCTTGGCTCCCAGGTCCTGACAGCCCTAAGCAGAGTGAGTGGGGCTCAGGGAAGGCCTGGCTACAAAACAGGTCCTTTGGAGACGACCTGCCTGGAGTGTCCCTGTCTGTCTCCTCCTGTTCTGTCGCCTCCCCTGGCTTTACTTGTCCTAGGCAGATGGCCCAGAGGGGCCCCCTCATGTGACCCACCACACCCCAGGCCTCTTGCTGTGCTTGTGTTTTAGGCAATGGCTTCCAAGGGACAAAGTGCTGCCCCTGGGTGTGGAAGACACTGTGGACAAGCTCAAGATGCTGGAAGGCCGCAAGACCAGCATCCGAAAGTCTGTGCAGGTGGCTTACGACCGTGCAATGATCCACTTGAGCCGGGTCCGGGGGCCCCACTCCTTCGTCACCTCCAGCTACCTTTAAGGGCAGGGCCTGGCCTGCGTCTGCCTGTCCTGCCTCTGTCCCATGAGGAACAGAGGCCTCTTCCTGCCCCAGCCAGTCATATGGCCGGCAGCTTCCCCCCTCCATGGCAGGCCAGGGACTGGGTTGTGTCCTCCCCATGGGCAAGGCCCCAGTTTTGACCAACTGCGTGGTTCCCCTGGTGGGCCTGCTGTGTGCCAAAAACTCCCACCTGAGCTTGCTCAGGGGCTAGTCCACTGACGAACCAGTTAGAAGTAGAAATAGCTGTGAGGCTTAGGCCCAGCCAAGGAGATGGACCTGAGCCCAGAATGCAAGAGGTCCTAGGCTCTTTCTCAAAGGTGTGCCTGGCCCCTTCCTCCCCACTCCCAGCTAACTACGCCTCAGGGCAAGTGAGGCTCTGACATTGACCCCAGAGGTGCTGTGGATACACGAGGGTCCCGCAGGGAAGCTCACGGAGCTCACCCTCTCCCCACTCATCACCCATTCTTATACCTCTTCCCTGTCCCATCTTCTGCACCAGGGCCGTCTCTCTTTTTCCCATGTTCCTTTCCTTTCTTTTGTGCCAAATGGACAGAAACCATCACCAAACTGGTCTTTTTTTTCTTTTTCTTTTTATGTCTCATTCCCTTTGAGGCCAGCTGCTATGCTAGGTGGGTGCCTCCGCCTGGTTCCTCAGGGCCCAGGACAGAGGGCAGCCTACCACTCGGGTGACCCCTCCACCAGCACATCCCCCACCCGTATTTGCTGCAGACACGCAGCTGGGGCCAGGCTCTGAAGGCTTGCCTCCTTGACCGAGGCGAGGCCCCTCTTCCCCTTTTCCCCTCTCCCTGTGTGCCGAATGGCGGGCTGAGGCTTGGTGGGCTCCTGTCAGACCAGGCTGGTTGGCCGAGTGTCCATCCGTCCACTTGGATGGCGAGGGCTGTGGGGTGCATCCGTGCTCTTCAGCTGGGTCTGCCGCTAACCCCTCCTGTCCTGTCTCTGTGGGCCTCACTGTCTGCCACCATGGATGGTGGGGCCCTGCAGTCCAGCCGCCCCCTGCCTGCGCTCTGCCCTGCCCAGCCTCTGCTGCTCCCACTGCCGCACTCCAGGGGACACCATGCTTTTGTTTCTCACTCTCTGTCCTCTTCCCTCTCCTCCTTTCAACTCCCCTCCCCACCTTCACCTTCTCAAAAATGGAAGGAAAAAAAAAACAACTGTGAAACGGGGAATGCTGACTGAGAAACCAACACAACTTTCAGAGGCTTCGATGTCTATTCTCTGGATGATTCTTTTCACCTCCTAAGCACCAAAGCCGCCAGGTCGCAGGCCACTGATCGCCATGTTGATTTTTAATCTGATGTTCTTTTTAATTGTTTTAAATTTTTCATAGGGGAGTTTTGGACAAAACAAAGTCACTGGGGAGATCACTGCCATTTTTACACACTCGACTTTTTAAAAATACAACCAACCAACCACCACAACTTCTTATACATTTGGGACACGAGCCAGAGTTTAAAAGGGAACCAACAAAACTCTCTATAACATAAAGGATGGGGTTTTGGATTTTGTACAATAATAAAAATACAATACAGCATATGGCTAGGGAAGGACATGGTGTATATAATTGTAAAATACTGTTCTAAATTATTGAGGCCTATAGTTTCCATTACTGGAGTCCTCCGTTGTGTGGCTGAGTGTTTTAAATGCACACAGTTTAAATGCCCAGGTTTGTTTAAAGGAGCCAATGCGTCCCCCTCTCCCCAGGTAGTCGGTCAGCTGTGGATTCTGTGACCTTTGTCTCAACCTGTGTTGTAAGATCTCGGGGCTTTCTCTCTCTTTTCTCTGTGTCTCTTTCTTCCCCCGAACACCTTCTCTTTCTTAGTCTCTTTTTTCCCCCAAGCTCCTTGACTCTTTCAGTCTCTCTCTGAGTCTTATTTTTAAAACTGCTCTTTTAGAATGGGAAGCGGCTCAGATCCTGCTGTGGCTCGGGGCCTACGTGTCTCAGTCGCGTCTGCTGTGAAGCACACGATGCTCTATTTATTGTAGAAAGTGACTTTATTTGCTTTCTAGAATTGTTTATAACAGATGGTATAAGAGAGGTAATAAACAGAGAAAAATCTATGCTTGTAAAGAATACAAAAGTTAATTTTACCTACTATAATATGACTGTCTGAAACTTATTTTCTCTCTGAGAAATAAATGTTCTAATGGGCAGTAATTGCTGTGCTGTGTTTGGTATCGTCTGTGGGGGCCCGCCCCTTGCTTCCTAATTTCTGTAGCCCACCGCCTCCTCAGAAGGTGGGAGCCATTAAGAATGGGGCTGTCCAGCTGTTGCAGGCTCCCAGCTGGAAAGGGCTCTGTCTGTCTTTCTCTTGGACTCCCGGGAGGGGTGTGAAGGTGGGCTCCAACGTTGTTTCCCTCCCAAATAGCTCCAGCCTCTCAGGCCTGTGGAAGGTCCAGCCTTCCGGCCCATGGCTCAGCTTTCCTGTGGCCCTGTTCCTTCGGGAGCATCTGTTCCTCATGCAGCAGGAGATGTAGCCCCGTGTCTCTAGCACCTGTTTACCAAGCTTGCCAAATCTGAGACTAGAGGATGCTCACGTCTCCTCTGTCATCGTTGCTGTCCCCGTTCTAGAGATAGCTGGGACACACAGGCCTAATGTGGGCCTGGCTCCTCCTGGCTCGCCAGAAGGGATCCTAGCGCCTGGTCTTCATTTTGCAGATGACCAAACAGATCAGCAAGATTAAAAGCCTTGTCCAAGGCCAGCCAGCCAACTAACGGCAGCAGAATCCCACGACAAGGATCTGGCCAAGGGTTTCCTGGTGGGCTCCACAGCATCTCAGGGCTATGCTGGCCTTTTCTGTACCAGCCCCCCTCTCTCACTGGCCATATATGGCTCCAGCGTTTCTGGAAAGGGACATCTTGAGGAGCAGAGAGTGAGTTGCCAGGGACAAACTGCTCCGTTGCTGGGCCCGGGACAGCATTTCCCCATCCCCTCCCCTATCCCATCTCTGCTCCTGCCTGGCTCCTGTGCTTGGCTGAGAGTTACGTGTCACAGCAGGGTGACTGGAGGACAGAGGTCTCCGGATCGCCTCCTCCAGGTGGCCTTCGAAATTCTCACTGAGGTCACTAGAGTGTAAAAGTGCTTAATGTGATAATACAGCATTGGCATGGTATCTGCCATGTGCTGATAATTTTGGAATTATGCGTTGGGGGTGCAGAGATGCACACCCCCGGCCCACAGGATGCAGGTCCACAGGTGGCTCAGCCTGATTCCTGAGACATGTTGCGGACAGGTCTGAACAAGGAAGCCTGTGTGAGGGTCCCACAGAGGGGAGGAGTTCGAGAAAGACACCACGTTTGGTTGAATAACAAAAGCTTTCAGAAGAATGCAGCAATTCAGTCAACCCTTTAAATGGGCTTAAAAATCCCTCTATATAAATTTATATTTTGAATTACAAAGGCAATACTTAAGGCAAGAAGGGACGCTCACCCCATAAAACCATTATGAAGATTTTATTTTATTTTATTTTATTTTATTTATTTGACAGACAGAGATCACAAGTAGGCAGAGAAGCAGGCAGAGAAAGTGGAGGAAGTAGGCTCCCTGCTGAGCAGGACCCTGGGATCATGACCTGAGCTGAAGGCAGAGGCTTAACCCACTGAGCCACCCAGGCGCCCCTATAAAACCATTTTGAACAGACGGAGAATGCCCAGAGGGGCAGGGTTTTAGCAGGTAAGGATGAGGAGAAAAGGCCTTGTAAAGAGAGGAAGCAACACAGGCAAAGGCAGGGTTCAGGGAGCTTTGGCGGGTGCTCTTCTCCAATGACTGGTGGCCGTCTCCATCTCTGTCTGCCTGGTGGCCACTGAGATCACAAAAGGGTGTGATGGTGTTCAGAGCCCTGTTGCTCATGGGCTGTGTGACCTCAGGCATGGTACTCGGCTTCTCTGAGCCTCCCAGAGGCTGACTTCAGAGAGGACCCTGAAGCCAGGGAGAGGCATTAGCACAGCCTTGGAGGATTTGAACGGGTAGGAGACGCGACTGGAACTTTGCAGCCAATTAGATGTCAGAGTCAAAAAGCACGAGTGCAGACAGGGTTGCCACCTGGCTGGAGGCATCAGCTGTGGGTTTGAAGGGGAGGAAGGAGAGCTTAGTTTTGATGAGTTTGTGCCGCCCACAGGACATCTGAGAAACACCCTCAGCAAGCAGATGCGCCTGGGCCCCGAGTTCAAGAGGAAGATAGGAGCACTTGACAGAAACGTGGGGACACCAGAGCCCACCAGGGCAGTTTACGACAGTGGCCAAGGACAGGGAGAAAGGACAGACCTGAGGAAAACCCCTCATATCTGGAGCCCGGGGTTGGGGGTGGAAACAGCCTTCAGGGGGGTTCTGGTCACTGGGGAGGGCCTCACACTGAGGAAATCCAGTCCTAGGGAGCAACGAGGCCCACCCACTCACTTCACAGAAAGAGGCGGGTCACATGGGCTCAGCATCACAGAGCAGGAAAAGACCAGAAAGACCCCAGAACCCAGCACCTTCTACTCTCCACGGGCCCAGGCATTCAGAGCCCTCAAGGTGAGCAGAAGCATCCTTAGCGAGTTTTATCAATCCTGTGATTAAAATTCATGGACCGAAGCCTAAAATATCTTGATATTGGAGCATGTGGGGGTACTGACTAGAAATACATTTCATTTTCCTCACAAGTTTGAAAATATAATTAAAGACATTTGCCAGACTCTGTCAACTTAGCCACTTCCATTAATGTATGAATTGTCATTAACCCTTGAGTGTGAATTTGCCTTCCAGATACACTCCCCCGACCTGGCGAGGCTGTAAACTTTGAGCTGGAGGGGTCTCTGACTCAACTTTGGCACTTGGGGTTGGCCTTCTGCTCACCCTTTCCCTTCAAGGATAGCAGACGTGGAAAGAAAAGAAATATATATATATATGTACTTCCTACAAGTTGAATACTCTTGAGAGGGCCAGGACTCAGACTACCTGGAGTAGCAAAAGCTAATTGTCCCCAAATCTTAGAAGGGTTGTGTCAAAGAACCTTGTGTCCTTTGCTTGGCCCCAATAAGGCTGGTTGGAAGGATCTGGTTTCCGTCTAACTGCCCTTGCTCTTGAAGCGATGTGTGAGCTCCTTCCTCTTCCTTTCAGTTTTGTAGACTTCTTTGGGGGATGAAGAAGAAGTATTGGAAATTCAGCCCTGATGGCTCCTGATGTGCCCTCGGGGGACAGTCCCCTCTCCCCTAGCTTCACAGTCCAGAAGGGCCCCCACGGGATTTTACAAGCTGGTACTGGAAGATTATAAAATTTGCTCCTTGCTGTCTCAGTCAGGATTTGTTTTTTAAAGCACAAAGGAGAAAACAAGATTATATTATAAAATTATATAATTTTAAGATTATATAATTATATATAAAGTATATATAAATAAAATATATATTAAAATTATATAATTATATATAAAGTTATAAAAATGATTTTATATATAAAGTAAGAATATTATATACCCAGAAATAGCCATTTCCACAATTTTCGTGTCATTCCTCATAGTCTCCTGTTTTTTCCTAGACAGAGCACGTACTCCAGTTTCTTGCACTGGGTAGCTGGGTAAATCGGCTGCCCCGAGAGGCTGTGGGTTCTGACATCAGAGCAGAAGTTCTTGGCATGACCGGAACTCAAGGTCAAACACTTCTCCTGCCCGACTTCGGCTTTTCTTCATTTGCTGTGTGTTCTGAACCGACCCAAGCCAACTGTTGCTTGTTTTTGTTTTCTTCCTTTTTGTTTTGCTAACATACTGGTAGTCTCTAGCGGTTGAAATTGAATGGGAATTCTACCTCTCTGTCCTAGGAACTTTGCTATTGGGTGTATATTTCCATGGAAATAAGTCCTAGACCAAATTCTGCCCTGTGTTCAAACATCTGCAGAAGAAGGACAGCCCCCAGTGACTACACCATTTCTTCTCTAGCTTGAGAAGTTCCCACTCTGCTCCAGTACAACCACCAGCACCTGGCATGAAAGGTCACTCCGAAGATACACAAAACACTGTTCTGAGGGCAAGGCCAGCAGCCAGGTTGGAAGGGCAAGTGGCAGAAGCAATGGAACTTTAGACCTTGAATTTTATTTTATTTTTTTAAGATTTATTTTTCTATTTGAGAGGGGGAGAGAGAGAGAGAGAGAATACATACATGAATGGGGGGAGGAGAAGAGTGGGGGGAGGGGGAGAGAGAGAGAGAGAGAGAATGTCAAGCAAACTCCCTGCTGAGCACAGAGTCCCACGCAGGGCTCAAACTCCCAACCCTGAGATCATGACCTGGGCCGACACCAAGAGTTGGATGCTTAACTGACTGAGCCACCCAGGTGCCCCTTTATTGTTGTCTTATATACAACTGTACATATAGTAATTAAGGTACACAAACCTCAAGTTTAATCTCCGTGAATTTGTACATGTGTCTCCACCCTAGAAAGTGTGCCCTAGAAAGCTTCTTGTACTCCTTCCCAGTCCATATCCTCCTTCTCCAAGGGTGACTACTGTCAGATGTCTACAGCCATAGATTAGTGTTGCCTGTTTTTGAACTTCATAAAATGGACTCCTACAATATGCGCTCTTTTGAGTCTGGCTTCTTTCATTCAACATTCTGTCTCTGAACCCCATCGCTGTTTTGCATGTAGCTCTAGTTTGCTTTGAGTAGTATTCTGTCGTACAAATACACTGCGGGGTGTTTGTCCATTCTCCTGCTGGTGGGCGTCGGGTTGTTACTGCTGCGGGGCTCTCATGCTTGAGTAACACTGCTGTGAACATTCTCATTTGTGCCGTTTTATAGACACGGAGCCCCTTTCTCTTCAGAATATCCCCAGGAGTGCTAGGACTTGGAGTCTGGCTTTAAGCATTTAGCTTGAGCATAACATTTATGTGTTTAGCATTATGAGTTTCTTCCAGTTTTCCACTGGTTGTACGCTTTGTGCTCCCACATCAATGAATGGGTCGCTCCACATCCTCACCAACACTTAGCACTGTTAGCCCAGGGCTTTGCTCCTGGCAGCCTTGTTGGCTGGCTTCCACTAAGCTCCACTATACAGTAAGGGTTCTCCCCTTCTGGCTAAGGTGCTTTTGCATTGGGGAACCCATTTCTCAGTGCCACCCAGATGCGTGCTCTGGCTCTTTGCGCAATAAGGTACCTCTTGGTTCAGAGTAACACAACGCTCCCTGGGTCTCTTCTCCTTAACCCTGGCAGTTGAGCTGGAGACTACTGAAGCCAGCTTCAGGGTCACGATTCTCATCCAGACCCAACCTGCCAGCACTCCAGTCCTCAAGCAGGGCAGAAGGCCCTCTGCATGCTGTGTCCAAATCCTTCCTTGCCTACTGGCTGATGCCTACTGTTTTGTGCCTTTACTTCTCTGGCTGGCGTCCTCAGGAACATGTTCATGACCCTGGTTCCTGTTGAGTTAGCGTGAACTAAGGATGTGCCGGGAGATTTCAATGAGGTCCTGGAGGAGAGGAGTAAAAAGGAATGAAGAGAGCCTGTTTGCCGTTGACTGCCCTTGGTGACACACAAGCACATTTTAGAGTCATCGAGGATGAAGGCTCAGAAGAGTGAAGTGAAGTTGTTCAAATCACCAGTAGGGCGAAGGGCTGAGATAAGAAGGCAGGGTCGGGGAAAGAGACCGGGGGAATCAAAAGATTGCAGAGCCAGAACTGATGTGGGCAACTGTTTGAAGCCGGCCGTGTCCTTAGGGGTGAGAGAGTCACCTGGTTCTAGGCCTGAACTGTGGGACGAGGACACAGACTCCCCAGGGCTGTCCAGTGGGGTTTCTGGCTCCCTGTGCGGCCCTGGGCACACCCAGGTTTGGGCCCTCCAAGTCCAGCCAGACATCCTCCTCCCGCCCAACCCCCCCCCCCTTTCCTCACACCCTCCCTTTTCTTCCCCGTTTCCCCACCCATCCCTACCACCCCCACTTCTCTGTCGTAGAACTTTATTATTTTTAAGTAGGTCTATAGGATTCAACATTTTAAAAACTCAAGACAATTTCCTTCCTTGTGCCCAGTCTCCCGGTTCCCCTTCCGCAGGCAACTAGTTTTGTCCGCTGAACAGGTAACCTTCCAGAAATCCGTGAACACCGGTGTGCGTGCACATGCTTGGGTGTGTCGCTTTTGCACACGTGGTAACATACCTTCACACTAGTCTAGGCCTTCTCTGAAAATCATTTTTATTAAATATTGAGCATCTACAAAAATAGCAGTTATACAATAACATAAATAAAACAAAAACTCCACAATATAGTAAGACATCTGGTGTCTGCCACCTGTCTGAGACAAAGAAGCAGAGCTTTTTAAATCTCTGTGGCCCGCCCTTCCCACCCCCCACCTTTTCCCCCCAATACTATCCCGAATGTTGTACTTATCATGCCCCCCCTTTTTTCCTCTATAGTCCTGCTATATGTTTAAATCAGCACACAATAAATATGGTGCACTGTCTCTTCTTTTGGGATTTCGAAGAGAAGGAAGTGTATCACGCATGTGGTCTTATGCAACTTGCTTTTGTCCCACCGGTGGGTATGATCCGAGATTTGGTCGATGTGCCTGCCTGCGCTTGGTTCGTCGTCACTCGGTACAGAATTCCTTTGTATTAAGAGGACACCATTAATTTTTCATGGCACTATTTAAGGACATTTGGGTTGCTTCCCACTTTTGGCTTCTAGGAACAGTCCTGGTGTGAATGCTCTTTATCACTTCTTGCCTGGTGTGTATGTTGGGGGGCGTGGGGGTTGGTGGGAACTTGGGTTCAGGTCGCCCTCGGGGATTTGCAGGCTCCCACGGAATTCACAGCGTCAACTTCAGTAGCTGACGCCAAACTCTTTCAGAGCGCTTGTGACAATTCACACACTTGCCAGTGTGCTCGAGGTTTCCCTTTGCCCCACTTCCTTGCCAATACTTGGAATTAACAGTTTTTTAAAATTTCCAGGCGGGTATGTGTGAAATCATCACTCATCATGCTTTAAAATTTGATTTCCCTGATGATGCACATGGCATTTGTTACTTAAAATATATCTTGGTGATTGTGGCATATGAGAGCAATGAGGACTTCCTCCTCCTTGCCTGGGCTGGAGAGTGTTTTAGCGCACGCGAATCTGACGGATTTTACCAGCTCCTTGTTGGTAGAAGGCATGGAGTCAGTCAGTTCCAGTGTTTCCCAGACAATTCTTCAATGAATAGCTTTGTGTCTTGGTGGTAAAGGATGTCCCGATGTGGAAGAGTCTATATTCAGGAACTTTCTGAAATGTTGAGATGGAAATGGAAGCCCATTTTTGCTCCCCTCTGGCAGTGCGCCTGGCTATTTCCAGCACTTTCCCTTAATTCCCCGAGCTCCCCCGGGTAGGAGCTGTATCTGTCCTGTCTTGTGCCATCGCACTGTCTTCTTCCTTAGAAGGTGGGGACATTCATCTCTGCCCTCTGCCCCAACCCAGACCCTGCCCCACCCAGACCCATCCTGTTGGCCCTACACTGCTGCCCCCACCTGCACAGAGATTCCTCAGGGATGGGCCCTGCCGCCCAGCATCTCCTTCTTAGGACCATCCCCGGCTCAGACCTAGGCCCTGTAAGAGAGGGAAAGAGAGGATGAGTCTCCAAGGGGGCAGGCAACATATACACAGAAACAACCAGAAAGGATCACAGCCCAGCATCCAATAGCTGTGACACCCTGAGCAAACCCCCATGACCCTGAACGTCACTTAACATGTCTCTGGGGCTGGGGACAGAGTGGGACCAAGCACCCAGAGCACCCCCACATTTATGCACTTGGAAGTGGTAGCTTTCCTCATTATCAAGGATACTTCTAATTCAAGGATGTCCTGGTGGTGCTCTGACAGATGCAAATTCTGGATCTGAGATGCCTGGAGGAAGGGGAAGGAAGTCCAAATCAGAGGGCCTTCCTGGAGGAGGAGGTATTTTTGTGGCCTCCATCAAGACAGGCTTCATTTAGGCAAGTGGGAAAATCTCTCTGGAGGAAGGGATTCTTGAAATCAGGAGTGTGGAGGGTAGAGGAAAGGTTTGAATATGCTTAAGGACAGATGAATGATTTGGGGAGAGACATGGAGTGTAAATGGTGTGGGACTGAGTGCCAGGGATGTGGCTGGAGCTCCACTGGAGGCCTCAGTGGGCATGGTAGGTCCTAGGGTGGGCTCATGAGACATTCTGATTTACGCTCAAGTTCGAGAATTGCTGTTTTCAACAGTCAGGGCCTACACCCCCGCATGAAGGGATGTGGGGCTCAGTGGAGCTGAACCCAGTTATCAGAGAGCCCCGCAGCTGGTCTGCAGGGGTTTCCTTGGGGAGGAAGAATTGTACATTACACTTGACTCAGGACCCTTTTGCAGCTACCCACCACTGCCCACCCAGCCTTGACCTGGTACCCTGGAGGCACAGGGACTCCCTTGGGCCAGGTGCCTGGGGCAATGCATGGAAATGGAAAAGAACTGTGAATCCCCCCCTCAGGAAGTTTGGAAGTTGATCTGGAGAGTGGGAAGCCCTGGCTAGTTAAACAGCTACAGCAACCATTTTCCGTCTGAGTGCTTTTGAACTCAGCCTCGGCCTCCCATGAGTCCAAGTGGGTTTTACCAGGAGCCATTACCATGCTTCTTATCATGTGCCTTTCGTGCAGAAACTGAGCCTCAAAGAGATCGAGTGACGTGCGCAAGGTCGCACAGCTGGGAAGTGGTGGAACTGGGACTCAGCCCAGCCACCTGATTCTAGAGCCCACATGCTGCTTCTCGCCCCCTCTCCCCTTCCTTCCACTGGCCCCCCTGGATACTACATTTACACGGCCTCAAAACTGAAGAGTTCAAACGGATGTGCAGTGATACTCCTCTTCATCCCCTTCCTAGAGACAACGAATGGGAAGAGTTTCTAACAACTAGTTTTAGCATCTTCTGTGCCTATATAAATACATAGACTCCATAGAGACTCTCCCCTGCTCTTTTTGGACCAAAAAGTGGTAGCATCCTACATACTGTTTTGCACCTAGTTTTTTTTTTTTTTTCTTTCTTTCTTTACTTAGTATTTCTCAGCGGTCTTTCCATGTCAGTTCACCAAGAGAATTTATTTTCCTTATCCTGCTTTATAGCCCATATTCATCCCGAGCTCAGGTCATTTTCCATGAGCAGGAACCTCTGCTGGATAATGGTCTAGAAGGGGAACTAAAACCCAGGGCTCCTGATTCCCAGCAGACTCACTGCCCCCAGGGCCGTACTGCTTCCCAGCCGCTCTTACACTGCAAGGAGTGGAGGGAGGAACGACATGCCCGCTTTACTCTCTGGCTGGTTTTCCACACAACAATAGGAATGGCATGGGGCCTTTCAAGTCAGTTTTTATTTGCCCGTTTATTTGCCAACAGAGATGACAAAGATCAGAATATCGAGCCAACGTTTTTTCAGTCCTCCCACACTCCAGGCGTCTCCCTCTGCCCCCATTTGCTCATTCACCTCTCAGAGGCCAGGAGGGTAGGTGCCGTTCTTCCCTGCCCCCTTGTCCAGGTGAGGTGAAATGAGGGGTAGAAAGGAGCAGAGCTGAGATTTAAACCCAGGCAGAGCCCATATTCTTAACTTCTCTATACCAAGGACTCTTAGTTTGAGAGCAAACAACAGCTTTCGATAGGTGACACTCATAAATTATCATTATAATATTATTTCAACCTTCTCCAGAAATGGTGGCTATCTCCTTGATGTTTTTCTTATTTTTTATTTCTTGTATTATTATTATTACTGAGAGAGACACTGAGAGAGAGAACATGCATGCGCATGAGGGGAGGGGCAGAGGGAGGGAGTGTCCCACGCAGACTCCACGCTGAGCCTGGAGCCCCACATGGATTTTTGACTCTGAGATCATGGCCTGAGCGAGAACCAAGAGTCAGACACTTAACTGGCTGAGCCACCCAGGCGCCCCCTCCTTGGTATTTCAGGGGAAGCAAGAAGACCCTTCACCTATTAAAAAATGAACTACCTTCCCACCAGCTCTGGGCTGATTTCAATTGCACGGGGAGAGCGGCGTCTCTTAGGCTGACAGCTTGGATCCTTGAGGAAATGAAATTCTCCCAGGTACGTCCCCCCACCCCTCCCCCTTTTAATGCTCAGGTCTGTCTGTCCTGACAGAAACAGCTCTCTCCCTTCCTGTAGTTCTTATAAAAACAGGAGAGGACATCCCTGAATGTAACATTAAATTGCACTGTTAAATATGTCTTTACAAGCTCCGTCACTCACCCTGTCAGTTTTGCGGATTCCTTGAAGGTCTGAGCTCCCTGCTCGCTGTCCTCACTCTACTCCTCCTGCCCACGATGCTCTGATTCTCTGTGTGTGGCGCTTTCGCCATTCACCGATGTTGCCTGGCCTCCCGTTTCCCTGATCTCCTCTCCTGCAATGCCTGGGCTACTCAGTCCCAAGGTCAAGCCCTGGACAAGCCCAAGATCAAGATCCCACATTCAAACTTCTTCCCAGCTCACTCCTTCAAGCCTCACGGGTCCCACGGGCCCCACAGTCACTGACCTCATCGCCTTTCCACAGTGCCCTTCAAGCCCGCCTCCCCTCTTGTCCCAGCCTCAACTCCACCGATACTTATTACAGCTCCTTTCTTTAAATTTTATGTATTTATTTGACAGAGGGAGAGAATGAGTGACAGAGCGCATGAGAAGGGAGAGGATCAGAGGGAGAAGCAAACTCCCCACCAAGCGAGGAGCCTGATGGGGGACTTGATCCTGGGACTGCAGGATCATGGCCTGAGCCAAAGGCAGTCCCCTAATGACTATGAGCCACCCAGGCGCCCCTTAACAGCT
This sequence comes from Mustela putorius furo, assembly GCF_011764305.1. Lineage (NCBI taxonomy): Eukaryota > Metazoa > Chordata > Mammalia > Carnivora > Mustelidae > Mustela > Mustela putorius. The sequence goes on from NW_025421292.1 coordinate 4,453,436, forward strand.
CCTTTCTTGTCTACACCTCATCTCACCCCCAAGACAACTCCCCAGGGAGGCACTGTCATCACTCCCATTGTAGGGAAAGGGAAACATAGGCACAAGGAGCTTACACCAGGACACACAGAGTGAGGAAGGATCGGGGCTGAAATCCAAACCACCTTGTTTCAAGAGCCTTGGGCCTATAACCTTCTCTCTTCAGGGCTGGAAATGTCACACCCAAGTGACTTGTCAGTTTAAGCAAGTTTGCCGCCAACAGGTTTGAGTCCTGCCTGCAAAAGGAACTTGACCCTCTGAGACAGGGTGTGGTGTGGGCAAGGTAGGCCTGGCTTGCTCAGCGGGCTGCCGGCTGCACTTCAGTCCTAAGTCCAAAGGGGAAGCCGCAGAGGATCAGGGAGAGGGGCTTGCTCCCTCCCACGTGCTCTTTTGGGCCGGGGCTTTCTGCACCTCAGCCCTGCTTGATTCTCACCACACACCTCCACAGTGAGCCGGTCATGGAAGTGAGATTCAAACCAGACACATTTATTCCACTGAGAGGCTCCCAAGGCTGTGTTGTTACACGGGACATACCAGAACCGCACAAGTAAGGCATTTCTGAGCCATGAGCTTGGAGTCTTAAGCATTCTCAGTCCCAGCTGAAGCTCTGACCATTTGGTCTTTCCTTTCTTATCCCTTGAGAACAGGAAAGTATTGGACTGACGGGAGTTTTCCCCTGAGATGGGGAAAGGAGTTTGAGCCCACTTGTCATCAAGTTTTGACTCCAAAAAAAGGAAACAATTTGTTCTAATTTGCCAAACCTTAAGTCAAATGCTTTGTTTTGAAAACCAAATTGTCTATGGGATCCCGAGTTTGGCATTTTGTCTTTTTAAAGGTTACTAAATCTGTGAGAGTTCTTTTTTTTAAAGATTTATTTATTTGAGAGAGAGAGAGAGAGAGAAAGAGAGGTCACGAGTGGTGAGGCGGTGCCAGAGGGAGAGAGAAAATCTCCAGCATGGTCCCCACTGCGTGAGGAGCCCTAATGGAGGACAATCTCAGGACTCCGAGATCAAGACCTGAGCCAAAATCAATAGTGGGCCACTTAACCGACTAAGCCACCCAGGTGCCCAGAATCTGTGAGATTTCTAACTAGAGCAGCCCACGGGGATAGAAAGAACCGTGGCCTGGGAGTCAGGATCTGGACTTGCTGTGTCACCTTGAGCAGTTACCTCCCCTCTCTGGGGTTTGACACCATGGAAATGAAGGGTGTGGTTCTGATGAGCTCTGCATTCCCCTCTAGACCCGGAGTTCTAGGATAGGAACATGGGCTCTGGACTCAGACACTGGAGTTCAAGCCCTGTTTCATCATGACCAACTGGTACATGAGCAGGTTGGGCAGGTTGCTTAACTACTGTAGGATTCAGTTTCTTCACTGTAAAACAGAGATTGATAATGACTTTGTCATAAGGTGGCAAAGCCTGTTTTAGAAAATTCATCTAACTTCCTTGGCATAGGGAGCTGGCATGAACAGAAGATGCACTCAAGTTAGTACGACACGACAATGATGAAGTTTCTTTCTGTGTTCTTGGAAATCCATAAAGAACCAGATCACAAGGAGCGCCTGGGGGGCTCAAGTGGTTAAGGATCTGCCTTCAGCTCAGGTCATGATCCTGGGGTCCTGGGTTGGAGCCCCTTGTCTGTCTCCCTGCTCAGTGGCAAGCCTGCTTCTCTCTCTCTTCTGTGCCTCCCCCTCCACTCTTGTTCTCTCCTGCTAGTTCTGCTCTCTCTCTCTCTGTTAAATAAATACATAAGTAATCCTAAAAAAAAAAAAAAAAAAAACCAAAAACAAAAACCAGATCATAAAAATCTGAACTTCTACCAATAAATAGTTATTGAGCACATATTTTGCATTTGTGGAGAACCCTTTCAGTTGGCTATACCCATTCTCAGCCCCTTGTTTGGCACGTCCAGCCTCAGAGACTGGAAACACAGATACTCTGTCAGCCTCACTCAAAGCTTGGGGTGGCCGTATGATCCATGTTTTGCTGTGAGACATAAGCTACCAATGGCTTCTAGGAGAACTTTCTACCCCTGTGATAAAGGAGTCACCAGAGGGGAGCCCCCTGCCACAGTCTTTTTGATTTTTTTCTCCCCTTACATATGAATACATTATGCGGGGCAGTGGCAGCGTTCTTATAACCATGAGGCACACCACAAGGAGAAAAAGCCAACAAGCCAAGCATATCATAGGGTATAGCTGGAAAGAGCTTGGGTCCAGCAGCTGCTGGCTGTTAGACTAGTCACCATTTAACAATACAAGCCCTGTTTGTTTAGGCGGCTATCAGCTGGGCTTCCTGTTCTTTATAGCTGAGCCTGTCCTTGCTCATATATCATTCAATAAACACTGGTTAAGTTAATACTGGTGCCAAGCCCCATTCAAGGTATGTAGTTTATGGGGAGGGAGAAGACATCCTTAAGGCTTTACAATCTATTCAACAGGAGAGAAGATTTTTTTTAAAGATTTATTTATTCCAGATACAGAGAGAGAGAGAGCATGAAAGCATGAGTGGGGGTGGGGGGAGGGGCAGAGGGAAAGGGAGACAAGCAGACTCGCTGCTGAGCATGGAGCATGACATGAGGCTGGATCCCAGGACCCTGAGACCATGACCTGGGCTGAAACCAAGAGTCTCTGGCTTAACCAACTGAGCCACCCAGAGTCCCTTTTTATTTCTTTTTAATACAATGAAAATGTAAGAGGTCTTACAGTTGATGTCCTTCTGTGTTAGCACAAGGACATAAAGGAAGGACTTATTTCCTTTCTAGACTGTAAATGTTTTCACAACAGATACTTTTTCTTACCAATACCCCTCCAGTGCCTTGCCTAGCATATAGTCAGTGCTCAATAAATAATTGTTGAATGTGTTAACTGTGAGGGCAGCTTACCCTGCACAAAGGATGATCTCACTTTTATGCCCTTCTGAAGTTAGGTGTGTCCGTGTGACTTGCTTTAGCCAATAAAATATGAACAGAATTGATATATGTTGATGGTAGGCGGAAGCAGGTGAGAGCTGGAATGGATCTTTGTTCTTTATCTGCCCCTGGTGCCATGACCATTAAAAATGATCCCAGGGTCCTGGGATTGGGCCCCACATCCAGATCCCTGTCTGCTTCTTCCTCTCCCACTCCCCCTGCTGTGTTCTTTCTCTCGAGGTCTCCCTCTCTGTCTGTGTGTGTGTCAAATAAATCCATAAAATCTTTTTAAAAAAATGTTATTTTTAAGTAATCTCTATAACCAATGTGGGACTCGAATCCATAATCCTGAGATCGAGAGTTGCACGCTCCGCCAACTGAGCCAGCCAGGCACCCTTATGATTTTTGATAAAGAGCTAAATTGCTTTTGCAAAATGGTAGAACCAAAAATGTTCTGTTGTTGCATATGAGAATTTTGTTTGACATTACACATGCAACACTTACAGTCAGGACATACTGCTCTGGTTCTGCTCATATGGTCTGAATATGGGGCTTAAGTTATAGATATTGTTAACTGAGCTAGAAGGCAAAATATTTCCTCTAAAAAACAAAATTGCAACCCTTTATCGAACAGCTAAGTAACCATTAAATAGCCAAGCAAATAATCCAACATTATGATTTTTTAAAACCTCTTAGGTTGTTTGTTTGTTTGTTTAAGATTTTATTTATTTATTTATTGCCAGAGAGAGACGTAGTGAGAGAGTGAACACAAGCAGGGGGAGTGGGAGAGGGAGAAGCAGGCTTCCCAATAAGCAGGGAGCCCGATGCGAGGATTCTCAGGACCCTGAGCTGAAGCCAGATGCCCAATGACTGAGTTGCCCAGGTGCCCCAAACCTCTTAGGTTTAAATAATACCTAAGTTTCCTGAGAAATATAAGAACATGGAGAAATGTTCTGTTCTTTTCTCACTAACCCTGGATTGTTCTTAGTCATAGCCCAATACCATCCTCGTCTTGATCCTCTAATTGGTTAGAATGGGCCATTCCAACCGGAGTAGAGTTTAAAATTCCTTGTTTGGCTGGCTCGTCCGGACCTGGAATCTGCTTTCCTGGCTCTTCAGCCTTGGGCTCTGAACCACTTGGGGCTTGAGACCTCTCTGAGCCCTGGCTAAGCAGACAGGAGGGGCTAGCTGTGTGAACTGGATTGTCATATTTCCTCCTGAGGGACAGGACATCCCTGGGCATTGAGAGAGGAGCACAACCCTAGCAGAGGCTGGAAAGAATATTCAAAGGAGTGGCAGGGACTGACTTCGCAGTTTGGTTAGACAGCAAAGGTCTGCATCATCAAAAACCGTGACAGCATCCCAACAATGAATTGGCCACCTTTTGCCTACTATAGGACTAGAGAAACTGAATATAATAAATATCACTTTGTTACTCTGACCTTCATTTTCTCTTCTGTAAATGGGGGTTAAAAAAACCTTCTAACTCAGTATCGCTGTGAAAGCCAGATGAGATGATTATCTGAAGGTCTCTGAAAACAGATTAAGAAATTTACTAAGGGGCACCTAGGAAGCTCAGTCGGTTAAGGGTCTGACTCTTGATTTCAGCTCGGTTGTGATCTCAGGGTTGCGATTAAGCCCCAAAATAGGCCCCGTGCTCCACACTCGGCTGGGAGTCTGCTTGAGATTTCCCTCCCCCTCCCTCTGCCCATCCCCTGCTTGCACTCTTTTCTCTCAAATAAATAAATCTTAAAAAAGAAATTAGCTAAGTATCATGTTTTGTTTTCACTCATAATAAGACAGCTAACATCTATCCTGCAGTGTATAATCTATAGTAGTTCTCAGACTCCAATGTGTGTATGACTCCTCTGGGAGTCTTGTTTATTTATTTATTTTTAAAGATTTTATATAATTGACAGAGAGACACAGAAACAGCAAGAGAGGGAACACAAGCAGGGAGAGTGGAAGAGGGAAAAACAGGCCTCCCTCGGAGCAGGGACCCCGATGCAGGGGCTCGATCCCAGGACCCTGGGGTCTTTTCATTCAAGTCCTTTCCTTTTTCATGTTTTCTTTTATAGTCTTGAACATAGTTATAATTGCTGCTTTAAAATCCGTGCCTGGGGGCACCTGGGTGGCTCAGTGGGTTAAGCCTCTGCCTTCGGCTCAGGTCATGATCCCAGGGTCCTGGGATCGAGCCCCACATCAGGCTCTCTGCTCTGCAGGGAGCCTGCTTCCTCCTCTCTCTCTGCCTGCCTCTCTGCCTACTTGTGATCTCTGTCAGATAAATAAAGAAAAAATCTTAAAAAAAAAAAAATAAAAAAATAAAATCCGTGCCTGCTCATTCTTCCATCTGGGGATCTTGAGTCTGGTCTCCATTGATTGAGCTTTCTTTGTTGGATGGGCCATATTTTCCTGCTTATTCTAATGTCGAGCACCTTTGGATGGTATCCTGAATATTGCAAGTGTTATGCTGTAGAGAAACTGGATTTCTGTTGTTCTTCTAAAGAGTGTTGTTTTCTGTGTTTGTTTCAGCAGGCAGTGGAGTGGGCTGAACTCCCAAACTGCAAACACTGTCTCCTCACTGGCAGACATGAGCAGACATCTTAGTGTAGATCTTTTACTCTTAGCTGTGCTGCTTGCTGTCTGTCCTGCACAAGCGAGCTTCAGAGATGCATGCAGTCTACACACAGAGTTTGGGGCTCTCGTTTTGTGGCTCCTTCTCCTTTCCAGGATTTCGCTTCTCACTTTCCAGCCATATGTTTACCAGAACTCTATCCTCTGGTCTTTCTTTTCCTTCCTCCCTTCCTCCCTCCCTCCCTCCCTCCCTTTCTTCTCTCTTTCTTTCTTTCTAGATTTTATTTATTTATTTGAGAAGGAGAATGAGAAAGTAAGAGATCACAAGCAGTGAGAGGGGCAGAGAAAAAAGTAGACTCCCAGCTAAGTAGGGAGTCTGACGTTAGGCTTAATCCCGGACTCTGGGATCATGACCTGAGTGGAAGGCAGACACTTAACCGACTGAGCCACCCAGACGCCCCTGTCTTCTGGTTTTTCATGCCAGCACAACTGTGGACTTCTATCCCAATTTTAACCACCCCACATGCACCTGACTAGGGCTTTCCCTCAGGTAAAAAGTATCAACAATTTAAAAATGAATCCAGTGCTATTTCCTTTTTTCCATTATCTGAGTGCTTTGGTCACTCTTCAATGTCTTCATAGTTGTTTTTTATGATATTGTCATGAAGATCATGTGTGGTCCAATAGGTGCTGCTCAGCCTTTACTGGATGCAGATTTTTTTTTTTTTTAATTTAAGTATAACTGACATGTCAGTTTCAGAGGCATAACATAATGATTTGATATTTGTATGTATTTGCAAAACGATCATCACAATAAGTCTACTTAACATCTGTCACCACATGTAGTTACAAATTTCTTTTTTTTGTGATGAGAATATTTAAGATTTACTCTCTTAGCAGCTTTCAAATGGACAGCACGGCATGAACTATACCTAGCATGCTGTATAGTGCACTCCTAGGACTTATTTATGTTATAACTGGAAGTTCCTACCTTTTGAGCCCCCTCACCCATTTTGCTCACCTCCCACCCATTGCCTCTGGTTCCCAGCAGCCTGTTCTCTGTATCTGTGGCCTTGGTTGGGTTTCTTTGTTTTTGTCTGCTTAGATTTTACATAGGAGTGAGGTCATATGGGATTGTCTTTCTCTGTCTGACTTATTTTGCTTAGTATACTGCCCTCAAGGTCCATCCAAGCCGTTGCAAGATTTCATTCATTTTTATGGCTGAATAAAATTCCATTATGTGTATACACATATGCACACCACAATTACTTGATCCATTTATCCACTGGTGGACCCTAAGCTTGTTTCCGTATCTTGGCTCTTGTGAATAATGCTGCAGTGAACATGGGGGTGCAGATCTCTTTTTGAATTATTGTTTTAATTTTCTTTGAGTAAATGCCCAGAAGTGTTTGACCATATGGTATTTCTGTTTTTAATTTTTTGAGGAATCTTCATACTGTTTTCCATGGTGGCTGCACTAATTTACGTTCCCCACAACAGTGCACAAGTGTTTCCTTTTTCTTACATTCTTGCCAACATCTGTTGTTTCTTGATTTCTGATAATAGCCATTCTAACAGGTGTGAGATGATATTTCATGGATGTTTTGAGTTGTATTTCTCCAATTTTCAGTGATGTTGAGCACCTTCTGATGTACCTGTTGGCATCTGTATGTCTTCTTTGGAAATATATCTATTCAGACCTTCTTCCCGTTTTTTAATCAGATTTTTTTTTTTTTTTTGCTATTGAGTTGTATGAGTTATTTTTATATATATTCTGGATACTCACCTTCTCAGACATATGATTTGCAAATATTTTTCCTATCCCATCGATTGTCTTTTCATTTTGTTGATGATTTCCTTTGCTGTATGGAAGCTTTTTAGTTTGCTGTGGTCCCCATTATTTATTTTTTTCTTTCATTGCATCTGATTTTGGTGTCAAATCCAAAAACTTATCACCAAGACCAATGTCAAGGAACCTACTGCCTATGTTTTCTTTTAATTTTATGGTTCCAGGGGCTTTTGTTCAAGTCCTTAATCCATTCTGAGTTCGTTTTTGTGTGTGGTGTAAGATAATGATCCATTTTCATTCCTTTGCACACGACAGTCCATTTTTCCCAGCACCATTTGTTGGAGGTGTTACAGGATTTTTTTTTCTCCCTCAGTGCCTGTAGTTCTTGGTCATACTGCTTCGAAGAATGAGGAGGTAGACCAGACAGAGGTGCGGGCAGCGAAGCAAGGTGTATTGAGTGATAGCAGAGTGATAGTACAAAGCTCCTGAAGAGGGTTGCCACTGGAGATTTTAAGTCTAGATGTTTTTATGGGCTTGTTAGAAGGCTGTTTTCATCTGATGACCCCTCCCTGTGCCTGTTATCCCATCAGGTTTATGTCACCAATCTATCACCAGGGAAGGGGTAGAGGGCTCCTTTCAGGGCGCTGTAAAATCCTTCCAAGGGTGGTCTTCTCTTAGGGTGCCCCCTCACCACTGTCCCTGCCTGTCTGCCTTCCAATTATCCTTCATGGGAGGCACTGTCCTTCACTCATTGTATGTTCTTGGCTCCTTTGTCATAAATTAACTATGTATGTGTGGGTTTATTTCTGGGCTCTATGTTCTGTTCCATTGATCTAAGTGTCTATTTTTATGCCAAGTCCATACTGTTTGATTACTGCAGCTTGTAGTATAGTTTGAATCAGGGAGCATGATGCCTCCAGTTTTGTTCTTCTTTCACAAGATTACTTTGGTTATTTGGGGCTTTTTATGGTTCCATATAAATTTTAGGATTGTTTGTTACATTTCTATGAAAAATGCCATTGGAATTTTGATGAGGATTGCATTGACTCTGTAGATTGCTTTGGCTAGATGGACATTTTAACAATATTAATTCTTCCAATCTATGAGTACAGAATTTCTTTTTATTTATGTCTTCTTCAATTTCTTTCATTAATGTTTTACAGTTTTCAGTCTTTCACCTTTCAAGGAGGTTTTTCACCTCTTTGGTTAAATTCATTCTTAGATATTTCATTCTTTTTGATTAAATTGTATGTTTTCTTAATTTCTCTTGTTAAATAGGTTATCATTAATGAAGTGCAATGGATTTTTATGTATTGATTTTGTATCCTGAAATTTTACTGAATTCATTGATTAGATCTAACAGTTTCTTGGTGGATTCTTTAGGATTTTCATTTTTTTTCTCTTTTTAAAGATTGTATTGATTTGAGAGAGAGAGCACCAGCAGGGTGGCAGGGAGGGGGCAGAGGGAGAGGGAGAGGGAGAACAGGCTCCCTGCTGAGTAGCAGCCAAGGAGAAGAGGACAAGGATGTGAGCTCCATCCCAGAACCCTGGGATCATGACCTGAGCTGAAGGCAGATGCTTAACAAACTAAGCCACCTAGGCACCCCTCCTCCTCCCCCTCACCCTTCCTCCTCCTCTTCTTCAAGAGTTTTATTTTTAAATAATGTCTACACCCAATGTGGGGCTTGAACGCAGCAACTCTTGAGATCAAGACAAGCATGCCCTACTGACTGAGACAGCCAGGGGCCCCTTAAGAATTTTCCATCGTAATATCATGTCATCCTGTATGAAGAGTTTTTGTTAGTCTCTCTTTAAAAACCAAAGAGGCCTTTCTCAGAATTCCTCAGCAGGTTTCTTCTGTCTCACTGGCCAGAGTTACATTCATTTGCTCTTTCTTAATTCCCCTTGGGGGCGCCTGGGTGGCTCAGTCTGTTAAGTGTCCTGATTCTTGGTGTCAGCTGAGGTCATGGTCTCAGGGTTGTAAGATCAAGCCCCAAATGGGATTCCATTCTCAGCATGGAGTCTGCATAAGACTCTCTCTCCTTCTGTTCCCCCGCCCCTGCTCTCTCTCACTCACTTACTGTCTCTCTCTCTCAAATAAATAAATAAATCTTTAAAATTTTTTTTAAAAATCCCCTTTGTTCTGGGACTTGCTTGCCCTGAAGGGACATTGTTGCCCTGAAGAGGGTAAACAGAATTAGAGTTTGATTAGCTAGGAAGTTGAGAACCTCTGTTAAACCAGAAACCAAAGGAACTTGCCTCCAAGGATTTTTCAGAGCCTTTAAAATGAAGGTTTTCATTGTGGATCTCCAAGTTCTTTTTGTTTGTTTGTTTTTTAAGGTTTCTGTTGGTTTGTTTAAGATTCATTTATTTGTCAGAGAGAGAAAGCGTGTGTGCACAAGCAGTGGGACTGGCAGACAGAGGGAGAGGGAAAAGCAGGTCCCCCACTGAGCAAGGAACCCCATGTGGGATTTGATCCCAGGACTCTGGGATCATGACTCAAGCTGAAGGCAGACACTTAACTGACTGAGCCACCCAGGCATCCTGATCTCCAAATTCTTATCCCAATCTCACCTGAAGTATTTCTTAACTTTTATTTATTTATTTTTAGAGATTTTATTTATTTATTTGTCAGAGAGAGTGAGAGAGACCACAGCAGGGTGAGCAGCAGGCAGAACAGGCAGAGGGAGAAGCAGGCTCCCCACTGAGCAAGGAGCCTGATGTGGGGCTCGACCCCAGGACCCTGGGATCATAACCTGAGCCGAAGGCAGATGCTTAACCAAGTGAGCCACCCAGGTGTCCCTAACCTGCAATATTTCTTAAACTTGATTATTTGATTAAGAAATCCTCTATCCACCGAGCTTATGTCAGAACTGAGTTCTGCAGGGTACTGCAGTACTGGTCTCAACTGGAAACAGCACTTTCCTGCACCATCTTTTGGCTACAACCCTCATGTGTGCTTCACCCAGCACTGAGATGTTTGTTTGTTTGTTTATTCATTTGAGAGAGAGAGAGAGCGTGAGCATGGGGATGAGCAGAGGAAGAGGGAGAGAGAGTCTCAAGCAGATTCTGCACTGTGGAGCTGGAGGCTGACGTGTGGCTTGATCTCATGACCTGGAGATCATGACCTGAGCCAAAACCAAGAGTCAGACGCTTAACCAACTGAACCACTCTGGCTGCCCCCCCCCCCCCCAGGCATAGGTTTTATCAGTGTTTTCAACTTGACAGCTGTTTTTGAACTATGGCAATGGTTTTGACCAAAACTTGAAGTCTGAACCAATTGCTGAAATAAACACCAATAGTGGCCAAGTACCTCAGTTTTTGATGAACTGTTCCTGGAAGGTGGGTTTCTCCAGGAAAATCTGAAGAAAATGAGCTAAATTTAGGGCCCAGGGCTTTGCTCTGATAATTATTTAAACTAAAGTAAACTAGGGGTGCCTCGGTGGCTCAGTGGGTTAAGCCTCTGCCTTTGGCTCAGGTCATGATCTCAGAGTCCTGGGATCGAGCCCCACATGGGGCTCTCTGCTCAGCGGGGAACCTGCTTCCCCCTCTCCCTCTGCCTGCCTCTCTGCCTATTTGTGATCTTTCTCTGTTAAATAAATAAATAAATCTTAAAATATAAAATAAAATAAACTGAGGAAGTGGTGACTTTCCTGGGTTTACTACTTTGCAGGTTATCTAGACTCTGGTGCTGGGGAATGCCGCCTCCCTCTAAAAAACACGGATTGTCCTAAAAACAGTTTAAAATATGTTTTTAAAAAACTATTGAAAAGATGATGTACAAAGACTGGTAAGGACCATTTGAAAGTAGAAAGATCCCCACCATCCCACCACACAATGGGTTTCACTGTTACAGTCCTTTTCCACTTGCCACATTTTTATGTACTGCTTTTCCTTGATTCTAAAACAACATCACTTTTAAGATGCAGCATCAGTTTACTAAAAGCTTTTTAGGGAGAAAAAGAAACCACCACAAGAACCTATTAAGAATGTCCATTGATTATAAGATACATTCTAAGATCAGAAACTTTAAACTGTAAGGGGCAAAACTCATGCCTTAGGATTGAGGAATATAGCAGGAAAAAAATATTGATCTATTTTACTTTGCTATGTATCAGCAAGGGTTTTATTTTACTTTTCTCTCTCTTTCTCTCTCTCTCTCTCTCTCTCTCTTTTTTTTTTTTTTTTTTTTGAAGTAAGCTTTATGCTCAACAGGGGTCTCGAACTCATGACCCCAAGATCAAGAGTGAGATGCTCTGCTGAGCCAGCCAAACGTCCCCTAAACTTTTCTTTTTCTTTTTCTTTTTCTTCTCCTAACAAGTGTTTTATTTGATTTTTGAATTGGAAACATTCTCACATGGCGCAGCGTTCAGAAGGTACAAACGAACTGTCAGTGGCTTATCCTCCACTGCTCACCTCTTCCCCTCCCTCAGGCCCCCAGTGTTACAAGCCTCCTGCGTGCCATTCAGAGGTAGGTTAGCGAGTGAAACCTTAGATTCCCTGCCCCCTTTATAACACAGATCATAGATTATTATACTCTCTTCTCTGAGCATTGCTTTTTCACTTAATACTATATCATTAAGATGGATCAACATCGTGTCCAGCCCATGTTGATTTCTTTTGTTTTTCTAAAGCTACATCACAAGCATATCTCTAGCTTCCTATATAATTGCGGTAATTATCCTCTTCGATGACTATTTGATTTTGTGGGGTGGCTGGGCCACATTTAATAAGAACTCCCTGTTGTTGAGCATCTAGATTGTTTGCAGTGTTGCTGTGACAGGGCACTCGCTATGACCGTGGACTCATTCAGCAAGTATTTATTTGACAACCAACAACTGTGCTCCTCCTATGTACCGAAGGACTTTCCCCCAAGGGGCAGACAGGCAAGCCGCTGGAGCCGTTCTGGAAATAAATAAGAGCCCAGAAGTGTTTCCATTCCCCCAAGGAGCCTCTGAGTACAGTCTGGGCTCCCACATGCGGAGCGGAGAGAAGGGTTGTGATGCACCCATCCAGGGCACTGGCCTGTGTAAAGCAACAAGTGGGGTCACCGCTTATTCACTGGGCCTGTGAATGTTCTTAATGCGCATGCCCTGCAGACCCAAATCCCGCCTCCAGGTGCTGACCCGGCACAGCCAGGGTCACTGCTGCGCTGAAATTTACAAAAATTTCTAAATGCAGACGGAATTAACAGTGGTTACCGCTTCATAAGCATCTACCATATGCCAGGAGAACCCTCTGTGGGGTAAATATTATTTTCCCATTTTACAGATAAGAAAACTAAGACAGAGATGTTGAGTAATTTGCCAGCGGTGCAATGGTGAGGCTGGGATTGCAGCCCCTGGATTAAACCCTGGCAGCACTTTCTGTCTTTGTTCTGTGACCCCTGGCCCAATTCCTTTCCCTTCTTAAATCTCAAGGAGGGTAAGCTCAAGTGCCTTTAGTTCTCACTTACAGGATGAGCGATCTCCTACTTGGAGCATGGCTTTTCTTCCTCTCCAGAGAATTGCCTGCCAGCAGCTTTGAGATGCGTGCTCTTCTCCTCCCCTGGGAAAGAGGGTGCAGAGCCTCATCTCATCCTGCCGCTGTACAGCACAAGGAGACTCAGAGCCCGGGGCGGGCCCAGACCTAGGCACTCACAACTAGTCTTGGGACCGCAGGGCTCCGGTGGCAGCTCTTGGCTCAGACCTGCGCCCACCTTCCTTTGTCTTTCCTCCGCCCCCTCCCCCCACACACCCTGGTTCCATAGACAGGTCCCCATCCCCCACCTCTCTCAGTTCCCCTCTCCCTTGTTCCGCAGACAGCGCCCCTGTCCCCCAGACAATGGCGAGTCTGAATCTCATCACTCTGGCCGGCGTGCTGCTGAGAGCGCTGCCCTTCTGACCCAGCGACAGAACACATGTAATGAAGCCGTCCCGCTGATGCCGCGGCTCCTGCCCCGCTTCTAATAATTCAGTGTCTTCTCAGCTATTGCAAGGAAAGGCCCTCTTCACTTCAGAATCTTTCAAATGCCAAAACAAATAGAAGCTTATGGGAAAACGGGACTGTCCATACATTCTTCTTTGTTTACAGTCAAAGGAGTAACAGTGAAAACAGCACCGAAGATGGTGAACACTGGGTTTCCACCTGCAAACCCTGGTCCCCCACCTCAGAAGTAACCACCCAGTAGTAATTTCTGGAATTTTACAAGCACACACATACGAAATCCCATCTCCCCTCACCTCCCCCAATGCCCTTCAACATAAATGAGAGTACACTGTTTGGATCCTTGGGTTTTTTATTTTCATTTTTCCTACTTACCAATATATCTCGGAGAACTTTCCATATGAGTACATCCGGATCTCCCTTATTCTTTACTATGGCTAAGGAGAATTATATTTATGACCATGCCATAATTCATTTACCTAGCTTTCCACCGATAGGCCTTCAGGTTACTTCTAGATTTTTTGCTATTACAATTGTATCGAGCAAACCTATGCATAGATTTCTGGGGACTCCTGTATAAGTATGTCTGTAGGATTAATTTCTGCAAGTATTTATTTTAAAACAGGTGGTGCCAAACTACCCACCAGACTGGAGTTTTCCAATGGAGATAGAACTAATAGCTTAGGCTTGATGGTTAAACCATTTAAAATAACCCAGACTCTATTTTGTATGGGAGAGCATTTTCATAACTTGAAGCCACAAAAACACAAATCATAAGGGAAAAAGAATGGTACATTTTAAACTTCTGTACCATAGAGACATCATAAAAAAAGTTAAAAGACAAGCCACAAACAGGGAGGGGATATTTGCTATGCATTTAATATTAGCTCGTATTAGTACCAACATCTACACATTCCTGACAAAAGACAAACACTGCTCCCACCCTAGAGTTTTAGAAAAGGTTAAGAACAGCAATTGAGAGAAGAGGAAACTGGATTGGCCAGCGGATGGAAGAAATGATGCCCAGCCTCACGAATAACCAGGAAAATATCCATTGAACAACAAGATAGCATTTCATGTCACTCAGATTGGTAACATTTTTCATTCTGGTAAGAATGAAAAGAGAAGCAAAGCCATGAGACCTCTTACAAACTCTCAGTGGGAGCACAACTTGGCACTACCACTGTAGACAGCAGTAGTCAAATTGAAGGAATGCTCTTTGTATTAACTATATTTTCTTATTTTGTATATTCTGGAAGCTCTGGCCTGTGTGGCTTCCCTGACTGGAGAGGGACTGCCCTCCTATCCCACCCTTCACCCTAGGGCTAGTCAATTCTTGGAGAGAACAAAGAGAGCTGGGAGCACACACCATCTAGAGCCCAGACTCTGACCCACCTCCTCTATCGGGCTCCCATACTCTGGGAAGTGACATTCCTCTGCCCTCATCACCCAGAGCAAGCTACCAGACAGTTAGAGACCACGCCTAGAGTTCATAGCCGTGGCATGGCATGTCTCCTGGTCTCTGGAAATGTAAGTGCAGATGTCCCTCCTTAACCAGTAGCTCACTTTCCGTGATTTCAGTTACCAGAGGTCAAACATGGACCAGAAGCAGATGATCCTCCTTCTGACATCATGCCTGAAAGCCAGTAGTAATCCCATGCCATATCTTACTGTACCATGCTTACCCTTCTCGCGCTGATGTGAGATGACAAGATGCCCCTATGATGAGGTGACGTTCACCTCACGTCATCTCATCATAGGGGCATCTTGTCATCTCACATCAGCGCGAGAAGGGTAAGCATGGTTCAGTAAGATATTTTGAGACAGAGACCCCATTCACACAACTTTTATTATAGGATTTTGTTATAATTGTGTTATTATTCATTATGGTTGCTAATCTCTTACTTACTGTGCCTAACATAAATTAGACTTTATCATAGGTATATATATATAGGAAAAAACATCATATATATAGTGTTTAGTACTACCCGTGGTTTCGGGGATCCCCTGGGGGTCTTGGAGAATGTTCCCAGCAGAAGGTGGGACCACTGTAATAGAAACCTTCTTTCAATGGCGTTAGCCTCCCCCATCATCACTCAGTCCCTTTGGAACATTCAGGTTTCGTGAGTACAATTAATACACCCACACCATGACCTGAAAAATTCCCATGTCCTACAAAGGAAGTATTCACTGCAACATTGTTGGTTATAGTGAAATGTTAGAAACAACCAGAAGGTCCATCAGTAGAATGATAAATATGTTGTCCCACAATCCCATAATAGGTTACCCAAAAGCAGCAAAACGGAAAAGACGAGAGCCTTGTGTATCATAACACTGGTCGATAATGGCAAATCGCAGAATAAATCAGTGTGTTTGCTTAAGTGAAATTTAGAAATATGTTTAAAACAATACTATGCATTTTTTAATAAATCCTATTCATGTAATAAAAGTGTAAAAAACATGGAGGAGACAAGTTCTGTCCAATCTGGGAACCTGGTTTCCCATGGGAAGGAGAGAAGGAGGTAAGATTAAGAAAGGGTTCAAAGGAGGTTCACCTCCACCCTTCGGTGTTTCACTCTTTTAAGCCCAAACAAATATTTGACTGAGATGTGGTAAAATGTTAAGGTTGTTCAATATGTCTGGTAGGTACTTGGATATTTGCTGTTCTATTTTGGGTACTTTACTTTATGTGGGAGCTATTTCATAATGAGAAGATATGATTTAGGCTGCATGAATTATCTCAAGGTCATATAAAGGACAACATGACAGGATCCCTGCAAGCTCTGTCCCCACTTCCATTGGGTCAGATTTTCTCTCTCTCCCTAAGCTTCATTTTTTAAAAATTGCTGACTTTTTAGAAAAAGGTGTAAACATTTGCACCACATTCACCACGGAGAATACACCAATAGTCGATCAAAGATTCTTTTGCTAATCTCAGGGTGGTAGCCAGCATCCAAAATCAACCCTTGACAATTCCTACCTTGACAATTCCTGTAGGAGGGATGGTATTCACATCCCTCCTACATTTTACCAGGGTTGACCCATGTGGCCGATGGAATATGGCAGAAGGGCCGGTGTCACCTTTGAGACGAGGTTATAAAAAGTTTATAATTTCTATATTGGGTTCACGCTATTTCTTGTTCTTCTCTCTCTCTTTCTCTCTCTTCCACTCTCTCTCACTTCCTTGCATCTCACTCCAGGTAAAGCACACCACCCTCTTGTAAACAGCCCCTTGGAGAGGTTTATGTAGTGAGGCATCAGAGCTTTCTAACTCAGAGAAGAACTGATGCCCACCAACAGCCATGAGAATGTTGAACCACTCAGACAAGCCATTTCTGGCTTTCTAAAGCTCAGAAACTATGTAAGATCATAAGTGTTACTGTAAGGTATTAAGTTGTGAGGTAATCTGTGACACGGCAATAGATAACTCATAGACTCCATTGTGTCTGCCATGTTTCCCCCAATGGGTACTAGATGACTGTTATACCTCCAAACATCGAGTTCTCACAGGGCAGCATCTCAGGCAGGAAAAATGGCGGATGGAGCAAAAGGGGCTTTCCCTATGTACCTTTCTCCTTTTACCAAAGAGGAAAGTCTTCCTTAGAAGCCACCAGCAGATTTCTGCTTGCTTCTCACTGACCGCAATTGGATCTAATGATTGTTTCTAGATCAAGGTGGGGAAGGGGTGCCTGGAAAATCAAGGTTCAGGTCTTTCAGCTGCTTTATAGGGGTGTGGCCAAAGAACAAGTGGACAGGGAATGGCTACCATGGAGCTACCAGCCCTTCCCACAATTTCACTTTGTCTTGTTATTTCCACCCGGCACTCTTCACTTTTTCCTTCAAACTCTGTATTCACCGTGAACTGGAAAGTTAAGTCTGAATTAGATTCAGGTTAAACATTATTGGCAAGGTTATTCATGGGCGATGCCGTGACCTTCATTCTCACTCACCTCAAGAAACAACCCGTTTCTTCACTAAATAAACGTGTTACAGGATTTGAGCAGAGGGTGGTGTGCCATCATTGAACACTAACCCAGAATCCAGATGTTGCCTTTTTCTCCGAGAGCTGTGCCCTGGCAGGCTTCACATATTTCATACTTATGGGAACTCCGGGTTCTTCCGTAAATTCGTTCCAGGTTGTCTTGTTGGGATCGTGCATGGTGAGCAGTCTCTGTTTCTTGCCTGGGACTGCCTCAGGGACTGATGAGTCACATGGGCCGTGCCAACTGAGTTCAAAACCCCTGATGGGATTATGAGCCGACTTGAAAAATCAAATGCAGAAATGCTGGCATGTGATCTTTTCTTGATGTCCTCCACTTGAAGTTCTTAGGGCTTTCAGTGTAAAGTCAGAAACAAGGGGAGATGAGAAAAACCTTTTCAGGTGTTCAACTCCAAGGCCCAGGACAGGAGAGACCTGCGGCCCATGGGCCCTCATCAATGTGGGCTCCATAGGGACTGTGGTCTAATCCAGCAGCCAGGCCTGGGAAGCGGAGAGTGGGGCACCAGAGGCCACATCAGGACAAGGCACTGTCCTTGAAAGGGTAGTGGGCCCCAGCCTTCTCGAGCTCAGGCAGCCTGTGTCGAGCAAGGTGGTCTCGCTTCCTATTTTACTGGGGATAGCGAGGTGAACCTCAAAAAAGAATACTTGTCCGAGGTTGTCTTTCTTTAACATAGCCCCGTGCCAACCCCCTCCGACTTCTCACGCTTCTCTGCAGCCTCAAGGACAGGGGTCTCTGCTCCCCTTTCTGGAACCTTCCCTCCCCCTGCCTCCAGCACCAGCATCTTCTTGTCTCCTCGGACACTTTTCCAAGTTAACTCATCCTCTACCCAGTCTCCCCCGCTCTGCCCCCATTTCCTTAAGTCAGCCAAAGGCTGCCTACCCTTCCCGACCCCCAGGCTGAACACGCGGAAACTGCAGTGACTCACCCTCATCCAGCCAGTCCCCTGGTCACGAGAGGCTCTGCGGCCGTTGTTGCATTAGCTTGTCTCCCTCCTGCTGCTGCGCTAGCCTGGGCGTCCACATCCCTAGGAGGCTATGGCGCTATGCTCCTTCCTCACCCTCCAATGCAGGTCTCTTTGCCACGCCTGAGCTCCCTGACAGCTCCTCCTTCATGTCACAAGTAGATCACGCCTTCCTCTTCCGACCCCATCTTTCCATCCCACCTCATCTCCCACGTCCATCTGTTCCAGAAGCCTTGACTCTTCTTACCCTTTAATAATAACAGACGTACCGCATGCCCGGCAATTTATAGCCATATCTTTCTAGCTTCTAGCTTCTTCACATCCCCCAAACCATGCTACTCGCCCTCGTATTCGCTTCCCTGGTAGGAGTCTCAGTGCTGCACAAGTCAGTCCTTAATTACAGACTGCCTCATGCGTTTCTCTGGTTATTTCACATTGGCTGGTCTTATTCCCAAGAAGCGGTGAGCTTTATACCTCTCTCTGCACACATGTGCATGTGTGCGTGCCCACGGACACATGCATTTCCCTGTTACACACTCATTGGGTCCAAAGGTCTCTTCCCAGGGGCACCTGGGTGGCTCAATGGGTTAAAGCCTCTGCCTTTGGCTCAGGTCATGAACTCAGTGTCCTGGGATCGAGCCCCACTGGCTCTCTGCTCAGTGGGGAGCCTGCTTCCTCCTCTCTCTGCCTGCCTCTCTGACTATGTGTGATCTCTCTCTCTCTGCCAAACAAATAAAAAATAATCTTTAAAAAAAAAAAAAAGGTCTCTTCCCAGATGGAGGAAGCGATTCTGTATCTGGGACTATCCACCCAAGAGAGAAAAGTCCCTTCTTACCAAATCCTGATCATTGCCCGCATTGTGGATTCCAGGCTGGACCAGGGAGGCAAAGCATGCAGGGGAGTTCCTTGCGTTGGGGGGAGTATTGACATCACATTGTAACAGAGTGGGGAGCTGAACTGAGCATCGAGTAGGGGACTTGGTGTCCCATTCTAATTCTGTTTCTGCCACTGCATGGTCTGTGGGGGAGGAGAGAGATGTGATCTTGCCAGCTTTGCGATATCCGAGGCAGAGAAATTTGTGGACTGAGGCGGGGCCCTCCTCTCCAGGGCCACTGTGTACAGCTCCAGAGGGGGCATGACCTGTAGCCAAACTTGGTCCCCAGGCACCCGCCCCTTGGCCCTCAGGGCTCCAAAATACCTCTGCCCCCGAGGTCCCCATATCTGGCCTCCCTAGCTGTGCATTCTTAGGGTTACATATTGTCATCTCAAATTTATCATTAGAAGAGTGTGCTGTGCGAAGCTCCAGACAGTTAGAGTGATCTAGAGTTCAGTCCGATTTTTTTTCTTGTATACTTAGGAGATGACATGACAGTCTGGGACTTGGTGAGAGGGTGCTACAGGAGAGTGGGTCAACGGAGGGCTGGGGAGAAAGGGTGGGGAGAGATGGAGAGGCGTGATGTGTGCGGCCCTGAAGCCTGACTTCTTTTCCTTTGCCATTTTGCCCATGGCCATGTCCTAATATGTGAACACACACACAAGTTCTTTTGCAAGAACAAATAAAAACAATTGTGTAACACACCACACACGCCCCACAGGGCCTGGAAGAGGAGCCCAGGGAGGGGTGATGCTGGCAGAGCCATGGGTGGTGTAGGGTGTCCCCCTCAAAAACCATGACCGACCTGTTGGCTCTGGCCCCTGTGGGGGTGGGGACACCTTCTCCTTGGAGGGAGGCCAGCATAAAATTCCTTGGCTGTCGCACCCTGTCAGAGAGAGAGAGAGAGAGAGAGGAAGCCTCTGATAACCATCAGCGGAGGTTTTGCAACTCAGTGTGTGGAGCCTCCTGGGCTGAGCAGTGCCTGCCTCCCTGGGATGGTCCCTGTGGCAGCTGCCAATGTTGCCTGTCGTCCGCAGCACAGTCCAGGGGCTGAGATGACTCTAGCCACACGATGAAGCCAGGGGGGTGCCCGCACGCCCAGGACACTGCTCGCACATTCAAGGTGCCGTCTGCACCTCGACTGGGGTCCGAAGCCTTTCACCAGCCTTTGGGACTGCCTCCTGGAGGAGCTCGACAGGCCCAGGCAGTGGCTGCCGGTGCCATCCGTGGGTGTCCCAGCCAACCCAGGAGAGACGGCCCCTTTCTAGGTTCTGAGTTGGCAGGGAAGCTTGGTCGGAGTTCCAGCAGGAGAGCAGCAGCCCGAGAGGCGAGCACCGAGGGGCCGAGGAGATGGAAGAACAGGTGTTCAAGGGGGATCCAGACACCCCTCATTCCATCTCCTTCTCTGGTAGTGGATTTCTCTCCTTCTACCAGGCCGGGGCTGTGGATGCCTTCCGAGACTTGGCCCCCCGGATGCTGGAAACCACCCATCGCTTTGCTGGGACGTCAGCAGGTGCAGTGATCGCTGCTCTGGTCATCTGCGGAATTGAAATGGGTAAGGCCTTTGTTCTGGGTGCCCTGGGGAAGTCTCTGGCGAGAGTCCCCGAAGTGGAGGCTGAGGATCATTTGGGGGTGCTTCGGGGACAGAGCCAGGCCTTCTGGGTGGTGGGAAAGGAAGAGGAGTGTTGAGTGGCCAGCAGGCAGTCCTCAAATGGGACATTTGAGGTTGGGGTCATCCAGATCCCAGTCTCTGACCCACTGGGTGAGTGTGGACCCACCCCTCCCACTCCCCCAACACTCTTCTGCGATGCCCTGTGTGCCAAGGCCTGAGAGAGGGAAAGACAGCGGCCCCCTCCAGCATCCTGGTCTTGGAAGTCATGTCAGGACACAGTCAGACATTGGGGTAAAGTGTCATTCCTGTTTGGCCTCTTTTAAAGTGCACATCTCCTTGGGTGGGGCAATGCTTCACATCTTTACCACTTTGGCAGGGTAGGTTTGTGAGCTCACCTTCTAGGTGGTTGGCGAGCTAGAGGCCTCATGGTTACGGGGATGAACCAGATGGGGAGAAACCGGGAAGGAATCCCAAGGATCTCACTTCACCTTCTTTCCTGCTAGTCCAGGTCCCCAGAGAGAAGGATGGGGTCCCACCTCTCACCCAGAGGGAGAAGCGCCCCCCTGGGCAGGGGAACTGGACAGATGCCAGGCAGGTCTGGGCCAGCATCCTTTTGGGCTGCCTCAAGTGTATTTATTCATTCACTGTGCTACTGTAAAGAGCCCGTGCCCCTGTGCAGCAGACATTCTAGAGAGATGAGGCAGAAAGTAAACATTCAGGCAGGTAACTTGATGATGTCACCTCAGAATGCCATGAGATCTACAGATAAAATGATAGCAGGAAAGGGACAGAGAATAAAGTGGGGGCTATTTTAGGAAGAGTGATCAGGGAACACTTTTTGGAGCAGGCGGCCTTCGAACAGAGACCCGAGTGATGTGAAGATGAGAGAAAGAACTTTCCAGGCAGGGGAGTAGTTGGGGAGCCAGGGAGTGGGGCCAAGGAGAAGGGAGTGGGGGCCAAGGCTGGAGAGGCAGGCAAGGGTCAGATGGTGCACACTCAATGCTTGGAGCAGGAACAGAGGAGCACAGACAGGCTGTAAGGGGGTGACGTGGGGAGGCAGTGAAGAGTGTGTGCTCCAGGTGGATTGGATCCCAGGTCTGCCCTTCCACCATGTGGACCTGGGGCAAATTGTTGGATGCTCTATGCCTCCGTTTCTGCAACTGTGAAGCAGAGATTTTACCTGTACCTAATTCCCAGGGTTGTTAAAGGGTTAACTAAGCTAGAGTGACTGGTTTATCACAGTGCCTAGCACATGGCAACTGCTTGGTGTTTGCCAACTACCTGGTTGGGGATTTTAAGGAACCTCGACTGCTGGGCAGAGGGAGTTGGAGGGGGAAGGGCGGCTGCCAGGAGACTAGCAGGAGACTATGGCATGTGGGTCTAGGGAGGGATGAGCACGGCAGGCAGCCGGGCCTTGAGGGGCAGTGAGAAGCTGGTGGGTTCAGGATGTACATTGGAGGTTAACCCAGTGAGACTTGCCAAAGGGCCAGAGGCAATGCAGGAGGAAGGGGTGCCGGCGGGCTGCCTTTCTGCCTGGGGACCTCTGTGCTGGATGAGAAGTCTGTCTTCATTTTAAAGAATAATAGTGATGCCCATTCACCGAGTACCTCACGGGCAAGATAATTTTTTCCTTCAAATACCTCAGAAGTTATACATTCTTTCTTACTGTAAAAAATTCAAATCATGCAAAAATATATAGGGTTTTTTTCTTTTTAAAGCCTCTGCTCACCCTCCTTGTCCCCAGTTCCACTCTCCCTCCTGTGGCCAGTTCTAAGGGCTCTGCGTAGATCCTTCTAGATCTTGTTTTTCTTTTTCATTTAAAAACTTTTTAAAAAAATTCCAGTAGAGTTAACATAGAGTGTTGTATCCTTTCAGGTGTACAATTTAGCGATTCATCAATTCTATTCATTACTTGGTGCTTATCGTCATAAGTGTGCTCTTAATCCCCTTAACCTATTTCACGATGCCCCCACCCACCTCCCCTCTGGCAACCATCTGTTTGTTCTCCGTAGATAAGAGTCAGTTTGGGGGTTTGTCTCTTTTTTTCTTTATTCATTTGTTTTGTTTCTTAAAGTCCACATAGGAGTGAAATCACGGTATTTGTCTTTCTCTGCCTGACTTATTTCACTTAACATTATACCCTCAAGGTCCATCCACGTCATTGCAAATGGCAAGATTTCATTCTTTTTTCTGGCTGAGTAATTATCCATTCATCTATCAGTGGACACTTGGGCTGTTATTATAAATAATGTTGCAATAAACATAGAGGTGCACGTATTCTTTTAAATTAGTGTTTTTGTATTCTTTGGGTAAATACCCAATAGTGGAATTACTGGATCAGATGGTAATTCTATTTTTAACTTTTTGAGGAACCGCCATATTGTTTTCCACGGTGGCTGCCCCAGTTTGCATCCCCACCAACAGCACACAAGTATTCCCTTTTCCCCACATACTCACCAACACTTGTTGTTTCTTATATTTTTGATTTTAGGCCTCCTGACAGGTGGGAGGTGCTGTCTCCTTGTGGTTTTGATTTGCATTTCTCCCCAATGATGAGTGATGTAGAGCATCTTTTCATGTGTCTGTTGGGCCCCTACATGTTTTCTAAATGCTCAGAGCCCTCTTTGAATATAGCAGTTAATGCTCCAGTTGCACAACAGACCCTAGAAAAACCTTCAGAAATGGGCTGCGTGAGAGCCCACATGCTCTCTTGTCTGGGAATCCCAGAACTCCTGCCCTTGGAAATAGCCTGCCTCTAGGATACTCTCCCTTTCCGGGTATCTGTGTCACTCACCTGCTCTGTTGCTCCCTCCATCTTCACCATCTTTACTGCGGCTTCTTAAAATACACCACCTGAGAGAGTCAGTGGAGTTTCATCCTCTGACATACACAGACTTGTCAAAATGCATTCGTTTCAATCAGTTCAACCCATACTGCCCAAAATGGACTCGGACAGGCTCTGGGAGGCATGGACAGCAGTTGGGAGGCACTGGAACTCATGGGGACACCTCACTGTAGGTGTGACCAAGGCCCGGACCATGCACATGCCCGTAATCAGGATGGAAGTTCAAGGAGGAGTGAGATGCACGTGGGACTTGCCCTTGTCATTCATCAACCAGTTCATGAGATTTACCCACGTCATTCGGTTTAACCACCACATAATTTACTGTTAACTTCCTTGTATAAGTCTGCGGCATATTAACTTACCTGGTCCTCCCAGCAATCCCCTGAGGTGAAAACTATTATTGTCTCCATTTACAGAGGAGGAAACTGAGTCACAGAAGGCTTAACTAACTTTAAAGCGATACACACAAGCACAAGGTAAATCTGGGATTAGAACATGGTCTGAAAAAAAAAAAAAAAAGAACATGGTCTGGCCTCACCTTTTATTTACTTATTTATTTATTTTTATTAAAAATTATTTAAAGATTTATTTATTTAATTTTTTAAAAAGATTTTATTTATTTGACAGACAGAGATCACAAGGAGGCAGAGAGGCAGGCAGAGAGAGAGAGGAGGAAGCAGGCTCCCTGTCGAGCAGAGAGCCCGAAGTGGGACTCGATCCCAGGACCCCGAGATCATGTCCCGAGCCCAAGGCAGAGGCTTAACCCACTGAGCCATAAATAAGCCAGGCACCCAAGATTTATCTATTTTAGAGAGAGAGTATGCACAAGCGGGGTGGGGGGCAAAGAAAGGGGGCAGGAAGGAGACTCTGCTGAACATGAGTCCCATGCAGGGCTCACTGTCACAATCCTGAGATGGTGACCTGAGCCAGAACCAAGACCTGGACACTGATCTGACTGAGCTGCGCAGGCATCCCTGGCCTCACCTTTTAAACCACTCTGTTTCTTGACAAAGCAGGGTCAGGGAGTACAAATACTGGTTGTACGGATCCTGGGGTCAAGGAAGTCTCTCGAAGCAGATGGGAATTTGCACCTGGACCTGGAGAGGCTGAGGGAGTAAGCCACAGGAATATCTGGGGACAGCATTCTGTAAAAAGGGAGAGGTGACTAATGTAACTCCCTGTCATCAGTCAGAAACAGCAAGAAGGAGGACTCCATTTCCTGACTTTCTTCGAGGATCTTTACCTCTTTCAGTGTATGTTCCATTAAGACTATAACACGGCTCATCTAGCCATTCTGTAGATGGGATGGCCACGACATAAACATCCGTGTTCATGTCTCTCAAGCCCACATAGAATGTTTCCCTAGGATATTCATTCACATTAACATTACCAGACCTGGGGTGCCTGGGTGGCTCAGTCAGTTAAGCATCTACCTTTGGCTCAGGTCATGATCACAGGGTCCTGGGATCGAGCCCTGTGTCCAGCTCCTTGCTCAGTGGGGAGCCTGGTTCTCCCTCTCCCTTTACTGCCCACCCCCTGTTTTTGAGCTCTCTCTTTGTCAAATAAATAAAATCTCTTAAAAAAAAATTACCAAACCTGACTATTCTCCAAAGTGGTTGTACCCATTTAAACACTAGCAGTGTGTGCAAGTGCTAATTTCCTTACAATGTCACCAGCTCCTGGAACTGTCAGACTTCAGTTCTAAGTCAATCTAATGAGTGTGAAACTACATCTCATTTTATTTTGATTATTTAATCTTCGTATCCTGATTGGTAGTCATGTTAAGCATGAATTTGTTGTATGCATTATCTGTGTATTTATTGGCTACCGTGTGCCCTCTTCTGCGACCTGCCTGTCTGCTCTTGAACTTTTCCTGTTTTCTTTTTCCACCATTGCCTTGTTCTCTTTAATTTGCAGCTGTTCTACCCACAAATCAGGTGTCAATCACAAGCACTGCAGCTCTTCTGTTCCACTCCGTGGTTTGTCTTTTTTTTTTTTTTTTGAGCTTTTATATTTGAGTTTATTCTTCATTTAACTTTTAAAACACTACTATAGTTGAATATTAAAACAAAAACAATAGCAAGTAGTGAGCTATGATTATAGTCCTTCACTCATTCACTACTGCACATAAGATGCCAGCAGTGTTATTCACTGGCCCCATTAAGAGGTCTGACACTGAACACCACCCCTGGGATGATGTTCATCATCCTCATATGCTTCCCCATTGTAATGGTGCCGTCTTTCCTGATTTGGATCAAAGTCCACCAGTTCTACCTGGTCCATTTCATCAGTCTCTTCGACTTCCTTCCTCTCAGGTAGGAGTTTTTCCAGCAAAGAGAGTTTATCAGGAGACAGAAAGCCATTCTCAGGAAAATTTACCTTAAATTCGATGATGAGGCGACCCTTTTCATATGGCCTACGATAAATTGGCATGCCTTCATTTAGCACACACTTGATATCTCCATGCTTGACAATTTGACCTGGATGAGAGGTGATGACAATGGTTCGGTTGTCAAGAGTAGATATTGGCTTTTGAAAACCGCACAGTGCTTCAACCAGCTGTATGTCCATACACATGAAAAGGTCTTCTCCTCGCCGAGTAAAAACAGCATGATCCTTCTGATCTAAAACAATGATAATATCTCCTGGTTCCAGTCCTGGTTCTTGGTCTCCCTCACCATGGAATGTTATCTTCTGGCCATCTTTCATGCCTTTGTCAATATGAACTTCTAGAATCTTCTTCTCTCGAACTATCTTCCTTCCATTGCAGCTTTTACATCTATCTTTAGGACTGATCCGTTCCCCATGGCCCTGGCATTCCATGCACACAGACTGAATTTGCTGAACCATTCCAGGTCCTATCTGATGAATTCTTATTTGCATTCCAGTACCTCGGCAATTGGGACAACACTCAACTGCTGCTCCTTTCTTACCACCTCGGCCTTCACATTTATCGCAAATCACATTCTTTTGCAGAGCTAGTTTTCTTGTTGCACCGTTATATAAATCTTCTAAGGTTACTGAGAGCTGATGCACAACATTTTTACCTCTCCTTTCTCTCTGCATTCTTCCTCCTCCTCCAAAAAACATATCAAAGATGTCCATGGGGGAGCCAAAACCACCACCAGCTCCACCTTCTTTAATTGCCTGTTCACCTCCTTTGTCATATAATTCCCTTTTCTTTGCATCAGAGAGTACTTCATAAGCTTGAGAAATCTGTTTAAACTTCTCTCCTTCATTTGGATTCTTATCAGGGTGGTACTTCAAAGCCAGTTTCCTGTAGGCCTTTTTCAGTTCTTCTTGGGTGGCATTGGGTTTGACCCCCAAAACATCATAATAAGTGGTTTCTTTCACCATTTTCTACAGCCGGTGAGAGGGCCGAGGCCGATGTGGGGGAGCGGGAAGGAGCGCGTTGCTGGGCGCAGCTCGGGTAGCCGCCGCTCCTCCGCGTCTCACCGAGCGTTCTGGAAAGTTCCCTTGGTTTGTCTTTTTATTTAGGATCTCTTTTGTCATTCAGAAATCTTAAGCACAGTCAAATGTATCAGTCACTTCCTTCTACATTTTCTGTGCTTTCATATCTTTACTTTGTTACAATGATCTCTTCTGTATTTTCTTTCTTTCAAGTTTCTAGGGGTTGGTTTTTTTTTTTTTTTTTTTTTGCTCTTAATTAATTAATTAATTTGCTCTTAATCTTCATTAATCCAGCTGGATTTTATTTTGTGGCTAGTTTGAGGCAGAAATCAGAAGTTTTCATTGTTCTGCCCTCACACCATTTATAGGCAATCCTTTTCACAGTGGTTTGAGATGCTCTCTTCTGGCTCACTCAAGTGTCTGGATTCTCAAGGGTCTGTCCCGGGAGTCTCTCTTCTGTCTCCGTGGCAAATTTGTATATTTCTGCACCACAGCTCACTGTTTCGATCACTGTAGCTTTGTTACACGTGGCAATTCCTCTCCTCTGCTCTTTTTCTGAGTTCTTCTTCAAGTATTGCCTCTGTTATTCATGACCCCTCTTTCTCCTTGAGAAAAAAACTCTGTTGGGATTTTAATTGAAATTATATCTTCCCATTTATAAATCTAGTCTCTTTCTTCTGGCCTTTTGTGAATCAAGAAGGATTCTGTGTCTTTTTTTGGATTTATTAGCTTTTGTTGCTCTGAAGAATGGGTTCTTTTTTCCAATGGCATTTTCTAATCTAATTGATTACTGTTGATATAAAGGAATGTTGATGGTTTTTGCATACCGATCTTGTTTTGAGCAAACTTGTGAATACTCTAAATAGTTCCAAAAGTTTGTTGGTAGATAATTTCATATTTTGTATGTAAACAATCACCATATCTCCATAGAACCAGAGGTTTATCTCTTTTTTTAAAAAAAAATTCTTTGGGTTGCCTTGGGTGGCTCAGTCAGTTAAGCCTCCGACTTATGATTTCTGCTCAGATCATGATCTCAGGGTCGTGAGATCAAGCCCCATGCTGGGCTCTGTGCTGAGTATGGAGACTGCTTAAGATTCTCTCTCCTTCTCCCTCTGCCCCTCCCCTCCCACTCGTATGCACATGCTCTCTCTCTCTTAAAAAATAAAAATTCTTCAACACGTGGCATGTGGGGCCTCTCTCCTGGTCACACTCCCTCCTCTTCTTCCAGGCTGGGCTTTCTGCCCTGAGATTGCATGTTTTTTTCCTGTGAGAACAGAGGCAGCAGTGGGTCCACCTTCTGGAGACACGTGCCAAGCCCTGTGATAGGACCAATTTGGGGTACGTGAAAATGTTTGTAAAAACACTTAGCACAGTGCCTGGTTTTCATTAGTGATGCAGTAACGGTTTCTGTTCCTTCATGCATTTACCCAAGAATAGATGGTCTTTGTGACAACTGGTGGGGGCACTCAGAATTTCCAATCTGGTCAGAAGTGGGTCTGGGAACTTGCCTCCAGCTGCAGTTGCATAATTTTGAAAAATAAAATAGCTTCTTATTAAATAATGGGGATTTGGTGGATTTAAAACCCCATCTCTGCTTTAGCTATTACTTGGCACCTTTCCCCCAATAAAGACTATATGGTAAGAACTTCCTTCTTTCCTTCCTTCAACAAGTATTTTCTTTTTCTTTTTTTAAATTTTATTTATTTATTTGACAGAGAGAGAGAGTAAGAAAGCACAAACAGGGGTAGTGGCAGAGGGAGAAGCAGGCTCCCTACTGAGCAGGGAGCCCAGTACAGTGCTCAGTCCCTAGACCCCTGGATCATTACCGGAGCTGAAGGCAGACACCCAACCAACAGAGCCACCCAGGCACCCTTCAACAAGTGTTTTCTGAGCACATGCTAGGCTCTGAGGGGACACAGAATTATAACACAAAATGAAACTCCACCTTCACCCTCAAGGAACTTAAAGCCTACTCAAACTTAAAGGCAGATACGAAGTGGGTATAATACAAGAGAGTTCCAACTGAATGCTGGCCAATTCAAAGGCAGGGGAATGCAGAGGAAGGGAGCGACACCTCCAATGGTTGGAAGTCTCACAGAAGTGGCATCTGAGCTGGTGTTTGAGAGGTGAGGAGAAGTTCACGGGGAGGGATAGGTCGGGCAAGTGCCTAGGCTTCTAGTGAGGACAGGGCATTACAACACAACAATAACACATGGGGAAATGTGATGCCCCCAGGGGGTGGGGACCCTGTACCAGTGTCAGAGAAGCGGATTTTGACTCTGTGAGAATTACCCAAGATGCAAAATGGCCGCTCCTAAAAACCCAGTATAAACATAATTCTAAAAAGAAAAATTTTTTTCATGATAGGATACCATGCTCTACTGCCGTAATTTTACTGTTCTCTACCAGTTATTAAAACAACCTTCATTATATCAGTGGTCCTTAGGGCACCTGGGTGGCTCAGTGGGTTAAAGCCTCTACCTTCAGCTCAAGTCATGATCTCAGCGTCCTGGGATCAAGCCCCGCATCGGGCTCTCTGCTCAGTGGGAAGCCTGCTTCCCCCTCTCTCTGCCTGCCTCTCTGCCTATTTGTGATCTCTCTCTCTGTCAAATGAATAAATAAAATCTTAAAAAAAAAAAATCAGTAGTCCTCTCAGCTGCACATGCGAATCACCTGGGGGGCTTTTAAAATGTCCAGTGCACAGGCTTCTCACCAAGCGAATTAAATAAATCATGATCTCCCAGGGTGGAACCCAGGCACTAGTGCTCATTCCAATTACAGAAGTTTCCACTATTTCAGCCGTGGGTAGGGGGAGACCCAGTGCGCTTTGAAACACTAAGATGTAAGGGCACCTGGGTGGCTCAGTTGTTAGGCAACTTCTTTCAGCTTAGGTCATGATCCCAGAGTCCTGGGATCAAGTCCTGCATCAGGCTCCACGTTCCGTGGGGTGTCTGCTTCTCCCTCTGATCTTCTCCCTCTCACGCTCTCTCTCTCTCTCAAATAAATAAGTAAAATCTTTTAAAAATATATTAAAAAGAAAAATTAAGATGTATGACCTCCCTAAGACTCGATGAATGTCTGATGAATTTCTGACCAGGCAGTGGAAATGGTTCGGGCATTTCCTATGCAAACCTGCCAAAGGCCCATCATGGTCTTAGACTAATGACAATTCTCTGATTATTAATGGGGAATGGCTTTTTCCAGGATAAAGAGAAACCATTTCACTAGAGTGCCCTTAGGTTGTATTAGATTCTGTGAATTCCTCTAACTGGCCATAAATGAGGAAGACTGATTTTTGATAAGGGATTTTTGGTCCATCCCTTCCCCTTAGCCAATCCACATGTTGAAATCACTTTTCGGACAAATTGGTAGATGCCCCTGGCCCAGAGCTGCCCCTGACTGTCTTTATTTTTCTCTTCTTTTTTTTTTTTTTTTAAATTTTATTTTTTATTTATTTTACTTACTTTAAAAAAACATTTTTTCTCCCCTCTCCCCACTTTGGTCTTTAACTTCCAAAAACAGCTTTGTTGAGATTTAATTCACATACCATCCAATTCACCCACTGAAATCACATAATTCAATGGTTTTTGGTATATTCACAAAATGGTGCATCCATGGCCACAATCATTATAGAAGATTTTGATTACCCCCCAAAGAAAGCCCATACACCTTTAGCTGTCACCTTTGAATTCCTGCAAACCACCCCCCAACAAGGGTCTGGAAGTCACTAATCTACTTTCTGTCACTGTAGATTAATCCAGTCTGGTCATTTCTTACCAATGGGATCCCACAACATGTGGTCTTTTGTGTTCAGCTTCTTTTTATATTTTAAAAAATATTTTTCTTAGATTTTATTTATTTGAGGGGCTCAATCCCAGGACCCCGGGATCATGACCTGAGCTGAAGGCAGACGCTTAACAGACTGAGCCACCCAGGTACCCGTAGGCATCTTTAAGTAACAGTGCACCTGTTATAGCCTGTGCTACTGTTTCATTCTTTTTATTATTGAATAATATTCTATTGTGTGGCTATCACCCATTTTATTTATCTGTTTGTCATGTGATATACATTCAGGTTGTCTTTGCTTTGGGCTTTTATGAATAACTCTGCTTAAAAACCCTCATGTTATGTTTTTAATACTTATTAATAACTTTTCTTTAATGAAAAGATTGCAAACCTGTCAGAGAGGGCAGTATCATGATTTCCCAAGGACCCATCCTATAACTCCAGTAATTATCAGCATTTACTAGCTGGATTTCAGCCACAGACTCCCTGCCCTGCTTGGCTTTGTTTTGTTTTCTTTCTTTCTTTCTTTTTTTGTTTTGTTTTCTAATAATTTTAAGCTCACATGGAAATTGCAGGGAGCCTCACTGGGCTCTGTTTTCCGCACCAGTGTTCCAGAGCAAGTGTCTCTGTGCAGATAAGGACTGGGAGCCCAAGGAACCCCAAGGGAACAGGGCTTGTTGAACTGCTCGTAGCCCAGATAGTGAGGGGCAGGCACCTGCTCCCGAAGCTGTTCCCCAGTTCTTCTCAGTGGGTGAGGGGAGTAACCAGCAGACAGAGCTGACATTTAGCTGAGCTCATCAAATGACTTTGTTTCAGCCTCTAAAAGTAATAATTTTCCAATACTTCTCACACTGCCTTCCCAACAATGATAACTCTGGCCTCCCCATCCTTGCCCGCACCGCCCCAAACACCCAAACCACTAAATAAAATAGTAAAAGGGTGGGGCGCATGATCAGGGCTGGCTTCGGGAGCTTTTCTTTTCGCTTCCACAGCAGGTAGACTCAGGATGCCTCTGTTCTCTGCCTCTTTGCTCCAGCTGTTCCCTGAGGAATGCGTCCCTGCTTCTCTCCCCATGGAACATCTCCCCTGCCTCCAAAGCCTACCTCAGACGTCACCTCCCCTGAGAGCGAATCCTGATTCCCTTCAGGCACTGAATCCCTCGAGCTCCCACAGTCGGCTCTCCGATAGCGCTTGTCTCACAGGCCAGAATCCCTACGGGAAAGAGCACCTGACTAGGAATCAGAGATTTCTGAGAACCAAAGTGTCCCGTGGCCAGATTATGAGCCTAGCTGGCCACACGCATTGTTTTCATGTGGTCTTTCACAGTAAGATTTGGTAAGGAAGGAGGTGGGGTTCAAGCCAAAGCTGGTGTGACCCCAACATCCAAACTTTGTCCACCCCTCCTTTCCCTCTGGTCCCAGGAATCCACTCAGCAGTGAGTGACCTTGGACAAGCCACCTTGAGCTCAGCTCAGTTACTGTACAACAGGGGAGAACAGTGCCTGCCTCCCCCTCTCCACAGCCTCTCCCCTGACAATCACAGTGGTCTCTATGAAGGAGCATTGCAAACAAAGGGACTGATAGTCTACTTGCTTTGGTTGGGTAGCAGAGGCTTCCACAAGACGGAAGAGCATTTCTCACTCATGTGGTCTTTGCACTCTAGTCCCCCAAGGCCACAACTGACCACAGGGAAGACTGGAAAATAGAGACTTTATTCTGGGAAGCCAGGTTTTCACTAAAAATTGCAGGTTCCAGCTACTAAGGGAGAGGAAGAGAATGGATGGTGGGAACAGCTAGCAGTCTCTGCCACAGCCACCATAGTTGGAGATATGGTGGTGATGGAAAAACTCAGTCCCTGTCTGGGACCAAGACCATGATTCCATAATTGCCAGATCAAGTCCAGTGTGTTGGCTGGGAGGGTCTCATTTCTGAGCCATCAGTAGGCTCCCCCACCCCTCCATGTTACCTGGGGGTGTGAGTGCCTCAGTCTTGCTACTGGGGCCTGGGTGGGGCACCACGACACCCCTTACATCCCCCACCAAAAATGACCTTCTGGTTTTCTCTCGAGAAATATTACCTCCTCCCCAAACACCTTCCCATTGTACTCCACTGTATCTCTTTCCATGATCTCTAGTTTACCCACAGAATCTGTCTGCCTGTCCTAGTGCTTCATGATATATGGTCTTAATTGTTTCAGAAGCTGGGTCTTATTTCATCAGCTAGATTGGGTGAGCCAACTGAGATCTCATGGGTTCCCTGGCTCCACAAATTGCTTGTCCAACAAGAAATGCTTGATAAATTCCTGATGATTGCTGGCCATTGGCAAGTATGATATTGAATGTATTTCTGCAATTTCTATTTTGGGGTTTATCTGACTCTTAGACAACTTTCTGCACTTACGGGTATGGATATGGATAGAATTTCACAGAAGGAATGTCAGTGAGTCCAAATTTTTCATTCTATAGATAATTGTATTTAGGCTTTGGGAAAGGAAGTAAGCGCTGAAGGCAGACCTTGCTTAAGCCAGTGGTTTCCAAACTGTGTTCTGAGAAACCCCAAAGTTCTATGGGAAGGAGGGAGGTTGAGGGGCAGGGGAGATAGGGAACAAGAAAAGGACACAACTGAAGCCCTTGGGACCTCCCCCAGCTTCAAAAAGTATAGTCCTGCTATTGCCCATTCTTTTAAAAATTTCATTTAGAGTAAATTTTCCAACAATTTTTTTTTTTTAAGTTTGAAAGCCGCTGTTTGAATCTAATCTATGTAATGTGCAGACAAAGAAATTGAGGGCCATATTTTGAATGAATTACTGTGATAAAATAGACCATTCATTCATACTAGGTCCTAGGGATCTAGCAGGGAACGAAACAGCCCTCATGAAGCTGACCTTGTCTTGGTGAAATCAAGCCCTAAATCACCAAACTCATAGAAAAACATCAGCATGCATACTCCAAGGGGAAAATAAAGCAGGAGAAGGGTGTGGTGAACGATTAAGGGATGAAGTTTCAGGTGCAAATTTCAGGGGAGGCCTCTCCAGGCAGAAGGGAGGGAGGAAGAGTCAGGTGAGCTCAGAGTGTTCCAACTGAGAGACCAGTGGCACAAACACGCTTGAATTCTCAGAAAGGAAGGCAAGCTGTCTCTCTGCGCAGGGAACAGGCTTTAAAAGGACCTTGCAAGTACACAACAAGGCCAGAGAAGCAGCACGGGCCCTGCCCCACATACATGTACACAACAGGTCCCAGTACGCCCCCTCCCATGGAGATAGAGTCAGCTACAGGTGTGTTGGTCTGCCTCCTGTTAATCATAGTGACCTGCCTTCCCTTGGTTTTCCCATCTCTAACCTAGGCTGGGGTGGGGAGCACATGCTTTGGACATCGTAGTGAGGGACCAAAGAAGTCATGGATGTTACTGGCACAGTGCTTGGCAAATATTAGTCACAAAATAAGTCTTTGGCGAATGAAGGCTGAGTGAATGGATGAACGAGTAAACAAAACAAAACAAAACAAAACTATCTTGAAATAGAAAAGCAGCATTTTTTCAAACTTCACTGAAGAATGCCCTTCGTTGTTAAACTTACTAAAGCAAAATGACTAGACTGCAACCTGGTCCAGTTGATATTTTTAATATTCTAACTGTGAGCTCATGGGCACGAGGACTTAGTTTTTGTGGGAATTCTGTGTGGTCTGGGCAGTGACCGGACCTATCTGAGCTGGTTGGCCTTGGCCTTAACCTGCCTCCCCCCAACCCCAGGCACCCTAGGGTTATCACCAACTCAGGATCAATTGCCTAAAGCAGGCAAGGGGCTTTGAATTCTTATGGGTGACTTCCCCCCCCCCACCCCCCCACCCTGGGCAGAAATAAGCTCCTGGCACCTTTCACTGGCCCAGCAGTTAATGTAGCATCCTGGCTTTCAGCAGGGGTCTCAGTGCCCCTCACACAGCCAGGACCACAGCCTCTATCCCTTCCGGTTTCTGGTTTGATAACCATATCATCAGCTTTCTCTCTCCTGGCGCTGGCTTTCAATTCCTTCATTTGTTCCTCTTCTTTCTTGTGAGTTCAACCATATCTCACGACTTTTATATCAGGCTCTCTGTTGTTGTCGTTGCTATTCCTGAAGCTGGAAAGTTTCCTGGACTGCTGGAGTGGAAAGTCTTTCCAAACTTCTTTAAAGACAGGAATGAGAACCTCCATTTTCCCCCTCTGCGTGCGTGTGTGCGTATGTGTCCCCGCATGCGTACGTGCTCGCACGCATGCGCATAGGAGTGCGCGCATCCCCGGCGGAACCTGGAGTTCGGTCCTGGGTGCTGGGTGCGCTTTCAGAATCAAAATGTCTTCTTCGGATATCATTCTCAGTTACTTATCTGCCTGAGATGGCAACAGTTCCTGTAAAAAGTCACTCTGCTCTGATTCATGTCTTGGTGTCATGCTATTAACAGCCATTTATCAAGCACCTAGAATGTGCCAGGCACTGTGCTCAACGCCTTGCACGAATCATTTTCTCTAATTCTCTCACAACTCCATGAGGCAGACACTATATTTATACCCATTTTAGAAAGGAGGAAACAGGTATTTAGAGAGATTAGATAACTTGCCAGGGTTTATACAGCAGAGCCAAGACTGAGCTCTCTTAATTTCTACCTCCTCCATCCTCTTAAATCAACGAGTTCAGATGTTGCTTTGCAAGCAACTCGACTGTTTTCCTGCCAAACTCTGTGGCCAAGCAATTATTTGCACATTGCTTAAGAAACTGAAGTCCAATGACGTAATAAATGCAAAAGGGACTTTTTAATAAAATGCCATAGAAATCATATCACTACACAGCGATGGTTGGTTGTAATGACCATGTTGAGATTGGCATCTTTTAAGTCGCTCAAAGTAAACATATGCTTTACATGTTTAACCTCTCCAGCCAAGTGGATAAAGGTTCATTTTCCCCAAACAATCCTCTCAAACTCTTAAGGAAGAGAATTGAATGGCAAATCTGGTCAGATGCTGAATGTGTTGGTTGCACCTACAAACAAATTGTTAGAACAATTTAGAAAACAACTCATGCGGGGCCCTTCCTGCAATCTGTTTCCCCCAACATCAGCAGGCATTAACTGAGCCCTTCCTGAGTGGCAGGCTCTGTGTGTCTGACAGCTGTGGTCATCTGTGTTTATTGTTTTGTTTTGTTGTTTTTACTTCAGTTATAATAAATGTGTAACTTTGGAGTATTGTTGGATTTACAGAAAGATTGCTGAGCTCATACAGATAGTTTGGCATGTCCTTCAGCCAGCTCCCTCCTAATGTGAGCATCTTCATAACTATGGTACACTTGTCAACACTAAGAAATCAACACTTGCCCGTTACTATTCATGATGCATTTCACCAGTTTTTCTACTAACATCCTTTTTCTGTCCCAGGATCTAATCCAGGATCCCTCCCTGCATTTGGTGGCTCATTTCTAAACCCGCTCACTAAATACTAAGATAGTATTGTCTTCCTTGCTTTACTTTGGGAGTAAATTCAGCAA
Source organism: Mustela putorius furo (assembly GCF_011764305.1). Taxonomy (NCBI): domain Eukaryota; kingdom Metazoa; phylum Chordata; class Mammalia; order Carnivora; family Mustelidae; genus Mustela; species Mustela putorius. The sequence goes on from NW_025421292.1 coordinate 4,489,659, forward strand.
AGATTGGTGAGCTCCATTTCTGATTCTATAGGGCAAACAGGCAAACAAATGATAAAACTCCAAACCTCCTTTGAGTCAGGATTTGACCCATTGCTCCAACTCTGTCCTCATAAAACCACCGCTTAAGGAAAATTCTCCTCCCTAGCTCCAGCTCAGGGCCTTGATAGGGATCAGGATTGGGCTTGACAGAGAAGACTGTTCTGTGGTTTGCTTTCTCACAATTCCAGGTCCAGCTGAGTCACTGAAGGTTTTGCCTTTCTGACCACCATTTGGAAAGATTCCTAACAACACAGCAGAAAAGACACTCTTTGATGTCCCTCTCCAGTCCAGTCTTTAAATTTTGTTAAATATTCATTATTAATTTATTCAGCATACCTTCATTTACTGTAGTGTGCCGGGTACTGAATTAAGTGTGGGGGCTGTAATTGGGAACCAAACAAATAGTCTCTGTTTGTGAGATATTAAATAGCTTATTTATTCATTCTTGAATGTCTACTAATGGTTGAACACTGGGCGAGGCTCTCATGGGAGAGAAGGGTCTTCTTATGCAGGCCCTGTCCTCAAGGGATGCAGCTAGCCAGAGAAACAGGACAGGCCACTCAAGGCAGCCTGAGATAAATGGTGAGGAAAATAATGGGAAAAAGAGGGGGTACAGTGGGAGTGAACAGGGAAGGCTTCAAGGAGGAGGCCCAGATTTTAAGCTGGGCTTAAGGGTGAGGTCTGCATGGTTTGAAAGAAAGAAAGAAGGAAGGAAGGAAAGAAGGGAGGGAGAGAGGGAGGGAGAGGGAAGGGGCGGGGAGGAAGGAAGGAAGGAAGGAAAGAAAGAAAAAGAGAGATGTGTGTAGAAGGGTAATAAGCAGGATTGTGTACTTGTGTTTAACCAAGAGAGAGGAGACAGACCGTCCTGAGGAGGGGCTCTGGGTGTGGGGTTAGAAGAGCAAATGTTTGAAGACGTGATTTAGGTTCTGTTGCTCTAAAAAGAGTCTTCCTGTCTGCCAGAGACATCTGAGCCCTTAGGAGGTATGCCTAAAGTAAGTCCTGAAAAGGCAGATCCCAAGAGTCTTCATGGAACCACCTCTTTGCCTCACAGTGGGAAACAGGCTCTGAGAGACAGCGGGCATGTCCCCAGTGGAGGCAGCCAGCTGTGGTGGAAAGAACACCAGCTTTGGGGCCTTCAGGATGTGGAGGCCTAGCTCTGCTGTTTTCCAGCTGTGTGACCTTGGGCGAGTTACTGATGAGCCTCTGTTTCCTCATCTATGAAGAGATAACCCTCAAGGGAGCATCTTGAAGAGGAAATGAGACAGTGAGGCCTCTGAGCCTGCCATGGAGCCAGCACCAGGGAGAAACCAGGAAGTGGTAGCAAACATGGTAAGTTCAGTAAGCAGCAGGGAGGACTAGGACACTGTGGTTTCTAGAGCTTCAGGACTCCTGTGACACAGGTGGAGAGAGATATTGGTAACAGAGCTGACCATCCGAAGTCTCAGACAGCTGGGGCAGTGAGTGTCCCCAGTCAGCAGAAACAAACTTTCATTATCATGGTGTTGGAAGATGGAAGCATGGGTGTTACTCTGTGGTGGCACCCTAACTTGAGCATATCTCAAATGAGGAGATGTTCAGAGATGGCCTTCAGTCTGTAGAGCAGAGAATCACTTGGAGGTCTCTTGACCACCTCCCCCTCTACCCCAACACAAAATAAAACAAAACAGAAACAGCTTTTAAGACTAGAGAGTGACTAGTTCACAGCTCTTGCATTATTCTGGGGTCCCCTCAGTAGTGAAGGGAGAGTCTGACGGGTAGGACAGGCCAGAGCCTAGAAAGGGGACAATGTTGGTTTCTACCTTGGAGCAGGATCCTGAAGAGAGTTCTGGGCTCACCAAAGAAAAAGAGAGAACAGAGCAGGGGCAATGGCCCTCAGAACATTCTGAGGCTCCAGAGAACCTTCTAGATACATTCCCTCTCTGCCTGATTTATCTCAAGGTGATCAACAGATCCTTCAGTGGGAAGTTGGGGAGATGGTGTCCGGATTCTGGGGGAAAGGCACACAGGGGCTGGGTGAGGCCCCAAGTGCTGGAAAGAGTCCCACTGGTATCTTGATAGGAACCAAGGTGAGGAACAAGTGGGAGGCACTGTCGTTTCCATGGCAAGCTGATATAAACCGATTTGAACTTTTAAAGCCAGTTCTATAGTAAACTCTTAGGGTTAGAAAAAGGTCTGTGTGAAAGATTGTTATCACCCATAGAAGAGTATTGGCTTGGGTTTGTTTTGTTTTGTTTTGTTTTTAGTATTTACTGTAGATCAGAGCTGTTTTTGCCTTTGGCTAAAGCCTATAATGTGCATTCAGAACAGAATAGAAAAATACAAGTTTTCTCATACATTTTTCTTCTAGTTCCTGTTAACATAGACTGTGTGACCTAGGGTCTATCCACCTTGATTCATTTCTCCATCCATCCATCCAACCACCCAGCCAGCCAGCTGTGTTTATGGAGCTTTGTCTTCATCCTGGGCTTGATTTCTTATCTGCAAAAGGAGAGAATTAGTCTGGTTTCATATTTTGACCTAAGCTTCTAGAATCTTAGTAGTTTCAAGGTGGTGCTTTCAGCAACCACCTTCCTAGGGTGGGATGGGGGCGACCCAACAGGGTCTGAGACCCCACTTGGCTTCAACCTAGAACAGCTCTGCTTTTAGCTGTCTTATGTATTGGATTTCCACTTGTGATTTCTTTGGAACAAGGGCTCCCTGCCCGAAAAATCGCTGGCCCAGAAGGTCTTCCCGTGGCAACACTGCTGCTTCAAGCCAAACTATTTTCCAATCAATGGCCCTGCAGTGTGGGGTATGGAAATAAAATGGTGAATAAGCGAAGGTCACTACCCCTCGGGGGCTCACTGTCACTGTGAGGATAAACTGAGAATGTAAGCGTGAAAACCCGCTTTGGGTAAAAGACTGTTGTTAAGATAATAATAATTTTTATTATTATAGTGAAGTTGGGCAGTCAAGATATACCCACAGAGAAATGCAGCCTATAATTCAGCCCGCAATTAGGGACCAGGTAGGAGGAGCAGACTCCCAGGTGCTCCACGCAAGGACTCTGAGAATTGCAGGGCTTTCCTGGGAACGCAGCTCTGCTCGCCGCTGTCTCCCCTGGGGCTGCAGCGACGCCTGCTTAGCGGCCCCCACCCCCCGCCGCGCTTATCGCTCCTGCGGTCGGGGAGCGGGGCTGGCGGCAAGAGGAGGGGGGCGCCAGGCGGTGATTGGCTGAACCAGAGGTTGTTGCTAAGCTACCAGTCCGCGGGAGACTGGGGCCACGTAGTCCCATCCTCCAGGGCACATCTCTCCCCCACCGCAGACCCCATCCAGGCACCCTGTGAAGGAGATTCCCCAGCAGTTTAAATTGTCAGCTGCCAAATGCCCATCTTTCTAGGATTTTTTTTTTCTCCATTTAGCAGGAGGTCATGTGGAGGAGGGGAAGAGAAGCTGTTTTATTCGCGGATCACCTTGAAGAAGCTGCTTCTCTTTCTGGACCTCAGTGATTCCTGAGGTCCATTCATTTATTCATTATTCATGCAGGCATTCGTGTTGATTAAGTGCCTCCCATGTTTCAGGCACCATATTAGGAAATACGGACAAAAGGATAAATAAGACAGTGACCATCCTTGCTCTCATGATGCCATGTTGGCAGGGGGGTGGAGGAGATTAGATGCTTAAGCAAATTAATAAGATAATAAGACAAACCTATATCTAATCCCCTTCCTTCCTTTTCTGTGATATTTCTAAGCCCTGCGCCTTTTTCGTACTAAATCTGTAGGGCCCCCCAGGTTGACAAGGGAGGGAGTGCGGACGTTAACAGTGCCTTTACTGCATGACAGCCAGCCTATCACCCCACTGCAGTCTGAAACAGAGGGACATGCTCATCTCTACAGTCCATTTACTGTGCTCTTTTGCATCCCCAAGTAAGCCTAAGCACACCTCAATAAAAATATGGGGCAAGAATCACTGTTTCCTGTTCAGGTGAGAAAGCCAAAAGCCAGAAACATCAAAAAGACTTTTTTTTCCATGGTCACAAGGAAAATTACTGCGGTAACCTGACTGATAGCGAGCACATACTACATGCAGGCGCTTTAAACAAAACAAAACAAAACAAAACAAAACAAAACAAACAAAAACAAAAGCCAATCTGCCTCCTAACCACCCACTGAAGGAATTATTATTCCCATTTTATAGGTGGCAAAATTGAGATCAGAAGAAGTTAATTTGACTTGCTGATGATGGCCCAGTTGGTGTGTGGCAAAGCTGGGATTTCAATCATATCCCCTGGCTCCACAGCCTGAGCTTGTTCCGTAAAATGGGTCTGGTCCTAGAAAAGAGTTAAAACTCTCCGAGTGGCTGAGACCTGGAGTGGCTTCCAAATGCCCTTTAAATCTCCTAGTCCTGGATCTTACTTATTTTTCTATTGAAATTCTTGGCACAATAGGCTCATAAACTTGATGAATTGGCCACAGGTACCAACACAGTTGGCCTGGTTATCTATTCATCTATCTGGGATGATCTTGCCTTCAAGCTTTTACTGGGTAATGACATTGAGTAGCTCTTCCCTGTGAACACCTCCATCACTTGCTTTTCCTCCCTGTCAGGTTTTATTGAACAAACACTGGGCACCCACCCAGGGTCATGGGAGGCTTGGTAGGCAAAGGTGAGTATGGTCCATCCTTGCCATCGAGGAACTCCCAGCTTATAACAAAGGTTTCTGAAGGGCCTTCCCTAGGCAAAGCACAGTGATAGGACTTAGAGAGGGGAGGACCATAAGGATCTTCCTCCAGAGAATCTTCTTCTTGGCTTAGGAGACAGAGCGCACTTAGATAATAAAAGGTGTGAAAGGAGGTGGGAGGAAGCAGAAGTGTATGTAGCAAGCGTGGGTTGGGGGTGGGAGAGCCAACCTCGAGTCCCCCGTGGTGCTGCTTTTAAATCCCATCTTGCTGTGGTCAGTGTGGGATACTGTGTCTCAGAGCCCGGCAGCCTGCAGCTTGGAAGGAGGCCTTTAAATGGGAGAAGGTGCTGGAAAGTACAGAGATGCATAAAGAAGCAAGCTAAATTTATCCCTTCTCCCAGAACCCAGCAATTGCTATGCTTAACACTTGACTTTCTACCGACAGAGTCTTGTTTAACCAGAAGGTTAGTTGCTTCTCTCTTGGCTGGGAAAAGAGAGAGAAAGAAGGAAGAGACACATTTAAGCATCTGCCTCTGGCTCAGGTCATGATCTCAGGGACCTGGGCTCGAGTCCCGCATCAGGCTCTCTGCTTGGCAGAGAGTCTGCTTCTTCTTTTCCCTCTGTGGTTTCTCTCCCAGACACATAAATAAATAATCTTGAAAAAAAAAAAAAAAGAAAAAAAGAAAGGAAGGAAGAAAAAAAGAAGAGAAAAAGAGAGACAGAGAAAGGGATTGTTGGAGACTCTGAAGACAGAGGCACAGGGAAAGACCTGAAAAGGAGCAAGGAGAGCTAGGGTTAAAGGCAGCCTTTGCTCCACAGCCACAGGGAGCAGCAGGAGAGAATGTGAAGCTGGGCACCTGAGTGGGAGAAGTCAGACAATCTCTTGTCCCCTCCCTCTCTGACTACATGATCCTGGCTAGAGGGCTGCTAATTTCTCGACAGCACCACTTTTTCCAATGGGAATATCCTGGAGATGTCTATCTATTCCTATTGTCTTGGCCACTGCTTTGTCCCTGTCACCCATCACCACTCCTGATGAACTAAGAACGGACTGTAAATGGATGTTATATAAAAGCCACGATTAAAACAAGCAGTACGAGACAAAATATGCATGCCTTTGACCTAGCATTCCCACCTCTAGGAATTTATCTTGAGTACAATTATTAAGGACATAGAGGAGAAAAAACATTAGCACAAGATTATTCCCTGCAGCATTGTTTAGAAAAGCAAAGAAACAGACTACATAGCCAACCCCTCCTGGGCACCTGCTCAGCAAATAATGGGATAACATTACAATAGCTTTCCATGCTTCTTGTAAATTGGTTATAAATAGGCACTTATTGATGTGGAAAGACATGATTTAATAGGTTAAAAAAGCAAGTTACAAAATAATATATATAGTATGACTTCATGTAAGTATTCTTATAGGTAAGTAACATATAGTCTAGAAAGACGTAAATGAGATGTTGATCTCTGGTTGAAGGGATTCCAAGACACTTTAATTTTTTTTCTTTTTGCATACCTGCATTTAAAAAAAAGATTTTATATATTTATTTGAGACAAAGGGAGAACACAAGCTGGGGGAGAGGGTCAGAGGGAGAGGAAAAGGGAGATGCAGACTCCCCACTGAGCAGGAAGCCTGATGTGGGGCTCGATCCCAGAACCCTGAGATCATGACCTGAGCCAAAGACAGATGCTTAACCCACTGAGCCACCCAGGCGCCCCCATATCTGCATTTTTAAAAATTGTTTTTCTCCCAAGGAACATGTATTTCTTGTGCAGTGGGAACAAATCTCCTTCCGTCCATCCTAGCCAGCATCTGCCGTGGGGAGTACAGGTGCAGAGGGATGAGCTGAACCAGGTGCTCCTGGCTCAGAGGCATTGTGGGAAAGGCCACCAACCCATGCAAGGCCACTTAAGCTGCTCATTAAGAATTCCCAAAACGGCGTGTCCCCACCCTGGTTTGACTCCCCATCCTCACTGGTCTGGTGGGGCGAGAATTCAGTGACCCAGCCCCTTGGTATCCAAATGTGCAGTTGCTTCGTAACTACATAACGATGGTGAGTTGGCTATCCGTTTCCCTTGAGGGAAAACACTGTAGGTACAAGTTGGGACACGGTAAAGCTAACCTTGCTAAAATCACACCTTCTCACCTCCCCTGTAACAGGGTGAAAGCCAAGATGTTATGTTGTCTTGCTCAGGTCTGTCCCTACTACACGTAGGCAGTTGTGATTCTGATTGTTGGTGAGGGAGGGTGGGGGGGGGGGAAGACGGTCACCATGGCAACCCAGGCTTTCTCAGACTCTGGGATCAGTCCAAAGTGCAGGGAAAGAAGGTGGGATTTAGAGTCAGAACAAACATCGTCAGGCTGTCTGACCTGGGGCGAGGCACTTAGCTTTTCTCTGCTTTGGTCTCTACATCTGTAAAATGACGGTGAAGCTCTTCATCCTACCCATCTCCAGGGTTAAGGAGGAATCATCTGTGAACTGTGAAACACAGAAGAGAACTGCCCTGGCTTTTGTTTGTTTCCAAATTGCTGTGTGTGACTTTGGGCAAATCATTTAACCTCCTGTGCTTTAGCGGCTCTATTTGTAAATGGGAAAATAATGCCCGCGGTGATGACTCTCCAGATATATTGTCAGGCACCCATAAGAATCCCGGAATCTCCATGATGTAAAGAATCTTCACACTTATGCAGGAATCCCTTCCATAAGTTCTCTGGCTTAGGTACGTGTCCCACCTCTGCTTGATTACCTCCAGTGGCAGAGAGTTCATGACTGCATCACTTCCCAAATAACCATCTACAGGACATTGCTTGTAAGAGAGTTCTTCAGCATAGGATGTTCTACAGTTAAATATTCATTTAAAAAAGTTAGCAGTCCTTTTCAGAGCTTCTAATTTTGCCGGAGGGCTTGCACAGGGTAGGAATTAGCAGCAACAGGCAAGGAGCAGGTACAGGCCCAGCTCTAGAAGCCTGTAGTGGAAGGAGTATGGGTTCTGGGGTCACACATTCTAGGTTAAAATCCCACTTTGTTCACTCACCAGGTGGTTGGCCTTGGGCAAGTTGTATTATCTCTCTGAACCTCAGTCTCCTGATCAGTGAAATGAGGCTAGAAATGCCTACCTCATAGTATTGCTATGAGATCCAGCAGGAGAGAAATTCTCATCAAACTTACGGCCCTAACTTCCCCAGGGGAATTCTGGGTACTGGGTGGGGGACAGGTTACACCTTCCTCTGCAATCCCCTGAGCAACACATCCACCCTCTAAGCCCCACCTGGCACATGTAGGCCCTCATGTGACCTGGCTGTGCTCCCCTCAGAAAGAGGGAGAAGCTTCTTCTCCCTGTCCTGGAGACACCTGCAGCTTGGCCTGGCTTAGCTTGTGCTCCATACCTCTCGGCCTTCTCTCCCTCAGGACTGTGCCAGGGGATTTAAAGGGAAGATGGAGGCCATGGTTTCAGGACACAGGTTACCCATCCCTGTAGGTGACCTGCCTCAGGGCCATTCCCCTTTCCCTGCCCACAGATTTGGTGGGCCCCAAGCAGAAGATCACAGTGTGTCCCTTGGTGAAGGCTTTCAATTGTACCAGTGTTTTAATAGGAATCTCATATGAGGCAAAAAAAAACCCCTCTGAGGTCCCAAAAGAATGTAGTCTGGTATTAGATTTTCAGGCAAGTTGGGGAAAGACCGTGTGGGGTAGGCAAGTGGTCCTTTGTCTTCAGTCAGGATGGCTGGCTCTAGTTTTGTTTTTGTTTTTTTTTTTTTAAGATTTTATTTATTTATCAGACAGAGATCACAAGTAAGCAGAGAGGCAGGCAGAGAGAGAGAGAGGAGGAAGCAGGCTCCCCATGGAGCAGAAAGCCCAATGTGGGGCTCGATCCCAGGACCCTGGGATCATGACCTGAGCTGAAGGCAGAGGCTTTAACCCACTGAGCCACCCAGGCACCCCGGCTGGCTCTAGTTCTGCCATTGGTGAGCAGTGACTTAATTCTCCTGTGCTTTGTTTTCCATGTGTGCAGAATGACAGGTTGATCCCTGAGACCAGCCCTGCTTCAGAAGTCTTGGGGTTTCCTCTGTCGGGTATAGGACAAGGCGGAGGGCTGCTGACCTGCCCTCTCTTCTCTGCTTCCTCCACAGATGAGTACCTCAGAGTCCTCAACGTCGGTGTCGCAGAGGTGAAGAAATCCTTCCTGGGGCCCTTGTCGCCATCTTGCAAGATGGTGCAGATGATGCGACAGTTTCTGTACAGGGTCCTGCCCGAGGACTCCTACAAGGCCGCCACAGGGAAGCTCCACGTGTCCCTAACCCGGTTCACAGATGGAGAGAGTGTCGTGGTTTCAGAGTACACATCCAAGGAAGAGCTCATTGAGGCAAGGGGCGGGGCCCAGGGTGCAGGGGTGGGGCCCCGGGGTGGGGGTAGGGCCTGGTTTATTGTTGTGGAGGAGTGTGGGGGCAGACCAGGGAGTAGATCCCAGTTTGTGGAACCAGCCCTTCATTCTGTACCTTCTTTCCCAATGGCTCTTGATAAAAAGACTCAATTATTACCAAATGCGTTATCACACTGGGTGCTCTGTGCACCATTTTATGCTCATTAATATAAATCTTAGTTGTGAGTTATTATTGTTGGCAAGTGCTGTGGATATGCCCAGTTTTCTTTCAGGACAAAAGTGTTAAGTGGCATGGACTTCCCTCCCATATCCCCACTCCCCTCTTCTCTCCCGAATACAAGACCCTTGCCATGCAGCCTCACAGCCCCACGCTGGGAGCTGGGGGAGTGAATGGGCAGTAGGCACGGACACCTCCTCAACTTACCTCATGTCCCTCTGCATTTTTTAGCACTCAGCTCTTTGAGACTTTTCTCTCCCTTCTACCTCCTGTCAGCTCCTGCTCTTACTTCTGCCAACCAGAGCAAACCACACACAAACAGACCCCTGGACCTTTGTACTTGCCGTGACATCTGCCTGGAAAGCCCTTCCCCCCTTCCCAGCTCACGTCACCTGCTTGACAAAACTAGTCGCTCTGCCTGGGAACTTCCCTTCAACACCTGCCTGTCCCACACTCTCCTGGGTTGGGTGCTCCTCCTTAGAGGCCCAATGCCCACCATGTTCACCTCTATCCTAGCCCCTGTCACCCTGTGTACCATCACCTTCTTCCTTACTCTCCCCTGTCGACCATTCCCAAGTGGGCGCATCTTACTCTCCTTTGGTCCCAGAGCCTGGACCTGGCCACACACACATTAATGGCTATTGAATTCCACTGGATTCATGGAGATATGGTACCAGAAGGGACCCTGGAGGTCACTGAGGCTGCCTTGTCTCTTTACAGCTAGGACATGGGTCCAGACTACTAAGTAGGTTAACAAGGACCCAGCTCTTTGGGGCCAGGTCAGGAATTGAACTTGGGGCTCAACTCCCTAGGGCAGTGCCTCTGCCTTGGATTTAAGAAGGACCAGGTTGGTGGTGGCCCAGAGGCCTGCTGGTGAGCCCTCCCCACCCAGCCACAAGAGCCTCACTCTCTGCGGGTTCTCTCCCAACAGGCCCTCTACTGCGGCTGCTTTGTCCCTGTGTACTGTGGTCTCATCCCCCCAACTTACCGTGGCGTGGTGAGTTCAACATGGGAGAGGGTGAGCAGGGACCCAGGAGTGCCCTGTGGCCCACATCTGGGAGAGTAGAGGGGTGGTTTCAGAATTCAGTGGGAAGACCAAGAGTTGGTAATACTCTTGTGTTTTTCTACTTAGAATTCCCAGTAAAGATGGATTTCTGGGGCTTTCAGATGAACTTTCCTTCCATACACTGGGCTTTTCTCTGGGCCCACCAACCCAATACTGAGCCTGGCTAGTCAGGACTCCATAGCCTTGCTGGATTTTCCCATACTTGACAGAGAGCATAGAATACAGACCCTGTGACATTGCTACCTGGAACCGTAAATGATGGTGACCTTTAAAGTCATCTAGGCTAATGCACTTGAATCACCGGTTGAGGAGGGGGAAGGTCTTGTAAAACAATGCAAGTTCTGATCCCCTAGCCCTGGAGCGGAGCCAGAGACCCTGCCTATCTCCAACCAGCTTTGGCTGGGGTTGCTGGTCCTCAGACCGTGCTCTGAGTAGGCATATCTAACACATGCCCTTTCCTCATTTTATGTAAAAAGAAAATGAGAAAATGAGTCCAGAAATCAGGATTCAGCTAGGAGATGGAGCACATATTGCTTATGTCAGCCGTGTGCTTCCCAGGCACCCCAGAGAGTTAGAACCTCAGAATCTGTGGTCCTTTGTTCACAGCTGAGGCAACAGAAGCCCCAAGAGGGAAGGGCTATGTGGTGGCTGGTGGCCAGACCATGGTTGGGGGTGTTCTGGAAAGTGCTGAAGATACCTGACCTCAATAGAGGGAGGCAGTTTGGACTCACAGCGGTCTGGAAGAGGGGATAGTGCCCAACCTGCTCAGATCCACCATGTGTTCACCTTCCAGAAAGACCATGGGAACAGGCTCCATTCCCCCCACCCTGCTTTTAGCAGTTGAGTGGCTGAGGAGGGGCAGCTGGGATGGGGAGCTGTGACAGGGGAGCATGTGCTCCTGCTTTATCCAGAGTACGAATGCCCCTCCCTCCCCGGGCTCAGCACCTTCGAGATGGCTGAGGGGAGACAGTGTAAGGACAGAGCCCTGGGCTGGGAGTTCAGGGGCCACTGTGGACACACCATGCACCCACCTGGACCTTGGTCTCCAGGCTTGTCCCAAGGGACCCATTTCCTTGGTGGACTCCCTGAAGAGGGAAGAGGACCTCTCTGATCCCATTAGCATTTACGACTTTGCCTCCCCCCGCCCCATAGCGTTACATCGACGGGGGCTTCACGGGCATGCAGCCCTGCTCCTTCTGGACCGATGCCATTACCATCTCCACCTTCAGCGGGCAGCAAGACATCTGCCCCCGGGACTGCCCTGCCATCTTCCATGACTTCCGCATGTTCAACTGCTCCTTCCAGTTCTCCCTGGAGAACATCGCCAGGATGACCCATGCCCTGTTCCCGCCGGACCTACTGGTGAGACAAGGGGCCTGGAAGGAAGGGGAACAGGGGGAAGCTGACAGGGCCTGGGGGAGCCAACAGGATCTATGCAGTTCCATCCGTGCCTCCTTAGACTTCCTCCTACACCTGCATCCTGGATTTGTGGCTAACTAGCTGTGTGACCTTGAATGAGGCCCTTAGGTGCTCCCAGCCTCAATTTTCTCCCCTATAAAAGGAGATGATGTCAGAACTGCTGATAGGACATTACTGGAACTTTCCCACTCTGACATGCAATGTAGGCTTCAGCAACCATGGCCCATGGGCCAAATCCAGCCAGTGGCATGTGTTTTGGGTTTTGTTTTCAATTTTATTTATTTTACTTGTTAAAAAATATTTTATTTTATTTTATTTTATTTTGATAGACAGCACGAGTGAGGGGGAGGTGCACAGAGAGAGGGAGAAGCAGACTCCCCAATGAGCACTGAGCCAAAAGCCTGACTCGGGGCTCAATCTTAGCACCCTGAGATCATAACCTTTCCAAAACTGCTCTAAAAAAATTAAGTCTACATGTCTTTACAAAATGCATGTCATTCTTTGGCAAGAAGTGTGATCCTGGGAGTAGGCACCAAGTTTTACTTATTTCTTTGACTACACTCACTATGTCTACAAAGGACTTTGCTTATAGAAGGTTCTCAGCAATTGTTGTTTGAATGATAACTCCTCTAAGCCAGTTTTGTGACTTACAGTCTAATTATTGTTTACAATCCAGCATCTGCCTTACACTAATTTATTGGTAAAGAGTATGACTATTTACTCTCATAAAAGCAATCCACCAACAGGCAGTTCAAGAAAGACAGAATAAATACATTGTATTCATCAGAGCCTCTCGAACTTGACTTTCTGCTCACCATCAGGGCTCGACTTTCATTCTCAAGGTGTTTGTTTTTATATAGACTGTGAGCTCAGAATGGGCTCTCCATTTTTAGATAGTTGTAGAAGTAGGAGAAAGAGAGGGAAAAGAAGAGGAAGAAGGAAAAGGAGGATGAGAAGGAAGAGGGAAGAAGAAGAAGATGGAGGAGGAGGAGGAGGAGGACAAGAACAAGAAGAACAAGAAGAACGGGAAGAGACAGAGACTCTCTGTGGTGTTCAAAACCCCAAATATTACTCTCTGGCCCTTTATGGAAGAGCTTTGTGAGCAATATCTCATGTAACCCCCTAGCATCCTTTGCAATAGATACGACCACTGTTCCCATTTTACAGATGAAGAAACTGAGGCCGTGAGAGGTTATAGCCATAGAGCCGCACAGCTAGAAAGTAACAGCACTGGGATTTAAACTCGGCTCTTCATATGGCCCTCGTGCACCTTTTCTGGTTCTACTACAAACGTCTCACCCTCTCCTGCCCAGGGGAAGCTGATGATCAGCTGTAAATGATTTAACACATTAATGACCCGCCACATTAATGGACACAAGATCATAACTGCTCCCCACTTCTTAGCAGATAGTGAGGGATGGGACACTGGATGGGTTCATTTTAAAAATCCATTTAAATAAAGCTCAAAGGCAATGAAAGGAGCTGCTCTGGGGGAGGGGACCTCCGCTCTCTCCATTGCTGCAGCCTTTGTCATTGTCCTGCTCTCCCCCCTTGCAGATCCTGCACAACTATTACTACCGAGGGTATGAAGACACCGTTTCTTACTTGAGGCGACTGAGTAAGTACGAGGTGGGGTCATTCTCTGGACAAGGTTGGGGGATGGGAGGAAGGATGGAAGGAATGTGGGTTCTGGAGTCAAGAAGGCCTGGGCCATGATTCTCATCCCCCTTGGCTGTGTGAACTCAGGGAAATCACCTGCCCTCTCTGTCTTGGTTCCTAATCTGTAAAAAAGGTAAATCTTGGTTCCTGACACCTACTAACTGTGTGATCTTGAACCAGGGATTCATCTCCTGGGACCTCGGTTTTCTCATCTGTATAATAGGGCTGATCATGGAACCACCTCAGAATTTTATTCCTGGACCCAGTCAATCCAGCCCACTGACCCTCTGATCTAGGAGACAGGGCCCTCCTCTCGCCTTTCTGCTAGACAGACTCCTCCTGACCCTGACTCTACTTGAACAGCTCCCCACCTCCTACACATTTACATGGGTTACAGCTATGAAAATTAAGCTCCAAGTGCCCCAAAGGGGGACCACATGAGGAGTGTCAGTGGGGGGTAGGGATGGGGTCTCACCTACGGTCTCAGGAAGAGGAGGAGCTGGCAAGGGCCTGAGGTCCTTTCCACCCCCAGCTGGGAAGCCCCTTCACTCTTTCCTCAGTTGTGGCATATACTGGGGACATGGGGCTGGAGGATCCCCTGATTTGAAACTGGGACTTGGGACATATTCCTTGCCTCAGGAGACCCCTCTGTACCTGGCTGCCTGGTTACCAAATGTCCCTGTCTCTCCCCTAGAACTTGTTTCTCTTCCTCTCAGGGCAAGCCCGGGGTGGGGGTGTAGTGGGTGGGTAAGTTACAAAGTGCCTTGCTTTAGCATCTCTGGTCTCTCTCAGCGCCGTTTCATGCTTCCCCACCCTTCCCCCCTTAGTTGATGTGGACGTCGTTGTATAAATGACAGTCTTAAACCCAAGGGTGAGACTCTAATAGGAGCATTTCAGCATCTGCTGAAGAATCAGGGCGATGTATGGAGGATGGTGGGTTTTTCCAGGGCCCTAGAATCACTCCAAGCAGGAACGGACCCAACTCATAAGGAAGAAGATGTCTCTTGCTGGCTATCAACTATTTTCGATTCCTCTTCCAAATTGCCAGTGTTTGCATGGCTCTCAGTGCAGGTTCCTTCAGCCCCACCCTTAAATCCTCTTGGGTTTGGTAGGACTGGATTTTCCTCTCGGCACCAGATGCAAGCAGAAGGTATGACGCATCCTGAGAAATTGCGGCTGGTGCCCAGAGCCACACTCTTAATTCCCACCTGCCATCTGGGAACAGAAAAACGGGAGTCCGCTCCAGCCTCCCACCCTACTGCTTTCTGGATGGGGGTCAGCTCTGGCAGAAGGCCACACCTGCAAGATGTCACCCTGAATTCTTCAGCTCACATCCTGGCATCCCCCTTTTCTGCCCTTCTCAGGACTCACATCTGCCTAATTATTCCTGCTGCCGGGCGAGCTTCCCTCTCCACCCTTGGCCTCCCCAGGCAGCAGCCTCCTGCCAAAGGGAAGGGCACTGCTTGCTGGTATGCTTGAAAATCCACATTCCCCACACAGACATGTGGATGTGGGCGTTGAGTGAGGTTGGAGCTCAAAGGATGTCATGTCTAAAATTATCCATCTGGCATCCAGGCGTGCCTGGCCGGACCTTCTTTCCTACCCCCTTCCCTCCCTTCCCTTCCTCCCGCTCCCCACTTCCTTCCTTCCTTCCTGGCATTCTTCCTTCTCTTGCCTCCTTCCTCGCTCACACAATTTGTTAAGTTCCCGCTCTCTCACTTTCACACACACATACACAAACACACACACACACACCCCTGTGAAGTCAACACCACAATCAAGAGAGTGAACCATTATCCATCATGCCCAAAGTCGTCTTCATGCTCCTCTGTGACCCTTCCCACTTTCCCTCAGTGCCCCCAATTTACTTTCTGTCATTCTAGAAATTTCCAGTATGGACTTACAGTATGGGCTTGATTTTGTCTGCATTCTTTCACTCAGTATAATCAGGCTGAGATTCATCATGTTATTGCGTGTATAAATAGTTCATTCCTTTTTACATTCCACTCCATCTATGAAAACCCCACAGTTCATTTCTCCACTCACCCATTAATGGACATCTAGTTTGCATCCAGCTTGAGCTATTATGTATAAAGTTCCTTTGAATACTCATGGAGTCTTTGTATGAACCTATGCTTTCCTTTCTCTTGAGTAAATACTGAGGAGTGGAATGTCTAGATGGTATGGTGGATGTACATTTAATCTATACTTATGTAATATACAATTATATATATATATAATTCAAGCAAAACACATAACATAAAATTTACCATCTTAACCAGTTTTTAAAGATTTTTTATTTTTAAGTGATCTCTACACCCCATATGGAGCTCAAACTCACAACGCTGAGTTCAAGAGTTTAACGCTCTTTCAACTGAGCCAGCCAAGTGTTCCACCATCTTAACCATTTTTAAGTGTACAGTTCAGTTGTGTTAAGTATATTTACACTGTACAACCAATCTCCAGGACTTTTTTCTCTTGCAAAACTGAGACTCTATACCCATCACTCAGTGATTCCATCTTTCTCCTTCTCCTAGGCCCTGGCTACCACCACTCTATTTTCTACTTCTAGGAGATGGACTACTTCAGATACCTCATATCAATGGAATCACACAGGACTTGACTTTTTGTGACTGGTGTATTTCGCTATCATAATGTCCTCCAGGTTTATCCATTTTGTAGCATGTGACATATACCTGTGTGCATACTGCATTTTCTTTACCGAAAAACAATTTGAATTGTTTCTTCTTCTTAGCACAGGTTTCCAAATGTCTTATTTTTCAATTCTTTGGGATATATACTAAGGGCATATACTCAGAAGGTATGTTTAACTTTTTAAGAAACTGCCAAATTGTTTTTTGAAGTGGTTGTACCATTTTACTTTCTCATCAGCAATGCATAAGAGTTCCAGTTTCTTCATATTATCACCAACACTTGAAATGGTCAGTCTTCCTAATTACAGCCATGTGAATAGTTGTGTGATGGCATGTGATTATAATTTTAATTTGTATCTCCTTAATGACTAATAATGTTGAGCATCTTTTCATATGCTTATTTGCCATCTATATATCATCTTTGTTGAAGGGTTCAATTCTTTTGATCATTTCCCACCCAGACCTATAATAAGCTTTATTTTTAAGAATAATTTTAGGGCGCCTGGGTGGCTCAGAGGGTTGAGCCGCTGCCTTCGGCTCAAGTCATGATCTCAGGGTCCTGGGATCGAGTCCCGCATCGGGCTCTCTGCTCGGCGGGGAGCCTGCTTCCTCCTCTCTCTCTCTCTGCCTACTTGTGATCTCTGTCTGTCAAATAAATAAATAAAATCTTAAAAAAAAAAGAATAATTTTAGATTTACCGAAAAAAATGTGAAAATAGCATGAAGAGCTTCTATGTACTCCCCATTCCGTATTTTTATGTCTTATATTTGTTAGAAGTTATAGTATGGTACGTATAAAATTTGGTACATAGTTTAGTGTAGTGTTGACAATTAATGTACTAATGTTGGTTATTATTAACTGAAGTCTGTATATTCAGATTTCCTTTGGTCATTGAGAGCTCTTTCAGTGGGCTCTTATTTATTTATTTATTTTTAAAAGGTTTTATTTATTTATTTGACAGAAAGAGATCAGGAACAGGCAGAGAGAGAAGGGGAAGCAGGGTCCCTGCTGAGCAGAGACCCCGGTGTTGGCTTGATCCCAGGACCCTGAGATCATGACTTGAGCCGAAGGCAGAGGTTTAACCCATTGAGCCACCCATGCACCCCTCAGTGGGCTCTTTTGCCCAGCTTAAAAATTGAGTCGTTTTCTTATTTAAGAGCTTTTATGTATTCTTGATAAATGCCCTTTATCTGAAATATGATTTGCAAATATTTTCTCTTGGTCTGTGATTTCTTTTTTCAGTTCTTTAACAGTCTCCTAAAAAGGAGTTTTTAATTTTGATGAGGCCCATATTATTAATTTGCTTCCTTTATGGATAATGCTTTTGGTGTCTTATCTAAGAAATCTTTGCTTTACTCAAGATCACAAAAAGGTTTTTCCTGTTTTCTTCTAGAAGTTTTATAGCTTTTTGTTTTTTCATTCTGTCTATTTTTCATTTTGAGTTAATTTTTTAATATGGTTCAAGAAATAAAACAAAGCTTTTTTTTTTTCTTTTTATTTAGATGACTACCTGTTCCAGCATTGTTTGTTTAAAAGGCTATGCTTTTTCTGTTGAGTAAAATCAGTTGTCTCTGTATGTCACGGGTCTATTTCTAGACCTTTTGTTTTGTTCAATTGATCTATTTCTCTGTCTCTACATCAATATACTGTCTTAATCCCTGAAGCTTTATCGTAAATCTTGATAACAGGTAGTCTTAGTTTTCCATCTTTGTTCCTTTTTTTTCTTTAAAAGTTGTTTAGGCTATTCCAAGTCCTTTATAATTCCATATGAATTTTAGAATTAGCTTGTGAATTTCTACATAAAATGTGATTGTGCTGTATTTGTCCTGGCAACATAGTCACCACCTTAAGACTTCCCCTCTCCCTGATCACCAGGAGAAGGCCTTTCCTCCAAACAACTTCACAGAGAAACACAAAACCAACAGAGGGAAGTTTTCTCAACTTTGTACTACCAAATATTCAAACTCAGCCTGCTCTGTCTCCCTCCTTCTTAGAACATTAAAGGAAGCAACCCTTTTCTTGCCTAGAGCCCACCCCCTACCTGTGCTCAGACCCCTTCCCACCTCAGCACTCTTGAATTATCCATTATTTCATCTCTCTTTTATATATCCAATCCCCACTTCTCAAATGGATCCTTACCAGCAACTTGTAGGTCTACCCCAGTCTTGCCCATTTTAGAATCTTGGCCTGGGTTCCCCTATCCCCCTCCTCACTCAGTCCTGGCTCTCTCCTCTTCTCACTCTGCTTTTTCTCCCTAGGCAACCTCCTCCATGGCCACCATCACAGCTTCAGTGACCATCCATAGACAGATTCCCAAATGTAACCTCTAACCCTCAACTCTTCTCTGAGATCCAACCCATATATCTGACTGCCCACACTTTTCATCTCTCCTTGGATATCTCTAAGTCCCCCTAAAATCCACATATCCTCAAACAAACTTTAATCTGTGTCCTCCTCACTGCTCCCTTAACCCACCTTCTTCCTATTCACCCTGTCAGCGCCAGCATCCACCTGGCTGTGCAAGCTAGCTCCCTCCTCTCTTCCCCTGAGTCAATCCATTGTCAGTTCTCATTTATTTTACCTCCTAAATAGAATCTTCTAGTTCTTTCTCTCTCATTCCAGGTGCAAGCCCTAAACACCTCTCCACCGCACCCTTACACATTTCCCTGGGTCCTCTAGGCCCTTCTCAGTGAGTCTCCACACAGCAGTCACAGTGATCTTGTCAAAACCAGAGACAGTGCAGCAGCCCCATTGCCTGTAGGTCTTTCATGGTCTCCGTGGAAACCAAGGGCTCTCAATGGTTTCTACAAGTATGATTGGGCTCCAGTGGCCTCCTCAGCCCCATTTCCCACCAAAGTGCCCCCACCCCTGCTCCAACCACACTGACCTTTCAGGCCTTCCTCATGCTCCCTCAAACCTGTGGCATCTGTGTGTGCTGTTCGTACTGTCTGAAATGCTCCTCCCCATCCCACACCAACACCCCCTGTACCCTCACTCACCCTTCAGATCTCAGCGCAAATGTTGCTCCCTCAGGGAAACCCTCCTGAAGAAGTCCTCCCTGCTTCCCTCTCTCTCATAACATCATGTTCCTTTTTCACCTAGAACTTGTCCTGGTAAAAATGAGATTATCTGGATAATCAATGCCTGTTCCCAAGCCAGACTGTAAACTCCAAGAGGCCAAGAACCATCACACCTGTTTTTGTCTCCCTCACTCCTCAGTACCTGGTATAATGTCTGGCACATATAGATGCTCAATAAACATCTGTCGAATAAGTGAATCAATACACAATCAAATACTCAATATAAATTTGAGTAAGTAAACAAAGGCCATTAAAAAGCACTAATCCTGCTTATGAAAATAACTTGGGAAATCACTTTTTGAAAATGCCATGCTGATGCCAGGGGCTAGTAATGCCACCGGTGACCCAATGCCATTGTTTTCCTAGATGCTGCTTACCTCAATTCTCCCTCCAAGAGAGTGATGTTCCCCCGTGTGGAAGTATACTGCAATATAGAACTTGCCCTTGGCAGTGAGTGCCCTGAACACAGTCAGTCAAGCCTCCAAACAGAGCAAGAAGAATCCATACAACCTCACACACAGTGGGCTCCCGAAGGGGAAGGAAAGAGCTGCCACAGTCCACTTGTGTCCTCACCTGTGCAGACACCTGAATCCACACATGAGTGGCCTGTAGAATCACCTGTTTCACCACTTGTCTCTTCATTTGAGCAGTCACCTGCATCTCCACTGGCCTCATCACCATCACATTCTCCAGCTGACTTGCCCCCTGTATCACGCCCAGCTGTGCCCTTACCACTCAGCTCTACACCTGTGCTGTCTCATATATCACCACCACAGCAGAGGGTACAAACGACTGGATCATCGCCAAGATCCCCACCCTCCCAGTCACCTCTGTCACCCAGGCCATTCCTGGGGTCTTCATCTGTGGGGACATCTCAAACACTGCCCCTGTGTTCTTCAGTGTCACCTGGACAGCCACCTGTGGAGGAACTGGGCCCAGAACAGCCCCAAGGTATGGACCCTTCTGGCTTCTCCCACCTTCCTTATGTCTGGAGCCCCTCAGCAAGTGTGCCACAACATGGGAGTGACAACCATTGCGTTATTATTTTTTAAATTATGTTCAGTTAGCCAGCATAGTTGTTGTCAGTTAGCCAACATCATTAGTTTGTGTGTGTGTTGTTAGTCATCATAAAATACATCATTAATTTTGATGCAGTGTTCCAAGATTTATTGTTGTACATTATTAGTTTTTGACGTAGTGTTCAACAACTCATTAGTTGCCTATAACTATTGCGTTGGGAGGTGCTTTGGTAAAGTCAGCAGTTAGCTTTAGCCATTCTACCTGTTTTGAGGATAGGCCACCACAAGGGGGCAGTGTTCTTGACCTTTGTTCTTACTTTTCGTCCACTGATTGTCAAAGGTTGGTCTCTGACCTACAGCAAACTCTACACCTGGGGGACTTGTTAGGAATGAAAATTTTCAGGTCATATCACAGACCTACTAACTCAGGGTGGTGGGACCCAGCTATCTATCTTTTTATAAGCCCTCCGGGGGGTTCTTTTGAGAACTGTGATTGAGAACTACTGTACCAGAAGGTTTTTGTTATTGTAATAACTGCTCTTCCAGGGCAGAGCTACTCCAAGAGTGCTCCGTGAGCAAATGCTGGTCCCCAAACTATTTGTTACTAATTCACAATGAACTGAGTACAGAGGTTGAAAGTAAGCATTTAGAAATGTTTACAGCCATGACATCCAAGAGCTTGGTCATTTTCCTACTAATTCCTTGTATTGTATGTCACAAAAGTACTAGTCCATTTGGATTCCAAAAAAAGATTTTAAAAAGATGGTTCTTTAAAACTGGTATTGTCTACAGATAGTTTGAGAAGCACTGCTCTAGAGGCTTCAAAGCTAAACAGCTCTCAGCTCCTCACTCAGGAAATCTCCCCGGCAGCCGAGGGGATGACAGAGATACCAACCTTAAAAACACAGCACAAATGATTAAGTACTACATTACTAGCAAACACAGAGTGCTGGAAGTACTCATAGAGATTAAAATCACTTCTCTCTGGGGGGTTAAGAAAGGCTTTTTGGAGGTGACAGATGAGTTGAAATGGGCAAGATTTTGTCACCTTCTCTCGTCTCCTCTATTTTTACTTTTGACTATAGCTCCTCTTGCCTCTTCAAATCTGAAAGATGCCATGCCTTTGGTTAATGTGAAGGAAGCCACCAGCAAGCCTCACATAACGTAAGTTTCTCCTTAACTAGGGACACATTCTTTCCTTTGGCAGGGGGAGGAGGGCCCAGCTAAATGAAATTTTCCTTCTTTTTAGCTGCCATAACAACACTGGGATCCTTTTCTGGTTTGTGTGATTACAGTCCACCCCTTTACATTTCTCTCGTCTTCAGTGGGGGCAATGAATGGGAAATGAGCTATTTGTGCTCACAGTGTCATTCTCGTCAGCTCCTTCCTGTACTCACTGGGGAATGCCCCTTCTCTGAGTGCAGTGGGAGAATGTGCACCCCCACCTCCCATGTCTTACTCTCTGGTGGTGTCTCAGTTCAAGGGAGCTAGCAGGCATGCTGCATCCTAGCCTGAAATAGGCTATTTCCTGGCCAAATGAATTGTGGGACTCTGTCAAAGGCCTCCTTTAATACAAATTATATTCTATCAGCACAATAAGCAGGCTAATATTCCTATGTTATAGATAGTCCTCAGAAAGTCTTTTTTTATAATACTCATTAATTGTCTGGGTTGTGTGACATGTTCTCCATTACTTACCTTCACAGTCATTCTGAGAGGGCCTGAAGATTGGTGGTAGTTGTTTTTTAAATATTTATTTATTTTTTTTTAGATAGCACATGAGTACGGGGGTGGGGAAGCGTGGGGGGTTTTGTAGGGGAAGAGAGAGAGGGAGAGTGAGTCTTAAGCAGACTCTGCAATGAGTGCAGAGCCCCATGTGGGGCCCAGTCTCATGACCCTGAGATCATGACCTGAGCCGAAACCAAGAGTTGGAGGCTCAACTGACTGTGC
Source organism: Mustela putorius furo (assembly GCF_011764305.1). Classification (NCBI taxonomy): domain Eukaryota; kingdom Metazoa; phylum Chordata; class Mammalia; order Carnivora; family Mustelidae; genus Mustela; species Mustela putorius. Next base: position 4,511,814 of record NW_025421292.1, read on the forward strand.
TGCCCAGGCACCCCAGGACTGGTATTTTTTTAAGTTCCTTGGGGGTCACATTACCCAGGCTTCCTTTGCTGGCTTCTTTCCAGTTGGGTTAGCCAATGGAAGACACAAGCAGGAGATCAGAAGATGGGTCAAAGAGTACCTCTTCCCTCCTCAACCTCATCCCTCCTGCCTTGGGGAAGTTCTGGTGGTGGCTGGGGTTCTCCATGGCCACAGCGGCACCTATTGGCAGAGCAGGTCCTTTTGATGTTCCAACTCTATATTGTATCAAATATATCAAAACATACCTGGTTCTCACATTAAGTACAATTTTAATTATAAAACTTTTTGAAAGAGTTTTCATGAATTTAAAAATTTTGTGTTTGGGCATATACTATGCATTTTGTACATAGGGTTTACACTTTATTGCATTGACTTATAATTTACAAAATTTCAGTTGAGTTTCAGTTGACTCATTAGCATGATGTTACTTAGATAAATAGTCATTGATTATAAATACAAATGTTTGTTGTGGGAAGTCTGGGGCTTAGCCAGGGTTAAAAGACATTGGTGTGTCTATCTTGTGAGCTGGAGCAGGGCCCTGATAGTGGAGGACACAGGACAGGTCATTAACAAACTATTTATTTCATCTGTTGCCCAGAGGGAACCCCGCTGAAGACTCCAATTGGATGAGCAAGATGTTTAAGAAGAACAAACAAAAGACAAGTAGCACCAGAATAAGCTTCCCAAGACATCCACGATCCAAAAAAACAGGCGGCAAATTGCAGTGAGCATGATTAATGTTTCTCAAGTTCCATGGGGAGTAAAAGCTCTGGGAAGAGTCCACAGGAAGATTACAAGGGGTCAAGGAAGAGTCAGTAGGAGCAGGTGTTAGGAGCTGGACTTTGGAATCAGACCCACCCAGTATATATTCCCTTCTCTGCCATAATCTTACTCAGTGATCATGCTTAGGACATGTGATCTTTCTAAGCCTCTATTTCCTGATCTGTAAAACAGGGATAATATTGTGAAGGTTTAATGAGACCCACATATAAATTGTTTTGCAGAATGCCTGATGTGTAATTAACACTCAATAATTTCGTAGATATTAGTGTTATATGCAGAGGTTAACTAGGACTTCTCAGCTTCTGAATTCACATTCATATTTAAAAACCAACCTAGACAGATGTGTGACCTTGTGACCCTCAAGAGATCCAAACTGTTGCCAGGGTACAACTAAAAGTCCTTACCAATGTAAGCTGCTTGTAGTTTTTTGGTTATTTTACATTGTTATTGATTCCATAAGTTTTAACTTTTATTGAGCACCTAATGAGTACCAACCACTCTTCTGGGCTCTAGAGAAAGCAAATTGAACTAAATCCTCAACTTTTTTTTTAAAGATGTTATTTATTTATTTGAGACAGCGTGAGAGAGATCACAGAGGGAGGGGGAGAAGCAGACTCCTTGCTGAGCAGAGAGCCTGATGCAGGGCTCGATCCTAGGACCCTGAGATTATGACCTGAGCCGAAGGCAGATGCTTAACCTACTGAGCCACCCAGGCACCCCTCGATTCCTAACTTTTAAGAGTTTACCCCAAAATTGAACTTCAGACCAAAGACAAGAACCAAGTCTTAATTTTTTACTGAACTACTTTTTTAAAGGGACATGCATACATACATACATACTTACAGATGAAAAATGCCAGCTTCAAACACAAACCAAGCCAGGAGTAATCAACAACGATTTTACTGGATTATCAAAATATTCTCTGACTGGAACAGACCCACACAGCTATCTACTTCGCTTCCAGCCTCCATTGGTCAGAAAAATGCCCAAATCATTCTAAGTGACATCCTTCCGTGTTGTTCCTATCCCAGGTGGGCAGAGAGATGTATCAGACAGATCAGGGTCAGAGTCTCACCCCAGCAGCCACAGGCCCACTTTGAGGTCTGGGCAAGTAGGTACTTGGTGGGTTTGGGGAGCAGTATGGTGGGAAGGAGATTCTCAGAGCTGCCGTAGAAAGTGGGGCAGAGGCATGTGTCAACTTTTGGATTAAATGATGGGGAGGGAAGGTGCCCATCCTGTAATCCAATGGGCAGTTGGCAGTCCCCTTGGGGTCATGGAATTAGTGAATCCTGGGATTAGTTTCGCTTTGTTCCTTGGTCTTCAGCCCCAAGACTTCTTTGACTTTTGAGTGTCCGTATCTCTGTCTCTAGGAGCTCAAGGTCAAGTTTGGTCAGGAGAACACAGGCAGGTCTGCTGTGGGGGTGAGGAAACTTCCTTGGGCCTGGGAGTGCCATTTGGAAGCCAGGCCCAGGCTCGAGTCCCTTCATTCCCGGGCCAGGCCTCCATCTGTGCATCGGAGTGGTGGAACCGCAATTCAGCCAAAGCTACCTTGGTCGATAAACTTCTAGGAATCAAGGTACTTTATACAGAAGCAGGCTGTGATAAAAACAAACAAAACAACATTCACAGCTGTGGGAAACCCTGTTGTCAGTAGGTCACACATGCCATCTGCGGTGTTCCTTTATAGAACAGATTATGAAACTGCCTGGAAGCAGTTTACCAGTTAATGTTCTTAAGCAATTCCATGCAAATTCACTGCTCTGAGCTTCAAACACCAGGGTAGGGGGTAGAAAAGAGAAGCTCAGAAAGGTTAGGTATAGAGAAGGAGAGATCCAGAAAGAGAGAAAATCTGCTCATTTCCTAACAGAGTACAATCACAAGAGACACTGTCACATCCATGGGCTAGACCTGTGCAACTTCTGGCCTCCAGCGGATATTCCTCCCAATAAAGAGGAAAGAAGTGAGAATAAAAGCTACAGGGTAGGGGCACCTGGGTGGCTCAGTGGGTTAAAGCCTCCACCTTTGGCTCAGATCATGATCCCAGGGTCCTGGGATCAAGTCCCGCATCGGGCTCTCTGCTTGGTGGGGTGCCTGCTTCCTCCTTTCTCTCTGCCTGCCTCTCTGCCTACTTGTGATCTCTCTCTTTATCAAATAAATAAATAAAATCTTAAAAAAAACAACTATAGGGTAGAAGTTCCATACATTAATATCTCTCTCTCCTTCTCTTTCTCCTTGTGTGTTTCTTAAAGATTTTATGTTCTTATTATTTATGCATCCATTCATTCATTTGCGAGAGAGAGAGAGAGAAAACCATTGAAGTGGAGGGGCAGAGGGAGAAGGAGAGAATCTCAAGTAGACCCCATGCTGAGCATGGGGCCTGATGCCAACCTCGATGCAGGGTTCTCTCTTACTACCCTGAGATCACAACTTGAGCCAAAAGCAAGAGTTGGATATTTAACCAACTGAACCACCCAGGAGCCCCTCCCTTTGTGTTTTTAAAATCAGATGTTCAAAATCATACTCTGATCCTGGTTGTATTAGTCAGTAATTTCTGTTTGATAATGCTACATAACAAACATCCCCCGCATCTCAGTGGATTCCAGAACACGTTTCTTTTACTCTGTCAGAGTTCTGTGGGTTGTCTGGTATAGCTCTGCTTAGGCTACACATTGGAGTTGAGTCTGCTCCCTGTCCCTTTCATTCCAGGACCAACAGATATGCCAAATACACTCTGCCCCTGGACTGTGGCTAGATAAGTGTGTCAGCCTGACTTTCCTCTGCTAGGCTTGGCTCTCAGATATGTGTGTCAGCCTGACTTTCCTCTGCTAGCCTTGGCTCTCCTCCCATAAGAGTTCTGTGGTCATCTGATTCAGGTTGTGTAACAGGCCTGTAAATGGCAAAACAGATTGAGAAATTCAGCGACTGCCTACAGGCTCTAAATGGAAAAGGGGGAGGTCCCTCTTGCTAATTACTACTCAAATCCTCTCAGCAGCTGCCAAGTCTGTCAGACTCCTCTGATTTCTACCATTTCTATAGCTAGAGAGCTCCTCCTTTGAGTTACTGTGGAATTTCCCCCTATTCAAATGGAAATGTAATGATAATAGCTAAAACTTACTGAGTAGTTATTATGATCCAGGCATAGAGGCACAGAGATGGTGAGCAACATGCCTAAAGTCACAGAGTAGGGAGCTGGCAGACCCAGGATCTGAATCCAAGTTGTCTGTCACCAACATCTTGGTGTCAAACACTAAGGAATACAGCCTCCCAGGGTAAAAGGAGCCCTGGAGTGAATCAGATGTCACAGGCTCTAGTCTACTTTGTCTGGGCAGGGAGAGGCCTGGAGGTGCACTTACAGGTGCACGGGCAGACATGGCAGGGATAGGGCAGGCTGGCTTAGGGACCATGCTAACAAAGCTGGACTTTTTGGTGCTAGGGAGTTATTACAGGGTTTAAACAGAATGACACAGTCAGAGTTGAAAACTATCCAAGAATGGACAGGTCCCCAGGCCAGCATTTCTCTGAGGTACAGTCTGCAGGAGTCTTCTTGCAATTTCCTTGAGAGGGCCAATGACTGCCCAGGGTCACACAGCAGGTAGAAGAGGCCTTGAAACATGAGGTTTCCCACTGTCCCCTTTTTTGTATCATTACTCCTCACATGTGCTTTCTTGGCATCTTACATCCAGGTCTGCTCCCTGCCCACTCGACTTCTCTCTTCTCTCCACTTCTGAGACAGTTTGGGTCACCTACAGGCCTCACCCCAGCTGGATCCAGGAATACAGCGACCCTGAGGTGTGGAACTGACCAGGATGACCCTGGAAGCCAGACACTACCTGCTCTGTGCCCAGATGTTGCAGTGACCTCTGAGCTCCACCCACCCAGTTTCCTTTCTGACCCCACCCACCTCTTCCTGGTCATAGCGAAGGCCAACATGAGCCCATATATTGTTTTGTGCACTAAGAAAACAGTACCCTTTCCTGGAGAACTTGATTGCCAGCTCCTGGAAGATTGTGATAACATACTGATTTTGTTAAAACAGTTGACTGCCACCTGCTAGACATCTGTATGAATGGTTTACAAAGACACCAAACTGTACAAATAACCTGTGGCATAAATATTTCTGTGAGATGCCTCCCCTCTGTATTGGCAGGGTCTCCTTGTGCAGTCTGCAGTTTACACAACCACACTTAGCACTCAAGAGGTCACTCTACTTCCTTCCTCTTCCTGAAAAACCAAATATTAATCAGACTTTTGTAAATTGAATAACATTTCAAACACTCTTTTTTCAACTCCTGCTCTGCAGATGGAATTCTCCATTTGCAAAAACAAATAAGCAAGCAAACAAACAAAAAAACCCCTTGTATAATAAATTGGGATTTGCTAACTGATTTTTTGATATAAATTGAGATTTCCAACTTCCACGCATCCAATTGGCTAGAATGGGGCCTGGCTCTTTGCTTGGGGCTGCCTGACATATAGGAAACTGTGGATGTTCTCAGTGGAAATATGGGGAGGAAAGTCCTCGATGAGGGACTTAGAAATGATGACTCTCTGTCTTTTTTCTAGGAAGCTGTGAACCAAGAGAGAACTTGAGCTGGAGTGGGAGAGAATGTGATGACCCCAAGGTAGAGCCTTCTCTCCAAGGCTCTCAGATGCATCCCCCTTACCCTAGGCCTTTTGGGGACCAGGTGTTGCCCACTACCAAGCCTGTTGGTGTGGAGGTCATGCTTCCCTTGGGCAAGCACTCTTTGCCTAGACATCCTCTCAGCTTCTCAGTGGACTTCCAGCCCTTCCACTACTCTGCTCTGGACAGACAGATGGACACCAGCATGGATGGGCTCTGAAGAGCCCACAGTACTTCCTCCTCCTGGCTGACTGAATTCTAGGCCTTCCTTCCTCTTCTTTGAGAGGGACTGCATCCATCCTGGCATCCCAGGATCTAGTCTCCAGGTCGAACACGTGGGGGGCGGGGAGTGCACTGTCCTCTCTTGTGTGGTGTCAAGAGACCAAGTTCTTTTGTTTTGTTTTGAATTCTCCTAGTGGACCAAAGGCTTGATCTGCAACCACTGGACTCTTGGCTGCTCACCGGAATCCCTCACAGAGCTCATCAGGCATGAGGTCCTTCAGAGCTCCCCAAGGCTCGCGGTTGCTTCCATGTTGAGCAGGCTGCCCTGTGCTCCTGTGAGTCCCACTGTGGTTGTAGAGGAAACAGGAGGCCAGATATCCCTTCCTTCCCCGTCTCCCAGTAGGAGGGCGGCATGAGGGCCGAATCGTTTTGCTGTTCATGCCTCAATGAAAACATTCTGTGAGAAAGACACACTCTGCCTCAATTTTTCCAGTCCACCCAGGAAAAAAAAAAAAAAAAAAAAACACACACACACAAAAACGAGCCCCACTGCTTGCTGGAGTGTGGATAACCTCCAGTCCCGGTCAGGCCCAGCAAGGAAGCCTGGGCTGCCCACAGACTTCAGATGTATTTGCTTAGCAAATCCTGGAATGCAAGACCCAGAACACTGGGGTGTAAGAGAGCCCTGAGCTGGGTTGGGGCCTCTGAGAGATGCATGCAAATATTAGACAGGCAGTGTGGGAGGCTGTGCCAAGGGGGCCTGGTGGAACCTACATTTAAGGGGACCATGTCAGGGAGCAGGAGTCCGCACAGGTACCCTTCTGAAGGTTCTTCCAGGAAGAACCTAACTGATGTGGAAAACAAAGACAAGAGAAAAAAATTACATTTCCTTATTGCCGACAGCCCACTGATGAGTCCTTGAAATGGGCAGAATGACCTCCCTCTGGGAGCTTAGCTGCCTCAATATTGACACTTCCCTAAGGGCAAAGGACAATCTTACCCTAACCCTCCAGGATCCTGTCAGTCTGCTTTACCATCTAAAAATTCCTGTGGAAACTTCCTTTATCTCTACCCCCAAGATACAAGTTGGCAATCATCTTCCAAAATATGGCCCACTGATCTACATGCAAAGGGACTCATGACAGAGTTTCTCCTAAACAGTAATAAATGACCTTTTCCTAACCACAGCCAGCCCCCTCTAGTCCCCTCAGTATCCTGGAAACTTTGCTTCCAAAATACTCCAGAGGCCTGTGCTGTCCCTAAAACCCTCCCAACTCGAAAGTATATCCTCAGTCACCCTTCACAATCCCAGGGCAGCCTTTTCTGCTCACAGGTCCTATCCCCGTGCTTTAATAAAACCACCGTTTTTGCATTGAAGACGCCTCAAGAATTCTTTCTCGGCTGCCAGCTCCAAACCCCAACATTTCCTACATCGCTAACTAACTGTACCTTTGAGAGGCTGAAAAGAATCAAATCTCGGGTGTTCCTACACCCTCTGCCTTCTCTGACACTCTGATTCTGTGGCCCAGACTAGTCAGGGGGATCGTGCTGGGGGCCACATGGGTGGGGAGAGACCGGTCCCACCCAGAGGGGTCCTCCTGGCCGTGGTCTCCTGGCTTTCCTCCCAGGAGTGGTCTTGTGGTTTGTCCGTGGCTGCAGGCCCTAAGGCCTTGAGCCCTGTGAACGGGATGGAGGAGGCATCTGGAATGCTTATTCCCTGGTGCTCAAGGGGGAATGGAACATAATAGTCATTGTCATTCTAACTTAAAGCCTGTGTTTAGAGCCCAGATGTTGTTATGTTACAGTTATAGGTATTGATAAATCCTCCTGTATATTTTTCTTCCTTTTGCTTATTTCCCTTTTCCCCATGACAAGGTACTTAAGAGAACTCTTCTTGCATTAGTTCCAGGGTTGCTAGATAAAATACAGGACACTGCGTTAAATGTGAATTTCAGATAAACAATGACTCATTATTTAGTATAAGGATGGCCCCAGTATTGCTATTATTTGTTGTGTCTCTGAAATTCACATTTAACTAGGCTACCCATATTTTTATTTGCTAAATTTGGCAACTCTAATTGGCTCCTCTCTCCTTATAATGCCTTTTTTTAAAAAGCCAATACTAGTGGATTGTTTTTGTTTTTGTTTTAATATGCCAGTCACTGTACTCTGAACTTGGAGGTCTCACTGGTGCGGAGGCCAAGGGCAGAACATTCTCTGGTCTTCCAAACAAGCATATCCGGACGACCTCTACCTCATAGGCCTCTGTGTAACTCAGCTCACATCCCAAACTAACCAGGTCTTGGCAGACCCCATTATCTCTGACTTACTCACTTAGCCTCCTGACTTCTCAGGGTCAGAAATCAGGTTAATTAGGCCGTGATGGCACTTACCCACCTTTTCAAAGACTTTCAAAGCAGCAGGGACTCCCACGTACCTCAGTGCTCTTGAGAACCTCTGTGATGTGAGTCGAGGGACCCCTGTCCACCTTTGCACAATGCTGTCCCCACCACCAAAATCCTGTAATGAGCGAGGTCCATGAACTCCCCGAGGGTGGGGATGGTGCCTTTTACACATATGTATTGCACAGAGCTAGATCAGACCAGGCACAGAGTAAATGTTCAGTAAATATTAGTTGAGTGAATGAACTAATGGATTAGATAGTTCGGGAAGGCACTAAATGGGTTCTGGGAGCTGGAACCTGGCCTGGTTCTGGCTATAGGTGGCCACGTGACCTTGAACGGGGCAGTAGCTCTTTCTGGTCCGTGAAGTGAGGTGCTGCCCTCTTCTGCCCTCCTCAGAGCATTACAGCGAGCCTTCAAGGTTTGGGAGCGGAGCGGTGGTTGGGAAAGAAGCGGATCTCTGTACCTACCACCTTCCCCAGGAAGCCTCTGGAAGAACTCACGTGTTACCTGAGAGTCAGGGGAGGAGGTCTTTAAAACCTTTTAGCAGAGACCACATTCTCTGGATCAAAATCTAGACACAGTATTCTGTCCATTTTTACCCCAGTTCTGAGTGACAGTTTGGACACCAAAATTAGGGACTTCATAAAACAGACGATGTAGAATCAAGACTGACCCAGATGTTCCTGGACATACAATTAACTGTCATCTTAACAGTCACAGAGTAGTAGAACATCAGGTCCAGAGGCAAGTATCATGTCCCCGAGGGCCTCATTCTGTGGGAAGTCAGGCGAAAACCCAGGTGTCCGATGCTCAGGGCACTCCATTACTGGTTCAACAAGTGGCACCCCAAGGAGTGGACCTTGGGGAGCAACCAGAAAGGGCCTCCAGGTGGGGAAAGGGAGGCTGACCCTCACAGTCTCACAGGCCCCAGACTGGCCTAGATGTGGGCGGTGGCCTCCATCTTGACAGCATTGTGAATAATTGAGATGAGACTTTGGCAAAAGTCAATTTCTTTATTTGCTTAAATAACAATATAAAAATGAGACTCAGATGCCAGCATCGGGAACTCATACCAAATACTCATACAACTTAAAGAACATCATCCCAAATAAGAAACTATGTACAGAAGGTTCCTGACCCTCATTTCAAAACTGATTCTGATCTTTTGCATTTCGGGGCAGTGTTCCTGAACACTAAAATAAATCCATAAATAGATCACCTCTCCCCCATGTCTTAGAATCAGCAATAAAACCAAATGACTTGCTGAATATGCTTTGTTGAACTTCCTAAAACTTTGCATCAGGTTTGAGGCCATCCCATATAAGTGTCCAAAGCCCCTCTCTCTGCCCTTGGTTTCACCCCCCTCTCCAGTCCTACCCCACAGTGATCACCACATTCAACACAGCAATACAGTGTCCAATCAGGGTAATAAGAGAGAGTCTAGATTTTAATACTCTCTCCCCTATGGCCATGTGTTCCAGGCAATGTCCAATGGCTATGTTTATAACCCTGTTGGGCAGGCATGTAGATAATGGACATCTGGCAAATTGCCCATCTGAGCCAAACTTTTCAAACTGTTCAGCTCTGTAGAAGGCAGAGCTTCTAATAGCCCACACGTTGCCTTTGTACAAAAATAAAAAGAAGCTCCTTTCTCAAGATACTTTACTGTCATCAGGTAGAAAACTGCTATCATAAATCCACAAGTCTGCAATGTCTAGGAAGTGAATAGCACGGCTTGGGGTAGGGTGTTCTCGGGCAGTGCACACCCATGCAACCATTCATGGCAATCCAGCTTAAAGCCTTTCCCCATGTCCTGAAAACTAACCAGATTTTAGCTATAGTCAGAATGACAACATACATGGACAAGGCACTGTGTAATTTTCAGAAATCTTCACATTGTTTTCTCACTGACTCTGGGCAAAACCCCACGAGATGGGAGAGGTACAAGGCATCAGCATCCCTTCTCTGGACATGGGATTATAGGACACAGGATTGGAAGGATTCTGAGAGACTAGAGATCCCCAGTCCATAGGTCTTCTCTCTGAGGCCTGCAGACCTCCTGAGAGGTGTCAGTAAATCCATACTGGCATTAAGCACTGTTGGTCAACGGAATAAATTACTTGTTGCACATGAATGCACATCTGGTTAAATGAATGTGGCTATTCTGGTGAGAAGTTAGACAAAAATGTATTTAAAAAAACTATGACTTGGGATGCCTGGGTGGCTCAGTTGGTTAAGCATCTGCCTTTGACTCAGCTCATAATCCTAGGGTCCTGGGATCAAACCCTACATTAGGCATCCTGATCAGTTGGAAGCCTGCTTCTCCATTTGCCTACAGCTCCCCTTCCTTGTGCCCTCTTTCTCTGACAAATAAATAAATAAAAACTAAAAAAAAAAAAACAACTAATAAGACTCATTGGAAATTGACATCTAGAAAATGCTGGCCAGCTTTCCACAGGATAGTAGACATAGTTTTAGACCCTACCAATGAGGAAAATATAGTAAAAAATAAGTGTAGGAAAGTTGGTACTCTTATATGAAGGCTTTGACTCCTGGTCCAATGTTCAGGACTAGGGCCTATCAAGGTAGCTCCCCATTTCCTCCCTACCTCCCAATCTAGAGAGAGAACTACGGGTTGCACAATTCCAGTGGAGGACCCAGGCCTCCCAAGGAATGCCTGGCAGAGTTGCCTGGATCTCAGGAGCTCTGACACTCGTTCGTCTCGTCATTCATTCCTTCAGTGAGGACTTAAGGACTGCCTCCAGCTCACTGGCGCGTAGTTAGCCACTGAGTGAAAGCACTGACCCTCCCCCCGCCACCCCCCGCACCACCGTTTAGAGACACTTGAGCACAGTGGAGTCAGAGGGATCCCATGGGCTGCATACGTAGTCGTGGCCAGAATCCAAGGTCTGGAGAGGAAGACAAACAAGTCTGGGTCTTGCAGCAAGTTTGGAGCAGGTCAGCAGGTGGTGCTCTGGTATCCTAACTCCCAGCACGTGCTCTCCTTTCCCCAGCATGGCTTCCTCGTCCAGCTAAGTGGGAGAGGGCTTCGTATGTCTCAGTCTCAGGAAGCCCAAGATGGCACCTGGGCGCAGACGGCCATCCCTTCTTGTCGTCATTCATATCTGTGAAGGTCCTGAGGAGGCCCCAAGCTGCCAATTATTTGAATAGGTCAAGGGAACTTGAGTTTAAAGCACAGCTTTTAATCTGGACTTTGGGTTTCATGACTTGCGATGTTCTGAAAGGAGAAAAAGAACATAGGTTTTAGCTATAGCCCCAATTACTTGTGGGTACCACTCTGATAGCAATAGATTTCTAATTATTAGCATAGCCAACACAGCACACTAGTTGTCCCCTCTGGGTCTGGACTCACTCAGTACCTCCTATCGGCAGTGCTCTCCTGGTCCTTTCTCCCTATCCACAACCTCTCCATCCTTCAACATCAAAATCCATGCCTGCCACCCCCTGGAAGGCTTCCAGAACCAATGGCTTCATTGGCCTCAGTTACCACTAATTTGGCATTTTATAGGCACTTAATTTCATCATCAGGAAACATTCTGTTTTTTCCTATAGCAGAACCTTCCTCAGGCCCTCACAGCACCTTGCACAGCAGGGCCCAGTGGAGGTTCTCCGTACCTATTGGTCGAATGAATGAGTGAGTGAATGAATGAGTGAGTGAATGAATGATCAGTAAAACCAGAAGATGGAGCTGGGGCTACTGCGGATGTCAGAGCTGTTGTTTCTATAATATCTTTCACAAAGAACTCAGATCACTCTATAAGCAATAACCTAACCCATCCTAGAGGGCAGATTATCCATAATATCCCCATATCTGGGCAAAGATAATGAGGCTGAGGAAAGAGAAGTTGAAGGTCATAAGGAGTTTCCACCAGGAAAATAAGCGAACATAGAGCAGACCATTTGAATGACAGGATACTAGTATTATGAAATCAGATCAGCGTCCTTGAGAGATGCATCACGTGACTTTGAAAGGTAATTCCAGGAGAAGCAGAGTGTTTGCGTGATGGTGACATCATTGTAATAAAAGTCTAGGGATCATTTGGATATAGAAGTTCTTTTTTTTTTTTTTTAAAGATTTTTATTTACTTATTTGCAAGAGAGAGAGCAATTGAGAGTACAAGCAGGGGGAGCGGCAGGCAGAGGAAGAAGCAGGTTCCTCAATGAGCAGGGAGCCCGATGCAGGACTCGATCCCAGGACCCTGGGACTATGACCTGAGCTGAAGGCAGCCACTTAACTGACTGAGCCACCCAGGCGTCCCTGGATATAGAAGTTCTGTTTGTCCAATGCCAATAAACAGAATGCTTCCTCCCTTTATTTTTTTGTTTTAAGATTTTAAAAATTTATTTATTTGAGAGAGAGAGAGAAGGGGAGAGAGAGAGAACATGAGCAGGGGGCGGCACAAGGATGGGCAGATTCCTCACTGAGCAGGGAGCCTAATGCAGGGCTCCATCCCAGGACCCTTAGATCATGATGTGAGCAGAAGGCAGATGCTTAACTGACTAAGCCACCCAGGTGCCCCAAGACCGCTTCCTTCTTTCAATATCACACCTTCATTCGTTAGCCTCTGCACTAAAGATCTGGGTCAAATTGTCTGTAGGCAGGTTATCTTAAGATGGGGAACACTGCTTATCAGAATCCACAGACAACATGAAAACTCAGACTTTAAAAAAAAAATCAGTGAGAAGTATTATTTCCAAAGGGACCATCTCAGAGCCTTAGGAGCACAGGGGCTTATTAGGAAATGCATGAAATTGATCAGAAGAGTGAGATCCAAGCTATTCTTAATCAATCAACCAAGACAAGGTCAGTGAAGGTCCGCCGCTCCTTGGAAGCCTTCCAGAACCAACAGCCCATGGACCTTTCCCATCTACCTCACCCATCGCTTGATACAGAATCTTCCTTTGCTTTGAGGTTTAAATTTTGTGACGGTCTTGACTTTGGGAAGCCAAACAGCGCAACCCATGAAACAACGAGACGGCAAGTGAGAGTAACACCGGTCCAGGGCTCCATACCAAAATCAAAAAGGATGAAAATGCACAGATGATTAGGGATCAGAGCCAAATAAAGAAGGTACTGAGGATCCATTAAGGCCAGTGAGGGTTTTGGGAAAAAAATGGTCCCTGTGGGTGTTGAAGCATCTCACCGGGCCTCTGTAAGGAGGTGGCATTTGAGTGAGCCCCACCCCGAAGGTCAAGAACTCAGCGTGGGGAAGGGAGAGTCCAGCAAGGGATCTTGGTCCTGTTGGGATCTGGAGCCTGTTGCCACTGGTTCTCACCTGCTGGGCCACCCGGCATGGGAAGTGAGCGTAGCTGTGTTGGCTGCGACCATAGCACAGGCCCATGAGCCTCAGGACCGCATGGCTTTCGTTGCCGGCAAATCTGTTAGACGAGCCGAAGGCAAAGTGGTAAGTTCTCTCGGTGAGGTGACCTTCTGGCTCTGCAGGGTGGGCCTTCTGTCTCTGCAGGGTGGCTGCCAGCTTCCTGAGGGAGGAGTCTGAGAGCTTGTGTAAAAACCTCTTAAAGCTGGGGTGTCGTCGGATCTGGAAGCAGAGACGAGGGAGGCCATCAGGGATGGTGGCAGAGAGCTCCCTCCCGCCAGCTGCCCTCTGCCCAGCTCCATGCACCCAGGCTGGGCTCCTCCCCATCCCACGGGAGCCTCTCAGACTCTGCTCTGCGAGGTTCAACTCCAAGCAGCAGAACAATGTGGGGAAAAAAGAAAAAAAAGAAAGAAAAGAAACAGGTCTCTGTATAACGGATGCTAAATAGCAAAATAGCATTTACTAGCTGTGGGATTTCTCTGAGCCTCAGTTTAGTCAGGGCATGGCAGTAATGATGTCTGGTGCCTGCACGGTATTGTTGGGGGAGGGGATTCAGTGAGGTTGTTCATGTAGAATGTTCCATGCGGAGAAGATGTTGGGTGAATTTCAGTTCCCATTCTTAGTTGTCCCCTCTTAATATCTAAGTGTCCTGGGTTGCGTTCCAAGGGCTCAGGGGCCGGTAGTTTATGTTGTAAGTGATGCAGGGAAACACTGATGGGGTGATGGAGATCTGGGAAAGGCTGGGAAGACAGTCCACACACTCCAGCTACTGAGACTGGTCCTCACTGGCCACTCCAGGAGTGGGGGTAGAACATACTCCTCAGAGTTATCCCCATAAGGGGGGTGGTGATCATTCTGGCCTGCCATGTGGGTGGCAAAATTGTTCCAGAAGCCAGTCCTCAGGCAAAAGGACAGGGTGCTGGCAGTGGGGGGCTAGGCCAGTGTGCACCGTGGTGGTAAAGTGAGACACTCCCAGAGCCCGCCCTGCTCATGACCCATCCATGACTCGTGCGCATATCTGATACAGCGTATGTGGTCTGGGTCTGTCTCTCCAAGCAGACTGTGAGGCTTTCAAAGAGGGAACTTTCTATTACAGGCTCTCCAGCAGGAGGGAAAAAGCTAAAAGCTTGAGAGAATTGCAGACCACATTGATGCTGAAATGTGGGCTGAGGCAGAGTGAAAAGGAAGCTCACAGAGGACACGATCAGTGGGACTGGCGGGCCGGACTTAGGGAAGGAGGCTTCCGGGGAGGTCGGACACAAGTGAAACCTCGAGGGGGATTTGGATTTGGGGAAGTCCTGGCCGGCAGGGTGAGCCCCATGGATGTTATATTATTTTCAGCTAACATTTATCTCATCTGCTATGTGACTGGCATTTTCTATATATATACTAAGCCTTGTCAAGTTGATATATAACCCCCATTTTGCAAAAGAGAAAACAGAGGCTCAGAGAGGTTAAGGGACATGCCCAAGGTCACTTGGATGCAGAGATATGGGGATTGAACTCAGGTCTCAGCTGTGGGATGATGAGGCCCCCCAGGGCCAGCCTTGGAGGTACTGAACAGCCCTTACCTGCTCCCCCAACTGTTCATCCACTTCTTGGAGAAGGTCCACCAGCCTCTGAATGATCAGCTCCTCTAAGGAAAATAAAGAAAGATTGCAGAGCTGTTAATGAGCTCTGCAACAACTCGCCCTCCCATTACAGATGATATTGTTGTCTCTAAAGCACTTCTGAAGGGCAAGGAAAAATCTTCCCCGAAATTAGGGCTGGGGCATGAAAGCTTTACTTGAGTTTGCTTTATAGAAACTGAAAGGATGTTGGCCAGTCAAGGCTCACCTCACTTCCATTTGACAGATGGGGAAACTGAGACCTCCCAATGTCCCCTGTCCAGGCTACTGAGTAGTGTGGTCAAGCATGGGAGTTGGGACCAGGAGCAGCTAATCAGAAAGCAGGGAGGGGGAAAGGCCACGGCCACAGATGCAACAAGAATGCGTCCATGAGGGGCGTGTGGGTGGCTCAGTAGTTAAGCTTCTGCCTTCGGCTCAGGTCATGATCCCAGGGTCCTGGGATTGAGCCCTGCATTGGGCTCCCTGCTCAGTGGGTGAGCCTGCTTCTCCCTCTCCCACTCCCCCTGTTGTGTTCCCTCTCTTGCTATGTCTCTCTTTGTCAAATAAGTAAATAAAATATCTAAAAAAAAAAAAAAAATGTATCCACCAGGCTGGGCTGCAAGACCTAATTGCACATATTCTGGATATTTGGTCCTTTTGGTATAAACTAGTGGCGGCTTGAAATCAGCCATGGTGGGAACACTTATACCATAGAAATCTGCAAATCCTGCGTATCTGGGTTCCCCACCAGGCCTACCTCCAGTCCCTTTGCCAGAACATCACTGGTTATGAGACCCAGAGCCAGCTGGGAATTTTATATGAAAGATTCAAGCAAACCAGGGGGGTGGCATGGGGTGAAGTGATACCCCGCGGAACAGACAGGTGTTCTGTAGCTGATGAGAACCTTCCACCTGCAACTTTGCCCCAGGAGCCCCAGCAGAAAGGCCAGCCCTGCCTCTTCCCGGTGCTGCTGGAGTCTCCTGGGGTGTTTGTCAGCACCTTCCCAGAGCCCACTCGGATTCCCCTATGAGACCCACATAAGCAGAAGCCCTGGGGCAGCTGCCGCAGGAGAGGGCAAGGTGATACTAACTAGATTCGAACACTTCGTCCGGCTGCGGTTCCTCCTCCGGCTTGTGGCCTCTGATCGGGGAGAACACTTCTGAGGATCCAACAGGGGTCCCTTCTGCAGGCGAGGACTCCTGGACCTCGACATCGTCCAGATCTGAGGGCAGAAAGGAGATGGTGTGAGTGTGTTTGGCAAAAATCTCAAATCCACAAGCACATCACAGGGGTCCAGTTCCCGACAAGGAGCTGTCCAAAGGCACTGGCACCAGAGGGGTCCTGGTTTCCCAGGCTCCTCAGCGAGCCCTCAGCCGTGCAGGGCCCAGCTCAAAGTGCCTTCTTCACCCCCTCCAGAAATCTCCTTCTTCCTTTCTGCCGGCAGCCCTGTCTGCCTCCACATAGTCTGGGAGAAAATGGCAGGCCTGCCAACGGATCCCACCCGATCAGCCCGTTTCCCCTTCACTCCATGAGGCCTGACTGAGTCACTTTGCCTATGTGAGCCTCATTTTCTCCACCTGCCAAATGGGAATAACAAGACTGACTTCACGGGTTGCAAGGTGGTTAAATGAGATGACACACGTGAGAGGGGCATGTAGGAGGCCCTCCTTTGAGGTCAAGGGAAGCGCGGTGTACCTTGGCCTGTGGAGTTGTGAAAAGGCAGAGGCCCAGGCCACATCCTACTTCACCCAACCTGAGTCTCTGAACTTTTCTATTTTTGTGTGTTTATGTGTTTATGTATGGGGAAGGGAGGGCTTGCGTTGTGGCTGGGGGGCCCAGTGGGCGCCTGGCACCCACCCCCCTCCACAGCCCTCCCAACCCTCTCAGAGCAGAGAGCCAAGGTCAGGCCTGGGGCTGAGGCCCACGCAGGGGGAGGCCTGGGGCCCGAGGGAGCCTCTGTGACCATGGCAATGCTGGGCCTGCTCACCGAGGCTGCTGGAGGTGGAGGGCTGATGGCCCCCCACACACTGGGGCAGAAAGTTGGGCCTCCTGTGTGGTCGGGACTCTGGGTTGGCGACGCCTGCAGTCCCCGCTCTCTTCGGTTCCTTGGAGCCGTGTTTCTTATGAGAAAAAGCTTTCTTAAAACTGGACTTTTTCTCAGGGGATTTCCTTCTGCAGGGTGGGGACAGGCTTTCCACGGCCACCTCTGGTTCCTGGACTTGAAGCTGTTGTGGGGGAGATGAGAGAATAC
The DNA here is from genome assembly GCF_011764305.1 of Mustela putorius furo. Taxonomy (NCBI): domain Eukaryota; kingdom Metazoa; phylum Chordata; class Mammalia; order Carnivora; family Mustelidae; genus Mustela; species Mustela putorius. The sequence continues at coordinate 4,529,081 of NW_025421292.1, forward strand.
GAGTCAGGACCCCCAGATTGTGAGGAGATTGCGAGTGAGCTGGGGAAAGAGACCAGCACCCCTGAAACAAATGGAGACCCCGCTGTGGACCAGAGGGCAAGGCCTGTCCAGAACAAGGGTGGCCTGCAGCCACCGGGCTGGCTGGTAGAGGCTTCGGGAAGGAGGGAACAGAGCCCGGTTCTGGAAAGATGGAACACTGGGGGAGGGGCAGGGAAGTTCTTAGGCCAAGCAGGAGTGGGGGTGTCCACAGTCAGGGTCAGGATCTGTGTGGGGGAATGTCTGCCTCACCTTCTCTCCCCACTGCTCCTCTGCATCCTGGAGTAGGGCCGTGATCTTCTGGATGAATTCTTCTAAAAGGGAACAAAACGCTTGCTTATATTTGAGTGTGGAGAATAGCTTTTCTATGGTCAGCCCTCACTTCCTAAGACCCCAGTGGCTCCCTGGGTGAATCTGACAGGTTGCTAACTAGCATGCCCTTGTTGGTTGTCCCAGGCCTGGCCATGGGGACGAGGCAGAATTCCTCAGAAGTGGCCTGAGCTGGTTCCCTAGGAATCTATTCACTTCTTCGTTGGCCAGGCAGCACTTGCAATGCACCCGTTAAGAGTGAGGAAGATAACGTAGGCCCCTGCCTCCAGGAGAAGGTGTCTCAAGGCCATCTGGAAAGGCTTGGTCCCCACAGGTCCCCTGGCCCAGCACCTTCCTCCTCTTCCCTTCTCAATTCCCCTTCAAAGCACAGTTTCTGTGGGAAGCAGACAAGGCAGGACCGGGGATGTGGAGGAAGTGGATACTTCAAAGGTTCTCCAGACACACAGAACTGAAAGTTCTGCCAATGGTAAGGGAGTAAGAGCGACAGCACCACCGGTGTGTTGAACCTCGCCCCTAGGGCCCCTCCCCTCCCTCCTCTCCTCTGGACTTCTCCTGAGGCCCCCGCTCTCAAGCTGGGCTCCAGAACCACCACTATAATAACAATAAAGGGCAGCTAACATTTAATAGCTCTGAATAGCTTATTCACTGCCCCAAGGCTCTGGACCCTGCCTGCTGTGCTCTGTGGAAGTCAAGGCCAGGTCACTGCCTCTTTCTGGGCCAGTTTCTTTTCTGGGTGGGAAGGGGTCAGGCCACACAATTTCCAAGGGGTCTTTGAGAAAAGGAGGGGGTACTAACTGAATTCCAAGGCTCTGTTGGTCTGCAAGGCCTCTTCGGGTCCCTGGCTTCCTGCCTGGGTGGCAAGCTCGAAGGGTCTTGGAGCCCCGCTGTCTGCGGACAGGGCCTCTTGGATGTGGGGTTCCTCCGAATCTGAGAAGCGAGAAGAAATGGTGGGTGTGTTTCATCTGTGTGAGGGGGTTAACTAACACAGAGAAGTTAGCAGAGGTTCTAAAGTCCACTCCATGGCTAGAGTGTAAAAAGGCCGTTCTGGGGCGAGATGAGTAGGGGGTCAGGGTCAAGGCTCTGAGGTACTGGTCCAGACCTTGCTCCCTTATCCCCTTGCACTTCTTAAACTGGCTTTCCCGGGCTTTGCCCTCCTGTCCTTCCTCCTCCAGTAACCTCATTCCTCCTCCAGCATCTCGGTGGTGTGGAGAGTAAAGGCCTGATTCCTTGGCATGAATTAACAAAGCAGGGCCAGAATTCCACCACTGGGGTTCTCTATTTGGTCCAAAACATTGTCCCTCCTTTTTAAAATGTAAATTTCCCTGCCCAGGACAAATGGCAAGTCTAGGCCATTCCTCCCTGCAACCCAGGTGGCAAGGTCTAGCCCTGGTCCCATCACTGGTGGGCCATGTGAACTTGAATGCGTTGTTTGACCTCCCCAAGCCTCAGTTCCCTCATCTGTAAAATGGGGATAACAATATGGCTATGAAAACTGATTGAGTATAGATACACAGTACGGAAGGGTCTTATTTTACAGATGAGGAGACTGAGGCAGGCACAGAGATGGGGAATGATGTAGAAAGTCCTGTCTCAGAGTCCAGGTGTCCTGCGTCCCAGGCTGCAGTTCCTTCCTACAAGTGCGACCCCCCTGCCGGGGTCAAGAGGCTGGAGCTGTGAAGCGATGGGGATGGCTGAGGAATTCCTCAACACAGTCTTCTCTGGGGCTTAGCTGGATTGCCTGCCTAGACAGTGAGGTTTCATGTGTGGAGGTCACCTGATATCATCCCTACCTCCTCCCCACACTGCTTGGGCCAGAGCAAAAGTCAGAACTGGGACGGCAGCCCTTACAATGTCCAATATGAACCCGGGAGAAGGTTCCAGAGCTGGAGGCAGCTGCTTTGTTGCTAGTAACTCAGAGCCTACTTACCAGGGCTGCTGGAGGTGGAGGGCTGGTGGCCCCCCACACACAGGGGCAGAAAGTTGGGCCTCCTGAGCGGCCGGGACTCCGGGCTGGAAACATCTGCAGACCCCGCTCTCTTAGGCTCCTCAGAGCCATGTTTCTTGTGAGAAAAGGCTCTCTTGAGACTCGACTTCTTCTCTTGGGATTTCTTCCTGACGGCTGGTGCTGGGTTCTGTGGAACCACCTCTGGCCGAGGAGCTTGAAGCCGCTGTGGGAGAGATGAGAGAAATTGAGTCAGGACTGACCTTGAGGAGAGGGAAAAACTCCCCAAGAACCAACTGAAGAACAACCAAGTGCTTCAAGATGGCCCCAGGTGAGGGAGGTGACAGAACCCAGAGCAGGGGAGCACTGAGGCCTAGAAGGGCAGATGGGGCTTAAGCATAGAAGGGCAAGTGGGGGGGTGGACAGTGAGGATGAGGAAGTGGCAGACCATTTGCTCCTCACCTCCTTCTCCCACTGGTCTCCCACTCCTTGGAGAAATTCCACTATCATCCTGATGATAGTCTCCTCTGGAAGAAAATGAAATGCGCCCAGTTAGAATTAGCGAAATGCACCACATTTCTCTGTGTGCAGAGAACGCTTTCTAACGGCAGTCTTGGACTTCTGAGATCAACTTAGTTCTTCTGTATTGAGGGCACTCTTAAAACAGTTCCTCGGGCCACGGACGTGAGAAAAAGCACCATGTCCCAGGAGCTAGTGTTTCCGAGAGAGAATTGGGAGATCCACAGGGAAAGGGGAGCTGGCCAAAGCACGAGTTCTTATGCAGGCCATCTCAGGTCAGTCCTTCAAGAGTTGAACCTGTATCCCACTGCTACCTTTGACCTTTACAGATTTGTGAATATCTGCTTTGGGTTTGGCAAGCTGTGTGACCTTGAGTAAATCTCTTAACCTCTCTGGACCTTCATCTCTTTCCCTGTGAAGTGTGAATCATCATCTCGGTTCTGCTTCCCTCAGATGGCTATCAGGCCATCAAAGAACGGTGCTTGGAAATACTGTGGGAGCCTCATACGATCTTCCCACCTGCCAAATTCCAGTGGGGGAAATGGTGGTGACCCAGCCTAACTAAGGTGGAGGACAGAGGAACCCCAGCAGGCATGACACAGACGGCCTGCCCCATGGATGCCTCCACTAAGTCTTTACAGAGAAACCACAAACAACAGAAATGGTTTTTTTTGATACCCCTGTCACCGATCCAGAGACAATATGCCCGGGAGTAGTCTCTGCTAGCTGCCAGCTGACTGCTTTATGCGAAAGAAGGTGCAAACAAGACTCCCCAGTCCCGGGCTGTCTACAGATTTTGTCACCCTCCCATTTCCCTTCCTCGCTTCTGTCTCATTTATAAATCTTGTTGGGCTTTTGTTCCTTGACTCAGTCTACCAGCTGATTTCCTCTAGTGTAAAAAAACAATTAGCATGTAAAACACACAGCCTGTAGACCAGCCAACTAAATGTCTTTTAGTTATTCCTTGACAGATGCATAGATGTTTTATTTTCTTTTAAAATATGCCCATTCCTTATAGGGGCTTAGATTAATAGAGCATCGCTATCGATTTTAGTAGGGGCAACAACAGTGTTGTGGTTGTGCGTGAGACTATACTCATTTCTTGGAGATGGGTGCTTAAGTATTTAAGGATGAAGGACCATTTTACTGAAAATGGCTCAGCAACAAAATTGCACACACACACACACACGAAGCAAATATTGGCCTCCGTCAACAACTGGGAGTATATGAGTGTGCACAGAACTCTTCCACTTTTCCATATATGTAAATGTATATATAAATTCTATATACCAAAAAAAAAAAATCTATATTCCCTCTTCCATCTTCCTTCTATAAATTTAAAAAGACTAAAAAAAAAAAAAAAAAAAAAAAAAAAAAGGCCTATGCTCATTAACACATAAGGCAGGAACATTTGCCAGTGGCTGTTCTAATTCCTGAGACTCCCTTCTGTGAAACTCTAAAATAAGTAAATGTGACCGGAAGCACCAGAAGGACGGAAGCACCAGAAGGAGCAAGATCAGCATAGGCATTTTTGAAAGGGACCATCCAAGGTCTAAGCAGTCATCCAGAACAATCCATTTCAGTTGGTACGGGCCACCCCAGCTGCAGGGAAAGAGGACACTAAGTAGATTCTGACTCACTGTCAAGGTTTTTGAGCTCCTCTTCCCGCCAGTGACCTGTGGCTTGAGAAGAGCTCTCCGACACTCCAGGACCTCTGTCCTCAGTGGACAAGGACTGGTGGAGATCAGAACCTTCCCCACCTGGAAGAAAGCGGAAAGTCAGTGTATGTGTGGGGGTGTGAAGGCGTGTCCATGACATTCTTCTGACTTTGTTCATAAACACATTGAAATGGCACAGAGCTCACAGCAGAACAGGAACTGTAGCTCTAGGCTTAACCAAAAAACCAGAAACCTGCCAAGGTTTCCATTTGAAAACAGGCTGTTTCAATCAGGCATTCTTATTCTCATTAAAAACGTGGTCAGTTTGGGGGGCGCCTGGGTGGCTCAGTTGGTTGAATGTTCGGCTCAGGTCATGATCTCAGGGTTCAGGGATCACAAGCCCCTGTCGGGCTCCATGCTCAGCGGGAAGTCTGCTTGAGATTCTCTCTCTCCCTCTTCCTCTGCCCCTTCCCCAGCTCGTGTGTACCCTCTCTAAATAAATAAATAAATAAAATCTTAAACCCCCAAAACAACCACCACCACCCATGGTGAATTTTGAGTGCTACAGGGCAAAGCTCTGTTTCCCTCCAGGTGCCTGCAGGCCCTTCCACTCCAGGACCTAAGTAAGAGTCAGGAAAGAAAGGCACCTTGGGGACCAGCTTCCTTATTTTCCAAATGAAGAACCAAAGGTCAGGGAGAGGACTTGCTCAAGGTCACAGAGCAAGTTTATTCCTGATACAGCCGATCCTAGAACCTGCACACTCTTTCCCTCTCCCTGGCCCCACCCACAGTCCTCTCACCTCTGGATTCAAGTCGTGGGCTGGGCTTCCCTTCTCACCTCCCGTCCGGCCTTCCCATCCCCTGCCTTGCCCCACCAGCCCCCCTACCCCAACCCCACCCTGAGCCAGCTCCGGGCCACGGTTATCCCAGGAGGTAGCAACTGTTTGTTATCCCCATTTTATGGATGGAAAAAAAAATGAGGCTCAGAGAGGAAAGTCGCCAGCCCCGGGGCGCACTGGTGGCAGCCAGGTTTGACGGCAGGTTCTCAGCCACGGTGCTGTTCTGCCTCAAAGGAATTTCCCAGTGGAGCTGTCCCTGATGGTTGCCCTGCCTTCCAAGCCCCTCTGTTGAGAGGTTTGGGGCCCCCGGCTTAGAGTACCCTAGCCCTTGGGGGTGAGGCGGGGGGGGGGTGTGTGACCAGGCATGGTCTGCTCACCCTTAGGTACTGGGCCCAAGTCAGCCTCCTCAGAGTGCTGGGCAGCAGCCACCTTGGGCAACCCTGTCTCTTGGCCTTCGGCCTCTTGATCTTGGGCCCCCTTGGTTTCCTCAGCAACATGTTTCTTGTGACTGTGTTTCTTTCGGCTGGCCTTCTTGTCGTGGGTTTTCTTCCTAGAAGCTGTGTCCCCCGGTGTCTCAGGGGTTTCTGCAGGCTTGGAGAGGCTGTCCTTCCCCTTTGCCTTGTGGCTGCCCTTTTCTTTAGGCTCCTCCGGGCCTGTCCTCATAATGAAGTTTTTAAGGGTCTTCAGCCACCCCTGCTGGCCGCGCTTCTGGGCCTTGTCATTCTTGGTGTCCTGAGGAGGCCTCTGGTCACTGGGGAGAAACTCCTTGTTCTCCTCTGGGCTGAGGGCTGTGGCCATGGTGTCCTGAGCCTCCACAGACTGAGCTGGGTTCCGGGGACATCTGGTGCCATCGCTGGCCGTCCGGTGGAGCAGCCGCCTGGAGGGGGTGGTGAGCATGGGCAGGGACAGGCACTGGCAGTCCCATGACTCTGAGTCTCTCTTGGGGCCGTGTGACCTGTCCAGAGACCTGGCTCTCCTCCCTGACAGAGGCTTCTTGGGTCCCCGCAGATTCTCCATGGGCACTACGAACAAAGCAAACAGTTCCCTTACAAGAGCCCTACCACAGATGCGACCGCGGCCAGCCAGGCTGACCTGTGCTCTGAGCCACTGTGCCCATTCATGTGAGCGACAACCAACCCTCAGAGCTGTCGTCTCCATTCAATGCCTCAGCAGTCCCGGGACGTTGGGCTAGCCTCGTCCCCGTTTTCCAGAGGGTAAAGTGTCTCACAACTGGCAACTACCCCAGGGCACGGCCAGACGGGACAAGGCCTTGCTGACACCCGGATTTTCGTCCGTTGAGACTGACTGACTTCTCACCCCCGCAGAACTGGAGGGTGATTAACTCATGTTGTTCCCAAACTTCTGAGTATGTGGTGTTTTGTTATAGCAGCAATAGGAAACTAATACAGCTGGAGCCAGGGGCCCAGTCCTGCCCCTGGGGACTTCAGGCAGCTCGAGCATGCTTCCCCACCTGAAATATGCCGGTGACCTGAGGGTCTGTCGCACTGGCTGCCAGACTGTTTACAAGACAGCTCAGTAAATGGCAACCGTGCTCCTCCCATCACCCAGGCCAAAAATGTGAAGTCATCCAGACCCCAACCCATCTCCCCACCTCCTCCACTGACCCTCCTGGGTCAGTCTAGGCCCCAGCTCTGCTCACTGGGGCTACACAATACCTCCCAGTGGGTCCCTTCCCCGCCTGCCCCCCTTCTGCTCTTGTCCTCCTCCCAGTTTCTCCCCTCAGCAGCCATGGGGATACACCCTAAGTCAGAACATGTCACTGTGTTGCCTCCAACAGCTCCTCTTTCACTCAGAGTCAAAGTCAAAGTCGTTACCCTAACCACCAAGGCCCTGTACAACCTGGTCCCATTGCCCTTCTCGACACCTCTCAGCACTCACTCCATCTCACAGCCCTGCTCCCTGCCTCAGGGCCTTCACACAGGCTGTTCCCTCTTTCTAGAACATTCTTATGGTCTATTCCCTCACTTCCTTCAGGGCTTTGCTCAAATGTCACCTTCCCAGAGAGGCCCTCCCTGTGCATCCCCCAATAAGCACATCTTCTCCCCCATTACTACGTCATGTTATGCAATATCACATCTCTCTCTGTGTCATTGTTATCTTCTGAGTCTCTCTTCCTTCCCTCTGTTTTGCAAGGTCTTGTATCCTGAGCACCTAGCCCTCCATAAGCCCTCCTTCAATAATGAATAAATGTACAAAACAAAGTTTTAGTGAACAAAGGTTAGTAAACTCTAGTCAAAGTCTAGTAAACTTTACTAAATAAAGTTTAGTAAACAAAGTTTAGGGGGCGCCTGGTTGGCTCAGTTGGTTAAGCGACTGCCTTCAGCTCAGGTCATGATCCTGGAGTCCCAGGATCGAGTCCCACATTGGGCTTTCTGCTCAGCAGGGAGTCTGCTTCTCCCGCTGACCTCTCTCCTCTCATGCTTTCTCTCTCTCTAATAAATAAATAAATAAAATCTTAAAAACAACAACAACAACAAAGTTTAGTAAACTCTATAATACATAAGGTGTCTTTGGGTGTGTAGTTGACGTAAAGCCAACATGTCTGGACTGGTCTCATCTTACAACAGTGGGAGCCCTTCCTTGGTCCATCCAGAAGGAAGCAGCTGCCATGGAAAGGGTGACAGAAAGAATCATCTCCTCCTGGGCAGTGTTTTAAGCAGGGCAGGCTGTGAGCAGTGCACCTACTTTGCATGTCTTTAATCCAAAACTCCCGTGGTTCCCGATTCTTTCAAGGTTGTTCAGAAACCCTTTACCCTTTGGTGCAAGTTAAAAGAAAAATAAAATATGGTCTTGAATCCCAAATCTGAGTCCCCAGAGATTGCTATGGAATTCAAATCCATGGACAGGCTATTCTACTTTGTAATTATAGTCTTATTATGCATTTACTAAGTATTAGTGTATTATATATTCATGAATTATGTATTTACATCATATCTCCTGCATTAACCAACTAATTCATTACTTTATGTTTTTTAAAAGATCTTATTTATTTATTTGACAGAGAGAGAAAGAGAAGTAGGGAGAGGGAGAAGGAGAAGCAGTCTCCCCACTGAGCAGAGAGCCCAATGGAGGGGCTTGATCCCAGGACTCTGGGATCACAACCTGAGCCAAAGGCGGACGTTTAATAACTGAGCCACCTAGGCGCCCCTAGTTCTTTATTTTAAAATGTGCTTTCTCACATTCCAGCTAAGAGATGCAAATAATAATCTATAATTGTAGTTTCAGATGTGTGCGGATCCATGTGAATATGAGGAAAATACAGAGAGAGAGAGAGAAAGGACAGGCATGGGAGAAATACTAGGAGATTTGAAGGTGAGCGTAAATTTTAGGATGTTGTCCCTCTTTCGAGTACGGGTATGGGGAGAAGGGACTGGGAAGGGTGGCCAGAGGCCCCAGGTACCAGCAGCACAGCTGGGTGTCCACACATGGACAATCTTGGAGAAAATGAGAAAACGGGCTGGGGAGGAAGCAGGAAATTTGGAAGGCTTTATTTGTTGTTTAATGTTCCTTCAAAGGAACATCTGAGTTACACCAAACCTTTAGCACTCTGTGCCTGCATCTTATATGGAATTAATGAATGCTCTCGAAAGCCTGGGAAGTCTATGGTCATGCTTTTGAAAAGTGGTGTGGGATAGGCTACGTGGAAGAAATCATAGAAGAAAATATTTTCTTTCTTCTCATTTATGTCTTTCAACAATGTTCAATAAGCACCCGCCAAGTACCAGGGATCAGGCTCAGTGCTGGGGATATAAGGAATGAGAGGCAGGTTGTGCCCTCGGAGAGAATGTTCTGGTCTTCTTCAGATGGGCACCACAGTAAGTGGTAGTGACGGTAATGGTCTATTCCCCTGAGAGCTGCTCTCTCTTTAGTAGCACACGGTCTTAGGAGAAGATAAATTTAGGTTGAAGGTTTATTTAATTCAAGATCCAAGTGAATTGGGCCAGAAATATTTACTGAGTGGTGTCAGGGTTCTCTCTGCCTTTTCTGTATATTCCTGCGGTCAGGACATGTTGGATGGGGTTGGCCGAGAGGCTGTTTGATAACAAAACCACCGAACCAGCCAAACACAGCAGAACACCCTCGTTCAGCTCAGCCCCTCTTCTTCCTGTGCTAACTTGGCTCCAGCGGTAGGGGCTGGGAGTGGTGGGGGGGTGGGGGTGCATGGCAGGGAGGGTCGGAGCATCCTTCCCAGCTAATGGGAACAGAGCCGCAGTAATGGTTTAAAAGCTGTCATTGCTATGGAAACGGTTCCCACCATTGCTGATGGTCGCAGTGTCCTCCTACTGTCTTTGAAGGACACGCTGCTACTTCTCATCAGAGCATCGGTATAATTCCACCAGACAGTGGTGTCCTTCTCGATGTTTTCTCAAGGAAACTGCCTTGATTTGGCCGCCCCCTCCCAGAACATCGACGCCCTGGGCCTGAGGGAGGCCAGGGAGAGCAGCAGCTGCCGAAGCCCCAGAGGCTGACTGGCAGAAGCCTTTCCGAGGGTTTCCCCAGAGAGGAGAGACCCAGGATCTCTCAAGTTCTCCTCATTCCAAACCAGGGACCTCGTCCTCCCTTAAGGGTCTACAGCATTCAACACTGCGTTCACATGGCCTCTCTACTTCCTTGAAACTCTGCCCTCCCTGGGCGGCCATGACCTGGCTCAGCCCAGCCTCCCTCTACCTCTCTGACCAGTGCTCCTTCTCTGTGATGCTCCAAAGATCCTCTCTCCATATGCCAGCAGGGAGTGGAGAGAGTGCGGCTGGCCCAGGAGGTCACACCCACCCTCCCCCAGGAGACACCGGGAAGAGCCTCCCGTTGGCCAATGTGTCTTCAGACTCTTAAAGTCTCTAAGCCCTGATTGTGTTTACACACACACCCCACACACCCCAAATTTCTCCCAAATTCTATGTGTGCTGAAATTAAATCTTTCTAGAATTTCTAATTATAATTTTCTGCCTATCTAGAATTCAGCAAAGCAAAACTTTCTCTTTCCTTCCTCTTTCTTTTCCATGTTCCATGCCCCTGCCCTGTTGGTGGTCCACCCACTCTCGGCCGTGCGGGGAATTCCACCCTGTCCTGGAAGTAGGTGCAGACCAGGAACCCTGAGACAGCAGCCACCCCTGACTAGCGAGGGGCCCCAACTGCTCTCGTAAAACTCATTTATGACCTTTGCAGAAAGTGGACTTTGGAACAAAGTCCCGGCCTGCTCCAAAACCCCCCAGGTGAGACGCAAAGCTCAAGTCTTCTGATAAGCTTTGATCCAGGTGGGTGACGTGTTCACAACCACCACCGCCCACCAGAGAAAGCCCGAAGAGCTGACCTTGAGGGACCGGGGAGCGGGACGTTTGCCAACTTCTTCGAAGCGTGCTGCCATCTTTGTTTTATTGTCTGAATGATAACACTGACCTCATCTCTACTCCATTCGCTCCTTCACTCCTCTGGCCCCATTACTCTGTAACTGCTCTGGCTCCGGTTCACAGACAGGTTCTGTGGCTCCCCTTCTCCACCCTGGGCTTCACACAACTGATGTGAACAGACGGCTGGACAATCTGATGGAGTGCCCGTGGCGCCCATGTGGGGGCCCAAGGTCAACACCTGCAGACACTCATTGCCGTAGGCTGGATGTTTGTGTGTGTCCCCCCACCCCCACACCTCGATATTAGGAGGCAGGGTCTTTGGGAGGTGATTAGGTCATGAAAGCAGAACACTTTTAAAAGAGATGGGCTCCCTTGCCCCTTCCACCAGGTAAGGGCACCCTGAGAAGGGGAGCACCTGTAGAGGTCCCCAAGAGACACCAAAGCTGCTGGTGCCCTGTTCTTGAACTTGCAGCCTCCAGAATGGTGAGAAATAAAGATCTGTTGTTTAAGCCACCCTGGTTGGGGGCCACAGCAGCCCAAATGGGCTCACACACTCGTGGGTCACAGAAACAAACTCTAACACACATAAGCCTACGTGGCTTCCTAACCGTGTTATTTTTCTTAAACCAAATGCAAGGGAGTAACAGAGTCTATTTGCCGCCACACCTCCGGCTCCCTCCCCAGGCTGAGAGAGAGGATCCCAGCCTGCCCTGTTCCCAGTGGGGACCACCCTGCCTAGAGAGTTCTCAGCATTTGCAGAACAAAGAAGCAAGACACAGATACATGCAGATTCGACCTGTCACCTGTGTGCTGCCCCCAGAATGTCCAGAATGCTCTGGGTGGTCCTCTGAATTGGTCCAGATGCAAAGCCATGGCCCAGCGACCCTGACAGGCTGGGGGTGGGAAACTGAGGCTCTGAACAGTCGAGAGACTTGCCTGGGCGCCCGCAGCCAGGAAGCGTAGTGAATTGGGGCTTGAATCCACCTCCTTGATTTCTAAATCCTTCCTTTTCTCTCCTACACCAAGGGGCCTTCCGTAAATACAAACACACACCCAGGGACCTACTGGTCCACATGCATGGAGTTAACCAGATCTATAGACACACATGCTGTGAGCTGCCCACATGGAGTCCCATGTCACACATCCTTGGAATGGACGCCTGTGCCTGAGGCAAAGATTGTAAACACCAGGAGGGGCTCATAGACCCCTGGACTAGAGCCAATCAGGAGGCTGGAGGGTCAAGGGTTATACCCTAAGGTCACACTTGCTTCTCACTGGCATAGGCGGCCCATAGACACTCCTAACTCCTGGTGTGGGAGCTGTGTGCGTCCAAGTTCAAAGCCTTCAACCTGGGCTCCCACAGCGATGTAGCTCCCATGGGAAGCTCCCACACCCCCCACATGCCATGCAGGGAGGGAGGGTGGAAAGACCTTCCACCTCCACCGGCCAGAATCAAGTGGAGGGTGAGGCTGTCATCTTTTCTTTCAACACTGTCCTAGTTCCGTGCCCACCTCTCAGGTGTTAGACTGCAGTGATTCAACGTGTTTCTTCTCCTTTCATTCCTCATAGGGTCCAGGAGCCAGAAGGGACCAGAGAAGGATCTGGCCCCACCTCTCATATAGGATTCCTTTAGGCCACATTCCTGGCAGGGAGACTTGTCACCCATACTGGAACACTTCCTGCAGTGGGAAATTTCCACCCTTCGAGGCAGGGGATTCCACACAGAATCAGGCCAGCCTATAATCTTTTTTTTTAAGGAAGTCCTCCTTTGACTAAGCTGAAGTCACCAGCAGCAGTCCCTCTCACGTGAGTGCAGGGCGTGTTGCCCTTTGAGTTCTCTCTGTCCCCATCCATCATCCCGATCACCGAAGTCACCTCAAATCACATGTTTTCTAGACCTGTCCTCCTCCTGGGCACCCTGCCCCTGGTAGTCACCTGCTGGTCCTCGTCCACTTCAAAACATGAGGCCTAGGCCTGGAAAGGGGCTCCAGCCAGGGCCCAACCCCGGCAGAGGATGGGATCTTTGCATAAAGCCTCCGACCACAGGGCATCTGAGCAGCCACATGGCACCGTTGGGGGTGCCAGTTCAGAGTAAAAAGTGGACTTTGACTGTCTGCCTGTTCCTTATCATCACTGCCAAAACACACTGACGCCTGGTGCCTGTTTTCCAAAAGGCTAGGCATTTGCATCTCTTGAGGATGTTTCCAAAACCACAAGAAAGAACTACCTAATGGTGGAGTTTCAGGCACTAGGACCCAGTAGTGGGGCAGACTTGGGGCAGGGGTAGTGTGGTGATCATTTCCAAAGCTGGAAAACCCCTAAGATAACCACCACTCCCCACCATCCAACACTAGACTGTGCTCTGCTCGTGTCCCATATGGTCCCCAAGCCATCATGTCCTGTATCCAGGACCACAAGCACTGCAATGCTATCATCCATCCCCTCCTCAAATTGTTGTCAGAGCCACAGGCCACCAGAACTCTTCCTACGATCTTCCTGTCCTTGGACTAACTTCTAAGAACGTTAAAGTGTTAGAAATCGAATTAGCCATGGGTAATAACAATACCTCCTGTTTATGTAAGGTTTTCTTTTACTATGGACCTTCCCATAAAGTCTCTAACTTGACCTCTACAACGTTCAATAAAGAAATAAGCAAGAGAGATGGGTAAGACTGCTCCCATTTTATAGGTGAGGAAACTGAGGCCCCAGAAAGGGACTGTCCTCACTCAGGGTTGCTGGGCTAGTAAGCGGCAGGCTTGGGACTTGAACTCAGCACGCGTAGTAAGTTCAAGTTAGTTCAGAGCTCTTTGCAGCGTTGAGATTACATCACTGAAGTCGGCACTGTCTTTCTAGAGTTGCAGAAACTAAGGCCTAGGGAAAACCCAACAAGCTAGAAGCAGACCTGGAGTTCGACTCAGAGTCCTGGGTCTGCCCCTACTTTCAGGACCCTGAGATACCCACTCCTCTAGCCCCCTAAAGAGAGAGTATCGTTCAACTAACCTTAGACCACAGAAGTCACTGCCGTCACAGAACACCTTTGGCCAGGATCTCCAGACCAGGGGCTCTGCGTCAGGAACCCCCGCAGTGTCTGGGTACCACTTCCTGTTGGCTGGAAGTTGGACCCAGAGGGTAATCCCCCTGGCTCACCCAGGGAGAAGATGCTGCTATTGCTGCTGCCAGTTTCCAGTGTCTCCGAAGATATTTTGGTCACCGTAAATTTATATCCTAACTCCCAGGAGCTGAGCTCATGGGCAGCCAATCCAGAGAGCCAGGGTCAAGTTTGTAAGCTATGGCCTCACCCTGTCCTATCACAGGGCTGCTTCCTGCTCCTCCAGTGATAGGAGGCTTACCTCAGCTACCTGGGGGAGGGGGAAAAAAAAAAAAACCAGTTTCATTTGACGACTTACCTATTACATCCAAACATCAACAAGAAACCAATACCAGAAAATAACCTTGGACCTGGCAGGATGAAAGCCAGTCCGTGGAAGAGAAAACAGGCCTTTATGGGAAAAGCAGGTGGGGAGGCTGAAGAAGGAGGTGCTTTATCTCCTTCACCTTCAGCTCTCCTGAAAGAGGGAAAGCTCTAAAAAGAAAGGTCATTGAATGCAATATGTCTACTCCTTGAGTTGGAGGAAAAACTCAGGAGAAGTTGATAAGGGACATGTTTTCCAAATCCCGCTACCCCTGGAAAGGGTCGCCCTGAATCTTGACAGATCATTCTAAGACATCTTGAAAATTCACATGTTCATTTACTGTAATGCCTGAATTTTTTTAAGGGCATGTTTATAATAAAAAAAAGAAGAACTAGTTCTATTGAAACAAAAGCAAAAGTTGGCAGAAATCCAATTTTGGTTAATTGACATGGGGAGGCATTGCAAAGTAAATATTGAAAGCACCACGCTTTGGAGGCACCCAGACCTGGAACCATATGCCAGCTGTGTGACCTCTGGCCAGGGACACAGTATCTCTGAGTTTGTTTCTCATTCAAAAACTAAGTAGTCACCTTAAAGGTTGACTGTAGGGCCAAATGTGATAGTGTTCCTAAGGAAAAAACAAGGAAGTGTACTGAGTGCAGGACCCTTTCTTCCTTCCTTCCTTTCTTTCTTTTCTCTCTCTCTCTCTTTCTTTCTTTCCTGATTTTATTTATTTATCGGAGAGAGAGAGCATGAGCAGTGGAGGAGGAGGCAGAGGCAGAAGGAGAAGCAGACACCCTGCCCCTCCCCGAGCAGGGAGCCTGATAAAACCTGGTTCCATCCCCGGACCCCAGGATCATGACCTGAGCTGAAGGCAGAGGCTTAACCAACTGAGCCACCCAGGCGCTCCTCCATCCTTTCTGTGTATTAAGAATGTCTAGCCCCTAGTAAGTACTCAATAAAGGGCCAATAATTTATTATTGGTAGCATGGTTACTAATGTTTTATTCATTCTGCCAGCAAAGAGGTTTGGGATCCAGCTATGGGCTGGGCACTGTCTCAACATTGGACTTAGAGGGTTGATTAGAACAAGAGATGACCCAGGCTTCAACAAGGGTTAAATGATATCTCCATCCCTCCAACGTTTTCTTTCCTTTTATTTAAGGAAACTGCATTTTCTCAGCCTGGTTCTCCAGTTTGGCTGTGCATCCTGCCTGCTCTTTCTCACTCAGACGTGAATAAGCCCCTCCCAGCCCTCAGGGTGATCGGTATAGTCTGGAGGAGAGACACATAGAAGCACCACGCAAACAGGTGGGAGGGAATGGGCTGTATTGTGTCAGGGGCACAGAGTGTCGGTTTGGGTAGGTGAAAGAGATCTAGAGATGGCTGGTAGTCCGGTTGTACAACAAAGTCAATGCACTTAATGTCCCTGGGCTGTAGACCTTAAAAATGGTTAAAATGATAAATTTCAGAGGACACCCTCTCCCCTGCTGCTCCCCCTGCTTATGCGTGCTTTCTCTCTCTGTCAAATAATAAAAAAAATCTTTAAAGAAAGACGGTAAATTTCATGCTATGTATATTTTACCACAATTTAAAAAAAAGGCAGATGGAAGAGCAGGGGCAGAGCCAAGGGGGGCATTGGTTTTGCACAAAGTTACTCTATGGACCCCGTAAGTCCATCTGCAGGTACATATAATCCTGGGTTCTCACAGGAGGGAGAGCCATCCTGGGGCCATTATGGGCATCAGGGGTCAGAGGGGCAACCTAGCCCTGGCCCTGTGCCTGTCAAACACCACGCCTTGGGCAGGGATCTGTGGGGAGACACTGGCAGCGGCCTGGGACCAGAGCTGGCTACGTATGTGATATGTGAGGCTTAGTGCCAAATGGGAACAAAGGGCCCCTTGTTCAAAAAGTATTAAGTAGGGGCGCCTGGGTGGCTCAGTCAGTTAAAGGCTGACTCTTGGTCTGCTTCTCGCTCTCCCTCTGCTCCCTCCCCAGCTCGTGCTTACTCTCTCTCTCTCTCTCTCTCAAATAAATAAATAAAATCTTTAAGAAAAAAAAAAGGGCTAATTATTTCAAGACAGAGACAGCAGAGCATGAAACCCATCGCAGGGCTTTCTGAGTGCAAGCTCTGAGCCACTGTAAGGGTCCCATGGCCATGGAGGGGACTCTGGTGGGAACAGTTCTCAGTCAGTGCTTGTGGAAGATGACAGAGGAAGGGAGAGGAGAAAAGTGAGAGAGAATAGTTTTTGAAAGTTTCATTTAAGTATCGCAACTAGAAAAGTTCACCAATCATAACCATACAGAACTTTCACAAAGAGAATAAACTTGTGGACCCAGCAGTTACATCAAGAAGCCCAATCCCAGCAGCCCAGAAGCTTTCCTCATGCTAAGCCTTCCTCGTGCTTTTCACACGGACCCCAACCAGGACTTCCAATAGCGTAAATTACTTTTGTCCCCCTGGGGGTTTCATGTAAATGGGAACCGGAGGGCATGTTCTCTTCCAAGGCTGGCTTTTCTCTCTTTCATGTCTCAGTCATGCTGTGGCCTGTAGTGCGGTTGTAAGGGTTTTAAGTTCTCCGACTGATGATGCCAAGGGTCAGAGAACATGTGGGAGGCCCAGAACTCTCCTAAGCCTCAGGAGGGAGCAGCCCCTTTGAAAAACTGAGTGGCGTTGTCCACTAAAGCTGAGCGGACACCCACCCTCAGACCAGCACTTCCATTCCTAGATACAAACACAACCCAACTGCACGCGCCAGCTCTAAGACGGCTTCTATGAGCGCTCTTTGTATTAGTCCCAAAGGCAAACACTTACAAAAACAGGGGCATATTCACAAAATGGAGAATTCCCCCCCCCCCCCCCTGCCCACTGGAGCCAGTACATTTGTTTAGAAGGACCATTTATTCTCTTGGGTGGCCTGTGGAGTCAACACTGGGACCAGAAGATAAACTCAGTCTTGAGGGAAATTGAAGACTCGAATGAAAAGGGGCAGGGGTGGGGGCAAGGGGGGTGGAACGGAGGTCTCCAGTGTCAGGAGCCAGGGGAGGAGGAGTGACATATTGAACAGAAGAATTTTCCCAAGAGACACTCAAGAATCTGTGAGTTTGGAACCCCCATTCCCAGAAATCTAACTGCATCCCAGTGAAAGAATTTGCATTGTGAAAATGGTGAGTCCAAGGGCGAAGAGAGAGTGGCTGGGCATGCCCTCCTTCCTGGGGCCACACCCTCTGCCCGGAATCCGCCAATACAAAGTCCAGCCTCAACACGGTTTGCTTGCACCTTCCACTTACCCAGCTCTGCTTCCTCTCTCCTCGGTATCAGGTACCTGAACTCTGGACAGCACTGTTTCCCAAGCCAGGTCAGGACCAAGGACGGAAATCCCCTGGCCAGAAGGCAGTCTCAGAGTTTCTTTTGGGTTGGGGACAAAAATGACTGAATTGGGGTCTCCTGCCTTAAGTGCTCAGGGAATCTCTATCCATCTCCATGTTCCCTTGCCTCGGTGTCTTTTTCTGTCCCTCCAGTGGTTTCCAGAATCTCCCCTCTCTCAGTTGTTTCTGGCCCCCCCCTGCAAGTGGGCCACTCGGTGACCATCATGAGGACAAGACTGGCTTTGGACAGAGCTGCAGGGCAATCCAGTTCCTCGCCCGCAGTGGGCATACTAGAACAGTGATGCCAGCAGTGGCCATTTGTGAAATGTTTCTTATATGTCAGACCTTGTGCCAAGAGCTTTTGTATGTGTTATTCATTTTTATCCCCCTCATAATGTTTATAAAGCCGATTCTGTTCTTTTACAGATCTGGAAAATGACACCCAAAAAGATAAAATACTTAAGTGACATGGCTAAATGGGAGAAGAAAACCTGTTTGTCAGTCTCCAAACATGCCATTAACCAGGGCACTGCACTGTTCTTCTGAACCTCAGTTTTCATAGTTGTACCATGGGAATAGGTGACTCCAGTCTGGCAGAATTGGTGGGAAAGTTCAAGGAGGCGATTCCCGTGAGCACTAGCTTGGGCCACAGAGTAAGGGACTCAGGCCATGACAGAACTGGGTGTAGCGGAGCCCACTATGAAGTCTCAGCTGAGGAGCTGGGGACCACTCTTCTCTTCATGGAATTTGCATCAAGTCTAACAGGGCTGTGGGAGTGAAGCCAGTTAGGATAATTCCCTGCATTCCTCTTTCCCATGTCCTAAGGTGGGTATTGGTCCGCTCACCCTACTGTGGCTCTGGCCCGCCTTTCACATTCTCTGTATCAGTAATGAACATACTTGGTCAACAACGATTTATGCCAAGGTCTCTCATCTTGACTCTACTGACACTTTGGACCAGATAATTATTTGTTTTGTGGGCTGTCCTGCATATTGTAGGATGATTAGCAACAATCCTGGCCCCTACCCACTAGAAGCCAGGAGTACCCCCTTCCAGTAGTCAAAAACAAAAATGTCCCTGGACATTGCCAAATAGCCCCTAGAGGGCAAAATCATGCCCAGGTAAGAACTGGTGGCTTAAACAATGATGCCGTGTAATGATCTCATCCGATTGGAAGTCCCTGGAGGTAGGCATTTCCAGGTTTGGTGCAGCAGCTTAAGGATGCTAACAAGGACCATTGCCTCATGATCACAATATGGCTGCTATAAATCCCACTACTACACCATCACATTCAAATTCAAAGGTAGGCAAGAGGCGCAAAGTGATGGTGTCGTGTGTGGCTTCGCCTTTAATCTTAAGAGTTTTCCCAGCCACTTCTCAGTAGTTGGTCTTGTTGACCAAAACTGGTTGTATGTCCATCCCTAGCTGCAAATGAGGCTGGGGAAGTGACTAGGTGGCCAGGGAGAGGAGGGTAGGAAATGGCATGGGTCCTCCCCTGACATGGTGGTATGGGCAGTCTCCATACTTGTGGAAATCATTTTTCTATCTGCTTTCCTCTCTAGGCCAGAGCACCTTGACAACAGGGACCTCCTCAGGTTTTCCTCTGTGTCCTTAGAACTTAGCCAGGTGCTTGTGTACTGAGAAAGTGCTCAATCAGTGCTCACTGAATGAATGAATGAGTGAACCAATCAATGAATGCTTTCACTTCCCCTTCTTTGCTTACATCACTAAAAGCCTTACTTAGGTGATTATTTATTCATATGCAAACTAAACATGGTTTAACAAGAACAAACCCATAATGCAAATGAGTTCCTTCCACAAGCCACGATCCCTCTGGTTATTGGGCATGCTGTTCTCTTTGCTCAGAATATTCTTCCTGCCACCTCCAGCCTCCCTTTGCCCATTTTGGATGGCCAGCTCCTTCTCACTCTCTACGTCTCTGCCTACACGTGACCCCCTCCAAGATGCTTTCCTTCATCTCTCCAGTGTGGCTCAAAGATTTCTGCTATATCCCTGTCAAGCTCCCCATGTTGTCTTATTCTAGCAGTTGTCGCCCTGTGACCTCTGTTACTTGTGACTTCTCCTTGTTAGGACAGTGATCGCCCATGGGGACCAGAACAACACGTTCTACCCTAGCAGGGTATCCATAAGCTTTTGTTGATTAAATAATGCTTACCAGTGTTTGGCAAAGCTTTGATATAAAGAGACAGATGGGGAATATTTTCAGCTTTGTGGGCCGCATAACCTTTGTTGCAACTCTTCAACTCTGAACAGAGTGAGAGAGAAAGCAGCCGTACATAACACGTAAACAAATGAGAGTGGCTCTGTTCCAAGAAAACTTTATTTATGGGCGCTGAATTTGAATTTCATATAAGTTTTATATGCCATGAAATAGTACTCTTCTAAAAAATCTTTTTTTTTCAATCATCTAAAAATGTAAAAATCATTCCCTGAGGCTTTTGGGCCATACAAAAACAGGTGACAAGCCATAGCTTACTGACCCAGATTGATACAAAGAGTCACATGTTTCGGGTTTTCCAGATCAAACTCAGGAATACATCCAGGTCACTTAGAGCAGTAATATCACAGTATTTCTCAATCTCAAGCAACAAATTAAACTTGAAAGTGCATTAAATGACTTCGCCATAACATCCACTAGACTGTATTTTAAGAAATCAAAGGCAATTTGAGATTAAGAAACTATTCCTGTCAGGGAGCCATGTCAACGGGTTTAAACAAAACTGTTTGACAATTCTATATGCAATCCTGATGGGAATTTTTTAAAACTGGGCGTAAAAGGGGATTTGTTTTTCATGACAAAAATTATTTATCTTAAGTCATATCCAACATATGACTTAGATCAACGGAAGTAACCACTGGGGGGCGGGGGACACAGGGCTTTTTAAAAAAAATCGGGTTTCATGTAGTAGAGGACTAGGAAGTGCTGAATGGTAATGAGGCCGCAGGGGCATTTTCTGCAGGGGGGTGGGTAGCGTATGGGCTGGTGTCTGTGTTCCTGGGAGGTAGCAATTCCACTCCTAGAAGTTTTCACACGGCCCCATAAGGGCACCAGAAAGAGGAGTCCCCGCAACACCGTTTGTGGGACCGGAGAGTTAAAGGATCCTGGAGAAGGACAAATAAACTGTGGAGGAGGGACTCCCTGAAGAATTATTTGACATGAGAGGCATCTAGTTGGATGAACACGTAGCAATGTGGAAGGATCCTAAAAATGCAGTGTTTGTTGGGAAAGTGAGAAACAGAAGAAGAGGTACCAAATAACATTATGTAAATTAAGAAGATAAACATGCAGGAACGCCTGGGTGGCTCAGAGGTAAGCACGGGACCCTTGATTGCAGCTGGGGTCCTGATCTCAGGGTCGTGAGATGGAGCCCCTCACTGGCTCCACACTGGGTGTGGAGCCTGCCTGTTTCTCTCTCTCTCCCTCTCTCTCTGCCCCCCCAGTCTCACTCTCGTGCACTCATGTGTGCATACTTGCACACATACTCTCTCTCTCTCTCAAAAAAAAGAAAGGATTATGAACAGGCAAAACAACAATGCTGGGTTTGTAAGAACACGGATGAAAAGATACATATTCTGTATACTGGCAGGCTCAGTTGGGGAGAGAGAGATACACCTAGGATTAATACACACATAGAGGCTAGAGGGGCTGGATGGGGCCTTGAACAGGCAAATGATATACCACGAACTATACCTGAGGTCCCGGAAAGAAAAATAGACAAACAAGCAAAAATAAACAGGAAGACCATGAATCTCTTAAATCTGCAAAACTTATTACACAATAGTGAAATATCAGAGGACTTCCAGTTGAAAACTGGAAAAAAAGATAAAGCCAATTATCTCATAATTGGTGAACATTGTTCTGGGTACTTCTGACCCACACATTAAGAACTGAGATAGAAATAAAAGTTATGCATAAAAGGTAAATCGGTAGGGAGATGGATACACAGAAATAGATACAGAGAGAGATACACATACATATAGTTACAGATTTTACTGGCTCCCAACTGAGCCAACTTCTGACCATAGAGCTACTTAAAAAATCCTTCTAAGTGTCTTATCAGGTTTCAGCCAGGACAAACAGTAAATATTCCTGACAATATTAAATAGCACCGCGGACCCAAGAGGCATCCCCCCAAACACTGCCAAAGTTGATACCTGCCAAAGATTCGGAGCCACTCTCAGGGATAGCTAAATGAAAGAAAGGCTTTTTAGGCAAGTCCCCCGGGGGGCTGGCAATGGACTCTGCCTGCAAATGGGCTGCAACCCTCACTGGTGTCCGGCCATGTTTGGGGGGCCCCAAGCCAAGTTCTTAGGACACAAAACAAGGCAAACGAGAGTAACAGCTACTCCGGGTGGGGGTGAGGGGTGAAAAAAAGATCCATAACCAGTGGATTTGGATTCGGAAAGGAAGAGACAATGTGAAATTTTACCTTCCTCTCTCACCTGAGCACTACAGACGGAGAATCAGGAGAGCTGACCCTGGTGAGAATTCTCACCCTTTGCTGGCCACTGTCTGCTTTCCTAGGATGCCATCTGCAATCCAAAGCAAGTAGGGATTAAAGCACAGAGTGTGGCCCTGATATCTACCAGAAATTGATGAGATTTTCCATTAGCTTTAGATTTCCCTTGACTGTTCAAGGAAATCACTGGTAGCAGTTTACCAGAAAATTCCTCAGATCCTGTCAACCCTAGGAAAGACCCATTGAGGGGGGGCAGCTGCCCTTCGAGGACAGACATGGGGGCATCTGTAAGACCACCAACAGTGGTCTTTATTTTCTGTTTACAGTCATGTAGTGGTAGCATGAGTCCCTACATAGAGGAGGGTAGAGAGGACAGGAGGAGTGACATCAACCCCATGGTCTTTTGTTTTAGGCATCTCTATGCCTTTAATTCTTCATTAGCCTTTTGCAGTGAATATTTCAATGAAACTATTTGGGGAATTTGAAGCCTTTTGGAGGCTCCTACATGCCAATTAAAATAGATGTCCCATTTTGTTTGATTTAGGAATCCTAGCTTCCGAGTGCATTTTTAAAATAAATGATCTTGTCCAGTTGGAACGTTCCTCATCATGGTCATTGCTCTAGGTTGTCTTCAGTAAGATTGGTCCATGCACATGAGGAAAGACCATATCTTTAACATAAAACCAACCATAGCTGCTAGGGAGGGGACTGTCCTTAAAGCACTTAGATGACTAGGATCCCATTTTTGGAGTTTTCTTGAGAGCAAAGAAAAATATTCTTAGATAGCCTAGGGATCATGCTTGGGGTTGAGATGTCAGTTTTGTTTGAAAGCATGCCTTTTGCAGCATATTCCTTTTCCTTAACAGACAGCTTCTGCCCTATTTATCTGACCTGTGACCTGGTGTCCCTTGTTGCACAGAATTTTCTTGCTGGTAGTGAGTGACCTAACATGGAACCTCCTGGTCCGTGATCACATTATATTCACACAGTAGTCTTGGGCTTCACAGATGGTTCTCTCTCCTGGAAAGGTGGCAAGTGCTCTAGCAGGATCCAGGTGCCCAACCCATGCCCATTGGCTTTGGTTTTAATCTTGGCCTCAGGAAAATTCACAAGTTTACATCTAAACCAAGCACATTCTAATTCATAAACCAAGCACATTCTAAATTCAGAAACCAAGTGCATTCTAAATTCAGAAACCAAAAGAGTACTCACCAGAAGGACAATCTGTCCTTATCCAAATCCCAAAAAAAGTCAGAGAGCTCAACCAAAAGAGGGAGCTTGAAATTCAAGAGGAGACTCACAAAACCAGAAGCAGAATGTCACTCATGAAAGCATTGAGCTCAAGGGGCTCAGTGCAGGTGACTTGCTTGATTCTGAGGCTCCTCTTCCAGTCCCCCCTCCCTAGGTCGGGGGGCGGGAGTGTGGATCTCTTTCCAGTCTCACTTCTGACACCACTGAATGTCAACCTAAATAAGGGGGTAAACTGAGGCAAGCTCATATTACAAAGAAATTTGAATTTATTTAGGAATAGCAGAGGAACTGCAATGCAAGAAACACAAGATTTAGCAAGCTACAGGGGAATCAGCTGAGGGTTTGGGGTGGGCTGTATTTACAATTAAAAAGCACATAGAGGGGAAGTCCAGCCAGAGTCCAAGCAATGGGTTCATTGGTTTGAGGATAGAAAGAGATTCTTGGCAGATGTTTATTGATCAGTAGATAAGTCTTGTTTTCTGTAAGTTAGGCATTTAATGGAAATCAGTGTCTTGGTTCTTAAGTTCTGTTTTTCTGAGGGTACATGTATGAGATTCTCTACTTTGTATCCTTTGATTCCATTTTAGATTGAAATCCTTTCATGATATAAATCTAGATAGGCAATATTATTATCACTGGTGAAAATATAATTACACGACCAGAAAATCAGGATCAGTTGAAAACTTTTAGGATTAATAACACAAAAAAGCCTGTGTGCAAACTAATAAATACTGCAAAAAAGGTCAAGTTTTTCTATTTACTGTTGTTTACAATATTTTCTATTTATTATTTACTTTATTTCTATATAACCAGGTGGAAGGTGTGATGGCAGGAAATTTGGCACCCATAAAGCAATTTGAGAATACTCTGTCCAAGGGTGCCTGGGTGGCTCAGCCAGTTAAGCGTCTGCTTCGGCTCAGGTCATGATCTCAGGGTCCTGGGATCAAGCCCCACATCGGACTCCCTGCTTAGTGGGAGTCTGCTTCTCCGTCTCCTTTGCTCCTCCCCCTTCTCCTGCTCTCTCTCTTTTTCTCAAATAAATAAGTAAAATCTTTCCAAAAAGAGAGAAAGAGAAAGAGAGAATACTCTGTCCCAAAGAAGAAATATATGAGATCTATAAGCAGTACAGAAAATTTGAGAAAAATACAGAAACATCCACATTCTTGAAAGGAAAGCTTATTAAAAAAAAAAAAAAACCTTCAATTCTCTGCTAGTAATTCACAGTTCATCATAGTTTTGATTAAAACTAAAAAGAATTTGACAGAATTTGAATATAGAAACTGGCAAACTTTCTCTGGCTATATTTCCATAGAAAACTGACAGGTAAAGTTACATAATATTTTTGGAAGATAAGAATAATTGAGATAAAGAAGGGACATTTTCTCTGCCAGATATGAAATGTATTAGAAAGCTAAAGAAGTAAAACAAGGCTGCATCAACCAGAATCAATGGACAAGTCAATCAGAAAAAAATAGCTCTGAAACCATTCCAAGCGATCTATGAATTTTATGTATGAGAAAGAAAGCTCACAAACCCACAAGAAGAGGTGGGTTATACAGCAAATGGTATTGGAGACCTTGGCTAGAAGGTGGGGAGGACTCATTTAGACCCACACTTTATATTGGAGTATAAAATAATTTGCAGATGTATTAAAGCATTACATGTAATAACACTACTTTAAAAAGCTAAAAAAAATAAAGACATAACTAAATTTGGGTGAAGGACTTAGAGTAAAACCCATAATGAGGGGCACCTGGCTGGCTCAGTCAGTAGAGTATGTGACTCTAAATTTCAGGGTAGTGAGTTCAAGTTCCACATCAGACCTAGTACTTACTTACTTTAAGAAAAAAAAAAAAAACATAATGAGAAGATTCATACAAGAAAAAAATGATAGATTTGACTTGGTCAAAATCATAAACTTCTGCAAATCAAAAACACTATCAAAGGTTAAAAGATGAACAACCAAACTAGGAATAGTTATTTGCAATAAATAATACAGGCCAAGGGTTACTCTCCTTATTTTATAAAGGATGCAAAAATAAATGCAAAATTAGAAGTAATCAGTAAACACATAATACATGTTTAACATCATTGTTAATATACAACTATACTTTGCATACCCAGTTTATTTTCATATATATATTTTATGACACCTTGAACAGAAAACTCGGGATATAAAATTGCTCATGCAGAAGAATCTAAATGGTATTAAAGCATGCAAGTGTGTTTTTAAAAATGGAAATTTAATCATCTAAATACTTCAAATGACTTTCATTTCGGAAGGAATCATAGGTGATATTTATTTATTTATTTATTTGTTTATTTATTTATTTTTGCCAAATGTTCCCAATTTGTGTAGTACATATGTATTATTTATATAATACTCCATTTTTGAAAATGAGTTAACAGTATTTTCCTGGCTTAATTCCCCACCAGGTGAATTGTAGAAATGGCTAACTTCCCAGGGGTACCACCGTGGCTCTGTAGGTTGGGCATCACACTCTTGGTTTCAGTTCAGGTCATGATCTCAGGGTCCTGAGATCGAGCCCTGCATCAGGCTCTGTACTCAGCCTCTCTGTGCCCTCCCCCAATCATACTCACTCTCTCTCTCTCTTTAAAATAAATAAAATGTGGGGCGCCTGGGTGGCTCAGTGGTTTGGGCTGCTGCCTTCGGCTCGGGTCATGATCTCAGGGTCCTGGGATCGAGCCCCGCATCGGGCTCCCTGCTCCGCAGGAAGCCTGCTTCCCTCCCTCTCTCTCTCTCTCTCTCTGCCTGCCTCTCTGCCTACTTGTGATCTCTGTCTGTCAAATAAATAAATAAAATCTTTTAAAAAAATAAATAAATAAAATAAATAAAATGTTAAACAAAAAAAGAATTGGCTAACCTCTTTGGTAAAAAGGGTGTGAGGGGAGGATTCCTGGAGTATCTTGCTCAGGGACAGCTTCCAAGTTGCTATCCCCATGGAAACTTTTTCCTGTCCACATGGGACCTCAGACCCATCACCCTGGGCCTCTCAGTTTCACTAAGAAACACAAACCACAAGTCAGACCTCCATCATGATCTGGCTCCCAAACAGAATGCCACGAGTGGTTCCAGCTCTCTGGACACTGAACAAACCCAAATCAAGCCTTCCTATCTGGGAGGGTTGCAGGTATGGGAGAGGAGAGGCACCCAAGGCCAGGAAGTGACAACAATCAGAGAGGAGGAGGAGTTTCAAGAAGACCCTTGCTCCATCAAGCACCTCGGTGTCTTCTGCAAAAGAGCCCCATTATGTCTATCTTCTAGCCAGGTCTGACCTGGATGGAAGGCTGCAATTTAGGCTCCAGGAGCTGGAAGCTCTTTTGCAAACATGAGATCATGCAAATTATTGGACAGAGATTTGCAACATGCCATGACCAACTGCAGTAGCCCAAAGGGCAATGAGAGCAGCAGCGTCTACACTCTTGCTGGGCCCCTCTTTGTAGTGGGTTGAATGATGACCCCCCAAGAGGATATGACCAAGTCCTAACCCTTTGAAACCTGGGAATATGGCCTTATTTGGAAAAAAAGTCTTTACAGATATAATTAAATTAAAGACTTCAAGATGAGATCATCCTGGATTTAGAGTGGGTCCTAAACCCCATGGCAGATGTCCATACAAAGACAGAGATTTGAGACTCATGGAGGCACGCAGAGGGAAGAGGGCTGTGTAAGACAGAGGCAAAGATCAGAGTGAGGCATCTACAGACCCAGGAATGCCAAGGGTTTCTGGCAACCCCCGGAAACTAAGAGAAAGGTATGGAACCCACTGGAATATTCCCTTCCTTCTAGAACAAGAAGCACCCTGAGCCATCCAGCAGAAGTGTGCATCTCAGGCAGAAGACATGACCATATTCCATCACTTCCAAAGTAATCCTTTCATAGCCCTGAGAAATAAGCAAATAAAATAAAATACAAGAGAAAATGATTGAGGTTGAAATAAAAAATGTAAAACCAATAACAAAGTTACTGAAGCCAAGGCAAGGTATAATTCACAGGTCTTTCTGCCTTTGGTGACAGAAGGTTCTTTGGCATCTCTGACCCTCCCAGTAAGTCCAAGGGAGGTCCAGATTTTCACCTGCAGTTGTCACCTACAAGGTGACACTTGTGACAGCAGGTCCTGACTGTTCTAGGAATTCCGTGGGGAATGTGATCAGATATCAGGATCTTGGATAGGAGGCCCAAGTTGGAAAGAGACATGTTTCGGGGAAGAGGCAGTCCTTTCCCCTAGCAGGTGACTGTTCCTCCGTTGATAAGTAAGATCTCTTTGCTTCTACCAGGGAACCGGAAAACAAGCCATCCAGGACAGACTTTGAAGGTCTTATCTTATCAGAACAAGAGCCTACCAACAGGCTGGCAAGCCTGTGGGCAGCTTGGCTGGGGACAGAACAGCTTCCTTCTAGAATAATTCATGTCTGTGTGTGACTTAAAATACCAGAGGCCACATAACACCCCCGTATTTGGACATAGCCATTGTTTTGAATAAGCCTTTCTGGGATTTTTCTTTTTAATATGGAAAACAGCATAGCATTACGTATTGTTATTATTGTGTTCATGGATGGGAACATTCAATATATACTGTTCCGTGACTCGCCGTTTCTTATTTATGTTCCACAATAAACAGTGTCTTAAGGCAGTTTGTGGCCAAAGAGCAGGGCAGACACCCTTCTTCCTTCCAAGCCCCTAAAGGTCTCTTTTTTTTAACTGAGTGAGTGCGAAGCTTCAGAACTCCAGGTGACAGTCAACATGAATATTGAAGGAGGGGAGTGCAGCAACATCTCTGTATTTCCCATGCATTTTAGAATATTGCCTTTTACCCACACCTCTCAGCATTTGGTTGAGGACTTTTCTCCTTGAAATTTTCTTTCTTTCTTTCTTTTTTTTTTTTTTTTTTAAAGATTTTATTTATTTATTTGTCATCAAGAGAGAGCGCAAGCTGGGAGAGTGACAGGTAGAGCAGGCAGAGGGAGAAGCAGGCTCCCCGTTGCGTAAAGAGCCCTGCTTCCTACCCCAGCCTACACAGGCAGGGATGTGGAGATGGACCTAAATCAGCCATCTGTCTGTCGGCAGCTAGGTCACTGTTTCTCTCTCCAAGATAGCACCCCTTCGGCTTTTAAACCTGAGGCGTTAAACAATTCAGAAACCCAAGTTCAACTTTTCCTTCCTCACTGGGGAACACTGAGAGGTAAATAAAACCCTTATGACTTCTCGGAGGAAGTCATGCTTTCAGTCTGACTCCTTGATAGAATTTATCTCAAGTGTCCTGCAGAACCAAAGATTATTCCGTTGTATTTATTGATCTGAGCCCTACTGCTAGCCTTTTGGGCTTTTCCCGAATTTTTGCAATTGTAACCCCATGTTTCAAAGACAATTGCTATAAATATATTTTTGTTTGTATGTGAGGACATTCCTGAAAGGTGTTTTCTCAGAAACGGAATGACTCGGTCCCAAGGGATGCATTCAGCGCGCTGAATATCTATTCAGTTTTTTTGTTTTTTGTTTTTTAAGATTTTATTTATGTCTTTGTCAGAGAGAGAGAGAGAGAGAGAGAGAGCGCACAAGCAGAGGGAGCAGCAGGCAGAAGGAGAGGGAGAAGCAGGAGTGGGACTTGATCCCTGGACCCCATGATCATGACCTGAGCCGAAGGCAGGCACTTAACCAAAACCAACTGAGCCACCCAGGGGTTCCAATAAAGTCAGTTTTTTGGTATTTGCTGAATTTTGGTATTTTGCTGAATTTTGTTCCAAAACTTTATGCCTTTTTACCCTGCCATCTGCGGTTGCTGAGAGTTACTGCTTCTCTGCATCCATACTCATAGTAAACACAAGTCTAGGTAGCTTCATCCATAAATATCTTTGCCATAGACACCTCTACTTTACCACAAGTGTCTTTCACTGTGTAACTGTCGACCAAAGTCCATTTTGCCATAAAAGATAAAATAATGCAAAATATAAGAGGGACATTTATTTATTTTTTAAAAGATTTTATTTATTTATTTGACAGACAGAGATCACAAGTAGGCAGAGAGAGGCAGGCAGAGAGAGAGGGGGGAAGCAGGCTCCCTGTTGAGCAGAGAGCCTGATGTGGGGCTCGATCCCAGGACTCTGGGACCATGACCTGAGCCAAAAGCAGAGGTTTTAACCCATTGAGCCACCCAGGCACCCATAAGAGGGACATTTAAAAAAAAATTGTGAAATGAAGGCAATTTGTCATAAAAACTAAAATCATGAAAAAATAAGGAACATTCATTGAAAAGCACATACTAGAACATGAAAAATGAATAATGGAATGAAAAATATTGGGAAACACAAACTACTTCAATATGTTCAAGATCTAGAATGTGGATTCATAGTAACACTGCACAAAAGTTAGATTTTATTTTGTGGATTGTTCTTTTTTTTAGATTTTATTTATTTGTTTGACAGACAGAGATCACAAGTAGGCAGAGAGGCAGGCAGAGAAAGAGGGAAGCAAGCTCCTCATGAGCAGAGAGCCCGATGCGGGGCTCCATCCCAGTATGCTGAGATCATGACCTGAGCTGAAGGCAGAGGCTTAACCCACTGAGCCTACCCAGGCACCCCTTGTGGATTGTTCTTAAGGACATGTCTTCAAAGTCTTTCATTCATAGTAATAACAGTAATCTGCCTTTATCTGTAAGGGGTATGTTCCAAGACCCCCCAGCAGATGTCTGAAACCAGACCCACCCCTAACATATGCAGTTTTTTCCTGTATGTGCATGCCGATGATAAAGTTTAATTTATGAATTAGGCACAGTAAGAGATTAACAACAAAGGCTAATAATAAAACATAACAATGTATTGTAATAAAAGTTACGTAATTCCCTCTCTTTCAAAATATCTGTGCTGTGCTCACCTTTCCTCTTGTGATGACGTGATGACATAGGAGGAGAATCGTCTGCTTTTGCGAGTGTTGATTGACTAAGGTAAATGAAACCAACCAGGGGGAAATGAAACTCTGGAACATGAAACTACAGATAAGGGGGGGACTACAGTATGCATTTTTTAAATTTGCCTGTTGATTCATCTCCTCATTCTGCATCACACTTTTTTTTTTTTTTTTTTGCATTAAAATTTCTTTTCAGGAGCACCTGGGTGGCTCAATCAGTTAGGCATCTGACTCTTGGCTTTGGCTCAGGTGGTGATCTCAGGGTCAGGCTCCCAAGCTCAGTGCAGCGTCTGCTTGTCCCTCTCCCCCGCCTCTGCTCCTCTCCCGGCTCACTCTCTGTCTCGCAAATAAGTAAATAAAATTACAGTAAATTCAAACATAAAAGAACACAATCTCTTTTCGTTAAGAGAGGTATCCATTTCCAGCTAGTAGGATGTATTTGTCACTGAGCTTCATGTTGCGTTGTGAAAGCCTTCTGCACCGTTGTTCGCTGTTGGCATATGGTCACCTGTCTACTGACAGACATTTCCAAGTTCTATGGGAAATGGGGAAGAAATGCCAATGCTATAAAGTATTTATAACTGAGCTTTGTGATCACTGTAACTGATAAGATATCATTTTCTGGCATAGTACAGTATGCGGTTTGCTCGACATGGTATGTCACACTGCTGGTAAGTTTTGTCACCAAACTTCCTATCAAGGAGATACACATAGTTGTTATCACCCACTATTTTAAGATCACTACCTCTATTCATTACCGTCTAGATCATTATGAGGGCTAGCAAAAATTTATGTAACACAAAAATGGGAACTTTGTCAATGGAGAAATGAAACCAAATGTCAACCAGTTATGTTATCTTGTACAGCAAAATCACCTTATGGCCAATTAGTTTTGTGACAAAAACGTTTGCAACAAAATTGTCTACAGCAAAGACACTCACAGCAAAAAACACCGGACGTGAGTAGACACTCCCAAGGCTGTTCCTTGTTACCGACCTGATGAGCTACTCTTGTTTTTGATTTGCTTTTAATTATTCATGAAGTGTAGCTGTCTCAAAGTCTTCCTTACCTCTGAGTGTGTTCTTAAGCAGCCGGTTCTTTATTGAAAAAACTGAATTTATTAAGTTATATTGTTTCCTCCAGGAAGTGCTCATTATTCTCAAGAGAATACGTGGAAACTCTTACTTCCTATAACGCACAGGAGTTTCCCACTTCCTGCAGAAAAGCGGATTTCATTCCAGCAGCGGCCAAACCCGGAGCCCTTGAAATCAGATATGAGGACTTGCCACAGGAAACCACTTCTCCTGGTTTCCAGGGCTTCGGAGGTAAATTTATAGGCTGCACACACAGGAAAAAATCATTTCAGGCTGCAAAGATAAATTTTACACAGTGAAGAGAAAGAGAAAGAAAGAGAGAGAGAGAGATCATCAGTTGTTTAACTCAAGTAAGTTTCAAGCCAAAAGAATGTCAAAATCTTGATATAAGGAGGTTGGTCTTGATGGACTGACCCCACCAATCTCCATCCCAGCCTTCTGCCAGAGTCCCTTCCTTTATCTCACAGGCTGAAAAACTGGAAAGTACACTCCCTACTCTCCTTTGCCCCTAGATTTTTGGATGTGAATTAGGATACAACCATTAGATCCTGGGGCCCAAGATTTGGGAAGAGCAGGTGAGATGGGGTATCTTCCTGTGGGGACATGCAAGGTCAAGAGAAACTGTCTTTTTTTCAGCAGCATTCCAGCATTGTGGGCACCCCTTCACGGAACAATAGTGGCCCTTGATGTCCGGATCACAGGTCTCATGGCAGTGTTCTAGATCATTCCTGGGGACCACAGCTCAGAACGCACTTCTCCAACCCTTCCACCGACTTTTTAAGCCCCTGAGTTGGTTCCTGCTACAATCAGCTGGCATAGTTCCTCTATCCCCCAGCTGAACTCTGACTGAATGAGCTCTCAAATACTAACCTTGACGGAGCCAGGCAAGATACAAGAAGGAAAAGCATGGACAACAGGCAATGTTGTCATGAGTCATGCTTATTATGGGTTCCCTAATAGCATTTTAGTAAAAACAACAGCAACAAAAAACCTCATCCCTGTAGAACATTTGAAAAGTACAAAAAAAGGTCAAAGAACAAAATAAAAATCATCTGTTATTGCACAAGAATCAAATATTGATGAGAAGAAAACATTCAGGCCATTCACGATGTAGTCCTAATGGGCCAGCTGTTGCTACTCATTTGTATCTGGAATCACTGGTTTAGCCAAGGGGAGCCCGGGCTGATTTTGGTGCCATGCTTAGTATCTACAGTGGGACAGCAGAGCAGCTCCTGGCCCCTTCCCAAGAGGAAGGGAGGAAAGTTGCAGCTCTAGAATGTGACAAAATACTCCATCTGCATCTAACTCTAACCCACTTGGCGATAGTACAGGGAGGCTGAGTATCTGTACTCTTTCCTTCTCTGGTCACCCTCCTGCCCCCTATTCCTGGAGAGGGTCATCCATCCCCTGCTAGCCCTACCTACAACCTAAACTCTTTTTGTCTACTTCTTTCAGGGGCCTTTTCCTTCCACCTCTCATCCAAGGTCAAAGTTTTTTCCCAGGGACCTCTTCCTTCTTTGTCCAAGAGAAAATAACAATAACAATGATGATGATGATGATGATGATGATGGTGATGATTATACCAGCTATCATTTGTTGAACAATCATTCGTTGAAGGTAATCCCCCTAAGAAGCCTACAAAGTAAGAATTATTCTTATGTTATAGATGAGAGGGCTCAGAGAAACCATTTTCTAACACTCTACGTCTCATAAGAGGTGGAAGGAGTGTTCGAGCCCACAACCATCACAATTCAAAGACTGGGCTGTAATCCTTATGCTGTGCCCCACTCTCAGGGACTAGGAAAGTGCCTCTGACCTGTTGTTTTTGGGGGAAGCTGTCAATCCACATAGGGGTCTGTTTGCACATAAGCACTTCTTTCCTCTACTGATTTACTTAGCTGGGTGGACATTGTGTGGAAGTGGGATCATACAATCTGAACATTATTCCTCCTATGGCCAAATAATAATCTATTGGATAGATATACCCCATATTGTTTATCCATTCATCAGCCGATGCACTCTTGGGTTGTTTTTACTTTCTGGCTATTGTGAAGCATGTCACAACGAACATTTGTGTATGAATTCTTATGTGGCCCTCTGTTTTCAGGTCTTTTGGACATGTCTTTAGGAATGTAATTGCTGGATCGTACGGTAAATCCATATTGTCTTTTTGAGAAATGGCTAAATTGTTCTCCATAGCAGCCTCGCCATTTCACAGTGCCACCAGCAATGTATGAGGGTTCCAAATTCTCCACACACTTATCTGTTAGGACCATCCTAGTAGGCATGAGATAGTGTCTCATTGTGGTTTGGTCTGTGTTTCCCTAATGATTGATGGTGGGGAACATCTTCTCATGTGCCTGTTGGCCATTCATATATCTTTTTTTTTGAATTGTCATCGTCTCTTCAAGTTTTTGCCCCTTTTTGTTGGGTTATTTCTCTTTTTATTATTGGTTTGTAAGAGTTCTTCATATTTCCTGGGCACTAGTCTCTTGTCAGATATACGATTTGGAAATATTTTCTCCCATTTTCTGTGCTGTCTTCTTATTTTGATGAAGCCCAATGTATCTATTTTTGCTTTTGGGGTCTCATTTAAGAGACTCTTTTCTGGGGGTGCCTGGGTGGCTCAGTTGATTAAATATCTGCCTTTGGCTCAGGTCATGATCTCCAAGATCCTGGGATCAAGTCCCACATCATGCCCCTTGCTCATGGGGAGCCTCCTTCTCCCTCTGCCTGCATCTCCCCCTTCTTGTTCTCTATCTCTCTGACAAATAAATAAAATCTTCAAACAAACAAACAAAAAGAAACTGTTACGTAATCCAAGTCATGAAGATTTACTCCTATGTTTTCTTCCAAAGGTTTTATGGTTTTAGCCATTATATGTATGTCTTTGATTCCTTTTGAGTTAATTTTTGTATTGAGATGAATTTTGCATTGAGTTGAATTCTGCATATTGGTGTGAGGCAAGCATACAGCCTCACATTTTTGCATGTGGATCCCCAATTGTCTGAACACTGTTTGTTGTGGACACTATTCTTTCCCCACTGAATAGTCTTGGCATGCTTATCAACAATTAATTGTCATTAACGTGTGGAATTATTTCAGAATTCTCAATCCTACTTCACTGATCTACATGTCTATCCTATGCCAGTACCATACTGTTCTGGTTACTGTAGCTCTGCAGTAAAATTTGAAATTGGGAAACATGGGTCCCCCATCTTTGTTTTCCTCTTCAAGACTACTTTGGCTATTCTTTTGGCTATGCAGGGTTGCTTGTTGTTCCATATAAATATTAGTATCAGCATATCCATTTCTGTCAAGAAAAACCCCAAACAGTTGGAATCACAAGAAGGATTGCACTGAATCTGTTGGTCAGTTAGAGGAGTACTGCCCTCTTAACAAGAGTAACTTTTCCGATCCATGAACATGGAATATCTCCCCATGTATTCAGATCCTCTTTAATTTCTTTCAGCAGTGATTTGTAGTTTTGAAAATATACTTCTTGGGGTGCCTGGGTGGCTCAGTGGGTTAAGCTGCTGCCTTCAGCTCAGGTCATGATCTCAGGGTCCTGGGATCGAGCCCCGCATTGGGCTCTCTGCTCAGCAGGGAGTCTGCTTCCCTCTCTCTCTCTGCCTGCCTCTCTGCCTACTTGTGATCTCTGTCTGTCAAATAAATAAATAAAATCTTAAAAAAAGAAAAATATACTTCTTGTTCTTTATTTGAATTTACTCCTAAGTATTTTATTCTTTCCGATACTAGTGTATATAAGATTGTTTTTAAATTTCATTTTCAGACTCTTCATTGTTGGTGTATAGAAATACAGTTGACTTTTATAGATTGGTCTTATATCTTACAATCAACTTGCTTATTCATTCTAATATATATTTTTATTTGGGTCTTTTCAATATGCAATACTATAACATGTATGAACAGACAGTTTTACTTCTCCCTTTCCTATCTGAATGCCTTTCATTTCTTTTTCTTGCCTAATTTCTCTGGCTAGAATCTCCTGGCATTAGGGGGAAAGCATCTAATCTTCTACTATTAAGTGTGATGTAGCAGCCAGGTTTTCATAAACGACATTTATAAGGTTGGAGAGGTTCAATTCTATTCCAAGATATGAGTATGTTTATCATGAAAGAATGTTGGATTTTGCCAAATGATTTTTCTGTGTCTGTTGAGATGATGGTATGTGTTTTGTGTTACGTTTTAATAATATAGTCTATTATACTGATGTCCATGAACTCTTGTATGAGTTTGGGACAGAAGTGGAGCTGTGTTCAAGCAGTAGGCCTCTCTAATCCCTGGCAGGAGGACAAGGTACATAATGGAATCAGTGACTGGTACTGAGAATATTTGATGCCACCCAGTGAAATCTCCTCAGCTCCAAAGCAGCAACTCTCTCTGATTCATCCCAGACAAAGGACACCTCCCCCCCTCCTTGAAATCCTCTGGTGATAGGGAACTCAGCTTCTAGAAGACAGAGAAGTGGCAGGTCTGGGAGCAGACTTGAAGAGTGCCAAATAATTTTTGGTAAGGACCGTACCTCCTCAAAATAGACCAATAGGTCCTTTGGTAAGGACCGTACCTCCTCAAAATAGAGTCAGAACATTCTTAATTGTATAAGACAGAAACCCCAACTCAAACCAACTTAAGTGAGAGGAGATTTGTTAGGAAGCTATTGGGATTGTCAAAGAATTCAAGGAAGATCTTCAGGGCTCAGGACAGCTCAGAGTTCCCAAGGATCAGAAATGGACGACAGGCCCTGTCAGGACTTCCCCTCACCTTCTGCTTCTCTGTCATACTGTCATGGCAAAAGGTGTGATCATTACCAGCTGGGGGTGGGGTGGGGTGGGTAACCTCTCTGCCAGCTCCAGTCAGAAAATGCCAGGAAAGGACTCTGACTGGCCTGTCCTGGGTCACATGCCTTCTCTGGAACAATAACTGTGGTCAGGGGAATGAGCTTCTCTCAGTGGCCCCGCTTGGGTTGCAGGCCTTTCCCCTTTCTCCAGGGGCAGAAGACTGTGATGGAGCAGGAGAGAAGCTACTCCCAGAGGTCAAATCAGGAGGATGACAAGAGGGGTGCTGGGTTGAATCCCACATTATCTCATTGCCCATCTCTCTGGGGCTCTGTCTTATGAAGAGTCATGCTTCAAGTAGAGATGTGTTACTGAGGGAAATTTGAGGGACTCCCTGACCTCCACTGAATTACCATCACAGGTTATGTTACCAAAGCACTGAGCCATAACACACAGCAGCCTTCAATGGCTGGAACCCAAGGTGGGACATGTGTTGGTTTTCTAAGATCTGAGTACCACAGACTTACAGATGGCTGCCTTCTCGCTGTGTCCTCACAGGATCTCTCCCCTGTGTGCACATATTCCTGGTGTCTCTCTGTGTGTCTTAATCTCTTCTTCTTGGAAAGGCACCAGTCAGATTGGATTGGAGCCCACCTTAATAGCCTCATTTTACTTTAATTACCTCTTTAAAGGCTCTAACTCCAAATATAGTTGCATTCTGAGGTACTGAGGTTTAGAGCTTCAAGAAATAAATTTGGCTGGTCTTGCGGAGAGGCACAACTACATTTACAAGAGGAAGTTAGAAGCTATGTGACATTATGAGCATAGGTAATTATGAGATTACTTTTATTTTGGAGCCACAAAGAGAAACCAGCATTTGAGTTCACAGGCAAGGAGCCAAGTAGCTCGGGACAACAGAGACACCATTTACAGCTGGAGGGGCTACCCAATGTCAGGTGAATAGATTTCCTCCCCAGCCCACTCACTCATTTTACAGATGAGGAAGCTGAGGTGCAGGAAAGAGGCATTGCCCTCTAATAGCCTACACAGAAAAGCCAAAAGGTGTAGTGGTCAGAGCGGGTGGATCAGAGACAGCTGTCCACCAGAGAGTCCTTGCCATACCATGAGGAGCAACACCCAGGCTGGGACTCCCTTCCCCAACCCCCCTTGCCTCGATGTGCATCCACATGGAGCAGTGACGATGACGGCAGGAAGCAGATGGACCACTCGCACCACACAATCGTGAAAAGTTTAATAACAATACCATTTACAAGGATGCACACAGGGTGTAGGGAAAACACAAGTGTTGGCACAGTTTCCTGGGGCTGCCAACGGTCTAAAAGGGCAAGTGGAGGGATTAGGAACAAAACTTGGAGGGAGTGACCTTATGGAGTGACCATCTGGAGACAGAAACGTGACCTTTAGTAGAAGAACATAGCCAACCTATGGACCTGCTTGGGACTGGGGGAAGGTCCCCAGTCAAGGAGAGACTGGCGGAAACAC
This sequence comes from Mustela putorius furo, assembly GCF_011764305.1. Classification (NCBI taxonomy): domain Eukaryota; kingdom Metazoa; phylum Chordata; class Mammalia; order Carnivora; family Mustelidae; genus Mustela; species Mustela putorius. The sequence continues at coordinate 4,566,605 of NW_025421292.1, forward strand.
ATACCTTGGCCACACTCTCCAGTTTTCCTGCCAGAGGCTTCCTTGACCCAAGCCAACTACAAGCAGAGGACAAAAGGAGCCCATTGGGGCCATCCCCATGGGTCAGCTTCCTCGCCACAGAGCAGGATAAAGAAGGCTGGAGAATGGAATGAGTAAGGGTGGGACGGCATTCAGAAGGAGCTGAGGGCCATATGTGTATGCCACCTGCCCGAGTCCTGGCAATGGAATGTCGGCAGAAATGATGGATGCCTCTTCTCCTGTCCCATCTAACCCAGCAACTGGATTTTGATCTGGGCACATCCAACTACTCACTGCAAAGTCAAATATATGAATTTGCATCATCAGAAAGGCACTTCATCTGTCTGAAAATAAAGATGAGGTCGGGCCGCCCAGCTTTCATTTCTGCTATTTCTTTGGGGACCTTCTGCTGTTAGCTCTAGTTCAGATCTTCTGCTTTGTCAAACATCCTTTTCCCTTTTTGTGGCTGATCGAGACCCACGTTGGTGAATTATTTACTCTTCAGCCATGAAAACATAACGTTCTTTGTCACAAATCACATTAGGGTTTGTGCGAAGCTGGAGTTGGGATGGTCTGTTCCAAAGCTTGGAAAGGGCCCTGAATGAAAGGCAGGATCCCAGACCCTCAAGCTCCCCCTGATAGCTTTGATCTTCAGTTGTCCTATCCCTAAAACAGAGTCTGATCATGGTGCTCATAAGGGATGGTAGGGAGAAAAGTGCTTTGTCAGCTGCTCCAGAAGCTCTCTGGGGATTCACTCACCAGGTACCAGCCACGCCCAAACATCAACTCTCCCATAAGCTGATAGGCACCCTCCACCCCAGGCCACAGGTTGAGAACCTGAGCATGTCACTAGCCGGAGTGTGTGACTGAAGGGAAATCTCCTTCTGGTAAGAATTGCTGGGATTTCAAGAGCCACGTTTAGAACCTGGGGTTTTCCAGCCAGAGAGCTTTCAACAACACCCAGTACTTTCTTGAGTTGAGATGTGTAGATGGGTCTGACCTGGAGAGTTGCGGCCTGTTCAGGAGAATTGATGATCTCATCAGCCTTAGCTTGTGGTTCCCCCACGGGGAAAAGAGGGGACTAGAGAGGAGCAGCTCTGGGTCAGTTTGGTCTTCTCCCCTCCCAGCCTTTCTGTCTGCACTATTCATATCTACTAGCATTGCTTCTGGTTGCACATAACAGAAACTAACAACAGTATCCATTTCAACACTGTCTGTCTCACTTTCACGGTAGGAACCACAGGCCACAGAGAAGGGGGACAGACAGAGGACAGGGGGAAATGGCTGTCGGGGAAGATGACTCGCTCCTGTTTTCACATGCTTGTCACATCTCTGACAGTTCAATTTAGAGTGCCCCCCTTCCCTTGACTCCACTGTATCTTCTTTCATGGCATTTACCGCAACGCCTGATATCAGATGCACCATTTCTTGTTTACTTACATCTTCCCTACTTTCTAGAACAGTGCCTACCTTATAGGGGGTGCTCAATAAATATCTGGTAAATAAACGAATGCATCATTTCATTGGCAATTTTTCAACAACTTAATATGGCAGTCAGGGTAAGGGATGCTGTTAGTCACTTTACAGATAGGGAAACCAAGGCCCAGGAGGCTGCCTTCACGAAAGCCACCAGGAAACTCAGGTAGTCTCAGTCCTTCGGGTTCCTTATCTAGGTCCGGGGGGCGGGCGGGAGAGTGGGCAGGTAGAGTGACTTTTGACGTGTCTGGCCGCGTCCCAGACTGTGAAAAATCTTGTCTGAGCTAGTGTTCAGACTCTTGATAAACTACGCAAGGATAAGGTGATAAGAGATTTAGAGATGGAGATACTAAATTATTCACAACAAAGACCCTGGCGCTAGGGATTTTAGAAACCCGTGGGCCGAGTGTTGGGAAAGGATGGGTGACATTATCACTGAATAGGTTGCTCCTCGCCCTCTCTCCCAACCCCCACTACTTACCCTGCCCCCAGGGCTGGTGAGCTCCCCGTCCCCGGAGGTGTTTAAGCCGGGGCTGGATGTCTGCTTACGGGGTATGCCTGGGTTGGAGATCTGTATTCATGTCCTGGTAGGAGAAGGCCGACTCGCCCCCACCCAGAGCAGGTGCAGTGAGCCGACCCTGGGCTCCTACACTCTTACAAAAGAGGCTTTGCGCCATCTGGTGGACATGTCTTCAAACTGCAGCCCTTTCCCAGGGAGAAGCCCACAGCCGGAGGGTCCCCAAGACAGAGTAGAAGCTCTCAGTTTCACCGGGGTCTGCTTTAGTTTGTGAGAGCTCGGCGGGTCCTCCGCGCCCGGCTAGGCGTCGGCAGGCTTCAGAGGCAACGGTTACGGGGAGGATTTATTATTAGCGGGACTCAGGGCTTGCTAAGGTATGTCCCTGGGATTGGAGTGACCTTGAATTGTCTTTGCCCAGGAGCAAAAACTTCCCGGTTCAGTTCCACGTGAGTTTCTGTGAAACCAGCCCCAGAAAAAAGCAACAACAACAATAAAACAAAAACAAAAACAAACTCTCTCAAAGTGTTTTTCCCCCATGGACATCATATCCTGGAAGAGTCTGTGTACCAAAACACATGTTCTCATTATGTTTATTACCTGATTGCATCATTTATTATCATCAGAGGCCCTTACAACGGCCCCATTGAAGCCGCAATGGGCGTTACCTGTCAACAGGACCACATGAGGTTTGTGTTATCAACAAAAGCATAGACATTTGAAAGCTCAGTGGGCCAGGGCAGCCCCATCTAAGGTGAGTGTTCGATTATGCTCAGGCCCCCTAAAGCACTGAAATGGGCTCTGGCTCCTGGCCCAGCCTTCCTTCTGCTTTAGGTGGTGAAGCCCGGGGGCTCAGTTGTCCCGGAGAGAGATGGGCTCCCTGCCCCGTGTGAAGCCCTGTCCCAGGCCAGCTGCTCCTCTCACCTCTTCTTTTGGTTTCACTTCAGTTCTGAGGAAAGGGCATGGTTTTAATGAACAGTTGATTCCAGGCCTAGCAGCTGGCCAGGCCCCTGGGAGGCAGGGCAGAAAACCCTGGCATGGAGTGCAGTTTGGTAGTCTGCTGAGTGACCCCTTGAAGGCTCCCTGTGCACTGGCTCTATATAACGTGTTCTCCTCCCAGCATCAGCTGCCCCAGGAAGTGGGGTATGTGCGACGGGTGCTGTCAGTTTTCTCCAGTAGGTCCTCAAGGTTCTGACACAGGACGAGCCCTCCCTGTTTCCAAAGGTGCTCTTCACCCTTACGGGAGTGTCAGCCTAAGGCTGACTGAAGCATGTAACTCGGGGACCCCTTTCCCCCCTCCCCCCAGGGATGGGCCTCTACCGTCAGCCCCTGACCTACCCTCAACTCATCGTGATCATGAAACCCACAGCCCCACCACACCTCCAGGCCCTCCAAAAAAAGGGGAAAACAGAGCAGAAGCCTCTATGATCCTTCCTAGGGGTGCTCTCTCTGGCACATCCCAGCGCCACCTTGTCCCCCACCATCTCCAGGGGGCATGCCTCTCATTACACCTCTCCCTGAGGACTGCAACAGGGACTGATGAGTGAACTTCCCAACGGCAGGGCTGCACCCTCCTTCAGATGCCAGCCCCATACCTCCCCACATCCGCAATTCACTTAAGAGGATTTAGGAATTTAAGTTCATGATTAAAATCTTTTTTTACATGGGCGTATCCTGATTTCAGAACCGCATGGTTTGAACTTCCCGCACAAATCTTGGATCTGGCCCCCGTGGCAACTTAGTTTGGAAGTCCCATCGTGGGGCTAAGTGGGCACACAGGAGGGGGCGGGTTGTTCCCCAGACTCCTTCTGAGCCAGGGGCACCTTGGCAGCTATCTCCAGAGGCTGGATAGTTTGGAGGTAGCAAGCCGTTGCTCTATAAATGTATGTGTTTTCTCTGCATCTCTATAAAACTTTCCCAGCCAAGACTTGAGTAGAAAATGCAGATTGACATCATGGAGAGGGACCAGAGGAAGAAGTCAAGAGTGATGGTCACTGCTAGGCTCCTCCACGACAGGGACAACAGGTCACCAGCATCAGCCCAGGTTTCCCCTAAGAGCCCAAGAAATGGCAGTGACACCAGGATTGAAGGAAGTGTTAGATGTTGTCACCACAAACTTACGCGGTTCCATACGTCAATCACATCTCAGTAAAGCCGGGAGAAGTGGAACTTCCTTGTGAGGGAAAAAGACTGTTTGCAAGAACCCACGTAGCAGAAACGGAGAATCATGGAGCCCATGCTCCCGTGACTTGTGTCATTTTTTTCATTAATGAACTTCTTAACACACTCCGTTTTTAAATAAATTATTTATTTACTTTTGACTTCAATATTATTTGGCAAAAAAAAAAAAAAACAAGAGACAAACATGGCTGGCTACTTTTTCAAATCATGAAAATTTATCTCCTGCTTTTTAAAAATGATCTGTGAGGAAGTTCATCTTGACCTGTTTTCAGTGACCCATCACTTTTCAGGAATCTGTGCCCAAAATGGTTGTAAACCCAGAGCCTCACTTGGTGCCAGGTAGACAGCAAGTGCTCCATTAATGCTGGTGGAAGGAAGGGCTGGATGAATCCTTTTACTCCTGACACCCAGGTGGATATCCCTGACCTGGGCCTGGGGAGATGGGGAAAGGGTGGGCTTCCCCCGGGGTTGAGTGGGATGACTGGGCATTCGGGCTTTGGGGTGGTAGATTCTGCCCAAGCCCAGGCCCCACGGGTCCGGCGCTGGGTGGGTTTCATCACCCTGGGTGAAGATGTAGCCCCGGGGATACACTGCTGTTGACAACCACGAATGAATGCCTCAAAAATGCCAACATCGTACCTGGAAAAAGTGACTTCTGAGGCAACGTGAGGAGTCGGCCAGGCTGAGCTGGGCTGTTTGTCTTTGAGCCTGTCCCTCCCCATCTCTGGCCTCAGTTGCCTTATCAATAAGGTCCTTACTGGACAAGTGGATTTTGAAAGGCTTTCTCAGTCTAGTTGTGGAGTTCTGGATTAGAGATGCTGAGAAAAGCTATGGGGCAAGGATTCACCCAGGACCAAAGTCAAGGAGATGGAGCAGTTTCAAGGGAGAGGAAAGAGACCAAGGATTTTCATAGTGAGCCTTTACGCCCAGGCCACCTGCCTGGCCACTCTGGCGTGGAACTGTCCAGGGATGGGTTGGGGCTCAGCCAGGACAGGAGCCCTGCACAGGCGTGGTGGCAGCTCTGAGGGCCAAAGTCCAGGAATCCTTATCAGCTTCTGCACAGTGACTCAGAACCTGCTCAGGCTCACCAGGCTGGGGATTTCCTGACCTGCCAGAGGGTGGGGGCTGGGGGCAGGAGGCAGAGGTTTCCTCCTGCCGAGAAAGAAGATGTGAATCCAAGAAGTTCTGTTTTCAATGAAGTAAAAATATCCCCCTCCCTTTCACCCGCAAACCTTACTGGAAGGGTTACAGGGCAGAGGCTCTGATCCCCTGGCAAGGCCCCAGCCACTCCTGGGGTGCTGGGGAGAAAAGAAGAGAAGCTGAACACAGATGCAGTTGAGTTTGTGGCATGTTTTTGGTGAACACAGACTAAGTGGTCCCTACAGAGCAGGCACATGCTAAGCACGTCACCAATGTTGTCTTACGGAGATTTCTAGCAATCCTGTGAGGTCAGGTTGGGAACAGCATCTACATTTTACAGAGAAGCCTGAAGTTCCAGAGAGAGACAACAACCTGCCCAAGGTCATGTGGCAGGTGTGGGTAGGAGACGACAGGTTCAGGAGGCAGAGGCACTCTCGGCTGGGTCAGAGTCACAGCGTCACCAAAGGACTGAAAACAGGAAAGAAGGTTGGGCCAAGGGAGGCGAACCATTCACCAGAGATGCCGAGGGCAGAGAGGCAGGGCCATGGCCTTGGCTTGAGAAGGGCCCCAGAGTCACTAAAGGCCCCAGAGACACACAGAATCACCAACCGACCAGCCAAGGAACAGAGCAGTGTTCTGAAGAGACAGCCCAGCTCTGCAAGCCTTGCCTCTGTTTCCCCATCTTTAATCCTTGGGGGTTTGGTGTGTGAATGGAATGAGATAAAATATGGGCAGGACCCTTAGTAAGAGGCCTGGTACACAGGGGTCACTTCAATGTCAGTTAGTGTTGTTAGATATTATTACTAAGACTGACAGGTCCCTCTTACAAAAGAGGAAGGAGCTAAAGCTTGGTGAGGGGCCTCTGCTACCTTCTTCTGTAAGTTGAAGGAGCTGAGTTGGAGACTCTTTCAGTGCCCAGCGACCGCTCCCAAGCTGGGCAGGTAGCAAGGGGTAGGGCAGGGAGAGAGTTCACTCCCACGCCCCACTGAGCCCCATGGCTGCCTTACTCAAGAATGATGTCCTCCACAGTGTCCAGAATGTAAAACCTCCCAGTTCTCAGCCTTCTGGGTGCCCAGGCAGCTTTGAGGTCTGAGACAACGGTGATGATCCTGTGAGTGCAAAACCCATTGGGGATCCCTGCTGCTCTGTGAGGAAGGCAGAGACGACCGGGCAGCTAGCTGCCATCAAGGGATACTCAGTTTCTGTCCATCAGTGCTTGGTGCCCAGAATCCACCTGACCTTCACGGAGAGACTTCCAGCATCTTCTCCTTGAAATCCATCCTGTCCTGCTCCTGGCTCTCTGGCTGCTCCAGGCGGCTGTCCTCGTCCTGGCTGACCTTGCTGGGTGTCTTCAGAAATCTGGAAGTCAAGCCCCAGTTGCAAATCAGCTCCTGCCCCAGCTGCTTCTAGTCCATCCAACACCACCACTTCCCCTTTTCACGTTGGTCCCTAGGCTACTCACCTGAATAGGAGTTTCTGCCCGGGTTCTTTCTTAATGATGTTCAGCTTATAGTAGTGGCGCAAGGCACGAGACATCTTCTCATAGGTCATGTTCACCCGGTTCTAGAAGGCAAAGCAGTCCCACATCACCCTCCTCTCCCCACCCCACTCCTTCCAAGCCTCAGTTTCCACACCTGGAAAGGAGCAGGTTGGGGCGCGCCTGAGTGGCTCAGGTGGTTAAGCACTGGCTTTTGCTTTCAGCTCAGGTCATGATCTCAGGACTGGGAGATCGAGTCCCACGTCGGGTCCACACTCAGCCAGGTATCTTCTTGGGATTCTCTCTCTCCCTCTCCTTCTGCTCCTCCCCATGGTCACTCTCACTCTCTCTCAAAAAAAGTATCTGTCTCTGTCTCCCTGCTTCCCATCCTCTACTCCCCCCATTTCTTAAAAAAAAAAAAAAAGAAAGAAATAAAGAAAGAAAGAAAAAGGAAAAGAAAGGAGCAGATTGAACTGGGTGGTTTCTTAACCCCTTCAGTCCAGATTGCTGTCAGCATTTCTAAGAGTCTTTTGAGTTTGGAAGGAGAAAGGCAGGGGAAGGATGGAGGAGAAATAATGAGCACTACCTACTGGGTTGAGAACCATGGGGCAGGAGTAAATCAGCTATTGCTTTTACTTAAAAAAAATTTGTTTTAAAAAGATCTTATTTATTTATTTGAGAGAGAGTGAGCACAAGCAGGAGGGGCGGGGCAGAGGGAGAAATAAACTCCATGCTGAGCAGGGAGTCTGATGCGGGGCTCGATCCCAGTATCTCGAGATCTTGACCTGAGCCGAAGGCAGACGCTTAACCAACTGAATGACCCTAGCACCCTTCACGCATTGTTTTTAAATAGCAAATGTCACTCGGAGCAACGAATACATATATATTTAGTTGAAAACACAGTCAGAGAGACAGCAGGGGAAGGGGAGCACAGCAGTAGGAGGAAATCACCACGAGCTGTGTGACTTTCGCTAAGTTATTTTATCTTTTCTCCCTCTGAGGGATGAACAGTGCAGAGTAAGGGCAAAGAGGCTGGGCTTTAGTGTCACCGTAAGCCCCAGCTCTGCCATTTGGCATTTGCGGGACCTTGGATAAGTTTCCTTGCCTCTCTGCATCCGTTTCCCTGGCCTCCAAATGAGGATAAGACCATTCATCTTGCAGGTGCGTTGTGAGGGCTAAATTAGCTAAACCCTGCGAGCACTTAGCACAGTGCTCGGCATGTAGCATATGCTCATTAAATGGAATTGCTCTTCTCTGAGCCTCAGTTTCCCTCCCTGTACTACATGGGGACTGAACCAGGTGAACACATGCAGCTTTGAGTCACTTACATCCTTCCAGCCACCAATACCCTGAGAGGCAACAAGAGGGGGCACCGTGGGGCTGCGTGGGTGGCACAGTTGGTTGAGAGTCCAACTCTTGATTTCCTCCCCAGTCGTGATCTTGGCGTAGTGAGATCAAGCTCCAAGTGGGGCTCCTTGCTTAGCGGGGAGTTTGCTTTTCTTCTTCTCCCTCGCCCTCTGCCCCTCCCACCACAAATCAATACATCCATCCATCAACCAACCAATCTTTAAAATAGGGTAGAGCCCGGAGCCACACAAGACCTGAGACCTGGGTTTCTACCCCAGCTCTCTCCAGGAAACTAGGAAACCGGTCTCCTCATCTGGCCCAACTGTCCCACAGCACATATTGCACAATTCAAGTAAAAATGCTTTGAGAATCTCAAGTGCTAAGCATAAGTGGGTTTGAGTGAGTAGATGGCAAGACCCCTGAGTTTCAGGGACAGTCCCCATCCTTCAGAAGTAACATCCTGTTGTCCCCCAGGATCTCCCAGAATAAATTGATCCCAACACTCCCGGAGCTGCTAGGGAAGTTGGGAATGCCCTCCCCTCCTCGGTCAGTTGAGGACCATCCCCTAGAGCTGACGGGTCCACTCTGAACCCCTGCTCTGTCCTCTTCTGGATGTGTGGAGGCCACCCCGCCTGCTGGCTGCGGTTTACCTTATGGTTTCCCCAGAGTCTGGCAAGCCCGTTTGGATCCACAACTCTGAAGATCTTGGCATTCTTGTCTTCCCACCGGATGTAGGGCTCGTACCTGGGGTCAGAGAGCAGCTGGTACACATAATCCCACAGCAGCCGGCAGTCTGCAATTGAGACAGAGCTTTCCTGGAGCCATGAGGACAGGCATTAGGAAGGTTCTCTGGCACTCTCTAGGCTAGGGCCCAGGCATGCAGTGGGATGGTCAAGACGACAGCTTCAACAGGACCAGTCACGTGTGGGGGCTCATTGCCTCATTTATTCCCCATAACTTTAGGAAGTGGTTACCTTTATCCCCAGGAAGATGATGGAATGGACTCAGAGAGGTATGGACAGATTCCCAGTCACCGAAGTCTCCTACTGACACACAGACCAAGGTGTCTAACCTAGCCAACATCCTTCATGGTGGCAAGGGCAGGCAGTGGGGGTGCCAGAGGGTGGCCAGTGGCCTGCACCTGTCTCCAGATCCATCCCTTCAGTCGCTTCTCCATTAAATTAGGATTATTAAATCCACCTTGTAGAACCCCCTGGGGAGAGGCCTTGAGAAAATCAACTGTGCCATCTTGGAGGGCAAGTGGCAGAGAGGGCCTGGGAGCAAGAGATTTAGTGCCCCTCTCTGAGTCTTGCAGCTGGGTCATTTCCAGCAGATTCCCTAACCTCTTCCAAGCCACAGTTTCCTTATAGGTGGTGATATGAGGATTAAGTAACATAAACTCAAAAGCCCTTGGCCCAGGGTCTGGTACAGAGTAAGTGCTCAAAGAATATTTCATTTATTTATTTATTTATTTGAGAGAGAGAGAGAGAGAGAGAGAGAGGTCGCAAGTAGGTCGGGGTGGGGGGTGGGGAGAAGCAGGCTCTCTGCAGGGAGAGAGCCAGATGCAGGGCTCCATCCCAGGACCGTGAGACCATGACCTGAGCTGAAGGCAGAGGCTTAACCCACTGAGCCACCCAGGTGTCCCAAGTGCTCAAAGAATATTAAGAATCATTATTAAAAAGACCTGATATTTGTGTGTTAGTGATTCCCAGCCATTTCCAACCCAGAAGCTAGGCTTCCGCCCCTTCTGTGGTGTCTTAGAACAAACCACCCCTTGGCGGTAGTTGAGCAGGCGGTTTATCTGTCAGTCTGTCTGGTGGCCTTTAATCAACCCTTTACTGATGAATGTAGAGTGGAATTGTGTCACCTGCTTAGAGTTCAGGCGTTGGAGCCAGACTTCCTGGGGTCACACCGCAGCTCTGCCACTTACTGCTGTGAGATTGATCCTGGGGGAGTCACTTAACCTCTCCTTGCCTCATTTTCCTTCCTATAAAATGGGTCTAACACAAACCTCCAAAAGCTGGTGTGGGATTAAATAAAGTTCTCAGAATCACACCCAGCACCCAGTAAGCACCCAACCATTTAAAAAGAAATAAATAAAAATTCGAAGGAGAAGAGTATGCCATGCCAATCTCACGGACTATGACCGGCTTCACTGTCCCTGCCCTGGAGAAAGGGTGGGCTTGGCGACCTTGGACAGCGCTGCCTGCTGCGGCCAGATTGTGGCCGGCATACAGACAGTCACCCTATATCCCCCAACCACCCAGCACAGACTCATTCTCAAGCTGAAAACAGCCCTCCCCCCTGCCACCCACCCCCGGGACTTGGCCTCAGCACACCTCCCTCTGGGCCAGGGGCACATGGTCTCCTACTCACCAGCAATCCTGCCATCGAGGGGGGCCTGTGGCACGGTGGGGAAGGAGCAGGCTGCCTTAGCCCTGCAGCCCAGCTCTGCACAGTGTGATACGTTGAGGGACTCCTCCCTGCTGAGGGGCCACTTGACCAGGGGACTTGAGTTGCTGGCCAGCCCCAGGTGTGATGGCTGCTGCAGGACATTGCTTCGGGGAGCCAACGGAAGTGGCCCAGTTCCCTCTGCAAGCGGGTAAGTACCACTGATTATGTGGGCCCAGAGCCTCCCCCAGCCCAGACCCCTTAATGGCATGACTGGGAGCCCTGTGGGCAGCACTTCGAATGCTCTTCCTCCATCCAGTTCCAAGCTGGAAGGTCAGGGAGGCACAGAGGGCAAAGGTGAGGGCCAGATAGCCCAGGTGCTAACCCCAGCTCCCAGACAAGTAACTCAATCTCTCAAATCTATTCCCTCATCAGTAAAATGTTTGCAAAGCCAAGGGATGACAGAACCAGGTCCAGAATCCAGATGCCTTGTACCTCAGTCCTATGTCCTCTCTATGCACCCAAAAAATATTTATTGAGAACCTTCTGTGAGCCGGCACTGTTCTAAAAACCTCGAGGACATACCACTGACCTGAAAAACAGAGCCCCTGCTGTCATGGAGCTTGTATTGTAGTAGTGGGGGAGTTGGCAGGGGACAGTGGTTGGAAAGGGAGAGAGATGATCAAAATAAAAAAGGAAATAGAAACAGTATACAATATGAGGGGGAATGGAATAAGACGTTATAAGGCGGATGGGAAATCCTGGGAAAGAAAGAGGTACATAATGGTACAGGAAGGTCTCACTGAAGTGTTAACATCTAACAGACATGTGAAGGAAGTAGAGAAATGAGCTATGTGCATATCTAAAGGAGGGCATTCCTGGTGGAGAGAGCAGAGGCCCTGAGGCAAGAGTGTCTCTGGCTTGTTCAATAAAGAAGCCACTGTGGGTAGACCAGCATGAGCAAGCGGGAGTGGGGTGGGAGAGGACAGAGGAAGACAGGAGGTCATTGTAAGGACTGTGGCTTTGACTCTGAGTGTAATGGGATCCATCGGAAGATTTTGAGCATAGAAGTGACAGAATCTGACTTATGGATCTCTCTAGCTCCTCTGTTGTGAATAGATGATAGGAGGTCAAGAGTGAAAACAAGGACACCAATGCTGGTGTCTAGAGGTGATAGGGGCTGGGCCATGGGCAGCAGTGGAGGTGTGTGAAGTGGGTGGGTTCTGGATAGATTTTGAGGATACAGTCAATAGGACTTGTTGATGGTGGGGATTTGAGTGGGAGATAAAGCAAGCAATCAAAGGTGATGTCCAACATTTTGGCCAGAGCAACTGGGAGGATGATGGTGCAGTTTGCTGAGATGAGGAAGTCTGGAAGAGGAGTATGGCTGTGGGGAGGGCGGTGGGGCAGGAATCAGGTGTTTGTTTGAGGAGATTTTAGGGTTCAGATGCTCATTAGACATCCCAGGAGAGGTGTAGGGTAGGCAGTGTGGGGTGTGAAAATCTAGAATTCACAGAGATCTGGGCATATGTAGGGATCATTAGTACTAGATGGTATTTAAAACCCTAGGTCTGAGTCCAGATAGAGAAAAGCCCCCCAAGCCGTGGGGTACCCCAAGACTGAGAAATAGGGAAGAAAAAGAGAAGCCAGAAAGTGAGAAGGAGTGACTGGAGTGTTCTGGAAACCCAGGGAAGAGTTTGAGGGGAGGGGGAATGACCCACTAGGTTGTAGGCCATGATAATAGATAAGGAATGATGGTGGACGGGGACATCCCCAAGTTCAGGCTGCTAGAATCCCTAATAAGGACAATTTCGACAGGGAGATCAGGAGAAGAGGAAATGCTTTGCTGGAGAAGAGAGCAGAGAAATGAGGAGACAGGAGGAGGAGGGCTGCTGAGAGAGTCACAGGGGCCAGGGTGAGGGCTAAGGAGGCAGGGCAGAGGGGAGCTGGGAGCTCAGCCCACACAGCTGCTTCTTCCCTTAGGTTTCCTAGAGAAAGCCTTGTCATCCTTCCCAGTGAGGCCAACTTGGGGAAGAGTCCCAGAGCTTGGAGAAGAGCTCCTCACCTTCCAGGAGGCAGGGGCAGCACTGAGTGGACACCTTGTGCCTGAAGGCCCCTCCAGAAAAGGGTCCACACACCAAGGCTTGCCTCTGGGTCTTGATGTACTGGAGCAGCTCATAGAGGACATCACCTAGGAGTGGAGGAAGGGAGCAAGTCAGTCACCTGACTCTGGGGTGATGGCTGGGGTCAGTCACAAGCTTCGTGCTGATGAGATGAGAAGTGGCAGAGTTGAAGTGGGTAGAGAAGACAAGAGCCATGGGGAAGTGGAGGGGAAATGACAGCAGGACATACCGCTGGGTCTCTGCAAACAACAGCCAAACAGATTCCTCTGCAGGCCTGCTCTTGCAAGGAATGACCAGGCAAACATTTATGGAAAGGGGGACATCTGCCATGCTGAGACGTGAGCATGCCCCTCCAACCAATGCATCCATCTCCCTCCATCTCCCTCCTGGGCCTACCTGGGTTTCCATCAGAACATTTTAGAGGGGATCCAGTGAGTTCCTCTGACCTGAACCAGGTGCACGAAGCCGGAAGTCATCCTTGGTGAGAATGCAGAGGGCTCGGCCGTTCATCTCAAACCCATGCTCCCCAGAGCACTGCAGAGAGTACTCCTGCTCAGCCCAGCGCAGCCAATACAACACATCCTCCCTGCTCCAGAGTGCTGGCTGGATGCCTGCAACCACAGGGACAGGGACTGGGAGAGAGAACAGGGCAGAGGCAGGAGCTTTCCCCACAACAGTCACTCATCCTTCCACTTCAGGCCCCCTCTGGAATGTCACCTCCTCCAAGAAACCCAGCCAGAATGCTACATCTGCACCAATGCTGTCCTCTCCTGTCTCCCTCTTGGTTACCATGTTCTGTTCTTTTCCTTCCTGGCAACTGATTTCCTTTTCATTGCACTTCACATAGTTATAAGTGTAAGTTTATGATCATCATTATATATGCATTATGTATGTGTTCACTTATTTTAGTTTTGGTACCCCAGCCTGTTTTCCAATTCTTAATTCAACACATATTTACTGAACTGTTCCATGCCAGGCACCAGGCTGGATGCACGGGGACACATTTGTATATGTGTTCAGCACCAAGGACAGCACCTGGTCCACAGGCGGTGCTCCATGGTTTGAATAATTAACAGTCCTGTGAAGAAGGCATGGTATTGTTACTGTTTTCCCAATGAGTTAGCTGAGGCTCCCAGAAGCTGACTACTACCCGGTCACACTGGCAGCATGAGGTACAGCCAGGTCCAGAATCCAGGTCTCTCTGGCTGCCGTATTCTTCTGCTCTGTTGTGCCAGCTCAGGTCTGGGTTTGCTCAGGGAACAGCCCAGAGGACAAAGAAGTCTCCTGTACTCATTTCCAGCTTGTGTGTTCTTGTCTCTGGCAATACCCAGACAAGGAGCTGCTTTCTTTTATTCCTCCTCCTTACATGTCTACTCTGCTTGGACCTCTTATGCTCCTAATGCCAGTTATTTACCTCCCTAATCTGGGTTGTGTTTAACCAGGCCACCTTGTGACTCTTGTGGACCGGTGTATTCAGAGGCCCCTTCCTCACCTAAAATATACTTAAAATTTTATTTTATGATTGCATTGGAGAAAGATGAATGTATTGTTATATGTGAAAACATTTTATTTTTAAAAAATTTTAAATTTATTGTTTTAAAATAACATATAATGTATTATTAGCCCCGGGGATGCAGGTCTGTGAATCACCAGGTTTACACACTTCACAGCACTCACCTTAGCACATACCCTCCCCAATGTCCATAACCTAACCACGTTCTCCCTAGTAAAAACACTTTCTTCTGCCTAAAAGTTCAGTTTTTTTCTCTTGACTTCAAAAGAAATCAGAACTTTTTTGTGGGCCCCTAAATGTGTTAGGGCCCCCAGCCCTGTGCCCACCATGATGGCAGCCTGGTGCTTTGCTTTGTGTGGTGTGTCTCCTTCCAAGAACGCTTCAGCCCTGTCAGGATCCTGTGCCACAGTAGGAGGAGGCTGGGGCTTATCAGGGCTGGTGCAATGGGTAGCAAAACTGAAACAGGGGAGATACCTGTCCAAGGCCACACTTATGCAGTGACAAAGACTAGACCACCCCGTGACTGTCTTGGTCAGCAAAAGAAATAAAACTTGCTTTCATGTTTACAAAAAGAAGAAGAAGAAGAAGAAAAAGAAAAAGAAGAAGAAGGGGAGGAGGAGGAGAGGGAAGAGGGGGAGGAGGGGGAGGGGGAGGAGGGGGAGGGGGAGGAGGAGGGGGAGAGAAAGAGAAAAAGGAAGAAAAAAAGAAAGAAAGGAAAAAGAAAAGAAAAAGTACAAGTGTATTACCCATTTGTCATCAATTCAGCCAATATCTAAGAAGCATGGGCCATGTGCCAGGCACTGTGCCCCTGCTGTGGACCTGGCACAGAGTGAGGCTGGCAGGAGGGTATATCCAATGACTATCTAATGACAATTCTTCTCAGCCACATGGAGGGAAAGGACCCTGGGCTTCAAACATAGAAGGCAGAGCAACACAGCCCAGTTTGGGAGGAAGGAGAGGTTCCCCTTAACTTTCTTTAGGGACCTAAGAATGAATAATGAAGAAGAAGAAATTTCTGAAACTAACCAATAAAATATTTAAGGGGGAAGAAAAGAACAGAGGTGACAACTGGCCTTCATGTACTACATACCACAAAGCCACATCATCAAGATCTGATGATATTACTGAGACTGACAAATATCAGGGAAAAAGATGGAGCCCAGAAATATGTGCACATGCACGTGGGTGTAAATGTAATACACAATAGGGGTTTTAATTCAGTGGAAAAGGATAGTGAATTTGAGCTATGTTAAAACCACAACTGTTTTTTTTTTTTCCCCAGCTGGAAAAGAAATATATCTGGACCTTCACCGGTATCCACTTAGAAAAATCAGTTCCAGATGGGATTAAGGCTTAATGAACAGAACAATAGAAACCTCAACAGAAATCATGAGCACCTGGGTGGCTCATTCCATTAAGCATCTGACTTGGGCTCAGGGCATGATCCCAGGGTCCTGGGATTGAGTCCCATGTCAGGTTCCCTGCTCAGGAGGGAGCCTCCCTATCCCTCTCCCTCTGCTGCTCCCCTGCTTGTAGTATCTCACTTTCTCTCTGTCTTCTCTCTCTTTCTCTTATTATGTCAAACAATAAAATCTTAAAAAAAAAAGAAGAAAAATAAAAGCTTTTTTTAAAAAAGTGGAAACAGGAAACCCACATGCATTAAACAAGGGTCGGGTGGGGGACCTCAAACCTCAACCAAGACGGGAAACTCAGAGGCTGTTACATAAGTGGAAGATGACTTGACTATATTAAGTTTTGTACGTGTGGTAAAAGAGACCATAAACGAAACTAAAAGAGCAAAATAAAAGGAAATATTTGCATCATAGATGACAGATGAAGGGCTAATGTCTATCATGGTAAAGAGCATCTCCAAATGGCTTCTTTTTTTTTTTTTCCAAGACAAAACGTCTTACCAGCAATTTACAGTGAAGCAGGATTTCTCAGCCACAGAACTACTGGCGTTTTGCCTTAATCATTCCTTGCTGTGGGGGCTGTCCTAAACTTTGTGGAATGTTCCCCAGCATCCCTGGCCTCTGGGCACTAGATGTGAGCAGCACACACACACACACACACACACACACACACACACACCAATAAGATGTGACGACCCAAAATGTCTGCAGACGTCGCCACGTGTCCCCAGGGGAGAGGAGCAAAACTGCCTCCAGTTGAGCATCTCTGCAGCAGAACAAATCCACTAATAAACATGTGGCAAGACGTGACACCTCACTAGTCAGGGAGAGACACAATCAGAGAATGAGAAAACAGTTTTTTAATGATAACACCTACCCCTGGCAGGAAGACAGGGAAAAGGACACCTTGCTGGTGGAAAGGGGAATTTAGAGCCTCTGTGGGAGATCAGCCCAGTGATTGTAGAAGGGCCTGAGACACAAAAGCTGAGCGGTGTGAAAGCTAGAAACCACCCAATAGATAGCGAGATTCAGAAGTGTCAGGGGTGGGCCCCTTGGCCAGCCAGGGCTGTTGGGGCTTGGGGGCCCATGGGCCATTGCATTTTTGTGGTATTGCCTTTTTCACAGTATTTGGGACTGTCAGCCTGAAAATTTAAGACTACGATTCCTGAGTCAGAGGAGTACACGGGCCTGTTTGGCCAGAGGGTAGGGATGGATTTCACACCCTCCCCAGCCATCCTACCTCCAGGGAAACACTAGAACTACATGAAGAGAAGGAAACCATAAACTTGGCAGACAGTATCAACCACAGGTGTGGTCCTGCTACCCAGTCCAGAGACATGGGCTGGGGATGTCCCAAGCTGCCTGTGACAGACTCTGAGATCACACAGTAGAACTTGAAAATGAAGCCTGTTATTGCCCCAGAGTGAGATTTAGTTTTTCTCTCATTACCTCTGGTTCACGCCTATCCTCGCCTTTCATCCCTTTGCTGCTGGCACCTCCAGTCCACTAAGTATGGAAAAGGGACCTTCCTGTTCCTCATGTTTTAAAGAATACTAGGGGCATAAAGGGCCTTCCAATTAGGATTTGAGCCCCCAGAGAATGATCAAATTCCAAGCAGTGGATCAGCCACCTAGCTCAGGGCCAAATCTCCAACCCCAGGCTCTGGGTCCCCAGCTCAGCCCCTTGCTGGCCAAGTCACCTACAAACCATTCAACCTCTCTGAGCCTCCATTTCCTCCTCTGTGAAATGGGATAACATTTCACTGCCTGGCGGGGCTGCTGTGCTGTTTGAGGGGCAGGATGGAGCAGGGGTTAGGAGCCCAGGCTACATACTGTGCAATCCAGCATCGCCTAAGAGCCATGGTGGGAATGCAACCACCAGACGACATGTATGCGAATGTCCCCAGTGGCTGTGGTCATAATAGAAAAGAAGTGGAAACATTCCAAATACACATCAGTCTGAGAACGGACAATCACGTTGTGATGTTTCCATGCAATGGAAAACAGAGAGTACAAAACACTGCTACTCAGGACACATGGCTTAAAGCTCACTGATACTCTGCTGAAGGAAAGAAGCCAGACATAAAAATGCCATCAAGAACAGATGCTGATATAGGGGGAGAAATCAGAAGAGCAGTCACCCTTGGCCACTTGGAGGGGAATGGACTGGAAAGAGGGACAAGGAAACTTGCTGGGGCACTGGAAATGGTCTAGTGATGATCTCAGTGGTAGCTGTACAGGTGTGTCCACGTTTGTACACTTGAGATCTGAACACAGGACGGTATGTAAATCATCCCTAAAGGAAAAGGAGAAACGTACAACAAAAAGGATCGATGATGGTGGCAGGCCAGCTGGAAACTGGCAAAACGACTGTGTTTCAGTGTCTTCATTGGCAAATCGAGGGTGGTGATGGAATACAGTACCAGTGACATGGGGCTGTCATCAGGATTCTACAGAATAACCAATGTAAAGACCAGGGTCTGGCACGTGGTCTGCGCCTTCCAACACAAGTGGAGCTCTTGAAGTTAGCCGAGGTGACATGAGTAAAAAGCTTGGCAAATGGACTCCTACAACTAAGAGCTCCATAATTGCTGGCAAGTGTTATCTAAGGCATCCACTATCCGCACCCCCCCCAGACATCTTTCTGACCCTGTCTGGGATGAGCCTAATGGAGTCTCCCCTTAGCAGTCTGACCACCCCTCAGGGGCTTTGCCTAGGCTCCTCCCTCTTTTGGCTGTGATCCATGGTATTTTCAGTTCCTCACATCAACCATCTTTGTGTCTCAAGACTCCAGCCTGATATCACCTTACTCTCCCAGCTCCAACCACATGATCACTGGGGATTTCCAGCTCAACTGCTTCCTGGCTTCTGGAACAGGTCTGGACAGAGTCCCCAGCTGGGGAGGCTGGAGAGACTGTGGGTCCAAGACACTGCTGGAGGGTTTGTGTATCTCCCTGAAGAGTCAGCACTACCTTCCACCCACCCCCAAGAGTAAGGCAGGACTCAAAGCCTCCCCTCCCCATCCTGGGCCACATGACCCTCTGCTGTGTTTATCACTGGGCATCTTGCTTAAGCAGTCACTGTATCCCCCGTTAGAATGTCAGCTCCATGACCACAGACTTTGCCAGTCCCAGTCACTGCTATCTCTCCAACACCTACAGCAATGCCTGGCACATAGTAGATGCTCAATAAATATAAACTGTCTAAATGAGTGAGGTGAAAGACTTCTAGGCATCCTGACCAGCTTCCAATCTCACCCAAACCAGGTCTCTCTTTCCATGGCATCCCTTTCACTCTCTTGCTCAAGAAACTGACATGGCTCCCAACTATGAACTTCAGCAAGTCAAAACTCCTCTGTCTTGATTTTAAGATGCCCTCAAGCTGCCCCTCCCCTACTGAGCAAAGATATTTCCCAGCTACTCCTCACCATACCCCTGCAGTTTGCTAGATAGAGTGACCTCTAGAATGACAGAGCTGGACAAATCATGAGCAACCAAATCCAGAACCAACAGCTGGTTTCTACCTTCCTGGCAGTGTTCACAGGAAGAATACAAGGAACTGTAAAGTGCTTGGCCAGTCTGATAAAAACGGGAGTCGCCGTCATCCCACACCGGAGGCTGTTGCTCAGAGAGAGTGACAGCTGTAGGGTCTGAGGTACCCGAGTTTGAATCCCAGCCCCACCATTTTACTGGAGGCTGACTATGGACAAGATCATTCTCCCTGCTGTAAGACCAGTGTTCACATCTGTTAGGCAGGGATAATAAGAATCTACTTTCTAGGCCCATTTAAGTGTATTTAACTACAGTAAACACAATATGCCCAGCACAATGACTGGGCAAGAGTAAAAACTCAACAAATGATATGTATTATGATTACCAACATCCTCACTGATGAAGCTTGACTGAAAACAGAGGGAGCAGCTTGTTTCTATGCCATGATTGCTGTAGCTTGTCCTTGGCTTATTGAGGGTCACTGTCTGTCCAGGGTCTTCAAATCCATCACCCCATTGTTTGCCTGACTTTCTCAGCTGATATAGCCTTTCTTGGTAATCACACTCAGCTTTATGGTCACCAGACATTGGGCCAGGGCTAGTGCAAACAGTTGTGCCCAACAAAGGCACCATTGGAGGGAAGGGATGGGAGAGTATGGATGGTATGGCTTCCTCAGAAAGGAGAGGTCTTTTTAATCAGCACAAAGATGCACATGGTCTATCCCTGATCGTGACATCAGGAAGGAGGTGGTTCTTTGTTGTCAGATCATGGGGTTTTGGAATCTCCCATCTGTGTGTTGTTTGCCACATTCTCTTTCACTGGCAGGTGGCAACATCAAAGCTTCCAGAACATTCCCTTTGAGCCTCCAGCCTTCCCATTTCACCCCACCCCACCTCTCTCTTGGCACCTGCATCCATCTAACTTACTGCTTCTCATATGCCTCAACCTAGGGCAGAGTTTCTCAGACCATTCTGACCTCAACCCACAGTTTTAAAAAAAATGCATTCTATATCATGACCCCCACACATGTATATATAAAGAGCCCAAAGTATTCATGAAACATTCTATTTCATTTTTTAAACATACTTATTTTGACCCACTAAATTGGTTTCATTCCTTAGTAAGTCCTGACCAAAAACTGAAAAGCACTGTTAGAACATATCTATATAAAATGAGTCCCTCAGATGTATTTTTTTTTAAAGATTTTCTTTATTTATCAGAGAGAGCACAAGCAGGGAGAAAGGAAGGCAGAGGCAGGCACCCTGCTGAACAAGGAGCTTGATGTGGGACTTGATCCCAGGACCCTGTGGTAACAACCCAAGCCGAAGGCAGACACTTAACCAACTGGGCCACCCAGGCATCCCCCAAATGTGTTTTTAGCAGTAGCAGCAGTGTCACCCAGAAGTCTACTAAAGATAGGGCTCACTAGAGGCTGTGCCCCACCCTCAAGCTACTGAATCAGAACCTGCACGTCAACAAGCCTTCAAGAGACCCGTGTACACGGGAAAATAAAGTGCCAGGGGACTCTCTGTAGATGCAGGGTGCGAACTTGAGCAGCAAGTTCATCTGTTGGAATTCCCCCAAGGGCCTTTTCCCTTATTTGACATGGCCAGGGAGTTGCTGAGAGGTGTCATCCCTCTGCCCATGACATCTGAAAATTGCAGGTGACACTTTATGGTCTCTTTGCATGGCTTATTCACACCTGGGAGCTTTGAAAAGCAATTTCAAAAGGCAGAGACACGGGTTCCTCTGTATCCAATGGTGGCAAGTTCAAGTTCAGGAGGGTTTTTTTGTTTTGTTTTGTTTTGTTTTTGGGCCAGAGAATGAGCTCCAGGAAAATGCAGAGTCAGGACCGAGAACTAAGTTCTAGGTGTGAGGCCCTTCTGACCATCAGCTGCACAGATGACTTTCTCATGTGGAGTCTCAGTGTCTCTGTTATCAAATGCGGCCATGCTGGTGACCAGCTCTAAACTACCTCTTCTCAAAATCCCCTGAGGTGTCCCAAGAGGTTGTATCATCTCCTCCCGGACTCCCTCCCTGGGGGACCTCAGCCCAGCTCCAAAAAGGGGTCCCAGGGGCTGGACTGCCTTCATAGCTGTGACTCATCCTGGCCTTGGGAAAACCCTCCAGGATGCAGACTGCGGGGAGAGGCCTTGTGAATCCTCTTCCGCTCTCCACTTCCAGAGAAGACATCGTTGTGAGTCTCCTTGTGAGTGCAGGACATTGTGCTGGAGCCTCATGGATCCAGACCCTCCGTCTCAGCCCACATCCTGTGACATGACTGGACAGTCATCCTCAGAGAGAACTTTGAACTACTCTAATGCACATCTTTGTCAGGCAAATAAACACGGAAATATAAGCTCTATAGGGAAATTGTTGATGTGTTCTCCTCATTGCCAGCTGACAAAGCTATAAGCAAGATTTGTTTTGTTGGAGAAATGAAATCTTGCCATTTGTGATGATGTGGATGGAACTAGAGGGTATTATGCTGAGCGAAATAAGTCAATCCAAGAAAGACAATTATCATATGATCTCCCTGATATGAGGAATTTGAGAGGCAACATGGGGGCTTGGGCTTGGAGGGTAGGGAAGGAAAAAATGAAACAAGATGGGATTGGGAGGGAGACAAACTATAAGAGACTCTTGATCTAACAAAACAAACTGAGGGTTGTGGGGGTGGGGGGTGGTGGGGGGAGGGGGATAGGGAGAGATTGGTTGGGTTGTGGACTTTGGGAACGGTATGTGCTATGGTGAGTGCTATGAAGTGTGTAAACCTGGCCATTCACAGACCTGTACCCCTGGTGCTAATAATACAGTATATGTTAATAAAAAATTAAAAATTAAAAAAAAAGAATGTGAGGTTTAGATGAGTAAACATTGCTACTGAAGGAAAAAAAAAAAGAAAAAGATTCGTTTTGTTGGTTCACCCTCCTGCTGAGGCAAATCACCCTGATGATTAGAAGAGAAGCCAGAGGTGGAGGAGGGAATGGGATGGACAACTGAGGATAAATGTTAGTGAGATGCCCAGCAGTGGAAACCCCATTTCAAGAAACAGGAATGACATCACCCCAGCCATCTGAAAGGTCAACCCTTTATTAGGTGTCAGCAGTTTGCTTATTTGGGATGTTGTTGAGAGGAAAATGAGTCATTTCGTATACCCTATATTTTTTTAATTTTTTCAATTTATTTATTTTTAGAAAAACAGTATTCATTATTTTTTCACCACACCCAGTGCTCCATGCAATCCGTGCCCTCTATAATACCCACCACTTGGTACCCCAACCTCCCACACCCCCTATACCCTATCTTTTAAGACTTTTAGGTATTTACTAAGGGCCAGGATTGGGTTGCCTGAATATTTTCAGAAGTAAATATGATTCATGAAACCTAAGATGAGAAGCATAGAAAATGCTACTTGGGCATGCCCATGGTCCTTGGCTTTCACCTCTACTCTCTGAAGGCCGCCAAATGCCGAATGTCAGCCTCTAAATTTGCACCTGACTTAGCCAATGCAAAGGGCGACATGGGAAGCTGGAGAGGAATGGGAAAGTGGGGATGAAGCCAAGCCAAGCCCTGGCTGGGTTTGGCTCAGCTTCTCCCCAAAGGCGGGGTCTTCTCAATTTGCAGTGGAGTCAATGGAAGCAGCCTCACCCTAGGGCGAATGAAGAACCTGCTTCCTTACGCTGGGGCTGGGTGGAATCAGGGTATACTCTCACTGCCCCCCAGAGGTCCCCACTGGGAGTGAGCTCCAGTTGCCCGCAGTGCTACAATTTAAAAATTTTAAAAAAGATTTTAGGGGCACCTGGGTGGCTCAGTGGGTTAAAGCCTCTGCCTTCCACTCAGGTCATGATCCCAGGGGCCTGGGATCGAGTCCTGCATTGGGCTCTCTGCTCAGTGGGGAGCCTGCTTCCCCCTCTCTCTACCTGCCTCTCTGCCTACTTGTGATCTCTGTCTGTCAAATAAATAAATACAATCTTAAAAAAGAAGATTGTATTTATTTATTTATTTATTATTTAGTTTTTTATTAAGAACCTGCATGCAAGTGGAGAGAGTTCCAGGCAGACTCTGTACTGAGTATAGAGCCCAATACAGGGCAGATCCCACAACCCTGAGATCATGACCTGAGCTGAAACCAAGAGTCAGACACAACCCACTGAGTCACCCATGGGCCCCTACAATTTAAATTTAAATTAGATTTCCTTCTCTCTTCTATGGGGAAGTATTTCAGGGTCTGCTTCTGGAGAAATCTAACCAAAGTCAATAGGATTAGTACCTAAGGAGTTGTAAATAGATCACATGACCCTGCTCCCGGAACTGAGTAACCAGGGAACCAACTGGCTGAAGAGGAGAGGAAGTTCTTGTCACTAGAAATGGGCAGGAGGGCCTGGTAACCATCTCAAAGGGGCCCCATCAAAGGAGGCTTCAAAAAATTAAAAGGCTGGCATAATTGTATTTACCAAGGTGATGACTACATTTTCTAAATCCCCACTCCTCCTCCTATACCCTCTTACCCAGTAACCTTGAGCTAGGCACCCAGTGGCAGCGAGGTCACTGACCTGGGCAGGACACAATCTTCTGGCCCTCAATTTCCTTATTTGGAATATGAGTGAATTACCCAAGGTAGCATCTAGGGTCTCTATCAGTGTTGACATCCTAGGACTTGGTGTGCCAATTATGGAAGTACACTTTGAATATAGGGGAGGCCATAGGAGGTAATCTGGAGGGCCTTGTGGGACCTGCAAAGAATTCCATCCCTCTCTGAGAATCGGTGTCCTCAGCTGCCATAAGATGACATCAAATGTCCTTCTCAGCAGTAACACCCAGGGTCTTTAGGTCCAACCCCAAAGTCCCATTTTCCCTCATCACTGTGGCTTGGGTTGGAAACAGAGCCCAAATCCTACCCTCCTACCGATGTAACCATTGCCAAATACCTTTTTAGAACATCCCTGAGCCTCAAGCTACCAGTCAGGTTTGGCATTTGGTCAAAACAAAGGAACAGAGGTTCTTTGTAGAGCTCCTTGCTCCTCTCCCTAGATCCCACAGCTACTTCCCTCCACCACAGTTCTGAGGCATGAGGGCCTCCTTCACACTCTGTGGCTTTCTCATATCCATGAATCCACATCTTCCCACAGGCTCTGTTCCTCATTGAAAGAATGCCAGGCTATGGAGAGGAGAGGCAGAGGCATTTGGGGGCAACCTGGTCTTCCCAAGGCCTATGAAGTCATACCCAACATTCTGCTCAACCCAGTTGGTGGCTGAAAAAGAAGGTCAAGGCCAGGATATCAGAAGGATGTGAAATCAATTAGGCAGTGGTCCAGCCACTGGGTAAGCCTAGAAAGAAGTGGCCTGGATGCTTCCAAGCCCAGATCACAGTTACCTGCCAACGCTGCCCCAAGAGCCCCACCCACTTTAAGACCTCCCACTGGCAGGCAGCTTGCTACCTAGCCTATGATTCCTGTGGCTTAGGAAGTATGTTGAAAACTCTCTTAGAAGACTATAAGCAGGACCAAGGTTTGGCCTTAGCATGGAGAGCCCACGTGCTCTTGAGCCTTAGCTCTCCCACCTCTCAGCTCTGGCAGTTGAAATATAGGCATAAATACATGAATCTATGGCCTGTTCTCTGGTTATGAGCTTCCTCGGGCAAGAGCATAACTTAGGAAAATTAAATAAAAAGATATGGCTAGTCGGTTTCTTGTGGTGCTCTTTGGGTTGATTTGATTGTTCTATGTATTCCTTTTTTTTTTTTTTTAAGATTTTATTTATTTATTTGACAGAGAAGGAGAGAGCCCAAGCAGAGTGAGCAGCCAGCAGAGGGAGAGGGAGAAGCAGGCTTCCCCTTGAGCAGGGAACCCCATGCGGGACTCGATCCTAGGACCCTGCGCTCATGACCTGAACCAAAGGCAGATGCTCAACTGACTGAGCCACCCATACTCCCTGTTCTACTTATCCCTATGCTTCCCCACCACTTGCCAATTTTTGACAATACATATATGCAACTTTTGAAACAATAACAGTTAAACTCAATTATTTAAAAGAGTTCTACATACACAGAATTTTTGTTCACTGTTTAACTCCATCTGACTACCTCATTGGAAGGAGTGTCCCCAACTCCTTGTCTTTAGATTGGAAGAGATCCTATAGCTCATTTGATCCCAACCCTCTTACTAATGAGGAGACTGCCTGCCCTGCCCTCACCCTTGGCCATGGTAACCACATTCCCCACTGTGAGCGTTCATGTTTCCCTCTTCTAATTTCCTCATCAATGAAAAGTTAAAGAAAACCCAGCAAAGACATAGGAGATGGAGGGAAGGTAGTTCCTCAAGTAAGAAGTTCATGGGTCACATTTATGTTCTTTAAAAACATCAGTCTGGGCCGCCTGGGGGTATTAGTGTGTTAAGCATCAGACTCTTGATTTCTGCTCAAGTCGTGATCTCAAGGTCATAAGATCCAGCCCCAAATCATAGGGCTCCACACTCAGTGGGCAGTGAGACTGCTTGAGATTCTCTCTCTCCTCCTATCCTTCCGCCCTTTCCCTCCTCTGCTCGCTCTCTCAAATAAATAAATAAATCTTAAAAAAAAAAAGAAAAGAAAAAGAAAACATCAGCCTTTTCCCTCCTCTCTACTCACGGAGTCTTCCTGGTAGCTTGCAGATTCCCCCTTCACCCAGCAAGTTCATTCTAGCTTCACATCTGGCCTGGGTGCCCGGGGGTGGTGTGGCTGCCTCCGGCCTCACGGAAGAGCTGGCCAGTGATCCCTCCTAGAAAGAGGAAAAACCAGGTCAGTCAAAAACAAGCCTTCTCAGTGAAGGCTCCGTCATCCTTAAATGTATTAAGAATTTTTCTTAAAGGGAAAGAGCATCCGTCTCTGTATCTATCTTAAAGATAGGAACCAGGTGGAGGCACCTGGGTGGCTCAGTCAGTTAAGTGACTACCTTTGTGTCAGGTCATGATGCCAGGTCGTGGGATCCAGAACCGTGTAGGGCTCCTGCTCAGTAGGGAGTCAGCTTCTCCCTCTGCTTCTGTTTCTCTCCCCTGTGCTCATGCTCTCTCTCTCAAATAAATAAATAAGAAATTTAAAAAAATTTCAAGGTAGAAACCGTGTATGTCTTCAGATTGATAACTTCAACATTTTGTACAGAGTGGACACATGATAAATTTCATTTTTCTGATTCAAGTTCTTCATGCACGTGCCTCACCCCACAGAAGGCTCCCCGCCAAGATTCTACTTGTAAGCTGGAAACCCAAGAGCCTAAGAATAGTCACTGGGACCTTGGTGAGAGGACACAAGGAACCTGAGGGGCCAGGATACAGAGACCTTAAGTCAGAAATAAATAAACCAACAAGTAAATGCTGTTTTCAAGGAAGAAAAGGGTACATTTCTGAATCCCAAGGTCCCACCAAGGGAAGCCTGTAGCTTTACAATTTTACCACCAGCTTAGCTTCAGAGATGATATGGTTCATGCTTCAGGACGGAGGGATGAAAAAAGTGACAGGAGTAACCTTGGGGTTTATGCCCAGCCACAGGTGCCAGCCCGTGAAAAGTAAAAGTGAAACCAGTCCCAGCAAGTCATTTTCTCAAACTAGAATCTTCAAGAGAATTACATTAATCTCTCGATGTCCGAGGACGGCAGCCTGCAGTGAAAGACTGGGGGTCTGGAACCACAAAACAGGAGGATTTAACACCTTTTGGGTGTAGTTCTCACCATGTTTCTGGCTGACCCCCACCACAACACCCCCCCCCATGCTGTATCCCAGGTAAACCAGCTTCAGAGGCTGCGGCCTAAGAGCAGCGCATGCCCAGTCGGAGAAGAGTCTAAGGTTTTACACTTGCAGGAAGCCCCTTGTGGACCCTTCTACCCTCTTCCAAGCATGAGAACCGGCCAATTCCGGGGTTTTCACTGCCTGGGAAATGAGAGCCTGGGAGCTACTGAGAGAGCTCTGGGCTTCAGCATGAAAGCCAGGGCGAGGTCTGATAAAAATATGGATTTGGATTGGAATCTTCTTCTTGGAGAGAGGAGGTGGAGAAAGGCTTTGGAGGTGGGAAGGGGTCCCTGCTCTGGGGCGGTTCTGAGCCTGCTGGGGAAATATGACAAATGGAGAAGGAATTCTAAGAAGTGGGGGCCCCTCTGTGGTGGCATTTGCCAGCGGTTCGGGTCTGGTTTGCGCAGGAACTTGCAGGGACGTCACAACTGGATGATGGTAGGGGTGAGGAGGAGGTAAGGAGGGGCAGTATATAACGTCGGGCGGGGGGCGGGGGGCGGAGGGTAGAGGGAGCTTCGGAAGAGAGACAGTGAGGCCGGAGGTGAGTGAGAAGGGAGGGCTGGTGAAGGATGAATGTTGAGGTTTGGGAATGCGTTTGAAAGTGAGATTCCAGCCAGGAAAAAGTTCTGATAACATGAGTACAGAAACAGAGGTGGTGGAGGAGGGATTGGGGGAGGGGGCGGCGAAGGCTTAGGGTGCGCCCCGCGGGCTTCCTCCGCCAGGCTCTTACCTGCATTACAGGTGGAGGTGAGAGAGCTCGCGCCGTGAGTCGTGAGCGCTTCCCTGGCCGCGGCTGCTCGGCGCGCTGAGCCCCTCCTTCCCTCGCCCCTTAACTGGTCCCCAAAACTGGAAGGTCGCGTAGGAGGAAATCTCTTTCGAGAAGTGCCCTCGGGTTCCCCGGGCCAGGAAGGTCTCAGAGCGCTCCGGTAATAGCTATCCTTCCGGGAAACGAAAACGAAAGAGCGGGATCCGGCTTCCACTCCCGCCCCGGCCGGCTCCGGGGAGGGCAGGCGCCGGGCCCTGCGGGAGCGCAGCGGCGGGGACTCTCGGCTCACCAGCCAGGAGGCGTCGGTCCCGCTCGCAGCCTCCCGCTAGAGGACGGCCCTTCTGGCAGCCTGGCCCTGGCTCCCAGGCGCACGGAGCTGAGATTCTGCGGAATCTGGGGAGCCGAGGGGACCCCTGGTCCTTGGGTCAGGACAGCAACAGACCAACTTCATGTCATTCCTGTGTGTCTCCGCATTTGGATGGGAGGGGACCTCTTAGGTTGTCCGCCTGGAACAGGTGCCTCTCCCCTTCCTGGCGTGACCCCAGCCTGGCCTGCCATAGGGCCCTACCATCCCAGCAGCGCCCCACTGTCGGAGCGGCTGTGCTACTCCTCCTGACTCCCGACCCTAGTACCCTGTGGATACTGGCTGGAACCTTTCCCCAGGCCTCTGACCGCTCCAGACAAGCCACCACTCCAGCACAAAAGAAGGAAACCTGAACCTTCTGCAGAAACTCCGAAGCTATAGATGCTGTTACAAGAGGGCTTAGCACTGATGTATCACGGGCTCCTGAAAACTAGTTAAGACGGGGCCAGAAACCCAATAGAAAATGAGCAAAGGATATGAATAGGCAGTCCACATAAAGTGTTGAATGGCCCAGAAACATAGAAGACGCTCCTTATAAAAGATGTGCTTATAAAAGATGTGCAAATTAAGTTTTTGAGATAATTTTTTTTTTTTTTTTGCCCGTTATTTTGGCAGAAATTCATACCTTTACTAACTTAATCTACTGGAGAGACTGAGGGGAACAGAGGACACTCCGCAACCCCATGGAAGGCAGAAAGGCGAGATCTGGCAAAAGTTATAAATGCACATTCCTTCATCCAGCAATCCCACTACCAGAAATGTATTCGATAAATCGACCTGCACATATCCAAAATGTACGTGTTATTTATTCCAGCTTGGCTTATGATAATGACTAATTAGAAGCGATTTGGACATCCATTAAAAGGGGCTGATGAAACAGATTATGGTAGATCCATTTAATAGAACTCCATGATGATGGCAAGCTCTCCAAGGGGCAGTATAGCATAACAGTTAAGAACCTAGACTCAGGGACCTCTGGGGGGCTCAGTTAAGTGTTTGACTCTTCTTTTCTGCTCAGGTCGTGATCTCAGGGTTGTGAGATCCACCACTTCGGGCTTCACGCTCAGCTCAGAGTCATCTGGAGAGTCTCTCTCCCTCTTTTGTTGTTCCTCCCCCCAAATAAATAAGTGAATCTTTTTAAAAACGGGGACAAAAAGAACCTAGACTCGAGGACAGCCTGGCTGTCTTGGAATTCCAGCTATGTTACTTACTGGTTATGTGCCCTTAGATAAATTAGCTAACTTCTCTATAGCCTCTCTCCACTAACTGTCTCTGTTTCCTTAATAGTAAAACAGAGTGGGGCACCTGGGTGGCTCAAGCAGTTAAGTGTCTGCCTTTGGCTGAGGTTCCTGGGATCAAGTCCTGCATTGGGTTCCCTGCTCAGTGGGGAGTCTGCTTCTCTCTCTCTCTCTGCCTGCTACTACCCCTGCTTGTGCTCTCTCTCTCTCTTCCTGTGTGTCAAATAAATAAATAAAATCTTAAAAAAAAAAAAACCAGTAAAACAGAGCTAATAATAATACCTATCTCATAAGGTTGCTATGAGGAGTAAATGAGTTAACATTTGTAAGACAACTAGAATAGTGCCTGATCACCATGCAAAACAAAAAAATCATGGTACAGACAGAACAATGTGCACTACATGTTACATTTTGTGTGTAAGTGTGTGTGTGTGTATATATATATATATATATATATATATATAATTAATATATATATAAAAAGAAGCTCCAAAAGGATATGTAGCAAGCTTCTAGACATAAAGGGGATTCAGGATAGAAAATAAGAGCAGGAGTTTTCATTGGAAACTTTTTAATATTGTTTTGATTTATGCCTATCAAAAGAGTAAAATAAAATAAGAAAGATGTTTTTAGCATTTGTTCCATGCCAACAAGCCAAAACCTAAATAATGATGGAACTGTATGGGCATTGCCTAAGACAAACTGTAAAAATGAGGACATTTCTTTTTGGAAGGACAGAAGTGATGCTCATATGATCAAAGTCTACAAACTTTTGAACCCATGTGAGCAGGAAAAAGTGGAATCCCTCCTTCACAAAGAACTATGACAGGTGTTGGGGCACCTGGGTGGCACATCTGGTTAGGCGACTGGCTCTTGATTTTAGCTCAGGTCATGATCTCAGGGCCATGAGATTGAACCCCATGTCTACTCTGCACTCAGCAAAGAGTCTGCTTGTCAGTCTTCCGTCCCCCTCTGCTCCCTGTGCCCCTCCCCCTGCTCTCTCTCACGTTCTCTCTCTCAAATAAATAAATAAATAAAACTAAAAAAAAATGCACACAAGTGTTTCATGCTCAAAAAATAACAATATTTGTTTCATTTTTAAAATTATTCATTTTTAAATAACAGTCTTCCTACAAAGAACTCAAAATGTATATATAGAGCTTCTAGTTTATAACTTTTTTAATACTTGTAATACTTCAAAAAGGGGGAGGGTTGATGAGGTAGACAGAGAGGTAAAAGAACAGGGTCCTGCAGATCTGGACACAGGCAACAAAGGTGGGGCCAACAGGTGGCAGGAGGGCCCCGTACCCTGGGAAGGGCCAGGAGAAAGCACCCATTTCTGTGTCCTCTGCTTTGAGGATGAGATTCAGTTTCACTCACAGAAGAAAATGCTCAAGATTTCCTTACAAGGAGCTCTGGGGCCATCCACAGCACTTGTGTTTTCTAAGTGGCACGGCCTCCTTGGGCTTTCCCAGGAGGCATCACAAACAGCTCATAGCGGGTCTCTCTGCACAGACAGCCAGTGAGTCAGCCGTTCTCCAACAAACCAGGTGTAGAACCAACGGTGATGGGTAAAAAGAAAGGGAGAGGAAGGGTCTTCTTCTGTTCCAGGAGGATTCTTGGCTTCTCAGAGGAAAGCAGAAGTTGGCAGGTACATTCCCTTTAAATCAAGTGTTTGTTCCAGAGAAAGTGTAGAAACACATGGACTCCTCCGAAGAAAAGCAACACAAAATGAGCCAGTGCCTCCCTGACTTCCTGTTGAAGATCCTGTTTGAAAAAAGATCACAAGAGGTTTAAAAAAACAGCAATAGAATAACCCAAAGAAAGAAATTCAATATTAAGGTTAATTCAGTGAGGGAAATCTGGGTGGCTCAGTCAGTTAAGTGTCTGCCTTCTGCTCAGGTCATGATCCCAAGGTGGGGTGGGGGGGGGGGATTGAGCCCAGGTTCTGTGCTCAGCAGGGTGCCTGCTTCTCCCTCTGCCTCTCTCCCTGCTTGTGCACGTGCACACACACACACACACACACTCTCTCTCTCTCTCTGACAAATAAAAATCTTAAAAAAAAAAAGATTAATTCAATGAATACCACAAACAAGCTCCTTGGACTGCTTTATGAATTATATGAGCAGGACAATATCTCGGTCTGTTTTGTAAGCCCCGCACCTTCTGGATGCCTTGGGAAGTTTTCCTCTGGATGTCTTTTCCCAGGTTAATAACCATCAGCAAATTGGGGCATTCTTTTCAGGGCTAATAACCTCTTCCTCTGGCTTTGCAGAGCCCTTCCTTAGTCCTCCCAAAGAAGCAAGATGTTTGCTTTGGGGTTGGAGGAAAGGATAGGATTTAGGTGAGTTGGTGAGGAGGGGGCATGAGCAAAGTTGGAGGTGACAAAGAGCATAGGAGGGGTGCGGAGCAGCACGGAAATGCCACTGTTGATTTGTGAACATCAAGAGAAGAAGCTCTGAGGGTCCAATCCAAATGGGTCTCCATCCCTGCCCCTCCTCTTTGGTTTTTTCTCAACCCAGAAGCTTTAGGGTCGGGTGGGGGGTTCTGCTTGGAGCTCTCCAATGGGTCTGCCTCAGTCCTCAGGGCCCCGCCTTACCTGCCCCCACCAACCGCTCTGACCATATTTTTTACAACTTTGCCCTTACTCAGCCTCAGCCACATTGCCTCCTTGCTCTTCTTCAAACTTGCCATTGGCTCGTGCCTCAGAGTCTTTGCTTTCCACTGCCCGCAGGTATCCACGCTTCCTCCCGTACTTCCGTCAAGGTTTTGCTCTGAAGCCACCCTCTCAGGAAGGCCTTCCCTCCTCTACTTAAAAGTCTAAATCCCCCCCATATCCCTCACTCATTCCCTTACTTTATTTTTCTTCACAATATTTACCTCTGTCTGATAAACTATATATTTTATTGTTTGTCTTATAGTTTGTCTCCCTTTTAGAATATCGACTGCATGAGATCAGGGAGTTTTGTCTCTTCTTATTTATTTATTTAATTAATTTAAAATTTTGATTTTTTTTAGTTTTGTCTCGTCTATTTATTTTTATTTATTTATTTAATTATTATTTAGTATATTATTTATTTATTTTTATATTTATTTAATTTTTAAAAGATTTTATTTATTTATTTGGGAGAAGGAGCACACACACGGGGAGAGGGGCAGAGAGAAGAGGGAGAAGCCAACTCCCCGCTGAGCCCAGAACCTGATGTGGGACTCGATCCCCGGCCCATGGGATCATGACTTGAGCGGAAGGCAGATGCTTAACCCAATGAGCCACCCAGACACCCCAGTTTTGTCTCTTTTAATCTCTGTCATATCTCCAGAACTTAAACAGATCCTGACACAGAGCAGATGCTCAATAAACATTAGTGGAATGAATGAATAAATGAGTGGTAAACCAGTACCAGCAAACTAAAAAATTTAGACTTTGTCCTGTCTGATGGGGTCTGTGATCAAAGGAGCGAGACCGATACAAAGCTAAGGTCAAGCCAAGCTTTATTCTGCGCCAGCACCGAGAATCAAACTGACTGGCCGGGCCGTCTCTTATGGAGAGAGCGACGACCCCCAGTCTCACAGACTAGCTTTTATGGAGCAAAGGCCAGGTGGTTGAGCCTGGCCAATGAGATTGTCTCCACCTGACCTGCCTCATCCTTGCATTCTAGGCTCTGTTATCAGGGACTGGCCGACCATATTTTACTGGTTTCCCAGACTTGCTTTTAAGTAAGTTCCTGGGGAGGGGGGTGGGGTGGGGTGGGGTGGGCAGGGTCAGTTTAAGTTTTACTGCATAAACAACAAAATGGCTGTTTATCCAAGATGGAGTCCCTCTAACTAAGTAGGCCCCTATACTGTCAACACCTGGGAATCTTTAAAGGACTGTTTCCCTTTAAAGTTGTTATCAGTTAGGAAAATTGAATGAAGTTCCTTCCAGGAAGGTAGATAAGGAAGTGTATAGAGCACCAAGTCAGATGCTCACATATGTAAATTGTAGATATGCCCCTTAATTGCCCTGTGACCTTCAGTTACCTAATCTCTCTGAAACTCAACTCCTCCTCCTGAAATACTAATCCATTAATGTATACAATTATTGGGAGAATCGAATGAAACACATCAGCGTCTTTCAAAGAGTACCTGGAAGAAATCATTTATTAATGTTAGCTTTCCTCCCCTCTTTCTAACAAAGTGAGAAATTCCCTATGTGTTATTGTACCAGTCAGGGTTCCAGAGGAAACAGATGGCACACTTCAAATTAGGATAATTTAGGGAGAGTTAAATAAGGTGGGGGATACATGGCATTGTGCATTTCCCCAGGCTGGTAATGTCTGAGCTGTTGCCACTCCTAGGCCAGTAAGGATGGGATTGGGGGGACACAGTTTCTAGAAACTGGAAGGACTGAGTTCTATGAAGAACAAAATCCCAAAGACATATGTAAGATCCTAAAAGTGACAAGAAGACTATTTTAAAACATACTTGAGGGGCACCTGGATGGCCCAGTCAGTTAAGCATCCAACTCTTGGTTTCCACTAGGGTTGTGACCTCAGGGTTGCAGAAACAGGCCCCACATTAGGGTCTGCACTCAGGGTGGAGTCTGCTTGGGATTCTCTCTCCCTCTCTCCCTGCCCCTCCCCTTCCAAATAAATAAATAATTTAAAAAAAATATATAATAAAAATAAAACATACTTTATATCTAGGAATATTTCATCCCCAGATGAAACAAAACAAAACAAAACAAACAAACAAAAAAACCAAAACAGGTCCTTGAACCAAAATCCCTCAAAAACCCTAAATAGCAAAATAGAAGTTGCTGTTTTGAGAATCAAGGCCAATTTGAAAACAAAGAACACTTACTTGAGTGAAGAAGACAAGAAAGTAAGCTATGTAGCAGCTCAAGGACAATCCATTCAGCGGACAAAAGTATAGCTTGGTGAGCTCTTTGCTAGGGAGTTCCAAGAGTCAGAATAAAAGTTTCTTTAAATACACCAAATCCACATGGATTTGGGCAGAAAGCTCATGAGAATTGGCCAGGGTTGGGCAGCAATTCCAGCTGCCGCGGGCCGGTGCTGAGAGAGCTTTCTGGCAAGGCGTGTGTTTTGCCACTGTGTGGGACTGCCAGACTGGGAGCTGGACCCACCTGGCTTGCGGAGGCCCCTGCAGAGGTGAGCTCCCCGGAAGCAGAGTTGAATTAGGATATGAGCCTGAGCCTTAGGCTCCGGCTTTTTTTGGCAGGAGGGGGTGCCCAAGGTGAGGGTGGCCTGAGGTGGGCGTGCAGGTTTCTCCCACTCTGAGGGTTTCCCAAAGATCCCAGAGACACGGTTTCTTCCTGGGTGGCAGGTGGAGTCCTGATGTATGGCTCAGGGGTCCCCAATCTGGAGGGCTTGAGGGCCAGGCCTCTGGGGATGGAAGCTTGAGAACCCAACCCAGGGTTAGGCCTCGGGCCTAGGGGCACGGCATGCCCTGCCTGCTGATGCTAAGGTGGCTTCCTGAGGGGCTGAGTACAGGGCAGGTTTGGCCTGCATTCCCAGGCCACCAGGGCCAGGTGTGGACCTGCCTTTTAGCGCTTTCCGGTAGGCTTCGGGCAACAACACACAGAACCTGGGCAGGGTCCAGCTGGCTCCCCCGAATGCCCCACCGCGGAAAGTGAGTTTTCCAAGGCTTTCTGGCCAGTTCTCAGGAGCTTTCTGCTCAAATCAACATTGATCTGGGCAGAAAGCTCCTGAGAATTGGCCTGTGTTGGGTGGCAATTCTGGCCATGTCCCAGACCCTTGCTGAGAGCGCTTTCTAGCTAAGTGCGTGTTGTAGCCCTGTGAGACCCCGAGTTAAGCCCATGTGGCTCCCGGAGGCCCCCTGCAGTGGTGAGCTCCCCAGGGGCTTTCTGGAAGGCCCCACCTGCCGGTGCAGAGGTGGGCTTCCTGGTGGCTGAGTAGAGGGGCAACCTGGGCTGCCTTCACACCCAGGGTTAGAGGGTTCTCGCAGGCTTCATGAGACACTATGCGGGAACCCGGGCGGGACCCAGGCAGCCCCCCGCTGAAGGTCACCGCCACGGGAAGCGAGGGCTTTCGATTTGGGCAGAAAGCTCATGAGAATTGACTGGCGCTGGGCAGCGATTTGGGCGGAAAGCTGGTGCCATCCTGGGAGTGCTTTCTCACTAGGTGCTTGTTGGGGCCCTGCCGGACTGCAACCAAGCCCGTGCGGCTCCCTGTCGGGCCCCAGAGGCAAGTTCCCTGGGGTCAGATTTGAGGGAGTGAGGTGAGACTGAGTGTCAGTCTCCGGGTTTTTGGCCCAAATGGGGCCCCTGTAAGGTTTTACAGGTGAGATAAACATGACACCTGGCAAGATAGGCACAAGGCAAGATTTATTAAAGGTGTCTTAGGCGAGGTTCTGAGACTCTGGAGAGGGGAGTTGGGGAAGTCATGCGCGGGAGGGGTCAAATGGATCTTTTATCTGGGTTAAGACAGGTCATAGCTTTACAGGCATATAAGGTATTTGGTGATTGGAGGGGAGGGGGAAGTCCTGATGTTCTGCATAGGTATCAGGTTACTGATGGTGATGTGCTCTCAGCATAGGTCCTTCACGGGAGAGTCACGGGTTAAGGGAGAGGGCGGCCTGAAGATGATGGCCCGGAGGCCATTTTTATTGTTCCTTCTGCATTCCTGGGGCCGCTGACCTAATAGCACCGAAGGTGTGGGTGTGCACGCAGGTTTCTCCTACTCTGAGTGTTTCCCATTGCTACCAGTGACAGTTTCCTCCTGGGTGGCAGGCGGAGTCCTGGGGTGCAGATCATGGGTCTCTTCTCTGGAGGGTTTGGATTGGCCAGGCCTCTGGGGACAGAAGACAGTAGCCTGAGAACCCAACCAAAGGTTTGGGTTTGGGCCTAGGGGCATTGCAGGCCCCACCTGCTGGTGCTGGAACGTGCTCCCTGGGGGCAGAGTAGAGGTGGGGGGGGTGTTGGCCATTGGGAGGCCATCCTGGCCCTAGCTGCAACCAGCATTTAGAGCGCTTTGTCTCAGGCTTCCGGCAACAGCACTCCGGACCCCGGGTGGGCCCAGGCGGCTCTCCCATAAGCCCCTGCCACTGGAAGCGAGTTCAGAAGGGGTTCCCGGCTAATTCTCACCAGCTTTCTGCCCCAATTGACATCAAGTTGGGCAGAAAGCTCATGAGAATTGGCCTGCACTCGACTGTGGAGGCCAAGAAAACCAAGGCTGTACCCACCACGAGTCTAGCCCAATTTCCAGAGACAAATAACTCAGTTCCTTAAGCCCTAATGTCACCCTCCCCTCCATAAACAAAACTGAAGGAGGCTGAGGTAGAAGGAAAAGTAAATAAAGTGAAATTTCTTCTAAACCCAAATCTCACTAACAAGGACTCTTGATAACAAGAATGTGACATTCCACCAGGAAACTCCCAATTGTCTTCATGTTAGTGCCTCATTAAAGGGAAAAACGGCCTTGGCTTGATAGTAACCAGGCCTTCAATATCCTGACAGTCTTCTTTACCCTGATAGCCCTTTTGAACACCCCCTTTGTCCTCACCCACCACCGAGTCCACCCCTACTCTGCCTTTAAAAACTCTGACTATAATCTGGCTTGGGGTCCAAGTCCCTACTCCACTGTGTCAGGTATACTTGGGCCCAGGCATAAGCTTGTCAAATA
Source organism: Mustela putorius furo (assembly GCF_011764305.1). Classification (NCBI taxonomy): domain Eukaryota; kingdom Metazoa; phylum Chordata; class Mammalia; order Carnivora; family Mustelidae; genus Mustela; species Mustela putorius. The sequence goes on from NW_025421292.1 coordinate 4,603,458, forward strand.
AAACTCGTGTGATTGCATCGGTGCTTGGCTCCTTGGTGGTCTCTTGGATGCAAAAACTTGGGCATAACAGACTGCAGCTCAGACTGCGCTTTGGCGCCCTGCTGGCAATGTTTTCTTGCTAGGTGCATGTTGGGTTTCTGAGGGAGTGCTAGCTGGGCCCACGCGGTTCCCTGAGGGCCCCAGCGGAGGCGAGCTGGGGTCGGGGGTCAGATTTGAGAGAGGAGGTGAGACTGAGCATCAGGTTTAGTTTTGGGCCAGTAGGGGGCGCCGAAGATGGGGGTAGCCTGAGCAGGCATGCAGGTTTCTCCAGGTCTGAGGGTTCTGCACAGCTCCAAAGGGCGCAGTTTCCATGTGGGTGTCAGGCGGACTCCTTGGGTGTGGATTCAGGGTCCTCAGTCTGGAGGGCTTGGGTGACAGGTCCCTGGGGATGGAAACCTGAAAACCTAACCTAGGGTTTGGGGCATGGAAGGCTCAACAAGCCAGCACTGAGACCAGGGGGCTGAGTAGAGGAAGGTTTTGGACACCCATGCACGTGGCTTTTAGAGTGCTTTCTCACAGGGTTGGGGCCGCGACCATTCAGGACCTCGGGTCAGGCCCAGGCGTCTCCCCTGAAGATCGATGCAGCTGGGTGTTTCTGGCCTTCTCATTAGTGTTGTCCCCAAATTGATATCGATTTGGGCAGAATGCTCGTGAGAATTGGCCGTCTTTCTGTGGCGATTCCGGCCACATTCGTGACCGCTGTTGAGTGCTTTCTGATTAGGTGCATGTTGCAACCATTCAGGAACCTGGGTTGGGGACATGTGGCTCCTGGGAGGGCCCCACCTTAGGGGAGCTTTCTGGGGGCAGAGTTGAGGGAGGGGCTGAGGCTGAGCATCAGGCTCCATGTTGTTGGCCTGTTGGGGCACTTGAAGGTATGGGTGGCCTCTGGGGGGCATGCAGCTTTCTCTTGCTCTGAGGTTTTGCACATCTCCAAATGGCACAGTTTCCTCCTGGGTGGCAGGCGGACCCCTGCGGTGTGGATCAGGGGTCCCCAATCTGGAGGGCTTGTGGGCCAGGCCTCTTGGGACAGAAGCCTGAAAGCCCAGCTTAGAACTAGGGGCATGGCAGGCCCAATATGCCATGCCAGTGCTGAGGCAGGATCCCTGGGGGGCAGAGTTGAGGAAAGGCATCATGGGCACGACAGGCTCCAGGTTGGTAACCATGAGGGCTGCCTAAAGTTGGGGTGGCCTCAGGGAGGCATGCAGGTTTCTCCTGGTCAGAGAGTTCTGAGCAGCTCCAAATGGCAGTTTCCATCTGGGTGGCAGGCAGATTACTGGGGTGTGGGTCCAGGGTCTCCAATCTGGAGAGCTTGGGGGACAGGCTTCTGGGGATGGAAGTCTGAATACCCAACCGAGGGTTCTGGTTAGGTCCTAGGGGTATGTGAGGCCCCATCTGTGGGCACTGAGATGGGCACGCCAGGGGGCTGAGTAGACAGAGCGTTTGGCCACATGTGCGCATGGTTTTTAGAGCACCTTCTTGCAGGGTTTGTGCTGTGACTACTCAAGACCACAAGCCAGGCCTAAAGGCTCCCCTGAAGTCCCGGACAGCCAGAAGCAAGTTTGCCAGTGGTTTTTGGCCGATTCTCACAAGCTTTCTGCCCAAATCCTTGTCAATTTGGGCAGAAAGCTCTTTAGAATCAGCCCGCATTGGGCAGCGATTTGGGCTGCACATCCACCCTGTCCTGGGAGTGCTTTCTCACTAGGCGTGTGTTGGGATAGTATGGGACTGCATGTCTGGCCCACACAGCTCCCCTGAGTACGCCCCGTGGTGGCAAGCTCCCGGGGGGCAGCGTTGAGGGACGGGGTGAGGCTGAGAGTCAGGCTAGCTGTTTTTGGCCAGGGAGCCACCAATGGTGGCAGTGGCCTCAAGGGGGCATTCATGTTTCTCCTGCTCTGAAGGTTCTGCATAGCTCCATAGGGCACGGATTCCTTCTGGGTGGCAGGTGGACTCCTGGGGTGTGGCTCAGGGGTCCCCAATCTGGAGGGCTTAGGGACCAGGCCTCTGGGAGGGGAACCTGAGAACCCACCCCAGGATTATAGTTAGGGCCTAGGGGAGTGGCAGGCCCCACCTGATGGCGCTGAGGCTACCTCCCCAGGGGGCTGATAGAGGGTGGGTTGGCTGGAGTTTGGAGCAATCCGGGCCACACATGCACTGGTGTTTTGAGAATTCTCTTGCAGGCTTCCACCCACTACCATGCAGGACCCTGAGCAGGTACCAGGTGGCTCTCCCAGAGCTCAAAGGACCTGCTGCTGGAAGTGAGGTTGCTGGCCGTTTCTGGCCAATTCTCACGGGATTTCTCACCAAATCGATATAGATTTGGGCACAAGGCTTGTGAGAATTGGCTGGCATTGGGCAGCAGTTCAGGCCACACACCGCCCCATGCTGGGAATGCTTTCTCACTATGTGCATGTTGGGGCTTTGCAGGACTGCGAGCCAGTCCCATGATGTTCCCTGAGGGCCCCTGTGGAGGCAAGTTCCCTGGGGGGCAGAGTGAGGGAGAGGATGAGAGCGAGCATCCGGTTCTGGGTTTCTGGTCTGGGGGCCCTGAAGTTTGGTGTGGCCTGAGGGGGCATGCAGGTTTCTCTGGCTTTGAGAGTTTTGGGCAGCTCCCAATGGCATGGTTTCCTGCTGGGTTGCAGGTGGAGCTCTGGGGTGTGGAAGGCTCAGGGTGGCCAGGCCTCTGGGGATAGAAGCCTGAGAACACAACCCAGGTTAGGGTTAGGACCTAGGGGTGTGGCAAGCCCCATCAAAAGGCCCTGAGTCGGGCTCCCCTGGGGGCAGCTGAGTAGAGTGCATGTTTGGCCAGTGTTCAGAGGCAATCCAGGTCACCCATGTGTCCAGGCTTTAGAGGGCTTTATCAGTCTTCAGGCCACGACCACTCTGGACCTCTGGCTGGGCTCAGGAGGCTCCCCTGAAGGCCTACGCTGTGAGAAGCGAGTTCACTGGGGTTTCCCAGGGAATTCTCACCAACCTCCTGCCCAAACTGACATTGTTTTGGGCAGAAAGCTTGTGAGAATTCGCCGGCATTGTGCGGTGATTCAGGCCATATGCCTGCCAAGTATTGGGAGCCATTTATCACTAGGTGTGTGTAGGGGCCATGTGGGACCGTGGGATGTTCCCATGTGGTTGCTCTGAGGACAACCATGGAGTCGTGTTCCCTGGGGGGAGAGTTGATGGAGTGGTTGAGGCTGAGTGTCAGGCTTCAGTTTTCTGGCTGGGGTAGGGGGAGGGGTGTCAAATGTGAGGATGGACTGAGGGGGGGTGGCATGCAGCTTTCTCCAGCTCTGAAGGTTTTGTGCAGATCTCAATGGCATGGATTCCTCCTCACTGGCAGGTGGAGTCCCAGTGTTGGATCAGGGTTCCCCAATCTGGAGGGTTAGGGGAGCCAGGCCATTGGAAATGGAAGCCTGACAACCCAAACTAGTATTAGGGTTCATAGCTGGGAGCATGGCAGACCCAATTTGCCAGCGCTGGGGCAGGACCATCAGGGGTCTGAGTGGAGGCACTGTTCAGATGGAGTATCGGGCTTTAGGTTTGTCATTAGTTGTCGAAGTTGGGGGTGGACTCGGGTGCATGCAGGTTTCTCCTTCTCTGATGGTTCTGTGCATCTCCATGGGCCACGGTTTCCTCCTGGGTGGTAGGCAGACTTCTGGGGTGTGGCTCAGGGGTCCACAATGTGGATTGCTTGGGGGCCAGCCCTCTTTGATGAAAGCCTGCGAACCCAACCCAGGGTTAGGATTAAGGCCTAGGGTCATGGCAGGCCCCAACTGCCAAATATTAGGCAGACTCCCCAGAGGGCAGAGTAGAGGACACACTTGGCCTCCATTCAGAGGTCATCTGCACCTCAGTTGCACCTGGTGTTTAGAGGGCTTTCTCGCAAGCTTTGGCCCACGACCATACGGGATCCCGGGAAGGGCTGACACAGTCCCCCCTGAAAGACCCCACTGCTGTAGGCTAGTTTGCCTGGGTATCCGACCAATTCTCATGAGCTTTCTGATCAACACAGCATTCAGCCATACAGAAATATGGCTTATGTCACTGGGGTTGTTTTCTGTGGACACAACATCCATCCATGTTGTGACATGCATTCATTCACTTTTTCACAGTGACTGAGCTTAAGAACATGGACCCCATGAAACATTTCAGGTACACAATTCTCTGGCCTTAGCTGAGATCCCACGGTTGTACGTCATTCTCCAGAATTTTCTCATTCTCCCTGAGGGAGCCTGTATGCATTAAACACCAACTCCCTATTGTCCTTTCCCCTTGGCCCCCTGCAGCCACGCCACACACCTCATCTGGTGGATGAGTGGGATCATACAGTACCTGTCCTCCTGTGACTGGCTGATTTCACTCAGCGTGTTGATTTCCACGTTCAACTCATGTTGTAGCCTGTGTCCGAACTCCCTTCATTTTTAAGGCTGAATCATGTTCTATGGTGTATAAATTGAATTTTGTTTATCCATTCATCTGTCAGTGGACACTTGGGTGGCTCCACCTTTTGGCTGTTGAGAGAAACGCTGCTCTGAATATGGGTCCTTCTACTTTCAGTTTTTGGGGGCATATAGGCTGCAGTGGAATTCTGTGTTTAATGTTTTATGGAACCACCATATTTTTTCCCCCTACAAATGAACCATTTTACTTCATTCCTTCATAGAGCAGAACAAGATAACCATTTATGGATCTACCTCATTTTGTTTATTCTTTTCCCCATGGATGGACATTTGCATTTGTCATTTGCAAAAGGACATCCATTTACCCGTGGATGGACATTTCTGGTTTTTGCCTGTTGTGAACATAACTGCTATGAATATCCTGTACATTTTTGTTTGTTTGAGCCATTGTTTACAATTTTGGGGGTATATATCTAGGAGTACAATTATTGAACCCAATGGTAATTCTGCTTGGATCTATTTGAGTAAATGACAAACTATTGTATATGTAGACTGCACCGTTTTTCCTAAGTGAGGTTTAAGGGTTTTAGTCTCTCAATATCCTTTTGTTATTTTTCATTTTCTTGATCATAGTGATTCTACTTGTGTAAAGGGACATCTAACTGGTTTAAATCTTCATTTTCATAAACACTAATGATGTTTAACATCTATTCATGTGCTTTTCACCATTATATGCTTTCTTTGGAGAAGGGTCTATCCAAGTCCTTTGTCCATTTTACAAATGGGATTGGCTTTTTGTTGAGTTGTAAAAGCTCTTTACATATTCTGGGCAACAGACACTTATTAGATAAATAATGTATAAATATTTCCTTCCATTCTGGGGGCTGTTTTTACACTTTCTGGATAGCATCTTCTGATGTACAAATATTTTTAAATTTTTTACCTTTCTTTTTTTAAGAGTGAGTGAGAGAGAGTATGCAAGTGGATGGGGCAGAGGGAGAAGGAAAGAGAATCTTAAGCAGGCTCCACACTCAATGTGGAGGCTGATGTGGGGCTAAATCTCATGACCTTGAGATCACGATGTGAGCCAAAATTAGGAGTTGGATAGTTAACCAGCTAAGCCACCCAGGCACCCGGGACAGATACTTAATTGTAAGGATATTATTTTATCTATTTTTTCTTTCCTTTCTTATGCTTTGGTGTCAGATCTAAAAGCATTGCTACATCCAAGGTTATGAAGATTTATCCCCATTTGTTTCTTCTAGGGTTTATAATTTTGCCTCTTACATTTAAGCCTTTAACTTATTTTGAATTAATGGGTATATGTGGTGTGAGGTAAGGGTTCAGTTCCATTCCTCTGTACATGGATAGCCAATTGTCTAGCACCCTTTGTTGAAAAGACATCCTGTTTCCCCAGTGTAATGTTGTCCACTCTTGTCAAATTTCAGTGGACCATAGATAAAGGGGTTTATTTCTGGGCTCTCAATTAAATCCCACTGATCTGTAGGCATCCTTTAAAAAAAATGTTATTTTATTTATTTAAAATTTTTTTTGTAAATTTAAAACAAATTAATTGACATATAATATATTATTTGTTTCAGATTGTATGAATATCTTACAACAGTATCACAATGTTTTATTTACTGTTGCTTTGTATTAAGATTTGAACTTTGGAAATATGAACTTTCACATTTGATTTTCTTTCTCAAGGTGGTTTTGGCTAACTTGTGGTTCCTTAAAATTCCATATGACTGTTACAATTAGCTTGTGCTTTTCTTCTCAAAGGCCTTTGTGAAATTTCTTGGGAGCATATTGAATTTCCATATTGCTTTGTTACTGTTGCCATCTTATCGATAGTATGTCTTTTTATCACCATGGGTTGTCCTCAGATTTACTTAGGTTTCCCTTACTTTCTTTCAGCAATGTTTTGTAATTTTTGGTGTATAAGACATATACCTTGATTACATCTATTCCTAAGTATTTTTCCATGTTGATATTCCCTAAAATGGGATTGATTTCTTAAATTCCTTTTTGGGTGATTCATTGTTAGTGTTTACAGGAAAGAGAGATTTTGGTGTATTGATACTTTGTAGAATTAGGGAACTGGCTGTGATCATTTTTTTGTTGATTCTTTAGGGAGCTCTCTATATAAGATGATGCCATCTCTGGTCTCTGATAGACCTAGTTCTACTGTTTTCTTTCACTTGTGGATTCCTTATTTCTTGCCTTATTGTTCTGGGTAGAACTTTCAGTGCAATACTGAGGAAGGAGTGAAAGCCAGCACGAAGGATTTCTTCATGATTTCAGAGTAGAGCTGTCAGTCCTCAAAACTGTTTGATTAGGGTTAGGGTGGGGTTAGGGTTAGGGCTTAGGTTTTAGGTCTCCCTGTCCTCCGCTGTACAGAGTCCATTCTTCTCTGGTAATCAGCAGAGTGATTTTTTTTTAGAATATAACCTTTGAGTCTCTCTGTGATCTGCTCCCCAGCTTCCTGTCCTCTCCAGCCTTTCCTCTCCTACCATATCCTCCCCACCCCTGTGGGGCTCCCAGGTGGGTGGTTGTCCCACATGTGCCTCAGGCCTGACTCCTGGCCTTTACATTCTCTCTGCCCTCTGCCAGGAGCATTCTTCTCTCCCCCTGCTTCATGTCTGGCTTGTTTCCCTTTTGGCTGGACCTGGCCTTTCCCCCCAGTGAGCTGACTCATGTCTGTTGGCTGTGTATGCCCTTGTCCCCTGTTTAAATGTAGTGCCCACTTTCCCTGTGTGAGCGATTTACTAAGCTGCCAGGTATGGGGCAGGCACTAGGAAATAACCTTAGTGCCTGTGTAAAAAAATCAGTTCCAGGGCACCTGGGTGGCATAACCTGGTAGTCGTTAAGCATCTGCCTTTGGGTCCAGTCATGATCCTGGGGTACTGGGATCGATCCCTGTCACATTGGACTCCCTGCTCAGTGGGGAGCATGATTCTCCATCTCCCATTCCCCCAACCTGTGTTTCCTCTCTAGCTGTCTCTCTCTCTGTCAAACAAATAAATAAAACCTTAACAAAAATCCATCTCAAAGGGGCCCACCACCCCGGCTGACAATGGGGGAGCTGCTGTCCTCACAGGTAGTCCCCTCAAAGAGACAAGACTTCCAACTTCTTGGAGCCTGGGAGGTAGACCTGGACCTGGAAGCTTCCATTCGTGGAATCATGGCTAGGACCTTAGCAAGCCCCCTCTTCTTCCAACCTTCCTCTTTCTTCTTCCATGTCCATGGGTTGGACCTGATTCCTGATCTGGGGGAGTTCAAGGGTGACCACTCCTAGGAATAGCAGCGGTTGACTGATGGACCTTGTCAGCAAGAGACCCAGTAGCCTTCAAGGGAGGACAGCTCTGTGGGGGCCAGCGACAGTCTCCTCAAATCAAAGTGGGGCAGGAGACCAGCCCTGATGATTCTAGCCATCATGTAGGCCGTAGAAAGGAGGGCTGTGCCTAAAGATGCTCCACTCCTGGCAGGTGGGGACAGGACCTTCAGGGGGTCGGCCAGGGAAGGGCACCTGCAGGTTTTGCCTGGGAGCTTGGCATAGAAGGAGGGTTCCTGGCTCCAGCATTCTGGCTGTGGGGTTGGTTTCCCATCTCTAAAGCCTCAGGTTCCCCTTTGTGTGATGGGGTACTGCTGGCCCCATCTCTGGGAGCAGAAGGTAGGGAGTCCCCATAAGCAGACTTGCTCATGACAGGCTGGGAGAGTGGCTGTAGCTTAAAGCAGCCCAGGGCCTGCCCCTGTGAAGAAGGTGCACACATCCATGGCTCCCAGCTCTGGAGTCCTGCTGCCAGCCTCTTGACAGTGACCCTTCTCCCACCTTGTTCCTCACCCCTGTAGATAGGTGGTCTTCTTAGAGCTGTCCCTGCAGAGGACAGAGAAGCCCATCATTGTAGGACAGTTTAATCTACCAAGTCATCACTGACCAGCGGGCTTCCAGGTCCTTGTGCCCCCATGGGAGGGCTGGAGGGTGGTGGTCCTCGAGGTCTTCAGCTCCCCATACTGGCAGGATGTATCCATGAAGCACATGGTGATGGTCAGCTGCTTCTGTGAGAGCACTTCCTCCATGAGTTGGACGACCTAGTGTGTGTAGATGTGGACATGAAGTTCTGCGACCATGTGGGCATGGAGGTCCTGCCCCCCATTTGGCACCCTGCATCCCAGTTTCTACTGGGTGTTCCATGAAGTCTTCAGCTACCAGCACCAGCCGTGGTTCTAGGCCCACATCCCCAAGGACCAGGGCGACGTTTACTACATGGGGGCCTTTTTGGGGGGGCTGGTGGTGGAGGTTCACTGACTGACCTTGGCCTGTCACCCGGTGATGGGAGTTGACCTGGCCAATGGGATCAAGGTTGTATGGCATGACAGAGCCACTTGAACAGGTACCTGCTGGACCACAAGCCCACCAAGGTGACATCCATGTGGGACCTATGGGACCCACAGTGGATGGGCTGTCCCCTGGAGGATCTGTGGGACCTATTGTGGCTGGGCTGCTCTCCCCACCCTTCATGAAGAAGCTGAGATTCAGACCATGCCCAAGAATCACCAGGACATCCGGGACTTATGAGAGGCTGTCCCCATCTCCAACAGGGGGTGCTGTCCTGAGCAGAGCTGTGAGAGCAGGTTCCTACTTCTGTCCCCTCGAGGGAGACCATGGAATCCAGCCCCACCCAAATGGGCATTTCCAGGGTCCCAGCTGCACCCACACACAGGAGGCCTGCTTGGGGACACAAGTTCCTCTCTTTGTGGTCACTATAGTTTGATAACTTCTGGGTCATTTTCAGCTGTGAATGGCTCCAGTTTTATGTTGGATGATTTCTGTGTCCATGTTGAGCAACCATCTTTAAAAAGGACAGTGAAGTGAAAAGGTTTTCTTCCTGGTTCTAGACAGACACTGCCGGGTGGGGGTTGGAGTGATCCTGCGGCGGCCGTGGAGCCAGGATGGCCTCTGGTCGAGTCTTCCCTCCCAGTCCCTGCACATTGCCAGGGCCATGGGCTTCAGGGGTAGGGGTGCACCAAGCCTCCTCTCAGACCTTCAGTCCCCTGACTGCCAGAGGCCTTGGCTGTGACCGCTAGCTCACCCTCCAAGAGCATGGAGCCTTCTGAGTTATGTGCGGTTTCTACCTTGGTTTTATTTTTTATTTTTAAGTTTAACTTAATTTTTAAAATTTAAACTCATTAGCCAACATATAGTACATCAGTGGATTTTAATGTAGTGTTCAGTGATTCATTAGTTGCCCGGAACACCCAGTGCTCATCACATGTGCCTTCCTTACTACCTGTCACCCAGCTACCTCATCCCCCCACCCCCTCCCTTCTGTCAGTGGGGCCAAGTCCCCTGGCTGGGGCTCAGCTAGCTTCCTACATGTTCCACTTACCTCTCCCTGGCTCCCCCAGCCGTGCACAGCCCTATGCTGCTTCCCAGCAGAGGGCAGTTTTAACCAAGGTCAGGAAGACAGGATGGATTTTCCTGACTCCACCTGCCATCCCTCATCCCTGTCCAGGGCTGCAAGAGAGGAAAGTTTTCTTCAACTCCTCTTAAGGTCTCTGGCTGGGTCTGGAAATCGACAAAGACAGATGAACAGGAGAAAAGCTGGCAAAATGTATTGATTTTTTTGCTGGGAGCCCCACAAGAACATGGAGACCACCAGAGGCAATGGAAGCCTACAGTTCTATGTTTTAGGCAAAGAAGCAATAAATGTGTGAAGAATTGAGAGACACAAGGGTTTGAGCTGGGGCGGGTAAACGGTAAAAAAGTAACTAGGAAGAAAAGGTTAGTTTAACCAGGTTTGTTCCTCTAGCCTTTGTGGCCTGAAAGTCCTTGACTCTGGTGATCAGCATGTCCTCCCTGCTGTCTGGGGAGAGAAGGTGCCACATGGGAGTATTCTGACCTGCTTCAGGGAAGGAGGGCTGATGGCTGGGGATCAGAGGGATCTTCCTGCTTCTGCTCTATGGAAAATTCTTTCAGCTTCTATATTTAACTTGACAAGGTGCCATATTTGGGGCAGTGTGTCCTGACCCTCACTGGCTTGGTGCTGCACTCTGTCTCCTCCTAGAGTCCCAGGCATTGAAAGTGCTGCTGTGGAGACCTCCCAGCCCTGGGGCAGCGGGAAGCACCTGCCTCCAGGGGAGGGTTGCCTACAACTTCCCACACAGGTGCCTTGTTGCTAAGGGTGGCCACCCCTCCTTGGGGAGATTGGGTGAGAGTGTGAGATCTTACTTTGAGAAACTGACTTCATTTCCTGCAAATGATCCAGTAGTAGGATCATGTAGGAGTACTATTTTTAGTATTGGGGGGAAACTCCATATTTTTCCCAGCATGGCTGTGCCAACCAAGGTCAATCCTGGATGATTTTACCTGTAAACCAGAGATTTTTCAAGATCCTCTTCAGCAGAGAACATGAGGAGAACATTTTCAAGGCCTTGCAAAGTATACTAACCACAGGAACAAACCAGTAACTCAGAAACTATTGAAATGAAGAACAGGTTCTCCTTCCATTTCTGGCTACTGTGCTGGTCTGTGGCACAATCCCACCTCGTGCAGTTGGAAGGTTGACCTCCCAGGTTGGCTGCCATTGAGATGCGGACTGTTTCCAGAAATTCTTTGGGGTATGGCCGGGTTTCTCCACCTGTGCACAGATCAAGTTGACAACCTCTGGCAGGGGAGCCACAGTTTCTTCAGGCATGGTCCCTCCCCCATCCCGTGGTGGAGCCGTCACACTGAGGGTTTAGGGAGATGGGAGCCACCCCTAGGCAAAACCACCCAAGATTCCCACTGTCCTGACCTGACCTTTAGATGCTCCTCAGTTCCTCCTGTGCCTCTGGTGTCTTCCGGGCACCCTGACCTGGCTGTTTTCTGACAGCTCATCTAGTAGTACCCTTACTTTCTGGGAAGGGGATTTACTGGAATCCCCATTGTGTCCTGCTGCCCCACCTGGATTGCTTTTTGAAGGCACATCATATAAGTCATCTGAGGACCCAAGACTGCAGGCCTGTGGTCTGAAGGGGTTCTGAGCAGAGCTGGTGGAGTGGGAGGGCTGCAAGGCACAAAGGCAGGTTTCTAGAAAGTTGTCTGGGGTCCCTGGAATTCTACCTTTTAAATTTTTATTTATTTATTTATCTATTTTAAAAAAGAGATCTTATTTATTTATTTGACAGAGAGATCATAAATAGGCAAAAAAGCAGGCAAAGAGAGAGGGGGGAAGCAGGCTCCCCGCTGAGCAGAGAGCCCAATGTGGGACTTGATCCCAGGCCCCTGAGATCATAACCTAAGTTGAAGGCAGAGGCTTAGTCCACTGAATCACCCAGGCACCCTGCATTCTACCATTTTTGAATCAAAGCCCTGAGATCTTTCAAATGCTAGCAATGTTACAGCATGGGCCAGAAAATCACATGTTTCTGTGCACCCAACAACACCTAAACTATTGGCCATATTTTGCACTTGAGCTGAGTACAAAGGATTGGGAGTAGGAGCTTGAGGGGAAGTCCTGGGCCAGACTTTGTGTTTGGGGACACAGATCATCTGGACAAGCTTGTGCTGAGCCTCAGGAAGGGGCCTGTATGGAGACCCCAGCTGGAGACACTGCTCTCCAATGATGCCCCCTCAGTCCGCCCCAGTGCACCTGGTGCTGGGGGAGCACCTGCCTCTTCCTCTCTACCTGAGGGCTCTCTTCTGCACCAGCCATGCCCCTCCCCTGGCAGTCACTGCCAGCCTGCAGCCTGGGAGGGTGGATACCCCGATGACCTCCAGCCCTGGGGACATCCAGGGCAGATGGGACATGGTCTCCCAGCAGGTCTGAGCACCAGGCCCCCACATGCTCACTCTCCTCCTGGGGACTCACTGTGCCTCGTCCTTCCTCAGGGTCCCTGGGCCTAACTCCTCCTCTGCTCAGGCACCACTCTCGGCCCAGGCTCCACATGCTGGGATTGGAAGGGGTCATCTGGACCTTCTGGACTCGTGCTTCCATGCCTGTGACATGGGCACAGGCTGGCCGCACAGACTCATCAGAGGAGACCCAGTGCAGGAAGATGCAGGCCACCTCAACAGAGAAGCCAGGTGACCCCAGAGGGAGCGCACAAGCCTTGCACAAAAGATAGGGCTCATGGAGCACAGTGTGGGATGTGGGCACCCAGCCAAAGTGTATGGGGAATCCTGGTGAGGGTGGCCCTGGTGGGGGGAGCGCAAACCACAGAAGGGTCACAGAAAAGGCAGGAGACAAAGATGACAACAGGACAGAGCTTCCCAAGGAGGTGGATGGAAGAGTCAGAGGATTTCAGAGACCCTTGGGAAAACTCGGAGGCCCTGGAGATGTTGGCTGAAATGCTGTCATTTGGTCAGAAAAGTTGTGTCACTGACCCCCAGTTGGCACTGGATGATTTACTCTTTATTGCTTCTAGGAATCAGGACGTATGGGCCATTAGCAGTCACATTGCATGAAGTCTAGGATATATTTATTTTTCATCAATTTTCAGGACCAGATTTTTCTAGAGGAAGTGCTAAGCATGGGTCTCCCCATTCTTTTCTTTGTGCCACCGGCCTCTGTTCTCAGGAGCAGATTCCTGGTGCTCATCACCACTGCTAGCCGTTAGGACCACTCCCTGTCACCTCCCACAGTGGACATGACCACGTGGGTTGGGGGGCGTGCTCATAGATGAAGCCCCAGGGCTCAGTGCAGAGCAGGGACCCCAGATCTTCTGCTGAATGAAGGAGGGCATGAGGGAGGAAGGGTAAGGAGGGAGGCAGGGATGGGGAGACGGGGAGGGTGATGGAGTGGGGGAGGAGCGGGAGGAGGGGAAGCAGAGAGGGCGTAATGAATGAGGTGGTGAATAAACGAGGTAAGGAAGGAGGGGGTGAAAGAGCCGAAGTCCGGTCCATACATCAGGAGCCATTATTTGGGGTGAGGTCCAAGGGCATCACTGCCTGGGCCCTGGAGGGTGGCTCAGGGCCCATCCCTCTGTCCTCCCAGTGCTGACCTTCCTTCTCCTTGTCCTGCTATCACCCTGGATCCTCTCCACCTCCTCAAACAATTCTGAATATTCCCAGGAGCAGGGCCAGGTGGGGGTTCTCAGGAGGGAGTTCCCAGATCCTAGACAACCCTGGGACAGTAGCTACAGGACATTCTATCATGAGGACTGGGACCGTAGATCCCACCCATCTCCTTGAACATTAGCCCCGTTCCATTCCCTGCTCTTTCCATCACCGCTGTGCTGAACGCTCCTGACAATACAGCTGTGAAAAATCGTGCCGGAGTTTCTGGGCCGAGCACTGCTGGGTGACGGGAGCACCTGTGGCCTGGATGGGTGCTTCTCACCCTTCTCCCAACAGGGGTGCCCGTCACCCTTCTTTCCGGGGGACCTGCATTGGACCTCTGGTTCTTCACATTCTCCCAGGGCTGTAGGTCCCCAGACCAGACACCTGCCACTCCGAGGGTGGCCAGCGCTGCCTTCATGGGGTTTCCTTTGCCAGCCCTCTCCAGGGAGCTCTTGCATCTCTGACACATACTCCCCGCGTGCCTATCTTCCCTTCTGGATGAGCATGCCTTTGGTCTCTGTCCCTGTGGAACCCTGGGACTTGGGAGCCTGGTTTGGAGCAGAGTCAGGTGAAACTTTTCTCTGGCCTTGGGTTGTGAGCGATGTGTTTGCCCTCTGTGATGTGTCTTCCAGCTTTCTGCATTTCCCTGGTTTCTGTGTGGGCCACAAGAGGAACCAACTGTGTCCTGTCTGGGGTCAGGCTGTGGTGTTCCAGCAGGAACAGGGGTCGTGGGCCCAAGATTGTGCTCATAATTCCTAAAGGGGCCTCTATGATTACATCTCATCTGTAATCCATCGGGGGTTTCAATATCGAATAAGGGAAATTCTATGTCACATAAACACAGAAAAAAAAGAAAAACGAGTCCCCTTTGAAAATAGGACAGACAGAAAGGCACATATTGTGTGATTCCACATACAGAAACATCCAGAATAGGTAAAGGAACAGAGAGAGAAAGCAGCTGAGGGGTTGCGAGAGGCTGGGCTGGAGGAGAAATGCGCAGGGAGGGCTTTGGGTTCAGGGTCTCCTCTGGGGGAGGAAATGTCCTGCTGCGAAGTTCTGTGGTGTGGTGGCACAGTGTTGGGAATGTGCTTAACGCTTGTGATGTGTTCAAGTGAAAAGAGGTAATTTTGTTTAAAACAAATAATAAACTATGAAGAACATGGAAAGATAAAGTAACAGCTAATAAGTACCAGAGAGAAGGAATACACAGGTAGGGACGAAACATTCCTGCAGGATGTCGGGGTCGGGGGATAGAACAGGGATAATTGTCCGACAAACAGGGCTGCGGGCTCAGGATGTGGCTCTGGGAGCCCCGCAGGAGCAGGAGTAGAGGCAGGGGTTGAGATAGAGGCAGGGACAGGAGCCAGGACTGAGGCAAGAGCAGGAGCACAGGCTGTGGCAGAGGAAGGGGCAGGAACAGGAGCAGGGGCTGGGGCAGGGGAAGGGGAAGGAGCTGGAACTGAAGCAGGAACAGGGGCTGGGGCAGGGGCAGGTGCCAGCTCCTCTGGGATAGCGTCGGGCTCTCTGTGGGCAGGTGCCTGGTTCCCTGCTGGCTCCTGGTCTCCTGCTGATGTCTCTCCAGGCACCATCACCCCCTCTGGAGCTGCAGGTGAAGTTGGGGTCGGCTCTGGCTCTTCAGAGCTGGATGCAGGTGTCCAGGCCCCCACATTCCAGAGACAGCTCCCTGCCCATCTCCTATCATTGGAGATCCTCGAATGAAGAACATGCTTACGTGCCTTTGCAGAGACAGAGCTCAGCCCAGGGCCTCCCAGAGAAGCTACAACCAGGAAGGAACCCTCATTGGGACATCGCCCCAACTGCAGTCCACTCACTGGGTGCTCTGGGCCCAGTCCTCACTGCTGGGCCCACACCAGCCTCTGGGTTCTCCTGCCTGTGGGGCTTAGCACCGTCTCATCCCCAGATACCCACATACACCCACATACATCCAGCCCTCACCTTCTCATGCTTGGGCTTGGCCTCCATGTACTGGACCACATTTCGGTGTGGTATCAGTAGGGACAGTGGCCTGGCAGTGTCAGAGGCCTTCCCAGGTAGTCCCCAGTTCCTGCTCCTAGAGAGCCCCTTATGGTCACTCCCTGTGTCAGGAAGATGGAGCAGGTGTCCACCAGCCTCCCATCATCCCTGGTGTTCTGCAAAGACAGGGACCGGTAACAGGCCTGGACGCATCACAGCCCTGCCTGGCCATCCTCACTGTTCTCCTGCCCAGTCCCCCTGCAGCTCCCAGATCAGACACAGACCTGTGCATGCACAGCCCCACACCTGGGACAGGGACCTATACCTGCAGGGCACAGGATAAACCCTGGGGAGAAGCTCACATTCCATCCCACCCAGACAGCCTTGACCTAGGGTGTGAACATGACCTGCCCACCAGGCAGCTGACCCCTCATCAGCCTGCTCTTGAATGGGGTGGGCGCATCCCACGTGAGCCTCCTTTAAAAACACACACACACACACACATGCATAGGAAGGGGCCCTGGGGTTGCACAGTCAGATCAGAGCATATGAGGCTGGGGGAGGGCCCTGGGCCTCATGATATCACCTTTCTGTACTTCCGGCCAAGTGACCAGAGATGTCAGGAAGCCCTGATGTGACATCCCCAGTGAGGGAAAGTGTTTGCAGGGTGTGCTTTCCTCTGCCTGCTGCCTCTGGACTTTGGGATGCAGCACGCAAACATGTTCTTCTTTCGAGGATCTCCAAAGAAATGAGCTGAACAGGGGGTTGTCTCTGGAATGTGGATGCCTGGTTACCCAGGTTCCAAATTCTGTTGGGCTCTGTTGTCAGGGAAGTGATGTCACCACTTCCTGGGGACACCTTACGAGACTTCATTCTCACAATAGAGCCCCCTGAGGGCCGCCCTCCCCCAGCTGTTCAATGCTTACCCTCTACCCCATACCCTGTCCAGTGACACCCACACAGCCTACCCACAGCCCCTGCGAGGCCTGCATGAGGACAGTGACCCGCTGTGAGGGCATAGAGCTGGGTTCAGACTGGGCTCTTGTTCATGTCCAGGACTGTGACCCTGGACAGACTTTGTGCCTCTCAGGACCTCCCCAGGCTCCCCACTGGCACAGTGGGGTCTTATGGCTTCTACTTCTAGGGATGCCATCAGGGGCAGGACCTCTACATATGTTCCTGCTATTACAGGAGACTGGGACACACACATGCCAATGCAAGGATGAGCTGTGGGCTGGGCGGGGCAGAGAACACAGCTCAGCGGGGCCTGGGTCTGCTCTGGGGTCCAGGCAAGTTTACCCTCCTCCTGCTTGTCTCCCAGGCCCTGTGGGAAGGTTGCAGTGAACGGATTCCAGCCTTGTCCTCTTGTGCCACAGACTTCCATTAGTTTTGGGCCCAGGTCCCAGGGCCGCCTCTGTGCCCATGTTCTGGGCAGTCCCCACAGTGGCTCTTGGCATTGCCAAATCCTGGTCACACATCCTTGTGGAATTCTCTCCCCTACAGGGTGGATGGCCTGTGTGACTGCGCTCTAAGGAATAGAATGGAGCACAATGAAGGGATATTGTTTCCAACCTAAGGGAAGAAAGTCTGTGACTTCTCCTGGTTCCCTCTCTGTGTTCATTCTCTGTCTCTGTCTTACCTGTGTGTCTCTGTGTCTCTCCCAGGAGCAGGATCTGTAGGCTCTGGGGGTGATATAAGAAACCTCAGAGGCCTACCTTCTCCCTGTTTCCTTCTCCTGTCCTGGTGCTTTGTTCCCTCCTAAGTCCTCCTCACCCTGACCAGAGCACTGACTCTGGGACATCTTCCGAATGGGGACCCTGTGGCTGCAACAAGGAAGGTCCTGACCTTGGTCCCCAGACCAGTGGCCCAGTGGTCTGCCACGTTCTGCAAACCCAGGTCCTCAGTCCCCCAATCCCCCAGGCTATCCTCTGCTCAGAAGGACCTCAAGGGAGTACAAAGCATTTTCCCAGGACTGGGAGCACAGTGAGTCAGGGATGGAGAGCCAAGGCCAACAGACTTTTCTACAAGCCTGTGGGACCCTAGGGACACCCCATCTCTGTAGCACAATTGACAGAAAAGTAAGCTGAGGCCTTTTGTGCTGTAGCCCCATCTGAACTTGTGGGGTATCTCTTCGTACTCCCAGTAGCTCAGGATGGTGATGGACACCAGACCCCAGACCCTGTCTTTTCCCAGTGCCCTGGCCACCCCCCCTGGACTCCTTGGGGACCCTCTGATCATCAGCCTGGCCTGTCTTCTGTCCCCATCCTATGGATCTGGGTTCTTGCCAGGGGTCCTGATGCCCCTTTCCCCTTGCTCAGCTGTCTCTGATCTCTTTCTTCTTTCCCCCTGTCACCCACCTTGCTCCCAGTGATATAAGAAACCTCAGAGGCCTACCTTCTCCCTGTTTCCTTCTCCTGTTCTGGTGCTTTGTTCCCTCCATAAGCAAATAAGTCATATTTGCTTATGGTTGTTTTCCGAGATGACATTTGAACAGAGGAGCCCTGAGGGTATCTGAGGAAATGTGCTGGGCAGAGAGAACGGCAAGTGTAAAGGCCCTGAGGCAGGAGTGTGCATGGGGTGTTCTGAGGAGCACCACGAAGCCAAGTAGGTAAGGGGGGGAGTGATAGGGAGTGAGGTCAAGGAGACCATGGGACCCCTTCTGACCCTGGGCTGGGCAGTCAGAGTGGGATGTGTGTGTGTGTGTGTGTATGTGCGTGTGTGTGGAGGCGCACATGTCTCTACTTGTCTGGGGATGCCCAAGGTCATGTGCCCACATGGGACAGGTTGGGTAGCTGTCCCCGAGGATCTGAGGGGCTCTCACCCCCAAAGAAAACCTCATGGAAGGGTGGGGCTGGCCTAGGACTGGAGAGCAGCCCCCCTCCTTAGCCTCTGTACTCCTCATTTGCCCTGGTCGGTCACTGCCTCTCTTGACCCCAGGTTCCCAACTGTTCCTGAGGGTTGAACATGGAAATGCTTGAACTTGGCCACTCTTCCAGGGGTAGGTGGAGGACAGGTGCACCAGGCACACAGGCCTCCCTCCTGAGAGGGCCAGGTGTGCACAGGGGATGTGCACGCAGCACTGTACCATGACCCAGCCCTGCGGCAGATGTGCCTGATACCTATGGCTCCGCACCCAACATTCCCCTGTGTTTCCTCACCACCACCAAGGGCTCTGTGGCCCCAAAGTCCACTTAATCCTGGAACCATGCCCATCCTGGGATGTAAGTCTCAGGGTATAAGGCCAGGTGGGTCGGACATCTGGGGCCACAAAGGTCACTGAGTACCCCCCACCCAGCTGGCTGGGAAATGCAGACTGCCTCCCAGGGTCCAGCTAAGTGCAGGGCTGGGCCAGAGGACCTGGAGACAGCAGTGGAGGCTGACTCAGGGCAGGAAGGAGAGCAGCCCACCCATTCCCCTTCTCTTCTCCTCCTCCTTCCTCATCTTCCTGGTAGGACCCTGGGGCAGAGATCCAGCCTGTCCCTAGCTGGAGCCCTGGCTGGAGTCAGAGGTGTGGGATGGAGGCCAGGGAGGAGGGGCCCACCACCAGGATGCCCGAGTGTGAGAGTGTTGTTACTGTTGTGAGGGACCCCATGGGCACTCAGGGATTTCAGCCCCTTTTAGACATGAGCTGTGACCCCAGGACTCGGCCCCTGCCCCATGAGGCCCCACATCTTCCCTACCTTGTCTGCAGCAAGTCCCCCCTCCTGCCCCAGGAAATCCAGCTGCTCTGGGGGCTTCAAACTCATTACCAGCTGGAGACAAGCCAGCCCTATGGGGCCTGGTTCTGGGTCCTGGAGCCCCACAGTGCGGAGAGGTTATGTGGGGCAGGAGAGGGGAGAGGGCAGAGTGGACTCTCCTTGGGGGCCATGGCTCCCTGGTCAGCGCAGGCCCTGTTGTGTGCCAGCCCCTAGGGCATCCAGACCCCAGCTCGCAGGCAGGCTCTGGGAGGGAGACCGGAGTGTGGCTCCTGCTAGCTCAGACCTGTCAGTCTGTCCTGTGGCTACAGCCTATCTGTCAGCCGCACACCCCTTCCTAGTCAGCTAGCATCACCCCCAGGACCAAGATGAACAGCCCATCATCCAGCTCAGGGGCCAGTGTGTGGCTGGGCAGGCAGGGGAGGGCTTGCTCTGGGCTTAGGGAGTCCCCGGGTGGGCTAATGGGACTCGAGAGGTGTGACCTTCCAGCCCCTCCGCTGACCAGTCCTATCACTGGAGCCAATTGCCTTCCCTCTCTGGGCCTTGCTCTCCGCTTCTGTGCAATGCAGTGATGCTGAGTGATCGCTCCCAGGGCAGGAGCATGTGGGGTGCTGGTGATTGACCTAAGCTGGGCACAGAGCCTGGACTGCAGAGTGCAGTGGGGGATGGTGAGCCGTGTCACCAGTGAGCACCCCTCCCCAAAAAAGACACCCAGCCCTTCCATGCACCCGCCAGGCCCCTGGGAGACCACACTCCTGATATCAGGTCCTGTGTGTGTGGCACTTCATCAGCAGTGGGGCAGAGTGGGGACCCCGGGACCTGGGGCCAGCTGCTCCCTCTGAGGGCACAAGAACAAAGAAGACTCTCCTTGGGGTTCCCCAAGGCTATGTAAGAGAGGATGTGGCTGCCCCCAAACAGGACACTGAAATTCTGCTTCTGTTAGAATCTGAGGATTGGGCTTTGGGTTTTTTGTTTGTTTGTTTGTTTTGGTTTTGATTTTTTTTTTTTTTTTTTGCTGGGCCAAGGAGACATACACTCTCTCCATGACTCCTCGAATGAAGAGCTCTTGCAGGGCCGGTGCCCCTCCCTGGCTCCTGAAGGAGACCTGTGCTTTCAAAGACAGGCTTGCTTCAGGTCATGATCCTGGGTCAGGATGGGAGATAGTCCCCCATGGATCCCGATTCTGGGGCTGAGGGCACCTTTCTCAGGCACAGCAATGCCCACTGAATGAGGGGACTTCAGAAAGAACACATGCCTGGCTCAGGTCCTGTCCCAGGATGGTGGTGGCTGCCTTCTCCAGCACCAGAGGAAGAGGGATATTCTCTGCTTTTCTGGGAGGGGGTCCTCTGACCCACAAGCAGGCCCTGGAAGGGTTCTAGTCCATCTCTGGATGCGCACAAGCATTGAGTGGGCTAATCACTGTTCACACACAAACATGGACAATGTGCTAAGGAAGCACCGGAAGTGATCCTGTGCAAATGGCCTGCAGCCAGGGGCGGGTGGCTTCAGTGCCCTCCAGTGGGCCCCTTTTCCTGGTGAGAATCTTCCTGGATTCTGTCCTCAGTGCTCGCTGCCTGCTGGTTTCAGGACCAAAGGCAGGATTGTGGTGCATCTTAAAAGGCTCCACCACAGCCTCCCTCCTTCTGCACACATCACTGGTCCCCAAGAAGCAGGGGATGCTGCTCCCACACGCCCCACACAAAGCTGGTTTGAGGCACTCATTCCCTCCAAGCCCCACCCACTCTGGCTCTGTCATATACACAGTGGCCATAGCTGCCTGGCTGGGCCAGGCGTCCCAGGAGAGCTCTCCTTTCCCAGGATCAGGGTTCATACTCCTAGACCGAGGAAGAAGTTCCATCTGTCATCTGCTAGAGAAGGTGAATTCCTGGGCCAGGTGGTCCTCAGGTGCCCGAGGACATGGGGGTCCCTTGGAGAGAAGGGTGATGGGCACCCCTGTCTGAGAGAACAGTGAGCAGTTCCCATTCCGGACCACAGGGGCACCCATCACCTAGCAGTGCTCATACTCAGACTCATCCCAGGAAACTCTGGCACAATTTTTCATAGATGTATTTTGAGGAGGGTTCAGAACAGTGGTGGTGAAGATAGCAGGGAATGCACAAATATTAATGCCCAAGGAGATGGATGGTGGCTCAGTCGGTTAAGCCGCTGACTCTTGATTTTGGCTCAGGAAGTGATTTCATGGTGTGTGACTGAGCTCCATGTAGGGTCTGTGTTCAGTGCAGTGTGGGCTCACGATCCTCTCTTCCCCCTCCTGCCTCGCCCACCACTCTCGTGCCACACTCTCTCTCCTCTAAAATAAATTAATAAAATCTTTATAAAAATGGAATCATACACAATGTACTTTTAAAATATTGTAAAATATCCTAACATTGATTTTGCCATTTTAAACATTTTCAGTATAAAGTCCGGTAGTGTTATCTATATTTACACTGCTGTGAAATATATCTTGATAATATTTCATCATGCAAATCTGAAATTCCCATTATTATGTTTCTCATGTAGAAAGCATATTAATTAATTAACTAATCCATTAATTAATTTTATTATGTTCAGTTAGCCTTCATACAATACGTTAGTTTTTGATGTAGTCTTCAATGATTCATTATCTGTGTGTAACACCCAGTTCTCATCACAACACGTGCTGTCCTTAATACCTATCACCCTGTTACCCCATCCCCCTCCCCTGTGTAACCCTCAGTTTGGCTCCCAGGGTCCAGAGTCTCTCATGGTTTGTCTCCCTCTCTGATTTCTTCCCTTTCAGTTTTCCCTCGTTTCCCCTGTGGTTCTCCATGCTATTCCTTACATTCCACGTATGAGTGAAACCACGTGGTAATTGTCCTTCTCTGCCTGACTTAATTCATTCAACCTAATCCCCTCCAGTTCCACCCATATCGATACAAATGGTAGGTATTCATCCTTCCTGATGCCTGAGGAATATTCCTTTGTGTATATGAACCACATCTTTATCCATTCATATGTTGAAGGTCATCTTGGCTCCTTCCACAGTTTGGCTATTGTGGACATTGCTGCTATGAACATTGGGGTGCAGATCCCCTTCTTTCCACTATGTCTGTATCTTTGGGGTACCCAGTAGTGAAATTGCTGGGAGGTAGGGCAGTTCTATTTTTTTTTAAAGATTTTATTTATTTATTTGTCAGAGACAGCGGGAAAGAGAGCGGGTGAGCACAGGCAGACAGAGAGGCAGGCAGAGGCAGAGGGAGAAGCAGGCTCCCTGCTGAGCAAGGAGCCCGATGTGGGACTCGATCCCAGGACCCTGGGATCATGACCTGAGCCGAAGGCAGCTGCTTAACCAACTGAACCACCCAGGTGTCCCAAGGCAGTTCTATTTTTAACATCTTGAGGAACCTCCAAACTGTGTTTCAGAGTGGCTACACCAACTTGCTTTTCCACCAATAGTGTAGGAGGTTTCCCCTTTCTCCCCATCCTTGCCAATAACTGTCATTTCCCGACTAGTTAATTTTGGCCATTCTAACTGGTGTAAGGTTATTTCCCTGATGGCTAGTGATGTTGAACATTTGCCATGTGTCTGTTAGCCATTTGCATGTCTTTGGAGATATGTCTGTTCATGTCTTCTGCCCATATCTTGATTGGGTTATTTGATTTTTGGGTGTTGAGTTTGAGAAATTCTTTATAGATCTTGGATCCCAGCCCTTTATATGACATGTCATTTCCAAACATCTTCTCCCATTCCATGGGTTGCCTCTTTGTTTTGTTGACTGTTTCCTTTGATGTGCAGAAGTGCTTTATCTTGATGAAGTCCCAATCGTTCATTTTTGCTTTTGTTTCCTTGGCCTTTGGTGATGTGTCTAGGAAGAAGCTGCTGTGGCTAAAGTCAAAGAAGTGACTGCCTATCTTCTCCTCTAGGATTTTGATGGATTCCTTTATCACATTGAGGTCTTTCATCCATTTTGAGTTTATCTTGATGTGTGATGTAAGAGAATGGTTGAGTTTCAATTTTCTGCATGTGGCTGTCTAATTTCCTCATCACCATTAATTGGAGAGACTGTCATTTTTCCATTAGATATTCATTCCTGCTTTGTCAAGATGAGTTGACCATTTCTGGGGTCATAGACCCCAGAAGACATAGACCATTGATCTATGTGTCTGTTTTTGTGTGAATACCTGCTGTTTTGTATGAAAAACTGCTGTCACAGTTTTGTAATATAGCTTGAAGTCTGGCATTGTGATGGACCCAGCTTTGGTTTTCTTTTTCAACATGTCCCTGGCTTTGTGGGGTCTTTTATGGTTCCATACAAGTTTTAGGATTGTTTGTTCAAGCTCAGTGAAAAATGCCAATGGTATTTTAATAGGGATAGCGTTGAAAGTGTAGATTGCTCTGGGCAGCATAGACTTTTTAACCATATTTATTATTCCAATCCATGACCATGGAATGGTTTTCCATCTTTTTGTGTCCTCCCCCATTTCTCTCATAAGTGTTCTGTAATTTCCAGAGTATAGGTCCTTTATCTCTTTGGTTGGGTTTATTCCAAGGTATCTTACAGTTTTTGGTGCTCCTGTAAATGGAATCAATTCCCAAATTTCTCTTTCTACAGTTACATTGTTAGTGTATAGAAAACCAACAGATTTCTGTACATTGGTTTTGCATCCTGCCACATGACTGAATTGCTGTATGAGTTCTAGTAATTTGGAAGTGGAGTCTTTTGGGTTTTCCACACAAAATATTATATCATAATGAAGAGAAAGTTTGACTTCTTTTCAAGTTTGAATGCCTTTTCTTTCTTTTTGTAGTCATCTGAGGCTAGGACTTCTAGTCCTTTGTTGAACAGTCATGGTGAGAGTGGGCATTCCTGTTGTGTTCCTGATGGTATTTGCAGTGGGCTTTTCATAGATGGTTTTTATGAAACTGAGGAATGTCCCCTCTATTCCTATACTTCAAAGAGTTTTAATCAGGAAATGGTGTTGTATTTTGTCAAATGCTTTTTCTGCATTAATTGAGAGGATCCTATGGCTCTTGTATTTTTTATTAATGTGCTCTATCATGTTGATTCATTTGTGAATGTTGAACCATGCTTGTATCCCAGGAATAAATTTCAACTGGTTGGGATGGATAATCCTTTTAATATACTGTTAGATCCTATTGGATAGGATCTTGTCGAGTATTTTGGCATCCATGTTTATCAAGGATATTGGTCTGCAATTCTCCTTTTTTTTTTTTTTTAAGATTGTATTTATTTATTTATTTATTTATTTGTCAGAGAGAATGAGAAAGAGAGAGAGCACACAAGCATGCAGAGTGGCAGGCAGAGGTGGAGAGAGAAGCAGGCTCCCTGCTGAGCAAGGAACTTGATGCGGGACTCCATCCCAGAACCCTCGGTTCATAACCTGAGCTGAAGTCAGCGACTTAACCCACTGAGCCACCCAGGTGTCCCTGCAATTCTCCTTTTTGATGGGGTCTTTGCCTGGTTTGGGGATCAAGGTAATTCTGGCCTCATAGAATGAGTTTGGAAGTTTTCCTTCTGTTTCTATGTTTAGAAACTGCTTCAAAAGAACAGGTATTATTTCTTCTTTGAATGACAGCCTTGCTGGATAAGGTATCCTTGGCCTCATGTTCTTCTCTTTTACTATCCTGAATATGTCTTGCCAGCCATTTCTGGTTTGCCAGGTCTCTGTGGACAGGTCTGACATTTTTCTGATGATCCTGCTTCCAACCATAAGAAATCTCTTCCCCCTGGCTGCTTTCTGGATTGCTTTCTTGGTTCTAAGATTTGCAAGTTTTCCATTTTGAATTCTAATAGTGTATTTATAGAGTATTTTTATATTTTCTATGTACACCCTTGTATTATCTGTGAATAGTCACAATTATCCCCTCAATTCTTATTCTTTTTATTTCTCTTGCCTTATAATACTTGGTAGATTCTCCAAAGCAATGTTGACTGGAGTAGCATTGTTTGAAGACTTTAATATACCTTTCTTAATATCTGATAGAAAAAGCAGATGAAACATTGGTAATAAACGTAACCCATTAAGTACATTACCCATTAAGTACAGAATACATTATTTTCAAGTGGTCCTAGGATATTTACCCAAGTAGACAAAATGTTGGGCCATGAAGCAAGTCTACACATTTTAAAGCCTGAAATTAACTGGGTTATATTCCTAGAACACAGGGGAATTGAGCCATATTCATAATGAAAAGAAAACCAGGAAGTCCCTCAATGTTTGAAAATTAAATGTAACTTTGCTACATATCCTAAGGGTTAGGGAGGGAATCACTAGGGAAATCTTCAACCTTTCCTATATCAGAGCTCACAAACAATAGCACTCTATGTGTGAAGAGCAGTGTAATTAGCTAGACAGGAGTTGAGCCTTAAGTCAGAGTTCTGCCTGCCCCAGCCACACCTGGCAGCTTTGTCCTGTGGTCCCCCCAGAACTGCCCTTCTTGGTGGCCCTGAGCTAAGGGGGACAATATGGCCATCTGGAAATGGGAAGCTTCCCACTTCTAGTGATGATGGTGCCCCCACCCAGGCTGCCCTTTCTGGTGGCCCTGAGCTAGGGAGGACAACATATCCATATGGAAAGGGGAAGTTGCATACCGCTAGTGGCGACAGTGCTATTGCATTGTCCTCATCAGTCCAACAGCGTGTCTTCTGAGTGAAATACGACAAAATAGAAGGTTCTTGATGTTCCTTAATCATCTTGGGGCCATCTATTAGAAATACCAATTCAACATGTGGTCTTTCTTTTGGAAAAGAAATAGACCCAAATAGTCATTATGGCTTCCTGAGCACCTGCTCTTGAGAGCCATCACACTGGCTCTTTGTGGAATTCTCCCTCTTAAATGTCCAGACTTTGATGCAGATATTATCAGTCACATTTTCTAGATGGTTAGACAGGGGCCCAGAGATAATTCAAGTCACAGAGGATTTTACTGTCAGAAACCTAAGTGTGATCCCCAAACTGACTCCAAATCCCTTGTTATTCCATACATGGTACTATTTCCCTCTTATCTCTGGTTTTCTTGATCTGGAAACATCTCAAGTCTCAGGATTTTCTTGTTGTGTGGTCAACTGGAATGAATTCAGCTGGCCTTTTTACCTCTGCCCATCATGACCATTAAGCATGGAGGACCTCTGAGTAAGATACTCAAAGATCCTATGAATAGAGACAATAAAATATTTTTCTGGTATTAAAGTTACCAAAAGAACTATTTTTACAAAACTGATTCAGGCTCTGTTATATTCAGAGTGTGCTGTAAGACAGGTCTGAAATAGTATTTTAAAACACTCAGCTCAGTCTCTTCTACAAAGTGAGACAATATTTATAAACATTACTAATATATTCCCTTACCCATGATGACTTACATTGCAAGCATCGTGGTGTTTATGTGGTATGACTATGACATACATTAGTCAAAATCTGCATACATTAGTCTTGGAAAGAACCAAGACAGTGTATTCAAGCTTTAGGGGGACTTCATGTTTAAATTAGTGTTGAGAAAATGAGCTACTCTGTTGTATTCTGTAGTCCAAGGGAATGGTACCAGACATCTCTAAGATGTTGGGAGGTTCTAAAATTCTGACTTTAAATTATCTGTGTGCTTCAGAGACTTGGGCAGGAGCAAGGGAGAAGCCCAGCTTCTGTGAACACTTCTGTTACCTGTGTTGACCATGGAACTGGTAACCTTCTGTAGGCATCATTTTCATTTCTTAGTAGGATTGTTAAAGGTGCTTTTGTCTCAAGGTCCTCTCTTTAGTAGTAATTAGAATGATAATGAAAATTTTTGTCTTTTACCATCCATGGGCCAGGATCCTGGGCTCCCAGGGAAGCTATCCCTTAACATTTTACCAAGCTCAAAATGACTAGGCAAAACCTCAGAGCATGGTCCCTATTTCTGCCCCAAGCACATGTTGTACATCTGCTTTGAGAAGAAAAATAAAACCAAAAAGTGTCATTGCAAACATAAAGATAAGAAAAACAAAAGAACCTCTCCTGCTCCCATTAAAGTCATACTGACTTGCACTTACTGAAAACATAAGAAAAAGTCTGTAACTTTCTGGGATTTTCTTCATCATGATGATGTGTAATTCTGTATGAAAAACAATACAGAAAGAATATAGAAACCTGCCCCAAATGTTCCTCCCCCGGAGCACTCCCTTCCTTGTGAAGATTGTGTCTCCCAGACAGCTGTCTTGACTTGGCTTTGAGTAAAACTCTCTTCCTTTCTCGCTAAAATGTTTAAAAGTGTTTTCTCCTTTAGTGTCTACAATAACAATATGTTTTCTTTTTAAGTGAAAAAGCCATGGTCCTGGTTCACACCTCCAACAGCACAGGAGGGCGGCTGTTCTTGTTCATCCTGGAGCTTCCCTGCAGAACCAAGCTTACGTGCATATTTTCCAGCACAAGTGAGCTCATCCTAGAAGGATGCTCGGGAGATGTGAGAAGCACTATCAACTCTATGGGTGAGACCAGAAGGTGAAGCTCCTCCCACTTAGAGCATTACTTATTGGGTCTTAAAATGGCCTTGGAAATGTGGGAAACTATTGCATGTCCTTTTTTTTTTTTCCCCTTAAGATTTTATTTATTATTTGACAGAAGGAGACATAGTGAGAGAGGGAACAGCAGGCAGGGGAGTGTGAGAAGGAGAAGCAGGCATTCTGCTGAGCAGGGAGCCAGATTCAGGGCCTGGTCCAAGTACCCTGGGACCATGACTTGAGCTGAATACAGATGCTTAAGGACTGAGCCACCCAGACACCCCAACCATTGCATTTCCTAAAGCCCAAGCCTAGGAAGGCCTGACAGCAGCTGACCTACCCCCGAGCTGGGAAGAGCTCCACAGGCAGAGCTGGTGCAGGAAGGGAAGGGGCAGGGCTCTTATGGTGGTCTGCAGCTAGGGGGTCCCCAGAAGGGGCCAGATGTCTCGGGGAAGGGGAGCCCTGCCCATGATCTGCCCATGCCTGTCCCACTGAGCCAGGTGTTTGATGGAGGGGTCCCCTCTCCAGCAGTCTGTGCAAAAACAGGGAAATGTGGACCTAAAGGTAGGACACTGGTACAGGCATGTGCAGCATTCATTCAATGGGCTCAGGACACCACCCTCCTCCATTGATCAGCACCTGGGGGTGGAGCTAAGTCATCTATGGTTGGGCCTAGAGCTGCCTTAGGATGCAGAGGCAGGGCAGGCAAAGGGTCCATGGGAGAGATCCTGGGCAGGGGTCCTGGCTGGGTGAGTGCTGGCTGTATGCTGGTGTGAGGGTCCCTGGGGTAGGGTCCTCAAAGGGCACATGAAGTGAGTTCATTATGGGAACTCAGATTGGTTTTCTTTTTCCCTTGAAAGCTCTTCTGCCCGATGTCTATCAACTGGCCCTTTCCCCCTCACCCCTGAATTCCAGGGCGCCTGCTCACCCAGACTTTTGTGGGATGGGTTGTGGATATTTCAGGGTTTCCCATGTTCCCCAGGACAAGTGCATGTAATGACAGCAGACAATCCCCAACTTCATTGGGGTTCCTCCCATCCCCTGGCACAGTGTAGGTAATGGACCTTGAGCACACCCTGAGATCAGCAGTTTGTCCGCTGTTCCACACCCCCCACATGTATGGTGGTAGAAGCCCCAGAACAGTTCCGCAGCTTCAGCATTTTGCACCTTGTCTGCAGGGTTGGTGGTAATGAATGGGCTGTCAGGGTTGTGCACCGGGTCCTCCAGGTTCCTGCACCCCCCAGGCACAGGCATAGCTCTAAGAAACCCTAGAGCCATCCCCCAGCTTCAGTATTGGGCTCTGTGTTCCCCAGAGATGGTGGTAATGGGCTGTCAGGTACCTGCAGAAGCATCCTCCAAGTGTGAGCCTGGAAGCTGGAGGAAACCAGACTCCACTCAAGTTGCATGAGGAACAGGTGAGCTGAGGTGTTCATTTGGAAGGATAATTTCACTTTTCCAAAAAAGACAAAGTCATTGGTCTACTTTAGAATGTTGATAATTACTACTTAAGAAACAAGTATGTTTTCCCAAAAAGAAGAGAAAAGAAAAGAGACAAGTGTGTGTTTTCCCTTCTCCCAGGAACAGAAGCATGTGTGCCAGCCTTAGGCCAGAGGTGCCTTCTCATTCCCACCTGACAACACTTCTCTGATTGGGCTCCACGAGACCTGAAGCTTTGAACAACAGCGTCTGAGTCAGTCACGCAGCTCGTCGCAGGACGTCAGTGTTCCGAGAAAGCAGCAGCTACTTTGGGCTCAGTGTCACTTACGTGTCAGACTGGAGGTAAAACTTCTTTTTAACCAAAACCCCCTAGGCTTTTTCTATTTTCTCTAGTTGAGCCACAAAGTAAAACTGAAGTAGCTGTCCGCACTCTGGCTTTGGTGCAAGAGTTACTTAGTTTCCCTGCAGGCAGGACATTGCAGGAATACCATTTTCGCTGTTCATTTACTGCTTACAAAATATCATCTGCACATCTGTTTCCTGGGAAGTCACTTGTATCAGAGAAGGAGGATGAGATCTAGTGTGTTTAGCATGTAATTGGATCCTTCATCTAACAGCGTTTATTCCCTTGGGCCTGGGGTATGGTCGAATGGCCACCATCTAGAGTTACGTGGCTTTTTGTGGCCAGAGAGAGACATGGATGATGTCTTGTCATTTGTCAAAGGTGATGCTTCATAACTGATTAGTGTTTTCATCGCAAGAGTTCTAATTAAGGTAGAGGGAAAAATTCAAAATGATTCAAAGTAGGCTTTTATCGTTTAAAAGTAAAGCTTTACTTTCAAGTTTGACTCAATATATCATCTAGATATTTTGACATGCTGTATTTTCTCTGTAGTTTCTTTGGTGGTGGAATCAGAAGGAGAGTCTCTGGAAATTCTCCTGGATAGAGGCCACACTGGTGGCGTCAAGGGGCTTGGCAGATTCCAGGAGCCCTGGGGTGAATTCTGGAACTGCTTGCCTGACACTGGGCAAGTCAGCTTATCCCACAAAGTTTGTTTCTCCTCATGAAATTGCTGGAAGATAATATCTATGGGAAGGCATTTTACACAGAAACTTTCGACCTAATGAAGAGCAACTAACAATGAGGTGATTTGGACTGTATTATTCTGTAAATAATAGTTTCATAACCCCCGTCATAGGCTATGGTATTTACTGCACAAGGAGTCCTCAGAAGGCTGCAGTGAAAGACTCAGATCTCCAAGCACGTTCATGTTCTATTGATATGTATGTGACTGTCAGTTTGCCCAGGTAGGAAGGTAAGTGGAGAGAAATACGATACATTTATGAAAGCCTTGGGCCAGTGTCATTTTGAAAAGAGCCTTGCAGCAGACAGGGAAGTTCCAGGTCTGGGTAGAGCTGCCAGGGGTCCTGGAGGAGAAGAGGGTGAGATCTGCTGGAGGGTGTGGGCAGGGCTGGCTCCAGGGGTGGCCGTGTGTCCCCCATGTGACAGTTGTGACAGGTCAGCATTATGAGTAGGTTCCTGGTTGAGGACAGGTGAGGCCTGGGTGAAGAGCTGGCAGGGCCCCTTGTTGTGTGCCACCAGCTTCAGCCAACACACGCGAGCTCTTCGTCTGTCCCTGTCCCTCCAGTTCAGACTGCTCCGTGTTGCCAGGCTGAGATGTTGGTTTCTTTCTTTGAGTGTGTGTGGTTTCACAACCTCGATGATGAAATGACGGGTCATCAGAATATCTATTCCTCTTGGATTTCCTGCTCTCCTTTAAGTCATCGCTGTGAATCGTATGTGCCAGTGAAAGGGGTGATCTGTGCATTTTTATTTCCTGTTTTAGTTAAACAACGGGAAACAAATCTGAAATGTTTAAAGAATTCTTTGTGGGTGTTCATGCTTTTCTCTTCCGTGAACCACATTCCAGTATTAGAAAATATTTTTTTGTAGTAAAGCACAGGTGTGGGGCTCTAACAGGGCACAGTGACCTTTGTGAGGAGGACACATGGAGATGGAGTGTAGATTGTTGAGGAGCTCAGGGAGGGACTTCTTGTGCTCCCAGAGAAAATCTCTGGGTGGCTGCTCACCTGGTGGCCCATCCTGGGCTCTGAAACCTGACCCAGTGAGTCCCTTGTGCCTTAAACTTGGGAATTGATGAAGAAAACAGAATGAGCCCTGGGGGGGGGGGGCTGCATCTTTGCACATGGAGAACTCCATGGAGCAAAGGAGCTCATCATCTGTGAGGCATGTCAGGATCCCTGAGGTGTGGGTGTTGCTTCCTGGGAAGAGATTGTGTCTTTACGCTCATCTGTACCAGAGTTGTGTTGTCTGGTTATGGAGACCCAGACCTTTTTGTGACCATGCCATTCTTATTCTTGTTATTTTAAGCAATCAATATAGACACTGACTTCGAGATCCAAACATCAAAAGGGAAAGCACAAGGTCATCTATATGTATGAGGACGGAACTTGTGGCACCTCTCATTAGTATGGGCAGTGTACGGCTGCCCGGATGAGAAAGAACACGGAATGCTATTTGGATAGAAGTGGGCTGTGCCCACAGAGTGTTTTATTCTATCCTTTCCCTTACTTCTCTGAAGGGAAAATAGAGCGGTGACTGGAGCTTGGTGTCTGATTTGAAGAAATAAGAGACCAGAGATCTGAAAGAGCAGTGTTCATGCTGATGTGGTACTGCACGCCCCGTGAGTGAGGGTTTGAAGCTTGGACTTGTAAGTGTTGCTGTTTGGAGAGGATGTGGTCCAAGTTTCCCACTCACAGAGCTGCTCGGCTGGTCTGCCAATACTGACCTGTTCCTGCCTTTTGAAGGGCATCTTGAAGGTGGCTCGAAACCCTAGGGCACTGGATGAATGATCTGGAAGGAACATGTGGGTGGGCCAGTGTAGACAAACCCAGAGAATTCTAGAGCTAACGCCGAACTTGTTCCTGAGACTGGAGTTGGCTTCTCTGTGAGCGGCACTGAGCTGTGGAAGAAAGCAGTCTCTGGGTCTTAGGAGTCACTGTGTCAGCAGGTGTGAGCCTGGCAGGGGAGTCAGATCATAGCTGGGAGATTGTGAGCCATGCCAGTGGGCCTTCACTCTTGATGCACAGGCCAGCTTGCTCCAGGGACAGGGCTCTGCTCCCCAGCCAGCCCACCTGCTGCAGATGTGATAGGAAACTTGCTTCCTGTTGGGTTTTCCAGCCCTCATCTCAGCAGGGGGCTTGGTAGGAAGCAGCCCACAGGCAGCATTCTGGATTCGTGCCCAGTGTGCCCCTTGCTTCCTCAGACAAGTCACCGCAGGTGTCTTCTCCTGGCATCTATGAATTCAGCTGGCAGAAACTCTTCTTCCAGAGCCACACCCCTGAGAAATCCTCCACTTTCCTGTGCTGTGTGGAAGAGGCCAGATTTCATTTCATTTCAGTTCCATACTGAAATAGCAACTCCTGCCATTAGGTTCCAAGGCCACAGGGCACATCAGTCTCCTTGAAGCTCTAGTTCCATATGGGATCTTCTGTGTGAGACTGAGACCAAACCTGGGCAGACTGATTCTGCTGGTGATGCTGCAGCTGCAGCTGCAGGTTCCTTCCTGAAAACCAGGCAGCAAAGCTGGTTTGTGATGACATCCCAGGAAAGAGGGACAGGTGCACCATTCTGCCCCAGCAGAGGAGGATGGCGGACATCAATCACAGGTGGCTGGTGCAGGGAGGAGAGATGTCTGTTTCCCAGGACCTTGGTCAGAAGGAGATTTGGACCCCAGGATGCTTCTCTGCTCAGCATCAGACAGGGAAAGCATATGCAAAGGCCCTGGGGTGGGAACATGACAGGTATGCTTAGGACCAGCCACAAGACCTGTGGCCACAGGAGACAGCTTAGGACATGACCTCAGGACATAACAGTAGGGTGACAGAAAGCTGTTGCAGGGCTGTGACACCATGGGACCCTGTTTCATTGGGCCATCCTGGCTACAGTGTTGAGAACAGATGACACAGGGTTGAGGATGGACAAGGGAGATTCAATGATGAAGATTTTCCAGGAACTCAGGTAAGATATGGGTTCCAGTGTGGACCAGACAGGCAGCTGGGATGGGTTAGTGCTATTCCAGGTACCTGTTGAAGATGGAGTTCAGAGGGTTTGTCTATGGGTTTGATATTGGGAATGGAGAAAGGAGGAATTGAGGTAACTCCCAGATCTTGTGGGTTGTCCTGAGTGAGGCAAAGGGGGAGGTTTCTGGGGGGAAGTAGTCCGTGTTCTGCCTGTTGAGGAAGGTGCCTTTCAGAGTGGACCTGCTGTTGCTTGTGTCTGGGTGTACTTTCAACATCTACTTCCTTAGTGAACTTCAAGTACTAGTCTCCCCCATTTTCTCAAAGTTCATGGTTAAGTCACTTGGCTTTTTGGAAAGACCTACATTATTACCCAGCTCCAGTACCAAGAAGAAGCCTGAAGATGATTTCCTTTTTATGAAAAGAGTCAAAAAGTGGACATCGTGTTCAGCATCTGTTTTGTGGGGAACCACCACAGAGGCGGCAGCACCCCAACCAGCTCCTTCCTGGGCATTACTTTCTGCCCAGCTACCGCACTTTCAATTGTGTCTGTGAGCATCTGCTGTGCTTTATCTCCATTTATTTTGGGTATCCATTAGGATGTTGTGTCCTGAGGCCTAAGAAGAGCCAAAGAGAAGGAACTTTTGGTGTCTGAGCATGCTCACTCACTTTTCTGTAGAACTGAATGGTCTTTCTTTTTTCCACTTACACCATTTCTGCTTTGAAAGGTTTCCTAGGAACACTGTACTTTCAGATAGTGGGGGAGCCTGCACCCCATCCTGCAGGGTTTGCTTTCATCTCTATGCTGCACAGAACATTCCACAAATTGCAGGTTTTATCACTCAAACATGACACCTTTGACTACCTTCACCCGTTTCCCCACTTCACCAAATCTGACAGCCACCAGTCTATTCTCGGTATGTAAGTATTCAGTAGTCTTTGGATTCTGTGTGGAATGTCCATGAGAGCCTCTGGTGTGTGTCTTTCTGTGTCTGAGTGACTCAGCATAAGGCTCCCAAGGTTGATGTGTCCATATCTGGTTATTGTGAATAATGCTGCTGTGGTCACAGCAGTGCATCTCTCTTTTGGAAGGAGTGTTTTTGTGTTCTCCGAAGAAATACTCAGCAGAGCAATTACCAGCTCATTGATAGTTGTATTCTTTTTTCTGGAACCTCCACAGCATTTGTCACAGAGACTGCATCCATTTCCATTCTCACCGGCAGTGCACAGGTTTCCCTTGGGTACACACTCTTGACAGCACTGGTGTCTGTCTCTGGGATGATTGCCATTCCCACAGTTGAGAGGTGATAGCTGATGGTGGTTTTGACTTCTGTTTCTCTGACAACAATTGGTGATGTTGAACAACTTTTTCTGTCTGTTGGCCATCTTTGGAAAGTATCTATTCACCTATTTTCCCCAGTTTTTATTCATTTTTTGTTTGGATTTGAAGAAGTGTCTTGTGTATTTTGGATATTAGCCTCTTCTCATGCACATGATGTGGAGATATTTTTTCTCATTGGGGAGGTTGTCTTTTAAGGGTTTGGTCATTTCCTTGGTCATGCAGAAATTTCAATTTGATGTCCTTCCACTTGTTTATGTTTGCTTTTGTTGCCTTTGCCTTTGGTGTCTGATGTAAGAGACTCTTCACCCAAACCAATATCAAGAAACTACCTGGTTCTTGGATTCTGTTCTTATGTTCAAGTCATTCATCCATTCATGATTTGTATGTGCGGTGTACGAAAGTGATCCAGTCACATTCTTTTGCATTTATTGTCAAGTTTTCCCAGTACAGTTCACTGAAGAGATAGTCCTTTCCCCATTTTATATTTTCTGCTGCTGTGTCATAAGTTAAGCCTAAACATGTGTGAGTTAGCTTCGAGGTCTTTCTTTTCCTTTCCTTTCCTTTTCTCTTTTCTCTTCTCTTTTCCTTCCTTCCTTCCTTTCCTTTTTTTCCTTGTTTTCTTCTTTCTTTGTTTCCTTCTTTCTGGTCTTACAGTTTATTTGCTGGGAAAATATTTTTCCTGTTGGAATATATACAATGTGGACTTCATTGGCAACATCTTTATAGTCTTTGTTAGGACTTTTCTCTGACATCTGTGTTTTTGTAAATGAGTAGTTAGATCTATAGCTTTCAACAGGTTGAATATTTGGGGAGAACTACTTAAGTAGTATTCTATTCTTCCATCAGACACCAGATTGTGTCTGATTGTCTTCTTCTGTGATGTTCTCAGTTGTGATGATGGATATCTATGTTTCCCTTTCCATGGTAGATTTATGAAAGTAAATTTAAGTTTTCCTAAAAGTGTGTATTCTAAATCATCCTTATTTTATAGTATATATGTATATAAAACAGCACGTTTTAAAAAATGCATTTATTGGGGGGCGCCTGGGAGGCTCATTGGGTTAAAACCTCTGCCTTCGGCTCAGATCATGATCCCAGGGTCCTGGGATCGAGCCCCGTATCAGGCTCTCTGCTCGGCAGGGAGCCTGCTTCCTCCTCCCTCTCTCTCTGCCTGCCTCTCTGCCTACTTGTGATCTCTATCTGTCATATAAAATAAATAAAATCTAAAAAAAATGCATTTATTGGAAACAAACTTTGGAATAGGACACAAATATTATTAATTCCCATTCAGACTCAATAATTATATCAGAGCTAAGTTTAAATATCCCTTTAATATACGAATGAATTAACTTTGCCAAAAGTACTATGACTATGTTCTTGAGCTTACTATTGTGTTCCATTGACCCATGTGTCTGTTTTTATGGCAGTCCCATACTGTTTTGATGACAACAGCTCTGTAATCTAGCTTAAAATTGGAGTGTGGTGAATCCAGGTCATTTAGTCACTGTTTGCTTGCTTTCTATCAGTGAGATTATTTATTTATTTATCTTTATTTAGTATACATTTGTATTCTAAATTTTTTCCACTTTTTTATTATGATCATATAGTGTGTCATTTGTTTCACGAGCACAAGTTTGTGATCGTTCTGATTTACAAAACAGACAATGCTCACCACAGCACATACCCTCCCCATCCCATCACCAGTTGCCCCATTCCCCCATCCTCCTCCCCTTCAGGAACCCTTAGTTTGTTTCCTGAGTTTAAGTTTCTCTTGTGCTTTGTCTCCCTCTCTGGTTTCATTTTGCTTCTATTTTTCCTCTCTCCCCCTATGACCTTCTGTCTTATTTCTTAAATTCCACCTATAATCGATGAAATAAATCAATCAGGGAAGGAAAATGATAATGATGATGATAATGATATTTATCATTATCCTTCCCTGATTGATTTATTTCACTTAGCATAATACCCTCTCATTCTATCCATGTCTTTGCAAATGGCATGATTTTGTTTTTTGATACCTGCATCATATTCAATTCATTGTCATGTCCATTCATCTGTTGATGGACATCTGGACTCTTTGCATACTTTGGCTCTTGTAGGCATCGTTGCTATAGACATTGGGGTGTAGGTACCCCTTCAGATCACTCCATTTGTATCTTTGGGGTAAATACTCAGTAGCACAGTTGCAGGGTTGTAGGGTAGCTCTATTTTCAACTTCTTGAGTAACCTCCACACTGTTTTCCAGGGTGGTTTTACAGCTTGCATTCCCACCAACAGTATGAAAGGGTTACCCTTTCTCCACATCCTTGCCAACACCTGTCGTTTCCTGACTTGTTCATTTTAGCCATTCTGACTGGTGTGAGGTGGTATCTGATTGTGGTTTTGAGGGATGTGAGCAGTTTTTTTTTTTTTTTTTTTTTTATGTGTCTGTTGGTCATTTGGATGTCTTCTCTGGAGAAATGTCTGTTCATGTCTTGGCCTATGTCTTGATTGGATTATTTGTTCTGTGGGTGTGCTGTTTGGTAAGTTCTCTCTAGATTTTGGCCCTTTATCTGATATGTTATTTGAAAATGTCTTCTCTCATTCAGTTTGTTTTCTTTTGGTTTTGTTGCCAGTTTCCTTTGCTGTTCAGAAGGTTTCTATCTTGATGAAATCTCAACAGTTCATTTTTGCTCTTGTTTTCCTTGCTTTTGGAGAAGTGTCTAGCAAGAAGCTGTTGTGGCTGATGGCAGAGAGGTTGCTGTCTCTGTTCTGTTCAAGGATTTGGATGAATTCCTGTCTCACATTGAGGTCTTTCATCCATTTGGAGACTATGTTTTGTGTATGGCATAAAGAAAGGGTCCAGTTTCATTTTATGCATGTGACTCCCATGTTCCCAGCACCAAACTTTGAGGAGACTTTCCCCCTTCCCATTGGATATTCTTTCCTGCTTTGAGGAAGATAAGTGGATCCTAGATTGAGGATCAATTTCTGTTTTTTCTGTTTTGTTCCATTGATTTATGGATCTGCTTTTGTGCCAATACCATACTGTCTTGATGATTAGAGCTTAGTAATAGTTTAAAGTCTGCAATTGGGTTGACAACACCTTTGGTTATTCTTTTTCAACATACCTTTGGCTATTCAGGGTACTTTTGGCTTCCATAAAAATTTGGGGATTATTTATTCCTGTTCTGTGAAAAGTGTGGATGATATTTTGATAGGGATTGCATTGAATCTGTGGATTGTTCTAGATAACATAGACATTTTCACAATATTTGTTCTTCCATCCATGAGCATGGAATGTTTTTCCATTTCTTTGAGTCTTCCTCCATTTCTTTTATGACTATGGTATAGTTTTCTGAGGACAGATCCTTTACCTCTTTGGTTAGATGGATTCCCAAGTATCGTATGGTTTTGGGTGCAATTAAACATGGGATGGACTCCTTAACTTATGTTTCTTCTGTCACATTGTTACTGTAGACAAATGCAAGTGATTTCTGTGCATTGACTTTATCTTCTGCCACTTTACAGAATTCCTGGATGAGTTCTAGCAATTTTGGGGTGGGATCTTTTGGGTTTTCTGAAGAAAGTATCCTATTGTCTGCAAAAGGTGAGAGTTTGACTTCTACTTTGCTGATTTGGATGCCTTTTATTTCTTTTTGTGGTTTGATGTCTGAGACTAGAAATTATGTACTATGCTGAACAATAATGATACAAATGGACATACCTGTTGTGTTCCTGATGTGAGGGGAAAAGCTCTCAGTTTTTCCCCATTGGGAATGATACTCGCTGAGGGTTTCCCATAGATGGCCTTAGTAGGATGCTCTCTATCCTCCATGTATTTGAATTCTTTCCACCTTTCCTCTTGTGATTGAGTTCCATTTTCAAAGTACTGTGGTCTGAAAATATGCAAGGTACACACCTCCACACCCTAAAGGTCATCTATGGGAAACCCTCAGCGAGTCTATGGCCTCAGAGCTGAGAGCTTGGACCCCACTCCTCAGTGCAACCTCACAGAAAAGCAGTCAATTCTTCAGGTCTCCCTGGTTTCTTTCTGCGTTCTGTGCTCACAGGACCTGTGACCAAGCATTTCTGTCTCTGGCACATGACCCAGTTTGTAGTCTACCAACCCAGCAGACTCCTGCAGCATGCTCAGGCACCACTCCTCCTGGGGGAAGAAGGGGCTCTCTCCAGGTGTGCCCCTTCTTGGGCCCATTCTGAAAGAGCAGTGGCCAGACTGCCGTGGATCACAGTTTATGGAAACGTCCAGCTTGGAGCCCACTCCTGGGCTCACACTTTGCAGCTGGCTTCCCTTCTCTGATACCTGGTAGCTGTGCTGTCCTCAAACACCCCTGGTCTTCCTAGGACCCCAAGGAGCCTGAGAGAACACTGTCCCATCGAGGGTTCCACCCCCTGCCCAGCCACCAGAGTGACATCCCTCACAAGAGCAGACTTCTAAATGTTCTGAATTTGTGCTCTGCAGCCCCTAGCATCTGGTGGTAGCCAGCTGACAGGGGCTCCTCCCCACCCCCCCAGGCTTATCTTCTCACCTATCAGCTTGGACTCACTTTTCTGCACTCTTAGCTTGTGGAAAGTCCTCCCTTTTCTGTTTGTAGAGTTGCAGCTATTCTTTTATTGGATCTGTGCTTGAATTTACAGGTGTTCAGATGGTTTGATAGCTATCTAGCTAAATACCTTGTGCCAAAAGGTGTCCTACTCCTCTGCCATCTTGGACTCTCTCTCTTCTTTTTCTTTCTCCTTTTTGTTTTGGGTATTTGGGGTCTTTTGTGATTCCATATGAATTTTAGGACTGTCTTTTATTTCTTTTTCATCCCAAGTGTAGATTGCTTTGGGTTCGGTGGACATGTTAACATTATTTATTAAGTCTTCCAGTTAATGAGCATGCTATATGCCTGTTTATTTGTGTCATCTTCCACATCTTTAGCACATACATTCACCCACCAACATGCACATATTTTTCTTTCCTTTTCCACCATGTGTTCAGTGTACCACATCTTTCTCATTCTTGGTTACTTGTATTCCTAGATTTTTATTGCTTGATGCTATTGTCAATGGCATTGCTTTCATAATTTCTCTTTGCAAAAATTGGGTATGAGTATATGGAAATACAAGTTGGGCACTTGGGTGGCTCACTCAGTTAAGTGTCTGCCTTCAGGTCAGGTCATGATCTTGGGGTTCTGGGACTAAGTGTGGCATTAGGCTTCCTTCATGGTTCATTCTAGGTTGTTGTTAGGAACTTATCCATTTCTTGTAGGTTGTCCAGGGGTTGGCCTCTACTTGCTCATAGTACTCTCTAAGGATCCTTTCTATTTTTGTGATATTCCTCATAATTGCTCAAGTTTGTTTCTTTTTCAAATTTTTTTTCACATTTTATTTAAATTCAGTGAACCAAGGTGTAGTTTTTGATGCAATGGTCAATGATTCATTAGTTGCATGTAACACCCAGGACTCATCACCATATGTCCCCTCCTTAATACCCATCACCCGACCACCCTGCCCCCCTATTTAACTCTCCTTTAGTTTGTTTCCTATGATTAAGAATCTCTTATGCTTTGTGTCCCTCTCTGATTTCTTCCCATTCAGTTTTCCCTCCCTTCCCCTGTGGTCCTCCACACTATTCCTTGTGTTCCACATACGAGTGACACCATATGATTATTGTCATTCTTTGCTTGATTGATTTCACTTAGCATAATCCCCTCCAGTTCCATCCATGTCAATGCAAATGGGAGGCATTCGTCCCTTCTGATGGCTGAGTAAAATTCTATGGTATGTATGTACCACATCTTCTTTATCCATTCCTCTGTTGAAGAACATCTCATCTCCTTCCACAGTTTGGCTCATTGCTGCTATGAACACTGGGGAGCATGTGCTCCTTCGTTTCACTGCATCTGTATTTTTGGAGTAAATACCCAGGAGTGGAATTGCTGGTTCTTAGGACAGTGCTGCTTTTAACTTTTTGAGGAACCTTCATGATCTTTTCCAGAGTGACTGAGACAGGTTGCATTCCCACCAACAGTGTAAGAGGGTTCCCCTTTCTCCACATCCTCGCCAACAGTTCTGGTTTCCTGTCCTGTTAATTTTAGCCATCTTAACTACTGGAAGGTGGTATCTCATTGTGGTTTTGAATTCCCTGATGACAACTGATGTGAAGCATTTTTTCATGGACCGCTAGCATTATGTATTTCTTCTTTGGAGGAGTGATTCTTCCTGTCTTCTACTCATTTCTTGAGTGGTTTCATTATTTCCTGGGTGTTGAGTTTGAGTAGTTCTTTGTAGATCTTGGATACCAGACCTTTATCTGTCAGGCCATTTGCAAATATCTTTTCCCATTCTGTAGATTGCCTTTTAATTTTGTTATTTGTTTCCTTTGCTGTGCAGAAGCTTTTTACTTTGATGAAGTCCTAATAGTTCATTTTTGCTTTTGTTTCCCTGGCCTTTAGAGACATGTTTTGCAAGAAGTTGCACTGCCCAAGGTTGAAGAGGTTGTTTTCTGTGTTCTCCTCTAGGATTTTGATGTGAGACAGGAATCAATTATCTTTCTTTCCTCATTGCATTTGAGCTCTCTCATTTTCTAGCTAAAAGTTTGTCAGTTTGGTTTAACTTTCCAAAAAAGGCATCTCATATTTTCATTGATCTTTTATCTTTTTAGTCTCCATTGGATTTATTTCCACTTTCCTATTTGTTATTTCCTTATATCTACTTTTGCTCCCCCCCAACTTCTTTCCCATGTATATTAGGTTGGTTATTGGAGAGCTTTCAGATGGATTGATGGGGACCTGAATTTCTATGAACTTCCCCTTAGAGCTACTTTGGCTGTATCCCATTACTTTTCATAGATTCTCTTTTTTATTTGTCTCAGGGTACTTTTAAATTTTCTTTTGAGGGGCACCTGGGTGGCTCAGTGGGTTAATGTCTCTGCCTTCGGCTCAGGTCATCATCCCAGGGTCCTGGGACCAATCCCCACATCAGGCTCTCTACTCAGCAGGGAGTGTGCTTCCTCCTCTCTCTCTGCCTGCCTCTCTGCCTACTTGTGATCTCTGTCAAATAAATAAAATCTTTAAAAAATTTTTTCTTTTGAATTCTTATTTGACTGTTGGTTGTTTACTAGCATGTTGTTGAATTTCCACATATTTGTGACTCCCTTTTTCTTCTTGTGACTGATTTCTATTTTCATACTGTTGTGGTTGGACAAGATTTGAACCAGAGCATGAAGGGAGCATTCAGGTTAGTTCCCTTGCATATTTTCTGAGGGCAGGCCATGACTTCCATGGGGACAGAGGAAAGTTTTCTGAGACTGGGAGTGGGGGGAGGTGGTCAACCCTTGTTGGAATTATTGGTTGCTACCATGCAAGCTGTGTAAAATTCTATGGTATGTATGTACCACATCTTCTTTATCCATTCCTCTGTTGAAGGACATCTCATCTCCTCACTGTTCCCACTATAGTCCTGATGGACATATACTTCCTTAGAAACATTTTCCAGGAGGTGCAGGGTTGCCTTCTCTAACAGAGGGTGCCAATGTGGGATCATGGCATGGTCCCAAGTCATAAGCCAAAATGTATGGTAAATAAAGGCTTGGGAACCACACTATGAAAACCAAGATTAGGGACACCTGGGTGGCTCAGTTGGTTAAGCAGCTGCCTTTGGCTCAGGTCATGATCCCAGCGTCCTGGGATCGAGTCCCACATCGGGCTCCTTGCTCAGCAGGGAGCCTGCTTCTCCCTCTGCCTCTGCCTGCCATTCTGTCTGCCTGTGCTAGCTCTCTCCCCCTCTTTCTCTCTGATAATTAAATAAATTAAAAAAAAAAGAAGTTTAAGAGGTAAAATTATAAACTCTAGAAGAAACAAATGGGCATAAATATTTATAACCTTGGATTTAGCAATGCTTTTAGATCTGACACAAAAGCATAAGAAGGGAAAGAAAAAATAGATAAAATAATATCCTCAACATTAAATATCTGTCCCGGGTTCCTTGGTGGCTCAGTTGGTTAACTGTCTGACTCCTAATTTTGGCTCACATCATGATCTCAAGGTCATGAGACTGAGCCCCATGTCAGGCTCCACATTGAGTGTGGGGCCTGCTTAAGATTCTCTTTCCTTCTCCCTCTGCCCCTATCCACTTGCATACTCTCTCTTACTCACTCTTAAAAAAAGAAAGGTAAAAAATTTAAAAATATTTGTACCTCAGAAGATGCTATCCAGAAAGTGTAAAAACATCCCCCAGAATAGAAAGAAATATTTGTACATTATTTATCTAATAAGTGTCTGTTGCCCAGAATATGTAAAGAGCTTTTACAACTCAACAAAAAGACAACCCCATTTTTAAAATGGACAAAGGACTTGGATAGACCCTTCTCCAAAGAAAGCATATAAATGGTGAAAAGCACATGAATAGATGTTAAACATCATTAGTCTTTATGGAAATGAAGATTTAAACCAGTTAGATGTCCCTTTACACAAGTAGAATCACTATGATCAAGAAAACAAAAAATAACAAAAGGATGTTGAGAGACTGAAACCCTTAAACCTCACCTGTGTAAAATGGTGCAGTCTACATATAAAATAGTTTGTCACTTACTCAAATAGATCCAAACAGAATTACCATAGGGTTCAATAATAAATGTACTCCTAGATATATACCCCCCAAATTGAAAACACTGGATCAAACAAACAAAAATGTACAGGAATATTCATAGCAGCTGTGTTCACAACAGGCAAAAACTAGAAATGTCCGTCCACAGGGAAATGGATGTCCTTTTGCAAATGACATATGCAAATGTCCATGGGGAAAAGAATGAACAAAATGAGGTAGATCCATAAATGGCTATCTTGTTCTGCCCTATGAAAGAATGTAGTAAAATGGTTCATTTGTGGGGAAAAAATATGGTGGTTCCTTAAAATATTAAACACAGAATTCCACTGTAACATATATGATCCCCAAAAGTGAAAGTAGAAGGACCCATATTCAGAGCAGCGTTTCTCACAACAGCCAAAAGGTGGAGCCACCCAAGTGTCCACTGACAGATGAATGGATAAACAAAATGCAATTTATACACCATGGAACATGATTCAGCCTTAAAAATGAAGGGAGTTCTGACACAGGTTACAACATGGGTTGAACATGGAAGTCATTACGCTGAATGAAATCAACCCATCATGGAAGGACAGATACTGTATGATCCCACTTAGATGAGGTGTCTGGGACACAAAGCTGGGTGTGGCTGTAGGGGACCGAGGGGAAAGGACAATGGTGATTTGGTGTTTAATGCATACAGGCTCTCTTGGGGAGAATGAGAAAATTTTGGAGAATGATGTACAACTGTGGAATCTCAACTAAGGCTAGAGAATTGTGTACCTGAAACGCTTTAAGGGGTCCATGTTCTTATGTTCAGTCACTGTGAAAAAGTGAGTGAATGACTGATGCATGCCACAATGTGGATGGATGTTGTGTCCACAGAAAACAACCCCAGTTGGGACGCCTGGGTGGCTCAGTTGGTTAAGCGGCTGCCTTCGGCTCAGGTCATGATCCCAGCGTCCTGGGATCGAGTCCCATATCGGGCTCCTTGCTCCGCAGGGAGCCTGCTTCTCCGTCTGACTCTGCCTTCCACTCTGTCTGCCTGTGCTCGCTCTCGCTCGCTCGCTCTGACAAAAAAAAAAAAAAAAAAAAAGAAAACAACCCCAATGACATAAGCCATACAGAAATACCACTCAGATAAGAAACTTCTGTGCTCCTTAAGTCTATCGAGGTTGCCCAAATAAGGGAAAGTCCTGGAAGAAATTCCAGAAGAAAACTGGATCCGAATGAAGAAGACATTTCAGACCATCAGGCAGGTGGTGACAGCTGAAGTGGGCCTGTGGTCTAGGTTCAAATGTGGGAACCATCATGATTTCCTTACTTGGTGTTATGTGGTGGTTCCGCGGGACACTGTCCCTGTTTGGGGTAAAATGCAACGAAGTAGCCTGTGTGAAGTGGCAAATGTGGTAAAGAAATGACAGGTGGAGAGTCTGAGTGTGGAGATAAAGCATATTTGTGCTGCTGTGGCAAGTTACTGCAGATTTTAAATTACCGCAGAGTAATTTAGCACCACATCACAGAAGCAGAGAGGACATCAGACTTCGGGATGGAGGCCAAGCCCTCCCAGATCCAGTTCACCCACTGTGGTGAGGCCACTACCCTTGGAGAAGGCCACATGTTAGCAAGAGATTCGTGGGAGGAGTAAATTGGGTGCCCCCATGTCTTGGGTGAAGTAGAAGCAGTAGGATTCAGAATTCCAGTTCTCCATAATCTGGTTAGAACTGTGAAAAAGCATGAAGGGAAGCCTCTATAAAGTAGACTGGGGATACCAGAAGGGGAGGCTGGAAGGGGGCGCCTGGTGCT
Organism: Mustela putorius furo; assembly: GCF_011764305.1. Lineage (NCBI taxonomy): Eukaryota > Metazoa > Chordata > Mammalia > Carnivora > Mustelidae > Mustela > Mustela putorius. The sequence goes on from NW_025421292.1 coordinate 4,648,277, forward strand.
CAGTGCCCATTACAGACCCCACATTACAATACCCCATGGGAGAGAGTCATCTGTTCCAGGCCCCACAGGTGCAGCAGGAGGGTTCATCTCCTACAAGAAATCCACCATCCCCGCAGCTTGGCTGGTGAGAATCCTCCATCCCCCTGACCCCCTGTCTTTCTCCAGGGGACTTTCCTTCCAAGCAACTCTCCCAACTTCTTCCTCCTCCATGAAATAATGTTCCTCTCCTTTGTTTCTTGCACTTGCCTGTGATGTGTCCATAGCTTGGTCATCCCAGATTGCCATTCTCTGCTATCCCCAAATAAACCCATTCTGCTGGTCAAATAACTGGCAGTTTGAGTTTAAGGCAAACAGAACTAATAAATTCAAGAAATTGGCAAGGAACAAAATCAACATACACAAATCAATTACATTTCTATGTGCTCCAAAGGAACCATCAGAAAGAGACTACGGAGAACAATCTTATTTACTACTGCATCCAAAAGAACAAGACACCTAGAAGTCCCCTGAACCAAGCGGGTGACAGACCTGTCCTCTGACAGCTGTGGGACACTGACTCTGACAGACAAGGAGGGAGACACACGGAGATGGGAAGACACTCTGTGCTCAAGGAAGAACCGACAATGGGAAAATACCTCCTCTCCCCAAAACTGTCTACACAGTCTGCGCTGTTGCTCCTGAACTTCCAGACTCTGGATGAACCCTGACATGGGTGTGGACATGGGAAGGACCTGGCAGGGCTGAGGCAGGGGGAGCATGAGCTCTGAGGCAGGCAGCCACTCCCTGACTGCAGACTGTCTCAGGAGCCCCAGGAACCGATCCGCATGCACACAAACACAGATGCAGGACCCAGGGTGCACATCCGGGCTCAGGAAGGGGGGACCCCACAGCCCCACAAACAGCACTGCTGGAGGCCACTTCACCACACACAAAACCACGGAAGCCCCAGTGTCTACACAGCATGCCCTTCTTCCATGGGGTACTGAGACCACACAGTCCCAGTCCCCACTCAGGTGGCTTCTCCTCACCTCCTCCCGCAGCAGGTCCTGAGGGGGCTAGACGGCTGTCAGTGTGGACACAGGCCCATGTCCTCTGCAGTGGGTCCTCTCATTGTGGATGTGGAACTGCATCCTCCCCAGTTTGTTCTGTCAGCGTGGGAGTGGCCACATGTCCTCCAGAAGTCTCCAGAGCAGTTCCCAAGCAGACCTGACACTTGTCCCAGCCTTGGCTGCACAGGCCAGGGTCAGGGTGGGAGCTGGCATCCTGCACCCTCTGCAGATGGTGGAGGGCAGTGCAGGACTAGGGGAGCTCACCCTTCAATGGAAGCACCTGCTCCCTCCCGGGGTCCAGCTGGAGCCATTTCATTCTGGAAATTCAAGCTGCATGGATCCCAACATTCCCCAACTTCTCCAGAAATAACTAAGAAACAATGAATTGGAAACAATATGGAATGACAACAGTCCCTGACCCAAACGGTGGCAATGAATATGACTCTGGCCCTGACACAGACCCACACTCTGATCTGAACTTACTCTCAATCCTGGCCCTAACTCCAATCCAAGACCCTAGCCCTAGCCCACAGTCCAAACAGTGTTCACAAGAATCAAAGAGTAGAAACTGCAAATATCCATCAGTGGTGAATGCATAAACAAAGTGTGGTGAAGGGTTTCAACTGGGTTCAGGTTCAGGTTTCATCCCGAGTTCTAGATAAGGCTTTGGGGATAGCAAAGGGGGATTTTTTTTGGGGGATAGTGAGGATTTAGAATGAGGGACAAGGGAACAGTTAGAGTTTAGGGCTTTAGGTTTATGATTTAGGGCTTAAGACTCAGGGCTTCTGGGATAAAGTCCAAGGTCAAATTTGGGGTTTGGGCTCATGCTGGGATTTGGGTTCAGGGTTCATGGCTCAGAGTTCTGGTTTAGGGTTTGGGTTCATGGTTCACGGCTTGGGTACAGGGCTCAGGTTCAGAGTTTAGCCTTCGGGTTCAATTTCAGGTTTTGGATTCAGGGTTCCAGTTTGGGCTTTAAGGTCAGGTTATGTTTCACCATTAAAGTTAAGGGTTAGGTTAGGTTTAGAGATGACACATTTTCTTCAGTTATCATTATGGACACAAAATTCCTATCTGAACTTTCTAAATCTGGAATGCTTTTCATCTGGGTATCAGGACCTCATTTAGAATTTAAGATCTCAGTAACTCCCTACCAATAACATTCTGATCCCAAGGTCTCCCAGTCACCGAGAATTAGCATTTGTCTTGGCTCAAACATACCCTTAGCAGAGAAGGGTGAGCGGTTGCCAAAGTTGGGATGATTTCACAATGGTATAGTTGTGAACCCAAACATTGTGGAACTGCTCATGGAAAATGAAACAGGTGACACAGAATTCGTCAACCCCTGATTCTTCCACAAAGAACAAGTCTCCAATAGAATCTGATAATGTTCCCTAGGAAGGCCTGTGGTACTCATTACCAATACTTAAAGAAGGCCCCCTCCCCTGCTTTAAACTAAGAATCACAGCAGGATACATCCTACTTTGGGTCAAAAATAAAATTTTATTATTTGTCTGTTCCAGTGTACAATTTGTGGAAGCATTGATAACATTTTCCTTTCTCAAATCCACATCAACACACGAATAAAATATAGGCAATGTTGTAATGCACTGCTCATTGGAATACCAAGTACAAGGAGGACTATCAGAAGCAATAAAAAGATATTGAATATGAAACTCAGAAAAAGAATCCTTGATGGGCACTTAATGAGGATCCCTAACCATAAGATCTAATGTCTCATTCTATGGAATTCACCCATATAAATCATCAATAACAATAGCCTACTGACCACTGTAACCACCTCACCATTGGCCTCTAGGCTTGTAATACACACTCCAACCACTAGAGACACACTTCTCAGTAGCAAAACAGAACTTGCCCACTTCCCGTGGACCAACTCTTACAGTGAAGCCAAAAAATCCCACCCCTTGGAAATCCCAGCCATCAGGACACAGTCACAGAAACCACACCCAGAACTCAATGAAGATTAGACATCTCATGAAGTGGATGCTACAGATCACCACCACTCCCATGAAGTAGCTCTATAGTAGACTCCAGGTCTGTCCCCTGCCTGGGATCACATAGGGCACTGCATTCTTCCAAGACTCCATCCTCAGAACAAAACTGTATCCTCATCAGTCCTATGTGTAGGCTCCCAGTGAGCCCTGTGAAAGTGAGACACTGTCTTGAGACACTCAGCCTCTCATGCCTATCCTAGCAGATGGAGGGTGCTGCTCTCCCCGACTTCCATACAAGCTAGAGAATGCTTGGAACAAGTCTTGCCATACTCCATGCAAAAGGCATATTCTCCATCTACAAAATAATGGACACTGAAACACCAGGATTACCCACACCTTCTTGAACCTAGATAAGCTTGATCTACAGCTTGGCCAGAGCTAATGTCCCCAACTCTCTCTCTCTCTACACACACACACACACACACACACCTTTCTCTTGTGGACTCCAGATGAGTTTCCATCCATCTTGTTCATTCTTAGCCATTGTCTCTGCAGAGTAGTACAGCAGTACTGAGGTGCTGGAACTGAGGTGCTAGGTACTAAGATAGCACCTTTAACCACTTACTATCATAAATTAATATTCATTTTACTAACAGATGCATCACAGAAGATCTTACCACCATGGCCATTAGAAAAGGCATTACAACAGAGATACTAAAAACCTGTGCCAATCTCTATGTCTCCACTTCCTGGCTCCAGGAATTGGCTCATAAATGGGCATGTGACCTGGTCCCAGCCAATGAGGAGGGATGAAGTTTAAGTCTCAGCCTATAGGCCTATAGACCTCTAGTCAACCCCAGGCCAGGGGTTTATCCATCACGACTGCACAAGTGGCCTAGGCCAGGCCCATGTCAGTGCCACACAGGGCCCAGGAAGCAAGGTGCTCCATAACATTGCTGAGGGCTCAATCAGACTCATCCTGAAGCCCACACATGCTAGATCCTCTGCTAACTCATGAGAAACCCAAATGTGCTCATGGTCTTGGCCTGAACAAGATGAGCATCATCAAGATAGACTTGCAGGCTATGGGGTCAGACTCAGCCAAACAATACCTACATGGAATTCAACCACAGACAAACATGTTGTGGGAAGCTCAAGGCTGACAGAGAAATGGGGGTGGGAGGGAATTCCTGAGGCCTTCATTGTTGGTCAATCTCACTATCATCTTTTTTTCCTCTCAAGTGCAGGGGCTGGGGTCAGGCAGGGTGGATCCCAGTGTCTTTCCACTCTGCCACTGGAAAAGAAGAGCCCTCTCCTCCATCATCCATCGTGTTGCAGATCTGGGGTGTGGGAAACTACCACCATGGGCCAAATGGAGCTCCTCCCATATTCTCTCAATCAATTGTGTCTGGAACATTAGTTATGCATGGCCTGTGGCTTCTTTCAAGCCACAAAGCAAGAGTGCAGTCATTGCCAGAGACACCACATGGACTATAACACCCAACAGAAAATCTTTACAGAAGACTTCCCAGAAAAGTCTATGCTGATCCCTGGTCTCAAAGATCCTAGGATCATGTCCCTTCTTTGAATAGAATGTAGCACCTTCTGCGTCAAATCTAATTTCTTTACCCCCAGAGGCAAGGACTTCCATCCTTTTAGCCAGAACTCTATCTCCATCCTCCTCTCTTGACACCCTGAGTGGCATGGCTACAGGTTTGCCACCCAAAGGGAATTCACTGTCATTTCCATGGTAGTGATGCTCAGAAACAGAGGCATAGGTGTGAACTTGTGAGGGTGAGCGTGTGTTTCCTCTTCGGTAGCCACAGGGTGCAAGGAGGCTACGATACAGTAGTGTGCTTTCTGCCCCACAGGAATGGCCACGCAATGTGGTTGCATAGTGATCTCAGACGGAAGCCACCTCCATAGAACAAACTTCATCTGAGAGGACTCCCAAGTCCCTGGTCCTGGACACTAGGTTCCACTGAGGCTGGGGACACACAGAGGGACAGAGACTCCCCCTGCCCATCAGGGTGTTGAAGGGCGCCTGCTGTTCCAGGGCAAAAGATCCCGAAACCGCTCATCCACCTGCCATCCAGCCAGGTATCTGTGAGATCTACTTCAAGGAGAAGGGACAGCCTGAGACACAAAAAATGACAGCCTTGTGTGACAAGTGGCATGACAGGGGACACTCAACAAGACTGGGGATGTGCAGGGTTGGCCATATTGGGGGGACAGGGGAACCAGGGGTGCTCCAGGAGGATGTCATGGCTGTGCCCTTGTATGGCTACACATGTCCGTGTGACTGGGCATTGGCCAGACCGGAAATGACAGCGTGTGGGAGGGGCGGTGTCCCTAAACTGTCTTCCAGGATGCAAAAGTTCGGTAATGAGATTTCTTTCAGTACAATTTCATGTCACATGCATCCGTGAGTCCCTAAAGCTGATTGTGTAGAACTTGAAGTACGATGTAGTGGGCTATTGCTTTCAAACCCGAGGTGCCGGGGGCAGAGCACAGTCTGTCTTTCTTTTGGCTGTTTTTAGAATAGGCTGCCTTTCCTGCCTTCATTTCTGACCCCAGGACAGGGAACAAAGGCAACACAGATGTACACCTTGAAATGTCAACAGAAATCTGCAAAGCCAGGTTCTCCCAGAAGCTAAGGGTTCAGAACCGGGGGACAGAAAAGGGATGCTAATAGCAAGGAACCGAGGAACACGTTGTCACGTGCATGGGAGCTGGCCCACTTCTCTACCGGTCAGAAGCAAGCCATGCCTGACAGGAAGGAGTCCCACCTGCATCTGGTCCATCTGTTTGCTGCCCTTGAGCAGAGCAGAGGATGGGCTGATCTGGGTGTGGCTGTGATGGGGGGATGGTTGGGGGGGCAGTGATGACTAGCTGGCCACAGATGCTACCGGCCAAGTCCCTAGAGGACCATCCCCTTGTCCTCCGCTAAGATGAAGCCATCATTATGTGTAGGGACCTATTTCCGGAGACAGGTCATGTGCTCGGTGCTTTGGTGACTATATCCTCTCCCATTGTGCTTTTTCCAAAACCCCTTAGCAGGTAAGATTGACCTGCTGAGAGCTGTCCCAAGTTAGTGTATGTAAGTTGACCTTGACCCTAACCCTAATATCTAGTTAAGAGATACTCCATTTGGAAAACTGCGCATAAATGAGAGGATGGATTTCAGGAGCCAAGGAATTCAGGGACCAACCTTCTTCAGTCCTATTCTTAGTTGAATCCAATGAATCAGGAAACAGTCGGCCACATGCTATCTGGAGAGTGGCCACACGGAGGCAGCAGTGAGGAAACAGTGCCCCAAGCCCCACGGCAAAGCCCATTCTTCCTTCACTGTCAAACCTTGGGCATTCAGTGTTTACAGATCCTGGGAGAGATGATGAAAAGTGTGACTTTGTTGAATTTTTTGAAAACCAAACTAATTCTTTCAACCTGTTAAGAATAAAAGAATAAAACCTGTTAAGAATAAAAGACGTTTTCTGAAATCTCGCGCTTGAAGAGTATGTGAAGGCCTAGGGCCTGGGAAAAGGCAATGGCTATGGAAGCTATTAGGGTCTACTTAGGAAACAAAGATGCCTTTTTTTGCCCTTCTTTACAGGAAGAATTTGTGTCAACTAACAACCCTGAATCCCCAGAAAATAGTGCAGCTCAGAGGAAAACAAAGGAAAATCAATAGTCTCCAGCAGTGGAGAAAGAGCCTTGCCTAAGAACCAAGAAGACAGACCAGTAAGCCTCTGCTCAGGCGCATTGGCATTTCTATGGAGCCTTTGAGCTGGATTGCCTCCAGTGCCCCCAGGGGTCCTGGGTCAGGCCCAGTTCACACCCTGACGCTGCCCTGTTAGAACCCGTGACCAGCCTCCTGGTCCCTTCCTCCACGAGACACCCCCTACTCCCTGACGACTGAAGCTTGCTTCTTGGAACTCCCATTCCCCTTTCTGACCCCATCGTTCACTTTTCCCATCACTGCCATCATAGAGAGTCCATTGAACTACTTACTATTCTGTCACTGAAATGTTTTTGTCATGTTTGCTGGGAAACAATACCTTGCACCATCTACCCTGATGTAGAATTCCTTGTCACACTGCATGACTTCACTGTGGACTCTGAGTGCCCTAACAGTGTCCCATGGTGCTGCTAGTGTCCCAGGCAACATCCTCACTAAGCCTGCTGAGCAGTTTTGGTAAAAGCTTGAGCCAGGCCCTGTTATTTGTGTGCGGGTAAGGCAGCTCAGCCAACACCTTGATTTGGGTTCAGAACTGTTCATGGTCCCTGGGCCATGTCAGATGGCCTTGGGGCACACCCTGCAGACACTGGCTAGTCCAGTGTTGCCCTGGGGAATATCCATTTAACTGCCATTGTGTCCAATGAGTGAATTCCAGAGGACTGGTGATGATGGGAGTCAGAACTCCTGAGATGGAATCCATCTTGCAGACTGTCCAGAACTTATAAACATTTCAAAATAGAGCTACCCTATGTCCCAGCAATCCCACTACTAGGTATTACCTCAAACATATAAATTGGGTGAAATGTAGTGGCACCTGCCCCCCACTGTTCAGACATGGGGGTAGTGGGACTGGGGATCCTGCAGGATCACCTTCAAATGCTGACCAAGTCTTTCTTCTACTCAGTCCTCTGCGGAGCCCATCTCCGCACTGGCAGTGTGCCTACCATGCCTGGGTTTGGTTCTCAGGCTTCCTTCCCCAGAGGCCTGGCCCCAAAGCCCTCCTGATAGGGATCCCTAAGTCACACCCCAGGAGTTTGCCTGCCACCCAGGCAGAAACCATGCCCTTTGGAGCTGCAGAGAACCCTTAGAGTGGGAGAAAATTTCATGTACCCCAGAGGCCACTGCCATACTCGGAGGCCTCCTGGGCCACAATCTCCAATTTAACACCCCATTGAACCACACTCTCCAATCAGACTCCCAGAGAGGACCTGCCATGCACTGGGCCCCAAATTCTGACTCTACTTTAGGTTGTCAATCTCCCATACCCAGAGGTTTGGCCCCCCAATCCTTCCAAATTGGGGACCCCTGAGCCACACTCCAGGACTCCACCTGCCACCCAGGAGAAGACCGTGCCATTGGGACCCACATAAAACCCTCAGACTGGAAGAAATCTGCATGCACCCCTAAGGTCACCCCACCTTCTACACCACCCTGAGCTACAAACCCAGAGCCCGAGGCTCAGCCTCTCCTTGTCCCTTAACTCTGACTCCGGGGAGCTCACTTACCTGATGACCAACAGGGAAGCCACCTGGACCAGGACCATGGTCTTATATGTCCCCAAGATGCACCTAGCGAGAAAGCGCTCCCAACACATGGTGGGCACGTGGCTGGTATTGCCTCACAATGATGGCCAATTCTCATGAGTTTTCTCCCCAAATGAATGCTGCTTTGGGCAGAAAGCTTGTGAGAATTGGTCAGGTACCCAGGCAAACTAGCTTATGGCAGTGGGGGCTTTCATGGGGGCCACGTCAGTCCTGTGTGGTCATGGGCCAAAGCTTTTGAGAAAGCCCTCTGAACACCAGATGCAATCGAGGCTCAGATGGCCTCTGAATGCAGGCCTCTACTCTGCCTTTTGGGGAGTCTGCCTAATAGCTGGCAGTTGGGGCCTGCCATGACCCTAGGTCTTAATCCTAACCTTGGGTTGAGTTTGCAGACTTCCACATTGGGGATCCCTGAGCCACACCCCAGGAGTCTGCCTATCATCAAGGAGGAAACTGTGGCCCTTGGAGATGCGCAGAATCCTCAGAGAAGGAGAAACCTGCATGCACCCTTGAGTCCATACCCAACTTCGAGGGTCCCCCTGGCAATAAACCCAAAGTCTGACACCCCATCTGGATACTCCCTCCACTCAGCCCCATGGTGATCCTGCCTCAGTGTCAGCAGATCGCTAACCCTAACCCTAACCCTAGTTTGGGTTGTCAGGCTTTCATCTCCAGCGGCCTGGCTCCCCTAACTCTCCAGACTGGGGAGCCCTGATCCAATGCCAGGACTCTGTCTGCCAGCCAGGAGGAATCCATGCCATTGGGAGCTACACAAAACCCTCAGAGAGGGAGAAACCAGGATGCCCCCCAGAGGCCACCCCCACATTCGGTGCCCCACCAGGACACCAGCATGGAGCCTGAGGCTCAGCCTAAGCCCCTCCATCAACTCTGGCCCTGGAATGCTCCCCTCAGCTGTGGCCCTCAGAGGAGTCGAGTGGATCTGGCCTGAGTTCCCAGATGGTCACAACATGCATGTAGTGAGAAAGCACTCTAAACAGCAGGCGCGAGCGTGGTCCGAATCACGGCACAACGCTGGACAATTCTCATGAACTTTCTGCCCAAATCAATATTGATTTGGGCAGAAAGCTCATGAGATTTGGCCGGAAACCCCCAGCCAACTCGCTTCCAACTGCTTAGGCTTTCAGGGAAGCTGCCTAGGCCTGGCCAGAGGTCCCAAGTGGTTACGTCCCAAACCCTGTGAGAAAGCACTCTAAAATCCAGGGCACAGGTGGCCAAACACTCCATCTACTCAGCTCCCTGGGCTTTCGTTTTCAGCGCTAGCAGATCGGGCCTGCCATGACCCTAGACCCTAACCCAAACCCTAGGTTGGGTTTTCAGGCTTCTGTCCCCAGGCCTGTCCCTCAAGCCCTCCAGATTTGGGACCCCAGAGCCACACCCCAGGAGTCTGCTTGCCATCCAGATGGAAACTGTGCCATTTGGAGATGGGCAGAACCCTTCAGAGCCGGACAAACCTGCATGCCTCCCGAGGACTGCCCCACGTTCTAAAGCCCCCTGGTTACAAAACTGTAGCCTCACATGCCACCTGACCCTGCCCTCAACTCAGCATCCCAGGGAACCCGCCGCAGTACTGGCAGATTGGGCCTGCCATGCTCTTAGCTCAGCTCACCTCAGGGACCCCTGTCAGCTCTAGGCACACCTGGAACTCCCATCTGCCACAAAGTTCTGGGATCCCCCCTCCTTCTTCCAAAATTACACTGGCCCAAGTCTTTCATGATAAAGGAAAAAGGCTACATCCTGAATACTTAATACCTCCTTTCCTCTTCTGTTGTATTTCTCTCTCCTTACCTTTGTTCCTAGGCAAACTGTAAGTAACATATAAATGGGGCATGTACTTGCTCCGAGATGTGAATATTTCACTGCAGCTTTCTGAGGACTCCTTATGTAATCGGAAATTACCTTATCCTACCATGGTGTGTTTGAAAATGTTCATCTACAGAATAGGAGAGTGAAAATCACTCCATTTTTACTCAACTCTTCATGAAGCAGAACATGGTCTTCTTTTCTTCATTGACTTCAATTCCAATTCGTTTCTATGCAGTGGGAATTCCTTTGCTTCAGGGGTAGGATTTTACCATTCCTCGCCTGCATGGATCACCCAGAGCTCATCACAACAAGTGCCCTTCCTAATAGTCATCACCCATTGAACCCTTCCCCCCCTACCCCTGCCCTCGAGCAACCCTCGGGTTGTGCTCTAAGGTTGAGTCTGTTTCCTCATTGGCCTATCTCTCACCTCTCACTATGTACATCTGTTTTCTTCCTGAAATTCCGTAGGAGTCAAATCATAGGGTATCGGTCTTGTCCTACTGATTTTGCTGAGCTGAATCCACTCTAGATCCATCCACAGCCTTGCAGATGGTAAGATTTCATTCTTTTTGAAGCTGACTTCTATTTCATTGCATATGGATATAGATATAGATCACCCACATCCTCTTTCTCCATTCTTCAGTGACTGGACATTTGGACTCCTTCCAGTTTCTGCTATTGCTAAAAATGTTGCTATAAACATCACTGTGCTTATACCCCATTGAGTGTGCATTTTTTGTGCCCCTTGGGTAAATACTTAGAAGTGCAATTGCTGGATCCTAGAGTTATTCAGTTTTTAGCTTTTGGAGGAACCACCATACTCTTTTCCAGAGTGGCTGCAACAGCCCGTATGCCCACTGACAGTGCAGGTGGGTTCTGCAGAATATTACCTGCCAGCAATTTCCTAAGGAGGAAACGGAAAACCTGTGGGACAGTCTGAATCACCAAGCATCAGGCCCCATGTCTGTGAGAAAGCACTCTAAACGCCCCGGGTCACCTCCCAATGTCGACCAAACCCTCCCTCTACTCAGGCCCTTGGGGAACCCACCTCAGCATTGGCAGGTGGGGCCTGCCATGCCACCGGGCCTGCACCCTAACCCTGGGTTCTCAGGCTTCTGACCCCGGAGGCCTGGTCCTCAGGCCCTCCAGACTGGAGATCCCTGAGCCATACAGCAGGACTTTTCCTGCCACCCAAGAGGAAACCATGTCCTTGGAAGCTGTGGGAAACACTCAGAGTGGGAGAAACCTGCATGCCCACCTCAGGCCACCTTCACCTTTGGCGCCTCCTTCTGCCAAAAATGCTGGAGGCTTATGTTAATGCACATCCCCTCCCTCAAATCTGCCAGCAGGTAGCTTTCTTCTACAGGGGCCCTCAAGGAGCAGCACGGGCCAGGCTCGCATTCCCGCACAGCCCCAACATGCACCTTGTGAGAAAGTGCTCCCAGCTCAGCGCCAGCCTGTGGCTGAATCACTGGCCAGCGCCAGCCAATTCTCACGAGCTTTCTGCCCAAATCGATGTCCCAAGTTGATTTTGGCAGAAAGCTCATGAGAAGAATTGGCCAGAAAGACCACGCTTACTCACTTCCAGCAGAGGGGGCCTTCAGGAGAGCCGCCTGGGCCTGAACCAGTGTCCTGCATGGTATTGCCTGAGGCCTGCGAGTAAGTGCTCTAAACTCTGGGTGCATGCTAAGCCCGGGTCGCCTCTGAACACTGGCCAAACCCGCCCTCTACTGAGCATCCCCCTCCCCCCGGGAGCCCGCCTCAGCACTGGCAGGTGGGCCTGTCATGCCCCCAGGTCCGAACCCTAACCATGGGTTGGGTTCTCAGGGTTCCATCCCAGAGGTCTGCCACTTAATCCCTGACATTGGGGACACTTGAGCCATAGGGCAGGACTCCGCCTGCCACCCAGGAGGAAACCTTGCCCTTGGGATCTGTGGGAAAAAATCAGAGCTGGAGAAACCTGCATGCCCACCTCAGGCCACCCTCTCTTTCAGTGTCCCTTCTGCCAAAAAAAAGCTGGACCCTTATTCTAATGCACACCCTCTCCATCAAATCTGACCCTGGGGAGCTTTTACCTGCAGGGCCCCGAGAGCCCAGCTCATAGTCCCGCACAGCCCTAAAACACACCTAGCAAGAGAGTACTCCCAGCATGGTGCAAGCACGTGGCCCGAATCACTGCCCAGCGCTGGCCAATTCTCGTGAGTTGTGTGCCCAAATCAATGTCGATTTGAGCAGAAAGATCATGAGAGTTGGCCTGAAAGCCCAATTGAACTCACTTCCGGTGGCGTGGGCCTTTGGAGTGGCTGCCTGGCTCCAGCCCAGTCTCCCACATAGTACTGCCTGAAGCCTGCGAGAAAGTGCTCTAAACGCCAGGTGCACGCGTGGCCTGGGTTGCCTCTGAATGCCGGCCATACCTGCCCTCTACTCAGCCCCCTGAGAATCCCACCTTAGCACCGACAGGTGAGAATGGCCATGCCCCCAGACCTGAACCCTAACCCTGTGTTGGGTTCTCAGGCTTCCATCTCCAGAGGCCTCGCCCCCAAGCCCTCCAGATTGGGGACCCATGAACTAAACAGCAGGACTCTCCAAGCCACCTAGGAGGTAACAGTTCCCTTGGGATCTGTGGTAAACACTAAAAGTGAAGAAACCTACATGCCCACCTCAGGCTACCCTCACCTTTCGTGCCCACTTCTGCCAAAAAAAGCCAGATCCTCTTCCTAATGCACACCCACGCTCCATCAAATCTGCCCCCTGGGGAGCTTTCATCTGCAGGGGCCCTCAGGGAGCCACATGGGCCCCACTTGCAGTCCCACACAGGCCCAACACACACCTAGTGAGAAAGCGCACCCAGCATGATGCAAGGGTGTGGCCCGAATTGCTCCCCAGCACTGGCCAATTCTCCGGAGATTTCTGCCCAAACTGATGTTGATTTGGGCAGAAAACTCCTCATGAGAATTGGCCGGAAAGCCCCAGTGAACTCACTTCTGGTAGCAGGGGCTTCAGAGGAGGCATGGGGTTCTGTATGGTATCCCTTGAAGCCTGTGAGAAAGTGCTCTAAATGCTGGGTTCACGTGTGGCCCGGGTCTCCTCCAATTCCAGCCAAACCTGCCCTCTATTCAGCCCTTGAGGGAGCCTGCCTCAGCACCGGCAGGTGGGGCCTGCCATGTTTCTAGGCCCAAGCCCTAACCCTGGGTTGGGTTCTCAGGCTTCCATCCCTAGAGTCCTGGCCCTCAAGCCTTCCAGATTGGGGACCCCTGAGCCATACAGCAGGACTCCGCCTGCCACCTAGGAGGAAACCGTGCCCTTGGGGGCTTCGGGAAACACTCAGAGCAGGAGAAACCCGCATGCCCACCTCAGGCCACCCTCTCCCTTGGTGACACCTTCTGCCAAAAAAAAGCCGGAACTTGACACTAATGCTCGCCTGCTCCCTCAAATCTGCCCCCCAGGGACCTTTCATCTGCAGGGGCCCTCAGGGAGCCATGTGCGTCCCGCTGGCAGTCCCGCACAGCCCCAACACACAACTATCGAGAAAGCGCACCATGCACAGCAGAAGCGCACAGCCCAAATTGCTGCCCAGCAATGGCAAATTCTCACGAGCTTTGTGCCCAAATTGATGTTGATTTGGGCCAAAAGCTCATGAGAATTGGCTGGAAATCCCTAGAACACTTGCTGCTGGTGGTGCGGGCCTTCAAGGGAGCCTCCTGGGCCCAGCCTGGGGTCCCACATGGTGTCTCAGGAAGCCTGCGCTCTAAAGGGCAAGTGCACACACAGCACTGCGCTCCTCCAAATGCTGGCCAAACATGTCCTCTACTCAGCCCCCCCAGGAGCCCGCCTCAGCACTGGCAGGTGGGGCCTGCCATGCCCCTAGGCCTGAAACCCCACCATGGGTTGGGTTCTCAGGCTTCCATCCACAGAGTCCTGGCCCTCAAGCTCTCCAGACTGGGGACCCCTGAGCCATAGGGTAGGACTCTGCCTGCAACACAGGAGGGAAACTATGCCATTGGGAGCTGCGGGAAACACTCAGACCGGGAAAAACCTGCACACCTACCTCAGGCCGCCCTCACCTCTGGCACCCCCTTTTGCCAAAAGAAGCGGGAACCTGAGGCTCAGGCTCACACCCTAACTCAACTCTGCCCCCAGGGAGCTCACCTCTGCAGGGGGCCTCCGGGAGCCAGGTGGGCCCAGCTGGAAGCTGGAAGGCTTGCACAGCCACGACACCCACCTATTGAGAAAGCGCTCTCAGCTCGGGACCAGTGTGCAGCCCAGATCACTGCCCAATGCCGGCCAATTTTCACGAGCTTTCTGCCCAAATCGACATGGATTTGGGCAGAAAGCTCGTGAGAATTGGCTGGAAAGCTCCAGCACTCTCGCTTTGGGTGGCAGGGGCCTTTGGGGGAGCCTCCTGGGCCTGGCCCAGGGTCCCACATGGTGTCACTGGAATCCTAAGGGAAAGCACTCTAAATGGCAGGTGCACGCCTGGTACTGGTTTCCTCTGACTGTGGGCCAAACCTGCCTTCTACTCAGACCCCCGGGAGTCTGCCTCAGCACTGGCAGGTGGGGCCTGCCATCCCCCTAGCCCGGAACCCTAACCCTGGGGTGTGTTCTCAGGCTTCCATCCCCAGAAGCCTGGTCTTCATCCCTCCAGATTGGGGACCACTGAGCCATACCACAGGACTATGCCCACCACCCAGGAGGAAACTGTGCTATTGGGAGCTGCAAGAAACACTCAGAGTGGGAGAAAACTACACACCCACTTCAGGCAACCCTCACCTTTGGCACCCCCTTCTGCCAAAAGAAGCGGGAACCTGAGGCTCAGGCTCACACCCTAACTCAACTCTGCCCCTGGGGAGCTTGCCTCATTGGGACCTCCAGGAGCCAGGTGGGCCTGCCTCACAGTCTCTCACGGCATCAGCATGTACCTACCAAGAAAGCGCTCTAGCCCGCAGGTGCCAGTGTGGCCTGAATCACTGCCCAACACTGGCCAATTCTCATGAGCTTTCTTCCCAAATCGATATCAATTTGGTCAGAAAGCTCGTTATAATTGGATGGAAAACCCCCAGTGAAGTAGCTTTCAGTGGCGTGGGCCCACAAGACTGCTGCCTGAGCTTGTCCTGGGGCCCCCGGTGGTCGCGTCCTGAACACCCAGAGAAAGATCTCTATGAGCCAGGTGCATGTGAGGACAACTCATCCCGCTATTCAGCCCCCTGGGGTACCCGCCCCTGCACTGGAGGTTTGGGCCTGCTAAGCCCCAAGGCCCTGGCCCTAACCCTCAGTTGGTTTTCAGGCTTCTGTTTCCAGGGGCCTGTCCCTTGAGCCCTCCGGATTGGGGACCCCTGAGCCACAGAGCCACATACCATGACTCTGCCTGCCAACCAGGAGGAAACGTGCCATTCAGAGCTGCGCAACAATATCAGAGCAGAAGAAGCATTCATGTCCCCCAGGTCCACTCCCACCTTTGGCACCCCACCAGGCCGCAAACATGGAAGCTGACGCTCTACAAGATCCCCTCCCTCAACTCAGCCCCTGGAAAACTCCTGCGTGGGGGCACTCACAGGAGCTGCATGGGCCTGGCCCAGCCGTTGTTCCCGGATGGCTGGGACATGCACCAAGGAAGAAAGCGCTGTAGACAGCAGGTGCCAGCGCGGCCCTAATCGCCACCCAATGCCAGCCAATTCTCACGAGCTTTCTGCCCAAATTGATATTGATTTGGGCAGAAAGCTCGTGAGAATTGGCTGGAAAACTCCTCAGAAGTCACTTCCAGTGGTGCAGACCCGCGGGGCCACCGCCTGAGCCTGACAATGGCTCCCTACTGTTCATGGTCCGAACCCTGCAAGAAAGTCCTCTACAAGCCAGGTGCTCACAGGGTCAGCACCTCCCTCTACTCAGCCTCTTGGTATACCCCCCACCCCAGCCCTGGCTAACTGGGTCTGCTATACCTTTAGGCCCTCACCCTAGCCCTTTGTTGCATTTTCAGACTTCTGTCTGAAGGGCCTCTCCCCCAAGCCCTTCAGATTGGGGATGCTGGATCCACACTCCAGGAATCCGCCTGCCACCGAGGAGGAAAGCATGCCATTCGGAGCTGCATAGAACTCTCAGATTGGGAGAAACCAGCATGCCTCCCTGAGGCCACCCCCTTATTCGGCAGCCCCCACTGGCCACAGACTCAAAATATGATGCGCTTCCTGACCCACGTCCTTGACTCAGCCACGAGGGTGAGAGCCAGATCGGGCCTGCTATACCACTAGGCCATAATCATAACGCTAGGTGGCGTGACCAGACTTCCATTCCCAGAGGCCTGGCTCCAAGCATGCCAGACTGGGAAACCCTGAGACTCATGGTGAATCTGCGACAGCTGCCTAGGGTGAAAAGGTGCCATTTGGAACTATGCAGAACCTTCAGAAGGGAGAAACCTGCATGTCTCCTGAGACACCCCCAAATTCGGCGGCACCCCTGGACACAAACCTGGAGTCTATTGTGCCATCTGATGCCCGCCCCCCCCCAACTCAGCCCACCATGGAGCCTGCCTCTGCACTGGCATATCGGATCTGCCATGCCCTTAGGTCCTAACCCTAACCCTAGTTTAGGTTTTCAGGTTTCCATCCCAAGAGGCTTGGCCCCTGTGCCCCCCAGATTGAGGATGCCTGAGTGACGCCCCAGGACTCTGCCCACCATGCAAGAGGAAACCATGTCATTTGGAAATGCGCAGAACCCTCAGAAAGGGAGAAACCTGCATGTCCCCCTAAAGCCGTCACCACAATTGGTGGCTCCCCTGAACACAAACCCAGATTTTGGTGTGCTGTGAGACACATGGCCTCAACTCAGCCCCAAGGGAAGCCCACTGTAGCGCTGGCAGATCAGGCCTGCCATTCCCCTAGACCTTAACCCTAACCCTAATTTGGGTTTTCTGACTTCCATCCCAGAAGGCCAGACCCCCAAGCAAACAGATTAAGGATGACTGAGGGACACCCCAGGACTGTGCCTCCCACATGGGAGGAAACTGTGCTATTTGGAGCTGTGCAGACCCTCAGAGAGGCAACCCCCAGTTTCTACGGCCCCCCTGGACACAAACTCGGAGTCTAATTAGCTGCCTGATGCACACCCCAGGTCAGCCTACTGGGGAGTCCACCTCAGCACCGGCAGATCGAGCATGCCATGCCCCTAGGCCCTAACCCTAACCCTAGTTTCTGTTTCAGGCTTCCATTCCCAGATTAAGGACCCCTGAGTGACACCCCAGGAATCCAACTGCCACACAGGAGGAAACCATGACATTTGGAGCTCTGCAGATCCCTCAGAGAGGAAGAAACCTGTATGCCCCCCTAAAGTCACCCCCACCATCAGTGACCCCCTTGGCCACAAACCCCAATTCTGCCACACCGCCGGATGCATTCCCTCAACTCAACTCCCAGGGGAGACCACCTCAGCGCTGGCAGATTGGACCTGCCATGCCCCTAAACCTTAACCCTAATCCTAAATTGCATATTCAGGCTTCCTTCCCCAGAGGCCTGTCCCCCAAGACCTCTAGATTGGGGACTCTGGAGCCACACTGTAGGAGTCTGCCTGCCACCCAGCAGGAAACCAGTCCCTCTGGAGCTGCACAGAACCCTTCAGAACCAGACAAACCTGCATGCCCCCCTGAGGACTCCCCCATGTTCTGAGTCTCCCGGCTACAAACCTGTAGACTGATGCACCCCCGGACCCCCCATCCTCAACGCAGCCCCCTTGAGGAATCCACCTCAGCACCAGCAATTCGGCACTGCCATGCCCCTAGCTCAGCTCTCCTCAGGACCCCTGTCAGCTCTAGGCCCACCTGGAACTCCCCTGTCTGCTGCAAAGCTCTGGGATCCCCCCTCCTTCTTCTAAATTTACACTGGCCCACGGCTTTCATGAGAAAGGGAGAAGGATATCTCCTGAATACTTAAAACCTCTTTTCTTCTTCTGCCATATTTCTCTCCACTTACATTTGTACGTGGGTAAACTGTAAGTAACATATGGATGGAACATGTACATGCTCTGAGATCTAAATCTTTCACAGAAGCTTTCTGAGGAGTCCTTATGCAATCAGAAACTAGCATATCCTACCACGCCCATGGTGTGTTTGAAAATGATCACCTACAGAATAGGAGAGCGAAAACCATTCCATTTTTACTCACTCTTCATGAAGCAGAACATCGTCTTCTTTTCTTCATTGACTTCAATTCCAATTCGTTTCCATGTAATGTTAATTCCTTTGCTTCAGGGGTAGGATTTTACCATTCCTCGCCTGCATGGAACACCCAGAGCTCATCACAACAAGTGCCTCCCTAATAACCATCACCCATTTAACCCTTACCGCACACCCCTGCCCTCTAGCAACCCTCGGGTTGTGCTCTAAGGTGAAGTCTGTTTCCTCATTGGCCTATCTCTCTCCCCTCACTATATACATCTGTTTTCTTTCTGAAATTCCACTGGAGTCAAGTCATAGGCTATGGGTCTTGTCCTACTGATTTTACTGAGCTGAATCCACTCTAGATCCATCCACATCCTTGCAGATGGTAAGATTTCATTCTTTTTGAAGCTGGTTCTGATTCCATTAAGAAGATGAGGGAGACATACCCCCCCCCCCCCATTTTTATCCACTCATCGGTGAATGGACATTGGGACTCCCTCCATAGTTTCGCTATGGTTGTTAAGGCTGCTGTAAATATCAAAGTGCTTGTACCCCATTGAATGTGAATTTTTGTACCCTTTAGGGAAGTACCTAGAATGGCAATTGCTGGATCCTAGGGTTGTTCAGTTTTTAGCTTTTGGAGAAACAATCATATTCTTTTCTAGAGTGGCTGCAACAGCCCACATGCCCACCGACAGTGCAGGAGGGCTCCACTTTAAGCAGAACAGTCCCTGCCAGTGATTTCCTAAGGAGGGAATGAAAACCCCTGGGATAACATGACTCACCCAGCTTCAGGCAAGCAGCGCAGAAATTCACCCATGGGTTCCTGACGCCAAGCCCCTTGAAGCCACCAGAATGCCTCTATTCAGGGGAATTCCCAAAGCCTCTTCTTCTGATTTTACCACCCATGAAACTGCAGAGAAAATATGGCATGCCCAACTATCTAGATGGTTCCTTGAGTGAAACTAGAAAGTCAAGCTTCCCTTTTAAATCATCCAAGGCTCTTTGGAATCATTTTGAATTTTCCCTCTGCCCTCACTGGAACTCTTTGGATGAAAAGACGAATCCATTAGGATACATCACCTTTGACAAAGGAGAAGACATCATCCAAGTCTCTATCTGATCACAAACAGCCACCTAATTCTAGATGCCTGCCATTCCACCACAGCCTAGGCCCAATGGAATAAACACTGTTATATGAAGGAACATATTACATTCTATGTTCAAAACACACACCAAGTCAACCTCATCTTCCCTTTAAAATCCAAGGGATTTCCTAGGAAAGAGATGTTCCAAATACATTTGTAAGCCAAAATAAACAGAGAAAATGGTATCCCCTACCATGTGCTCCCTGCAGGGAAACTCAAGAACTTGGGCCCCCACTCTGGATTGCTGACAGCCTCTTCAGTTTGATTTTGTGGCTCCACTGGAGACAAGAGAAAAGCCCAGGAGGTTTGGGGTGAAAGAAGTTTTACCTCCCATCCTGGCATGGATGTGACATTGCACTCAGTGGGCCTGCTGTTTTCTCTGAACGCTCATGCCCTGGAACAAGCTGCATGCCTGACTCAGACGCTGATTCCAAAACTTCAGGTCTCCTGGCGCCAGAGTGAAGAAGCCTTGGCAGGTGGAGATAAGCTCTCACCTTGAGAGCTTGTTTGGAGGTTCTAGCAGGGGAGTGCAGCTACTCGTATACCCTTGACCGAAGAACGGTCCTCTCCTCTATCGGGGAAGGTCATCCTCTTCCACCGAGCGCGCAGCTTCGGGAGGGACGCACATGGAGCGGCGAGGGAGGAAGGGGACACCCGCCTAGCCAGCCAGATCAGCCGAATCAACCCTGGCGATCAATGGGGTGACAGATGTCGCAGCCAGATCGCCCTCACATCCCAGGCACCTCACACCTAAAGCCGGCACACCTGCTCCAATTCCTGGGCAAAGGAGAGATACATGCTTGTTTTTAAATTTTTAAATTTTTATTTTTTTTAAGATGTATTTATTTATTTGACAGAGAAAGAGAGAGAGATCACAAGTAGGCAGAGAGGCAGGCAGAGGGAAAGGGGGAAGCAGCTCCCCGCCTAATAGAGCCGCATTTGGGGCTCGATCTTAGGACCCCGTGACCATGACCTGAGCTGAAGGCAGAGGCTTAATCCATTGAGCCACCCAGGCGCCCCACATGCTTGTTTCTTAAGTGGTAATTAACTTCCTTTGAAAGCCAAGCAATGCCCTTGTCCTTTTTGGAGAAGCAAATATACTCTTCCAAACACTCAACTCCTTGGTTCCAAATGCACCATGAATCGGGTTTGGTTTCCCCACCCCCTCACCCAGCTCCAGACCCCCACCGGGAGGACCCTCCTGAACCATCCCTCATTACCAGCAAACCTGGGGAAACGCACAATTTTGAGTGGGGGCCTGGCTCCAGGGTTTGTTACCACCACTCTAGAGCATGGGGAAACAGACTTTTCAGCTCACCACTCCCTCCTGTAAAAACAAGCTGCAGTGACTCACTTTCAGGGTCTCTCACCTACCACCTCACCACTGCCCTCAGAGCCAACAAGCTGCACTGACTCCTCTTCAGGCATTTCCCACTGCAACTCGGCACTGCCTCCAGCGGTGGCAAGCAGCATTACCATGCCTTCCAGGGACTCTCGCACCACAGCTCACCACTCCCCCCAGTGGCGTGAACTGGCACTGCAGGGCCTTCCAGCATCTAATACAGCTCACAATGCCTCCACAGGTCTAAAGCCACACTAACACTGTTCCTCCAGATTGGGGACCTCTGAGCCACACCCCATGGTTTCAGCCTCCTACCCAGGAGGAAGCCATCCCATTCAGAGTGCACAGAACCCTCAGAACAGAAGAAATCCGCATGCCTCCCTGAGGCAATCCCTACCTTCAATGGCCCCCTTGTCACAAACTCATAGCCTGACGCCCTTCCTGACCTCCGTCCTTGTCACAATCTACCAGGAATCCCACCTTAGTGCCAGGCAGATAGGGCCTACCATGCCTTTAGGCGCTAACCTTAACCCCATTCTGGGTTTTCAGGCTTTTATCCCGAGACCTGGCCCCCAAGCCCTCCAGGTTGGGGACACCTGAGCCACACCCCCCAGACTCCGCCTGCCACCCAGGAGGAAACACACCTATCAGAGCCGTGCAAAACCCTCAGAGCGACAGAAACCTGAATGCAAACACACCACAGAGCCCCACTGGGCTGCAAACACGGTGGTTGAGGCTCAGCTGAACACCCTCCCTCAACTCTGCCCCCAGAAAGCTCCCCTGTGCGGGGTTCCTCTCAGGAGCCACGTGGGCCTGGCCCATGTTCCTGGATGGCCGAGACTCCCACCAAGGGAGAAAGCACTTTAGATCACGGGCGGCAGCATGGCCCGAATCGCCGCCCAACGCTGGCCAATTCTCCTGAGCTTTCTTCCCAGATCAATATCAATTTGGGCAGAAAGCTCAGGAGAATTGGCCTGAAAACCCCCAGCAAAGTCGCTTCTGGTGATGCGGTCCTATAGGGCCACTGCCTGGATCTGGCCTGGGATCCTGAGGGTCGTGGCCCAAACCCTGTGAGAAAGCCCTGTGCAAGACAGGCACACACGCCACCAACAACCCCCTCTACTCAAACCCCAGGGGTGCCTGTCCCAGTGCTGGCAGATATGGCCTGCCATGTCCCAAGGCCCTCATCCTAACCCTCGGTTGGGTTTTCAGGTGTCCATCCCCAAAGCCTGTCCCCTGTCCCCTCCAGATTGGGGACCCCGGAGACACCCACCACGAGTCTGCCTGGCACACAGGAGGACACCGAGCCATTCGTAGTTGCTCAGAACTCTCAGACTGGGAGAAATCTGCATGCCTCCCTGAGGCCACCCCCCACTTCCAGGGGTCACCCCTTGCCACAAAACTGGGAGACTTACATGCCACCTGACCCCCGTCCACAACTCAGCGCCCTGGAGATCCTGCTCAGTGCCAGCAGATCAGGCCTGCCATGCCCTTAGGTCATGGCCCTAACCCTCAGTTGAGTTTGTAGGCTTCCATTCCCAGGTGTCTCTCCCTGAAGCCCTCCAGAATGGGGACCCTGGAGCCACACTCCTGTAGTCTGCCAGCCACCCAGGAGGAAACCATGCCATTTGGAGCTGTGCAGAACTCTCAACCTGGAGAAACCTGCCCCCACAAACTTGCTTCCAGCAGCAGGAACCTGCAGGGGCACTGCCTGGGCCTGGCCCTGCCTCCCAAGTAGTTGTAGCCCAAACCCTGCAAGAAAGTCCTCTGTGAGCCAGGACCACGTGCTAAGAACAACCCCCTCTACTCAGCCCCCTGGGGTGCCTTCCCCAGAGCTGGTGGATATGACCTGCCAAGCACCAAAGCCCTCGCACTAACCCTCAGTTGGGTTTTCAGACTTCCATTCCCAGGAGCCTGTCCCCTGAGCCTTCCAGATTGGGGACCCCAGAGGCACACCCCAGGAGTCTGCCTGCCACCCAAGAAAAAACCATGCCATTCAGAGCTGTGCTGAAATATCAGATCAGAAGCAATCCACATGCCTCCCTGAGGCCACCCCCACCTTCAGTGGCCCCCTCCAGTCACAAAACCCAGGGCCTGACATGCTACCTGACCCCATCTCCACCTCAGCCCCTTGGGGATCCCGCCTCAGCACTGGCAGAATGGGCCTGCAATGCCCTAGGCATTAAACCTAAACCTAGGTTGGGTTTTCAGGTTTCCTTCCCCAGAGACCTGGCCCCCAAGTCTTCCAGATTGGGGACTCCTGAGTCACAAACCTGGACTCTGCATGCCACCCAGGAGGAAACTGTGCCACTCAGACTGCACAAAACCCTTATAGTGGGAGAAACCTGCAGGCATAGGCACCCCTCCAGGCCACCCACACATTTTGTGCCCCACCAGGCCACAATCCCAGAGGCTGATGTTCAGCTGGTCCACCTCCATCACTCTTCCCCCAGAGAGCTCTCCTGCACTGGGGCCCTCATGGGAGTCTGTGGTCTTTCCCCAGATTCCTGGATTCCCAGATGGCTGTGACATGCACCTAGAGAGAAAGCACTCTAGACTGCGGGCATCAGAGTGGCCTGAATCGCTGCCCAGTGCGGCCATGATATTGATTTGGGCAGAAAGCTCCTGAGAATTGGCCAGAAAATCCCCAGCCAACTCAATTCCAGCAGCTTGGTCCCACAGGACTGCCACATCGGCCTGGCCAGGGGTCCCTAGTGGTTACATTTGAGCACTGTGAGAAGCCCTCCACAAGCCAGGCACACACACACCACCATCAAAACCCTCTCCTCAGCCCTGTGGGGTTCCTGCCCTGGCGCTGGCGGATCGGTCCTGCCATGCCTCTAGGCCCTCGCCCTAAAACCTTTGTTGGGTTTTCAGACTTCCATGCCCAGTGGCTTTCCCCCAAGCCCTCCAGACTGGACACCCTAGAGGCAAATAGCAGGAGTCCACCTGCCAACCAGGAGGAAAGTGCCATTTGGAGCTGCACAGTGCCATTTGGAGCTGCACAGATCAGGAGAAACCTACATGCATCTTGGGGCCACCACCATCTCTGGTGGGCCCTCTGGCCACAAATACCAGAACCTGACGCACCACCTGACCCCAGTCCTTGACTCAGCCACCCAGGGATACTGTCTCAGCACTGGCAGATTGGAACTCCTTTGCCCCTAGGCTCTAACCCTAATCCTAAATTGGGTTTCCAGGTTCCATCCCCAGAGACCTGGCCCCAAGCCCTCTAGACTGGAGACTCCTGAGCCATAACCCAGGACTATGCATGCAACCCAGGAGGAAAATGTGCCCTTTGGAGCTGCACAAAACCCTCAGAGCAGGTGAAACATACATGACCGCCCTGAGGCCACCCCCATCTTCTATGCCCCACTGGGTGCAAATACAGGGTCTGACATTCAGCCAAACCCTCTCCCAAAACTCTGCCCCAGAAAATTCCCCTGGGTGGGGGCTCTCAGTAGACCCACATGGTCCTGGCCTGTGATCCTGGATGGCCATGACGTGCACCTAGTGAAGATGCACTCTATATTGCGGGCACCAGCAAGGCCTGAATTGCTGCCCAAAGCCAGCCAATCCTCATGAACTTCCTGCCCAAATCAATATCGATTTGGGCAGAAAGCTCATTAGAATTTGCCAGAAACCCCTCTCCCCACCCCAAACTCATTTCTGGCAGCGGGGGTTCTTAGGGCTGCTGCCTGGGCCTGGCCCAGGGTCCTGAGTGGTCACAGCCTGAACAATGTGAGAAAGCCCTCTGCGAGCCAGGTGCATGCACCAACAACCCCCTCCACACAACCACCTGGGGTGCCTGCCCCAGCACTGGCAGATATGGCCTGCCATGACTTAAGGCACTCACCCACACCCTCGTTTGGGTTTTCAGGCTTCCATCCACAGTGTTCTGTCCCCCAAGACCTCCAGATTGGGGACCTCAGAGCCACACCCCATGAATCTGCCTGCCATCCAGGAGGAAACTGTGCCTTTCAGTTGTGCTGAAACCTCAGACCAGGAGAAACCCATGACTGCCCGAGTCCACCTCCAACTCTGGCGGCTCCCCTGGTCACAAAACCCAGAGCCTGACATGCCATCTGACTCCTTTCCTCAACTCAGTCCCCCTGGGATCCTGCCTCAGGGCTGGCATATCAGGCCTGCCATGCCCCTGAGCCTTAAACCTAACCCTAGGTTGGGTTTTCAGGCTTCTCTCCCCAGATACCTGGTCCCCATGCCCTCCCAATTGGGGACCCCTGAGCCATACCCTAGGACTCGGCCTGCCACCCATTCTGTTTGAAACTTAGGAAAACATAGAGTGGGAGAAACCTGCATGCCCCCTGAGGCCATCACACCTTCAGCAGCCCCTTGGACAGAAATCCATAGCTTGACAATCAGCCTTACCCATGTCCTCAATTCAACGCCCCTGGGAGCTCACCTCAGTGCTGGCCGATCGAGCCTACCATGCCACTAGGCCCTAACCCTGTACCTCGGTTGGGTTTTCAGGCTTCAGACTCCATAACTGGCACTCCAGCCTTCAAGTATGAGGACCTTGAGCCACACCACAGGACTGTGCTTGTCCCCCAGAAGGAAACCATGTCGTGTGAGTTGTGCAAAACCCGAAGTGCAGGCAAAACCAGCATTCCTTCCTGAGGCCACCCTCACCTTCAGCAGCCCCCCTGGAGACACAAACCAGCAGCCTGACACTAAACCTTATCCCCTGTGAGGGCTCGCCTCAGTGCCCACAGGTCAGGCCTACTATGTCCCAGACCCTAACCCTAACCCTTGGCTCGGTTTTCAGACTTCCATCCCCAGAGGCCTGGCCCCGAAGCCCACCAGATTGGCAAGCACTGAGCCACACCCCAGGACTCTGACTATCCCCCAAAAGGAAACCGTGCCACTTGGAGCTGTTGCAAACCCTCAGAGTGAGAGAAACCTACATGTGCACTTGGGCCATTACCCACTTTCAGAAGGTCCCCTGGACACAAACCTACATCCTGACACACAGCATGATGCCTGATCTCAACTAAGCCCCTGGAAACTTCACCTCAGCAGTGGCATATCAGGCCTGCCATGCCCCTAGGCCCTGACCATAACCCTAGATTGGCTTTTCAGGCTTCCATCCCCAGAGGCCTGGCCCCTAATCCTTGCAGATTGATGACCCTTGAGCCACACCACATTACTCCGCCTGCCCATCAGGATGAAACTGTGCCATTTGGATCTGCACAAATCCCTAAGAGCAGGAGAAACCAGCATGCCCCCCTGATACCACTCCCACCTTAAACAGCCCCCTACACACAAACCTGAAGCCTGATACTCAGCTTAACCTCCTCTCAACTCTGCTTCCTGGGCACCTCCCCTCAGCACCAGCAGATTGGGTCTGCAGTGCCTATAATTCTGAACCCTAAACCTAGGTTGGGTTTTCAGATTTCTGACTCCATAGCTGGCTCTGCAGCCTTCAATTTTGAGGACCCTGAGCTATACCACAGGACTCTGCTTGCTGCCAAGGAGAAAACCGTGCCATTTGCAAATGTGCAAAACCCTCAGAACAGGAGAAATCTGCATGATCCCCTGAGGCTACCCCCCAGCATTGGTGGTCCCCCTAGACACAAACCCGCAGCCTGACACTCAGCTTGACACCTGCCCTCAACACACTCCCATAAGGAGCTCGCCTCAGCACTGGCAGATGCAGCCTACCATAACCCTAGTCCTCAACCCTGACCATAGGTGTGGTTTTCGGGCATCCAGTCCTAGAGGCCTGGAACCCAAGCCCTTGACTGGGGACTCTGGAGCCATACTGCGAGATTTCACCTGCCCCATAGAAGGAAACTGTGCCATTTGGAGCTTCATAGAACCCTCAGAGCAAAGGAAACCTGCATGCCCCCCTGAGGCCATCCCCATCTTTTGTAGCCCCTGGACACAAATCCGCAGCCTGAAACTCAGCCTGACAACCCTCATCAAATCAGCCTGACAACCCTCATCAAATCAGCCCCCATGGAGAGCTCACCTCAGTGCCAGCAGATCAGGCCTGCCATGCCCCCAGGTCATAAACATAACACTAGTTTGAGTATTCAGGCTTCCGACTCCATATCGTGTGCCCCAGTGTTCAAGTATGATGACCCTGAGCCACACCATAGGACTCCTTTTGCCCCCCAGAAGGAAACTGTGCCATTTGGAGCTGCACAAAGTCTTCAGAGCGGGAAAAAACTGCAGGAACCCTGAGGCCACCCCCACATTTGTGGCCCCTTGTACACAAACCTGCAGACTAACACTGAGCCTGAGCCCTGTTCTCAACTCAGCCCCCCAGAGAGCTTGCCTCAGTGCCAGGAGATTGGGATGCCATCACCCTCAGACCTAACCCTAACCCTAGGAGCGGTTTTCAGGCTTCTGTCCCCAGAGTCCTGGTCCCAAGCTCTCCAATATTTGCCATCCCTGAATCACATCATATTACTCTGCCTGCCCCCCCCCAACCCTGAAGGAAACTGTGCCATCTGGAGCTGCACAAAACCCACAGATCAGAAGAAACCTACGCGCGCACCTGAGGCCACCCCCACATTTGGCGGACCTCTGGACACAAACCCACAGACTTACACTCATCCTGACCCTTGCCCTCTTCTCAGCTACTGGGGAAGATCACCTCAGCTCTGGCAGATCAGGCCAGCCATGCCCCTTGGCCCTAATTCTAACCCAGAGTCCTGGTCCCCAAGTCCTCCAGATTGGGGATGTGTGAGCCACTCCACAAGACTCCTGTTCCCCCCAGAAGGAATCTGTGCCACTTGGAGCTGTGCAAAACCCTCAGAGCTGGAAAAACATGCACGTCTCCTTAAGGCCTCCACCACCATCGGCGATATATGGAATTTAAGAAATAAGACAGAGGATCATAGGGTCAGAGAGGAAAAAATGAAGGAAGATGAAACCAGAGAGGGAGACTAAACATAAGAAACACTTAACTCAGGAAACAAACAGGGTTTCTGAAAGGGATGGGGGTGGGGGAATGGAATGGCTGGATGATAGGCCTGGGAGGGTATGTGCTGAAGTGAGCACAGTAGTTGCGTGAAACAGAAGGATCACAAACCTGTACACTTGAGACACATAACATAATATATGATCGTAATTTTTAAAAAAAGTGAAAGAAAAACATTTAGAATACAAATGTAACCTAAGTAAAAATAAATAAATAAATAATCTCACAGATACGAAGCAAGCAAGCAAGCAAGCAAACAAGAGACTAAGCGATCTGGAGTCACCACACCCCATCAGAAGAATGAGCCATAAGAGGAATCTAGTTGCACATGAAACCTGAAACCAGACACCTTCCTTGATTCAAGGTGTGCACATACACTTCCTCCCCTTGCCTGATGTGCTCACCTGAGAAAGCTGAGCAGAGAAGCATCCCAAGGTCCAAATATCCCTCTGTCCAAGGTCCTGGGAAACAGACATCTCTCCTCCCTGCACCAGCCACCTGTGATTGATGTCCGCCATCCTCCTGTGCTGGGACAGAATGGTGCATCTGTCCCTCTTTCCTGGGACGTCACCACAAACCAGGATTTGCTGCACACTTTTCAGGAAGGAACTTGCAGCAGCAGGTGCAGCAGCAGCAGCAGCAACAACAGGCTGCCCAGGTTTGATCTCAGTCTCGCACGTGAGGTCCCATGTGGAACTAGAGCTTTAAGGAGACTGGTGTGCCATGTGGCCTTGGAACCTAATAATAGGAGCTGAGATTTCAGTTCCGAGTAAAAACTGGCCTCTTCCACACAACACAGGAAAGTGGAGGATTTCTCAGGGGTGTGGCTCTGGAAGAAGTGCTTCTGCCAGCTGAATTCATAGATGTCAGGAGAGGACACCTGTGGTGCCTTGTCTGAGGAAGCAAGGGGCACACTGGGCAAGAATCCAGAATGCTGCCTGTGGCTTGCTTCCCACCAAGCCCCCTGCAGAGGACGAGGGCTAGAGAACCCAATAGAAAGCAAGTTTCTTATCACATCTGCAGTAGGAGGGCTGGCTAGGAAGCAGAGCAGTGTCCCTGGAGCATGCTGGCCTGTGCATCAAGGCAGAAGGCCCACTGCCACAGCCTCCCAATCTCCCAGCTATGATCTGGCTCCCCTTCCAGGCTCACACCTGCTGACACAGTGATTCCTAAGACCTAGAGACTGCTTTCCACCCCAACTCAATGCTACTCAGAGAAGCAAACTCCAATCTCAGAAACGTGTTAATTGTTAGTTCTGGAATTCCCTGGGTTTGTCTACATTGGCCCACCCAGGTGTCCTTTCCAGATCATTCCTCCCGTGGGTTTCAAGCTACCTTCAAGCTTCCCTTCAAAAGGCAGGAATGGGTCCATTTAGGCAGACCAGCCAAGCAAGTCTGTGTGCAGGAAACTCGGAAAACATCCTTCCTGAACACCAATGCTTCCAAGTCCAAGCTTCAAACCCTCACTCTCTGGGCACAGAGCACAATGTCAGCATGAACAATGCTCTTTCAAATCTCTTGTCTCCCATTCCTTAAAATCAGAAATAAAGCTCCACTCACCATTCTATTTTCCCTTCAGAGAAGTAAGGAGAAGGATAGAATGAAACACTACGTGTGGAGGGATGAGCAAGATGGTGGAGAAGTTGGAGACTTAAATATCATCATGTTCCAGGAGTTCAGCTAGATAGTTATCAAACCATTCTGAACACCTACAAAATCTAAGGAGATAGAAAAGAAGAAGAGCTGCAATTCTAGAAACAGAAGACTGACCCTTTCTGAAAGGTGGAATGGGCATAGAAGTGAATCCCAAGGCAACCTAAGGGAAGATAGACTGTGGTGGTGGGGAGAGGCTGGCTCCCGTCAGGCTGTGGAGCAGCAGATCACAAAATTAGAACTGCCTCTTCTTTCCTTTTTTTGTGGTGATTTTTTTCACCTTGTCATTTTATCCATATAGTAGATGAATGAGAGAACAAAATTCTAAAAGAGTAGCAACGACCCACAGAGAAATATACACTAACCAAATCAGAAAAGACTGAAAACTGGAGGGAGAAGAAAGGGGGAAAAAAGATATCTATATCTATTGATCTATCTATATATTAGAAATATATCTAATATATATAGATATTATATATATTAATTATATATAATATATATTAATTAGAAACATGTCTAATATATATATTTATATAAATATATAAATCCAGTGTGTGACTTTGGATAAAGAACTCATCAAATTCAACACACACAAAACATATAATCATGTCCAAAAATGGGCAGAAGGCATGGACAGACACTTCTCCAAAGAAGAATACAAATGGCTAAGAGACACATGATATAATGTTCATCACCATTAGCCATCAGGGAGATTCAAATCAAAACCACACTGAGATACCACCTTATACCAGTTAGAATGGCCAAAATCAACAACACAGTAAACAATAAGTGTTGGAGAGGATGCAGAGAAAGGGAGACCCTCTTACAGTGTTGGTGGGAATGCAAGTTGGTGAAGCATTGGAACTTTGGAAAACAATGTGGAGATTCCTTAAGGAATCTTTGGAAAACAATGTGGAGATTCCTTAAGAAATTAAAAATAGAGCTACCCTATGACCCTGCAATTGCACTACTGTCTATTTTCCCCAAAGATACAGATGTAGTGAACAGAAGGGCCATCTGTACCCCAATGCTTATAGCAGAAGTGGCCACAGTTGCCAAACTGTGGAAAGAGCAAAGATACCCTTCAACAGACAATTGCATAAAGATATGGTCCATATATACAATGGATTGTTATGCTTCCAACAGAAAGGAAGAAAACTCAACTTTTCTATCAACATGGATGGGACTGGAGGAGATTATGCTGAGTGAAGTAAGTCAAGCAGAGAAAGTCAATTATCGTATTGTTTCACTTACTTGTGGAGCATGAGGAGTAACACAGAGGACATTGGGTGAAGGAGAGGAGAAGGGAGTTGGGGGAAATCAGAGGGGGAGATGCACCATGAGAGACTATGGACTCTGAGAACCAAGCTGGGGGTTTTGGAGGGGAGAGGTGTGGGGGTTGGAAGGGCCTGGTGGACGGTATTAAGGAAAGCACATATCGCATGGAGCACTGGTGTGGTACATAAACAATGAATCCTGGAACACTGAAAAAATTAACTTAAATTTAAAAAAAAAATGTTAAAAAAATCAACCTACTCTGCTGAGGGTTTTACCATGAAAAAACAAAAACAAAGACAAAAAAATAAAAGAGGCAGTACCGATGGCTAGAAAGCTAATCAATACAAACATTAGTATTATGTCAGAACTAAAGTTCAGAATGATGATTATCAAGGTGCTAGCTGGGCTTAAAAAAAGCATGGCAGATATTAGAGAATCCCTTTCTGGAGAAATAAAATCCCTTTCTGGAGAAATAAAAGAACTAAAATCTAACCAAGTTGAAATAAAAAGAAGCTATTAATGAGGTACAAAAGAAACACAAGCTCTTAATGCTAGGATAAATGAGGCAAAAGAGAGAATTAGTGATATAGAACACCAAATGATGGAGAATAACAAAGCTGGGCAAAAGAGAGACAAACAACTACTGGACCATGAAGGGAGAATTTGAGAGATAAGTGATATTGTAAGATGAGAATATCCCTAATTTGGTGAAAGGAGCAAGCATCAAAATCCAGGAGGCACAGAGAACCTCTCTCAAAATCAATAAAAGAAGGTCTATGCCCCGTCATTTAATAGTAAAAGATACAAGTCTCGGTGACAAAGAGAAATCCTGAAAGCAGTTCAGGACAAGAGGTCAGTAACATACAATAATAGAAATATTAGATTGGCAGCAGACCTATCCACAGAGACCTGGCAAGCCAGAAAGGACTGGCATGATATATTCAGAGCACTAAATGAGAAAAATATACAGCCAAGAATACTTTATTGAGCTAGGCTGTTATTGAAAATAGGAGAAATAAAAGTTTTCCAGGACAAACAAAAACTAAAAGAATTTGCAAACACCAAACCAACCCTATAGGAAATATTGCTCTAAGCAAAGTGAGAGCCTAAATTGTTTCAGTCGAAAGATACAGGGTATCAGAATGGATTTAAAAACAAAAACAAAAACAAAAACAAGAGCCATCAATATGCTGTCTACAGGAAACTCATTTTAAACCACAAACACCTCTAGATTTAAAGTGAGGGGATGAAAAACAATTTACCATGCTAATTGACATTAAAAGGAAGCTGAGGTGACAATTTTTATATCAGATAAATTAGATTTTAAGCCAAAGACTATAATAAGAAATGAGGAAGGACATTATGTCATATTTATAGGGTCTGCCCAACAAGAAGATCTAACAGTTTTAAATATCTATACCCCTAACATGGGAACAGACAATTATATCAATTATATAAACCAATTAATAACAAAATCAAAGGAATGCATCAATAATAATACAATAATAGTGGGGGACTTTAACTCCCCACTCACTGAAATAGACAGATAATCTAACCAAAAGATCAACAAGGAAATAAAGGCTTTAAATGATACACTGGACCAGACGGACATCACAGATATATTTAGAATATTCCATCCCAAAGCAACAGAATACACATTCTTCTCTAGTGCACAGGGAACATTCTCCAGAACAGATCACATCCTGGGTCACAATTCAGGTCTCAACCAGTACCAAAAGATTGGGGATCATTCCCTGCATATTTTCAGACCACAATGCTTTGAAACCAGAACTCAATCACCAGAGGAAAGTTGGAAAGAACTCAAATACATGGAGGTTAAAGAGTATCCTACTAAAGAGTGAATGGGTCAACCAGGAAATTAAAGAAGAATTTTGAAAAATCATGGAAACAAATGAAAATGAAAACACAACTGTTCAAAATCTTTAGGACACAGCAAACATGGTCCTGAGGGGAAATATATAGCAATGCCAACCTTTCTCAAGAACCAAGAAAGGTCTCAAGTGCACAACGTAACCCTACACCTAAAACCACAATGAGATGCCACCCCACAACGGTCAGAATGGCTGAAATTAACAAGTCAGGAAATGACAGATGTTGGCAAGGATGTGGAGTAAGGGAAACCTACCTACACTGTTGGGAATGCAAGCTGGTGCAACCAGTCTGGAAAACAGTATGGTTTTCCATACTGTTTGGAGGAAAAAAACTGTTCCTGAAAAAGTTGAAAATAGAGCTATCCTATGGCCCAGCAATCACACCACTAGGTATTTACCCTAAAGATACAAATGTAGGGATCCGAAGGGGCACTGTCCCTGAATGTTTATAGCAGTGATGTCCTCAATAGCCAAACTATGGAAGGAACCTAGATGTCCATCAACAGATGAATGGATAAAGAAGATGTGTACAAGGGGAGACAAGATGGCGGGGAAATAGAAGAGAGTGCTGTTTCAGCCTGTACCCTAAAGTGAGCTGATTACCTACTAAAGAACTCCGATCACCCATGAAATCAGCCTGAGATCAGAATTATACATGTCTGGATCTCTATGGGGGCAGAAGACTCCAGTGGGCAGGTAAAGTGGAGTGGGAACATCAGACTGATATCGGAAGATAAACAAAAGGGGGAGGGAGCCACCAGAGGCGACGTATTGGAAAGTAATACCCCAATACGAGAGTGCCCTGTGTCTGGGGATGAGCATTAACTTGGAGTCTGGTTGAAAGCATTCAAAAAGAGCAAAGGATTGCGGGGGTAAATTGTGAGAATCGGGGTGGTTAGGGACAGGGGCTTAAGTCCCTGGACCCAGGACAGCCACCCCTGGTGCTGAGCCATAGAGAGTGCGGTGGAGAAACCAGGTCTTGGTCCCTGAGCCGCCAGCGAGAACCATGGGGTCCAGCTTCCGTGAGGGGCTGAGAGCCTCGCCAGGCTGCAGAATGCTGCACGGTGCTTTCAGAGCCTGAGACACGGGCGCCCCACACCCTGCCCTGAGAGAGGTGCACGAAGGCACCAGCCAGGTGCTCTCAGAGCCAGCACTCCTAGCCGGGGCCAGTGGGAAAATCTCAGCATGTGATTGCTGTTTGGAACCTCTCTTGCCCTCTGGAGCTGCCCAGACAGCCACCACTGTCATGATTTTGGGTACAAGTAGGAGTTCCTGTGTCCCCAGCGGCTGCTCTGTCAGCGGCTGCGGGAGAACTTAATGTGCTCTGGAGACCCAGAGGGGAACAGACCAAGGCTTCTCTCTGAGAGGGAGGTTGGGGTGCAGTTCGCTTTCCTCTAAACCTCCAATAACCATCAAAAGCTGTCAAGGCGACAGAAAAGAAACGAATAAACATAAAAACCTCCAGAGAACAAAAGCCTGAAAAACCGGTTTCCTCAGAGCTGACCCCCTTGAGGGGGGTGGGGAGGACTTAACTCAGGGAACACTGTCTGAAAAGCCCCTCCCCCAGAAAACAAACCAGGAAAAAAAAAGGTGGGGGGAAGATGACAAGAGAACAACCAGCACTACTTCACAGATACAACTTTTGTTTTTGATTCATTCCCACTATTCTGGTTTATTTTTTTTTATATAGATAATTTTTTAACCTACTTAGCCTCACAGTGAGATGTCTAGTACATCAAATTCCATAATAATCTTTCAACCTAAGCTTTTTGATACATATACCCGTGTTTTTCTTTTGCTTTTCTGTTTTTTATTTTTTTAAATTTTAGTTTAGTTTAGTTAATTTTATTCTTTTTTTATTTTTATTTTTAAATATTCATATAGAGTTAAACTTCAAGGTAATTCCTTTTCCCCAACCAATGCTATCCCAGTAGTAAACCAATTTCTAATCTCCCTTTATCTTAAGAAAGTTGAGTCCTTTAACAAACATATCAAGATACATCCAGGAAGAATCAAAATAACCTTCCTTGCCCACACTGAGAATTTATAACCTCTTTTCCATCTTTTTCTTCCGCCAGTGTTTCTGTGTATTTGTGTTTGTCCTGATAGTATATAAATCTTATACTTGGGGTTCTTTTTAACGAGGTTCTTCTTCTTCTTTCTTTTTTTTTTTTTGCTTTTATATATATATATATTTTTCTCTTGTTATATACTTTTATCAGTCTTTTTCTTTGTCTGTTTTTGTTTGTATACTTCATAAATCTTATCTTGGGGCCCATTTGGGCTGAGCCTTCTCTTTTATCTTCCCTTTTTTTCCTGTCTCTCTCTCTCTTCTTTTCTTTATTTTCTTTTTTCTCTCATTTGGGTGGGGAGTCCTGATTGCTCAGAAGCGTTCCAGGGTGTGCCTTGACTCCACCACAGTAGATACACCCAGCTAAATCCATTCAGCCATCTCTCACCAAGATGACTAGGAGGAGGAATGCCCAACAGAAGAAAAACACAGAGGATGGGCCTTCTGCAACAGAGCTAACAGCTATCGACATAGACAATATGTCAGAAAGGGAATTCAGGCTAACAATTATCCAGGCAATAGCTAGGTTGGATAAAGCCATGGATGACCAAATGGAATTGATTAGGGAATAACTGGAAGCCACCAGGGATGATGTTCACAATGCTCTCAATGAGATCCAATCTAATCTAAATTCTCTAAAAGCTAGGGTAACTGAGACAGAAGATAGAATTAGTGATCTGGAGGACAAACAGATAGAGAGAAAGGATCAGGAGGAATCCTGGAACAAACAGCTTAGAAGCCACGAAAACAGAATCAGGGAAATAAATGATGCCATGAAATATTCCAATGTCAGAATTATTGAAATCCCTGAAGGGGAGGAGAAAGAAAGAAGTCTAGAAGATATAGTGGAACAAGTTCTTCATGAAAATTTTCCCAATCTCACGAATGGAACCAGTGTTCATGTACTAGAGGCAGAACGGTCTCCCCCCAAGATTATAGATCCTAAAAAATATCAAGGCACCTGATAGTAAAATTGAGAAATCATAATTGTAGATACAATCTCTTGAAAGCTTCTAGGGCAAAGAGGCTTCTTACGTACAAAGGAAAGCTTATCAAAATAATGTCAGACCTGTCCACAGAAACCTGGCAAGCCACAAAGGGCTGGCAAGATATATTCAGGGCACCAAAAGAAGAAACTGCAGCCAAGAATACTTTATCTAGCAAGACTGCCATTCAAAATGAATGGAGAGATAAAGAGTTTCCAAGCCTTTAAAGACTATGCAACCATCAGGCCGACACTGCAGGAAATATTAAGGGGGGTTCTATAAAGGAAGAAAAATCCTAAGAATAGCATTGAACAGAAATATAGAGATAATCTACAGAAAGAAAGACTTTAAGGCTAACACGATGTCAATAAAAACGTATCTATCAATAATCACTCTCAATGTGAATGGCCTAAATGTGCCCATAAAATGACACAGGGTTGCAGATTGAATAAAACAACAGGACCCATCCATATGTTGTCTACAAGAGACCCATTTCAAACCTAAGGATACACCCAGACTGAAAGGGAAGGGATGGAGAAGCATCTTTCATGCCAATGGACCTCAAAAGAAGGCCGGGGTAGCTATTCTTATATCAGATAAATTAGATTTTAAACTAAAGACTGTAGATAGAGATACAGAAGGACACTACATAATTCTTAAAGGGACTACCCACCAAGATGATCTAACAATTGTAAATATCTATGGTCCCAATATGGGAGCAGCCAGTTACATAAGAAAACTATTAATCAAGATAAAGAGTCATAGTGATATGAATACATTAATAGTAGGAGATCTTAACGCCTCTCTGAAATAGACAGATCATCCAAGCAGAAAATCAACAAAGAAACAAGAGCATTGAATGACACATTGGACCAGGTGGACCCCATAGATATATACAGAACATTCCACCCTAAAATAACAGAATACACATTCTTCTCAAGTGCACATGAAACCTTTTCTAGAATAGACCACATACTGGATTACAAATCAGAACTCAACTGATACCAAAAAACTGAGATTATTTCCTGCATATTCTCAGATCACAATGTTTTGAAACTGGAGCTCAAGCACAAGGAAAAATTTGGAAGGAACTCAAACACCTGGAAGCTAAAGACCATTTTACTTAAGAATGCTTGGATCAACCAGGAGATCAAAGAAGAACTTAAACAATTCATGGAAACCAATGAGAATGAAGTCCAAAACCTATGGAATAGAGCAAAGGCAGTCCTAAGGGGGAAATACATAGCCATCCAAGCCTCCCTCAAAAAAATTGAAAAATCCAGAATACACCAGCTGTCTCTACACCTTAAAGAACTGGAGAATCAACAACAAATCAAACCAACTCCACACATAAGAAGGGAAATAATCAAGACTAGAGCAGAGATCAATGAGGTAGAAACCAAAGATGCAGTAGAATGTATCAATGAAACTAGAAGCTGTTTTTTTGAGGTAAACAATAAGATCGATAAACCATTGGCCACACTAATCCAAAAGAAAAGAGAGAAAGCTCAAATTAATAAAATTATGAATGAAAAGGGAGAGATCACAACTAACACCAAAGAAGTAGAAACAATCATCAGAAGTTATTATCAATGGTTATATGCCAATAAGCTAAGCAAACTAGATGAAATGGATGCATTCCTGGAAAACTATAAACTCCCAAAATTGAATCAGGAAGAAATTGACAACCTGTATAGACCGATATCTAGTAACGAGATTGAAGCAGTGACCAAAAAACCCTCCCAAAAAACAAGAGCCCAGGACCTGACGGATTCCCTGGGGAATTCTACCAAACTTTCAAATAAGAAATAACACCTATTCTCCTGAAGCTGTTTCAAAAAATTGAGGCAGAAAGAAAACTTCCAGGTTCTTTTTATGAAGCCAGCATTACCCTGATCCCCAAACCAGGCAAAGACCCCACCAAAAAGGAGAATTTCAGACCAATATCCCTGATGAATATGGATGCTAAGATTCTCAACAAGTTCCTAGCAAACAGGATCCAACAGCATATTAAAAAGATTATCCACCATGATCAGGTGGGATTCATCCCTGGGTTACAAGGATGGTTCAACATTCGCAAATCAGTCATTGAGATAGAACAAATCAATAAGAGAGAAGAACCACATGATCCTCTCAATTGATGCAGAAAAAGCATTTGACAAAATCCAGCATCTGTTCCTGATTAAAATGCTTCAAAGTATAGGGATAGAGGGAACATTCCTGAACTTTATAAAATCTATCTATGGAAGACCCACAGCAAATATCATTCACAATGGGAAAAAGCTTTCAGCCTTTCTGCTGAGATCAGGAACATGACAAGGATGCCCACTCTTGCCACTCTTGTTCAACATAGTATTAGAAGTCCTAGCAACAGCAATCAGACAACAAAGAGAAATAAAAGATATCCAAATTGGCAATGAAGAAGTCAAACTCTCTCTCTTCACAGATGACATGATACTTTATATGGAAAACCCAAAAGACTCCACCCCCGAACTACTAGAACTCATACAGCAATTCAGTAACATGGCAGGATACAAAGTCAATGTACAGAAATCAGTGGCTTTCTTATACACTAACAATGAAAATACAGAAAGGGAAATTAGAGAATCGATTCCATTTAGTATAGCACCAAGAACCATAAGATACCTGGGAATAAACCTAACCAAAGAGGTAAAGGATCTGTACTCAAGGAATTCCAGAGCACTCATGGAAGAAATTGAAGAAGACACAAAAAGATGGAAGACCATTCCATGCTTTTGGATGGGAAGAATAAACATTGTTAAAATGTCTATACTTCCTAGAGCAATCTATACTTTTAATGCCATTCCAATCAAAATTCCACTGGTATTTTTCAAACCCTAAAATTTGTATGGAATCAGAAGAGACCCCAAAATCTCTAAGGAAATGTTGAAAAACAAAAATAAAACTGGGGGCATCACGTTACCTGATTTCAAGCTTTACTACAAATTGTGATCACCAAGACAGCATGGTACTGGCATAAAAACAGACACATGGTCCAGTGGAACAGAGTAGAGAGCCCAGATATGGACCCTCAACTCTATGGTCAAATCATCTTCGACAAAGCAGGAAAAAATATACAGTGGAAAAAAGACAGTCTCTTCAATAAATGGTGGTGGGAAAATTGGACAGCTATATGTAGAAGAATGGAACTCGACCATTCTCTTACACCGTACACAAAGATAAACTCAAAATGGATAAAAGACCTCAACATGAGACAGGAATCCATCAGAATCCTAGAGGAGAACATAGTCAGTAACCTCTTCAATATCAGCCACAGCAACTTCTTTCAAGATATGTCTCCAAACGCAAAGGAAATAAAAGCGAAATGAACTTTTGGGACTTCATCAAGATCAAAAGCTTCTGCACAGCAAAGGAAACAGTCAACAAAACAAAGAGGCAACCCACAGAATGGGAGAAGATTTTGGAAATGACAGTACAGACAAAAGGTTGATATCCAGGATCTATAAAGAACTTCTCAAACTCAACACACACAAAACTGATAATCATATCAAAAAATGGTCAGAAGATATGAACAGACACTTCTCCAATGAAGACATATAAATGGCTATCAGACACATGAAAAAATGTTCATCATCACTAGCCATCAGGGAGATTCAAATTAAAACCACATTGAGATACCATCTTACACCAGTTAGAATGGCCAAAATTAGCAAGACAGGAAACAACGTGTGTTGGAGAGGATGCAGAGAAAGGGGAAACCTCTTACACTGTTGGTGGGAATGCAAGTTGGTGCAGCCGCTTTGGAGAACAGTGTGGAGATTCCTCAAGAAATTAAAAATAGAGCTTCCCTATGACCCTGCGATTGCACTACTGGGCATTTACCCAAAAGATACAGATGTAGTGAAAAGAAGGGCCATCTGTACCCCAATGTTTATAGCAGCAATGGCCACGGTCGCCAAACTGTGAAAAGAATCAAGATGCCCTTCAACGGATGAATGGATAAGGAAGATGTGGTCCATATACACTATGGAGTATTATGCCTCCATCAGAAAGGATGAATACCCAACTTTTGTTGCAACATGGATGGGACTGGAGGAGGTTAGGCTGAGTGAAATAAGTCAGGCAGAGAGAGCCAATTATCATATGGTTTCACTTATTTGTTGAGCATAAGGAATAACATGGAGGACAAGGGGAGATGGAGGGGAGAAGGGAGTTGAGGGAAATTGGAAGGGGAGGTGAACCATGAGAGACTGTGGACACTGAAAACAACCTGAGGGTTTTGAAGGGGCGGGGGGTGGGAGACTGGGGGAACCAGGTGGTGGGTATTGGGGAGGGCACATACTGCATGGAGCACTCGGCGTGGTACAAAAACAATGAATACTGTTATGCTGAAAAGAAATTAAAAAAAAAAAAGATGTGTACAATGGGATACTATGCAGCCATCAAAACCCCTTGAAATCTTGCCATTTGCAATGATGTGGATGGAACTAGAGGGTATTATGCTAAGCACAATAAGTCAATAAAAGAAACATAATTATCATATAATCTTTCTGATACGAGGAATTTGAGAGGCAATCAGGGCTCATGGGAGTAAGAAGGAAAAAATAAAATAAGATGGGATTGGGAGGGAGACAAACAGTAAGAGACTCTTAATCTCACAAAACAAACTGAGGGTTGCTGGGGGTTGGGGGCTAGGGATCGGGTGGTTGGGTTATGGACATTGGGGAGGGTATGTGCTATGGTGAGTGATGTGAAATGTATAAGCCTGATGATTCACAGACAGATTTCCCTGGGACAAATAAGACATTATATGTTAACTTAAGAAAAAAAGCAATAAAAAAGTCTTTGGAAATAAATAAACTTCTCTTACAATGTGCACACACAAATCTGCAGGGTTGTAAGCTGAAGCAAAATTGAGATATTTCCTCATATCTAGTCACCAAAACTTCATTGTATATACTTAATTTACCATTAATTCTTCTGTTTATGAAAAAGTAAGATAATATAATAAGAAAATACAATTTAGGCTTCCTCCCATCTGTTCTTTTTTTTTTTTTTTTAAGATTTTATTTATTTATTTGACAGAGAGAGAGAGATCACAAGTAGGCAGAGAGGCAGGCAGAAAGAGCGGGAAGCAGGCTCCCCACTGAGCAGAGAGCCCAATGCAGGGCTTGATCCCAGGACCCTGAGATCATGACCTGAGCCAAAGGCAGAGGCTTAACCCACTGAGCCACCCAGGCGACCCCCCTTATTTTTATATAGAGAACTTACTGCAGTATATTTCAGCCCACAATAGTAATTTATATTTATTAATCATTTACTATGTGCTAGGCACAGTTTTAAATATTTTATATCTTAATCAATCTTCACAAATATATAAAATATTTACTGAAATCTTCAGTCCTCCTTAAAGATAAAAGAAATAAGTCATTGAGAGTTTAGGTAAATTTCCCAAGACATCACAAATAGTAAGTGGAAAAACTGAGATTTGAACCAATGCAGTCTGGGTACAGATTCCTTGCTGTTCAACTTCATTCTGTTTTGTCTAAATTAGTCTCTGTAGTAGATACCATGAATGCAAAAAGAAGGCAAGTTGGGACTGTTGAATTTAGAAATGGATTGGTAAACTGTCAACAACGTTTAATAACTGAAGTCATTATGAATGCATATTTGCCTGGGAAAATCCTGGGTTATTCCCTCTCTTCACTTCTTAAAATTAATAGTGCCTGTTTCATTATCAAATTTTCCTTGTTTGGGAAATTGATTACAAATTCATCGTATGAATAATGCTTTTGTGCTATTAGAACATAAGTTAACATTTCAAAGTTATCAATAAACAGGACTTGAAATGTTGAAATTAAGGTTAGCACAGACTCTTATTCTTTGGGGGAGGGTAAGTAATTGTATTTCAAGTTAAATCAAAGTATGGTAAGTTAAATATATAAAATATTTGGGGTAAACATACAGGTAGAGTTTACTCAATGATATTGTTGATGGAACTGATGTGTGCTAAATGTTTCTTCATATATTTATACAACAGGGAAGGTAATCATTGGCTTACTTCCTATTTTTTATTTAGTGATGCATTTCAGTTTGTCCACTGTGGTTTTCAATCTTACCTCATATTGATAAGCTATAAAAGATACCTACAGCTAAAAGAACAGATTGTGCTTCCAGTTTGAGAAAAATACATTGTATTAATTTAAAATATTTTTAAATTCACCATCATTATTCTCCAAAATTCCCTTTATTGAAGATGTGACATGGTAAACTTCAGATGCTTTTTGGTATGACACTATTTAAGTGGATTATAGCTGCCCTAAATCTATTGTTATATCAACTGAACAACCTTATCAACCCCTCCTCTCCCCAAGAAAAAAGGTAGAAAAACCTTTGGGGAGTATAGTATCTTATGGGGCATAAATTAAATAATAAAATAAATCTCTCATTCATAGAACATGGTGATTAGAATAAATTATATATATTTTTAATTTGGTTCATCAATATATATGAGTATTTATATAGAGACCAAAATATTTAATATAAATTACTTAAACCTGATTATATAAAACCAGTAGGCTACATCAAACAACTAGCACACATAGAATTTAAAAGAAAAAGACTTTTAGGAAACAATAACAAAATTTTGACGGATTGCTCTAAAAACCAAAGCATGAATGTACACAGTTTGCATTGGGTAATTGGTACCATCACTCAGAGCTGGCTGACACTAAGTTTTTGTATGTATGTATCTATGTATTTTTAAAATGTGTTGTTTTCATTTTTCCAATCTCTGTTTTGTCTTATGGGTGATGGTCTTTGTTATATAAGGTTATAAGTGATGTTAATGAGGGCACCTAACAGAAATACAGAAAGTATCCACCTTATCATTACTAGGGCACAAGATTAAAGTTCCCTCTTAGCAAAACACAAGAGGGAAATCAGAAGAAGTAATTTAGTATTTTCAAGCAGGAAATTAGCTATTTAAATGCATTTTGGAATTTACTGTTTCTAAGTGAGAAAGCAAAGCATGAGTGTTTCAACAGGTGCAGGGTTCTCTTTTAACTTCCCCAAATTTATATACATCTCTAATAATATTGCATAAAGAGTGCTAGCAACTTAAATTCAAAGCAATACTGAAGAGAAAATTCAAAAGTCAACAGTCAGTAGTATTTTTGTTGAAATACTATCAACAGAAAATCTCCATTTACTAGACTCCTCTAGTTCATAGCTATGTTACCTCTAAATATTTTATTTCTTCATAAAGATGATATTTCATTTCACCTTCTATCTGAAAGGGTAAGGATTTTCCTCCCAGTTAAATGGATGTAATTAAAGTGAATATATTAAAAAAATACATCAGCTTTCTATCTTTTCATTGGATGAAGCCTCCCTTTTAAAATAAAACAAATAGTAATTCTATCCATTTTAAGCAAGTTATCTCCCTATATTAATGCATGCATTATGTTTTTCTTTGTAAGTATGAAAATGTCTCAGTGAGTCTCCCTTGTCAACTGGTTATTAAAAATAGAGCATGATTTTCTTCCACCTCTTTTTTCTACTTTACAATGCTTTTATAGTCAGATCATATCAGAAGTAGAAAGAGTGTAAGATAAGTGGGAAACAATGATTGCACAAACAGGAATGAGTACATTTTGAAACTAATCAAAACCTTAGTAATTGGTTATGTGCATTCCAAGGGAGGTTCAGGAATGAGCTAATATGTACTAGCCGGAATACAATGGTGCTTGCTTAAGGGTGTTAGGCAGAGAGGTACAGAACTTGAAGCTGGGTAAACAAGAATTCATAGACTTGGGGCACTTTCCCAATATAGAATTTAGCAGCCAGTGTAGACCCAGAAAATAGGACAAGTTCACTGCTAGAGTGGCCCTTAAAAGCCTGGAGAGAATGATTGTCCACACCAAAAAAAGTGGAAATGCCTGAATTTCCCTGGGATACAGTTCTAGAAGGGGTCAAAATGGCTCAGAGAAGTGGCTTTGCAGGAGGGACTATATTGTGTGAGACCATACCACTCAATGGGGGATTATATTCTGTAAGAATGCCCAGTGGGCACATCTATTTATCAAAGTTATCAGGAACACTACTGGTGAAAGGGATACTGGTACCATTTCTTCTGTAGGCCAGAGTTGATAGTAAGAAAGACAATCACAGAGTTTGGCTTTATAGCAATAGAAAAGATGGAACACCAAAACAATAGTGAAGAGGTGGGAGTTTATAACTTCAAGAAGCCAAGGGACCACAATTACTATAGTGACCTACATATCAGAAAGATAAGCAAGGGTCTCAAACCACAAGAAGTTAAGGAGATGGTTAGTAAAACATAGTGTCTTGGAAAGCAAAAGAGTTAGACAGAAAATGGATTTGGATGCAGATAGCTTTTTATTTACTTTTTATATCACTTGTATTTCATTATCTTCCTTTTCCTCTCCTTAGATGTATATTTATTCTCATAATATAAACATTTCCAAGATTATATTTATATAATATATATATTATCCACCAAACTGAAAGAAGTCTAAGGTGTAAAACAAAATCACCATCATCCATTTTTCTCTTTATAAATTCTAGCCATCATTGTTTGGTGTTTATCTCCACCATTTCTTGACACTCAAAAACCTTTTCTGCCTTTATTCATTCACTGATATTCATAAACTGATGTTTATTGAGGGTATATTACATGCTAGTTTTACTGGAGATACAAAAGTGAACAAAACAAAATTTGTGCCCATTT
Organism: Mustela putorius furo; assembly: GCF_011764305.1. NCBI lineage: Eukaryota > Metazoa > Chordata > Mammalia > Carnivora > Mustelidae > Mustela > Mustela putorius. The sequence goes on from NW_025421292.1 coordinate 4,692,583, forward strand.
GGCACTTTCATTCTAGGAAAGAAAGAGAGACAGTAGAGAAACAATCACATGATGTACCAAGTAGTGATTGCTGCTCTGGAAAAATTAAAGTGAGTTAAGTGGGATGAAGTGCCAGGAGCTGGCAGGGAGGTGTAGTTTTATTGTATTCTCCTCTCCTCTCTGTTAAACCAAGGTTTTAAAAGGAACAGTTTTCATTTCAGTCCGTGGAAGTTGAAAAAGATTATGGGATAGTAGTATTTGTGATTCTCATTAATGGCGAAACATAAGATTCTATTATTTTCACTCAGCATAATCTAAAATAAGTCAAGCAGAGAGAGTCAATTATCATATGGTTTCACTTATTTGTGGAGCATAACAAATAGCATGGAGGACAAGGGGAGTTAGAGAGGAGAAGGGAGTTGGGGGAAATCGGAAGGGGAGGTGAACCATGAGACACTATGGACTCTGAAAAACAATCTGAGTGGTGGGGGGGTGGGAGGTTGGGGGAACCAGGTGGTGGGTATTGGAGAGGGCACGGATTGCATGGAGTACTGGGTGTGGTGCAAAAACAATGAATACTGTTATGCTGAAAAGAAATTAAAAAAAAGAACTGTTGAATCACTCTATATCATATACCTGAAACTAATATAACACTGTATGTTAACTACATTAGAATTAAAATAAAATTTAAAAAGAAAAAAATAAAATGGAGTTAACTGGAGAAAAAAAAAGATTCTATCATTTTTGGGAACAGGAAGCATTTGAAGAGATCAGACAAAAGAATCTAATTCTTCTCTTTGGACCAGCACTGAGTCCTCTACTTATATTTTACCCCCCAACTCTTGCATCAATATCTTGAACCTTGTTATATAAATTATAAAGATGATAAAAACAGAAATTATTTAAACTTCTTTTTGATCCTTATATCAGAGCACCCACTGCAAAAATCAAAGTTTTCTCCAAACCCATAGGTTTTACTATTTCTATGAGATGATTTATAGACAAACATGCCAATAAGTCAACCAGACATCCAAGCTCTAGTCTCCTGTTTTGAATTCTGTGAAGCATTTGAACATTGTCAGGGTAAAGGGGCTATCACTGCCACTAAAGGCTAATGTTACAGGCTGTTTTGCTCAGATGGTAGCAAGGAAGTACTCACTGCCTTCTTTTAAATTTCTTTTCCATGTTCCAGAATTCATTGTTTATACACAATAGCCAGTGTTCCATGTGATACATGCCCTCCATAAAACGACAACCAGACCCACCAAATCCCCCACCCATTTCCCCTCCAAAACCCTCAGCTTGTTTCTGAGTCCACAGTCTCTCATAGTTTGTCTTCCCCTCCAATTTCTCCCCAACTCACTTCTCCTCTATAACTCCCCATGTCCTCCATGTTATTCCTTATGCTCCACAAATAAGTGAAACCATGTGATAATTGACTCTCTCTGCTTGACTTATTTCACTCAGCATAATCTCTTCCAGTCCCATTCGTGTTGATACAAAAGTTGGGTATTCATTCTTTCTGATGGAGGCATAATACTCCACAGTGTATATGGACAATATCTTCTTTATCCATTTGTCCATTGAAGGGCATCTTGGTTGGCAGATTGGCAACTCTGGCATTCCTCAACTTCATAAAATCTATCTATAAAAAACCCATCGTGAATATCATCCTCAATGGGGAAAAGCTGACAGCCTTCCCTTTGAGATTAGGGACACAACAAGGCTGCCCACTCCCGCCACTGTTGTTCAACATAGTATTAGAGGCAAGGATAAGACTGCTGGTAAGCAAATAATAGAAAAGGAAAAGAATGGCTTCCATGTTTTGTTTTCTTTTGAATTGCTTTGTCATTTATTTCTTTATTAATTTTGAATCTTTTTAATTTTATTTATTTATTTAACATCTTAATTTTATTTTATTTTTTCAGTGTTCTAGGATTCATTGTTATGCACCACACCCAGTGCTTCCTGCAATATGTGCCCTCCATAATACCCACCACCATTGGTCTTGTACTGAGAGAGATTTTCAGCTAATAATATCTCTGTTGTCATCCTAGTAATGCATGAAATGACCTACATCTCTCTGGTTATCCCTGGATGCTTGGCTCTAAAAATATATAAATGTCATCAACAACAAAGGCAAGAACAAATGGGAGAAATAAAACTCTATCAATACAATCAGTGTAGTGAGGACTACAAATCAGAGCAGAGAAGAACATTCCCTCTATTTGCAAAGCCTTCCCCTTCTTTGTCTGATTGGATCTATCTCCTGCATGTTAAACACACCTGGAATCCCAGTGAATACTCTGCAAAGAGTTCAGCAGAAATCATTGATTATAATGCTGTACATAGTGCTATATATATATCACTATATATATAGTCATATACAGTGCTACTGTTGTGTGAGCTACAACTTTTATCCCGCCTAAATGCCTAGAAAATGTTAACTATGTGTGTATCCTTTACACTGATTTTGATTTTGTTATTTTTCTCTGAGCAATTAAAATCTTGGGAAACATTTCTTCATAGTACAATGGAATAGGGACACGATTAGTGGATTTCCCCATTTCTCTGAATTAAAATTCACCTGTAAACTTTCAACAAGAAATTATAATACTAAATGTTCTAAAAGGAACCAAAATACTTGCAATGAAACAAAGAGTTGCTAGCATATATTTATCTCTTCAGAAGCCTGAAATGACAGTAAGTAGCATAATGACACATGAGAACAATCTGGAAATATTCTGAGTACTACAACAATATGCAGTACTCACTTCCTGCCCACACAAGTACATCATTCTAGTGATGCTTCCCTCCTCCTTCTGGTCTGATAATTCCAGTATCTTTACCATGTCTGTTTCTGATGCTTGCTCTGTCTCTTCAAATTTTGTTCTTTGCCCTTTCAGTATTTGGCTTTGTTTTTTTCCTGATAGCCAGACATGATGTATTAGGTAAATGGACCAGCTATAAATAGACTTTGCACAGCACCTGGGTGGATCAGTTGGTTAAGTAGCTGCCTTTGTCTCAGGTCATGAGGCCAGGGTCCTGGGATCAAGCCCCACATGGGGCTCCCTACTCCGTGGAGAGGCTGCTTCTCCCTCTCCCTCTGCTTGTTGCCCTGCCTGCCTGTATTCTCTCTCTGTGTGTCAAATAAATAAATAAAATCTTTAAAAAATAAAAAATAAATAGACCTTTGGTTTGCAGTATGAGATGTGAGGAGAGGGGAATGATTAAGCCTCTGACATTTTAGTGAGTCTTTTAGTTAATGTATGTCTCTTCTGAACTATGAACTTCATAAGCATTTCTCAGTTTTATTTTGTTTGCTTTTTTCCTTTCCTTTAGGTGGTACAGGATGGCTAGAGTGGTCTATACTTGACTATTTCCCTTCTTTCCCGTGGGAAATTAAACAGGCTGGACTTGGTAATTTTTCTTTCAACAGGTGAGCTGCATCTCCTAACACCCCAGCAGGTTAGACTCGGGTTAAATATCTTCCCTTTGAGGGCAGGCTTTAAGGGGAAAGCAGTTTGCTCTGGTTGGTTCTTTTTTCTTTTCAAATTATTTTAAAGCTTTCTATCACTGTTTTTATTACTGTGGAATATTTCAAACATTCACTAAATTAGAAGGAACAGTCTAATAATTTCCAAAATACCAAGCATTTCATCCTCGATAATTATCTACATTTACCAACTTCAAATTTTCCCCGGCCCTTGTCCAAAACACAAGTCGGGGACGTTTTCTCCATTACTTACTGAGGAAACCTGGTCAAGCTCCTGGAGGTAAATCTGGTGGGGGCCATTTTATGACTCTTTTCCCCAGGAGTTTTAACTTTCAGAGTTGTTTGTGTGGAGCCTCTAGGAATTCAGCAACTATACTTCGGGTTTTCCTACCCTAGTGGTGATTTCCTTCAGTGGTGATTTCTGGTGGAATCTCTACTGAGGTTAAGTCATAACTCCTGTGTCTCCCTGTGTTTGTCTCTCCAGTGTTGGGGACAGTTGATTTGTTTGCCATGTGTCCTGTTGTCTTTTAGCCATGAAGTGTTACTGATATTTTCATATGGACATTCCATTTCAAATTTCCTATAAACTGGTTCAAATTAACAGAGCCTAGAAAAATTGAACCAACTATCTGAGCTATAAACATCCAGCTGACTTCACGAGTTAAAAATAAATGTTATTTTTGTAATTCATGGAGAATTTGGTTGATTTCTGCAGCAAAAAAGAAGTAGTGTAGTACAGGATGAAGGACAAAGGACCATTAAAACTATTACTTGTCTACAGAAATTCTAACCTTCCCAATACTTTACGTCATTTTTTGTTATTAAAAAATGCTATCACACTGGGCACATCTGATCTTGTTAATGTTGTGAGTTAGACCACATTTATAGACTCAAAATTTTAGAGTCTAGAAAATTAATAGAGGTAATTTTCTAGTTCCTAGGAAAGATGAGTAAAGACCTAGTTCTCTTGATAATACAGCTAGGATTTTTTTTATTACACTAACTTATTTTGAAATGTATTATAGTTAACTATGTAACTTTACCTGGTTTATACTTACAACAGTCACTTAAATAGCAATACTAGAAATTAAAACATTCATCAAAGAAATACTCTTGTTATTAACTTCTTCATTGGTTTGAGAAGACCATAAATCATTCAGAAACCAGACTATGTGTGGTTGTAAAAAGCACATAGAAAAACCTTGATTTTTAGAAAATATCACTGCTCTGGCTTCCTGATTTGTATTGTAAGTGACATTTAAGATACAAAGGAAATACTAGTGTTTCCTTTGGTTCTACACCACAGATTCTGACACTTGATTTTATTTTCATTTGTTTTCTCCTCCAAGATTTACATATGCTCTGATGTCCTTGAGGACAAAAACTAAACTTTGTCTTTTAACACATTCACCATGACTTTAAGAACAAATGGTAGATGTGTAAAATTTTTAATTCATTAAATGTCCAAATAAATGTAACTTTCACTTTTCTTACCAAAATTTGTGTTTAATTTTGTTAGTATGGTATTAGCATACGCAGAGGCTAAACTTAAATTGTATTTTTCTTTCTTTCTTTTTTTTTAAAAAAAGATTTTATTTGACAGACAGAGATAACAAGTAGGCAGAGAGGCAGGCAGAGAGAGAGAGAGGAGGAAGCAAGCTCCCTGCTAAGCAGAGAGTTCAATGCGGGACTCAATTCCAGAACCCTGGGATCATGACCTGAGCCGAAGGCAGAGGCTTTAACCCACTGAGCCACCCAGATGCCCAGATTGTATTTTTTTCTATGCATGAGAATTTTTCTTCTGATTAAGGAGTACTAAATGAATAGCCATTCTTGTGTTCTATATTAACTTTTTTGGAGATTACCTATTACTATTAAATGTATGTGTCTGTCAGACAAAAATAAAAACACAGTTCTGACTTCAGAGTTCTTACATTATAGAATGATTTTAGTAAAATGTGGGTATGTGGATATTTGGTATTATTAATAAAAACTTTTAAAGGAAATAGATAAAATTCATTAATTCTCCAAAAAGGAAATAATTTCACTCTGCTTTATATTCATGAAATTTAATTTCATGGTTATCCAAAAAGTTCAAACCTGCCAGTGAAAAAATGTCTTCAGCCTAACTAATGTCAAATTTTGGAAATGTACAGTCTATGCTTTGAATACTGGTATTTCTGGTTAAGAATAACAAAAGTAAGACTTGGTAGAATTTAAGAGGCAGTGTATTACCTATTAGTTTCAAAAAATATTGATCCATACTTCAAATTTTTATGTAAGTCTTCAGTGCTGTGCCATTGTTACTTAAATCCACTTACAAGTTACTATACTATTGCTCCGTTCTAAGAGGAGGTAATTTCTCCCTACTCCCTATAATAGTTCATCTGAAGATTGTTGAGTAACCCCTGATGGTTTACTCCATGCAATCTCAAAATGAGATGCTTTCAACAACAGAAGGAGACATCTATATAGATATTCAAGTCATTTTTTTCCAGGTTTTTCTTCAGAATGCATAATGGATTTATTTTTATATAAATAGTTGTCCCATGAAAGGTTAACATTATGTTTTAACTATGAAAATATTCCATTGTGGTGAACAAATTTTGTTTTGTTTTGTTTTCTGTGATTGGCTACTACAGTGTTTTTCAGAGTATTTTTTTTTTTAACACTATCATGTCCAAATTCTCCTTGTGTGTTGGCTTTTCTAGTTGGTCCATGTTTTTGTCCCAAGAGTCTTGTTCTGCTTTCTCTAGAATTTAGGGATGTCTGCTTTATCCTTAAAATCCAGTTTAATTAAATTCAAAACTCCTATATTGAGTTAGGACCTATGTTCAGGTTTGAGGCCAAGTAGGATAATTACTCTCTATGAGTTTCCTTCGGGAGTGGATAAAATAATATGAAAGGAGGCATGGAAACAAATATTATAAGTTAGAGATGTAACAGAGTTAGGAAAATATTTCCTTTATGTGACAGTACTACTAGCACATAAAGGAAATATTTTCCCAACTCTGTTACATCTCTAACTGTACACAAGAAAGGTTTCATGTTTATGTGCTACCAATAACCATCTGGTTGTCTTATATAAAGCCATAATCTATAAATTTATATAAAATCTCCAAACCTAATTTCATTATGAGTTAAATTGTTTCCTTATCTTCTCCGAGTACAACATACTTGAATAAATAGGTCAAGAACTATTTTTATGGTCCTCTTTGAAGCCAAGACTGTGAAATCACCTCTCTTCAGTGACTCTCAAAGTTCTGAGAAAGTATTACAGATGAATTAGAAACCCCACATACCATAGTTTTCTGATAGTTGAGAAGCACACTGAAAGCAGAGATCAGCTGCTACATTTAATTTTGGAAAACCTCAGATAACATTGATATTGACAAGAGTTAGAGATACATATGTATGTATGTGTGTGTGTGTATTTATCTATAAATATATTGAAAACATGAGAATGAGAGCCTAAATGATTATTCTTTATGTGGTTTATTGTGGTGGTTGTTGTTCAGTCTTTGTAATATTTTCAAAATACCATTCTGGTTCTTATTTTCTTAGCTATTAAAATATTATTTTGAGGTATAATTTGACTTTAGGACTATTGATTACTGAACTAGCTATATGATCTTGGACTGAAACATGTTGTCTTGTTCCTGATCATGGGTAAGGTGGTCTGTATTTCAGCATTAATTATGGTATCAGCCATGCTGTTGGTTTTTTTTTTTTTTAAAGATTTTATTTATTTGTTTATTTGATAGAGAGAAATCACAAGTAGATGGAGAGGCAGGCAGAGAGAGACAGAGAGAAGCAGGCTCCCCGCTGAGCAGAGAGCCCCATGCGGGACTCGATCCCAGCACCCTGAGATCATGACCTGCGCCGAAGGCAGCGGCTTAACCCACTGAGCCACCCAGGCACCCCCATGCTGTTGGTTTTAAATTTGTTTTTGAGACTTAATTTATGAGGTTGAGAAAATTTACTAGTATTCTTCGTTTACTGATCAATTTTATCTCATGAATGTATGTTGTATTTTCAAAAGTGTATTCACATCTTTTGCAGTTAGCATATGATATTTCTCCTTTAATTTTAATGGAATAAATGAAGTATGTAGAAGGGTTTTTTTTTTTTTTTTTTAATGTTGACAACTTTGACTTACTCTGGGATTACTTTGTTCAACTAGCTTCTTTAGGATTTTTTTAAAGTAATCTCAATACCCAGTATGGGGTTTGACTCACATCGAGTCAGATGCTCCACCCATTGAGCCACCTTGGTGTCCCTCCACTAATGTGAAAGTTTATGTCCTAGATTGGACTCCTTTTTCCTTTTTCTTTATTGCATTTAATGCTATAAATCTAAGCACTGATTAGTTTATGAGACAACTTTTAATAAGTTGTGTTTTCATCAATTATTTTTGAGGTTTTATTTTTAGACTCATGATCTATTAGAAATAGACTGTGTAATTTTCAAGCATGTGGAGATTTTTCTAGATTTATACTACTTAGTGACTTAGAATTGGATACTACTGTAGTACAGAACAGATTCTGTACAAATTCTCTTCTAACAAAATGTGACCTATTTTGTGGCTCAGCATATGGCTTTGATTACTGATCAAAGTACATTTGAGAGAAACGTGTCTTTTACCAATATTCAGTGTGATTTTACCAATATTCAGTGTGATGTTATATAATATCAGTTAATTCAGAATGACACAGCTCTTCTAATCTGCTATATATTTACTGACTTTCTTTGCCTAATTAAAGACTGGATGAAGGATATGAATGAGGCCAACTACTAATTTAGGAAGAGGTTATTTAGTTTTTGGGTTTTTTTTTAGATTGTTGTATTTACGATCTATTTATTCTTCCAGGCAGTGCTATCTATTCAGAATTACTTTTCTATATGGCATTTTTTCTCTTCAGTCTAAAGAAATTCTTTTAACAGACTTTATTTAGCAGGTCTGCTGGAGATAACTATTTCCACATTTTGTCTGAAATGTATGTATTTATTGATCTTTATCTGTTATTTACAGTTCTCTCAAAGGCCCCCCCCAAATCTTAATGCCTAATATGATTTTTTTTAATCATAGCATTTCCATTCAGTGATTTTGAAAATTTCCATCTCTTCATTGAAAAACATTATTTATTCCCTTATGTTGCTTACTTCTCGAAATTATTTTACATGTTAATCATAATTACTTTAATCTGTTTCTGTAATTGCAACATCTGGACATTTCTGTGTCTGATAGCATTATTATGATAGGAATATGTTTTTACATTTCTTAATGTTTTATTAAATGTGAGATACTTTGTATAAAAAATTGATAAAAATGGTTTCCCATAAAAATGAGACTGTTTCATCTTCCAAGTTATTCACCTGGGATTGAAGGATAGAGTTCTTGATGCATTGTGTAAGGTCCAGTTTATGTGCTATCACATAAACCTGTTAATTTTCTCCTGTTCCTCTACATACATCCTTACTCTACCGGGCTCCTTGCTGTTCCTTGACAACAAGTGACCCTTACTTCTTCTGCCTCATCTGAAGGGACAGATGGTCATTTCCCATGTTTAAATTTCAGCTGTCTTAACAGCATTTAAGGAGGTTTCTTCCTCCTCTCACTTCTCTATTAAAGGTTAAATCCACCATGGATCTCACCTAGCAGGGGACTTGTTACTTTTTTGTATTCATAGGGTTCATATTCCCATATCTATTTTCTAATGGTGTAAAATAACTATGATTTTGAGTATTATTTGTCTTAAAATAATTACTGGGTCTTAAGTGGCATTCTTTAGTGATTATTGGCCTGGTACTACTTTAAAATGGCACTTGGAGATCTGGTCTTAAAAATTAGTTGTACTTGAGGGCACCTGGGTGGCTCAGTGGGTTAAGCCACTGCCTTCAGCTCAGGTCATGATCTCAGGGTCCTGGGATCGAGTCCTGCATCGGGCTCTCTGCTCAGCAGGGAGCCTGCTTCCTCCTCTCTCTCTCTCTGCCTGCCTCTATGCCTACTTGTGATCTCTCTCTGTCAAATAAATACATTAAAAAAAATCTTTAAAAAAATTAGTTGTACTTGAAACTACTGTGAAAATCAGTATATCAGTACTTGTGTTAAAATACCCACAGTGGGTCACCCCTAACTGTCTCCTCCCAAATCGCAGTTTCCTTGAGCAAACTGTTGGAAATGGAAGAAGAAAAAAGAAAAGACCATGTAACATGTATACTGAGAAATAGGTTTATGTTTTATAGCATAAAAAGGTTTATGTTTTCTAAGGAATCAAGCAGTAAGTCTTCCCAACTGAGTCTAATAGATACTGAAAAAAATACCCAGTAGATAAGTTTAGGGCCACTCCATATAAACATTCCTTCCTGCTTTTAGAATAAAAATGAGAATGAGTCCTCTTATAGGAGGTCATTGCATGGACAATTCTTATATCTTGCCAAATACATATTAATTGAATTATCTGATTATATACTATGCAAATGAAAAAGGACAATCACCAAAAAACAACAACAAACATATAAATGTTATCAGGGTGTATCTGCTTGACCAGTAAAAAGACCTGTCAATCTGAAAAGAGGGAGCCAGGCCATACTTTAGAAAAGATAGCTGATTAATAATCAGAAGACCACTTATTTTGGTGAAGTCTCATTGTTTTATTTTTATTTTTGTTCCTCTTGCCTCAGGAGACATATCTAGAAAGAAGTTGCTATAGCCAATGTCAGAGTTTACTTTCTGAGATCTCCTATAGTACTTCCATAGTTCTCCTATGGTTTTATGACTCACATTTAGGTCTTCAACCCATTTTGAATTAATTTTTGTGTATGGCATAAGAAAACGGTCCACTTTCATTCTTTTCCATGTTGTTTTGAAGTACTTTGTCAAAATAAAAGCTTCTGTACAGTGAAGGAAACAACAAACTAAAGGCAAATTACAGAATAAGATATTTGCAAGTGACATATTTAATAAAAGGTTAGTATCCAAAATATATAAAGAACTTAAGAAACTCAAAACCCCCAAAACGAATAATCTAATTAAAAAATGGGCAGGAAACATGAATAGCCCTTCTTCCAAAGAAAACATACAAATAGCCAACAGGCACATGAAGAGATACTCAACATCACTGTCATTAGGGATATAAACTGGGATATAACTGTGATCAGCTATCAACTCAAACCTGTCAGAATGAATAAAATCAAGAACAGATGAACTAACAGGTGTTGGCAAGCATGTGGAGAAAGGGAAACCCTTTTGCATTGCTGGTGGGGGTGTAAAATGGTGAAGCCATTCTGGAAAACAGTATGGAGTTTGGTCAAAAAGGTAAAAATAGAACTACCATACCATTCAGCAATTTTTCTACTAAGTATTTACCCAAAGAATCCAAAAATACCAATTCAAGGGGATACATTATCTACAATAGCCAAATTACAGAAACAGTCCAACTGTCTGTCAACTGATGAGTGGATGAAGGGTGTGTGTGTGTGATTTCATTCTTTTTATGGCTGAGTAATATCTCACTGTATATTACTCAGCCATAAAAGAGAATGAAATCTTGCCATTTGCAATGATGTGGATGGAGCTAGAATACATATTGCTAAATGAAATAAGCCAGTCAGAATAAGACAAATACCATATGATTTCAGTCATGTGTAGAATTTAAAAATCAAGTGAGCAAAAGAAAAAAGAGAGAGAAAGACCAAAAGATAGACTCTTAACTATAGAGAAAAATGGATGGTTACGAGTGGGGATGGGTGAAATAGGTGATGAGGATTAAGAAGAGCATTTATGATGATGAGCACAGGGTATCTTACAGAAGTGTTGAACCACTATAGTGTACACCTGCAACTAATATTACACTGTATGTTAACTAGCTGGAATTTAAATAAAAACTTAAATTCATTTTTAAGTTACTTTTTTAAGTTCATAATAGAACACAAATCCATGAAATTCAAGCAAAAATTAATAAGAACAGAGATGAGAGTAAAATAATGTAAGATAAAAAGGAAGTGAGTGAATAAAGCAAAATTTAAATTATTTAGTAATAAAATGATGTATTAACATAATTATTGTTAATGAGGCAGAAATTGGGCTTTAAAAGAGCAAAAAGACACCAACCGTTGAAAATAGTGAAGAAGAAAAACATGGTCGTCAAGGTGGTGATATTTCCAGAATGAGAGTTTTTTCAATCTTAGATGATAGAACAATTGAGACAGAAAATGTAAATCATAATTTTGAGATGAATGTAAGGTTTTAAGACAGTTTTTGTTTTTTTTGTAATAATAGTCTTACTGTATTTTAGAATATTTTTAACAACCACAGAAAGAATCAAGAAAGAATTATTCTTATGCAGAAATAATCATGGTTTTCAAGTACAAAATTCTACAAAATTTTCACCACATCAAATTTATATTTTCAAATAGAAATTACTCTAATTTTATAATCAACATAATCATTTTTGTTCACTATTCAGAACCTAAAACAATAGTTTTGGTATAGTAGTTGTTACTAAACATTTATAAATGAAAAAAGGTTTTGTTTAAAGGACTGTCATTTATAAAAGCAAAAAAGAAAACACATCTGTAATCACACTGCAGCTATACTGTGTTAATTTTTTAATCTATATCTTCCCAGATTTCTATTCATCATAAATGTGTATGTATATTTACAATGTTCCTATATCTACACTAAAATTCATATTTAATATGATTTGAATGTATTCATCAATCCTCCTTAGCACAATATTTCAGAGATTCTCAAAGCCCATGCTGGGTTGAAAAAGGGGATGTTTAGCTCCAAACTGTGGTGGAGTCAATTTTTTTTTTTTTTAAGATTTTTTATTTATTTATTTGACAGATCACAAGTAGGCAGAGAGGCAGGCAGGGAGAGAGAGAGGAGGAAGCAGGCTCCCCGCTGAGCAGAGAGCCAGACTCAGGGCTGGACCCCAGGACCCTGGGATCATGACCTGATCCAAAACAGAGGCTTTAACCCACTGAGCCACCCAGGCGCCCCAGAGTCAAAGTTTTTGAGGAGCTAAACAAAAACCCTTGAATGGGCTTCCCCATCTTCCTCTGATCTTGCTCATCATGATTGAAAATGAAATCTGTTGTTTCACTAACATCAAATCTTTTTCCCCCTAAGGGAAAACATTAACATGAGTGTCCTCCAGCAACTCTGAGTTACATATAAAAAAGTTTATTTTCTTTCTTTCTTTCAAAGTTTATTTCTTTGAAAAATGCTTTGCTTTCTATTTACCCCATCTGGTGTCACTTTTGGGGCACCTGAGTGGCTTAGTGGGTAAAGCCTTTGCCTTCAGCTCAGGTCATGATCTCAGGGTCCTGGGATTGAGCCCCACATCAGGCTCTCTGCTTAGTGGGAAGCCTGCTTCCTCCTCTTTCTCTGCCTGCCTCTCTACCTACTTGTGATCTCTCTCTCTGTCAAATAAATAAATAAAAAATCTTAAAAAATTAAAGAAAAAGAAAACTCACTTTTTTTGTGGATAGCAGTATTTACCTTGCCTATTTTAGAAACATGTAGAAGAATATGGTAAAATGTCCTATTTGAAAATACATTAGAATATAGTTCATTTTAGAATAATGATGATCAGTTCCAAGAAAGAATCCTTCTGAGAGGGCATACGCAGCTTCCTTGGGCTCAGAGCTGTTTTACTGCCCTCCTAGTGAAATGATCTGTGTGTAGAGCTCATAAAATGTTATACTAAATATTCTTTATGCTAAAAAATGATTCTTAAGCTCCCAAGCCATATAATATGTAAAACATCTGATGATAACATAGTGCCTGATTTAACCTAGCTTGAATCACAGGGTTATGATCTAACATGTGGATCGCGGACGGGTGAACTACAAACTGTATTGCAATCTGAGGCCAGTAGACCAACTAAATCCTTGATCTACCAATCTATGTTTTATAGTTAGAGGATTCATATCTTAACTCTGCTTAAATAAAAATAGCCATACTGGTAGTAGTAAAAAAATGTTTCTTACGTAAGTGTAAATCAAAGCAGGAAGTAAAAGGAAGTGGTAATCATTTCAGCTCTTTCCTCACCATATTGTCTCTCAAGGTGATGGAAAAATGTATTGCAGGAAGTACTGGAATGGTTTTATATGTAATTTATCTCAGTGTGGATTTGTTTAATCATAGGTAATTAAACTGATGAATGCATGCAATAGAATACAGTCAGCACCAACATGTATCATTCTTTGTGCATCTTTACAGTAAGAGAGTGAATGAAAAGATCAAGTTGGGAAAGCATCAAGTTCCACTAATACAGATTTTGAGCATGCTCGGAACAATAGATATTTTAATGAAGAAACATGGAAAAGTATAAACCATTTGAATGAGAATTATAAACACCAATTTCAATATTGTTTATAGCTGAATTTGGAAAGAAGTATTTAACCTGTATCTATAAAACATAAGCATGTGAAATAAATCTTCTAGAGCGCTCATGGAGAAAGAAGTAATGTACTGGTATTTCAAATTTAAACCTAGTTCAATAGTAGGTAGTAACTTTGAACTTTTCTCCATCAACAAAGAATGATTTGGGCTATTTCCTGAGTATATGCACCATCTAAAATTTTGTTTTAAAAAAAAAAAAGTGTAGCGGGGCACACAGTATTTTATCTAAATTAATGAAAAAATGTGTGAGAGAAAGTCAGAGAAGTGACTTTCATTTGTTTTTTTTTTCATAAAGTATTAAAGAAATTATATTAAATATTTTCTACCCATCTTTGTAGCATTATATTTTTGGTAGGAATATTCCTAGAAACTTACACTTCAGTCTATTTGGTCCAATGATAGTGACGCTTAAGAACTTACAATTGTTAGGTTTATTTTTGAAATTATTATCTGGATGTAGCAACGCTTAGACTTTTACTTTCAAACACAAATCTGGTTGAACTCGATATCAGTCAGTGAAGCGACTGCTTTCCACTCAGGTCATGATCTCAAGGACCTAGGATCCAGCCCTGCATTGGGCTCCTTGTTCAGTGAGGAGTCTGCCTCTCCTTCTCCCTCTGTGTGCTTGCTTGCTCTCTGTCTCTCAAATACACAAATAAATCCTTAAAAAAAAAATTTAAAAAAGAAAAACATAAGCCAATACCTTCTGTGAGGCAGTCTCATGATCCCTAAAAATTCAAGGACATAAATCTCAGGTTAGGAAAACCTGAAAGCTAGTTCTTACATTTTTAGTGCTGTTACTTCATGTGTGTCTAATGTGTGTGTGTGATGTAAATTAAAATCAAACAAAAATACCTGCTGCTACATAATATGTATGTAAAATTATATGTATATAATATGCATGATACCTAAATATCATGGTTAACTTTACTGGGAGATAAAAAATGAGAAGGCTCCTATATATAAAATACTTGTTGATTTGACAGGCCACATATTTGAAATTTCAGCAGTAAAATATTTTTCATTTGGGTTAAAGTGCATTTTCCAAAACTTTTGTCAAAACCAATTTACTCTGTTACCCAGGATCCCCCAACATAGTAATATATTAATAAACAATGAACATTACCATGGATTAATTTACTTTAATCTAGTTTTATTTATTAAGTGCTTGATGGGTGAATGGTATACTCTGTAAGAAAGAGTATCTGATAAATGTACCAAGGTCATGATCACAGAAGAAATGTTACACTGATAAGAAAAAAAGGATTGCAAAGAAGTGTCTCTCAGGAGCTGAGATTTATACCCAAGCTTTGTTTTGAGAAACAGGATGAACACACTAGGGTATACCTTCTGTCTGTATAACACACACACGTGCCTGCATATGTTCACATGTGTGCTTATGTGTATGTACACATACTTTTGATATTTCTTAAAATCTTCAAATTTTATACAAATGTATAAGATGTAGGCCAGTTAAATTCAACAGGGGATATACTTTTGTATATACTTATCAGTATATATATCTAGTCTATTACTATTCTAGTCTGAACTGTAATAATTTTACAATCACTAAATGTTAACATGATCAAAAATAAAACCACTTTAAAAAGATGGGACTGATGACTCTAACATTAGTTTATACATGAGCCCTTAGGCTTCAGAGTTCTAATATTGATTTTTCAAATAAGCAAATTTTTTATGGAAAAATACTTCAATTTATTTCCTATTTTTAAAATGTAAAAATAAAGAAAAAAGGCATCGGGTATAAATTCTGAATGTCTTCGGTGGGATCAGTCAGGAGCTTTAAATGTCACTCTTTACCACCTTTGTGTGAGGAAAGGGGTGGAGAGCAGGAAGGAAAGGGGGAGGAACTGAGGTGGAGGCTAGGGACACTTATCTACTGAAATCTATGCTGCGAAACACTTTAATGAGCAAGAGAGAGGACCTATTGTCTTAACTGCTCAACACAAGTGGCCTGAGCCTGTCCTAGGTAAGTTAAGCTGTTTTGTGTGCATAGGGCCAACACCCATCCCACAGAGGCACAAATGTAGCCTCTGTGAAGAAGGAAGGGCATCCACCAATGTGGCAAGAATTGGTTACCTTTGGCCTTGGTGAACTTGTGCAGGCATAAAGAGTCCTGGTAGAAGCGGGGACCCCCGCGCCCCAGTCTCATAGCGGTCGGTTTGCAGAAATAACACTATAACACCGCTGTGCTAGTCTCCGGAATACAAACGGAGTTTGAAGTCCCTCTCTCCTGACAAAGCAATTGGGAGTTTTTCCAGTGTTAAGTCATGACCCAGGCATGAAGGAAGATGCTGGGGGCAAATAACACAACTGTGAGGAGGGCGATCCCTTTGAACTTCTGGAATACAGAGTTGCCCAGGCCAGCCTGGAAGAGGAAGATGTTGAAGAACAGGAGGAAAATGGTGCTGATGTTGCAGAGAATCACGGTATCCCGGATAACAGCAATCACCAGGATGACAAGAGCCATTCAGAGTAGTTCTAGGAAGGAATTAACAGACCAAACGACAGCAGCAGGAACTGAAGGGAGAACACCAGGCTATAGTTACTGGTCTGGAGCATTTCCCTTTTGTGCAATTTGCACCCAGGGGCACATTCCACAGTTTCCCATAAAACAGCACCTAGATTTCTCTCCAACAGTGAGGGAGAAGCACTAGTTCATCAGAACCAGGGTTGTTTCCCTAGCTTTAAGACAGGGGATTCAAAGACCCCCCCTCCATCTGTTGTTCCAGGGATGACATCCTGGCTTCCGCAAACTGGGTTTAAATCCGAGAAGTAAGTAGATGGTGGCTGCAGGCTCCGCCCTCGCTGGGCTAGCCAGTTGTCCTCCGCTCTCTTGAAGTACTCTGTGGTCAGCCCGGTAGCCTTGTTTGGACCCCTGCTCACCTGGGCCCGCTCCCCTCCTTTCTTTACAGCATTGCTGCTCCCAGCTCCTGAGTCTCCCAGCGGCCGCCCGAGGGCTCCTGCCCACACCGCAGGGCCTTGCTAAGGGCCAGCCCCAGGGGAGACACTTGGCCTCTGCTGCAATCCTTATGTTTCCATACCAGGACGTGTGGGGAGGGACAGGAGGAGCTGAGGCGCTCCTTGTGGAAGAAGTACCTGTGGAGGAAGTGGGAGTTGGGAGGCAGCACCTTGGCGTGCTAGGAGCCAGCTGCTCCCAAACCCCGCACTTAATATCCCAGGCCCCGGCAGCTATTTGTTAGTTTCCTGTCTTCTACACTGCTAGCCTATTCCCGTTTTCTTCATTACAGCCTGTGTGTGTGTGTGTGTGTGTGTGTGTGATCGTTTAAGCGCATTCATGCTTATATGTGCGTGTGTAGTAACTTACTGTTTTTCTCCCACCACTCCTAAAATGCAAGCTCCACATCTGTTGGAAATTTCTTCATTTATTTTCTTTTGCTATATCCGCAGACCCTAAAAACATGCCTGGTATGTAGGAAGTGCATAGAAAACATATGTTGAACGAATGAAAGATGAATTCAAATGATTTACCTATATTAGCAATCCATATCTCAAACGCATCCTGACCTACTTATGAGGTATGAAATGTATGACTTACATAGAATTAAACATGTGTCTAATCCAAAGACCTATATTTGCAGGAAAGCCAGTATAATTTTTGCATATTATACTGGAAAAAGACAGAATTTTTTTTTTTAGGATTATTTATTTATTTATTTGACAGACAGAGATCACAAGTATGCAGAGAGGCAGGCAGAGAGAGAGGAGGAAGCAGGCTTCCTGCTGAGCAGAGAGCCTGATGCGGGCCTCGATCCCAGGACCCTGGCATCATGACCTGAGCCCAAGGCAGAGGCTTTAACCCACTGAGCCACCCAGGTGCCCGAAAGGATAGAATTTGATTAAATTATATTAAAGGTACATATTTTATATCAATCTAAAATGCTAGCTGTTAAGAAAAATTACTAAAATTACAAAGGTTTTATTAACATTAGAATAGTTACATTATTGAATATGTATGTTGAGATTTTATGAAGACAAACATACCCAACTAGGTAATCCAGTCATTCTGAGAAGAAGTTTATTATAAACTTCTAAATAAAATCAGGCTCACAAGTTTAGGCTTAACATTTTAAAGTAAGGATCTTTTATCACTTAGGGTGTACAGAAACTTTTCATAGAAGGCACTGAGAAATAGTTCACTTGCAAAGTCCATATTCAAAAATAAATATCCTTTGGACAGATAGATAATGATGTGAAAACCGTTTAAGACCTGTTTAAGGTTTTTGAAGTTTGTCCATTACTGCTGATGATAAAGTTTTAAGGAATTTCAATCTTTGGTCAAAAGACTGAGGTCAGCATCTCATTGAAATATCTTTTTAAAAAGCAAATTAGGTAGTACTCTAATCCTTATTCCTGTGTTTAAGGATCATATGAAAGGGTGTGATAAAGAAGAAACCTTGAACCACAGGCTGACTAAACAAAATCATTAAGCTCTGTATTAGTCTCAAGAAAAAAACAGTCCAATGAAGTGACAGAGTGTTGCTGACTCAAGAAGTCCTTGACTTTCACAGCTATCTCCAGTTTCCTAAATATGATTTTAGGTTCATGGTTGGCTAACATTATTAACAGTAGAATTCTAGGTTATATATATATATATATATATATATATATATATATATAACCAGAAGTACATGAGAAAGGTTTATAAAATTCTTCTGTAAAATTGTAGTGTCACATTCATAAGTTATATTCACACTCACCTTTTTTTACTATGTAATAGAAGGCATTCATCACCATCCAAGACAGCTATAATTGACTCTTTGCAAGATGGTAGACATGCTTGACCATAGCTCCCCTTTTCTCCAAAGTTTAAACTCTACACAGCAAAAATTAAAAATGAGAACATTTTTGAGCAGTGATCCATGCTAGGGTCAAACTTACCTCATTTATCTCCTTAAGGTTATTTTCTATGTAATTGTTGAGTCATGCTAATACACATCCTTTCAGGTTGGAAAAGAGGAAAAAAACTGAGTTATTGAATGTATCTTCTGCAGTACATTTATAAAGGTAGCGTTTATAAAGCCTTGTCAATCTCTCTACTCACATTTAATCTGTCAAATCTATACATGTAAAATTTGAAGCAAAAAGGTTAAGCTACCTGTTGAAAGTTGCATAGCTAGTAAAGGCCAAAACCAAAATTCAAATCTAAGTTGTTCCACTCTCACATTGTTAACCAAAATGTTACATTGAGAGTTCTGTCTTAGTGGTTTAAAATTATTTCTTTTCAGCAGAATGTATAAACTACTGGCCTTAAAAGGAAGACAGTGTTTTCCTTTTTACTGATAGTTTTGTAAATTAAAAGAATAATTGCACATGGAATATTTAAGGAGAATTTCATAATCAATAGATGGCTTATATCAATAAAAATGTCACTGGCTTCAAACAAAAAGTAAAAACCTATAAAACCAAAGAAAATGAGGGAGATGAGGACCATGCAGTTTAAGAAGATGGAAAGCATGTCATTAATGGAACAACAACAACAACAAAAAACTGAATCCAGGGTCAGAAATAAAAAAAAAATCCAAACAAAAGAATAATTTGGAGTATACATAAGAAACTTAGACAGTCACAACATCTGTCACCTCTATAAATGAGGTTGAAAATAGCTGACATTTTGAAATTCTATTCAGGATTTCAATTGTGTGTAAGGGGGAGTGAAATGCAACTAAATACAATCTATTGATGAAATACAAATAAGTTCACATGTGATGAGTAAATAGAGGAATGAGTATCACTTTCAGATAGTGTATGTTGATATAAGAATCTTCCCAGCATTTTAATATTTTGTGGTAACAAGTACCAGCAGTTGAATGCCATAGAAAGTGTCCCCCCAAAGCAACAGGGTGCTACACATACATGACACAACTCTACTTCACATTTTTTTTTTGTCACAGGCTTTGACTTACAAATGCTATTGGGTGGTCTTCTCTAATCTGTCCATAGTTCAGTATCTTTAGCTCTTACTTACATCCCCCTGTTGATCTATCTTTACAATTTTTTTTTTTTTTTTTTTTTTAGGTAAGGTCATGTATTTAGTACAGTGCTTCACTATTTGAAAATCTCCCATGTTTACCCATACTAGTATTTTTCCTTAGGAATTGGTGTTGACTGGTGACACTGTTCCTAATTCTGCTTTTTCTCCCAATTGGTCCATTTGGCATCATGTAAAATTTTTAGCAACATATACCTCATATATGATAAATAGACCTAAACTGCTATGGAAAGATTTTTAAGATACATGTAGATTTTTAAAGAGAATACATCATAGTATGCGTAGAATGATTGCATTTTGGTATGAAGGAGGAAAAATGAAATTATACCTAGATCTGCTTTTGTATCACATAATATATTTAAAAGGTTTCCAGGTGGATAACACAATGGTAGCTACCTAGGTTTGTATCTCCCAATATTTTCTCCAGAAACAAAAAAAGGAAAAGAAAAGGGAATGTACTAAAAATCATGCCTTCAGCTTTCACAAGTTGAAAATGGAGAATGCCCAAACTGTAAAAGTAAGGAAAATAAGAGAAGTTGCCAGATTCTGGTGTACACTCTATATTAATCCTGCCCTGCTGCAAGGCTTTGTGTTGAACAGAGCAGAGAGAAAGAGAGAGAGAGAAGGAGGAGAAAAGGGAAGGAAGAGGGGGAAAGGGGTGGAGGAGAATGTGCTATGAAGAGAGACCAGGGGAGCTAGTGATAGATCGAAAGTTCATCTTAAACCACCAGTAAAAGTAGGACAAGCATAATAGTGAAAGTACTTTTAAAAAATAAAGCTTCCTGGGATGCCTGGGTGGCTCAGTCGGTTAAGCCACTGCCTTCAGCTCGCGTTATGATCCCAGCATCCTGGGATTGAGTCCCATATCGGGCTCCTTCCTCAGCGGGGAGCCTGTTTCTCTCTCTGCCTCTGTCTGCCACTCTGCCTACTTGTGTTCTCTTTCTTTCTCTTTCTCGGACAAATAAATAAATAAAATCTTTTAAAAAAATAAAAAAAAAAGCTTTCAGAAGTGTCACAGCATGATTGTCACAGAAGAAACTTAGTTTCTTACAATACGAAGTGGCTGTCTTTGAGACACAGAGCATCTGAGAGGAAAAAGGAAAAAGAGAGGTACCTCTTGGCAGGGAGAAATAATGGAATATAACTAAAATTTTAAACAAGAATCTCAAGTATCTTTTGAAAATGAATGAAGATCTGAATCTACAAATTAGAGGGCAAATAGGAGAAAATTTTCTCAGAATGATTAGGTCTTAAAAGTATCCCAGTAAAACTATTAATCTTTGAAGAGAGAGATGAAAAAAATAATTAAGTTCTTCAGCAAAAAAAAATCAAATAACTGACAGGGCAAAAATAAATCAGACTGACATTCAATTTTGGAAAGCAACATTCAGAACAAGATCATAATGGAGCAGGATCCACGAAGATTATTAAAAGGAAGTGTGAACCAAGGATTATCTATCTAGTCAAACATTTCTTAAATAAAAAGGTTATAGAAAAAGTTTTAAACGTAGATGGATTTAGGGAATTCTTTACTAATGAGACCTTCTTGGGAAAATTAGAATGAGCTCCATTACAGCAAGAGATACCTGGGGAAACTTCAACAAACGGACAGATACTGAACATTTTAATGTATGCAACTTAAATTTAATGCTGAAAAGCGGAGATGAGGACAGATGATTAATGTACAAAATCTATAAATGGCGACATAGCACAACTTTTTTTAATGGGAGGAAAACGGAGATAGAAGGAATTTGGATGAGCTCATTGATTCTTTTTAAATTGATGTATAGTATTATATTAGCCTTTGACAGATGTATAGGCCAAAGATAGGAAATAAAGGATCCCATTAAAAACTGACAAACCAGGTATTAAAAGTTTGAGTATAGAAACTGGGAACTAAGGGCATTCATGACTTAGAAGTACAAAGGTAGTAACTAGAATAAAAATACAAACCTTCCAAAATACACTTTTTAGTTAAAATGAGACTGTAGCATATAAAGAAGCATGAAATTAAAACATAAAACCTCTAATTATAAAACATGGTTACAGAAATAAAGCCAAAAATATTTGGCAGAAAAATAAACGGGAACGAATGTAGTTTCCCTCTTAAAAAAAGATACTGAATTTCCTCACAAAACAAGATGCGATTATGTTATTTCAAGAGGAAGATGAGGATAAACTGATTTTAGAAAGTCAAAATTTTTTTTAAAGACATATTTTTAAGGAATGTCTAAAGTTATATTAGGCAACTAGAAACCATAAGAAAGTGTGATGGCAATGCTATTTATCAGACCAAGTATAATTTAAGTCCACAAGCTAAAACTTCATTTGACATAGATGTTTTTAAATCACAGTAATTGGGACAGATTAAAGAAGAAAAAAACCTACACAGCTACTGTAATCTGGATATTTTTCAGAGGATTATAGTTTAAGAGTTCAGACACCACATATATTCAAAAATTGAGCAAATTAATATATTATGATGAAAGTCAAGACTCAATTGTTAGAGAATGTAGTTAGATGTTAAAAAAAAAAAAGGCAAAAACTAGAATAAACCCCAGGTGTTGGTTTGAATGGGTAGGATCAATAAAAGCTCATTACTTCCTACATCCATCTTTGGAGAGATCCTAGAAACAGTGATCTTCTTGATGTTGGTTTTTAAATCTATTCTCAGTTAAAAGAATAAAAAGAATCAAGATTCCATACAGAAATGGTTGATTGCATGGCAAGGAGAAAGCAAGATGAGTTTGGAACATCTTGTAGTATAAAAAAGTAGGAAGTGCTCAACAGATAAAGGAGGCATTACAAACAGACAAAACATTATATTGGTGAGATAGGTAGGTGGTACATAAAGTTAAACTTCATTCATTCTTCCAGCTGCATCATTCCCATTGTATTAATATACCCAAATGTTTTTATGTATCCCCTTCTGGGTGGGCATTTAGGCAATTTCCAGTCCAGATCTGTTTAGAACTGTGCTGCTATGAATTTTTTGGTACATGTCTGTTAATAAGCATGTGTATACATCTATGTTGGGTATATATTTGGAAGAGGGACTGCTAAGTCCTAGGGAAGGCATCTGTTAAGCTTTGACAGATACAGCCAAACAATTTTTTTTTTAAAGATTTTATTTATTTATTTGACAGAGAGAGATCACAAGTAGGCAGAGAGGCAGGCAGAGAGAGGAAGGGAAGCAGGCCCCCTGCTGAGCAGAGAGCTCAATGTGGGACTCGATCCCAGGACCCTGAGATCACGACCTGAGCTGAAGGCAGTGGCTTAACCCACTGAGCCACCCAGGCGCCCCCAGCCAAACAATTTTCTAAAGTGGTTATCCCACTTTCCTTCCCCATTAGCAGTGCACGAGTTCCACTTGATCCATATTTTCTCCAAATTCTGTAATTTTCTTCCTTTCCATGTTAGCCATTCTGATTTTTTGAAAAGCCCGTAAAGAGAGACCTGTTATCTCAAAGAAATGAGAATCATGATAATAGGCCTCACGGCAGTTACTTTGGAAGTCAGGAGGTGGTAGAAAACACATCCTCAAACAGGTCTTCCAGCTTCTGCCCTTGACTTCATATAACCTATTAGCAGCACAGCAACCTGAGTCCTTTGATCAAAACGTTAAATCAGATCATGTCCCTCCTTGCCTTAAAATTATCCAATGGCTTTGACTCTCATTCTATTTAAAAAGCCCAAATTCTGAATACAGTACAATGAGACCTTCATGAATTGTCCCCTCTTATGCTTCATTCTACTTGCTTATTCAGCCATGACCACCTAATCTTGCTCACACATCAAGCATATGTCCATGCATGTCCTTTGTTCAGTCTATTCCTTAGCCTGGAAAATGTTCCCCCCAGATGTCCACATGGCTTCCTTATGAAATATTTTCTCAAAATGTTTAAATAATAACCTCTTTTCACTTCATAGTCTCTTTCTTGCAGAATTCTACTCCTTGATATCTATCCCCATCTAAAATATTGTTTTTTTGGCTGACTGTGCTGTCCTGATTTTTGCTGCTGGTGCTGGGGAATTTGAAGCAGGTATCTCCAAGAATATGCAGACTCTGAGCATGCCCTTCTGGCTTACAGACCAGGTGTGAAACAACTAATTGTTGGTGTTAACAAAATGGATTTCACTGAACAACCCAAAAGCCGGAAGAGGTATGATAAAATCATTGAGGAAGTCAGCACCTATGTTAAGAAAATTGGCTACATCCTTGACATAGTAGCATTTGTCCCAGTTTCTGGTTGGAATACAACATACTGCAGCTCAGTGCTAACGTGACTTGTTTCCAAGGGTGGAGTCACCCAGAAGGATGGCAATGCCAGTGGAACCGTACTGTCAGAAACTCTGGATTGTACTTTACTACCAACTCATCCAGCTGACGAACACTTGCATCTAGTTCTTTAGGACGTCTATGTGATTGGTGATATTAGTAGTGTCCCTGAAGGGAGACTGGTGTTCTTAAAACTGGTCACCTTTGCTCCAGTCAGTGTTACAACTGAAGTAAAGTCTGTTGAAATGCACCATGAAGCTTTGAGTGAGGCTCTACTTTGGGGTAGCATGGGTTTCAATGGCAAGAACATATCTGTCAAAGGTGTTCCTTGTGGCGATGTGGCTGGCGACAGCAAAAATGACCCCCTGATGGAAGCAGTGGGATTCATGGCTCATTGGATTATCCTGAACTCTCCAAGCCAAATCAGTGCCAGATAAGCACCTGCACTGGATTGTCACATAGCTCACATTGCTGGCAAGTTTGCTGAGCTGAAGGAGAAGATTGTTCATTGTTCTAGAAAAAAGGCTGAAGATGGCCCCACATTCTTGAAATCTGGTGATGCTGCCATTGTTTTTTTTTTTTTTTTTTTTAAAGATTATTTATTTATTTATTTGACAGACAGAGATCACAAGCAGGCAGAGAGGCAGGCAGAGCCACCCAGGCGCCCCAGATGCTGCCATTGTTGATAGGATTCCTGGCAAGCCTATGTGTGTTGAGTTTTTGGTACTATTCTCCTCTGGGCCGTTTTGTTGTTGGCGACATGAGACAGTTGCTTGTGGGTGTCATCATAGCTGTGGAAGGTAGCTGGAGCTGGCAAGGTCCCCAGGTCTGTCCAGAGGTTGAGAAACTAGATGTGTATTATCCCCAATGCCCGCCACCCTAGTCTTAATCAGTGGTGAGAGAACAGCTTAGAGCTGCTGTGTCAGGTGGCCATTTAATAGTAAAAGGCTGGTTAATGATAACAGTGCATCATAAAACCTTGGGAAAGAGAGGAATTTTTGCGGACCATTTGTTTAGTGTGTGTGTAGCAATTTCAGGTCACTAGTTTTTAAAATAAGTACTTTTAAATGGAAACAACCCAATCAAAAATCTGTGACAGATTTCTGAGAACCATTAGAACAAAAGTGTAGTGGGGGGGAGAGCAAGAAAAATTAATTAATTAATATAACATGGAAATTTATATTCAAAGTACATTTTTAAACTTAGAGTTACTTGTTTGAAGGAAATTGGCTTAATTTTCTTTATTGCTTTCAGTATTTCTTTCATGGGTTTCAGAGTTTTAATTGTATATGCCTGTCTTTATATTTATACTACTGTGTGCTCATACTCATTTTTGAAATTGTGGATTGATGTTTCATACATCTTGGAAAGTTTTCAGCTTGCATTTCTTAAGACATCCATTCTCTCATCTTCTCTATTTTGGAACTGTAGTTATACACTTTTTGAATCTCTATACCATGTCCAAGTATTTCTTTCAGACTTTACTGTAATTACTATAAAGTCTTTCAGACTTTACTGTAATCTCTGTTATCTTTATATTTCTACCTGGCTGTCTTCTGATTATCAATCGGGCTTTGAATTCCCTAATCCTCTCTTCCATTATATCTTCAACATCTATTTGTAGATACTACATTTTTAATGTTTAGGAGTATTTGCTTTTTTAAAGCAAATAAATGTTATTTCCTTGGTGAAATTATCCATCTTTTTAAAATCTATTTTAATAAAAATGTAGTTGAAGTTCATTTTTCAAAACTCCATGTTTGGATCACTTGCAGCTTTATTGGTTTATCTTTGCTCATCTTGATTTTTGTAACTTGGTCTTATTTCTTCCTAGGACAGTTTTTACTAAATGCAATGTACATGAACAATAGCAAAGGCTCGAGATGTTGTTTTGTTTCTCCACACTGCATTTAATTTTCTTCCTATAGAAAATGGAGAATAGTCAGATCATCTTACTCCAGCTTAGGTTTGTCTGCCTGATTTTTTTTTTTTTCCCTTCTAGCATTTACCTGAATTTTAAACTTAACCTGAATTTTAAACTTAACCCCTCAGTCTTATCAGCTGTGAAACCAATTTTTGTCTTCACTGTGTTTATTCTGGAAACCCTGATTAGTGCAATAGCCTCTTTGGTGTCTGTTTTAACATTCTCAGGATCTCCTCCAATGCAAGGAGTATTTATTTCAAGATGAGATTATGTAAGGACTTTGCAGTTCATTTAATTTTATTTCCATGATCGTGACACTCCCTAAATCCCAGCTGCCTTTGTTTTTTTTTTTTTTTTGATAGATTTAAACATCTTAAAAAAAAAACTTACTTGTTTTAGTTTCTGCAAGAAGAGTTAACCTATTACAGCTTCTATCATGCTACGTAAATGTGGAATTTTCTCTAAAAATATATTTGGGATTTAAATGTGTAACTATTTCTCATGAGAGTTAGTTGTGTTGACTGAGGTTTCAGAAAAGAAAAAAAAATCCTTCTCTCATTTTTAGACCAATTCATATTAAACTCTAACACTTTTCTTTCAAGTCAGGCTTTTAATTTCAATATCAGGGAATCTATTGATAACTTTGAATTGTCATGATAATTTCTAGTTGTGCCATGGTGGTCAGTGGAAATCTATCTATATCGACAAATGGAGAGAGAGAGAGTTGGGAGAGATATTTTTCTATTGTGAAAGCCATTGAATCTTCCTAATCACAAAACAAAAACAAATAACAATTCTCTGTATTAAGCAAAAAAGATAATTAAGCAAGATTGACTACATAAATTGTCTGTCATAATTTGACAGAATGTAACATGAAAATGCAGGGCCCTTATTTAAAAATGAAGAATTTCATGATATCTAAAGCAGAACATTAAGTAGATTTTAGAATAACAACTGTTCTTTCTTTATTTCTAAAGTTTATAAAGAGGCTAGGGTAGAAGCAACTCTAAAAATTACCCTCATCGTAATATTCCAAATATTTCTCTAATGATGAGTTATTCAGTGCCCAATATGATATGTACACCGTAATATATAATCTACTAGGGAAAAAATTCCATATAATAAGAATATATTTAAGGACTTTTTTTAAAGGAATCTAGATGAGCTACATAGGAAAGTAACTTATTCCTCTTTGATCATAGTTAGAAAAAATACAAAAACCTATATTTTATATATTAACCATAATGTATATTTTCTTCTTGAGAGCTCCTCTGAGACTGCATATTTTATACTTAGAGCCATTGTTTGCATTCTGCTATGTCATGCTGTGTCCAAATAGCCACAAATGGTACAACTTCTATTTCATGTTCTGATACTTTTTCTTGGTAAAAATCAACTTACATGTAAAATTGGATACCATAGTCTTATAACACTTCTAATTAGAAACATTTAACAAAAGTGACTTTGAACTATTGTTTGATTAAAAAAATAATCAGTGGCTTAATTTTTCCCCATACATCATGTTTTCTCATGCTTTTGAAATTTCATATTCTGTTCCTTTGGTCAAAAATGCTTTTATCATCCTTATTTCCCGGGCAAACCTTGGTTTAATTTTAGGATTCGGTTTAGACAAAAGTCTTGGAGCTTGCTGGCCGAGTTCGACTGATTCTGTGCTCCTGTAGCATCTTTTTCTTTTTTAAATGTATATAATGGATTATTTGCTTCCCATAACATCTTATACAGACTTGGAGCCTAATGGACCATTAGGTACAGAGCACCATAGACTCTCAATGTGTGTGCTTTTTATGGCAGTGCCCTGCTTGATTGATCTTTGTTATCTCAACCTTTCTCAGGTGCTCAGCAAACAGCTATTTGACTAAACTTTAGTCAACTAAGACAATTGTGTTCCTAATTTCTTTTTTTTTTAAGATTTTATTTATTTATTTGACAGAGAGAGATATCATGAGTAGGCGGAGAGGGAGGCAGAGAGAGAGGGAGAGGAGGAAGCAGGCTCCTCGCCGAGCAGAGAGCCCCATGTGGGGCTCGATCCAAAAACCCTGGGATCATGACCTAAGTCGAAGGCAGAGGCTTTAACCCACTGAGCCACCCAGGCTCCCTCTGTGTTCCTAATTTCACTCATCAAACATTTCTTGAGTGTCCAGCATTTTTTGCACAATAGACATATGCTACTTATCAAGAAAGATTTGCCACTGCCCTTAGAGAACTTAAAATACTAGCAATAAAAATTAGAAATGAGAAAGAAATACTGTAATCATCACTATAAGGAGAGTAAAGAGTGCTCAGGGCATGTAAATGGATCTTAGGACCCCCAAATTACTTAGCTTAAAATGGAGTTTCTCAAGTGATGTATTTAGTATTAGAATTTCAAATAATCAGAAAGATTGTGCAGGCAACCAACCTCATTAAGTCTATTTTCTCTTTGTTACCAAATAATGATATCACCCCCCACTTACTAATTTCAGATTTTCGGACTGCCTTTGTATTCATATGAACCCTGAGGCAAAGAGATAAGGGACTGGTATTTTAAAAGCATGATTTAGATACTAAGGTTTCGCATTTTCCTAATTCCAACCACATTCCCTTATTGACACTCCCTGGCCTACTTGTGAGGAACCTTGCCCACACCTCCCATTTATTGGCACCAAGTCAGCACAGGATTAATATCACCTGCCTCCAACAGAAGGAATAAAGAAAATAGATTTCTACAAAAATCGTAATACCTCAGTGTCATTTTCAGAAATCTATGACAGCCCTTAAATTTATGCCTTTCTATTTTAATATTTACTCTTTATTTGTTCTTTGATAATATTAAAATATTTAGTAATATAACAGATATGAAAAATGAAATCACGTGTCACATAAATGGGCAACATACTACTTTAGTGTTAATTCTCTTGTTTGAAGATGTAGGTAAAATGATAACAACATCAAAAATTTAGTCACTTAAAAGCTTTGTTATGGAACTTGATTATTCAAATGTGATGTCAAGTAGTAACAAATCAAGTATAAATGGAACGGACTCCAAGATCACCCGGTCGGTCTGATGATCTTCATTTATGCTTCCTCTAGAGACTACTCATACATAAGCTGAATTATTTTCCCTTCAGGTCTGACTTTCCTAACACAGATGGTAACTTCTTGGTTTATATCACTAGCACATAATTTATATTAAAATATCATTAACTTTATTGTCATCTTTTTTTGTAAAATGAACAGTCTCGGCTTTGACTAAAAACTGTGTTTGACTTAAAGAGTGAATAGAGCCTTGGAGGACATGCTAAATGAGAAACTCTTTTGGTCACCTACACTCCTACACTCCTACACACACTATTCCTTATGTTTCCCAAGCACATGTTTCCTAACATAAATGATTTTAGTAGTTTAACCTCTGTTATGTTAGGGGAAACTGCTGTTGAAGTAACCTTAGGGGACAGGTTTACCATATTCAGGTAGAATATCTTGAAAAACACCCTGTGCATTTTTAACCTTTAAGTAAAAATCTGCTAAGTAGTCATACATGATAGAGAAGCAAAGTTTTTTCAAAAACATGGGGAAAATTCTTTTTTTTAGTTTAATTTTATTTTTCACTGTTCCAAGATTTGTTGTTTATACACCACACCCAGTGCTCCATGCAATACATGCCCTCCTTAATACCCACCACTAGACTCACCTAACCCCCCATCCCCTCCCCTCCAAAACCCTCAGTTTATTTCTCAGAGTCCACAGTCTCTCATGGTTTTCTCCCACTCCAATTTTCCCCAATTCACTTTTCCTTTACTTCTCCTAATGTCCTTCATGTTATTCCTTAAGTTTCATAAATAAGTGAACCATATGACAACTGACTCTCTCTGCTCAACTTACTTCACTCAGCATAATCTCCTCCAATCCCATCCATGTTGATAGAAAAGTTGGGTATTTATTTTTTCTGATAGAAACATAACATTCCATTGTATATATGGACCATATCTTCTTTATCCATTTGTCTGTTGAAGGGCTTCTTGGCTCTTCCCACAGTTTGGCAACTTGGTCACTGCTGCTATGAACATTGGGGTACAGATGGCCCTCTGTTCACTATGTCTGTATCTTTGGGGTAAATACCCAGTAGTGCAATTGCAGGGTCATAGGGTAGCTCTATTTTTAATTTTTTACGGAATCTCCACACTGTTTTCCAAAGTGGCTGTACCAACTTGCATTCCCACCAACACTGTAAGAGGGTTTCCCTTTCTCTGCATCCTCTCCAACACTTATTGTTTACTGTGTTGTTGATATTGGCCATTCTAACTGGTATAAGGTGGTATCTCAGTGTGGTTTTGATTTGAATCTCCCTGATGGCTAATGATGATGAACATTTTTTCATGTGTCTTTTAGCCATTTGTATGTCTTCTTTGGAGACGTGTCTGTTCATGCCTTCTGCCCATTTTTGGACGTGATTATCAGTTTTGTGTGTGTTGAATTTGATGAACTCTTTATAGATCAAGGATATCAGCTCTTTGTCTGTATTTCCATTTGCGAATATCTTCTACTATTCCATGTGTTGCCTCTTTGTTTTATTGACTGTTTGTTTTGCTGCGCAGAAGCTTTTGATCTTGATGAAGTCCCAAAAGCTCATTTTCACTTTTGTTTCCTTTACCTTTGGAGACATGTCTTGAAAGAAGTTTCTGTGGCCTATGTTGAAGAGGTTACTGCCTATGTTCTCCTCTAGGATTTTGATAGACTCCTGCCTCACATTGATGTCTTTTATCCATTTTGAGTTTATCTTTGTGTATGGTATAAGAGAATGGTCAAGCTTCATTCTTCTATTCATAGCTCTCCAATTTAAGGGAAAAAAATTCTTACTCTTAGGTAAAATAAGATAGCCCATATATGTGTTTCAAGAGTAATCAGAGTTCTGATTTTCAGAGAAACCTGAAAGTCCTCAAATCCTGATTACTGAATATAATTAAAATGTGAGCTTTGGTGTTGGCAATTTTTCAGTGGATACCATCAGCTACTTTTTCTCCCCATTAAATAGCAAAAGTTTATTGAAACTGTTATAACTGCATTCTGTTTTATTTCTTTTTTTTTAACACAGTGAAGTATTCTTTTTTTCTCACTTCTTTTTATTTTATTTTTTTCAGTGTTCCAAGATTCATTGTTTATGTACCACACCCAGTGCTCCATGCAGTATGTGCCCTCCTTAATACCACCACGAGGATCACCCAACCCCCCCACCCTCTCCCCTCCAAAACCCTTAGTTTGTTTCTCAGAGTCCACAGTCTCTCATACTTTGTTAACTAATCTGCTTTTTTAAAAACCAGCATTCTTTTTTTTTAAACTTCTCTTTCATTTTTATTTTTTTAAAATTTTTTTAAATTAAATTTATTTATTTTCAGCATAACAGTATTCATTATTTTTTCACCACACCCAGTGCTCCATGCAATCCGTGCCCTCTATAATACCCACCACCTGGTACCCCAACCTCCCACCCCACCACCCCTTCAAACCCCTCAGATTGTTTTTCAGAGTCCATAGTCTCTCATGATTCACCTCCCCTTCCAATTTCCCCCAACTCCCTTCTCCTCTCTAACTCCCCATGTCCTCCATGCTATTTGTTATGCTCCACAAATAAGTGAAACCATATGATAATTGACTCTCTGTTGACTTATTTCACTCAGCATAATCTCTTCCAGTCCTGTCCATGTTGCTACAAAAGTTGGGTATTCATCTTTTCTGATGGAGGCATAATACTCCATAGTGTAGATGGACCACATTTTCCTTATCCATTCGTCCGTTGAAGGGCATCTTGGTTCTTTCCAAGTGTAGGGCTTTACGTGAAATGACTAACATTTACAAGACAACCACAACAGAGCATGAAACCAAGTGTGAGGTTCTTCTCTGTGTGTCTCCCTAAGTTACACACCCATGAAAACTACTACTTAGGTATTTTCTTTGTAATTGTTTCTGATTGCAAAATGGCTTGTCAATTCTTTCCCTTCTTCCAATTTTTTAAAGATCTTATTTATTTATTTGACAGAGAGAGAGGAGGAAGCAGGCTCCCAGCCAAGCAGAGAGCCCGATGCTGGATTCGATCCCAGGACCCTGAGATCATGACCTGAGCTGAAGGCAGAGGCTTAACCCACTGAACCACCTAAGTGCCCCCTTCTTCCATTTTAAAACCACACTAATACTTATTAGAAAATAGATGAATATTGATTAAAAACACTAAACATGTTCATAGTTTTTTTTTTAAGATTTTATTTATTTATTTGACAGACAGAGATCACAAGTAGGCAGAGAGGCAGACAGAGAGAGAGAGAGGAAGGGAAGCAGGCTCCCTGCTGAGCAGAGAGCTTGATGCGGGGCTCGATCCCAGGACCCTGGAATCATGACCTGAGCTGAAGGCAGAGGCTTTAACCCACTGAGCCACCCAGGCATCCCTGTTCATAGGTTTTGATGTGAAAGAAGAATAATGTTATAATACATATGGTGAATTTATAGGTTAGCAGATATATTTAAGAAAATTATCCTTGGTTAATTCATTTTAAATACTGGCTGAAGTAAAGCCAAAGATGAACTTCCTAGTTGAATTTTCACTTTTATTTCCTCTGTTTTTGGAGACATGTCTTGAAAGAGGTTGCTGTGGCCAATGTCAAAGAGATGATTCCTGATTCACATTGAGGTCTTTTATCCATTTTGAGCTAATCTTTGTGTATGGTATAAGAGGATGGTCAAGCTTCATCTTATATACATAGCTGTCCAATTTTCCCAACATCATTTATTGAAGAGACTGTCTTTTTCCACTGTATATTTTTTCCTGCTTTGTCGAAGATTTGTTGACCATAGAGCTGTGGGTCTGCATCTGGGCTCTCTACTCTGTGCCACTGGTCTATATGTCTGTTTTTGTGCCAGTACCATGCTGTCTTGGTGATTACAGCTTTGTAGTAAAGCTTGAAATCAGGCAACGTGATGCCCCCAGCTTTTTTTCTTTTTTTCAACATTTCCTTAGCAATTCAGGTCTCTTCTGGTTCCATACAAATTTTAGTATTGTTTGTTAGAGCATTTAGAAAAATGTCGGTGGAATTTTGATCAGGATGGCATTGAAAGTATAGATTGCTCTGGGCAATACGGACATTTTAACAATGTTCATTCTTCTGATCCATGCGCATGGAATGATTTTCCATCTTTTTGCTTCTTCTTCAATTTCTTTCATGAGTGTTCTGTAGTTCCTTGAGTACAGATCCTTTACCTCTTTGGTTAGGTTTATTCCCAGCTATCTTATGGTTCAAGGTGCTATAGTAAATGGAATTGATTCTCTAATTTCCCTTTCTTATACACTAATAATAAACTAACAATTTTTATTGTTAGTGTATAAGAAAGCAACTGATTTCTGTGCATTGATTTTGTAACCTGCCACATTCCTGAATTACTGTATGAGTTCTAGTAGTTTGGGGGTGGAATCTTTTGGGTTTTCCATATAAAGTATCATGGCATCTGTGAAGAGAGAGAGTTTGACTTCTTCTTTGCCAATTTGAATACCTTTTATTTCTTTTTGTTGTCTGCTTGTTATTGCTAGGACTTCTGGTACTATTTTGAACAACAGTGGAGAGAGTGGGCATCCTTTTTGTGTTCCTGATTTCAAAGGGAAGGCTGTCAGCTCTTCCCCATTGAGAATGATATTCACTGTGGGTTTTTCATAGATAGATTTTATGAAGTTGAGGAATGTTCTCTCTATCCCTATAATTTGAAGAGTTTTAATCAGGAACGGATGCTGTATCTTGTCAAATGCTTTTTCCGCATTGATTGAGAGTACCATGTGATTCTTTTCTCTTTTCTTACCGATTTGTTCTATCCCATTGATTGATTTGCAAATGTTGAACCACCCTTGCATTCGAGGGATAAATCCCACCTGGTCATGGTGGATAAGCTTTTTAATGTTCTCTTGGATCCTATTAGCTAGGATCTTGTTGACAATCTTGGCTCCATACTCATCAGGGATATTGGTCTGAAATTCTACTTTTTGATGGGGTCTTTGCCTGGTTTGGGGATCAGGGTAAAGCTGGTTTCATAGAAAGAGTCTGAAAGTTTTCCTTCTGTTTCTTTTCTTTTCTTTCTGAAACAGCTTCAGGAGAATAGGTACTATTTCTTGTTTGAATGTTTGGTATAATTCCCCAGGGAATCCATCAGGTTCTGGACTCTTGTTTTTTGGGAGGTTTTTAATCACTGCTTCAATCTTGTTACTAGGTACTGGTCTATTCAGTTTGTCAATTTCTTCCTGTTTCAGTCTTGAAAGTTTATAGGTTCCCAGGAATGCATCCATTTCTTCTAGGTTGCTTAACTTATTGGCATTGATAATAACTTCTCATGATTGTTTCTATTTCCTTGGTTTTAGTCATGATCTCTCCCCTTTCATTTAAAATTTTGTTAATTTGCCCCCCTCTCTTTTCTTTTTATTAGTTTGGTCAGTGGTTTATTGATTTCATTGATTCTTTCAAAGAACCAGCTTCTAATTTCATTGATGAGTTCTACTGAATCTCTAGTTCCTAACTCATTAGTCTCTGCTCTAATATTGATTATTTCCCTTCTTGTGCATCAGGTTGGCTTAATTTGTTGTTGATTTTCCAGTTCTTTAAGGTACAAAGAGAGCTGGTGTATTCAGGATTTTTCAGATTTTTTTTTTTTTTTTTTGGTGAGGCTTGGATGGTTATGTATTTCCCTCTTAGGACCAACTTTGCCATGTCCCATAGGATTGGACCAATGTGACTTCATTCTCCTTGGTTTAGATGAATTGTATAAGTCCTTCTTTGATTCCCTGGTTGATTCAAACATTCTTGAGCGGGTTGGTCTTTAGTTTCCAAGTGTTTGAATTCCTTCTAAACTTTTTCTTGTGGTTGAGTTCCAGTTTCAAAGCATTGTGGTCTGAGAATACACAGGGAATAAATAATCTCAACCTTTTGGTATCAGTTGAGCCCTGGTTTGTGACCTACTATGTGATCTTGCAGTGTCACTGAAATTCATTCCTTGGTCTTAAAATTCCTTCCTTGCAGTGTCATTGTCCCCCAAATATTTTGTTGGAATTCCTAGTCCTTGGGAAGCTGATCTGATAGGATCACTTCATCAAGATTTATGAGGACCAGTTTCCAAAGCCCTCTCTGTGAGTTGAGTGGGAGAGCTATTCAGAGGACTGAGAGTCTGAGTCTGGGGATGAGCCAAAGACAGGAAGAGCAAAGCTCCAGGATGAGGGACACACCCAGCAAATGGCCAACCACTAGGCTGGAAGGAGACTGGAGCTGGCTGGCTATTGGACTCTTCTGTCAGCTGGGGCAGCAGATGGGGGTTTGAGAACCAGCTGTGCTGCTTCCTAGTCACATGGCTTTAAGCAAATCCTGAAACTTTTTATTTAAACATCAGATTTTTTCTCCTCTGTCCGAGATGCTGAGGAAATAATAGTAGCTCCATCTGTCTCAAATGATTATTGTGGGCATTGCACTGAGACGTACTGGTAAGTTCAATATATACTGCATGAGTGTCTTTTTAAAAAAAATTTTTTTTTAAGATTTTATTTATTCATTTGAGAGAGAGAACAAAAAAATACAAGCAGCAGAGGAGGGACAGAGGAGAAGGAGAGGGAGAAGCTGACTCCCCTCTGAGCTATGGGACCTCAGGGACCGTGAGATCATGACCTGAGCCAAAGATGCCACACACCACACACACACCCATGAGTGTTTTTGAATTGGTCAATTCCACCCTAAATTCTCTTCCATTGAACCTTCTTTTGACTTTTGCTCTATAACTACCACTTCAATGGTTCCCTCTCTCAGATCCATTTAATCTCTTTTCCTGCCCCTTTAGAACATCCTGTGTGCTTTAGAGTAGCAGTCTGTGATACTTTCATAAATTTCCTTCCTACCACAGTCCATCTCAGGCCCAGAGAACACAGTTATAAGGTTTTAGACATGACTGAGATGTGCCTTCAGTTTCAGGTTGTGTGACATGTCAAAGACCACTCAAATTACATTGCAATGAACTTCAATTACATTGTGATAAACATCTCATCAATCTGAGATGCTAGGAACCTTCTTAATATCTGAGGGGGTGTAGAGATCCTTCTGTAACTCTTTCACTGTCTCTAATACAAGCATCTTTTCACAGAAGTTCAGACATAGTCATTTATAAAACGCCTACATTTTCCTGGAAAACTTCCTATATTCTTTCTATTTATAACTGCATTTGTTTTGCCTTTTTTGTGTGCCAGCATAATGTTTCTTTATAAAAAAAGATGTCATGTAATCCTTGCAATGCCCTCCATGATAGGAAAGATGAAATGAAGTTTTGGTGGAGTAAATGACTCACTAGGGAAAACACATGTCTGTGCCATGATGTCATCACTGATGATTCCATGGACCCTTTGTTCTCGGGGGACCTGCTGTTTCCATAGGCCGTCTAGCTCACAGGATGATTTTGCTTTCAAGTAAAGCCAACCTCAAAATTATGCTAAGTGTGAGGGCCAGAAGTTAATAGGAGTTAAGGAATTTCTGAAGACAATAGTGCAAAGAAGATTCCACTGTTCTTGGCAGCTAGTTCTCCAGACCGAGTGGAATGAGTCAAAATTCTTATTAAGGTCTTATTAAATCTGATGTCAGTAACAAGGATTATTTGGCACCTTGAATAGGGACTGGCTGAGTTTACTTTTTAGCTACCAAGTGCCTAGGCCAGCCCAGCCCATATGTCCCCACAGGCCGGACAGTTAACATTGCATTGGTATTTATTAGTGATAGATTCTGCTGCTCATTCCCCATTTTCTCTTCTCCCTTTCTTCCATAATACTGGAACCAGAGTTTTACATGGGCACCTGGGGGGTCAGAATAAACTATGTTGTCCAGCCTCCTTCGCAGCTAGATGTGGCCACATGACTGAGTTCTGACCAAAACAACATAATCCCAATCAGCCAAGAGCAGCTTTTGGGAATTTTCCTCCGAGGACAATAAAGATTACTGTGTGGCCCCTGCTCCCCACTTTTCTTTTTGTCTTTGCTTTTTTCCTTTTGGCTAAAATTGTTGTGGCACACCTTAGGTCAGAACAGCCATCTTGGACCATGTGGTACCTCGAGATAGATGTCTCCTCTGTGGAGTACTAAGATGACAGAAGCCTGCATGTCTGAGGACTTCATGGACTAGCCATAGTCTCAGCTATGGACTGTCCACCTCTTGACTTTGGGGAGTGTTTTCGTCCCCGTTATTTCCATCCCCTGTTGCTAGCAGCAGAGCCCTTCTGATGTAACAGAGCGCCAGATGTGGACGCTTTGAGGAGAGGAGAGATTAGAGGGGGTGGCGATGTTCTCAGGGGTTCCCGAAGGTGGCCTCAGGAAGGAAGCAGACACTGCCTGGGGTAGGACACGAGTCCAGTGTGCACACAGCACACACGACAACTGCCCTGGTGTTGCTTTGGCATCTGTAGCCAGTAGTCCCCGAGACTGCCCCCCTTCTCGCCTGCTCTGGAACAGGAACTCATGGCTCCGAGGAAACTGGTCTTCTTATTAGCTGCTCTGTCCGAGGTGCTGGTAAGTGGTGGGTGGGCCAGCCACATCTTAGATGCTTCAATCGCTGCCTGTTGGTGGCAATTTTGTTCTGCTTTAACTTTCAGAGATTTCAGATGTAGATATCCTGCGACAGGTGGCAGGCTTCCACCGCTCCAGTCCCATCCTGTTCTTGAGGGAGTGCGGCAATGAGTTCCAACATGTTTTGCAAAATTAATGACATGCTCAAGAATCAGGTACCCAGAATAATGGAAAGAAGACCAACCAGGCAGCTGACACCTGGATTCTTAGTACTGGCACCAATGATAGAACAGGGCATCGAGCAAGTGCCTGAGCTGCTCTGGTTCTCAGGTTTTGGAAACACGGGAAATGGTGCAGCTGGTTACATGATTTCTAAGACCCCTTTTGGTTTTACAGTCTGCTGGGTGTCCCTCATTATCCCTTCTCTTTCTTCCATAAGAATAGAACATCAGAGTTCTGTTATCATTCCGACTATTTCTGTCACCATTAAATAGATGGGGCTTACCCTACAATTTTACTTCTATCTCTGCAAGTATTCAACTCACCTGTGTAATATACATACAGTAAAACATTTTACAGTCCTTTCATTGGAAATGGGAGAAATAAAGCAAATTTGTCCTCACCTTTGATCGTACATTAGTAAGGACAAGAAAGAGAAGAACATTTTGAGTGTCCTTGGGTAAATGAAACTGAACCATGTTTTTGTATGATTTCATCTTTAAAGCCAATGACAACCATGAAGCCATGCTTTCCAGGGATCATACGGAGCGGGGAGTTGTGGAAGCTTGGGAAGAAGGTGGGGATGGGTTTGATTCTGGCTGCTGCACTATTAGGCTCTATGACCCTGGCCAATCAACTTTCCTGTAGTTTGCTGGTTTCCTCAAAATAATTTCCTAACTACTGCTATCAACACTGAACCCACATTTAAACACTCCCCTGGAACCTTGACTTAGGGACCAGCCTTACAGGTGATTGGCCTTCCTGACCTGCCAGTACTAGATGACTTCCCTTAGTCTTCAGGTAGTAGTTGAGTTCTCATCCTGCCTTAGCACAGACTCCATGAATAACCAAGGGGGCTTGGCTTTGATCAGCATGTGACAAACCTCACAGGCCATCAGAATTATCCAGGAAGTTTCAAAAACATACAGATGCCCAAGCCCAGCCACGGAGAACACTTTGATTGGCCTGAGGGTGGTGCTTAGGTATTGGTATAGTGTTTCAATTTTTTTCAGACTCCTTGAGTGATTATTTTGTGCAGGCATGCTTGGGACCCATTGGCTTAGATCTCCTACCCCATGGTAGGGCAGAAGGGCAGAAGTGGGAGGAATATCCCAAGCCATAGAAAAGCAGAGGAGAGATTGAGGGCTGAGGACTATCCCAAGCCAGTTGCAGAGCCCACATAATAGTTATATTGTGAAGCCCATTATTTAATTGCGGAAATTCTTACCTTAGCTCCAGTGTAGACATGGGAATGAGCATCACACATTGCTAGAAAATGCAAGACCAGCCCTCTCAACTCTATCCTCGCAGGTAGCAAGAGAAATAATAAAGGCACAAGACTTCATTCCAAAAGAGAGCTAATAAAAACATAATCTCAACACTTGGTTCCCTACATCGGTATTGTAAGCAAGGTCTTAACTGTTCCTCAGGTCAAAGGCCAGAATCTTTTATTTTGGGGGCAGTTAGTGGTTCTGTTCAAAGTTATTGCTACCAAGAAAAAACCAAAAATATCAGAGATGAAGCCATTCAATAAAGAAAATTACACTTGGAAAAAACAAACGAAAAAAAAGCTTAGACCATGTGTGAAAGTTTGAAATGATTTTCTCCATTTAAACAATGAGTGGGGACTTTATGTACTTTCAGCCTGACAAGTCCAGCACTTGGGCAGCATAGACAGAGGGAGGATGGAGAAAATTGTTTAAGCATTTCCCAGATGCTTTTTGTATCACATGCAGTGTTATGTATTCAGACACCCATGAGCAAACTTGCAGGAGCGCCAAGGAACAACAATGCTGTCGTTCACCCTTTGAATAACTAACCACCCGTCACAGAGTGCAAATGTGATTCTTAAGTAGTTTTTCACACTTTGCAAAATTCTGGCAAAAAAAGGGAAGGAGCATTTCTCTCTCTTAAAAAATCTGTATTGAAATCTGAGATATTATTTATATTTTTTATAAACATATTAATAAAATGTAATAGAAAGTTCCTCCAAACTTTTTTCGTTAGGAAAAAAAAAAAAAAACAAAAAAAAACCTGCCAGGGATTTTGGTCATTTGTAAGGCCATTTTGTCATGTTCTCTCTCTCTCTTTCTCTCTCTTTTTAAGATTTAATTTATTTTTGTGAGAGAGCAAGAACACAAGCAGGGAGAGTTGTAGAGGGAGAGGGAGAAGCATACAACCCCTCCCCCCAAGAGGGGAGCCTGATGATGTGGGGGGCAGGGCTTAAGGCTCCATCCCAGGAGGG
The DNA here is from genome assembly GCF_011764305.1 of Mustela putorius furo. Classification (NCBI taxonomy): domain Eukaryota; kingdom Metazoa; phylum Chordata; class Mammalia; order Carnivora; family Mustelidae; genus Mustela; species Mustela putorius. The sequence continues at coordinate 4,732,727 of NW_025421292.1, forward strand.
GCTCCATCCCAGGACCCTGAGATCATGACCTGAGCCAAAGGCAGACCTTTAACTGACTGAGCCACCCCGATGCCCCTTGTCATGTTCTCTTAAAAGTGGCTTGCCTGTCCCAATTCCCTTATTTTCCCCACGGCACATCATTCTTTCAGTCATCTGACTTTGCTCAGTCATTTAAAAATATTTTCCCATTCTGACTTCCTAACACCAGTCTTCTTCCTCTTTGCTTGCCACTATTGTGAGCGCCACAAGGTAGACTCTCTGAGTCTCTCACCTGGACTCTGGGCACCTCTCGCTGCCTCCTGGCTTGCAGGCTTTCTTCTCAGAAAGTTTCTGTGAGCTCCATTGCCAGATTAGATTTTTTACAACACATTTTTAAAATTATTCTTTTGTGTAATAAGCATTCATTTTAATACAGTGGAAAGACCATGAACTCAGATGTCAGAGAGCAGAGTTCAGGTCTGAGTTCCAAAATTAACTAGTAAATCACTTGACTCCCTCGAGCCTCAGTTCCTTATCTATAAGCATAGAGATAATAATTAAATATTGTGAACTGACATATGTAAAATGCTTCATGCAGTGTCTGGAACACACCCTGTCAATTATTTGCTCAGTGGAGTGGATTCTAGAATCTCAGTCACTTCCAAGCTCTAATACTATTCCATTGTATTCACAAACTTTCGCCTCAAACAACTCTGCTTTATTTATTGCCCAAGACATTTCCTGTCCCTTTGCTATTTTCTCAACTTCTCATTTTGAATTTTGGACTTGGAATGTTAACTGTTAGTGCTTTAAAGTCTTCCTCCTTCAGAAATTCTTTAGGGACCACCTCAGCATTTGCTGCCTTCTGCCTTCCATGAACTCGCAGCAATTCCTAGCGTGGGGAGCCATGCCTCCATGGGTCTCTCACGCTTCTCGGGTCTTGCTGCCTTTGTTTCAAAGGATGTTTCTAGGGTGTTTGTATATTTGCAGCTTGAGGATACAGAGGTAATTTCTCTCTCTGGTGCAAAGGGCAAGTTTGTTTACTGTCCAGTGTAACAAAGAGAATGCCTCCTTTCAGAGCAAAAGTCAGGCAGGCTCACTGCCCTCAGAAGAGACATGGGTTCCCCAAGCCCGGTTCTGTTCCGATAATGCAACCCGTGGTCTATGTAAGGGTCACTGAGCCTTCTTTGCATTAGCCTATGGGACCCAGGGCCTGGAGGACCAGTGCAAATGATGATCCTCTGGCTGCTGTTCATCCTGTCAGTCACTCCTTGGGGTCTGGTTCCTTGTGCGTTCTGCCAGCATCCCCGAATCTGTAATATGTTAACTTGTTAGCTTGCAAGTAAGATACCATTTCAGATCCTAGAATAGCTCTTGACAACTATTATTGTTATTGTTATTATTTGGTTGCTATGGTTTCTAAATATTTTTTCGTAACAATCTCCTCTTTCCCCTCTTTTTTCTTGTCATGGGTCTGTGGAGAGACTGATTTATAGAGCAACCGGTTTGTGGGGAAATCGCCTTTTTTTTTTTTTTCCTTCCTGCAAGAACGTTCTGAATCATGCGTTGTGCTGATTGCGCCTTGCGTTGTTATTTGTTTTGGTTCTGTATACCATGATCCCTCCCCCCCAAATTATTTTTCATGCTGGTCTGTCTGCTTGCAACTACACACTGTCTCTAGACCTCTTTTGAGCCATTTGGATTTGTTTATGTTTATTTCTGGCTTTTGTTACTCCACTTATGTTTTCTTATGGAGAGGGTCTCTTTTGATTTGCCTTTTTAAAAAAAAAAATCCCCCACGGTTTCTAGTGAACATCATGATTAGAGCAACAGCGTTTGCTGAACGAACGCTCAAGATACAAGCTTTTGAAGGAGTCTAGTCAGGTAATGGCCATCCTTTCCCTCTTTTCCACCAGAGGGCGCATTCCGTTCCACCTTAGATTTAGGAACATTGCACAATCTGGGATTCCCTCTGCTTTGAATACCTGGGTGTCTGTGCTTCCTAAAGGTAGCTGAATGAAGTGGTAAGTATATAAAAATGCTTTCTTAAATGAAGCCTTGGTATGGTTACACTTTATCCTACACTGGAGCTCCAACTGGGGCCAATGAAACCTTCTAGGATTTCATCACTATTGCGTTTCAATTTATTAGGTAGTGAGTTTGAAGGCCCAGACCACATCCTGAAAAATGGGTTCCTGTGATTTTTCACATTTTCCTGCAACCTGAAAGTTTATGTCAGTGCACACATACTGACAGTCCACACACAGAGCAGCGGTCTGACTAGAAATTCTGGACCTTGTGCTACTTTGAGGGTTATAAAATAAATAGATTCCAAGTCCCTCGGTGGTAAATATGACTTAGCCAGTATTGAATCTGACGGAAATGAAGTGGCAAAGTGTTGCTTTCTTAACCTGAAACTGAATTTACTCCCTTGTATCTTTCACAGTTTGTTCAAGGAGGTCAGAGCTAACTGAATAATCAACTCCCACCAGCATTGGACTTTTATTAAATTTGAATGGTTCTTCCTAAGAAGATACTGTATTAGTATTAGGATGCAGGGTTTTTGTTTGTTTGTTTTTTTGTTTTGTTTTGTTTTAAGCTTCGTAACTTTCCACGCAACCACAGCTTTTTGAAGTCTCTTGAAATTTGAGCTAGCCACCTTGGGGAGGAGGATGAATATGAAGCACTTACTGTTTTCTGCTCCATGGTTGCTCCCATTCTGACAGAGAGAAATTTTCTCAGGACAAGTGAGGGGTGCGCAAAGCTGTAGACTCCACAGAAGTAGCTCTTTGTGAAGAATCAGGGCCTGTCAAGAAGGCAGGAGTGCGGTATTCCTTCTTCCTTCCTGTAGGGACGGCTTTGGCCTCTGGATTGCTCAGCTTTGCTAGTCCAGAAAGGGCAGCTCTCTACCCTTTCTCATTTGTAACATTAAACGTTTTGAAGCCATAAACTCTTCAGAGATGTGAGGGGGCCAGTGAAGTTTGCTTCAGGTGCCTCAGTTCTTCCTTAACAGAGTTTTGAGGGCAAGTCCTCATTTTATCATCATATCCAGTGCTCTGAGCTTGTCACTGTACAGGCACACAGAAGGTGGTCATTAAGTGCACAGGGTTCTAAATGAAAGGACTCAGATATGTGACCTCTTGACTCTTCAGGCACACTGCCTCGCTGCCCCCGAAAATTAGTGTAGAGTGCCACTTCCTCTCTTAACATTTAAAAAAAAAAAAGATTTTATTTATTTATTTGACAGAGAGCGACAGCGAGCAGGGAACACAAGCAAGAGGAGTGGGAGAGGGAGGAGCTTATAAGGGCTTTCTTGGCCCAAGACCCTTAAAGTCTGCTCTGGCTACAACCCACACAGAGCTCCCAGAATGGGACAAGCAGTGCACATTCAGCCTGGGTTCCTCTTCCCAGGTTCCCCACCAGGTACCTCAGCAAGCACCTTCACCTGTACCAGGAACCCTGGCTACCAGGAACCCTGGCTAGGTTAACCCCCAGGAAAACAATGAAGAGGGTGCTTTTGCCTTTTTGTAAATTAGGGATGAGATTTCCCCCACCCCCCACCCTGTACTCTGAACTCCTTCCTGAAAGTAGCACCTCTTCCATTGTTTACCCTTGACCAGAACTTTGCCATGGCCTTGGGGCAAGAACTTCCATAGGCTGCTACCTCCTCACTTGTTCTGCCGTCTTGCTGGCTGTCAGCCATTTCTGGGAACCAGGCAGATGAATGACAGGTTCTTTTCTTTTTTCTTTTCTTTTCTTTTTTCTTTTCTTTTCTTTTCTTTTCTTTTCTTTTCTTTTCTTTTCTTTTCTTTTCTTTTCTTTTCTTTTTCTTCTTTTTTTTTTCTTTTCCCAAAACTCCCTTAAATAAAATCTCAACTTCTGGGTCTACACTGTGTAGTTTGACCTCGGGCGCCAGCGCTCGCGCTGACCAGTAGATCGCGCTGTCGGACAAGGAATCCGAAGCTCCCGAACCTCCGGGAACCCCAGAGCCGGAGGGAGAAGAGGTGCGAGCGGAAGGCTGGGAGAATGAGGAGAGGGAGATCCCCGGGTTTAACCTGAGGACAGAAAGCAATCAAATTTCAATCAGCTCTGCTTTAGTCGGTAAATATCAATTCGTTGCAAACACTGATGAATTCCAAGGGGTAAGGACTGGACGCACTACAAAAGGGGACAGATGGGAGGAGGGTTTACAAGGTTTTGGTGTTTTGTTTTGTTTTTAAACCCACATATTCACTTAGGGTGCTAGAAGTCTAGCGTGCCTAAAAGCCCCGGAGGTCAAACCGTGCAGATGTCCTGGTGGAAAGTCCCTGAAGATCTCTTTTGGATACCCTTGAGTTGCACGCATGTCTCCTGGGAATGGGAGTGCTTGGATTAGCTTGTGAATATATATGTGTGTATTTCCGGAACCAGTGTCCCTTCTTTCCTCTTATTCTACTTTGGAAGCACTGCGTAGAGATTTTTTTTTTTTTTTTTTTTTTTTTTTTTTTTTTTTTTTTGAGGGACAGAGGGTGTTTTGAGGCCGGTGACTTTGTTACAGACCTTTGTAGCAATTATTTCAAATGCATTAAATCTGTCTGTGAGCGACAATGCCTTAAGAGAGGATGGCCACGGGGGTCCCCAGGACGCCAGTCTGGGTCCGAGAGCTGCACCAAGTGAGCGCTCTTGGGGTCTTGAGCTCAACATGTGCAGCTCTGAGTCAACGCAACAGGAGAGAGAACTCTTTTAAAAGCAGTAATATCAACACACAGAGTTACACTGCTCCCCAGTCAACAACTTTGCCATCACAAATTAAAAACAAAAAGTACATAAAGAAAAACGCGCGCGCGCACACACACACACACACACAAACCTGGGTGAAATGCAAACCCCAGCCAGCCTGGGCTGGCGTGCAAGGCGACGGTTTTCCTTTTCTAGACAGTGGGAGTCGGTTTCCCAAGGGGTATCCCAGGCGGTTCCAGGCCGCTGTGGGGGCCAGGGCGTCTGCAGGGTGCAGCGCAGCGCTACCCTCTGTCCCGCCGGCGGCTGCCGGGACTTAGCTGCCTCTGGGCTCTGTCATCGAGCCCGCTACCAGCCCACGTGCGTCTGTAAGCAGGAATTTGAGTGAGGGTGCGGGTGGAGGTTTGTGCTGGACACTCGGGGTTGTGAGAGTTTGAAGGGGGAAGACTATGCGCGTGTGTGGGCTCTTTGTGAGAGCTGCCCAGCTGGACTTCGAGTGGGCCCTGTGTACTCAGGGAATGTGCAGAGGTGGAGATTCCCATTTTTTCCCGTTCCTTCCGTCCAGTCTTCTCTCTGGCTTCCTCTGGCTTTCGCTGGAGGCAGCTGTGAGTGGGGCAGAGTTGGGGGGGGGGCGGGAGGAGGGCGCTCAGCAAGTTCTTGTCGTTCTAAAGGCAAGTTCAGAGGATATCGCGCCTGTTGGAGGGAAGGCCCAATTTGCAGAAGTCAGATCAAACAGGGAAGAGAAGTTTACATTAGAGACAAAAACCTCCGCTTTTACTATTGGGGGCGGTCAGGTCCAGGAGAATAGCTCCCGCGTTCGCCTCCGAGCCCCCTCCTCTGTTTGGGTGGCTCAGTCTCCAGGGTTAGCCTCTGGACGTCAGGAGGCCAAAGGTACAGGGCTTGTGCTGAGGGCACAGACGTGAGTAATCTGAACTTCTCCTGGAGCCTTTTCTAATGCCATAGTGTAGGAGCCCCGCACTTCCTCCCGTGCGCCTAGCACGTTTGGCAATCCTGAGTGCCAGGCTCGCTGCTCAGGCCAAGGAGGGTGGAGCCGAGGGGGGGGGGTTGGTAGAAAGGAGAAGATGCTCTCAGAATGTAAGCCCCCATTTGTCCTCCATCTCTTTGGCAGCTGGGGGAAACTTAATTTCATTCTTCTCCTTGACCCCAAGGGGTTTTAAGGGCAAATTAAAACCCTCCGCCGGGGTCAGCTTATGCTCAAGGTCTCTGCCGTGATTACAAGTTGTTCTCTATAGCGGCTTCCTGTTCTGAGGATCCCTAGGTTTCATTGCGTCCCTTGACCTCAATCTTGGCTCAAATTAAGCCTCTCAGTTCCGTCGCAAAGCATCAGGGAAGCAAGACAGGACTGGGAAAGCCATCCATCCCGTCTCCGAGCCCTGCGGGCTGCTGTACGAGTTCCCAGTCGCAGCTCGAAGATTGGAAAAGACAGAAGGCGCGCCGCGTGCACAGACAGTTAGTTAATGGAAACCCCGTAAATCGGTTTTAAGTGCACCCAGGACAGAGGGGGAGGAAAGTGTAGGTGGTGATGATGGGGGATGCGGCTAGCGTGGTTTGGGGTCGGTCACACGTTCTTGCAGTTCTGAATGTAAAAGAGTCGCTTCCCTCCCTCCTATTGTTCTTAATTTAGAAAAAAATAAATTCATTAAAGAGAATCGCAAGGATAGGGAAACCCGAGCTCTCCAGCCCGCCCCAAGCGGAGGAGTGAGCGGCTTCCCTTGGCAGTGAACCCGACTGCGGCTGTCCCCCTCCTGGCTTCCTCCTCCCCCTCCCTTCATCCTCCCCCCTCCCCGGCGGGGTATTGCTACTACGGGGATCGCCACCTCACGCTGAAGGAATGCTGGAAGTATGCACACGTTCCCAAAAGTAGACCTCCTTCACCGCCGGAGGAGCATACATCACCCCGTGGCAGCCGTCCACCTTCTCAGGCGTTTCGTAACCGAGTAAACTGAGAGCTGGGAACAGCCCTCTATTAAGTAGCCGGTGGCGCGGAGCCTCTTCCCACTCGACTAAGGCGAACCGTCGCAGACGCGTCCGCGCGCGGGCAGCTGCGGTCCCGGGCAGTCTCCACGGGTTCCGCAGCGTCTGCCGCACCTCTTGGGATCCTCAGCCTCTTTGCCTCCTCGGTGGCCCTGCAGCTGCCCACCTCCCGGCAGCCGCCAGGTTCTCCTCCAGCGCAGCGCCAGTTGCCTGGGCGTGCGGGGGTCACACAGGACCCCGGCTTCCACGACGCCGGGAAGCCGCTGTCGCCGCCGCTACCTCGGTCACCACCGCCTCAGGTTGGTCCGGCTTCTAGCCATTTACCCTTACCCCACACCTCGCAAAGATAATTAGGGGAACTTGTTTCTAGCCTGTTGCCCAAGCCCTTAAGGGTCGCAGGCAAGAACGGTTTGCACTCGTAAGAGTGGAGCTTTGCCCGAGATTTGCCGGGTATCTTGGGGTTCTGCGATTCCTTTTATCTTTGTGGGAGAAAGAACTGTAGTTTTTCTTAAGGGCTGTACAGGGCGGCTGTGTGCGTAAAGCACCCTGCTCATTGTTTCTATTTGCAGAGGAATTTCATGTATAGATGCTGTCGATTTCAATGAAGCGTGCCCCAGATTCTGTGGCCACCGCGTTATCTCTTGGCAATAGCTTTCCCCGGGGGTGCGGTGGTGCAGCCCCGGCGCTGGGAAGGTATTTTAGTGACGCATGGTGCGGAATTCTTTGGAGGGCTGGCTGAGTGCTCTGCAGCTCGTCGAAGCTGCGCGGGTGTGTGTGGCATCTTGAGACAGATTCCTAGTCGAGTGTTCTGGCTCTTTTGCTTTTCAAAGCATCTGAGATGGTGGGTTAATCCAGCTCTAGGGAACTCAGCCTTGGCCTTCTCAACTTCTGGAGAAAGCTCCCCTTCCTGACCTCTTCCCGAGTGCATTGGTTGAGGCCATACTAGGGCTCCGTGGAACCTCTGAAGTAGTTTCCATCCCAAATTCTACACAGTGTAAAGATCAGAGAGCTTGGAGGCGCCGGGTTCATTTATGGAGCGGAGATTCGAAGTGAGGGAGGAAAAGAGGTACCCTGACTCGAGTGTCCTTAGGGAAAGGGGACCCATAGGGGCGTTCCAAAACCCCTATCCCTCACCCCCACCCCCAAGCCTGGACTATGTGATCTAAAGTATGCTGGAGCACTGGGGGAGGATGGAGCAAGGAAGGGAATGGGCACTAAACCCGCCCTTGGCTAATGTCAAGGTCGCCGTGGGTAAGAGGAGGTAGGTGACTCGGAAGGGATCTGGAGAAACCCCACGGGGTAACGTATTTAAGTTTCTTTTTTAACTGGAATCAGGAGTTAAAGAATGGGTCTTTTCTGGCGGGGTGGGAGAGGGGGCAAGTTGGTGGAAGGAGACCAGTCCCTTAAGACCTCCCTCCGCACGCGCTCCTCCGCAAATGATTCATTTTCATTCAGGAGGGTGAAATGAGGGAATCCTCTCTGACACGTAGGGGCGGCCTCTTTCAGACATTTATGTCTGAGAATGTTCAGTGAAGCATTGAGCTAAGCATTCACATAAAGGTTTTGGCTAAAAGGAGAGTGGTTTTTTGTTTGTTTGCTTGTTTGTTTGTTTTTGTTTTTCCTTCTTCTTTTTTGAATGTATGGACGGGATGACTGGCCGGCGGGTAGGTTCGGATACCCCAGCGCAACATGATTCATTCTTGCCGCTGAGTCAGGCAGCCAATAGGTGGCGCTCTAGACCCAGACAAAAGAGCTTCCTTCCACTATTAAGGTTTTTGTGAAGAGTTCAAGATTTAATAAAAAAAAGGTTGCATAGAGCTTTTTGATGGGTCGATTGTCAGCCTTTAAGTTTTCGCGAGCACGCTGCCAACTGAGTTGGAAATTACTGTAGCAAAGTTAAGGCCAGCTGATGGGAACAATGGGCCAGTCTCACCTCCTGCTTTTCACTGATGGAAGAAGAGGGTTAGAAATGTCAAACAGCTGTTAATTAGGAAGAAAGAAATCGCTGGAGCCCTTGAATCTTCAGAGCAGCGCCAACATTTTAATCTTGGCTTCATAAAAAGGACCTCTGGGCAATTTGGCACGCCTGCTCATCAGACGTTTAAAATGTAATTTACACTCAGGCAGAGGAGAGATGCTCTAATACATTGTGCCAATAATTTGGAAGGGCATGGTTGGAGCTTGTCAGTTTCTTTTCTCAAAGAGAGTTCGACCTTTGGCTCCTTTTTGGATTCCCAAACAGAACTTCGTTTTTCAAGGGGACTCATCTGTTGCTTTATAATAATTTATGTACTTCACAGTCAACTCTCTTTTTATGTTTTGCCTCTGGCAGTTTCCCAGTTCAGTTCATTGCTAGTAGCTTTTGTCTCTGAGTTGGACCTTAGAATATTTAAGAAGATTCTCTTCTGCCAACATAGACTAAACACCTACTGTGTGCTGGGAGTTACCAAAGATGAATTAGACTCTTTGTCTTTAAGGAATTAATAATCTAGGTACAGAATCCGGAAAAATCAGAATAGAACATAGTCTCATGTGGACCATATATACCTGCAATCTTCTGGAATTTGGAATCTTCTGGAATAAGTGAAGTGAAAATAAGTTAAAGGAATAAAAATATCTTGGGAAAACAGACAAGAGTGGTTTTTTTTTTTTTTTTTTTTTTGTCTGTTCTATGGCTTGTCCTTTTTTTAAAAATTATGTATCTTAGAGTTGTTTTCCCCTCATCTTGGGTAAAAGATTTATCAGATGTGAAGACAAAGCAGCTAGCTGTCCGGTCAGGTTTCGGCTGGGACTTACATATTTCTGTATAATCCATTTCAGACCTTAAAGAACTGCATATTTGTAGGCAGAACAAAATGAAGAAAAAAAAAGAGAATAAAAGAGGTTTATTATACTTTTCCAAACTACCCTGAGACCACTAAAGTACAGTTACCTAAAGAGTTCAGCAGCTAGGAAAAAGCTGCCGGCCAAATAAAATCCCCAGCTGGAAGAGACATTTAGTTGAGTCAGGGATAAAGTGACCTCTGAATTAGCCATCACCAAGGCAGGATGAAGTCATGTGGGGCCTGGTAAGGCCATCACCCAGGGATGCTAAGCAGGACCAACCTCCAGGAAAACAGGACCCTCTTTAAACTTGAAATCCCTCTTAGTGCCATGATTAAACTGCAGCAGATGAACTTGACTTCCACCGCTCCACAATAGGCCTATTATACGCCAGGCTGGGCCCTGAGGTTATTAAGGCAGATCTGGTCGGGTCCTGGCCTGGCTCCAGGCTCCAGTTCTAACCTGGTGCCAGGCCTGCCCGACCCGGTTCTGATACGGTCACTGCTTCTTCCCGCAGATCCCTTCATGTGGCTGTGAGCTTGGACGCTGAGCATGCGACCCAGGCTTCCCGCAGTGCTCGCCGCCCTGGGCGCGGCCCTGCTCCTGTCTTCCATTGAGGCAGAAGGTAAAATGCTCTTCCTTTCCCCTCCCTCAGTGACAATGCAGAACTCTAGAAAGGAAAAGACAAAGGATCTTGCCACTATTGCTTGCTCCGTTTTCCCTGTACTTCGTGTTTTCTCCGGATGTTTCTCTCCTCTCAGAGAAACACCCCCTTCTCCTGAGGCCTGTCTATTTTCCAGCTCTCAGGTCAAGCTCTTTCGTATTCTGCTTAAACCATTCCGTACAGTGCTGTGTGGTCTCCCTGCGCTTGTCCCTGCGGTGTGCTGTCCACACTGCCACCTACACTGCCGCCTTCCGAGAGGATCAGCCAGCCGGGAGGGGGCGACAGCTGCACCCAGCTCTACGAACTGGACGCCTCCTGGTGCTACCCGGGAGCCCCAGAGCGCGGGCAGGCTCGCTCGCATGGCTGTTCACCACCTGGTTCCGGGCTGTGACCTCGGGGACAGCATAAAATAAAGGACTCCAACAGTGCCGGCTCTGCGCCTCTGTGTGTTTTGTGGGGAGCTCAGCCGTTTAGGCGGACGGTGGAGGCGAACCAGGTGGCAACTAAACCGCCTCGGGGATGGGTGGCAAGCGGAGATCCGGACCCAGAATGGGTTCTCCTGACCCAGGGTCACTGCTTCCCTGTTTGGTTTGTGGAGCTCAGAGGAACGTGGCTCAGGCCCAGTCCGGCGAGGACAGTTCGGGTCTGCGCCAAGGTTTCCAACAGAAAGCAAGCGGGCGCCAGGAAGGCCAGGCTCTCCATCCTTCCCCTCTTCCCTCTCACATCAGACCTGAGTGGGTTCCGTCAGGGGCTGGGACCTGGGTGTCCTGGTCCCGAGGTCTGCAAAACGACTAAGTCCTGAAAATGAAGGACGTTTGCTAGATTTTCAACCTCACTTTATTCTTTTTATTATGTGCACTTGATGTCCTAATTTCTCAGTATTTATTTAAAAAGTTATTTCTGTGTATTAATCTAGTGAGAGCTTCTGTGTTCCTTCAAGAATCATCCGAGACCCCACAAACTAGAGTTATTGTTTGTTCTGCAAGGTAAATCAGATAATACCATAACAGACACCTTAATTTGTTTTTTTCCCAATAAAAATGCCCCAGATGGAGTTAAGGGAGGAAAGAAATGCATGGGGCAGCTGTGGGAATTCTAGGGTGGGTGGTACTTTTTTAGAGGTTGTGGGAAAGGAGAGCCCTTTCATAGCAACACTGAGATTTTTAAAAAAACTTTCTATTGTGTTTGATTTTCCACTTCAGGATGGTAGGTGCAAAAAAAAAAAAAAAAAAAAAAAAAAAAAAGAAGATTAGGAAAAACAGAGAGGCTCCAGAATTTGTTACCTGCTTAGAAAAGTGACAGAAACTTGCTCCTCTTATCTGACCCCTCCTGTGTGACTGTAGAGGCTTTGCAAAGTGGTCTCTGTGAAGTAATACTCAGATGAGGTTGCCTTTAATGTTCCTCTCTATGTCGTTTTTAGGAAGGAATTTTATTTGAGGAGCTTCTGGAAGCCCTTCTAAAGATATTTTTAGATAATTCACTGAAGTGGCCTATTTATTGCCCCTTAAGAGAATAGTTATTTGAAAATCAGAAAGATTTGAGAATTATTAGGAAAAGAATTAGGTTGGAAATGATGTAAGTGGAAAAAAATCAATTCTCAATTGGACAATGGCTGCTTAGCAAAGTGCAGTTAAAGAGAACATTTTGCTATTGTGTGTCAACTATACAGCAGTAATGAAAAGAAGAGAACATTTTACTATCTATGTTACTGATCATTTCCATATTTCTCGCATTTTAACTTTCCAATCTGGAGCAGCTCACTTTTGCTTCAGCTGTGTCTTTTTGTCTCCCACCTCCTTAGGGTCAGCATTTAATAATTACGTTTTATTGGAATTCATTTTTTTTTGCCTTGTTTTCTAGTTTACTACTGTCAAAAATATATATATTGTAAGCCACAAAAGCACGCCACATGTGTGACTTAAAATTTTCTGGCTGTCACATTAAAAAAGGAAGAAGAAACAGGAGACATTACTCTTTATATTACATCTAACTTACCCCACTATATCCACCATGTTATCACTTCAACATGTAATCAATATAAATTTTTTTAGTGTGATATTTTACAACTTTGTACTAAGTATTTGCAATCAGACATATCTTTTCCACTTGGAGTGTGTTTTATTTTGAACTGTCCGCATTTCAAGTGCTTAATCGCCCCATGTGGCTGGTGGCTCCTGTATTGGACAGCACAGCTTGCGTGTTTACTACCAGCTAAGTGGTCCCACGAGCTTGTGAAGGGCTACCACAATTTGTGGCCAAGGTCTTTCTGGGGATAATGACTGGAAAGAAAATTTCTTGGAAACATTGGGGGGCATTTCAAAATTTCAACTGGCACCCCTGCTATGTCATTTTGAACTGAGCTGTAATGTAAAATGGCCATAGTTACTTTTCTTTCCCTTGTACAATGCCATGCTTGAACTCTTGAATTCATACTATTTTCCAACCAATTTCTATTTCCTTAACTTTGTATATGTTAAAAACAATACCTTTTTTGAAATTAATTAAAAAGGTTTTAGCATACACTTTTTGTATCTCCTTTTTTTATAGTGGTACCACTCTTGTCCTGTTGTTTTCCTTCTATCTGCTTATACAAGGAACTTTATTTTTCATAATACAGTATTTTGTCTTATGGAAATGAGGGCGAAATGATTTTTTTTTTTTTTTTTTTTGCTTTAGTAGACTTTATTGGCCTTGTAACTTGGCCAGTGTTCTGTATGACCTAGAATGTATGAATCATTTTTGTTTCATGTATCATATAGTATGTTAATTGCCTTTTAGGAAACTTAATACTTAGCATTTAAAAGATTAATGGCCAGCATTCCCTGAGAATTAGACATCTTTCTAATTAACCTGGAATTTAAGTTGAACATGTCTTGTGAAAAACAGGGTTTTAAGTTTAGTAAGTTTGACTTGTATTTATAATTAATGAGGTTATTATCAATTGACCAGTGAGTTGAGGCCGTTACAGACAAGTTGTAATTGTCTTGTGTCTAGGTTAGAGGCTAATTAATATGTATTTTTATAATGTGTCTATGTTTGTCTTTTTTTTTTTTTTGAGATTTTATTTATTTGAAAGAGAGAGATAGTGAGAGAGAGCACAAGTCAGGGGTGGGGGAGTCGGGCATGGGAGAAGGAGACTCCCCGCTGAACTGGGAGCCCAATGTGAGGCTCAATCCTGGGACTCTGGGATCATGACCTGAGCTGAAGGCAGATGCTTAACTAACTGAGCCACCCAAATGCCCCTGTGTTTATGTTTATCTGATAATACTGTGCCATAACAGAAATTTTGGACTATAGAGGAACTTACAGATCATCTGTTCTGATTTTCTCATTTGCAAATGGGAAAATGAGGAAGAGAGGCTGAATAACTCAGTCAACTAATATGGTTACTTCAGGTTTTCTTGTCCTGCTTTAGTACTAGGTTGCTTCTTGCTTGAAAACTGCTCAGCCCTGAAAAAGAACATGTCTTGTAATGTGTACAGAATAATCCCTCACTTGTTTAAAATGTCAACTGTTCATTTTTTATCTTACAAACACAAATGAAATGATTATATCATGGCAAAGATCATTAAACTTAGACTAGCTTTGGATGGAAGATATAAATTAATGCCAAATGCATAAAGTGAAAGCACTTTTGCATACTACTAAAGGTTTCTGAAGGTAGAGTAATATCCTTTTCAGGGTTACCACAGAGATCAGACTAAAAGATCTTGCTAGTTCATCAAGATGATATTTGGGTAGTATGTTTTGCTTTATCTTTAACATATATGTTACCAAAACTTACTAGACCATTCTCCTCTCTGTCCATCTTTCCATCCATCCATTCATCTCTGTTGGTAAACTTCCTTTTGCTTACCATAATGAAAAAAATTGTTTTATAAAATACATATCAGGATAGATACTTTAGTTTTAAAGAAAATGGGCAAAGTTAATTTCTCAAATTCTATCCATATCTGAACTGGAAATATCTGAATACCACATATTTCTTACTGAACAGACATCAAAGAATGTTTTTTAATAGAATAAAAAAATGCAAGGGTATGTATTAATAGGCACATATGTACAAATATTGCTTTGTAAAGTTAGCCATTCACTCAAATATTTCTTCTTTTTTACATTGTATGCTCTGGAGTCCGACTATGGGATCAAAGTTTTGTTGCTTATTAGCTGTATTAATCTCTCTGAATTTCACGGACTCATCTGTGAAAAGGATAACAGGGCACATTATGCTGGATCATTATGAGAAGAAAAAGAGACAATAAAGGTGACTTGTACTCTGCCTGTTGTGTAGTAGACACTCGGAAAATGGCTGGCTCTAATTATCATTCCTAAAAAGCCCCACATTCTGTCAATTTATGTAACAAAAATATCACCAGAATGCAGTTTTCATAGCATAGCTTGTTGATAAGGGAAAGCATTATTCCTAAATGGGAGTTAAAACTACTAAAGTTAGGAGTACTTAAAATTTTAGTCTTTCCGTTATCGGTCTTCAGGTATGTTATTTATTTATAATTTGAGTTCTAGTTCTCTTGGTTCAGATTCTCATTCTATGCAACTGTGGCTCTCTGCAATCATAATCCATCATAGATAGCTCAGCTCATATTTGAAATATTCTGGCATCTGCATTGTCTCAGGGTAGACACTGCTTGTGACAATGCGTTGGCAGTTGTGAATTATTTTTATGCAAAAAAAGGTTTTCAAAATTAATAAAGAAATGTTTCTCATTGATCAAGTTGACACGGGACCCTACTCACACTTGCCTTGTTATCTTTTCTTGTGAAATGAACAAGCAAAAAACATACAAATGGAGTGGCAAGCCTGGAAGGTTTTACATGTGATACAAAGTGGAAAAGTGGAGTGGGCTCTCAGTTGTACACATGCTACTTGGCCATTCTTTCCTGCTTTTGATTCCCAAGTACCACATCTGACTTTCTATGAACACCTTAAAATCCTCTGAAATGTTAAAGACTTTTCCCAACAGTCAATTTTTCAGTTTTTCTGGAATCCTGGTCATTTGGACACCAACAAGGTGGGCCGCTGCTGCCCTTCAGCAGTTTTAACCTAATGTCCGCTGCTTCAGGTCAATTTCCTTGCAAGGTTGGTGGTACTGTTTTTCCATGTACTGATTTTTTTTAAAAGCATGCTCAGGCCAGTTGTGTCTGCCTTTGCATTAAATTTGTCCTGAGCCATTGCTACTGGAACAATATTTTATAATGATATTCTTAATACCTCTTGTTCTATTAACATTTGTTGCATGCTTGTTATACTAAGTGATGACTCCAGCTAAACCTTGCAATATGATTACAGACAACAGAATGTTGAATAATTAAGCTATGCATGTAGATTAATAGTCTAATCTCACTGCCTGTGTATGGATAGTAAGAAAATAACATTCATTCCGTGGCTAGTATATCCAACGAAAATAAGAAGCCATCTCCTACAGTTGGAAGCATCAGTTCTTCAAAGCAAATGTTTGCTTACTTAATTTGTTTTATTTCCATTTAAATGTGCTATTAATATTACAGAGATCCCTAACCCCAGTTAAATTCTGTGACTCGCGTCTCAACGCTACCACTGTATTTCAATTGACATCTATGAAAACCTAAAAGGAGATCGTAATCCCTCAAAAGAGATGCAAAGAATCTGACTCACAAGGAACACTTTCAGACTTAAATACTTTAAGAAGAGGATGGCTGCTAGTCATCTTACTTTGTTGACCTACTTCAAGGGTAATCATTTATAACACATTGACCATGCACTGACAGTGAGTCAGTACAATGCTGCATGAAGAGGCATGAACATTGCAGAGAGAATATCATTATAAAATATCTCTGAAACGTCTTTGTGTAATGACTATTGTACATGGAGGCTTTCGTTCATTGTGGGAAACTAAAAACAAGTCAACATTTCATTGACACATGCATGAAGCTGTATAGTTTTGTATGTAAACTATTTCTTTCTGTACTTTTCAAGTATTCCTGTCATTGACTTCTCCAAGTTTTTATGCACAGTCATGTCTTTAGATCACTGATCCTTCTTCACTGTTTTCTTTAAGTTCTGTAAATAAATGTCCATAAACATATGGTTTGATGTTGTCTTTTCATAATTAACCATTGTTTTGTAAAGGACCATACTGGCATTTTAACCTAAAATGCCATTTCTAGTATGGAGTATACCTGCTGCAAAGGAAAATAACAGTGTGGGTTTACACCTGGCAAACATACAGCAAGCATATTGGTGTAAACAGGCAGAATATTAGTTTTATAAACAACTGTTTACATATAATTTTTATATATTTATAAATTAACAGCCCTTATTACTATTTTTGAATATTTGTCCATGTGAACATTTGTCCATGTAATATACATTTAAATGTATATTTTCTTGTGCAACATAACAGTGCTAAATTTCCCATGACTTCTCTCTTTCATTAAATTTCATCTCTGCACAGACTGAGATCTATCAAACAAAAATTATGCACAACAATGATGCAGAGAATCAAAAACATCAGTGATTCTTTTCCATATTTTGGGAAAAATACTACTATGTCAATGTTCTAAATTAACTTCTATGGTTATAAGCAGGTTGTGATTTGGCATGCTTGTTCAAAATGCTCTCCGCATGTATTGAGATCCCTTTAATTGTTATGTGAATTGTTTGCATATGTGGTTATTATCTGTGATTTCATTGTACTTGTATGTACTTGTATCCAAATATGTTTCTATTATGCTTGATTTTGCTGGCCATCCTTGGATGACCTAGCAACTCAAGAATCAAAAGTGTTTTGTGCTGTCTTCTATAATATGTATACTCTCTGATGTTTTGTCATATCTTGTCAGCTTTTAATTTTATTCTTATCCAACAAGATATCTTTTATATTTGTTGGAAACAAATTTATGCAAAGACAATTTTAGTAAGCTTTGCTCAACACAATTCTTTATTGATTAAATTGAAAATTTGTGAATTGGAAAATATATTTGATCTCAACTCTCTCTTTTGCAGTTGACCCACCTTCAGACTTGAATTTTAAAATAATAGATGAAAATACTGTTCATATGTCATGGGCAAGACCAGCTGATCCAATTGTGGGTTACAGAATAACAGTAGACCCTACAACAGGTAAGTTTTGAGATGTTGGGGTTTTAAAACAGAGACATCAAAGATGATATAAACCAGTCTTCTCTCCTCCTTCCATTTCATTATGAGAAAGCTGATATTTAGAAAACCTTAGGAATTCAACCAATGTCACCAGATATTTGGTAAACTCAGGTTCTTCAGATTTCCAGCCTAGTACTCATTATTATATTTTTGTAGTATTGAGTTTTATTAAAATGGTTCATTGTGCTAAGCTGCTGTTATTAAAAGTGGACTTTTTTTTTTTGGCCTGGTCAGAATATTGCTTGTAATATTTGATTTTATAAAATAGGATTCTCACTTCTTGATATTCTTCTTGAATTAGTCTTTTCAATATTTAAAGTGTCAAGTGATGAAGTGAGTTATAATTCCTTACCCAGTCTCCTGCACATTTCAGTATTCAGGAAACATTCTGGAATATGGAATAATGGTTAGCTGCCATGATGGAAGACAGGAATTTACTTTGGCAAGGTGGATTCCACAGATCCTGGGCTAAGAGTCTTTGAAAAACAACAACAACAAAACACCTTGTTTTGATTGTTCTCAGGAGTTATCTTTAAGTGTTTATGATGTTGCCCAAGTGTGGAAAACTAATCTCTGTTGATTAACTTTCAGTTTTAACATGGAAAGGGAAAATAACCATTTCCACTAACACTGGTCAGGTGGTAGGAAGAAGTCTTATCTGGCCGATAATAGAGAGGGATGAGGTCAGTATAATTTATCACTATGGCCTCTAAAAATACTAATGATTTAAAATGCTAATTTCTCACAGAACTGGGAAAAAATTTTTAATAGGATCTGGGAACTTAAGGGGTCAACAATTTACTTTTTCTTCTTTGAATCTTTTCTCCCCAAATGTACTTGCAGTTAACTCATTCGTTTATTCCAAAGCAATAAAGCTGTTGAAAAACAGTTCTATCGGTTTCCACGTAATGGGAATTCCTGACTTCTGTACTCTGCAAACTGGCACCGAGACCACCCAGCCCAGCAGAGCCCTGGTATCTTGTCCTTTGGGGGCCCTGGTTGGTTCTGCATGCTCCACACTTAAACCAGGACTGTTTCTTGGGGTTCTATTATACTACCTGTTACTTCTTTTGATTATTTCTGTTTTGATGAAAATATAATAAAATTAAAAATCCTAGAAGGTTCTTAGTCCCTAGGAAATACTGTTTCCTGATTGAATTAAGAATGAACATACTCTGGTCAGGTGGTAGGAAGTAGAGGGGAGTACATAACTGTCAGTATATAAGTACATACCCAGTACATGGTATTTTGAAATGTTTGATATCTAGTTAAGTCAACTGAGAGGACTGTGGCTACATATTAATATAAACAACCTTTTGAGGATGGAGAATGCATTGTCCAGACTGCTTCCCACTACAGCTTAATTTCAGCTTATGGTGTTTGTTGTTCTTGAGTTGATTTTCATCCCCTAATAACCTTTCTTCACTCTTCTCCAGGACATAATTTAAAATTAAGTTATTTTCTGGGGGTTTTTGGGTCTCATTTATGAGATAATTTTGTTATCTACCATTTACCTTCAGAAACAATGGGAAATTTTGGTTTGATATTCTGATGTATCTTTATCCCAGAGGAAACCTTGAGTCCTCAAACAAATATTGAATATGATTATCATTAAGTAAAGTCCATTTATGGACATTTATGCCAGTCCATTTATAGAATTTCAAAGTTTTGGTTTCAGAAGAGAGAAGAAGATAATGGAGATAGTGTTTGGATGTTCTGAAAAAATGTATATATATTTAATTTTTTAGATTTTGAGTATATCTGGGAATGATATTATATTGTGTCATGTTATATGTGAAAGATAGTTTATTCCATTCATATTTTCCTTTCTGTATTTCCAGATGGGCCCACTAAAGAATTTACCCTTGCAGCTAGTACCACTGAAACTTTATTATCAGACCTTATACCTGAAATAGAGTATGTGGTGACAATTACTTCATATGATGAAGTAGAGGAAAGTGTACCTGTTATAGGACAACTAACAAGTAAGCACACATATAAAGTACCTTTATGCTTTTAATTTTGCTGGAGACATCTCCAGCTTTCAGATTTAATCTATTATGCAGAGTTGCTTTGTATCAGTATTAAATATTCTTCCTATGAACCTAGGTATTTGTGGATGTAAATAATTCATTCTTGATTTACAACCCTAGTCTTTGGAAGCAGCAGGAACATATGAGCGAAAACTATTAAAAACATTAAACTTTGCCAGCCTACAATATCACTGTCTTTTTGAAATACAGCTAAAACCTCACCAAAAGTAATTTGTAAGGCATGGCTTATTTGGCAGTATTCTCTAAGCAGCTGGGCATGGATCATACGTTTGAAAGACAGTAGTGGGAAAACAACATATTTATATTTTTAGGAAGTATTTGTACAGGTTCATTTCTTTTTGTAATAATCAAGTTTTGACTCAGTTCAAACAGGTGGTCCGACAAAGCCAGGTGAGAAGAAACCTGGAAAACCAGAGATACAAAGTAAGTATTTCCCTTAATATTTTTGCTTGGATTTATAGAAGTAACAAATGTAACGTAAAGGAGATGTTCCAAGTATATGCATACTTTGATTTTATTCCTATATTAACTTCTATAGGTGTTATCTAGAAGTAATATGGGCAATATAATAGTAATATCTGACAAAACAGGTTGTACTACCTACATTTTGAGTTTCTAGTCAGTTTTTCATTCCATTTAGTAAGTATTCATTATACTGGGAATAAACTGTATATTGGTGTGTATCCACCTTTTTTTGTGTGTGTTTGTTTGTTTGTTTTGGTAGGATTTTGGCAGTAGGTGAAAAACAAAGCTCACCACTAGACTTAACTCATTTCTCAAAGACAAACGAATAGAAATAGGGCTATATGGGGAATATAAAGCTAGAATACCAGAGAGATGCCCTCCTTATGTTTGAAGAATTTCTTGCCATGGAAATATATTCCCAAATCTCTGGCTGTGTTATGCTCACCTCTAGAGTATTTGCATGCCTTTCATTGATGTCAGTGTCACCATTTCCAGTGTCTGTGTAAGACAGCTCTAGTAACATGTGGGTCTTCACATATCTAAAGGATATATACATTTTTCAGAGAGGATTTTGGGGAGCTGGTGTCTGGGACTCAGTGGGGTGAGAGATGGAGGTGGAGCCTTATCCAGTTTCAAACAACTCCCCCGGTCATTCTGATACATTCTTGCACCACCTCTATTGTTATTTCACCCCCACAAAGAATCATGGAGACAAATTAGAAAAGAAAACGTCACGAAAAACAACAAATTAGAAAAGAAAAAGTCACGAAAAACAACGCTGTTCACAGTGTTCTTTGTAATATACAGTTGGTAGCCCAACCCCAAACAAAATAAGATACCCAATGATCCTTGGTGCACTCATAACCAAAATAAAGGAATTTTATTCAGTCTAGTTTTGGCAATTTCTAGCCTCCTTTGTGTTCTATTGTTTTGTCTGACTTACTGGGAAACCCTTAAGGGGTTTCTTGGACTTCTAATTTGCTACTTATAAAAGTTGGATTTATGACCAGGAGGACAGCAAAAGGATTTGAATACAAAGTCCCCTTTACCTAGAATTTTTCCTTACAAATGCCTGTTCATCATTCTTTCTGATGTCTAATAATCTACAATGAACTTTGTAGTAGTTATAATGCTAATATTTTTCC
Organism: Mustela putorius furo; assembly: GCF_011764305.1. NCBI lineage: Eukaryota > Metazoa > Chordata > Mammalia > Carnivora > Mustelidae > Mustela > Mustela putorius. Next base: position 4,753,726 of record NW_025421292.1, read on the forward strand.
TCAACCATCAATATTTATTCTAAATCAAAGCATCATAGCAAATATTGACCAATCAATAGACTTAAATGGGCCCCTTAAATGGTATGCAAAAATTATTTAAGCACACAACTTGTATTTAGCTCCAAAATTTTCCAAGACCCTTTCCTTCTCTTTGTAGCCAAGTATTTCTTTTGTTATTCACCAGCTGACTTACAAGGATGAAAACATCTTCAGAAAATTCACTTTGTGTTGCCTTTCAAATACAGATTTTCATGAAAATCAGCCTGTTTTCATTCTGACTGCAGAGAAAAGGAAAGACTCAGGTGTTCATTTATAAAAGCCAGTCATTGCATTTAAGTAATTTAAAGATATAATGTGCCTTTTTTACTTTTGAACTGAAATGTTTTTCTATTCTTTGTTTTGTAAAAGTAGGTTTTAGGTGTCAAATTTAAATACACTGGTAATTAGGACAATAAGATATTTTGACTATCTTGTATCATATTTATACTTCTTTTTACATCTTTTTTTTAAAGATTTTATTTATTTATTTGAGAGAGAGAGAGTGAGAGAGCAGGATCTGGTGGGAGGGGTGGGGGGGAGCAGAGAGAGAGGGAGAAGCAGACTCCTTATTGAGCAGGGAGCCCAATGCTCCATTCTGGGTCCCAGGACTCTGGGATCATGACCAGAGCTGAAGGTAGAAGGTTAAATGACTGAGCTGCCCACGTGCCCCTATGCTTCTTTTTACTTCTGTTAGATTCTATTAACCCTCTAGACTAAGTCACTGCAAACTTTAGACAATTGTGTTCTAAAATGCAGAATTTTTAAAGATTTTCCCTTTCCTTCTGCTTAACTACATCTGCTTGAATAAGACAGCAATTGTTTTGTATTTATTGCTAAATACCAAGGAATGAAGACACTGCTTATTTTGTATGTATCCCAGATGTTTTGTGTAATTTGTACTTGGAGAGAAAAGGAAAAGGATGTCGTTTATAAAAATAGGTTGATAGGATGAATACTTCAGTCACATGTTCTTGGAGAGTAGGTCATGTATCTATTTATCTCTTCTTGCACAAAGTCTTATATACTACTTATGAGCCATATTGTTCCATAAATCCATCTCAGTGAAGGCACTGAAAATGCTTCTGTGTTTGTTAATAAAATGATATATTCTTTTGTGCATATCAGTTGTGGGTGAAGAACAATGTGAATATGTTCTAATGAACAAAATGATTTAAGGAGACCATAGTTTTTCAATGTTAGTTTGTATTTGTTAAGGATGGATAGAGTTAAGAATACATCATTTAAAAATATATCAAATGTATTTCAGAATGCTCTGTCAGTGCCTGGACTGATCTAGTGTTCCTCGTGGATGGCTCATGGAGTGTGGGAAGAAATAATTTTAAATACATTCTAGACTTTATTGGTGCTCTTGTGTCTGCTTTTGACATTGGGGAAGAGAAGACAAGGGTTGGAGTTGTTCAGTACAGCTCTGATACCAGGACTGAATTTAACTTAAATCAGTACTACCAAAGGGATGAGCTTCTGGCTGCAATTAAAAGAATTCCATACAAAGGTGGCAACACAATGACAGGTATGATTTTACAAATTTTGTTATTGTTGAAAATAAATGAAATAGCTGTATGGGAAAGAAATTGTGCATTGCACAATTTTAACATGCTAAATAATCTTGAGAATAATCACATGGTTTTTGACTTTGGCAAAATATTATAGTAAGGAGTGAACGAACATGTTTCTTTTTCACTTCAGGGGATGCCATTGATTACTTAATTAAAAATACTTTCACGGAATCTGCTGGAGCAAGAGTTGGCTTTCCTAAAGTGGCAATTATTATTACGGATGGCAAATCCCAGGATGAAGTGGAAATCCCAGCAAGAGAGCTTCGAAATATTGGGGTTGAAGTTTTCTCTTTGGGTAGGTCACATTTGGTTAAGTATTTTTGCTCTCGACATACTCAATAATTAATGCTTATGAAGAAGAAAGGTACATTCCTTAAAGAAAGATGCTATTAGAAGTGTTTAGTGCATTTCATAGTGTAGTGTTAAACCATGTCATCTTTTGAATAAAAATTCTGCTTATGTATTTCTCTTAATACATAACTCCCTTAGCCTATGCATTGTGAGGTGGTATTCATATTTTTGCCAGCCCTCTCCTTTTCAAAGAATGCTGGACCAATGATTCTAATAAAGATCCTCCTTGTATTATCATTAAGTGCTTTTTTAGATGTGTTTCCTGTATTATGTAATACTTGAAGAATTTGGAGGGTTCCAGGTCATTCAGGACTCTGGAAGAAAAAAAAGTATTATCTTTACAGATGGCAGAGGCAAATGATGGCAGGGTTGAGATGAAAGCCTGCTCTGTTTTATTAACCATTCATTTTCCTTTCTGGCCAGCCACTTTCTATGAAATTATAAAATGACTTTGTCATTTGAACAATCGCACGTTCGTTATGAAGCCAAGCAATTCTGATTTATGACTACGTAAGGATTTACAAATGGCTTTACTTTTGAAGGACTGAGAAGGCAAAGAACTTCCCTAATTCAGCACATTTTTCTTTCCAATATATATCCTTGTCCTTTTGTTTTTGAAGGCATTAAAGCTGCAGATGCAAAAGAACTCAAACAAATCGCTTCCACGCCTTCATTAAACCATGTTTTCAACGTGGCCAACTTTGATGCAATTGTGGATATTCAGAATGAGATCATCTCCCAGGTGTGCTCTGGTGTTGACGAACAACTTGGTGAATTGGTTAGTGGAGAAGAAGGTGAGTGAATGGTTCAGTGTTCCCCTGTGTTCGCCTTTTCCATTATTTGGTAGCATTTATAGCTTTACAGGTATTCTAAAAGTAGGCACATTTACTCAAACACATCTGGTGATTCTCCAGGTGTATACTCCATCATATGGCTTTTTAGTAACTCAACTTATCATTTGCATTGTTCCCCCTCCCTCGGTAGAACATGAAGTAAAACATTTATATCATTATAAAGTTCTTAAAAATCATTTTTGGACACGTTTGACTTGTTCTTTTTCTCTGCGACGATTTTGTGCACGTTGAATGTCCATAATTATGCTCTCCATGTACTTGCTTTAATGGCCTTACACTCTGAAGTAAGCAATGACAGGCTGGGCAGACATGTATCATTCAGCAACATCAACTAGTGAGAAACAGTGTTCTCTCACTGGTGAAACAAAAGGGTTTTCTATCATCATTCTCTGCATGTTTTCAAAGTTTTTAAAAAATACTTCAAGGATCAGTCAGTTTAATCCTTCCACATCTGGAAAATCTTCCCATTTTTATCAGTTATTTCTTCTAAATACATGGGAGAAAGAAAAGACATTTCAGAGGACATTTCATAAACATCCTTTTGGCCATTAAAAAGTCACAATTTCCATGATTGTTCTTCTCTTAGCCTGAGAATTGACAAGGGATTAAAGATAAGTTCTAAATAGCTACTTCTTCAGTTTTATAAACTCTTTAATCTCCAAACCCCAAGTATTTTGGCAACATTCGAGGGCTGCAGTTCTGTTTCAGAACCCCTTCTCATTACTTCATGGGCTCCAAGCCTCTTTCTTTTGTTTTACTGCCTAATGTCTGATTCTCTTGCTCTATGTGATTACAAAATTGATCCCCTCACCCCACTTTCTCCCGATTAACCTCTCTTTACTTAGTTTTTTAAACATTCTAACGCTGCCCTGTCTTCCCTGGGGTGCATGTGTGGGATAGATCAAATGTCCATCCTGCCACTGTTTGAACTTGGCTTGCATAGGGCATGGGGCTGCTTTGCAGGTGTTCACTGTGCTCCTTGGGGCCTCTCTTCCTTCCTGGTTTGGTCCGCGGCTTTATCTCTGTGTCACTCAAAAGTTTTGGCCAAATATCCAGTTGGCACATCTGTTGTTTCTCCCTGCTCCCACCACTTGTCACTTTTTAGAAATCATTTTTATGCACTCCATATGATTACCTTTTTGAAGAGGCCATGAGGAAATTTGTGCCTGTTTGATCATCCACTTCTTGCAGGATGAAATGTAATTTCAATTTTAGAAAAAGGAACTGTATATTCTGGGAAGTTGATTCCATTGACAAATGTAAAAGTGTGAAAATTTGATCTGAAGTATCTTAAAATACTTCATATTACCTGTTCAGTACCTCACTGTCATATTATCTGTTAAGTACCTCACTAGATTCTACATTGCATAAGGATAGAAATGTTTTAGATGATCAATATTTCCTTGTTAGTGTACATGTTATAAAACATTGAGTCACTCTTGGTGGCATTATGAACATTTTTTCCTTGGCTTGAAATAAGTGAGAATAAAATTTTCTGAAATTAGAAGAACTTGTTTAAGAGCTGCTGAATCCTTTATCTTTCTTACTGTACTATGAAGTGTCTTTTAAAGATTATATTTTAGCCTTTATAGTATCATTAAAAGAGAAAAAGAATTGAGTAAGTAATTGATTAAACAGATATTTATCAAGTGCCTACTTTGATACCTAAGAATAAAGACAATGAATAAAATATCAAAACCAAAATGGAAATCTTGGTTCCACAGAATTATACATCAGACATCTTATTATTAATGTCTTCCAACAACTTTCTTTTCCCCTAATTTTCTCAGTGCCTGGACTAAAAATCAGGCACTGAGTTTCTTTTGGTTGTGGATAGGTATAGGTGGAAGTAGAGAGTTGGAACTAGGCAGCTCTTCTAGACTAATTCATGATTAATTTGGATAAGGAGAATTGATTGTCCAAACCTAAGGGTTGCATCTCACTGTAGTTATTATTTATTTATTTATTTATTCTCTATAAACAACGTGGGCTTGAACCTATGACCCCTAGATCAAGAGACATATGCTCCTCCAGTTCTGTAGGCCAGGTGCCCCTGCATCTCACTGTTTTTAGTCACTGTTCGGCTTGTTACTTTGCAGTTATTGAACCTCCTTCAAATTTGGTTGCCACAGAAGTCTCATCAAAATACATTAAGCTAAGTTGGAGTCCATCTCCTAGTCCAGTGACTGGCTATAAAGTCCTTCTTATACCAATGACGGCTGGAAGCCGACAGCACGCTCTCAGTGTGGGTCCTCAGACCACCACACTCAGTGTTCGTGACCTTTCAGCAGACACAGAATACCAGATCAGTGTTTCTGCCATGAAGGGACTGACATCCAGTGAACCCATTTCAATAATGGAGAAGACTCAGCCAATGAAAGTTCAAGTGGGTAAGTGAATAGGTCTATCATTGGGTTTAGTATATGTGATTGTCCATTGGACAGTATGTCTTACTGGTTCAGGTTTAGTTTTAAAATATTTTTAATAGTTTTCTTTTAAATAAGTGTGCTTATTAAGAAAACTAGGTATCTATATTTAATGATTAATTTATATTTGTTGAACTTTAATGGACTTTTTTCTTTTCACAGAATGCTCACGTGGTGTGGATATAAAAGCCGATATTGTGTTTTTGGTTGATGGCTCCTATAGCATTGGGATTGCAAACTTTGTTAAAGTTAGAGCCTTTCTGGAAGTTCTCGTAAAAAGTTTTGAGATTTCACCAAATAGGGTACAGATAAGTCTTGTCCAGTACAGCCGGGATCCTCATACTGAGTTCACTTTGAAAAAATTCACCAAAGTTGAAGATATAATTGAAGCAATAAACACCTTCCCCTACAGAGGAGGATCTACAAACACTGGGAAAGCAATGACTTATGTCAGAGAGAAAATATTTGTGCCTAGCAAGGGTTCAAGAGGCAACGTACCAAAGGTCATGATTCTTATCACTGATGGGAAATCTTCAGATGCTTTCAGAGATCCTGCTATAAAACTAAGGAATTCAGATGTGGAAATCTTTGCAGTTGGTGTCAAGGATGCTGTTCGCTCAGAGTTGGAAGCTATTGCTTCTCCTCCTGCTGAGACACATGTGTTCACAGTGGAAGATTTCGATGCTTTTCAGAGAATATCTTTTGAACTCACACAGTCTATCTGCCTTAGAATTGAGCAAGAATTGGCAGCTATAAAGAAAAAAGGTTAGTAGACTTTGTAGAGCCAAAATGATCTCTTCATGAACAAAGCATTTTTGGTTCTAAAATTGTTGGATAATATGCTTCTCCGTTTCCTTTCAGATACAGGAAGAAGTAACTTTCCTATATTTATAAATCTATTGAGCTTAGTTTATTTAGCTCTGAAATATGACTTTTTCCTGGGTATGGCTCATGTATTAGTGAAAAAGTTATTTACCAGGAGTCATTAGATGTTTTTGATCCTAGACCCTTAAGTAGGGCTGGGCACCAGCTTGATAACACCTATTTGTCATATTCAATACAACAACCCCTAGCTGAGTGTCCTCTATGTAGTGGATGGTGACCCAAGTCCTTTGTAATAAAGGTGATGAGAACATAGTCCTAGAACTTTGAATTCATCTTATGCATTCCCTTTCCTGGACCAATTGTGGGCATCGTTCCTCACCGCTGGAATTCCTTAATCTCATTTCTTCATTTGTTCAAGTTCTATTTGTCAAACTTCAGTGAACAGTCCCATCTCTTTCATTAAGTCTTCCTTAACTGTTCTAGTGCTGTAACACTTACTATCACTTCCAGTCACCCAGGGTTCATAGGTACTGCTCTGATTTGTTGATAATGTCACACTCTCCTGTCTTTCCAATTCAACAGAGCAGTATGCCTTAAACATCGGCTCTTCTATGATTTTGTCTCATGACTATTCTTTTGTTAGGAAGAATTCCTTAATCATTAATTTGAAATACTGTCTACCACTAAAAGTTAATATCTGATTGCCAAAGATTAATGGGAAAGTATTGCTGGTTCATTTTAGGTCTGTTACTATTTAAATATTCTAGTTGCAGGCAGGTCCATTCCATTACTGCTTTGTGTTTAGAAACCCAATTCAAATTAAATTTTAATTAATCATTTAAACAGTGTAACTTAGTATTGTTAATGGTCAAGACAAATGATGAAGACCTCCTGGTAGGGTTGTAAATGAGAGGCCTTCTTTCAGTGGTCTTATGTGGAATATTTACTCAGTACATTTTTCTCCATGACTATTCCCCCAATGAACATAAGCCATTTCAGAAACATAGTCATCAGGTCCATTTTTGCTTTATAGATTTAAACATTTTTAACTGTGTCCGTTTTTTTTTTTTTTTAATAGCTTATGTGCCTCCAAAGGATCTTAGTTTTTCTGAGACAACTTCTCACAGTTTCAAAACTAACTGGTCTCCTGCTGGAGAAAATGTGTTTTCGTACCACATCACCTACAAGGAAGCTACTGGGGATGATGAGGTTACAGTGGTGGAGCCAGCGTCCAGCACCAGTGTCATTCTCAGCAACCTGAAGCCAGAGACCCTCTACTTAGTCAATGTGACTGCAGAGTATGAGGATGGCTTTAGTATTCCCTTAAGTGGTGAGGAGACCACCGTGGAAGGTGAGATGGGGTTTTAGACCTGGTTTTCCAAAAACTAGCAATTTATTATAGAACCAAGTTACAATTTGAAATAACTATCTCCTTTATAGAGATGGTGAATGCCTTTGTAGGATTCAGAATCTATAAAGTACAGCTATTCGTAAGTCTCTTTAAAAAGTGAAAAAAATTTTATATAAAAAACTCGTAGGTTTATTTTGATGAATTTGAGGTTAAGATGTGTAGAGAACTGTTAATAACTATGACACTAACTCTTGAAATACTGCTCAAGGCCAGATTTTTCTGCCCCATATTTCCAGAGTGTTATGTTCAAATACTTCTGAATTTTGTTTACTTTATCGATGGATGTGATGGCAAATACATTACCACATGTTTTTTCTTTTTAAAAATTGTGGTAAAATATACATAACATAAAGTTATCATTTTAACCATTTTAAGTATACATTTCAGTGGCATTTAGTACATTCATATTCTTATGCTACCATTATCATCATCCATCTCCACAACTTTTCTCATCTTGCAAAACTGAATCTCTGTACTCATTAAAAAAATAACTCTTCGTTCCCCAACCCTCCCTCCCTTCACCCCATTGCCCCTGTCAACAACCATTATAGTTTCTGTTTCTATGAATTTGACTATTCTATGTACCTCATAAGAGTGGAATTTCCCAGCCTTTTGTATCTGGCTTATTTCACTTAGCATAATGACCTCAAGGTTCATCCATATAACTTGAGTCAGAATTTCCTTTCTTCTTATGGCCAAAAGAGAATGCCATTATATGTATATATCACATTTTGATTATCCACTCATCCACGGACACTGAAGTTGCTTCCACCTTTTAGCTATTGTAAATAATGCTGCTGAGAACATGAGTGTACAAATTTTACCAAATGTTTTAAGCATTATTTGTTTAGATATGTCCTCTTTACTGATAGAATTGAATACTTTCTGATACGTTTCATTACATTTGACATTTAAAGGATACCAAGGAATGTGGTTACAAGAAGATTAAGACTAGGTAATTACTCTTCAAGATAAATATCACAAATAAAAAAAGGCATGTCAATTTTTCTCTGTTTTTACTGGAGATAGGTGAAGAAGCTGAAACAGATGCATGAGGAAATTAAGATAGTTACAAAGAAGAGTTTGCTAACAGGAAAGTCATATATTGGCGTATCTTGCTGGTGAAAGCTAGAGAATATTTTTTCTCTGAAAGATTTTTAAAATAAGATTGATCTATTCTTTTTGTGCATGGTTTAAGTATATTTCTATCTGAAGGCCCGCCAATAAAATAATGACTTAGGTTGACTTTTTTCCTTATGATATTTGTGTTGAATAATGTGGAAGTCCATATTTAGATATTTTATTTTCCTTTTTTTTTTTTTGTTTTTAAAGATTTATTTATTTGAGAAAGAGAAAATGCATGCATGACTGGAGGGTAGGGCAGAGGTAGAGAATCTTCAAGCAGACACCCCATTGAGTGCAGAGCCCAATGTGGGACTTGATCTCAAGACCCATGAGATCATGACCTGAGCCGAAATCAAGAGCTGGACGTTTAACTGACTGAGACACCAAGGCACCCTCATATTTCTGATTTCCTGATGATTTCTCTGTAATGTGCATATTGTTACTTGATGAAGTTTCCCCTTTTCATTCATCACTTTGGGAGGGGGATGGGAATGTATCTCAAGAAAAAAATTTAAGTCCAGGAGGTTTTTGAGTAAAGCCAACTACATTCATATATGCTCTAGTTTTTGTTCATTGGGCTTCAACAATAGCATTTGGTAATGCGTTTCCAGTTCTACTGTCTGAGTGAAATATGAGATTTACACTTTCTTTAATAAATAAGGAAGCTTCTGATTTCTGTACCTTTCTTAAGCTAACAATTACTGAGCTCTGGCTTATGTGTCAGTTATTAGGATAATTTAGGATAATTGCTTTCCATGGATTATTTCATTTAACCAATTCAATAATCCTATACACAGTCTTTTTTTTTTTTAAACTATTGGGTAATCTAAGGCTCAAAATTACACATTCAGCTTCAAAACTAGTAAAGTAGTTCCTCTTGATCCTCAGCTTCACTTTCTGTGATTACAGTTGCCTATAGTCAACAACAGTCCAGAAGTAGATGATTGTCCTTCTGACTATTGTTAGAGGGTCAATAGTAGCCTAACATTATGTCATGATGTCAACATCATTCACCTCACTTTTTCTCATCGTGTAGGCATTTTCACAAGAAGGGGTATAGTAATATATTTTGAGAGAGAGACCATCTTCACATAACTTTTGTTACAGTATGTTGTAATTATTCTATTTTATTATTAGGTATTGTTGTTAATCTCTTACTGTGCCTCATTTATAAATTAAACTTCATCATAGTTATGTATAAGAAAAACATATTATAAATAAGGTTCAGTACTATTCGTGAATGCAGGCATCCTCTGGAAATCTTAGAATATAACCCCTGCAGATAAGCAGGGGTGGGGAATTACTATATTCAAATTCAACAGTTTATTTGCCTCATTTGTTCTGGCTAATTTAGTCTTTTTCCTTGCCATCTAAAATGAGTCATGGGTGTAAGTCTGCCAACTGCCATTGGTTTTCTTAAGGGATTCACTTTCTTTCTCCCTGAAGTGGTCTACTGATGTGTTGGCTATTTAGATAAATTTCTAATTATATGTGAGGTAAATGCCGATGTATTGCACTGTGCTTTCACTCCAGTGGATTGAGAAGACAATAACCTTTATTTCATCTTTTCTGAATGTGTGGTCCAAATGGACAGTTTTTTCCCTTAAATAAATAAATAATTTAAGCATGTTTACTGTCTATAAAGCCAAATGATGTTCTCCTTTAGGCTCATTTAAGATTGTGAGTCAGTGTACATTACCCCCATTGCAGTTTAACTTAAAGATTTAGATTCTGCTGGCATTCACTAAATACAGTGTGTTTGGCCCAATTATTGGGTCTGGTCTAACTATTCTTCAAGTCAAATGACTATATAATTAAAAAGTTAGCTGTGGAACTGACTGGACAGATTCAAGTGGGTAAATATGGTAGAACTGGGTGTTAGGTATTATTTTCCTACTTTTCTGGGAAAAAATCGAGTTAGAAGGAAAGCTTTGCCTACCTATATTTCAAGAAATGAAGTATTTTTATTCCTGAATTCTATGTCAATATGTATTTACTACTTAATAGAGTACTTATGAATTTAAAAGTTTACTATTAAGTACCTCTTTATCTGATTAAAAAAATCAACAATACTTAGTTTCTTTCCGTATATTATAGAGTATTTGTTGTTTCAGCATCTAGTTAATATCTGGCTAAATGAATGCTATAACTAGGATGTTTAACAAAAAAACTGCCTTTGGATTTGTTTAGAGAAATGTTATAATTTAGTAATCAAAGGCTTAGTTTTGTATTTTTTATGTAAAATAAACTTTTTTTTTAAACCAATTTCAGTAAAAGGAGCGCCTCGAAACCTAAAGGTGACAGATGAAACTACAGACAGTTTTAAGATCACCTGGACTCAAGCTCCAGGGAGAGTTTTAAGGTACCGAATTATGTATAAACCAGTTGCTGGTGGAGAAAGCAAAGAAGTTACCACCCCTGCCAATCAGAGGAGGATAACACTTGAGAACCTGACTCCAGACACAAAATATGAAGTATCTGTAATTCCTGAATATTTCTCGGGACCTGGTTCTCCGTTGACTGGAAATGCAGCCACGGAAGAAGGTAGATGAAATATGCTGACTGTATGGTAACAACCCAGATCTTGGACCTTAAGGGGTCCTGTAGGCAGCTATCCAGACACTACAGGCCATGAGATACTGTCTCAATTATCTGATTATCTTGGATGGTAGTCCTTTTAGAAGTGGGTTACTCAAATTTTTGACTTACCTATGACAGCAATTTTTTGTGTCAATAGGACTCAAATGCTATCATATGGCCTAAATATTATTTTAAAAATAATATTATTAAATATTCTAATATAAATTGAAGGATTATTAGGGGTTAAAAATCAAACTGCTATGTACTGTTGAAACAGATTAGATTTTAAAATAGTAGCCTGTTTTTATTTAAATGGTATAGTCAGACTCCCAGGATAAATTCTGATATATGTTACAAATTATTAATGTTTAATATTTATTTCATTGAGAAAAATTAAGGCATTTCTAATTTTCATTTTATTCCCTATCTTTAAAGTTAAAAATAACAACAACAACAACAACAACATATTAGCAATAGTGAACAGTTATTGAGTACTTACTTGTGTCAGGTTCTGTGCAAAGAGCTTTTCATATATTATCTCATCTGATCCATGCACAGAGTCAATGGAATTGTTAATATTATCCTTTTTTTATAAGGAAATCAAGGCTAAAGATACTAAATAGTAACTGAGTCATGCTGCTGATAAGCAGTGCATCTGAGGCAGACACTCATAAGGAATATCCATTCCCCACTTGTCCTCCATCACTGCTCCCTGCTTCCCTCCCCGGGGGAACCTAGCTAAATAGCTTTTCCTGCAGAGACCCTTTCTCTTTCTATCTGCTTTCTTCCTCCTCTCTGTCCTGCAGGAAATCACTACATTTCTTTTTTCTCTTTCTAGTTGGGGATATAGGGCCCATTGTGTGGGGACCATAAAAAGACCCAGTGACTCTTCATCTTTCTGTTTTCTAGAGTAAAAGTGGCTAGCTGTTCCATGCCCAGTGGAGAGTGTCACAGGGTTGGGTGACTTCAGACCCTTCAGAGATGACATGACCACTCTACCAGAAAAGTCATGAAATGCCGAACATCATAGTTGCAAAGGGATAGGTAGCCCCTGAGTTTTACTCAAGGCAAGACGTCACTCGGGCTGTTTCCTTTCTTAAGTTTTTTTTTTTTTCTAGGGTTAGCATTTGATCATTAACTATTTTTATCACATCGGTGTATGTCTAGGCTTTCTTAGAGGTGGTAAAAAACCTACATTGTGATACTAATCAATGTATTTATAATCTGTAGCTCTTCGTTTCACTTTCAGGGAAAGGACTGTAGTTTTTAATGACAAAGATATGCAAAAGATACTAACCTGCATAAATACAGAAGAGCAATTGGATGCCTTGTGCTTTGTTTCTCCCAACACTCAAGGCCCAGTTTAGAAATGCTGAAGCTCTGTTGCTTGTCAACAGTTGAAATTGCTGTCATACTCAGGATATAAATTTGATGCAGCGTGCGCACCCATGCCCATGCCCATGCGCGTACACCCACGCACACATGCGCGCACACCCATGCACACATGCGCGCGTGCACATACACTTAAAGCAACCAAGTATTTTTTAAGTCATTTTATTAAATAATGAATTTTGATGTTGTTGTTTCTTTAATGAAGTTAGAGGGAACCCAAGAGACTTAAGAGTGTCTGACCCTACAACATCAACTATGAAATTATCTTGGACTGGGGCACCAGGGAAAGTGAAACAGTATCTCATCACATACGTCCCAGCGGCAGGGGGTGAGACTCAAGAGGTCACTGTGAGAGGACATACGACCAGTACTGTGCTGAGAGGATTAAACGAAGGGACGCAATACTCCTTATCTGTGACGGCCTTATACGCATCCGGGGCTGGAGATACCCTTCATGGCGAAGGAACAACCCTGGAAGGTAATAACTGTCATGTTTTATGGAAATCCCTGAGTTTGTGATGGCATTTAGGAAGCTGAAAACGTTTGCGGAGAATCAAATCTAGAAATGTGCTATCCTTTCTCTTAAAAGGAATTTGTATTGAAAAGTAAGTAACTACAAAACTGCCTCTTATTCAGAGATGTAGAATGTAAGCCGTTGTAAAAAATTAAATTTGATCAGGGAGAGGTGTACTGAGGAGCTGAGTGCATTAGAAGGCCATAGAAATATGTTCTCAATGCCATGACTGGTTAAGTGGAGAATAGGTGTGTGACATTCAGAGTGAGAAGCCACCTTGGGAAACATCTGTGGATGAAAAGGATTTGGGTTGCCCACAGTAACACAGCAGCTTCCATCACTAGGAACACACAGGAACCCTTTCTGACTCTGAGTCTCTCATTCACCATGCATAAAAGCATTTAGTTTGAAAAATAAGAGGATCCCGATTTCTGTTCTGTTTGTCTTCTAAATGACCTCTGAAATTCAGTTCTGTGTTAGAAGTTTGAAGTTAATGCAGTATTTAGTGAGAACCACCACCAAGACTGGAGCTGTGTCCTTGGTTTTCCAGACTTAATTGTCAGAGGGCTTTGTAGTTCTTAGAATCTTTTGAAATACAGTGGTGGCTTGCATTTAACTCACTGCAACTACAAAATAAGTTGTGTAAGAGGGAGAAAATGTAAATTTAACCTAGCCACAATAAGAATGTTATGATGTTAAAAAGAAGTATCAGTGGATGGTTAAGATAATGAGTCAGTACCATAGTTGGGGATCTAAATGGGAAATTAGGCATTGATTCCTTGTTATCACCATCTTTTATATGACCTATTTAACGTAAATATAGGAAGAAAATGCATCTGAAGTATCTTTTGTGATGCGAAGTCACAGTGACTTTAGGTAAAATATCTGTCAAATTTGGAGGATCCAGGCGTTTGGAGCTTGTAGATGTTGCAATTAATAGGGACAAGGCCCACATTAGGCAGTTTCCATTAAAAGTACAAGATTTAGTCAAGAATTAAAAACAAATAGCCAAAACATATTCTAATCAATTCAATCTCTAATAATAATCAAGAGTTTACTTTTAATAATCAATGAAATTTATTTTGAAAAGATGATTTAAATCAAAGATTAAATGCCAGTGTGTAAAATACTGATTACTAGAAGAGTCTTGGTTTTATTATTTAGCTATGTGACCTGAAATTTTTCCTTAGGGGTGCCTGGGTGGCTCAGTGGATTAAGCTGCTGCCTTCGGCTCATCATGATCTCAGGGTCCTGGGATGGAGCTCCACATCGGGCTCTCTGCTCAGCAGGGGGCCTGCTTCCCCCTCTCTCTCTGCTTGGCTCTCTGCCTACTTGTGATCTCTCTCTCTCTCTCTGTCAAATAAATAAATAAAATCTTAAAAAAAAAAAAAAGAAATGGTTCCTTAACCCCTCTGAGCCTCAGTCTACCCATCTATAAAGAGAGGATGATCATGGCTTCTGCATCCCAGATTTACTATGGAGATCAAATGGGAGACTGTAAGCAAAACTTTTCGGAAACTGTAAAATGCTATAGGTATATAAAGTTCATCAGGAGGAAATGACATTCACTTTAGAATCGATATCTAAAAATACGGCTTTTGTAAGTAAGTATTTAAGAAATATTGATCAGCTACAGTAGTGTTTTGGAAATAATAAGAAGTAATGGTGGAAACTGCCTTAATTACAGACACCTAATCCAGCAGTAAAGCATGTGATCCTTGTATCCAGAGCAACATCCAGAATTTCTGACAAGTTTGTTCTTCTGTTCTGACCTTTTGAAGTTCTCGTTCTCTTGTGCTTCCCAAAGGCTTTCAACATAGATTGTTTACAGGATTTTGTTTTAGGGATAAACTTTTGAGCTTTTGTTTTTTCCAGAATAATTGTAGGTAATTCTTGTTTGTGAAAATTTCTCTCTTGTAAGGAATATCTTGGAAATGCTTTTAATAGTTTTCCTTCTTCTTGAACCTTTCAACCTTCTGATATTCTTCTGCATTTTCTTACTTTAAAAAAAATATATTCATACTTGGGCTTAAAAATTAGGCATTTTTCTTCAGAATGATATATTAATCTTTAGAAAACAGAATACACATTTTAATTTAACAGCAAGCATATTCTACAGGCTTTGATTTTTCTGGTGTATAGCTAAACTGTTTATAATTGAACTGAACTGTTTATTGCTTTGCAAGTAGTATAGAAAATCTACCAACGTGTATGCATGTGTGACTATGTACCCATGTGCACACACACACTTATTTGATCAGAAATTACCTCTAAGTGAGATACATAGGTAGTAAAAGAAATCTTAAAAAATTACCATTTTCCCATTTCCTAAAAGGAGGGATGCAAGATGATTAACTATAGTTAATTGATAAATAAGTTGTCATAATACATTTTTTCCACTTGTACCAAGTCTCTTTACTACAGTGAAGGATTACATAAAATGCTGCCAGCCTAATTTTATGAACACATTTATCCCATTGCATTATGTGTGGTAAACTTGACAAATATGTAAAAGCGTAGTTGTGACTAAATTAAAATAGTAGAAGATTTTAGCCCCTGGTTATTCCATTTCATTTTATTGTATTAACTTAGCCAAATCCACATACCATATACAGGAATAGGATATGATGGTAAATGCAGGGAATGGAAAGCCAGAAACCAAGCCAGACAACTGCTTTTGAGGGCCGCTGTTTTTCTAATCTGTTTTTCTCTTGGGAGAGAAGGTGGTAAGAGCAGACCTTGAAGGAATGTTTCTTCCATCCAGAGGCATGGCTCAGCCGGCAGGAGCATTCTGTAGGTTAAAAATTTTATAGATGGCCTCAAGTGCATTCTATTCAAATCAACAAACAGGAAAAAAACAACATATTTCTTGTGCTCTATAACTGTCCCTAACTTGAATCTATTTCCTAGTTTGTTGAAATGTAGCCAATGATCAGAAAATTCCCCTGTCCCTGGAAGAGAGATTTATTAGAACTGGCATTGGGGAAGTTCATGGTTTGCTCTAGTATTGTATGAAATAGAATCACAAAGGCAGTGTTTATTACTATTTCAGATCCAAACTTTAGAGGAATCTGAGCACAAACTATTACGTTTGATTTATGTTGCTCTCTCCTGCCCCCCCCCCGTGTTGTTTTTAAAATAGATTTAATGTGATTACTAAAGGACTGTTGTACATGTAAGTGTAGTTGAGGTCGTGATAGAGCTTTTAGTTGTCATTGTTAGTGTGTAGAGACAGGAAAACCTGCTCTTATAAACCTTGAAATGAATAATGCTCATTTTAATTCTGAGATTTTACCACAAATGAATGAAAATTTCAGTTTGGGAATAATATGGTTCTCTTTGTTTTTGACTGTTGGTTCTTGGCTATGGAAAGGATGACTTTTTAAAATTTCCTTTGTTTTAGTTGCTATAGCAACCTGCCAATGTCCTAGACAGGGACAGCTTCCTGTACATCAAACCAAGCTCACTCTGCTGACATTTTGTTACAATGAGGTTTTTAGCACATCATAGGAATTCCTCTGCAGGATGTTGAGTAACATGGGGCCTCTCCAAGACGGACTAAATAAGGTCTCTGTTTCCCTTGATTTACTGCTATCTCATAATTTGAAAGATAATACATTCTGGGTTTAACAAGGCTGAGATTTCCGGGGAGCTTTAGCACAATTGCCAAACAGCAACTCATATTTCCTTTCCTGTGCATTAATGGCTCATCGGAGAAATATGTAAATCACATTGGGGACATAACAATTACGGAAGAAATCTCATACAGACTTTGAGGTTGAAGGGTGATTTAATTGGTAAGAGGTTTTCAAGAACTATGCATTGCTTCATGTAGTTGTTCCTTATTGATAGTGAACTTTGTACTTTGGAATGGTGATTCTAATTCATTGGGGTTGTAAATCAAGTGTGTTTCCACATAAACGTGGAAGCAGGTTTTCTCTATTCTTCTGTGGAAAGTTGGATGACTTTTGAGCTGAGCTCTAACGGAAAAGACAAATTGATTCAGAAGAGGATTTACATTACATTTTCAATTTAACTTCTATTTTTGAAAGTGGTATGTGAAACTCAATGAAAGCCGACTGGAACAATTTACACAGTTTCATTTCATTATGATTAATTTTTCAGTTATAATCATTGGCTAATTTGTGTTTTAATTATATTTGAATTGGATGATGATTTGCTTTTCAGAAAGCAAATGGAAAAGGGCTAAGGAAACATAGGAAAGTTACTTAAATGAGGCATTAGTTCTTTGGCCTTGTATGTGGAAAAAAGTAGAAATCAACCCCTTGTGGATGTTCAGATCATGAGAAATGCACCTGTCTAAATTACCTCTCACAGTAGTAGCTCAGAGATACATGTGAGCAGGCATGAGAAAAATGACTTTTGAATATATCTAAATATGGTTCATAATCAGGGCAGAAAGGCTGAGTATCAAAATTTAAAAAAACTGATAGATTTTGTGTTTTAATATATGACAGAAAAGAATGTTATTCCTTATAACTATACTGGTACTATACCAGGGAGAATAAGAAAGCTAAGGAAACTATTGAGAAGGGTAAAGTTGAAGGCATACCATCATTATAGAAGAGAACTTATTTGAAATGACTGCCAGAAATTCTATTACCGGAAATTAAAATACTATACAAAGCATAGGCGTATACCCCAGGACAGCAGAAAACAGGTTCTAATTTATTTTATCTTATTATTTTATTTTATTTTATTTTATTTATTATTATTTATTTTATTTTATTTTATTCATTTTATTTATTGAAAACAATGCCACTTATGTGAAGTCCTGAACAAACTGAAACATCATAAAACAAACATTTATAAGTCTTGGGGGAGAGCAAAAAGAGGAACTTGAGCAAGTTGGGCGCCTTTGCTAGAGCAGAAGTGGATGCAGGTTCTGGGAAGCACAGTGACAAAGGGGCAAAAAGACTACTG
The DNA here is from genome assembly GCF_011764305.1 of Mustela putorius furo. Taxonomy (NCBI): domain Eukaryota; kingdom Metazoa; phylum Chordata; class Mammalia; order Carnivora; family Mustelidae; genus Mustela; species Mustela putorius. The sequence continues at coordinate 4,771,764 of NW_025421292.1, forward strand.
GATTTGGTTCCTATTCATTGGACCCGTCAATGGTTTCCCCTGTTGAGACACAGTAATGCCTCTGCAGAAGCTATAGGCTTGTCTTTAGACATCTTTCCTTTCTTCTTCTTCTCTTTTTCTTTTCCTTCCCAGGTTCTCTAAAAAGAGATTCCCAAACTCAGTCTAACCAAACTCAGCCAAATAATCTCTTCCTTTGTTATGGATGTCCAGAGTTCCTTAGATTGAGGGCAGAGCCTCCAATTCAGTATTTTAAACCAAAACAAATGCTTGGCTAGATACCACTTGAGTTGAACCTCATTCACAGGAAAATGTGGTCAACTCTAGAACAAGAAGCATGTGTTGAGAGCTATTTCCTTCTGAAACAGGATGAAGGGGAGAAGAGAGCGGTGAACATCCCACATGTGTTATGGGATGGAAAGGATGTCATGAGAAGATCTGATCAACTTCTCAGGTCCCTGAAGGTCAGCCTTGAGACATTCGACTAAAGGGCAATTAGTCGTGTGTGGTCATACATCCACACAACGTATAAACCTAAAAACAGTTCCATGCAGCAACCCTGGGCCCAACGATGTTGATCAGGTTTGCCTCACCGCACCTGTCCTGATTTTGAAGGAGCCTCATGTCAGAGTGAAAGCAAGCATGAGGGTTTCTTCCTGCACCGACCAATCAGATCTTCCAAGTAAATGCCTCCCTAGGCCTCAGAGAGGAATAGCAGAAAGAAGGGAAAGGAAAGAAATGAGAAAAGAATAAAGAATTGTAGGGGAATGAGAATAATAGAGATTAAAAAAAAAGATATTTATTTGTTTATTTATTTATCTGTCAGAGATAGAGAGAAAGAGAGAGAGAGATAGGTAGATAGATAAAGAGAGAGCCTACAAACAGGGGAAGTGGCAGGCAGAGGGAGAAGCAGGCTCCTTGCAGGGACCCTGACATGTGACTCGATGCCAGGATCCTGGGATCATGACCTGATCCAAAGACACATGTTTAACAGACTGAGCCCTAGGTGTCCCAAGCATAACAGAGATTGAAAGATGTTTTAGGAAGTATCAGTGCTTAGGTGTATGTCCAGATATTTCAGTTTAGTTGATTTGGGCAGGGTCCACTCTTTTGGCATCCCAGGTGATTACTCTGTGTATCCTTTCAAATCTAGTCCATTTATTTTGTCCCAAGGCCTTAGGAGGTTACATAGCCTTCTGCCGGTGGCCTATTCAGCTAGTTATACACCAGGTCTTAAGACCAGCTTGGCCACTCACTGCCTGCCAATTGTATTACAGGGTACAATTCAACTGCTTCATTTTTTTGTAATCCAATATTTGCCCAAGCCAAGATTCCATTTAAAAAATATTTTTTAAAGGTTTATAGGTCTGATAAAATTTATTTGTCATGAGTACATCATATTTTCAAAATTCGTGGGTGTAATGCAGCAGGTAGAATACCCAACCCTCTAGCTTTTTTGAGAAAAAATGTTTATCAATGTGTTTGATGATGGTATAAACTTAATATTTAGTCATGTTCTTATCAAACTGACTGACTGACACATAAGAAGCTTGTTGAAACAGTTTGTCTTTTCAATCTTGGCTTCTGGATAGAGATGCCTCTCTTCTTTCATTGGATTCCATATTTCTTTGTTACTAACATGGAATGTTGCAATGCCAGTGTCTGTATATAATGCCTTTGGATGTCACAGGCAGATTCTATAATTTTTTGAGGATTGTTTTCTGTAATTTAAAATTTACTCAGTGCTCACTGGAATTATAATTGTCACGCCATTAATTAGAACTTCAGAATGTTTTTTAGTTAATACTTCATTTTTTTTTTTAAAGTGCTTTTAACCCATTCTATTTGGGACACTCATAAACCTTGCAAACATCTTTATTGAAATTTCACTAGTATTTTGTTCCAGCTTTACAGGTTCTGAGAGTGTTAAAACAGTTTATTAAAATCCATGGGAATGCATGTGTAGTGAACTAGGCTCCTTTTGTTTGTAGCCCAGAAATATCTTTGTGAATATATTTTTGCTTCAACCACAATTCTTTTCCTATTATTTTCTCACAGTGGAATCATTAGCCTGTGTTTGTGAGATTGATGTCTGTTGTCATGGAAATAAATAATGTCACAAATTCAGCGCTATAGAAAGTAGGGAGGAAAATGGGCTGAGAAACACAATCTTGAAGCAGAGGAGAAGTGGAAATGATTGTAAACTCCTCCATTGTTAATATGGAACATAATCCCCATAGTCTCGATAACTTTTTCATCTTAGACTTTCTTGGAATGTCATCAATGCCATTTTTAGCTCATTTAAATTCAGTCACTTTCAAGTACAATGATTTTACAATGGTTGCAATTTCTAACTGCAACTGAGGCTCTTTAGAAGGGGCATATTGAAAAGAAAGGTGTACACCAAACAAAGAAAACATGTGCTGCCCATTTTAAAACTTAGAGACCAGTTGCTGGGATATCAGTGATCAAAACAAAATAAGACATAAAAGACGACAACCAAACTGAATCAAAGGAATAGTTTGTTTATGTTCCCATATATAGAGAAAAAATAAATATATGTGACCATTTAAATAGCCCATACAGTGAAAGAAGGCCTTCAAGTGAAAATTAGCCTCACATACTGAGGGAGCAAAGTCAGTATTCTCTTGAAAATAAGTATTCTCGGTTTCAGTGAAATATGTAACTAATTTCCCTCCAGAGATGAGATGTCCTGTCAGCAGTTACAGTTATTTATAATGGAGTTAGAATTTTCCATTTGTGCTTGGGGTCTGGTAGGATGCCCAGCTCCTGTTTTATTTATCTTTCCCCTCTAAATCCTACAATATGATAGGTTTCTGTCTACCCAGATTTCTTTTTTCTTTTTTTCTTTCTTTCTTTCTTTCTTTCTTTCTTTCTTTCTTTCTTTTTTTAACTTATCATTATCTTTACTCTTCATGTTGAAATTTAGTGGCTTAATTATGAGTATTTTTAAGGTATTCATTTTTACTCTTTAATTCATGTAAAATAATAGTCTTCAGAAATCTTGTAACAGCTTTATATATCATTTGCTTCAATTTACAACAATTACTGGTGAAACATATGCTGTAGAAGCAGATAGTTTTATGTTTATGTCATGCTGTGGCATGAACCCTAGTAAAGGTAGCCAATATAAAGTGACCTGTGTATTTACCTTATATTTAAATGATAGAAAGTGAGGGTTTTATTGGAAGACATCTGTGCCTCCTATTAAATTGAGGTTTCCATATTTTTCCATTTGGGTTGTAGTTTTTCTTTTTTCTTTCTTTCTTTTTTTTGAATTGAAAGAGCCAAAATTTAGAAGCAGACATTTTCGATCAGCTAGAACAAGTGGTATGTTTTGTTTTGATGACTAATCGCTTTAAAGTTTTCCAGAAGAATCGGTGGTTTTCATTTCATCAGAGTTTAGCTGTATTGGAGGTTTGTACTTCTCCTTTTAAATTGCATGAGCAAATAGAGTTTTCGCCAAAAAATAATGATGGAATTAATTTTAGCAAGTGATATGAAATTGTTGCAGTTGTCATAGGTCATACACTGACACTGAGCTTATTTAAATTATATCAGAGAGTAAAAGATGACGGTAAAGAAGTAAAGATCTTTGTGAACAATGGGGTATGTTATAAAGTAGACTGACATAGGATGAAATTTTGGGATTAGATGCCTTTTTTCCCTTTGGAGAACAAATTTTTTCGTCATGTAATCTTTCATGTTTGGATGGCATTCTTGTCCTGAAGGGCCTTCCCATCTGAATGAACATGTGGAGATAAGGGTGATAGGTGGGAATCAGAAAGGATTCTAGAGTTTGATTCATTCAATCTGGTCCACTGACAGAACAGGATGGATAGCTCTGAAAGAAGAAATGGGCAACTTTAGACAAACTGAGTTTGAGTTCAGCAAGTTAGGATGACCACTAGGATGAAGGAATATTTACATATCTAGTAGACATTGAAAAATGATTACCCTTTAATTTCTATTCTAGAACGTGGTTCACCTACGGATTTCGTTACTAAGGATATCACCGACACATCAATTGGGGCATATTGGACATCCGCTCCAGGAATGGTTCGAGGTTACAGAGTCTCATGGAAGTCGCTTTATGATGACATTGAGACTGGAGAGAAAAGTCTTCCTGGAGATGCAATTCATACTGTGATAGAAAATCTGCAGCCAGAGACCAAATACAAGGTTTCAGTCTTCGCAGTTTACAGCAGTGGAGAAGGAGAACCTTTAAATGGAGAAGCCACAACTGAATGTAGGTAACATCACAAGTGTGTTTAGGCGTGTGTTGGTGCTACCTAATGTCTATCAGCTCAAGTGACAATGTAATTACTTGTCTTTAGTTTTTGTTCTATGATAAATGGGGATGAAAAATTAAGACCTTTAAAGACTGTGGTTTAAATTCAGGTTCATTTAGTTCACTTAGTATAAAAATTATATCATATTTTGAAATATTGAATCCTATTCAACTACCTATATTTGTCTCTCTCTCTCTGCCTTTTTTTCCCGATAGGATGGTCAACTAGATAAGAAACTCAACTAGTGAAAAGATCAGGAGTCATGGAGACAAAGAGACTATAGGCCCATTTATAGCTGTATGACTTTGGACAAAATTCAGTTTCCTTATCTGTGGCTTACAGTCTCAGAGTTGTCTTGAGGATTAAATGAAATGAGAATGATCAAAGCACCAAGCGTAGTGCCTAGCCACTTAGAGTTGATTGATACATGAGAGTGGCTACTGAGACTGTGATTATTATATACCCAAGACCAGTCCTAGAGACTTGACTTCATCCCTCTTGTATTTGGTAAGGTTAAATCAAAAGTCCACTCAATATTCTGGTGGCTCAGATTTACCTTTATGTCATTAATATTCTTTCTCATGAATAATTTTGAATGACTTATAATCATTTAGTATCAGCTGGTTGGTGAAAGCTGTGCCAACATTCCTTAATTCTCTTCCCTAAGAAGCTGTTTGTTGAGCATATAAGCATTTCTAAGAATTTATAGGAGGAAAGTTGATTCCTTTTGTTCTGGGAGGGTTTTAGGAAAAGGGAACAAGATGGAACATTCTTGCATTTCCTTTTATTAAAAAGAAATAGAGGGGCACCTGGGTGGCTCAGTGGGTTAAAGCCTCTGCCTTCTGCTCAGGTCATGATCCCAGGGTCCTGGGATCGAGCCCCGTATCGGGCTCTCTGCTCAGCAGGGAGCCTGCTTCCTCCTCTCTCTCTCTGCCTGCCTCTCTGCCTACTTGTGATCTCTGTCTGTCAAATAAATAAATAAAATCTTAAAAAAAAAAAAAAGAAACAGAAGGATTGAGGTATTCTTCTGGTAAGGGAGGGGAGAGGGAAGTGCCGTGAGCAATTTCAGATAAGCCCCACATCCTGATTTTCAGTTGTTCTTAAGTTGAAGTCTTTTGGTCTGAGTTGTCTGAAGAACTCTTCTCTCTCTCTCTTTTTTTTTTTTTTTTTTTGTTTTTAAGATTTTATTTATTTATTTGACAGATCACAAGTAGGTAGAGAGGCAGGCAGAGAGAGAGAAAGAGAGAGAGAGAGAGGAGGAAGCAGGCTTCCCACTGAGCAGAGAGCCTGATATGGGGCTTGATCCCGGAACCCTTGATCGCAGAACCCTGGGATCATGACCTGAGCCGAAGGCAGAGGCTTTAACCCACTGAGCCACCCAGGCGCGCTCCTTTTTTTTTTTTTTTAAATCACTGGCAAACTCAGTGGGATGTGTCTAAGTTAAAATCTGTGTCAAAATTGGGGTGCCTGGGTTGCTCAGTGGGTTGGGGCCTCTGCCTTCGGTTCAGGTCATGGTCCCGGGGTTCTGGGATCGAGCCCCACATCGGGCTCTCTGCTCAGGAGGGAGCCTGCTTCCTCCTCTCTCTCTCTCTGCCTGCCTCCCTGCCTACTTGTAATCTCTGCCTGTCAAATACGTAAATAAAAAATCTTTAAAAAAAAATCTGTGTCAAAATTAACTGGATTAAAAAAAATCAAACTCCTCATTTGAAATTTAATATGTGAAAAGGCCTATTTCTCAGATAGTCATATGATTGGTTCCCTTGGTAGTAAACGAAATCTCGTGTCTGAATATATTGGCTGCTGTAGTTTAAGAATCTGGCAGAAATTTATTTGTTGTAAAGAGAAATTATAGGCCAGATATGACACATCTAGCTAAATTTATCTGTAGGAGTAAAGATACAATTCATGTGGTTGAGCAGTTATGAAAGTATATATATTTAGAAGGAAGCTTTTCCAAAAATTCTCCTCTATTGTGTCTTCTTCCAAAAAAACCAAGTCTTCAGATATATATTTGGGATTGAAAATCTCCACAAAGTATTTCTTTTAGCCAAATGCAAATATATTAGTATAAATCCTAATAAATAAATAAATTTTCATCTCTAAGAAGCTGAACCTCTAAGAAATTGTATTTCTTGGCTAATTGATTGATTTACCTTTAAAAGTAAGTGAAGAAAAAGGCATTTTTTAAAATTTGGAGTGGATTAGGCAGGAATGAAACTTCTTTTTTTTTTTTTTTTTTTTGAGTTTTGTTTCTATGCGAAATGCTCAAGCATCTAAGCAGATAAGAGAGAAGGTAAGAAACTTTCTTTGTGCTGCTACCATTTTGTTGTGCCTTATTTTGCTCTCTTCTTGGGAACGATAGCAGTTTAGAAAGTGCTTGAGAAATCTGAGTCAGATGTGGTATTTCAGTGGCAGATGATCCTAATGTATGGATAAGTGGGCAGAGTCACTAGGTCACACTCTTAGAGTTTCTTATAGACTTCCAGAGGGTCATTTTGGGAATATTTTCAGGATTGCTTTTACCTAAAACTCAACAATATGGTACACAGACTGTTGATACAATGAAAACCATGGATTGTTGCTAGAAAGCCAGCAGATGAGAGCCTATCTATTGGACTTCCAGTTTATGGCAGCTGGTTTAGCTGAGGTGCAGTGGGTGTTGGAAAGCATCTCGTGAAAGTTTCTAAAACATGAAAAGAACTTACAGTGTGAATGCTGCACCATTTTATAGTATGTGGCATATGTCAAGGAGGTGAAAAATCTTGGTTTTTACTCATGGGATGCCAATGAGGCTTTCTGTCCCCCCTAAAATCCAAAGCTTTCCATTAAAACTAGGGTAAGATATTTTGTACCTTATGCTTGCATAGCTGCTAAGATTTTCTTTTGAACACTGATTGGAAGCAGTTTGCTTCTGAGGTGCTTGATGTAGGTTTTTTTTTTTTGTGTGTGTGTGCTTCTTGTGCTTAGGGAGTTCATTGAGTTTCTTGGATCTGTGAGTTTATAGTTTTACACAATTTGAAACTATTTAGACTATTATTTTTCTCAAATACTTTATTTATTACACCCCTACTCTCTTTAGGTACTCCAATTATGCATGTGTTATTCTGTTTGAAATTACCAAACAGTAAACCACAGTTTGGTTTGTCAATCTTTTTTTTTTCTTGCATTTCATTTCAGATAGTTTCCATTACCATGCTAATAGTTTCAGTAATGTTTCTTTCTGCAGTTTTGAGTCTGCTGTCAATACCATCCTATGTATCTTTCATTTCAGATATTGTACTTTCCATCTCTAGAAGTTTGGTTTGAGTTTTCTTTATATGTTCTATGGCTTTACTTAACATGTCTTCTGTTTCTTCTGCCATCATCAATGTCTGGAATATAGGTGTCACAGCTGTTTTCCTGTCCCTTGTGAATAATTATGTCCTATATGCCATTTCTGGTCCTGCTTCTATATATTTGATTTTTCTTCTTCTTATGTGTCGTCTTAACTCCAACTGCCATAACAAAATAACAGAAACTGATGACTTAAAAAACAGAAATCTGTTTTCTCACATTTCTAGAGGCTGGAAGTCCAAGATGCAAGTTCTGGGAGAATTTGACTTCTGGTGAGAACTCCTCACTTGCCAATGGCCATCTTGTTATATCCTCGCATGGCCTTTCCTCCTCTCTGCATATGCGTGAGGGGTGGTGGTGGTAATAGCATGCTCTGGTGTCTCCTCCTCATTTTATAAGGATTTCAATTCCATCAGATTAGTATTATACTCTTACGACCTTATTTAATCCTCATTACCTCCTCGAGGTCCCATCACCAAAGACTATCACGTTAGAGGTTAAGACTTTAACAAATGAATTTTGAGAAGACACAATCATTCAGCCTATAACATAAGTCATATTTTTTCCTTCTTTGCGTGCCTGGTAATTTTTATTAGACGCCAGACTTTGTGAATTTTACTGTGCTGGGTGCCAGATATTTTTACACTCTTATAAATGTCCTTAAGTTTTGCTCTGGGATTTAGTCAGTTACTTGGAAGTAGTTTAATTTTTCTCAGACTTCCATTTAAGTTGTGTTAGAACTGAACCAGAGGATCTTTTAGTTTAGGGATAACTCTGCCTCATTACTGGGTCATTACTGGGGACCTGCATGAACTCTAGGAATTAATTGTTCCTTCTGCTCCTTTTGGGTGGTTCTTTCCCTAGTTTTGTATAGTTTCCTCATGCATATGCACTGATTAGTATTGGGCTGAAGACTACAGGAAGACCTCTTGCAGATTTTTGGAGCTCTTCCCTCTGTTACACCATCTCCTCTCCAATATCTGCTTTGCAATTCCAGATGCCTTGGACTCCCCTGACTCACAAAACTATCTCCTCAATTGAGTGAGATCACCAGGCTCCATCTGGTTTCTCTCTTTCTAAACTGGGGCTGGAAATTCCCTTTAAGCAATAAGCCAGAACAATTATAAATCTCACTGTCATATTTTTCTATCTCTCAGGAATCACTGTCCTATATTGTCCAATGTCCAATGTTTTAAAAATGTTGATATATATGTGCATATGTATACACATCTACACAAATACATACATATGTTTATATTTAGTTTATTCAGATTTTTTAGTTTTCAAGTGGTCCTTCCCTTTTTTTTTTTTTTTTAGATTTTTTTATTTATTTATTTGACAGAGAGAAATCACAAGTAGATGGAGAGGCAGGCAGAGAGAGAGAGAGGGAAGCAGGCTCTCTGCTCAGCAGAGAGCCCGATGCGGGACTCGATCCCAGGACTCTGAGATCATGACCTGAGCCGAAGGCAGCGGCTTAACCCACTGAGCCACCCAGGCGCCCCGGTCCTTCCCTTTTTGAACATGAAAATTTCTCATACGGTTAAGAAAGATTCTTTGCAGCATTTCCTTCAGTTTACTGTCTTTGTATAGAAAATGCTTATGACCTCTGAAAGTTAAGATTAGATTACTGAACTGAGTGAAATGATCTTGCTTATAAACTCTAACTATGTAAAAAGAAAGAAATGTGTGTTGGCTATTTGTGGATATGGGATGATCTGTTTCTGATACAGTTATTGATAATTGTGAGATATTACTAAAAATTACTTAATAAATAATATATATATTTATGAAACATTTTTTACATATAGCATTTCCTAAAACATTCAATGTGTACAGTTTATCTTTAGAGCTCTTGAGATATTTTTATGTGTTAGAGTTTCCTACTCTTTTGTGTTCATAGTTTTATATGACAGTGGCTGTCAGAAAGAATAGTGTTAAAAATAGTCATTTATGGACTGTACCCTTTTCTGAAAAGACCCAAATGATATTTCTGACCCTAAATTCATGATTTTTAGTATTCCCCACAGTATGATAACCACAAGAATTATTTACAGCTGGAAATACAATAAAAATTTGAAGAGCTCATCTCCGGAAATGGATGTTTTCTTTACTAAAGTCCCTAGAATGCAAAAGGAAATCCGTGCAATAAGAACTTCCATTTTTTAGTTATTAGCTAGGTAGGGAGAAAACATCTTACTGTGATCTCACTGAGATTAGGCTCACACGCCATCATGAATTTATGAGAGATCATACTGCTAAACAAGAACACAGTGTACATATTTGAGAAACCAGAGTTGTTTTTTTTTCACATAAATGGGAAAGTAGACATATTTATCTTCTTTCATGGTATACATTGTCATCTTCCTTTTATTTCACAGTATCCCAAGATTCAAAAATCTTAAAAGTAGATGAAGAAACGGAAAACACAATGAGAGTTACCTGGAAACCAGCACCTGGGAAAGTCATCAACTACCGGGTTGTGTATCGCCCCCGTGGGGGTGGAAGACAAATGGTTGCCAAAGTGCCACCCACAGTTACCTCAACAGTGTTAAAACGACTTCAACCCCAGACTACATATGACATCACAGTTCTCCCAATGTATAAGACAGGAGAAGGAAAGCTTAGGCAAGGATCAGGCACAACAGGTATAAAATAATAATTTTTTGGGAGTGGGGAAGAGTGTTATATTTAAAGGAGGGTTTTCATACATCTATTCATTTGTAAATGTCTGAAATTAATTCTATAATAAATTAAATTATAATAATTAGATAGGATGCCTAAGTAGCATTCTATTTTTTTACCACCCACGTTCCTGGTAAAATGATTCTACATATTAATGTTCTAATGCTAATCTAATCTTCTCAGTTGTGAGAATTATTTATGTATTCACTTGGGTAGCACTTGGTTATCAGGATTTTTATTGAGTATTATATCCTGTGCTACTTGACTTAACCCATGTGATAAATATACAATTTGAAGTGTGGTGTATGTGATAATTCTCATGTATATCACTTAGATATTTCTAATTCAATTTCTTATTGCAGGGGGGGATAAAAAATCCAAAGCTTAGGCTTATGGATAATATTTTAAAATCCTTTTATCTTTACAGCTTCTCGATTTAAGTCACCCAGAAATCTCAAAACATCTGACCCAACCATGTCGAGCTTCCGAGTGACTTGGGAGCCTGCCCCTGGGGAAGTGAAGGGTTATAAGGTCACGTTTCACCCCACAGGGGATGACAGAAGACTGGGGGAGTTAGTGGTTGGACCATACGACAATACAGTTGTTCTGGAGGAACTTAGGTAGGAATGAACTATATTGTTTTTGTAAAAAGATTTAATAATTTATGAAAATTAGTAGGCCTTCCACAGATAATCGCTTGGGTGTCTGTTTGCTAGTGGAGGGTTTAGAATCAACGGAAGTTGCTCTCTTGGACTTGCTGAAGTTGAGGTTAGGGTTCAGAGGCTAGCAGAAATTTTTGTAATGTTTTAATGATTTTTGTTATTAAGGGAGCAGGAATGGCATTTTTTCAATAACATCCTGCTTTTTAAAAATTAATGTCTATATTATACAATTTCACTTAAAGCAGCTTGTCCTTAGCCAGGTCCGTGGAAGTATGGGGGTTCTTGTGCCTTCTGGAAAGGTCCAGGTGACTCACGCTGTGATGCTGATTATGAGTCTCCTGCCAGGGTGGGCCATGGGAGAGAGAAGCAGGACTTTGTGCTTGGTGCCAGCTGGCCGGATTGGGGAAGGGTGGGCTGATTAAAGGTCTCGCTTCAGGCTGTGCAGTGGAAAACAAGGAAGTTTGAGTTTGAACAGCACCCTACATTCATTACAGTAGGAAGAATGGACTACTGTGCATTGCCTTTTGGAAAGTTTGTTTGTCTCAATCATTCACTCACCAATATTGAAATCTATATAAACCCTCACTATTTACTTTTGTCAGATTAGAGAAGATGAAATTTACGGAGTCCACTATGTGTCGAGGACTTGAGTTACCTTGCAACATGCAACATTTAAATTATTTTCTTAAAGCCCAGTGCTTAGAAGCAGTGTGTTAGAACCTGTTTTAAGTAAATGAATGTAAATCAAGATGAATGTCTTTAACAAAGCACATATGCTACCACTTGAGCCAGTATACATACAGACTATATATTTTAACATTTCAGGGCAGGTACCACCTATAAAGTAAATGTTTTTGGAATGTTTGATGGAGGAGAAAGTTCGCCACTTGTTGGACAAGAAATGACAACCCTTTCTGACACAACTGTAATGCCAATTTTATCTTCTGGTAAGAGATCGAATTATATTACCCTAGGAAATCTTAATATTATGAAACTATTTCAAATGTGAACTATTAGGTTAATCACACGGTGAAAAGCAGCTATAAACATTTTATACTAAAATGCATTTAAATAATTTACATGCCTAAACACATACTTTCGAACATCCATCTAAGTATATCTTTGGGAATATTTTTTTAAGGCCTATCTTGTCAGCATTACCTTGGTTACACAGTACTGTATTATTTAAAGATGAGCTTTTGCAATGGATAGGTAATATAAATATACATTTTCTCTCTTTTGATGACTAAAACGCAGTTTTATTTTGTAAATGTAGTTGCAGAAATGATTTATTTGAGCTGAGCAAGCAAAGTTGTGTTCTATGAGTAGGTGGATAACCATGACTTGGGAAGCAACATGGTAACATAAACCCTTCGGATTTTCTTGCTCCTACCACAATTATAGTTTTGATGTGCATGAACCTAGTTTTGAATGTTCTTAGAGGTGGAAGTAGTGGATAGGATTTACTTCCCAACATTTTCCAGCATTTAATAAAGAAAGAGTAGATCCAGGCAGGGTGGGGGAAGGCTTGCAAAGCTTTAGGTGTTTGGAGTAGTATCTGGGAGTCCTCAATCCTGGTGCAGTGTACTGTACGCAAAGGACACCTTTGTAGTGTGATGAGCACCATTTAATTTTTCTCAAAGAGTTTTTTTAAAAACAATATAAAGATGAGATGCTAAAATGGCAAGAAGTTGGAAAAGTCATAGCTGGGAATGTAAACTATCAGAAGAGAAGGTATTTAAAAAATATGATGTAGATAAAATATAAAAGTGTCAAATCCTGCTGTTTTGCATGAATGTTCTATTGTTTCTGTTATGATGATATTAACTGACTTATATTTTTATTTTGTAGCTTGTGCACTGAGGATATTGGGATTTTTCTCTCTTTCCAAAGCACCCTAGCTTTGTATCAGTGTTTGTGCTTTTGTCTCTACAGTTCTCAATTTGTATATTTGTTTGCATACTTCCTCTAATTTGTCTTCCTTCTTTCTTGTTTTTTTAAATGTGCGGACTTCACCACCTATATTTACTTGATTGTTATACATAGTCAATGATAAAGTTAAACAGCTAACAACTTAATAATATAATAGCTATCAGGTTTTAAAACAACATATCTTTATTTCAAAAAGGTCTAATTTTAAGAGTCAGGTGTCTAATCCTTCGTGATATATGAAATAATTACCCAGAAGCTTAATTATTTTAGAAGATGTTTTTAGCTCACTAAGACCCTTCTTAGCTCACACATTTTATCAGCTCATTTCATATTAGTCTGCTGATGACCAATACATCTTATGGAAAAATACAGCATGCAATCTTTAGATCACATTAAAATTTTATTTAAGTTATTGATGCCTTATAGTAAGATAGCCATACATTTTTATTCATTTATTTCAGCTCTTGGGTTTGTGAGCCCATTCATATTTACAATGATGGTTTAATTTAAGTCTCCAGGGTCTATGATAGTGGCCAGGAAATATGGTCAAAGATGAAGGAAAGATTTGCCATGGAAATTATCACTGGAGAATTGGGGGTTTTCTTGAATGTTATTTGAGGTTAATAAACCATATGGACGTATGTTGAAAGTCTTGACCTCCAAATCACAAAGCTAAGCTACAGAACTGAAGCAGCTAGGCAAGCATCCAGGGATGGCAGAGGCATGGTTAGGAAGTAACCCTGTGAAGAATTTGCTCCTGACCCTGTCCTGTATCATGATTACCACATTAGGGATGGAGTGTATTACCAGAGCAGAAGCAGACATTGTGTTGCTGGTGGATGGATCATGGAGCATTGGCCGGGCAAATTTTCGAACTGTGAGGAGTTTCATCTCTCGCATTGTGGAAGTCTTTGAGATTGGTCCCAAAAGAGTACAGATTGGTAGGTCTGGCAATACTGAAGACCTTTAGACATTTTCATCATGCTCTTTTATATACACTAATGCCAATGATGTTATTTTAGCCCTTGCTCAGTATAGTGGGGACCCCAGAACAGAGTGGCAGCTAAATGCTCACAGAGATAAGAAGAGCTTGTTGCAAGCTGTGGCAAACTTGCCATACAAAGGAGGCAATACTCTCACAGGTGAGTAAGGGTGATGTGGTATACTTTTAGCTCTTGCTTTTGGTCAGAACTTGTGGCTGAATAATGATGTGACTGGTGCTCTTTTAAAAATCCCACTAGGCATGGCTTTGAATTTCATTCGTCAACAGAGCTTCAGGACCCAAGCTGGCATGAGGCCTCGAGCTCGAAAAATTGGTGTTCTCATCACCGATGGAAAGTCACAGGATGATGTTGAGGCACCTTCAAAGAAACTCAAGGATGAAGGCGTAGAGCTGTTTGCTGTTGGTAAGCACTCAAAAGTCTAGCAGTGCCCCTGGGATTACAAAAGCTGAGGATATTTTTGTAGTTAAAAATTTTTTTGAAGCACAAAAAACAAACAAACATATTTTCCCTATCACAAAATTTATCAAAATGATATGCCAAGAAGTTAACTTATTTTCTTTTTTCCCCTTGAAATGGGACAGAACTACAATGGCTTCTTGGAAGAAAGTAATGGATCAAGAGGACAAATGTACTAGTAATAGGATCCAGGAAAATTCCTGTTTGGTTTTCCGTGGCACCATGTTTATTTTTGATAGCCTTTATTTTACTTTCCAGAAAAAACACTCAAGAGACACTTTTTGGTGGGAAATTGGTGCTAGAAGCATTTAGAAGAATCTAATTCAGAATAGCTTTTAATTTATATTATTTTTTCCTTTGTTTCTATTTTGTAACTATAGATAATCATTATTGAGGAGAATCACATATATGTTCTACTTAACATTGAAAATTCAAATGCTTTTGAATTTGAATATGTCCTTTTTTCCCTAAGGTATTAAAAATGCTGATGAAGATGAATTAAAGATGATCGCGACAGATCCTGATGATACCCACGCATACAATGTGGCAGATTTTGAGTCACTCTCTAAGATTGTAGATGACCTCACCATTAACTTGTGTAACAGTGTCAAAGGTCCAGGTAAGATTATCCCAGGGTTTCTCACCCTTAGCACTGTTCATATTTGGGGTAGATAGTTATTTTTGGGATGGGGGAAGGGAGCCCTTTAGTGTATTGAGAGATGTTTAGCAGCATCCCTTGGCTCTGCCCACTGGATGTTGGTGGCATCCCCTGAGTTGTGACTAATAAAAATATCTTCAAATATTGCCAAATGACTGCTGGGGAAAATAATGTCCTCAGTTAAGAATCATTAGTTTGTTTGTTTATTTATTTATTTATTTATATTTTATTTATTTATTTGACAGACAGAGATCACAAGTAAACAGAGAGGCAGGCAGAGAGGGAGTGGGGGGAAGCAGTCTCCCTGCTGAACAGAGAGCTGGATGTGGGCCTCTATCCCAGGACCCTGAGATCATGACCTGAGCCGAAGGCAGAGGCTTAACCCACTGAGCCACCCAGGTGCCCTGAAAATCATTAGTTTAGTTCCTGATTTTTTCTCTGATTTGTTTCCGATGGCAGCAAACTAGAAATGGCTTGTAACTTATTTGAAGATAAATAATTTGGTAGAAATGGTTCGTATGCTTTGGGTATTGAGGATGCATTTATTTGCCTTTTTCTTTTTGAGTTTTTCTCTCCAAACATTTACAGATTTTCTTTTTGGATTTTGAACAACAGACTGACCTTTTCCCTGGAGAAATAAACCAGCCAAGAAGCCAGAATTTGTAGGCTTCTGGCTCTGGATTAGCTGAGAGAGCTGTAGTTTTATTTAGTTGGAGAGGACTTTGAGTGGGGATGAAAACATCTTTTATCTGTTTTCCTTTATTTTTTTTTTTATCAACTATGTAATAGTTGCATTCATTCTAGTTTCTCAGACAGTAAAATTGCTTGATAATTTTGTAGGCTTGATTATGACCCAACTATAATAAAGGTTAGAGTACTAAGAATGGAAATTCTTTCCCCAGCTTTACAAAGACAGTTAAAGAGTTTTTATGAGACTGATTGACATGCTAATGAAGTCATTGTGTTAAGTCTCTTTAAATTATTATTGGGGACATCTTTCTAATGGTCACAGTGAATTTAGTATTTCTATTTTCATTGATGTTAATTCTGGATATTTGTTCTGTAGTCATTCTGTTGTTCATTGGTCATTTCACTTTACCCACAGAGAGCATAATCACAGGCAGTGGGGTATTCCCAAACTTGAAAAGACTTGGTTGTTTTTCTTCTTTCTTGACTAAGAAAGTGGTTAACTTCTCTTACCACTGATCTAGGTCCTGTAGGGGAACTAAATAAACACAAATAAGAAACCAATTCCATTCTCACAGAGTATAACCTATAGTTAAGGAGGTAAGACATGATGAATTTAAATGTGGTGAACTTGGGTAGTACTAAAGGTGATAGAGACAATAGAATTGCCAATTGTGTAAGATTAGAGGAAGGAGGACATATTCAAGGTTGATTCAGAGGTTTTTGAGTTAGGTGACTGGTAAACTGGTGGTTTCGTAAAGGAAGGGTGGGACCAGGTTTTAATGAAAGACAATGAGCCCAGCCTTGAATCTTCTGGGACTGAAGAATCCTTTGCCTACCCATTCAGAGAAGTCTTATGAGCAATGGGACTCTAGACTGATACACTGTATATGTGTGTACAAGTTTAAAATATGGGAAGTAGTGCTATTATAATCTAATTTCAAATTTCATCACCTTGCTATAATAATGAAATAAGCGTATGGATTTTGTTTCCACATGTAGGTGACTTGGAAGCACCTTCTAATCTGGTTATTTCTGAGCGAACCCATCGTTCTCTTAGAGTGAGCTGGACACCTCCTTCTGACAGTGTGGATAGGTATAAGGTGGAATACTACCCAGTTTCTGGAGGGAAACGTCAAGAAGTGAGTAGGCAACACCTACAACCCATTCCCTCCTGATAGCGAGATTGACTTCTTCACATGAGCGCTCAGAAAAATGTTGGGTGTGGAGCAAGAAAGATGTCAAGTGGGGCAGAACTGAGTCAGCAATGGTGCTTTCATTTGGGCTTAATTAAAGGGAAAGATCTTTGCTTAAATTCTTACAGTTTCTACGAATTGCAGAATACCAATATGGTTTTTAATAAAAGGATGCTTGATTAATTTTGAATTTATATTAGAGTTATGGAGTTGGAAGGAAACATTAAATATGATCTAGTTTACCCACTCATTTTACAAATAAGGAAACAAGAGCTGGGAGAATAAATTACATGAATTGTCTAAGATCTCATTGTAATCTGGTAATTTCCAAAAATGAAAAACAATGGCCTCATTGAAATATAATTTCTAAGTTCATTGCAGTTAACTACTTTTTAATTATAGTAGAAAAGAGGGAAGCAATTACAACACAGGTTATTATTATTTTATTTTTTTCCCCTAGTTTTATGTCAGCCGACTGGAAAGTAGCACAGTACTGAAAGATCTGAAGCCTGAAACTGAGTACGTTGTTAATGTGTATTCTGTAGTGGAAGATGAATATAGTGAACCGCTGAAGGGCACAGAAAAAACCTGTAAGTCTGATTGAAAAAAAAAAAATCTCCTCATTTTCTTTTTTAAGATAAACAGGAGGCATTCCATATGGGATTTTTGGCAGCCCTCCAAATCATTCCTTTATTCAATATCCATCCAACAAATATTTACTGAGTGTGTTCTTGTCCAGGTACTCAATAAATACTCAATTGCTCTTACTGTTTGTTCTTGTCATCATGGGACCCCACTGGTGGAATGGGTAATCATAGCCATAGATAACTTGGAGGGATAACTTACCTTTCATAGAGTTATTCACGTCTTAAGAAAGATAACATGTGGGGAGTGGAACTCAGATTAGGAAGGGGAACTGTGCAGAGGTGACCTATTTCAGTTTTGCAGTGTTCAGTTTTTCCTCCTATCAATGAGATCACCCTTGTCTTCGGGACGTTGCCTCCTGGTCTTTGCTTGAGAGGCTCTAATGGCTTTGACTTTGAGTAGAGCTTTTGACAGAGATGTTCCTTGTTCCTGTACCTGGCAAGATTTCTGAGGCATGGTAGGGTTTTTGAAGCCACATAAAAATACTCTTTCCTTCTCCCATCTTCTTGGCTGGACTCCAGGGGAAGGGAGGCCTCTTAGAAGACAAAGAATTGGGCATCACTCTCTCCAAGGCAAGGATTGGTTCTATTTAATCTTCAGTTCTGTTAAATCTTTATCTTCTCTCTCTCTCTCTCTTTACTATATAAGTTTTAGGTGTAGAACATTATAAGTCAACATCTGTATACACTATAAGGGATCCCCCCTCAAACGGTATTACCGTCCGTCACTCTACACTTGATCCTCTAGCCCTTTCACCCACCCTCTGACCCCAGTCCCCTCTGGCAACCACTGATTTGTTCTTTGTATCCATGAATTTGGTTTTGTTTCATTGTTTCTTTGGCTTTTATTTGTTTTTAGACTCTACATATGAGTGAATCAGATGCTATTTGTCTTTCTTCTGATTTCACTTAGCATCACCTCAAGGCCCACCACAAATAGCAAGATTTCGTTCTTTTTTATGGCTGAGAAGTACTCCATTATATACTCCATTACATACATTACAGCACTCCATTATAGATAGATATGGTCTCTTTATATGAGGTATATTTCCTCTATAGCCATTTTTTGAGTTTTATCACAAATGGATATTGAATTTTATTGAGTAATTTTTCTCCATCTATTGAGATGATCATGTGATTTTATCTTTAATTTTGTTAATATTATGTATCACATTGATTGATTTGTGAATTTGAGTCATTCTTGCACCCCTGGAATAAATCCCACTTGATCATAACGTATGATGCTTTTAATGTACTGTTGAATTTTGTTTGCTTATATTTTGTTGAGGATTTTTACATCTATGTTTGTCAAGGATATTGACCTGTAATTTTCTTTTTTCTGTCATCCTTGTCTGGTTTTAGTATCAGGGTAATGTTGGCCTTGTATAATGTGTTTGGAAGCATTCCCTTCCCCTTAATTTTTGGAAGAGTTTGAGAAGGATATGTATTAAATCTTATTGGCTGTTTGGAAGAGTTCACCAGTGAAGTTGTTTGGTTCTGAACTTTTGTTTATTTTGAGGTTTTTGATTACTGATTCAATCTTCTTCCTAGTAATCAGTCTACTTATGTTTTCTATTTCTTTCTAATTCAGTCATGGAAGACTATATTTCTAAGAATTTGCCCTTTTCTTCCAGGTTGTCTGGTTTGTTGACATATTATGGATTGTATTAGTGTCTTATAATCCTTTGTATTTCTGTGAGATCATTAACTTTTCTTTCATTTCTGATTTTATTTATTTGAATCCTTTTACTTTTTTCTTTGTTAGTTACCTAAGGTTTGTCAATTTTATCATTTCCAGCTCTTCATTTCACTAATCTTTCCTATTTTCATTTTACTCTCTATTTAATTTATTTCTGACTCTGATTTTACTATTTTCTTCATTCTACTAACTTGTAGGCTTCCTTCGTTTTTCTTTTTCTAGTTTCCTTAGCTGTAAAATTAGATTGTTTACTTGAGATTTTTTTTGTTTCTCAAGGTAGGCCTATTTCTGTCTAATAACTCTTTTTTGCATCTCATAAATTTTGGCATGTTATATTTCTTTCCAATTTCTTGAGGTATTTTTTGATTTCTCCTTTGATTTTTTTTTTTTTTGACGACCTAATGGTTGTTCCATTGTATATTGTTTGATTTTAATGTTTTTGTATTTTTTCCAGTTTTGTTATTGTAATTGATTTCTAGTTTCCTACTTTTGTTGTCAGAGAAGATATTTGATGTGATTTTAGTCTTCTTGAATTTATTGAGACTTATCTTGTGGCCCAACATGTAATCTGTCTTGGAGAATGTTCCATGTGCACTTGAGAAGAAGGTGCATTCTGTGGCTTTTGGATGAAATATTCTGATTATATATCCATTATGTATATTTCTGTTATATCCATGTGATCTAATGTGTCAATTACGGTAAAAATGTCCTTATTGATGTTCTGTCTCATGATCTATTCATTGCTGTGAGATGTTAAAGTCCCCTATTATTGTTTTATTTTCAATTTCTCCCTCCCTTTAGTTTTTTTTTTTTTATTTTTAAGATTTTTATTTATTGATTTGACAGAGAGAGAGATCATGAGAGAGGGAATACAAGCAGGGGGAGTGGGCAGAAGGAGAAACAGGCTTCCTGCTGAGCAGGGAGCCTGATGTGTGGCTTGATCCCAGAACCTTGGGATCATGACCTGAGCCGAAGGCAGCCACTTAAAGAATGAGTCACCCAGGAGCCCCCACCCCCTTTAGGTTTTCAAATATTTGTTATATAGTTTTGTGCTCTTTTGTTGGGTGTTTATATATAAACACTTATTTATAAATGTTGTATCTTCTGGTTGGATTCATCCATTATCATAATGTGGTGCTCCTCTTTGTCTTTTAGGACAGTCTTTGTTTTTAAGTCTATTTTATCTGATTTGAGTATATGCCAGCTTTCTTTTCATTTCCATTTGCATAGAATAATTTATCTCCTTCCTTCACAGTCTGTATGTGTCCTTAGCTCTGAAGTCTTTTATAGGTACCACATAGACATTTCTTTTTTGTTTTTTAATCTAGTTAGCCACTCTTTGTCTTTTGATTGGTAAATTTAGTTCTTTTATATTTGAAGTAATTATCAATAGGTATATACTTATTTCCATTTGTTTTCGGGCTGTGTTTGAAGTTCTTCTTTGACCTTTTTTTCCCCCTCTTTCTCTCTTTCCTTGTGATTTGCTGGCTTTCTTTAATATTATGCTTAGATCCTTTCTTATTTTCTTTTATGTATTTAGTATAAGTTTTTCTTTGTGGTTACTGTGAGGTTCACTTATAGCATCTTATGTATATAACAGTCTCTTTTAAATTGATAACAACTTAAATTGGAAACCATTCCAAAGCTTTACATTTTTATTCCCCATATTTTATATTTTTGATGACACATTTTATGTCTTTTTATTTTATGATCCTTTAGATAACTATTGTAATTTTAATTGATTTTATTATGTTTTGATTTTCATACCTTTTGATCTTCATACTTGCCTTATTAGTGATTGATCTATTTTTACTATCTCTTTACCTTTTCCAGTGAGATTGTTACTTTCATATATTTTCTTCTTATTAATGATTATCTTTTCTTTTCAGTGTAGAGAAATCCCTGTAACATTTCTTATAAGGTCAGTTTAGAGGTGATGAACTCCTTTAGCTTTTGCTTATCTGGAAAATTCTTCATCTCTCCTTAAATTCTGAATGATAATCTTGCTGGATAGAGAATTCTTGGTTGGAAAATTGTTCCTTTCAGCATTTTGAATATATCATGACCCTTACTTCCAGCCTGTAAAATTTCTGCTGAAAAAATCTCTGATAGTCTTATGGGGTTTCCCTTGTATGGAATAAATTGTTTTTCTTTTCTTTTTTTCTTTTTTTTTTTTAAGATTTTATTTATTTATTTGTCAGGCAGGCAGAGTGGCAAGCAGAAGCAGAGGGAGAAGCAGGTTCCCTGTGGAGCAAGGAGCCCAATGTGGAACCCGATCCCAGGATCCTGGGATCATGATCCAAGCCAAAGGCAGCCCTTAACTGACTGAGCCACCTAGACATCCCTAAATTGTTTTTCTTAGCTATTTTAAGATTCTCTCTTTATTCTCTTTATTCTTAACTTGTACCATTTTAATTATAATGTACTTTAGTGTGGTTCTGTTTGGATTTTTTTTTTTTTTTTTTTTGGAGTTCTCTGGGCTTTCTGAACCCAAATGTCTGTTTTCTTCCCCAGATAAGGGAATTTTTCAGCTATTATTTCTTTGAATAATTTTTCTGGCCCTTTCTCTCTCTTCTCCTTCTAGGACCTCTATAATACAAATATTACACCATTTGATGTTGTCCTAAAGGTCCCTTTAGGTATCCTTACTTTTTAAAATTCTTTCTCAGTTTGTTGCTCTGTCCAGTTGAGATACATTGCTTTGTTTTCCAGCCCACTGATTTGGGCTTCTATTTCATCCATTCTGTTGTTGAATCCTCTAGTGTATTTTTCATTTCAATTACAAATTCTGTTTGGTATTTTCTTCTAGTTTCCATCTCTGTTGAAGTTCTTACTGTGTTCATCCATTCTTCTCCTGAGTTTGGTGAATATCTTTATGACTATTACTTTGAACTCTTTGTTGAGTAGGTTGTTATATTCATGTCATTAAAATTTTCTTCTGGGAATTTGTCCTGTTCTTTGGTTTGGAATATAGGCCTCTGTCTCCTCATTTAGCCTGACTCTCTGTGTATATTTATCAGGTAAAAATAATACCTCTCCTGGTCTGGAAGGAATGATCTCGTGTAGGAGATGATCCATGGGGTTCAGAGTACAGTCTCCCCTGGACTCCAGAGCCAGGCAACCATCTTGTGGGTGGGACATCTCTTGTGTGGACTATGTGGACCTGCTGGCTATGGTGGGGCCACAGCTTTGATGCAGGGTCGGTGGGGTATGGGGCACTCACCCAGCCTGGTTGTCGTGCAACTGCTACTGGGGCAGATGGAGCATGTAGCACGCATACTAGCAGACATGAGGGAGAACACCAAAAAGGGTGCTTCCAGCTCTATCACTAACAAGTTAGACTAGGATTGCAAAAATGACACCTGTCAGTGCTTCTGTTTGTAGAGAAGGCCAATGCAGGTTCCTGCCTCTCTGGCAACTGCTTTAAAATTAGTAAGTAGGTCTATCTCACTTATGATCTAGGCATTTTCCAAACTGTTGCTTTTACGCAGGCTCCCAGGGCAAGTGGGTCTGTGCACGAGCTCTTTAAGAGCATGTTCTATTCCCTCTAGTTTCTTGGTTTTCCTGGACTTCATGTTCATTTTCAAAATGAGGCATTTTAGGGGCTTCTTTTTCAGGTGCTGGACTCAAAGATCAAGGTACTTGATGTGGGCACACTTCTTTTGCTTCTTGAGGGAGAGTTCCATATTTTGGGAATTCCTTCCCAACTGTGAGTCACCATGCTTGGGGTGGGGTCCTGGACAAGGCTGAGTTTCTACTTCTCCTACCTGCTTGATATGTCTCTTTTATCTTTGTTGTGGAGGCACTGTTTATCTAGTCTCAGGTCCTTTTCAGAGGATATGATTTCAAGTGTAGCTATAAATTTATTATATCATGGGAGGAAGTGATTTCAGAGTGTTCTTATGCTGCCATCTTGAACCCCTCCTCCATGTTTTCTGTCACTAGCCTTCATATTATACAATAGGAGGTGGGAAATAAAATATTTCATAATGGGCAGGATTAATCTGATAATTTCTGAAAACTTTAAACTCAGTCTTTGGACAATATATGTGAATCTATATTGGCATTAAATGAAGAGGAGACTGTAAATCTTTTACTGTGCCTCATGAACCTATCTTCAAAAAACTCATGAATCCCCTAAGTTCCAGTTATTAATTTATGACTCTCTCACTTAAATTAATTTTTTGTGAAAGCTGATGTAAAATACTGTGCTGGTTACTTATGTATGAAATTCCATGATTGAAGACTGAAAATAGTCAACTTAAAGATGTTCCAGAAAAAGAGACTGAAATCTCAGGAAATTGGTATCTATTTTGGCTTCTATATAGACTCATTGGAATGCCCGTTGAAATTTAAACTTTGTTCCTCCATGAAATAGTTGTAACTTGCAGTCCTGAGTATGAGATGGCAATGAACAATGAGATTGGGTTTTTCAGGAGAGAGGAAAGGATTCTATTCGCTCTCACTGACTTCTCATAGTAACTGATTCTCTATTTAGCATATATAAATATCACTTAGTAAGTAGGAAACAACAATTAATAATGAGTAGAATGACAGGCATTAGACTGATGTTTGCCTTTACATTCCAACAGTACCAGTCCCTGTGGTCAGCATGAATATTTATGATGTTGGCCCTACCACCATGCATGTGCAATGGCAGCCAGTGGGAGGGGCTACTGGCTACACCTTGTCATATGAACCCATCAACGCCACAGAACCAAGAAAACCCAAAGAGGTGGGAGACATTTGTTTCTTTTTCATTGAGTTGCTTATAAATCATTTATAACATTATGTGCAAAAAAAAAAATAGAAAAATAGATGGGTCCTGTGACACATTTTTAAAAACATTAGCATGAAGAAGGAAATTCATTTCAGAGAGATGAAAAAGAAAAGTTATGTTATCATTTAGTAGTTACAAGTAGGCTGTAATTGCATATCCCTGGTAAGTGGAAAGGTTTGATTTGAATGTCTTATTTCCCTTTGGCATGTCCATATGCAGATGCGTGTGGGGCCAACAGTGAATGATGTGCAACTCACTGATCTTTTTCCCAACACCGAGTATGCAGTCACAGTCCAGGCTGCCTTGCATGACCTCGCCAGTGAACCTGTCACTGCTCGGGAAGTCACGTGTAAGATATTGCCAGTGTTCTTCTTTCCTTTCTGTTGTAAACATAATGTTCATTAGGATTTTTCTTTTACCCAATAATGTTATCAATAATTTGATAATTTATGCATAAGTCACAAGGTTATCTTATGGCAATCAAATTTGAGAATTAAAATTAACTCTAGCCTTACGGCAGCATCTTAAATTGATTCTAGGATGTACTTTTTTTTCCACATTGAACATAGCTGATACTGAGATGTTTCTTACAATTGATGGTATACTTTTGGCCAAGTGTCAGGGCATGGAGCATAAAAAGTTGGTGTTGTATATCCATGAAGTAAGGTACATAGCCCTGGTGAGAAGGGAATGTTGGGTGAGTGTAATTTTGGAGGAAGATATTAGACTTAATATTAAGATGTTCCAAGTTCTTGGTGAAGTAGGTACTTTATGGCACTTATAGAAAAGTTTGTTTCAATTAAGTGAGTTAGTCAGCTTACTCAATCCAAAAACATTGGTCATATACTTCAGTCACTATGCTAGATATTGGGAATGTACCACGAGGTAATACCAGGCAACATAGAGCGCATGAACTCCTTTGGGGTTTGCACTTTTCTTGTGTGCGTTGATCAATTCCTTTTGCGTTTTTGGCTTGATTCACTGGCAGTTAGGTGTTTTCTTCTTGAAAAGTGGCAAGAATTGCACCTAGAACCCTTGCCTTTCCTGGCTGGAGGTTTTGTTTTATGCTTATTGAGGTCATGATGAGATAGATGACATGGCTTAAATTTTAGACTCAGCCCACATTTTTAAGACAATTAAGAAGACAGAAGAAATCTTCAAGGGAGAAAAGGGGACTGAGAATAATCATAAGGCAGAAAAGATAAAGAGCCCCTGAAGGGCGGGACAGTATAAATTCATTGACAACAAATAATCATTTTTTATTTATTAAACCCTGTCTGGAATTGGTGGCTTTGTTAGAAATGAGGTAGTGGCAGATGGAAAGGTGGGAAGCCAGCTAGGGATGGAGACATGTGTTCTCAAAGTGCTGGGAGAGAAGACCCCAGAGTCATACTGGGATGAAAGGCAAGTGCGGTCATGGATTTGATATAAAGTTGACTGCACCAGTGGAGGAAGGGAGGCCACAGAGAGATGCCGAGAGACAAAAACATTAAAGGGATAAAGGTGCAGAATCATGTAGGTGGAGGGAGACATTTAGGAGAACAGATGCACAGAGTTGAAATGAGAAACAAAAGGAAATTGGTCAACGGGCAGCTAGAAAGTGAGATCTGTCTCATATAACAAAAGAAACTTTCTTTGTTAGTTATCCTCGTCTTTGTTCTTTTTAAGTAAGGCTTTGACTTGGCAAAAATTTATCATTTGAATTTTCTCGTAACCATTTAGACTCCTATGGATTTTCTTATAAGCTTACCAGGTGCTTAATTTTGGCCCATCTTCATCCCTCACTCTCATAACCATTTGTTTTTCTATCATTTTCTATTCTTAGGAGACCATAATTCTTTGGATTTTGTTCTCTATCCTAACTGATTTAAATATCTGAGAAAGAAACATAAGCTGTGCATTTGTGGTGAATTATGATGTACTATAGCTGAGCAGCAAGAGAGAGCCAGAAAATAGAGTGGAAGTTTACATATAAAAGATAAATTAGAATTGTAATAAAAATTTCAACTTATCATATTTTAAGAAATTTTCTTAAGAGGACGTGAGCTTTACCTGGTAGAATCATAGTACTTTTGTCATCAGAGCTATTTGTTTAAAGTTACTTTGCTGCACACTGTTAAATTTTCTTTAAACAACTCCTTGAAAGCTTGTGTGAATGCTTTAGAGTTTTGTGGTTGAGAGCCACATCTGGAGCTCATTATTCATGCATCTCCAGTGCCTTTACCCAAACCTCGAGATCTGAGACTCAGAGACGTGACTCACAGCACCATGAATGTCTTATGGGAACCCGCGCCGGGAAAAGTGCGTAAATACATCGTTCGCTACAAAACACCAGAAGACGATGTCAAAGAGGTAGGTTGAAGATTAGAATGGATTTGGAAGTATTTGTTTTCCTAGTAGGTTTAACAACAGAACTCAAAAAAGTGCAGAGGATAGAGTGTTTTGAATATTTGTCACTTTATTAATCTAGGGTTGAAAGCTTGTAATATTAGTAGAGCAATTTTTGAATATTGATAATATATTGGATTTTGTTGCATTTATTTTAGAAATGTTTTCTTCCATGATCCTCATCTCAAAATCATCATCCCTTAGTGGACAAAGAGTTATAGAACGTAGATAGTACTTCCTTCTCATCCAGATGTCTTTTTTTGGTGCTCTACATTCTATGAATTACCAAAAAAAAAAAAATAATAATGTGTCTAAAAATAAAAGCCAGTAAGGGTGCGGGAAGGAAAAGGAGAGTTTGTCAGATGATAGGAAGACAGGACAATGGAGAAGTTCTGAGAGAAAGCGTAAATAAATAGATTGTTAGAGGAAAGTCCTTTTGGCCATGAGCATTTTTGAGATGGGGCAGAGATTTGTTTCCATGACAACCTAATTCAAAGTGGGAGCAAATTGAGGGTTTTCTCTAGAGAATGGGTTTAAAACTTCTGTGTGCTTGGGAGCGTATCAATGTCAGAATCTCAGAGACATTTTTGGAAGATAGAAATGGTTTCTGTAAGCCCCTAGGTATTGACCATGCTGTTCAGTTGGATTATATCAAAGCTAATTTATACATATGCACACATTCATTTCATTCTAGGTTTCAATTTCGAAAGAGACACCATGACCAGAGGGTCTCACAGGGCTCTTGTGCACAGCAAATGAGATAATGTACAGGAGAACATTTCTGAGAGAAATAAAGCAGTGATGCAAAGGGAAACAGAGAAACTGTCAGTGAAAAATGATTAGGTTGTTTGAATCTGTTGGCAGTCTTGTTTACCAACCCTTGGCATTCAAATAGAGCTCTAGTACATACATTTTCCCACTTTATAAGCATTTAAACTGTTTCCAGTTCCTGGACTCATGCATATTGAAAAACATTGCTATTTTTTGTAGCACAATTCTTATGCTCTTGTGCTAAGAAGTACAATAAACAACAGAGATGTTAAAACTAGACCCTTTCTAAAAATAGTTCCACTGCTCTATTACAGGTAGAGGTAGACAGGTCACGGACCAGCACCCCTCTCAAAGACCTCTTCTCACAAACCCTGTACACAGTAGGTGTCTCTGCAGTGTATGATGAAGGGGAGTCTCCCCCCATGACTGCTCAAGAAACTACCCGTAAGTTATAATTGTGCTACACTGATACTTGAGAAATGACATGACATGATTGTGTAACTGAACTTACTGGGTCCTTTTGTTTCTTGGTTCCAGTTTTTTGAGTATTTAATGTTTGAATTCAGATTGCTTTTTACTTATTTTCTTCTTATCTTCTACCTTCATGTCCATTCTTCTTATTTATTTTTATTTTCAATTAAGTTTTTAATTTTAATTTAATTTAATTTTAATTCCCCTATAATATATGGAGTTACATTAGTTTTAGGTATATAATAGAGTGATTGAACATGTCCATTCCTTTTATGATAATTTTTATCCTCCTATTATTCTATCAACCACTGTCATTACTTCATCTTCCAGATATTTAACTGGTGTGTGTGCGTGTTTTGTGTGTGTGGGTGTGCACGTGCTTGTGGGTGAGGGGGGGTAATGGGGAGGAAGTAAGTTCTTGACGCACATTGGACATTTTCTCTGGGAAGGTTGTGTTAGTTATCACATATTTTGTGAGATCTTACTATATGTAAAGTGTTATCAGGGTAACAAAATATAAGTATCTTTGCCCTTACCAGTTCATGATTTCATTGTGGAGATAAGAAAAATTGATTAAGAACACATGGGATGGTGTAGGGATGGTGAGGTAAGTGGAGCTCAGATTGCATGCTGCTGGATGTCAGGTGAAGGGGAGGACTGCATAATGGAGAATCCGGGGAGATGTCGGGCAGCCTTCCTAGGCTTCTCCTCACCAGCTCCATTTTGGTGCTGCTTCCAGAGCTGTCTGTTTCGTTCCCTCACAGGGTACTTCCATAGTATTTAACCCAATTATGACTACCTGTTTGTTTTTTCCTATCTATTTTGTTTTCCCTTTCTTCCCCCCAAGTGAAACCAGAGACACACTTACTTTGTACAACTTTGCATCTCCAGTGCCTGGCACCATGCTCAACACATAATTTCCTGCTTGAATAGGGGCTAAGAACTTGAAGTCTAGAGCCCTCAGTGTTCTGAAGAAATATAATGAGAGCTACTTCTATAATTCAAAATTTTCTAGTAGCCACATTAGAAAAAGTAGAAAGAAGAGAAATTAATTTTGATAATGTATTATATTCAACCCAATATATCAAAAATATTGTCATTTCAACATGTATCAGTAGAATAAGTATTAAAATATTTCACATAGTTTTTCCATAATAATTCTTTAAAATCCAGTGTGTGTTAATTTTATACTTACATTAGATCTCAATTTGGACTAGCCACATTTCAAGTACTCAGTAGCTGTATATGGCTGGTGACTCTGAGAGTAGACAGCACAGGTCTAGAGAATTTAAATGACTTGCCCTGCCTCATCTAGTTAGCTACTGGTGGGATCAATACAAATCTGAACTTTTATTTGCTGTCCTGTCACTCCCGCACTAGAGGTTCAAAAACTTCTCCTTTCATACCCAGCTGTCTGTACCTGATCGAGCCTCTTGTCAAATGGCACAGCCTATGCCTTAACAACCGACAGTATCTACTTCTGCTACTTTCTTACCTGTGATTCCTCTTAGCAGTCTCACTTGCCTTCCTGGCATTGGTTCTTACTTGGTAAGTGTAGTGTCTGGAAGTGAAAATTGGTGCATATGAGTAAACTGACAGCTTTGCACATGCATAACAGGTGAAGTAGAGGAAAAAAGTCTAGTGAAAGCCAGTAAGTTAGTATACTAAATCCTTACTTTCAATATGTGGTTGGTTTTGGAAGGGATGGGGGTGGGGGTTGGGTGAGCCCTGTGGTGAGTATTAAGGAGGGCACATATTACATGGAACACTGGGTGTGGTGCATAAACCATGAATCTCGGAACACCGAAAAATAAAATAAAATTAAATTAAAAAAAAAATCCTTCAGATGTCCTAATAAAGCGTATTCTTTTTTTTAAAATTTATTTTTTATTTATTTTCAGCATAACAGTATTCATTATTTTTTCACCACACCAGTGCTCCATGCAATCCGTGCCCTCTATAATACCCACCACCTGGTACCCCAACCTCCCACCCCCCCCCCACCACTTCAAACCCCTCAAATTGTTTTTCAGAGTCCATAGTCTCTCATGATTCACCTTCCTTCCAATTTCCCCGAACTCCCTTCTCCTCTCTAACTCCCCATGTCCTCCATGCTATTTGTTATGCTCCACAAATAAGTGTATTCTTAACAGTTGGTTTGTTTTGCAGTTGTGCTTCTGGACATGGTACCACTCATTTTCTCTCAATGAGCCTTTTCATTGTAATTATTAGAAATATATTTTTGATGGCCCTGGATTTTGTGAAGTCAGAACTGGTCAATAGTGGATAGAGAAGTAATTGACAATGACAGCTCAGAACCGGGGGCAGACATTCCAGATTCCATGTGCTGTGAACTAACTAGGGTGCCTGGTCAATGTAGGGGCTTTTAATTGGGGTTTCAGCAGTCATCAACCCTGTAGGGTTATTCCTCTCTCTGGACATAGTCAGTATAGTCTTCCTCAGTTGTGTTTAACATTAGCATTCTACAGGAAAACCTCACACATGGCTTACTTAGATCATAATATTTCATAGACCATGATAGACTATGCACTCTTTGATAATCAATACCAAAGTTTGTGCTTATGTGTCCTGCTCTGCAAACAAGTTCATAGTTTTGACATATAAATGTTCAGCTTTCAAATATGACATTGAAAAAAAATGTGTGAGATGCAGAATGATTAACTGGGTTAGAAGAGTCTTACTAAGAGGTATTTATTTATTTATTTAAATTAAAAAAATTTTAAATAAACATATAATGTATTATTAGCCCCAGATTCACAGGTCTGTGAATCGTCAGGTTTACACACTTCACAGCACTCACCATAGCACATACCCTACCCAATGTCTATAACCCCACCAGCCTCTCCCTCCCCCCTCCCCCAAGCAACTCTCAGTTTGTGTTGTGAGATTAAATCTCTTATGGTTTGTCTCCCTCCCGATGCCATCTTGTTTCATTTATTCTGTTCCCATCCCCCAAACTCCCCACATTACATCTCCACTTCCTCATATCAGGGAGATCATATGATAGTTGTCTTTCTCTAATAGACTTATTTTGCTAAGCATAATACCCTCTAGGTCCATCCATGTCGTTGCAAATGGCAAGATTTCATATTTTTGATGGCTGCATAGTATTCCATTGTGTGTGTGTGTGTGTGTGTGTGTGTGTGTGTGTATACATACCACATCTACTAAGAGGTATTTAGAAAAAAATCACCATTTTTAAATTATTGTGTTATGTTACTCACTGTTCAATACATCATTAGTTTTTGATGTAGTGTTCCAAGATTCATTGTGCATAACACCCAGGGCTCCATGCACCATTTTAACTTAACACAAATAGTAGCCTACTATATCCATATGGTACTTGAAGTTTTTGAAGCTTTCTCTTATACTTCCCTTTCAGATGAACTGAATTGGTAATTTGCTTGGTTCTAAATGATGATTTCAGCCTGTTTCCTCATGTCCATGAAGA
Organism: Mustela putorius furo; assembly: GCF_011764305.1. NCBI lineage: Eukaryota > Metazoa > Chordata > Mammalia > Carnivora > Mustelidae > Mustela > Mustela putorius. The sequence continues at coordinate 4,802,909 of NW_025421292.1, forward strand.
TAAAACGAGGAGGCTTTATTATACCATTTGTGTATTATATTGTTTGTTCAGAAACTTTGTCCTGCTTTACCTCATGATAGGCACGGTGCCAGCCCCAACAAACCTAAGGATTACCGAAGTGACACCAGAGAGCTTCCGAGGGACTTGGGATCATGGGGCTTCAGATGTGTCCCTTTACAGGATAACCTGGGCGCCTTTTGGAAGCTCAGATAGGATGGAGGTAATGTTAATTCTCTTCCTTCTTCCCTACCCCTTCCTCCCTCCTCCTTTCCCCCCCTTTCCCTCTCTTCCCTTATCTTCCCTTCCCTTCCTTCCTTCCCTCCTTTTTAAAAGTTTTTTTTTTAAACTTTTTAAATTTCATGACAAGGAATCGTGTTTGAAATAGGTATTACCTCTGTTGCCTGAAAAGCATCCTTTTCCATTTGAGCTCCTGGCATGTATCAAAGGCGGAAGAATGTCTGGCTAAATAATGTCAATAAACTGCCATCGAGAGTATGATAGACATGGTGACTTAATTTTTTGTGGGTGTGTGTGTTTTTCTTTTCTCTTTCACTAAGACCATCTTAAATGGAGATGAAAATACTTTGGTGTTTGAAAACCTGAACCCGAACACTCTCTATGAAGTTTCTGTTACTGCCATTTATCCTGATGAGTCAGAAAGTGATGACCTCACTGGCAGTGAGCGCACACGTAGGTGTTCAGCTTTTAAATAGGACATTATTATGTTAAAGTTAATTTAAAAAGTAGAGCTATAACTTTATTAGTAATATTTCCCCAAATTCTGTTTTTTTTTTTAATTTTAGCTCGTTTGATACCACTAACAACACAAGGTAAGAGTTTAATTTGCTGAACCATATAAATGACCAAATAATGAATGAATGAATGAATGAACGAACAAGTGAATGAATGGAGAAAATACCACAAAATCCATTGTAAACAGGTTTTTCTGCTTTTAAATTATAAGGCATATCTTGGAACTTTTTAAAAAGTTTTTTTTTTTTTGAAAAACATTGCTTTACTGCCATTTGTTAAGGAGTCATGTAGGATTCCATGACCATCAGTTACCATGAGGTCAAATTTAGTCTTAACCTTAAAAGTATACTGATTTTAGTGAATGGTGCTTATTTTGGGAGGAGGCCTCATTCTATGAGCTTACTATGTTTCTCAACAACCTTTTTTCAGCTCCAAAAAGTGGCCCACGAAACCTTCAGGTGTACAACGCAACATCTAACAGCTTAACTGTTAAATGGGATCCCGCCAGTGGTCGTGTGCAGAAATACAGAATCACTTACCAGCCTTCAACAGGAGAAGGCAATGAGCAAACGGTAATAAAAAAAATATATGTAACTTGGAAAATTCTACCTCTTCTCCTCAAACTCCTCCCTACCCAATGTATAGTTAGTTGTACTACTTTGAGAGATGCAGAATTTACTGTACTGAGTGGATTTATTTGACTTCATTCTTATGGGAACTTGGACACCCTCTTGGGAGATGAAAGTTGCTTTTCATGTTGGGTAGCCCCACAGCATCAGGGATGTGCCTCATGCATAGACATTTCCCTTAGAAACTCTTAGGGCTGGATTATCTATGAAGATTTCTAGGGTTTTTTTTTTGTTGTTGCTGTTGTTTTGTTTTTTTGGTCTTTAGATTTTTAATATGTATCTCTCAAACTTAATCAAATACTGAAAATTTGCCAAATTTCTGTTATTGTAATTTTCTGGTTTTTGCATGTCACAAGATATCTCTTATATCTGGAATTTCCAGATCTAGGTGGCTGTTCCCCTAATTCTTACTGTTCATCATTTTTATATTTATCCAAACAGAGGTTTCTGGAAAGGTGGTATGACTGTCAATAGCCTTCATCTTTATCTTTCTGGTCTTCCCTGTTTACAGAATCCTAGTTCATTCACCTTGCTTATGTTAGGTGTCTGTTTTTGAACCTTCTCCAGCTTTGCTTTGTGAGATGTGTGACTAGAACTGCACATATAGGAAGCATCATGATTTTTTACACCAGGAAGGGATGCTTCCTGATTTATTTAAAATGCCTCTTTTGGTAAGGTTTAGTATTTTGTTGACAATCTTTGGGCTATACTATTTCCTCACAGTCATAGAGAGAGATAAGAGATATGAGTTACTATCAATTAGTCACATGACTTACTGAGCTCTAGCAAATGGGTTCTATGTCTTCCCAGTTTAGAGATGTTAGCAGGCATGTATGCTGGCAGTGGTTAAAGGTTTCTGATACTGCATATTAAGTGGGTTTAGCTGAACCAGACCCTCTTCAATCCTAGTGTGACTTTCGAGTTGATCTTTTGAGGTTTCCACACAATTAGTCTTAGGGAGTATCTTTGGATAGAAATGTTGTCTAATTAAATAGGTTACCAGTAGTACACTAAATACAAACTGTAATCAACTGGCTTTTGTAGGAAATAAGATAAGACACACGTGATGAACTGATATTTTCATGTCAGAAACAGAACTTCTTTTGTCTATGCCAGGCCAGATTTGGGTAAAACTATGAAGCAGGTGAGGCTTGTCTCCAGCATTTCTACTCTTGGTGATAGTGACCCTCCAGCTGCTGCCTTCAGTTTCTTTACTGACTAACAGAGGTTGGGTATAACTTGAAGAAGTCTCATGAACTCACCCTCTGATATGTATTAGCTGACAATCCCTCAAGGTTTGTTGTTCTTAGGGATATTTGCGTTTTACTGCTAGTCCATGAAATAAAGTTTTGAATTACTGATACCAGAATTTTGGAGAGCTGGATGGGAGAAGTAAGTAGACACCCCTCTGCTTACTCATAGGGCTAGTTTTACTAAGTGGATGCCTTTGGATTTGTTAAATATCAAAGGGCTTGTACAGATAGGGATACTTCTTTCTCATAACATCTAATATTCAATTTAATAAAATTAGCCACTGGTTTTCTCTGGCATTCAAAGAGTTGATGGGTGGTAAGTTGGAAACATCTGGACTGTTACTGACATGTCCAGTCATCCAGATGTGCACTCTTTGTGGGCAAGGGGCCATTTTCACATGATTTTAATTAGTATCACATAAATATTTGAATTCAGTAGACTGTTTACAAATCATACAAATTTTCTTTCAACAAGATAGTTAGATGGCCTTAAGCAGTGAATAAAAAATTTCAAAGTCTGTATTTGGAGGAAATTGAAAATCTTCATACCACAAGGCTGGTATCATAGAGATGGCTGGGAACCCCAGCCCCGAGTGTGGTCTGGCAAAGGGTCTAGTCACATAGTTTGCACAGCTAATGTTGTTAGAATGGCAGTTTTTGGGGGGAAACATCAAAGTTTTAGATCTTCTGCTGAATCATTTTAATGTGTTCTCTAAAGCAAATAAAAAACCTCTATAAAAAAGTAAAAATAATAGCAAATGGTGTGGAGCCTCTAATATTTGGCAATTCTTTGCTATCTTAAAAAACTCCTTTCTAGCTCACTTATGATTAATGTCTTTTGGGGGAAGAGATCCATGAAATGTGTTTTGGATGAAATTTTGCTGTGCTGGCGGCAAGCAAGTCGGAATATCTTTTTGAGGTCACCAGTTTAAGGCTTAGAATGCCTTTTGTGATTTAAGGTGCATACTTTACATTTAAAATTATACCATAAGTTATATTTTAAATCTTCAATGTGGTATGTGTTTCCAGATTTTGGCCAGGATCTCAAACAGCTCCTGTGTAGAAAGAGCTTTAACAGATCAGTGCGACCAAGAGAACAAGGCTAACACTTACCCTTATCTTTCTCTAGACCACAATTGGGGGGCGGCAGAATAGTGTGGTCCTGCAGAAACTGAAGCCTGATACTCCTTACACCATCACTGTGTCCTCCCTCTATCCTGATGGCGAAGGAGGTCGAATGACAGGGAGAGGCAAGACCAGTAAGTACCAGGCCCCTGTAGCTTCTTTAATAGCTACCACAGAATCCCATCTTTACTTGGAAAAGGTGGGGTGACACGGTTTTGCTAATCAAATTTTAATGCATTTAAAAATGATATTAATTGCTTTTAATATCCTTGCTCAGAGTTACTGGTCTCTGTTTATGGAGAAAGACAGTTATTACTTTCTGGGACTTTAAAAACCAAAACCAAAACCACCCTGCGACCAAAATATCTCATGGAGAGGAGACGTGTACCAGATTACCAGATATTGTTTTATTTATTCACTACTTCAACAAATATTTGTAGGGGGCCCACTGTGGGGTGCTTGCCATGTTTGAGGTGCCTTGGAAATATCAAGGAACTTGCATTTTGAGTGTGCTTAGGATCATAGTGTTATGTGATTTCTGTGCATTACAGAACCTCTGAATACCGTGAGGAACCTCAGAGTGTATGACCCTTCTACCAGCACCTTGAATGTTCGCTGGGACCATGCAGAGGGAAACCCTCGTCAGTACAAGCTTTTCTATGCACCAACAGCAGGTGGTCCAGAAGAACTGGTAATTATGTCCAGGAGTGAAAATTCCATGTTTATTTAAACTATAGCTGAATGATTTAAAAGGCGAGCTAAAAAGGTCAACCAATTTGCTTTAGGGCAGAAAGAGTTGGTATTCATTTACTAGAACCTGAGAGAGGCTCATAGATTGTTGCCTTAGTGCCTGGGTGATGGAGGGGAGAATTGAGCTGGGGGAAGTAATCATTTCCCAGAATTTTTTTTTTTTTAAAGATTTTATTTATTTTTTTGTCAGAGAGAGAGAGAGAGCGAGAGCGAGCACAGGCAGACAGAGTGGAAGGCAGAGGCAGAGGGAGAAGCAGGCTCCCTGCGGAGCAAGGAGCCCGATGTGGGACTCGATCCCAGGACGCTGGGATCATGACCTGAGCAGAAAGCAGCTGCTTAACCAACTGAGCCACCCAGGCGTCCCAATTTTCCAGAATTTAAAAGGGGTACTGAGAGTGAGTGTAGGGTTCTAGAGAAGTCTTTATCACCTCTTGTAAAAGTTCATACAGGGCACATCTTTATATCCCACTATGACAGTACTTGCTTCTTGACTGGGTCTTGAGTTAGTATTTTGAGAATTATATTGGTTGAGGTATTAGTTCTTTTACAAGTTTTTCAAATCCAGTGCTTTATGTTTATTAAAATCTTTAGGTACCAATCCCTGGGAATACCAATTACGCCATTCTTAGGAATCTGCAGCCAGATACCCCATACACCGTTACGGTAGTTCCTGTTTATACTGAAGGTGATGGAGGACGCACATCGGATACTGGGAGGACATGTAAGTTGAGAAGGAAGGAAAAAATTAGCTTTTTCATTATAAAGGCCACATAGGTCCGTTAAGAAAATTTGGAAAATCACAAATGATAAAATAAATATATACCCATGGTTTATCTTCCAGACACCATCAACTGTTAACATTTTGATGTCTGAAATAACAGATTTATGATGGTATTTTTCTTCTGAAATGATACTATCAGGATTGATGAATGTGCATACAATCATCAGTCTGCTATTTCAATCATTCTTTCACCGAACACAGTTCGTTTTGCTTTCTTTTGTGCTTTATACATTTGTGTGAAGCAGTGCTTTGCAATTGGCTTTCAGGGTGTGAATTGTTTATTGCATTACATGATTGTACATTTCTCTGGTTTGCTGATGAAGTGCTTTTGGTCATCAAAATTCTGTGTGCTTTTGTTTACTGTTAACATCTTGAGTAACCAGTTAATAGCGGTTTTCTCATTCTTTGTAGTACTGCTTACAGGCTCTTGTGCATATTAATAAAGAATTTCTTTGGCTTTGAAAATATGCTTGCTGGTGGCTAAAAGGAAGCAAGTATGGGTGGCTTCTTCAGGTAAAAGATCAGTACTCTAGAAAGATGATGTTTTTGGCTCAAGTAGACTTTGGGGTTAATACATGGAATTAATTTGTATGTTTTTCTAAGTCCCACGTGGGGCAGGTAATTGAAAACTGAGTGTGTGTTCTATTTCTCCCTCCTTTTGTCTTTTCTTTTTTCTTTCTTTTTTTTTTTTTTTTTTGGTTTTGCTTTTCTCTCTTTTCTTCCCCTTTAAAATTTTTTTTTTTTAATTTTTTATTGACATATAATGTATTATTAGCCCCAGGGGTACGGTTCTGTGAATCGCCAGGTTTACATACTTCACAGCATTCACCATAGCACATACCTTCCCCACTGTCCATAAGCCAACCACCTGCCTTTTTTTTTTAATCACAGAACATATCAGTACCTATTTCTTGAATGAAGAATGAATGAATAAATGAATGAATGAGTGACTGAAGCCAGCTGACTGAGTTATATGTGCTTCATAGCTGTTGTCAGTTCATACTTCAAAGGCAGACACTGTAAAATCTCTTTTCTCTATCTCTGCATTATCTGTATTGGAAAACCGAAGCTTCTTTTCCACTTTCCTATCCCTTATCCCTTGTCCTTTTATGGCCAACCCAGCACTACTACTTTTTTTTTTTTTTTTTAAAGATTTTATTATTTATTTGACAGACAGATCACAAGTAGGCAGAGAGGCAGGCAGAGAGAGAGGAGGAAGCAGGCTCCCCACTGACCAGAGAGCCCGAAGTGGGGCTCGATCCCAGGACCCTGGGATCATGACGTGAGCCGAAGTCAGAGGCTTAACCCACTGAGCCACCCAGGTGCTCCCAGCACTACTACTTTTACTAGCTTGTTCTTATTGGTACCAACTTTGCCTCCAAATAGACAAAGGCCATAACTGGCTAACCTAGACTAAGTTTGGATCTGGAGAGTTTTAATTTGCTTTTGTTTGTAGATAATTAGAAGGGGAAGGAGGACAGTGTTTTATCCTGTTATAGAGTGTAAGTCCTAGTGAAGTGATCATGAAAACTCGACATATATAAACAGATTTCAGAAAATATGTGTGGGCTTCTCTTTTCCCAGTGGTGAGAGGGCTGGCAAGGAATGTCCACGTGTACAATCCGACGCCAAACAGCCTCGAAGTCCGCTGGGACCCCGCACCTGGGCCCGTGCAGCAGTATCGTGTCATATATTCTCCTGTGGCCGGCACGAGACCCTCAGAGTCTGTAAGTGATTTTGTCCTCTTAGAGTTCAGTCCAAGATCTGTGTAGATTCCCCTGTAACTCTGGCCCTGGCTACTGGGCCAGAACAGTAAGTCAGTTGTCAGTGTGGCCTGCGGTCTCCTAGAAGCATCCTTTCCGGATGAACCTAGTCTTGTGCTTGTGTCTTGTTCACTGCCTGTGAGAATGCCAGTCACAAACGTGACAATCAGTAATGCTTAGATGGTCGCTTCTGTGTATTTAAGGCAGGTGTACTAACTATAGGGGTAGTTGGAAAATATGAATTTTTGGAAAATACAAATTAGCTATATGAGTTAACAAGCCTAGGAATAAATGCAAATCACTGATTGACCTTGTCAATATGGACTTTTATTGTAACATAGAAATGTCTCCTTTATGAAAACGTCTTGACGTTTGCCTTCACTGGCCTTACAGATTGTCCAGTTTATTTTCCCTTCCCAGTACTATTCAGTTTTATAAGTAGATCAATAATGTAAGAATCAGGAATTACTAATTTGAATAAGAGTAGACTTAACACACCTCAGGGAAAGTAAATTGATAGATTAATTTATGTATTTATAAATATGGACAATGGTGGCAAACAAAGATAAACAAATAATTTGCCCATCCCTGTATTTGGCAGGACTTATTCGGACAACATTGCCATTATCCATTTGTGGAGTGGTTCTCCATTTTAACACAAAATCTCTTCCCTATTAGCCTGTGTGGGGAATCCTTTCTCTTTTGTGTGTCTAACATCTGGGATGCTCTGTAGGTAACTACCATGAGCCCTGGATGTTGTATTTGAGAGTCTTCACAGTAAACATAAAAGAGAGATATTTGAAGCTACTAAGGGTAGCATAGTATGTTTATTAGCTTAGTGAGTATGAACTCACTTTTTTTGGGGGGGAAATTTCTGAGGAGAAATTGTATCTCACGGTGTGGCTTTGTCAGATCTGAGGAGGGCGCATAGTAGTGAGCTTCTGACGTGCCTAGGCTCAGCTTTTTATTATAAATGTTACTATGTTGACTAATAGAAGACTCGATAAGCATTTGAGTTGCTGTTGAGCAGAATTTGGCATTTCCTCCCCTCCAGATTGTGGTGCCAGGAAACACGCGCACGGTGCACCTGGAGCGGCTGATTCCCGACACACCCTATTCCGTGAACATTGTAGCTCTCTACTCGGATGGAGAGGGGAATCCCAGCCCTGGCCAGGGCCGAACGCGTGAGGCAGAAATCCTTTCCCCACCCCATTCCCTTGTAACTCGGTTGGCAGGGCTTCTCTGAGTGAGTGAGAAGTGGGAGGTGGGTGGTGACTGAGAGGTGGTGAGAGCTTTCTCCACCTCTGTACAGGCAAGGGTAGGCCTGGGCATGTGGTTCTGCCTGGCACCTCCACATTCAGATTCCAGGCTGAGGCTCTGGGCCCGTGACTGCCGTAGGTGCTGAGTGAACTGCAGTCGGCCGTTTTCTCATCTGGGACTTAAGCTGTAAGGAGGGGCTTTTCTCTTCTGCCCTGCAGTGAGTCTTGTCACCAAGCGGGAACTTTAGAAATGTGAGGGCTGGTCCTCTTTATGTTTCATTAAACAGGAGGTGGTTATAGTAGTTTAAAATATTCCCTTTCTCTCCCAGTCTATATATTTAGGCTCAAACCTAGCTCAGTGTTACTGAAAGTTCAGCACGTAGCTATAGCTCTGAAATGTAGCACTTTCTGTTTATGGTTTCCTATTGAAACCAGAGGAGGTATATATTTTATCAAAAGCGGGTAAACATCCTAATGAATGTGAAGCTCCCACAAGTAACTTCCTTAATCTGACCTGGGAAAATTCTTTTGTATTCCTCCCGCCACCTCCATGTCCACCGTGCTCACAGACAGGCAACTAACTTGATTGTATTTTTATTTATTTAGTACCACGAAGTGGACCAAGAAATATGAGAGTCTTTGGGGAGACAACCAACAGCCTCTCTGTAACCTGGGATCATGCCGATGGCCCAGTTCAGCAATACAGGATCATTTATTCTCCCACTGTTGGAGATCCCATCGATGAATATGTGAGTCCACTTCTCATTTAGTTGAGCATTTTGTAAACTCTGACCTGGTTGGAAGGTGAAATTAAGGTTTTTAGTTTGGGAGTGTATTGTGATTACAGTTGAATAATTGTGGGACACTCACATTTTATATGACTTCCTCTGACACAATATTGGGAACACCCAAAGGCGTCTATTGTCGCCCACGTTACAGAGAATCAATGTCTTTGGGCCCATTTCTGTTCTAAAGACAGATTGAAAAATTGTCTTATTGCATGAAATGCATATTTCTAGCCACCTAATTTTATTTATAGGAACTAGGTCTAGTGAGACATGATACCTAATATTTTGAGCTACTTAATGCTCAAAAGATGTGACAATCCACATCCTATCTTTCCTTTAAATTTATTTTCACTACAAGATAATCCCTTAAGTATTCAAGCGCTAACTGATGTCTCTTTTCTTTAAATTTAACGTTTTTTGTTACACTTTGGTTTTGGAATATACATGCACTCATATTAGTTTCAAACTTTTTGTGTGTCACACTATTTCTTGAGAACTAGATTTAGGTTTCTTGTAGCTTCCTCATAGGCCTTACCAGGCATATCCATTTGTTATGGTTGGAAATACTCACCACTCTTTAGTAAGTGTAGTGATTAGCTGAAGTGTTATTAGGTCAGCCGAAGATTACACAAAATGTTGATAGTAAAGCAGTTAGGTCTGTGGTTTACAACCATTTTGCCACAGACCCTCTTGGATCATCCCCCCTTTGTTATCGCTACATTATGTTTCATCTATTTGAACTTGATACATTAAGCTTTAATTCAAACCTGCATTTTTATTCATCAGAAACACATGTAATTGTCACTTAGAGTTTCTGATCAAAATCAGATAAACAGTTTCACCACACTTATTTTGCCAGAGCAAAGAAGCTGGTATTTTAATGTTTATTCAGCTTTGCCATGGGTGAATATTCGACTTCCCTCCACTTTCTGAAAACATTAAAAGTATAGTTTCTTCCCCCAATTCACCATTTGTAATCAGGCGACTCTATGCTGGGAATTACTGGTGTTAAGTGAGGCACGTTGTTTGTAGAAGTAGAGCATAAGGTTGGGAGAGAGATTGAGAGATTTATCTGGTTCACTTTCTCATCATGGAGGTAATTGAACATACTTTCACCTCCTGTTTTTCATCCTTTCCACTTGATTAGTATCAGCCAACCTGATCTTCCTGAGGGCAGGCTCAGAGTCCGTGTTTGCTCACCGGTGCATTCCCATAGCTCTGACCACACTTGGCCCGCTGTGGCTGCGTGGTGCATATTTATTGCAGAAATGCATGGAAATGTAACCCGCAGATAGGAGATATTTGTTGCAGGAATGCATGGAAATGTAACCCACCGATGGGAGATAGAGACAAACGAAGTGCTGCTGCATGCTGCAGTGGTCGGTAACGTGTGCCCAGCTGTCGTGCGCATTCTTACCTTTCATCCTCACCATTTCCTCCAGAGATGTTAGGTCCCAAGGCTGGCAAATGGCAGACCTGGGATTTGAACCCAGATGTCTCTGACTCTCAGACCATTCTCATGCACTGCACAGAGGCAGTGTAGACCTTGCTGACATGAGCATTGTACAAAAGAAGCAAAGCATGAAGAAACCTTGCTGTTTATAGAAATACATAAAACCGTGTTGTCTTTTGTTCTGGAAGGCCTCTGGCTGATAATTAATTTGATATTTAACTTCCCTACAGACCACAGTCCCAGGCAGAAGGAATAATGTGATGCTGCAGCCGCTACAACCTGATACTCCGTATAAAATTACGGTTATTGCGGTATATGAAGATGGGGATGGTGGCCATCTAACAGGAAATGGAAGAACCAGTAAGTGTCTTATCCCTTTTATAATTTTTAAGTTTTGCCTTTACCAATGCATCCCCTATATGCCATTAATACTGCATTAACATTTACATTAAATCTTGAATTTTGGCAAAAATGACGTGGGAACAGAATTTGTATTTTAACTTTTTAAAAGTCCACTATAAGAAGAAAGAGGAGACAAAAATCTGCATATTCTTCTTTGCTTGAGATAGTTTTATTTCTCCTTTGGAAAACCATTGCCTAGTCTCTGAATAATGTTTTAATTTATGTAGTATCAGTGAAAGAGGTAGCTATTGACTCAGCCAATGTATTATCAACAGAAAAACACTATCCTGATAGAATCTTAAGCCATAAATAAAGAAGCAAGGTGATTAAAAATCATCTTCTGTCTTTACAATTTTTTCTATTTTTTCTATGGTACCAAGTAATTTACAGAAAATTATCAGCATTTAGACCCCTTTCTACCTTATACAGGAGTCGATTGTTTAGAGCAAAGGCTCTCCAAGTTGGTTACTCATTGAAATCATCCAAAGAACTTTTTTTATTTATTTTTTTAAAGATTTTGTTTATTCATTTGACAGACAAAGATCACAAGTAGGCAGAGAGGCAGACAGAGAGGAGGAAGCAGACTCCCCGCCGAGCAGAGAGCCCGATGTGGGGCTCTATTCCAGGACCCTGGGATCATGACCTGAGCTGAAGGCAGAGGCTTTAACCCACTGAGACACCCAGGCGCCCCTCACCTGAAGAGCTTTAAAACATACTTGTGCCTGGGTACAACCCCCAGAGATGCTGATGGAACTGGCCTGAGGTGTAGAGTGGATCCGCTTGCCTTCTAGTGTACAGCCAAGATTGAAAGTCACTGGTTCAGCATAAAGGCAGGCTGGACTATAGGTCTGAGTTCTGAGTTCTGTTACTGGTCAATATTGGCCTTCCTCTTTCCACTTCACTCCCCAAAAATCCACTTAAGTAAATGGTTTCAGGATTCTTGCTACACTTGGTTGTTCTAACTCTTTTGGTGCTTAAATAATCTTGATATTACAGAATTTGGGAGAGGTGACATTTGAAAGCTCCCAAGAGAAAAGCATGACTAGGATTATTTTAACTTAGTCTCTCAAGGCCAGGAAGTTACATATTTATTGATATTTATGGTCTACAGGACGGAGTCAACAGAGACTCAGTTTAGTAATTCAAAATTATTTAAATGGAAGAACATTCATTTTTCACATTCCTTTAGATTTTAGAATATATTGTGGTACTTTCTGGGGGAAACACATGTTTTAGAATTTTGTGCTTATCAAAATACATAATTTTTTTTTAACCAGACTTGAATTTTCTAGGATGTGCCAAAGCCACTTCTAGTTTCTCTTGAAAAAAAAAAGAAAAAAGTTCTTAAGTTGAATTCTTTATTTGTGTGATGCTATAAATAATAACTCAGGGACAAGTCAGCATGCTGCCTAACATTGGTTTACAAGGGTATGGGGTTAGTGGCAGTACCTCTGGAGGCTTGAGGCTTTGCTCCAGGTTTATGCTGGGGGAGGACAAAAGGGTCCTGGGAATGAGCATCATTTTAGTCGCAGCTAGCTGTGTGGTCTTGGGCAAATCAAATCTTATTTATGTGATAAGGTCATAGGACTAGACAGTTTCTAAATTGCTTTTTGGCTCTAACAATCTATAATCTATAACATGCTAAAAATGGTGTGAGATCTCTTGTAGTTTCTGTAATTCTGCATTATATAACCTAACAGCTCTGGGACTCCTCAGTTCCTGAGTCCATTTGAGTTGCTGTTCGAATTTGGAAAACTAGTAAGATTTCTGTTAAACGTTTCAACACTTTTAGATTGTTTTCTGGATGAGGGTATTGTAAGATTTTATTAAGTTATGCTCATGGGACCACACTATCAGTACTCATAATCAGTGCTCATGAAGTTCTGTGTTCTCCTTGTGTGTCAGCGAAAGGTCAATAACGTGTGCCAATATTTGCTTGCAGTGGGACTGCTTCCACCTCAAAACATACACATCTCTGATGAATGGTACACGAGATTCAGGGTATCCTGGGATCCTTCACCTTCTCCGGTTCTTGGATATAAAATTGTGTATAAGCCAGTGGGTAAGGAGTCATCTTTATTATCATAAAAATGCATCGGAGAGCTATTTTTTTATGAGGGAGCTAATTACAGTCTTTTGATCTGTTGTCACATTGAATCCCCTCCCACCAGAGGCAATATTTTTGGAAATAATGTTCTAAGCCAATAGTCTGAAGTGTCATTGTTACTATGGGTGTAGACGAGACTCCCTTCCAATTGCATGATTAAAAAGTTTGGCCTGGTTCATAAAATTATACTAATGGAATCTGAGTCCAGACATTCTGGATGTTATTATGATTGTGAAATTATGCACATTTAATCAATATAAACTTCTGTATTTTCCCATTGAGTCAAGTTGTTATTCCATTTTGGGCATATGCATTTTAGTTTATTCCTGCCGAGCTTGTTTTCCACTTCCCATTGACATTTACACCTAAATGGATACCACCTTGATTAATTGATTTATTATCTTTTTTTTTTGAGATTTTATTTATTTATTTGACAATCAGAAATCACAAGTAGGCAGAGAGGCAGGCAGAGAGAGAGGGGGGAGCAGGCTCCCCGCTGAGCAGAGAGCCTGATGTGGGGCTCGATCCCAGGACCCTGGAATCATGACCTGAGCCGAAGGCAGAGAGGCTTTAACCCACTGAGCCACCCAGGCGCCCCATCTTTGTTTTTATGTTCTGTCCATATGCTTAGCAAAATGGAGGAAAAATTCTCTTCGTACCAAATTTGCCAGGGTCTCTTCCATGCACCCAGAAAGGGTGATAACGGAGAGATGACAAGAGAGGAAACGTGGGCCTTAAGAGAGATAACTAAAAGAAGGAGGAGGTGTTGGTAACTGGGGGGACCTTCAGTAACCAAACTTGAGGCATGAGGACCAGACTGAAGCTCTTAAATCACCACTACGACAGATTGGAAAAAAATGTTAACTGAGCACCTACTGTGTGCAAAGCACCATGCTGCCAAAACGGGGCTTAGAGAAGAGGCTTGAAGGTTTAGGGTAGTTAATTGTCTGATTGAGTTTATTCATTAAAGGAACATTGATGACATATCTACTACATTCTAGGTACTGTGCTACATACGTTTTGAGAATAAGAGGGGAAGAATTTGGTCTCTGTTTATAGTTTTGTTTTTCACCATGTAATGGAATGTGTGTTACAGTGAGCAAGTACATAATGGACTGTGGAATCAATGGTGTTCATACTATCATTTGAGTATAACTTATTTGATTTTAAAGAAAATTTGAGACTAGGTGTGGAATATTTTTGTCTTTTTGTGATTGTTATTCAAGGTTCCAATGAGCCCATGGAAGCTTTTGTTGGAGAAATGACATCGTACACGTTACACAATCTCAATCCTAGCACCACCTATGATGTGGATGTTTATGCTCAGTATGATTCTGGACTCAGTGTCCCCCTGATGGATCAAGGCACTACCTGTGAGTCATAAAACTTTTTCATGGTTGTAAGAAAAATGTAGTACAATTTGCAAGGCCAGCCTGTTTCAGTTTTATTTCTTCTTAACATATGCATGTTTCCTCAGCATTAAGTGAGTGGTTCTTTCTTGTCCAGCCAAACAAATATATAAGGAACATAATTAAGTACACAAAAAAGTATGTGATGAGGTATTTTTATATCTCATAAGATATTTCGAATGTTGAAAGACAAAAAGTATAGAAATTATGATTTATCCATGAATTATCATAAAATTAGATTTGGAATGCTATTTGGTTTTTTGACATATAATGTTAAAACTTGTATTATCTAAATACATTGATTCAGTTGAAAGTTTTCACAGAAATGCCACATTTACGGACTCAGCCCAAAGATAGGTTTTGTTGTCAACAAGAACTAATGACTATTTAAGGACTTAGAAAATAGCCCTTTAGAAACATATCATTATTTTACATAAGATATCTTTGTCATTTATAGTGTCCAGTGGAACTATGTGGAATGTCTTTCCCTTGAAAATTAGTGATAGAAAGAGAGGTCTGTTTTAGCTGTACCACATTTCCATGTATGTTTCATCTAAGTTTCTTACAAGGAGACATACTAAGAATTTAGGCATTTTTTTTTTTTCAGCCACAGTAGAAGTTTCAAAATTGTTATGATTAAGAGTATGCTTTTTTGTTTTTATTTGTGAAGTAAATTTATTTCTTTTTTTTTCTTTATGTTGTAGTGTATTTAAATGTGACAGATCTGAAAACTTACCAGGTTGGATGGGATACATTTTGTGTTAGATGGTCTCCTCACCGGGCAGCCACCTCCTACAGGCTAAAACTAAGCCCTGCTGATGGTACGTGTGCCAAAAAAATAAAAAATCAAATAATAATAATAATAATAGAACTAGAGCACATAGTAAAAACATTTTAAGCTTCAGGAAAAGAGATGAAATGATATATAAAAATGTCTTTAGATATAACTGATGGTGACACTGGTATTTCCTTTTGTCATAATCAGGAACCAGAGGACAAGAAATCACAGTGCATGGATCAGAAACCAGTCACTGCTTCACTGGTCTTTCACCAGACGCTGATTATGGCGTCACTGTTTTTGTGCAGACACCAAATCTCGAGGGACCGGGAGTCTCTGTCAAAGAACATACCAGTAAGTTTTTAAGTAATCTGAAAGTCTCTGTAAGGCTTCCAAATAGAATGTTCTAGGTGAGGGAGACTTAAGTGACTCCTGCTTAGCCACCTCTCCCTATGGGCCACAGTAATGATTATAAAGATGGCAGATTTATGAAGAAGGAATCTGTGGCTGGTTCAGGACCTTTCTCTACAACAAATCCATGTTTTCCCTGTTACAAAGTTGGTGTTATTTTAAGGATAAGGCTACAGGAGGGCAATGTGGTTCTAGCTGGCAGTGAGAAGCAGAATATGCACCAATAGTAGTGACTTTTACTCATTGACCTTATTCGAAGGCCTTCCATGTGTCCTTTGATTTGTGGTTTTGTTTTCTGCAGCTGTAGTCAGTGTTGGAATGACTACCAATGATACTAAATTTGGATAAAATAGAATTTCCAGTCTATGAGACTTGGTCTGCTATCTAGGAGTTAAATTGCTCTTAAAATATGATATGTGATATGGAATTTGTACAGGTTATGTTCTTCTAATTATCCTCCTATGTTCTTCTAATTATCCTCCTATGTTCTTCTAATTATCCTTCTAATTTTTTTTTAAATTCTAGCTGTAAAACCAACAGAAGCTCCTACGGAGCCACCCACGCCTCCTCCCCCTCCCACAATTCCACCTGCCCGGGATGGTAAGTGGCAGTACATTCGGCTGATAGAATTTATAGCCTTCTTATTTATGGAGCCTATTCATGATTTCCAATTGATATAGGGTATTTCTGATTTACTATTCTTGCTGAAGAGTTTTTAGATTAAAAAAAAGTTTATCAGTAATCGTTCTCCTCCTCCCTCAGGCCCATTTTGTTATTTATGAAATCAGTCATAAACGATAGCTCTTCAGTTGGAACCATTTCCTTAGGTTTGCAGATTAATGTGTAGTGATACTTTGCGTCCGCAGTCACATGATGGGCATTTCTTTCTCCTGGCTGCTGGCATCAGTAGGCACTGTGAACTGTTTTGGTTGTATCTTCAACCTACCCCTGGGGGCCTTTGGCTTTGGAATTCCTGGCTTCTGCCCTGGATTGCACAAAGCTAAAAAATGCTCATTCACTGAAGTTTGCACCTCAGTCACTTGCAGTGAACTGGCAAAAAGACATGCTGAGCTAATAAGTCTGGTCTCACAGTAATTTGAGGGCAATTCTCAGTGTTTTATCAGATTAAGTTTAAGCTAATTAACTATTGGTTTATTCTTTGCTCACATTCTGTTTTCAGCATTTAGTTGAAGGAACTTCGTATTTTTAAAGTATTTTTCTTTTGTCTTTAAAGGTTCTAGAAAGTTATAACTTTATTAAGCCTATTAAATAAATAAAACTAAAAAAACAAAAGTATTCTTATAGGATAAAATAATATACAGGGCAAATGTATTATTATTATAAGATAAAATAATAATGGGTTTCTTTAAATTAGACTATTGAAAGAAATTCAGTAAATAAACTTGGCTTAAAAATGTTAGTTTTTATTTTTCTTAGTAGACTCTACTTCTCAAAGCAGTTTTAGAGTCATAGCACAGCTGAGTTGAAACTACATGGAGTCACATATGTATCCTTGTGGGCCCCTCCCCAGCCCCGTCACTCAGCCTCTCCCAGTATCAACATCCAGCCCCAAAATGGTGCATTTGTTACAATCCATGAGCCTACACCAACACAGTCCACAGTTTACATTAGAGTTTACTGTTGGTGCTTGCTGTATAGTGTACATGTTAAGTTTTATATACTAAAATTTCAATTTTTTTAACCCTCCAAGTCTAAAAATTCAAATCAAAGACATTATTTTATCCCTTCCCTTTCTTCCCTCTGTATAATTTTAGTGATTTAATTTAAAATGAAAAGACACTATTTGTACCAAATTTTTGATAATTACATACAAAATCTCCAGACCCACTGATGGCTGTTCTTAAATTCTGGACATTGTTGCTTTTCATTTGATTTCCTCTTCATCCATTGTTTGAAGCCACTTGAATAGTTCCATGAGGGAAGAGCATATATTTGCATAATGGATCTAAACAGATGGAGTAATTCCAGAGCAGAGGTTGAGGGGTAGTTAGACTAGAGTTTCTCAAACTTTATTATGCATGTGATTTGTCTAGGCATCTTGTTGTTGCTAATCTGATCCAGGAGGTCTGGGGTAGTGCCCAGGACCTGCATTTCTAGGAAGCTCCCAGGAGATGCTACTGCTATTGCACTTCACTTTGAGTTATGAGGTTTTAGGCTACATTTCTTGGTTTTGTAACTTCATTTGAATGAAATATTTCACAAGAATTGGGGTTTCTGTTTTTTTTTTTTTTCCTCCCAGTATGCAAAGGGGCCAAGGCAGATATTGTATTCTTGACTGATGCTTCCTGGAGTATCGGGGATGATAATTTTAATAAAGTTGTAAAATTCATCTTCAATACTGTGGGAGCCTTTGATGAAATCAGTCCTGCTGGAATTCAGGTAGGTACTATTTCATAGGTGGTTATTCATTTGTAATGTCTTGCTGGGTTTTTTTTTTTTTTTTTGAATATTGTTTTTTACGTAGAAAGGCTCGGGCACCTGGGTGGTTAGGTGGGTTAAGCCTCTGCCTTCAGATCAAGTCATGTTCTCAGGGTCCTGGGATCGAACCCTGCATTGGGCTTTCTGCTCAGTAGGGAGCCTGCTTCCCCCACTTCTCTGCCTGCCGCTCTACTTGTGATCTCTGTCAAATAAATAAATAATTCTTAAAAAAAAAAAGGCTTTTCAGAATAAGCTATGTTTTGACTTCTGTTATTTAGTATTTTCTTGACGCATGCTATCTTGTATTTTTGGGAATGAGCTGGGTAGAAATGGCAAATAGAAAAATAAGCCCTCCTCTAGGTATTTTCTTGGCTAGATGATATTCCTTTTGGAGATTTTAGGGCATTCCTACTCTGACTTCCTTCTTAAGACTTTTGATGATGATACTTTTTCCATAAAAGGTCATCTAGTGTTCTGGAAACCAAATGCATTATGATTGTCATGCCCTGTTAAGTTAGAGGACTCAGCGATGAATAATGACTGGAGTGGGTGTGTGGTATTTTGTACTTGGTCATTGTGGCATTCTAGATTAGGAAAATAAGAGATTTTGACAGAAGCCACAAATAATTTCATAAACAACTCACTCTTCTTTTATGGAATGTACAAATTTCAAATCTCCAAATAATCCTTTGAACATTTTTGCAACCCAAGAAGAGTAAAAATTCAAGCTAGTTAGTTATAGTCCTAATTTAATGTGTTAGCAACCAAGCCCCTCTAGGGGGAGGGGGCTTCTTTTAGAAACTGAGATTTCTGATAAAAAGTAAAAATTTAAAATAAGTACTATATTTTATTAACTTCTATGGGCCAGCTACTTCCTATATATGATTATCAGTCCTTTAAACAACTCTAGAAATTAGGTATAATTATCTCCATTTTACTGATAGGAAAACAAAAGCCCCAAGATGCAGAGAACTTGCCTTAGGTCACATAGCTACCAATTGGCAGAGCCAGGATTTGAGCCCATTGAATTCTATGAAGCTTGTATTCTTTCCAGTTAATCATACTTCTACTAAGTTTGTGGTAAGAAGAAGCAGTTGGCTGAGAACCAGTTGCTTTGCTGACATTTGAATTCCAGATGGTGTGTTCCCATATCTAATCCTGGAAGGTCACTCTTCCCCAGCTTTACCCATCCCTTTCTATATCCTAGAGAAAGGATGTGGTTACCATGTGACTACAGCATATTTACAATGTTACTGTGATTGGCAATTTCATCGAAGAGTAGACATGAGAGAATTTAATGAGGAAATAGTAGTCAGTGTTATAGTATTAGCTATAAGAAGATTATAATATTCTGTTAGCTCTAAGGCACTTCCCCATTCAACAGCAGGAGGAGCCACTGTAAAGTTAAAATATAAAAAGAGGTGTCTTAACCTCACCTTGGACCACATTCCCTTTCAGGTCTCATTCGTGCAGTACAGTGATGAGGTCAAGTCTGAGTTCAAGCTGAACACGTACAATGACAAGGCCCAAGCCTTGGGAGCCCTCCAGAATATTAGGTACAGAGGAGGCAACACAAGAACAGGTACGGTTTATCAAAGTTTATGTAGACCTTCACCTTCCAAAGTTTTGGGAGTGGTAGAACTGGGTGTACTATCACATTTCATTATTCAGATTCTTATCAGTTGAGTGTGACTAATGGCACTGGGATAGTTTTTGCTGAACTGACACTAAAATGTTCCATGTTGCACTCTATAGGCAAGGCTCTCACATTTATTAAGGAGAAGGTCTTGACCTGGGAGAGCGGCATGAGGAAGAATGTCCCCAAGGTGTTGGTTGTGGTCACAGATGGTCGGTCACAGGATGAGGTGAAAAAGGCAGCTTTGGTCATCCAGCAGTCAGGTAAGCACAGGCATGAATTTGATGCCTAGTGATTGCACTCATTATCTTAATGTGTTTTACATGTTCAGGAATGATAGCAAAAGATGAAACCGCTGCTTTTACTTCACTTTACTTTTACTTTACTGTTTTGCTTTACTCTGGACTCTGTACCTTTGAAATGTTAGTTTATATTTAATCATGGATGGTTTAGCGATTGCTCAAAAGAGACAATGTGTATATCTTTGTTCAAGATGTGACTTGAGGTGTGTTAAAAAAAAACCTAACTTCCCCACAGTGGCTGGAAGGCTATGGAATGCAATTAGAGGATGCTTCTAGAGCAGGCTTCCTGCAGATGTGAACTTTGATGCTGGGTCCCTGAGCAAGGAGAAACATAAGGAAGTCTTTATCTTTTAGCACATCCTTGCAGATGCAGACTGAAGGCAGATTGCTAAAAGGAGGTATAGTGAGGTCTCAGGAAGACATCTTTGGGGTAGACCTTGAAAATCAAATATCCTGAGAACCTCCTGCTAACAACTTCCCCTTGGATTTGTTTTTTAAAAGAATTAGTAGAGATGAAATGAGGTCTTACCAGCATTCACACTCTCCACAACCCTAAATTCCAAACCCCAGGTAGAGTCCAAGGTAAATATATCTTGGAGAGAATTCTATTTTGTGCATGATCTATTGTAGCAAATTGCAAAATAATTTGTTATATGGAATTTGTCATCTGCATATACATGATTCTTTGGCTAAAATATGAGTCATGATTAGTGCGAAATCATACTGTTTTCTTTCAACACATATTGTTCTTTGCACTGACTTTTTTAAAATAAATTTTTGCCTTTATGTTAAGGAGATATCTACAATTTAGGGGTTTTGGCTGATTTAAATTTGGGATTATGAATACTTGCTCAGGTTACCTTATTCGTATCTCATTAGAGAACTGACTTCTTATATAGTCTGCTTTTTCTACTTTCAAATTAAGCTTTTGGAGTGGACTCTTTGTTTATTTGTATTAGTCTAAATAAATGAAAGTTTATTGCCAGTGGGAATTGTCGATTCCATTTTGAAAGTAGCCAGAGTGTCTCCTTTGTGCTTGAGTTTAATTGAGAATATCAGTTTCAAGAATTCAAATTTTAAAATGAGCCCATTCTTGGTTTCCAAATTATATAAGCTTGAAGTGTTAATAGTGCCTAAGAGAGCTATGGAATGGGTGGGTATATTAGGACTGTGTTCTCTGTGAGGAAATGTGCACCACTTTCTGCTGTTAAAATGTGCTTCTCTTAACTGATAGGATTTTATTTTAGGAAACCCAATTAGTTGAGTTTTCTAAGCCAGAACATAGGAAGACCTGGGAGAAGTACATGTTTATTAAAGAGAGTTTATGTCAACCAAAAGGACTTGCTGCATCTACTGAGAAAATACAGCATCATTTCTGAAAAGATTTTATTTTGAATTGCTGAAATAACAAAGGACAGAGAAAGGGATATGTAATTCTCTCCATAACCACTGCTTTGCAGGGTTCAGTGTCTTTGTAGTTGGCGTGGCTGACGTTGACTACAACGAGCTTGCCAACATCGCCAGCAAACCCAGCGAACGGCACGTGTTCATTGTTGATGACTTTGAATCTTTTGAGAAGATTGAGGACAACCTCATTACATTTGTCTGTGAAACTGCCACTTCAAGTAAGTCATGGTCCAAAGGGATTCACAATCTCACCTGTTTTGGAAGATAACAGCTTAGTGGGAGATAACAGCTTAGTGGACAACTATCTGTCCTATATGGGATCAAGTCTGTGCATAAATAGATTCTGGGGAAATCACTTGGGAATATGATGAGTCATTGTTCCTACTGAGATTGTGCTGAATGTGTGTTTGTCACAGGTCCGCTTTTAGCCTTGACGATGTAATATTCCTTGTATGGAAATGAAATGTTTTAACATAACCCTTTTCCCACCATCCCAATGCTATGACGTTTGAGTAAATTAGTCTTCAGCTTAGAAATGCATTTATAGAAGCATTTCTGTGAGATGAAGGTTTTCCCTATTAGTAATCAATTGGTATTTGTTCTGTCAACATCCGTGATTCAAGGGAGCAATGAAAACACTGACCTTTGCGTGTGCACTCCATAGAAATGCACTTGGTTCTCATTTGTTTTTTTGGGTGTAGATTTTTTGCTTTTTGCCAAGACTTTAAGTTCAGCTTTTAAAATACAGTGAAGGACCAAAGATTAATTATTTCACTCAATTTATCCTCTTCCCCATCCATAAGTGCTAATTCTTGGGATATCATATTTTTAAGACAGTTTTGTGGCTAGTACAGACCACTGGTCCTAGGAAAAGCTGTGCTTTACAAGTATTATATTTCCCCCTATTTAGCATTACCGAAAACTTAGACTCCCCGTAGAGGTGGCAATAGTCAACAAACACCAGTGGTTTACTATGAAAGCTTACCCTGAAGCTCCACCTGGAGCTGCCCTGGGGGAAGTGGGTCTGGAAGTACTGTTGTCTCCCTTGAACAACAGGGGGTCCTGAAAGCCACCCCAGGTAGCCCTGCCTCTGGGGGCTCCACGGTGAAAACTACAGCACACTCCTCACTGTTAGGTGGTGTTTGGTAGCCAACATGAGGCTTAGTAGCATGGCAAAGATGGTTAAATAGGGACAAACTCCTCCTGCCTTTGCATACACACAAGAGGAGAAGTGAGTTGGGGGAAATCGGAGGGGGAGACAAACCATGAGAGACTGTGGATTCTCAGAAAGAAACTGAGGGCTTTGGAGGGGAGGAAGGTAGGGGGCTGGGTGAGCCTGGTGGTGGGTATTATGGAGGGCACGTATTGCATGGAGCACTGGGTGTGGTGCAGAAACAATAAATGCTGTGGAGGACAAGGGGAGTTAGAGAGGACAAGGGAGTTGAGGGAAATTGGAAGGGGAGGTGAACCATGAGAGACTATGGACTCTGAAAAACAATCTGAGGGTTTTGAAGGGGCGGGGGCGCTGGTGGGAGGTTGGGGGAACCAGGTGGTGGGTATTAGAGAGGGCGCGGATTGCATGGAGCACTGGGTGTGGTGCAAAAACAATGAATACTGTTACGCTGAATAGAAATAAAAAATTAAAAAAAAAACAATAAATGATGGAACACTGAAAAGAAATAAAATAAAATGAAAAAAAAATCTCTTGGGAGGAAGCTTCTTTATTGAAGAACATCTGAAAATTTAATTCTTTTAATTATATTTTAGTTATTGGCTTCCCTTTTAAAATCCTTTAACTTTATTTAACTATTCATAAGAACACTGTAGAATTCCCGCTTGGAGTGGAGAAATTTTCAAAAACATTGATTATACCAGTCAGTAGTAGAATTTCTACCGCATACAGGAGGTGTACAAAAATAACTTAAAAAGGGGTAGATTGTTGCTATTTTTTATAAGCGAATCAGCAGTTACTTGATACAGGTACACAGCTGACTTCCGTGTGTGTATGTGTGTATATCGTGTTGATGAATCGTACTTATGGAGCACTGTGCATTGCAGGTTGCCCTCTCATTTATTTGGATGGCTACACGTCCCCAGGTAAGCCTTTTATACCCTTGAACTAATTTATTTCAGGATTTAAGCAATAAAATCATTAAAATGACCTCATTTCAATATTTGCTTTTCTTTTTTTGATGTAAAGGTTTTAAGATGCTCGAAGCATACAACCTGACAGAGAAGAATTTTGCTTCTGTACCAGGAGTCTCTCTGGAGTCAGGGTCTTTCCCCAGCTATTCAGCTTACAAGCTTCAGAAGAACGCCTTTGTCAATCAGCCCACAGCGTAAGTGGGACTGCTAGGAGGTTCCTTTTCTTTTCATGGGCCTGACACTTCATGGAGTTTCTTAGAATTTGTGCTGATTTCTTAGAATCTAGAAACTTTAGAATCGTCAGAAGTCTCCTTATGGAAGATTCAATTTAGTTTCCTTAAATACAGCTGGGTCAGGTGTCCCAGGACTCCATCGGGTCCCCTAGGAGACTAGGATTCAAGCCTTTCTATTCTCAGACCCAAGAATCTCATCCTGGTTTTGTAGTATTATGGATTACGGACCTTTGAGGGTTTAAGGCGAGGATTATAGATTTAAGCCTTCTTCTAAACAGGAAGGCAACTACTTATTTTTAAATAGGAAGGCAACTAATTATTTTGAACATTTCTCCCTGTGGTGCAGAGAGACTGAATGGAGTAAATGCAGAATGGGAGCCGGCATTCTTTCTAGTGTTTCAGGTCTTCAGAAGATGAAATGTTGTGGCAGTTTTGCTTGTCCAAGATCAGACAGACAGTGGTTAGTTTTTATTGGCCAGTACTCTGGCAATCTGTTGGGTATCTCTAGCTGTTGTTATTTTACTTCATGAACGTTTTCACCTGGGTATCATAACTAAAATATGTATTTTGTTATTCATTAGAATTAAAACACTTTAATGTTGAAAATATGTGCTTGGCAGCTTATGGAGAAAAAAGAACAAGGAGAAATATAGCCTTCAGAACCTTAGGACAGGGTCAGAAAATGATGTCTGAAATTTGAAATGCTCTAAGAAAGCTGATGGAAAATTCAGACTAAAACCAAAGCTAATTTCTTTTAAGAAAGCGCAGATCACATTGTTGTAGTTTGACCACATTGGAAGTTCCTAACTCTTTCATGGTTAACCATGTTGGTTCACAGCTTTAGCTTTGTCAGTGTTTAACTTTCAGTCACCGCAAGATATGATTCCTACATTTTAACTTATGACAGCCTACCGTGTTCTCAAGAGTCAGAACTTGTGGCTGAACGAAGCTGAAAGAAAGAAGCATAAATGCAATTAGAGGTTTTTTCATAAGCACTCACTAACAGAGGAAGGAGAAAAATAGATTGGGTGAGAGATGTATGGAGAAGGTAATATTTTTGACATGGAATATTATGAAGGTAGTGGGTTTTTGCATATACAAAAGGCAGCATGTCAGCTTGCCCAGAACATATGTTTCAAGAAGCAGGGCTGCATTGTATCCCAAAGATACCAGTGGTGTGGTACTGGGACATGAAACCTTAAGAGATACTCTGTGCCCTCTGTCAAAGTTTGTGGAGGAATAGCTTCTTTTCTGTCCAAGAGTTGATAAGTAAAGCCTTTTCCCTGCCTTCGGGAAGAAAGTATTAAATGGTCTCAGACAGAAACCCATCAATCCTACCTACTTCAAAGCTTCCCCCAGAACAATGACTGACTCAACTCTGGAAGAACACATGGAACCACATTTTTTGTCTAACAGACTTAGAGCCAAGAAACACTTCCTTTTAATTGAATCACATCCTTTATTATCACTAAACGTTTGCACATGTACATGGCCTTAACATTTATTACTGGTTTTATTTTTGGGAACATGTGAGCTTCTGGAGATTATGTGATTTATTTAATTTCAAGGGAGGAATTTGAAAGTGTAAAAATGATTAGAGTTAGGGATGGAGAAATTAAAACCTTAAGCCATATGACTTATGATTTCATACCTTTGACATTGGAAATTAAGTATATTTAATAAGATTCATTCTTTTTAAATTACATCCATAGATAGAATGTTTATTACTCTAAAATTATTATATAATTTATAATCATCTTTGTGTCTAGAAAAAATTAATAGGATATTAACAGTTTTTAATAGTAGACTAAAAGAACTAAGGGCTATTTCCCAGACTTTTGTGCCTTTAGCAGATAGTAAAGAATCTATAATTACATATACATGTATTTATATACATAAATATATATATTTATAAATGTATAAATATAATCTATTAACTGCTTATGTCATGAATCTTTAGTATTCTTTTGATGTGTTTCCTAAATTTCCCTCTTCTAATATGTAGCCAGATTATTATGAATGGATTCTAATACTACTGATAATGAGATTATCATACAAAGATTTAAAATATCTTCTATTTCTTGTGAGAAATCCTTATTAAATACTAATTAATCAATTATGTTTTATCCAACAGAGATCTACACCCAAATGGACTCCCTTCTTCATACACGATTATATTATTGTTCAGACTTCTCCCAGAAACTCCCAGTGACCCTTTTGCAATTTGGCAAATCACAGATAGAGACTACAAACCACAAGTTGGAGTGATTGCAGATCGTAAGGATTTTTATCTTATACTAAGGCACAGGCATATGTATTTTTGATTATGTTTTCTCTTTCCATCTCTTTAAGAACCTTCTGAATATATATATATTTATATATTTATATTTATATAAATATATATATTTACTTGATATATATTATTTTATATATATCATTTTTTATATATTATTTTATGTTTAATGTTTTAAAAATAGGTCAGTAAATATTCTTTTTTTTTTGCTGTTTAATTTTTTATTTTTTATAAACATATATTTTTATCCCCCCCAGGGGTACAGGTCTGTGAATTACCAGGTTTACACACTTCACAGCACTCACCAAAGCACATACCCTCCCCAATGTCCATAATCCCACCCCCTTCTCCCAAACCCTCTCCCCCCAGCAACCCTCAGTTTGTTTTGTGAGATTAAGAGTCACTTATGGTTTGTCTCCCTCCCAATCCCATCTTGTTTCATTGATTCTTCTCCTACCCACTTAAGCCCCCATGTTGCATCACCACTTCCTCATATCAGGGAGATCATATGACAGTTGTCTTTCTCCGCTTGACTTATTTCGCTAAGCATGATACGCTCTAGTTCCATCCATGTTGTCACAAATGGCAAGATTTCATTTCTTTTGATGGCTGCATAGTATTCCATTGTGTATATATACCACATCTTCTTGATCCATTCATCTGTTGATGGACATCTAGGCTCTTTCCATAGTTTGGCTATTGTGGACATTGCTGCTATAAACATTCGGATGCATGTGCCCCTTTGGATCTCTACATTTGTATCTTTAGGGTAAATACCCAATAGTGCAATTGCTGGGTCATAGGGCAGTTCTATTTTCAACATTTTGAGGAACCTCCATGCTGTTTTCCAGAGTGGCTGCACCAGCTTGCATTCCCAACAACAGTGTAGGAGGGTTCCCCTTTCTCCGCATCCTCGCCAGCATCTGTCATTTCCTGACTTGTTGATTTTAGCCATTCTGACTGGTGTGAGGTGATATCTCATTGTGGTTTTGATTTGTATTTCCCTGATGCCGAGTGATATGGAGCACTTTTTCATGTGTCTGTTGGCCATCTGGATGTCTTCTTTGCAGAAATGTCTGTTCATGTCCTCTGCCCATTTCTTGATTGGATTATGTGTTCTTTGGGTGTTGAGTTTGCTAAGTTCTTTATAGATTCTGGACACTAGTCCTTTATCTGATATGTCGTTTGCAAATATCTTCTCCCATTCTGTCAGTTGTCTTTTGATTTTGTTAACTGTTTCCTTTGCTGTGCAAAAGCTTTTGATCTTGATGAAATCCCAATAGTTCATTTTTTTCCCTTGCTTCCCTTGCCTTTTTTGCGTTGTTCCTAGGAAGATGTTGCTGCGGCAGAGGTCGAAGAGGTTGCTGCCCGTGTTCTCCTCAAGGATTTTGATGGATTCCTTTCGCACATTGAGGTCCTTCATCCATTTTGAGTCTATTTTTGTGTGTGGTGTAAGGAAATGGTCCAATTTCATTTTTCTGCATGTGGCTGTCCAATTTTCCCAGCACCATTTATTGAAGAGGCTGTCTTTTTTTCCATTGGACATTCTTTCCTGCTTTGTCGAAGATTAGTTGACCATAGAGTTGAGGGTCTATTTCTGGGCTCTCTATTCTGTTCCATTGATCTATGTGTCTGTTTTTGTGCCAGTACCATGCTGTCTTGATGATGACAGCTTTGTAATAGAGCTTGAAGTCCGGAATTGTGATGCCACCAACGTTGGCTTTCTTTTTCAATATCCCTTTGGCTATTCGAGGTCTTTTCTGGTTCCATATAAATTTTAGAATTATTTGTTCCATTTCTTTGAAAAAGATGGATGGTACTTTGATAGGAATTGCATTAAATGTGTAGATTGCTTTAGGTAGCATAGACATTTTCACAATATTTATTCTTCCAATCCAGGAGCATGGAACATTTTTCCATTTCTTTGTGTCTTCCTCAATTTCTTTCATGAGTACTTTATAGTTTTCTGAGTATAGATTCTGTGTCTCTTTGGTTAGGTTTATTCCTAGGTATCTTATGGTTTTGGATGCAATTGTAAATGGGATTGACTCCTTAATATCTCTTTCTTCTGTCTTGCTGTTGTTTTAGAGAAATGCAACTGATTTCTGTGCATTGATTTTATATCCTGACACTTTACTGAATTCCTGTATAAGTTCTAGCAGTTTTGGAGTGGAGTCTTTTGGGTTTTCCACATATAGTATCATATCCTCTGCGAAGAGTGATAATTTGACTTCTTCTTTGCCGATTTGGATGCCTTTAATTTCCTTTTGTTGTCTGATTGCTGAGGCTAGGACCTCTAGTACTATGTTGAATAGCAGTGGTGATAATGGACATCCCTGCCGTGTTCCTGACCTTAGCGGAAAAGCTTTCAGTTTTTCTCCATTGAGAATGATATTTGCGGTGGGTTTTTCATAGATGGCTTTGATGATGTTGAGGTATGTGCCCTCTATCCCTACACTTTGAAGAGTTTTGATCAGGAAGGGATGCTGTACTTTGTCAATTGCTTTTTCAGCATCTATTGAGAGTATCATATGGTTCTTGTTCTTTCTTTTATTGATGTGTTGTATCACATTGACTGATTTGCGGATGTTGAACCAACCTTGCAGCCCTGGAATAAATCCCACTTGGTCGTGGTGAATAATCTTTTTAATGTACTGTTGAATCCTATAATATGTCAGTAAATATTCTAATTACATTTTATCTTTACTTAAATGATTGAATATTTTAAAAATCTCTCCAGCAAGAGCTATTTGTTAATACTTTCAACATAAAGCATGCCACGTGTGTGATTTAATAACAATTATGTGTTGGTTACAGCTGCTAGCAAGACATTATCATTCTTTAACAAGGATACAAGAGGTGAGGTGCAAACTGTTACATTTGACACAGATGAAGTGAAGACATTATTTTATGGAAGTTTTCACAAGGTAAAAACATAAAATTATCCTTTTTATAGAAAAAGAATATGACTTAAAAATTTAAACTAATTTATAATTTATTAAAATGTCAGGTTAACTTGGTAGAAACATAGCTATGTCTTTTAAGAACAAAATCTCATTTTCAAGGATTTGATTAATTCAAAAATATTTAAAATAAAACAATGATTCTTCTAATAAAGAGATAACTAATACTAACATTTTGATATATTTTCAATGCTATTGTCTTTACAAAGTATGAGTCACATAGTGTACATAGTACTGGATGTCTAATTTTTCTACCTACCATTTTATTGTGAACCTTAATGTCATCTCATTTCAAAAGCTTAATTTTTGTGGATTGTATTTTAATTGATAAAATTGTTCTTTTTTAGAAAATAGTAAGCTGCTCTGTGTGCTTATTTATTGAAAAGTTACAAACATACTAGTCCAAAAGTTATGATTATCTACCAAAATAATTAATATACATATTTGTGAGATTAACTTTTCAATTATAAGATTAACTTTTCAATACACTCGCTATGTTTTCTCTAAAAAATATTAAAATTTCTAAGATGGATTCTTGGGGGATGGTTTATTCTTGTTGATCTTCATTAGTCTTTTGCATGTCAACATCAGAGGATAATGTAGACTTTTTATCAAATTTCTAAAGGGTTATTAATTGACACATTAATACTAAAGTTGGGATCATTGAAATGAGAACTGTCTAGGTTAGGAATGGACTTCTTAATGGTATTCCTCTGTCTCTTGGATTGAGATAACAGGAAGAATACTTCCTGTTGGGAAGTATACTGGGGCAACAGTATGGCACTCAGAAAATTAGTCCTCGTGCGCAGAAGACAAATACTTCCAGTTCAGTCTGATTCTCAAGTGATAATTGAACTTTCCTGTACTTTAATAGTTTAGCAAGATTCCTTACAGATTCTACTCCTGAGAATCTTAGTTTCTTTCCAGAATCTTTTTTTTAATTGATGAATCACTCTTGCCAAAGATGGCAAGGGACTCTCCTCATGGAGCTCAAAGTGGCTTCAATGTGCACATTAGTGAGGAAAAAAAAACCAAAAAACAAAAAACAAAACCAAAAAACCAAAACAATGAAGGAAAAACAAAGATTTCTGAGTATTATGTCATATCTGCTTAACGGTTTTCAGATTTCCATGATGAAGTACAGTAAAATAAATGCCTCACCAGAAAAGCAAATTCTAGTTTGACAAATAATATTAGCTTTAACTGCTCCTTATCTGATAGTAGATGTTGAATTTGGCTAAGTTCTTATGAACTTTTTTGGCTCATTAATACACCTATTAAACTTACTTTTGAGTACTTGCTAAAAAGAACTATTTTATTTTTCCATGCATATGTCTGAACTTATTAGAAATTTAGTCTGCAACGAACAACTGATAACAACTTAAAATTATTATTTTTAAATTTCTTAGTTTCATCAAATACTTTATTTTACTTAAGATAAAAAAAGGCAGTATTTTGCGGAGGTCTATAGTGACAAGTCCTTAATTATAAATCAAGCTAATTTTTTTTGACATTTCCTTCTTTGCCTTTATAGAGAGGCATTTGTGTTCTTAGGTTTTATGTAATGCCTCTTCTTTTTCCTTCTGACAAGCTCTCTTTTCTATTCAAATATCTACCTTCTTTTTTCATCAGATCTTTCTTTTTTTAGTTTCTTCTCTACTTTCACCATGTTATTTTTCTTCCTCCATTTCTCCACCCCATTTTTTTAACCTATTCTTACTTATCTCAATTCAAGTGCCAAATTGTCACTGTTAACATTCTTTACTGATCCAAAGGTTCACTTTTCTTTCATTTTCCATCTAATTTGGCAACTAAAGTTCTTCAGTCTTTTGGATGAGAATGAGTGGTACTCTGATAGCAGGAAATTAATGAAAATGACATGCAGAGGGCTCTTGGGAGAGATGATGAATAGCCTAAAAGAATTTAAATAAGGAATGGCAAATAACTATGGCTCCTTAAGGATTCTCTTGACAAGATTTTGGTCTCTGTTCCAAGTGAGAAGTTTATGGTAAGAAGAAAAAATGGAATAGATGAAAAATAAAGATTTAGGGAATGGCTGAGCTTGGGAAGGGAGATGAGTTGATAAGAGTGTTCCTGCTATTTTCTACTTTTCTGTGACCAAAAAATGTTTCACGCTGGGAAATAGTCCCTGAATAGTCTACAGATGAAGAACCCACTGTGAGATGTTATTATGCATGTGTTTAAAATGTATTGAAACATATTGAAGAGATTGTAACAAAATATGTTTTTAAAATCAATTTCTTAATGGTTGGTATTGGCTGACAATTGGAATAATTTTGTTACAAATTTAAAATTTTGATTTTGTAATAATTTTGGGGGGTACTCTGATTTTTTTTTTTAATTTTATTTATTTATTTGTCAGAGAGAGAGCAAGCGAGAGCGAGCACAGGCAGACAGAGTGGAAGGCAGAGTCAGAGGAAGAAGCAGGCTCCCTGCAGAGCAAGGAGCCCGATGTGGGACTCGATCCCAGGACGCTGGGATCATGACCTGAGCTGAAGGCAGCTGCTTAACCAACTGAGCCACCCAGGCGTCCCTGATTTTTTTAATATGTTGTGAATTTCTGGCTCTGAGGTTATTCATACAAGAGCCAGCAAATAAATTTTTTTAAATTTTTTTAAAGCTGTATGTGGAGCCCAGTGCAGGGTTTGAACTCAAGACCCTGAGATCAAGACCTGAGCTGAGATCAAGAGTTGAATGCTTAACTGACTAAACTACCCAGGAATCCCAAGTTTTAGTTCTTATTAGATAATAAATATCTTGGATATGCATATACAATGTTCTTCTTGAATTCAATATTAGATGAAATTTATTTTTAGCAGGCTATGTAATACTTTTATATAAAAGCAATCAATATGAAATTCAAACTTAAAACTAATTGATGCACTAAATTAGTGTTTTGCTGGTGATTCTATATGGGAAAAATATTCCCTGTTTAAAGACATCTCCAGAGATTATCCTAATGCTTATTAACTCAAAGCACTTAAGAGAATTTCTGTTCCTTTTAACTTGGAGCCAAACTTTTCAAAGTAATCAAGTACTTACTTGAGTATTTGTGCTGTGGTAAGTGGAAACTAGGAGCATAACTATAAACTCAAAGATTACCTGCAACAATTTTTTACATTGTTAAAATACCAAAATTTTGTTAATTATCTGCACTAATAGATTTCAAATTCTGAGTGTCTTCAATATCAAATAAGAAATAAATCAACATAAGATTCTTTCCTTATAAGGAAATTGAATCTTATATGTGTTGATTTTCAGAAATGAATTTCTATAGAAGACGTGTGCTAATTCTTTGGTATGTATATGGTGTACAAGTTCTTTTTGACTGAGATTAAGGGTTAACAGATTAAATAGTGAATTTAGCAAAATCAGTGGAAGACATTTGAGGCTCCTTTCTATTGAATATAATAATATGTTAATAATTTCTTAATTTGTATTTGAATAGTTCTTTATAGTTAATGGAATCATTTAATCTACTACTCACCTCTGGTCATCTCAGTAGTGGTACATATGGTAAACTAGGAAATGGGTATGCCGTATGTGTGGATGAGGGCTCCTTCAGTTTGATGTTGTTAATAAATGACATTGACATTGCAGCCTGGTTGTTGGATTTTTAGTCCAAGACTTGATTTGGATTAAGAGAAACTTAAAGAACATATTTTTTAACTTGTGATCTGAAAAATGCAGGAGTCAACCAAGTTTTTTTGGGTAGAAACTTTGTAATAGAAACAAATGATCTTTTTTAGGTTCATATCGTAGTGACCTCAAAAAGTGTTAAGATTTACATCGACTGCTATGAAATCATAGAAAAAGATATCAAGGAAGCTGGAAATATCACAACCGATGGTTATGAAATTCTTGGAAAACTTCTTAAAGGGGACAGGAAATCAGCCACAGTAAGTAATCATTTTTTTTTCTTGGTACCTTGTGCTAAGATTGAGATTACATTTTAAAAATAATCAGTAAATTTTTTTTTCCCAGTGAGTTTTATTTATTTATTTATTTATAGGATTTTATTTATTATTTGAGAGAGAGACAGAGAGAGCATGAGCAGAGGGGAAGGGCAGAGGGAGAAGCAGATTCCCCCCACCCCCGATGTAGGGCTCAATCCTAGGACCCTGGGATCATAACCTGAGCCAAAGGCAGATGCTTAACCAACTGAGCCACCCAGGTGCTCCCTTCGGGAGTTTTTAATTGTCTAATGTCTTAGATTGAAACATTGAAAAAGTTACATTGAGGAATTAGGTACTGACAGAACACAGTAATGTGCTTGACTGCTAGAAACAAAGTAAGATGTCAAGGCACCAGAGAACATCATGTAGTCATCTTGAAACTGGATCAAGTTGGAGAGTACAACACAAATAGTTGCCAGGATAATCAGTGAAATCTAAAATAACTCATTTTTTGTTCTTCAAAGATAGCAATTGTTAGTACAATTTTTTGCAATCAAGAAATTAAACATTTATAGCTTAATGACACAGACATAGACTGTCACTGTCATAGAGCCTACCGTCTCTCACAGAGGAGTCATCATCTGTCTCGGAAGGAAGAGCGGCGTTGGGGGCAGCCAGCTGACCGACCGCATTACTCACAATTTAAACTGACTCAAGTTTGGGGCGGGAGCATGCCAGTCGTATTTACAGTGCTCTCTAGTAATACAGTTTTAAATTTAGGGTTTTCACTGTCTCAGGCTAATTAATTAAGTTCAAATTAAATGTCAGTCAATAATAATACTGTTCTGAAAGCAAGGTTAACATCTTTGACTTTTATTATTATTTTTTAATTGCATTTGCTTTCTTCCGTGGACAGGATTTCCTTCTCCTAGATTCACAAGTGAAGTTTATATTCCACAATGTAGACGTAATTAGTGCAAACTTAATGTGCTGTGATTAATATCTTGACTTATAATTTAATTAAATTTTAAAAAGTTTTAGAGATTAATAGAATAATTAATATGTTTAATCCTCTAAATTAATAGCAATGATAATGATGATTACTAAGATTTATCAAGCACTTAGAATATACCTTTTTATTTTTCTTTATTGAAGTATAGGTGACACATAATGTTACATTACTTTTAGGTGTACAGCAATAATTCAACAAGCTTACACATAGACTTTTTATTGAGTTTTGGATTTGTTTTTCATATAAAATAATTACAACAGGTTTATAAAAGGATGGCTATATCCAAGTAGTCTTCCTTTTCACCAAAAGAGCTTTATTTTTAAAATGTGTGAATATAGAAAGCATATACTATATTGAAATAGTTAAACTGAGGTTTATCATGAAAGTTCCTAGTCGGCCAGGTAAGAATTTATGAAAATAAAAGCATCAGTTTTAGAATAAATGAAGAATTCTTTTAATGTAATTTTTCTACAAGGGTGTACTCTCCAAAGTTGATTTAAATGTGTAGAGTCTTCAAATTATTAATTAAATAAGATTTTAATTCTCAAATGAAGAAATTAATGTTCTCTTTAAAAAAACAAAACAAAATCAAACATTTTATTTTACCTAAGGAAATGAATCAGAAGTGGGAATTTCACATACGCATTTTGCCTTAATATTGCTTTCTCTTAGGCATAGGTTTCTATGTTCTTTCCTTAGGAAGTAAGGATCACGTTGCTCTCAAGAGTTTGCACCCTTGAGAGAGTCTCTGTGAGAAATTGACAAAGGTTACAATGTGGAAAAGTTAATATGAAATGTTTTTTCGTGCATCTTTAGCTGATGTTGCTGTTGGTTGTTTGCAGTTCCAAATCCAGAATTTTGATATTGTCTGCAGTCCGGTGTGGACCAGTAGAGACAGATGCTGTGATATTCCCTCCAGGGTAAGTAAAATGGAATGGAATTTGTCATGGCCTTAAGAGTCCTCCTGGAATAAAGGATGTGGATGCAGATGGTCCGGAAGAGGAAGTAGCACTCAGCAGCTGAGTCTCCAGCATGGAGCTAAGGGACAGACATTATGTGCATGCTCACCCACTACCACAGCTCAGGCCAACGACCCCTCCTTCCAAAGCCAGGAATACTACAAGAGGACATCTGGAAATTCTCCCTCCCAGCCAGTGTGGTTATGTATAGTTAGAAAAGTCCTGCTGAGTCAGCGTGTTTGATAAATCTACTTACTACAAAACCCTCCTATAGCTTGTAAAATATCAGCATTTTACAGAATGAACCATCATCTCTGGATATCTAAGGCTTATGGCCGACATAACTATATTACTTTGTGAGATGATGGTTTTCCTTCATTGTAACTGCGTAAACGGTGATAGTTATAAAGTTGAACGTAATGATGGATTGGACTCTTTGGGCAAGCAGTGAGCTGCATACATCCCCAGGATGAATGTGTTATTTATTCATCAAATAATTATTGAATGCCTATTTATTTTAAGCCAGGCAGAATTCTATGTGTTTGGGTTATAGCAGTGAAAAATGAATATTCAGGTGGAAAGAAGGGGGAGAGAAAGAATTAACAAGTAGATATACACTACATTACAAAGTAGAAAGTCCTATGATACAAAGCAAATCCAGGTGAAGGGATAGAGAACCGGGTGAGTACCATCAGCCCATAGTGATAAGGTGAGGTTTAATCAGAGACCTGATGAAGCGAGGGGTTGGACAATGTGGATAAGGGAGAAACTGCATTGCAGTCGGAGGAGACTGTACGTGCAAAGGTCCTATGGCCACAAAGTGCCCTGAATATCTGAGAAATATTAAGTAAGAGCAGGGGGGGCTGGAGCTATGTGATTGGAGGGGCAGTGGTAGGCAGTGAGATGGGTAAGGTGGTACTGGTTTGCAGAACATGTAAGGCCTTATTGGCCTCGGAAAGGATTTTAAATATTACCCCAAATGAAATGGTATTACTCGCTGAGCTACTCAGCATTTCTCTAAAACTGGATTAGGGAAAAATTATATTAAATTACCAGAGGTCCCCATGGCGGTTTTGTAAACACTTGTCATATAAGGTTTCCTGAAGTAAAACAAAATAAAGAAGTAAAGGACCAAAGCAGGATTCAACATTAGACCGTTTGTCATGCCAAATACAAATGATTTCTTCAACTTGAGAAACAGATTTCCTTGTGTATATAAGTGGGAGGGGAAGGAATGGAAATTGTTTGCTTAATTCATAGGCAAATATGCTTTTCAAAATTTCAGAGAGATGAAGCAAAATGCCCTGCTCTTCCAAATGCTTGCACATGTACACAGGACAGCGTTGGACCTCCAGGTCCACCCGGGCCTGCGGTAAGGGAATTGCAACAGTCCTAGCTTTTCCTCTAAATCTTTGGAGTGATCATCTTTTTGCCGATATAGAGTGGATAAAATGCTTCTAGCCATCTGTATTTTCTAGGACAGAGCAAGCTAAACTTCAGATGACTTTTTGTGGTATGTTTTGGGATCGGAAACGGAATAAATCAAGAAGAAAATTTGAACACATTTGCATACATTTCTCCAGTCATGCAGGAATGACTGATAGTGGCTAGTATTCAAGAGCTTTGCTCTTAAAGATGTGAATTTGGGTTTCCATCTATAATCATGATTTTGGAAAATTTCTTCTGTCTCCTAAAAGCTTCTTATATGTATGTTATGGAGTCATGTTGGTAAACTGACCCAGACAACTTATTTAGAACAATTAGGATACGTATATTTTATGTAGTAGGCATATAACGAGAATGACATGCAAGGAGGGTAATTTATGTATGTGATGGTATCATGAACTCTAAATAGAGGGGTTTAGAATAACTTGAGTAGGAAGTCGATAACCAGGTCTATTCATGGGTGAGGGGAGACCAAGAAAGTGCAAGGCACAACACTGAAGATTGCAGTGATAGTTTTCACTAATCAGTGTGGAACCTCTTGATCTAACCTGGCATGGTTTTGTGGAATGGAAGGGATACCTCTAAGGTCTATTGGCCTCTTTTAAGGAAATGGTTGATTAATGTAGGAAAAACTCTGAGATTCGCGGAACACCAAATTTTATCACACTTGGGTCATATTAAATAATGTAAATTGATTTTAGGTTAATTACAAACCAGCTTCTCACATATAGAATCAAATGTCACTGGAATTATCACTTTTTATTTATTTATTTTTTTATTAACAGTAACTTACCTGATTTATATTTGTAATCACAAAATTATATCTGGGTGTGACTTAGATGTGTTTGAAAAATAAAGTTTTATTTTTGTCCTCTAATTATAAGATAACATTATTGGATATCACTATCATATTTATTTCCTCTTTGTTCAGTGAATTCTGAATTTCAGTTACTAAAAGTCCATGTTCTAAGATTCTGAGAGTTTCAAGATACTCTTCTTTTTGCATATTAGTTTCTCCAAAGAATGCATACATATAATTCCAAAACAGAATTTTCTCCTTACTGTATTTAAGTAATGCTTATTTTTTCCATTAAACTTGAAATTTTCAAATGAACTTCAAAACTTGCTAATGATTAAGGTAAGTTCAGAATGTAAAAGTGAGACACTTAAAATGTACAAGGTGTT
Organism: Mustela putorius furo; assembly: GCF_011764305.1. NCBI lineage: Eukaryota > Metazoa > Chordata > Mammalia > Carnivora > Mustelidae > Mustela > Mustela putorius. The sequence goes on from NW_025421292.1 coordinate 4,840,507, forward strand.
GAAATTCTCTTTCCCCACATATTTATGACATGTATTATTCACTTCAGTATTTAGAAGGTAGCTGTTGATTGTATTGGCAATATTGGTTATTGGTAATATTGGTAGTATTGATTGCCTAGAGAACACCCTGCTGCTGGAAGTAATTTCTGTATATCAGCTTCTCCCTACTGTCCTTATTTTCACCCTAAAAGGTGTTCTCACTATGTATTTTAGGGAGGACCCGGTGCTAAAGGTCCCAGAGGTGAAAGAGGAATCAGCGGGGCAGTTGTAAGTATTTTCAGAGCACATTAACATTTTCACGTAGATGTTGAAGTCTGATTGTTCAAATTTCCACTAAGGGGATATGTGACCTTGAGCAAGTTAGGTCAAGTTTAGTGTGCTTTAGGCAATATAGATACTTGTGCCTTGTCTCTGGTTGTCAAGATGATGGATTAGACTAGCCAGAGAAAGAATTGTTAAAGGCATCTCACTGCTATAAGAATTTCACATGGGAAATCTGCCCACAAACCTAAGGGTTCTGCTACAACATGGACACACAGAGCTGGTCACCCAGTCATCAGTGGGAAGACACACAGGGAGCAGAGTCCCGCTGGGAAGCCAGAGAGGGTTGGGAGCAGTTGTGCTGCTCTTTATTTCACCTGTCTCAGAGAAGAGCTGAGGGGCCACATATGTGTTCACTGAGGGTCACTGAGCCCTTTCTACCAGGTCCAACACAAGCTTATTAGGGCAATCTATTATGAAGATAATGTCATAATATTTTTAATTTTTGTCATAATTTGTCAAAAATTGTCATAAGTTTTTGTCATAATATTACTAACTCAGTTAGGAAAGGGTGAGACTGGGATGCTAACCCAGGGTCCTGACTCCAAGTTCACATGTTTTCCACCTGCACATGTTGCAAAGAGGCTCCAGCATAAAGCATCTTCTTAGTGGATATCTGTGTTGCCTTGCTTGATTCATGTATACATTAGCCCCAGAAATAAGCCCAAGTCTAAGAGAAATCAGGACTAGCTAAAACTAAATCAAATCCACTGAAATTCAAGCTTCAATCTCATATGAATTCATGAAATACAAATGTATGAATATATTCAGTGTGACTTTTTAAAAAAAAAATCTACTTCTAATGGGACTTTTGGAAAATTAAGTGCTCTTGTGATGAAAAATGTTATTGCATTTTTCAGCTGGTCTTTAATGAGTAGTAAAGGGAAGAAAGGAATGGTATTAATAAATGCTTTTATAGGTGTGTAGATTTCTAAAATGTTCGCCAGCATTATATGATTAATGTCTTAGAGTTATGACGATAGGCTTCTGATTGGATGTTAGCTCTGGAAGGTTATTACATGACTTTGTGGTTGTTTCTGTCTTATGTATTTTAGGGACCCCCTGGCCCTCGTGGAGACACAGGTCCTCCAGGCCCCCAGGGTCCTCCAGGTCCCCAGGGACCCAATGGACTCTCTATTCCGGGAGAACAAGTAAGCACAAGGGCTTTCTGTATTTCAGTGAGGATTGTGAATTAACATTAAGTTGAAGTGGAATATTTTTTACTGTATTTTGCCAACCTCAGGTGTTTTCTGATAATTCAATAAGGTTAGTCATTGAGATAACTTCTTATGACTATTATTTCAGATATGTAAATATTGTGTGTAATAATGGATAAATGTGTAGAAAAAATTATTGCCACTAATTTGACCTTTACAAAGTAATAGGTTCTTCAGCATCCTGAAAGCTTTGAAATTACTTTCAGCCTTTGCAGCAGGTAGCTAATATTGATGACCTCAAGGCAAGCTTGCATTATTTACCTATGTCATTACTTCCTTAAAAAAAACAAAACAAAAACTTTTAAATAAAATGTTGACCTTTTGTTCCAAATGCAAATCTGAAGTTATAAAAGGTTCATACCCTTTAAGACTCATATTTTATTTAACTAATACAATTTTTTCTATGTCTTAAACAAAAAAATACAGTAGAAGAATTATGATAACTGTACAGTTTAAAAATAAAATAAAATAACATAAAATTTTATATTTATTTATAAATATTTTATATTTATTATGAAATAAAATAAAATTTATTATCTATTAAGATGCCTTACTAGATAATTTTTTTTGGCACTTAGAGGAAAAATAATCAATATCAGATATAGCTAGAAATGAGAATGTGGAGGGATAGGGCTTTTTCGCTCAAAATTGTTGACTATCTCTACTTTTAGCTTCTTCTGTTCAAAAGGGAGTTTGGGGGCTTTTTACCTGTCTTACTACTATCATTAAATTAACTAGTTTAAATTAATTCAACTTGGTCTTTTAGCAAATGTCTTCTATCATGTAGTTATAAAGATCCAAATTATGTTACAACATAATTTTCATTGACTATCTTCCTATTAAAATGAGCACCTAATTAAATATATTAAATTAAAAAGTAGTTTTTTCCCTTCAAATTTTATTTATGTGAAAATCCCTTATGTTAAAGTATATCCTTTTAAAGTAGGAAGTATATCATCCTATAATTGTGTAAAATTATCCTGTAACAAGTGGAAATCAGAACACAGCATTTGTGGTTTAAAAAAGTGAGCATCAATCCCCAAAATGATTTATTCACTCTACCTTCCGAAATGTGTTTATATTGGATTTATGAAGTGATAGAGATTTCGTAAGTGACTCATGTCTTCCCCTTCACTTAATCTCTGTAAAATGCCTGAGGACTGTTTTCCCATTGTTTCTCTAGGGGCGCCAGGGGATGAAAGGTGATGCTGGAGAGCCAGGACTTCCAGGCCGAACAGTGAGTTGTTCTTCAAGTTGCCTTTTCTTTCACTTGTCAGGTGCTGTTTGGAAAGTTGCCCTTGTAGTGCCCCAAAAGGTGAACTCAGGGGAAGCAGCAGAGTAGAAGCCAGACTGTGGGCTTCCCATGATTTTCATTTCAGCCCCTGGTCTTTGTTGTCAAGTTTGTGCTTTTCAATTCAAGTGTTGGCTTCTTCTTTTTTAAAAATTATTTTTATCAATATATAATGTATTATTAGCCCCAGGGGTACAGGTCTGTGAATCACCAGGTTTACACACTTCACAGCACTCACCATAGCACATACCCTCCCCAATGTCCATAACCCCACCACTCTCTCCCTACCCCCCACTCCCTCAGTTTGTTTTGTGAGATTAAGAGTCCCTTATGGTTTGTCTCCCTCCCCATCCCATCTTGTTTCATTTTTTCCTTCCCTATTCCCCCACAAGTCCTTCACCCTACCTCTCAAATCAGGTGTTGGCTTCTTGACAATGATCTATTATATGGCTGGCACTGTGCTTAGTTCTGGTTTTCTGTTGCTTTTTGAAGCCCCCTGAAATTTTTTTTTTAAAGATTTTATCTATTTATTTGAGAGAGAGAACAGGAGGAGGGCCAAGGAAGAGGGAGCAGCAGACTCCCCACTGAGCAGGGAGCCTGATGCAGGGCTCTCCATCCCAGGACTCTGAGATCATGACCCGAGTTGAAGGTAGACACTTAACCAACTGAGTGACCCAGGCACCACCACCCCGTGGAATTTTTTTCAAGCATTTTGAAAAATAAAAGTGTCTTTTCCCACATAGGAACTAATTTACAGCATTTCACTTGTTTGTTTCCTTTTATGTAGGGAACCCCAGGATTACCTGGCCCACCAGGACCAATGGGACCTCCAGGAGATAGAGTAAGTTTTCTTGGGCTGGCTCTGATGATGTTGAATAGGACATCACATTGTTGCCTATTAATTAAAAATCCTCCACAATTCAGTTTGCATGGCTGGAGATGCAGGACCCACAGATCCTGTGGAAGATTGAAAAACTATTATCAGTGACCACCTGACACCAGATCAATCAATGAAACAAAATGGTGGGACTTTCGGCAGGTCCTTGAAATTTTCATTTTGGGAATTTTAGAAAAACTTATCCTATTCAGAAAAAAGTTCATAAAAGGAGTTTTAGCCTATTAGAAGGAGATTCAAGAATCCTAACAAATGCTTTTAAATCACAAGATTAAGTTCTTTTTATGAGGCAACTTTTATGTAACTCTGAGCGTGGTCTTAATTTTCATGGCATTTTCTATGAAGTCAGGACATCTTTTCTAACACATGTGGAACTCAAATTCCATCTTTACACCTTGAGGATGGGACAGACAACTGTCTTAATAGGAATTTTGCTTCTTTGTGGCAGCTTTCAAGTCTCTCTTGATTTGTGATGGAATCAGTGTAGGAAACCTCATCTTTTCTAGGACAAGTAATAAGAAGCACAGTGGACATATCTTCTGTGTTCTATTCAACATTACAGGATCATTTGGTTTCATAGGAAACGATGAATACTTTAATAAGAGATTTTAGTGTCACTCAGAACCAAGGAACTGTTGACTTTTCAGTATCTTAGGGTTTAGACAACAACCTGGAGTAGTCTATAATCTGACTAATCAAGTTAAAGCTTGTGATTAGCAGCAGGATCTGAGAGAGCTGACACTAAAATAGCTATCACTAACACACTGATTTTCTAACCTTAATACCTCTAAGACACCAGGCAGAAGAGGAAGGTAATTCAGTTGGTGCAAAGATTTGCCCAGATAATACTGAATGGTGGATGATATGCCAGTGAAATTTATTTGCCTACTTTTGAGTTTGAGAGAGAGAGAAGTCAGAGAGAAAACTGTGTTCTTTGGAAATCTGTGACCTGGAGAGGTACTTATATGATACATTCTTCTGACTCTTTTGAGACTGGTATTTCAGATTTTTTGAATTCTTACTTTATTATAAAAGTAAGATTGCAGAGGTGACAAGTTGGTCTATTCAATTAGAGGACAAAACCAAAAATACTGCAATTAAGTAATGATGGGCTGACTCACTTGGTGCTGTTATTGAGGAAGTCTTATTGTAGCCATCACGTCCAGCCTATAGATAAGGTGGGTCGCCAGTGATGTCCCATCAACAGGTTCTTCCTGAACTGGTGATCAGACAGCCATTGCCACCATCACTGCCTCTCTGAAAAAATGAGGGAATGGGAAGATTCTATGCTTTTTTGCTTTTTCGCTTTTTCACTCTCAGACTCTAATCTGTGAATCCAACTTTGTAGTAAGGCCCCCCAGATCTCCCAGGTTGAGATCATTTCAGGAAACCATTCCCCTTTTTCTCACCCAGCCTTGTTCACCTACCCACCACTTAGTTTCCTACCATGAATACTGAAAGTAGGGTGCACAGCTGATAGAACATAATCAACTTTGGAAAGTTAGATAGACTTTGATACAGGCATTGTGGCTGAAAAGAAAAGGAAGGAAAAGAGAAAAGAAAAAGAAAAGGAAAGAAAGAAAGAGAGCTATAGAGAAAGAAAGAAAAGGAAAAGAAAAGAGAAGAGAAAAGAATAGAAAAACGAAGTCTGTGGTGGAAGAGAAGAGAAGAAAGCTCAGGAGAGCAAGCCCAAGGACCACAGTGAGGAAGGAAGAAGACTTGTTACCAAGAAGGAGTTGGTAGGAATTGAATATGTGGGTTGTCTCCAGCATAGATGATTTTCAAAATGAGGCAGAGCTTTGGCAACTGTTAGAAAGAAACAAAAGAAGAGAAGTGAGTTGGGGCAAATCAGAGGGGGAAAAAACCATGAGAGACTGTGGACTCTGAGAAACAAACTGAGGGTTTTGGAGTGGGGGGAGGGTTGGGTGAGCCTGGTGGTGGGTATTAAGGAAGGCAATTATTGTATGGAGTGCTGGGTGTGGTGAGTAAACAATTTTGGGAAAAAAATGAAAAAAAAAATTAAATTAAATAAAAAAGGAAGAAACAAAAGAACTTCATATATAGGTATCTAGTACATGTGTATCTATGAAAACAACCATGGATCTTCTTAGCCAGCCTCAAATAAGGGGAAGCAGCAAAAACTACTGCAGCTTTGAAAGTGGAGAATAAAATAAAATTATAGCACTAAGTCCTGCAGATGGCTCAGGGGGCAGACCTCTGAGGATGTCAGAATGAGATCCTTTTCACCCCCAACTTAGATATATGTTTCTTCTAAAAGAAAGTGGTTGATCAGACCTAAGTGTTCATGAATGGATAACATATATATGGTTCAAACTTAAAAATAAGAAAATCCTGTCATGTGCAACAACATGGATTAAACTTGAATTTGGAGGACATTATGGTAAGTGAAATAAGCCAAGCACAGAAAGAGAAATACTACATGATCTCACTTATGTATGGGATCTAAAAAAAGTAGAACTCACGGAAACAAAAAGTAGAATGGTGGTGGCTGTGGGGGTGGGGTGAGGGGAAATGGAGAGATGTTGGCTAAAGCTACAGTGTTGCAGTTGTCAGGTAGGATGCATAAGCTTTGGAGAGCTAAGGCACTATAGAGCTATAGCTAAGGCTATAAGTCTATAGCATGGTGGCTATAGTGAATAACACTACATAGTATGCTTGAAATTTGCTAACAGAGTAGATCTTTAAATGTTCTTGTTGTACTCAAGAAATGATAACTGTGTGAGGTGGCTATATATCAATCATCTTGGTTGTGGTAATCATTTCACAGTGCATGCATACACCAGAACATCATGCCGTGTACACCATAAACACATACAACTTTTATTTGTTAATTATACTTCAATAAAGCTGTGGGGGTAGGGGAGAAAATGGCTTATCAGGAAGTTCTTTAGCTGACTGAGGAGGATTATTTGGAAATATAATACTCAACTAAACAAACAAAAGAGTGTCCTATAGACGCTGGAGAAATTTAGATGGGAGAAATGCCATTTGAACTGCTAAGCAATACCACCGGAGCCTTTTTCTTCTTCAATGGCTCTCAGAAGAAATGGTGATGTTATATCAGATGAGCCTGGAGTCTGTTTTTTGTGAAGCAGCCCTGGATCTCCCTGAAAACAGTCTGAAATCTTTATCTGTTTAAGTTTCTGGGGAAAAAAAAACAAACATTGAGAGGGGGTGGTGGTGGTGGAATATTTCTAACACAGTTTTATAGAAATAATTGAAACATCCTCTGGTGTAAAATCAATGGAAGCATGGATACTGAATGCAGGCAGTTATCCAAATGCTCTTGATTTTTGCTAGAATCCAAAAATATGGATGAAATTATCACTCTTATTCCCTGCAGAAAATGAGACAAAAATCTCCTTTGACAGAGGAATGCAAGAACTATAAAAAAGACCTGACTCCGAAGTCCTCTGCTGAATTTCAGAGCTCTCACTGTTGGAATGAATGCTAACTGGGTAGCAGAGTGACTCATTCTGGGCAGAGGTCATCTGGCACTTGGATGGAGGCAGGTTCTGAGAGCCTGCAGGACGGGTGGGGCGCTGCGGGGTCACATCTCTCCGCCCAGGCAACCTGACACCCATGGGGATATGGCCTTCTGTGCCAGATGAGGAGAGACAAACCACTAAAACATTAGCTGAAGATCTGAGGATTTTCTTTCCAATGGAAGACAGTTAAGACAACTTCACACATTTCCAAGGTCTAAGAGAGAAATGCCCTAGGGGTGGAGTCATCACTGGCCCTGCCCTTGGCTGTCTGGCCATTGTTTAGGAAGGAAGGAGTTTTTACTCAAGTGGTTGGCCTTTCCTTCGTCTTTTATGATACCATGAGTTTTGGGCAGCAACATTTCCTTTCCTCCCACTTTGATTTTTTCTGGGCTAGTTTGTGGACATTGATATTTCAGTAGAAAGGGTTAGTCGTGCTCTAGGCTTCGTCACACTCATACACAAGCAAAAGCTAACATCTTTATAAAAGGAGTCTACCTTCTTCAAAGAAGACTCTTAAAATTACTTTATTTATACTGTGTATTTGAATAAGTATGGAAAGTACTCAGTTAAAGGCATAGCATAAATTTGAGAGCATTTTTTGTTTTCATATTGGAAGTTTACTTGCTGTTGGGTACTTCACTCTTAGTCATCTTTTTAGTGTCTTTCCTTTTCACTCGGTGATTATTTCACTAATCCATCATTCATTTTATGTTTACAATAGGGCTTTACTGGAAAAGATGGTGCAATGGGACCCAGGGGCCCCCCCGGGCCGCCGGTAAGAACTGAATGGATTATATTTTTGTTTCCCCACCTCACAGCCCCTACCCCAGCTGGTAGGGAAAAACCCAGTAACCTGGCCTTTGAGGCACATTCTATCAGTGCTGTGGGTACACTGTCAAGGGAGCTGTTGGTTTTTTTTTTCCTAGATCAAAATGGGCTACTGAAAACGGATGTGTTAAAATATAGAGTCTTTCTTTTTAATCAAGTTGTATTTGGAAAAATAGAAAAATACCCCTAACTAACTTGGCCACTGGCTGGTTGGTACTCCTATTTCTTCCAATCCCATGTTGAGTGGTAGGGTTTTAAGACCTTACTGATGATTACTTTCTGTTCTAAGATTTTGAGGATCTATGCTGTCATATTTTGATTTTATTGATATTTATTGCGAGCACTATTGGTCATTCTGAGAAAATAAGTTTCATCCAAGTAGGTCTTCTATTTAAGATCTTTTGGGAAAATACTGAAGCCAATGATTTGGAAAGTTATCATCTATATACTTGTGTATGGGTGAGATCATAATGAACTTCTGTGAAGTGCTGAATGTTCTTCGTGTCTGATGGGAGGATATGATGATTTGAGTGTTATGTGTTAAAATAATGTTATTATTCATGTTTAATATATATGTTCTCAGGTAGAGGAGAGTGTAAATGTATAGTAAACTTGCATTTTAAATATTTACTATGGAGCTGACTTAATATTTGCATAATTGACAAAGGATTAACTGCCCTAAAAAGTTTGATGATTCCCTTTTAAGGAAATTTGGGGCTTTAGAACATAAAGTATTAGTTAGGAGATATTATAAATATTCTATGAAAAATATGGCCAAGACTTTCAAAGCTGTGTTAAAAGCAACAGGGAGAAATTCTTATGGTTTGGATGGGATGAGGGGTGCTGACATGATAGAAGAAAATGGAAGTGTAGAGAAGGCACCAAAAAAAAAAAGTGAATGTCTGGGCGGAGAGCAGGACTCCCAGGAACAAGGGTTTCTGGGATTTAGCACAAACCCAGCTACTTTCTTAATTTCTTCCCCAACCATAGTTTTCACTCCTCTCTTTTGATGGGTTTTCTGGTTTTGCAACAGAGATAAACTGAAAAACAGGGATTGCTTTCTGCAAATTCATTTAGTAACCAATCTATTAGAAACACAGTCTGTGAACTGTGAAACTGTGTATATTTATAGATTTTCTCCAAATGGTCCTAAAGTATGTTTGAGAACTATCCACTCCATAAGACTGAGAATTATTAAGATTTTCTTTTTCCTTCATGCTGTCTTGAAATTTGTTTTTACTCTTCCCTGTTAAATGCAGTTTCTGAGAAGGCTTTTAAAGCTGGCCACGTTGGCTAGTTTACTTGAGATGGGATTTTTCTTTCATTGTCTCCTTCCTTTTCTCTGCCTGGCCCATTTGTTGCAGGGAAGCCCAGGCTCCCCAGGCGTCACAGGACCGAGCGGGAAACCAGGAAAACCCGGAGACCATGGCAGACCTGTAAGTGGACAGATTGCATGTTGTGATTCCTTTTCCCTGTGGCCATAAATAAAGAGGATGCTGCAAGGTTTTGACCTGTTTATGTTACCCGGGCTGTAATGGGTTGGAAGCATTTGTTGAAACTCTGCTAAACCCCTGGATTTCACTTGGTACCAGTTCTAAAGTCTTCTCTCTGAGTTATAATATTCGGGGATGAAAATTGTGGTCATAGGGTTTCTTTAAAAGGAGAATGGGATTTTGAGCCAAGGCACATATTTCTGCACTGTATAAACACTTGAAGCTGGCTCAGCAGAATGATGCTTTTATTTAGGAGTGGTGTGCTGCTTAAGATAGAAAATACGTGGTGGTGGTTCTTGGTGCCTCAGTCCCATCCGGAGTTTGCAGATGTTAACCCTTCCTGAAATTCATCCAGCCACGCCTTCCCTCATTTCCCTTTCACTGAGGATGCTTGAACAGTAGTCTCAGGTTTAAAAGGATTTCTCTAATCCACTCCTTTACTTTTTTATGGGGCCCTTTCTTTCAGCCAGATGGTTTGGTTAAAGTAATAGTTAAGATGGCATCATGTGGATCTGGTGTTTTCAAGTTAGTCCCTCCAAAACTGAATGTGAAGTGCCTGAAATTACAAATCCAGAAGTATTTGCAATCACTGTGGAGCATCATCTTCTTCTATATAGCCTTTTTCTTCTTTATAAGTATGAAGTGTGAAAATATTTTTTTAGCAGTTTGTCTGAATTGAATTCTAAGAGCTAGAAGTTCATGTTGAAGATAATGAAGTCCAACTATTAGCAATGACACAAATTCATTGGGGCTGTTCTCTGGACAGAACTCTTTTTTTTTTTTTTTTTTTAAAGTATTGTCCAAGTCATATAAATCCCAAGCTTAAAAACTGTTTAATGTCAAAGAAACTTAGGGTAGAATCTTTATGTGACAGGACCTGCCTTCCCTGTTTACATAAAATTAAGCAAACAGCATAAAGATGAAAGGACTCCTGATACACTTTATAATCTGTGAGTACCCCAACAGATGCATTTATTACTCTCTTTTCCTCAATGAATCATAGAAAAAGCTTCACAAGAGCAGTTTAAAGCACATGAAACTTTTCTACCCATTCACAATTCTGTTTCATTAGAGTTTGACTGAAATGGAGTCTCACGTAAGAATCTACCTGATGTAATTGATGTCTGGAGCTAGAAACCTAAAAGAAACTACTGCTCCCTTTACTTGAAATGTGATCTCTAGATACTGGCAATAAAGATGATTTCTACAAATCATATATACTAGAACAATCTCAGAGTGGCAGTAAATCACGCACACACACACACACACACACACACACACCAGGAACAATCTCAAAGTAGCAGTAAATGTAGGAGAAAAAAATTCCTTGCAATTTACAGAAGGCTCCAAACTGAGTCGTAATAGTGTTTCCATAAGAGTCTAATATTCTTGGCAAAGGGAGCACTAAACTTCATTTCTTATTATAATCTGGTAACATTTGTTTGGACCTTAACCACCCTCTTTTCTCCCTTTATTTTCCTCATCCTTCAAAGGGGGAAAATTGTTCTTTCTTTTCTTCTCTTTTCTGACATTCCCTTAATTTCTAAAACTAAAACTAGTAGATGGGTGTATAAAGGTCTTAGCAAAGAGCTCGGTTCAATCACTGTTAGCTCATGTCGTTAGCTATGGTCACCCGTTGGTATGTTTTTGCTAACCTGTAACACACGGTGCTGTGTAGAGGATGTTTTAAGGAACTGCTTGTGGAATTTCTGCAGTCATTTATTCATCACCTGTTCAGTGCCTAACTGTGTTAGTCCGTGTTCCAGGGTTGGAGATAAAACAAAGTCTCTGTAAACAAGACAAAGTCCTGGTCTTCATGGAGATTCTTCTAGTGGGGGATATAGACCCAAAATGTGTAACTAAACACTATAGTTTCTGGTGGTATTGAATGATATGAAGAAAAAGGAAATGGAGTAAGGGGTCAGGGAGTTGTTGTGATAATGAGAAGGTAGTTATTTTAGCTATAGTAGTCATGGAGCCTCTATGAGGAGGTGACACTATAGTGATGTGAGGAGGAAACTGTTTGAGGATCTGTGGGAAGAAGAGCCCAGGTATGAACAAAAGCCTGGAGGGAGGAACGAGCCTGGCAAGTGAAGGAACAGCAGAGATGCCTGCGTACCCTAAGTGAAGCGTATTGAAGGGGAGAGGGATGACAGGCGAGGTCAGAGAGCTGGGTGAGGTGATCATGAGGACAATCTAGTCGATGATATGGAATTCTTATTTCATGCTAAGTGTGATGGGGAGCCCTTAGAGGCAAAGAAGTGACATAATCTTATTTCCCTTTTAAAGATATCACTCTGGCTTCTGTGTGGAAAACAGACTCTACAGGGGCAAAATGGGAAAACAGGAAGACCAGGAAGATAATGGAGTTGTTGAGGCAAAATACTTGGAGGTTGTAAGAAGTGGTTTGGTGTGGGATGTTATCGAAGTATCGGTTTTGTCAGTGGTTTGGATGTTCCTTTCATGATCATGTTTGGCAGCCTAGAAACACATTACGGAAAGACAAAAACTTCTTGCCTTTAGAGAGCTTTTTTTAAGATCCTCTTCTGGGCCACTGAGAGGCTTGACCGAGGAGGGACAAATATTCTGTCCTTCATTTCGATTGAGTTATTTAGTAAGAGAGGTGCATGGTTCCTTTTATACTCAATGCACATGCACACACAATAATTGGAGGAAGTCAGAGATGTATATTTAGTTAGGAAATTGACCAAAAGCCCCCCACCCCCGGTTCTTACTGGAACTGAACTCGGATTAATCTCATGGATGAGCTACAATAAGAAGCTGAGCTACCCAGCCATAGTGATGTATAGGAAAGCATAATGGTACCAAAGGCAGTTTCTCATCTATATTTTAGTTCCAGGCTTATACTGTGAAGAGCATCATAAATGTATGTAGAGCACGTAACTTCTAAATGTGTGATCATAAAATTCCCATTTCATGGGGCACCTGGGTGGTTCAGTGGGTTAAACCTCTGCCTTGGGCTCGGATAATGATCCCGGGGTCCTGGGATCGAGTCCTGCATTGAGCTCTCTGGTCAGGAGAGCCTGCTTCCGCCTGTCTCTCTGCCTACTTGTGATCTCTCTCTTTGTCAAATAAATAAGTACAATCTTTTAAAAAAATAAAAAGATAAAATAATAAATAAAATTCACATCTCAGCACTAATTTGGAGGCTATGTGCTTTGAGAGAGACAGAGAGACAGGGAAAGACAGAAAGTTTCCTTTTGACAGACAGGCAAATTGCAAGCAATATGGTTAGAAAGTTGCTGTGTCATTTTGCTAATCTGTTAGAAAGCAGACCTTGGTGTCTTTCATCATGTGCCTTCATGAATCATTTTAGATCATGCTTGTCAACTTCTAATCTATGAAATTACTATATTTCAGGGTCCATCTGGGTTGAAAGGAGAGAAAGGCGATAGAGTATGTATTTCTTAAAATCTGATTTACATTTATTTTGTGTGTTAAACATTGAAGTCTGAAACTATAGAAATAATATGCTAATGATTCTCATTGATTTAATTATCAAGGGAGACATTGCTTCCCAGAACATGATGCGAGCAGTTGCAAGACAAGTCTGTGAACAATTGATAAGTGGTAACATTTCTTTTCATTTTTAATGTATGAATGGTTTTTAAATTTATTGCTGGAGAATGCAGAGTTGAGTCATAAAGTTTCTAAGATATATGTTTCTATTTCATTTTGATGAACTTGTATTTTTATACATTCTCAGTTTTGGATCTAGTTAGATAAAACTAGTGATATTTTAATGATTGTCATGAAGATAAAGTAAGAACCCAGAGTAAAATAATCACCTGTTATCCTATACTTGATCTGATGCAAAATCATATTTTGAAAGGGCTTTTCAGTTTCCTTATTAGGATTTTCAATGATCTTCATCTGGGTATATGTAGAAGCAACAGACATTGGATTTTCAAAGTTATAAACTGTAACTATAACTTTGAAACTATAAACTATAAGTTATTCTATGACTTTAAGGAAGGAGGCCCATCAAGATTAATTTGATCACAGAAAATACATTTTGGTGGGGACCTTTTTATTGCTTCCTTATTTTTCAGACTCTTTCTTCTTATTCTACAAAGCTTACCGAGTAGTAAAGTTCAGTGCCCACAAACCAAGTATGGCCTTAAACTCAAGGTCCCCTGTTTCAGGAGTCTTAACAGTGTTTCTTCAGGTCTCATCCCGAGGAACACCTGCTTTAGAATCACCTTGTTAAAAATGAGGGCTCCTGGGCCACCCTAAACATAGCAAATCACTGTCTTTGGACACGACGCCCAGAAATCTCTATTTTTCAAAGGATCCCATAATTGATTCCAGCTGAAACCACAGCCTATCATTCTTAGACACACACAAAAATGGTATACTTCCTTACTTTAAGAAAGGTTCTCTTTTGAGTGACACCATCTGGCAAACCCCAGGGCTTTATATCAGAGGTGTATTAAACTTTCACAACTCTTTTATGGTTTATAGTAATGCTGTGGCTTACTGCTCAGTATTTTGTGGAGACAGTTGTTTATCGGGGATCATTTTGTTTTGGATGGCTGGAGTGTTATTTTTAGGCTTCTAATTAGAATGTGTCTTGGAGGGGAAGGAATGGAGATGGATTGCACTAGACCCTAAGAGAAAAGAGTTTCACCATCTCAATCCCTTCCCTCCTGGGTTTCTTATTAACAAGTCTTCTTTCTGTTTGTAGGTCAGATGAGCAGATTCAATCAGATGCTGAATCAGATTCCAAATGATTATCACTCCAGTCGCAACCAACCAGGCCCACCGGGTCCCCCAGGCCCCCCAGGCAATGCGGGAGCCAGAGGTGAACCAGGACCTGGGGGGCGACCAGGCTTTCCTGGCACACCAGGGATGCAGGGACCCCCGGGTGAACGAGGTGTGTGTCTCCGGCTGCTACGCAGGGATAAAGGAAGGAGTTTGCAAGTGTGGGATCTGGATAGGTTGAAAAGCATGTGGAAGATGTGGTCCATATACAGTATGGAGTATTATGCCTCCATCAGAAAGGACGAATACCCAACTTTTGTAGCAACATGGACAGGACTGGAAGAAATTATGCTGAGTGAAATAAGTCAAGCAGAGAGAGTCAATTATCATATGGTTTCACTTATTTGTGGAGCATAACAAATAGCATGGAGGACAAGGGGAGATGGAGAGGAGAAGGGAGATGAGGGAAATTGGAAGGGGAGGTGAACCATGAGAGACTATGGACTCTGAAAAACAATCTGAGGGTTTTGAAGGGGCAGGGGGTGGGAGGTCGGGGTACCAGGTGGTGGGTATTATAGAGGGCATGGATTGCATGGAGCACTGGGTGTGGTGTAAAAATAATGAATACTGTTATGCTGAAAATGAAAAAAAAGAAAAAAAAGAAAAAAAAGAAAAGCATGAGGAAGACTGAACTTGGCAAACTGCTTTAACCATTCTTGTTTGGGCAGCCCAGGAAGAGCTGTGTGTCCATGAACCTGTCTTTTCATTAAGGCAGCCCCAGGCCATCGAGATCTGTATCAAAGAACACAGGAAGATTTTGTCAGGAGATCTCAGCAAAGATAATGCTATGTACTGATGGTTGTTGTCCTTGTTGGTGGAAGAAACCGTATTCTGGCAAACTCACTCAGACACTAAAATCTGATTAATTATTGTGACTACCAAGAGTTGGGCTCCAACTGAATGTACTTAAGCAGCCCTACAGTTTTAGATCCAAACTCTTCTGGTGCCTTTATTCAGGGCCTGGCACCAGTCTTACGTGTTTGTTTGGCTTTAATTTCATAGTAGATAAGTGTCATTGAAAGAAAAAAAAGAAAAATAGGATTATTTGATTCCAGATGTTTCAGGACTTTGGTGTTCGCTTTTGTTAAAGCAGCAGTTAATATTCCGGAGAAGATTCAGAGACTTTGGTAATTCAGACGGTTTAGATGCTGTGTGGTAGGGCTACTGAAGATAAGATACCTTTAAGATGTTTCTCAATGAGTTGTAACTCTTCATTCAAGATTCCTGTTCTTAATTACTGTTTCTAAAAAAAAAAAATATATTAGACATGTTTGTTTTCTTCAAATAATTTTCCCCCTGACTTGTAGCCAGATTTGTTTCTTGGCCATGAATCTGGAATTACCCAAATGTCTAGAAAGAATTTGGCTTCAAGAGTGAACTTCTGTGAAAAATTGGGTCCTGCTTTCACTAAAAGAAGTGAATTACTTGAATTAAGCATTATCAGTTAAGATGAAAACTACATAATTCCCGATAATTTTCTCCCTGTGCTTTCTCTTTTTGTCCTCGCTTAGGGTTGCCAGGAGAGAAGGGCGAAAGGGGAATTGGGTCTCCAGGACCTCGAGGGTTGCCTGGCCCCCCAGGTACGTGTGCCCGGGCATCAAATAAGTAAACAGCAGAAACACTGGGAGAGTGTACAGCCCCAGGAGGTTGATTCACAATCTCCTCCTCTTCGCTTCAGTCAGGACTGCCACCATGAATGTATTTTAACAGGAAGTTCAGCTTGGATAACCTTCTCATTTTTATGTTCTCTTTGTTCAAAAAACTGTTTGAGTGGGTTTCATTAAGCCTTCACTGTAACTTTAACATACGAGGGTATGAGTTTTAGTGACACAGAGGGTTGCTGTTTTCGTTTTTATGGAATTCCTATTTGTTTTGTTTGACCCCATGGCTTTTCAGGATGGTGTTATTTCCTGTTTCTTCTGGTATTGTTCAAGAGGTTGCTAGCAGACAGAAAATACATTCTTATTAAAAAGCCTGACACATTGCAAGATTTCATTCTCAGTTTCTTTATTGATGTTCTGGAAAGAAATAGTAGCCATCCAGTGGTTTTATGCATTTTGTTTCCTAGACTGAAAATGAATTTTTGTTTTTCTTCATTGTAAGGCCCATGAGACCCTTGAAAGGTCCATAAGGTCAGCCCTAGTAGTTACATCTTTACGTTTACGTTAACTGTAAATAAGTACAAGATCCAGAAATAACATCCCTCTGCATAGTCTGGAGGTGTGGAGCAGGCACTCCCATGTTTTCCTGGCAGTCTGATGTGGCTAATATAGCCATTTTCTTCAGAGAGTTTTATCTCTGTAGGAGTGGGAGCCATCCGGGGAACTCATTGATAGCTTTAGTTTGGCTTAATTCAGTTTTCTTTGAATAAAATCGTTAAAGCAGTTACCTCTCTGTCATTAACTCTGGATGGATCATTGGTAAGAAAGTTCCACACATTGGTTCATACCGGTGATCTCTTAAGGAAATATTTTCTTACCATACCCTGTGTGTCATATAGTTTTGAGAAGTGTTGATTGCCTCAGGAAATGTATTTAACAAAAGGGGAAATCTTTGTTTTAACCCCGTACTAGGTCCACAGGGAGAATCCAGAACAGGTCCACCAGGGTCCACAGGATCAAGAGGTCCCCCTGGCCCCCCGGGTCGTCCTGGAAACTCAGGTATCCGAGGCCCCCCAGGTCCTCCTGGATACTGTGACTCGTCGCAGTGTGCCAGCATTCCATACAACGGACAAGGCTATCCAGGTATGTTGTTGCCAGTGTAGGAAACCAAATTCACTCGAATTAAGAACCTTTATGGAAATCAAGTTCCCTAGGATTGAAGGAAGGTTGATTTGGGGATTTCTTGAAGATATCAACTCTTTCAGTTATGTATTTTGATCATGTAGTAACATTGTTCTCTCTCAAAGCATAAAACATTACTTCATTGTTAGGAGTTGAATAATTATTTGCATTTGCTCTTCCTTCCTATATTTCTACATTTGCCAAATCACATTGTAAACCTCTCCTTAATTTCTTTAGGGAGTTCAGAGAATGCTATCAAATGACTTTTTTTTTTTTTTTTAAACCTAAAGATTGGGAACAGGGATTTGTTGAATATAATTTTAGAATATCAAGAGTACATACTAAAAAATTGTTTTAGGAATCCAATGTTTAGGCAAACCACTTGATATCATGGTGCAGACAACTGAAAATAATTCACTGTCTCATGCTATCCATAGTATTAACATGCATAAAATCTGGGACTTGAGTTTTTCAAAGAGTTGGTAGTGCAGATCTAGTGTTTGACCATTACAGAGGCCAGGTAGCTTGTGTCTACTTTTGGGATTGTGGGGACAGGAGAGATTATGTTGATCTGGGAATAAAAAAACTCATGTTTTGATCAGTGGAGACCTTTTCATCAGCGCACCCTCAAGCATCTTGCAAGTTTTAAAAATGATACCGCTGTTTGATATGGTTGGCTACTAGCAAATAGTGCATGAGTAGTTGAATATCTAAATATCTATATATCTATATATTTATGTGCATACTTACATATGACCAAAAATAATAATGAATTTTAATGCAAATTTCTCATGCAACTCATTCACAAAATTACAGTTTAAGATAATTTTTATAAGATAAATTTTAATTCCCTCTACCTTATGGTATGTATGAATAACTGGAAATATATGGATATATATATATATATTTTAACCATTACATACTTAGATGGATGTGTATATATATTTTTTGCATAGTAATTCAACTTTTAAAAACTATCATCTTTGACCTGTTTCAGGTTCCGGCTAACAAATTTTCTAAGTCGCCAGTGCTGCTTACAGTTTGAATACATGAAAATCCTGTTTCTGAGATGTTTGCGCACGTGCTTATTAGGAAATGAGTCTGTATGGAAATCTCACCACAGATATGGTTAAAGAGCCGGGTGGACATCATAAAGGAGGGTGGAGACTCTTATACTAACTTGAATCAGACAAAAGCAGTGGTGTTAGTTTATAAGCCTGATGCATTTCAGTAATAATGTAGAAAAATATTATTAAAAAAAGAAAAAAGTTCAAAACCACAACCAAGAGGAGCCTCACTGTGAAAGAGGCGCATAATAAAACTACTAACCAGCGGAGGTTATGCTATTTTGAGAAAAACAATTAACCTGGTTCAAGAGAAATGTTTTATGTAAATAATAAACTAATTGTGGCTTGTAAATGATTTGTATGTGATCCTGTCCACTAAAATCACTTAACAATTCTACAATAAGCTTCTGCATCAAAGCCTGCTGCTTGCTCTGTGCCGAAATAACACCGAATGGAATCTCCTCATCTCTTGCCTGTTAGCCATGTGTCTGATTCAGGGCATGTATCCTATTACTCATTTTTTGTACATGTACTCTCGTTTGGTCTTGTAACTTGCAATTTTCAAACCAAAGTTTTACAGTCACTTTTTCTCTTCCTGTTTCGCTGTAGTCACTGGTGTTCCTTTCCCCCGCGCCCCCCGACTGTAACTCAGTCTGTGGGAGAGACGGCCCCAGAAAACGTCGTGTACTGTATATTACCTGGTCATAGTTGATTTTCGCCTCCACAGTTCGGTTTCTAGGAGCCAATAAAACTTCCCCTTGCCTCCTCATCTTTCCAAATTGTTCTTTGAGTGGAGGAGTTTGAACTCATGAACGGCTGCTTGGGGATTTGTGAAAATCCTACCTAGGTTTCCGCGTTTACAGTTCTTTGGCGCAGCCTCGGGCCCTTTCCAGGTACTTGTGCAATGATTGTATTCACTGCTGGATCCTTGGAGGTTCAAAAAAAAGTGCCATTTCATTATTTGATCATCACCAAATTCTCTCTGCAAATGGACGTAATCAGAACATTGTAACTTATCTATTTATAGTGATGAGATTAAGACTGGAGTGCCATCACCTCGGGTGATGAATTAGCTTTTGCTGTGTGTGTGCCTTCCAAATCATGCCATAACTGTAATGTTGAATCGGACAGAGCCCTACGTGCCCGAGGGCGGGGCCTACCTGCCCGAGCGCGAGCCCTTCATCGTGCCGGTGGAGCCTGAGCGGACGGCAGACGAGTACGAGGACTACGGCGCCGACGAGCCTGGCGACGAGCAGCCTCCCCACGGGCGCTGGCGGCGCGCCCTGCCCCGCGGCGCCCGGCAGTGAACCTGAGACCGCGCACCGGGCGGCCACTCTGGGGGGAGGTGTTGGGATTTTCATTTACAGGTCAGACAGAGCAGTGTACGTCTTATCTGCGATGTTTCTTCCAGCGTTGCTTCATCCAAGAGTACGCTTTCTGACTGTAGAGAACCTTGTTTCTGCAGGAAACCTAGCTCGCTGCACGCAGTTTTGTAGACATTTTTGCCTTTGCCCTTGAAATGCTTGCAAAATATTTTGCTCGCGAAAGCTGCAAGGAGAGAACGTGCCTTGTGACTTCAGTTAGCACAAAGGGCAGCCTCAGTGAAACTCTTAGGTTAAGCAGTAAGTCCTGGAACCCAGAACTACTGTATATTTCCAGAGGGCAGTTCATCTTTTCCAATACTTGTTTGCAATTCAGTTACACCACGATTAAAGTAATTCCCCTCCTCAAACCAAAAAGGAAGAAAAAAACAACTCCATTGCAATTATTTATCTTCCTCTTCTATCTTCTGTTATGCACTAGGGCATAGAATGCTCTTATACATCTCCTTTAACAAACACAAACCTTAAGCCATTTAGCTGAAATTACTGTATCAACTGGATACAGTTCCATATTGCCTTAAACCTCCTTGTTTTAGACACACTAACATTTATGCCAAATTGCAGATTATTCTGCAGAGATGGAATTGCATGTTTGTGTTGTATATTTAGTATGAACTATTTTTTTTTCAGAACATAATGTTTCTTAGTTATCAAAAGCAGTTGGAAAATGTTTGCAAGACTATGAACATAGAATTGCTGCTTTTATATTTTAACTGCAGATTGTGAATTTCACTGCCTTATATTATTTATTTCTGAAACAAAAGAGGCATTTTTCAATAAAACTACTGAAAATTTGACATGGTATGTTCTTTCTTTGAATGGCCTTTTGGAGTGTTCAGGCGGTTGTCACAACAAACAAGTTTATATCCTTGGATACGGTTACAAATCTTGCTAATACTATTAAATTATGCTAAATAACTTTAGATTTTTAATGATACGGTGAAGTCATAGAGAATGTTGAGAGCCTTAAAAAGCTCAGCAGATTCCAGAGGCTTTATTGGGAATGTAGAGGATGTGTGGGTTGGTGGAAAAACAACGAGGTATCCTAGGAGACCCCAAACAACTAAATAATCTTTAACAACCCACATGATTTTGATTTAATCACCTTCCTATACCATATTTTACCCAACAACATGTTTAATGCAAAAAGGAAAATTCCTTAATGGAAATTTTTACATTTAGTTTTAAAAATGTCCTAAATGTAAAAATTTCCTTCTGCACTTTAATGAATTCAGTAACTTCATTCTAAATAGCAAAGCAAACAACGTAAGTGTTGGTTTGAAAGAACCAACATCAACAGAAGAAGAGAGGTAGCAATAAAAAATTTGCTGCAGAGAAAACATTTGAGTTAAATACTTCCTGGAGACCAAGATCAAAAGGAAATGACATTAAAAGAATATATTGTGCTCAGGAAGTTTCTAGCACATAGTGATAAAATCATAGCATTCACAGGTAATTCCCCAGTACCTACATTTTATTTATTTATTTTTTAATTATTATGTTCATTTAGCCAGCATATAGTAAGTACATCATTAGTTTTTGATGTAGTGTTCAATGATTCATTAGTTGTGTGTAACAAACCAGTGGTCATCACCACACATGCCCTCCTTAATACCCATCACCCAGTTACCCCATCCCCCACCCCGTCCCTTCTGTAACCTACATTTTTAAAGTTAGAAGAGACCACCGGGATCATTCCAGTTCAGTTCTTTGTTTTATGGAGAAGGAAACAGACTCAGCTAATTAGCATAAGAACAAGACCAAGACTCTAGGTCTTATGGTTCTTTTTTTTTTTAATTTTTAATTTTTTATAAACATATATTTTTATCCCCAGGGGTACAGGTCTGTGAATCGCCAGGTTTACACACTTCACAGCACTCACCAAAGCACATACCCTCCCCAATGTCCATAACCTCACCCCCCTTCTCCCAAACCCTCTCCCCCCAGCAACCCTCAGTTTGTTTTGTGAGATTAAGAGTCACTTATGGTTTGTCTCCCTCCCAATCCCATCTTGTTTCATTGATTCTTCTCCTACCCACTTAAGCCCCCATGTTGCATCACCACTTCCTCATACCAGGGAGATCATATGATAGTTGTCTTTCTCTGCTTGACTTATTTTGTTAAGCATGATACGCTCTAGTTCCATCCATGTTGTCGCAAATGGCAAGATTTCATTTCTTTTGATGGCTGCATAGTATTCCATTGTGTATATAGACCACATCTTCTTGATCCATTCATCTGTTGATGGACATCTAGGTTCTTTCCATAGTTTGGCTATTGTGGACATTGCTGCTATAAACATTTGGGTGCACATGCCCCTTCGGATCACTACGTTTGTATCTTTAGGGTAAATACCCAGTAGTGCAATTGCTGGGTCAAAGGGCAGTTCTATTTTCAACATTTTGAGGAACCTCCATGCTGTTTTCCAGAGTGGCAGAGGACATGAAAAGACATTTCTGCAAAGAAGACATCCAGATGGCCAACAGACACATGAAAAAGTGCTCCATATCACTCGGCATCAGGGAAATACAAATCAAAACCACAATGAGATATCACCTCACACCAGTCAGAATGGCTAAAATCAACAAGTCAGGAAATGACAGATGCTGGCGAGGATGCGGAGAAAGGGGAACCCTCCTACTCTGTTGGTGGGAATGCAAGCTAGGTCTTGTGGTTCTTAACCCAATTTTACTACAAGATGCACCCTCTCTGCCCTCCTGGGAACACTTACTTTCTGGGCAGGAGCTTTCAAACCTTAGAGTTCTATGAGTTTATTCTGATGGATTTTCTGATTCATTTGCATTTCTGATGCTCCTTAATGAAGAGCCCCTGTATCAGGAGATTGAAGACAGGTTCAGTTCCCTGTCACTGACAGCTGGGTCCCAAGGCCACATAAGTTTGGAGCACAAAGGAATTCCATCTTCTCTCACTGGCTCAGTGTGGGTTTGAGTCTTGACATTGATGATGCACTGAATTAATTACCTGCTAGTCTGTGCTGGGAGAGGAGATGAGGGGTCAAGGCAGTTCTAACCAGGGGATAAGCACAAAATTAATATTTAGCTGAGATTATATGTTGTGGTTTTTATTATCATAGTATATTTTTTCCTTAGGTTTGGTGAATATTACATTAAAATTATTTTTGTAATACCTCTGAGTGAATACAGATACGTGATAGGGAGAAGTGGCCAGGTAGCCTCAGTTTAGAAACTAATGGCAACATGTCAATGTTGGTTTATTTATTCAGACTTACTTTTGAGGGAACACTTATTCTAGCCCTTTACATTTGAAAGTATTATAAATTCATTTTCTATAATTTATATTAGAAGGTAGGGCTCTTATTTTTAAGAAACTAATTTGAAAAGTGGGAAGGGACTATAGCTTCTAATGAGGTCTACTGTGGGAGATATTTCAAAATTTAATAACAGCACATACAGAGATAGTAAATTTCTGAATATTCTTATAAGAATATTTTGTACAGTGGGATTAACAAATTTTTAAAGTACGTTTGACAGGTGGCTGCATGTATATTTTCTCAGATTTGTGAGCATCTGCTTTGAGTCTGTAAAGAATTATGCTGCCTATGGGACTGCTCAAGCTTGCATTTAATTTTTGTACAACTAAGTTGAATATAATTGTTCCTAAGTATTCATGATTTTTAATATATATTGTACTGTATTTGGCACATTAGGTTAAGTCCTCATTTGGTCTTAGTCATAATTTCTCTATAATAAAAGGGGTTTGATTATACTACCCTCATATGGTTTGTGTGCCTTATAAAGAGTAGCTGGTTATATAAAGAATAGCTGTGTTAAATCTTTTTTGTTTTCAAAGACGATCTTTTAAGTACAAATTAACACTGATCCCAAAGTCGCTCTATACTTGCGGTTAGAAAATGAATTTAAATGTGAATGTCTAAATGAATGCTTATTAACTTTTTCACTCTTCAGTCTGGTTGCTGAAGGCTATTGGAAAAATCACAAGGACTTGCTTTCAGGAGATGACCTATGTGTGGTCCCCATGCTGATGTCTTACTTGGTTCTATATCGGTACATTCAACAGTATATCCCTCCTTGAAGTTCTATAGACAACTCAAAATTAACACATTTGATATTTACTAGGATTAGAATTCAGTTGTGACCAACAGAAAGTCACAAAATAACAGTAGCCTAAACAAGTAGTGATGTCTTTATTTTTCATGTTTAAAAAGTCAAAGACCCAGACTCTTTCTCTCTTGCTGCTCTTCCTTTTGTGGTTTCCATGGCCCAGTTAAACTGAGGATCCAAGATTCTTAATAGAGTTCTGGCTCTGATGTCCGTATTCCCCTGTAGGAAGGAGAAAGGATAGGAAAAACCCCCACCCTTCCATTTAAGTACACTTCCTGGAAGTTGCAAACATAACTTATAACAACACATTTATATTCCATACCATTAGCCAGAACTTAATCATTTGGCTATATCCAGCTCAAAGTGTGAAATGTTACCTTTATTTTGGGTGGCCATGTGCCAAACAAAAGTCAGCTCTCTGTTACTATGTGAGAGGGGAAAGGAACACTGAGGGTCAACTGAAGGCTTCAGTCTTAGACAGTGTCCAAACCTCAACATATCTCTCCATAAATCTGATTTCCTCCATTGTTCCCCGCACTCTCCTACCATTAACTTCCTCAGGCCAGAAATTTGAGAATGACCTTAAACCCTTCCTTCCTTCATTTCTCACATCTAATCAGTGAAGACTAGCTAAGTGAACTCCTACATATATCTGAATCACCCTTATGATGCAATTGTTACTACTAGACTTTTGGGATTTCTTGTCATGCCTATAATAAATGGTCTCTTAAAGGGTCTCTTCTCCTATAGCATTGGGGACCCTCAAATAAGTCTTCAGATTCCAGAATGAGTCAGCATGTTGGAGATGGAGACCCCAGATATCTACTTTAAATGTGTATTTAAATGTGTATTTTAAATATATTCTTCATGTGAGTCATAATGATCAGCCAGAATGGGAAACTTTT
Organism: Mustela putorius furo; assembly: GCF_011764305.1. Taxonomy (NCBI): domain Eukaryota; kingdom Metazoa; phylum Chordata; class Mammalia; order Carnivora; family Mustelidae; genus Mustela; species Mustela putorius. The sequence goes on from NW_025421292.1 coordinate 4,865,086, forward strand.
ACACCTTCTGTCTTTGGCTTTGGATATATTTTTTATGCCAAAACTATATTTCTAGGCCAGTCCTTTCTTTTGATCCTTTAGTATATATCCAACTGCCTTGGTACATCTCCAGTTGGACGTTTTACCAGGCATTTCAAATTCAGTACAGACAAAGTGAAATGTCTCACCCCTTTGCCCACACCAGATTTTTTCTACAAGACAAGTTTCTTGTCTTTGTGAGTGATACTCTCTCAAATGCTTAACTCAGAAACCTGATAAGTAACATGACTTTTCTTTCCCTCACCTCCTACATTCCATCAATCACTGAATGCTTTTGATTCTATCTCCCAAGCATCTTTCAACTGTTCACCTCTCTGTATCCCTGCTGCCATTCTCTCCCTCTAGGCCCCATTGACTGGTCTGGATTCCTCAGAAGTCATCTATCTTTCCAGCCACTCTTCCTTCACTTTAATCCATTTTCCTTACAGCTTAGCAACCAAGATGATTGTTAAGAATGCAAATCTGGGGGTGCCTGGGTGGCTCAGTGGGTTAAGCCACAGCCTTCAGCTCGGGTCATGGTCCCAGGGTCCTGGGATCAAGTCCTGCATCAGGCTCTCTGCTCAGTGGGGAGCCTGTTTCCTCCTCTCTCTCTGCCTGCCTCTCTGCCTACTTGTGATCTCTGTCAAGTAAATAAATTCTTTTAGAAAAATGCAAATCTGGTCACATCACTACATTTCTTAAAAATTTTTAGTGGTGTCTAGTTCAGAAGACTTATCAATACTCATTAGTCATTAAAGACTTGAGCTCTTCCTAGAGCGAATGATACTTCACTTGACATCAGAATACCTCACTTATCTCATTTGATTTTCTCTGACTATGCCGGACTTCCTGCCTGACCCCTCCATTGTTTTGAGCATTCAAATGTGTTATTTCCTTTCCCTGGAACATGCTATCTTCATTTGGTCAGGTCCATTTAATCCTTTAATTTGATACTGAAATAATCACTTTCTTTGGGACACCTGTCTTATCACTTCCCAAGTTCAAGATTCCTGCAAAAATCATATTTATTTTTTTCACTCTTGTGTTCCTAGCAGCTACCAAAGTGTTGGCATTAAGGTGGTATTCAAAGGTATTTTTATTGAATGAATAACTTCAGGTGGAATAAACTATTTTCCTTGACTTGCCAGATTCTATTTGAGACATCAAAATACTGTATGAAGATTGAGTGATTCATGTGTAATTGAACTTCTTCATGTCCACTTTGTTGCAGAGCAGTGTTTTTCCCTCCTACCCTCTGCAGGAGCCACCAGTGATAGAGTCTTGATTATTCCTTACTTTGAGCTGTTCTATAATTATGCTTCTTTTCATGGTACTATCCTTCTGTTGGAGGAGGACATAAAGAGAACATAACCACCAGCTGACCTATGAGATGGACCTGGGCAATCAGAGGCTCTCTCCGTCTCTGCCCTTCCCATCCCCACACTAGGAGATGTTTCAAGGATACAGTCTTGAGAGAGTCAGGTGTTGTTGGGAACATCTGGACTATATACAAGACTGAAACCAGTTAAGAACTTTGTATATACTTTTTTAAGATTCTCGTGGCTGGATGGGGCTATCTACTTATCTTGTAGTTGCCCAACACAAGCCTTATAAATTCCCTTGCTTGTTAAAACTGCCAGCTACCAATATGGAGTGGTCTGCCTCTTTCTTTGTTTTCCCCTTGTCTTCTTTGTATAGGGACCAGTTTCATAGGTTTCTTTCAAGGAATCTCTCAAGGTTTTAAACCAACAGTTGGTAAGCCAGCTAGGACAGATGGGTGTTGGGAGAGAGAGACATCCATGAAGGAAATTCTATTGACCTCTACTGGGGAAGGGTGGCCCATATGTTAAATACTTGTGGCCCACAGTGTGCAACTGCAGAGACACCCTGAAAATGCTGGCTGGTCTAATGCACTTGTTGGAGGAACTGTGCATAGTGGGGGTGGGGGGCACTGTAGCAAAGAGAAACACATGGCTGCCACAGGGGGATGGGCTCTACTTTGGATAGTTTGGCTGCACATCCGTGAGCAATTAAAGCTGAAGTTGAACTAGAAAGCTGGAGGTAGAGCTGAGATTAGAGAAGGATGTGAGGTTGTCCGCAACGCTGTTGGATTTGGGGCTGACAGATGAGGTGAGAGAGCAGGATAGTAAGTTGGAGACCTTAGCATGTCATTCTGGAAAAGTAGAGGTTGCAAGCCGCTATGAATGGAGGTGGAACACTAGTGACATAGACCCACGGACACAAAGAGGTGGAATCCCTGGGAAAGTGAGGAGAACAAAACGGAGGAGGCTGTGGTGATTGGCAGTGGAATGGATGAACATCCCATGCCATCTGATTTCTAAGACAAAAGGAGAGCACAGCGACCGCAACCCCAGTCAGCAGGGAAGCCCTCAGTTCATGATGAGAGAATATACTCCCACTGAGGTTATTGTTATAGCTGCCAAGTTTCAGCAAAAGGCCAGGGGAAGTATCCAGCTGTAGTTAGTGAAGGTGGGAGTAGGGGTAGGGGTGGGTTGGGGGATGGGGTGGAGTGGTGGTGGGAGTGTGATGAGAGGCAGTGGTATTTTTCTGACTCATCAGGAAATAAGGAAAAAAAGAGAAACATTACTACACCATGCCCCCCAATAGTATCTGTGCTTAGGGGCTTCAAGGCCCTCATTACTGTATAGATTGGATTATTTTAATCTGCAGGGAGACTTGGCCCAATGAAGGGGTTTCTCTTCTCCCTGGACATGTGTGAACCTGGAAATATCTGAAGGAGGTACAACAAATTCCTAGGGAGTAAGAAGTGAGACAGATCATCAATACCCTTGTCTTTGAAGGCCCAGATTGCATCACACTCACTGTAAGAAGGAAAGCCATACTCCAGTCTACCCTCATTGCTGGTATGGATGCTGATGTCCATGCTGAGCCTAGTTGTGGGACAAGACATTTATGATATTGAGTCATCTGTTGCTGATCTGGGGGAAATGGACAAATCCTGGGAACTGGAATGCTTGTGGGAAAAACTCAAGATAGGGAAGGAGCTTGAAAAGTCAAAAGTTTATTTCAATCAATTATAAAGTAAAAAAGTAACCCAGAAGCAAATGTGGTTTTACTTTATTGATGCCAAGATCTCACTTGAAAAGACAGGCTGCACATGAAAAAGTGCTCCATATCACTCAGCATCAAGGAAATACAAATCAAAACTACAATGAGATATCACCTCACACCAGTCAGAATGGCTAAAATCAAGTCAGGAAATGACAGATGCTGGCGAGGATGTGGAGAAAGGGGAACCCTCCTACACTGTTGGTGGGAATGCAAGCTGGTGCAACCACTCTGGAAAACAGCATGGAGGTTCCTCAAAATGTTGAAAATAGAACTGCCCTTTGACCCAGAAATTGCACTACTGGGTATTTACCCTAAAGATACAAACGTAGTGATCCGAAGGGGCACGTGCACCCGAATGTTTGTAGCAGCAATGTCCACAATAGCCAAACTATGGAAAGAACCTAGATGTCCATCAATAGATGAATGGATCAAGAAGATGTGGTATATATACACAATGGAATACTATGCAGCCATCAAAAGAAATGAAATCTTGCCATTTGCGACAACATGGATGGAACTAGAGCATATCATGCTTAGCAAAATAAGTCAAGCGGAGAAAGACAACTATCATATGATCTCGCTGATATGAGGAAGTGGTGATGCAACATGGGGGCTTAAGTGGGTAGGAGAAGAATCAATGAAACAAGATGGGATTGGGAGGGAGACAAACCATAAGTGACTCTTAATCTCACAAAACAAACTGAGGGTTGCTGGGGGGAGAGGGTTTGGGAGAAGGGGGGTGAGGTTATGGACATTGGGGAGGGTATGTGCTTTGGTGAGTGCTGTGAAGTGTGTAAACCTGGCGATTCACAGACCTGTACCCCTGGGGATAAAAATATATGTTATAAAAAATAAAAAATTAAAAAAAAAACTAAAATTTTCTTCCTTAAAGGATGCAATAAAACAACTTATTTTAAAGTGAAAAAAAATAATAAAGACAGGCTGAAACCTAATAATTCGTTGGCCAGCCTATGGAAAGCCTTGAAAACGGACAATGATTCAGACTTACCCCATCTGCCCCCATTATTCCTTATGTCCAGTCAGCTCCAGCAGAGGCCTCAGGGATTTAGTCCTGTCAGGGTTCGGGCCACTCACACCCTGGGTACAGGGTGTAGGCCAAGCTTTCCTGTAGGTGAGGGCTGTGGGAGGCAATCAGAGGCTTCATGTTGAGCTCACTATAAACATCCCAGATATAAACAAAAGACAACTGTTCTCATTGTTACTAGAGCTGAATGTACTCTAATACATGATCACTCTCAGAAGTTTTATGGTCCTCTTAGTAGTATGGATGGTTAGGATTATGGATAGGAAGTTCCCTTTGACAATGCGATATGGACATTTTCTTTCATAAGAGAATATCATATCTCTTCATTACTGGGGAAAACATTGGGAATGGACATTTCACAAGGTCAAATGCTAAACACCTGTACAGGTGAATTCTCTCTCCAGGTTATAGTCATGAAACCAGTGCTAAGGATAAATGCCAAGTGGGAACAGTAAGAATGGCAACCAGCAAATAATATAAATTGGAGGTAGGAGAACAGAACCAATTGGGTATTGCACTCCTTGACCATTGTGCTTTCAACAGCCTGGTATTGCTGGTAAAAAAGCCAGGTAGCTCATGGCAGAAGACTGAGGACTATTAAGAATTCAGCAAGTTTTACTCTCCATCCATGTATCTATGCCCAGTATTGATGCCATCTTAGATACCTCGACCAAGGTCCTAGGAGTGTGCCACATCGTACTGGACTTAGAAAATGCAAAAATGCAAAAATCTGTCTAGCAGCTGCGTGAGACGAGCCTTATAAACAAGTTTTCTTGCTTATTAAATCTGCCCCCTACCAGTGGGGAGTGATCTGCCTCTCTGTTCGCTCTCTCGACCTCTGAGCGCAGGGGTCAGTTTCGGATTTTACCTGGGAATCTCCTGGTGTTTTGAACCAACACTTCTACTTGTGAGTTTGTGGCAACATAAACAATGAAGAGTAGATAACTGACTAGATTATAGGAAACAATTCATGTAGTCTTCTTCAAGGTCGATAACTGGAAAATGAGAAATAGAGGTTGTTCCAAAGTCTCACTGAGTTATTAAATCAAAAAACCTCAGGCATTCAAGCAATGCCACACAGAAGAAAGTATGTTTTTATCTTCTTTCATTGAAAAGAACTCTTTGGTCCAAACCACTCCCTCCAGAACAATACCTCACAGGATGGTTAGATAGTAATGTTTGCTATGAAATCGATGTTGTTGAGAGACTGTTGTCAGTCATTGGAGTTTTTTTTTTTTTTAAAGATTTTATTTATTTATTTGACAGACAGAGATCGTAAGTAGGCAGAGAGGCAGGCAGAGAGAGAGAGGAGGAAGCAGGCTCCTTGCTGAGCAGAGAGCCCGATGCGGGGCTCGATCCCAGGACCCTGGGATCATGACCCGAGCTGAAGGCAGCGGCTTAACCACTGAGCCACCCAGGCACCCCAGTCATTGGATTTTTTGACTGTAGCTAAAGTTACCCCAAATGGGATAACCAAGCATATAAAATGGGAAATACCTTTAATCAGAATGTTTCTCAGGGTTGCCAAATCAAAGCAGATGTGAGATATTTATCAATTTAAATTTCTGCTGTTTATATACCTCAAAGCAGAAGCTCCTGAACATGTTGTTTAAGGTCAATTTATTCGAGTGGAAGCCAACTAACAGAATTTACAGTTTCCTTCGAATATACCTTTAACTTTACGTTTTCTTATAATGTATATTTTGTTTTTCTCAACCTCTCATTTCTTAGTTTCTCATCTAGCAATATTAATCTTAGAACAGAACACGAAATGTAATTGATGCAAGGACATATTAAGTTAGATTTTAAGAGAACTTCTAATAAAGTTATAAAATATTTTCCATGGCTGTTTTAAAGACAGAAAATAAAACAGATATGTAAGCTCTTTCGTGCCTGGCATGATGCTAAATGCTTCCGCTCAGGGATTCTTGAAAGTATTATTATTATTTGTATTGTACAAATGAGAAAAAAAACTTTCAGAAAGTTGGACGGCTACTGAAGTTAGAAAAGAGAGGAGGCTTCCACTTGACACCTTTCTCCTATACTGTGCTGTCCTCACCTGTGCTGGTGTTAGAAAAGAGAGGAGGCTTCCACTTGACACCTTTCTCCTATACTGTGCTGTCCTCACCTGTGCTGGTGTCCTCAGAGTTTTGTCTCCAAGTCATGCTGCAGTTAAGAATGGGAACTTTGCTCTCCACTAGACCTGGGTTTGAGCCTGAGTGTGGGTGATTTCTTAAGAAGTTAGTTTACCTCTCTGATTCCAAAGTTCTGAAAACTCAGCCCTGTTCAGCGGGGAGTCTGCTTCTCCCTCTGCCCCTCCCCTCATGTGTGTGCATGCATGCATGCTCTCTCTCTCGCTCACTCTCTCTTAAATAGATAAATATTTTTTAAAAAATTAAAAAAAAAAATAAAGGCCAGATACAAATCCTGTTAGAAGGTATTTAGAGAGTTCCGCAGTAGCTATTCCAGTTCATGCAAGGGTGGTTCAGCTCACTTCCCAGACAAAGCTTTCTTACTTTCCCTTCAATTTCCATTCCATTATGTGACGTTTTAACACCTGTTCTCCTTTTTCGTGTTGATAACTTATACTCCCTAGTTTCAGTACTCTTCCCAATCGAGTGAGAGGAGTTAATTATGTGAACGTGTCTAGCACATTGGTCACTAAAAATAAATGCTGTCTCTCTCCCCAAAATAGTTCCAGTAAATTAGTTTTAATGTGATTGGATTTCTCAGGGCTTCCTGGAGATCAAGGTGAAAGCTATTGTAAAAGGTTTTAGTAAAACTCTTACGTGGCAGGAATTGAACGTTCCCTGCCTTGACTTAACCCAATGGAAGAATGTGGGGGAGGAACACGGTAGGGCTGCATGAAACAGGGAAACTCTGGGAATAATTTTTTTTAACCACTATCAGAATTTGTTAATGAGGAGAGTTTCATAATTTTTAAAGGTATTGGAATTATGTCTTTCTTAAATAACACTGTGTTCTTAGGTTGTGAAGCCAAGAGTTACATTTTAAGAATAAAATAGGAAGGGAAAGCAACTCACCCATAGCTTGGCAGTGCAGTAATGGAAAAAGAAAGGTTTTGGAGCCAGGAAGCCCTCAATGCAAGTCTGGGCTTTGCCACTTATTAGCTGCTTTGTAAAAGTAATTCAACTTCTCTGAACTTTACTTTTCTAATCTATAAAGTGAATATATCTCCCCTTGTAATGTTGTATCAGAGGTAATCCATGCATAAACACTCAACATGTACTAATTTACCTTTAATCTAGTGGAAAATCATAAATAGGGAGAATTGGTTTTTCAACATTTGATACAGGGCTTATTTCCATGTGGATGTTCTGTCATTCATTATAATGAGTGGGATACCAGCAAGCTGTTACAAGGGAGGGAATGTACCAGGAAAAAATGTAGCTTTTTGCACAAACATTCTTTTATACTGTCTAAATTGGGACTGATTGGGAATTCCTCTTCTGTCCTCAAGTTAGTCAGCTATTTAGCAGAATTATCTTTATCATGGCATATTTCTTAGCAGAGATCTATCTTGAATTTAAAGGACTGTCAGTGTCTTCAGAATTGATATAAGGATTAGATACCACATGTTGGCAAAACACATGTTCAAGAAATTCTAGGTCTTGTTACTAGTGGAAATACCTTAAAAGACCTATCAATTCAGACAATGACACCAAGAGTTTAGTTACATTTACTATCTGAACTGGATGCAATCTAATTGTTTACTGTGACTTTATCTTGAGTATTTTAAGAGCTTCCTCAAATTGGGCTGGCCACTAAATGCGTTGTTGACTAAAGTATTCCTCTGACTTCCAGCATATCTGATGTGTAAATATTCTGATCTGCAGATGAATAAAGTGTATGTCCAGAAAATCACTCCAGCAAATTTAGAGCTTAATAATTTATTTGTGAACGGAATGCATGCCTCTTGGCCATCTCTTCAAACACTGACAACATTCCACTTTTTTAGAATTGAAGGAAAAGCAATAACATATGTCAACCAGGAGTCAAAACACCCTTTGATATATACTGTGGCATACAGCTGGGCGAGGGAGTCACTCAGATATCCTGGACACAGAAGCTTCATATGGGTTTTGTTTTGGGTTTTGAGTCTGGTGGGCAGGCAGCCCTCTCTTCCTGGAACTTATGGATAGGGAGAAACTTCCTAAAAAGTTGGCCCAACTTCTCATTAGATCTTTGGTCACTAGTGCACCGAAAATGACTAGGCACTTGTATACTACTTCAGTGAAATCTAATGAAGATATTATTAAAATTGAGTGTGATAAGATGATAACAGCTGAATCAGATTGGCAGGGTGGGTGAGGGGCAGTGGGGGATTAGTAGGAGGGAATCTTCTTGAAGAAGGTTATACTTATGCTAAGTCAAAAAACAACAGAAGACTTCCCCTTTATCACTCTCAAGCATGATACTAATTCAAATATCTTTTGTAAAATGTGGCCTCATTGTTCCTACAACATAGTAGAAAACAAGTAGTATGTAGAAAGATTACATTCCATAAAGGCTAACGTATCTTTACTGTGATAGAAACTGATAGATCTTTTTAGTTCTGATTTTTAATGAGTAGTCAACATTTAAGTTAATTCACTAACATTATTAATAATACCAAACATTTATTGTTTTACCATATGTCACTATGGTACCAAACATACAATAGGCATTAAAAGAGCTAATACAGGGACGCCTGGGTGACTCAGTTGGTTAAGCAGCTGCTGTCGGCTCAGGTCATGATCCCAGCGTCCTGGGATCGAGTCCCACATCGGGCTCCTTGCCCAGCAGGGAGCGTGCTTCTCCCTCTGCCTCTGCCTGCCATTCTGTCTGCCTGTGCTCGCTCTCTCCCCCCCCCCCGATAAATAAATAAAATCTTAAAAAAAAAAAGAGCTAATACATGGAAAGCACTTAAATCAGTTCATGCCACATGGTGAATGTTCAAGAACATTTTTAGCAATTATTGTTATCACAATCTACTATTATATACAACTTATTATATAATAGATATGTGGACAAAGTTTGAAGATATTAATATACTCAGGGTCATAGACCTAGTAAACAACAAATTTGGGACTGGAATTCAGGAATCTCTAATTCAGAGCACAAACTCTGGATCATTGTGATATACTCTCAGTTTGTTGAAATTATTTTCCAACAATCTGTGAACTAAATTCATATTAAGTAATGGTGGAGAACATGAGTGTATACATATTACTTTGACCTACACTATTGGCAGTCAGTTTTTAAAGCTCTGGTAACACGTTGTATATTGTAAAGAACAATTTATTCATTAGTGGTGTTAAAAAATCTCTGGAGATAAAGCAGATATGCATGAACAGGGGGTACAGATACACCAGGAATCTAATAATGCTGGTGAAAAAGAAGTTTCACTGATGTGGGACTCAATCCCTGTACCTTGAGATCATGACCTGAGCCAAAGGCAGACACCTAACAAAAGAGCCACCCAGGCACCCAAAGTTTTGACTCTTAATTTTGACTCAGGTCCTGAGCTCAGGATTGTGGAAATAAAACCTGTGCTGGGCTCTGTGCTCAATGTGGAGTCTGCTTGGGTTTTTCTCTCTCCCTCCCTCTCTGCCCCTCTCTCAGCTTGCACATACTCTCTCTCTCCCTCTCTAAAATAAATAAATAAAATCTATTTTTAAAAATAAAGAATAAAAAAAAGAATGAGAGAAAAATCAACAAAACCAAAACTCGATTCTTTGAGAAGATAAACAAAACTGACAAATCTTTAGCTTGACTGATCAAAAAAAATAAAAGACTCAAATTGGAGAAATCAGGAATGAAAGAGGGATATTACTTCTAGCTTTTAGAAATTAAAAGAATTATAGAGAAATATTATGGAAAACTGCATGCCAACAAATTAATTTAGATGAAATGGTTAAATTTCAAGAAGTATGCAAGCTATCCAAGCTGACTCAAGAAAGAATATGAATATCTATAGAAAGTGAAGAGATTGAGTTAATAATCAAAAGCTACCCTAAAAGAAGTCTCATGCACAGATGTCCTCACTGCTAAACACTACCAAACATTTAAAGAAAAATCAATAACAGGAGGAGTCAAGATGGCAGAGGAGTAGCAGGCTGAGATGACATCAGGTAGCAGGAGATGAGCTAGATTTTTATCAAACCATTCCAAACACCTATAAATCCAACATGAGATCTAAGAGAAGAAGAGCAGCAATTCTAGAAACACAAAATTGACCACTTTCTGAAACGTAGGACCTGCGGAGAAGTGAATCCAAAGCCATGGGAAGATAGACCGCGGCGGGGAGGGGTGGACTCCCAGCAAGTGGAGGAGTAATGGAACACAAAATCAAAACTTTTAAGTCTGCTTCACTGGGGGACATCGCTTCAGAGGCTAAGCGGGCTTGAAACCCATGTGGGGACAGCATGGTCTCAGGTCCTGCGGGGTCACAGAAGGATCGGGGGTGTCTGAGTGTTGCAGAGCTCGCAGGTATTAGAGCGGGGAAGCTGGTTACAGACACAGAGCTGAGGAGTGAGCTCTTAATTTGGCGTTACCTTAAACTGTAATCTGTGGCACACTCAGGCCAGCACTTTGTGAGTAGGGACCCCACAAGATCTGGGGAGACCCCCATGGAAGAGCACAGGGATCTTCTGGGTTTGGAGACAGGCAGGACTGTGTGCCAGAGACAGAGACACTTGGTCACAGGTTGGGTGAGCTTGGAACGTGGCTGGAGGCCAGGGAGACGGGAGTGATTGAGTGCTTTTCTCCAAGGGTGCACTGAGGAGTGGGGCCCCGAGCTCTCAGCTCCTCCAGGCCAGAGATTGGGAGGCCGTCATTTTCATTCCTGTCCTCCAGAACTCTACAGAAAGAGTTCAGGGAACAAAAATTCCCAAAAGTGAACCCAAGCAGATTACTTAGCCTGGCCCCTGAAAAGGGTGGCACAATTCCGCCTTGGGCAAAGACACTTGAGAATCATTACAACAGGCCCCTCCCCTAGAAGATCAGCAAGAAATCCAGCCAAGACCAAGTTCACTTACCAAGGAGAACACAGCAGAATTCCAGAGGAGGAGAAAGCAAAGCATGGAATTCATGGTATTCTCCTCATGATTCCTTAGTCTTGCAAAGTCAATTAATTTTTTTTAATTTTATTTTTTTCTTATGCTAATTTTTTTAACTTTTACTCTTTCCTCTTTTACATTTTTAAGTAGTTTATCTTAACAATATCTTTCATAAAAAAATCTTTTTTGAACCTTCATTATTATAGTCTTATTTTATCCTTCATTGTATATAACTTCATTTTTTGTATACACATAGGGTTTTTTCTTCTAAAATAATTTGGGATACAACATTTTCTAATATATAAAAATATACCCTAAATCTAGCACAGGGTTTTGTTCTACTCTCCAGACTGAGAAAATTCTGTCCACTTCCTTTTTGTTTATTCTCCCAACCAATTTATCTTATCAACTCCTTTTTCAGAAATTAAAAAAAAAAATTATTCATCTTTATAGTCGTATTCCATCCCTTCATTGTGTTTACAATTATTTTGTGTGTGTGCGTGTGTGTGTGTGTATGTGTATTTTTTTCATTCTTTAAAATTTGGGGAGGTAGTTTCTTCTAAGAGACCAAAATACTCCCAAAATTAAGTGGGTAACTCTGTTCTATTCACCAGTCTAATCTCTATATATTCTTTTTTATATTTTTTCCTTTTTTTTTTCTTTAAAATTTTTTTTTGAACTTCTTTTTACTCCTTTTCATCCCACCACAATTTGGGATCTCTTCCGATTTGATTAAGCACATTTTCCTGGGTTCTTTGCCACCCTTTTAGCATTTTATTCTTTCCTTCATATATTCTTATCCAGATAAAATGACAAGGCAGAAAAACTCACCACAGGAAAAAGAACAAGAGGTGGTACTGAAGGCTAGGGACCTAATCAATTATAGACATGTCAGATCTAGAGTTCAGAATGACTATTCTCAAGGTGCTAGCGGGGCTCAAAAAAGGCATGGAAGACATTAGAGAAACCCTGTTTGGAGAAATAAAAGCCCATTCTGGAGAAATGAAAGAACTAAAACCTAACCAAGTTGAAATAAAAAAAGCTATTAATGAGGTGCAATAAAAATGGAGGCTCTTACTGCTAGGATAAAGGAGGCAGAAGAGAGAATTAGTGATATAGAAGACCAAATGACAGAGAATAAAGCAGCTGAGCAAAAGAGAGACAAACAAATACTGGACCATGAGGGGGGAATTCGAGAGATAAGTGACACCATAAGATAAAACAACATTAGAATACTTGGATTCCAGAAGAAGAAGAAAGAGAGAGGGGAGCAGAAGGTGTATTGGAGAGAATTATTGTAGAGAATTTTCCCAATATGGCAAAGGAAACAAGCATCAAACTCCAGGAGGTGCAGAGAAACCCCCTAAAAATCAATAAGAATAGGTCCACAGCCCGTCATCTAATAGTAAAATTTACAAGTCTGAGCGACAAAGAGAAAATCCTGAAAGCTTCCTGGAACAGGAAGTCTGTAACATACAATGGTAAAAATATTAGACTGGCAGCAGACTTATCCACAGACACCTGGCAGGGCAGAAAAAACCTGGCATGATATATTCAGAGCACTAAATGAGAAAAACATGCAACCAAGAATACTATATCCAGCTAGGCTATCATTGAAAATAGAAGGAGAGATAAAAAGCTTCCAGGACAAACAAAAACTGAAAGAATTTGCAAATACCAAACCAGCTCTACAGGAAATATTGAAAGGGGTCTTCTAAGCAAGGAAAGACCTTAAAAGTAGTAGATCAGAAAGGAAGAGAGTAAATATACAGCAACAGTCACTTACAGGCAATTCAATGACACTAAATTCATCTCTCAATAGTTACTCTGAATGTAAATGGGCTAAATGCCCCAATCAAAAGACACAGCCTAAATGCCCCAATCAAATGTCCCATTATCAGAATGGATAAAAAAACAAAATCCATCAATATGCTGTCTACAAGAAACTCACTTTAGACCCAAAGACACCTCCAGATTTAAAGTGAGGGGGTGGAAAGTGATTTACCATGCTAATGAACATCAAAAGAAAGTTGAGTTGGCAATTGTTATGTCAGATAAATTAGGTTTTATTTAGATTATTTAGATTATTATATTATTAGATCAAACTAATTAGATTATTAGATTAAATTATTTAGATTATTAGATATTTTCATTTATATAGCCAAAGACTATAATAGGAGATGAAGAAGGACACCATATCATACTCAAAGTGTCTGTCCAACAAGAAGATCTAACAATTTATAATATCTATGTCCCTTGATCCATTCATCTGTTGATGGACATCTAGGTTCTTTCCATAGTTTGGCTATTGTGGACATTGCTGCTATAAACATTCGAGTACACGTGCCCCTTTGGATCACTACGTTTGTATCTTTAGGGTAAATACCCAATAGTGCAGTTGCTGGGTCATAGGGCAGTTCTATTTTCAACATTTTGAGCAACCTCCATGCTGTTTTCCAGAGAGGTTGAACCAGCTTGCATTCCCACCAACAGTGTAGGAGGGTTCCCCTTTCTCCACATCCTCGCCAGCATCTGTCATTTCCTGACTTGTTGATTTTAGCCATTCTGACTGGTGTGAGGTGATATCTCATTGTGGTTTTGATTTGTATTTCCCTGATGCCGAGTGATATGGAGCACTTTTTCATGTGTCTGTTGGCCATCTGGATGTCTTCTTTGCAGAAATGTCTGTTCGTGTCCTCTGCCCATCTCTTGATTGGATTATTTGTTCTTTGGGTGTTGAGTTTGCTAAGTTCTTTATAGATTCTGGACACTAGTCCTTTATCTGATATGTCGTTTGCAAATATCTTCTCCCATTCTGTCAGTTGTCTTTTGGTTTTGTTAACTGTTTCTGTTGCTGTGCAAAAGCTTTTGATCTTGATGAAATCCCAATAGTTCATTTTTGCCCTTGCTTCCCTTGCCTTTGGCGTTGTTCCTAGGAAGATGTTGCTGCGGCTGAGGTCGAAGAGGTTGCTGCCCGTGTTCTCCTCAAGGATTTTGATGGATTCCTTTCGCACATTGAGGTCCTTCATCCATTTTGAGTCTATTTTTGTGTGTGGTGTAAGGAAATGGTCCAATTTCATTTTTCTGCATGTGGCTGTCCAATTTTCCCAGCACCATTTATTGAAGAGGCTGTCTTTTTTCCATTGGACATTCTTTCCTGCTTTGTCGAAGATTAGTTGACCATAGAGTTGAGAGTCTATTTCTGGGCTCTCTATTCTGTTCCATTGATCTATGGGTCTGTTTTTGTGCCAGTACCACGCTGTCTTGATGATGACAGCTTTGTAATAGAGCTTGAAGTCCGGGATTGTGATGCCACCAACGTTGGCTTTCTTTTTCAATATCCCTTTAGCTATTCAAGGTCTTTTCTGGTTCCATATAAATTTTAGAATTATTTGTTCCATTTCTTTGAAAAACATGGATGGTACTTTGATAGGAATTGCATTAAATGTGTAGATTGCTTTAGGTAGCATAGACATTTTCACAATATTTATTCTTCCAATCCAGGAACATGGAACATTTTTCCATTTCTTTGTGTCTTCCTCAATTTCTTTCATGAGTACTTTATAGTTTTCTGAGTATAGATTCTCTGTCTCTTTGGTTAGGTTTATTCCTAGGTATCTTATAGTTTTGGGTGCAATTGTAAATGGGATTGACTCCTTAATTTCCCTTTCTTCTGTCTTGCTGTTGGTGTAGAGAAATGCAACTGATTTCTGTGCATTGATTTTATATCCTGACACTTTACTGAATTCCTGTATAAGTTCTAGCAGTTTTGGAGTGGAGTCTTTTGGGTTTTCCACATATAGTATCATATCATGCGAAGAGTGATAATTTGACTTCTTCTTTGCCGATTTGGATGCCTTTAATTTCCTTTTGTTGTCTGATTGCTGAGGCTAGGACCTCTAGTACTATGTTGAATAGCAGTGGTGATAATGGACATCCCTGCCGTGTTCCTGACCTTAGCGGAAAAGCTTTCAGTTTTTCTCCATTGAGAATGATATTTGCGGTGGGTTTTTCATAGATGGCTTTGATGATATTGAGGTATGTGCCCTCTATCCCTACACTTTGAAGAGTTTTGATCAGGAAGGGATGCTGTACTTTGTCAAATGCTTTTTCAGCATCTATTGAGAGTATCATATGGTTCTTGTTCTTTCTTTTATTGATGTGTTGTATCACATTGACTGATTTGCGGATGTTGAACCAACCTTGCAGCCCTGGAATAAATCCCACTTGGTCGTGGTGAATAATCTTTTTAATGTACTGTTGAATCCTATTGGCTAGTATTTTGTTGAGTATTTTCGCATCTGTGTTCATCAAGGATATTGGTCTATAGCTCTCTTTTTTGGTGGGATCCTTGTCTGGTTTTGGGATCAAGGTGATGCTGGCCTCATAAAATGAGTTTGGAAGTTTTCCTTCCATTTCTATTTTTTGGAACAGTTTTAGGAGAATAGGAGAACATGGGAGCAGCCAACTATATAAACCAATTAATAACAAAATCAAAGAACCATATAGACAATAATATAATAATAGTAGAGGACTTTAACACTTCCCTCAATGAAATGGACAGATCATCCAAGCAAAAGATCAACAAGGAAATAAAGGCCTTAAGTGACACACTGGACCAGATGGACATCACAAATATATTCAGAACATTTCATCCCCAAGCAAGAGAATACACATTCTTCTCTAGTTAACATGGAACATTCTCCAGAATAGATCACATCCTCGGTCCTAAATCAGGACTCAACTGGTATCAAAAGATTGGTATCATTCCCTGCATATTATCAGACCACAATGCTCTGAAGCTAGAACTCAATCACAAGAGAAAATTTGGAAGAACCCAAATACATGGAGACTAAAGAGCATCCTTGTAAACAATGAGTGGGCCAACCAGGAAATTAAAGAAGAATTGAAAAAATTCATGGAAACAAGTGATAATGAAAATACAATGGTTCAAAAATCTGTGGGACACAGCAAAGGCAGTCTTGAGAGGAAAATATATAGTGATACAAGCCTTTCTCAAGAAACAAGAAAGGTCTCAAATACATAACCTAACCCTGAACCTAAAGAAGCTGGAGAAAGACCAACAAACAAAGCCTAAACCCAGCAGAAGAAAATAAATAATAAAGATCAGAGCAGAAATCAATGAAATAGAGACAGACAAACAAAACAATAGAACAAATCAATGAAACTAGGAGCTGGTTTGTTGAAAGAATTAATAAGATTGATAAACCCCTGGCCAGGCTTATCTAAAAGGAGAGAAAGGACCTAAATAAGTAAAATCATGAATGAAAGAGGAATGATTACAACCAACACCAAAGAAATACAAAAAATTATAAGAACTTATTATGAGCAACTATACGCCAGCAAATTTGACAATCTGGAAGAAATGGGTGCATTCCTAGAGACATATAAATTACCACAACTGAACCAGGAAGAAATAGAAAACCTGAACAGACCCATAACCAGTAAGGAGATTGAAGCAGTCATTAAAAATCTCCCAACAAACAAGAGCCTAGGGCCAGATGGCTTCCCAGGGGAATTCTACCAAACATTTAAAGGAGAATTCATTCCTATTCTCCTGAAACTGTTCCAAAAAATAGAAATGGAAGGAAAACTTCCAAACTCATTTTATGAGGCCATTATCACCTTGATCCCCAAACCAGACAAAGATCTCATCAAAAAGGGGAATTACAGACCAATATCCTTGCTGAACACAGATGTGAAAATTCTCACCAAAATACTAGCCAATAGGATCCAACAGTACATTAAAAAGATTATTCACCACGATCAAGTGGGATTTATTCCAGGGCTGCAAGTTTGGTTCAACATCTGCAAATCAATGTGATACAATACATTAATAAAAGAAAGAACAAGAACCACATGATACTCTCAATAGATGCTTAAAAAGCATTTGACAAAGTACAGCATCTTTTCCTGATCAAAACTCTTCAAAGTATATGCATAAAGGGTACATACCTCAATATCATCAAAGCCATCTTTGAAAAACCCACCGCAGGTATCATTCTCAATGGAGAAAAACTGAGAGCTTTACTGTGAAGGTCAGGAACATGGCAGGGATGCCCACTATCACCACTGCTATTCAACATAATACTAGAAGTCCGAGTCTCAGCAATCAGACAACAAAAAGAAATTAAAGGTATCCAAATTGGCAAAGAAGAAGTCAAACTATTGCTCTTTGCAGATGATATGATACTATATGTGGAAAACCCAAAAGACTTCACTCTAAATCTGCTAGAATTTGTGAGGAATTCAGTAAAGTGTCAGGATATAAAATCAATGCACAGAAATCAGTTGCATTTCTTTACACCAACAACAGGACAGAAGAAAGCGAAATTAAGGAGTCAATCCCACTTACAATTGCCCCCCAAAACCATCAGATAACTAGGAATAAACCTAGCCAAAGAGGCAAAGAATCTTAGAAAACTATAAAGTACTCATGAAAGAAATTGAGGAAGACACAAAGAAATGGAAAAATGTTCCATGCTTCTGGACTGGAAGAACAAATATTGTGAAAATGTCTACTCTATCTAAAGCAACCTACACATTTAATACAATCCCTATCAAAATCCCAGCCATTATTTTTTCAAAGAAATGGAACAAATAACCCTAAAATTTATATGGAACCAGAAAAGACCTCAAATAGCCAGAGGAATATTGAAAAAGAAAGCCAAAGGTGGTGGCATCACAATTCCAGACTTCAAACTCTATTACAAAGCTGTCAACATCAAGATAGTATGGTACTGGTACAAAAACGGACACATAGATCAGTGGAACAGAATAGAGAGCCCAGAAATAGACGCTGAACTCTATGGTCAGCTAATCTTTGACAAAGCAGGAAAAAATGTCCAATGGAAGAAAGACAGCCTCTTCAACAAATGCTGTTGGGAAAATTGGACAGCCACATGCAGAAAAATGAAACTGGACCCTTTCCTTATACCACGCATGAAAATAGACTCAAAATCGATGACGGACCTCAATGTGAGAAAGGAATCCATGAAAATCCTTGAGGTGAACACAGGCAGCAACCTCAACTTCAGCTGCAGCAACATCGCCAAAGGCAAGGGAAGCAAGTGCAAAAAGGAACTATTGGGACTTCATCAAGATAAAAGCTTTTGCACAGTAAAGGAAACAGTTAACAAAATCAAAGATAACTGACAGAATGGGAGCAGATTTTTGCAAACGACATATCAGATAAAAGGCTAGTGTCCAAAATCTATAAAGAACTTATCAAACTCAAAGCCCAAAGAATAAATAATCCAATCAAGAAATAGGCAGAGGACATGAACAGACATTTCTGCAAAGAAGACATCCAGATGGCCAACAGACACATGAGAAAGTGCTCCACATCACTCGGCATCAGGGAAATACAAATCAATATCACAATGAGATACCACCTCACACTAGTTAGAATGGCTAAAATAAACAAGTCAGGAAATGACAGATGCTGGTGAGGATGTGGAGAAAGGGGAGCCCTCCTACACTTTTGGTGGGAATCCAAACTGGTGCAACCACTCTAGAAAGGAGCATGGAGGTTCCTCAAAAAGTTGAAAATAGAACTACCCTATGACCCAGCAATTACAGTACTGGGCATTTACCCTAAAGATACAAACGTAGTGATCCAAAGGGGCACCTCCACCTGAATGTTTATAGCAGCAATGTCCACAATAGCCAAACTATGAACAGAACCTAGATGTCCATCAACAGATGAATGAATAAAGAAGATGTGATACACACACATGCACACACACACACACACACACAATGGAATACTATGCAGCCATCAAAAGAAATGAATCTTGCCATTTGTGACATTGTGGATGCACTAGAGGGTATTATGCTGAGTGAAATAAGTAAATCAGAGAAAGACAACTATCATATGATCTCCTTGATATGAGGATGTGGAGAGTGAACGTGAGGGGTTTGGGGGGTAGGAAAAGAATAAATGAAACAAGATGGGATCAGGAGGGAGACAAACCATAAGAGACTCTTCTTACTCTCACAAAACAAACTGAGGGTTGCCAGGGGATGGGGTTATGGAGAAGATGGTGGGGTTATGGACATTGGGGAGGGTATGTGCTATGGTGAGTGCTGTGAAGTATGTAAACCTGGTGATTCACAGACCTGTATCCCTGGGCTAATAATACATTATATGTTAAGAAAAAATTTAAAAAATTATATTTAAAAAAAAGGGGAAAAAAGTCAATAACAACTTTAACAAATTCTTCCAGAAAATAAAAGAGAACATTCCTGACTCACTATATGATTCTGGTATCATGCTGATAACAAAACCAGACAAAGATATCAATGGAAAACAAAACACTGTCTTTTATGGTTTTATACAAAACCAATATCTTTTATGAATATAAAAGCCAAAATCTCCAACAAAATAATAGCAAAATACCAGCAAACCAAATTCAGTAGCATACAAAAAGAATTATATGCCATGACCAAGTATGATTTATCCCAGGAATGCGGTTTATGGTTTAACAGTTGAAAATCAATTGATGTAATACACCACATCAACAGAATAAAGAACCCAAAACCACACAATCACTTCCATAGACCCAGAAAAGGCATCTGACAAAACCCAATACTACTTCAGGATAAAAACATTCAATAAACTTGGAATAGAAGGAAACTTCCTCAATTTGGCAAAGGAATTTACAAAAAAATCTCACTGCTAAAATCAAACTTAATGTTGGTAGACTGAATCTATCTGTACCCTAAGATCAGGAACAAAACAAAGATGATCACTCTTGCCACTTTCATTCACATTATTTTAGAGATTCTAGGCAAGGAATTTAGGAATGAAAAAGAAATAAAAGATTTCTAAATTAGAAAGGAAGAAGTGAAATTTTACCCATTTTCAGATTATGATGATATTATGTATAAAGAATCTTAAGAAATCTACTAATAACTATGAGTAAGTATGCAAGATACAGGATCAATATGCAATAATCAGCTGAGTTTCTGTATATTAATAATGAACAATCTGAAATTTAAGATGAAAAAAATCCATTTATAACATCATGCAAAAAGAATGAAATGGGAATAAGTTTGACAAAAGAAATACAAAACATACTCTGAAAACAAAAGAAAATGTTGAGAGAAATTAAACAGGTCCTAATTAAGTACAGAGACATCCCATATTCATGGATTTGATAACTTAATATTGTTAAGATGGGAATTCTTTTCAAATTGATTTACAAATTCAACACAACCTTTACCAAAATTTCATGTGGCTTCTTTGCAGAAATTGGCAAGATGATCCTAAAATTAATATGAAAATTCAAGGAATCTAGAACAGCTAAAACAATCTTGAAAAAGAATCATAATGTTGGAGAACCAAAACTTCCTGATTTCAAAACTTATTACAAAGCTATAATATTCAAGACAGGCTGTCAGGCATAAAAGTAGACAAATAGAAAAATAGAATGATAATAAGAGTCTATAAATTAACCCTTATATTTATGTTGAATTGATTTTCAACAAGGGTACCTGGACAATTCAATGCAAAAGGGCAGTCTTTTCAATAAATTGTGTCGAGCCTCCTGGATGCCCACTGCAAATAATTTTCCTTACTTACACCATACATAAGAATTAACTCAAAATAGATCATCGGACTAAATGTAAGTGGTAAAATTATAAACATTTTTGAAGTTAAATATAGGACTATACCACTTTGTTGCTGCTTTAGATAAAATCTTCTTAGAAGTGGATAAAAGCAACAAAATAAATAGATATGTTGGGGTTCATCAAAATTAAATATTTTTGTGATTTAAAGGATATATCAAGAAAGCAAGAAGACAATCCACAGTACTGGAGAAAATATTTGCAGATCATATATTTGATAAGTGACTTATAGATGTATATAGAAAGAACTTTTACATCTAAGTAATGAAAAGACGTATAAACCCATAAAAATGGGCATAAAATCTCAATGGACATTTTACAGAAGAAGGTATAAAAATCGACATTTAGTAAATGAAATGGTGCTCAACATTATTACTCATCAGGGAAATGCAAATCAAAACCACAGTGGGACACCATTTCATCCTCATTAAGATATTTCTATTTAAAAAGAGATAATAACAAATGTTAGGAGGCATGTGGAGAAATTAGAACCATCACACACTGGATGATAAGAATGTAACATGATGCAACTTTTTAAAGCATATACTAAAAACCATACCCTACCATACACAAAGATAGTATTATTAACTATATTAAAAACCACAGAACTGAACACATTAACGGGTTAATGGTATCTCAATAAAGCTGTTCTATTTGAAAAAAAAGAAAAAAGGAGGTGGCATCTGGATCTGATAGAGGTACAGAAGGATCTCAGAATTTTAGGATGGTAACCAAAATTTGGGTCAGGGCTGAGTCGTGTTCAGAAACTTAGGGAATCTGATGTCAAACATTTTTTTTCTTTTGGAGATCCATCTCAGTCTCCATAGGAGCTTGGCTTGCATCTATGTGTGTGTATGTGGGGCGGGTGCTGTGGGGAACACTTGAAATTGTTATTAGTGATTTATATGCTAGGGCAAATCGATTTTGTATAAAAGGTTTAATGAGGGAAATGGGAAAGAACCTCTGGTGGCATCAGATATCACGGAAAGGAGGTGAATGAAATTGCAAAATGCTAAGAAAAAGGACATTGGAAGAACCAGAAGTCTGCCTTATTAAGATTGCAGCTCAGCCAAGAGCTATACTTCAGTTGTCACATTTTGGTAGCCATGAATTCCATAGGGAAGGGTCCCATTGGTATGGGTGGGACTGGCCAAGAAAGACTATGAAGACTTTTGGGGCCAATTGCTCTACCAGGCTCAGCCTAGATCAGTTCATAGAAAGCTAGCGGGGAGGAAATTCCTCCGGGCTGTTGGAAATACTTGAGAAAATCAAAATATAATCTAGATATCTTCAGTCTGAATGCTTTCCCCTGCTTGGCCCAAGAACTCTAGTTTCATGATTTTCAGTTACTGGAGGGAACATTTTTCCTGGGAATGGTTGAAGATCGTATCAGAATCTGAGAGTTCATGGGTATTTGGACGTGAACCTTTGATATCCTTATTCTGCTAGTAACACAAATTACAGACAATGAAGCACCTTAGTCCTTTTGGTTAGGGGAAATATGCAAGAGAGAAATGAGAAAGCACTGTTAGAGACATGGGATAGCATGGAATAGAGAGTATTGATAAATAGTGCTCTAGACCAGCAGGATGCAAAGAAGTCAGGAACGAAGGATATGCCTTTTTGATGGGATGTGAGGATGATTTTAGTACTTGGAACAGTGCAGCGAGGGCTGCATTTGACTCTGAGTGCTGAGGGAAAGTGTCAGTTCACCAACGGGATGTGTCGTGTGGATCACACGTTCAGATCTCCCTCCAGGTTTTCCTACAGAGCGTCTTGTGGGAAAAAGCAATAGAATTTTTTGTGTGGTCCACATAGACTCTCCTAGGGAGGCTTGTACTTCAGAAAGCACATGGCTTATCAACTTGAATTACCGATGCTAGGCGATTGGCCAGAAAATAAGAGTCTTAAAGTTTTTAGGAGTGTTTGAGATCATATGCTCTTTTTATAAGTGAGATTTTGCAAGGATGAAATTTCAAGTTAAGTATTAAGCTGACTTTTTTAATGGGAATGATTCATATCTCTAGTGGTATGAATCAATTATCCTTTCCAAAATAGAGTCATTAATTCACAAATATGCTTACATAAAGTGTGCTGGTTATTCTCCTTTTTCTCACCCTTCAGCCCTAACCCCTAGATTTCTCTGTGCTCATGGCCTCTGGAAGCTAATGTCTTAGGAAGAAATCACTTGGGCTCTCTTCCTGGCTGAGCACCACTGGGAGATACAGGAAGGGGGAGACCACTTACTTTGATGTCCCATGTCTGGCAGTAGCTATATCCTACCCCACTGTACCTCCTGCTGGGAGCCTTCCTCTCCTCATCTCCAAGTCTCCTTGGGCTCTGACAATAACACTGATGTCTTCTCCCCAGGTCTTTTCACTGCTGGGGGTGGCAATGCCTTCCCATTAGCAAATTCCACTGCTAGTTTCTGGGTGCTTCACCATTCTTAGTGTATTTTCTTAACTTTCTCACACCTTCGTAAACCTTCTCTTTATTAAAGCCTTGTCCTTTGCACCCTTCTGGAGAAATTTCTTTTTCTGAGACTCTGAGTGATACACAAGGTGTCAAAATTTAAGAAAAGAACACTGATTGGAATTAGAAGTAGGTTGGTTGTGAACTGACTCAGTGTTCCTTGGGGACAAGGCTTTACTTTTCTGAGCTTCTATTTCGCGTCGAGTAAAAAGAGCAGGAAAGTATCCTCTGACTCGAAACCAAACACAACATAAATGGCTGAAAGGGAAAGTAGCAGAATGGATTAGCTGACAGGTCTCGTTGTTTTTAGGTAGTGGAAACAGACACCAGAACAAACAGGCCGAAGTCAGGCGCTGTGGGGAAATTTTATCTTTGTAAAGGAGGAATACTAACAGAAAATTCAGTCTCAAACCACGCATAACGTAAGACTGGATTTCCTTTAGATAAGGAAAACTGGTACATTGGCACAGCAAGCTGGGGAGACCTGGAATTTTAAGGAGTTCATGTAGAAAAGGCAGCCTTTTCCTTGATTCCCAAATGCTGTAATTCAGGCGAATTAACTCGTTGGCAAGATATCAGCAGGTTGCTGTCATTGCTTAGCACCACATGCTGAGGATTCCAGCCTGAAGGTCCCTGAGTCCTTGTGGACTCTGGTTTTAGAAGGCTCCAGGAGCACCCTGGGTCCAGAGTCTTCCTTCAGTTCTCAGACTTTGTCACATTGGACTTGCATGCTCTTAAGGAACTCTTTTTTTAGTCTTACTTTTCCATTCCTGGTCCCCAGAAAGCACAAAAATGGAAGGTTTAAAAATAATGATTACTTTCAGTTTTATTAAAATGCAGACAAATTTTCAATACAACCAGATTTATTCATTAGCCTTACAGTGTTCTGCTTTCCTGGAGGCCTTGAGAGTGCTATTCGTACTTTTCCAGAAGGGTAGCTGCCAAATGTCAAATGTGGGGATGAATGAGAGAGTATGGGTGGGGGGGAGTAAGCAGAGAAAAACAAATGAAGACATTGTGGAGAGAAAGAATGTATTTGGAAAGAGACACAAAGAGAGAGGTGGAGAGCTAAATTTTGATCAACAATGGAAAGAGGAATGATGGCTGTAATATATTAGCTTGTTGACTAATTGCAAAAGAAAGGAAAACCATCCCCATTATACTTGAAGAACTTTTCATTGAATATTTAATTTGGAAGTAAAATCTCCAAAAGATGCTGAAAATGATGAATCATAAAAATATGATATTCTGGGGTTCCTGGGTGGCTCAGTGTGTTAAGCCTCTGCCTTCAGCTCAGGTCATGATCTCAGGGTCCTGGGATGGAGCCCTGCATCAGGCTCTCTGCTCAGCGGGGAGTCTGCCTCTTTGCCTACTTGTAATTTCTCTCTCTCTGTCAAATAAATAAATTCTTTAAAAGATATGATATTCATATAAACACTGGATGAACACATTTACAAGAAGGCTCAAGGGTTGTTTTCTGCTATAATTTGGTAGATTTTGAAAATATGAACAAATGGAATAAGATCCACCATTTGATTTTGTTCATTGTTGTCCATTCACCATGAGATAGGAAAAGGGTCACCTGAGATGAGCGCAGGCATTCTCAAAAAAGTGAGAACAGTTATTTAACTGATGTCTGTAGCTGGAATAGCTTCTCTAGAAATGAGTCTCTTCAGCTTCCAAAGGTAAGGAATGCTCCCTATTACAATGCTATATGGATTTCTTTCTGAAGATCTTCCAGCTTTCATCAGTTAGGTTTGATTTTATTTGGGATTTTTTTTTTTTTCCTAGCCAGCATTTTCTGCACATTAGGTTCCAAGGAAATCTTATTTCAAGCACAGCTTGAATCAATTCAGCTTTGGCATATCAGAGCAAGACCTAAATATCTCATTCTATTATATGTCATCTTCTGGCATGTATACTATTATTATTCTCAGCATTTAATTCTGTGGTCATCTTATTTTTCCTTCTTCCTTTATCCATAGCTCTTGTTCCCTCTCCCTCCAAACACCAAGGAATTATCTTGGGAAAAGCAATAGAAAGCTTGATTGTTAGTGTAGAAGCCCCCAAAACCTGGAGATGTAAGGAAGAAACGTATATGGATAAAACATAAAGGAAGAAATTGGTGGGCCAAATAAAAAATTTTAAAAAATTGGTGGGCGAATTCTCTAACTTCCTGTGGGTGTGGTTAAAATGTTATTCTCTCTTGATAATTATCATGGGTTATACGAAACTTTCTGTGATTATTTCCATAAAACAGTAGAATAAATAGCTTTATAAAACTGTAGACTAAAAATAATTTCTGGTTATTCCTATGCTGAATGAAATGAACTTCTTTAATACCCAAGTGCCTCAAAAGCTCAATTTATAGTTTCCAATGATCTTTTAAATGATGAGCTTTATGATTGTCAAAGGGCTTTTCACTTAAAAATTTTGATGACACCCATTGACATTGATAAGTCCTTCAGCATTTCAGCTGTGAGCAATAGTAGCTTCAAATATAATAATATAAAATATAGACAAATGCAGTTAGGCTGAAAGTCACATTGTACCCATCATATGTATATATATATGATGTTGAATATTTCATCATATATCATGATATATAAATATATCAACATATATATATATATATATATATATATGATGTTGAATATTTCTTTTGGTGTTTCATTGGTGTTATTGATGTTTTCACCTGAATTCTAATCATTTATCAGTTCAAAACTGAAGGTAGAGTTTAGACTTCCCTAAAGAAGACCAAGAGTAAAACTTTTACACTTAGGCTCATTTTCTTGGTGGCAAGATATACCAATGAATTAGTACATTTGGGATTTTACTATTTTTTTTCCCATAAGAACACTGCAACATAACTAAGCTATTTGAGTTTCCCAGAGGAAAGGCATTCCCGGCAGATGGAGTCCCTTGTAAAAATCTGTGAAGGACCTTGAAGGAGGGAAGAGAAGGCTGGGAAGGCACAGGGCTGGGTTCAGAGAGGGAAACAGGAACAAGATGGTGGAGATAGGGTTTTGCAGTCAGTCTGAGAAACTTAACATTTGTCTTAAGGATGAGCATGAAGGTGCTGTCCAGGGATGATGAGGGAGATATTTACTCCAAGTGTGACAGGATCATAAGTGCTCATTTATCCAACCCTGGCTTTCTCCCAAGCATAGCTGAGTCCTAGTATCACTGTGGAATTCTTTCCTCCAGTCTTTGCCTGGGAAACAGAGGCAGACATGAGCCAGAGGGGAGAGAATGAGACTGGTTTTTTAGAGTTCCGTTCTTGTCTAGGGGATGGCTACTTTGCTGATTTTAAAGGGGCACCTAAATTTGCTTATAAAGTTTCTGCTAGGTGACTTGTCAATGTATTTGTTTGTGTAGAGTCAGTTGACCACACGAGCAACATCTCCTCTTCAGGCTTCTGTTTTTGTGCCCTTTGCTGACTGAGAACACATTTAAATTTCCTAGCCAATTCTGACTAAATGGAAACTCAAAACCTACAGATCCCAACAGAGGTATCACATTGTTATTAAGGGACTTTTCTTCACTCGTTCCTCATTCTTGTTTTTCTATAAGATTATGTAGGTGGAGACTGTGAGAACGCTCTTGAGCATGCAGCTATGTTCACCGTTCACAAGGGTAATCATCCTTCTAAACCAATCTTATCGTCAAGGAAGGAACAGGGAGAGAATAGGAGACAAGAAGATCCAGTTTCTGCCTCAGGCACAGTGTGTTCTCATTTGAGAATGTATTAAGATTTCCAAACTGCATTACTGTCCCAGTGGTTGATATTTTTAGACTATACTCATAATCAGAGAAGCTATCTGAAAAGTAATTAAACAAAAGAGCTTCTTAATCCACACCCATATTACAGACATGTGTTACTATTAGTAGGCACTCAAATATGTTTTGAATAAATGATTGAGCAAGTATCCTCCTGGGAATTGAAGGACTATCTTATAAACATATGGTGTTCCAGTATAAAGACTAAACTATTTGGACATGTCCCTCTGTGGGATTTTCACAGCTTTGGCAGATTTTGTTTTGTTTTGCCTGCTTCTGTTTGCTTGATAGTGAAGATTTGTAATCTGAGGCTCTCCAAGTGCAATCCGTCAATCTTGAGTCCTCTATTTCAACAGAGCACACTTAAAATATGTTTTTTATTATTAATTTATTTATTCAGAGGCACTGTGTCAGCCTCTTTTGATAAACCTACGAAGTAAGACACCCTCTTCCCTTTACAAATTCTTAGTTTATAGCATAGGATAATCTCTTAGAAAATATCAAAGTAACCTCATTAGGAAGACAGGTCAGCTGGTAGCCAATTAGCTATCTAAGTGCTTTATCTGAATAAATTTCGAGAATTCGAGTTCTCAAGTGCAGCACAATTTATGAGTTCCTTCCTGTCTACCTATAAATATATTCGGTTTCCCCTCTTAAGAAAATCACGCCTTAGACACTTTATCTCATTCCTTCCATTCACTGCCAAACTTCTTGAGAAACATCTTTGCCTGTTGCTATCATCTTCTCGCCATCAACTTCAGCCATAATTCCATGGAACATGGATGGCATGCCCATGACTCATCTCAAGTGGCTCTCCCAAGGCCACTGAAGATCACTGTATACAAAGGGTTTTTTTCTTTTTATACTATTCTCTTTGATGTTTGCTATATAAGACACTTTTGACATCCCCCTCTTTCTTGAAACTCTCTTCCCTTGTTTCCCATGATATGAGCATGTTCTATTTCTGTTATCTGGATGGCTGCTCTTTCTTGCCTGATGGGTCCTCTCCCCTATGTTTCCTGAATATGTGGGTACTTGCAGGATTTTCTGACTTGCTTTGTTTCCATTTTTCCTTCTGCGGGTTCTAGAACCTTGGTTTTCCTTCAGAGAATCAACTTTGATGTCATCTCCAGTCCATGTAGTGACAGAGGAGCTGACGCAGCAACTTGGTACCAGGACGCAGCAACTTGGTACCAGGGCTCACCACCTGGCCCTGGCCTCTACAGTCTGCACGTTCCATCCCATTCCTCGCCTCTTTGCTACTGCGGTGATTGGTTACCGGCTGGCTGTATGACCCAAACTGAGCCAATCAGAGTCAGCCCCAGAACATTTGCTGGAACTCTTGGGAAGGAAAGCTTGTGTGTGTGTGTGTGTGTGTGACAATGTTAACTTTTTTAAAATACAAGTTTAGTTATAACTGCAGGTGACAATTTTACCTCTAAAAAAGAAAATGAGGTCAGCATCCTCATAGGAATAGGGGAGTGGGCTGGGGTGAGCAAGGAGAAGGGGGTATCGGTGCAGGGAGGGGAATTGGGCAGTAGTCATGCATTCCAGGGTGTCAGGGCCAGTGCAGATACGTGTGTGCTCAGTACTGCAGCAGCTAGGGAAGAGGCTTTTGAGCCCAAGTGGTGAGGTTTGAATACTTCTTACCTCTGAATAAATGTAATTTATTTAATTGCACATTCATATAACTTCAATTTTAATGATTTTAACTGATTCACAGAACTCCTGAAGATTTAATGATTAACTCCAGCATATCGATGCCTCTAGTCTGAATATCCATTGATGTGTCTTGGATGAATTAATTATTACTACGATGACTGCCAAATGGTAGTTTTTTATAATTCAGTTGTTCCTGCTACACTTATTAGTTGGTCTTTTAACTCTAAAGAACAGTTTATTTATGTATTTGTGTATAAATGTGTATGTATGTATGGACTCACTGATACTTATTTTTATTCAATAGGTTATAATTTAATATCACGATTTATGCTGATGCTTCCATCATCCACAATTTGGCCAGTGAGGAGCTCTTCAAGTTGGTACCTATTACCGTTTGACATAGCCTCATAATTTTTTTAGGACTTTATTTTAGGATTTTTAGTTACCTTCTGGTACCAGAAGATAATTCACCATGTGTTTACATATTGTTTCCATCCCCTGTGTAGGTTACTGTTCTCTCATTGCCATTGTTGCTTACAACAAGGATGCTCTCCTCATCGTCCTTCGGTCTCCTCAGCCCACTGCAGGGTCCCGCAGCTCTGAACAGTCACTGTCTTTGTCTGCTTGGGCTGCAGCCCCTGTCTCAATATATAGATGCCTCCTCACCTGGCTTTGGATCTAGCATCCACCCCTACCTCATCTACCCCTGTGTGGACTTGATCACTATGTGGTTTATGCTTTTACGTATTAGTTGACTCAACTTTGTGGTTGCTTTGTTAAGGAATTTTTCATCTATGTCAGGTGCTGGCAAACTTTGTAAAGGACTATAGCATCAGTGTTGTTGATTGTGGACCGCGTATGTTCCATTGCATCTTCAACTGTTGGGCTCTGCCATAGCAAATGGATAAATGCGGCTGTTTCAGTACAATTGTATTTACTGACAGCTGGCTCACAGACTGCTGTTCTTGACCCTTGATCTATGTTCACAAGGTTCATAGTTTTGGTCGTTGGTTTTCTTTACTATTTCTATCAGTTTTGGTATCAGGGCAATGCTGGCATATTAACAAAATGAGTTAAGTTTTCTCTGTTATTTTCTGGAAGAGATTGTGCAGAACTGGTATTATTTCTTCCTTAAATTTTTGATAGAATTCTCCAGTGAAACTATCTGGGTTTCAAGTTCTCCACCACCCTACTTTCTTTTACACACTGGCTATGGAATCCAGGAGATCCTTTCTTAATAAGCAGGAGTGGTGCTTGGGGAAATCTCAGCAATAAATCATTCTCTGAATGTCCCTCCCCCACCTTTTTTAAAATGAAGTAACTGATTACCAAAATACTTTTTTGGTGAGTGTACAGTGCCCACTTTACTCCGAAATTCTTAGATGAAAGCTTGATCTACTTAGAATATAAAATAAACCAAGTTTTATTTTTCTAAATTGAAGAAAATGTAGGAATGGAGTTAAGAATCTATCTATATATCAATCTATTTATTTTCATCTGTCACCTATCTGAAGATGTAGACCCTAACAAGTAGACGATATAAAAGACATTCTGGCATACTTTTCATTATAGAGGTAGTGATGCGTGGACAGTCTTAGGTTAGCACCTGAACTTACCATCTGTTGAAATCTCATAAGTGACGCATCATCTCATAGCCACAAGTCCTGTTGTCAGGTGATACTACTCCTGAAATACTCTGATGAGAGGCCAGGAAGTCTAGGCCCTTCTTGCAGTGCTGACCATTGGCCGATTGTGTGTTCAGGCACATGGAGTGATTACTGGCATGAGTAAAGACCAGTACAACATTCTTGCTCACCTGTAGTCAGCAACACAACCTTGACCTGCTGGAAACAAATCATGATCACAATCTGTTCACCTAGCCTATTATAATTTAAGAACTTTCATTTTCCTTATTATGTGTCCCTTCCCACTTAATTGTCTCTTTTATCAAGTGTTGTAATGAAAGCAGCTAAGAAAATGGGATTACAGGTCTACATTGACCCCAAGGATACACATGTTTGTAGTATATTTGGGTCCTCCAAACAGATTAGGAGAAGCCAAGTCTAAACTTACTGATTTTTTCTTTTAGTGTTGTGTGTGTTATTTTTTTAATTTTATTTTTTTTAATTTCTTATAAACATATAATATATTTTTATCCCCAAGGGTACAGGTCTGTGAATCTCTAGGTTTACACACTTCACAGCACTCACCAGAGCAGATACCCTTCCCAATGTCCATAACCCCACCTTCCTTCTCCCAACCCCCCTCCCCCAGCAACCCTCAGTTTGTTTTATGAGATTAAGAGTCACTTATAGTTTCTCTCCCTCCCAATCCCATCTTGTTTCATTTATTCTTCTCCTACCCCCTTAACCCCCCATGTTGCATATCCACTTCCTCATATCAGGGAGATCATATGATAGTTGTCTTTCTCTGATTGATTTATTTCGCTAAGTATGATACCCTCTAGTTCCATCTATGTCGTCGCAAATGGCAAGATTTCATTTCTTTTGATGGCTGCATAGTATTCCATTGTGTATATATACCACATCTTCTTGATCCATTCATCTGTTGATGGACATCTAGGTTCTTTCCATGGTTTGCCTATTGTAGACATTGCTGCTATAAACATTCAGGTGTCCGTGCCCTTTCGGATCACTACGTTTGTGTCTTTAGGGTAAATACCCAGTACTGCAATTGCTGGGTCATAGGGTAGTTCTATTTTCAACATTTTGAGGAACCTCCATGCTGTCTTCCAGAGTGGTTGTACCAGCTTGCATTCCCACCAACAGTGTAGGAGGGTTCCCCTTTCTCCGCATCCTCGTCAGCATCTGTCATTTCCTGGCTTGTTAATTTTAGCCATTCTGAATGGTGTGAGGTGATATCTCATTGTGGTTTTGATTTGTATTTCCCTGATGCCGAGTGATGTAGAGCACTTTCTCATGTGTCTGTTGGCCATCTGGATGTCTTCTTTGCAGAAATGTCTGTTCATGTCTTCCGCCCATTTCTTGATTGGGTTATTAGTTCTTTGGGTGTTGAGTTTGATAAGTTCTTTATAGATTTTGGATACTAGCGCTTTAACTGCTATGTCATTTGCAAATATCTTCTACTATTCTGTCAGTTAGTCTTTTGGTTTTGTTAACTGTTTCTGTTGCTGTGCAAAAGCTTTTGATCTTGATAAAAATCCCAATAGTTCATTTTTGCCCTTGCTTCCCTTGCCTTTGGCAATGTTCCTAGGAAGATGTGTTCTCCTCAAGGATTTTGATGGATTCCTTTCCCACATTGAGGTCCATCATCCATTTTGGGTCTGTTTTCATGTGTGGTGTAAGGAAATGGTCCAATTTCATTTTTCTGCATGTGGCTGTCCAATTTTCCCTACACCATTTATTGAAGAGGCTGTCTTTTTTCCATTGGACATTCCTGCTTTGTCGAAGATTAGTTGACCATAGAGTTGAGGGTCTGTTTCTGGGCTTTCTATTTTGTTCCATTGATCCATGTGTCTGTTTTTGTGCCAGTACCATGTTGTCTTGATGATGACAGCTTTGTAATAGAGCTTGAAGCCTGGAATTGTGATGCCACCAACTTTGGCTTTCTTTTTCAATATTCCTTTGGCTATTCAAGGTCTTTTCTGGTTCCATATAAATTTTAGGATTATTTGTTCCATTTCTTTGAAGAAAATGGATGGTATTTTGATAGGAATTGCATTAAATGTTTAGATTGCTTTAGGTAGCATAGACATTTTCACAATATTTACTCTTCCAATCCAGGAGCATGGAATATTTTTCCATTTCTTTGTGTCTTCCTCAATTTCTTTCATGAGTACTTTATAGTTTTCTGAGTATAGATTCTTAGCTTCTTTGGATAGGTTTATTCCTAGGTATCTTATAGTTTTGGGTGCAATTGTAAATGGGATTGACTCCTTAATTTCTCTTTCTTCTGTCTTGTTGTTGGTGTAGAGAAATGCAACTGATTTCTGTGCATTGATTTTATATCTTGACACTTAACTGAATTCCTGTACAAGTTCTACCAGTTTTGGAGTGGAGTCTTTTGGGTTTTCCACATATAGTATCATATCATCTGTGAAGAGTGATAGTTTGTCTTCTTCTTTGCTGATTTATATGCCTTTAATTTCTTTTGTTGTCTGATTGCTGAGGCTAGGACTTCTAGTACTATGTTGAATAGCAGTGGTGATAATGGACATCCCTGCCGTGTTCCTGACCTTCGCGGAAAAGCTTTCAGTTTTTCTCCATTGAGAATGATATTTGCAGTGGGTTTTTCATAGATGGCTTTGATAATATTGAGGTATGTACCCTCTATCTCTACACTTTGAAGAGTTTTGATCAGGAAGGGATGCTGTACTTTGTCAAATTATTTTTCAGCGTCTATTGAGAGTATCATATGGTTCTTGTTCTTTCTTTTATTAATGTGTTGTATCACATTGATTGATTTGTGGATGTTGAGCCAACCTTGTAGCCCTGGAATAAATCCCACTTGGTCGTGGTGAATAATCCTTTTAATGTACTGTTGAATCCTATTGGCTAGTATTTTGGTGAGAATTTTTGCATCTGTCTTATCAAGGATATTGGTCTGTAGTTCTCCTTTTTGATGGGATGCTTGTCTGGTCTTTGGATCAAGGTGATGCTGGCCTCATAAAATGAGTTTGGAAGTTTTCCTTCCATTTCTATTTTTTGGAACAGTTTCAGGAGAATAGAAATTAGTTCTTCTTTAAATGTTTGGTAGAATTCCCCCAGGAAGCTGTCTGGTTCTGGGCTTTTGTTTGTTTGGAGATTTTTGATGACTGTTTCAATCTCCTTACTGGTTATGGGTCTGTTCAGGTTTTCTATTTCTTCCTGGTTTAGTTGTGGTAGTTTATATGTCTCTAGGAATGCATCCATTTCTTCCAGATTGTCAAATTTGTTGGCGTAGAGTTGCTCATAGTATGTTCTTATAATTGTCTGTATTTCTTTGGTGTTAGTTGTGATCTCTCCTCTTTCATTCATGATTTTATTTATTTGGGTCCTTTCTCTTTTCTTTTTGATAAGTCGGGCCAGGGGTTTATCAATCTTATTAATTCTTTCCAAGAACCAGCTCCTAATTTCATTGATTTGTTCTATTGTTTTTTTGGTTTCTATTTCATTGATTTTTGCTCTGACCTTTATGATTTCTCTCCTCTTGCTGGGTTTAGGGTTTCTTTCTTGTTCTTTCTCCTGCTCCTTTAGGTTTAGGGTTAGGTTGTGTACCTGAGACCTTTCTTGTTTCTTGAGAAATGCTTGTACTGCTATATATTTTCCTCTCAGGACTGCCTTTTCTGTGTCCCACAGATTTTGAACCATTGTGTTTTCATTATCATTTGTTTCCATGAATTTTTTCAATTCTTCTTTAATTTCCTGGTTGACCCATTCATTCTTTAGAAGGATGCTGCTTAGTCTCCATGTATTTGGGTTCTTTCCAAATTTACTCTTGTGATTGAGTTCTAGCTTCAGAGCATTGTGGTCTGAAAATATGCAGGGAATGATCCCAATCTTTTGATACCGGTTGAGACCTGATTTAGGACCGAGGATGTGATCTATTCTGGAGAATGTTCCATGTGCACTAGAGAAGAATGTGTATTCTGTTGCTTTGGGATGGAATGTTCTGAATATATCTGTGATGTCCATCTGGTCCAGTGTGTCATTTAAGGCCTTTATTTACTTGTTGATCTTTTGCTTGGATGATCTGTCCATTTCAGTGAGGGAAATGTTAAAGTCCTCTACTATTATTATATTATTGTCGATATGTTTCTTTGATTTTGTTATTAATTGGTTTATATAATTGGCTGCTCCCATGTTATGGACACAGATATTTAAAATTGTTAGATCTTGTTGGACAGACCCTTTGAGTATGATATAGTGTCCTTCCTCATCTCTTATTATAGTCTTTGGCTTAAAATCTAATTTATCTGACATAACAATTGCCAACCCAACTTTCTTTGATGTCTATTAGCATGGTAAATCATTTTCCACCCCCTCACTTTAAATCTGGAGGTGTCTTTGGGTCTAAAATAAGTTTCTTTTAGGCAGCATATTAATGGGTTTTGTTTTTTCATCCATTCTGATACCCTGTGTCTTTTGATTGGGACATTTAGCCCATTAACATTCAGGGTAACTATTGAGAGATATGAATTTAGTGTCATTGAATTCCCTATAAGGTGACTGTTACTGCATATTATCTCTGTTTCTTTCTGATCTACTACTTTAGGCTCTCTCTTTGTTTAGAGGACCCCTTTCAATATTTCCTGTAGAGCTGTTTGGTATTTGTAAATTCCTTCAGTTTTTGTTTGTCCTGGAAGCTTTTTATCTCTCCTTCTATTGTCAATAATAGCCTAGCTGGATATAGTATTCCTGGTTGCATGCTTTTCTCCTTTAGTGCTCTGAATATATCATGCTACTTCTTTCTGGCCTGCCAGGTCTCTGTGGATAAGTCTGTTGCCAATCTAATATTTTTACCATTGTATGTTACAGACTTCTTTTCCCGGGCTGCTTTCAGGATTTTCTCTTTGTCACTAAGACTTGTAAATTTTACTATTAGGTGATGGGGTGTGGACCTATTCTTATTGATTTTGAGGGGGGTTCTCTGCACCTCCTGGAGTTGATGCTTGTTACCTTTGCAATATTGGGGAAATTCTCTCCAATAATTCTCTCCAATATACCTTCTGCTCCCCTCTCTCTTTCTTCTTCTGGAATCCCAATTATTCTAATGTTGTTTAGTCTTATGGTGTCACTTATCTCTCGAATTCTGCCCTTGTGGTCCAGTAGCTGTTTGTTCCTCTTTTGCTCAGCTTCTTTATTCTCTGTCATTAGGTCTTCTATATTGCTAATTCTTTCTTCTGCCTCATTTATCCTAGCAATCAGAGCCTCCATTTTTTATTGCACCTCATTAATAGCTTCTTTGATTTCAACTTGGTTAGATTTTAGTTCTTTTATTTCTCCAGAAAGGGCTTTTATATCTCCTGAGAGTGTTTCTCTAATATCTTCCATGCCTTTTTCAAGCCCAGCTAGAATCTTGAGAGTCGTCATTCTGAACTCTAGATCTGACATATTACCAATATCTGTATTGATTAGGTCCCTAGCCTTCAGTACTGCCTCTTGTTCCTTTTTTTGTGTTGAATTTTTCCGTCTTGTCATTTTGTCCAGATAAGAGTATATGAAGGAGCAAGTAAAATACTAAAAGGGTGGCAAAGACCCCCGGAAAATATGCTTTAACCAAATCAGAAGAGATCCCAAATTGTGAGGGGGAGAAAGTGGATAAAAAGAGGTTCAGAAAGAAAACAAAAATTAAAAATAGAAAACGAATAGAGAAAAAATATGAAAAAGAGAAAAATATATATATATTCGATAAACTAGTTAAAAAACGTTAAAAAAAGAAATGGGTGAACGTGAAAAAAATTAGCAGAAGAAGAGAGAAAAAAAATTGAAAAAGAAAAAAATTAAATTAACTGCAAGACTAAGGAATTATGGGGAAAAAGGTATGAGTTCTGTGCTTTGCTTTCTCCTCCTCTGGAATTCTGCTACTCTCCTTGGTAGGTGAATTTGGTCTTGGCTGCATTTCTTGTTGATCTTCTGGGGGAGGGGCCTGTTGTAGTGATTCTCAAGTGTCTTTGCCCCAAGCAGAATTGCACTGCCCTTACCAGGGGCTGGGCTGAGTAATCCACTTGGTTTTGCTTTCGGGAGCTTTTGTTCCCTGAGCACTTTCCGTAGAGTTCTGGAGGACGGGAGTGAAAATGGCGGCCTCCTAGTCTCCGGCTGGAGGAGCCGAGAACTTGGGCCCCACTCCTCAGTGCACCCTCAGAGAACAGCGCCCATTTACTCCCATCTGCCTGACCTCCGGCCGCACTCTGAGCTCACTGAGCCTGTGGCCGGTTCAAGGTACCCCCGGGCTGTGAGCTTACTGTCAGCTCTGTCTCTGTAGCCGGCTTCCCCATTCTAATACCTGTAACCTCTGCAACACTCAGACACCCCAGATCCTTCTGTGACTCTGCGGGACCTGAGGCCACGCTGACCCCGCGTAAGCTTCTTCCCAGTTTAGCCTCTGAAGCAATGTCCCTCAGCAGAACAGACTTTTAAAAGTCCTGATTTTGTGCTCCGTTGTTCCGCCACTTGCCGGGAGCCGGCCCCTACCCCCGCGGTCTATCTTCCCGTCGCTTTGGATTCACTTCTCCGACAGTCCTACCTTTCAGAAAGTGGTTGTTTTTCTGTTTCTAGAATTGCTGTTCTTCTTCTCTTCGATCTGCCGATGGATTGGCAGGTGTTTGCAATCTTTAGATAAGCTATCTAGATGATCTCCTGCTAGCTGAAGTAGTCTCAGTCTGCTACTTCTTGGCCATCTTGACTCCTCCCCTAAACTTACTGATCTTTTTGTTTTTGGGAAAGATACATTCCTTAACTGCCAATGAATCCCTGTCCTTGACCTCACTGTCAGAAACATGTTTGTGCCATTTAGTTTGCCATCCGAATGAGATGTTTCTGTTCCACAGACTGTGCCAAAAGATACCATGTGCTTCCTTAAAGCATTATCGGCCTGACAACGACTAGTAAAGCGGATGCTGTTCTGGGTTATCTTCCTTTGTCTCTTCAGGGCCACTGACCCCCCATTCTCTACCCTGCTCTATGGACAATAGGCTGACCTCAGGGGGTTACATTTATAGTCTCTCTTGTCCTCTGGATTTGAGTTGGATTTGGCTAATGGGGAGGGACCCCTCTTTTTAGGTTCTCAAATCTCTGATTATGTCCTTCCCTGAGAGTCACAGCTCCTGGAGACTGGTCTTCCCCTTGTAACTCTCTCTTGGTAACCACTGCCTCCTCTCCTTCTTCATGCACAGGAGGGTTAACTGGAATGACTAGCCCTGAGGATTTTGTGGTTTCCTTATACCCTGTGCATATCTCTGCAAGGTGTCCTTCCTTAAAATTTTCTTATTTTCTTTATTAGAGCATACCATCTTTTTCCAGCTGGTATCTAGACTGATACAGAAGGATCATTACTACAAATCTTAAATCTTTTTTATTTCCCTGATGTCATGCCATCAAGCTTAGCTTGGCTCCCATAGATTGAAATCAACTCATCAGAAAATTCCTGTGGGCAATAAAAAAACTGGAAAGTCAGCCTTGTATTTCCAGCAGGCAAATTAGTTTTGTGTATCTGCAAGGTTAATTGAATACAAGCAGGTAACACTTGTTGCTTCAAGATTCTGTTTTGTAAGTTTGGGGAGGGCTGTTTAACTCTAACTATATGTACTGGCTTGAGAAACCTTCCTCCGAGGCCCCCAGTTTTTGCAATGAATATAAAACTCAGATCATGGATTTTTTTTTTTTTTTTCCTGAGAGCTAGGATACAAGAGGTCTGTATCACGTTTTTTTCCCTCTCTTTGTTAAATTCTGGGAAAATTAGGTTGAAATTTCCTCTTTATTACTAATTACTAGAGAGCTTCTGTCAGGCCACACTTGGGCAATGTTTTAGTAGGTAAAATGCTTTGAATCTCATGAAGTCTTAGTCTGTTTTTTTCGTGAGTGACTTGGTTTGAGAGGCCAGATGACAATGGTAGGGACATATGTAGGCAAGGGTACAGGAGAAGTTTTAGATTAAAAATAAATATTATCAACAAACAATGGCACTTATATTGCTTTTGAAATATATTTGTATTTTTAAATTCCTAACGTAATAATGTAGCAAGTCAAATATTAGTCATCTCCTTTCCCTTTCTGATCTACGGTTCCTCTCTCCCTTCTTTTTGAAATTAATGAAATTTGGTCTGTTCCGTGTTTTCTTCTGCTTAGGTACAAATATACTCAGACATGAAGAATTTTTTTTCATTTTTATATTGTACTACACCCATCACTTGGTTCTCTTTTCTTTCTTTTTTTTTTTTAAGATTTTATTTATTTATTTGACAGGCAGAGATCATAAGTAGGCAGAGAGGCAGGCAGAGAGAGAGGGGAAAGCAGGCTCCCGCTGAGCAGAGAGCCCGATGTGGGACTCAATCTCAGAACCCAGAGATCATGACCTGAGCCAAAAGCAGAGGCTTAACCCACTGAGCCACCCAGGTGCCCCTTGGTTCTCTTTTTTATGTGAAAAGAATATAATGAATATTTTTTCGGTTCACTATCTATTGATTAAATGTTTTCTTCCTGATAGTTGTAGAGTATCCCATAGATTGTCTAGTTTGATGTGATGAGTTTATCCGGCTCTTCTACTGATAGGGAGGCAGGTTAACAGCTTTACTGGTACAAACAATGCTGCTGAAAGCATTAAGGAACATTCACCTTTACATATTGGTCATTTTACTTCTGTGGAGAAAAGTTCAGATATGGAACTTCTGGATAAAATGTTACACACATGTGTAGTTTTTCTAGATTGGTCAAATCACTCTCCATTAATACAGCAACTCATATTCCCATCACCACTATGTGAGAACCCCACCTAGTACTGGGGATTATCAACTCCTAATTTTTGCTACTTAGGTGAATATAAAATGGCCTCTTGTCATCATTTCTTTTTTCCTTAACAATTTCAATACTACCAGTGAACTTAAGCACTTTTTATGTGCTCATGAGCTACTCTAATGTACTCTCATGTTCTCTTCTGTGTTCAGTTACTTACTCTTTCACCTTTTTAATTGACAATTTGAGGGGCTTTTTGTTTATAAATATTTATGGGTGGATAGTCATGAGGGTTACAAATATTTTCTTCCAGTGAGAAGGTGCAATCTTTTTCACAGAAACGTTTTACATTTTAATGAAGTAAAATTTGTCAAAACTTCTCTTTTGGGAATTCAGGGTTTTCTGACTTTCTATTGAAGATCTACACATATCTTCTGTGTTTATATATATATTTATAAATTTATATGTAAAATTAGATTCTGCAATATGTGGGGTTATGTTATAGCTCTCTTGCTTGGGCTGGAGGGGGAGGGCCAACTCCATGTTACTCTTAATTTCCCCATTTCTTTGGTTGGAAGGAGTTGGGTGCTCTCTTCAACTTTGGCTAGGAATGAATCCCCCTCTCTGTGTGTAGCATGGAAATACTCCATGCCTCGCACTGGCTTTGCCCTGGGGGCCACCAACTCTGTTCACTTACCTCTTAGTTTGAGCATTGCTTAATCACAGAGCTTCTGGGAATTGTTGCCAACTCCTCTGGTCAGATGGGGCCAGAAGACACTCTTCACAGTGGATGGGGCTGATTCAGCTCCTTGCCTGAGCATAGGGCAACAGGGGTCTAGGGCCAGCAAAGTTCCTCATCTAAGGATCTGAATCAGGCAGATTGGCAGCAGATTGGTCAAGGTCCATGGTCAGAGTAAACGCCTGCTCTGGTTCTGCCGACGAATAAAGCTGAGGTTGGGATTAGTACTTGGGTACTGCAAGAGTGAGCTCAGTCTGCCAAAATCCTTGTGCTGGTTGTGAGAATTCCCTTCTGCTCCTCTTTCAATCAGTTTCTCAGTGGCCGAGCCCTGCAGATTCCTATGCAATCCCTGTGGTGTGAGATCACAGTAGGAGCTCCAGCAAAGTAACTCATAATGCTGTGGGGGCTGGATGTCCTCCCCAGGTTCTCTTTTTACACTGGAGGAATCAGAGACTCAGAAGAGACCTCTTTGTGTGGTGTTGAGCTATTTTGTGGGTGAACAATGTGGTCAACCTATAGCCATTTCTTTTATCCTTCTTATACAGTCTGCTGTAATCTCCGTGGTGTAGGGGTACTTTAGACTCACCCCACATTCTAGGATTCTCTCAGTGGTATTTTGTTCTTGAATAGTTGCTAGTTCTTATGAAGGAGAGTGAAATCAGAAACAACTTATATCACCATTTTGGTGACATCATTCTATTCCTTTTGTTGCCGTTTGCAGTCACATATTTTCAGGGCATGTGTGTGGAACAAACCGCACATATAGAGCTTTATGGATTAATTTAAACAACATGAGGGAAGTGTCCAGACCTTTCCCAGCTATTATATTAGCAACAGTAACCACCACTTTCGTTGAAAATGAATTTCTGCTCTCCATGGTCGTGAGTTTGTCAGCATCTTTATTAAGACCATTTTTAAAAAAAATTTTTGTTTATTTATTTGGCAGACAGAGATCACAAGTAGGCAGAGAGGCAGGCAGAGAGAGAGAGGAAGAAGTAGGCTCCCCGCTAAGCAGAGAGCCCGATGTGGGGCTCGATCCTAGGACCCTGGGATCATGACCTGAGCTGAAGGCAGAAGCTTTAACCCACTGAGCCACTATTAAGACCATTTTAATGCCTTTAAAAAAGGGTCTAAATAATTAAGGATTGAAGTTCATGGAGAATCTCTGTATTTAATTAAAATAGTTGTTTTATGAGGCTGAGAACTTAAACTGTTGTCTGGAGTCCTTAAGTGATTCTTTATAGATTTGTTCAAGGCAAAAACCATCTCAAGACAATCGTTCCCATTTTCTTGGGAGAGAGCATTTATTGTTTGAAAATTACTGGTGTCTGGGGTGCCTGGGTGGCTCAGTGGGTTAAGGCCTCTGCCTTTGGCTCAGGTCATGATTCCAGGGGTCCTGGGATCGAGCCTGCATTGGGCTCTCTGCTTGGCAGGGAGCCTGCTTCCCCCTCTCTCTCTGCCTGCCTCTCTGCCTACTTGTGATCTCTGTCTAATAAATAAACAAAACCCTTAAAAAAAAAAAACAAAATTACTGGTGTCCATGAATTGGAGCACCAAGGCTGTTTTTTGTAGACAAGTATTTAATGAAAAGTATGTCTTATATTTATATTCTTTTATCAAATCCTATTTAAGGAAAGTATTTGGATCTGATTATGGTTAGGAAACTCAGAGATTTCATAGGCTCACATCATCAGCAATGAACAAAATTTAGATTAAAAGATTTTTTTACAAAGTCACTAAAATAAGCTAAAAACATGACACCATGGACAAATGCAAAAGATAATCTTTATCTTTTTATAAATATTTATTTTTATTTATTTGAGAGAAGGCGAGAGCACAGGGGAAGGGACAGGGGGAGAAGGAGAGAGAGAGAATCCCAAGTAGATTCCCTGCTGAATATGGGGCCTGTGGGAATTGGGGGGGGGTTTGGGGGGTTAGGGGCTCAATCTCACTATCCATGAGATCCTAACCTAAACCAAAACCAAGAGTTGGACATTTAATTGGCTGTATTACCCAGGTGTCCCCCAAAGCTAATCTTTAAAGAAGATTTGGTCTCTATATCTAAAAGGGGAAAACGTGTCAAGTAAAAGTTGTTCCAAACATATGTCAATATTCCTATTATATTCATTTTTCCTCTGTAACTCAACTCATCACTCATCAAGCAGGGAAAGATCTAATTCAGATGTAGTCATTGATTGAATCAAAAATCAAACATTTGACCCATGTGTTCCTAGAGCAAAGAATTGTGCCCACAACTCTACCTTATCTTATCGAATTTCATTTTGTAAAACTTAGAAAAAAGAAACACAGAAGGAAGCAGACAGTTGGAACTGAGGAGATCTCAGGGGAAGCACTGGAGTGGATACATTGTGTTTAACCAGAGTATGAGCAAGTGAGGGAAGGAGATGTAGAGATGTATTAGAGAGGCTTAGAGTTGGAGGGACTATTGGCCCTTAAGGCAGCATGAGACTTTTAGGTCCTTATTCCCAAGTTCTCTTGGTGCCTGGAAGTGTCTTTGATCCCCTGTGTTTGTGAGAGCCCCTTATCCTTTCAACCTGACTTAGTAGGAGCAATTTTTGTTTTGTTTATTGCAGCTAAAAAAGTCTTCACTGAAACAAAGATAAAGACATTATTTTACACAATCCCAAAGATTTGAAGTTGGACTGATAACAGCAGCACGCTTTAGAAAGAACACTGGTCCCTTCTACTCAAGCCCTGGCCCTCTTGGCAACAACAGAGGGGCCCTTAGAATGAACTTTAAATTTCTGGGTCACAGATTGTTTACCTGCAAAATGGGAGAGGAGAAAGAGGATTGAATTGCACTATCTGTGAGTTTCCCTTAGGTTTTAACATTATTGGAATCTACTAATTTTGTTTAATTTCAAGTGGGCATAGCTATTTGGTTTCTGTAAGTTCTAGAGAGTAGAGAGAGAAATGTCAAGGTTAGCAATCATGGAGGCCCAGGAGTAGAGGTTTCTTAGACTGTAGATCTAGGGACTCTCAGTCAATTTTGGCATCAAAATACACGGTCATTTGACAGAGAGAAAAAGTGTCCCTTTACTTTTTATATTGGTACCCTCTCAGAGGAGGATCCACTGGAATAAGAAATGGAAATTCCTGTATGCTTCAGTTACCCACTGTGGGAGCCCCTTCTCTGGGATCTAGAAACTTCTACTCAGAGTATCTTCTGTTCTCTAACAGTAATAGACAGGAAATGCTTTTCCTTTCAGTAAAATAACTGGAAGGGGATTGGAGAACTTAAATGATCATCTCTGGCTAAAATAGCCTTATGGGTATAGAGTGGGATCTAAGGATACTTACAGACCTGCTGGAGGGTTTTCTTGTTGCTCTTCTTGTCCCCCTCATCCTCCTCCCTGCATCCTCTCTTTCTCCTACCCAGCTCAGATTTTATACCTTAAATTCCATAAGTGATGGTAAGCCCTGGGTTCTAGATGCTAGAGTCTCACTGAAGACTTCTAATTTAGAATTAAAATTCTCTCTGGAGATGGATTAATAACAAGTTTTTTTCCTCTTTCCAAGGGAAATAATCCTGGACTATCCAGATGGGTCCAATTTAATTACACAAATCCTTAGAAGCAGAGAATCTTTCCATGCTATGGTCAGAACAAGGGTAAGATGTCACCTTGGAAGAATGGTCAGAGAGAAGCAATGTCACAGGCACTAGAAGTGGAGAAGTGGACCACAAACCAAGAAATGGACATAGTCTTTCCAGATGGAAAAGTCAAGGAACTAGATCTCTCCTAGAGCTTCCTGAAAGTAATGCAGTCTGTTTACATCTTGATTTTAGCCCAGTGAGACCTGTGTTGGACTTCTAACCTACAGAACTATATATAATAGATTACGTTCAGCTACTACGTTTGTGGCAATTTCTTACAGCAGGAATAGAAAAACCAGTATAGTCTCCATGACTATGAGCACTGTGGTGTTTACCTTTTCTCTAGAATTACAGTCTAGATTCCAGATGATCAAAGTACAGTTAGCAACTTTTGTGATTTGTAGTCGAGAGCTCTTTCTGCTGAACCAGAACTCAGAAGGTCAGAATGGAAAGAAGACTGGGCCAGGGCT
Organism: Mustela putorius furo; assembly: GCF_011764305.1. Lineage (NCBI taxonomy): Eukaryota > Metazoa > Chordata > Mammalia > Carnivora > Mustelidae > Mustela > Mustela putorius. Next base: position 4,909,105 of record NW_025421292.1, read on the forward strand.
TAAGTTCAGGTTCTGTGCTTGGTAATTATGTAAGCTACAGCGAGTCACTTAAACACTGGGCTCCAGTTTCCTCAACTCTACAGTAAGGGCTTTGGGGTAAGATAGCCTCTATTTCATTTTAGTGCTGGCCCTTGATGATTTCTCTGAGTGCTTGCCTTATGCTGGGGGTGGGTGTTTTGGGCCACTCTGTCTAAATGGCCCCCATCCACCAGGAAGTGGTTTGATGGAAAGTTCCATGGCCAACAGAACTATGTCTCATACTTAATTTTTATTTTTTTATTTTTTATTTTTTATTTTAATTTTTTTTCATTAATTAATTTTTTATTTTTTATAAACATATATTTTTATCCCCAGGGGTACAGGTGTGTGAATCACCAGGTTTACACACTTCATAGCACTCACCAAAGCACATACCCTGGTGGCATCACAATTCTGGACTTCAAGCTCTATCATACTTAATTTTTAAATGTAGTTTTGCTTGTTTGGTGAAGCATGGGTGTTTAAAAGTATTTGTCAAGGGGAAATGTTTTATCCTAATTTTTATGATTACTCCATAAGGAGTGATATTTGAGGACCATTTAAGATGTGAGAGAGAGTTGGGGTGCCTGGGTGGCTCAGTGGGTTAAAGCCTTTGCCTTCGGCTCAGATCATGGTCCCGGGGTCTTGGGATCAAGCCCCACATTGGGCTCTCTGCTCAGCAGGGAGCCTGCTTCCTCCTCTCTCTCTGCCTGCCTCTCTGACTACTTGTGATCTCTGTCTGTCAAATAAATAAATAAAATCTTAAAAAAAAAATAAAGATGTGAGAGAGAGTAGACCAAATCAAGGACCCAAAACTTGCAGTTTAATTTTTAGCAGAATATTAATTATTTATTTTAAAGTGATTGTAGAGCAGAATTAATTGATCTAACAACTTAACTTCTCTTCATTATGAAATGTAGATTCTTTGATAATATATCTTTTTCTTATTTTTATCTGATCAAGAATTTGCCTTTGTAGTTTGCACAGCAATTATTCTTTTCTCTTAGGATAGTCTGTTCTGTGTTTCTGACATGCTATTTACATTAATCTGCCTCAATATATTTATTTACATTTTTGACTCATTTGATTACTTTCATTAACTTTTTTACTGAAGGAATTTAAAAAACCTATCAACAAAACCTAAACTTTTCTTAAGTTCTTTTTAGTTATTTTGCCAATAATAATATCTGTTAATGGCTGCTTGTTTATTGTATGTTGAATGGCTTTGGTTACTAAGGTAGAGGAAATATGTTTTAGTTTTGGAGTTATTTTGATGTCAATTATAAAATCTTTACTTTTGAAATTCATATTTCCTTTGTTGTCAGGCAAATGGACATCAGGAGACTGAATACATCAGAGAAGAACCTCACTTTAATTGTTTTTTTAACTGAATATCAAAACTTTGTATGAAATGTACAAAATCTAACCTTAGAGTCATGCTGAGATCCATGTAAACTGATCTATAATATTCGGGACCATATAATTATAGAATGTCATAATTGGCAAGGACTCTAAACTACAGTTATTATTATTTTTATTATAAACATTTATTTCAAGCCTTGTGAGTCAAACATTTACTAAATATACTGAAACAATTAGATGAGAAAATTAAATCCTACATGTAAAATAAGTTAGAATAAATAACCCATTTTATCTGCATAATGAAAACAACTCTAAAGGGAATTTATGCTTAATTTATAGCCCCTTTTGAATTTATATTTTGGATTGCTTGTACTTCATAATGTCCCCTAGTCCAAAAACCAGTCATTAAGGTGATGATTTCAGAGCTGACCCAGCAGTGGGAAGAACAGTTGGCACTGGGCCCAAAGGCTGGGATATCTGCCCCAGAGCTAGCTCTTTTTACATATGCAATCTGGTAATAGTTCTTTCATTTCTCAGGTCTTTAGTTATTTCATAGTCCAAATGAGGTTCTTGATCAATAGCTGAGAGCCTCATCAGTGATATATTATTTAGAGAAAATGCCTAGAATATGCCCAGAATATGGCAGGGATTCAACAAATCATTGTGCTCTTGCATATATTCCATTTGGTTCCTAAAGCACTCTTTCAGGAAAAACCCGAAGGTTGTTCATGACATACTTTATATTCTGTGGGGCTTAATGCTTTAAGTTCCATGATGTCTTGCATGTTAGAATATTCCTTTGAGTAGTGGGTTACTTCACCTGCATTGTAAGTATGGTGCTAATAGTGAGATCATCTACATAGAAGTACTGTAGATATGAGGCTACTGTATTGTCTACTGGAAATTGTTGATGGCTTTTGCTTATCCATTTGTACTAGTGACATAAATTTTTGCATTTGCTTCATTTGTGAGTCTATTTTTTTTCTTTCTCATTTATTTCCGATTTTTGCTCTATTTCTTCATTCTATACAACTATGTATAATGTCACTTCTGTTTTAGAACAAGGTGGGATACTAACAAACATATATGTGTGTGTATGTGTATGCACACACACACACTAATATCATATTTACTGATTTTAAAATTATACACTACAAAGAAGTGAGTGGGCTTTAGAATTCTGTTTAATTTGTACATTAAAGACAGGCTATCTTTAGCTGTTGTATATAACAGCTTTGTGATAAATAAGAATTCATTTTGGACATCAGTCTGGGAAATTTTCCCCTTAGAAACATTCATGCCTAACTTATGAAGCGAGTTAGTCTATATTATCAAAGTTTGTTTATGCATGTTTGTAACAAAGGGTTTGCTACACGTACTTTAGATTAAACTGATTAGCATTTAATTGTTTCAATGATGATTTTCAAATTTTTAACTATCTGAATGAGGGACATTCACTCAACAGACCACCTGCCTGGTGTCTTCCCTGCTTTTCCCCACAAAGCATAATTCTGGAGCTTGTTGTCCATTTGCATCTGGAATATATTACTGCAAGAGAGCATGGGGATCTTTCAGAGGCTTGGGTTTCTTCAGAGGTACTGTTTTGGGAGATGTGATAATCCAGCAAATAATATTTTAGTTTAATATTGGACCCATTTACAAATTTAGCTTCAATAATACTTTTTTTGAGGATTCACCATCCCTACTCCTTCCTTCGTTCCTTTCTTCCTTCCTGCCTGCCTTCTTTCCTTCCTTCCAGATTTATTTGAGAGAGAGAGAGAGAGAGAGAGAGAGAGAGAAAGTGCAGGGGGAGGGTAGAGGGAGAAGGGGAGAATCTCAAGCAGACTTCCCATCGACACAGAGCCCTATTTGGGGCTTGGTGCCACAGCCCTGAGATCATGACCTGAGCCTAAATCAAGGGTCAGAAGCTGAAAAGAATGAGACACCCAGGAGCTCCTCCCTGACTCTTTCTAATTCACTTCCACTTGCTGTCTAAATTATTTCTATCCTGGATCCACATTTATCTTCCTCCAGCTGGCACATCCATTTCTGGACCCACACACATTGTGTATCAATAAGCATATACAATACACATTATTTTTATTTCTTCTAAACTTTAAAAAAGATTTTTATAAAAATAAAACAACTGAGTGGTATTTTGTTTTGTCTAGTTTTCCTAAAACATAAACCATTTAACAAAGGAACAGAACATACCTGGTCTGATGTTTTGTAACAATACAATTTACTTACTTTAATCTTATAAGAGAAATAAAAACAAATGTAAGCACATTTTTTTGGTTGGCACAAAATCCTTTAAAAACTAGCTCTTCCTTTTTCTCTCTTCTGTTTTTCCCAGATTTCATGTCACCTATTGCGTTGTCTCATTCTCTGCATACTAATTAACCTGGAGACTGCATTAATATAGTGTGCTGAATGGTTATGGGATGCTGAGAGCTTTATGAACAGGTTCATTCTATGGATTGCAAAAACAGCATGAAGTCTATAAATGGTTAGTCATTCAGTCAATTCTAAGGAAGCCAGCACCCACAGAGAGAGGCAAAATCTTCTGTGGACTTGAACTTGATATGGCAAATTTCAAGTATTAATTTCTTCAATTCTCCCCTCCCCAAAGCAATGAGATCCCCTTAACTGGATGTATTCAAACAGATAATAGATAGTGATGTCAGAAATATAACGATCTCCTGAAATATGTGTGTGAAAACATTTTGAATGTGTCAAACACTAAGCAAAAAGGATGATCTGAGAACATGAGCGTAACTTCACTGCCATAGTCTTCCTCGAGTCTAAGATTCAACACTTAAGAATTTAGCTTTTTTTCCCCTTAATATGGATAACCAAAAGTGCTTTCTACTGATAATGTCAGCCAACTCTGCTTCCTAACTAGTTCTTATGCCTCAAGTATTAAAATATCAAAATATGTGTGTGAAGGTCCAATAAAAACACTTGAAATTTTAGGAAAGAGATATTGGAAGTCCTTTGGGATGTATAAGTGAACAAAATGACTAAGTTTATTTGTAACTTCCAGTTTGGTTGGATGCCCAGGCAAATTAAATTCCTATTATGTATGAAGTAAAATTTTGGGACATGAAAATGTCCTTTTACTCGATTCTATTATTTATGAAATTTCTTAGTTCTTTTTTTTGCTATAAGAAATAATAACCAGTGGAACAGAGTAAAGAGCCCAGATATGGACCCTCAACTTTATGGTCACATAATCTTTGACAAAGCAGGAAAAAATATACAGTGGAAAAAAGACAGTCTCTTCAATAAATGGTGTTGGGAAAATTGGACAGCTATATGTAGAAGAATGAAACTCCACCATTCTCTTACACCATACACAAAGATAAACTCAAAATTGATAAAATACCTCAACGTGAAGCAGGAATCCATCAGAATCCTAGAGGAGAACATAGGCAGTAACCTCTACGACATCAGCCACAGCAACTTCTTTCAAGATATGTCTCCAAAGGCAAAGGAAACAAAAGAAAAAATGAACTTTTGGGACTTCATGAAGATCAAAAGCTTCTGCACAGCAAAGGAAACAGTCAACAAAACAGATAAGCAACCCACGGAATGGGAGAAGATATTTGCAAATGACAATACAGAAAAAGGGCTGATATACAAGATCTATAAAGAACTCCTCAAACTCAACACACAAAAAACAGATAATCATGTCAAAAAATGGGCAGAAGACATGAACAGACCCATCTCCAAAGAAGACATACAGATGGCTAACAGACACATAAAGAAATGTTCATCATCACTAGCTTAAGGGAGTTTCAAATTAAAACCATATTGAGATACCACCTTCCACCAGCTAGAATGGCCAAAATTAACAAGACAATAAACAACAAGTGTTGGAGAGAATGTGGAGAAAGGGGAATCCTCTTACACTGTTGGTGGGAATGCAAGTTGGTGCAGCCACTTTGGAAAACTGTGGAGATTCCTTAAGAAATTAAATATAGAACTACCCTATGACCCTATGAAATTGCAATACTGGGTATTTACCCCAAAGATACAGATATAATGAAAAGAAGGGCCAGCTGTATCCATCTGTATCCACCTGCCGTTCACAGCAGCAATGGCCAGAGTTGCCTAATTGTGGGAAGAGCCAAGGCATCCTTCAACAGACAAATGGTTAAAGAAGATATAGTACATATATACAATGGAGTATTATGCCTCCATCAGAAAGGATGAATACCCAACTTTTGTATCAACATGGATGGGACTAGAAGAGATTATGCTGAGTGAAATAAGTCAAGCAGAGAGAGTCAATTATTACATGGTTTCACTTATTTGTGGAGCATAAGGAATAACATGGAGGGCATGAGGAGATGGAGAGGAGAAATAAGTTGGGGGCAATTGGAGGGGGTAACGAACTATGAGAGACTGTGAACTCTGAGAAACAAACTGAGGGTTTTGGAAGGGAGGGGGCTAAGGGTTTGGGTGAGCTGATGGTGGATATTAAGGAGCGTGTGTATTGCATGGAACACTGGGTGTGGTGCATAAACAATGGGTTCTGGAACACTTGAAAAGAAATTTAGAAAAATAAAAATTAAAAAAGAAATATTAAGAAAAATATTTTCACAGAGGTTAAGATATCACAATAATAAATAAATATATAAATACACACACACACACATATATATATATAAAATAAAAGCTTACTATTTGCAAAGCACTGTTCTTAAGGACTTTGCGGGTCTTCATTAATTTCCATAATGTTCTTCTGAGATTATTAATTTGATCATCTCCCTTTAATTGATGAGAAAACTAAAGCTCAGAGTACAGAAACCACTCACCTAAGGTCATTTGGAAGGGATGCATATGATCAGGATTCAAACACAGGTAGTCTTATCCTAGAATCTGTGCTTTTCACCACATACCATGCTATGTCCCAGATAATTCAAACTCAACAAGACTTGGGTTCAAATCCTGGCTAGAGCTTGTATCAACTGAGTAACCCTGGAAACTGGGTCTTAGTTTTCTTTTCTGTAAAATAAGCACAGTAGTACCAGTCCTACTGGGTTGTTATTAAGAATAAATGAGATAATCTACATAAACAAACAGCATAATACCTGGCATAAGGTAGATATTGCAATCAAAGGCCAGATGCTTCTCTTTTCCCTATGCAATGGAGTTAAAAATATTTTATGAAAAAAAAAATCCTCCCCCTCCCACATGATCTTTACAAAACCTGGTTAAAACATTTAATAACAAATGGCTTACTCATTCTCCATATTCTTTAAGATTATTGTTAGCAAGCAGAAAATAGTTACCTGCAAGCATAGAAACTTGATTTTTTTTTCTCTCCTTTCCTTTCCTTTTGCTACTCCTCAGTGGTGATGTAAGATGAGGTGGGATTGGGGCTGAGGGAGAAACAGTTGAATCTTTGCTTCTTTCTGGAATTTTCATTATAAGCTCAATAACACTCCTTTAGGCTTTTGTCATACATTTTCTTGAAAAGATCATTGTTTACCATCTCTTAAATGAGGAATTACACAATATAGATTGCATGTCTTGTAAATAGCAAAACCCCTAGTGAATATTACTCTAAAACGAGGATCATCTATCCATGATTTTGTGGCGAAACCGGCATATGGAAGAGAGATCTATGTGTTAGATATCATCTGGATATGCTTCTCTAGAAGTAACTGGGTCTGTTGATGTAGACGAGGGGTTCAGGCATCTCTGATATCTAAATCTGAGGACTGTGAGAAGGGAAAAGTACAACGAACTCAGCTTTCTTCCATCAGTCGAGTCCCTCCATGTCAGGCTCGGAAGGAGCCAAGCCTGTGGTGAGAGGGGCAAACAACAGATTTTGAAAAAATGTGCCCTTGTCCTTCCACTGCTGTTCTTTAGAACAGTTTAGCTTGAACATCTTTAACATATCATACACTTATCTGGTATTGGATACATGGAAAAAGGTCAGCATTGTGCTCTGTGGGTCATAGGCTGTGGTTTGGCAGGCCATGTGCGTGGATTCCCAGGCCGCATTACGTGAGTAATGGTAACCAAAGCCCTTTTCCATTTCCCACCCATACACATGTCTGCAGAAGAAAAAGACTAAACAAAATGTTCTTTTTTTATCCTAAATGAAAACAAGTAGAAAAATGAGTGGCAGAAAAAGCTGGTCCAGTTTACTGTAAATGCCTCTGGAAAAGAGGCCCTATCACAGTAAGTGAGAAATCCTTTGTTCTCAGGTTTGAAATACCAGTACACTTTCCATGAATATTTAACCTGTGAGCTCCTCTCAATATAAAAGAAAACTTACTGAGTAACTCCCTTGCTGCAAAAGATGTTGTGGGTCGCAGAGAATTTGGAATTTTCCTTTTAATCATTTTATTTAAAATTTTATATTTGTCTTCTGGATAAAGAGAGCAGAAGTAACACAAGTGTTTGTATCGGCTCTCCTTCTAAATTCTACTAAAGAAACGGTAAGGGAATAAAACAGAGAGAAGACGGAGAGGATGAAGAGAGAGAGAGAGGGAGGGAATAACAACGTGAGAAATGACAAGTCTTTGGAAGCTGGAAATTAGAGGCTCTGTAACAGATTTGAAGGCAAATTGCAGCTGAAAATGTCTATGGGAAGGATAATGAGAAAAGCAAGCTGAGTTTCTCCTGCAGAATTTAGCAGTGGGTCAGAAGATGAAAGTACCAAGTGCTACAAAGTCATGGGGCCGAAACCAGGAGGGCTCTATGCAAGTTTGTATAGGAAGCAAACTCCAAGATCTTTGTTCCATCCTGGAACACTGCTGAACCCTTCTCTACCAATACCAAAGCCTGAAGATTTGCTTCTTTGATTATGCCAGTTTGGCCTTGATCTAGGGAGATAAGGGCCAGGAGTAAGCTGCTGGACTGAAAAAGGGAATCAAGTGAAGGCTATACTAGATGGTGAGCCACACTGGCCCCAGCTGACTCTCTCCCAGAATGCTGGTTCCCAGATGTTTACTTCCCAGGCTGCCACTGGAAGAATCTTTCTCTGAAGAAACTGAAAGGACCCTGGCATTCTGAAATTTAGAGAAACTTCGAAGAAATCCATCCTGTTGCCTACTTACCCTACGAGGAAGCCCACCCCTTGAAAACTCCCTCCCTCTATCCCTCATAGTCCCTTCCCTTCACCTCCCCCAGTATTGAGAACGTCTGGTTATCCTTGGTTAACCTCGCTCTTAAACATGAATTGATATCAAGGATCATCAAGAAATATTCAATAAAAGTCTCTTTCATTGAAAAGAAATCGTAATAAATGAACAGAAAAAGGAAGTAAATGCAAATAAAAGAATAGGAAAGACAAAACAAAACAAAACAAACACCAACAACCTGGAGTTTAAAATCCTCAAAGAGATAAAAATCACTGCATCCCTAGTATTAGAATAGGATGCTGTGAAAAGTAATATTGAGAAGCAGAAAAACCAAAAAACCAAAACCTTATGAGTAAACAGAAAGCAATATTGAAGAAATGTCTAACAAAGCAGAATGACACATAGACAAGATAAAAGGTATGAAAAAATTGAAGTTTAATCTACGTTCTAAGAGGTCCTTAGAGGACAACATTCACTTAAGAGAAATTATGAATGGAGGACCAGAAAATTGGAAGAAATTTAAATAGTCCATGTAAGGACACAAATTTTCAGATTAGAGGGCCTGTCAAATGTCCAGAATAAAATTAAAAAATAAAAAGACCCACAACAGGATTTATTATGAAGTAGAGAGAAGATTCTAAAAAAATCTAAGTGATAAAAATGCCATCTTTTCCATTGAGGGCTAAGAATGGCATAAACTGCTCAAAGAAACTCTGAGCTAGAAAATAATGAAGCAATACTTCCAAAATTATGAGTGTAAGTTATATCCTCTCTGGAAATTATAGTACTGGATTGTTCAAGTTTTCAAAAAATCATCTGATCTGAATTCTTTCTTAAAGAAGTACTGAAGGTTGTAATAAATAGATGTAGGGGAACCAGAAACCATGAGACAAAGGATTTTCAGGATAGTGACCAAAGGAATTCTGAGTTATTCCTGTTAACAGTTATCCACATAGTTCTATTAATGTAAATACTGATTATTATTTTAGGGAAAAATTTGATATAATCATACCAGGAAAATAGGGAGAGGTGCAGTTAGTTTATTATTGTTGGTGGTGTTGGGAGTAGGGGTTGCAGTGTAAGAGAGCAGAATCCTGACTTATCAAAATAGGAAATGTTTAAAATCAGTAAGTCAATAAGTCAAGGAACAGCAGCAGAAGCACATTACTTAGTGTTATAGAGTTGAAGACTGTAAGATTGTTGCAAGCATGAAATTAGTTGCTTCTAGGAGAATGAACCTGGTTTTGATAAGGATTAGCCAAGTTTTCTTTTTTAATGGCTTTTTAGTACTACTAGAATTTTTAAAACTATGTGCCTGAAAGACATAAAAATAAATATAAAAAAGCATGTAATATTCTCTTATTTTACCAATAAGGATAGATTAAGGTTATGCTGTAGTAACAAATAACTACAAAATTTCAGTAGCTTAGTGCAGGGAAACTTATGTGTATGCCTCATATCCAACATGAGTTAGGGGGAGTCTTAGATTTCTACTTCTGCAGTCAGTCAGGAAGCCAGGGATGGAGGCTTTGTGTCAACTGAGTTTTCATAATCATTGTAGAAATGACCAGGAAACTCTTGAGGTTTCTATTTGGCATTTGAGTGCTCTGGCCCAGAAATACAACACATTATTATTTCTGCTCATAAATTACTGGTCAAAGTTAGTCACCTGGTCACACCCAGGCTCAAGAATATTATGAAATTCACACCTGAAAACCAAAAAAATCCAGTCAAGAAATGGGCAAAAGATGTAAAGAGACATTCCTTCAAAGAAGATATCCAAATGGCCGACAGACACGTGAGAAATGCTCAGCATCATTCAGCATTAGAGAAACACAAATCAAAACCACAGTGAGATTTCACCTCGCACAAGTCAGAATGGCTAAATTAGCAACTCAGGAAACAACAGATGTTGGTGAGATTAGGGAGAATGGGGAACCCTCTTACACTGTTGGCGGGAATGCAAACTGGTACAACCACTCTGCAAAACAGTATGGAGGTTCCTCAAAAAGGTAAAAATAGAACTACCTTAGGACCCAGGAATTGCACTACTAGGTATTTATCCAAAGGATACAAACATAGTGATTTGAAGAGGCACCTGCACCCCAGTGTTTATAGCAGCAATGTCCACAATGGCCAAACTATGGAAAGAACCTAGATGTCCATCAATCGATGAATGGATGAAGAGGATGTCACTCATGCACAGACACACACAGGAATATTATTTAGCCATCAAAAAGAATGAAATATTGCCATTTGCAATGATGTGGATAGTCCTAGAGAGTACTATGCTTAGTGAACTAAGTCAGTCAGAGAAAGGCAAACACCATATGATCTCACTCATATGTGGAATTTCAGAAACAAAACAAAACAAAACAAATTTAAGAAATAAAACACAGGAGAAGGGAGAGAAAAATAAAATAAGACAAAACAGGAAGGGAGGCAAACTGTAAGAGACTTTTAACTATAGGGAACACCCTGAGGGTTGCTGGAGGGGAGGTTGGTGGAGGTTGGGGGTAACTGGGTAATGGGAATTAAGGAGGGCACACGATGTAATGAGCACTAGGTGTTTTATGCAACTGATGAATCACTGAGTTGTACTTCTGGGGGGAAAAGAAAGCATACTAGGAAGTTCAGAGCTCCATGTGTACGAAGGGTGAGGAGAACCGATTATCAGTAAGCAGAATGAGTGACCATCACATGCATTTTTCCATTTCATTTAGTCTTTTTTCCCTCTTTCCTTTCAATCTTCTACCTTCGAAACCAAGTAACCAGTGTTAACTAAGTGAATGTTTTCTACTTTTTATATTTTTAAAAAATGCAGCCGTTGTCTATATACGTTGCTCTCTAACTTGTTTTTCTTACTTAGTAACATACTGTATTTTCTTTTTTTTTTCATTTAGTTGATTTTATTTTTATTTTTTCAGTGTTCCAAGATTCATTGTTTATGCACCACACCCAGTGCTCCATGCAATACGTGCCCTCCTTAATACCCACCACCAGGTTCACCCAAACCCACTCTCCCCTACAAAACCCTCATTTTGTTTCTCAGAGTCCATGGTCTCCCATGGTTTGTCTCTCCCTCCGATTTCCCCCAACTCATTTCTCCTCCCCATCTCCAAGTGTCCTCTGTGTTATTCCTTATGCTCCATGAATAAGTGAAACCATATGATAACTGACTCTCTTTGCTTGACTTATTTCACTCAGCATAATCTCTTCCACTCCTGTCCAAGTAGGTACAAAAGTTGGGTATTCATCCTTTCTGATGGAGGCATAATACTCTATTGTATATATGGACCACATCTTCTTTATCTATTCATCCGTTGAAGGGCATCTTGGTTCTTTACACAGTTTGGCGACTGTGGCCATTGCTGCTATGAACATTGGGGTACAGATAGCCCTTCTTTTCATTACATCTGTATCTTTGGGGTAAGTCGCCAGTATTGCAATTTCAGGGTCATGGGACAGCTCTATTTTTTTGAGGGAGAAGCAGGCTCCCTGCCGAGCAAGGAGCCCAATGCGGGACTCCAACTGAGCCACCCAGGTGTCCCAGGACAGCTCTATTTTTAATTCCTTAGGAATCTCCACAGTTTTCCAAAGTGGCTGTACTATATTTTCTTTTTGTTTTTTAGACTGTATTTTTTAAGGTCAAAATATTTTAATGTAATTGACTGTACATACTATAGTATGAATATACTATAGTTTATTTGATCAATCTCTTACTGTAGTTATTGAGGATGTTTACAGCTTTTGTCACAGAAAGCAGAGCAACAGTGAATATTCTTGTACATGCATCTTTCTAGGTTGGAACTTTATTCTTTTCAGGTGACACCCAGAAGTGGGGTTGTTGAAGGGTGGTTTTACATTTTGAATAGTCATCACTGAATTACTTTCCTTTGAGACTGTTGTGATTTATATTTCCATCAGCAAAAATCAAATTGTATGAGCACCATGCAATCTTTCTTTTTCCTATTTCTAAATTTCTTTCACTAAATTGATGGGTTAAAGTTTAATTAAGGAGATATGGCAATGTACTTGAAATGACTGATGATGAAGAGAATATGTAAACAAGGAAAAAATGAAGTGTTAAGGCAGTACAAAAGATTCTCAAGGGGAGGACAGTTCTTGAACTATAAGGAAGTCAAAGAACATTCCAGAGCAGGAGAACAACATAATGTCCCAGAGGCAAGAGCACTGCTGCCAAATTTGCTGAACTGCAAGACAGGCTCACCTGAAGTGGAAAACCCACAGTGGACAATGGGGTAAACAGAGTGCTGGGCTTGTGGTGGGGGTGGGGGAAAGGACTGTTCTAGGTGTTATGATATGACAGAGAAATTCAGACTTGAAGTGGAAGCGAAGAGTCAGCGAGCATTGGTTTCTCCACAGCAAAGGGACGTAATAGGCAAGTGCTCCAGAGAAACTTTTGGTTAGGAGGCTGCAGGTAGATTGAATGGACGTGAGCAAGATGGGTTGTGCTGATAGAAGCACCAACAGGGTTCAAATGTCCCAATCCACATCTCCTTGCATGGAGTAGACATGCTTTACTTAAAGAAAGAGCTCGGTGACATAGAGTTAAACTGCAGTTGTTGTTTGTTTTATAAACCTTGAAATCTTGCCAGAATGGCAAAAAACAAAAGAGCAGAAATGGGAGGAAATCAGACTACACGGAGAAGCAAAGGAATGAATAAGACTAATTCAGAACATGCTATGTAAGAAGAAAGCAACATTAAACAGCAAAAGGCAACAAATGATTTGGCAAAGGCATCCTCTATATAAACACAGCTGTCAGAGAACAGGGGAACTCAAAGCAAAACCACCTCCTAGAATGAGTAATATAATGTAAAACTCTATAAGAAGGAAAACTATTATGTAGGTTAAATATATATTTATTTTTCTTGGCCGGTGAATACAATGTAACTATAAGTCCTTCATAATTTGAATTGTTTAGATAGTATTTTTAAATTGGATATCTATTGTGACCTTTGTTTTAGACTGGGAGGAAAACAATGCTATTTTTAGAATGTGGTATGAAACCTCAGAGTAACATATAATCATCAAATAAACTAATAGGAAAAGTAGAGACATAAATGATACACAGGATTCTGTGTAAAAATGTATATTACGTGTACAGGCACACACACACACACACACACACACACGCGCGCATGGCAATGAAGTAGCCATGTTGCTTGCAGGCTAATAAAAATTGTCCATGAGAGACTATGGACTCTGAAAAACAATCTGAGGGTTTTGAAGGGGCGGGGGGTGGGAGGTCAGGGTACCAGGTGGTGGGTATTATAGAGGGCACGGATCGCATGGAGCACTGGGTGTGGTGCAAAAATAATGAATACTGTTATGCTGAAAAAAAATAAATTAAAAAAAATTGAGCAGATTTTAAAATCAAACAACAAAAAACAGGTTCCATTTTTAAATACTAAAATGCAACCAATGATCTCCTTGCAATTCTTTCAGTTTTCTGATCTCTTTCTACAACAATAAAGGAGAAGCCATTTTGACTCACAATCTTTTCGTTCTTGAGGGGCATTGACTTCTCAATCGAAATAGAATAATGAACAATCACTTTAAATAGGTAACTCTGCAGGAATTTCTCTGGACACCTTATTGCATTTTTTCCCCCCAGGATAGGTGATGTAATGTTCTTGATGACCACTTCTTGCTCTACTTTCTCTAGACTGGTTTCATCTGCTGGCTTTGGCTCAAGGTTCCTGTTATGCATGTTGTTGGATGGTAGCTGTGGGTAACATGATGAGTCGTTACTCTTCTCGCAGAGCCCTCTTTCACCACCTGCCATTGACCTTCTTCTTCTGTCCCTTCCTTCTGCATCAGTGTAAGATATGAAGGATAATAAGTGTCACACTGCTTCTGTCATTCTGGCAGTTCTACCATTCAATCAACTCTCCATATTATTATTGACAGCAGCATTAAAGGCCATTTTCTAGAAAGTCATGCATCCCTTCGTGACATCAACATTTTAAGGTGAGAAGTTCAACGTCAAAAACAAAGTTTTCTAAGCTGTCTTGGTGTGTAATGTTACTCGCTATAATTATAATATACATAGCTTTGTAGAAATTATGTAGGTAAGCTACTGGAAGTGCAAAGAGGAAAAGGGACAACATAGAAAAAAATTTACTTTCTTTTTACATCCCATTTTCAGTTCAGAATTTGAGAGTTAACATGGATATTTTTGTAGTTAATTTCAGATAGAAGATCTGAAACTGGCATTCTAGGGAATAATATTGGGGTGAGATGTCTGGCAGGGCAAGAGTTTGCTTTCTAAAGTCATTTCCCACCTCCTACTTTGGTGGTTCTCAAACTATTTGTGGCAGAAGACTAGCTTTTCCCTCATCTCTGCAGACTGGTATCTTTGTAAAAGTCAATAAAACAACTAAAAAAAAAAAGCATAATCCCCCAAATTTAATATTAAATTTAAACACAAGACTACTCTGTTAAGTTGCTCTAAAGGTTTATAAATGGCCATCTCTAGGTGTGCACTAATCCTAATACAGATGGGAAGGGGGGATCTCAGGGACACATGGGACCATGGTGGACCATGCTTTGAGAACTGTCCGTGACATTCTTGCCCAGCAGTATTTACAGTTTCCCAGAAAAGAGATTCTTCATGGTGTGGTGCAGAACATTATCAATAAAATAAAAATAATGAAAAAGAAATGGAAAGAATATAATATGCTTGGCTCTGAAATATACACACTTCTTAAGTTCCAAGATAGACTGAGTAACTAAGGGCTCATGGGATCTGTGAAGGCTGACCTAAAGCCAACTGTGAACTCACAAAAAAACTACAGAATATGCACTGGAATGTGATTTCTTAAGTGCCTTATTCCTGTAAGGAGATGGATAAAATTGTAGTCAACCAAACCGCTTTTTGTGGTTTT